>NC_058520.1:315047685-317570185 GCF_904849725.1 Hordeum vulgare subsp. vulgare
GTTCATATCCTTAGGAGATCCTTATACTCAATATTTAGAGTAAAACTCCCCTTGATATGACATCCCCCCTAAGAGGGTTAAACTAACCTTGGGTTTTTTCATAGAAGACTTCAAGTAGGTGAAGTAGTGGTGGAATGTCAATGTTGATGAAGATCATCTTGAGTTGGGAGCAATCCTTGTTGTTTCTTACTCTTCTCACCTACATGGGTTAGTCCCAAAGCAAAAGGAACATATGCAAGAATATCTATGGAAATGGAGTGAAACACACATGGGATGATGTCCAAAGATATATTAATTACCATGTTCCTTGCTTGGGAATGTGGGACTCCTTGAGCTAATGCATATGGTTGAGGTTGATTGCATATAGTTCTTGCCAAAATGAATAAGAGTGAATTTCATTGGCAGAGTCACCCCTCAAGAACTTTCTCGTTCTTCCTCTTGGGGGTCCACATCAACTTGATGTGAATCTTTGGAGTTGGGGTAGCACTAGATGAGGTAGTGCTAGAAATGTCCTTGGGAATCCACTTGACCCTGACTTGGGGTTCTTCTTCATATAAATCAATGTCATCTTGAAGCTTTCCCTTGCACTCGTGGTCTTGTGGTATAAGGCCATCTTGTGATCTTGTTCCTTTGGGAGGAGAAGGATCATACTTCTCCTCTTGAGGAACAAACTTAGGAATGGGATATGGTCCTTCTTCCCAATCATCTCCGCTGACGTTGAAGCAGCCAACACCTTGTTCTTCCGATGTCCTCCTTGCTTGTGCACAATTTCCTCTGCTTACTTCCGGCAAGACTCTTGAAGACACCTCTCTATATAATCCCTTTCAATAAATCATCTTCTTGCTCAAGTGTAACTTGGCTAAGAGAATCATTAGTGGAATCAAGAGAGCTACTAGCATCGACAACATTAGATTCAGCATTGTTCTTACTCGATGAAGAAATTTTCTTGCCTTTGTTACTAGTGTTCTTAGGTTTAACTTGTGTAACAAAAGTAGACAAGAGTAATCGTTTGGCTAGATATGAAGAACTCTTCTTTCGAAGATCATCATTGATCGCTTTTAGGAACTCATGCTCTTGCTCCAAATTGAGCTTCTCGAAGCATAGCTTCTCATGAGTTCTTGCAAGATCTTTATGATCTTCTAGAGTAGTTTCATAGATAACTTAAGAGTATTTAATTCTTGAGTTAGTCGTTCAATCTCTTTCTTATCATCACCACTAAATTTCTCTTGACTAGCATGATAATTAGCAAGTTCATTTTCATTGCGATCACTAGTTTTATCAAAGAGCAAGTCATCTTCTCCTAACAAGTCATCCTCATCACTATTAAAATAAAGGTACTCGTGGTGTGATACCATGGGGTCTTTATCCATGAAGCAGTTTTCGGACCCATCATTTGGTGAATCAAATAGGTCATAGGAGTTGGAGGAAACAAGTGCAATGCCGACAACACCTTCATCTTGACAATAGTAGGAGTTGGAGAGGTATCTTCTCTTGGATTGGTTCTCAGACTCAAAGCCAGAAACCCATTCGCCAACATGAGCTTGATGTCTTCTTCTTGAACTGCTCTTGGTGTATTTGTCCTTCCTCTCCAATTATTTGCCTCTCCGTGAGTGTCTTCGTTCATAACGATCTTCGCTACTCCTTCTCTCTCTATGAGGTGACTCATCCCTTGAGCTTCGTCTTCGAGGTGACTCTTCTCTTCGTTTGTATGGAGCCGGGAACTCATTGGAGTAGTGTCCGGACTTCCCACAGTTGTAGAAGTTTCGGTCACGACTGGACGAACGCTTCTCATCATGTCTTGGGCTTGAGCTTCTCTCTTTGCCTGTACTCTTATAGAAGTTGTTGAATTTTCTGACCATGAGGCTTATCTCTTCATGAGTGACAAGATTGTCCTTTGAAGTAGCATGAGCATCACATGAAGCTTTTAAGCACCGCTTGACTTGTTGTGCATCTCATCTTTATCCTTGAGTGAAATCTCATGAGCAACAATCCTACCAATGACTTCAGTTGGCTTGAGATCTTTGTAGTTTGGTAACATTTGGATCAATGTGGACATGGTGTCATACGTTTCATCAAGAGCTCTAAGTATCTTCTTGATGATGAATTTTTCGGTGATCTCTTCACTTCCTAAGCCGGCAATGTCATTGGTGATGAGAGCTAGCCTAGAGTACATTTCAGTGACACCTTCACCATCCTTCATCTTGAACTTGTCAAGCTGACTTTGATGCACATACAACTTAGATTCTGTGACAAAATTAGTACCTTCCTGCATATCGATCAAAGTATCCCAAATTTCTTTTGCATTCTCAAGGCGGCTGATTTTATTGAATTCTTCGGGGCATAGGCAGTTGAAGATGATGTCGCAGGCTTGTGCATTGAGTTGCAACATATTCAGTTCATCGGTTGTCGCATCACGATCTGGTTCATGCCCTTCCCCGAAGAAATTACCTTGCACACCAACACGAATAACAGCCCAAACATGAGGATTAAAGCCAATAATATGCATTTTCGTCTTATGCTTCCAACTAGCAAAATTAGTGCTATCAAAGTATAGACCTCTACGATGATAATTTCCCTCACTAGACTCCATACTCTTCTAGGTTGTGAAACCAATGCAATGGTGACCAATGCTCGATACCACTTGTAGGATTGAAAGTATGTCTAGAGGGGGTGATTAGACTACTTGAAAAGATAAAAAATTAGCCTTTTCCCAATTTTAGTTGAGGGGATGCTTTGGCGGTTATGGAAAGTCTAGTACGCCCTACACATGCAGTTCTTAGAGTGTAGTCGTGGAATGTAAAACATGCAAGTGTAAAGTAAAGGAGTAAGGTAGGGAGATCAAACGCATGAGGTTGACACGGCGATTTTTGGCATGGTTTCGATAGGTGGCGCTATCGTACGTCCATGTTAGTGGAGACTTTAATCCACGGAAGGTCACGACTGCGAGAGTCCACAGAAGGCTCCACCCACAAAGGGTGCACGAAGAAGCAGCCTTGTCTATTCCACCACGGCTTCCACCCACGAAGAACTAGCCTTACTCACAGTAGATCTTCAGGAAGTAGGCGATCTCCTCGCCCTTACAAACATCTTGGTTCAACTCCACAACACGAAGTAAGAGGCTCCCAAGCGACACCTAACCAATCTAGGAGGCACCACCCTCCAAAAGGTAATATATGTGGTAGAACGATGAACTCCTTGCTCTTGTGCTTCTAAAGATAGTCTCCTCAACATAAAATCACTCTCTCACATAATATGCATGGGTAGGAGAGATTGATTTGGTGGAAAGCAGTTTAGGGAGGCTTGAGATCAAGTTTCAAATGATTGGATTGGAGTATCTTGGTCTCAACACATGAGTAGGTGGCTCTCTCTCAAAAAAATGAATATGTAAATGAAGTGTGTGTTCTGAGTGCTTCTACCATGAATGAGAGGTGGATGAAGGGGTATATATAGGCAACAGACAAAATCCAACCGTTACACCTAAAGTGGCAAACTCAGTGACACCGAAGTCATAAACTCGGTGGTACCGACTTGCACTAAAGGCAGAAACTTTTGAGTCTCGCTAGGACCGATATACCCAACTTGGTGGCACCGAAAATGTGGCTAACTGTCAGATGACACAACTCTGTGACACCGATACGCAAACTCGGAAATTTCTATTTTGTGTACCGAGGCAACAGAAAGTTGGTCACCTAGAACTCGGTAGCACCGATATGGTTCCGGTTGCACCGATTTGGTGGGAATGGCTAGGGTTCTGTATGAGGTCAAACTTGGTGGGGCCGAAATAGGAAAGTTGGTGGCACCGAATTTGAGTGTGTGGAAATGGACAAAATGGTTATGTGGGAAAAATGACTGAGTATTTTGGTGGCTAACTTTGAGCACTTGAGCAACTAGTTTATTTTAATACCTCACCCCCTTTTAATAGTATTGGCTTTCCTATGGACTCAAAAGTGATTTATCACAAATATAAAATGGAGAGTCTTCTAGCTTGAAGCTTGAGCCAATCTTATTCCTTTCTTGCATCAAGAGGCATCTCCGCATAAGCCTTTAGCCAAAACATTTTTGAACTTTTCTGAAATATACTTGGATAAACATATTAGTTCAATGATGCATATGTTTTGATCAATTATCAAAACCACCCTAGGGAGAAATTTTCCTTTCACCATTCATGGTTGGAGGCTGGAGAAGGCATGACCTTTCATCGTTGCGGTTTGTAGTTGGTAGCACCTCCTCACGTGCTTGTTTGGTGTGGACGACGATGTGTGTGCGTGTGTCCCTCCTCCTGGGAGGTTGTACGTGTGCTGCTATTCTCTTCTTGTTCAATGAAATGAAATGCAAACTCTTTTTTGTTTTCTCAAAAAGGATGGTTTGCTTGCAAGACTTCCAAGAAACAGCGCCACCACCATGAGTGAATACATATCCGCTTGTGGCGTTTATCTCATCACCATCAGAGATCCAGTTTGAGTCACTATACCCTTCAAGTACCTTTGGATACCCAATGTAGTGAATTCCATAACTAGTAGTGCAGTTCAAATAGCACATAACTCTTTCGAGAGCTTTCCAATGATCATCTCCTGGTTTTGAGACAAACCGTCTCAGCTTGCAAACAATAAAAGAGATATCACGTCTCGTAGTGCTGGCTAAATACATAAGCGAACAATAATCTAAGAGTATTTCAATTGATATCTAGCAATTCTTTGATTCTTTCAAAGCAACACGCTAGCATCATAAGGTGTTGGAGAGGTCTTGGAGTCACTATAACCAAAGCGACTCAAGATCTTTTCCACATAGTGAGATTGTATCAATGTAATCCCACCATCATCACTTCTCATGAGATTGATATTCAGAATAACATCAGCTACTCCTAAATCCTTCATCTCGAAACAACGAGATAGGAAAACATTGACCTCCTTAATAACATTCAAATTTGTTCCGAAAATAAATATGTCATCAACATACAAGCAAAGGATAACTCCCTCGCCCCCACCATGGCGATAGTACACGCATTTTTCAGCCTCGTTTACAACAAAGCCTACAGTTTTTGAAGTTCTTTCAAACGTCTCATGACCGTCCATACAAAGACTTCAACAATTTGCACACTTTTCCTTCGTGACCGTCCACTGTAAACCCATCTGGTTGTTCCACATAAATTTCCTCGTCCAACTCTCGATTTAAGAAAGTAGTCTTAACATGCTTTTGATGTACGAAAAGACCATGTGAGGCAGATAGAGAAAGTATTACTCTAATAGTGGTTAGTCGAGCCACATGTGAGTAAGTATCAAAGAAGTCTTCACCTTCCTTTTGGGTATAACCCTTGGCCACGGGTGGTGCCTTGTACTTATCAATAGTACCATCAGGCCTAAGATTCTTCTTGAATACCTATTTGCATCCTATAGGTTGGCATCCATAAGGACGATCAGTTATCTCCGAAGTTTCATTTGCGAGGATAAAATTTGTCTCACTACGGACCGCTTCCTTCCAGTAGTCAGCATCTTCAGATGCATAAGCCTCTGAAACAGAACTAGGAGTGTCGATATACAACAAAATCATCACTAAAGGACTTTACAGTCCTCTATCTCTTGCTCCTCATTATTGTCCTCTACGGGATCTTCAAGATGTTGTGTTGTAATGGTAGGTTCAGAAACTGCAACTAGATCTTGACACGATGAACTAGGCATCCCCTGATTTGATGAGCTACCATATGCTTCATGAGAAATATATCTTCGAATAAAGTTGCATCATTGGACTCCATAATTGTACCGACATGCATGTCAGATACCACCGATTTTACAATCAAAAATCTGTAACCAATGCTATGAACATCATTGCCTAAGAAAACACAATCCACGGTTATTGGTCCATGTTTTCGCTTCTTTGGAACTGGTATATTTACTTTTGCCAACCATCCCCTAGTTTGTAGGTAAGTGAGTTTTAACCTTTTCTTCTCCCATTCCTCGAATGAAGTTATCTCTTTGTTCTTTGTAGGAACTCGGTTTAGGACATGACATGCAATCAATATCGCCTCCCACGATGCCTTGGGGGATTCGATGTGTCTAACATGGCGTTAACCAAATCATTAGAGTATGGTTCTTTCTTTCGGCTACCCCATTTGACCGAGGTGAGTAGGGAGGCATCCTATCGTGGATTATACCATGTTCTACACAAAAATAATAAAACTCATTGAAAAAATACTCCCCGCCACGATCGGACCTAAGCCTCTTGATTTTCCGATCAAGATGGTTTTCCACTTCAGTTTTACATATCTTGAAGAAATTTAGAGCCTCATCTTTCGATTTTAAAAGATACACATGGCAGTATCTAGTGGATTCATGAATTAATGTCATAAAATATTTCTTTCCACCTTTCGTCAAAACACCATTCATTTCACAAAGATCTGAATGTATGATTTATAGTGGCGCGAGATTTTTTGTTTCCGGAGTTGTATGAGATTTACAAGGTTTCTTAGCTTGCACACAAACTTGACACTTAGATCCCTTGACAACGGTGAAGTTGGGGATTAAGTTCAACTTAGCTAGCCACGTCATACAACCAAAATTAACATGACATAGATGTGAATGGCAGACATTTGATTCACTATTATTGCAAACATGATTAACAAGTTTATTACAAACATCTGACAAGGGTAGTCTGAACAAGCCTCCTGACTCATAACGTTTACCAACAAAAGTTCCATACTTGGATATTACAAATTTATTGGACTCAAAGACAAGCTTGTAGCCATCTCTACATAAAAGAGATCCTCTAACAAGATTTTTCTTGACGAAGGGGAGTTAATGCACGTTCTTGATCCGCGCGATCTTCCCCAAAGTAAACTCTAGATAGACCGTGCTAACACCATGAACAATAGCAATTGAACCATTACCCATCAGGACAAAAGTAGTCCCTGCGTCCTAATAAGAAGAAAACATGGAAATATCACCGCATACATGCACATTAGCACCCGTGTCAATCAACCAATCATGGGAATGACATACCGAGAGAATAGTGGGAAGTATACCATGCCTAACATCCTATATCTCAGCGACACCAATGACAACATGAGGGATTTTGTCTCCTTTTCCATGTGGAAGTTTCTCATAACGGTTAGGGAAGCTAGGTGCCCAATGATCACGATCTCTGCAGACATGGCAAACACCTTTCTTCTTGTCAGTCTTCTTCTTGAAGTTGGTGTGCTGCGAGGCGTTGTTCTTCCCATCAAACTTTCCCTTACCATCAAACTTGCCCTTGTTCTTGAACTTGTGGCGTTGGAAGTTTTTGCTCTGTACCAGATTGGCACTGGAACCTCCCTCAATACCCCGAGCACGTATGACTTCTGCTCTTGCCTTTTCTTCCTCATCAGGAGTAGCAATGAGACCCAGAATGGAAAACTCCTGCCTCTTATGCTTCAGAGAGGTAGCAGAGTTCCTCCACTCGGGAGGAAGCTTAGTGATGATACCTCCGGTAACAAACTTCTCCGGTAACATACAATTGAAGTGCTCAAGTTCTCTAGCAAACGACTGTATCTCGTGAGCTTGCTCAACCACAGAACGCTCATCATTCATCCTGTAATCATATAGTTGTTACATGATATACAACTCAGTGCCGGCGTCCGAGACTCCCATCCTGGCCTCGAGTGTGGTCCACATATATTTTCCTTTGTCAATTGACGCATAAGCATCAACTATGTTGTCGCCAAGAACACTCAAGAGAGCAGCCTTAAACAAGGTATTAGTTTTCTGAAGGGCTAGTTCCTGCTGAGGATCAAGAATTCCTTTAGGTTGGCCATGAGTGGCATCATACCACATCATGGTTTCAAATTATAGAATATCCCTCACACGCCACCTATTATAGTCCACACCCTCAAACGTAGGAGGCCTCATGGAAGCATCAAGTCCACTCGGGATAAATTGCCTATAATAAGGTTTTTGGATTGTTGGAAATATGAGCAGTTTACCATGTGATTTTACTATCTGAAATAGTAGATAAATCATGACTACCATAGAAATTATAAGAAAAGTCACATGATCATACAAATAGTATGCAAGTAGCATCTAAACTGGTGAGTAGGAACGAAACATATCTAGAACATAAACTAGAACAAGAAGTTGTGGTAGGAACTCAAACAAGAACACAAACACGTACTGAGTTGGAGTAGTAGCACCAATAGTGGGATTGGATTTGACATCGTCACCATCCATGTTGTCGAAGAGGTTGTTGACGTTGGGGAAGAAGTCGTCGTACGGGAAGCAGTCGTTGGTGTCCGTGGTGTCCGTGATGAAGAAGTCGGTAGTTGCGCAGAGCACTCCCCAAAAACCTTATCACTGTTCTCTTGTACATGACTCAAAGAGGCATGGTTTCAGAGGCCTACTATCCCGACCTGAGGTGCATGCCACTAGCCAAGATGGGGAAGAACCTAGCAGCAGCTCAAAGATTGGAACTCGATGGCATGACGAAGATGATGTTCTCATGTGTTTCTTTGGAGAGGAGCGACCTCTCTTTTACAGGCACATGAGAAGCAGGCAAAAAAGCAGCGACGGGAGGCAAAGCAAAAGAGGGCGATGAAATGAACATGCATCTATCGAAGGATGTGCTCCCAAGTGACCTTTCGTATACTAGTCATGTGTGGTAAAAATTTAGATATCGGCTCAACTCATTCCCGCAACCCGCAGCGCGTCGTTACGTGGCGTGGCGTGGCATGGCGGGCGACGGAGCAGGAGCGCGTGTGTATGGCTCTCCTTTTCTCATGCTCATACATGTTGGGAAATATCTCCCTTATAAGGAGGTCCAACTCCTACCAAACTAGCAATGTGGAGAGAGGGGTCATATTTCACGGCCCAATGTGTGGTAGTAGCTTGTCTTGGATAACATACACATAACTCAGTTCTTAAGGATGGTCCCCATGAGACAACCCGCCATGTACTCCTACATGGCCTCTCATCACTACCTTTACCAAATCGGATTCACACACTTTGCTCTCACAAAGTAGGACATGAACACAACCATTCGATTCATCGTCCAGATGGATCAGACCCAACACGACTCTAAGCATAGCAGCCACAGTAATCAAGCGTGAATGAGTAGGCACATCAAGGTTCAAACCGTTGCTACTCACGCTAAGTAGTTTCACTATTTACCGTGGAAAAACTAGGTCATGCATAGAAATAGGTTTAACTACCAAAATATGTAGCAATTGAATCCTTGTTGTCCTAATGCAGTAAAAGAGAGCAGGAGCGAGAGAGTGGGTTTATATCAGTATGCTCAAGGGGGGTTTGCTTTCCTGACAGTTCTGAACATAGCCATGGGTCTTCATTAGTGTCAACGATCACAAAGTTGGAACCATCGTCTACCGAGAGGGAACAACACCGACAAAGAGAAAAATAATAACATTTACTTTACAGAAATGCAATAATATGATGCATGATCATGACATGGCAATATGTTGTTGATTGAGCTAATGCATCTAGCAATAACATTAAATGAAGTTGGTTTGAACCAAGGTTCGAATTCAAACATCATATGTGGTTATTTAAATGGCATTTATTTGATTTTTCCAAAACAGAGGACACGTGTTGTTCTAACATGCATGAAAATGCCATAAACAAATTCCTTGTATTTTTCTGATAATTTTCCTTATATAAATGATTTTCATTGGAGTTATAGTTGAATTTCTATGAGTTTTAGAAGTTTTTGTTATTTTTTGGAATTTACAAAATATTTTAAATACCAAAAATGGTTTTACTGCATCACCATGAGGTCAGCGTGATGTCATCAGGTCAACTAAATCGTTTGGTAAAACTTGACGACCAGGGCCCACACGTTAGTGTCTGAGACTCTAATTAATAGGGTTTAAGTCAAACTCGTTAATTAATTAGCATGTGGGGGTCCGGTGTCAGTGGCTGGGGTCAGTGGCCTATCAACATGGCCACGTCAGCGTCGGTGGCGTTTAAATGCGGGTGACTAGATTCGCGGCGGTAGAGCGCGTGAGTGGCTCGGGTTTGAACTACATGCCACCATTTCGGGTGCCATTTGATCCTACAGGAAGCACGCGCTCACACGCATCCAATCAAGGAAGTAGCAACAGCTAGGGTGCGCTATATCGATGGTGACGACAATGTCCACGGTGGCCGGAGCTTCGACATGGTGGGGATGCTAGCTATGGTTCGAAATTAGATGCGAGGGGTGAGGGAATAGGAAGAGGAGCTCACTGGGAATACAATGAATGGCTCAGCTTGCTCGGGGTGGCCCTGGCGGTGAAAATCAACATCGGCTCTAGCAGCCGGAGGCGGAGAAGACTATGGTGTCAGCGATGGTAGGGGTCCTCCGGTCTTGATTTCTTTGACGTGAAGATGGTGAGGAGCACGGCGGGGCTCTGGGATGCGTTAGCTAGGCTCGAGGTGGCCGGTGGCTGCTAGCGGCGTTGATAATGGCGCTCAGCCACAGCGAGCAGAGGCGAGGGAGGGGCAAAGGGGGAAATGGCGAGGTGCACTCGATCAGGAGGACATCGAGGAGTCTATCCCCGTCGTCTATGTGGCTCGGGGCAAGGACGAGGTGGCCGGGATGTGGCCACGCTCGGTTGCACGGCGGCACACACCTGCTTCTCCTCCTGCAGGAGGAAGAAGAAAGTATTGCCCTCGGTGGGTTGGGCCGGTTCGTCTAGGCTGGGAGGTAAGCCAGGTAAACCCCCCCTCTCTCTTTATTTCTATTTTTTTCTTTAATTTGTTGTAGTTTGTTTAAAATACCAAAACCTATTATAAAATCCTGAAAATTGGCATGTGGATATAATGGACAAAACCCAAGTCACACATGGAGTTTGAGAAATATTGAATGCATATTCTGTTTAATAGAAATATAAATCCAAAGGAATTAATTTTTGTATTTTATCAAAATATCAATTTAAATATTTATATAATTCTAAAATATTGGTTTGCATTTTAACTTTTGCCAATAATTTATCAGAATATGTGGAACATTTTCTTGGGCTTCTTTGAAGCAATTGTTATCTTGGATATTTTACAAAATATATTTCCGAGGCTTGTTAATTCCTCAATTTAATTTGATTGAATTTAACATGATGCATGAATAATGATGCACTTAACTACAATAATTTTAGGGTTGTGACGAATCACCCCCACTTAACAAGAATCTCGTCCCGAGATTCAGGCGTAGGGTAAGAGGACATGAGGAAACACAAAACTAACACAATCTTCATGATCCACTTGCCCTTCTCGACGATGTTGATTTATTGCATCATGTTGATCTTGACATGTTTTCCATTCACGTCTTCACCTGAGTATCTCGACAAAAGGAAACATAAATCTCTATGGAAATCGATCTTCATGAAGATCGAACAACTCATGATCAACTCATAGAATGAGACGTAGGAACGTCCCTTGAGCTGAGACACAAAACACATGTCATGAATATGGAAATGAGGCATGTGATGAAGGTTCAATTTGGTAGACAACAATTCCACGCTAGAACAGATGGTGACGAGGTTTCAAAGTAGTAAGGTGTTAATTGCCCTTCATACCATGACGGGGCACCTTAGGAAGGTGACTCGTAGAGTTATTCCCTTGAGTAGCAAATAGATTTACTTTTGATCCCGATATCATCAAAGATCTTCATACCAGATTAAGGAAATGGAAAAACGATCATTGAAAAATCTGAAGGATGGCGTACTCAGTTTGAAAAGAATTCTAGAGTTATAGAGCAACTCGGCAAATGGAAGGCATATTCCAAAAAATACCAAGGATATAACCTAGTGTGTGAGCGTGCTCTCAAGAACTTGAGCATTTCCATATTCATCAGAGTTTTACCAACATCCATGCCAAGATCTTGGTGACACATCATAGTACCATGATGGATAATGATGGGGGATGCTGATGCAAAGGAAGACATCACTTCCTCAGATTTCACCTTAGCTATGCCAAGGGATCGAAACGTCGATGATCGACTGAGAGACATTTAGCACCCCGCTTCTAATTTTCTCCTTGATGTACTAGCGTAACCCAATTATATGTAACGTTTGGTACCTAGAACATCAAATAATGGTCGGACTTTGGGGTCTAAAAGGGGGCCATGAGAAACAACTTCCAAAACAAGTCATACGAAGTCCTCATAATGCAAAGGCTAAGGTTACTGATAAAACATATTATAATACCAGGTCTTCCGGCTAGGTGTGTTAGCCACAACATCACTTTACCGGGTTACAAACATATCAACATTATAATTCTCGAGAATCATTCCAACCACCATATCTGCCGAGATTCAGATCTGATTGGTGACAAGATATTTCAGACTCAGCATGTCTAAAAAGGAAGGTTTGCAGCACAAATCGACGAGATAATGTTGCGGAATTCTCAGGAAATGAACCATGGAAGACAACTCAAAACCATGAGCTGGATTGCAAGGCACATGTGAACACACTGCCCAAGACAAGCATGATCATGTAGAAGTCTTACAGCAAAACACTACCGAGTTCTAGGTGGGAACCATCATTGTGGAAAACGAAGCCACGTGCACGTCCGTCTGGGCTCTTCGGGAATAACACTTAACTTCTTTTCCTTGAAAAAAATCAATCAGTGGCTTGGTGTGCTAGGAAATACATATGGAATGGAGATGATCAGTCTTTCAAACCAAAGAATACTTTGCACGTGCGTGACTGACTTGGCATGATTCTAGAGGAAGCAAAATAACTTTATTCGAATTCATGGCGGAAACTTGCATCAAATGCGCATGAATTGGAGGAAGTTAGTTCTTACACTTAACATATACTTCATGTACGGAACACGAAGATATTGTCTACAAAAGTTTCTAGCACTAGATTGATGTTCAAAAAATAATAGAGAGGATAAACAATGTTACCAGTGGGCTCAACAACACTTCCTCAAGGTTTCCATATATAAAGGAAATTCCACTACTATGTGAACAATGTGGTAGCATTGGTCAAACGAGAAGATATAATTGTGTATGCTCTAGGAAATATCCACGAGTAAAACAACATTAAGAAGATCTTTGGTTCTGACTTTGATTTGACGATAGCCCACACTCAAATCAAAGATTGGACAAGACGATAGGTGCAACAATTGATCGCAAAGATCAATTAATGAAGTTAACATCTCTCTTCTACACATAGACACATACGAAGATATCCCTTTGGAATGAACTAGGTCAGACAAAGTTGTAGTCTTCAACCTCTCCAAGTTGTTGTTTAGCTTACCCCACTAGTTCTAGGGTACCCAACACGAATCGTTGGAGAAAAGGTTGGTTTATAGGAAAACCAACTTGACCACAAACTCAACATAACAGTCAAGGGTAACCTAGTAATATTTTTGAGAAGATATTCAAAAACCAACGAGCCACCGATATGTTATTAAGCTCGGGAACAATCTTGCTTTTCTAGGAAAGATGATATGACCAAAGTAGCGAAGGATTAACGCAATCCTAACCCATTGATCGATGAGTGCACCAGGAAAGATGGACTAGGTAGCACGATCAATCTTTGGAATGATGATTTAATAACCAACAAACAAAGAATGAACTTATTGGCTATTAACTTCCAAGGCAACAGGGTTGCCAAGAGTATTGATTTCACATATTATGATAAACTTGTTGGCATTCCGGTTAAAGCCAACACCGACACCAAGAAATTAATAATGATGGCGAGAAGTATCACTTTAGCAGGAATTCATAAGAGGGGGTGCAGTTCTGATGATAACCTGGATATGAAGAGGTTAATACTTCAAGGTAGAACAGAGAAAAAGCTCGGTTGGAAATTTCCTTACTTTCCAAGTCTTTAGAGGAAATAGCAAAGTCTTCAACCGAAGACATACATTTTTAGGGGTCAATATTCTTCGAATAACTCAAACTCCTCAGCGACTTATAGAGCGTGTGTACACTCACAAACATATCAGTCTCTTAACATATAAGTCTTCAATACACAAAAATCACTAAGGGGCACTAGATGCACTTACAATCTCCCCCTTTTTGGTCATTGATGACAAATAGGTTAAGTTTTCAATGGGGATAATAATATGAAGTATAAGTATATAGTTTGAGGAATTTGAATTCAAGATATAGAGAGACTCCCCGCGAAGATGTGCATATCTGAGGAATTTGCTTTGGACTACAAATGCACATTGAAGATTTATACCATGGAGATCTCCCCCTATATCTTGTAATCCATGCAGGCATTTGATGTATAATTTGAGGAAAATGAAATGCATGATGAAAAGTGGTGTCTAACGAATTTTAGCATGCATGCATTAATCAATATGAGGAATAAGCATAAAGTAAAACGGTTCAAAAGAGTCAAACAACCCCCAGGCATAAGTTTACAACTCATACAAGCAAACACTTCAGAATAACAAGAGTTGTAACTTAAGGTAAATATAATTCAAAATCCCATAAAAATAAAATAGACCCGCTTGAAGACTAAATCAGATTTCTCCCCTTTGTCATCAAGTGACGAAAAGGAACGAAACTGAGGACTAACGCCCATGAAGAATATCACTCCTATATTGCAGGAGGAGCGTTGGGGTCATTCGTCGCAACAGTATCATCAAGGTCTTCAGCTTCATTAGTTGAGCGCGTTGAAGAAAATGAACTCGCCACGAGTTGAGGAACATGAATCTTTTTGAATTTCTTCTTTGGAGGCCCGGATGAGTCGAAGTCTTTTTGGAACTCCATTTCAGTAAGTTCCTCAGAAGTCTTAAGGTGAGACTAAATGGCCCATGTGCGATCAAAGATCTCATGAAGATAATAGTGATTCTTCTTTACTGCAATCCGAGTCGCATTGAGGTATTTGACAATGGCACCAAACTTATGCTTAACCCATTTCTGGTTGCAATCAACCTTTTGACGAAGACATAGCAGGAGCTCACGGTCAGTCATCACATGCGATATAGTTGGGCTTGGAGGTTTCTGTGATGAAGTGTCGTCATTGGTGGAGTAATATGCTACTTTGCGAAATTGTCCATCAAGGGGCCAAGTTCCTTCATTGATCACATATTTGCCTTTGCCTTCAATTGGAGGCAAGTATGTGTGGTGATTCGGAATGTCAGCCTTGCAAGCAATTCCAGACCTTATGCTGAAGAATCTCATGATCCATGGCGCATAAGGCTTCAGGTCAAATGGTGAGAGAGCATAGTGGGACAAAGTCCTCATGAAGAAATCATGAAGGTTTATGGGGATTCCATGTATGATGTCAATGAGTAAATTCTTCATGATGCCCACAATTTCTTCATCATTTGAGTCATGGCCCTTGATTGGACAGAAGGTTTTGGCTAGAATGCGGTACACTATCATGGGCACATAGATCGATTCCTTTGTGAGGAATTTGGTTCTTGGTGGCTGACCAGGTGCCAAAGGCTTCATGAGGACTGGCATCAGATGATTTGGTAATCCAGCTTCCTCATAGACGCATCTGGCTCCTTCTGAGGGAATTGGGACTAGAAGAGCCCAAAGCAATTCAGTTGGAGGGTCTTTGAAGTGTGTATCTTGAGTCATCCAGTACAAAACCCCAGTGTTGAAATCCGTGACATCATCTGAAAGGTGCAAGATGGCATAGAACTGAAGAATTATTTCTTTATTCTAGTCATACATGTCAGCACAAAATGGAAGTAACCATGCATCATGAAGAACATTCGGAGCTGGGGTAAAGCAGGGATTGTTTTCCATGTCTCTATGAGGAATATGTCGATGGTGGAAAAACTTGTTCTTGTCAACAAGCATATCACTATAGTATTTGAGTTGCGTGCTAGTCCGAAACCTCTTGTGCCTGATATGAAGTTTTTCATATGGATTTGCACCAATGAAGAAGTGATGTTCATCTTAGAATTTTTCCTTCTGAAACTTTGTCCTTTTGGAGTAAGGCTATCGAGGCTTTGGTTGAGGATTTTGCTGAAGATTTTCATCACCTTGAGGAATTTTAGCCACAACTACAACTGTAAGAGGATTTGCAACATGTGGTTCAGTAGCTGAGGACTTCGGCTTGACACTAATTTCTTTAGAATGCTTCGTTTCGGAGCAGTCTTAGTGCCAGAGGCCTCGGCAACAGAAGCTACAACAGCAGAATCCTCATTGAATTTCTTCACAACCTTGTGTGTGACTTCCTCCAGTTTGGCCTTGTATTTAGCATGTTCATGAGGAAAGTCATGAATGATTGCAAGGCTTGTTGGATCCGCAACCTGTCATCACCCAAAGGAGCCATTTTGCATCGAGCCTTCAGGGCGAATTTCTTCATGTACTTGGGAGTTACATACATGTACTACCTCCATTCTTTTGCCCATCTCCTCTCAATTTTCTGTAAGCACATTTTGCGCTTCTCCTTTGTTTCCTTTCCATAGGCATTTTCATCACGTGTGCAATATTCATCATAGATATCATCAAGAATCTCAAAAGCAATGTTCTGCTCTGCCTTCTTTGCACCCTTCCGTTTCTTGTCATCGGCCATTTTCTTCACTTGAGAAATATGAACTTTTGAGGACTTTGATGAGGTATGCAAATTTTCTTCAAGAATCACTACAAATGGGTTGAGTTGATGAGAACCTAGTGATTCATCAGCTGACATTTTGTAGCTGTGAACAGAGTATATGTGCGAAGAATTTGAAGAGGTCATATGCGTTCTCAAAAGATTTTCAAAAATGACTCAAGTTGAAGAAATTGACAAATACTGAGGAATTTTGCTAAGTGACCTTGACTTGGGTTCCAGAGTTGTGCAAATCCGAAAATTTACACAATTGAGGAATCTCTTGAGGAAATGAGTGACATAGTGAAATTTTTTAGGTGTACTAAGGCATGGATGTGTTCATGTGATAAATTTGCTGAGGAATAACAGTTTTCACAGATCTAATGGAAATATAAGATCAACTGGGGCAGTATAATTAGATTTTAATTACCCGGGACGAAGAAAACAAAGAACACGACAAACTGTAGATGGTGAAAAAGGAAGCTCGTCGGTGCAGATCTTCAGCACCCTAACTTGGCGGCTGAAGACAACTATGGCAACGGCCTAGGAAGAAGATCTACGGACGGTGTGAGTACGATGTTGATGAGGTCGAGGTAGCGGCGGTGCTGGAGGTGGCTTCGAGTGGTAAGATATGAGAGCGAGAGGAAGAAATGACCTCCGGGGTAAGAATGGGGGTATTTATAGCCCAAGTGAGAAACGGTTCGGTCGGAAAATTTCGAACCAGAATGCTCCTGGCCCTTCCTCTCCGTGTGACAGGTGTCACCCACGTATTAAGCGGTGGAGTTAGTGGAGGTAGTGCTTATCCAATCATGGGTAGTGAGTGCGGTTTAAGTGGTAACGACTAAAAATTTTGAATTAAATTTTTGAGGACTTTGTTCGCAAATTCTCCAGCTGACAAGGACTTAGTGAAGACTTTGAATGAGTTTGAAACATAACGCATATGAAGAATTTGAGAATAGACTGGGTTGATATTAGCATAGAGGGGGATAGGGTCCGATCACATTCACTCAGAGGAAAAACACGCATGAAGACTTAGCTATAAGTGAATGTTTTTGAGGACTTTAAAATCTCATAACTTAGTCAATGAAGATCATAACAAAAGTTTGAAGAATTTGAACTTTTGAGGAATTTGCAATCTTGAGAATTTTGAAAATTTGAAGACTTTGAAGTTTTGAAGAATTTGCAGAAGCCTCAACTTTGAAGAATTTCAACTTGAAGAATCGCAAATTTGGTGGTGGCGTAACCCACCGTATAAGAATGATGACTTTAGGCACCATGTACAATTGTCATAGGGTCCCGAGAATCAGATTCTTCACTAATTTCTTCACACTTAAGTGTTATTCTTCATTGATTGAAGAAAAACACTACTTCGTGTGTTGCACATTTAAGTCGTCAATGTGGCATAAGTGTTAGGATGTGTGCCTTTTCACAGAACATTCGAAGATTCTAAGATATTTAGCTCACACCGCAACTTGCAAAATCTCTTCACATCCAAGGGCTTAGTGAAGATATCCGCTAGCTAGTCTTCGGTCTTCACGTGGTCAATGATGATGTTGCCCTTGAGTACATGCTCACGAAGAAAATGATGACGAATCTGGATGTGCTTGGTCTTCGAGTGTTGTACTGGGTTGTATGCAATCTTGATTGCAATCTCTTTGTCACAGTAGAGTGGCACATTCTTCATCTTGATACCGTGGTCCTTGAGGGTTTGCTTCATCCACAACAGTTGAGCACACAAAGAACCAGCAGCAATGTACTCAGCTTCTCCAATGGAAAGTGACATGCAGTTCTGCTATTTTGAGGACCAAAAGACTAAGGACAGTCCGAGGAAATGGTAGGTGCCTGATGTTGATTTATGACCCACATGGTCACCAGCATAATCAAAATCAGAATAGCCAACGAGGTGAAGATTTCAGCCCTTGGGGTATCATAATCCAAGTGTTGGAGTGTGAGCTAGATATTGAAGAATATGTTTCACAACCTTATGGTGTGATTCCTTCAGTTTTCCTTGGAAACGAGCACACATGGAAACAGTAAGCATAATGTCTAGCCTAGATGCACATAGCTACAATAAAGGCCCAATCATAGAGCGATATAACTGCTGATCGAAATCTTTACCATTTTCATCAGTGTAGAGGTGGTTGTTGGTAGTTATGGGAATTTTGACACCTTTTGCATTCATTCATGTCGAATTTGTTCAGGACATCCTTGAGGTATTTCTCTTGAGAGATGAAGATGTCGTTACGTTGTTGACGAATTTGAAGCCCTAGGAAGAATTTCAGCTCCCCTATCATGGACATTTGATAGTCTTCATCCATCATGTAGGCAAATTCGTCACTCTAACGTTTGTTAGTACAACCAAAGATGATATCGTCCACATTATTTGACATACAAACAGTTCATTATCATAGGATTTTCTGAAAAGAGTGGGATCAAGTGAACCAGGTTTGAAGCCTTTCTTCACTAGGAATTCCTTCAATGTATCATACCACGCCCGAGGGGCTTGCTTGAGGCCATAGAGTGCTTTGTTGAGTCTGAAGACTTTATTAGATTGCTTCGGTTCTTCAAAACCTGGGGGTTGAGCAACATATACTTCGTCCTCAACTTACCATTGAGGAATGCACTTTTCACATCCCTTTGATACAGAGTTATATTGTGTTGATTAGCATAAGCAAGCAATATACAAATAGCTTCAAGTCTAGCAACATGTGCAAAAGTTTCATCAAAGTAAATTCCTTCAACCTGTGTGTAGCCTTGGGCTACAAGTCACCATTTGTTCCTCACTACCGGACCATCCTCATCTTGCTTATTTCGATAGATCCACTTGGTGCCGATGACATTATGCTTGCGAGGATTAGCCCGTTTGACGAGTTCCCAGGCATTGTTCAGCTTGAATTGATGAAGATCATCTTGCATGGCTTGAACCCACTCAGGTTACATGAAGGCTTCGTCAACTTTTGAGGGTTTTGTGATAGATACAAAATAAGAATGCCCACAAAATTTAATCAGATGTGAAGATGTTGAGTGAGTGAGGGTACCTGGCGCATTGATGTCATCGGGGATTTTGTCGATTTCCACTTCATTTGCAATCCTCGGATGCGTGGGTCGAAGAGTTTGGTTGGGTTGAGGAATTTGATCTGGAGCAATTTCCTCAGGTGCACCTTCTTGAATTTGGTCATTGTTGGGGACAACTTCTTCAACTGGAGGTTGTTCCTCAGTAGGAATGATATTGTCGGTAGACTTGAGCTTAATATCTTTCTCAAGAGTCAATTTAGCCGGCACAGGAGGAAGTTGCTCTCTTTGCGAGCCATTAGTTTCATCGAACCGCACATCTATAGTTTCAACAACCTTGTTGGGATAGTTGTTGAAGACTCTGTAGGTGTCCGAGTCCTTTCCACAACCGAGCATAAAACCCTTAGGTGCTTTCGGTGCAAATTTTGAACTATGTTGAGGATCTCTAATCCAGCATCTTGCACCGAAGACTTTGAAATAACTTACATTGCGTTTCTTGTTAGTGAGGAGTTCGTATGAAGTCTTCCTGAGGAATTTGTGAAGATATACCATGTTGATCATGTGGTAGGCACTGTTGATTGCCTCAGGCCAGAAGCGACAAGGAGTCTGATATTCTTCAAGCATAGTCCATGCCATTTCAACCAGAGACATGTTCTTGCGCTCGACGATGCCATTCTGTTGAGGAGTATAAGGAGCATACAATTCATGAGTAATACCAAGTTCATCAAGATAGTCATAAAGGCATGTATTCTTGAATTCTGTCCCATTGTCACTCGTGATGTGTTCTATTTTGACGCCGAAGTTCGTCGAGTCCCTTGAGAAAAAATGTTTGAAGACTTCCTGCACTTTAGTTTTGTAAAGAATGATATGCACCCAAGTATAACGAGAATATTCGTCAACGATGACAAAGCCATATAGATATGTTGCATTGGTTAGAGTATCATAATAATTAGTTCCAAATAGATCCATGTGAAGCAATTCGAAAGAATGAGTAGTAGTCATGATAGTCTTCGAGGGGTGCTTGGATTTGGTCATCTTCCGAGACTCACAAGCCCCGCAGAGATGGTCCTTGAGGAATTTGACGGTTTCGATGCCAATGACCTCCTTCTTATTCCCTAGTGTGTGCCAATTTCTCATGCCCACATGACCAAGTCATCAATTCCATAGCTAGCCTTCTGAGGCTTTTGCAAGATCACACGTGGTTGGTTGAGGACCTGCACATAAATCAACAATGTACAAGTCTCCTCTCCTAAAGCCTTCGAAGACTTTGAATCTTTCAAATTCCATGATGACTACGCATCGATATTTTCCAAAGATATCAATCATGTCAAGATCACAAAGCATTGAGACTGACATGAGGTTAAACCCAAGGGATTCGACAAGCATGACTTTGTCCATGTGTCGGTCCTTAGAAACATACAACTTACCAAGTCCCAATACCTTGCTTTACCTTTGTCAGTGTAGGTGATATGCTTCAGTGGTGATGGTGTTAGTGGGATATTCATCAATAGGCTTTTGTCACGAGCCATGTGATTTGTACACCCACTATCAAGAATCCACTCTGTGGTTTTGGGTTAGTCATCCTGCAGATGAACTATTGGTGCTTACCAACTCATATACTTCAGAGTGAAGAATATGATATCAAATTCATCAGACTTGAATTTCATCACATAAACAATATTTTAGATATAATAAGTACGAGTGATATGACATATCATTTCATCAGGATTAGCTTGCGTCCTGTCAAGCAATTTCCTCGGGTCTCCAGCAAATTCTTTAGATGATCTGTAGAAGTGGTTAGTTCTATTTCTTCACCACCCACATCTGGAGGGGTGGTAAAGAGTTTATCATCCTGTGAGCACCATATGAGAATTTAGGCATTGAAGCTAATGCACTTTATTTCACATGAGGGGGGTTAGAGTACTCAAATGACTAGGCAGATAAATTTTTTGAGGACTTATGAACATAGTGATTTGAGGAATAATGCACATATTCATGTCTCTTGTAGTTTCCGTGTACATCAGAAGCATTAGTATGAGTATGAGCATAGTTTTTACCATATGAGGAATTTGATCCATGTGAATACTTTAGTCCACTTGAGGAATTTGATCTGGGGTCCCTGTTCTTCACTGGTGGTGTCATGAGGACATTCACGTGAAGACTTTCCAACCTTCTTTTGGGAACCCAGATTTTCCTCAAGGGCGGTCGATTCATGCAGTTAGTTCCAACATATCTAGCAAATACTTCACCACCCTGATTTTTGAAAATTTTATAGTTTGAGTCAAATGACTCATCAGAGGAATAAGACATTTCACATGCAAAGCCTGCTGGAGTAGATGGATCAACATGAGGTCCTTTTGCAGTAACCCATGAGGTTTTGGGATACTACTCAGGTTTCTAGTATGACCCATCAACATTCAGTTTTCTCTCAAAAGCAATAACCTCTTTCCTAGGGTTCCTGTTCAGAATCTGCTTTCTGAGCACATCGCAAAGGGTTTGATTCCCTTTGAGGCGTTTGTATATGTCTGTCACATACAATTCCTTCAAGCCTTCATTTTCGTCACTGACATTTTGGTTTCCTCAGGTGAGGAATTGGTTACCACAGATAGTGTTGAAGAATTTGTAGCGATAGAAGCATTTGAAGTTTCAGGTGAAGATTTAGCAGTTTCACGTTTGATGCATTTCAAACATGGTGGAATGAATTCTTCGTGAGCGGTAGTTATCCGTTGAGCAAACAAAGAATCATTTTCGATTCAAAGATAATCATGAGACATTCTGAGCTTCTCAAGATCTTTCTTTCTTTGAATAAATTCATAAGAAATCTTCTCATGATCATCCAAGAGTGTGCCATAACGTTCTTGAAGACTATCAAACCTAGCCTGAAGACTTTGAACATCATTAGTGAGGATTTGATTACGATTCATTTCCTAACTCAACATGTCAATGCTTTTGTCTAGTAGTTTCTGAAGATTTTCAATAGCAGTTTGTTGTTTAGTGGCAATATTAGCTAGTTTATAGTAATTGGGTTTTTGATAGTCATCAGGTTTGCAGTCACTAGGGTCTGAAGAAGATGTGTGGCTTGGTACCTCTGAACCTTTTTCCATGAAGCAATAGGTGGTAGTAATGTCGTCATCACAGTCATTAGTGTTGTTGACATTGTCATTTTCTTCAAGGTGGAAGATGGACTTGTTTACAAACGTGGTAGCAAGGGGTAGGCTTGCCGCACTTGACTCTGACTCCACTTCAGAACCTACCTCTTCATCACATTCTTCAGATTTCTTCAGAATCCATTTCTTTGCTAATAAGTGCACGAACGTTTCTGAAGCTGGTCTTCTTGTGCGATGAGGACTTTGAGGATGAGGACTTTGAAGATTTCTTCTTTTTCTTCGAGTCACGAGAACTATCATCCTTGTATTTCTTCTTGTTTGATTCCTTCACCCAACGAGGACAATCGGCAATGTAGTGACCAAGTTTCTTTATAGCAGGTTCTTTTCTTGTAGTCCCGAGATGAAGATTCTCATTTCCTCACATCTGTCCTTGAAGACTTTCCAAACTGGCCACGCCTTGAGAACTTCTGGAATTTCCTCACAAGCATAGCAAGTTCCTGACCAAGTTCTTCAGGATCACCAAGACTATAAATCAGAGTCTTCTTCTTCAGATGAGGAAACAGCCTTTGCCTTCAGCGCACGAGGTATTGTATAGCTTGGTCCATAAAGGTCTCTCTTCTCTTCTTGTTGGAATTCATGAGTGTTGAGTCTCTCAAGAATATGACCAGGATCAAGTAGTTTGTAGTCTCTTTGTTCTTGAATCATTAGTACCACTGTGTCAAATGAAGGATCAAGGGATCGTAGGTGCTTCCTCACAACTTCATGGTCAGTGATGTGCCTGGCTCCAAGAGCCTGAAACACATCGGAGGTGTTAGTGAGCCGATCAAATGTATCTTGGCAGCTTTCATTATCAACTCTCTTGAAGCGGTTGAAGAGATTGAGAAGAACATCAACACGAGATTCAGGTTGGGTGGACACTCCTTCATTAAATTTGAACAACCTTTCCAAGATAAGCATTGCAGAGGCCAAAGCACTCAAACAGCCATACTTTCCTTTGCTCAAATGGCCAAAGATGATATTCTTTTCTTGAGAGTCAAGTTGCTTGAACCTCTTCACATCAGCGAAAGTGATAGTTGAAGTGAAAGAGGGAACATCTTTTTCCATAACATACCAGAGATCGTTGTCAATTGCTTCAAGGTGCATGCGCACCTTGTTCTTCTAGTAGGGGAAATCCTTTCCTTCAAAGGTAGGACAACCCGCAGTAACCTTGATTGTACCTACAGTCGACATAGCTAAAACTCCAGGTGGTTAAACCAAAATCACACAGAACAAGGGAGTACCTTGCTCTGATACCAATTGAGAGTGCATCCTATCGACTAGAGGGCGGTGAATAGGCAATTTTTATATTTTCGTCCCTGAGGAAATTCCTAAGAAGCGAACATAGTGCAGCGGAATAAGTACTCAAACATATGTGCAAAAATAGCTATAGCTTAGTCGTCAGAGTGAAGTGAAATGTTCAAGTTGCACATGTCACATGATCAGGATAAGGAGGTGATGAATAACTTACGTGAAGAATTTGAGGTGAGGAATCAAAGAAAGTATTTAGTCAAATTCTTCAAATTGTAAAGATCAAAGTCCTCAACATGCAATTGAGGAAATGAAAGAGTTGAGGAATTAGAACCCATTGCTCGATGAAGACAATGATTTGATGACCCAACACCAACTGCTCTCATAGTCGTACATCTAGTTTCGAGCGGCTTGGTCTTTAAACCAAAGGACACACAGTCCCGGGACACATAGTCCCTACCCTATTCTCCTTGAGCTAAGGACACACAGTCCTCGCCCACACTCGTGGTAAGTGTTGAGTGTTGAAAATATGCCCTAAAGGCAATAATAAAATAGTTATTATTATATTTCCTGTTTCAAGATAATCGTTTATTATCCATGCTATAACTGTATTGAATGGAAACATAAATGCATGTGTGGATATATAGACAAAACTCTGTCCCTAGTGAGTCTCTAGTTGACTAGCCTGTTGATCAAGGATGGTTAAGGTTTCCTAGGCATAAACAAGTGTCGCCACTTGATGACGGGATCACATCATTAGGAGAATGATGTGATGGACAAGACCCAAACTATGAACGTAGCATGTGATCGTGTCATTTTGTTGTTATTGTTTTCTGCATGTCAAGTATTCATTACTATGACCATGAGATCATGTAACTCACTGCTACCGGAGGAATGCCCACTACTAGAAAAAGGGCTATAGCTAATATGGACTCTAATGGGGCACCATGTATGTGGTGCGCCACTGCTATAGCAGTGGCGCACCACACACTAGTGTGCCATTTGTGTCCATATTAGTAATGGCGCACCGTGTGTGTGGTGTGCCATTGCTATTTTTTGTCCTAGCCCCCACCCTGACCAGACTTAGCAGTGGCGCACCAGGGGTAGTGCGCCATTATTAGTTAAAACTAGTAATGGCGCACCGCACACACGGTGCGCCACTACTAACATTTTTTTCAGTTTTTTTCAAAACTAGTAATTGCCCAGTCTAACCACGTGCGCCACTAGTAGTAACCGTTACCAATGGCGCACCCCTAGAAGGTGCGCCACTACTAACAATGCGCCGGCACTAGATTGACCAGAGGTATCGATCTCCTTCCCCTTTCCCTCCCCCCTCACTCTCGTCTCTGGCCACCACCGCCAACGGCTCGTCCCGCCTCGCCGCGCGCCTCGCGAAGCTCCTCCTCGTCCCACCTTGCGAAGCTCCTCCTCGCCCGGCGCTCCCTCTCCTCCCCCGCCGCCTGGTCCTCGCCTCCTCCCTCCGACGAGCGAGGGCCTCCTCTGACGCCGCCGCCCGGTCCTCCCCCGCCGCTAGGGTTCCTCCCTCGCCACCGGCCCGGTCCTCCCCTCCCCCACTCCCCCACTCAGGTGAGCCATCCCCTCCTCCTCCCCCCCCTCGTTCCCCTTTCTCTAGTTTTTTTTGTTCCCTTGTTCCCGCTAGGGTTACTCAAATGACACTAGTAAACTCTGTAGGACTGAATCAATCATCTCCAGGATACATACAACATACTACTAAGACCATAAGTGTGATTTTCAGTAGCGTTTGGATACTTAGTCCAGGACTTATGGTCAAGTCTGTTGTTTATTATGCTGGATATGTCCGAAATCTCCGCAAATTATCATCACAAAGTGGGCGATCCGCCTTGGCTCGGGTGTCCAAAGAAAGGGCCGCAACAATCTTGGGGCAGGCAGCAGCAGCATAGAAGAGAGAAACTGCAGAAAAAAAATGAATTCACAGTTTCAAATATATCCATCAAAAAGAAAAGGAGTTTCAGAGGTGAAAAATAAGACTATATGCGTCATGCCTTGGAATTGAAACTCGAGTTGGTATTGGAAGTTCTACGCTTCATCCCTAATGAACCATTAATCGTCTACCAAGCCAATAGACATATTTTAGGAAGAAAAAAATTGACATGCTAACTGAATAAATTGATGAACTCCATCAGTTATCTAAGATTCAATTTTCCATCAGCTCCTGCAGCATTACACATACATTTTGACCTCTAGAGAGTAAGTTCTAAACCACTTTGTTTCATAGAAAAAATACTATGTAAACATCTTAATCTACCAGAACCATCTTCCCGAGTTCTCAGCAGCAACACCGCAATGCAACAAAGAACAAATGGCAAAAGCAAGGTGCCGAATATTGTCTTGCAAAAGTTTAGTATTTTTCGGCTACCAACCATATAATGTCCCAAAATGCCAGGGCAATGCGATATGTAACATCTTTTCTGAAAGAAGCTGCTTGCCGACTTGAGTATTAACCATACTTAATGTTCCATAGGTATCCTTACGTAATGATATTGTGCATGTCCCTCCTCCAGATTCTACTGTTGACTATATACAAAGTTATATGATTTTGTTGTCTCATGCATCATGCAAGGTTCTATTCAACAAATGAAGGTTGTATTCAAAGGAAAGTTTTCACTAATGGACGATCTTCCTCTGGTGGTTAGAAGGACAGATTTTGTTGTCTTATTTATTGCTTGCTTAAATAAATAATTGTGACAGTAGAAACTCTGCTCCCACAATCATTTCATTTTGTTGTTGTGACCTTCTGCATATTTTGTAATTAGGGCTATGCTCTACATTTCATTTTATTGTATGCCACAGTCCCAAGGAACCTCTAACCCCTATTGCTTCCCATCGAATCCCATAGAGTTATCTAGTTTTAAATTTTCCTTTTTAAATATGGTGAGTATTTTTTGAAATTTGTTGTTTAAGAGTGATACTACTACTCTTGTTGCTTTCCTGGTGAGAATATATGCGCGCAAGTTTGATGTTTTCTCATAGTTTGCCCCGCTGGTATCAACTCTCGTTTTCACAAATGTGATATTTCTATTTATGTCATTCTCCTAGGGTTAGTGCCGCCGCCTCCCGCCACCTCCGGCGTCACCACCGGACACCTCCGACGTCGCCACCAGCCACCTCCGATGTCGCCCCGGCCACCTCCGATCCTGCCCCCGCACAATACTACCACGCTTCTTTTAGTAAGTGTTTTTTTTACTGTTTTTTACTGTTTTTAGTAAGTGTTTATTAGAATTAGTTGAGTGTGGATGTATTTCAGGATTGCGTTCCTTATTTCCTTTTGACATACGTAATTTTCCTTTAATCATTGGGACTAGGCATGGGTTTGAGCTCTTTGTTCGTAGCTCATTTACTATGCCTATATTCTGCTTTACTTCCGAACGCAGCCCACTAATTAGTGCTTGTACGGGCTTAGTAGAAGAAAGTTTGCAGTTGTCAGCCCTTCAACCCCCTTCTTGGGGAGACCTATGAAGCAGATTATCCAGACAAAGGTCTTCGTTTTTTCTCAGAAAAGGTATGTTTATAATCCTTTAGAAATCGAGTAATATGAAGAACAAATTCTTACTGTTATTTAGCATAGCCCACTTTCATTCTCCTAACTTATTTCTTACATTCTGCTAGTTTGCATACTGCTGGTTAGCATAGCCCACTGTTCATTCTCCTAACTTATTCCTTACATTCTGCTAGTTTGCATACTGCTTACAAAACACAGTACTGCAATACTGCTGCACTGCTCCAAGTAGTCGTTACTTTCGATTTTTCTACTCAGTACCTACTGAATCATCAAATAGCCTTTCTTTTGTAGACTTAACAGATACTTGAGGCCCACCGATTTTCTTCAAGTTTGGTTTATTTGCTTCTGCATGTTGGTTTATATAAAAATATTCAATACCACTTGCGAGGTCAGTCATCATCCAATGGTTGTTGCATGCCACTGTGAGGGAAATGGCTGGAGATTTTGGGCATATAGCAACCTAAAGAGCAAGTTCTGGGAGCGCTCCGTTCAACTTGATCATGTTGGTGTGTTAACACTAGAGTTTGATGATGGCGAAGTTTTCCAGTGGAGCAAGGTATTATTACCTAGTTCCCAAGAAATGGTTAACTCTGTAAAATGATTAATTAAAAATATGCTATCACACATGACCACTTCCATTTATAATCTCATATTGGGTAAACTGTATTGTGATCACTATGGTACTATGCGCATTCAAGGTAATCGTGAATATTCATGTAAGCTGAAGTTCAAGGTGCAGTCAATTATTGATCGCAACCCTTATTGGGTATTTAATAAATTGCCTGTATACTAGACTAGATGTATTTTGTATGCTTTTCTTCTGATTTCTCCTTTTAGTTCCTAACTTTACAGTTTGTTTGTTACTAAGATGATGCTCTTCCGTGCATATTAGTTAAATAAAGTGATGCATCTGTGCCTTTTGGCAAGACATATTTTTAACAATTTATATAGATTCATGTGAGAACATAATGGGTTCACCTTTTAACAATGTGTATTGATTTCCTTTGAAAAGTAGTGGGTGTTTAATGTGATGTATCTCAAAATTTGGGGCGTCCAGGAATTTTAGAATCTAACTTGAAAATGATATGAGAGAAGTCTTGAGACTTATGCTATTATTTTGAAAAAGGCAATATTGCGCACAAATAAATTAAATAGTATTTTGGCTCAGAAATGAATTATTGAATTTAAAGGAGCATTTTGACCCTATAGTCCTCTGAATAGTTTGATGTCAAGTCCTTCTAGAAGTCTAGGAAGAATATGGCGAGAGGAAATGAAATGTTCGGAGTCATCGTACCAGCCAAATGTAGGACACTTCATTTCCTCTCGTCATTTCCATCCTGAATTTGACCTGCCAAACACCAAATGAAGGAAGAATACTCCTGCAGAACTGCTGTTAGTTTTGTTGAGTCGTGCAGCCTAAGAGGTGTGTGGCTTGTATCAGGGATACCGAAGCGCATTACCATTCATTGATCATTTTGTAGTTTGTTTTCCCTTATTCGTAATTTAATTTGTTTGAAATAAGTTTCCTTTTATTTAAGATGACATCCCTAAAATAGGGAAAGCTGTGTCCATGATTCAAGCATGAATGAACTTCTAAAAGTACCACAACTCTGTGTATCTTTATCCCCCAGTACCCCTCCTCTTGAAGCCTTCAACGTTTGATTACTTTTCTCACGTAGGTATTTTCTTTCATTGAACTATGGTTCTGTTGCTTCAGAACAAGGTTCATCAGCTGAACAATATGTTTTCTGACGAAACAGTATACACACACATCCATCAAGTGGAGAATGAATAATGTGAACATGACAAGTTAGTTGCTTCAGGTGAAAAAAACACTCTTATCACGTGGCTATTTAGAAGACCAGTTATAGGTCGTCTTGAATTTCTTTATCCATTCTCCAAACTATGTATATTTTCTCTCTTTATTTGTGTGAGTACCTTAACTTTTCATAGTGCAAACATCTTAGTCTAACTTAGCATAGCTGTACTGATGTATGTGTAGGTCCAAGGTGTTATTCAGGACCGAAGTGGTCGAACTATTGCTACACTCTTTGGTAAATGGGATGAAAGCATGCACTACGTGATGGGTGATTGCTTTGGAAAAGGAAAGGGATCTGAGAATTTTTCAAAGTCCTATTTGTTGTGGAAAAGGAGTAAACCACCAAAGTTTCCCACTCGATACAGTTTCACTAGCTTTGCGATCACATTAAATGAGCTTACCCCTGGATTGAAGGTGAGGGTGTTAGCTCTTGTTGCATATGTTAACTCTTGTTGCATATGTAAAGATGTTGTGAACCCTCATTGTTAACTCTTGTTAACTCTTGTTGCATATGTACACATGTTGTGAACCCTCCTGGAATATGTATGTGTGTTTTTGTGAAACTATGTTGGATATGTATGCGTGTGTGGACTTCGAACTCATCATCAGTTTGTTATTGTTGTGACTTGTAATAAATTGGATATGTATGCATGACCATTTCATTTGTGAATTCTTGTTGCATATGTACGCATGCTTTTGTGAAACTATATTGTTGTTGTGATCTATTGGATATGTAATATATTGTTGTTGTTGTTGTGATCTATTGGATATGTAATATATTGTTGTTGTTGTTGTGATCTATTGGATATGTAATATATTGTTGTGATCTATATTGTTGTTGTGATATATTAGATATGTAATATATTGTTGTTGCTGCTCATTGAAAAAAAAATTATTGCGCGCTATAAGCTGTGTGTCCCAGGCATCGGCACCTAGTTTACACGGTATCTGGGGCTGTAAGCCGTGTGTCCCAGGCATTGGCACCCAGCTTATAAGTTTTTTCTTGTAGTGTGTGCTCTCTATATTCTGTGCAGTAATATGTTTTGTAACCTGTGCAAATAAAAGAAAAGAAAAAAATAATACCTAATATTCATACTAGTGGCGCACCACTCAGCACTTTAGTGGCGCACTGCAAAAAGCACACTAGTGGCGCATCGTCAACTAGTGCGCCATTAGTAAGCAGCAACACATGGGTAAATATGGACCCCTAGGAGGCATACTAATGGAGCACCATGGGCTATACTAATGGCACACTGCCTGGTGCGCCATTAGTATACCACATACTAATGGCGCACCTGTGGTGCGCCATTAGTTAAAAAATTCTAACGGCGTGATGCTAGTGGCGCACCTGTAGTGCACCATTAGTAGCCAAAACAGGTGCGCCACTAGCAGGCCTTTTCCTAGTAGTGGCCTTGTGTGTGTCAAACGTCGCAACGTTACTGGGTGACTATAAAGGCACTGTACAGGCATCTCCGAAGGTGTCCGTTGAGTTAGGATGGATCAAGACTGGGATTTGTCACTCCGTGTGACAGAGAGGTATCTCGGGGCCCACTCGGTAATACAACATCACTATAAGATTTGCAAGCAATGTGAGTAAAGAGTTAGTCAAGGGATCTTGTATTACGGAACGAGTAAAGAGACTTACCGGTAACGAGATTGAAATCGGTATAGAGATACCTCCGATCAAATCTCGGGCAAGTAACATACCGAAGGACAAATGGAATGATACACGGGATTATATAAATCCTTTGCATAAAGCTTCAACCGATAAGATCTTCGTAGAATATGTAGGATCTAGTATGGACATCCAGGTCCTGCTATTGGATATTGACCGCGGAGTGTCTCAGGTCATGTCTGTATAGTTCTTGAACCCGCAGGGTGTGGACACTTAAGGTTCGGTGACGTTTCGGTATAGTTGAGTTATAGGTGTTGGTGACCAAATTTTTGTTCAGAGTACCGGATAAGATCCTGGACATCACGAGGGTTTCCGGAATGGCCCGGAAACGAAGATTGATATATAGGAAGTTGGTATTTGGATTCTGGAAGAATTTCGAGCATTGCCGGCAGTGTACCGGGAGTGACGAATGGGTACCGAGGGCCCACGAGGTGGGCACACCACTCCCCTAGAGGGCGACATGGAGTTGATGGTGGAGCAATAGCTCTTATTGGGCTGTCTAGTCAACCAAATAAAGCCCATGAGGTAAAAGTGGAAAAAACCAAAAAGAGGTGGACAACTCGGGGAGGAGTCCTACTCCAAGTAGGATTGGAGGAGGACTCCTCCTCCCTGGCTTCGGTCGATCCCAAGGAGGCTCTCCATGGTGCTCAAGGTCAGCCCCTCCTTCCTCCTATATATACTAGAGGTTTTAGGGTTTTTGAGACACAATTTCATCCATGTGCAACCCTCTCCTCTAGTTCGTAGTTCTTCCACTAGATCAGATTTCTGCGGTTCTTAGGCGAAACCCTGCAGGAATAGATCACCACCACCGGCGCGCCGTCACGCTGTCGGAGAACTCATCTACTTCCCCGTCTCTCTTGCTGGATCAAGAAAGCGGAGATCGTGATTGAGTTGTACGTGTGCTGAACATGGAGGTGTCGTCCGTTCGGTACTAGATCGGGACGGATCGTGGGACGACGGTGATTTGGATCGCGAAGACGTTCCAGTACATCAACCACGTTTCCTAACGCTCCCCGCTTAGCGATCTACAAGGGTATGTAGATCCAATCTCCCTCTCGTAGATGATCATCACCATTATAGGTCTTTGTGTGTGTAGGATTTTTTTGTTTCCCATGCAACGTTCCCCAACAGTGGTATGAGAGCTAGGTTAATGCGTAGATGAAATCTAGAGTAGAACACAAATGTTTTTGTGGGCGTTGATGTTCGATTTGCTGCCCTCCTTAGTTTTTTCTCAATTTGGCGATATTGTTGGATTGAGGCGGCCGAGACCAACCTTACTCGTATGCTTATGAGAGACAAGTTTCATCAACTAACATGCAACTTGTTGCATAAATATGACTGGTGGGTGTCTGTTTCTTCAACTTTAGTTGAATCGGATTTGATCGAGGCGGTCCTTTGGAGAAGGTTAAATAGCAATTTCCATATCACCGTTGTGGCTTTGCGTAAGTAAGACGCGATCATACTAGATACCCATAAGAGCCACGGAAAACATGCAACACCAAATTAGAGGATGTCTAACTTGTTTTTGCAGGGTATGCATGTCATGTGATATGGCCAAAGACATGATGTGATATATTGGATGTATGAGATGATCATGTTATAATAGCTAAATATCGACTTGCACGTCGATGCTACGACAACTGGCATGAGCCATAAGGTTGTGTTTAAACTAACGTTTGTGCTTGCAGATGCGTTTACTATATTGCTAGGTGGTAGCTTTAGTAGTAATAGCATAGTTAGCATGACAACCTTGATGGCGGCACAATGATGGAGATCATGGTGTGGCGCTGGTGACGATGAAAATCATGTCGGTGCTTTGGTGATGGAGATCAAGAAGCACAAGATCATGGCCATATCATGTCACTTATGAATTGCATGTGATGTGAATCCTTTTATGCACCGTATTTTTCTTAGAATGACGGTAGCATTATAAGGTGATCCCTCACAAAAATTTCATGATATAATTGTGTTCTCCCCGACTCTACACCGTTGCGACAGTTCGTCGTTTTGAGACACCACGTGATGATCGGGTGTGATAGACTCAAAGTTCACATACAACGGGTGCAAAACAGTTGGACAGGCGGAACACTCGGGTTAAACTTGACGAGCCTAGCATGTATAGACATGGCCTCAGAACACAAGAGACCGAAAGGTCGAGCATGAATCATCGAGTAGATATGATCAACATGGAGATGTTCACCACTGAAACTATACTCAACTCACGTGATGATTGGACTTTAGTTAGTGAATTTGGATCATGCGACACTCGAATAACTAGAGGGATGTCTATTTGAGTGGGAGTTCATTAGTAATATGATTAGCTAAACTCAATTGTCTTGAACATAGTCTAAGTAGTCTTTGCAAAATTTTATGTTGTATATCAATGGCTCGCGCCGTCGCAACCCTGAATTTCAGTACGTTTGTAGAGAAAGCTAAGCTGAAAGATGATGGTAGAAACTTTGTAGACTGGGCTAGAAATGTGAGGCTTATCCGTCAAGCTGGACAAAGTACTTATGTTCTTGATGCAGCGCTCGGAGATGAACCACCCGCTACGGCTGACCAAGATTTTTTGAACGCTTGGCAAGTTTGTAAGGATAACTACTCACTAGTTCAATGTGCAGTTTTGTATGGCTTAGAACCGGGACTTCATCGACGTTTTGAATGTCATGGAGCATATGAGATGTTCCAGGAGTTGAAGTTTATCTTTGAGAAGAATGCCCGGATCGAGAGGTATGCGACCTCTGATAAATTCTATGCTTGCAAAATGGAGGAGAATCGTCTCTCTGTGAACATGTGCTCAAAATGTCTGGGTACTCAAACCGTCTAGCTGAGCTGGGGATCGCTCTCCCGCAAGAAGCTATCACTGACATAATTCTTCAATCATTTCCACCTTGCTACAAGTGCTTCGTATTGAACTATAACATGCAAGGGATGAATAAGTCCCCGACAAGTTATTTGTGATGCTGAAAGTCGCTGAGTTAGAAATCCAGAAAGAACATGTTGAAAAAATGTTGCCCCTCCGACGAAGAAACCCAAGGCTGGGCCTAAGCCGGAAACTGAGTGCTATTATTGCAAGGGAACTAGTCCGTGGAAGCGCAACTGCCCCAAGTATATCGCCGATAAGAAGGCGGCCAACGCCAAACAAGGTATATTTGATATACATGTTATTGATGTGTACCTCACCAACTCTCATAGTAGTGCGTGGGTATTTGATACCGGTTCTGTTGCTCACATTTGCAAGTCGAAAAAGGAACTGCGAAATAAACAAAGGATGAAGTGACGATGTGCGTGGGAAATGGTTCCAAGGTTCATGCGATCACCGTCGGCACGGCCTTACTTCAGTTACCATCTGGATTAGTTATGAACTTAAATAATTGTTATTTAGTGCATGCGTTGAGCATGAACATTATATCTGGATCTTGTTTATTGCGAGATGGTTACTCATTTAAGTCTGAGAATAATGGTTGTTCTATTTATATGAGTAATATCTTTTATGGTCATGCACCCAATGTTAGGGGTTTGTTCATATTGAATCTCGATTGTGATGACACTCATATCCATAACATTGAGACCAAAAGATGTAGAGTTAACAATGATAACGCCACTTTCTTGTGGCACTGCCGCTTAGGTTATATTGGTGTTAAGCGCATGAAGAAACTCCATGCTGATGGACTTTTGGAGTCACTTGATTTTGAATCACTTGACACGTGCGAACCATGCCTCATGGGCAAGATGACTAAGACTCTGTTCTCTAGAACAATGGAGCGTGCAAGTGACTTATTGGCGATTATACATACTGATGTGTGCGGACCAATGAGCATAGAGGCACACGGTGGATATCATTATTTTCTCACCTTCACTAACGATTTGAGTAGGTATGGCTATATCTACTTAATGAAGCACAAGTCTGAAACGTTTGAAAAGTTTAAGCAATTTCGGAGTGAAGTTGAAAATCATCATAGCAAGAAGATCAAGTTCATATGATCTGATCGAGCAGGAGAGTATCTAAGTTTCGAGTTTGGCGCTCACTTAAGACAATGTGGAATTTTTTCACAGTTAACACCGCCTAGAACACCACAGCGTAATGGTGTGTCCGAACAACCCCGAACGTGTTAGGAGCGATCAGTTATGGAATCAAACACCGGTAGCCGAAACTAAGGCGGCAACAACGGAATAAATCACCCGGAAAAAGGCTGGGCCTTCCGTCATTTACCAAGTATATAGGTTCATTAATTAAATAGTAGTTTAAACATAATGATATCAAAATATTCATCTTATCACATGAGACAGCTGGCACCTGCAGCTAGCAAAGCTACTCATTAGAGGTTGAGCAAGCCTACTTAGCCAAACAACATTTGCTAGGGGAGGGAGGTGTTTGGGTTTCATGGCAATGACAGGTGGCATTTATATCAAGTGGTAGGCAGCGAGCATGTATCTAAGGAAACGTGATTCTAAGCATAACAAAGCTAGATGTCATCTTGCCTGTGATGTCTTCAGCTTGGAACTTCTCTTGATCTTCCTGCAGGTACTCTCTAGAATCCACATACTCGCTCTCCGATCCTGATGCTACCCAAGATGAAATAACGGCCAATGAACACCAACAAAACATTATGCAACAAGAAACATGATGCATGTGTGAAGAAGGAAGCATGGATCACTATTCTAGTCACTTTCATATCCATTAGTTGAGTTAGTTGAATTCTAGACAGAACCTCATGTTAAGTTATCTTGACATGCATGAATATGGCATGAACATGTGCATCACGAGAAAACGATTCATAAGAATATAAAGAACACAAAGAATGGAGTTACGGATCAACCGGAAACTACAAAACAACATATGGAGACCTACGGTTCAAATCAGCCACAAACACACTCCAATGGCACTCCCCTGGTGTTACCAGGTTGCCACATGATCAAGCAACAAAATATAAGTGGGGTGTTGCATGAAAACACACCACACCATCTATAATGCCCACACAAGCTTCAAATCAACAAAAACATCCAATCTGTTTTTAAAAGTATCATAGTAGTTTGTCTACAATATTTAACGTAGTTACAGCCATCCAAATGAGTCAAACAAGATATGAGGTAGAAGTCATCCAAAAGCTCTACAACCCTGAACAAGAAGTTAATACAAAGGAGTCACCCATGAGGAGATCTATGGACACAAACTTGGACAAAATATCACAGATTCTTGGACTTACTGAAAATCAAAGATTTTCACCAGCTGCTTATGCTGTGAAGCATTTTGGCAGCCTCCAAAATGATATCTACAGGAAGTGAATAAGCATGAAATTTAACAGGGAGCTAGACAAACACAAAATCTCACAAACTTTAGTTCATTGCATGGGCTGATTCCCAACACAGGAGCTAATGCAACCAAGACAACAGGGGAAGAAAATAACATTAGATTCTCAGACTTAGTGAAAATCACAAGGTTTCACAAATTTGTCAGTTTCAGCCAAGTGTCAACTTTGACAAGGCACAAAAGATGCATACAAATTCCTGAGAACAAAACAAAGACCCCATGCTGTAGTTGGGTTCACCCACTACCACTACATCAAGGATTCATCCTCAAAGGGTCAAGGCACCATCTAATACAAAGCACTAAACATGGTATCATGATAGAAAATGACAGTTTTATGAAGTTTCTCTAAAGTGAAATCTGATTGCACCAATGGATTCCTAGGATGATTCTACCCCAAATCCATATTTACTGCCACCTTTGCATCAAGAACAACACCACAAACATAGAAAAGAATCTTTCATGGGATTAACTACAGCTTCATCTCAAAACAGAGACTGTTCTTGAGACTGCCGAAAATGGCAAGTCCAGATTTGGACATTTCCAGGAATGGAAATATGCCCCTTTTGGCACCAGGAATTCCACCAACAAAATAAAAAATATACAGAGAAAAACAATAATGAGGAGGGGGTCCCACCAAGCAATGTCCCCTCACTGAATGACATGTGGGACTAGGGGGGCCACTTGTGAGTGGCACAACTATACAATGTACAGAAAAAAATATGGGAGATGTGGGACTGTAACCCACAACCTGCCCCTAGCTCGCGTGGTGCCCTGGCCACTGGGCTACACGCGGGTGTCTGCACTACTACGGGCAACAAGCCAGTTGACTCCACTTGACCCGATGTCGAAGGAGCTAACAGCGAAAAAGAATAAAAAGGGGCGCGCTGGGTGTCGAACCCACGACCTCAGGGTCGCCGTGCGGGGTCAAAGCCAGCTGAGCTGGTGCGGTGCTACTGTCCCAGAGGGGGAAGCCACTCTAGGTAAACACATAACAAGGCACACTTGCTCTGCTTTGGCAGAGAGGAGGCATCGACGTTGCTCACCGGTGCGCATGCGTACATCAGACGACGGCAGCACGACTTCGCGGGGAGACTACCCTAGCTACGCTACGATGCGGCACAGGGAACCACGACCACGATGCAGAGGGGCTACGCCCATGCACGCGTGCATGCATGCGCAAGCAATAGAAAGCAGCGGCCGCAACTGCATCAACCTGCCAGTGCAACTCCGGAAGGCCTCAAGCTCACGACTCGGATGTGGTTAACAGAGAGGAGAAGAAGAGGAGAATAGAGTTGCCTCACCGAGGTAGAGAGGAGAGGGGCTCGCGGATGGAGAGGCAGAAGGGCTCGTCGACGGGGTGCTGCACAAGCCGCCGGAGTGGAAGAAGAGGAGGTCGTCGAGGACGTCGACGTACAGCTCCCGTCGCGCGATCTCCTCGGGAATGGAACTCCCGCGGCCACGGCGTGGTCCTCGTCCTGTCGGGGAAGCACAGATGGCGTCAATCCGCCAACGTCGAACTCAGCAGGTTCCAACCATGGAGATGGAGTTTCTCGGGATCGCCCCCGATGGCGCCAGGGAGAAAGAGGAGGGGGAAAATGGAACCCTAGGGTGCAGGGGGAGACTCCGGCTATTTATATGGCATTGGGGTGCGTGCCTCGTCCACTTGATCAGAGAGGAGAGGAGAATCGGCGGCTGCAGCTATGTCGTATAGTGCTGACGTCGCGAAGAGGAAGAGGGTCGCGCTGTGGGCCGCGCTGGCGACAGAACAGCGACGTGGCCCAGGAAGAAGGAGGGAGCGAGGCCACCTGGGCCTCATTGAATAAAACAAAAGGCTTCCTATTTTCAAATAACAACCCTCAAACAAACAAAAAAATGCACACACCCACAAAGTGGTTAGAAGGAAAAATTAAAAATACCTAGGGCCTAAGGGAATTATGCCCTATTTAACAAAAATAAAAACCAGATTTTTTGAGTAATTAAATAATATTCAAAACAGAATTAAATGTGTTGTTTAGTTGATAAAAACCCTATATGACTTAAGTTTTAAAACCCAAGACAAGACCCCCTCAAACACAAGATAAAACACTAAATGATCAACATTTTTAAAAGAGGTTTAAACCAAGTGAATTCATGAGTTCATATATAATGGAGAAGGGGTTTTGACACCTTGTTTGAAAACAACATAGTTTGAAATCATCAACACCATCACACTAGCACTCTTAATGGATCAAGCAACAACAACATCACAATTGAATGCCATGCATGCAAATGAATGCCATGATGCAAGATGGAGACACAATACAAAGCCACATGAAATGATAACTCTTATAGCATTGAAAACATGGTTCCAAAATAGGAAAGGATCCAAATATGGCAAGGGTTACATCTGGGGCATTACAAACTCTCCCACACTACAACAAGATCTCGACTCGAGATCTAGGACTGCAAGAACTCTGGAAATTTGGAACGGAGGTGATCCTCGCGCTCCCAAGTGGCCTCTTTATCGGAATAATGTGACCATTGCTCCTTAAGGAACTTGATTGACTTATTGTGGGTCTTGCGCTCAGTCGTCTCAAGAATTGCAACTGGATGCTCACGGTAGGATATGTCGGGTTGAAGGTTGATATCCTGAAGATCAACTGTGCGCTCGGGAGTCTTGAAGCATCTCCGGAGCTGAGAGACATGGAACACGTCATGCACATTTGCGAAGTTTGAAGGGAGCTCTAAGTGATATGCAAGGTCGCCTATCTTGCCAACAATTCTGAAAGGCCCAACAAAACAAGGAGCAAGCTTCCCTTTGATGCCAAAACGCTGAGTGCCCTTCATAGGAGACACTTTAAGATAGACAAAGTCATCGAGCTGATAAGCCATGTCACGATGCTTGCTATCGTAGTAGCTCTTCTGACGGGATTGCGCTGCTTTCAGATTATCCCGAATGACACGACACATCTCCTCAGCTTCTTCAATCATGTCATTCCCAAGAATCAGATGCTCGCTAGTCTCTAACCAGTTGAGCGGGGTACGACACTTCCTGCCATAGAGAATCTCAAACAGAGCTTTGCCTAAACTTGCCTGATAGCTGTTGTTATATGAAAACTCAGCAAAAGGTAGGCAGTCTTCCCACTTCATGCCAAAGCAAATGACACAGGCTCTTAGCATATCCTCGAGGACCTAATTGACTCTCTCAACTTGCCCACTAGTCTGAGGATGAAAGGCTGTGTTGAATCAAATCTTAGTACCCATCATAGACTGAAATGAGTCCCATAACTTGGAAGTAAAGATGCTTCCACGATCCGAAGAAATCAGCATTGGGACACCGTGCAATGAGACTATCCTCGAAGTGTACAACTCTGCAACCTGAGCTGCCGAGATAAACTCCTTGACTGGAAGGAAATGAACGACTTTGCTCAACTTGTCGATGACGACGAAGATGGCATCGTTACCCTTCCTTGCCTTCGTAGACCCGGTGACAAAATCCATCTCAATATGGTCGAACTTCCACTCGAGAATGGGACATGGATGCAAAAGACCCGTTGGACGTTGATGCTCTGCTTTCACCCTTCAACATACATCACTTTCATTTACGAACTGAGCAATTTCACGCATCATGCGAGTGCACCAGAAGGTCTGTTTCAAATCCTGATACATCTTGGAACTTCCTGGATGTATCGAGAGAAGAGAGTTATGAGCTTCTTCCATGATAACTTTCTGAGATCCCCTTTCGGAACGACAAGACGATCCTCAAAGAATAATGTATCTCTAGTATCAACACTGAAGCACTAATATTTGGGAACTCCCTTTGCCAAGCCAATCTTAACTTTCTTCACCATTGCATCAAGAAGTTGAGCTTTTCGGACCTGGTCTTCCAAGGTAGGAGAAATCTGAAGATGATCAAGAAATCCATGAGGTACTAACTGAAGGTTGAGCTTTCTGAAAGAATCACAAAGGTCAGGCTGGAGAGGCTTCACAATGAGATTGTTGCCGTAAGCCTTCCTGCTCAAAGCATCTGCAACGACATGAGCTTTGCCTGGAGTATACTCAACGCTCGGATTAAAGTCTTGGAGCATTTCCACCCAACGAGTTTGCCGAAGATTGAGGTTAGGCTGGGTGAAGATGTACTTGAGACTCTTGTGATCGATGAACACTTCAATCTTTCTCTCCAACAAGAGGTGTCTCCAAGTCATCAGAGCATGTACCACTATCGCCAACTCAAGATCATGAGTGGGTAATTCTTCTCACTTGGCTTCAACTACCTCGAGGTATAAGCTACCACTTTCTTGTATTGCATCAACACTGCACCAAGACCTTGAAGAGAGGCATCGCAGAACACTTGATAAGGTTTATAGTCATCAAGAGGAACCAAGACTGGAGTAGAAGCGAGCTTCTCTTTGAGTGTGTCGAAAGCCAACTAACACTCGAGAGACCAGACATACTTCACACCCTTCTGAAGAAGACTTGAGAGAGGCTTAGCAATCTTGGAGAAATTCTCAACGAATCTTCTACAATAACTTCCAAACCCGAGAAAGCTTCGAAGCCGCTTCACATTTTGCGGAGGCTCCCACTCAACAATGCCCTGCACCTTCGACGGATCAACTTTGATGCCCTCGGCAGAGATGATGTATCCAAGGTAGACAACTTCTTCCAACCAGAACTCACATTTGGAAACCTTAGCATTGAACTTATGTTCTCTTAGCTTATCAAGCACAAGCCTGAGATGTTTTTCATGCTCTTCCTCAGTTTACGAAAAGACCAGAATATCATAAAGACACAACAAGACGAATTCATTCTTGAAGGGGAGAAGATATAATTCATCATCCGACAGAAGGTCGGTGGAGCATCGGCGAGACCGAAAGACATCACTATGTACTCATACGAACCAAAGCTTGTTCTGAAAGCAGTCTTTGGAATGTCCTCTTCGCGAATGCGAATCTAATGATAACCCATCCTAAGATCAAGCTTCGAGAAGATCTTAGCCCCTTTCAATTTCTCAAACAACTCATTGATGTTAGGAAGTGGATACTTGTTTTTGATCGTCTTCTTATTCAATTGACGGTAATCGACACAGAATCATTCCGTACCATCCTTCTTCTTGACGAAAAGAAATCCACAGCCCCAAGGAGATGAGCTTGGTCTTATCAGACCCAGACGCTCTTGCTCATCAAGTTGTTTCTTCAGGTCCTTCAGCTCTTCTGGACCCAGTTTGTACGGCCGTTTACACACAGGCTCAGTACCAGGTTCAAGCTCAATTACGAACTCAACTGCTCGGTGCGGAGGCATTCCTGGCAGTTCTTCCGGAAAAAGATCTTCATATTCGCACACCACTGGGACTTGTGAAATTGGAGAGATCTCATCCTTCTCATTCAAGGAAAACAGACGGTCTGTGTCATCACGCGCTGTGAAGATAATCACGTCCTCCGAAGAATGAGTTAGCTTCACTTCTTTAGCTTCGTAATCAATGGACGCCTTATTCATAGCCAACCAATCCATACCAAGGATCAAATCGATATCAAACTTGCCAAGGACAATAGGAGAAGCCAGAAAAGCATAATTACCCATCTTGATAGAGATATGTGGGGCTCGAGTCTAGCATGCATGAACTTGCCTGGAGATACTACTGACAACGGTCTAGGAAGCTTCTCTAAATGAAAATTATGCTTGGATGCAAATGGAATGGAGAGGTACATATACGAAGCACCAGAATCAAACAAAACCTTAGCAGGAATGTCATTAACCAAGAGATTACCCAAAATCATGTCTGAGGAGTTGTCTGCTTCAACTGCATTCACCATATTGACTCTCGCAGACCTGGGGTTGAACTTCACTATAGCATTGCTTGGAGGCTTCCCTGGAGGAGGGGACGGAAGACGTAGCTGAGAGGTGCACTTGTTGGCATAGTGACCCTTCTGCCCACACTTGTGACAAGTAACATCTGCCGGTTGACGGAACTGTGTCTGATGATTCCCTTGCTTCTGCTGCTGAAACCTCTGCTGGAAAGTTGGGTTGGGTGGGTTGGAAGAACCACGGCCACCTGATTGCTTGAACTGCTGAGTCTACCAAGGGGGAGGAGGAGACACCCAATATTTCTGCTGCTTTGGAACCACCTGAGTTGAGGGCGACGAACTGGACTCCCTGAAACGCTTCTTTGAATTCTCCACCCTGAGCAACGCTGCCTCAGCCCTCAGAGCCAAGTTATAGAACTTATCAAACTCATCGGGATCGTGCAAGGCGAGGGCCAGCTGCAAGTCCTCTCTAAGACCACCCCTGAACTGATAGATCTTGCTCTTCTGATCTGGAATGTCCGACAAGGCATATCAAGCCAGCTCATGGAACTCGACGTTGTACTAGTACACAGAGGAACCACCTTGCTTCAAGCGTCTGAACTTCTCACGCATCTCTTTCACAAAGCTAGGCAGGATATAGTGGGACCTGAAATCTCTGCAGAACTCATCCCAACTGATCAATCTGCCACCCCTGGAGTCCTTCAACTGCTGCCACCAAACTGCTACCTGCCCCTTGACCTGAAACGTTGCAAACTTGACGAAGTCCTCTGGACGGACATTGCTGCACTCTAAGTGTTTGTTCATGTCTCGAATCCGGTCCTCAGCATCAAACGGCTGATCAAACGACATGAAGGTCTTCTGTTGATTTACCAGGAATTGACTCAGAGATGCAAACTTATTACCACCATGGTTGAAATTGCCCTGTTGTTGATTGGTCCTCTCTTGCGAAAGCTGGATTAACATCTGGGTGTTAGCATTTGTTGCAGCCATCACCGCTTGCCAAGCCTCTGCAGGCGGAGGTGGCGGAGGGGTGGTGGCGGAACATCAGTACCCTTGCGACCCGGAATCTGACGAGTTGGTGGAGCCATCTTGAAGACGGACAACACATTAGACCAGAGAAAAACATTGAAGGTAAAGCTGAATCAAAAGGGAGGAATATCTGAACAAGAATATTTAGCAATTGCACTCGAACAAAATAGTAAGAATGCTTCCTCAAAGTGACTGTCAACAAAATCTGATTAAAGACCACTTGTAAACCAAGTATGAGCTAGAACTGCTCGGAACAGACGTATGATAGAGATTCCATCCGATATCTTCGTGGATACGACCGCACAAGCTCGTATTTACAGTAGCCATCCTGTGCAAGGCAGTGCACACGACTTACGAAGCATCCCCGAGTCGTAGCAAGCTACATGGACTCTTTAAGACACAACGAGAACCGTTGTAAGACGACCGTGAACAAACCTACCAACTGAATGTCGAATCCCAACCTCACATCATGGATCTGTAGGAAGATTGTCCTATAAGTCACTACTTGATATCCCACCTATGAATTCCCAAAATATCTGGTCATGCAATCTGGTACACGGATACAAGGAGTAATATGTCACGCAACTCCTATACTAACCCTACCAGTGTATCACATCCGTCAACACATAACCAGAATCTCGTACCTTCATCTAATACAGACCCTTGTAATCACAACGATACAAAGTGTGGTGATACATCCGGAACTCTGTGCACCAGTACTGGGGAAGCCGGACTCCTCTCGTCACAACTAGTATTGAAGCAATTACGAACATCCTCTGTCCTGAGATACTAAGAAATCTGAATGATGGCGATGTGCACAAGAATCCCCTGGAGCTCAACTTCCCGGAAGAAATCAAGTCAGACAGGAGGCACCAAGACAGAACACCGTCACATCGATATCATATAGATTTCAAAATACCCGTGTGATCCTAAAAAAATTGAGCGAGAAGAGGAGTAGAATTAAGATTTCCTAAGTCGACAACCTCACCAGAGCATAGTAGAGGAGAAAAAAGAAACCTACTCTCCCATATAACTAAGACTCAAAACATTTTTGTAGACTCGACTCGGCCAAGTTCGATCACACAAAGGCTCCTATGGTCGTACGGCTCTGATTACCAACTTGTAACAACTAAGATGCGACTCTTTCCTTATTTGGGGGCGAGGCCTCAAAAGGGAAAAGGGGCGCATCTATGCGTTTCACAAACGGGATAATCATCGCAACTCATAATTAAAGATTAACAAGTAGGGCATACACTTGCCATCTGTTAAGAATATATCATATAGCTTACATACACACATTATTCAGAGTAGCAGCAAGTCTAGCTATGGAATTAAACAGACGAAAATAGATGATCTAACACATCCCGTATGCTAGCCCACGATCACGAACACGGCCTCACTCTTCCGGATAGTTCACATACAGACGGCCAGAGTCCTCATCGAACTCCCACTTCAACTAGTTGTCATCAGGATCTCCCGCGTCGGACGTACCTGTACCAGTTGGGGTTTGTAGTAATCTGTGAGCCACGGGGAGTCAACAATCTAATGACCTTGGTACTGAATCTAGTCAAGTTATTAGGTGAGGAAGGTTTAGTGTATGGGTTTGCAGCAACCTAAGCATATATGGTAGCAAACTTACGATGATCAGAGTAATCATATGGTGGTCTACGCGAGCGAACGTAGACTAGATGATCGCTAAGTGATCCTGAACACCTACTTACGTCAAACATAACCCTACCATGTTCCTGATCGAAGAGTGGTCTTTGAAGGAGACAGCCACGGTTACGCACTCAGTTGGCAGTTTTCTTAGAGTTACTTTAAGTTGTCTAGAACCGGATGTTAACAACATATCCATGTTTGACACATAACCGCGGGCACGGCTTTCTGAAAGATTAAACCCTGCAGGGGTGCTCCAACTAGTCCATCACAAACTGCCACGGGCCGCAAAGTCATCCTCTATCACGAAACTCGTGATCTCGTCGGATTCCTTAGAGGAAAACCTCAACTTTGAGGAGACCCAAAGTTTCACCGAGATTCCTATACGCAAGATATATCACTAAGGTAAGACAAATCTAGCAGGACCTCCCGTCGTGTCGACGACCCTGATAAGAGCCGCGTATCTCAGTCTTAGGATATGACAGATGAGCTAGACGTTGGGTTGGCTAACCCCTGGGTGACTAGGGGGCCCTGGACATTGCTCTGGTCGGACCAACACTCATGACGAGCACTGACCCGGTTTGTTGATTAAATCCTCGGGGTAGCTATTCCCTATGCAAATTATTATTAGGTGATTAGCAGATTAAAACCCATGTTGGGTCCTGCCGGACAAGCCTTAACACTACACGATTTATCAAGGGGGTCCCCATAACAACCCCGAACGTGTTAGGAGCGATTAGTTATGGAATCAAACACCGGTAGCCGAAACTAAGGCGTCAACAACGGAACAAATCACCCGACAAAAGGCTAGGCCTTTCGTCATTTACCAAGTATATGGGTGCATTAATTAAATAGGAGTTTAAACATAATGATATCAAAATACTCATGTTATCACATGAGACAGCTGGCACCTGCAACTAGCAAAACTACTCACTAGAGGTGGAGCAAGCCTACTTAGCCAAACAACATTTGCTAGGAGAGGGAGGTGTTTGGGTTTCATGGCAATGACAAGTGGCATTTATATCAAGTGGTAGGCAGTGAGCATGTATCTAAGGAAATGTGATTTTAAGCATAAAAAAGCTAGATATTGTATCAAGGTCACGGTTATCTTGCCTGTGATGTCTTCAGCTTGGAACTGCTCTTGATCTTCCTGCACGTACCCTCCAGAATCCACATACTCGCTCTTCGATCCTGATGATACCCAAGATAAAATAACAGCCAATGAACACCAACAAAACATTATGTAACAAGCAACATGATGCAAGTGTAAAGAAGGAAGCATGCATCACTATTCTAGTCACTTTCATATGCATTAGTTGAGTTAGTTGAATTATGTACAGAACCTCATGTTATGTTATGTTGAGATGCATGAAGATGGCATGAACATGTGCATCACAAGAAAACGATGCATAAGCATATCAAGAACACAGAGAATGGAGTTATGGATCAACCGGAAACTACAAAACAAGATATGGAGACCTACGGTTCAAATCAGCCACAAACACACTCCAATGGCACTCCCCTGGTGTTAGCAGGTTGCCACATGATCAAGCAACAAAATATAAGTGGGGTGGTGCATGGAAACACACCACACCATCAAAACTGCCCACACAAGCTTCAACTCAACAAAAACATGCAATCTGTTTTTAACAGCATCATAGCAGTTTGTCTACAATATTTAACGTAGCTACAGCCATCCAAATGAGTCAAACAAGATATGAGGCAGAGGCCATCCAAAATCTCTACAACCGTGAACAAGAAGTTAATACAAAGGAGTCACCCATGAGCAGATCTGTGGACACATACTTGGACAAAATATCATAGATTCTGGGACTTCGTGAAAATCACAGATTTTCACCAGCTGCTTATGCTCTGAAGCATTTTGGCAGCCTCCAAAATGATATCTACAGGAAGGGAATAAGCATGAAATTTAATAGGGAGCTAGACAAAAACAAAATCTCACAAACTTTAGTTTGTTGCATGGGCTGATTCCAAACACAGGAGCTAATGCAACCAAGACAACAGGGGAAGAAAATCACAAGGTTTCACAAATCTGTGAGTTTCAGCCAAGTGTCCAATTTGACAAGGCACAAAAGGTGCATACAAATTCCTAAGAACAAAAAAATACCCCATGCTGTGGAGGGGTTCACCCACTACCACTACATCAAGGATTCATCCTCAAAGGGTCAAGGCACCTTCTAATACAAAGCACTAAACATGGCATCATGATAGAAAATGACAGTTTTATGAAGTTGCTCTAAAGTGAAATCTGATTGCACCAATGGATTCTTCGGATGATTCTACCGCAAATCCATATATCACACTTCCACCTTTCCATCAAGAACAACACCACAAACATAGAAAAGAATCTGACATGGGATCAACTACACCTTCATCTTAAACAGAGGTTGTTCTTGAGAGTGCCCAAAATGGCAAGTCCAGATTTGGACATTTCCATGAATGGAAATATGCCCATTTTGGCACCAGGAATTTCACCAACAAAATAACAATATCCAGCGAAAAACAATAACGAGGAGGGGGTCCCACCACGCAGTGTCCCCTCACTGAATGACATGTGGGACCAGGGGGGCCACATGTCTGTGGCACAACTAAACAATGCACAGAGAAGAATTATGGGAGATGTGGGACTCGAGCCCACAACCTGCCCCTAGCACGCGTCGTGCCCTGGCCACTAGGCTACGTGCGGGCGTCTGCACTACTACGGGCAACAAGCGAGTTGACTCCACTTGACCCGATGCCGAAGGAGGTAACGGAGAAAAAGAATAAAAAGGGCGCCGCGAGGTGTCGAACCCATGATCTCAGGGTCGCCGCACAGGGGTCAAAGCCAGCTGAGCTAGTGCGGTGCTACTGTCCCAGAGGGGGAAGCCACTCTAGGTAAACACATAACAGGGCGCACTTGCTCCGCTTTGGCAGAGAGGCGCCGTCGATGTTGCTCACTGGTGCGCAGGCATTCATCACACGACAGCAGCACGGCTTCACGGGGAGACTACCCTAGCTACGCTACGATGGGGCACAGGGAACCACAACCATGATGCAGAGGGGCTACGCCCATGCACGCGTGCATGCATGCACAAGCAACACAAAGCAGCGGCCGCAGTTGCATCAACCTGCCGGTGCAACTCCGGCAGGGCTCGAGCTCATGGCTCGGACGCGGCTAACGGAGAGGGGAAGCGGAGGAGAGCAGAGTTTTCTCACCTAGGTTGAGAGGAGAGGGGTTCGCGGATGGAGAGGCAGAAGGGCTCGTCGACGGAGTGCTGCAGAAGCCGCCGAAGAGGAAGAAGAGGAGGTCGTCGAGGACGTCGACGTAGCAGCTCCCGTCGCGCGATCTCCTCGGGAATGGAACTCCCGAGCCCACCACGTGCTCCTGGTCCTGCCGGGGTAGCAGAGATGGCGTTGATCCGCCGGCGTCGAGCTCACCTGGTTCCGACCATGGAGATGGATTTGCTCGGGATCGCCCCCGACGGCACCAGGGAGAGAGAGGAGGGGAAAATGGAATCCTAGGATGTAGGGGGAGACTCCGACTGTTTATATGGCCTTGGGGTGTGCGCCTCGACCACTGGATCGGAGAGGAGAGGAGAATCGATGGCTTCAGCTATGTCGTACAGTGCTAACGTCGCGAGGAGGAAGAGGGTCACGCTGCGGGCTGCGCTGGCGACAGAACAGGGACGCGGCCCAGGAAGAAGGAGGGAGCCAACCCACCTGGGCCTCACTGAATAAAACAAAAGGCTTCCTATTTAAAAATAGCAACCCTCAAATAAAAAAAATGCACACAGCCACACAGGGGTTAGAAGGAAAAATTGAAAATACCTAGGGCCTAAGGGAATTATGTCGTATTTAACAAAAATAAAAACCAGATTTTTGGAGTAATTAAATAATATTCAAAACAGAATTAAATGTGTTGTTTTGTTGATAAAAACCCGATATGACTTAAGTTTTAAAACCCCAAGACAATACCCCCTCAAACACAAGATAAAAGACAAAGTGATCAACATTTTTAAAACAAGTTTAAACCAAGTGAATTCATGAGTTCAAATATAATGGAGAAGGGGTTTTGACACCTTGTTTGAAAACAACATAGTTTGAAATCATCAACACCATAACACTAGCACTCTTAATGGATCAAGCAACAACAACATCACAACGGAATGTCATGCATGCAAATGAATGCCATGATGCAAGATGGAGACACAATACAAAGCCACATGAAATGATAACTCTATTAACATTGAAAACATGGTTCCAAAATAGGAAAGGATCCAAATATGGCAAGGGTTCCATTTGGGGCATTACAACCACATGGACTTGATGGTGGCCCAATAGCTCTTAGTGGGCTGTCTAGTCAACCAAAGAAAGCCCATGAGGTAAAAATGGAAAAAAACGAAAAAGAGGTGGACAACTTGGGGAGGAGTCCTACTCCAAGTAGGATCGGAGGAGGACTCCTCCTCCCTAGCTTCGGCCGAGATCAAGGAGGCTCTCCTTGGTACTCAAGGCTAGCCCGTCCTTCCTCCTATATATACTAGAGGTTTAAGGGTTTTTGAGACACAATTTCTACCACGTGCAACCCTCTCCTCTAGCTCGTAGTTCTTTCTCTAGATCGGATTTCTGCAGTGATTAGGCGAAGCCCTGCAGGAATTGATCACCACCACCACCGGCACGCCGTCACGCTGCCGGAGAACTCATCTACTTCCCCGTCTCTCTTGCTGGATCAAGAAGGCGGAGATGGAAATCGAGTTGTACGTGTGCTGAACGCGGAGGTGCCATCCGTTCGATACTAGATCAGGATGGATCGTGGGACGACGGTGATTTGGATCGCGAAGACGTTCCACTACATAAAACGCGTTTCGTAATGCTTTTCTCTTAGCGATCAACAAGGGTTTGTAGATTCGATTTCCCTCTCGTAGATGATCATCACCATGATAGGTCTTCATGTGGGTAGGAATTTTTTTGTTTCCCATGCAACCTTCCCCTACATTGAGGTCATACTTTCAAATCCTCACAAACTCGGTCACCCGGCGATCCACAATTCACTTCTGGATGCTCTAGACCATGACGCCTAACCGTCTCGAGGATGCACAATCCTCAAAGGTAAGCGTCGGTTTTACACAGGAACAATCTCTTCAGAGATGATCAATCACTTTGGGGTTTTTCTGGTTTGGTTTGGGTGTTTGGGTTTTTTCCTAAATGATGATTTTCTCTGAAAGTCTTCAGAGGATTGAGTTTCTCTCAAATGACAAGTGTCAGTTTCTCTCGTGGAGCAGCCAACCAACTAGTGGTTATGTGGGGTGGCTATTTATAGCTGGGAGCAATCCTGACATGAATTGACATTAATGCCCCAATGATATGACCGTTAGGTGGATAAGGTTGGGTACAGCTGGCGTGCAACACAGCAATGGTCGGAACCTTTCAACTGTGAAAGTCCTCGTGTGACTCATGTTCCTCACTGGTAGGCAATTCGCACTCGAGAAATCCGAACTCCTTAGTCGGTGCAATTTCTTCAGAAACCAGAAGAACTTCGTCTGTATCACTGAAGACTTTGACTAAACTATGGGAGCTTTTCAAATACTTCACTTGAAACATTAAGTATTTGTAGGCTTTGAGATGAGCATCATGAGCAAAGTTTTCCTTAGTATTACCTCGACCCCCTTTAACAGTATGATGTTCCTATGACTCAAGAAATAAAAAATGAAACAGAAAAGTACTCTTCACGCTTCAAAGTCTTCACATCGATTTCTTCACGAACACAGCTATTTCCTCACTTTCAAAGTCTTCATAGGAAATAGTAAAGTCTTCAACCGAAGACATACATTTTTAGGGGTCGATATTCTTCGAATAACTCAAACTCCTCAGCGAATTATAGAGCTTGTGTAGACTCACAAGCATATTAGTCTCTTAACCTATAAGTCTTCAATACACCAAAATCACTAAGGGGCATTGCATGCACTTACATATTGCAATTTTAATATTTTTCCCACAAACTAGTGCATTTTTTGAGCCTTTTTCATTTTCTGTGTTTTTTTAAAATGGAAAATTGAAGTGTTAACCATTTATAAAAAAAGCTTTGGAATTCTTAATTTCCTTGTCGCAAGCCCATTGGAGCGTAAAATAGTTTTTTGCAATTTTCACAACCAAACTACATCACACTTGTAGTTCAAATTTGGGAATTTTTGATAATTTGCTAAAAGTCAACTAAATGGATAGAATATAGAAATAGTACTATGTAATTGTTAAACTTGGAAGTGGCCATCCAATATGATCTACTACACGTCTCCAACTTTTCTCTAACTTTTGCTTGTGCCATGATATTATATTATCAATCTTGGATGCTTTATGTGCATTTGTATGATGTCTCATATCATTTTTGGGAACTAACCTATTAACACATTGCCAAGGGTCAATTGCTAATTTCTACCTGTTTTTGGATTTTCAGGAAAGGAGTACCAAACGGAGTTTAAACGCTATGAAACTTTTTGATGATTTTATCTAGACCTAAATAAGACCGGGAAGCTTCGGAGGGAGACCGGATGACACACGAGGAGATGGGAAGGCAACAGGGCACGCCCAAGGGGGTAGGCGTGCCCTCTTGTATTGTGGGCCGCTCGTGGCTCCGTCTCACCAAATTCCACGCTTATAAATTACAAAATATTGGGAAAACATCAAAGAGCCACCCGAAACACTTTTTTCTCCGCCGCAAACTTTTGGTTCAATGGGGGGCCACCTGAAGACCCTTTTTGGTGCCCTGCTGGAGGGGAATCAATCATGGAGGCCATCTACATCAACCTTGCAGCCTCCATTATGTTGTGTAAGTAGCCCACCATTGACCTATGGGTCCATGAATAGTACCTAGATGGCTTATTCTCTCTCTATGATCAATACAAAGTTCACCATGATTCTCATGGTGATCTATGCGATGTAATCTAATTTGCGGCGTGTTTGTTGGGATCTGATGTATTGTGGGTTTATGATCACTCACTTCGTGAATAATCGTTCAGTCTTCTCTCAATTCTTATATGCATGATTATTGTAGCTTCATATTTATCTCCGACCTATTAGTTTGATTTGACCAACTAGATTGATTTATCTTCAATGGGAGTGGTGTGATAACCTACAATTATAGGGGACCAATCGTAGTCCTTTCAATAGGTAAGAGTGCCGAACCCAATGAGGAGTGAAAGGACATGACATGCATGCTAACAACGAGTCTCTTTTTTATCTTTAGTAGTAGTTTTGTCAATTCTAGCAGCTTCATCACAGAAATAAATAACATCCCCATCAATATTATTGACCAAGAGATCTTTAACCATAGCAATATTAGATTCGACCTTGATTTTCTCGGAGGGTTTGGTTGTTCTAACATAACTTTTCTTGACCATGGTTGAAGCTTTATCATGTTCCTTTATCCTAACACGGAAAGGTGGTTTCTCAATATAAGGAGTGGGCAAAACTGGGTCAACATTGTAAATGATAGTTTCATCCTCAACTTTAATTTGTTCTTCTACTTTTTTTAATAGGTGGATGATATTTAAATCATTTCTCTTTAGGGAGATCAACATGAGTAGAAAAGGTTTCACAAAATGAGGCTACTATCTTAGAGTCAAGTCCATATTTAGTGCTAAAATCATTGAAAGCATCCGTATTCATAAAAGATTTAACACAATCAAACTCAAGTTTTATACCTGACTCTTTAACTTCATCGAGCTCCCAATCTCCAGACTTGCGTTTAATTCTTTCCAAAAGATCCCACCTGAATTCACTAGTCTTCTTCATAAAAGAACTTGAACAATAAGTATCGAGCATGGTTTGATCATTACGAGAAAACCGAGCATAAAAATTCTAAATAATAATTTCTCTCGGGAGCTCATGATTGGGGCATGAATATAGCATTGACTTAAGACTCTCTCAAGCTAGGGCGGTACTTTCTCCTTCACAAGGTCAGAAATTGTAGATAAAATTCCGATCATGATGACATGATGAATAGGATAATTGTTTTGGTGAAACTCCAAGTGCACTCGGTTCCAGTTGCAAGATCCTGTATCATGACATAGTTATACCATGTAAATGCTTTCCCCCGAAAGATATAGGGAAAACCTTCTTCTTGACTTAATCTCCGGATAACCCTACAAGCTTAAATAATCCACACACTTCATCCACATAGAGTAGGTGCATATCGGGATGTTTTGTTCCATCTCCTGCATAAGGATTTGTTAGCAGTTTCTGTATCATACCCAAAGGAAATTCATAATAAATATTTTTAGTAGGTTCGGTAGGTTGAGTGAAAACTCTTGGTGTTCCTATTCTAAGTGAAGATACCCCAAACAAACCCCTCAAAGGATTACTTTCCATTGTGACAAGTGACAGTAAATTTCAGCACGTAATATAATTTTTCCATTACCAAATTCCACTTACCAAAGGAGCTTCACTCCCCGGCAAAGACGCCAAAAAAGAGTCTTGATGACCCACAAGTATAGGGATCAATCATAGTCCTTTTGATAAGTAAGAGTGTCGAACCCAACGAGGAGCACAAGCAAATGATAAGCGGTTTTCAGCAAGATAATTTCTACAAGCACTACAATAGCGGTAACAAGGCGTTTGATAGCAAGATAATTATAACAAGTAACGAGTAGAAATAGTAAAAATAAGTGCAGCAAGTTATCCCAATCCTTTTCTGGCAAGGGACAGGCCGGAACAGTTTCTTATAACAGGCAAAGCGTTCTTGAGGGTACACCATATTTGATCTAGTCACTTTTGTCATGTCGGCTTAATTCGCGTTCGGTACTTTGATAATTTGATATGTGGGTGGACCGGTGCTTGGGTGCTGTTCTTACTTGAACAAGTCTCCCACTTATTATTAACACTCTTGTAAGTATCCGCAACTACGAGAAAAGTATTAAGAATAAAATTGTAACCATAGCATTAAACATAGGGATCCAAATCAGCCTCTTGCGGAATAGCGTATAAACTGGGGTTTAAGTTTTTGTCACTCTCGCAACCCACCTTATAATAAATACTCCACAATTCATTCACTTAGGCCCAAAGATGGTGAAGTTTTATGTAGTCGATGTTCACAAACACCACTAAGGGAATCAGAACATTCATACCATCAAAATACCGGACGAGTATCAACTTCACATGACTCCTTGCAACATGACTTCTCCCGTGGCCTCAAGAACAAAATTAACTACTCAGAAGTGATAAACATGATCATGACCAAATAGGTATTAAATATAATATTGGACCTGAAGATATGGTATTCAACCAAATAAAGCATAAAGCATTAACTACAAGATATATTCAACACTACTAGTCACCCCCAGGTACCAATATGTGGTTCCGGTACAGGATTGAGAACAAGAGATGAACTAGGGTCTTGAGAGGAGATGATGTTGTTGAAGATGTTGATGAAAATTCTACTCCCCAAGATTACAGGGTAGTCGGTGATGATGATGTCCTCGATTTCCCTCTCCGGGAGGCAAGTTCCTTTGATGAAATCGCTTCATGAAGGGCAAAAGTGCTCGTGCCCAGGTTCTGCCTCGAGATGGTGGCGCTTCCTCCCGAAAGTCCTCTCTTGATTTTTTTCCAAGTCATAAGAAAATATATACCAGAAGATGGTAGTCAGAAGTGGGCTAGGTGTCCCACAACCCACCAGGACGCGCTAGGGGGATTGGCGTGCCCTCGTGCCTAGTGGCCATGTGGCACCCCCCCTCTGGTACATCTTTCCTCCAATATTTCTTATTTATTCCATAAAAATCCTCATAAAGTTTCATCCCATTTGGAGATATGCAGAATAGGTATCTCTGACATAGCTTTTTAGCTCCAGAATTCCATGTGCCGGCATTCTCTCTCTTGGTGTAAACCTTGCATATTATGAGAGAAAAGGAATTATAGTTACTCCATAAACTGGTATAATGCATAAAAAACAATAAATAATAATAACAACACATGATGCAAAATGGACGTATCAACTCCCCTAAGCTCTCGTTGTCCTCAAGCGACACTCGATAACGAAAATCATGACCACATGCTTTGAGAGAGAGGTGTCGATAAAAACAAAATACGGACATAGTAGCATCATGCTCATTATTATAACAACAAATAAACTTTATAAAATGCTTTGTCATAGCATTTTCATCATAAAGACTTCTTATAAACAAGTAACAATTCATCAAAACATCGAAGTATGAAGCATAAACTCTATTGAAGACTAACAAACTATGTTTTCAGTCAACTTTGCAACACAATTCATCACATTTTCACGAAGGGACATGATACGTCTCAAACGTATCTATAATTTTTGATGGTTTCATGTTGTTATCTTGTCAACTTTGGATGTTTTATTTACCTTTTGTATCTTTTTTGGGACTAACTTATTAATTGGGTGCCAAGTGCGAGTTCCTGTTTCTCTGTGTTTTTGAGTCTTTTCAGATGTGATTTTGGAACAGAGTCCAAACAGAATAAAATCCCCGAAATGAATTTTTCCAAAACAGAAGAAGATCGGGGGACTTGAGGGCCAAGGCAGGAGGCCCACAGGGAGCCCACAAGCCCTGTAGCCGCGGCCAAGGGGGCCCGCGGCTACCAGGCTTGTGGCCCCCCTGGAGCTCCCCTGCCCTAGCTCTTTGGCTTATATATTCCCTAAAATCCTAGGAAAAATAAGGGCGTCCACGAAACCACTTTTCCGCCGCCGCAAGCTTCTGTTTTCGTGAGATCTCATCTGGAGACCCTTCCCGGTGCCCTGCCGAAGGGGACTTTGGAGCTGGAGGGCTTCTACATCAACATGATTGCCTCTCCAATGACTCCTGAGTAGTCTACTTCAGACCTACGGGTCCGTAGTTAGTAGCTAGATGGCTTATTCTCTCTCTTGGATCTTCAATACAATGTTCTCCATGATCTTCATGGAGATCTATCCGATGTAATCCTCTTTGGCGATGTGTTTGTCGAGATCCAATGAATTGTGGATTTGTGCTCAGATTATCTATGAATTATATTTGAGTCTTTGTTGATTTCTTATATGCATGATTTGATATCCTTGTAAGTCTCTCCGAGTCTTGGTTACTGTTTGGCCAACTAGATCTATGATTCTTGCAATGGGAGAAGTGCTTGGTTTTGGGTTCATACCGTGCGGTGACGTTTCCCAGTGATAGAAGGGGCATCAAGGCACGCATCATGTTGTTGCCATCAAGGGTAACAAGATGGGCTTTCATCGTAGATTTGAGATTGTCCATCTACATCATGTCATCTTGCTTAAGGCGTTACTCTATTCTTATGAACTCAATACACTAGATGCATGCTGGATAGCGGTCGACGTGTGGAGTAATAGTAGTAGACGCAGAAAGTATCGGTCTACTTGTTTTGGACGTGATGCCTATATGTATGATCATTGCCATAGATAACATCATGACTTTGCGCGGTTCTATCAGTTGCTCGACAGTAATTCGTTCACCCACCATCTACTTGCTTTCATGAGAGAAGCCACTAGTGAACACTATGGCCCCCGGGTCTATTGACAACTATCATCTTCGCTTTTACTTTTACTTCGCTTTTCTTTGGTTTTTTGCTTTCAGTTCTCACTTTGCAAACAATCTATAAGGGATTGACAACCCCTTCATAGCATTGGGTGCAAGCTCTTTGTGTTTGTGCAGGTACTTGTGGCTTGACGCGATTCTCCTACTGGATTGATACCTTGGTTCTCAAACTGAGGGAAATACTTACTACCGCTGTGCTACATCACCCTTTCCTCTTCAAGCGAACACCAACGCAAGCCTCCAAGGCTGCGGGGGAATCCTTTGCATATTTGCCAAGGAAATCCCTATAGGCGTAGCCAGCAGCAGGACACATATCGAAGCTTGTAAGCAAGTCTACGTACTCAACCATCATTTAATATTCTATGATTACTAACACTCACCGCTTATATATCAGCAAAAGGTTTTAACCATACACATAGAAAGATGGGGGCTTAAAGTGTCGCCTCCCAACATATTCGACTCAAGGGTGATGTCAACAAAAATTACTGATGACAACCCACATTCAACTAGATATATATGTCTAGATCTTTCCCACCACATGATGCTGGCCAAAGCAAAAATAAAGAGGAATAGAGAAGAATACTTTGGCTCTTGCATAAATTTAAATTCATAAAGGTACAAGATAGGCCCTTCGCAGAGGGGAGCAGAGGTTGTCATGCGCTTTTTGGTTGTATGCCAAATCCCTTAGTGTAATGGAACATTACGTTATATTGCCCCTTATGATGGCATCCTTAAATATGCGGTTTATCGCTTTTATTATTGCCATCAAAAGTTAGTACAATGTTTAATTTCCCTTACACTAAATGATCGAACATGTTTAGAACCACTTTTTATTGCCTTGTGCACCAATCACAACTTACTTGAAGGATCTTACTCAATCCATAGGTAGGTATGGTGGACTCATAAACATGGATTTGGGTTTTAGATTTTGGATGCACAAGTAGTATCTCTACTTAGTGCGATGTTTTGGCTAGCAAAGATATTGGGCAAGCACCATATGTTAGAGGATCTATAACAATATAACTTCTATGTGAACGTGAACAAACATAAATCATTATGTTGTCTTCCTTAGCCAACGTCAACAGGTTTGGCATATTATAATTAACAGGGGCTCACGTTCATAAAAGATGTCAAGGATAGTGTATTTGTATGTAAATCTTCTCTTCCCTTAGTAATTCTTTCATGTGTTGCATTACCGACCAATGCTATGTTTTTCAACCTTCAACAAAATTTACCTCTTATAATTTCCCTTAGGTGATGTCACTACTTACTATAAGATTAGCATATGATCCCTTTCATTACTTTCCTTTATTTTGATTGTAGCAAGAAAGTGAAGAAGCGAAAACTCAAAAAAACTTTATTATATAACTCTCACTCGATTACGTAGGTAGATAGATAGATCACAAAACTAGCACTCAAAAAGATTGATCGGACTAAACTTGTATTTGACTAAATCACAAAATAACTAAAGATCGAACTAAGATGGATAAAGATAATTATAGTGATGGTGATATGACATCGGGGCACCTTCCTCAACCTTGGACCAAACCAAGGGGAGTGCACATACCCTTGTGCTCAAGTCTCCTTCTTTGGTGATGGAGATGAAGGTGGTGGTGGTGTAGATGATGAAGTAGAAGAAAAATTGTCTTCTGGTTTCCATGGCAGTGGCTCACCATTATAAGAGGAGGCATGAGTATCCGGAGTCCTGTAACTAGCAGCTAAACTCATACCGTTAAACCTTGCTTCATACTCAAAGATTCGGCCTTGCAGAAAATTGATTTTCTCGTTGAGGGTGAAGACGATATCCTTCAAGGACCTACCACCCACCTTTTGATCATGGATGAATTCCATGATCATGAGGTGATTAGCACTGAGTCCATGCTCCACCATGCCTTAGCACCTGAAGATCTCCTCCTCCAGCGCCTCGAGCCTGGCCTCCATGTTTCCTGTCTTCTTGGGCCCATGAACATCCCGGATGTGGAGCACCCCCTCACGCATCTCAATGGTTTGAGGGTGCTTCATTACATATCGCAAGTAGGGGTTGATGACCCTCTCAAAGAACTTGTTCTTGGAAGAGATTGATGATGCCATGGTGATCAAGATCCGTTAGACAAACAACACGACAAAAGAACATAGGATTTCTCCATGGTACCAGTGTCAAATCATCGGGAGATATATATAAAGAAATTTTATACAGGGAAATACTTATCCTACAACAAAACGGAGCCAGAAAGGTGCCTGAGGGGCCCACTACCCATGAGGCCACACTAGGGGGGCAACACGTCGTGTGCCTAGTGGGCACCTTGGTTGCCTTCCCGTGTGTTTACCAATTTCCTAATTTTTCCAATATTCCAAAACTAATAGAAAATATTTTCGTGGATTTTTCGGAGTCTGTTTAGTTAGTGTATCACTTACCTCTTCCTTTTAAGGGTTATGGAGTGCCCTGGAAGGTCTCCTTTATATGTTCCTCTGGTGTCACGGTTTGAATAATATTGGTTTCAACATTAATAGGTGTACCTGAAATATAGTGCTTTATTCTCTGTCCATTGACCACCTTCGGGTTAGTGCCTTTAGGATTATTGATCTTAATAGCTCGAGAGCGATTAACTTATTCGATGATATATGGTCCTTCCCATTTGGAAAGAAGTTTTCCTACAAAAAATCTAAGACGAGAATTGAACAACAGAACATATTCACCAACTTTTAATTCTCACTTTTGGATTCTTTTTTCATGCCATCTTTTAACTTTTTCTTTGAATAGTTTGGCATTTTCATAAGCTTGGGTTCTCCATTCATCTAATGAGTTAATATAAAATAACCTCTTTTCACGAGCAAGTTTGAAGTCATAGTTGAGTTCTTAAATTTCCTAATAAGCTTTATGTTCTAACTCAAGAGGTAAATTACATGATTTTCCATAAAATATTTTATAAGGAGAGATACCGATAGGTTTTTTATAAGCTGTTCTATAGGCCCACAATGCATCATCTAATTTCTTGGACCAAGTCTTTTGAGACCTATTGATGGTCTTTCGCAATACTGATTTTATTTCTCTATTGGTTAATTCTACCTGACCACAAGATGGAGGGTGATAGGGAGATGCAATTGTACGGTTAACATTATATCTAGCAAGCAACTTACGAAAAGCACCATGAATAAAATGAGAACCACCATCAGTCATTATGTATATAGGGACTCCAAAACATCGGAAAATAACTTCCTTAATCATTTTAATAGAGTTGTTATGTTCAACACTACTGGTTGGAATAGCTTCTACCAACTTAGTGACATAATCAACAACAACCAAAATATGTGTATACCCATTAGAGGAAGGAAAAGGTCCCATATAATCAAATCCCCAAACATCTAGTGGTTCAATAACAAGTGAATAATTCATAGTCATTTCTTGACATCTACTAATATTACCAATTCTTCGACATTCATCACAAGAGAGGACAAACTTACGAGCATCTTTGAAAAGAGTAGGCCAATAAATCCATATTGTAATACCTTGTGTGCAGTTCTATCTCCCGCTCGGTGTCCTCCATAAGCCTCGGAGTGACACTTTTGAAGGATTTGTTCATGTTAATGCTCAGGTATATAACGTCTAATAATACCATCTACTCCCTCTTTATAAAGATGTGGGTCATCCCAAAAGTAATGCCTTAAATCAAAGAATATTTTTTTCTTTTGTTGATAGGTCAAATTAGGTGGTAAGTATTTAGCAACAATGTAATTAGCATAATCACTAAACCATGGTGTGTTATAGGACACACTCACCACTTCTAATTGTTCATCAGGGAAGGTATCATCAATAGTCAGTGGGTCATCAAGAACATTTTGTGACCTAGACAAGTTATCAGCTACGTGTTTCTCAACTCCTTTCCTATCAATGATATGTAGATCAAATTCTTGCAACAAAAGAACCCGTCTAGTAAGTCTAGGATTAGCATCTTTCTTTCTCATAAGATATTTAATAGAAGCATGTTTAGTGTGAAGAATTACTTGAGAATCAACAATGTAAGATCCAAATTTATCACAAGCAAAGACAACCGCTAAAAATTCTTTTTAAGTGGTAGCATAATTTCTCTGGGCACTGTCTAGAGTTTTACTATCATCATGGATAATATTTAATTTATTATCAACTCTTTCTCCTAGAACAACACCAACAACATAATCACTAGCATCACACATAATTTTAAAAGGCAAGTTCCAATAAGGTGGTCGAACAATAGGTCGAGAAGTTAAGACTTTCTTAAGTGTTTAAAAGGCTTCTACACAATCATCACAAAAACAGAAGGATTATACTTTTGTAATAAATTAGTAAGAGGCCTAGAAATTTTAGAGAAGTCTTTAATAAACCTCCTACAGAAACCAGCATGACGGAGGAAACTACAAATACCTTTAATATATTTAGGACATAGCATCTCCTCAATTGCACCAACTTTAGCCTTATCCACCTCAATAACTTGTTAGGAAATTTTGTGACCCAAGACAATACCTTCATTTACCATTAAGTGGCACTTCCCCCAATTCAAGACAAGGTTAGTTTGCTCACATCTCTATGAAAGTCAACCAAGGTTGCTTAAGCTACCATCAAAAGAAGTTCCACAAACAAAAAAAATCATCCATGAAAATCTCAACTATCTTTTGACAAAAGACAGAGAATGTAGCAGCCATGCATCTTTGAAAGGTAGCACGTGCATTGCATAATCCAAAAGGCATACGTCTATAATCATAGGTTCCAAAAGAGCAAGTGTTGGGGATATAACACCAGGATTTAACCCGCCCTATGGGGGTGGGTCAAGGCGCAAGGACAACATGAGAAAATTGGGCGGGATTCTTAGTCGATGAGGCACCAACCGGCCCATCACGAGAAGGCGGCATCTCAAAGATGTACAAGGAAAGAGATGCCAGAATCTTTCCTGACTTAGGAAGAAATATAAGGTAGATTTGTAGTAGGACCCGGGTGTTTATTCGGCCCGAACTCCATTGTACACTTGGGGCCTCTACCTATATATAAAGGAGAACCCTCAAGCTAGAAGGATCAAGTAAGAAACCCTTGAGAGCTAGGTTAGTGATTTCGCACCCCCATCAATACAAACACAAAGCAGAAAGTAGGCTTTTACCTCCATTGGAGGGGCCGAACCTGGGTAATTCTGCCTCTCGTTTCCCAATCAACCCCTTCGAGTCGGCACACCGCAACGATGTCCTCACCACTAAGTCCATTCACAAGGACATCTGTCGTGACAAAACCACGACAGTTGGCGCCCACCATGGGGAAATTGCAAGGTGGAGTTGAGTTCTCGAAGGGAACTCTTCTGAGATTTGGGAGTCGTGCAGTGGCCATGATGATCAAGAAACGTTGCAACAATTTCTACATCAACAATACATGTTAGAGCTTTAAGGCCAACTTAGCAAAAACTAATTCACATATTCCCTTCGGACATATCTATGAAAAAACATCCGGGTCGGAAATCTACACCACCATCAATGAGCCTACTCGGGGCGACATACATGGTCATTTCCAAACAGGTAGTCATCACGTATTTGTCGGATTCACCTAGGGGCTCAGCCTTGAGGATGAACTAGCAAGCGATGAGGACATCCTCGATAACCGCAACCTTGACGACGAGTCCTCCACGGGAGACACTGGATCCATGTTTCCCTTGAGTAACGAGCTTGGGGAAGCTCCAGAGGAAGAAGGTGCCAGGGAGCCAAACGACCCGCCTCGACAAGTCACTATTTACATGGCTGGAGTCGCGCGTGCACCAGATCCAGCCGGGGCAAGAGCTACCAATGAGGCTGGCGGGTCGAGTAAAACGTCGGCTCAGGCCAAGAGTGACCTGGTGGTCGTGATGACTAAACTCTTCGAGGATGCAGTCACCGAGGAGAACCGGGAAGCATGTAATGAAGAACTAGCAAAACTCTACACAAAGACGATCAAGGTTCACAAAGAGATTGATGCTGGAAACATTCGAATGGCAGACACGCGGGCTTGAATCCATGATAGTTCGGAGCGTTTACGAGTAGAGGCGTAGCAGCTTGGACTTCGAGAAGAGACTAATGAGGCGGTTCACCTAAGGAGGCATCAATATCGGTTACCACTAGACGTTACACCGCCGTGCCTATTCGCTAGTCCCTACACTCTAGGTGATGCACACAACCCACCGCATGGTCAGGGATAGTCGGCTCAGGCATCACCACATCATTTTCACACACCATAGGGTCATTTTTCCAACACCGTAGATACTATGGTGGCTGCAACACACCACTTGGAGGTGCTCCCTATACACGTTCACATCCTGGTGGAAATTGAAGCTAGGAACGCCGTTGAGTTGCTAAAGACAACAGTGGCCCAACAGGTGCGGTAATCATACTGTCGAAATCGAATGCACTCCACACCTTATATCAGCCACCATGGGGAGTCGCCGGCTTTTTCCAGTAACGTGCAGCGACAACAGCCTCGGGTTTCCCCGACCCGGCCAGGATTATAGAATGCCCAAGACTTGGTGGACGCGACGAGAGCCGCCCGTGAGGTGGATGCAAATGCGGCCGTGAGGCAGGCGGCTCAACCGCATGTAGCAGAACCCCGGTCAGCAACACATGAAGCCAGAAATAGCACCAGGACGATTGGTGTTCCCTGCTTATCTCTGGTTCTTTTCAGCAAGCCCATTCCTAATGACTTCAAAGGACCTGGCAAGGTGCCAGCCTATTGCTACGGCAATAGACAACAGAGCCAGAGATTGGCACGTTGACGGAGACTGGGCTTGCGTTGGTTTTTCCCTTGAAGAGGAAAGGGTGGTGCAGCACAAGAGCAGTAAGTATTTCCCTCAGTTTGAGAACCAAGGTATCAATCTAGTAGGAGAATCTCGTCAAGTCCAGAGTACATGCGCAAACACAAAAGAGCTTGCACCCAACGCTATAAAGGGGTTGTCAATCCCTTCAAGATTGATTGCAAAGTGAGATCTGAAGGCGGAAAGTGCAACGAAGTAAAAGTGTAAGGCTGAAAATATGGTGTGAAGAAGACCCGGGGGCCATAGTGTTCACTAGAGGCTTCTCTCAAAATAGCAAATAATACAGTGGGTGAACAAATTACTTTCGAGCAATTGATAGAACTGCGGAAATTCATGACGATATCTAAGGCAATGATCATACATATATGCATAACGTCTGAGACAAGTAGACTGATACTTTCTGCATCTACTACTATTACTCCACACATCGACCGCTATCCAGCATGCATCTAGTGTATTGAGTTCATGACGAACAGAGTAACGCCTTAAGCAAGATGACATGATGTAGAGGGATAAACTCAAACCAATGATGAAAACCCCATCTTTTTACCCTTGATGGCAACAACATGATGCGGGCCTCGCTACCCCTTCTGTCACTAGGTGAGGTCACCGCACGGTATGAACCCAAAACCAAGCACTTCTCCCATTGCAAGAATCATAGATCAAGTTGGCCAAACAAAACCCACAACTCGAAGAGAATTACAAGGATATAAAATCATGCATATAAGAGATCAGAAGAAACTCAAATAAGATTCATAGATAAACTGATCATAAATCCACAATTCATCGGATCTCGACAAACACACCGCAAAAGAAGATTACATCGGGTAGATCTCCATGAAGATCATGGAGAACTTTGTATTGAAGATCCAAGAGAGAGAAGAAGCCATCTAGCTACTAGCTACGGACCCGTAGGTCTATGGTGAACTACTCACGCATCATCGGAGAGGTCATGGTGTTGATGAAGAAGCCCTCCGTATCCGAATCCCCCCTCCGACAGGGCACCAGAACGTGCCCCAGATGGGGTCTTACAGAGACAGAAGCTTGCGGCGGCAGAAAAGTGTTTTCGTTGATCTCTTGATTTTTTTGGGGATTTTAGGGAATATATAGGCGAAAGACCTAGGGCAGGGGAGGCCCAGGGAGCCCACAAGCCTGGGAGGCGCGACCCCCCTAGCCGCGCCATGAGGGCTTGTGGGGTCCCTGGTGACCCTCTGCCTTGGTTCTCAAGTCTCCCGACCGTCTTCTGTTTCAGAAAAAATCTTTTCGGAACTTTTATTCCGTTTGGACTCCGTTTAAAATCCTCCTCTGTAAAGGGTAAAAAACACGGACAAAAAAAGGAACTTGCACTTGGCATTGAGTTAATAATTTAGTCCCAAAAAAGATATAAAAGGCATACAAAACATCCAAAGTTTGACAAGATAATAGCATGAAACCATCAAAAAATATAGATACATTGGATACGTATCACCTATACAGCAGATCTCGAGCCGGTGGCATGGATTGAAAGTTACGAGCTAGCCATGGACATGCTCGACGTTAGCGATGCGGTATGTGCAAAGTATCTGACGATGACGTTCGAAGGGCCGGTGCGAACGTGGCTTAAAAATATTCCACCTAACTCCATCAACACTTTGGCGGAGTTGAAGGAACGTTTCAACAAAAAAATTCAAGGAACCAGCAAGCGCCCGATGACAATTGTGGATCTCCAGCACCGCGTTCAGTGCATGGGCGAGTCAGCCCATCATTGCACTCATTGGCTTGCAGAAATAATCCATTCATCGGATAGTATAACGTCCTCGCAAGTCGTTCTGATCATGGAGAAGAATTTTCATTTCCAGCCACTAGTGCTTAAGTTGGGTCGTTTGAAGCAGAAGACTCAAGACATGGGCGACTTAATGGATGTTATGACTAGGTATTTCAAGTCAGATGGCACGAAAGACCCCAGGTCAAACAGGGACAAGAATGGCAAGGGCAAGAAAGGAGAAGGTGCCAAGGGTATCCAACAAAATGGAAACAAGGGAAACCACAACAATAAATGGAAACATCCTGAGGACAGTTTAGAGTTTGTGGCCAATACCAACATTCGGTTCAAACACCAGCGCCGTTCCGGAGGACCTTATAATGAGAATAAGCCGTGCAACTATGAGGAAGCGCTCAAAGCGCCATGCCCAAAGCAAAGCACTCAGGATAAGCCATCTAATCATTCATGGGAAAATTGCTATGCCATGCAGGAGTTTAGAAATCAAGCCTTTCACGGCCACCGGGGGGCTAATGGTGGACATTCGGGTCACCATGGACAGCCCAACCTGCAAGGCGTCTCTTCTGGAGCTTTCTTAGGGTGGCGATTTAACGAACCATGTGGCTCTAGATCAGATTATCAACACCAAGGGAATACTGGTAATAGGCAGCGTTCTGACCAAGGAAATCAACAAAATAGCAATCAGTCTGGATTGCAGAGGAATCCTAAACAACTGAATAATGGTCAATGCCACATTTTCACCACCTATGGCTGGAAAGAGGACACAAAGCATAAGCAGACATCCGTCAGCATGATTGAGCCGTCAGTCCCCAGATATCTCAACTATGAACAACCAATTGTTTGGAGCCGCGAGGATCACCCGCCTCGGGTTGATAACCCGGGAGATCTAGCTTTGGTAGTAGCACCTCAGGTTGGTGGATACACCCTCAGAAAAGTCCTCATGGATGGAGGGAGCAGCATCAACATTTTATATTATGAGACTTTCCACAGGATGAACCTGCACGACAACTGCTTGCAAACTTCATCCACAATTTTTCATGGAATCGTTCTGGGGAAGTCAGCATACCCGGTTGGGCGGATCAAGCTTAATGTTGCTTTTGGGGATGAACATAATTCCATATGTGAACCCCTAATGTTTGAAGTGGTGAAAATAAAGAGTCCTTATCACACTCTCTTTGGAAGTCCGGCTTAATCTCGGTTTATGGCACGTCCTTGTTATATCTACCTCAAGCTCAAGATGTCGGGTCCCAAAGGCACCATAATAGTAGGAGGGAGCAGAAAGATAGCTCAAGAATTCAAGGAAGGAGATGCGACTTATGCTGAGTCGGCATGTGCTGCTGAAAAGATAAAATCCCTCACAGACTATTCTCATAAATCATCTCTCAAGTAAGACGCAAGTTTGATTAATCCAACCCGGCCAATTTTTTCGGCCCTATCATACTAGGAGCTACCGGCTCATTATCTTTTGCACCAATGCCCAAATTCTGTACATACTTCTATGATATTTGAATCTAACAAAGCTCATTTTAGCCAAAAATTGAGCATGATTTTTTTGACCATCCAATATGTTAGCTGGGGGCTACAAAGTTCAAATAAATTATCATGGTCATTAGAATTAAGCTGGCTTATCTGTGGGCTACCTCCCCTGCGTTGTTTAGAAGTAATAGCATTGTCTTCTGCAATCCTATGCCACACCTTTCTATTTTGATCATAGGTCACTTGGGGGCTTCTAACTTAAAGAGTTGAGCTTCTTACCTTCTTGATCGACAAAGATGCCACAAAATGATTAAACCTGTCAGTATGTTTTGGCGACTCCAAAGAAGGTGACTCCATGTACTCTTGATTGATCAATCCATTATGGACCTTGAATCAACAAGGTTAAAACATGGGTATGCCATGTGAGAGCCGACATATTGAAAGCTAGGATAAATCATGGTTATTATACCCGCTTCGTTGAAGCAAGGCTAGGCCTCAAAAGTCAGTATTTTAATTTTTAACCGTGTCTCACTGTCACATCCCTGACACCTTAAGCAAGTTAGTCTTGTGCTCATGTCTTCTTTTCTTTGCATCTAAGAAATTTTCAACAAGATCAAAGAAAGAGGTGAAGGAAAAACTCAAACCCTAGCCACTTCTCAAAATGAGGGAAAATTTCAAACTAGTTAAAATCAATGAACCCAAAATGGCCTCAAGAAAAGTTCAAACTTTCCGATAAATCATGAAAGTAAATGAGCAATGAAGAAAACCATTTTCTTGACACTTTAAACATTTTAAATAAATGCGAAAAGCTACTGGTTTCAACTTTTAAATTTGAAATCAGAAACTTTAAACTTTCAAAAATGTTGAAAACTTTGGGAATGGTTGGAAATATTCCAACCAATATTCTGGTGTGTTTAAAATAGTTTTTACAAATTATTTGGGAGTTGAAATAAATAGAAAATCAATGAAATAGCAAAACAGAAACAAAAATAGAAAGGAAATGAAAAATCCTTACCTGTCGCCTAGCCGGCCCAGCCCATCTCCTCCGGTCGTCTCCCACCTCGCCAGTAGGAGCAGGAGGTGGCCGTCGCATACTCCGGTGCGGCCACGCACCTGTGCGCGTGCCTGGCCGCCGCCTCGCGCTGGCAAGCACGGGGATAAGCTCCCCGAGCCCGTGGCTATCCACTCCACACCTCATTCTTCCCCCTCTTCTCTCGGTTCCCTCGATCCCCTCTGCCACCATGGACAAGAGCTCGAGCTCGAGCTGCCCGTGCCCCTAGCCATAGGTTCCTCTTGCTGAGCATGCCGTTAGCTCCGCCTCGTCGATCTGGTCCTCTCTGCAGAATCCGAAGCCTCCCCGAGCCCTGCAACACCCATGGCACCGTCGTCTTCAACCTTCGGCCACCGGCGAGCTCTGCTCGATTCGTCGCCCTCAGCCCTTCCCCGAGCCGTCTAAGCCCTGCTCTGCACTCCCCGTGAGCATGCGGTCATTTCCCCTAAGCTCTCCCCGTCGATCCCCTCCTCTAGGCTTAGTTCCATCGGAGCCCGACGAGGACCGCCGCTGCAGCTCGTCGCTGGTAGGCCTCCGGTGAAGTGTTGGTCCGTCTGAGGCTACCAACAGCCTCAGGACATCATGTAGATGCGTTAGGTGCCCAGCCCCGCGCGTTTTGACCCCGTATTCGATGGCTTCGACGATGGCCGAACTTGGTCGCTGCCAAGCTCGTTCCGGCGTTGATTCCGGCCACCCCAGCCCCTCGGGCTTGTCCCATCGTGCGCGCCATCGAGTGGTCGTTCCTCCCTTGGTCTCAGCCGTGAGTTTGGCCGTCGGAGGTGAGTTCCCGATGCCCTCCACCGTACTGGTGGTCGCCGGAGGCTCCCCGCCGGCGAGGACGACCTCGCCGCCGGTGGATCTCAGCTGGCCTGAGCCACTGACGAGTGGGGCCAGCCTCTTTGAGTTTAGGATTAAATAAAATTAAATTAATTAATTTGATAAGTCACTGACATGTGGGTCCAGTAAGATTAACCAGCTAATTAAGTTTAATTTTAATCTAAAACAGACCAGAGACACTGACCAGTGGGTCCCACTGGTGAGGTTTGACTTTCAACGGCCAGTTGGACCTGCTGATGTCATGCTGATGCAGTAAAAGTATTTTCCAGTATAGAAATAATTCCAGAAATGTTTAAAACTTCAAAATTTCATAGAAATTAATCTGTAACTCCAATGAAAATAATTTATATATGAAAAAGTATCAGAAAAATTCAAGGAATCTGAATACGCCATTTTCAATCATGTTTGAAAAATTTACAGAACCCAAACATGTAGATTAATGAATAAGTCAATTATTATAATTACTTTATAAATGGAATATGGAAAGTATTTAAATTTCTTTTTGTTTGACATGATCAAACATTGTTCTAAATCCAAACCAGCAACTTAACATGTCATTCCATGCATGTTAACATCAAGTTGATCTGAGCATCAGGTCGAATCAATTAAAATGGTATCCGAGAATACCTCGTTTGAAGTGATATTTGAATTTGATTCAAATCAACTTCAAACCTAATATATGCTAACTATATTAGTTTGTCACCTTGCATTCTCATGACATGCTCATGCATCATCTTGATTGCATATGCTTGATATTGATTGTAGTCATTTCCTTCGGTAGGCTCCGCTCCCACGGATTCCACCGAATATCCGTCTGACGGATATTTTCTCTCCTCTGAGCAACAAGGCAAGCAACCATTTTGATCATCCCGATAAATCCCATGTTCTTGCTCCTGCACTTATTTATTGCATTAGGATCAAATGCTTCAACTGCTTTTGCCACGTTAGTTGAACCCACTTCCTCTGGATGACCTATCCTTGTCACAGTAAATAGCCGAACCTTGCAACCTAGCATACCTGGTAGTTTCTTGAGCCATGATGTGCCTTATCCTGCTATGCATGCTATGCTTCGAGTTGTGTATGGTCTGTCATCTGGGAGATGAACAGAGTTGTGAGAATGTGTTCGGTAAGCAAAGGTTGTGTGTTGAACCTGATTTGGTAAAGGTACCGGTGAAAGGCTGTGTAGGAGTACATGGCGGGTTGTTTCATTGGAACCGTCCTTAGGAACTGAGTTCCGTGTATGTAATCCAAGACTAGATACTACCACACGTTGGCATACTTAATTGACCCTCTCGACTTAATAATCGCTTAGTACTCGGTCCAGGAGTTGCAAGTAGTTTCTTGTGTTTATAGTCATGCTGGAGGCCGTGCATAGCGCTGACCTGAGAGGTGGGCTGTGATGCGGTAGGCAGTGGCATGGTGTACCAAGTGGCACCCGGATGGTGGGCTTGGGAACCCTGCGCACATCGTTTGAGGCCGTGGTGGAAACCCCGGCCGGACTTCTGTACGGGTTACTCTCAGATAGGCGATAAACCTGGACTAGGTACTAGTGTGGTTAACGGTCGTGGCCGACTCCCTCGCTAGGCTTCCGCTTGAAGATTGCCGAGGTGCATGACGTGCACATGGCGATAAGTGGCGAGAGCGTGTGTGACGAAGTACACCCCTGCAGGGTTATGATCTATTCGAATAGCCGCGTCCGCGGATATGGACTACTTGGAGACATATGTTGTTCATAGATAACTTCAATGGCTACTCATAAAATTGTCAAGATAAGCGTGAGTGTCGTGGACGGCATTTCCGTATGGAGACGGAATGATTCCACGATAGTGTATTGTTGTGGTGTTAGTGGACTCGTGTGCGAGAAATCAAGTTCTCAAAATTATTTCAAAATGCAAGTTGTCTAGCCACGAGTCAAATGCTGGCTTTCCGCATGAAACCCCACAATACCTTATTGATACTTTGTATGAGTAGATAATCATCCTAAAGTCTTGCTGAGTACCTTTGTACTCATGTTTGCTTAATAAATGTTGCAGAGGTTGCTAATGACCCTAATGGAGGGTTCTTCGTAGACATCGACGACGACGAGTAGCTGGTGTCCCAGCTACGATCTGGCCCTACGTTGGGTCTGTAGTATAGTCAAGCCATGTGCCTTCTAGTTGCCCTGTCTGTACCCAGACAGTTCAAACTCTTCCGCTGGCTTGTAACTGAATGACTGCTATTATGGGTCGTGAGACCCTTAATGTGTAATATTATGTGTGTGGCTCTTCTGAGCCTCTTAAATAAAGCTTGTATGTTTATGGTTATGTTGTGATGCCATCGATGTATCTATACATATCGGTATCCATGCGTACATGTGTTGTACTTGATATGTATGGGGTTCGATTACCTAGTCGTGAACTTTAGTAGCACTCCTTACAAGGAAATGCCCCTTTGTGATCCAACGAGCCTTGGTAGTTTGCTACTGCTCCGGACACATTGGTTGACCGGCATGTGTCCTTCTTAGCTGCTGTGTCTGTCCCCTTTGGGGAAATGTCACGCGATGTAACGGAGTCCTTGTAGCTTTCTACGACTCGTCTACACTCGCTGGTGACCGACACCTGCTTTGTTGGGTCATGTATGCCTGTCCTTGTGCGGTACTGCCACTTTGGTTTGTGACTAGACTTGTCGATCCGGGTTCTTTGACATTGGAATGCTAGGGACACTATTGCATACGTGAGTCAAAAGACGCAAAGAGTCCCGGCTAAGGTAAGGCTGCAGCCGTGGAGTTAACCGTGCGTGAGACCGCAAAGAGATGCGATGTGTTACAGGCTGGATTCCTATGACTTAGCATCGGGGTCCCGACACTCACTAAGCCAGCTAGTGAGTCATGACTAATACTCTGCGTGATCTGTTATTTTTTTGAAATGTTTTAGCAGGGAGTACCATCTAAATATTGTCATAAAAACGGGATTATGACATGTTGCATACAGTTTCTTAAAAAATATTTTCTCCTACAATAATGACATAAGAAGATGGAGCTGCGTTACCAGATCATTATGGACAATCGGGTCATAAAAGATGTGGCCATAAAGATTGTGATGATCACCTAAAATAAACATGCTCGATGGTGTGAGCAGAGGCATCTCAAACATGTTGCTACCCTATTATAGACTCACATCAGGAGTCATCAAAACCTAAATATGTTTGGATACAAAAATACTAGAGGATATAGTTTTTCTACTAGGCATGTCATTTATGACCCGCCATCAGTTTTTGCCATCGGCCAGCTGAGCAACCGATTCTTCAGACTCATCGTCATCATCAATATGCTCCTGGCCTTGTTGGATCCACTGAATTGATCTCAAAGATTCAAAACTTGAAGCGGTCCCGACTGAAGTAGAAGCTTCGGTGTCAGAAGCAGTCGTTTTTTATAATGAGGTGGGACGAGCTTGGAGGGCCCATCTTTAGGCACCGGAACACGCTCATTATCGGTGGTATATGTCGGGTAATAATGAGACATGTCAACCTGCTCTGCAAGAATGGTCGCTAGTGGCCGAGTCTTCTTCATGACACGAGCAAAGTCTTCTCGAGTGAATTCTGAGCCATCCAACTTGTATTCAGGATACCCATCTTTTAAAAATGCCAAGTCGAATTCTGGTAAATCTGCTTTAGCGCGTGTGAGGGTCAAGTTTGCCCCGCCGCGGGGTGCTGATTTCCGGGTATCAAAAACACACTACGGCACAACGGAGATATTGTTTAGCATATCTTTGACAGTTTGTGGAGGATATTTTGGATTTTTCGCAGCCAAGATAGAGTACACACGCCAGGTATATACCTTTTCCACATAGGAAAAATTGGTTTTCAACTTCATCAAAGGCGGCTGTACCAGGGAATGATCCATTCGGCCTGCACACATAAGAACATATATGAAACATTTTTGAGTCATCCATTTGAACATCAGAAATAAAGACAAATGGATAAAAGTTGCAATACTTCACCAAAGATGGCGGTCAGGAGATCATTGATTTGTTTCACTAGGGTGGAATAATTATCTTTAAGTGGGCCAAGTTTCCCTTCGATCTTTTTAGCACGGTTTAAGAAAATAGTTATTTATGCTTCAAAATCTTTTTGACTTGATAAAGACAATCCTGAGCTTGATTCACAGAACTCTAGGTAAGAGCCGCTTCGTATTCAGCTTCAAGTTGAATCCTTTTTTCCTTTTTAAGTAGGACTTGCAGATCTGAAGCTGCGGATTCAGCATGCCCCACGAATTTCTGATAAAATGGACAAAGCTTTATGAGGAAAAATGGATGTTGAAAATGCCTAGAAGATGGGTTATTATGCACAACAGAAATATGTTGATAAGCTAAAGACATTGCATAGCAAAAAGCATAAGCAAGTTCTAATCATATTGCAAGCAATGTACTTGGCACTTGGAGGCTAATGCATGCCAATTGTTTAAGGAAGATACCATAAAGACCCAACTCTTCTCAAGGAGATGAGCCGACCCTTGGGGGCTACAGGTTAAAGATTTTTCAAAACATAAATACCCGAATCATCTCAATGAGATGACCACCCTAGGGGCTACAAGGCCAAGATTTCTTCAAACATAAAGACCCGACTCATCTCTATGAGATGAGCCGACCCTTGGGGGCTACAAGTCAAAGCTTTTTAGAATACAAAGATCCGACTCAACTTAACAAGATGATCCGACCCTTGGGGGCTACAGGCAATACATAGAAAAAGAAAGGATGGAAGTGATATTTGAAACAAGTAAGCAAAGGGTTTTACCTCAAAATTCTCCTTCAAAACACGGATCATATAGGCTTTAGTATCCCGGTTCTCGGATAACCGGGTAAAATACTGGTAGTGGATTTCTTCAATACTTCGAAAAGCTATGTTTGGTATTTCCAATTGATATTTCCCTTTTGCAAGATTCATTATCTCTTCCTTTTCCATAATCTTGGCAAGAGTAGTGGAAGAAGTGGGAGCTCTAAACTGTTCTTTGATAAAAACAACGTTGGAGGCACTTGGGTTAGCCGGCGGAGTAGGGTCCTCAGCATGAGCCGCGAGGCTAGGGTCTTGAGCCAGGCTCATTGGTTTAGTCTGGGAAGCCACGAGTTTTGGTGATTTGTTCACTAAAACTGGATCCTACGGAGGGGCGCCTGAGCAACAGTCGTCGGGTCAATCCTGACGTTCGAGATGTATTTCAGGAGAGCCAACTTTGGTGGCTGCCTTTTCGTCTTGAGGGTCCAAGATATCTTCCTTATCGGTACCATAACATGACATTGCCACACGGTTGCATAAAGTAGCCTTCGCCCTACACAAAGTGAGAAGTCAAGTAAATATTCTAAAGGAAGTAAAATAAGCAGTCAAGTTGTGCTGAGAAACTTACCCATGATTGAACTGGAAAGCGGGAAGTAAAGTCGCTGATGAGGCACCCGAAGATGGGGACGATTCCTAAAAATTTAAAGGGATCCAAGTTTCAAAGTTTGTGTTGAACAGAGATCGGCCAAAGTAAGCAACCGATGAAGTTATTACCTCAACACGAGGTTTGCGAGCCGGTGGTGCATGAGGCAAGCCTGGAACTAGCTTACCCGCATTGCTCCCGGTGTTGCCTTTGGATTGACCAACCAACTGTGTTTCTTAAAGAGAAAATTGGTAGCTAAATAAGCTTTATTTGACATTTTTTACCTTTCAGACGGCTTGTCTTGCCCTTCTCGCAACAAACTTCTGTGCAGAACTGAAAGAGATGGCAATTACCTCAACATTTCTGACTTAGTTGGCTTTAGATTAGTCCTAAGGAGGCTTATCAGTAAGTTGAATAAATAAGTGACCAAGGTAATAAAGTTCTACTTCCGATGATTCTGTTGAAGATGAACTAGGAGCCGAGTCATTGAGAGCCGGATAATTTCCTTGAATCATAGAAGGAGCATGGGCTTGAGGTGTAACATTCCAAAAGCTAGTACCCTCCTATAGAACAGAGAAGAATGACAAAAGGCAGGTCAAAGATAAAGTCTAATGGAGAAACAAAGTGTATATAAAGAAGAAAATATCAATAGCTCACAAGGAGGATTCAACAGATAAAACAGGTTCAGACCAGAGGTACTGCACCACTCTTTCGAATCAGAAAAGAACTTCTTCATATCTTTGACAAGAACATCATTGCTTATATTGCTGGAGGAGAAGCGTTGAGGATCAGATGACGAGCCTGAATAATCGCACATCAAGGCAGGTCTCACACTAACAGGTTGAATACGCCACTGAAACTAGCAGCAAATCAAATCAATCCAAGCTAAGCCATGATCTATTAAGACTCGTAGCTTTGTGCGGATGGGATCCATTTCATCTCTCACTTTTTCTGTCAGCCAGCGAGGCAGCTCCACGTTTCTATCAGTCCGCTCTTGCCTATAACCCGACAAGGTATTTTCATTTGCACGGGCGATATTCTCATAGTAAAACCAAGTTTTGTACCACCCTTTGGGACGACTCGCCATTTTTGATTCAGGAAGTAGGTTGTTCTTCCTTTTCTGAAAAGAAATTCCGCTAAGTTCACAAGATGGAACTTTTTACCTCGGTCTGGTAGTTGGCATAGAAGAATTCCCTGAATAAGGTTGTTGGCGGCGCAATTTCAAGATAGACTACACATAAAACCTGGAACTCACATATATTGATTATTGAATTGGAGGCAATGTCTTGAGGCCCGAGGTTGAAACAGTGTAGAAGATCCCTGAAGAATTTTGAGTCGGGAGGATGAAAATCTCTCCACAAATGATCAGTAAAGATGACGACTTCCCCTTTCCGAGGTTGAGGATATGGCTCTTCTTTGGGAGCTCGTGAGTTCATCTCTTTCTTGGGTGGAAGAAGTCCTTGACTTACTATATTAACTAAGGTAAGCTTGGATTCTTGAGATCTGGCCCAGTTACAAGCCTTGGAGTTTTGGGGGTCATTTGTGACTCAAGATAGCTACAAAAGAAAACAAGCAGGAGTAAACTAAGGGACAAGATATTGAGAGACTTATTGGTTGCTGAAGTCGCCAAAATTTACACCAAGGATATTTTAAGCCGGCCAATGTTGTAACTAGGTTTTAAGCCAGTAAAACAAAGAAGGGAATTCAGAGGGAAAGGTCCGGGAAAGACTTGGCAGAAAACTTCCTCACAAACAAGTTACAAATAAGTGGCTCTTATCTTGACGAATCTAAACGCAAACAGAAAATAAGAAAAATATATGATTTACTGTGGCGGAGAGGCCGACATCAGTATTTTTGGATAGGTCCAAATTTGTGCACCAAGCAAGTCGGAGTAAGGCCGCAATAGCAATATGCATGCACAACGTTACGGATCTGAGGAGCATTTCTTCTGCGGTGATCCGAAAGACATGTCATGAACTTGTTGGGAAAATTACAAACCCTTGGCAAGAAGTATGTGTACGTGATGTGACCGGTGGAGAAGATTGACGGCTTTGGGTAGTTCGACAAGGAGAGCAAATGTTTGTGGGCTGGCGAGCCGCTGAGACAAATTTGTTTGCTGCAATCAAGATCTGACGCGCATGGTAATGTAGGAAGACGCGAGGAAGAAGAAGGTGTAAACAATAACATGGTGGGTTTCCCATCTATTTATAAGGAGAAGGGGGACCGAAATGGATTGATCACAGGAAATAAGAGGCTGAGTTTGCGCCTAGATTTTTGTGCCACACCAGATTTAGTGTTGTTTTTAGAAGTATTTTCCATAATAACCTAAGATGACAGTAGTCGATTTGATGATTTCATGTTGATAAAAAACTAAGGGCGCATTAAGTCTCGAAGAAGGGACAATGACCTAGCATTTTGGGCCGGCTCATTGATCTATCAATATAGCTTGACATGAAGAATTTCAAATCAATCTGGGGCCTAATGTTGGGGATATAACCCCAGGATTTAACCCGCCCTATGGGGGCAGGTCAAGCCACAAGGACGACATGAGAAGATGGGCCGAGGGACTTAGTCGACGAGCCACTAAGTGGTCCATCACCAGAAGGTGGTGGCTCAAAGATGTACAAGGCAAGAGACATCAGAAGCTTTCCTCACTTAGGAAGAAAGATAAGGTAGATTTGTAGTAGGACACGGGTGTTTATTCGGCCCGGACTCCATCGAAAACTTGGGGCCTCTACCTATATATAAAGGAGAACTCTCAAGCCAGAAAGATCAAGTAAGAAACCCTTGAGATCTAGGTTAGCGATTCCGCACCCTTGTAATTTAGATTCCCATCAATACAAACACAAAGCACGACATAGGCTTTTACCTCCATCGGAGGGGCCGAACCTGGGTAAATCTGCCTCTCGTTTCCCAATCGACCCCTTTGAGGCGCCACACCTCGACGATGGCCTCACCACTAAGTCCATTCATGAGGACATCTACCGTGACAAAACCATAACAGCAAGTAAAGGTGGTTTTCTCTTGATCAGGTTGTGACACGGGTATTTGAGAGAAACCATCTAGAAAGAAAAAAATGAGTGTGCTTCAATAAAATTTCTAGCATTTGGTCTATGAATGTTAAAGGATAATGATATTTCCTAGTGGATTTGGTTAATTTTCTTAAATTAATTACCATTATATAGCCAGTCATAATTCATCGTGGAATGTGTTTGTTTTTATCATTAGGAACAACAGTAATACCCCCTTTCTTATGAACACAATGAACAAGACATACCCATCTACTATCAGCTATGGTATAAATTATACATGCTTCCAGAAGCATTAATATTTCAATTATTACCACATCTTTCAGTTTTGGATTCACTCTCGATTGGTGATCCATAACGGGTTTAGCATATGGTTCCATATTAATCTTGTGTTGAAGAATAGTGGGACTAATGCCCTTAAGATCATCAAGAGTATATCCAATAGCAATTCGGTGCTTCCTTAAAGTTTTTAACAATCTTTCTTCTTCATGCTCTGTAAGGTTAGCATTGATAATAATAAGATATATCTTCCCTTCATCAAGATAAGCATATTTCAAAGTGTTGAGTAATTGCTTTAATTCAAACATAGGGTCACCCTTGGGTGGAGGAGGACTCCCTAGAGTTTCAATAGGCATGTTGTGTTTAAGGATAGGCTTTTGTTCAAAGAACATTTTATCTAATTCATTTATTTCACTCATATGCACATCATTTTCATGGTCTAACAAAATATTGTTGTAATGGATCAGTAGGAGGAAAGGAAATAGAAGCAAGACTAATTAGTTCATCTTTACTAGGCAATTCTTTATCACGGGGTTGCTTACTGAACATAGAGAAATAAACTCATCAGACATTCCATCAAAATTACCACTGACAGTTCCCTTTTTGCAATCTATTTGAGCATTGACAGCACTCAAGAAGGGTCTACCAAATATTATGGGACAAAAATCATCTTGTGGTGGGCCAAGTACTAGAAAATATGTACGTTATCTTAGTTTTCCTCACAAGACTTCAACATCTCTAACAATCCCAAGTGGTGTGATGGTGCCTCTATTAGCAAGTTTAATAGTAACATTTATGTCTTCTATTTCAGTGGGTGCTATCTCATGCATAATTTCTTGATATAAGGTAAAAGGAATAGCATTAACACTAGCACCCATCTCACATAAACCATGATAACAATGATCCCCTATTTTGACTGAGATGATAGGCATGCCAACAACGGGTCTATTTTAATCTTTAGTATGAAGTTTGGCAATTCTAGAAGCTTCATCACAGAAATAAATAACATGCCCATCAATATTACCGACCAACAGATCCTTAACCATGTAATATTAGACTCTACCTTGATTTCTCAAAGGATTTGGTTGTTCTAACATAACTTTTGTTAACCATGGTTGAAGCTTTAGCATGTTCCTTTATCCTAACAGGGAAAGGTGGTTTCTCAGTATAAGTAGTGGGAACAACTGGGCCAACAATATAAATGATGTTTAATCCTCGAATTTAATTGGTTGTTTAACTTTTCGTTAATAGGTGGATGATATTTAAACCATTTCTCTTTAGGTAGATCAACATGAGTAGAAAAGGTTTCACAAAATGAGGCTACTATCTCACAGTCAAGTCCATATTTATTGCTAAAATCATTGAAAGCATCGATATTCATAGCAGATTTAACACAATTAAACTCAAGTTTTATACCTAACTCTTTACCTTCAACGAGTTCCAAATCTTCAGACTTGCATTTAATTCCTTCCAAAAGATCCCACCTGAATTCAATAGACTTCTTCATAAAAGAACCAGCACAAGAAGTATCGAGCATGGTTTGATCATTACAAGAAAGCCGAGCATAAATTTTTTGAATAATAATTTCTCTCGCTAGCTCATGATTGCAGCATGAATATAACATTGACTTAAGCCTCCCCTAAGCTAGAGCGATACTTTCACCTCCACGAGGCGAAAAGTTATAGATAAAATTCCGATCACGATGAACAAGAAGCATAGGATAGTTGTCACATCCCTAACCCTTAAAGAAGATAGCATTGTGCCCATGTAAGAAGTTTGCATTTGCATCTAAGAAGTTTCAACAAAAACAACAAAGTGGCAAAGGAAAAACTCAAAACCCTAGCCACCATTTCAATTAAAGGAAATTTCAACTAGTTCAAAATCAATGAACCCAAAATGGCCTCAAGAAATGTTCAAACTTTCTGATAAATCATGAAAGTAAATGAACATTGGAGAAAACTATTTCTTGACACTTTAAGCATTTTAAATAATTGCAAAATCCACTGGTTTCAAATTTAAAAATTTGAAATCAGAAACTATAATTTTCCAAAAATGTTGAAAGTCTTGGAAATGAGTGGGGATATTATAACAAATATTTCAGGAGGTCAAAAATAGTTTTTACTTTTTGTTTTGGAGCTGAAATAATTAGCAAAGCAATAAATAGAAAAATAGAAAAACAAAAAAAAGAGAAAATGGAAAAAAGTCTTACCTATCGCCCAAGCCAGGCCCGGCCCATCTCGCCGCTCGTCCCCTCCCTCGCGCCAGTAGGCACCAGGAGGTGGCCACCGCCTCCTCCGGCGCGGCCACGTACCTGCGTGCCTGCCTGGCCGCCGGTTCGCGCTGGCGACGATGGGGATAAGCTCCCCAGAGCTTTCCCTATCCATTCCCCGCCTCGGTTCTTCCCCTTCTCCCGGATCTCCTCCTTCTCCCTGCTGCCGCCATTAGAGCCGAGCTCGAGCTCGAGCTGGCCGTGCCTCTGGCCATAGGAACCCCTCCCCGAGCACGCCATTAGCTCCGCCTTGTCGCCCTGGTCGTCTCTGCAGAAGCCGAAGCTTCCTCGCGCCCTGCAACGCCCGCAACGCCGTCGTCTTCCACCTCCGGCCGCCGGACCTCTCCCGTCGATTCGTCGCCCCCAGGCCTTCCCCGAGCCGTCTGAGCTCTGCCCTGCACTCCCTGTGAGCATGCGGTCGTTTTCCCTAGGTTTTCCCCGTCGATCCCCTCCTCTAGCCCTAGTTTCACCGGAGCCCGACGAGGACCGCCACTGCCGCTCGTCGCCGGTAGCCCTCCGATGTCCAGCTCGTCCTCCCGAGAGCACCAGCAGCTCCAGGACGACGCGTAGATGCCGTAGCAGCTAAGAACTGAGCGTGGATCCCTCTGATTCAAAGCCCCCGACGACGCCCGAGCTTCGGCCGCCGCTCCGGCTTGTCGCCGACGCCTCTTACGGCGACCCTAGCCTCCCCAGATGGTCCTCCCAGATCGGCCACTTCGCGAGCATGCTGTAGCTGCAAACCGCGTGCGTTTTGGTGCTGTGCAGCGCCGTCTAGGTCGCCTCCGGCGAGCCCTCCGCCGCGGGTCTAGTCGCCGGCGACCACCCTCCGGTGGCCTTCGACGTGGCCGACCATTAGGGCGTAATCGCCCTCCCCTCAGTCGCTGCCAAAGGGCCCCACGCCTGGTCAAACCCCAATTAGGGGCTGGTCAGCGCGGGATTAGTCCCAGAGAGGCTGACCAGTGGGGCCCCCCTGTCAGGTTTGACCTGCACAGGTCGGCTGACCTGCTGACGTCAGCCTGATGCAATAAATGGAATTTCCAGTATAAAAATAATTCAGGAAATTGCAAAAAATTGCAAAAGTCATAGAAATTAATCTGTAACTCCAATGTAAATAAATTATATATGAAAAAGTATCAGAAAAATTCAAGGATTCTGATTATGCTATTTTCAACTATGTTTGAAAAAGTTACAGGACCCTAATTTGTGAAATAAGGAATAATTCAATTCTTTAATCACTTTATAAATGGAATTTGCAAAAATATCCAAATTTCATTATAAATACAATGATCACACACTGCCCTAGATATAATTCGGTACCATAACATGACATTTCATGCATGTTAACATTAGATTGATCTGAGCATCAGGTCGAATCAATTGAACCGGTATCCGAGAATACCCGTTTGAATTGCTATTCGAATGTGACTCAAATCAACTCTAAACCTAAAACATCTTGATTATAATAACCTATCACTTGCATTCTCATGCCATGCTCATGCATCATTTTGATTGCATATGTTTGTTATTGAATGTTGCCATTCATTTCGGTAGGCTCCGCACCCCCGGATTCCACCGAATATTCGTTTGACGGATATCGTTCCTCCTCTGAGCAACAAGGCAAGCAACCCTTTTGATCATCCCGATAACACCTATGTTCTTGCTCCTGCACCTATTTATTGCATTAGGATCAAATGCTTCAACTGCTTGTGCCACGATATTTGGACTCACTTCCTTTGCATGACTTAACCTTGTCACAGTAAATAGCCGAACCTTGCAACCTAGCATACCTGGTAGTTGCTTGATCTATGATGTGCCTTATCCTGCTATGCATGCTATGCTTAGAGTTGTGTATGGTCTGTCATCTGGGAGATGAACAGAAATGTGGAATGTGTTCGGTGAGCAAGGGTCGTGTGTTGAACTTGATTTGGTAAAGGTACGGGTGAAAGGCTGTGTAGGAGTACATGGCGGGTTGTTTCATTGGAACCTTCCTTAGGAACTGAGTTCCGTGTATGTAATCCAAGACTAGATACTACCACATGCTGGGCCCTGAAATATGATCCCGCTCGGCCTATTAATCGCGTGGTACTCGGTCCAGGAGTTGCAAGTAGTTTCTGGTGTTTATAGTAATGCTGGAGGCCGTGCATGGTGCTGACCTGAGAGGTGGACCGTGATGCGGTAGGCAGTGGCACGGTGTACCAAGTGGCACCCGAATGGTGGGCTTGGGAACCCTGCGCACATCGTTTGAGGCCGTGGCGGAAACCTCGGTCGGACTTCTGTACGGGTTACTCTCAGATAGGCGATAAACCTGGACTAGGTACTAGTGTGGTTAACGGTCGTGGCCGACTCCCTCGCTGGGCTTCCGCTAGAAGGATGCCAAGGTGCATGACGTGCACATGGCGATAAGTGGCGGGAGCGTGTGTGACGAAGTACACCCCTGCAGGGTTATGATCTATTCGAATAGCCGCGTCCACGGATATGGACTACTTGGAGACATATGTTGTTCATAGATAACTTCAATGGCTACTCATAAAATTGTCAAGATAAGCGTGAGTGTCGTGGACGGCATTTCTGTATGGAGACGGAATGATTCCACGATAGTGTATTGTTGTGGTGTTAGTGGACTCGTGTGCGAGAAATCAAGTTGTCAAAACTAATTTCAAAAAAACAAGTTGTCTAGCCAGGAGTCAAATGCTGGCTTCCCGCATGAAACCCCACAATACCTTTTGATACCTTGCATGAGTAGTTAGTTCTCCTAAATTCTTGCTGAGTACCTTCGTACTCATGTTTGTTTAATAAATGTTGTAGAGGTTGCTAATGACCCTAATGGAGGGTTCTTCGTAGACATCGACGACGACGAGTAGCTGGTGTCCCAGCTACGATCTGGCCCTACGTCGGCTCTGTAGTATAATCAGGCCATGTGCCTTCTAGTTGCTCTGTCTGTACCCAGACAGTTTATAACTCTTCCGCTGGCTTGTAATTGTATGACTGCTATTATGGGTCGAGAGACCCTTAATGTGTAACATTATGTGTGTGGTTCTTCCGAGCCTCTTAAATAAAGCTTGTATGATTATGGTTATATTGTGATGCCATCGATGTATCTATACATATCGGTATGCCATGCGTACGTGTGTCTTACTTGATATGTATGGGGTTCGAATACCTAGTCGTGAACTTTAATAGCACTCCTTACAAGGAAATGCCCCTTTGTGATCCAACGAGCCTTGGTAGTTCGCTACTGCTCCGGACACATTGGTTGACCGGCATGTGTCCTTCTTAGCTGCTGTGTCTGTCCCCTTTGGGGAAATGTCACGCGAAGTAATGGAGTCCTTGTAGCTTGCTACGACTCGTCTACGTTCGTTGGTGACCGACACCTGCTTTGTTGGGTCATGTATGCCTGTCCTTGTGCGGAACTGCCACTTTGGTTTATGACTAGACATGTCGATCCGGGTTCTTTGACATTGGATTGCTAGCGACACTATCGCATACGTGAGTCAAAATACGCAAACGGTCCCGGCTAAGGTAAGGCTGCAGCCGTGGAGTTAACCGAGCGTGAGACCACAAAGGGATGCGTTGTGTTACAGGCTGGATTCCTATGGCTTAGGATCGGGGTCCCGACAGTGTTGGTATCAGAGCCTGACTGACTGTAGGATTACTAAGCCAAACTGGTCGAAGTTGAGTCTAGAATTGCTTTAGTTATATATAAGGGAATTGTTTGTGGAAGGGAACGTAACACTCTTGTTCTCTTCTCAAGATATTCTATTCTGGTCATTCTCGTCTTTTCTGTGGGAATTAAGGACTAGGTTACTCATCTTCTCCTAGGCTCGTATTTCTGATCGGTAGATTATAGGACTACGGGTCGAGAGATATTGGGTTTCTTTTATTCCTAGGAAGCAGGAAGTAAGTTTGGTGACCAGAGAGTTGAACTTGATAGTTGAGTGGTTACGCTAATCTATTTTGGGTTGTCTCAAAATTTGTTTTTGAGCATTTACAGCCGTTATGCTGCCCAATTTTCCATTCAGAGCTCTAATGCTTTTGCATTACTCTCTATTTACAGATGCCTGGTCGTCCTTCTCGTCAGGTGGTACGTTTGACCAGGTGCATTGATGTACCGGGTCATACGGCCATGCTGGTCAGGGTGATGTCGGTGTGCGGTTACCGCTGGTACCTCGAGTACACGGTAGAGGAACAGTACCGAGACTTCAACCAGAGCCAGTACATCTGCACTGTTAGGATATTTCCAGACTACCCTGGAGCGGAGAAGCCAATCCATTGATCCTATGGGTTGGGAGTCACTGTTGACATGGCAGTACAAGCTGCCTATTCAATGCTGACTATTATGAGAGCGAGACATGCACTGTTGCAGAATTCAGAGTTCTGCTATGTTCCGGCCTCTCAGTCTGGTGAAGAGGGATACCTCAGTGGAGTCTATTTTGATTCTTCTATGGAGGATCCACTTCTGCAGTCCACTGTTGAGATGCTAGAGAACAGAGACAAGGATGCTCGTGCTCTCCGCATGGAGCTTTACGCTACCCGTGCCCGTCTGTGGACAGCCTTGACACAGCTGGCACCGGTAGTCCAGACAGGGTATGGAGAGATGGAGATGCTGAATCCTGTTAGGACCCATCTTCCGGCCCACGTTGACTGGCCAGCTATAGGAGGAGTCACACCTCTTCGGGGACCCCTCTTACCACCAGTCAGGGGACCAAGGCCACATCCGTGTCCTTACGGATCCCAGGGATCTCAGGCTAGAGTGTTTCCTGATCCGCAGGTTGAGCTTCCAAGTCATGGAGGTAACCTCTATGAGATGTTCTATGCGGATGCCTGAGCTATGAGCGGAAGGATAGTATGGTAGTAGCCGTATGTTCACAGTCCTGCATGACTTGTGGAGTATGGTAGTAATGTGAAACGAATTCCGGAGGCCTAGATAAATAATGTATAGGAAGCTTGTAAGCCTCTGATGAGTAGTTCCACCATTTCAGTAGTTTGCTCTTCGAGTAAGTTTGTACTGAACTATGTAACGGTGTGCATGAACCATGGTGTATATATAGCAGTTGCTTGTTACCATGTTGTTCGGATAGTCATTTCCCCATTCCGTGTGTTCGGTACATTCTTAATCCATAGTTAGTATTGATATGATATTGGTCTAAGCTATGAGTTTGTTTGTCAGGATGGTGTTCACCAGGTTGAACCGTGCCCCTGCTCATGAGCAAGGTGAGGGTAGTCAAGCTTCGCAGGAAGACCTGCCTCACCCACCTTCTCTGGTAGAAGTGATGCTTGAGGCAGAAAGAAACAAAAGGGAGACCAACCGACTGCTAGAGCGTATTGAGCAGAATACGGCTCGACAGCCTAGGAATGCTGTAGTGTCCCTCAATGACTTTGTTAAGCTGAATCCTCCAAAGTTTCATCATTCCGTCGATCCCCTCGACGCTGATGACTGGTTGTGCAGCATTTCACGCAAGATTCGCTCTGCGAATGTGTCTGAGGCCGACAAGGTGACCTTTGCGGCGTATTTCCTGGAGGGACCCGCCAATCTGTGGCGGGAGAATTTTGAAGCTATGCGTCCCGCTGAACCAGTGGCCACATGGGCAGACTTCAGTGCAGCTTTTCGTCTGCACCATATTCCAGAGGGCCTGATGGACAGAAAGAGATAGGAGTTCTGTGCCTTCACTCAGGGCAAGTTGTCTGTGGATGCCTATAGCCGCGAGTTCGGTAACCTCGCCCGCTATGCAACAGAGGAGGTATCTACTGACGCCAAGAAGCAAGCAAGATTCCGTAAGGGTCTGAGCCCTGAGCTCCGTCGAGATCTGCGCCTCCATGAGTGTGCAAGCTTTCAAGCCCTGGTCAACAAAGCGATCAGTGCGGAGACTGGTCATACTGACTTCGAAGCCACAAGGAAGCACTCCCGTGACTTTGGCTCATCTTCTGGTTCCACGTTTCAAAAACGCAGGCTGTGGGTTCCAAACAGTTCTCTGCCGCCAAGATACACTCCGAGGCCATCCTACGTGGCGCCTCAGACGAATCAGGACAACCCTCCATCAAAAGCTTATGGTGGTCCAGCTAGCAATGCTGCACCACGTGCCAACCAGGTGATATGCTACAAGTGTGGAGAACCAGGGCATTATTCCCGTGAGTGTCCTCAGAATGTGGGTGCCAAGCAACCCGGAAAATCCGTCGGGCAGGCCAAGTTGGGTAAAGCATTTTATGTGAAGCCAACTCCTGCACGTGGCGGTGTGAACTATGTGTCAGCAGAAGAAGCTGCAGAGGATCCCGACGTCATGCTGGGTACGCTTCTTGTTAATCATCACCCAGCGTCCATTCTCTTTGACACTGGGTCTTCTCATTCCTTCATTTCAGAAAGTTATGCACAGTTGCATAACATGTCATTTTGTGATATGCCAATCCCATTGGTTGTCCAAACCCCTGGTAGTAAATGGCAAACCTCTAGGATAACCTATGACAATGAAATTCTAGTAGTCAGGCTAGTTTTTCTAGCCTCATTGATAGCATTGAAATCTTCGGATATTAATATCATCTTGGGCATGGACTGGATGTCAGCTCACTATGCCAAGATTGATACTCACTCTAGAAATGTCCAGCTTACCCATCCCTCGGGTGAGATAGTAAATGTCTCTACTCGAGTTGCCAAATGCCAACTCTATTCCCTAAATGCCAACCCTCTTCCGGAACTTGAAGACATTCCGGTAGTCCGTGACTTCCCGGATGTTTTTCCCGAGGAACTGCCAGGAATTCCACCTGACAGAGATGTAGAGTTTGTGATAGATCTTGTTCCGGGAACTGTCCCAATAGCCAGAAGACCTTATAAGATGGCACCCTTAGAGCTAGCCGAACTTAAGAAGCAATTAGATGAGGCCTTGAACAAGGGTTTCATTCGTCCTAGATCTTCTCCTTGGGCTTGTCCCGTCCTCTTCGTCAAGAAGAAAGACGGAACGGATCGGATGGTTGTAGATTACCGACCAGTTAACCTGGTCACCATAAAGAACAAGTATCCGCTCCCCAGGATCAACGATCCGTACGATCAGCTCGCTGGATCCTCAGTCTTCTCCAAAATGGATTTGAGGTTGGGATACCATCAAATCAAGATTAAGAACGGGGACATTCCAAAAACGGCCTTTGTTATTCGTTATGGCCAATATGAGTACACCGTTATGTCCTTCGGTTTAACCAATGCCCCAGCCACCTTCTCTCGGCTGATGAATTCAATCTTTATGGAGTATTTGGATAAATTCGTCGTAGTATACCTCGATGATATTCTTATCTACTCCAAGAATGAACAAGAACATGCCGAGCATCTAAGGCTGGTATTGATGAAACTTCGAGAGCATCGCCTTTATGCCAAATTTTCAAAATGTGAATTCTGGTTACCAGAAGTGACCTATCTAGGCCACGTAATCTCTGGTAAGGGTATTGCTGTCAATCCCGAGAGAGTTCAAGCTGTCCTTGATTGGACTCAACCTGTATCGGTTAAGCAAGTTAGGAGTTTTCTTGGTCTAGCGAGCTATTGTCGCCGCTTCGTCGAGAATTTCTCCAAGGTTGCAAAGCCTCTGACTGAACTCCTCAAGAAGGATAAAAAGTTTGAGTGGACACCACAGTGTGAGCATAGTTTCCAGGAACTGAAAAGACGCCTGACTTCCGCACCTGTGTTGCTACCACCAGATTTTTCTAAGGACTTTGTTATCTATTGCGATGCCTCGCGACAAGGATTAGGTTGCATTCTCATGCAAGATCGTCATGTGATCGCATACGCATCTCGACAGTTGCGTCCACATGAGGATAATTATCCCACACATGACCTTGAGCTTGCAGCTGTGGTCCATGCACTAAAAACCTGGCGACATTACCTTGTGGGTAATCGTTGCGAAATATTCACTGATCACCAAAGTCTGAAATATATCTTCACCCAGCCGGATTTGAATCTCAGGCAAAGACGGTGGGTTGAGTTGATCTCGGATTACGACTTAGGGATAACTTACACCCCGGGGAAGGCCAATGTAATGGCCGATGCACTAAGTCGTAAATCTTATTGTAACAATTTGATGCTACAACAAGGTCAACCACTTCTCCATGAGGACTTTCGGAAGTTGAATCTTCATATTGTTCCTCAAGGATTCCTTTCTACCCTGGTGGCGAAGCCTACTCTTAAGGATCAAATTACAGCTGGCCAAAAGCGTGACAAGGGTATATCACGGATCAAGGAGAATATTTTTAGCGGAAACGCTAAAGAATTTTCCATGAATGATCAAGGTGTGGTGTTCTTCCAGAATCGTTTAGTGGTTCCTAAGAACCCACATCTAAGGCAGTTAATCCTTAAGGAGGCTCATGATTCCCCTCTCACCATTCATCCTGGTAGTACTAAGATGTATCAGGACCTACGCCAGAGGTTCTGGTGGACTAGGATGAAGAGAGAAATTGATGAGTTCGTTGCTAACTGCGATGTTTGTCGTCGAGTTAAGGCAGAACATCAAAGGCCTGCTGGCACCCTTCAACCTTTAGCTATTCATGAATGGAAATGGGATAAAGTTAGCATGGATTTCATTACCGGATTTCCCAAGACCAAGAAAGGAAATAATGCTATCTTTGTGGTCAATGACCGTCTTTCCAAAGTGGCTCATTTTCTTCCTGTTCGTGAGAGTATAACAGCTAGCAAGCTAGCAGAGTTATATATCTCTCGAATACTGTCTCTTCATGGTGTTCCCCTGGAAATTAACTCGGACCGTGGAAGTATCTTTACTTCTCGCTTCTGGGAAAGTTTTCAGAATGCCATGGGGACTCACTTATCTTTTAGCACTGCTTTCCATCCTCAATCAAGTGGTTAAGTAGAAAGAGTGAATCAAATCCTAGAAGATATGCTCCGAGCTTGTGTTATTTCGTTCGGTATGAATTGGGAGAAGTGACTTCCATTCGCCGAATTCGCTTATAACAATAGTTATCAATCAAGCTTGGGCAAAGCCCCATTTGAAGTTCTCTATGGACAAAGATGTCGAACACCTCTTAATTGGTCAAAAACCGGAGAGAGGCAACTCTTTGGCCCGGACATGATCCAGGACGCAGAAGAGCAGGTTCGCATTATTCGTGAAAAGTTGAAAACAGCCCAGTCTCGTCAAAAGAGCCAATATGATCGTCATCATAAGGCTGTGACCTTTGAAGTTGACGAGAAGGCTTACCTTCGGGTTACACCTTTGAAGGGTACCCATCGATTCGGTATCAAGGGCAAATTGGCTCCTCGTTACATTGGACCTTTTCGCATTCTTGCCAAACGAGGAGAAGTTGCCTACCAGTTGGAACTTCCTCCGCATCTTTCCAAGGTTCATGATGTTTTCCACGTCTCGCAACTCAGGCGTTGCTTTTCGGATCCTATCCGTGAAGTGGACCACGAAACGCTTGATCTACAAGATAACCTTTCTTATCGAGAATACCTCGTGCGTATTCTTGATCAAGTTGAGCGTACCACTCGACGTCGAAACCTCAAGTTTCTTAAAGTTCAATGGTCAAATCATTCTGAAAAGGAGGCAACTTGGGAAAGAGAGGATCGTCTCCGACTCGAATATCCTGCATTATTCCCGACGATTTCTAAATCTCGGGACGAGATTCTTTTGAGTGGGGGTGAGTTGTCACATCCCTAACCCTTAAGCAAGATAGCATTGTGCCCATGTCTTATTTGCATTTGCATCTAAGAAGTTTCAACAAAAACAACAAAGTGGCAAAGGAAAAACTCAAAACCCTAGCCACCATTTCAATTAAAGGAAATTTCAACTAGTTCAAAATCAATGAACCCAAAATGGCCTCAAGAAATGTTCAAACTTTCTGAGAAATCATGAAAGTAAATGAGCATTGGAGAAAACTATTTCTTGACACTTTAAGCATTTTAAATAATTGCAAAAGCCACTGGTTTCAAATTTAAAAATTTGAAATTAGAAACTATAATTTTCCAAAAATGTTGAAAGTCTTGGAAATGAGTGGGGATATTGTAACAAATATTTCAGGAGGTCAAAAATAGTTTTTACTTTTTGTTTTGGAGCTGAAATAATTAGCAAAGCAATAAATAGCAAAACAGAAAAACAAAAAAAAGAGAAAATGGAAAAAGTCTTACCTGTCGCCCAAGCCAGGCCCGGCCCATCTCGCCGCTCGTCCCCTCCCTCGCGCCAGTAGGCAGCAGGAGGTGGCCGCCGCCTCCTCCGGCGCGGCCACGCACCTGCGTGCCTGCCTGGCCGCCGGTTCGCGCTGGCGACGACGGGGATAAGCTCCCCAGAGCTTCCCCTATCCATTCCCCGCCTCGGTTCTTCCCCTCCTCCCGGATCTCCTCCTTCTCCCTGCTGCCGCCATTAGAGCCGAGCTCGAGCTCGAGCTGGCCGTGCCTCTGGCCATAGGAACCCCTCCCCGAGCATGCTTTTAGCTCCGCCTCGTCGCCCTGGTCGTCTCTGCAGAAGCCGAAGCTTCCTCGCGCCCTGCAACGCCCGCAACGCCGTCGTCTTCCACCTCCGGCCGCCGGACCTCTCCCGTCGATTCGTCGCCCCCAGGCATTCCCCGAGTCGTCTGAGCTCCGCCCTGCACTCCCTGTGAGCATGCGATCATTTTCCCTAGGTTTTCCCCGTCGATCCCCTCCTCTAGCCCTAGTTTCACCGGAGCCCGACGAGGACCGCCGCTGCCGCTCGTCGCCGGTAGCCCTCCGATGTCCAGCTCGTCCTCCCGAGAGCACCAGCAGCTCCAGGACGACGCGTAGATGCCGTAGCAGCTAAGAACTGAGTGTGGATCGCTCTGATTCAAAGCCCCCGACGACGCCCGAGCTTCGGCCGCCGCTCCGGCTCGTCGCCGACGCCTCTTCCAGCGACCCTAGCCTCCCTAGATGGTCCTGCCAGATCGGCCACTTCGCGAGCATGCTGTAGCTGCAAACCGCGTGCGTTTTGGTGCTGTGCAGTGCCGTCTAGGTCGCCTCCGGCGAGCTCTCTGCCGCGGGTCTGGTCGCCGGCGAACACCCTCCGGTGGCCGTCGACGTGGCCGACCATTAGGGCGTAATCGCCCTCCCCTCAGTCGCTGCCAGAGGGCCCCACGCCTGGTCAAACCCCAATTAGGGGCTGGTCAGCGCGGGATTAGTCCCAGAGAGGCTGAACAGTGGGGCCCCCCTATCAGGTTATACCTGCACAGGTCGGCTGACCTGCTGACGTCAGCCTGATGCAATAAATGAAATTTCCAGTATAAAAATAATTCAGGAAATTGCTAAAAATTGCAAAAATCATAGAAATTAATCTGTAACTCCAATGTAAATAAATTATATATGAAAAAGTATCAGAAAAATTCAAGGATTCTGATTATGCTATTTTCAACTATGTTTGAAAATGTTACAGGACCCTAATTTGTGAAATAAGGAATAATTCAATTCGTTAATCACTTTATAAATGGAATTTGCAAAAATATCCAAATTTCATTATAAATACAATGATCACACACTGCCCTAGATATAATTCGGTACCATAACATGAAATTTCATGCATGTTAACATTAGGTTGATCTGAGCATCAGGTCGAATCAATTGAACCGGTATCCGAGAATACCCGTTTGAATTGCTATTCGAATGTGATTCAAATCAACTCTAAACCTAAAACATCCTGATTATAATAACCTATCACTTGCATTCTCATGCCATGATCATGCATCATTTTGATTGCATATGTTTGTTATTGAATGTTGCCATTCATTTCGGTAGGCTCCGCACCCCCGGATTCCACCGAATATCTGTCTGACGGATATCGTTCCTCCTCTGAGCAACAAGGCAAGCAACCCTTTTGATCATCCCGATAACACCTATGTTCTTGCTCCTGCACCTATTTATTGCATTAGGATCAAATGCTTCAACTGCTTTTGCCACGATAGTTGGACCCACTTCCTTTGCATGACTTAACCTTGTCACAGTAAATAGCCGAACCTTGCAACCTAGCATACCTGGTAGTTGCTTGATCTATGATGTGCCTTATCCTGCTATGCATGCTATGCTTAGAGTTGTGTATGGTTTGTCATCTGGGAGATGAACAGAAATGTGGAATGTGTTCGGTGAGCAAGGGTCGTGTGTTGAACTTGATTTGGTAAAGGTACCGGTGAAAGGCTGTGTAGGAGTACATGGCGGGTTGTTTCATTGGAACCGTCCTTAGGAACTGAGTTCCGTGTATGTAATCCAAGACTAGATACTACCACATGCTGGGCCCTGAAATATGATCTCGCTCGGCCTATTAATCGCGTGGTACTCGGTCCAGGAGTTGCAAGTAGTTTCTGGTGTTTATAGTAATGCTGGAGGCCGTGCATGGTGCTGACCTGAGAGGTGGACCGTGATGCGGTAGGCAGTGGCACGGTGTACCAAGTGTCACCCGGATGGTGGGCTTGGGAACCCTGCGCACATCGTTTGAGGCCGTGCCGGAAACCTCGGCCGGACTTCCGTACGGGTTACTCTCAGATAGGCGATAAACCTGGACTAGGTACTAGTGTGGTTAACGGTCGTGGCCGACTCCCTCGCTGGGCTTCTGCTTGAAGGTTGCCGAGGTGCATGACGTGCACATGGCGATAAGTGGCGGGAGCGTGTGTGACGAAGTACACCCCTACAGGGTTATGATCTATTCGAATAGCCGCGTCCACGGATATGGACTACTTGGAGACATATGTTGTTCATAGATAACTTCAATGGCTACTCATAAAATTGTCAAGATAAGCGTGAGTGTCGTGGACGGCATTTCCGTATGGAGACGGAATGATTCCACGATAGTGTATTGTTGTGGTGTTAGTGGACTCGTGTGCGAGAAATCAAGTTGTCAAAACTAATTTCAAAAAAACAAGTTGTCTAGCCACGAGTCAAATGCTGGCTTCCCGCATGAAACCCCACAATACCTTTTGATACCTTGCATGAGTAGTTAGTTCTCCTAAAGTCTTGCTGAGTACCTTCGTACTCATGTTTGTTTAATAAATGTTGCAGAGGTTGCTAATGACCCTAATGGAGGGTTCTTCGTAGACATCGACGACGACGAGTAGCTGGTGTCCCAGCTACGATCTGGCCCTACGTCGGCTCTGTAGTATAGTCAGGCCATGTGCCTTCTAGTTGCTCTGTCTGTACCCAGACAGTTTATAACTCTTCCGCTGGCTTGTAATTGTATGACTGCTATTATGGGTCGAGAGACCCTTAATGTGTAATATTATGTGTGTGGCTCTTCCGAGCCTCTTAAATAAAGTTTGTATGATTATGGTTATGTTGTGATGCCATCGATGTATCTATACATATCGGTATGCCATGCGTACGTGTGTCTTACTTGATATGTATGGGGTTCGAATACCTAGTCGTGAACTTTAGTAGCACTCCTTACAAGGAAATGCCCCTTTGTGATCCAACGAGCCTTGGTAGTTCGCTACTGCTCCGGACACATTGGTTGACCGGCATGTGTCGTTCTTAGCTGATGTGTCTGTCCCCTTTGGGGAAATGTCACGCGACGTAATGGAGTCCTTGTAGCTTGCTACGACTCGTCTACGTTCGTTGGTGACCGACACCTGCTTTGTTGGGTCATGTATGCCTGTCCTTGTGCGGAACTGCCACTTTGGTTTATGACTAGACATGTCGATCCGGGTTCTTTGACATTGGATTGCTAGCGACACTATCGCATACGTGAGTCAAAAGACGCAAACGGTCCCGGCTAAGGTAAGGCTGCAGCCGTGGAGTTAACCGTGCGTGAGACCACAAAGGGATGCGTTGTGTTACAGGCTGGATTCCTATGGCTTAGGATCGGGGTCCCGACAATTTTTTTGCTGAAATTCCAATTGCAACCAATTCCAGTTCCAAGATCATGTATAATAACATAGCCTATACCATGTCAATGATCCCCCCCCCCCAAATATAAAGGGAAAACCTTCTTATTGACTTCATCTTTGAATGACCATGCAAGATTAAATAATCCACAAATTTCATCCACATAGATTAGGTGCATATCGGGATGTTTCGTTCCATCTCATGCATAAGGATTATCTAGCAATTTCTCCATCATACCCGGAGGAATTTCATAATAAACATTTTCATTAGGTTGAGGTACAACTCCTGGTGTTTCCTGTTGAGGTGAAAATACCCCGAACAAAGCCGTCAAAGGATTTCTTTCCATTGTGACAAGTGAAAGTAAATTTCAGCACATAATATAAATTTCACCGTACCAAATTCTGCTTACTAGAGACGCTTCACTCCCGGCAATGGTGCTAGAAAAGAGTGTTGATGACCCACAAGTACAAGGGATAAATTTTAGTCCTTTAGACAAGTAAGAGTGTCAAACCCAACGAGAAGTAGAAGGAAATGACAAGCTGTTTTCAACAAGGTCATTTCTGCAAGCACCGAAATAGCGGTAACAAGGTGTTTTATAGCAAGATAATTATAACAAGTAACGAGTAGCAATAGTAAATATAGGTGCAACAAGGTATCCCAATCCTTTTGTGGCAAGGGACACGCCGGAATATTTTCTTATAATAGGCAAAGCGTTCTTGAGGGTGCACGCAAATTTCATCTAGTCACTTTCCTCATGTCGAGTTAATTCGCGTTTTGTACTTTGATAATTTGATATATGGGTTGACCTGTTCTTGGGTGTTTCTCTTACTTTAACAAGCATATCGCTTTTGATTAACCCTCCCTTAAACATCCGCAACTATTAGAAAAGTATCAAGAATGAATTCTAACCATAGCATTAAACATAGGGATCCAAATCATCCCCTTATGGAATATCGCATAAACGGGGATTTAAGTTTCTGTCACTCTCGCAACCCACCATCTAATAACTACTCCACAATGCATTCCCATAGACCCTAAGATGGTGAAGTGTTATGTAGTTGAGCACAAGAGATGAACAAGGGTTTTGAGAGGAGATGGTGTTGTTAAAAATGTTGATGAAGATTGGCCTCCCGAAGATGAGAGGGTTGTTGGTGATGACGATGTCCTAAATTTACCAATCCGGCAGGGAAGTTCCTCTAGTGGAATCGCTTCGTCGGAGAACAATAGTGCTTGTGCCCACGTTCCGCATCAAGGCGGCGGTGCTTCGTCCTGAAAGTCCTCTCTTGATTTTTTTCGAAGTCAAAAGAGAGTATATACCACAAGTTGGTCGTCAGAACTGGGTAGGGTGGCCCACTACCCACCAGGCCACGCTAGCGGGGCTAGCACGCCCTGGTGCCTTGTGGACACGTGGCAGCCGCCTTCTCATACATCTTTCCTCGTAAAGTTTTAGCCCATTTGGAGATGTGCAGAATAGGTATCTATGCCGTAGCTTTTCTAGGTCGAGAATTCCATCTGCCGGCATTCTCCCTCTTGGTGTAAACCTTGCATATTACGAGATAAAAGGCATTAGAATTACTGCATAAAGTGGTATAATGCATAAAAAACTATAAATGACAGTAACAAAATATGATGCAAAATGGACGTATCATGGTGCGTTGTGATGGGTTGAATCTGGCGGTGCTCAATCCCAATGATAGAAAGTGACATGACACGTATTTGTATTTTTGTCATTAAGGATAAAATGATGGGGTTTATTCATATCGCTTGAGTTCGCTTCGTCTACATCATGTCATCTTGATCCAAGCATTACTCTTTTTCATACTTAATACTCATCTTGCATAGCGGTCAATCAGTGGAGTAATAGTAGTAGATGCAGGTAGGAGTCGGTCTACCTATTTATGTAGGCTACTTGTAAACTGCTTCGGGATTTTTAGTGGTTTTTGAATTTGTGTTGTGGAGACCCGGGGGAATAGTTTTTGCTAGAGGCTTATCTCTCGTAGAAAGCACACGGTGGGTAAACAAATTATTGTTGGGTAATTGATAGAAAACCGGATAGTCATGCAATATTTATTCATGGCAATGATCACACATTTAGGCGTCATGTCCGTAAGCAAGTAGACTGACTCCTGCATGCGTCTACTACTATTACTCCACTCATCAACTACTATCCAAGATGCATCTAGACTATTAAGTAAAACAGAGTAACGCCTTAAGAAAGTTGACATGATGTAGACAAAGTAAATACAACTAATATGAATAAACCCCATTGTTTTATCCTTAATGGAAGCAATACAAATACATGTCATCTCCCATTTCTGTCACTGGGATTGAGCATCGCAGGATTAAATGCATCACCACACACCACTCCACTAATGATAAACCAATCTAGTTGGCCAAACCAAACCAATCGATCACGGAGAAATACGAAGCTATCATAATCATGTATAAATAAAAGACCAGCCAAGACTCAACATACTTTAATGAATTATCTGAACATAAACCCACAATTCACTAGATCCCAACAATCAGACCACAAAAGATTGATTACATAAGATAGATCACCACGGGAATCACGACGATCTTGGCAATGTTTGTATTGAAGATCCAAGAGAGAGAGATCCATCTAGGTACTAACTACGGACCCGCAGGTTTATGGTGAACTACTCACACATCACAATTGGAGCAGCAAGGTTGATGTATAGACCCTCCATGATCGACCCCCCTCTGACAGGGCAGCGGAATAGGGTTCCATATGGTCACACGGTGGAGTAGGAGCTTGTGGCAGGGGGAAAAGTGTCTCGTGAGGATCTCTAGGGGTTTCCCAATATATGTGAATCTATAGTGAAGAGATAAAGGCCAGAGGCCATGGGAAGTGGCCCCAAGCTATCAGGGCGTGACCACCCCCCTAGGCGTGCCTTGTTGGCTTGGCGCCACCCTCTGTGGCCTTCGTTCTCCCTCCAAAGCTTCCACATCTTATTTTTGTCCAGAAAAATCACAAAAATTTTTGGGGCATATGTCTGAAAGGCCAAAAACATGCAGAAAACAATAACTGGCACTAGGAACTGGGTTAATAGGTTATAAAAATGATATAAAACATCATATAAATGCTTTTAAAACTTCCAAGATTGATAATCTACTATCATGGAACAACAAAAAATTATAAATACCTTGGAGATGTATGTGCATCCCCAAGATTACTTCCTGCTCGTCGGCAAGTACGTAAATGATAAAAATAAATATTTTGATGTGACATGCTACCTAACATGTAATCTCTTTCAGACATGATTACTGAGAAACGATGAATCAATAAACATCAACATAGTAATATCCATAAACATAAGTAACATAATTATCAACTTTCAAAATATACGATCCCTAAAAAATGTTTACTCCTCATTCATTTTATCATATTAGCATGGCATGGCTCCGTCTTCACGACATAAATACAAATGTCAAGCACCACGGTTTTAAGCCAAACAATTGGATCATACTTTTTAATGCGCTTTGGCATTTTATACCTCACTCAATACATTAGCGTGAACCATGGACATAACATATAGGTCGACTAGAATACGGTGGTAGGTTTCAAATGAGTAAAAGTGGAGAACAAAGTATCGCATCGACTAGGCAGACTAACGAGCTATGGAGATGCCCATTAATTGATATCCATGCAAGGAGTAGTGATTTCCATGCAACGGATGCACTAGAGATATAAGTGTATGAAACCTCAATGGAAGCTAAGTGGATATGCATTCAACTTGCTTTCTCATGAAGACCTCGCGCATTTGAGGAAGCTCGTCATCGGAATATGCAATCCAAGTTCTCTAATGGAAAGTTTCCCACTAGAATATGAAAATGACATAACATGAGACTCTCTATATGAAAAACAAGGTGCTTTCGTTAAGCACGAGTGTGGAAAAAGAGGTAGTAGCACTCTCCCTTCTCTCTTTTCTCTCATTTATTTATTTTCTATTATTTTCTCTTTTTTCTTTTTTACCTTCTTATCTTTATTTTTCGTCCGAAGTCTCATCTCGACTTGTGGAGGAATCATTGTATCCACCATCGTTTCCTCAGTGAGACAGTGCTCTAATAATTAGAAGCATCAAACTTCTATTTACTTACAACTAGATATGAAAAACTACTAAACAAGATGACTCTATATGAATGCCTATGGAAGTGTACCATGATGTGCAATGATCTAGCGCAACATGTAAACAGTGATGAACAGTGGCTTTGCCACAAATACTATGTCAGCTACATGATCATGCAAAGCAATATGACGATGAACACACAAGTCATGAGACGTAACCACGGAAGTAGGATGGCAATTTATCTCGTAATGGCTATGGAAATTCCATGATAGCTTGCTATGGTGGCTATTATCAAGAAGATATAGGGTGGCTTATGTGCAGCAGAGCATATCATGTCGCGGGGTTTGGATGCACCGGTGGAGTTTCCTCTGATCCTCGAGGTGGGAATGGGCAATGCACAGTACCGAACATGCTAGCAAATATGAAAAGTTGAGAGTGTTTACATAAATAGATTCACATTAGTCATAAAGAACTTATATACTTACTGCAAAGATTTATTATCTCTCTCAAAGCGAAGTACTACTCACATGCCCCTCGCGATGAGGTTTGCAGGAGTTAACCATCATACACCCCCGACCTAAACAACACTAGCATTGCAATGAGGAATAAGAATACTCACATATCATCACCATACCATAACCAATATTTAGATGAACAACAAGTTAACACCCTTTAACTATCGATATTTCTACTAACCAAGAATCATGTACTCACGCCCTTTCATATTACCACATCAATATCATTAACTCACAATTTCCCTTTTGTGTGCTACATGAAAGTTTTTATTATATCAACCTAGAATACCTATCATTTTTGGACTAGTTTTATAATGCATGCAAATTACCATTGCCATTTATTGGACTCCCAAACAAATTTAAGTGAAGAATGAGAGTGCAATTATTTCTATAAAATCTACACGCCAACATGCTCAAAAAGATATAAGTGAAGCACAAGATCAACTGTTTAGCTCAAAATATATAAGTGTAGCACATATAGTGTTCAAATAAATCATGATGAGCATGTATCTTTCTCAAATAGTTGTGTCCATAAAACAATGATTGTGGAAAACTAAAACTAAAACAAACTATAATACACGCCGCTCCAAGAAAACTCATATCACGTGATGAATGAAAATATAGCTCCAAGTGACATACTGATGGAATAGAGACACAAGAGGGGATGCCATCCGGGGCATCCCCAAGCTTAGACGCTTGAATCTTCCTAGGATGCTACCTTGGGGCACCTTGGGCATCCCCAAGCTAAGGGTCTTGCTACTCCTTATTCCTTCTTCCAACTTTTTCATACCCAAAACATTAAAACTTCAGCACACAGAACTCAACAAAAAACTCGTGAGATCCATTAGTAAAATAGGCAAATCATAAACTTTAGGTACTGTTAGAAATTGATTCGTATTTAAATATTGTACAAGGTACTGTATTCTATCTTCCCCATGGATTATACCCCCATTATAATCCATAGCATCATCAAAACAAGCAAACTATGCAATCACAAACAAAATTTGTCAAAAACAGAACAATTTGTACTCATGAGCACTTAAACCATACTTCCGTTACTCCAAAAATTCTGAAAAAGTAGTAAAGCCTGAAGAATTTGTATACCAATATTGTGTAATAAAAATAGATCAAAAAGAAGTTTAAGTAAAATCAAAGAAATTCTACACCGGACGTAAAAGTTTCTACTTTGCACCAAAAAATCATCCCAAATGCTTTACTATGCACTAACACTAATTTAAACATGAAAACACAATAATTATAGTAGCACTAATCATGTCAACAAAAAATAACAAAAAATGTTGGGATAAGAATGATGCTCACATAAAAGACAAGAATGGAAGCACAAAGAGTGCATCATATAGTATGTGAGAAACACATACAAGTCTAACATACTTCCTATGAATAGGCATTTTATAGGTACAAAAATTTCAAGACAAGTAACATCTAGCATATGCAAATAGGAATAGTGAAGCTTTAATAATATCAACACAAAGAGAGGTAATTGAGTAACATGCAAATTCCTATGACCATATTTGACTCTCTTATAATAATTACGTGTAGGATCATAATTAAACTCAGCAATGTAACTATCATGTAAATAATTCTATTCATGATCCACATGCATTGAAGTCTTAGAATCTTCCATGGAAGTGGGATTGATATCATTACCTCTCCAAACTCATGTTTATCGATAATTTCATAAGATTGATCATTCTCGAAAGTTGACGCTCTCCCAAACCCACATTTAGTAGTATTGCAAATATCATAATCAATAATATATTCATCATGAATTCTAGAATTTTCAAGATCACAAGAAATATCATAATTATCACTCCAATCATGAATCATACAATTTATATTAACAACATTGAAATCATTATTTTCATTCAAGGAACTATCATGAATAATTGTATAAATTTATTTTAGCTTTTCATTTCAATTTACAGATTCATGATTTGCAAGCAAGACCTCATAAATATAATCTAGTGAACTAAACTCACTAGAAATTGGTTCAACATAATCGAGTCTTTTGAAAAGATTAGAATGTGGATGACGATCCATTTATCTTAAACTTTACGTTTTACTTTCTTATTTTGTGTGAGAGAAATAAAAATATAATTGCTAAGGAAATAGAATGTGGAACAAGTGAATGGCAATGTGTGTAGGTACCTGATAAGAATTTGATGATACTCTGCGGCAACGGCGCCAGAAATTCTTCCTGCTTGTAAACTGCGTTGGGATTTTCCCCGAAGAGAAAGGGAGATGAAATACATGATAAGTATTTCCATAAGTGAGAACCAAGGTTATCAAACCAATAGGAGGACCACACAAATGCCCATCTTCAGTGCCTACACACAAAAGAGCACACACTTGCACCCAACACGGGCAACAAATAAGTACTGATAGCTCGATAATATAAATATTAAATAAATATAAAGTAAAATTAAAAATATAAAAAACATTACTATTTTCAGTGTTTTTTTGTATTTGATTTGTAGAGACCGGGGGGCATAGTTTTTGCTAGAGGCTTCTCTCTCGTAGAAAGCACACGGCGGGTAAACAAATTACTGTTGGGACATTCATAGAAAAGCGAATAGTCATGCAATGATCACACATATAAGCATCACGTCCATAAGCAAGTAGACTACTATTATTACTCCACTCATCGACTGCTATCCAACATGCATCTAGAGTTAAGTAAAACAGAGTGACGCCTTAAGTGAGATGATATGATGTATACAACGTGAATCCAACTAATATGAATAAACTACATTGTTTTATCCTTAATGGAAGCAATAAAAATACGTGCCATGTACCTTTGTGTCACTCGGATTGAGCACCACCACATTGAACCCATTACTTTGCACCACTCACACCAAAGATAAATTAATATAGTTGGCCAAACCAAACCGGTAGATCAGAAAAAAATACGAAGCTATCATAATCATGCATATGTAAAAGACCAGCAAAGCCTCAATATACTTTCATGAATAATCCAAACTTTAACTCAAAGTTCATCAGATTCCAACAAACACACTGCAAAAGATTGATCACTTAAAATAGATCACCATGGGAATCGCGGTGATCTTGTCAATGAAGACCATAAAGAGAGATATAGCTATCTAGGTACTAATATGTACTTGTATGTATGTCGTAAACTACTCACAAATCACTATGGGGGCAGCAAGGTTGATGTAGAGGCACTCCATGATCGATCCCCCCTCTGACAGCGCATCGGAACAGGGCTCTTGATGGGCACACGGCGGAACAGAAGCTTGTGGTGGTGGAAAAATGTTTCAGGAGGCTCTCTAGGGTTTTCCCAATATATGTGAATTTATAGCAAAGAGATGAGGGCCAAAGGCCGTGGGAGGTAGGGCAATTAGGGCACGTCAACACACACCCTAGGCACACCCTATTGGCTTGGCCCCACCCCGTGTGGCCTCCGGTGTCCCTCTGGGACTTCCATGTCTTATTTTTGTCCAGAAAAAATCAACAAAAAGTTTTGAGACATTTGGACTTTGCTTCATACAGTATTCCTGAAAGGCCAAAAACATGCAGAAAACTGCAACTGACACTTGGCACTTTGATAATAGGTTAGTGCTAAAAAATGATATTAAACATCATATAAATGATTGTAGAAAATCCAAGATTGATAATATAATACCACAGAACAATAAAAACTTATAGAAACGTTGGGACGTATCAGTGGATGTTATGCCTATATCACTGCCTTGAATAAGATGTCATAAGTACGCGCTATTCTATCAATTTCCCAGCAATAATTTTTCTACCCACCATATGCTATTTTCAAGAGATAAACCTCTACCAAAACCTATGGTCGTCAGGTCTAATCAAATTCTATTACAAGAACTACAAGAATATTCTTTCCATCTATTTTATGTTGTTTACTTTTAGGCCAGTGCTCTACATCGGCGCGCCGGCCGAAAGTTTCGGCCGGCCGCATGCGGGGCACACGATCCGCCAACCGCCACGCGTCCGCACCGTTAGATCAATCCATGCAACATTTTTTCCTCGATGCAGAAAATTTTGGCGCGATGCAGCAATTTTCATCAACGGTTGCAACAAAAAAATTGTAGAAAAAAAATATCTACGTGATCGTAGCAAAAAAACGAAGTTGATGATGTGTGGTAGCAAAAGTCAAACGTCGGTTGTAGCAAAATCTACGTGAACGTGTATGCAACTTTTTTAGTGAATGGTTGTAGCAAAAAATGATGCCGGTTGTAGAAAAAATTAACACGGTTGTAGCAAAAGTCAAACGCCGGTTGTAGCAAAAATTCAACGAACTCGAGTTGCAACCAACTGTGGATGCAGCTTTTTGAATGGACAAAATTTAGCAAAATGACAAACGTTTGCATCAAAAATTAAACGTGGTTGAAGCAAATATGAGCGGAAAAATGTTGCATGGCCTGACCAGCGAAGCACGCGCGCGCGAAAAATGTTGCATGGCCCGCGCGAGACAGCAAGCGACCGGCGTGTCGGAACCGACGCACCGAAGGGAAATGTTTCCCTTACTTTTATATTTATATTCTATTAGTATATAATCCTTGCAAGTAACGAGTTCAAGGCGCTTGACTACCCTCTTGCCCGTGTTGGATGCAAGCGTTTGGTTCTATGTGTGTAGGTGTTGTTATCGAAGATTTGTTGATACTCCTATTGGTTCGATAACCTTGGTTCTCACACAGACAAATGCTTATCTCTACTCTTCTGCATCTCCCCTCCTCTTCGAGGAAAATCCAAATACAATTTACAAGAAATACCTAGTTTTGGTGAAAAATGAAATGGATCAAGTTTCAAAATTATTTGAGGTACTTCCTTCACAAAGAAAGTCGTTTCTATGACTTGGAAAATGGAAAAAATTTCTTTTTATTACAAAATAATTGTAAATTTCTATGGAAACATTTTCCACAATGGTAACAACGATAGGTGTGCCAAATATGGGCAAATAATCATGGATTATGCCATGTATGTGGCCATCTCCATGTGCATATGCCATAGAATCCACACAAGTTCATGTTAGATAGGCAATTTCGTGAAGTTTTGTTTTATGAAACATGTTGTATTGTAAGTTTAATATTTTCCCACAAAGTAGTGCACAAAATATTGCTCCATGCAAAGGAATTTCATTTTATAGCCTTTTACATTCTCTTTTTTTCAAAATAGATTAAACTTCAAGTGTTGACCATCGATTCAAAAAAGGTTTGGAATTCATACTTTGTTTGTCCCAAGTTCATCCACCACCAACATTGGAGCATAAAATGATCGTTTTCAATTTTTAGGACCAAACTACATCACACTTGTAGTTCAAATTTGGGAAATTTCTCATAATTCAATAAAAGCCAACTCAATGGATGGAATATAGCAATACTACTGTGAAATTACTAAAACTTTGTCAGTGGCCATCCAATGTGGCCTCCGTTCGGTAAAAAATGAAAGGGAACAAATTTCAAAACTATTTGAGGAACTTGCTTCACAAAAAAGTCATTTCTACGACTTGGAAAACAATATTTTTGCTTTTTATTAGGATCTAACTGCAAATTACTATGTAACATTGTCCACAATGGTAAAATCGATATTTTTGCCAAATTTGGGAAAATAACCATGAATTATGCCATGTATGTGGCCTCTCCATGTGCATATGCCTTTGAATCCACAAAAGTTCATACAAGATGCCATTTCGCGAAGTTTGTTTTTCAAAAAAATTGTATTGCGAGTTTAATATTTTTCCTAGAAACTATTCTACAAAAGATGGCACCATGCAAAGGAATTTCATTTTTGAGCCTTTTTCATTTTCTCTTTTTCCAAAAAGGGGTCAAACTTTAAGTGTTGACCATTAATACAAATAGGTTTGGAATGCCTATATTCCATCTCCAAAGTTCATCCACCACCAACATTGGAGCATAAAATGATTTTTTTGCAATTTTCACGACCAAACTACATCACAATTGTAGTTCGAATTTGGGAAATTTCTGATAATTCACTAAAAGTTAACTAAATAGATGGAATATAGCAATAGTACTCTGAAATTACTGAAGCTTGGTTAGTGTCCATCCAATGTGGCCTACTTTTGGTGAAAATAAAATGGAACAAATATCAAAATTATTTGAGTCACTTGCTTCACAAAAAAGTCATTTCTACGACTGGAAATTGAAAAATTTGCTTGTTATTACGAAATAATTGCAAATTACTATGAAAACATGGACAACAATGGTAACACCAATAGGTGTGCCAAATTTGGGAAAATAACCATGGAGTATGCCATGTATGTGGCCATTGGCATGTGAATTTTTTTTCTTCTTTTACAAAATGGGGTCAAATTTTAAGTGTTGACAATGTTTTTATTTCAAACTAATTAGTTTGTTTGTTACTTTGCCTTGAAGCTTTCTTTGATCGTATGGTTTTGGGTTTGAATACTCTTCCTGGCTTAATAAGCCACCTCTTTTTTTGCCCATTCAGCCACAAACACTACAGGAATCAGTTTCTTTGCCGTCCTCCATCACCGAGGGCAAAGAGGTCCACACCGACGGCAAAGAGCTTTGCCGTGTGCCACCTGTCGGCAAAGATTCTTCGTCAGCCTACGACGACATTGTTGCTTCTTTGTCGTCAGCCTACCCTAAGCGGATGGCAAAGCTCTTTGCCGTCCATGTCAAACACTGAGCAGTCGACAAAGAGATTGAGACGAGAGCCAACAGGCGATGCCTCCGTTAGGGCTCACGGAGGCTTTGTCATCTGCTTCCCTCCGCATCTTTGTCATCTGCTTCCCTCCACATCTTTGCCGTCTGCTTATATGGGCCAGCACAGAGTTGGGCGAGCGCGTGTCGACTTCTTTGTCGTCTGCCTCCCTACCGCTTTGCCGTTAGCCTCCCGAGGCAGCGGATGACAAAGATCCCATCTGGCCAGCTGCTGCTGCCCAGGTTGCACAGCTGGGTGCCACGTGGCACCTTTGCCGCCAGCTGCCTGATGGCAAAGGCCTTTGCCATCAGCTGGCAGACGACAAAGAGCCCAAATTGTCACATTTTTTTTAATTTTTTCTATTTCACAGCACATATATATATATATATATAATTCATAGCACATATATGATATATAGGCCACAACACATATATGATATACATATAAAGTTCATCAATGCCATTTGTTCATCAACATACGTCCCATATATCTAAAGAACCAACACATACAAAGTTTCATCCATATATACATACATATAGTTCCACATATATTGTTCATCCATATAGGCATATACATATAGTTCCACATTGTTCATCAACTCAAAAAAAAACTAGAACTAAAGCACTCCAATGCCAACTTCCATGCATGTACTACATCCAATCTGGAAAATGGGAATAAGAAAGTCAGAAAAAGAACCACAACAACATATATATGACAAATAAGCTAAATTGAAGAAGAAAGAGAAGAAGCAAGAAGAGAAGAAGGAGAAGAAAAACAAGAATAAGGAGTGGGACGAGGAGGAGGAAAAGGAGAAGGAGGAGAAGAGGAGAAGAAGAAGGAGAAGAAGGAGGAGAGAAGAAGAAGGAGAAGAAGGAGGGCTCCTTCTCCTTCTTCTCCTCCTTCTCCTTTCTTCTCTTCTTCTCCTCCTCCTCCTTCTTCTCCTTCTCCTTCTCTTCTTTTTTTCTTGTTCTTTTTCTTATTACTTTTCATTTCTCTTTTTCTCCTCTCCTTCTTCTTCTTCTTCTTCCTCTATTTTTTAGAACTTAGAGAGAGGAAGAGGAGATAAGAAGGAGAATAAGAAGGAGAAGAAGGAGGGAGAAGAAGAAGGAGGGGAGAATAAGGAGAAGAAGGAGGGCTCCTTCTCCTCCTCCTCCTTCTCCTTCTTCTTCTCTTCTTCTTGTCTTCTTCTTCTTCTTCGTTCTTTTCATTTTTTCTCTGTCTTCTCCTCTTCTCCTCCTCCTCCTCTTCTTCTCCTCCTCCTCATCCTCCTCCTCCTCGTCTTCTCCTCTTCTTTCTCCTCCTCGTCTTCTTCTTCATCCTCTTATTTCTATTTCTATTTTTCTTTATCATCTTCTTCTACTTATTCTTCTTTTCTTGTTTTCTCTCTTCTTCTCCTTCTTATTTTTTTCTTCTTCTCTTCTTCTCTTAGGCCTTATTATGTCATTTAGGAGAGAACTTAGCTAAGTATATGTTAGGGCATAGTTTATGCCTAAGTAATTTTGGTGATTGATGACAGTACCGCAAAGGACTAATCGTGTGTGTTAAGATTTTAGATAACACATGTCAACGACACAAGACGACTCACCCCATCTTTCCATGGAATAGAAGCATGGTGTACTCTACGATTCTCTTTCTTTGAGTCATAGGAACGTCGTACTATTAAGAGGGGACCCGTAGTGGAAAGGTTTGGGGGCATCAATTTTGCACCCACACACTTTATCTCCTTTCCCCTTACCTGCAACTTTTGAGTGGCTTCCGCCTCTGTGCTTATCTCATCTAAGAAAATGGTCCCTCAGTGGTAGTACCGCTAGGTAGTACTGCTAAAGCCAGCAGTAGTACCGCTAGGCTGGCGGTAGTACCGCCCCTGTTCAGCGGTAGTACCGCTCCTGGAGCTTAGTACCGCGTTCCTAGCGGCTGTACTTGGACGGACCTTTTTGCGAAGACTTTCTTGGCGGTGGTTGGCCCGGTAGTGCTTATGCACTACCACGGGCCTAGCGGTAGTACCGCTGCAGCCAGCGGTAGTACCGCTAGAGTGCCATCGGTAGTACCACTGCAGACAGCGGTAGTACCGCTGGAGTGCTAGCGGTAGTACCGCTGCAGCCAGCGGTAGTACCGCTAGGCTCGAGCTGTGAGTGGGAAAACGGTTGGATTTTCCCCCCACTATATAAGGGGTTCTTCTAGCTGTGGAACCTTATCTCTTACCCTCCCAAGCTCCATTGTTGCTCCCTAATCACAAAAGTGCCCGATCTCTCTCCCTAGCCAATCAAACTTGTTGATTCTTTGGGGATTGGTTGAGAAGGCCTAGATCTACACTTCCACCAAGAGAAAAGTTGATTCCCCCACCAATCCCTTGCGGATCTTGTTACTCTTGGGTGTTTGAGCATCCTAGACGGTTGAGGTCACTTCGGAGCCACATTCCATTGTGGTGAAGCTTCGTGGTCTTGTTGGGAGCCTCCGAGCTTTGTGTGGAGTTTGCCCCAACCTTGTTTGTAAAGGTTCGGTCGCCGCCTTCAAGGGCACCTATAGTGGAATCACGGTACCTTGCATCGTGTGAGGGCGTGAGGAGAATACGGTGGCCTTAGTGGCTTATTGGGGAGCATTGTGCCTCCACACCGCTCCAATGAAGACGTACTTCCTGTCAAAGCGAAGGAACTTCGGTAACACATCCTCGTCTTCATTGGTTCCACTTGTGGTTATCTCTAACCATTACTTTGTGTATGCTTATGTTGTTGTCTATCTCTTACTTGTCTTAGTAGCTCTTGTTGTTAGCTTCATTATGGTTCACCCATTGTTGCTATTCTTGTGAACCCGTATGTTGTTTACACTCAGTTGCTAAGATTAATTAAAAAGGGGTCGTTGCCTATTCACCCCCCCCCCTCTAGTCAACCATATCCATCCTTTCAATTGGTATCAGAGCCACGTCTCTTTATTAAGGGTTTAACCAGCCGGAGAGTATGGAAGATGATGAGAGAGTTCCCCGTGCACAAACCGAGGGCATGGACTTGACTTCGATCACAAGGGACAACTTGAATACGGCTATGGCCGCACTCAAGACGTCCATGACCAACGAGGTCAAGACCATGCTTAATGAGTTAATTGAGGGAATTAAAAACTCTCCCGAACCGGCATTGGTGGTTAAACCCACCACCACGGATTCGGAGGCCAATTCCGTCAGGGAAACGGCTAAAGGCATGCAACCTTCCCAACTTCTCAAAAATGATGGGAATGGGACGTATGCATCTGTTCCACCACCCTTAATCTATGGAGGACCGGTTCCCACACCGCGTCTTAATCCTGTTGGTCCTCCTCCTAAGCTTGTAAAAGGTGATTTTGCTAACTGGGTATTTTCTATTAAGTCTCATTTGAATCACAACTCAACAAATTTGTGGAGAATCATCGAGCAAGGATATTATCCCCATGATCCAAGCAACCTCACTCCAAGAGAAGATGCAGACAATCAATACAATCAATCTGCTTTGTTCATTCTCCAGTCCGCAGTGCCACCTGAAGATCTTCCTCACTTGCGTCCCTTCACTTTGGCCAAGGACTGTTGGGAGCACATTATGGTGTTGTACAAGCGAAGCTCAAGCATTCAATGGTCCAACTATGAAGTGATACTTGATAAGGCCGATGAGTTTGTGATGAAGGAAGACGAGGACCCTCGTGATCTCTATCGGAGGGTGACTGCTATTGCTGTGGCACTAAAGGACCATGGGAGCAAGGATGTGGATGATACATGGGTCAAGCGCAAGTTTCTCAAAGCCATCATGCCTTTCAATAAAGCCATGTCATCTGTCATTCGTCAGAGACCAGACTTCCACTCCTTGTCTTCCAGTGAGGTGTTGGATGAATTCATTTCAATGTCAATCATGAACGAAACAGCTGACAATGCACTTGCTCGTGTTCTCTCAAAGACAGCTTCACCCAACCTTGCGTTAAAGGCGAAAGCAATGTTTGAAGAATAAGATGAGGATGAGGAAGAGGAGAGCTGCCCTGAAGACACGAAGTATGCCTATCATGAGCACATGGCTCTTGCGTCAAGGCAATTCTGGGGCAACAAGAGGAACTCAAGACCCACCTTCACCAAGAACAACTCGAGTGGGTTCAAACCCAAGCAACGAGTGAGGACATGCTATAACTGTGGTAACGTGAGTCACTTTGTGGCCGAATGTCCCTATGAGAAAAGGGAAGACAACAGGGGAAAGCTCATTCGCAAAGACAAAACCAAGTCATTCCCAATCAAGAACAACTTTGTGAAGAAACCTCACCCAAAGGGGATGGTGGCCCTTGAAGAGTACCCTTCCGATGATGATGATGATGATGATACAGTGCCAATAGAAAATGTTGCTATTTCCACTCCCTCTCCCAGAAGGTGTCTCTCTTCAACGCCCCCAGCAGAACCACCTCACCAAGTGCCTTATGGCAAAAGGTATCAATCAGGTAACCCCCATCATTAAGACCAACATCGCTACTTCTCCTTCATTGTTAAATTGTGTTGATGATAGTGATGTTGGGGAACTTAATGAGCACGATCTTGACAAGTTTTTGTGCACTATTAAGGGAGAATCCAAGAAGCACTTTGTTGCTCTCTTGGAACAACTGGGTGAGGCCAATGATGTCGGGACCCCGATCCTAAGTCATAGGAATCCAGCCTGTAACACATCACATCTCTTTGCGGTCTCACGCACGGTTAACTCCACGGCTGCAGCCTTACCTTAGCCGGGACCGTTTGCGTCTTCTGACTCATGTATGCAATAGTGTCGCTAGCATTCCAATGTCAAAGAACCCGGATCGACAAGTCTAGTCACAAACCAAAGTGGAAGTACCGCACAAGGACAGGCATACATGACCCAACAAAGCAGGTGTCGGTCACCAGCAAGTGTAGACGAGTCGTAGAAAGCTACAAGGACTCCATTACATCGCGTGACATTTCCCCAAAGGGGACAGACACAGCAGCTAAGAAGGACACATGCCGGTCAACCAATGTGTCCGGAGCAGTAGCGAACTACCAAGGCTCGTTGGATCACAAAGGGGCATTTCCTTGTAAGGAGTGCTACTAAAGTTCACGACTAGGTAATCGAACCCCATACATATCAAGTACGACACACGTACGCATGGCATACCGATATGTATAGATACATCGATGGCATCACAACATAACCACAAACATACAAGCTTTTTTTAAGAAGCTCGGAAGAGCCACACACATAATATTACACATTAAGGGTCTCACGACCCGTAATAGCAGTCATTCAGTTACAAGCCAGCGGAAGAGTTTAAACTGTCTGAGTACAGACAGGGCAACTAGAAGGCACATGGCCTGACTATACTACAAACCCAACGTAGGGCCAGATCGTAGCTGGGACACCAGCTACTCGTCATCGTCGATGTCTACGAAGAACCCTCCATTAGGGTCATTAGCAACCTCTGCAACATTTATTAAGCAAACATGAGTACGAATGTACTCAGCAAGACTTTAGGATAACTATCTACTCATGCAAGGGATCAATAAGGTATTGTGGGGTTTCATGCGGAAAGCCAACATTTGACTCGTGGCTAGACAACTTGCATTTTTAAATAATTTTGACAACTTGATTTCTCGCACACGAGTCCACTAACACCAAAACAATACACCATCGTGGAATCATTCCGTCTCCAACCGGAAATGCCGTCCACGACACTCACGCTTATCTTGACAATTTTCGGAGTAGCCATTGAAGTTATCTATGAACAACATATGTCTCCAAGTAGTCCATATCCGCGGACGCGGCTATTCGAATAGATCATAACCATGCAGGGATGTACTTCGTCACACACGCTCTCGCCACTTATCGCCATGTGCACGTCACGCACCTCGGCAACCTTCAAGCGGAAGCCTAGCGAGGGAGTCGGCCACGACCGTTAACCACACTAGTACCTAGTCCAGGTTTATCGCCTATCTGAGAGTAACCCGTACGGAAGTCCGGCCGAGGTTTCCGCCACGGCCTCAAACGATGTGCGCAGGGTTCCCAAGCACACCATCCGGGTGCCACTTGGTACACCGTGGCACTGCCTACCGCATCACGGCCCACCTCTCAGGTCAGCACCATGCACGGCCTCCAGCATTACTACAAACACCAGAAACTACTTGCAACTCCTGGACCGAGTACTAATCGATTAATAGGCCGAGCGGGGTCATATTTCAGGGCCCAGCATGTGGTAGTATCTAGTCTTGGATTACATACACGGAACTCAGTTCCTAAGGACGGTTCCAATGAAACAACCCGCCATGTACTCCTACACAGCCTTTCACCGGTACCTTTACCAAATCAAGTTCAACACACAACCTTTGCTTACCGAACACATTCTCACAATTCTGTTCATCTCCCAGATGACAGACCATACACACTTCTAAGCATAGCATGCATAGAAGGATAAGGCACAACATAGCTCAGGCAACTACCAGGTATGCTAGGTTGCAAGGGTCGGCTATTTACTGTGACAAGGTTAGGTCATGCAAAGGAAGTGGGTTCAACTAATGTGGCAAAAGCAGTTGAAGCATTTGATCCTAATGCAATAAATAAGTGCATGAGCAAGAACATGGGATTTATCGGGATGATCAAAAGGGTTGCTTGCCTTGTTGCTCAGAGGAGGGACAATATCCGTCAGACGGATATTCGGTGGAATCCGGGGGAGCGGAGCCTACTGAAGGAATGACAACAATCAATAACAAACATATGCAATCAAGATGATGCGTGAGCATTTCATGAGAATGCAAGGTGATATACTATTATAATCAACATGTATTAGGTTTGAAGTTGATTTGAATCACATTCAAATATCAATTCAAACGAGGTATTCTCGGAAACTGACTTAATTGATTCGACCTGATGCTCAGATCAACTTGATGTTAGCATGCATGAGATGTCATGTTAAGGTACTGGTTTGTTATTAGAACAATGTTTGATCATTTCAAACAAAAAGAAATTTAAATACTTTTCATATTCCATTTATAAAGTATTTATAAGAATTGACTTATTCATGAATCTACATGTTTGGGTTCTGTAACTTTTTCAAACATGATTGAAAATAGCATATTCAGATTCCTTGAATTTTACTGATACTGTTTCATATATAAATTATTTTCATTGGAGTTACAGATTAATTTCTATGAATATTTGAAGTTTTAAACATTTCTGGAATTATTTTTATACTAGAAAATACTTTTACTGCATCAGCATGACATCAGCAGGTCCAACTGGCCGTTGAAAGTCAAACGTGACCAGTGGGACCCACTGGTCAGTGTCTATGGTCAGTTTTAGATTATAATTAAACTTAATTAGCTGATTAATCTTACAGGACCCACATGTCAGTGTCTTATTAATTTATCTGATTTATTTTTATTATTTCTAAACTATCCAGAGGCTGGCCCCACCCGTCACTGGCTCAGGCCAGCTGAGATCCATCGGCGGCGAGGTCGTCCTCGCCGGCGGGGAGCCTCCGGCGAGCACCAGAACGTCGAGGGGGGGGGGGCTCGGAAATGGCGCACAGAGGGCCAAACGCTGTGCGGAGAGCACCAGAAGAACGACACTTCTCCCGTGGTTCCATTTCTACACTTAGCCGGGGTTGATCTGGCCGGAGATGACGCCGATGACGATCTTGGCGTCGGCCAAGGTTCGGGCGTCATCGATGTCATCGATACAGAGGGAACTACGCACGGTTCATAGCTCCTACAACATCTATGTGACGGCCTGAAGCTGCTGGTGCCCTCAGAAGGACGAGCTGATCACCGGAGGGCTACCGGCGATGAGCTGCAGAGGCGGATCTTGTCGGGCTTCGGTGGAACTAGGCCTAGAGGAGGGGATCGACGGGGAGATCTTAGGGGAAATGACCGCATGCTCACGGGGAGTGCAGAGGTGGCGCTAGTTTGCTCGGGGACGGCCTGGAGAGGGAGAACGCCGACGAAGATCTTCGGTGACCCAAGGAAGAAGACGACTGCTTCTCATCGTTTCACTGCATCTGGGCGTCGGGCTCGTGGCTAGGGAGCTACAGGGGGATGCGGCGGAGCTAATGCGCGGCTCAGAAGGAAGGCGGGGAGGCTAGAACGACGACGAGCTCGAGATCTGCTCGGGCTCCAATGGCGGCAGAAGGAGGGAGGAGAGATCCGAGAGGAGGGGGGAACTGGCGCTGGGAATGGATAGGGATGGGCTCGGGGAGCTTATCCCCGAGCTTGCCAGCGCGAAGCGGTGGCCAGGCAGGTGCACAGGTGCATGGCCGTGCCGGAGTACGCGGCGGCCACCTCCTGCTGCCCACTGGCGGGGAGGAAGACGACAAGAGATGTTGGGCCGGGCTGAGGTGAGCGACAGGTAAGGGTTTTTCATTTTTTTGATCTGTTTCTGTTTTGACTATTTCAATAACTTGCTATTTATTTCAGCTCCCAAATAAATTGCAAAAACTATGTTAAGCACCCTAAAATATTTGTTGGAATATTTCCAACCATTCCTAAAGTTTTCAACATTTTTGAAAGTTTAAAGTTTCTGATTTCAAATTTAAAACATGAAACTAGTAGCTTTTTCCATTTACTTAAAATGCTTAAAGTGTCAAGAAAATGGTTTTCTTCATTGCTCATTTACTTTCATGATTTATCAGAAAGTTTGAACTTTTCTTGAGGCCATTTTGGGTTCATTGATTTTAACTAGTTTGAGATTTCCTTTAGTTAAAGAAATAGCTAGGGTTTGAGTTTTTCTTCACCTCTTTCTTTGTTCTTGTTGAAAATTTCTTAGATGCAATGCAAAGAAGACATGAGCACAAGACTAACTTGCTTAAGGTGTCAGGGATGTGACAAATGACCTCATCGAGTCTCATGGGGATACCATCTCCGAGCTTCAGGGACACAGTCGTGACTATGCCGATGAAATTGCTGAATTATCTATTGCTCTAGAAAAGGAGCGCACTCTTCGTTTGGCTCTTGAGGAGTCATACAACGATGACTGCGCTAAAATGCAAAAGAAACTAGATCATGATACTGTTCTTACTCGTATGCTTAAGTCTGAGAAGTATGCTCTTGGGGTTGGCCATGACAAACTCAAAGTGGAGTTTGACACACTTGACAAGGCTCACAAGGTCTTGAAAGGTGTTCATTTCTCTCTCAAAGAGTCTCATGATCAACTCCAAGCAAAGCTTACCGAGGAGATCTCTACTTGTCCTCCCTTTGTGTTAATTGATAATGCTTGTACAACTAATCCTTGTTGTGAGCGTGTACATCTTGTGGAGGAAAATGCCAAGTTAAAGGAGAAACTGGAGAAGGGCCTTGTGGCATGCATACAAGGTGAGAAGAACCTGAACGACCTCTTGAGCACTCAAAAGGGTGTTGTAGGAAAGGAGGGACTTGGACTTACCTCCAAGTCAACAGGAAAAAGGAGGAATAGGAACAAACGATCCCCCACCCTCATGGACATCTTTGTCAAAGAGGGTGAAGGGACTCAGGAGGTGAACAGGAACAAGGTGGACGATGGTAACGTCAAGAAGGGCAAAACCATTCCTACTAACACAGCCTCGATATCTACTAACAGAACGTCAATTCTTCCTATGTCTGATGTCGTGCTAGTGATGGGCATGATTATGCCAGATTTGTTGGTTCCTACTTTGAGTCCATTGAATGGGCTATCTGGGTTCCTAAGACCCTTGTCTCTAACATGAAAGGACCAATTAAAAAATGGGTACCTAAAACCAAGCCTTGATCTATTGCAGGAGTTTGCTTCCGATGGGGTGTCATGGTTGCTCGATAGTGGACTTAGTGGTGGATGTGCATCCTTCTCCATCTATGCTCACCCATGTCCAATTCGTCGATGCATCCTCGTCAAAGGTATTGGGATTTGGTAAGGTGGTCATCTCTCAAGAGTTATCTATTGAGAAGGTCATGCTTGTTGAGTCTCTTGCCTACAATTTACTTTCGGTTCGCCAACTTGCAATTATGGGTTTTTCCACATTCTTTAATCTTGATAGCGTGGTCCTCCTGTGGATCAAGACTCTTAAAGTAGCCTATGTTGGATATGTCGAAAATGGTCTTTATGTGGTGAACTTCTCAAAGTGACCCACTAAGACTGTGACGTGTTTAATGGCTAAACTTGATGTGGGCTGGCTTTGGCATCGCCGACTAGCTCATGTCAATATGAGATCTTTGCAAAGTCTTCTAAAAGGGGACCATATTCGTGGACTAACAAATGTGAGTTTTGCTAGAGATCGTGCTTGCAGTGCCTGCATTGAAGGAAAGATTCATGAAACTGCTCATCATCCAACGACTCTCATTTACACTAAGAGGCCATTGGAGCTCCTCCATGGATCTTTTCGGCCCTCCATCATTTGATAGTCTTGGAGGCAGAAAGTACTGCTTGGTGATTGTTGATGACTACTCAAGATACACCTGGGTATATTTCTTCAAAAAGAAGAGTGAGACTCAACAAACTGTCATCAACTTTGCTAATGAAGCTCAACGTCAACATGAAGCAAAGATCTTGATAATTAGAAGTGACAACGACACCAAGTTCAAGAACTACACCTTGGATGAGTTTCTAGGTGATGAGGGAATAAAACATCAATATTCAGCACCATATACCCCTCAACAAAATGGCATGGCAGAAAGGAAGAACCGGACCTTGATGGACGCTGCAAGAACAATGATGGTGGAATTCAAATCTCCATATAACTTTTGGGCAGAGGCCATCAACACAACATGTCATGCATCCAATCGGCTCTATATCCGCAAAGGCTTGAACAAGACTCCATAGGATATTCTCACTGGAAACAAACCCAATCTCAAGTACTTCCGGGTATTCGGTTGTAAGTGTTTCATTCTCCAGAAAGGTGCATGTTTAGCTAAATTTGATTCTAGAGCACATGAGGGCATCTTTGTTGGTTATGCTACAAACTCTCATGCTTACCGTGTCCTCAACAAGTCCACCGGACTCATTGAGGAGATGTGTAACGTGGAGTTTGTTGAAAATAATGGCTCCCAAGTGGAGCTAAGTGGTCTTTGTGATGTAGGTGATGAAATTCCTCCCCAAGCCATAAGGAGAATGGGGATTGGTCAAATACTCCCCATTGAGGAACCCCTTGTGGCCGAAGGAGAAGGACAATGCTCTACTTAAGTGGAGCCAACACCCCCACAAGCCCCACACGCTTTCGATGAACAAAGAGAAGACTCTCAACCAGATGAACAAGCTCAAGGTGAAGATAAATTGCCCAACAATGATGATGTGTCCCATGATATTCAAGCACTTACCCAAGGTTCCGAACCTGCTCATGATCAAGATCAAGTGCAACCACAAGATCCAGACCATGTAGAAGAACAAGATCAAGATCAAGAGCAACCACAAGTACAAGGACAAACAAGTGAACCTTCTCAAGTCGAAAGTCAAGATGATCAGGATATTGTCTCGCAATTCCCTTCTGAAGCACCAACAGCCGGTGCCAAGGGAGGCTCAAGACGCAAGGGCAAGCAAAGTAAACAAGTTGATGCTCCCCAATTATCCAATGAAGAACTCTTGGAGCGTCGAGCAGCCAAGATTGCGAACAAGATGAGAGTCAAGTCACATCTTATGAAGCATGTACTTGGCAGTTAAAAAGGGGAGTATCCACCCGTCAACATATTTGGAATTATTGTGAGCATCACGCGTTTGTTTCGTATTGTGAACCTCAACAGGTACAGGAAGTGCTCGATGATGAGGATTGGCTTATGGCTATGCATGAAGAACTTAACAACTTCAAGCGCAACCAAGTCTGAGATTTAGTGCTAAAACCAAAGGAGGAACATAATGTCATCGGGACCAAATGGATATTCAAAAACAAGCAAGATGCCAATGGGATTGTCATTTGAAACAAGGCAAGATTGGTGGCTCAAGGCTACTACCAAGTCGAGGGTATCGACTACGGTGAAACCTTTTCCCCTGTTGCTCGTCTAGAATCTATTCGCATGTTGCTTGCATTTTCTTCTCATCATAATTTCAAATTACAACAAATGGATGTGAAAAGTGCCTTTCTTAATGGTCCTTTAAATGAGTTGGTATATGTCAAACAACCCCCGGGATTCGAACATCCCAATCTCCCCAATCATGTGTACAAACTTAATAAGGCACTCTATGGCCTTAAACAAGCCCCACGTGCGTGGTATGAGTATCTTACTGAGTTGTTACAAGATCGTGGGTTTGAAATTGGGAAGATAGATCCCACTCTTTTTACTAAGAGGGTTACAGGGGATTTGTTCATATGCCAACTATATGTTGATCATATTATCTTTGGCTCTCCTAACATTTCCTTGAATGAAGAATTTGCTGCACTAATGACCGAGAAATTTGAGATGTCCATGATGGGAGAGTTGAAGTTCTTCCTCGGCTTCGAGATTAAACAAGGCCTAGAAGGGACGTTCATCAAACAAGCCAAGTACACTCAAGACATGCTCAAATGGTTCGAGCTTGAAGATGTCAAGCTGTCAAGTTCCCCATGCCAACAAGATGCAAGCTTGACAGTGATCCCAAATGGTAAAGCAGTGGATCAAAAGGTATATCGCTCCATGATTGGATCCCTCCTTTATCTTTGTGCATCTAGACCAGATATTATGTTGAGTGTAGGGATATGTGCTCGGTTTCAATCCGCACCAAAAGAAAGTCATTATATGGCTCTTAAGCGAATCTTTCGATATTTGGCTCATAATCCAGAATTTGGCCTATGGTATCCCAAAGGAGCAAACTTCAACCTAGTAGGCTATTCCGACTCAGATTGGGCAGGAGATTGTGTGGAGAGGAAGTCAACTTCTGGAGGACGCCAATTCCTTGGTCGCTCACTGGTAAGTTGGTCTTCAAAGAAGCAGAATTGTGTCTCACTATCATCCACCGAAGCTGAGTATGTGGCAGCAGCAAGTTGTTTTGGACAATTGCTATGGATGAGGCAAACTTTAAAGGATTACGGTGTCACTTGTGACAAAGTGCCTCTTCTATGTGACAATAAAGTGCTATCAAGATTTCCCTCAACCCAGTGCAACATAGCAAGACCAAGCATATTGATATTCGCCATCAGTTCATTCGTGAACATATCAAGCTAGGTGATATTGAGGTTCACTTCATCCACACTAAAGAGCAACTTGCAGATATTTTCACTAAGCCCCTAGATGAAGGAAGGTTCCGGGAGTTAAGGCATGAGCTAAATATCATTGATTCAAGTAATGTGGATTGAAGCTAGGCACGTTGCACCTCACTATGCATTCGATCTTGTTCTAGATGTAGGCATGGACATAGGGGGAGTGTTGTTCTCTCAATGCACTCTTACTCCCCCATTATGCATAAATTGATCTTGTCTTTCACTTTAGCCATTACCTAATGGCACTTGTGCTTCAAAGACGAGCGTTGGTCATGAACCCAAGGATAATTCTTCACGGTGTCATACCTTTGTCTAAAACATAGGTGGCCTCGGCCACCGCCCCCACCTTTCTCTCATATGTAAGAAATGATACAAAATGACGAGTCAATATATCTTGTTGGTGCTATATTCTTATTACACTGACTTGTCATGTGCCCACGTCTTTCTCATCTCCTATGTCTAGTTGTGCCATTTGCATCGGTACTACCGCCAGGGATAGCGGTACTACCGCTAGGACCCCAGGGGTACTGCCGCCAGGACCCCAGCGATACTATCGCTCGGGATAGCGGTACTACCGCTGCACGCAGCGGTACTACCGTCGGGACCCCAGCGGCACTACCGCTAGCCCGTACCCCTTGGACTATATAAAGGAGGGGGAGCCCGTTTATTCTTGCCCTCTTTATTCTTCCTCGTGGCTCTTCCCTCCCCAACCCCGAACTCCCCCTATTTGGATCTCTATCTATGGAGCCCCTTCTCTCCGTTGAGTTGGAGGGTTTGCTCCACTCCTCCTTCCTCCACCAAATGCCATGGACTCCGGTAAATCTCCTCCCTTTATTCTCTTGGTTGATGTTTTCTTGTTCTAGGGTTAGGAGCATTGGTGATTTGGATCCATGGCTATGGTATTGTGTGCTTTATTCTTGGTTGGAACGAAGGATATATTCTAGGGGAGTGTAGGTCCTATGATTCATTGTGTTTATATTGACATGCCCTAGGTTCTTCATGTTTTAGATCAAGCACTTCTTCTCTTATTTTAGATTAGATCTAAAACTTGAATCCTCTTGACTAGGCATGTCTTTATCTAGATGATTCTTGAGATCCTCATGTGTGTAGGGCTATGGTGGTTTTTGTAGTGATTATATGCAGTACCCATGGCCCTCGTAAATCCGATCTAGCCGTTCCTATGGGTCTTTTTCTTACTTAGATCTAAAAGTCAACCCCCTAGCGGTACTACCGCCAGGGGTAGCGGTACTACCGCTAGGACCCCAACGGTACTACCACCAGGGGTAGCGGTACTACCGCTAGGACCCGAGCGGTACTACCGCCAAGAGGATATTATTTTGTCTTCTTTTCATTTCATTTTCTTGGCAATGTGAGTTTACTTTTATGCCTCTTTTTGTTCATTACCTTGACTCCTTCTGTCGCTCTTTTTTCGGTGTGTGTCTTGTGTGTCACAGGTGGTGCTTGCCGCTCGAATCCCCCTCGAGACACCCAGTCGAAACAGTATCGCAATCAAGAGGCTCCAGAGGGCTCTGCCACTTACGGTCTGCCACCCAAAAAGAAGTCTTTCAAGAAGACAGCTCACAAGGACAAGGGGGTCAACGTTCGCACTATGTCCCCTAAGGATTTTCTGCGATTCCGCACCAAAAATCACTATCTAGGAGAGAAGGCTCAGATCAAGGATGTCGAGCATGTTTGGTCACGGGATCACTGCTGGATCTATCACGACATCATCAACAACTTCAAGAAGAGTTTTGTTCCAGTTCAGTGGATTGACATGGCTCACCTTCAGTGGCACCCGGATTACTTTGGTGAGGCTCTCGCTTTGATTAACAAGCTTGTCATTAAGGATATCATCTCCTTCAAGAAATACTTTGATCCAAATGGTGTCTCCCAATTCTATGTCAGTGTTCACTTCTCGACTGATGACGTGCGCTCCATGACTTGGATGACTGGTACTCAGAAGATGACATGTTCCTCGTCTGAATTCATGCAGTTTCTCAAGGTCGACTTTCAGGGAGCTGACAATCCTATTGGGTCGCGTCCTCATGCTCCAGCTTCCACTGATAGGGCCCCCGCCAAGGACAGGCCGGAGCAACTTTATGTGAAGAAAGGTGTGCTCCCCAAGCATCTGGATATCATGCATCGGATCTTCCGCAACACTCTCTTTCCTTGCATTGGCAACTTTGACGAGGTGCATGGTTCTCTAGCTGAGATGCTTCTGCTTTGTGAGGAGGCTATGACTAAGGAGTCTGCCCCCTCGATATTTCTGACGTGTTGTTCACTGAGTTCTGGAACTGCATCATGATGCGCAAGGTTCCCATCTACGGGCCCTACTTGTTTGCCTATATTCGCCAGAAGTGGCACGACACCTATTTGATTGAGGAGTTCCACCTTCAGGCTGATTACTTTGTGCACGGTCCTATCAGGCTCCGCATCAAGGACAAATGGGCCAACCCATCAACTTCGTCTCAGCACATGGACAATGACACAGAGACTGCTGCTGAAAGAGGCACTACTTCTCAGTCCCACTCTTCTGCTATGCCATCTTCGACGGTGAAACTGAAGGATAAAATGAAGACTCTCTTCTGTATGCAGGCCAAGGGACAGTATCAGACTCATGTGGCCCAGAAGGAGAACCGTCAGAGACACAAGCGTGTCCTGAGGACACTTGATGTTCATATCTCCAGCGGCTCAGAGGACGACAGCACTCCAGAGTCTGCTTGGATGCGGGCTCAAGGTTATCAATGGTCTCATGCAGAGGAGGAGGCGTCTGAGGAGGACAATGAGGAGGAGCAGGACGATCCGGATGCCACGGACGGGTCTGGGGCTGATGAGGATGAGGAGTGACAACCTGTGTCATTAGGTGTGCCCCTTTTTGGTGTCTTGTGCCAAAGGGGGAGAGAGTCTAGGAGCTGGATTTGAGATTTGAACTTTGCTTAGATTTTCTTATCTTATCGTGTTTGCTTTGAACTTGGTTTGCTTTTATTTGCTATCTTTGCTTTGTGTAAGGTGAGACTTGAACTAGTGTGAGATTTATTTCCATCATATGTTGTGAGTCATATGCTCCTTATTTTTATCTATCACTATCTTTATGTTCACATGCTATTCACTATGCAAATTCGGTATTGTCATCAATCCACCAGAAAGGGGGAGATTGTTAGGGCATAGTTTATGCCTAAGTAATTTTGGTGATTGATGACAGTACCACAAAGGACTAATCGTGTGTGTTAAGATTTCAGATAACACATGTCAATGACACAAGATGACTCACCCCCTCTTTCCATGGAACAGAAGCACGATGTACTCTACGACTCTCATTCTTTGAGTCATAGGAACGCCGTACTATTAAGATGGGACCCGTAGTGGAAAGGTTTGGGTGGAATCAATTTTGCACGCACACACTTTATCTCCTTTCCCATTACCTGCAACTTTGGAGTGGATCCCGCCTCTGTGTTTATCTCATCTAAGCAAATGGTCCCTCAGCGGTAGTACCGCTGTGCCTAGCGGTAGTACCACTAGCCCTACCGGTAGTACCGCTGGAGTGCTACAGTAGTACCGCTGCAGCCAGCGGTAGTACCACTACAGGAATCACCTTCTTTGCCGTCTGCCATCACAGACGGCAAAGACAGTATCCCTGACGGCAAAGACAATACCACAGACGACAAAGATTGTCATGGCCGGCAAAATTTCTGCGTCAGCCTACGACGGCATAGGTCCTTCTTTGTCGTCTGCCCGCGTAAGGCGGACGACAAAGCTCTTTGCCGTCAGCTTTCCTGAGGAGCTGTCGGCAAAGCTCTTGAGACGGCAGCCGACACGTGTTGCCTCCGTTAGGGGTTAATGGAGCCTTTGCCGTCTGCCTCCCCCTTACTCTTTTCTGTCTGCCTCCCCCTTACTCTTTGCCGTCTGCATTCTCCTCCCCTCCCCTCCACCTCCATCTTTGCCGTCTGCCTCCACGACCATCTTTGCCGTCTGCCGGGTCCTCCCCTCCCCCCTCTCTCCAATCTTTGTCGTCTGCCTCCTCCTCTGTGCCCTCTTCTGTGCCGTCTGCCCCCGAGGAAGCAGACGGCAAAGAGACTATATGGCCAGCTGCTACTGCCCAGGTTGCACAATTGGGCGCCACGTGGCACCTTTGCCGTCGGTCAGCTGACGGCAAAGGCCTTTGCCATCAGCTGGCAGATGGCAAAGATCCTATATTGTCACATTTTTATTTATTTTTTCTATTTCACAGCACATATACATATAATTCATAGCACATATATCATAAATAGATCACAACACATATATGATATACATATAAAGCTCATCAATGCCATTTGTTCATCAACGTACATCCCATATATCAAAAGAACCAACACATACAAAGTTTCATCCATATATACATACATATAGTTGCACATATATTGTTCATCAACACATTGTTCATCAACACATACAAAGAACCAACACATTGTTCATCAACTCAAATAAAAACGGAAACTAAAGCACTCCAATGCCAGCTTCCATGCATGTAGTACATCCAATCTGCAAAATGGGAATAAGAAAGTCAGAAGAAGAAAAACAACAACATATATATGACAAATAAGCTAAATTGAAGAAGAAAGAGAAGAAGCAAGAAGAGAACAAGGAGAAGAAAAACAAGAAGCAGGAGGAGGAGGAGGGGAAGGAGAAGGAGGAGGAGAAGAAGAAAAAAGAAGAGAAGAAGAAGGAGAAGAAGGAGGAGAAGAAGGAGAGAAGAAGAAGGAGAAGAAGGAGGGATCCTTCTCCTTCTTCTCCTCCTTCTCCTTCTTCTTCTCTTCCTCTCCTCCTCCTTCTTCTTCTTCTCCTTCTCCTTCTCTTCTTCTTCTCTTCTTATTCTTCTTCTTACTTCTCCTTCTTTTTGAGCTAAATGGGCTAATTATGTCATTTTAGAGGAAAACAAGCTAAGTATATAATATTCATGAGCTAACCAAGGTTCTTATGCCATTTTGAGCTTATTATGGTATTTTGGAGCTAAATGGGATAATTATGTCATTGTTGGGTTAATTAAAGCAAGGATAATATGAAAGAGGAGAAGAAAGAGGAGGAGGAGGAGAAGAAGAAGAAATCAAGAAGGAGGAGGAGGAGAAGGACTAGAAGGTCCTTGGCCCTCTCCTCCTCCTCCTCCTCCTCCTTCTCCTTCTTCTCTTCTTCTTCATCTCTTCTTCTTCTTGTATCTTTTAATTTTGCCTATTTCTTCTCCTCTTGTTGGAGCTAAATTACCTAATTATGTCTTTTTTGAGCTAGATATTCCAATTATGTCATTTTAGAGGAAAACAACCTAAGTATATAATATTCATGAGCTAACCAAGGTTCTTATGCCATTTTGAGCTTTTATGGTATTTTGGAGCTAAATGGGCTAATTATGTCATTGTTGGGTTAATTAAAGCAAGGATAATATGAAAGAGGAGAAGAAATAGGAGGAGGAGGAGAAGAAGAAGAAATCAAGAAGAAGGAGGAGGAGGAGAAGGACTAGAAGGTCCTTGGCCTTCCCCTCCTCCTCCTCCTCCTCCTTCTCCTTCTTCTCTTCTTCTTCATCTCTTCTTCTTCTTATATCTTTTCATTTTGCCTATTTCTTCTCCTCTTATCCTCTTGTTGGAGCTAAATTACCTAATTATGTCTTTTTTGAGCTAAATATTCCAATTATGTCATTTTAGAGGAAAACAAGCTAAGTATATAATATTCATGAGCTAACCAAGGTTCTTCTGCCATTTTGAGCTTATTATGGTATTTTGGAGCTAAATGGGCTAATTATGTCATTGTTGGGTTAATTAAAGCAAGGATAATATGAAAGAGGAGAAGAAAGAGGAGGAGGAGGACAAGAAGAAGAAATCAAGAAGAAGGAGGAGGAGGAGAAGGACTAGAAGGTCCTTGGCCTTCTCCTCCACCTCCTCCTCCTCCTCCTCCTTCTCCTTCTTCTCTTCTTCTTCATCTCTTCTTCTTCTTCTATCTTTTCATTTTGCCTATTTCTTCTCCTCTTCTCCTCTTGTTGGAGCTAAATTACCTAATTATGTCTTTTTTGAGCTAAATGGGTTAATTATCCCATTTTAGAGGAAAACAAGCTAAGTATATAATATTCATGAGCTAACCAAGGTTCTTATGCCATTTTGAGCTTATTATGGTATTTTGGAGCTAAATGGACTAATTATGTCATTGTTGGGGAAATTAAAGCAAGGATAATATGAAAGAGGAGAAGAAAGAGGAGGAGGAGGAGAAGAAGAAGAAATCAAGGAGGAGAAGGAGGAGAAGGAGGAGGAGGAGGAGAAGGACTAGAAGGTCCTTGGCCTTCTCCTCCTTCTCCCCCTCCTCCTCCTCCTCCTGCTCCTCCTTCTCCTTCTTCTCTTCTTCTTCTTCTTCTTCTTTCTTTTCACTTTTGATATTTCTTCTCCTCTTGTTGGAGCTAAATTACCTAATTATGTCTTCTTGGAGTTAAATGGGCTAATTATCTCATTTTAAAGGAAAACAAGCTAAGTTTGGAGGAGAAACTTACCGTACTGGTCATCAAGGAGGAGAAACACCACGGTTGCTTGCGCCGGCTTCGTTTGGAGACGGTTGCCCTGGAGAAGGGTCGTGCGATGCCGCTCGGGAGTTATTCTGCAGAAAATTTATTTTGCAATGTCTCGGTTAGCATGATGACACTGAATTATTAATACTAGTTTATAATGAAACTCACCGTGCCAATCAAAGAGAAGACGGGCATCGACGGAGGGACTTGACTGCTCTTCTCGCACAGACCCTCAAGAGTGGGTCGTATTAGTTAGTATTGAAAATGACATTACACACATGATTTGGCTAATGTGAAAAAAACATACCACAAAAAGCTCGTACAGGGCCCGTTGACCCGCCTCATTCCAGGCCCTCTCCTCCTCAAGCAATCGTGTCGTGCTCTAGTCCCTCTCATCAAGAGTAGCCTGAAGAGCAGCCTGGCTTGCCAATCTCTCTTTCTCAAGCGCAGCCTGGTTTGCCGCTCTCTCTTTCTGAAGAGGAGCCTGAAGAACCATTCCTCGTTACCACAGTAATGATCTATGGTGACACACATAATGAAATGGATGAAAGTGTTCTTATTCCGTACAACTAACCTCGATGGCAAGTTCGACTGGCCGTGGATGAGGCGTTATCTTAGGACATTTGCTCGACTGGCGCGCCTTCATCTCCGGAAGAGTCAGTGGACAATGTATTATCCCATCTCCAATGGCTATCGAGCCATGGGGCCTCCCGCCACCAGATATCATCACCAGCCCTGGATTCAAAGGTTCCTGGCTAGGGTTAAAGTCATCCCCTTCCGTAGCCTTCCCCGCGTCCCTGTATGCCACGAGCTTCTGGTGGGATGATATGTTGGTGAAGTTACTGGGATCATCCAAGTCAGACTCAGAGAATGCCTTCGCCTTCTTGTACGAGGCAGTATGGGCCATGCCATAAAGGTCGTATAAGTGTGGCATCTCAGTCTTATTCTGATGCGCCTAAAAGAGAGGAACAAAATATTAGCATCAAGAATGAATTGCATGAATCATGAAGCAAATCACATACCCAGTTTCGTCCAAACTGAAGTAAGTTGGCGCTGCCTTGATGGTGTGGCACACCAACCATTTGGCTATGCCGATCCTTCGCATTCTCGTGGACGGCTCGCCAGCTGCCTGTGCACCACTCATCAACCAACGCCTCCCAACAATCCATCTTATCCGCACACCATCTCGGGGGCACCTGTAAGTTATTAGAAAGAATTTCCAGCGCTACGCCTATGAATGAAATCAAGAAAACTACGTAGAAGGACTTAAGAATAGGTAATTACCTTCATGTATTGCTCCTTCTTCAGAAACTTTTCGCGGCAATCCTTCTTCTCCTTCTTAATGCCATGTGTGGCGTAGTAATCTCGAATAGCCTGCGGCCAAGCCTCGTGGCGCAAGTTCTATAGTAACCACCTACACTCGACCTCGAGAACCCTGGCCGCCTCCTCCTCATATCCATCCTCACACCTATAGAAGGTCTGCAATCAAACGTGAAAACACCGATTAGTACAATAATTAGGTATATTGTTAATTTTAGATTCTGTAAAAGGATAATTTACCCAAAAGCTCTTGATCACCATCTCGGCCCTCGTGTGGCACAAGACACCATCTATAATCTCCTCTGACGGGGCCTGTGCAGCCTGGTAGTGCTCCCAGGTAAATCATAGTGTAGGAACCTGACCCTCACCAGGCAACGTGACAAACCCCGGGAAATTTGTCCGGCAAAGCACACCAAGGACGGAGTTTGGCCTGCGGACTCCAAGAGGCTGTACCCATCCCCTGCAGTATGATAAGGTCAGCGCATTAGATATTTGAACAAACTTGAAGGCAAAAGCTAAAAAAAGGGTAAATGTACTTACCTATCTCCTTCAGGTTTAATCACCGGCCTCTGCTCGTGGGTAGCCGGGGCGACCGGGAGACGTGTACTACCACGCTTGTACACGCTGGCCCCGTCCACCTGCACATCGCCCTCGCTATCTGTAAGCTCATCCCCGCCCCCTGAGCCACCCGGACCCTCGGTCCAATCCGGCAACTCGGTACGATCCGGCCAAGGCTCCCATCTGGGCCTCTCCACGTCAGGTGAAGCCTCCGGAACCGTAGTCTCCTCCGGCTGCTCCTGGACCGAGTGCACCTCGACCAGAGGCTGCTCCTGGACCGGAGTCTCATGGGACGAATGCCCGTGAACACCAGGCTCCTGGACCGGAGTCCCCGTAGCCTCCTCCGCAAACTGATCGACCATACTAGTCCGATGCTCGGGTGAATGAGCTGGTGGTGGTGGCGAGGACGGCTCAACAGTCCTCCTGGATCTTCCGCGGCCACCACCTCTCCCTGTACCCTTCCCCTTCCTGCCTACCCGACCAGCACCTCTCCAAGTGGGCAATGCCGCCGACGAAGAAGAACCCCCGGCTGGTGTCGAAAGACTGTCTGCCAAGGCTCTACGGAGAGATAGGGGTGGAAGGGAAGTACCACCCCTCGTGCGGGGCGCCTGGGAAGAACCCGTCGAGCGCTCTAGACCCGCGCCCACCATCTTTCAACACCTGCCATGATAAAGATTAAAAGAAATTAGTACAACATAAAAAAATTGAATGACTGACATGAATAATAATATGTACATGAATAATAAAGATTCAAATATATATAATTTAAGTTGTGAATCTTACAAACTAATAATCATCATCAATAAATGCATCATCATCATCACTATCACGCATGTCTTCATGAATGACGTGCTCATCGGGTTCAACGGCGTGAAGTTGTGAAAGGCCTTCCTTTAATCGTTGAAGCATTGACAGGTCATCCGCATCAGTAACCCCTAGGAGTTCCAGGTCTTCTGGTTCCGGCTCAGGGCTGGAGTCGGATTCATTGTTGCTGTCTACTTCCATGTTCTTGGATGAAGCACGGCGGTTCTTGAAACGTTTCTTGGAAATACGTGCTTCCTGGAAGAATTCTCCATCATATGTGTCTGGGTTAATGTGAGGTTCATAATCCTGTTCATTTGGGAGAGGTGGTCTGACATGTGGCGGGACTTCATAAACAACATACCAACCTTCCAGATTCTTATCCGTTTGGCATGCCCACGGTAGATAGAAAACTTGGGTCGCCTGTTGAGCCGTAATATAGACATCGGGAACATCTAAATGGGTGTTTGGATTGATTTCGACTAGTCCTATATGTTCATGAGTCCTTTTAGTCTTTTTCGGCTGGAACCAATAACATTTGAAGACTACGACGTTCGGTGGGTTTTCACCATAGAATTGAAGTTCATAAATTGCTTCAACTCTTCCATAATACTCGATAACACCTTTGCCGATAGTAGAGACACCACAATTTGTAGATTTCCGGTCGGGCATAGATAGCTCTTTGCCAAAGGTACGAAAGAGATACCCGTTGATGTTGTATTTCTCAAATGAACGGACCTTATAGTCAAAACCATTAGCGACTTGTCTCAATTCGGCGTCCATAGACTCTGAATTAGCCTACAAGTTTAATACGAAACGTTTATTGCATTAGCCGCAAGTTAGACCAAGAATGAAATGGTCCATTATTGATAATTACCGTTTGTTTGAACCAAGAGATGAAACCGGGATAGCCGCCTCCTGTCTTTGACAGAAGCTCATACTCTTTGACAGAATCATTTTCGATCACCGCTCCATCCGAGAATTTGATGACGTAACGGTTGTTTGATATATCCGGGAATAAGAGCAGTTCAAATGAATTAGAAGTTATGGGAAAATGTGCCGAGAACTCACTCGATGTACGGCCGCACTTCTGTTAGGTTGTTGAAGATATACAACAAAATGTTCCGCCATTCTTCGATATCCAACGTTATTGGTTTCGAAGCACCGGCTGGTGCGAGCTTCCCTTTGAATAGGCTGAGGTTGGACCCACCTTTTTTAGGGTCTCCATCATTGTGCCGAGGCTTCGGATTATGCAAATGATGATTTTTGGCTTCGTAGTGTGCTGTCACAAAGTTTGCCACCTCCTCAGTAATGAATGCCTCAGCCATCGATGCTTCAATTCTACGCTTATTTTTACATTTAGCTTGAAGGGTCTTCTGCATCCTCTCAGTTGCATAGCACCAACGATCTTGCACGGGCCCACCCAATCTTGCCTCGGTCGGTAGATGTAAAATCAAATGCTGCATTGGATTAAAGAAGCCTGGTGGAAAGATCTTCTCTAACTTGCACAACAACTCCGGTGGAAACTCCTCCATGTATTCTACCACGCTAGGCGACAATTCTTTCGCACAAAGAACACGGAAGAAACAGCTCAGCTCCGCCAGTACTAGCCATTCATCCTCAGGAATAAAGCCACGTAACATCACCGGCATTACCCGCTCTAGCCATATGTGCCAATCATGACTCTTGAGACCAAAGATTTTTCAATTTTCAAGACTCGCTCCCCTAATTAGATTCACTGCATACCCATCGGGGCACATCAAGTGCATTTTGACCCACAAGATAATTTCCCTCATAGCTGGCCTTCCAAGATTGAACCAGGCCTTTGGCTTCGACCACTTCTGCTTTCCTTTGCCTTCTCGCATGTTTTGTAACGGTCTATGACATAGTGTCTCTTGATCGACTCTAGCCTTAATATTATCCTTTGTCTTCCCATCTATGTCGAACAATGTACCAAAAATAGCCTCTCCGATATTCTTTTCAGTGTGCATCATGTCGATATTGTGTGGAAGAAGGAGGTCTTTGAAGTAAGGCAGATCCCAGAAGCATGGCTTGTGAGTCCAGGCATGTTTTGAATTATACCCCTTCAAATACCCTGGATGCTCTGGATCAGGCTCGAGGGCATTTAACTGATCCGGGATCTGTTGGCCTATGAACGCAGGTGGTGCCATGTTTTTGACAACTTTACCTTTGGTAAAGTTCTTCTTGTCTTTTCTGAACTGATGGTCAGGATCCAGGAAATGTCTATGCAAGTCAAAGCAAGAATACTTCCGACCCTCCTGCAACCAATGAAACTGAAGAGCTGCCTTGCATTGGGGGCACGGGAACCTTCCATGCACACACCATCCAGAGAATAGCGCATACGCTAGCAAGTCATGCATAGAGTACATGTACCACACATGCATTTTGAAGTTTTCTTTTCTAGCGGCATCGTATGTCTTGACCCCATTTTCCCAAGCTTCTTCCAATTCATCCTTAAGTGGTTGCAGGTACACATTCATATTCTTCCCCGGATAATTGGGCCCTGGAATTATCAACGTCAGAAATATGTTCTTTCTTTGCATAATCTGCCCGGGGGGGAGATTCAGTGGAATGAAAAATACAGGCCAACAACTGTATTGGGTTGCCGTCATGCCGAAGGGATTAAAACCATCCGTGGCGGCGCAGACTCGAGGATTCCTTGGATCTCCCGCTTTACCCTGATGCAATCCATCGAAATGTTTCCACGCTTCCCCATCCGATGTGTGTACCATCATCTTATTCCCATCCGCATCTAGTTCGGTTCTTTTGCCCAATTTGTGCCATGTCATCTGTCTGGCTGTCTCTTAGACCATGAAAAGACGTTGAAGTCTTGGTACGATTGGCATATACTGAAGAACACTAACTGCGATTTTGGTCTGCCTCTTTTCACCCATACCGTTGTCTACCCCAAGATACCTGCAAGACTCGCAATTGGGACAATACTCCAAGTGTGCATACTCCTTCCTAAATAAGACACATCCTTTCTCACATGCATCTATCTTCTCATAGGGCATCATAAGTACACGAAGTATTTTGTCCGACTGGCACAAGTTTGCAGGCATGACATGGCCTTTGGGTAGGAAACGTCCAAATAGTGTCATCATCGCGTCGTAGCATTCTCTTCCCAAGTTGAACTGAGCCTTTAGAGCCATTACTTGTGCAATTGCATCCAGCTGACAGAGCTCAGTGTGCTCATGGAGAGGATGTTTTGAAGACTCCAACATTTCATAAAAGGCCTTTGCAGATTCCTCCATCTCATCTTCTGAATCCCGAGCATCATCAAAGTCTTGCACCATGTCTTCGATCCCAGTACCATGCTTGTCCGTGCGACGACGGACCACCTCAGCTCTTGTGCGTTGTATAGACTCACCATGAAATGTCCACACCGTATAATTAGGCTTAAAACCCCTCCTCTGCAGGTGTTTAATCATTACAGCCTCTGTCGTCTTTTTATAGTTGTCGCATCCAGGACAGGGGCAATAGTTTCTTTCCTGGCCATTTGCGAATGCGGCTTTCACAAATTCCTTTGTTTTTAAAATCCATTCTTTCGTCATCTCTTTCTGACTAGGGTGACCGGTATACATCCACGCACGATCACTCATCTTGCGTAGCTACTAAAGACAGAAGAAATATATTTATATATAATTTAGCATTTTTATTCATCGGTTAATCAGGTTCGCCATTTTTATTACGTCGAGGCAACCTACACGCTAATAGTTAAAGATAGGTCCTAATCCCACCCGAGTATGTGTAGATTGGGTTCGTTTTCCCATGCTCTGCTCCGGATCCAACGCAAAATTTCGGCAGCACCTCCCCGCTGTTCTCCTGATACACGTCTCCGCAATAAACAGAGAGGATGTGCATCCGGAGAACAACAGGGAGGCACTAACGAAATTCCGCATCGGATCCAGAGCACAGCATACGGGAAAACAAACCCAATCTACACATACTCGGGCTGTCCATGGATAATGTTGGACGATTCGAAAGGATGGGGGTTATAAATATGCAAAGACATGCATATTTATAGATTTCGCCCTTTCGAACGGGAGACGCATACTGGTCATGCATACTCATGATTGAAGAAACCTATATATAGCTAGCAAGTTTCATCGGCACGAAGACCGGGACAGAGAAAATTAAGGGGGTAGGAGGAGAAGTCATTTGTGCTCACCAACAAACATAGGGGCGGAGCTCGTCCAATGCACGTGGAGGTCGTCGGACAACTGCACATTGAAATTCACCCGATCAACACAAATATGATGTTTTTATAAGATAATCAAAAAATATGTGACCTAACTCTTATTTTCTTTTTTCTTTTTTCCTCTTATTCTTCTTCTTCTTCTTATTCTTATTTTCCTTTTTCTTATTTCCTCTTATTCTTCTTCTCCTTCTTCTTCTTTTCTTCTCTTCTTCTTCTTCTTCTTCTTCTTCTTCTTCTTCTTCTTATTCTCTTTTTTCTTTTTTCCTCTTATTCTTCTTCTCCTTCTTCTTCTTTTCTTTTTCTCTTCTTCTTCTTCTTCTTCTTCTTCTTCTTATTCTTCTTATTCTTCTTCTTCTTTTCTTTTTTCTTTTTTCCTCTTATTCTTCTTCTCCTTCTTCTTGTTTTCTTCTTCTCTTCTTCTTCTTCTTCTTCTTCTTCTTCTTATTTTCTTTTTTCCTCTTATTCTTCTCTTCCTCTCCTATTTTTCTTCTTCTTCTTCTTCTTCTTTCTTCTCCTTCCCTTCCTTTTCCTTCTTCTTCTTTTCCTTCTTCTTCTTATTTTTTTCTTCTCCTTTCTCCTTCTTCTTCTTCTCCTTTCTCCTTCTTCTTCTTCTTCTTCTTCTTCTTTCTCCTTCTTCTTCTTCTCCTTTCTCCTTCTTCTTCTTCTCCTTTTCTCCTTTATTAAATAGGAAACTAACCTAACTAAACCTATACTAAAACTAAACCTAAACTAAACTAAAACTAAGCCAAAACCTCAGTAAAACATATAACTAATTAAACAAAAACTATTAAAAAAGAAGAAAGAAAACTAACCGGGGGGAGGAGGGCCGCAGGGGGAGGTGGGCCGCAGGGGGAGGAGAGGCCGCAGGGGGAGGAGGGCAGCAGGGGGAGGAGGGGCACGGTGAGGGGCGCGTGGAGGGCGATGGCGGTGGGGTGGGACGCTGGGGTGGGCGTGGCGTCGGCGGCGGCGGCGGTGGGGCAGGGAGGCCGGAGGAGGGCGCGGCGGCGGTGGTGGTGTCGTGGGTGAGAGAGAGGGGTGTCAGGGTGGAGGAGGGGGCGCAGGGCGGTCGGGGAGGAGGAGGGGGCGCATGGCGGCGGTGGAGGAGGGTGCAGGGCGGCCGGGGTGGAGGAGGGGCGCACGGCGGTGGTGGAGGAGGAGGGCGCACGGCGGCCGAGGAGGAGGAGGGCGCAGGGCGGACGGGGAGGAGGAGGGCGCAGGAAGGCGCAGGGAGGCCGGAGGAGGGCGCTGCAGCGGTGGTGGTGTCGGGGGTGAGAGAGAGGGGAGTCGGGGTGGCCGTTAGGGGGAGAAAGAGGCGCGTGGGGGTGGGGCTAACGGCCGTTAGGGGGCACCCTCTTTGCCGTCCGCCTCCCGACGTGAAAGAGCATGCAGGCAGACGGCAAAGAAAGTGGCCGTTAGGGGGGAGAGAGGGGTTGTGGGGTGGGCCGCCCATGCTCTTTGCCGTCTGCGTGCATGCTCTTTGCCGTGAGCTGGCAGACGGCAAAGAGCTGGCTGATGGCAAATAGTACCTTTGGCATCAGCCTGCTCTTTGCAGTCTGGTTTCTGGTAGCTGATGGCAAAGAGGGTCTTTGCCATCAGCCAGTAGACGACAAAGAAGCAGCAGATGGCAAATATCTGTTTTCCAGTAGTGTACCGCTAGGTTGGCGGTAGTACCGCCCCTGTTCAGCGGTAGTACCGCTCCAGGAGCTTCGTACCGCCTTCCTAGCGGCTGTACTTGGACGGACCTTTTTGCGAATACTTTCTTGGCAGTGGTTGGCCCGGTAGTGCTTATGCACTACCATGGGCCCAGCGGTAGTACCGCTGCAGCCAGCGGTAGTACTGCTGGAGTGCCAACGGTAGTACCGCTGCAGCCAGCAGTAGTACCACTAGGCTTGGGCTATAAGTGGGAAAACGGTTGGTGATGGGGTTATAATCCCAGGGTAGGGTCATAGGCCCGCCCTATAGGTCCTACAAGGACTACCCTTCATAGAGGACAAGGCCCTTAGACAGTTCCGACTGAACTAAGGACTCCCCCATCATCCAGTCGGTGACGAGCACTCGGAGCGTATTTAACGTACCGACTGGATTCCACTATGTACATCGTAACCTTCGAGGAGGGCAACGGTCATACGTTTTCATACACTATTATTAACATTTAAGGCCTACGTTACGTGTAACATAGACATTTATTCACCACTATTCCACCCCTGTCCACCGGGCCATTATAAAGGGCAGCACACTCTATATAAGCTGCCCTTCCCCACTGGTGCAGGGGTTGGCATTTACTGTAATCCTATATTCCACTCGACACTAAGCTCCCAAGAGAACTGAGACGTAGGGCTTTTACCTCCGCCGTAGAGGGGCCTGAACTCATACATCCTCGTCGTAGCTAAGGCTCTGCCCATCCTTTCGTACCCTACACTTCTACTGTCAGACTTATACCCACGACAGTTGGCGCCCACCATGGGGCAGGCGTCTAAGCGACTTCCGACGAGTTTGCGATTTCATATTTTCATCATGTCGTTCGGCGGAGATCTGTGCATGGGTCATGAGATCCTCTTCGGCGCGCTCTTCTTCATCGCCGACGATTCGGTGTGGCTTCGGGATGCGCCCCTCGATGTCGAGGCGCTCCCTAGTCGCGGGGCTACGCACTTCTGTGCCGGTTCCCGTGGCATCCTTCTTCTCCAGCCATCGGCCCCGGTGTCGATCTCCGCCCTCGTCAGGCGCCGCAACAAGCGATCCCGTCGCCCCCGGCTCCAGCGTTGGGTGCGACACGCCCAGGCGTGACACAGCGCGTCCTCTTAGGTGGCGGTGCTCGAATCGGTTGTGGTCACGCCGCCATCCCAGTGCTTGGACTCAGTTCCGACTGAGCTACCTTCCGAGTACCTGGGTCGTGGGCCTACAGTTGAAGTTGTCATGGCCGATTCCCATGAAGGTCCCCTCCGGACTGGTCGAAACGAGCATGAGATCGGAGAATCATCCGGCGCTCGTCATCAACACCGTCGTTCTGCCAGTCGACGCACTCGCCAGAGCGACGTCGAGGTGTTCCGCACACCCATCCTCAACCTGGCTGCGGCTGCCAGGATAGCCGATTCTCTCCAGCCGACTGATTCGGAGGCTGGTAGAGGGATCGAGCAGATCCGTGCCCTGTTGCATACGGCGCAGCAGCAAAATTCGGCGGTCTCCCAGTCGCACAACAAGATCCACAACAGTTCTGTTCACGCGAACACGCATCGGTCGATTTTCAGCCCCGACTCTCATCAGCAACGCAGAGGGGGCAGCCGTTCCAGGAATCCCGAAGATCGTCGTCGTTCACGCACCACTCCGCGGGGTGGGCCTTACGGACCTTGGCATCACGATGATCGTCGTTCAGTCGGCGACGCGCATGATCCAAGGCCCGACGCAAGAGGGTACATCGCCCAGAAGAAGGTCGACAGAAGTCGAGCCCACCGTGATGGTCACGATAGAGACCGTCTGAGTGGAAGCAGGACCGTCGTCTCTCGTCCCGAGTGCATCAGTCAGGTCATCCGCTCAGCTGACATCCCTGCCAACTTCTGATTGGCGACGGGAATCATCAAGTTCACATGAGAGTCCAAGTCAGAAACGTGGTTGGACGACTACAGAGTGGCGGTCTAGATCGGCGGTGGAGACGACCAGGTCGCCATGAAGCATCTCCCCCTGATGCTCGACGGCTCGGCGCGAGCTTAGCTGAACTAGTTGGCTCCATCAAGCATCTACAGCTGGGCAGATCTATCCCGAGTCTTCATCAGGACCTTCGAGGGCACGTGCAAACGCCCTGCTGGTCTCGTGGAGCTCTAGCACTGCGTCGAGAAGCAGAATGAGCCCCTGCGCGATTTCATCCAGCGCTGGACGACCCTCTACCACACGGTAGAGAATGTCACGGAGCATCAAGCGGTCTGCGCCTTCAAGGCAGGCGTGCGGTACAAAGATCTGTACCTGAAATTCGGTCGGACAGGCGACATCTCCATCAGCAAGATGATGGAGATCGCCGCACGCTATGCAAATGGCGAAGAGGAGGACCGCATACGTAGCGGCAAGCATAAGACATTCGCCAATGGAGATGGAAACAACAGTTGGAAGCAGAAGCAGAAGGCTCAATCCACTCCGCAGGCAGAGGCAGCTGCTATTACAAACGCCAATTTCAAAGGCAAGGGGAAAACTCAGTTCACCCCCAAGAAGAAACAGTTCGGGAATTCCATCCTGGATCAGCCATGTCCAATCCACACGAAGATGGACGAAGAAGGCAACACCATATTCCCGAAGCATACCACTCGACAATGTCGCCGCCTGATCCAAGGATTCGGTGAAGGTCAGCCGAGTGAAAAGGACACCGAGCAGGATGATAAGGACAAGGGGGATCTGTTCCCCCAAGTCCATGCAACGCTGATGATTTTTGCTGATGTGGAAAGGAAAAGTCGTCTGAAGCTGGTGAACAGCGAGGTGAACATGGCAACCCCAACCACCGCCACGTTCCTCAAATGGTCACAGACTGCGATCACTTTTGATCAGTCGGACCATCCAGCACACGTACCCACCCCAGGGAGGCAAGCTCTGGTCGTCGACCCGGTGGTGGAAGGAGTCCGACTGTGCAAAGTCCCCATGGACGGCGGCAGCGGTTTGAACATCATGTACACCAACACTCTCAAGGGAATGGGCATTCCGATGTCCAAACTTAGCGAGAGCAGTATGTAGTTCCACGGAGTCGCCCCAGGATGAAAGGCCAAGTCACTCGGCCAGATCGCGTTGGATGTCGTCTTTGGCTCTGACAAGAACTTCCGCAAGGAGAAGCTGACATTCGAGGTGGTGGACTTCCAGAGTGCATACCATGCGATTCTGGGCCGTCCGACGTATGCGCGTTTCATGGCCCGTCCATGTTACGTGTATTTGAAGCTGAAGATGCCAGGCCCCAAAGGTGTGATCACGGTTACAGGAAATCGGCAGCGATCCGATGAGTGTTTGCAGCAGGGGTCGAGGATTGCCGATCAGCAGATGGCTATTCTCGAGCTGGATGAGTAAAAGAAGACCGCCGACCCTGCTCACCTGATGCATTCAAAGAAGCCAGCTTCCGAGTCCGCATTCCAGTCGGCGGGCGACACGAAGAAAGTCAGCATCCACCCAACAGACAACACCACCGCCCCGATGAACATCTCCACCACCCTTGATCCAAAATAGGAAGCCGAGCTCATCCAATTCCTCCGTGAGAACTCGGACATTTTCGCATGGAAGCCCGCTGACATGCCAGGTGTACCCAGGGAGTTGGCTGAGCACCGACTGCATGTGGATCCTGCTGCTCGCCCCGTCCGAGAATGCCTACGTCGGTCCGCCGCGCACAAGCGGAAGGCAATCGGAGAGCAGGTGGCTAAACTTTTGACAGCCAACTTCATTCACGGGGTGCACCACTCTGAGTGGCTCACTAATGTTGTCATGGTGCCTAAGAAGGACAAGTCTCTCCGTATGTGCATCGATTTCAAGCATCTCAATAAGGTCTGTCCGAAATATCACTTCCCGCTCCCCTGCTTTGATCAAATTGTTGATTCGACTACGGGATGTGAGCATTTATCATTCCTCGATGCCTATTCGGGCTATCATCAGATCCATCTGTATGGTCCGGATGAATTAAAAACAGCCTTCATCAGCCCATTCGGGTGTTTCTTCTACATCACTATGCCATTCGGTTTGAAGAATGCAGGAGCAACTTTTATGCGCATAATCCAAAAATGCCTCCTTGACCAGATCGGTCGAAATGTGGAGGCATATATGGACGATATCGTAGTCAAGTCACGCAAAGGTTCCGACGTGCTGACTAACTTGACAGAAACATTCGCCAACCTACATAGGTACGATATCAGTGTTCCCAGCGGGAAGTTACTCGGTTTCTTCGTTTCCGACCGAGGGATCGATGTCAACGCCGAAAAGATCGGGACCATCGTCCGAATGGAGCGGCCGGTAAGAATACATGATGTTCAAAGGCTCACAGGTTGCCTAGCGGCTTTGAGCAGTTTTATCGCTCGACTCGGCAAGAAGGCGTTACCTCTGTATCGACTCATGAAGAAATCAGATACCTTTGAGTGGACAGACGAAGCCCAAATTGCATTCGACGACCTCAAAGCCCTGCTTTACACCCAGTCGGTTCTTACTGCCCCGCTCAGTAAAGAACCCCTTCTTCTGTACATCGCGTCTACAAATCAAGTCGTTAGCACCGTTCTGACAGTCGAACGCGAAGAAGGAAAAGCGTACAAGGTTCAGCGGCCAGTATATTATGTCTCCGAAGTCCTGACTCCTTCCAAGCAGAGGTATCCCCATTATCAGAAGCTTATTTATGGGATCTACATGATTGCAAAGAAGGTGTCTCATTACTTCCAATACCACTCGGTTTCTGTCATATCTGATGCTCCGTTGTCGGAAATTCTCCACAATTGGGACACATCAAGCCGAGTGGCAAAGTGGGCAATGGAGATGCTATACTGCGACATCAAGTTTGAAGCCAAGAAAGCGGGGTGTACATTGCAGGTGTGGTAGCGATGCAACGCCTACTAGTACCTAACTGCGCGGAAGGCAACCTGGCGACGGGCCCCTTCGAAGAAAATCACTTCATCCTCCCGCAGGCCACCCTAACGAGATCCGTTGAAGGCAAGAACCCGTGGGGACTAGTGCTTTACCTCGGCCACGAGGACCGCTACTGCCCTGTAGACGAGAAACAAGGGTGTCTGTCGGCAGGCTTGGTCCCCGTGGTGTGGATGGACCATAGCACCGACATGAGTTCGTCTAGTCAGCCCTTGCCATAGGCTATGAGCTGCTTCTTCAAGATCCTTGTCTTCGGGACCTTGAGGACCACCGCATTGGCATGCTCGATGTGACCATTGCTCTGAGGGTGTGCCACTGAGTCAAAGTAGATTTGCGTGCTGATGAAGGTGCGGCAAGTCTTTAAGAGGCCACTGTTAAACTGTGAGCCATTGTCCGTGATGATGCGGTTTGCGACACCAAAGCTTCATATCAAACTCTTGCTGAACTAGACCACGGACCCTTCCGTTATGGCCCGGGACAGGTACTGCCTCCACACACTTGGTGAACTTGTCGATGTTGACCTAGAGGAAACAGTAGCATAGGCCGTGCGAGGTAAGTGCCCAAGATTATCCAACCCCCAGACCGTGAAGAGCCACAAGAGAGGGATGGCTTGGAGCCCTTGTGTTGGTTGATGAATCTGCTTCGCGTGGAGTGGGCAAGGCTCGCATGCCTTGACCATATCTATGGCATCCTCGAGCGCTATGGGCCAATAGAAGCTGCCGCACAACACTTTTCCTACGAGAATGCGCTAGGACGAGTGATGGCTGCAGTTGTTTCCATGGATGTCGGCAAGCAACTCGCGCACTGGCTCCTTGGAGATGCACCGTATCGCGACTCCGTTAGGGCAGTGGCGGTGCAAATGACATTTGTTCAAGTGGTAGAGCGCGACTTCGTGGACCACATGCTCTGCTTCTGTATAGATCTCCGGGAGGACGCCGCCCTCCAAGTAAGCCTTAATCTCCGTGGTCCAGCTCTTGGTCTATGACTCTAGCGCCAGCAGCAGGCAGGCGCATGAGGATGGTACACATTCTGGTGCACCCGTGGGTGGCGCGGGAGGGAGCTCCTCATGAGGCTCCATGGGGTTGATGGACGGAGGTTCTACCGAAGGCTTTAGGATCTGCTCCTTGAAGACGCAAGGGTTCTCAGTCTCACAACGAGAAGCGCGCTTGCGACCTCGTCGGCCTCGCTGTTGTCGCCGCGACGAATGTGCTGGAGCTTCATGCCCATGAAGCGCTTCTTGAGCTTGTGCACCTCCTCTAGGTAAGACGACATGTGTTCATCCTTCGGCTTGTACGTTTTGTTGGATAATTTGACGAGGTGTTGTGAGTCCCCCTGGATGACATAGCACCTGACTCCAAGCGCGATGGAGGCCTTGAACCCAGCGATGGGTCCCTCGTATTCAATGTTGTTGGAGACCTTGTCAGTGCACCTAAAACATGGCTGCACTTCATAATAAATCTTGACATATTTGGGCATGGTGAGAACAACATGAGCCCCGCACCTTGGCGCGTCAAGGCTCCGTCGAGGTGCATGCTCCAGCCTCTGGAGGTGGCCTCCTATGCAAGGGCGATTCCTCCCGAGGCTCATCCTGATGTGGGTCCAATCACTCAGCTGTGAAGTCCGCCAAGGCCGCGCCCTTGATGGTCCTGGTGGTGAGGAACTCCAGCTCGAAGGTATGCAACTCGATGTTCCATTCTGCGATGCAGCCGGTGGCGTACGAGCTCCACATGACCTGTTGCAGCTGGTAGGATGAGATCACTGTGACTGGTGCACCTGGAAGTAGTGGCACAACTTCCTCGAATCCATGAGAATCTCTAGGAGGAGCTTGTGCTACATGGGGTATCGCTCGAGCGTGTCTTGAAGCACCGTGTTGATGAAGTAGGAGGGGTGCTCGAAGAGGCGCGTGGCCGTGGTGTCCAAGTTGTACTCTCGAGGGAGCTCGAGCAACGGCATTGCGGGGGTCTCTAGAGGAAACATTCTGGAGGCCCCTTGAGGAGGTACCAAGCCCTCTTGAGGAGGGCCCTCTGCTGGCATCGGTTGTGCCTTGAGGGGCGCTCACGTGGCCTCCATGGGGTGGCATCTTCAACCGCTCGATTCTTCTTGACGCAGGCTCGCTGCTCCCTCTCGGCCACATGGGTCGCACTGGTCATTTGGGGGGTGGCTGCCAGGTACATCAGCACGCGCTCGCAAGCGCATGGGGCGACCATGACGGGAGGGCTTGTGAGGTACCTCTTTAAGTCCTCGAAGGTAGTGTTGGCCTCCGGGGTCCCATTGAAGGGGCCAGACCTCTTCATGATCTTGAAGAACGATAGAGCGAGGCCATGTACCCCGCCAAGTGTTGCATCTCTTTGCTATTAGAGGGCGGCCACATTTTCTTGATGGCCTTGATTTTCTCAGGGTTAGCCTCGATGCGGCAACGGGAGACCAAGAAACCCAAGAGCTTGGCGGAAGGGGCACCGAAGATCCACTTGGCGGGGTTTAGTTGAAGGTTTACCTTGCGCCCGTTGGCAAAAGTTTCCCCCGGGTCCTCGATGAGGGTGCGCGCCTCACGCATTTTGATGATGATGTCGTCAATGTATTCCTCCGCATTTCGCCCCATCAGAAATCTCAGGAAGATGCACATCAGCCTCTGTAAGGAGGCCCCCACACTCTTCAGGACAAAGTCCATGCATACGTAGCAGAACATCCCGCAAGGGGTGATGAACGAGGTTTTCTGCTCATCCTCCTTTGCCATCTTGATCTGATGATAGCCTGAGAAGGCATCCAGGAACAGAGCAGATTGCACCCCACGCTGGAGTACACTATCTGGTCGATCCTTGGCAGCACGAAGTGGTCCTTGGGTAGGCCTTATTGAGGTTGGTGAAGTCGGCGCACTTACGCTTGCCACCGTGCGGCTTGGCACTGACAATGGGGTTGCTGATCCACTCTGGGTGGATCACCTCGTAAATGACTCTGGCATCTTGGAGTTTCTTGACCTCCAAAACAATAAATTCTTGCTTCTCGGTCACCTGGCGTTGTACTTTTTGCTTGACTGGGCATGCGTTAGGGCACACCACCAGGTGGTGATCAATCACTTCCCTTGGCACACCTCGCATGTCCGAGGTTGTCCAAGCGAACATATATTCATTCTCTCAAAGGAAGGCGTCGAGCATGCTCTCCTGCTCGAGGGGAAGGCCTTCGCCGATGGTGAGGAAGGGGCCCGCACCGCTCCCATCCAAAACACTTTCTTGGTCTCGGGATTCTCTTCAGAGAATCAAAGCTTTTTCCTTGGGGGTGCTTGCTCGGGAGGCTTAGGGGCATCCTCCTCGGTCGGGCATATGGTGGCGACCGCCTTGAATGTGCATGTGAGGGCATCGCGTCCTTCTCATCACAATGGAAAGTGAGGGTGCCGTTGGACCCGGGCTTCTTGATGAGATCGTAGGCATGGTGGGTCACGACATGAACTGGGAGAGCGCCGGGTAGTCCGAGATGGTGTTGTAGGGAAGACTGATGTGAGCCACTCAAAGTCGATGAGCTATATGTACTATAGTTCTTCTGAGTGACTAAGGTGACACGGAACCGCACCTGCCCAAGGGGTAGGGCAGATCCTTAGGTGATGCCCAAGAAGGGCCTAGTGGGCGCCAGGGGCTCGTAGGGCACCTGGAGAATCTCGAAGGCCTCTACCGAGAGAACATTGAGGCCGGTGCTGACATCAATGAGCATATTGGCGATGACAACGTAGCTAATGGTGGGAGTACATAGCAGATGGACAGACCCTACATCCCTAGTACATATGGGGTGGTCGCTGCTGTTGAAGGTGATGGGGGACTCGGACCACTCGAGGTAATCGACAGACTCGAGCGCAGGCAGGGCCATGTTCGCCTCCGGTAAGAAATGCTTGAGGTCACGGCTAGACGGAGGGGCCATGCCGAAGATGCAGGCCACCCTAAGAGCCCCACAAGTGTGAACGCCACTGGTCGGAGCAATGCGGCCACCCAGCATGGATGAACCGTGTGTTAGCTGCAAGGCGCACACCACACGGCACCATACGGTCGTGCCATGGCTCAGAGGAAGAGGAAAAGTGGTGTGTCCGAGTCGCTCGATGCATGCTCGTGAAGCGGGCGAGAGGCAAGGGGGCGCTAGGCGACGACGTGTGGCTGACACGAGCTTAGTAACACGCTCGAGCCACACGTCGCGGCCATCCCTGGCGAGGCAATGGTGCAACATCCACTACGCCATAAGCAGCATGGCGTGGGGAGTGAGGGAACTGCAACTTTCTTGCGAGGAGGCGGCGATGGAGTGGCCAAGCACCTTCCTATCCACTAACGGGTAGACGAAGGAAGACACCTACTCCCCAATGGGCTCGATGATGGCGCGAGGACACTGTCCCCGGTCACATCGGGCGGCGTGCATCGTGTGCACACTTCCAACAGTTGGGCACACAACACACACCCTACGAGCGGCAGCGTCGAGCATGTTGAAGCTGTCATCAAGGTCGAAGGCACGAAGATGTCAATTCCCCCTATGTGTCGTTCCAAATACTCGAGTCAAGGACCTCCGTACGAGAAACTCTCTCAAGGACTCGGGTTCGAACACTCGGGGGCTTGGCTTGGCAACTTGTAACACGATGACAACTATGGTGATGCTAACGATGAGCTCACTTGATCTCACCGAGCAAGAAGGGGATGCGCGAGCTACCCAGGTTTGGGCCATCGTGTGGTGTAACACCCTACTCATGCATGTGTGGATTGTTGTGTGATGGAGAGCTGCGCTCGAAGTGCGTGAGGTGTGAGGGAGAGAATGGCTTGATCCCCTTACATGGAAGTGGTCCGTCCCTTCTTGTTGTGCATTTGTCCTCTTCCCCAAAATATCAGCGGGAAAGGGTGGACATAGGTCGGCAATTCAAAGGGGGGGCATGCGCACAAGCTAATCCTGACAAAAGGCGGTCTACAACTTATAAAGTCGTCTCTGTGACGCGCTTGTGGGCTCGGCGAAGACCTCCCTCCTGGCGAGTCGTGCTAGCACGGGCTTCTTTCACCGAAATGGCATGTTTTGGGAACCTACATTTGGGATGTAGCGAACTCTGCACCTTAATCACCAAAGAGGAAATCCTCCTCGTCCTTGACTACGCGGGTGTGTCACCCATGTGGTGGGCGCGGAGCCCCGCAGCTGGCTCCCACTGCAGATGGCTTGATCCCCTTACATGGAAGTGGTCCCTGCAGATGGGTTGTGGTACCCTGGTTCCCAATGGGCCGACATGTTTGTTGCCTTATAAGTATTGTCGTGATCATATTATGCATTTGTGTAGAATACTCGAAATGGTTTGTCGGAATATGTATGAAATGATATGGCGACCGAAAGATTGAAGAATTGTGAATTTTTTATGTATAGAATGTTTCTCCCAATTACTTAGGGGTTCATTTTAATGAAAATGGTTGAAAATGTTTTTTGGCCATGCATTTCGCAAAATTTCTTGAACATAGCAAATAATATACCATTGAAAAGGTATAAAAATGTGAATCTTTTTCATGTAGAGTGGTTTCTCTATTTCCAGGCCGTTTTCAAGTAATTTTTAAATAGGCGAGATCATGCGTTCAGCCTTTATCGTGAAACACAGTCTTCGAAAGTGCACCACGTGAAAAGCTTGAACTTATGGGCCTTTTCTATTCAAACTTCACTCTGTTTTTCGCATGCTATCTTCTACCCGCAACTCCCTAACCACTCATCGGAATAGAGCAAATAATATAGCGATGGAAATTTTTTGACAAGGCGCAACTTTGGTGTGTTGGACTTTTCTTCATATCCGCGACGATTGAAGATGGGTTTTTAATACGTAGAACATGTTTTTAAAGGTATACACAAAACTTTTAAATCACTTATCGGAATGGAGCATATAATATACCATTGGGAAGCTTATGAATAGGAGAAACTTTTTCATGTAGAGAATTGCTACAAATTCGTTGTCGTTTGCTCGTAGTTTTTGAAATGGCAAAATCAATGTTGCTTTTTTCCTTTCCTAAACATGTAAATGAACGATGGACATCTCGCACTAGAAATTTTGAACTCTTCAGGGATAAGCACGTGAAATTCTTGCTCAAACCATTTTAGGTTTCAATTTTGATTCCGTGTTGTACCATGTTGTAGTTGAACCGCTCGTTGTTTTCACATTGAACTTCGGTCACGTATTTTTGTCCGTAATTCCTTACCCGTTCCTCAAAATTGCACAAATGACGTACCAATAGAAACCTGTTGAAAAGATGAAAGTTTTTCTAATATGGTTAAACTTTTGTTTTCAAACAACATACACCAATTTGTTTTACTCGTTTATTTTGGAATAGAGCATCAAGAGAATTACTCTAAACAACAAAAACAAGATCTTTTTTGTGTTTTAAACATGTGAATACGAGGTGCAAGAACATTTGCACTTTATCGGGACAAACAAATATTTTGACTTTGTCGTATTGTTTTTTTGGATATGAAACACACATCATGCAGTACGTGAACTTTTAGTTGTTATCACTTTGAACTCCTCTATGTTTTATTACCTTAACAACCCTTTTAGGAATTTAGTTTTGTATTCTTTTATTCTCATCTAAAACGCATACCGTGTAGTAGTTGAACTTCTCGTTGTTTTTAGTGTGAACTTCTGTCATGTATTTTTGTTTGTAATTCCTGATCCGCTTCATCGGAGTTGCACAAATGATATACCATTCGAAACATGTTGAAAATACAAAAAAATTGTTATACGTTTAAGCTTCTCTTTTCGAACAACATACACCAATTTGTTTTAACCTTTTTTAGTAAGACTATTTACATACCATTCGAAAGTGGTTGAATAGGAGGAACTTTTTCATGAGCATTTCTGTTTTGAATTTGTAACGGATTAAGAGAATTATTTAAAAAGCACACTTTTGTATGAAACACACTCCATGTAGTAGTTGAACTGCTGGTTATTTTCATTTTGAACATCTGAAACACTAATTTAAATAATCATTAGAAATCCATCGAAAAGGCATGACTTTATGTGTTGAAAGTTATTCTAATTCGTGACGGTGTAACAGAATAGACCAAAATATGTTAGTTATTATTTTTTGAACCATACACACCAACATTTTGAGTGTTTAACAGTGTAGATCATATGATATCCCGTTGGAGAGAGTTTTATAGGAGAAACATTGGCATGTAGATAGGTTTTTTTTTCAAAATTCATTGCCTTTTATGAGTCGTCTCTCAAAATGCCCAAGAAGACATTTTTCTAATTTATAAATCCTAGCTTTTAATAAACTTGTTCTTTCTTAATTAATTCTAAACTTCTTGTCTTTTACTTTTTTGAGAAAATATTTTTTCTATATTTAAATAAACATCGAATTTGACTTTTTTTTATTTTTTACTCCATAGTTGATTCTTTAAGAACAATGGATATTCGATTCTTTTAATGGTAAAATCCTTGGTTTTTGAATGAACATTGAACCACTTCGATGTTTTAGTTTGAAATTATATTCTTTAAAGGGGGGGGGTTTATTTTTAAGTTGTACCTATTATTTTAATTTGAACTTCTTCATTTCATTCTTTAGTTACGAGAAAAAAATGATATTTTCATGAACTTCGAACTTTTGTGTTATGTTAATTTGAACTTCTTAGTTTTATTCTTAGAAAATATGTTTTTAAGTAAGCATCGAACATTTTTTATGAATTGAACTTCATACTTTTATATTTATATAAATATTGAACATCTTCATTGCATTCTTTAACAATAATGAAATCTGTATTTTGTATAAACATTGAAAGGGCTCCTTTTTAATTTGGACATCCCTAGGCTTTTTCAATTATTTCATTTTTACGTATAGCTCCTCATATTTATTTATTTGAACTTCAACAAAAAGTTAATTTTTTTGTAGACATCACACCAAATAGTAGCAGTTGCAAAACTTTTCACATTAGTTACATGTGAATTTTTCTATTTTATATTATTGTAGTTTTGAAAAAATATAGACACTTGTGGGAGAGAGAATTATGTGTCCATAAATTGGTAGAAATTTTGAACTTTCGCTGACCGAGCACTTCAACTTCTAGCAACAATTGTTTTTTGTTTATTGAGTTGTTTTTCAAGATGACAAAATTAGCATTATGTTTTGTTTCATTTTATGAATATGTAAATCCTTGGTTTTAATAAACTCTGAACTTGTGTGTTATTTTAATTTGAAGTTCACATTGGTTTATTTTCTATTAACGACTAGAATTGGAGTTTTTAGTACACATTGAGCGTGCTACGTTATTTTAATATAAAATTCTTGGTTATATTTTGGAAACGAAAAAATCAATTTTTTAAGATCGAACTACTTTTGTTAGTTTAATTCGAACTTCTTGGTTTAACGGCGAAAATGAAATGCTATATTATTCTTATATGAGCTTCTAGAATTTTTTATTTAGAAAAACATTTTTTATGAAAAAACATTGAAGTGGGAATATCCATTTTTGATGAACGTCAAATTACTTTGTTCTTTTTTAAATTGAACTTCTTGTTTTCTTGTCTTGAACTTCTCGAGTTAACATTGTGTGGGCGGGGCTTTGTTTTCTTAAAAATGAGAAAATATTTTTTTCTAAACTTTTGGATTGCTCTATTGTTTTATGTTTGAAATTCTTTGGCTATTTATTTAATAACGAGGGCAAAAGATTGGACTCCTGTACTGATGCTTTTAGCATATACCTTTAGTTGAGCTTGCATATAGTCATACTAGAACTTCATTGCAACTTACGCGTAGTCGTACTACCTTGTGTATTTTTGTAGTACAACTTCATTGTATCTCTCTGAACTTGGTGTATAGACATAGTATATTTGTAACTATACTTTCTTAGACCCTAAAAAATATATTTTCTGAGACATGCTAAATGGGTCTTAGAGCATAGTTAATAGTATAGCTAGATGCTGGCTATAAGCAGTCTTATAGCCCATCTTATAATTAGCTTGTACAATAGTTAGCTATAAAAGAATACTACTTTTATCATATATGGACCACCTTTCATTCTCACAAAGCACCTAGAAGCACGTGCTAGAGCAAGCTCTTCACGAAGAGCCCGCTTACCTTCTCTCTCCTCTTCTCTTTCATCCTACTCAACAAAAATATAGTATTTTAATCCTTACAGCCTGCTGACTGTACCTTATACTTGATCTTAAGGTTATCCTACATTTTCGATCAACACATCCGGAGGTATCAGCGGTGGCATGTTGGAAAGGTCTTTCACAACTACTCCGGATGAAGGTCAACGCCTCGTCTAGATGCAGGATAACATCCAATCCGCACGTGTGTTGTTGGTCACTCGCGAGGAAAGGGTGGTGAAGGATCCTCATCAGATCTGGTGACCCCTAGGAACTCAAAAAATGGTGTGGCAGCACCTCCTCTCGATTCGCTGGAGGTCAGCGTGTGGTGCATCGCCGGTTGGGAGCGCGGGTGACTGGGGACCCAGGGTGAGGTGTGTCGTTGGTTGGGGGAGGAGTGGGTGTATCGGCGACTGGGGACGAGGCGTCCGCAACGGTACAACCAGGTGTTGGGCGTTGCGCCAGCATCGGCCAGGGGTGAGGCGTCCATGAAGGCGAAGACGAAGCGTCCATGGCGGCGCCAACCTACGGAGGGGTGTCTGCGGAGGCACTGGGGACGGGTTGGCCGCGGCAGCGTCGGCTAGCATCACTGCATCCGTGCACGGGTCGGGGCGGGGCGGCCGGTTGGGGGCAGCTGCAGCGAAGCCGGTTGGTGGTGGGTGCTGCTTTTGTATCGGGGAGGTGGGTGGTGTGAGACTGGGGCTCTTTTTCTTTATTATTTGGATTCTGGAGTTTTAAAACATGGGCAGTGCTCTGCGCCGGCGCGCTGATACGTCTCAAATGTATCTATAATTTTTGATCGTTTCATGTTGTTATCTTGTCAACTTTGGATGTTTTATATACCTTTATATCTTTTTTGGGACTAACTTATTAATTCAATGCCAAGTGCCAGTTCCTGTTTTTTGTGTGTTTTTGAGTCTTTTCAAATCTGATTTTGGAATGGAGTCCAAACGGAATAAAATCCACGAAATGAATTTTCCCGGAACAGAAGAAGATCGGAGGACTTGAGGGCCAAGGAAGGAGGCCCACAGGGAGCCCACAAGCCCTGTAGCCGTGGCCAGGGGGCCCGCGGCTACCAGGCTTGTGGCCCCCATGGCGCTCCCCTTCCCTAGCTCTTTGGCCTATATATTCCCTAAAATCCCAGAAAAAATCAGGGCGTCCACGAAACCACTTTTCCGCCGCCGCAAGCTTCCGATTCCGCGAGATCTCATCTGGAGACCCTTCCCGGTGCCCTGCGGGAGGGGACTTTGGAGCTGTAGGGCTTCTACATCAACATCACTGCCTCTCCAATGACTCGTGAGTGGTCTACTTCAGACCTACGGGTCCGTAGTTAGTAGCTAGATGGCTTCTTCTCTCTCTTGGATCTTCAATACAAAGTTCTCCATGATCTTTATGGAGATCTATCCGATGTAATCCTCTTTGGCGGTGTGTTTGTCGAGATCCGATGAATTGTGGATTTGTGATCTGATTATCTAAGAATTATATTTGAGTCTTTGCTGATTTCTTATATGCATGATTTGATATCCTTGTAAGTCTCTCCGAGTCTTGGGTTTTGTTTGCCAACTAGATCTATGATTCTTGCAATGGGAAAAGTGCTTGGTTTTGGGTTCATACTTTGCGGTAACGTTTCCCAGTGACAGAAGGGGTAGCAAGGCACGCATCATGTTGTTGCCATCAAGGGTAACAAGATGGGCTTTCATCATAGATTTGAGATTGTCCATCTACATCATGTCATCTTGCTTAAGGCGTTACTCTGCTCTTATGAACTCAATACACTAGATGCATGCTGGATAGCGCTCGACGTGTGGAGTAATAGTAGTAGATGCAGAAAGTATTGGTCTACTTGTTTTGGACGCGATGCCTATATGTATGATCATTGCCATAGATAACGTCACGACTTTGCGCGGTTCTATCAATTGCTCGACAGTAATTCGTTCACCCACCATCTACTTGCTTCCGTGAGAGAAGCCACTACTAAACACTACGGCCCCCGGTTCTACTCACAATTCTCGTCTCCGCTTTTACTTTTACTTTGCTTTGTTTACTTTTTGCTTTCAGTTCTCACATTGCAAACAATCTATAAGGGATTGACAACCCCTTCGTAGCGTTGGGTGCAAGCTCTTTGTGTTTGTGCAGGTATTTGTGACTTGACGCGATCCTCCTACTCGATTGATACCTTGTTCTCAAACTGAGGGAAATACTTAGCGCCGCTGTGCTACATCACCCTTTCCTCTTCAAGGCAACACCAACGCAAGGCTCCAAGGCCGCGGGGGAATCCTTTCCATACTTGCCAAGGATATCCCTATAGGCGTAGCCAGCAGTAGAAGGATTTCTGGCACCGTTGCCGGGGAGAGACCAAGTCAAGATCTATCCAAGTAAGTGTCACAAACTCATCTCTTGCATTTACCTTATTTGCCAGTTGCCTCTCGTTTTCCTCTCCCCCACTTCACATTTGCCGTTTTCATTTGCCTTTATCCTTTGCCGTTTTCATTTGCCTTTTGCCATTTTCCTTTGCTAGTTTTCTTGCTTGCTTGTGTTCTTGTTTGTTTGTTGAAGTCATCATGGCTGGAAACACCAAACTTTGCGACTTCTCGAATACTAATAATAATGATTTTATTAGTACTCCGATTGCTACCGCAACTAGTGCGGAATCATATGAAACCAATGCTGCCTTGCTGAATCTTGTTATGAAAGAGCAATTTTCTGGCCTTCCTAGTGAAGATGTCGCATCCCATCTTAATACTTTCATTGAACTTTGTGATATGCAAAATAAGAAAGATGTGGATAATGATGTCGGTAAATTGAAGCTTTTTCGTTCTCTTTGCGAGATCGTGCAAAAACTTGGTTTTCTTCTTTGCCTAAAAATTGTATCGATTCTTGGAATAAGTGCAAAGATGCTTACATATCCAAGTATATTCCGCTCGCTAAGATTATCTCTCTCCGTAACGATATCATCAATTTCAAGCAACTTGATCATGAACACGTTGCAGAATCTTGGAAGAGGATGAAGTTAATGATTAGAAATTGTCCCGCTCATGGCTTGAGTTTGTGCATGATTATACAAATCTTTTACGTTGGTTTGAATTTTTCTTCTAGAAATATCTTGGACTCCGCCTCAGGTGGAACGTTCATGGAAATCACGTTAGGAGAAGCTACAAAACTCCTAGACAATATCATGACCAACTACTTTCAGTGGCACACTGAAAGGTCACCTGCTAGCAAAAAGGTACACGATATAGAAGAAATTAACTCGCTTAGTGCTAAGATGGACGAGTTGATGAATTTGGGTGCTAGTAGAAATTCTCCTTTACATCCTAATGACATGCCACTATCTTCCTTGATTGAGAGTAGCAACACTAGTTTGGACGTTAATTTTGTTGGTAGGAACAATTTTGGCAACAACAATGCTTTTAGAGGAAACTATGTTCCTAGGCCTTTTCCTACTAACTCCTCTAACAATTGTGGAAATTCCTACAACAACACTTATGGAAATCATAACAAATTACCCTCTGATCTAGAGAGTAATATCAAAGAGTTCATCAACTCTCAAAAGATTTTCAATGCATCCATAGAGGAAAAACTACTAAAAATACACGATTTGGCTAAGAGCGTTGATAGGATGTCTTGTGATATTGATGCTTTGGAAGTTAGATGTGCTCCTCCCAAGGTCAACTTGGAGGAAACTTTAAAGCTATGCATGTCTCCATGAATGAGAGCAAAGAAAGAAGCGCCCAAATTCGCGCTAGGCATGAATGGTTTAAAAGGGTGCATTCTAGTGATGCAAATCACGAAGATCTTAAAGTGCTTGGTGTGACTCCTCTTGAATCTTTGTTTTCGCGTGTCAAACCTATTGATGAAGGGGCTGGATATGAATATACTTTGGTTGAAAACGCCCCAATGATTCGGAGTCCACCTATCTTGATGATAAAGGTGTGGAGAGTGGAATAGAAGAAATCAAAATATTGGGTAGTACTGAAACTCCCACTTTGGATTTCAAGGGATTCAATTATGATAATTGCTCCATGTTTGAATGCATTTCCTTGATGCAATCCATTGCGAACTCTCCACATGCTTATAGCCAAAGCAAAGCCTTTACCGCTCATATCGTAGATGCTATGATGAAATCTCTTGAAGAGAAACTCGAATTAGAAGTCTCTATACCTAGAAAACTTCATGATGAGTGGGAACCTACTATCAAAATCAAAAACAAAAACTATGAATGCAATGCTTTGTGTGATTTGGGTGCTAGTGTTTTTGCGATTGCAAAGTCTTTATGTGATATTCTTTGTTTTCATGAGATTGAAGAGTGTTCTCTTAATTTGCATCTTGCGGATTCTACTGTCAAGAAACCCATGGGAAGGATCAATGATGTTCTTATTGTTGCAAATAAGAACTAGGTACCCGTGGATTTCATTGTACTTGACATAGATTGCAATCCTTCATGTCCCATTGTTCTTGGTAGACCTTTCCTAAGGACTATTGGTGTTATCATCGATATGAAGGAAGCGAATATTAGATTTCAATTTCCTCTAAAGAAGGGCATGGAGCATTTTCCTAGAAATAAAATAAGATTGCCTTATGAATCTATGATGAAGGCTACTTATGGTTTGAGCACCAAAGATGACTATACGTGATTCCATCACCTTATGCCTAGCTAAGGGCACTAAACAATAGCGCTTGTTGGGAGGCAACCCAACGAATCTATTATTTTTCTTTCTGTTTTGTGTTTTCCACACTTTCATAATTCTGTTATAATTGTGGTTTTTTGTGTTTCTTTTGCGTTTGTGCCAAGTAAAACCGTTATGATTAGTCTTGGGGATGATCGTTTGATCATGCTGGAAAAGACAGAAACATTCTGCTCACGAAAAGAATTTTCATTTTTGTTCTGTGAGAGCTTTTGAGTTGATTCATTTTGCTGCTGATTTCTACGCAACTTCTTCAGACTGTCTTAGTGTTTCAGAATTTTTGAAGTACTAGAAGTATACGAAGTATACAGATTACTACAGGTTGGTCTGCTGTTAACAGATTCTATTTTTGTTGAGTTGGTTTCTTATTTTGATGAAACTATGGATAGTATCGGGGGGTATTAGCCATGAAAGATTGAAAATACAGTAACCCAACATAAACATAAGTAGAATTTAAGTTTGCTACAGTACCTAAGGAACTGGTGATTTGCTTTCTTATACTAATGATATCACGAGTTTTTGTTTAAGTTTTGTGTTGTGAAGTTTTCAAGTTTTGGGTGAAGTTCTTATGGACAAAGAGATAAAGAGTGGGAAGAGCTCAAGCTTGGGGATTCCCAAGGCACCCCAAGTTGATGCAAGGATGCCGAAAAAGCCTAAGCTTGGGGATGCCCCGGGAAGGCATCCCCTCTTTCGTCTTCAATCCATCGGTAACGTTACTTGGGGCTATATTTCTATTCACCACATGTTATGTGTTTTGCTTGGAGCGTCTTGTATCGTAGGAGTCTTTTATTTTTGTTGTGTCACAATCTTCCTTTCTGCACACCTAGAGAGAGAGACATGCACTCACCGTGATTTTGTCGAGCTTCACTTATATCCTTTGGTTAGACAATTCAGCTCACATGTGTTTCACTTATATATTTTGAGCTAGTTGACTTTGCTCTATGTGTTTCACTACTATCTTTTGGATCACGGCAGTGCATGGCGTGGTAGTTGATCTATGCTATGAAAGTAGTCTCAAAAGGGGTAGTTATCCAAAGGGATATGAAAACTTCCACCTTCATGTGCATTGAGTAGTTAGAGAAGTTTGATTCATCTCAATTAGTTTTGAGTTGTGGTTGTGGTAATATTGAAGTTATACTAGTAAGGTGTTGTGGATCTAGAAATACTTGTGTTGAAGCTAGTGATTCCCGTAGAATGCATGTATGGTGAACCGCTTGTGATGAAGTCTGAGCATGATTAGTTTATTGATTGTCATCCTTTGTGTAGCGGTCGGGATCGCGCGATGGTTTATACCTACCAACCCTTCTCCTAGGAGTATGCGTTGAATGCTTTGTTTCGATTACTACTAGAACTTTTGCAACAAGTATATGAGTTCTTCATGACTAATGTTGAGTCCATAGTTTAGATGCACTTTCACCTTCCACCATCACTATCTTCTTTAGTGCTATGCAACTTTCGCCGGTGCATAAACCCACCATATAGCCTCCCTCAAAACAACCACCGTACCTACCTACTATGGCATTTTTCAAAGCCATTCCGAGATATATTGCATTGCAACTACCACCATGACATGTGCCACAGCTTCTACATTGCCACTGCATGATCATAAGATAGCTAGCATGATGTTTCCATTGATGTCTATGCCATGCTAGATCATTGTCACGGTACACTACCAAAGGCATTTCATATAGAGTCATCATTGCTCTAAGTTTTGAGTTGTAAGTGTGATGATCATCATTGATGGAGCATTGTCCCATGTGAGGAAATAAAAGAGGCCAGCGAAGCCCATTTACAAAAACAGGCCAAAGATGCCCACAAAAAAAATATATAAAAAGATGCCAAAGAGCCCACCAAAAAAATGAGAGAAAAAGAGAGAAGGGACAATGCTACTATCTTTCCACACTTGTGCTTATTAAACACCATGATCTTCATGATTGAGAGTCTCTCGTTTTGTCACCACCATATAGCTAGTGGGAAATTTTCATTATATAACTTGGCTTGTATATTCCAATGATGGGCTTCCTCAAAATTGCCTTAGGTCTTCGTGAGCAAGCAAGTTGGATGCACACCCATCAGTTTTCTTTAAGTGCTTTCACATACTCTTAGCTCTAGTGCATCATTTGTATGGAAATCCCTACTCATTCACATTGATATCTATTGAAGAGCATCTCCATGGCTCATTGATATGCCTAGTCAATGTGACCATCTTCTCCTTGTTTGCCTTGCAACCTCCACCACACTCCATTCCACTTATAGTGCTAAAACCATGGCTCACGCTCATTTATTGCGTGAGAGTTGAAAAAGTTTGAGAAAGTAAAGGTGTGAAAACAATTACTTGGCCAATACCGAGGTTGTGCACGATTTAAATTCGTTGTGCAAGGATGATATAGCACAGCCAGACTATATGATTTTGTAGGGATAACTTTCTTTTGGCCTTGTTATTTTGAAAGTTCATGATTACCTTGCTAGTTTGCTTGAAGTATTATTATCTCCACGTCAATAGAAAACAATTGTTTTGATTCTAATGGATCCGAACATTCATGTCACATAAGAGGAGTTACAAAGGACATCTATGCTAGGTAGCGTGAAGGCATAAAAAATTCATTCTTTATCACTTCCCTACTCGAGGATGAGCAGGAGTTAAGCTTGGGGATGCTTGATACATCTCAAACGTATCTATAATTTTTGATGGTTTCATGCTGTTATCTTGTCAACTTTGGATGTTTTATATAACTTTTATATCTTTTTTGGGACTAACTTATTAATTCAGTGCCAAGTGCCAGTTCCTGTTTTTTCTGTGTTTTTGACTCTTTTCAGATCTCATTTTGGAACGGAGTCCAAACGGAATAAAATCCCCGAAATGAATTTTCCGAAACAGAAGAAGATCGGGGGACTTGAGGGCCAAGGAAGGAGGCCCACAGGGAGCCCACAAGCCCTGTAGCCGCGGCCAGGGGGGGCCCGCGGCTACCAGGCTTGTGGCCCCCCTGGCGCTCCCCTGCCCTAGCTCTTTGGCCTATATATTCCCTAAAATCCCAGAAAAAATCAGGGCGTCCACGAAACCACTTTTCCGCCGCCGCAAGCTTCCGTTTCCGCGAGATCTCATCTGGAGACCCTTCCCGGTGCCCTGCCGGAGGGGACTTTGGAGCTGGAGGGCTTCTACATCAACATCATGGCCTCTCCAATGACTCGTGAGTAGTCTACTTCAGACCTACGGGTCCGTAGTTAGTAGCTAGATGGCTTCTTCTCTCTCTTGGATCTTCAATACAAAGTTCTCCATGATCTTCATGGAGATCTATCCGATGTAATCCTCTTTGGCGGTGTGTTTGTCGAGATCCGATGAATTATGGATTTGTGATCAGTTATATTTGAGTCTTTGCTGATTTCTTATATGCATGATTTAATATCCTTGTAAGTCTCTCCGAGTCTTGGGTTTTGTTTGCCAACTAGATCTATGATTCTTGCAATGGGAGAAGTGCTTGGTTTTGGGTTCATACTGTGCGGTAACGTTTCCCAGTGACAGAAGTGGTAGCAAGGCATGCATCATGTTGTTGCCATCAAGGGTAACAAGATGGGCTTTCATCATAGATTTGAGATTGTCCATCTACATCATGTCATCTTGCTTAAGGCGTTACTTTGTTCTTATGAACTCAATACACTACATGCATGTTGGATAGAGGTCGACGTGTGGAGTAATAGTAGTAGATGCAGAAAGTATCGGTCTACTTGTTTTGGACGTGATGCCTATATGTATGATCATTGCCATAGACAACACCATGACTTTGCGTGGTTCTATCAATTGCTCGATAGTAATTCATTCACCCACCATCTACTTGCTTTCATGAGAGAAGCCACTAGTGAACACTACGGCCCCCGGGTCTACTCACAATTATTGTCACCGCTTTTACTTTTACTTTGCTTTGTTTGCTTTTTGCTTTCAGTTTTTCACTTTGCAAACAATCCATAAGGGATTGACAACCCCTTCATAGCGTTGGGAGCAAGCTCTTTGTGTTTGTGCAGGTACTTATGACTTGACGTGATCCTCCTACTTGATTGATACCTTTGTTCTCAAACTGAGGGAAACTACATCACCCTTTCCTCTTCAAGGGAACACCAACGCAAGGCTCCAAGGCCGCGGGGGAATCCTTTGCATACTTGCCAAGGAAATCCCTATAGGCGTAGCCAGCAGCACGCGCCGGCCGAAACTTACGGCCGGCAGCGCGCGGGACGCACGATCCACCAACCCCCGCACGTCTGCACCGTTGGATCTCCATGCAACATTTTTCATCCCGATGCAGCAAAATTTCGATGCAATGCAGCATTTTTTTCAACTGTTGCAACAAAAAACAAAATATGTAGCAAAATAATATTTACGTGATCGTGGCAAAAAAACGAAGCTGATGGTGCATGGTAGCAAAAGTCAAACGCCGGTTGTAACAAATATTTACGTGACGTGTATGCAACTTTTTTAGTGAACGGTTGCAACAAAAAATGATGCCGGTTGTTGGAAAAATTAGCACGGTTGTAGCAAAAGTAAAAAACATCGATTGTAATGAAAAATCCGACGAACTGAAGATGCAACCAAACATATATGCAACTTTTTTACTCGAAAAATGTGGCAAAAAAATAACGCTTGCAGGAAAAATGACGCTGGTTGCAACAATTTAAACGAAAAAATGTTACATGCCCAGTCAAAGGGCGCGCGCGGTCCCGTGCGGCCAGCCGAACGATTCGGTCGGCGCACCGGCTAGAAACGATTCCCTTAAAACATGTGCATCGGCTTCTTATCGGGGCAATTGGGTTAGGAACACACTACTATAGAGGTCAATTACTCATTGATTTCAACTACTCCATGGATTCAGCGGATCAGGCCATAGACGGGAAGGAGAGGAGCACTCGAGGAAGAAGAGACCGAAGTAAAGGAGGCCGAAGCCGTCTTGGTCCTAGCCAAATCAGTTCGTAGCCCACTCACTTGTATTCGTAGTTGTTGTCTTCCATTGCTTCACAGCAGCCCCCACCCAATAGGCGCAACCAATGATCCATCCCATGACGAGAGTAGGGTTGGTCACTAACATTTTCTCTTCCTTAAAATTCAGCTTGACCTCAAGCCGATGCCACGTTGAACCTTCTAGATCCCATGGTAATTGATGCTTCATGACTTCGGTAAGGTCGCGATGGGTGTTGTAGTTGAGGTGGAACTTGTCAAGGTTGAGGGAGCAGACAACGCCGACTTGCTCAAGGAAGTAGTTTTGTGTGATATTCACTTGCTCACAAAAATCTTTAGGTAGTAGGGTTGGTGTTGTAGCATTACTCCTTCCAATTACTTTAGCTTCTTGGAAACAACTAATAAAACAGAAAAGGGCCGACATGCCTGGATCCCATGACAACTTCCCTTGACAAAATGCCACACATCAGAAGCTCCACATGGCAACGTAAACAAAGAAGTGAAATGCCACAGTACTTGTCATGCTAGCACAACATGGTGAGTGAAGTGACCATGCAAATTGCCAAGCGAAACATTCAAAATCATGTTGTGTAGTAGCTTCCACACTCAGCCTTTTGCAGGTTAGGCAACCGAACTCCACCAAGTGAAGACATGCTAGTGTTGTGTAATGATAGTTCGCATAGTTGCAGCCACCAGGATCCCATGGCAACTCTACATTCTGTGTTGGTAGTACTAAGAGGAGAGGATGGGGCTCACAGAGACTTTTGTCTTGTATTCTTCCCTTGGGAAGCTCCAAGTACTCATGTGTGCTAGGTTGGCTTTTCAGTTCAATGTCCATAACAAGGATCATATGGAGTGCTACCATTAGTGCCCGTATAAATTTCTCACGGTTGTTGTGCTTCATGTTGTCAAGAAGGAAACAAGCCCATGTAGTCTTGAAGCCTGAATAGCACACGTACCGAACAACAACCTGACCAACTCGAGAACTAGCATTTTTAGAGTAATCCTCCTTAACTGGAATTGCACTTGTCCATTGAAACTTGCCAAATCCGGATAAAATGAGGCATGAGCTAACCTAGTTTTGCAAGAATTCGTCAACCATCAACTCTAACTCACAAGAATTCTAGGAAGAAGGGTTGCTTCCCATTAGTATCCATTGGTTCATAACTGGTTTCATATACTTCGAGAGGTCCAGTCTACTTCAGTGAAGAATTGTAGACCCATGATGAAATTCCTTCACCCATTTATAGCTCATATAGACAACAGCCAGGTCAACTGAAATCATGCCATGGCCATATACTATCTCAGTTGCAAGAGGACATAACTGAAGACAAGACATCAAGATTACATGACTGAAGGACCAAGGAATTTCCCAATGAAAAATTTCTGAACCTAGTGGATGCACCTCAAGATCCCTTGAATCCCAGAAAATTAGATAAATAGTTGTTCTCATTAAAGTTTTACATGTAGCAATATACCATGGAAAGGGTGCAAAACAATACCATGCAGTATTTGCACATAGGAATACCTTGTATCTAAAGTATCACCCAAGAACTTCTTCACATGAACATTGTGCTATCTGAGTTACCTCCAAAAGTTATGTCGTAAGAGAACTAGAAGCACAACCAATTGGAAGGAATTTCAACACTGATCAGGTGAGCAACACATTCTTAGGAATTCCAATGACAAATTGTTCTGGCGTTTGCAGAATCTGTACCTCCAGCAGCGGTGGCCAAAACGGCGACAGCGAGAACAACGACATGGAATAATGCAAGAGCAACCTTTGCATAGGAACTATTGGGCTCACGTCGTCCACGGGCAGGTGCGCCTCATCAGTCACATGGGTAGTGAGCTCAAGGACTACGTCCCGGGTGGTGGTAGATGAACTTGATGTTGTAGATGAGGTAACCCTTGACACTAATGTGGGCACTTCCTAGCTTGAACACAATGTCGAACAGGTAGTGGGCGTCAGCATGGAAAGCTTGAGGTCATTTGCTGCACGGGCAACATCGGGAGAAGATGAAGAAGGTCAAACGAATTCGCCGACTAGAAGGTCGCAGAAATGTCGAATCTCCGGAGTGAGGTCTTGGTGGTGTTGCATACGAGGTTGATGACAACTCTTGCAACAATAGCTATTGGGGCACTCGCGGTCACATTCTGGACTCAGGCCGATGTAGAGTCCAGCGCCGCTGCTGTTGGAATGTGCTTACATATGGGCGTGTGCGCGGATGCCACATCGGAACATGTGGTGGAGATTGTCCAATGTCTGAGGAAGTTCACCGTTGTTGAGGAGGCTCCAAAGTCGTCCAATGCGGAGGTTGGTGTTGAGCTTGCGGTCTCTAGCTCGAGGCTAAAGCTATAGTGTTTGGAGACGACACTAGCGGTGACCTTGGATGAAGGTGATGTTGCAGCAGAAGGAGACTCTCACACCGACATGATGGTGTTGCGGCTTGGGCATTGCGTCGAACAGGTTGGGGATGACGTGGCAGTGAGGTCAACGTTGTTTGATGCGGTCTTGCTCGGGTCATTCCCGAGATGCAGAGTGGCCCTAGAGTTGTTGGAGGCCGTCGTGGTGGTCGCAGCAGGCATGCCTAAAGTGGTGATGATGATGTTGTGGATACCCATCGCTCAAGCATGGCGTCTCTCTTTGATCTTCTCGCGGATACGTCGCCTTGAGCCATCGGTATAGGCACACATGTCCACGGCCGCCTCGACGGAGCTCAAGAGTCGTGCCTTCCAATACATGGAATTGAGTATGAGTGGTGAAATTGAATGACAGTGGTGGGAATTGGTTCTAATACCAATTGCTAGCAACACACTTGTACAGAGATCAATTACTCATTGATTTCAACTACAAGCCATTGATTCAGCAGATGAGGCCATGTGAGGGAAAGAAAGGAGCACCAGAGGAAGAAGAGACCGAAGCAAAGAAGGCCGAAGCCGTTCAGGTCCTAGCCGAGTCGTTCGTATCCCACTCACTTGTATTTGTAATTTTTGTCTTCCATTGCCTCCCAAAGCCCCGACCCAATAGGCGCAACCAATGGTCCAGCCCATGACAAGACTAGGGTTGGTCGCTAACAGATTGTTATAACATTAATCTTCTGGTCCTAGGATCAGAAGAGTGTTACTCTCTCTCTCTATTTATATAGATAATACATAATATTATAATATATATATATATATATATATATATATATATATATATATATATATTCTTGCCCACCAGATGCCGCCAGGACGTGAGACAAAAGGTTGTGTTTCAAGAGGAGGCAACAATGGCAATGATGTACCGCCATACGTGCAACAATTACTTCAAGGACAAGGCCAGTTGATCCAGTTGGTTGTTCAGAACATGGGAATGAGCAACAACAACTTGCTGCCACCACCTCCACCTATGGATATGCTTAACAGGTTCTTGAGGTTGAATCCTCATAGATTCTCCACCACCCCTGAAGCTATTATGCTTGATGATTGGCTCCATTCAGTCAATAGGAACTTGGAGACTCTTGGTTGCACAGATGCAGAGAGAGTGAGGTTTGTCTCACTTTTTTAGAGGGTCCCTTTGCTGCTTGATGGGAGAACTACTTGGTCACTTATTCCATTGCTACTATTACTCGGGCGTAGTTTGAGGCAACCTTTGGCACCGCACATGTGTCTGTTGGTGCCATGTGTCTTAAATCGAAGCAGTTCCACAACTTGCGTCAAAGAGGTCGCAGAGTTAATGAGTATGTGGAGGAATTTAATAAGGTTGCACATTATGCTCATAATGGTTTTATTACTAATGTAGCTAGGTAGGAGAAATTCTTTGAGGGCCTAAATGATGAGTTGGGCATTCAGTTGACACTGACCACTTTTGGTAGTTGCCAGGAACTTGTTGATAAGCCCATTGTGCTTGAGGGGAAGCATCATGCCATAGAGAACCAGAATAGGTAGTACAAAAACAACAGCCACATGTAAAAATCTATACCACAACAGAAGCCACACACTTCATATCATGGTAATGGAGATAATGGACATAATCATCCTGCAGGTAATGGACATAATCATAATGGAGGGAATGGCCACAACCATCATGTCCACCATCATCACAATGGGAACAAGTGTAACAATGGCAATGGTTACGGCAATGGTAATGGAGGGAATAATAACCAAAACCGTCGAAGTATGCCGGTGTAGAAAGACCTTAGCCAGATTCAGTGCTACAAGTGTAGGAAGATGGGGCACTACTCTAATGCATGCCCAAAGGGCAAGAACGATAATGGGAATTCTGAGTCAACAAGGCAAACCTCTTTCAAAAGGGTCATGTCAACCATTTTAAAGTGGAGGAGGTCTAAAGTGAGCCAGCTGCAGTGACTGGTAAGTTTTTGCGCAATTCCCTCTGCTGAGGTCAACATGTTTGATTATATTGAAGACACAAGGTGTGGGTATTAATCTGGGTATGGACTGGTTACATTTATATGAAGGTGTTACTGATTGTGCATGTCAAGCTATTTTTCTCAGTGCACCACGAGGGAAGAGAATCAAATATGTATGTAAGTATGTACAAAAGCAAATGGAGGTTAACTCTCTAAAAGGGGTAGGCTCGAGGATGTGCTAGTTGTGAAGGATTATCGAGATGTGCTTCCAGAGGAGTTGCAAGGTAAGCTACCTTATAGAGATGTTGAGTTTCTTATAGATTTAATACCAGGTAGTAGATGTATTGCAAACAATCCTTATTGAATGCCTCCTCAAGAGTAAGAGAAATTGAAGAATTGTATAAGGGAATTGCAGGCTCAAGGATTTATTCGCCCAAGTTCATCACCTTGGGGAGCTCCTGTCGTGTTTGTTGATAAGAAGGATGGAACTCTGAGAATTTGTGTTGATTATCATTCAGTGAATGAGGTAAACTTTAAGAATAAGTACCCTTCACCTATGCTAAATGATCTGTTTGACCAGTTGGTGGGAGCTACTATGATTTCTAAGATTTTTCTTTGTTTTGTTTATTGTCACTTAAAGATTCATGAGCAAGATATTCCACACACTACTACCACTATGAGGCATGGGTTGTATGAGTATACTGTTATGTCCTTTGGATTGACTAATACCCGTGCATACTACATGAATATGATGAACATGGTGTTTATGGTGTTCTTGGATAAGTGTGTGTAGGATCGAAAGTATGTCTAGAGTGGTTGATTAGACTACTTGAAAAGATAATTTTTTTGCCTTTTCCCAATTTTATTTGAGAGGCAGTTATGGCAGTTATAACAGGTCAAGTACACCCTACACATGCATTTCTAAGAGTGTAGCAGCCAAAATTAAGACATGCAAGTGCAACCTAAAGGAGTAAGGTAGGGAGATCAAACGCATGAGGTTCACACGACGATTTTTGGCATGGTTCCGATAGGTGGCGCTATCACACGTCGATGTTAGTGGAGACTTCAATCCACGGAGGCTAACGACTGTGAGAGTCCACGGAGGGCTCCACCCACGGAGGGTCCACAAAGAAGCGGCCTTATCTATTCCACCACGGCTTCCGTCCACTGAGGACTAGCCTTACTCACGATAGATCTTCACGAAGTAGGCGATTTCCTTGCCATTACAAATATCTTGGTTCAACTCCACAACACGAAGTAGGAGGCTCCCAAGAGACACCTAACCAATCTAGGAGGCACCACACTCCAAAAGGTAATGGATGGGGTAGACCAATGAAATCCTTGCTCTTGTGCTTCTAAAGATAGTCTCCTCAACACAAAATCACCCTCTCACTTAATATGCATGGGTAAGAGAGATTGATTTGGTGGAAAGTAGCTTGGGAAGGCTAGAGATCAAGATTCAAATGAATTGAGTGGAATATCTTGGTCTCAACACATGAGGAGGTGGTTCTCTCTCAGAAAATGGATCTCGCAATGAAGTGTGTGCTCTGATAGCTTCTCACATGAATGAGAGGTGGGTGGAGGGGTATATATAGGAAGCATTCAAAATCCAACCGTTACACAGAAAGTGGCAAAGTTGGTGACATCAAAGTTGAAAACTCTGTGGTATCGATTAGCACAAAGGTGTGAAATTTTGAATCTCGGTGAGACCGATATATGAAACTCGGTGGCACCGAAAAGGTAGCTAACGGTCAGATGGCCAAACTCAGTGGCATCGATACTCAAACTCAGAAATTCTGATTTTGTGTATCTTGGAAACAGAATGTTCGTCACACTCAACTCGGTAGCATCGATATGGATTCGGTTGCACCGATTTGGTGGCAGTGACTAGGGTTTCTGTCTAGGATCAAACTGGGTGGGTCCAAAATATGAAAGTTGGTGACACCGAATTTGTGTATGTGTAATTTCACAGAATGGTTTTGTGGGAAAAATGAGTGAGTATTTTGGTGGCTAAACTAGAGCACTCTGAGAAATCACTTCATTTTACTACCTCACCCCCTTTTAATAGTATTGGCTTTCCTATGGACTCAAATGTGATTTCTCACAAAATAGAAAATGAAGAGTCTTCTAGCTTGAAGCTTGAGCCAATATTATTCGTTTCTTGCATCAAGGGGCATCTCCACATAAACCTTTAGCCATAGCATCTTTTTGAACTTTTCTGAAATATACTTGGAAAACATATTAGTCCAATGATGCATATGTTGTGATCAATTATCAAAACCACCCTAGGGAGCAATTGTGCTTTCAGTCTCCCTCTTTTTGGTAATGGCTCACAACATATAGATCAAAGCTTCAACAAAAGATAAAATCAATGATTAGCATTGACGGTTTGAGAAGTATGTGAAAAGCAAGAGCTCCCCCTAAATTTGTGCATTATTTAAAATTTGTTTTCGAATGCAAATGCACAATCAATTAGGATCATGGGTCACTCTTCCATGTCACATACATCTAGGTGGTGCGTAAACAAGATAAGAATGAATAGTAAGCACATGACACCAACAAGATAAGTGAATGATCATCACAAGGAGAGATAAAAGATAGTAATGTAGCATCACACAAGATAAACGTATGATCACACACAAGATAAAGTCATGCAAAAGATCAAAGTTTTAAAACCAAACGAGAGAAAATAAATCAAAATCTCTCTCTCGCACGATGTCTATGATGTATACATTTCTCCCCCTTTGGCCATAAGTTACCAAAAAGTTCAAAAGGTATAGAACTACGTGTCTCTTTGGGCAGATGATGATGGGGTTGAAACAAGAGCGTTCGTGAAGTCTTGTGCATATTGTCCTGGAGATGGAGGAGTGGATACTGGAGGTGTATGAGTTGATCTTGGAGGTGGAGCTGAACGTGCAGATGCTTGAGCAAATGAAGTCTGTCGTGTCTCCGGAGTAGGTACAACAACATATGTGGGCTTGGTACTGAACTGAGTGGTAGTGCGAGGAGGTGACTCTTCATCATCATCATCATTGTTGTCATCACTGACATCATCATTTGAGAGAGGAATCTTCATAGAGTCAACTTCATGTTGAAGTTGTTTCACTATAGTGTTCTGTTTCGTGATCTTCACATCCATGTCATGAAATTTTGTCTCCACAACTTCCTCAAGGCTCTTCTCATTTTGCAGAATCTCCTGAATGTTCTTCTCCATGCCTTCGACAGAGCTAACTAGAAATACCATTTCCTCAGCTTGAGTCCTGAGCTGCGGAACTGGTGGTGGCCTGTTTCTAGCAGCCTCAGCTTTTGCTGCCTCTGGTGCCATCCTAGCTGCAGCAAAATTGTGATCGTTGTCATCCATCACCACTTCCATATCTTCAAACACTGGTTGAAGAGGTAGATGGGGATGATCAAGTAGATATACATGCTTGCCTAGCTTGGCATTGATAAACATCTGAATGTGGGGGGCATATCCACATGATCTCTTTTGATCAGCGGCAGTCCTTCAAATAGTCTCTACTATCAAATCCATCACTCTGAATCTGGTGTGAGTGTCCAAGTGGTGCAACAAGTTGATGGAGTGTCCTCTGATCATCTTCTCATCACCTTATTTAGGCATCAAGGTGTATCTCACAATAGTGTTTATTGTGGGTATTCGTGCTTGCAAGAAATAAACTGAGCCCATCTTGTTACTAGCCAAATAATCATGAGGAATTTGTTTGTACATATTGGCCATGGAGTTGTGACTCTTCTTTGCTTCACAATACACATCAACATCACTCTCTTTTTACTTAGGGGCACCAATGATAGTGGCCCATCATCAATTGTAGCTTCGTACTTGTGACCATCAGTCACACAGACCAAATAACCATCTACAGAGAAATGAAAAGTTGCATAAAATTACATGATCAGCTCATCATTCCATGGGGTCATCTCTTTTCCAACAAAATTCTGAATGTCCACTAGCCTGAAATTTTCTTGCACATGGGGAAAGAAATTCTCATTCTCCTTGATATATGCCCAGTCAACATACCTCATTTCACTGATAGCTGGACTCTTTTCATACAAGAGAGTCTCATAGAAATCTTGTTGTTCCTTGGTATGAAACCTTGGATCAATAGCAGTTCTTCTTCTGACAGCATATGGGTCAACAACTCTCCACTTCCTTAGACATGCATCCTTTCTCTTCTTCATGTCTTCAGCTATAGGATGAGCATCATTATGAATTGGCAGATGTGATCTGAGCTTCATAAGAATGGTTGCATCCTCATCATCCTCTTCCTCTGCAGCAGGGGCACCGGAAGAAGGGCCTTTCTTGTTAGCAGCTGCTGGGATGTCCTTTGTAGTCTTCCGGTGAGCTACAAACTTCTTGTCCTTAGGAGGCTTTGGAGCAGACTTCATAGCATGAGTCAGAAGCTTCTTCTTGGGAGGAGCTGGAATCTCACCATATTAAGTAGCAGCTTCTTCAGGGTCCTCAAACATGGAGGTAGGTCTTCCAACAACACAAACTACTCTCTTCCTTGCTCTCTTAGTACCTGCCTTCTCAGGGGCATCATTTGTGGAAGGTGTTGTGTTTTTATTCACAAAGTCAGGCGCTCTCAAATTGGCAGCACTAGCATATCTTCCTGACAACTTTCCTTGGAGGAGCCTTAGGAGGAGCTGAAGATTCTTCAGGCATAAAATCTGAGTCCTCTTCATCAGAATTATGTATCTTCCTCTCCCTGGTGGCTGCCTTGGGCAAGTCATGGGAGGTGGGAGAACTTGGGTCAGAGGCAAACTTTTCTAGACTAGATCGTGAGTCTATCTCAACACTCTGTTCTCTGAAATCATTCTAACTTTCATCTGAACCACACATCTTTGACAAGCAAGCATAATATCAGCAGCAAGCAACAAATACTGTGAAGATATAGGAAAGATAAAGGATTGAGCATCACAAAATTCAGATGTTTTCAAAAATTTGAACAAAGAAATCCTTAGTTTTAACTTTCTCCATAACACATTTTGGTGGCACCGAGTTTGAACTTTCGGAGTCTCCGAGACATATGATCTCCTTAACAGAAACTTGGTCATCATTTTCGGTGGCACAAAAAATGACAACTCGGTTTCACCGAGATCATTCTCAGAAACCCTAGGTCCAAAATCGGTAGCATCGAGTTTTGCAACTCCAAGTCACCGAGATGGGGTCTGCGGACAGCTAACCCTAAAAACTTCCTCGTCCTCTAATCTACGTGATTTTCTGGTGGATGGGGAGGTTTGCAGATGGTGGAACATAGATAAATCTTTCCAATGCGTCGGAATTAGATGGAGGAATGCAAAGGAGGATCCGAACCATACCCTAATTCGGCGGTGGTCCAGCTACGGCGGCGACGGCGGTGAAGAATCCATCGACAGCGGTGAATCCCAGGGGTGGAGGCGCACGGGGAGTAAAGGCAACGACCAGGGGTCCGAGAGGCACCGTAGGGTTTTCGGACAGAACGACTTTGACTATTGGAAATCAAAGATTCGGTCCACTAGAATTTCTACCCTTCTACTGTTGGTGTCACCGATATAACAAAATCGGTGTCACCGAGTTCCTCCACTCTTAGTTGACAAGGAAACTCGGTGTAACCGAGTTTGTGATTTCGATGGTACCGAGATGAAATCCTAGATCAACTCTGGGAATTAGTGGAACCGTGTTTGTGAAGTTGGTTTCACCGAGTTCGTTCTCATAGAGCTTTTGGAAGTCAGCCATTGACGATACGAAACTCCAGGTGCACCTACACACAGATGGATCGATAGGTGCTTGTTCAAGTTTTGTGATGAAGCATGAATAGAAGTTGAGATGAGATAGCATAGATAGCTAGAGAAGGGTCCTAGGCATTCTTGTGCATCCAATTGGCAAAAGATAAATCAAAAGCCAAATAACAACAATTGGATGTCCTCGAATGGGCAAACACATGCAGGCCAACATGCTCACACAAAAATAATGCTAGAGAAAATATGGTGAACATGCAAAAACATCCTAGCAGCTATCAAGCAGATGGGCGATGACAAAGTCATATATATATGAGTATATTGACTTAGGAGCCACGTAAGAATACTTGATCATAGGTAATACTCATCATTAAGCACAAGTGGGGTTACCACTTTTACATAAGCATTAGTGTGTTCATATACTTAGGAGATGCTTGTACTCAAGATTTAGCGTAAAGCTCCTCCTTGATATGACATCCCCCATTAAGAGGGACAAACTAACCTTGAGTTTTGTCGTAGAAGACTTCAAGTAGGTGTAGTAGTTGTGGATGCTCATTGTTGATGAAGATCATCTTGAGTTGGGAGCAATCCTTGTTGTTTCTTACTCTTCTCACCTACATGGATTAGTCCCAAAGCAATAGGATCGTATGCAGGAATATCTATGGACATGGAGTGAAAGACAAATGGAATGATGTCCAAAGATGCATTAATTACCTTGTCCTTTGCTTACCTTTTAGGGAATGTGTGACTCCTTGAAATAATGCATATGGTTGAGTTTTATTGCATATAGTTCATGCCAAAATGAATAAGAGTGAATTTCATTGGTAGAGTCACCCCTCAAGAACTCTCTAGTTTTCCTCTTGGGAATCCACATCAAATTGATGGGGATCCTTGGAGTTGTGGTAGCACTAGATGTGGTAGTGCTAGAAGTGTCTTTGGGAATCCACTTGACCTTGACGTGGGGTTCTTCTTCATATAGGTCAATGTCTTTTTGAAGCTTTCCCTTGCCCTTGTGGTCTTGTGGTGGAAGGTCATCTTGTGAACTTGTTCCCTTGGGAGGAGTAGGATCATACTTCTCCTCATGAGGAACAAACTAAGGAATGGGATATGAACCTTCTTCCCTATCATCTACGTTGACGTTGAAGTAGCCAACACCTTGTTTCTTCTGATATCCTCCTTGCTTGCATACAATTTACTTAAATTGTTTACTTCCGGCAAGACTCTTGAAGCCACCTCTCTATAATCCCTTTCAATAAATCATTTTCTTGCTTAAGTTTAACTTGGCTAAGAGGATCATTAGTGGAATCAAGAGAGTTAGTAGCAACAATATTAGGTTTAGCTTTAGCATTGTTGTTACTAGATGAAAAAACTTAGTTGCCTTTGTTACTAGTGTTCTTGGGTTTAACTTGTGGAACAAAAGTTGACAAGAGTAATCGTTTGGCTAGATAAGAAGAACTCTTGTTTCGAAGATCATCATTGATTGCTTTTAGGAACTCATGCTCTTGCTCCAAATTGAGCTTCTCGAAGCGTAGCTTCTCATGAGTTCTTGCAAGCTCTCTATGATCTTCTCGAGTAGTTTCATGAGCTAACTTAAGAGTGTCTAATTCTTGAGTTATTCGTTCAATATCTTTCTTATCATCATCGTTCGATTTCTCTTGACTAGCATGATAATTAGCAAGTTAATTTTGAGTGCAATCACTAGTTTTATCAAAGAACAAGTCATCTTCTCCTAACAAGTGATCCTCATCACTATTGAAATCAAGATACTCGAGATGTGATACCTTGGGGCCTATAGCCATGAAGAAGTTTTCGACTCCCTCATTTATTGAATCAAATAAGTCATAGGAGTGGGAGGAAACGAGTGCAATGTCGGCAACACCTTCATCTTGACTATAGTTGGAGTTGGAGTGATATCTTCTCTCGGAGTGGTGATCAGACTCGGAGCCGGAGATCCATTCACCAACATGAGCTTGATGTCTTCTTCTTGAGCTGCTCTTGGTGTATATGTCCTTCTTTTCTGATTCCTTGCCTCTCCGTGAGTATCTTCGTTCATGACGATCTTCTCTGCTCCTTCTCTCTGTGTGAGGTGACTTATCTCTTGAGCTTCGTCTTCGAGGTGACTCTTCTCTTTGTTTGTAGGGAGCCGAGCACTCATTGGAGTATCTTACAGGCTTCCCACAATTGTAGCAGTTTCGGTCATGACTAGACGAACGTTTCTCATCATGTCTTGAGCTTGAGCTCTTCTCTTTGCCTCTACTCCTGTAGAACTTGTTGAATTTTCGGACCGTGAGGCTTATCTCTTCATCAGTGACAAGATTGTCCTTTCAAGTAGCGGGAGCATCACATGAAGCTTTGTAACCACCGCTTGACTTGTTGTGCAGCTCATCTTTGTCCTTGAGTGACATCTCATGAGTGACAATCCTACCAATGACTTCATTTGAATCAACGTGCACACTATGTCATACTTTCCATCAAGAGCTCTAAGTATCTTCTTGATGATGAATTTGTCGGACATCTCTCCGCTTCCTAGACCGACAATCTCATTGGTGATGAGTGCTAGCCTAGAGTACATTTGAGCGACACCTTTACCATCCTTCATCTTGAAATTGTCAAGCTGACTATGAAGAACATCCAAATTAGATTCTCCGACAGAATCAACACCTTCGTGCATATCGATCAAAGTATCCCAAATTTCTTTTGCATTCAAGTTGGAGACAGTTGAAGATGATGTTGCAGGCTGAGCATTAAGTTGCAACATCTTTAGTTCATCAGTTGTCGTATCATGATCCGGTTCACGCCCTTCTCCGAAGAAATCACCTTGCACACCAACACGAATAACAGCCCAAACATGAGGATTAAAGGCAAGTATATGCATTTTCATATTATGCTTCCAACTAGCAAAACTAGTGCCATTGAAGTAAGGACCTCTACGATGATAATTTTCCCTCACTAAATGTCATAATCTCCTAGGTTGTTAAACCAATGAAATGGAGATCAAAGCTCTGCACTACTAGGAAAAGGCCTGCTAGTGGCACACCTGTTTTGGCTACTAATGGCGCACTACAGGTGCGCCACTAGCATCACGCCATTAGAATTTTTTACTAATGACGCACCACAGGTGCGCCATTAGTATCTGGGATACTAATGGCGCACCAGGCAGTGCGCCATTAGTATAGCTCATGGTGCGCCATTAGTATCTGGTATACTAATGGCGCACCACTCATGATGCGCCATTAGTATCTGGTATACTAATGGCGCACCAGGCAGTGCGCCATTAGTAAGCCCATGGTGCTCTTTTATTATGCCTCCCAAGGCATATATACTAATGGCGCACCAGGCAGTGCGCCATTAGTATAGCCCATGGTGCTCCATTAGTATCTGCTTTCTGGCATATATATGTTCTGTTTCAAAACCACAAATTAAACAACACATAACATATATATAATACATAATATGTGCCTAATAGTTTTACTGATCCACAACACATAACATATATGCAAATTTGCATAACAAATTTCAAGATCCATATATCAAAATTCCATAGCATACATACATCCAAAATTCCATAGCATCCATATATACATATAGTTCCATAGCATCCATACATCCAAAATTCCATAGCATCCATATATGACATCCCAGAAATGGCCTTCTCCCTGTTACCCTGCTTTGACTCTACACTCTCAGCCCTACTTGAGGAAGAGCAAAACGTATGTCCTGATACCAAGCTCATTCCCCCAATCAATGAGACACTTGCAACACTAGGATACTATCAAGCTGCTAATGGAGAGGTCAGCATAGAGCAATTCGGCCAACCACGGCTTCCCCAGAGCATAGATGAACCCTTGCTGGCAATGCAAATGAGCAGCACTGCGCCTATCTCGATGCCAAACTTCCATGCAGCACTGGTAAAAGAAACATGCTTAACTATAAAATTAGCTTACAAATGATACTTATTTGAAATCTCTTTGACCTCTAAACAGAACGGGGGTAACAATCAAGACCTGGTAAATGGATGCAACGGAAGCCCGCCAACATTACCTCCAACAGAGGTCTCAGGTTTAGATGATTCCACCTTCAAAGTTGTGCGTCTTTCAGCTGAACAGAGGAAGGAAAAGATCCACAGGTACATAAAGAAAAGGAACAAGAGGAATTTCAGCAAAAAAATAAAGGTAATATGGAGCATCCTGCACAAAGTACTGCTTGCATAGGCATCTTACCAATTCAATTCTGATGACACGCGACAAAATGCATTATGCTTGCAGAAAAACTTTAGCAGACAGCAGGCCCCGTGTCCGTGGAAGGTTTGCAAAGAATGAGGAACTTTGTGAAGCAACAAGATCAAGCTCCCAAAATTATGATGAGTATGGACAGATTGTAAGTCTTCTAGTATATTACACTATCTTGTCTTACCAGAAACATCCCAGTTTATTAATAAATATGGTCATGTACTCATCAAGTCATATTTTACATTGCTCCATCAAGGTCAGTAATAAAAAAGAATATAATCATGTAATAATTTTCTAAACTAATATTCATGCTTGTATTTTTTTAGGCGGGTGCACATGGAGAAGACATGCTTGACACGTCCGATATCCTCGCACATTTGAGTGGAATAAACAACTATAGCTACAAGTATCTTTATACCATTGAATCATGGATATGATCACCGCAACTGCACAAACTAAAGTCTGCGTTCTGTTTTCAGTTGTGCAACCATAATCCATAGTTTCCCCTTGATCCTAGTAGAATAAGGCTACAGCTTTACAAGTTCTGTCACGGGAGAAGTGCTTTTAGTTCAAGTTATTGTAGACCTGGTGTATTGCATCAATCTGTTCTCACTTGATTACATTCTTACAGTGAGTGTGATAGTTAGAGTCTCCAGAGCAGTGATATGTAAATAGAATTGTGTCCTTGTCAGAATAAACAGTATCAAGAATTACCCAAACTATTTGTCATTCTAAGGTCTCCCTACTTGGTGTACATAATAACAATATTGACGGGACAACAAGGCGTGAAAGTAAGACAACTTTGGAGAATGTTAAAAATATGAATAACACTCCCGTACACAGAATCTGTAACATCTGGCCATATGTCAAGAAGATTCACAAATTAGAATCCAATACGTTATTGGAGTAACTAAAATAAGAGTTGCAGCTCACAACCTTCTGACATTTCTAGTATAATCATATATTGTAATCAAAGACTAAAAATGTGAGTGGAAATGCACAAGACATTTGATAGCATGATCATGTTGCTGGTCATAGTAATTAGTGCATCACAGACCATTTGTACGTGAAAGATTGTGCACATCACATATGCCGAGCTGACTTATGAAAGAAAAGTGAACATATGGTAGGTGATTACTTACTTGGAGACCCTTCAACTGCAACTGTTGCAACAGCTCCGTAAAAACAACTACATAGTATGCAAAGAAATTGTATACGCATGGGCTTACCTTATCGTTCTGTACCAAAGAAAGAGGCCAGGCCATGATGTATGGACGGACAGGCTTGTGATAATCTCTGAAATTTCGGAGGGCGAACCCCTCCACCCCAACAGACAGAACAGAGAAACCAAAGGGCGAGCCAAAGCGGCGGCAGGAATTGGTGACCAATTTTCCTACTTCCACAGGCAGACCATGCGAGAGAATTACTCCATACATGTATACTGCAATTTATGTCCCTTTCTTTTCTGGTACCAGTATTTTTGTGTTATGTCTTTCTTCACGTCTTTGGTTATCCAGGTGTCGTAATGGATTTACCAGGCCGTTCACCTGCACTACTCTGTCCTGTTAGTCTTGCACTGGCTACAGTTTTTAGTTAGGTAATCATCATTATGCATAAAACTGTCTCCTTTTGTTTCGTCCTGAATAATAAGACATGGTATCGATCATCTAGTTCCCTCTGAGCGTTAAGGTGGAGAAGAAGTTATTTATGCATCTCCAGTGCCAAAGTACCGGCTGCCGTTCACAAGTAAGCTGAATATTGTTATTTATGCATCTCTAGCTCGTCCTGTTAGTCTTGCACTGGTTTCCGTTCACAAGTAAACTGAATAATGTTATTTATGCATCTCCAGTGCCAAAGTATATCATCAAAAATGTAATCCAAAGTACTTCTGCCACATGACAACCAACACCAAAATATGAACCCTAATTGCATGTGTTCTAAATATTGTTATCTTCTTGAGCAAAAGAGGGCTCAAGCTCTCCCCTCTGTTTCATTAACAAAACCACAAGTCTGAAGAATGAGATCTAAATATGTGGATTGACTTTCGCTGAACAGAGAAAGCTGGGGAGCGGCGGGGAGGGGCCGAATTTACCCCATCTGGGGCGCGAGGGCGAGGCCGTTGTTGAGATGCAGCATGTCGTAGTTGGAGGTGTCGTAGAGGTCGCGCAGCGTGGCGGTGGGGAGCTCTGCACCTAACCCTAGGTCAGGTTTGAGACTGGCTTCGAGAAGCAGCGGGCGCGTGACGGTGAGGCGGCGGCAGCACACGAGCACGCGGGAACGGCATCGGCACGACAGGGAGCACTGCACCTAACCCTAGGTCGCCAGCCCCCCTTGGGCCATGGGGATGAGCGGGAGAGGGAGGGATGGGGGAGGAGAAGGGAAGGAGACTAACCCATGGGCCGCGCGGGGAGGTACCCGACGTCGTCGAGGAGCGCGTCCGACGAGGCTCGTCGCCGACGAGGCGGCCGCTGCTAGGAGGGAGAGCAGGAGAAGGGGAGGGATACGGGGGAGAGCGAGCTCCACACGGGCACAGGGGCTGCGCGGGGACTGACACGGGGATTTTAGCGGGGGTGATAGCAATGGCGCATCCCAGGGGTGCGCCATTAGTAATCTTTATTTTTTATAGCAATGGCGCATTCCCAGTTGGTGCGCCATTAGTAGTTTTGTAAAAAAAATCATAGTAATGGCGCATTGGGTGAGTGGTGCGCCATTAGTACTTTTGCAAAAAAAAATATAGTAGTGGCGCACCGAGTGTAGTGGCGCACACTAGTGGCACACCTGCACATGGTGCGCCACTTCTATATAGTAGTGGCACACTACTTGTGTGGTGTTCCATTAGTGTCTATATCATCTATAGCCCTTTTCCTAGTAGTGCTGATACCACTTGTAGGATCGAAAGTATGTCTAGAGGGGCTGATTAAACTACTTGACAAGATAAATTTTTTCATTTTCAAAATTTTAGTTCAGAGGCAGCTATGGTAGTTATAGCAAGTCAAGTACACCCTACACATGCATTTTTAAGAGTGTAGCAGCCGAAAGTAAACACATGCAAATGTAACATAAAGGAGTAAGGTAGGGAGATCAAACACATGAGGTTGACACGGCGATTTTTGGCATGGTTCCGATAGGTGGCGCTATCGTACGTCTGTGTTAGTGGACACTTCAACCCACGGAGGGTAACGACTGCGAGAGTCCACGGAGGGTCCACAAAGAAGCGTCCTTGCTTATTCCACCACGGCTTCCATCCACGGAGGACTAGCCTTATTCACGGTAGATCTTCCCGAAGTAGGCTGTCTCCTTGCCCTTACAAACATCTTGGTTCAACTCCACAACACGAAGTAGGAGGCTCACAAGAGACACCTAACCAATCTAGGAGGCAACACCCTCCAAAAGGTAATAGATGGGTTAGATCAATGAACTCCTTGCTCTTGTGCTTCTAAAGATAGTCTCTTCAACAAAAAATCACTATCTCGTAGAATATGTATGGGGAGGAGAGATTGATTTGGTGGAAAGCAGTTTGGGGAGGCTAGAAATCAAGATTCAATTGAATTGAGTGGAATATCTTGGTATCAACACATGAGTAGGTGGTTCCCTCTCAAAAACTGGATCTCGCAATGAAGTGTTTTTTCTGATTGCTTCTCCCACGAATGAGAGGTGGGTGAAGGGGTATATATAGGCAGCAGGCAAAATCCAACCGTTACACACAAAGTGGCAAACTCGGTCACAGTGAAGTTGGAAACTCGATGGTACCGATAAGCACAAAGGTGTGAACTTTTGAATCTAGGTGAGACCGATATATGAAACTCGATGGCACGGAAGAGGTAGCTAATGGGAAGTTGGCCAAACTCGGTGGCACCGATACACAAACTCGAAAATTTGGATTTTTTGTATCTTGGCAACAGAATGTTGGTCCCACCGAACTCGGTAGCACCGATATGGAGTCGGTGGCACCGATTTGGTGGCAGTGGCTAGGGTTTCTGTTTGAGATCAAACTCAGTGGGCCAAAACATGAAAGTTGGTGGCTCCAAATTTGTGTATGTGGAATTTGATACAATGGTTTTGTGGGAAAAATGCTTGAGTATTTTGGTGGCTAACTTAGAGCACTTTTAGGAATTAGTTCATTTTACTACCTCACCTTTTTTAATAGTATTGGCTTTCCTGTGGACTCAAATGTTATTTTGCACAAAATAGAAAATGAAGAGTCTTCTCGCTTGAAGCTTGAGCCATATTATTCCTTTCTTGCATCAAGGGGCATCTCCACATAAATCTTTAGCCGTAGCATCTTTTTGAACTTTTCTGAAATATACTTGGAAAACATATAAGTCCAATGATGCGTATGTTGTGATCAATTATGAAAACCACCCTATGGAGAAATTGTGATTTTAGTGCGTGGTTGTTTTCACTGATGATATAATTGTGTTTTACAAAAATAAGCAAAAGCATGAAGTGCATCTATGTTTGGTATTGGAGAAATTGAGGGAACATTAACTATATTCCAGGTTTAGCAAATGTGAGTTTTTGCTGCATGAGGTAATGATACATCTCCAATATATCTATAATTTTTTATTGTTTCATGCCAATATTCTACAAATTTCATATACTTTTGGTCATATTTTATATTATGTTTAGGAATAACATATTGAACCAGTGCTATTATTTTTTGCATGCTTGTTAGAAAATCCAAAGAAGTCCAAGCGGCTTAAAAAAATATGGAGATTTAGTTTGGAATATATGTGGATTAACACAAGGCGGTGCGTGAGGTGGCCACAAGGTATCCCGATGCGGTAAGGGGGTATAGGCACGCTAGGTTTCCTTGTGAATCTCACGTAAGCTGGTTGGAGCACTTCTCTCGCCGCAAGAAATATAATTTACCGAGAAAAACACCATCAAAATTCAGCCCAATCAGAGTTACAGATCTCTGGATATTTAAGAAATGGCAACACGCTATAAAACAGAGGCAAAAACAGAAGAGAAACATAGAGAGAGAGAGATCCAATCATGAAGGGGCTCCTTCCCTCCGGGAGCCATGGAGGCCATGGAATGCAGGCGAAACTATCCTCCCATTTAGTAGGGAGACCTAAAAAGAAGAATAAGGAGGGGCTCTCTCCCACTCTCTCCCGACGGCACCAGAACGCGCGTTGGGGCAATCATCATCTTATGGTGATCTATTCCAACAACTCTGTCATCTTGATCAACACCTCCATTGCCTTCCATCATCTATTTTCAGTGGTCCACTACCCGGAACCCGCTGTATCCCCTACTTGAACATGGTGCTTTATGCTTCATATTATTTTCAAATGATGTGTTGCCATCCTATGATTCTTGAATAGATTTTTGTTGTCCGATGAGTGATTGGTGAATTGTTATGATTGGTCTAAATTTCTTGCAGTTCTGTTGCTATCCTGTGGTATCCATCATATGAGAGCACACATGAAGCATACCATATGGTTAGTTGTATGTTGATAGTACTATGCATTGGAGGGCAAGAGTGACAGAAGCTTCTGTCTAAAATAGAAATTGATTCATACAGAACTGAGGAGGGGCCAATATATATTAATGCTATGGTTGGTTTTTATCTTAATGAACATTAGTAGTTGCGGATGCTTGCTAATAGTTCCAATCATAAGTGCATAGAACTACGAGTAAGGGATGACATGCTAGCAATGGGCTCTCCCACATGAAAAGTTTCTATCGGTCTAGTTACTTAGCCAATCGCTAAGGGACAATTCTACAAATCCTACCACCACTTATCCATACTCGCTAAACTAACTTAATTGTACTTTTAAGATATTTTCCCCTCACTTTTATTTTCATGTTATTTATTATATTGCAGACTTATCTTAGCACACCTATGAAGTACTTCTAATTTTTTTCTTGCAAAGTAGTTTTATTCTTGTTCTACGTAAAGTAAGTTTGAGTGTACGTAGATTTGTATTGGTGGTGGATAGAACTTGAGGGAATATTAAGCCTAATTTAGCTCCTCGTTGGGTTTGACACTCTTAGTTATCAACAATTTCTATGACGATCCCCTATACTTGTAGGTTATCAAGACCTTTTTCTGCCGCTATTGCAAGGGAGCAATTATGTGGGGTGAATATTCTTGTGCGTGTTTGTTTGCTTTATCACTAAGTTGATTTTATTTTCTGTTCTAAGCTGTTATATATCTTTAGTTATGGATATGGAACACGGAACACCAAAAACATTAGTTGTACTTGCTACTCATAGAGATTGGGAACCTCCTAAAACCCTCGATGATGGTTCTGTGAAAAACATTAAATACTACTTTGATAATCCTGATAAATCTCCAATCAATTTTATAATGGAAGATACTTTAGATCAAGCGGAATACTTTAGGGATTATCACTTGTCTCAAATAGGGAGTATGTCGGTGTACTAAGGAACATGTCCCTTAGTATCCTAACTTGTGCACAGACAATAGTGGCCTCCTCGCCCGGCAACACTCTGCTGGAACACAACTCAAACCACAAGCAACAAGATCAGGCCCCCGGCAAGCCACCTTGCTAGTAGGGAGAAGACCCGAAATCCATCATGCTGGACACGACTCCTCCACATCTCCGCCTCTCCACCTCATCATGCTGATTGTCAACATCAACGAGGTGTCGAGTGGGCAAGTAGTTAGGTGGGTCTAGTCAGAGGCCTCTGGCAATAGTCAAGGACATGCATCGTCTTTAATGACACCCGTCCCACAGCGTGTCAAGAGAATAAAAGCTAGCTAGGCGAAGGACACACAAGGAGAGATGATCCTTCCTGGGATACATCATGAGCGTGACACCTCATGGTGCATTTAATGCGCGTGTACTAATTCGGCAGAGTTAGGTATTTGCAACTATAGCTCTTGTGAGCAGTTTTGGTAGTTATAGAAGCCACTATTTACCCTTCCAAAAGACTATTTTAGCCACTTTGTTAACCCATTGCACTATAAAAGGAGGTCCATGGCTACCTATAGAAAGGTCGACACTTGGTCCATTTGCACGCGTAGCTGCACTCCTCGCACATCCTTTATGGGCTATTGCGCTCGTGTAAGTTGGATTTCCACCCATATAATCCACAAACACAGTACATATGGTATTATGCTTCCGACCGACCCGAACCTGTCTAAAACCATGCCTGTGCATGTGGTCGATGATGCTCTTTGTGCATGTGCACCCTCGTCCTGAACCACAAAGGCCCTCATAGGTCTGAGGGATCATTATACCCGTGACATCCTTGGCGCGCCAGGTAGGGGTTTGTGCCTGCACGAATCTTTGTCTGCTTGTGTGCATCCTTATCATTCTCTCCATCTAAGCTCATGGCTCCGGGGAAAGCCAGGGGCATGTCTCTGGCCGCCTCATCTTCATCCAAGCATTCATCGTGGGCGGCTATAGGCGACATCGATGTGGGCGACCATCGCACTGGTGAGCTCAGCCACAAAATCATGCAGAGTTCAGCAAGCCGTGGTCATCATGGCAGCAGCAGGAGTGGCTGCGACAATCGAGAACAACACCGAGACTACAGCAGCTGCAGCAACAGCGGCGACGACTCGACCTCCTCCGTGTCCCTCGCAAGACAACCCTTACCAGCGCCCGCATGTTAACGATGATCTTGGGAGGCGTACAGACAAGACATGTGCATGCCAATCCCATGGCACACACGACCAAGCTCGTCGCCAACCTCCCAAGAAGGGCGTGCAATATGCGACACGACCGGGAGCGTTCCTCCTGGAACCGTCGAGAGTAGAAGCGCCACTCGAGCCTCACGCTGCTCCATGCCCAAGACCATGGAAGAAGACCTTGCACTGGCCCAGCTATTGTCAAACTTCCCACCTACGCTGGAGAAAATGGAGGACTGGAGGGCCACCATTCACAACCAGCTAAGCTTTGCAAACCGTGACAAGCTGGACATGGAGAATCCCTTGTGGGCACGCCTGGTGGCTCCGACGGGGCCCGCTGCCGGGCGCGATGCTGGCGCGGCACCCATAATGCAGTCGCCCCAGCAGCAACAACAACCATCCTGCTGGTCTGATGTGTAAGACGATGTGTCCTATGCCTTGATGGATCCACAACAGAAAAAGATCAACGTCAGGTTTTTACGAACACACACATGGACGATGCATGCACCACTATCGAGCGGTGGCATGAGACGGGCCGCCAATCCAACGGACATGCAGACCCAGCTATCGATGAGCCTGTGCGTGGGGTTCCCGGTAGCCTGCCTTACGAGGTAGGTTGCCCGACATTCACCCTCAAGATACGGTAAGTCCGCTCACCCTCCAACCGTCCCTTCAAGCTTGAGGTGTCGACAAAATATGACGACATGATCAACCCATCGGAGTTCCTTGGCATCTACACAATTACCGTACAGGTTGCCGAGGGACGAGATGAGAAGGTATTTGCCAATTAATTCATGTTGGCACTCGAGCCCAACGTGCGTAGTTGGTTGATAAACCTGCCGGAGGGATCCATATCTTCTTGGGCGGACTTGTGCAACCAGTTCGTTGGCGCATACCATACATGGCACAAACTCCTAGGGCAGCCCAACAATCTGCATGTACTTCCCCAGAGGGATGGTGAGACCCTCCGCTAGTATATCAAGAGATTCAGTTGTGTGCAGCACAAAATCCCTAACATCCATCCCGCCACATTGCTTTCCATGTTTCACACAAATGTGCGCAATCAGCGGATGCGCGAGGAGATGAGCGTCAACAAGGTGCGGGATGTCACCGAGCTCTTTGCTCTGGCTGACAAATGTGCACACGCTGAGGAAGGAAGAAAAACTCCGCGGAGAGGATGCTAGCGTGCAGGATGACTCAGATAATGAAGGCGCGTCCGCCTCCAAGGAGAAAGGCCGAGAGCGCAATCTTAAGTGCAAAGGCAAGGCAGTCATGGCTATAGAATCATCCGGCAAGACCAGTGACAGTAAGAAGATCACTCTGGCGATGATGTTTGACAACGAACTGAACTTCGGGATAGAGACAGTTGTATCCGGCGTCACAGATGCTAGAAAAATTCATGGGAGCATCCCACCACGCCTACAACATGTTGTAGATGCCAGGCCGATGAGCATCATCACCATCCATCCTGATAGTAGCATATGCCGGCAAGGCCATTCCTCCTGTCGACAAACTCACGGGGGGAAGAAGAAGAACAAGAACCGAGAAAGGAATCTGGCAAGGACTTCGGGAAGCGCACCCCAGACTGTTGCATGCCCGCGGTGAACCATTAGAGACCTATGTCATGGCAAGAAAAAAACACAGGACCGCCAGGACCTTGTCGGGTAGTACGAGTCGCTAGGTTGGATCAGTCCACCTAGAGGCAGAGATAGCACCCAGGTGCAAGAGTTCACGAGTTCTACCCATGAGGCGTGGCTGCTGGGCCACCCCACAGCTCGTTTTGTACAAGTCATCCCGACAAGGCATCTGATTCATTGTGAAAAAGCTAGGCGAAGACCCTCCATGCAGTCAATAAAGTTACATTTGGACCGCTAAGGTTCCTAGCCTCGTCTGTTCGCTCTTCTTTCTTTTTCTAAAAAAGAGAAGGAGAAGAGCCCCTCGCGTGCAAGTCTTCCCGAGGGTAGAGTGACGGTATGGACACCTACCCTATGGATGCATTCAAGGACGCCACCTCGCGACAAGGAACATGACGAGAAAACTAAGTCAGGAAAAACTCTGAGATTTTCTTTGTTACATGCTATTTCCCCTTGAACGACTCAACTATACGAAAAGACCTACATGCAAAGGGACCCTGTTGAGATTGTCTGCGGTCCTGGTTGTTTCAAGTCTGCTTAACATCTTAGGCGTCAACAACAAGAATGGCAAGGTGGCCTTGCCGACAGCGACATCTTTGGCAAGCTCCTAAGCACCCGTTCCTCAAGCACTCATGGACAGGGTGCGTGCACCAACAGGCGTCCCCAATAAGCGTAGGAGTCAAAAACATTAAAATGTGAATCAAGCATGGGGGAAACAATCCATTCATTTCGACAAACAAATATAATACATCCCAATACAAGTTGTAGTACTAATAAAGAAACAAATGTTTTTGGTACATGCACCCCGACAACATCAACGAGTTCACCCTTGCAGGGTGACAGAGCCAACCATGTCCGAGATAGGGGTAACAAGGGTGTCGAGGGAGCTGGTGTCAAGGCCGTTTATTAGCTTGGAAAAGTCCTTTCTCAGATCCACATTTGGGTTATGATAGGCAATCTTCACCAAGACCTTGTGAAGGACCCCCATGGAACAGCTCGCGGCAACCATGAAGAAACTTGTCGGCCCGTTCGGCCTAGTGACATGCCAATGTGTCGATGAGCTTCCCGAAGAAGATGGGTAGCCTTGCACTTGTCGTCTCCCTGACGTTGTTGGAAAAGGCACAATCCTCCAAGTCCATCCCTGTGAGCTAGGCAGAAAGCCTGCAGACGGTGTTGATGTGCTGTTCCATCCAGGGCCTGGTGTTCTTCTTCATCTCATTGGAGATGCAAGCGCAAAAGGCGAGCAACGCTTTCTCATTCTAAAGTTCCTCGAGTAGCTCACGCTCCTTGGTATTTTCCACCTGGAGGCTATCCTCGTAGGTGCTCACCTTCATCCCCAGAACGACATTCACATCCACGGCAGCATTCAACGCCTAGGTATTGTTCGGGATCCCAACCTATAGATCCGCCAAGGTGATGGACGCCTTCTGGATGTCATCTTTTCAGCTTCAAGACCTCTTGGCCGGACGAGGCGAGGTCTAACTCCAATTGTTGGACCTTTCCCTCCAGCACGTCTTTGGCGGATCGGGCAGCCTCAACAGCCTCAACGGCCTCTGTGAGCTTGCCGGCGTGCTCCACTCCTTGCTTCTCAAGGGCATCCTTGTGCTTGAGATCTAGCTCTCTGATCTGGTTCTTCGGACCAGCCATGAGGGCTGCCTCCCGATCGGCGAGCTCTTCTTCATGGGCATTAGTTGGACTTTGCGCACAGTCTGCTTGGCATCAGTCTCGGCCTCGCTCCAGGTGTTCTCAGCTTCGTCCTTGTGGTTTATGAAGGCAACTTCGGCCTTGAGGAGGTCTTGCCGCTGCTCGGTTAGATCCTCGCGCCTCTCGGAAAACCAGGGCCGCGAATTGGTGAGGCGTCCCTAGAAACTGTTTTCCGCCGTGACAAGAAGGCCCTCCCAATGGTCCAACCTCTCCAAGAGGTTGACGTAATGCGCGTGAAGCCGTCTGAATCCCTTAGTCATGGAAGACAAGATGGTGTAATCCTTAGCCTCGTCTTTTCCATCGAAGGAGTTGACTTCCAATCCCCCTAAGGCAATGGCAACGATGCCATCTACGACATCCCGTTCAGAGAAATCCTACAGAATTGTGCCGTCGAGGAAACTCACAAACTGCAAATTGCCAACCTTGAGGTACCGGCTCGGAGGTGGCGGTTTTGAAGACGACGGGCCGGTGACAGCCTTGCTGTCCGCCCCAATTAAAACAAGCATTCCTACTCCTGACGCTTCTAGAATAGAAGTGCTCTCGGAGTGTGTTACCACCTCCATGGACGGCTCCTCAATGAGCCTCCTATCGGCCTCTCTCGTAGCCTTGCGCTCGGCTTCTTCCTCTGCCCCGATCCGGCTTTCGTGCGGCGGCCTCCTTCATGATCACCTCCATGCTGGCCTCTACGTCCGCGCCCTCAGGCGGAGGCAGATATACAACACCAAGAAATTTGGACTCAAAGAAGTTCAAGAAGACAAAAATAAGGATACAAGATCAAGATTTTGACAATATGGGGCTTATTCATGGGTTCTTGTTCAGGAGGGGCACCCTCTCCTTCGGCGACATCTCTTGTCATTGCATCACCATCGACAGCATCACCTGTCGGCTTGTCCTCGATGCGGATAGGCTCATCGATGGATCCCTTGTCGGGGAGCTCCCCTCCGGGTCAAGCATTCATCGGCTTCGTCCGGGTGCTCCGACCCCGCATGCGGTGGAATGGAGGTGGCGTCATCAACATCTGTACTCGCATTCACCATTGGGTGAGGAGGTATAACCTCACACTAGGGGTCGGCTAAAGTCTGAGGTCTATTACCTACCACTCCGGTGTAGAGCTCGTCGTACCCCCAAGGTGGGCTCCGGGTTCACACTATTGGACATCTTCTATGCCAAGGTCTCCTCATCCCTGCAGAAATAGGGGAACAAAGCTCATCAAGAATATCACAAGAATCAGAAAAAAGTACGAGATGAATACTTACTCGTCTTCCTTCGATGACAAGCTGAGAACGAACGAGTCCACATCCCCCCTTCACAAGAAGAAGGACCGGGAGGTGGTGTGGCTGTCGTGGATCGCGCTCCTTGAACGACAGAGCCAGAAGGTCTTGATGCCTGTATAGAGGCGCTCATCGCGCGTGTTGCAATGGTCTGCCTCGTTCACTGCAGACGGGCAACGGGGTCTTCTTTCTCCTCCTCAAGCTCCGGCGAAGTGGACGGTCGGACCGGCTTCCCGGTCATGGCCCTGCAAAGAACGCGATGCCTTGTCCTCGGGGCTTCATAAACTTGTCACTCCTCGGGTCCCAGTGCCACATCTCCCCCGGCCTCATCGATGCAGGCAGATTCCTCCGGCAAAAACATAGGTGATGCTTCGTCCTCCTCCTCTTTTCCAGTGGTCCCCTATTCATCATCCCCATGTGTGGTAGTACCAGAACTGCTACCACCCTTGCAAGCCCGCCTTTGCTAGTCTCCGGGTGATGAAATCAATGTCTTCCTCGGTTGTGTCATGGACCAGATCACCCTCATCCCTAATACACATCTCGGTCAAATTGTCACACCATTCCTGGACCCTCTACGGTGCCGTCGGCTTCCATGTGGGATCAACCCCATGAGCGTTGCATGCCGGCATCATCGCCAAGATCGAATACTTGGCAGAGTTGTTGCAGAGTGGGATAATGGCTACCGTGGGCTTGAACTTCCCCTCAAGACGGAAGAGTTGGTGCTTCAGGATGGTGAGATGCATCATGATTAGATTACCATCAAGCTGTGGGTGCACCCAGATGCCATCGACACGGCTGCCACATTCCCAAAACGAAGCGCCCCGATCCTAGAGGGGGGCAATACGCATAGCGATAAAATCTTCGCCCACCATTCTATGGTGAGCCCGACAGCCCTGAGTCGGGCGATACGCGCGATAGCAATCTCTAACTTCTTGTCTTTTTTGCAAGGTCACTCCAATGGTCAGCACAGACGGGCCTGGACTTTCGGGTCTGGCAGAATATTGGGGGCTCCTTGTCCATGATGTAAACCACTCGTACCACCACTCCTCCATCTTCTTGTCCAGGTTGCCGGGAGGATACGTCTCCTTATGGGTGGAGCGGGGGATCCATGTGATGTTGTTGGAGCGAGCATTGCCCTCTATGCGAGGGATGACGGAATTGCGGAAGAGGGAGACAATCGGAACTATTTCCATGAAATTTTCGCATAAATGCACGAAGGTCGACAGTGTGGTCATCGCATTTGGCGTGAAACATAACAACCTAAAGATGTAGCTGAGCACCAAATACGTGAAGATGGAGGAAAAGGGGGGAACCTGCCCGCAATAGAAGTACGACATGAAGAAGGGTAGTTCTCTGAGCTGGGTTGACAGTCACCTCGGATCACTGATATGTATCCAACGTGTCTATAATTTTTTTATTGTTCCATGCTATGATATTATCATTCTAGGATACATTCTGAGTATTCATTTACCAATTTATATTATTTTTTAGCACTAACCTATTGACCCACTGCCTACTGCCAGTTCTTTTTTTCTTTGTGTTTTTTGTTTCACAGAAATTCCATATGAAACGGACTCCAAACGCGATAAACATTTACAGAGATTTTTTTGGAATATATCTGAATTTTGGGAGTCAGAATCAAAGCAACACAATGCCCGAGGGAGAGATACGTCTCCAACGTATGTATAATTATTGCTTGGTCGATGCTAATATATTATCATTCTAGGATATTTTTTGAGTAATTACTTACCAATTTATATTATTTTTTAGCACTAACCTATTGACCCAGTGCCGAGTGCCTAATCCTATTTTTTGTGTGTTTTTTGTTTCACAGAAAATCCATATCAAATGGACTCCAAAGGCAATAAAATTTTATGGAGATTAATTTTTGGAATATATGTGAATTTTGCGAGTCAGAATCAACGCAACACGGTGCCCGAGGGAGGCATAATCCAACATGTCGTGGCTGCGGGGCAGCCTAATGGCTTGTGGCCACCCATTAAGTCGATTCATGCTCCCGTCCTACCACACGGAAGATATTTTTGCGATAAAAATCCCCTCAAAATTTCAGCACTATCGGAGTTACGGATCTCCGGATGTTTCAAAAATGGTGAAAGGCGAGAAAACAAGTCGTGAAAACAGGAGAGAAACAAAGAGAATGATCCAATCCTGGAGGGGCTGCTGAACTCCAAGTGCCATGGCGGCCATGGACCAGAGGAGAAACCCTCCTCCCACCTATGGAGGAGGCCAAGGTAGAAGAATGAGGAGGGGGCTCTCTCCCCCTCTCTCCCGGTGGTGCCAGAGCGCCGCCGTGGCAACCGTCGTGATGGCGATCTACACCAACAATTTCACCACTGTCACCACCAACTCTCTCCTCCTCTAACTAGTAGTCCAAAAACTCTCTTCCCCACTATAATCTCTACTTGAACAAGATTCTTAATGCTATATATTATTATCCAAGGATGTGTGGCTATCCTATGATGTTTGACTAGATTATCCAAGGATGTGTGGCTATCCTATGATGTTTGAGTAGATTTATTTTGACCTACGGGTTAGTTGAGATATGATGTTATTGATATGAGTTGTGTGTTGATATCGTGTTGTCCTAAGATACCTTTTGTGAGGCTCACACGTGAAGGATACATAATGGAGGGTTTGCAATATGTTCATGATTCGCTTATAGCGGGTGGCTAGAGTGACAAAAGCTTACACGTGAGTAAGGGAGTTGTGTGCGCATGGGAGTAAAGAGGACTTGATTTTTAATGCTATGGTTGGGTTTACCTTAATGATTTCTAGTAGATACGCATGCTTTCTAGAGGTCCAATCATAAGTGCATATGATCCAAGTACGGAAAGCATGTTAGGTTATGCCTCTCTAAAAGCACATATGCTCCGTTGATGATTTTGATAACTCATGACAAAATACATTGTCTCTTGGACTAACACTTTTACCTAGATATTTGAGGATTAGTCAATGGAGAGCTATGTCTTAAGGTTTAGGTGGAGATACCCCTGGATGCATGAAAGGAATAATATTGGCTCAAGTTTCAACCTAGAAGACTCTTCGTTTTATATTTGTGAGAAATCACTTTTGAATCCATAGGAGAGACAATACTATTAAAAAGGGGTTGAGGTAGTAAAATGATCTGATTGCTCAAGTGCTCAAAGTTAGCCACCCAAACACTTAGTCATTTTTCCCACATATCCACTCTGTCAAGTTCTACATTCCCAAATTCGGTGTCACCAACATTCCCATATCAGACCCACCGAGTTTGAACCTCAGACAGAAACCTAGCTATTCCCACCAAATCGGTGCAACCAAAATTGCATCTAGTACTGTCGAGTTTGGGTGACCAACATTCTGTTGCCTAGATACACAAATTCAGAATTTCGGAGTTTGAGTATCGGTGCCACCGAGTTTGTCCATCTGACCGTTAGTCACCTTTTCGGTGCCACCGAGTTCTATATATCAGTCTCACCGAGATTGAAAAGTTCGTACCTTTAGTGCTAGTCGGTACCACCGAGTTTTCTCTTTTGTGTGTAATGGCTGGATTTTGGCTGCTGCCTATATATAGCCCTTCACCCACCTCTCATTCATGGGAGAAGCACTCAGAACACACACACCTTTTCCAGATCCATATTCTGAGAGAGAACCACCTACTCATGTGTTGAGACCAAGATATTCCAATCCAATCATTTGGAACTTGATCTCTAGCCTCCCCAAACTGCTTTCCACCAAATCAACCTTTGCTACCCATGCATATTCCGTGAGAGAATAATTTGTGTTGAGGAGACTATATTTAGAAGCACAAGAGCAAGGAGTTCATTGATCTACCACATCTACTACCTTTTGGACAGTGGTGCCTACTAGATTGGTTAGGTGTTGCTTGGGAGCCTCCTACTTCGTGTTGTGGAGTTGAACCAAGATGTTTGTAAGGGCAAGGAGATCGCCTACTTTGTGAAGATCTACCGTGAGTAAGGCTAGTCATTCGTGGACGGAATCCGTCGTGGGATAGACCAGGCCGCTTCTTTGTGGACTCTCCGTTGGTGGAGCCCTTTGTGGACTCTTGTAGTCATTACCTTCTCTGGGTTGAAGTCTCCACTAACATGGACGTACGATAGCGCCACCTATCGGAACCTTGCTAAAAATCGTTGTGTCAACCTCATGCGTTTGATCTCCCCGCCTTACTCCTCTACATTACACTTGCATGTTTTACTTTCCGCTGCTATACTCTTAGAACTGCATGTGTAGGGTGACCTAGACTTGTTACAACTGCTAGATTTCTGCCCTCCTAGAAATTAGGTTAGGCTTGAATTTTTATCTCGACAAGTAGTCTATTCACCCCCCCTCTAGACACATCTTCTATCGATCCCTCAAGTGGTATTAGAGCAAGGTCTCCAAAGCCTTGGTTTAACCGCCATTGAGGGAAGATGCATGTGACTATTTCCCAGATTTTTAGTTGTAGAGTGCCTATTCTTGATGGGGGTACTTTAGACAATGGAAAGACGAAATGCTTGATATATTTGATGAGTTCCATTTGGTCAAGTATATTGAATATCCCTATGCGCCTCCCATTGACCCCATACATCCTTATCATGATGATGAAGTTAACATGCTTGGTAAGCTCAGCACCGTCAATCTTATCATTAGTGGTTTACCAAGAAATGGTCTTAATCAGTTGCAAACTTTGACCATGCTCATACCTTGTGGAAAGACTTAAAGAATAGATATCCAAATTATTCCTTGAAAAATATTGATATCATTGTTCACAAATACATTGCTTTCCATAAGATGAATCCAACCGATCCTAACTTCAATAAATGCCTATTTGAGCTTCGTGACCTCATGCGTGCCAAAGCAAATGTCATTACCATCAACAACATCATTGTTGAAGCCATTCGAATGCATAAACTTGCATATTGTAATAGTCAAATTTCTCATGAAACTTTTCTCTCTTACAAGGAAATTTCATCCGATGATGACTATGCGGAACATGGCTACTACGATAATGATGAGAACTTCGACACCGAGTATGAGAAGACCATGAGGAATCTCGGTCTTATGGCTAACCTTAAAGACTACATGGCCGGTGGTAAGGAATGGGTTCTTGATAGTGCATGCACTAATCACATGACCGGAGATAAAGACATGTTCCATGAAATCACACCGAATCGTGGACCTTGAAGGTATGTAACTTTTGGAGACAACTCCAAAGGTAAGGTACTTGGTATCGGTAAGGTGGTCGTATCTCATGACAGTTCCATTCAGAATGTCATGCTAGTCGAATCTATTGACTACAATCTACATTTCGTATCTAGACTAGTAGATTTCGGTTTCGATGTGCTATTTACAAAAGTTGAATGCCGAGTGTTTCGTAGTGACAATCATGAAATCGTCTTTACTGGTTTCCGTAGAGGTGATCTATACATTGTTGATTTCTCCAAGATATCCAAACCCCATACATGCCTTATTGCGAAATCTTCTAAGGGTTGGTTATGGCATAGAAGGCTTGGACATCTTGGTATGCGTAATCTTGATAAACTTATCAAAGGTGATCATATTCTTGGTGTTAAAGATGTTATCTTTGACAAAGATAGACTTTGTTGTGCTTGTCAAGCAGGAAAACAAGTTGGAGGAAGTCATCCTGTGAAGAACATCATGACCACAAGAAGACTCCTCGAGCTGCTTCACATGGATCTCTTTGGTCCCAACGCTTATAAGAGCCTCGGTGGAAATTCTTATTGTCTAGTTATTCTTGATGTTTTTCCACATTTACGTGGGTGTTCTTTCACAATGCTAAGTCGCAGGTACAACTTATCTTCAAGAACTTTGATTGAAAATCTCAAAACCAGTTTGAAGTGAAGATCAAGAAGGTTCGGAGCGACAACGGAACGGAGTTCAAGAACACTAATGTGGATACTTTTCTTGACGAAGAAGGTATCTTACATGAGTTCTCGGAGACGTACACACCTCAACAAAATGGAGTTGTTGAGAGGAAGAACCGTACGCTCATAGAGATGGGAAGAACGATGCTTGACGAATACAAGACTCCTAAACACTTTTGGTCAGAAGCCATGGAAACAGCTTGCCATGCCATAAACCGACTCTACCTGCACAAGCTTCTTAGTAAAATGGCATACGAGCTACTCACTGGTAACAAATCCAAAGTTGGTACTTTCGAGTATTTGGCTCTAAGTGCTATATTGTGATAAGCACCGTCGATCTACATTTGCACCTAAATCTTATGAAGGTTTCCTTCTTGGTTACAGATCAAACTCTCACACATACCGTGTCTACAACAAATTCACTCGAAAAGTTGAAGCGACGGTAAATGTGAAGTTTGATGAGACTAACGGTTAGCAAGTCAAACAATTGCGAATTGATATAGGATATAAGGAACCTTGAGAAGCTATCAAAGCTTTTTCGATTGGCAAGATTCGTCCCATGGAGGTGAAGGAAAGCACTTCATCAACTCAAGTGGAAACTCCTATTTCGCATAAAGGAGAACCACAAAATGACATAGAAGCATCCACAAGTGGTACACGACATGATAAGAGGAGGAAGGTAAACATCTTGATGATCGACCTCAACCTTCCTCACAACCACCTCAAGAAGAAGATGACACCAAAGACAATGCTCAAGATGACGATGATGAAGAAGAAGCTCCTCCGTCCAGCAAGAAGAAGTTGTCAACTGTTAGAGAAAGAGTGGACAGAGATCATCCGCTGAAACAAATCTACAGTGACATAAACAACGGGAGAATCACTCGCTCTACAACTCGACTAGCTAACTTTTGTGAGCATTTTCTTTCATATCTAGCATTGAACCGTTCAAGGTAGAAGAAGCTCGCCAAGATCCGGATTGGGTGAATGCCATGCATGAAGAGCTACACAACTTTGAGAGGAACCAGATATGGACACTTGTTCAAAAACCAAAAAGCGAGCACATGTCACACCCTGTTTTCACTTTATTTCAACTATAGTCTCTTCAAAACCTGAGTTTATTAAAACTTTTTATGCAAGTGATATGAGTGCCACGATTGCCATTGTTTTGTGTATGCTTGAGTGAGTGGATCTAAAAACAATATTTTTATAACATGTTATTTCCCAAAAGATCATTTTTTCATTTTTGATTATTTCAAAACCTTGCTTTGGGGTTTGCACTACAAGTCCCTGATTCCAAGGGTGTGCCTTCACCCAAAGATTGTATTCTGATTTTAGCACTATTATAACTCTCCAAAAGCATAAAATGATTATTTTATAAAATATTATTCTATTTTATTTGCATGTCCTTTTCTCAGGCCAGAAATGACATTTCTAAATGGAATATTATTTTCTGCATTAGAAAATTCGGAGAAAATTTGGGGATACTCAAAGGACATATATTTTCCATACATAAGATTTTCAACCCCTATTTATGTTCAAAATATTTGAGATAATCCTTGAAAACCCATTGTTTCTATTTTGACCTTTTGAAATATTTCCAAAGGAAATATTCTCAATACATTCTAAGAAAATTCTAGTATGCTTCCCAAGCTATATTTGGTGGACATGCCAAGTTTCACCTCATTCGAAGGTGGTTTGGTTCACCAAATATTCCTAAAACCTTCCCCGTCCAGAATCAAGTTGTAGCAACTCTAAATAGCAAAGATTGCCCAAATGGCCCAAAACTTTGCAGGAGTGCTCCACACCCCAAATGAGGAGACCGTGGCAAAAATAGGATTTGTGGGGCTTGATTCACCCACATTCTATATTAGAAGGACAGAGCTGCCCATTTGGGGGTGTTTCCAAGTTTACACTGGAAAACTTGTCCAATGGAGCTCAAATTTGGTAGAGCATCCTACTTTTTCCTAAAACCCAAACTTGTTAATTTTCAGCATCATTGGTGGAGGTTAGCTACCCCAAACCCATATCAAACACGTTCAGCTAGAATGGTCAAACAATACTTAACACCCTCTACACCCACTCCCTTCCCATTAAACTCTTAGTGCAAGCTGCCAGCACCACTCCTCAACTGCACACGAGTGGCCCCTCTCTGGTTCCCAGCAGGTAACCCAAAATCCCCAATTTAATCTCTGATTCAAGGCTGACACCTTCTCCTAAAGCATTTCCCTCTGCCCAACAATGAGTCAGACAGCTGGGGGGCATCTAAGCCATCTCTCGGACACGCCAGACAGGGCCAAAGCACCCCCAGATCACGCCAGCATGCCATTGCATACCAAATCTATGCTCTGGGCGCGCTACAGGGCGCACCTGAGGCAAAGGAGGCCAGTCCCGACCGGTACTTACCTCCCATTGGTGTCCCTCCGCATCTCGGACAAACCTCTTGACTAAGGGCAGCCCTAGGGCCCCTTCTCCCCCTCTCTACTGACTCGGGCGACGCGTGCCCGCGCGTGCCCGATTCGGTCAGTCGTGCACGACCCTGCAACAGGCGCGCATTGATCCCCATTTCTCTCTCGTTGAGTCTCTGGGGTCTCAAACGACGTCCGCGAGACCGTGGTATCGACCCCGAGCCCACTCTCCCTCTCCTGCAGCCGCGGTGAAACCACCTGCGCTCCCCCGCTCGGTGCCATCCCCCTTCACTCCAGCACCCCACACCACCCCTCCAGACCCTCAATAAATGCCCTAGCCACTCCATTTGAGCAGAGAGAGCTCCGGTGTTCGAGATTGACCAAGGCCCCGCTGCTTCAGACCTCCCTCGATCTCGGACTACTGGCCAGCTCTCGCGCTCCTCTCATGTCCTCCGTGATCGTAGATCGCTCAGCAAGCCTCTCCACCTCTTCCCGAGCGTTTCCCTGCCCGTAGAACCCATCTCCTCCACCACCCGAATCACCTCCGTCGCGGCCACATCGTCGCCGGTGACCTAGGGCCTCCCCGTTGTTCACTCTACCACAAGCAGGTAGGCGATGATGCCACGATGCCGTTCCTGCCGTCACCTGGCCACGAGGGTGTCAGAATCGCCATCGGCATGCCTTGCCTCCCCTTTGTCTAGAGGAGGAAGACGACCCCGACAGGCATTCCCCACCTGTCGATGGCCAGTCTCCCCCCTCTCTCCTCTCTCTGCCGCTGACCACAGGGGCCCGCGCGTCAGGTTTAAACCTCACGGCGCGCGCGCACCTGGGATGTTGGCTGGCTAACTGGCCGGTTGGCTGAACCAGGCCAGGGTTTGAGCCTTTTCTTTTTTTCCTTTTAAATATGTTTTAAATCATTTTTGTAAGATTGAATATTTAATCAATTTAAATATTTTTCCACAATAATTCTTCTAAAAATGTGTAGATTTTATTATTGGTGTTGTACTAATTTTTGTAAAAACTTTTACACATAGCTTTGATTCCTAGTTTAAATAATTTAGCCCCTGTTAATTAGGTTTTAAAAATACCTTTTTGCATCAAAACTAGAGACAAATTTTTTTTAAACTATAGATAGGATTTATCATAATAGGTTAACATTTTTAAAGTGAGTTTGTGCTCTATTTTTGTATGTGATTCTTATTATTATTACTATTATTACAACGATAGATTCCGCGTTCGGCGAAGGACTTGGACCCGAAGACCCCGAAGACCCCGGATAACTAGCTGATCAAGGCAAGCAGCCCTTTGACCATGTCTAAGAAAATTCTTCTATGCATGACACATTGGTTACCCTACTCCGATGCATATAGTTAAGATTTATCGGTGCACCCCAGCTTGGTGTTTTTGATAGCTTCTCTGGAGCACTTGCATTGAGCATGACCCTATCATCTATAAGGATCAAGCTGATAATATGTTGACAAGTCGACAGTAGAGCTACGCATGGAAAGAGCATGCGCATGATGATGGTAACACAGAGTTGATATCAAATGTTTTACGAAAACCCCGTCGGGTGCCACTAATGCCCGAGGGTGATGATGTTGAGCTAGGTGACCACTTGTGAAAGAAGTGGTGTACCGAGTATATTTTGTGTGAGTGCTTTCGGAAATGGGATTAGATTTATGATGTGTCAACCGTCCCAACCTTACATATACGACCACCATACCCCTTTATGGGATGGGACTTTGTTGATTACTTTGGTCGATGCTAGCAAAGATCCACATTACTAGTGGAGGGAGTGATATGTGGTCACTCTCGTGATGGGGTCGTACCAGGTAGGTCGACTATGCCGTTTTTATGTGTTCCAGGCACACCGTTGGTCCCCGCATGGACGATACGCTCTAGAGTCGGTGTTCGTAAGACGTACATCATGTGGGCTCGTACCAATCCAGTGAACTTTTTGTCTAGTGTCGTCAGGGGAAAGGCAATGACTAGGTAGTTACCTTGGGTATCATATATACCGCGAGTCGTGGATGACACAGAAGTTTCCCAGATCTCGTGGGTACAATGTACAACCTCTGCAGACTGTAAAACTATTCGAATAGCCATATCCACGGTCAAGGACAGTTGGGTGGTGCTGCTTAAACTATGTCCAGTCGTTTTTGCATAAACCAAGTGTATGTGTGTGTGTTTAAAGGTGTTATCTGAGAAAGATGATATGACAAGTTTGGTGACTTGGCATATCGGGTGAACTTGTGGTGTTCAACCCTCAGCAGATATGTTGGTATCTGTGACCTGTTCTTCTGAATACCATCTAGCTTATGATGCATGTCCATTCAAGCAATTGATCCTGTTTATTTACAATCAAAACTTGCTTTTCACAAAGGCTGCAAATTATTTTATTATCATATGACTGCATTATCCATATCATGGGCTGTTTGCGAGTACATTCAAAGTACTCACTGGCTTACCATTGGTTATGTTATTGACCAGACATGAAGGAACCGAAGTTCGGAGAAGAATTTTTCATCTAAGACGGACCCGCGAACTAGGACGCTTCCTAGTCAGAATGCCTCTTGGTGAAGGCTAATGGCATGGGCTGCTGTTTATAACCAAGATTTCCGCTAGTAGATGTAATGGTGTGATTGGCCTTATACGCCCTACCTATGTGAGACTTGATCCCGGTGGTCATTTGTTGTATCAAACAGTATGTTTGGATGTGAGACTCTTAATATTCAGTATCTGTGTGTTCGGTGAGCATTGATCTCTGGGATCACTGAACACGTTCATCCCACGATCTCAACTAGTAAGTCGGGGTCCCCACAGAGCTGGTATCACATCGATCCTGACTGTAGGAAGCCTTAGGTAGCATGGACGATAGGTGAGACGATTAGCACACTCAACCCTTATACTTGAGATTTTCTACACCCTACTACCATTTCATACCACCCAAAAATTTCTAACCCTCTCCTAGAAACCTTGTAGATGGCCGTTGTACCTGAGACGCTTCTGGAGACCGGCTTTCCCCTACTTTTGGGAGACAACCTGGAGAACTGGCAGGTACGCCGCACGCTCATTTTCCTCTACCACGAGCACTGGGTCATCGCCGACACAAAGGAATATCACGTAGATGTGATAGTGAAGGCAAACGTCTCCCCAACTAGTTGGTTATTTGAAGGACCACGAACGGAGAATCTGGTGTTGGTAGTGGAGACATCAACACGAAGGCGTTCGTGCATCTTCGTGATATCCTCCCCGAGATGGCCAACAAGCCAGCTACTCGTCACCTGCCTTTTGTTAAGGACGGGTTTGATGGGAGCTCGACACTCGAGCCATTCCCGAAAGACGGAACGCCACTCAGGTTTCAGACCTACTACAGCCTCTCCACCGACACCCTGACTCACCTTCTGATCAAGGAATGAGTGACGCTTCGCCAAGAAGTACACCAAGTCAAGGACGTACTTCGCCTGGAAAAGATGAAGATTCGCAAGGTCAAGAACGAAGGAGCACCCGGAGGGCAGTCTACCATTGCCTTCCGAGGAGGAATACCACTGCTCCACGCCACTCCTATACAGAGTCGCTGTCTGGCTGCGAAAGAATATACTGAACTCCTCACCTCTCGACCGACAAAGCGTCGTCGTGATGGACCTCTTCCTTCCCCCACACCTCTGAAGGAAGAAGGCACCAATGAGGATGAAGAAGAAGACCCTGTAGAACCTGCATAAGAGATCGAGCAGTCCACCGCTTAGAGGAACGTCTTAGGCAAGTTAGGAGTCTCCCTTGGGAAGTCGAGTCCGTGTATCGGTTCATGAGAACCATGAGTGTTGTGTGCTTCATGTTCATGTTTTCGTGCAAGCCGTATTTCTACCTTAGGCAGCATCTAAGTGACCGCATCACATATTTTAATTCAGTATTTGCATGAGGTTCTTCAAACATTTTTGTTTGTCTCACACACTTGCACTGTACCAACCCCCTTATCTAGGCGCGTCATCCCTTTATGATTCCCCAGACCACTTCGGAATATTGACCTGTCTCCTCCCAAACAGGATGGTGATTTCTACTCACACCAGAACCTTCGGCAACCCCAACACTGGCACTTCTAGCCACCAGCCATGAACCGGTGGGTCTTCCCAAGCTGGAGATCACCCCGAGCAGCAGCAAGGCGACATTCCCCCGCCACCGCCTCCTCCGGAGAGCATGACCGTGGCTCGGTTCCTCCCGGACCTCCGAGAGGAACGTCAAGCCAACAAGGCCGCCATCCAGCGGTTGGTTCAAGTCCTAGTGAACAATCCGATGCAAAATGGAAATGGCAACGGTCGCTCTACTCTGTCTGAGTTTGTGAGGACTATGCCTCCCATATTCAAGGAGATAACTGAATCCATGGATGACGATGTCTCGATCCACACCATTGTAGACCTCCTCGCGCTGGTTAAATGCACCGACGATCGCGTGAAAGTCTTTTATGCTTCTTACTGTCTCGGAGGCACGACCAGTGCTTGGTGGGATGGGTTCCAAATCATGCGGGAAGGGCAGGCTATCACATGGACTGTCTTCAAGGAAGGATTATGCGCCTCTCACATTCCCCCTGGAATGATGACCATTAAGAAGCGAGAATTCCGAGCTCTCACACAAGGTAGTGGGACAGTCAAGGAGTACCTACAGAAGTTTAACCTTTTATCAAGATACGCACTAGAAGACGTCAACACTGAAGCTGTAAAGGTGGAACGCTTCATGGAAAGACTTTAGCAGTCGCTTCAGTATCAACTTGTTGTTTGTGAATGCCGGACCTTCTGGGATCTGGTAAATAAGTTCCTCATGCTGGAGGACAAGCATCATGCGATGGATGACACCCGCAAGCGTAAGCTGATGGGCAATGGAGGTTATAGTAACCAGAAGGCACGTCCGTGGAAATCCGCCCAGGCAAGACCTAGCTATCAGCAAAAGCAATACAAAGCACATACTTTCCACAAGAACTATCAGAACCAGCAAGATGCCAACCCCAAGCCAACGATCAATCCGCCCAACAGAAGTGGGGTCAAACCCAACATTCCAGGGCAGGTTACCTGCTTTGGATTTGGTCATACTTGGCACTACTCTAGGAAATGCCCCAACAAGAAGCCCGATGCACCGTGCCCGAATGCGCCTAATAAAGGACAAGGTCATGGAGCACCAAGCACGAACCAGGCTCCCCACAACCAGCAGTACCACAGCAGGGGACGCGTGAATCACAATTCCATAGAAGAAGCCCAGGAGGACCCGAAATGCATTCTGGGTACGTTCCTCGTCAACTCCACCCCAACAATAGTATTATTTGATTGTGGTGCTTCGCATTCTTTGGTCACCCAAAACTTTGCTTAAAAATGTGGTTTGAAGCTCACAAATGGCAGTACATACCCTGGAGCAGTGCTAAGGACCAACCTAGGATGTAGAGGAGTTGGGATCAACATCAATGGGATAAGCTTCGTAGCAGATCTCATCGTCCTTAAGTCGCAAGGCTTGGACGTGATCCTTGGTATGAATTGGTTGGCCAAGCACCAAAGCATACTGTACTGCTCCAAGAGGGCTATTACCATGACAAGTGACCAAGGGGTCAAAGTCAAGTATGTCCCTGAACCTACCTCTACTCAACTCCCTCAAGTTAATTTCCTTTCAGAAGAAGAGTTGGACCGAGTACCGGTAGTCTCGGAATACACGGACGTCTTTCCTGATGAGCTGCCTGGGATGTCCCCTCACCTAGAGATCGAGTTCATCATTGAGCTCATGCCCGGGTCAAGGCCTATCTATAAGGAGCCCTATAGGATGGGATCCTAAGAGCTAGCAGAGTTGAAGAAGCTGTTCGATGGGCAACTCGGGAAGGGATTCATCCGTCCGAGTGCATCACCTTGGGGATCACCTGTCCTATTCATGTACAATAAGGATGGGACTATCACACTCTGTGTCGATTACCATTCCCTCAATGAAGTCACGATAAAGAACAAGTACCCACTCCCCAATATTGAATACCTATTTGACCAATTAAATGGTGCCAAGGTATTTACCAAGATCGACCTCAAATCTGGATATTACCAACTGAAGATCCGACCCGAGGACATACCTAAGACGACATTCATGACCCGGTACGGTCTATACGAGTGCACAGTCATGTCGTTTGGGTTGACCAATGCCCCAGCATACTTCCTGTACCTCATGAACAAAGTCTTCATGGATTACCTGGATAAGTTAGTTGTCTTCTTCATCGATGACATACCAATCTTCTCCAAGTTCGAAGAGGAACATGAGAAACACTTGAGGCTAGTGTTCGAAAAGCTTCGAGAGAACCAACTTTATGCCAAGTTTAGCAAATGCAAATTCTGGCCGTAGGAAGTTTGATTCTTGGGTCATACCATGAGGGCAAACGGATTGGCAGTCGATCCTTCCAAGATTACCACGGTAACCAACTGGAGTCGCCAATCGATGTGAAGGACGTCAGAAGCTTCCTCGGGATACTACCGAAAGTTTGTGGAAGGTTTATCCCGCATCGCCCAACCAATGACTCGGCTCTTGAAGAAGGCCAAAAAGTTCGAATGGATGCCGGAGTGCGGAGAAAGCTTCCAGGAACTGAAGAAGAGATTGACCATTGCCCCAGTACTGGCTACTCCAGATATCAAAAAGGAGTTTGTGATATATTGTGATACCTCCAGAATCGGGCTCGGTGGCGTCCTAATGCAAGATGGCAGGGTCGTGGCTTACCTGTCATGACAACTGCGCCCGCATGAGGAGAACTACGCTAGTCATGACCCCAAGTTGGCAGCCATAGTGCATGCCTTGAAGACATGGCGGCATTACCTTCTAGGGAAGTGATGTGAATTATACACCTACCACAAGAGTCTGAAGTATGTTTTTACTCAAAGGGAGTGGAATATGAGGCAACGAAGATGGTTGGAGCTAATCAAAGACTACGCCCTCAACATTCAATACCACCCCGGTAAGGCCAACGTGGTGGCTGATGCATTGAGCCGGAAGGCCTGCACCTTGAATGCTATGATCAAGGAAAGGCTACCCGCCCTATATGAGGAGCTGGAGAGCTTCGGGTTAGAGCTGGTTGAACCAGAATTCCTAGCTAACCTCGAAGTCAAACCCACTCTGGCAGACAGCATCAAAGTGGCCCAGAAGGGACATAAGAGCATTGAAGGCATGAAGAAGAAGATTCGGGAAGGCAAGGCCCAGAATTCTTGGTGGATGAACATGGAGTTGTGTGGTTTTGGAAACATTTATACGTACCCAACCAGGCTGAACTCAAGAATTTAATCTGGCAAGGATCCCACGACACACCCTACTCAATTCACCCCCGTGGGACCAAGATGTATCAAGACCTCAGGGAAAGATTCTGGTGGCATGGCATGAAGAGGGAAATAGCTTCCTATATCGCCACGTATGATGTGTGCCAACGTGTCAAGGCTGAGCACCAGCGACCTACTGGGCTGCTACAACCTCTCCAGGTGCCCGAGTGGAAATTGGACAAGGTTGGTATGGACTTCATCACCGGTCTACCCAAGTCAGGCAAAGGACACGACTCCATATGGGTCATTATTGACCACCTAACCAAGGTGGCCCATTTTATTCCGGTCAACACCAATTACGATGGTAGCCAATTGGCCAGCCTATATATCCATCGTATTGTGAGCCTGCATGAAGTTCCCAAGGAAATTGTATCCGACCGGGGCACGCAGTTAACCTCAAGATCCTAGAAGTAATTCCAAGAAGATTTGGGACCCAAGCTCTCTTTCAGCACCGCCTTCCACCCGCATACGGGTAGACAGACGGAGCGCATAAATCAGATACTTGAGGACATGCTCCGCAGTTGTGTCTTAGCACATGGGACCAAATGGGAAGACTATCTTCCATTCGCTGATTTCTCATACAACAACAACTATCAGTCCAGTCTCCAGATGGCCCCATTTGAAGTACTATATGGACGGAAGTGCCGCACCCCGCTCAACTGGTCCGAAACTGGTGAAGGGTGGATTTTCGGGACAGATGTTCTTCGTGAAGCAGAAGACAAGGTGAAACTTGTCAGGAACACGTGAAAGCAGCCAAGTCGCTACACAAGAGCTATGGGGATTCTCACCATAGAGAAGTGGAGTTTAACCCCGGAGACCAGGTGTACCTCCGTGTAACACCTCTCAAGGGAACTATGCGTTTCCACGTCAAGGGGAAACTTGCTCCAAGATTCATTGGAACTTTCAAGATCACGTCAAGTCGTGGAGAAGTTGCTTACCAGTTGGAGCTCCCTCCGAAACTTTCGGGTGTGTACAACGTCTTCCATGTGTCACAACTTCGGAAGTGCCTTCAAGCACCAAACCATCGAGATCTTTATAAGGATATCGACCATCAAGACATTGACCGTCAACCTGACCTCACTTATCGCGAGAGACCGATTCGCAACCTGGATGAATCCGAACGTTGTACCAGAAGCCGCACCATCAAGTATTTCAAGGTTCAGTGGAGCAACCACACCAAAGCAGAAGCAACATGGGAGCGTGAAGACTATCTCCGATCCGAATTTATGTACCTTTTTAGCACCTAGCTTAGGAATCTCGGGCAAGAGATTCTTGTAAGAGTTATATGTCTGTCACACCCTGTTTTCATTTTATTTCAACTATAGTCTCTTTAAAACCTGAGTTTATTAAAACTTTTTAAGCAAGTGCTATAAGTGTCATGATTGCCATTGTTGTGTGTATGCTTGAGTGAGTGGATCCAAAAACAATATTTTTATAACATGTTATTTCCAAAAAATATCGTTTTTTCATTTTTGTTTATTTCAAAACCTTGCTTTGGGGTTCACACTACAAGTCCGTGATTCCAAGGGGGTGCCTTCACCCAAAGATTGTATCTGATTTTAGCACTATTATAACTCTCAAAAACATAAATTTATTATTTTATAAAATATTTTTCTATTTTATTTGCATGTCCTTCTGTGAAGACAGAAATGATATTTCTGAATGGAATATTATTTTTCTGTGAAATGAAAGTTAAAAATCTGTGAATATTTGGGGATGATCAGAGGACATATATTTTCCATACATAAGATTTTCAACCCGTATTTATGTTCAAAATATTTGAGGTAATCCTTGAAAACCTATTGTGTCTGTTTTGACCTTTTGAAGTATTTCCAAAGGAAATATTCTCAATAAATTCTCAGAAAATTCTAGCATGCTTCCCAAGCTATATTTGGTGTTCATGCCAAGTTTCACCTCATTCCAAGTTGGTTTGGTTCACGAAATATTCCTAAAACCTTCCTTGTCCAGAATCAAGTTGTAGCAACTCTACATAGCAAAGTTTGTCTAAATGGCCTGAAACATTGCAGGAGTGCTCAACACCCCAAATGAGGAGACCTTGCCAAAAATTGGATTTGTGGGGATCGATTTACCCACATTCTCTTTTAGAAGGACAGAGCTGCCCATTTGGGCGTGTTTTCAAGTTTACAATGTCGAACTTGTCCAATGGAGGTCAAGTTTGGTAGAGCATCCTACTTTGGCCTAAACGCAAACCTGTTAACTTTCAGCATCATTGGTGGAGGCTAGCTATCCCAAACCCATATCAAACACCTTTAGCCAGAAGGGTTAAACAGTACTTAACACGCTCTACACCCGCTCCCTTCCCATTAAACTCTTAGGGAAAGCTGCGAGCACGACTCCTCAACTACAGACTCATGGACCCTCTCTGGTTCCAAGCAGGTAAGACAAAATCCCCAATTTAATCTCTGATTCAAGGCTAACAGCTTCTCCTAAAACATTTCCCTTTGACCAACAATGAGTCTCTCGGCTCCTAACAGCTAAGGGGCATCTAAGCCAACCCCGGGACATGCCAGACAGGGCCAAAGCACCCTAGAGCATGCAACATGCCGTGGCATGACAAATCGGTGCTCTAGGCGCTACAGGGCGCACCCGAGGCAAATAAGGCCAGCCCCGGCCGATTATCACCTCCCCTCGGTGTCCCTCTACGTCTCCGACAAACCTCCTGACTCAGGGCAGCCCTAGGGCCCCTTCTCCTCCTATCTACTGACTCGGGCAACGCGTGCCCGCACGCGCCCAATTCGGTAAGTCGTGCACGGCCCCGCAGCACGAAAGCACTGAGCCCCCTCTCTCTCATTGAGTTTCTCGTGTCTCCAACCACATCCGCGAAACCACGATATCGACCCCGAGCACTCTCGCCCTCTCCTGCAGCCACGCTGAAACCACCAGCGCTCCCCGCTCGATGCACCGTTGCTGGCCAATAAATAGGCCCTCCCCGTTCACTCCAGCACCCCACACCACCCCTCCAGACCCTCAATCGAGGCACTAGCCACACCATTCGAGCATATAGAGCTCCGGTGCTCGAGATCGACCGAGGCCCCGCCGCTTCAGAGCTCCGTCGATCTCGGGCTACCAGCCAGCTCTCGCGCTCCTCTCACTTCCTCCGTGACCGTAGAGAGCTCAGCAAGCCTCTCCACCTCTTCCCCGAGCGTTTCCCTGCCCATAGCACCCATCTCCTCCACCACCCGAATCACCTCCGCCGCGGCCACATCGTCGCCGATGACCCAGGGCCTCCCCGTCGTTCATTCGATCACCAGCAGGTAGGCGATGATGCCACAGTGTCGTTCCTGCCGTCACCTCGCCACGAGGGTGTCGGAATCACCGTCGGCGTGCCTCCCCTCCCCTCTGTCTAGAGGAGGAAGATGACCCGACGGGCATGCCCCACCTGTCGGTAGCTTCCATTCAGTGAACCTATTTATAGGGGAGAAATATTATCAAATACTATGAAGAAGGTTATACAAAAGAGGGAGCAACAACACTAAGGGGAGATACTTGTATCAAACCCTACACATTAAGGGGGAGAGAGATAAATACAGTTTTAATTGGCTTTATTGGTTTGAACTTATTTTCCCCACCTACTCCCAACATCTACATGCTATGATTCAGAGGGAGAGGAAACTTTACATATTCATTTTTAGGGGAGAAAAAGTTCTTGTTCCTTGCAGACATATTCTTTCATCAAATCATATCTTAACTATGTCTTCAAGTTCTTGGTACTTTTGATCTTTGCATATTTACAACAAGGTACTCTTGTGTTATCTAACATTTGTTTTCCCAAGTGTACTCCGATGTCAAGACTCTCAAGATCCTCAAGGTAAGTATATGCATCATATCCTTGTTCATGATGACCTCTTGTTTCTTGCACATATTGTTTGCAAGAGAGAGTCTTAAACATGAAAGTCTTTCATTCCCATATGTTTTATGCATATAGCCAAGATTCCTATGACCTGTCTTGTCCATCTACCTTGTGTGTGCCCATGCATTCGAAAGGAACTATCCTCGAAAGGGATTTCACTCATATGGGGGGATCTTCTACTAGTCATATTTCCTTCAAAGTTGTCATATCCTTATGAGCATCTTTATTTGAAGCTTTGATTGTATGTTGTCATCAATTACCAAAAAGGAGGAGATTGAAAGCACATATGCCCCCTTGGTGATTTTGATAATTCATAACAACATACATTCTCTCTTGGACTAACACTTTTACTTAGATATTTCAGGATTAGTCCATGGAAAGCTATGGCTTAAGGTTTATGTGGAGATACCACTGGATGCAAGAAACGAATAATAATGGCCCAAGCTTCAAGCTATAAGACTCTTCATTTTATATTTGTGATAAATGACTTTTGATTCCACAGGAAATCCAATACTATTAAAAGAGGGTGAGGTAGTAAAATTAACTGATTGCTCAAATGCTCAAGGTTAGCCACCAAAACACTCAATCATTTTCCCGCATATCCACTCTGTCAAGTTCCACATTCACAAATTCGGTGTCACCAACATTCCCGTATAGGACCCACCGACTTTGAACCCGAGACAGAACCCTAGCCATTTCCACCAAATCGGTGCAACCAAAACTGCATCGGTGCTACCGAGTTTGGGTGACCAACATTCTGTTGCCCAGATACACAAAATCGGAATTTGTGAGTTTGAGTATCCGTGCCACCAAGTTTGGCCATCTGACCGTTAGTCACCTTTCGGTGCCAGCGAGTTTTATATATCGGTCTCACCGAGATTCAAAAGTTCGCACCTTTAGTGCTAGTTGGTGTCACTGAGTTTGCTCTTTTGTGTGCAACAATTGGATTTTCGCTGCTGCCTATATATACCCCTTCACCCACCTCTCATTCGTGGGAGAAGCACTCCGAACACACACTTCATTTCCAGATCCATATTCTGAGAGAGAACCACCTATTCTTGTGTTGAGACCAAGATATTCCAATTCCATCATTTGAAACTTGATCTCTAGCCTCCCCAAACTGCTTTCCACCAAATCAACCTCTCCTACCCTTGCATATTCTGTGAGAGAGTGATTTGTGTTGAGGAGACTATTTTTAGAAGCACAAGAGCAATTTGTTCATTGATCTACCACATCAATTACCTTTTGGAGGGTGGTACCTCCTAGATTGGTTAGGTGTCGCCTAGGAGCCTCCTACTTCGTGTTGTGAAGTTGAACCAAGATGTTTGTAAGGGCAAGGAGATCGACTACTTCGTGAAGATCTACCGTGAGTAAGGCTAGTCCTCCATGGACAGAAGTTGTGGTGGGATCGACAAGGCCGCTTCTTTGTGGACCCTCCGTTGGTGGAGCCCTCTGTGGACTCCCGCAGCCATTACCCTCCGCGGGTTGAAGTCTCCACTAACATGGACATACGTTAGCGCCATATATTGGAACCATGCCAAAAATCACCGTGTCAACCTCATGTGTTTGATCTCCCTACTTTACTCCTCTATATTACACTTGCATGTTTTACTTTCCGCTGATATACACTTAGAACTGCATGTGTAGGGTGACCTAGACTTGTTACAACTGCTAGATTTCTGCCCTCCTAGAAATTAGGTTAGTCTAGAAGTTTTATCTTGACAAGTAGTCTATTCACCTTACCTCTAGACACATCTTGTATCGATCCCTCAATCTCCCTCATTGCAATGATATGTATGTATCATGTTATATTCAATTGCCTATGGATAATCTTTCTCTTGCGTTACACAAAAAGCTTTCTACTAAACAACCCCTAACTTTTATTTCCACACTCTTTATTTTCTTGCAAAACAGAAACTAACTTTTATTTACTTCCTATTTATTATCTTGCAAACCTTTCTATTACACCTACGAAGTACTTCTAATTTCTTTTCCGTAAAGTAGTTTCATACCTATTCTACTTAAAATAAGCGTTAACATGTGTAGAGTTGTATCGGTGGTCGATAGAACTTGAGAGACTATTAATTCTACCTATAGATCCTTGTTGGGTTCGACACTCTTACTTATCGAAAAAGGCTACAAACAATCCCCTACACTTGTGGGTTATCAAGACCTTTTTCTAGCGCCATTTACAGGGAGCAATAGTGTAGCAATTGACATTCTCGTGTGTGCTTGTTTGCTTTATCACTATGTAATTTTATTTTCTGTTATTAGTTGTTTTATACATGTAGCTTTGGATATGGAACATGAAACACCACAAAAATTAGTTGTACTTGCTTCTCAAGGAGACGGGGAACCTCCTAAAACCCTTCATGATGGTTATGTGGAAAACATTAAATACTACTCTGATAATCATGAGAATTTCCCATTCAAGTTGATAATGGGATAGACGTTGGATCAACGTGAGTATCTTATGGATTATCGCTTGACTCAAAAAGGGAAACACTCATGGGATCAAATTAAAATGATGCGTTCTTATGCTTGGAATTTATGCTTGAGGTGTGATTATACTTGTTGCTCTAACATGGATACTTCACACCTTCCCTTTCAATGTGAATTTGGTGATAAAATAACCTTCGACCTTATGCTAATTGTAAATATGATTACTATGATGTGGAACAAATAGAATACTTTGTTGCTTTTAAGGGTGGATACGAAATTGCTTCTTTGATTGAGAAGTATGATCATATTCCTTGCAAATCTGGAAATTTTGCCATACTTAAATATTGCTATGAGAACTCTGAATATAATGCTGATTACTAATGCATTTATTGAAATAATGAACGCTACCTTGGAAGAAACTAATATTTTGTAGGAATCTATGGAAGAAGAAATTGTTGAAATTGTGATCTCATTAGATGAAAAAGATGAGGAGGAGAGTGAAGAACAAAAGGAGGAAGAGCCGATTAGCTACCCATGCCCACCTTATAATGACAGTAACTCTTCAACTCGTACATCGTTTAATTTCCCTTCGCACATACCGAAGGTTGAATGCTACAATGATTACTACGATCCCTTGGATTCATTTGAAATATCCATTTTCGATGAACTTGATGCTTGCTATGCTCGTGGCCATGATGAGAATATGAATTATGCTTATGTAGATGAACTTGTTGTAGTTCCTTATGTTAAGCATGAAATTTTTGTTATTGCACCCACACATGATTGTCCTATTATATTTTTGAATTCTCCCAACTACACCATATCGGAGAAGTTTGCACTTATTAAGGATAATATTGATGGGTTGTGTTTTACGACTAGACATGATGATTTTGATGGATATAATATGCATGTGCTTGCTGCTCCTACTTGCAGTTATTATGAGAGAGGAACCAAATCTTCACCTCTCCATGCTTCCAATATGATAAAATTGCAAGAAACAACTTATGCTATGTATCGGCAATTACTTTGTGTGAATGAATTGTTCTTTTATGACATGCCAATGCATAGGAAGAGAGTTAAACTTTGTTGTCACATGATATATATTACTCTATGATCATTACTAAATTAAAAATCATTGATAATTAAAATTGGCTTTGATATACCTTGGGATCCGGGAGGATCAATTACTTGAGCACTATATGCCTAGCTTAATGGCCTTAAAGAAACCGCTGCCACGGAGACAGCCCAGATGTTTTAGAGAATCATGTCTTTCTGTTGTGTGCTTTTAAAATAATTGAAAACAAAAAATAAAGTGGGGAACCTAAAACCTTTTCAAAAGGAAAAGTGAAAGTGAGAAGTACGAACACCGTTGAAGTGGGGGCTAGCCTTGAACTTTGTTCATGCCCATGGAAACTTTTTGAATCTTGATTACAGAAACTTTTCAACAAAAATAATTAGTCCCTTGTACAAATTCATTGTATTATAAAAATAATGTGCCAAGTAAAGCCTTTGGGATGATTTGTATGATGAGTAGAATTGATAGGGTGCAAAAACACAAACTTAGACGTCCAGTGCAGAATTTCCCTCATTTTATTGGAACATCTTTTTAAGCTGAATTTTTTCCACATTACTCATATACGAATTATTCAGATCTTCCTAACTTTTCAGCATTATTAGGATTACAAAAGTATGGCAATTAAATGTACCATCACAAACGGTTATGTCTTAGACAAATTCTATCTTTGCTTGCATAGTTTGCTTGTTTTGATGATTATATGGATTTTATCGGTGGGTATAAGCCAAGGAGAATTTAAAATACAGTACTGTCGGGACCCCGATCCTAAGCCATAGGAATCAAGCCTGTAACACATCACATCTCTTGGCGGTCTTACGCACGGTTATCGCCACGGCTGCAGCCTTACCTTAGCCGGGACCGTTTGCGCCTTTTGACTCGCGTATGCAATTATGTCGCTAGCAATCCAATGACAAAGAACCCGGATCGACATGTCTAGTTATAAACCAAAGCGGCAGTTCCGCACAAGGACATGCATACATGACCCAGCAAAGCAGGTGTTGGTCACCAGCGAATGTAGACAAGTCATAGCAAGCTACAGGGACTCCATTACATCGCGTGACATTTCCCCAAAGGGGACAGACACAACAGCTAAGAAGGACACATGCCGGTCAACCAATGTGTCAAGAGCAGTAGCGAACTACCCTGGCTCGTTGGATCACAAAGGGGCATTTCCCTGTAAGGAATGCTACTAAAGCCTACGGCTAGGTAATCGAACCCCATACATATCAAGTACAACACACGTACGCATGGCATACCGATATGTATAGATATATCGATGGCATCAGAACATAACCATAACATACAAACTTTATTTAGAAGGCTAGGAAGAGTAACACACATAATCTTACAAGGTAGGGGTCTCACGACCCATCATCGCAAGTCATACACACAGTTCTTACAAACCAGCGGAAGAGTAAAGCTGTCTGAGTACAGACAGATGGAAAGATAAAGGCACATGGCCTGACTATCTACAGACCCATCCTAGGGTCAGATCGTAGCTGGGTTACCAGCTACTCGCCATCGCCGATGTCTAGGTAGAACCCTCCATTAGGGTCATTAACAACCTCTATAACTATTTATTAAGCAAACGTGAGTACAAAAGTACTCAGCAAGTCTTTAGGATAAGCTATCTACTCATGCAATGTATCAATAAGGAGTTGTGGGGTTTCATGCGGAAAGCCAGCATTTGACTCGTGGCTAGACAACTTGCATTTTAAATTAGTTTTGACAACTTTGATTTCTCGCACAAGAGTCCACTAACACCACAACAACTTTGCTTGCCTTGTTGCTTAGCAGAGGGACAATATCCGTCAGTCGGATATTCGGTGCAATCCGGAGGAGCGGGGCCTACCGGTAAGAACGATAACAATCAATAATAATCATATGCAACAACATGATGCATGAGCATGGCATGAAAATGAAAGGTGGTAGGCTAATGTGACTACCATTTCTTACGTTGAAGTTGATTTGAGTCAAGATTCAAATATCACTTCAAACAAGGTATTTTCAAATACCCTTTTAATTGATTCGACCTGATGCTCAGGTAATCTTGTTTTAGCATGCATGAAGATGGTGTTTTGTGGTGCTGATTGTTCCTGATCATTGTTTGGTCATAATATTTGAAGTGGAATTCAAATGGATTTCAAATTCCAAATCTATATTACTTAATATGGTTATCCTAATCACCATTTAATCTGTTTGGTGATGTTAACATTTTGAAACATGTTTGAAAATATCATAATCAGATTCCTTGGATTTTTCTCATACTTTTTCATATATAAATTATTTTCATTGGACTTACAAATTATTTTCGATGATTTTTAGAAGTTTTGGGCATTTTCTGGAATTCTTTTAAATCAGAAAAATACTTTATTGCGTCATAACCACGTCAGCATTGCGTCAGCAGGTCAACTGACCTGGTCAGGTCGAACCTGGCAAGTGGGGGCCACTGGTCAGCGTCTCAGGAGCTAATCCCGCGCTGACCAGCCCCTAAGTGGGTTTGACCCACTCCTATGGGTGGCCGGAGCATGCCGGCGACGAGCCGAGGCGGCTGCCGGAGCTCGGGTTCATGGGTCTCGGGGCTAGAGTGCTGGAGAGAGAGGGGAAACAGAGGGAAAATGCTTGCATGTAGCCGGCGATCCATCGTTGATTTGCCAGCGGCCGGAGGTTGAAGACGACGGCACTGGGCGTTGCAGGGCTCGGGGAGGACGGTTTCATCGACGTTGCGGATAGGATGGAACACTCGGGAAGGCTTCCCTGTCGCCAGAGAACTCGGGCTCCTCGAGCTCAAGCTTCTGTCAAAGGCGGCAGGAGGAGAGGGAAGAACCGAGAGGAGGGGGAGGAATAGAGAGCGGGGATGGATAGGGACACGCTCGGGGTAGTCATCCCCGTTGTCGCACTGTCCTAGGGGGCATCGAAGGACGCAATGGCGAAGCAGGAGGTGGAGGAGGCCGCCATGGTCGTTCTCTCCTCTGCCACAAGGGAGAGGAAGAAGACGACCCTGCCCTTGGTGGGCTGGGCCTCGCAGGTAAGCGTAGAATAGGGTTTTTTCATTTTCTGCTATTTCTGTTTCTGTTTTATTTGCTGACATTGATTTCTATTTATTTTGGCTTCAAAAAGCAAACTAAAAAATAGTTTGAAAAGCCCTGAGTGATAGTTGGAATATTCCCAAGTACTCCTCAGGTTTGCAACATTTTTGAAACTTGAAAAATACTTGAATTCAAATTTAAGTTTGAATTCAGGGGCTTTCTGAATTAAAAGTAAATGCCAAGGGTGCTTTGAAAATAGTTTTCTCCCCTGATAATTTGTTTTCAATATTTATCAGAAATATTGAACTTTTAAGAAGGCCATTTTGGGTTCATTGATTTTGACAAGATTTGAATTTCCTTTGAATAAGAGGTGGCTAGGGTTTTTGGTTTGAGTTTCACAACTTCTTTGGAGTTTGTTTCAAATTCCAGAATGCAAAGAAAACATGAGCACAAATACTAAACCCTAGTTAGGGATCCAGGGATGTGACAACTCACCCCCACTCAAAAGAATCTCGTCCCGAGATTTAGAAGTCGTCGGGAATAGCGCGGGATACTCAAGTCTGAGACGATCCTCTCTTTCCCATGTTGCCTCCTTTTCAGAATGATTTAGCCATTTAACTTTAAGAAACTTGAGGTTTCGACGTCGAGTGGTATGCTCAGCTTGATCAAGAATACACACAGGGTATTCTCGGTATGAAAGGTTATCTTGGAGATCAAGCGTTTCGCGGTCCACTTCATGGATAGGATCCGAAAAGCAACGCTTGAGTTGTGCGAGGTGGAAGACATCATGAACCTTGGAAAGATGCGGAGGAAGTTCCAACTGGTAGGCAACTTCTCCTCATTTGGCAAGAATGCGAAAAGGACCAATGTAACGAGGAGCCAACTTCCCCTTGATACCGAATCGATGGGTACCCTTCAAAGGTGTAACCCGAAGGTAAGCCTTCTCGTCAACTTCAAAGGTCACAGCCTTATGATGACGATCATATTGGCTCTTTTGACGAGACTAGGCTGTTTTAACTTTTCACGAATAATGCGAACCTGCTCTTCTGCATCCTGGATCATATCCGGGCCAAAGAGTTGCCTCTCTCCAGTTTTTGACCAATTAAGAGGTGTTCGACATCTTCGTCCATAGAGAACTTCAAAAGGGGCTTTGCCCAGGCTTGATTGATAACTATTGTTATAAGAAAATTCAGCGAATGGAAGGCACTTCTCCCAATTCATACCGAACGATATAACACAAGCTCAGAGCATATCCTCTAGGACTTCATTCACTCTTTCTACTTGACCACTTGATTGAGGATGGAAAGCGGTGCTAAAAGATAAATGAGTCCCCATAGCATTCTGAAAACTTTCCCAGAAGCAAGAAGTAAAGATACTTCCATGGTCTGAGTTAATCTCCAAAGGAACACCATGAAGAGACACTATTCGAGAGATATACAACTCTGCTAGCTGGCTAGCTGTTATACTCTCACGAACTGGAAGAAAATGAGCTACTTTAGAGAGACGGTCAATGACCCCAAGATAGCATTATTTCCTTTCTTGGTCTTGGGAAATCTGGTAATGAAATCCATACTGACTTTATCCCATTTCCATTCAAGAATAGCTAAAGGTTGAAGGGTGCCAGAAGGCCTTTGATGTTCTGCCTTTACTCGACGACAAACGTCACAGTTAGCAACGAACTCAGCAATTTCTCTCTTCATCCTAGTCCACCAAAACCTCTGGCGTAGGTCCTGATACATGTTAGTACTACCAGGATGAATGGTGAGAGGAGAATCATGTGCCTCCATAAGGATCAATTGCCGCAGATGTTTGCTCTTAGGAACCACTAAACGGTTCTGAAAGAACACAACACCGTTCTCATTGATGGATAAATCCCTAGCGTTTTCGCTAGCAATATTCTCCTTGATCCGGGATATACCCTTATCATAAGCCCGCACGGCTATGATTTGATCCCTAAGAGTAGGCTTCGCCACCAGGTAGAAAGGAATCCTTGAGGAACAATATGAAGATTTAACTTCCGAAATTCCTCATAGAGATGTGGTTGACCTCGTTGTAGCATCAATTGTTACAATAAGACTTATGACTTAGTGCATCAACCATAACATTGGCCTTCCCCGGGGTGTAAGTTATCCCTAAGTCGTAATCCGTGATCAACTCAACCCACCGTCTTTGCCTGAGATTCAAGTCTGGCTGGGTGAAGATATATTTCAGACTTTGGTGATCAGTGAATATTTTGCAACGATTACCAAGAAGGTAATGTCTCCCGGTTTTAAGTGCATGGACTACAGCTGCAAGCTCAAGATCATGTGTGGGATAATTATCCTCATGTGGACGCAACTGTCAACATGCGTATGCAATCACATGACGATCTTGCATGAGAATGCAACCTAATCCTTGTCGCGAGGCGTCGCAGTAGATAACAAAGTCCTTAGAGAAATCTGGTGGTAGCAACACAGGTGCGGAAGTCAGACGTCTTTTCAGTTCCTGAAAACTATGCTCACATTGTGGTGTCCACTCGAACTTTTTATCTTTCTTGAGGAGTTCAGTTAGAGGCTTTGCAACCTTGAAGAAATTCTCGACAAAGCGGCGACAATAGCTCGCTAGACCAAGAAAACTCCTAACTTGCTTAATCAATTCAGGTTGAGTCCAATCAAGGACAGCTTGAACTCTCTCGGGATTGATAGCAATACCCTTACCAAAGATTACGTGACCTAGATAGGTCACTTCTGGTAACCAAAATTCACATTTTGAAAACTTGGCATAAAGGCGATGCTCTCAAAGTTTCATCAATACCAGCCTTAGATGCTCGGCATGTTCTTATTCGTTCTCCGAGTAGATGAGAATATCGTCGAGGTATAGTACGACGAATTTATCCAAATACTCCATGAAGATTGAATTCATCAAGCGAGAGAAGGTGGCTGGGGCATTGGTTAAATCGAAGGACATGACGGTGTACTCGTATTGGCCATAACGAGTGACAAAAGCCGTATTTGGAATGTCCCCCTTCTTGATCTTGATTTGATGGTATCCCAACCTCAGATCCATTTTTGAGAAGAGTGAGGATCCAGCGAGCTGATCATACAGGTCGTTGATCCTGGGGAGCGGATACTTGTTCTTTATGGTGACCAGGTTAACTGGTCGGTGATCTACAACCATCTGATCCGTTCTGTCTTTCTTCTTGACCAAGAGGATGGGACAAGCCCAAGGAGAAGAGATAGGACGAATGAAACCTTTATTCAAGGCCTCATCTAGTTGCTTCTTAAGTTCGGCTACCTCCAGGGGTGCCATCTTATATGGTCTTCTGGCTATTGGAACGGTCCCGGAACAAGATCTATCACAAACTCTAAATCTCTGTCACGTGGAATTCCTGGCAGTTCCTCTGGAAAAACATCTGGGAAGTCACGGACTACCGGAATGTCTTCAAGTTCTGAAAGAGGGTTGGCATTGAGGGAATAGAGTTGGCATTTGGCAACTCGAGTAGAGACATTGACTATCTCACCCGAGGGATGGGTAAGCTGAACATTTCTGGAATGAGTATCAATCATGGCATAGTGAGCTCACATCCAGTCCATACCCAAGATGAAATTAATATCCGAAGATTTCAGGGCTATCAATGATGCTAGAAAAACTAGCATGTCTACTAGAATTTCATTGTCATAGGTTATCTTGGAGGTTTGCCACTTACTACCAGGAGTTTGGACAACCAATGGGATTGGCATATCACAGAAAGACATGTTATGCAACTGTGCATAACTTTCTGAAATGAAGGAACGAGAAGACCCATTGTCAAAAAGAACGTACGCTAGGTGAGGATTAACAAGGACCGTACCCAGTATGACGTCGGGATCCTGTGTAGCTTCTTCTGCTGAAACATAGTTCACACGGCCACGTGCAGGAGTTGGCTTCACATAGTAAGCCTTGCCCGATTTGCCTTTCCCAACGGACTTTCCGAATTGCTTGGCACCCACATTCTGAGAACACTCATGGGAATAGTGCCCTGGTTCTCCACACTTGTAACACATCACCTAATTGGCACGTGGTGCAGCATTGCTAGCTGGACCACCATAGGTTTTTGCTGGAGGGTTGGTCTGATTCGTCTGAGGCGCCACATAGGATGGCCTCGGAGTGTATCTTGGCGGCAGAGAACTATTTGGAACCCACAACCGGCGTTTTGGAAACGCGGAACCAGATGACGAGCCAAAGTCGCGGGAGTGCTTCTTTGTGGCTTCATAGTCGGTATGACCAGTCTCGGCACTAATCGCCTTGTTGACCAGAGCTTGGAAGCTTGTACATTCACGGAGGCGCAAGTCACGATGAAGCTCAGGGCTTAGACCCTTACGGAATCTTGCTTGCTTCTTGGCATTAGTAGACACCTCCTCTGTTGCATAGGAGGCGAGGTTACTGAACTCGCGGCTATAGGCATCCACGGTCAACTTTCCCTGGGTGAATGCACAGAACTCCTCTCTCTTTCTGACCATCAGGCCCTCTGGAATATGGTGCACTCGGAAGGCTGCACTAAAGTCTGCCCATGTGGCTGCTGGTTCAGCAGGACGCATAGCTTCAAAGTTCTCCCACCACAGATTGGCGGGTCCTTCCAGAAAGTATGCCGCAAAGGTCACCTTGTCGGCCTCAGAAACATTCGCACAGCTAATCTTGCATGATATACTGCACAGCCAATCATCAGCACCAGGGGATCGACGGAGTGATGGAACTTTGGAGGATTCAGCTTCACAAAGTCATTGAGGGACACTGCAGCATTCCTAGGCTGACGAGCCGTATTTTGCTCAATACGCTCTAACAGTCGGTTGGTCTCCCTTTTGTTTCTCTCTGCCTTAAGCATAACTTCCGCCAGAGAGGGCAGGTGAGGCAGTTCTGTTGGAATTATGCCCTAGAGGCAATAATAAATATAGTTATTATTATAATTCCTGTATCAAGATAATAGTTTATTATCCATGCTATAATTATATTGAATGAAGACTCATTTACATGTGTGGATACATAGACAAAACACCGTCCCTAGCATGCCTCTAGTTGGCTAGCCAGTTGATTGATGATAGTCAGTGTCTTCTGATTATGAACAAGGTGTTGTTGCTTGATAACTGGATCACGTCATTGGGAGAATCACGTGATGGACCAGACCCAAACTAATGGACGTAGCATGTTGATCGCGTCATTTTGTTGCTACTGTTTTCTGCGTGTCAAGTATTTATTCCTATGACCATGAGATCATATAACTCACTGACACCGGAGGAATGCTTTGTGTGTATCAAACGTCGCAACGTAACTGGGTGACTATAAAGATGCTCTGCAGGTATCTCCGAAGGTGTTAGTTCAGTTAGTATGGATCAAGACTGGGATTTGTCACTCCGTGTGACGGAGAGGTATCTCGGGGCCCACTCGGTAATACAACATCACACACAAGCCTTGCAAGCAATGTAACTTAGTGTAAGTTGCGGGATCTTGTATTACGGAACGAGTAAAGAGACTTGCCGGTAAACGAGATTGAAATAGGTATGCGGATACTGACGATCCAATCTCGGGCAAGTAACATACCGAAGGACAAAGGGAATGACATACGGGATTATACGAATCCTTGGCACTGAGGTTCAAACGATAAGATCTTCATAGAATATGTAGGATCCAATATGGGCATCCAGGTCCCGCTATTGGATATTGACTGAGGAGTCTCTCGGGTCATGTCTACATAGTTCTCGAACCCGCAGGGTCTGCACACTTAAGGTTCGACGTTGTTTTATGCGTATTTGAGTTATATGGTTGGTTACCGAATGTTGTTCGGAGTCCCGGATGAGATCACGGACGTCACGAGGGTTTCCGGAATGGTCCGGAAACGAAGATTGATATATAGGATGACCTCATTTGATTACCGGAAGGTTCTCGGAGTTACCGGGAATGTACCGGGAATGACGAATGGGTTCCGGGAGTTCACCGGGGGGGGCAACCCACCCCGGGGAAGCCCATAGGCTTTGGGGGAGACACACCAGCCCTTAGTGGGCTGGTGGGACAGCCCACAAGTGGTCTATGCGCCAAGAGAAGAAAAATCAAGAGGAAAAGAAAAAAAAGGAGGAGGTGGGAAGGGAGGAGGACTCCCTCCCACCAAACCTAGTCCAACTCGGTTTGGGGGGGAGAGTCCTCCCCCTTGGCTCGGCCGACCCCCTTGAGGGTCCTTGGACCCCAAGGCAAGGCCCCCTCCCTCCCACCTATGTATACGGAGGTTTTAGGGCTGATTTGAGACGACTTTTCCACGGCAGCCCGACCACATACCTCCACGGTTTTTCCTCTAGATCGCGTTTCTGCGGAGCTCGGGCGGAGCCCTGCTGAGACAAGGTCATCACCAACCTCCGGAGCACCGTCATGCTGCCGGAGAACTCTTCTACCTCTCCGTCTCTCTTGCTGGATCAAGAAGGCCGAGATCATCGTCGAGCTGTACGTGTGCTGAACACGGAGGTGCCGTCCGTTCGGTACTAGATCGTGGGACTGATCACGGGATTGTTCGCGGGGCGGCTCGAGGGACGTGAGGACGTTCCACTACTTCAACCGCATTCTCTAACGCTTCTGCTGTACGGTCTACAAGGGTATGTAGATCACTCATCCCCTCTCGTAGATGGACATCACCATGATAGGTCTTCGTGCGCGTAGGAAAATTTTTGTTTCCCATGCGACGTTCCCCAACAGTGGCATCATGAGCTAGGTTCATGCGTAGATGTCTTCTCGAGTAGAACACAAAAGTTTTTGTGGGCGGTGATGTGCGTTTTGCTGCCCTCCTTAGTCTTTTCTTGATTCCGCGGTATTGTTGGATTGAAGCGGCTTGGACCGACATTACTCGTACGCTTACGAGAGACTGGTTTCATCGTTACGAGTAACCCCCTTTGCTCAAAGCTGACTGGCAAGTGACTGTTTCTCCAACTTTAGTTGAATCGGATTTGACCGAGGAGGTCCTTGGATGAGGTTAAATAGAAACTCATATATCTCCGTTGTGGTGTTTGCGTAAGTAAGATGCGATCCTACTAGATACCCTTGGTCACCACGTAAAACATGCAACAACAAAATTAGAGGACGTCTAACTTGTTTTTGCAGGGTATGATTGTGATGTGATATGGCCAACGATGTGATGTGATATATTGGATGTATGAGATGATCATGTTGTAATAGAAATATCGACTTGCACGTCGATGGTACGGCAACCGGCAGGAGCCATAGGGTTGTCTTTATACTAACGTTTGTGCTTGCAGATGCGTTTACTATTTTGCTAGGATGTAGCTTTAGTAGTAATAGCATAAATAGCACGACAACCCCGATGGCAACACGTTGATGGATGATCACGGTGTGGCGCCGGTGACAAGAAGATCGTGCCGGTGCTTTGGTGATGGAGATCAAGAAGCACGTGAAGATGGCCATATCATGTCACTTATGAATTGCATGTGATGTTAATCCTTGTATGCACCTTGTTTTGCTTAGAACGACGGTAGCATTATGAGGTGATCTCTCACTAAAATTTCAAGACGAAATTGTGTTCTCCCCGACTGTGCACCGTTGCTACAGTTCGTCGTTTCGAGACACCACGTGATGATCGGGTGTGATAGACTCAACGTTCACATACAACAGGTGCAAAACAGTTGCGCACGCGGAACACTCGGGTTAAGCTTGACGAGCCTAGCATGTGCAGACATGGCCTCGGAACACATGAGACCGAAAGGTCGATCACGAATCATATAGTTGATATGATTAGCATAGGGATGCTTACCACTGAAACTATACTCAACTCACGTGATGATCGGACTTGGGATAGTGTAAGTGGATCATGAACCACTCAAATGACTAGAGAGATGTACTTTTTGAGTGGGAGTTTAGCATATAATTTGATTAAGTTGAACTCTAATTATCTTGAACATAGTCTAAGTCCACTTTGAATATATTTGTGTTGTAGATCATGGCTCACGCGACAGTCATCCTGAATTTTTATACGTTCCTAGAGAAAGCTAAGTTGAAAGATGATGGAAGCAACTTTGTAGACTGGGCTCGTAATCTTAAGCTAATCTTACAAGATGGGAAGAAGGATTATGTCCTTAATGCTGCACTAGGAGATGAACCACCCGCTACGGCTGATCAGGATGTTAAGAACGCTTGGTTAGCACGTAAGGAGGACTACTCAATAGTTCAATGTGCAGTCTTGTATGGCTTAGAACCGGGACTTCAACGTCGCTTTGAGCGTCATGGAGCATTTGAGATGTTCCAGGAGTTGGAGTTTATCTTTCAGAAGAACGCCCGGAGCAATAGGTATGAGACCTCCGATAAATTCTATGCTTGCAAGATGGAGGAAAACTCGTCTGTCAGTGAACATGTGCTCAAAATGTCTGGGTACTCAAACCGTCTAGCTGAGCTGGGGATTGAACTCCCGCAAGAAGCTATCACTGACAGAATCCTTCAATCACTTCCGCCAAGCTATAAAGGCTTTGTGTTGAACTACAACATGCAAGGGATGAACAAGTCTCCTGGCGAGTTGTTTGCGATGCTGAAAGTCGCAGAGTCTGAACTCCGTAAAGAGCATCAAGTGTTGATGGTGAGCAAGACCACTAGTTTCAAGAGAAACGGCAAAGGCAAGAAGGGAAATTCGAAGAAGAGCGGCAAGCCTGTTGCCAATCCGCCGAAGAAACCCAAGGCTGGACCTAAGCCTGAAACAGAGTGCTTCTATTGCAAGGGTATGGGTCACTGGAAGCGCAATTGCCCCAAGTATCTGGCAGATAAGAAGGCGGGCAAAGAAAAATCAGGTATATTTGATATACATGTTATTGATGTGTGCTTAACCGGCTCTCGTACTAGTGCCTGGGTATTCGATACCGGTTCTGTTGCTCACATTTGCAACTCGAAGCAGGAACTGCGGAATAGACGAAGGCTGGCCAAAGACGAAGTGACGATGCGCGTAGGAAATGGTTCCAAGGTTGATGCAATCGCCGTCGGCACAGTGTCACTTCAGCTACCATCGGGGTTAGTGATGAACTTAAATCGTTGTTATTTAGTGCCTGCGTTGAGCATGAACATTATCTCTGGATCTTGTTTATTGCGAGACGGTTACTCTTTTAAGTCTGAGAATAATGGTTGTTCTATTTCTATGAGTAACATCTTTTATGGTCATGCACCGAATGTGAGAGGATTGTTCATATTGAATCTTGATAGCGATACGCATATACATAACATTGAGACCAAAAGAGTTAGAGTAAACAATGATAGCGCCATATTTTTGTGGCACTGCCGCTTAGGTCATATTGGTGTAAAGCGCATGAAGAAACTCCATGCTGATGGACTTTTGGAGTCACTTGACTTTGATTCACTTGACACGTGCGAACCATGCCTCATGGGCAAGATGACTAAAACTCCGTTCTCCGGAACAATGGAGCGTGCAAGTGACTTATTGGAAATCATACATACCGATGTGTGTGGCCCGATGAGCGTGGAGGCACGCGGCGGATATCGTTATTTTCTCACCTTCACTGACGATTTGAGTAGATATGGTTATGTCTACTTAATGAAGCACAAGTCTGAAACATTTGAAAAGTTCAAGCAATTTCAGAGTGAAGTAGAAAATCATCGTAACAAGAAGATCAAGTTCCTACGGTCTGATCGTGGGGGTGAATATCTGAGTTTCGAGTTTGGTACTCACTTAAGACAATGTGGAATTGTTTCGCAGTTAACACCGCCTGGAACACCACAGCGTAATGGTGTGTCCGAACGTCGTAATCGTACTTTATTAGAAATGGTGCGATCTATGATGTCTCTTACTGATTTGCCGTTATCGTTTTGGGGTTATGCATTAGAAACAACTGCATTCACTTTAAATAGGGCACCATCGAAATCCGTTGAGACGACACCATACGAACTGTGGTATGGCAAAAGGCCAAAGTTGTCGTTTCTTAAAGTTTGGGGATGTGATGCTTATGTCAAAAAGCTTCAGCCTGAAAAGCTGGAACCCAAAGCGGAAAAATGCGTCTTCATAGGTTACCCAAAAGAGACAGTTGGGTACACCTTCTATCTCAAATCCGAGGGCAAAGTGTTTGTTGCTAAAAACGGAGCTTTTCTCGAGAAGGAGTTTCTCTCGAGAGAATTGAGTGGGAGGAAGATAGAACTTGACGAGGTTGTCGAACCTCTCATCCCTCTGGATGGTGGCGCAGGGCAAGGGGAAACCTCTGTCGTTGCGACGCCGGTTGAGGAGGAAGTTAATGATGATGATCATGAAACTCCAGTTCAAGTTTCTGTTGAATCACGCAGGTCGACGAGATCACGCGCTGCTCCAGAGTGGTACGGTAATCCCGTCTTATCAATCATGTTGTTAGACAACAATGAACCTGCAAATTATGAAGAAGCAATGGTGGGCCCAGATTCCAACAAATGGCTAGAAGCCATGAAATCCGAGATAGGATCCATGTATGAGAACAAAGTATGGACTTTGGAGATACTACCTGAGGGCCGCAAGGCTATTCAGAACAAATGGATCTTTAAGAAGAAGACGGACGCTGACGGTAATGTGACCATTTATAAAGCTCGACTTGTGGCAAAGGGTTTTTCACAAGTTCCAGGAGTTGACTACGCTGAGACTTTCTCACCCATAGCGATGCTTAAGTCCGTCAGAATCATGATAGCAATAGCTGCATTTTTCCATTATGAAATCTGGCAGATGGATGTCAAAACGGCGTTCCTTAACGGTTTCCTTAAGGAAGAGTTGTATATGATGCAACCCGAAGGTTTTGTCAATCCTAAGAATGCTGACAAGGTGTGCAAGCTCCAGCGATCCATTTATGGACTGGTGCAAGCATCTCGGAGTTGGAACAAACGCTTTGATGAGGTGATCAAAGCATTTGGGTTTATACAAGTGGTTGGAGAATCTTGTATTTACAAGAAAGTGAGTGGGAGCTCTCTGGTGTTTCTAATATTATATGTGGATGACATATTGCTGATTGGAAACAATGTAGAGCTTTTGGAGAGCATAAAAGGTTACTTGAATAACAGTTTCTCTATGAAGGACCTAGGAGAAGCTGCTTACATTCTAGGCATTAAGATCTATAGGGATAGATCAAAACGCCTGATAGGACTTTCACAAAGCACATACCTTGATAAAGTTTTGAAGAGGTTCAAAATGGAACAGTCCAAGAAAGGGTTCTTGCCAGTTTTACAAGGTACGAGATTGAGTAAGACTCAGTGCCCAGCAACTGATGAAGATAGAGAGCATATGCGCTCCGTCCCCTATGCTTCAGCCATAGGTTCTATCATGTATGCGATGCTGTGCACTAGACCGGATGTTAGCCTGGCCATAAGTATGGCAGGTAGGTTCCAGAGTAATCCAGGAGTGGATCACTGGACAGCGGTCAAGAATATCCTGAAGTACCTGAAAAGGACTAAGGAGATGTTTCTCGTATATGGAGGTGACGAAGAGCTCGCCGTAAAAGGTTACGTCGATGCAAGCTTTGACACACATCCGGACGACTCTAAGTCGCAAACCGGATACGTATTTATTCTTAATGGGGGTGCAGTAAGCTGGTGCAGTTCCAAGCAAAGCGTCGTGGCAGATTCTACATGTGAAGCAGAGTACATGGCTGGCTCGGAGGTGGCTAAGGAGGGTGTCTGGATGAAGCAGTTCATGACGGATCTTGGAGTAGTGCCAAGCGCACTGAATCCAATAACCTTGTTCTGTGACAACACTGGTGCCATTGCCTTAGCAAAGGAACCACGGTTTCACAAGAAGACCAGACACATCAAACGACGCTTCAACCTCATCCGCGACTACGTCGAGGAAGAGGACGTAAATATATGCAAAGTGCACACGGATCTGAATGTAGCAGACCCGCTGACTAAACCTCTTCCACGGCCAAAACATGATCGACACCAGAACTGTATGGGTGTTAGATTTATTACAATGTAATTCACATGGTGATGTGAGGGCTAGATTATTGACTCTAGTGCAAGTGGGAGACTGTTGGAATTATGCCCTAGAGGCAATAATAAATATAGTTATTATTATAATTCCTGTATCAAGATAATAGTTTATTATCCATGCTATAATTGTATTGAATGAAGACTCATTTACCTGTGTGGATACATAGACAAAACACCATCCCTAGCATGCCTCTAGTTGGCTAGCCAGTTGATTGATGATAGTCAGTGTCTTCTGATTATGAACAAGGTGTTGTTGCTTGATAACTGGATCACGTCATTGGGAGAATCACGTGATGGACCAGACCCAAACTAATGGACGTAGCATGTTGATCGTGTCATTTTGTTGCTACTGTTTTCTGCGTGTCAAGTATTTATTCCTATGACCATGAGATCATATAACTCACTGACACCGGAGGAATGCTTTGTGTGTATCAAACGTCGCAACGTAACTGGGTGACTATAAAGATGCTCTGCAGGTATCTCCGAAGGTGTTAGTTCAGTTAGTATGGATCAAGACTGGGATTTGTCACTCCGTGTGACGGAGAGGTATCTCGGGGCCCACTCGGTAATACAACATCACACACAAGCCTTGCAAGCAATGTAATTTAGTGTAAGTTGCGGGATCTTGTATTACGGAACGAGTAAAGAAACTTGCCGGTAAACGTGATTGAAATAGGTATGCGGATACTGACGATCGAATCTCGGGCAAGTAACATACCGAAGGACAAAGGGAATGACATACGGGATTATACGAATCCTTGGCACTGAGGTTCAAACTATAAGATCTTCGTAGAATATGTAGGATCCAATATGGGCATCCAGGTCCCGCTATTGGATATTGACCGAGGAGTCTCTCGGGTCATGTCTACATAGTTCTCGAACCCGCAGGGTCTACACACTTAAGGTTCGATGTTGTTTTATGCGTATTTGAGTTATATGGTTGGTTACCGAATGTTGTTCGGAGTCCCGGATGAGATCACGGACGTCACGAGGGTTTCCGGAATGGTCCGGAAATGAAGATTGATATATAGGATGACCTCATTTGATAACCGAAGGTTTTCGGAGTTACCGGGAATGTACCGGGAATGACGAATGGGTTCCGGGAGTTCACCGGGAGGGGGGGGGGCAACCCACCCCGGGGAAGCCCATTTTCTTTGGGGGAGACACACCAACCCTTAGTGGGCTGGTGGGACAGCCCACAAGTGGTCTATGCGCCAAGAGAAGAAAAATCAAGAGGAAAAGAAAAAAAGGAGGAGGTCGGAAGGGAGGAGGACTCCCTCCCACCAAACCTAGTCCAACTCGGTTTGGGGGGAGAGTCCTCCCCCTTGGCTCGGCCGACCCCCTTGAGGGTCCTTGGACCCCAAGGCAAGGCCCCCTCCCTCCCACCTATATATAGGGAGGTTTTAGGGCTGATTTGAGATGACTTTTCCACGGCAGCCCGACCACATACCTCCACGGTTTTTCCTCTAGATCGCGTTTCTGCGGAGCTCGGGCGGAGCCCTTCTGAGACAAGGTCATCACCAACCTCCGGAGCGCCGTCACGCTGCCAGAGAACTCTTCCACCTCTCCGTCTCTCTTGCTGGATCAAGAAGGCCGAGATCATCGTCGAGTTGTACGTGTGCTGAACGCGGAGGTGCCGTCCGTTCGGTACTAGATCGTGGGACTGATCGCGGGATTGTTTGCGGGGCGGATCGAGGGACGTGAGGACGTTCCACTACATCAACCGCGTTCTCTAACGCTTCTGCTGTACGGTCTACAAGGGTATGTAGATCACTCATCCCCTCTCGTAGATGGACATCACCATGATAGGTCTTCGTGCGCGTAGGAAAATTTTTGTTTCCCATGCGACGTTCCCCAACAAGTTCTTCCTGCGACGCTTGACTACCCTCGCCTTGATCATGAGCAGGGGCACGGTTCAACCTGGTGAACACCATCCTGACAAACAAACTCACAGCTTAGACCAATATCATCATCAATACTAGCTATGGATTAAGAATGCACTGAACACATGGAATGTGTAAATGAATATCCGAACAGCATGGTAACAAGCAACTACTATATATACACCATGGTTCATACACACCATTACATAGTTCAGTACAACCTTAACCGAAGAACAATCTACTGAAAATATGAAACTACTCATTAGAGGCTTCCAAGCTTCCTATACATTATTTATCTATGACTCCGGAATTCATTTCATGACACAAGCATACTTCACAAGTCACACAGACTGTGAAAGTACAGCTACTACCATACTATCCTTCCACTCACGGTTCAGGCATCCGCATAGAACATCTCATAAAGATTGCCTCCATGGCCTGGAAGCTCAACCTGCGGATCAGGAAATACTCCAGCCTGAGATCCCTGGGATCCGTAAGGACACGGGTGTGGCCTTGGTCCCCTGACTGGTGGTAGTAGAGGTCCCCGAAGAGGGGTGACTCCTCCAATAGCAGGCCAGTCAACATGAGCCAGAAGATGGGTTCTAACAGGGTTCATCATCTCCATATCTCCATACCCTGTCTAGACTATCGGTGCCAGCTGCGTCAAAGCCGTCCACAGACGGGCACGTGTAGCATAGAGCTCCATACGATGGGCACGAGCATCCCTATCTGTATTCTCCAGCATCTCAGCAGTGGACTGCAGCAGCGGATCCTCCATAGAGGAATCAAAGTAGACCCCACTGAGGTATCCTTCTTCACCTGGCTGAGAGGCAGGAACATAGCAGAACTCTGTATTCTGTAGCAGTGCATGTCTAGCCCTCATGATGGTCAGCATTGAATAGGCAGCATCTTGTACTGCCATGTCAACAGTGACTCCAAATCCATAAGACCAATGGATTGCCTCCTTAGCTCCAGGGTAATTTGGGAATACCCTAACAGTGCAGAGGTACTGGCTCTGATTAAAATCCCGGTACTACTCCTCCACTGTGTACTCTGGGTACCAGCGGTAACCGGACACCGACATCATCCTGACTAGCATGGCCGTTTGACCCGGCAGAGCAATGCACCTAGTCAGACGAACCACCTGACGAGAAGGACGGCTAGGCATCTGAAAATAGAGAGTAATGCAATTCATTAGAGCTCTGAAGACAAAATTGGGCAGCATAATGGCTATAAATGATCAAAAACAATTTTGAGACAACCCATAAAATAGAATAGCGTAACCACTCAACTATCAAGTTCAATTCTCTGATCATCAAACTTACTTCCTTTTACTAGGGATAAAAGAAACCGAAATAACTCTCGACCCGTTGTCCTATAGTCTACCGATCAGAAACACGAGCCTAAGAGAAGGTAAGTAACCTAGTCCTTAATCCCCGCAGAAAAGACGAGGATGACCAGAATAGAATAACTTGAGAAGAGAAAAAGAGTCTTACGTTCCCTTCCACAAACTATTCTTTATATTTAACTAAAGCAATTCTAGACTCAACTTCGACCAGTTTGGCTTAGTAACCCAACATTCAGTCAGGCTCCGATACCAACACTGTTGGGACCCCGATCCTAAGCCATAGGAATCTTGCCTGTAGCACATCGCATCTCTTTGCGGTCTCACGCACGGTTATCCCCACGGCGGCGGCCTTACCTTAGTCGGGACCATTTGCGCCTTTTGACTCACGTATGCAATTGTGTCGCTAGCAATCCAATGACAAAGAACTCGGATCGACATGTCTAGTCATAAACCAAAGCGGCAGTTCCGCACAGAGACATGCATACATGACCCAGCAAAGCAGGTGTCGGTCACCAGCGAATGAAGATGAGTCATAGCAAGCTACAGGAACTCCATTACATCGCGTGACATTTCCCCAAAGGGGACAAACACAGCAGCTAAGGACACATGTCGGTCAACCAATGTGTCCGGAGCAGTAGAGAACTACCCTGGCTCGTTGGATCACAAAGGGGCATTTCCCTGTAAGGAATGCTACTAAAGCCTACGGCTAGGTAATCGAACCCCATACATATCAAGTACAACACACGTACGCATGGCATACCGATATGTATAGATACATCGATAGCCTCACAACATAACCATAAACACACAAACTTTATTTAGAAGGCTTGGAAGAACCACACACATAATATTTCAAGGTAGGGGTCTCACGACCCATCATCACAAGTCATACATACAGTTCTTACAAACCAGCGGAAGAGTAAAGCTGTCTGAGTACAGATAGATGGAAAGATAAAGGCACATGGCCTCACTATCTACACACCCATCCTAGGGCCAGATCGTAGCTGGGATACCAGCTACTTGTCGTTCTCGATGTCTAGGTAGAACCCTCCATTAGGGTCATTAACAACCTCTGCAACAATTTATTGAGCAAACATGTGTAGAAAAGTACTCAGCAAGACTTTAGGATAAGCTATTTACTCATGCAATGTATCAATAAGGAGTTGTGGGGTTTCGTGCGGAAAGCCAGCATTTGACTCGTGGCTAGACAACTTGCATTTTAAATTAGTTTTGACAACTTTGATTTCTCGCACACGAGTCCACTAACACCACAACAATACTCCATCGTGGAATCATTCCGTCTCCATACGGAAATGCCGTCCACGGCACTCACGCTTATCTTGACAATTTTATGAGTAGCCATTAAAGTTATCTATGAACAACATATGTCTCCAAGTAGTCTATATCCGCGGACACGGCTATTCGAATAGATCATAACCCTGCAGGGGGGTACTTCTTCACACACGCTCTCACCACTTATCACCATGTGCACGTCATGCACCTCAGCAACCTTCAAGCGGAAGCCCAGCGAGGGAGTCGGCCACGACCGTTAACCATGTTAATACTTAGTCTATGTCTATCGCCTATCTAAGGGTAACCCGCACGGAAGTCCGGCCGAGGTTTCCACCACGGCTCCAAACAATGTGCGCAGGGTTCCCAAGCCCACTATCCGGGTGCCACTTGGTACACCGTGCCACTGCCCACCTCTGAGGTCAGCGCTACGCACGGCCTCCAGCATGACTATAAACACCAGAAACTACTTGCAACTCCTAGACCGAGTATTAGGCGGTTAATAAGTCGAGCGGGGTCATATTTCAGGGCCCAGCATGTGGTAGTATCTCGTCTTGGATTATATACACGGAACTCAGTTCCTAAGGACGGTTCCAATGAAACAACCCGCCATGTACTCCTACATAGCCTTTCACCGGTACCTTTACCAAATCAGGTTCAACACACATCCTTTACTTACTGAACACATTCTCACAATTCTGTTCATCACCTAGATGACAAACCAAACACAACTCTAAGCATAGCATGCATAGCAGGTTAAGGCATATCATGGTTCAAGCATCTACCAGGTATGCTAGGTTGCAAGGTTCAGCTATTTACGGTGACAAAGACAGGTCATGCAAAGGAAGTGGGTTCAACTAACGTGGCAAAAGCATTTGAAGCATTTGATCCTAATGCAATAAGTAAGTGCAGGAGCGAGAACATGGGATTTATCAGGATGATCAAAATCGTTGCTTGCATTGTTGCTTAGCAGAGGGACAATATCCGTTAGTCGGATATTCGATGGAATCCGGAGGAGCGGGGCCTACCGGTAAGAACAATAACAATCAATAACAATCATATGCAACAAGATGATGCATGAGCATGGCATGAAAATGAAAGGTGGTAGGCTAATGTGACTACCATTTCTTAAGTTGAAGTTGATTTGAGTCAAGATTCAAATATCACTTCAAACAAGGTATTCTCAAATACCCTTTTAATTGATTTGACATGATTCTCAGGTAATCTTGTTTTAGCATGCATGAAGATGGTATTTTTACGTGCTGATTGTTCCTGATCATTGTTTGGTCATAGTATTTGAAGTGGAATTCAAATGGATTTCAAATTCCAAATCTAGATTACTTAATATGGTTATCCTAATCATCATTTAATCTGTTTGGTGATATTAACATTTTCAAACATGTTTGAAAATATCAAAATCAGATTCCTTGGATTTTTCTGATACATTTTCATATATAAATTATTTTCATTGCAGTTACAGATTATTTTCTATGATTTTTAGAAGTTTTGGGTATTTTCTGGAATTCTTTTAAATCAGAAAAACTCTTTATTGCGTCATAACCACGTCAGCATTGCGTCAGCAGGTCAACTGACCTGGTCAGGTCAAACCTGACAGGTGGGGGCCACTGGTCAGCGTCTCAGGAGCTAATCCCGCGCTGACCAGCCCCTAAGTGGGTTTGACCCACTGCTAGGGCCCACTGTCAGTGGCTGCTTAGTGCTAATCCACTGGGATTAGGTCGGCTATGTGGTCCCTCGCCGGATCTTCGCCGGAGATGCACCAAATCGCGCTGTGGTGCTGGGGATCGAGTGTCGAGAGCACTGGGATGATCCCCAGGCTCGGCCTCATCCTCTACGGGCAACAGGAGGGGCTATGGGTGGTCGGAGCATGCCGGCGACGAGCCGAGGCGGCTGCCGGAGCTCGAGTTCAGGGGTCTCGGGGCTATAGTGCCGGAGAGAGAGGGGAAACAGAGGGAAAATGGTCGCAAGCTCACGGTGGAGGCAAAGCTGGGCTCAGACTGCTCGGGGAGGGGCTGTAGCCGGCGATCCACCATCGATTTGCCGGCGGCCGGAGGTTGAAGACGACGGCACTGGGGCGTTGCAGTGCTCGGGGAGGACGGTTTTCGTTGACGTGCGTGTCGAGCTCGACGTTGCGGAGAGGATGAACACTCGGGAAGGATTCCCTGTGGCCAGAGAGCTCGGGCTCCTCGAGCTCAAGCTTCTGTCAATGGCGGCAGGAGGAGAGGGAAGAAACCGAGAGGAGGGGGAGGAATGGAGAGCGGGGATGGATAGGGACGCGCTCGGGGTAGTCATCCCCGTTGTCGCGCTGTCCTGGGGGGTACCGGAGGACGCCATGGCGAAGCAGGAGGTGGAGGAGGCCGCCGTGGTCGTTCTCTCCTCTGCTAGAAGGCACAGGAAGAAGACGAATCTGCCCCTCGTGGGCTGGGCCTCTCACGTAAGCGTAGAATAGGTTTTTTTTCATTTTCTGCTATTTATGTTTCTGTATTATTTGCTGACATTGATTTCTTTTTATTTTGGCTTCAAAAAGCAAACTAAAAATTAGTTTGAAAATCCCCGAGTGATAGTTTGAATATTCCCAACTACTCGTGAGGTTTGCACCATTTTTGAAACTTGAAAAATACTTGAATTCAAAATTAAGTTTGAATTCAGGGGCTTTCTGAATTAAGAAATAGATGCCAAGGGTGTTTTGAAAATAGTTTTCTCCCCTGATAATTTGTTTTCAATATTTATCAGAAATATTGAACTTTTAAGAAGGCCATTTTGGGTTCATTGATTTTGACAAGATTTGAATTTCCTTTGAATAAGAGGTGGCTAGGGTTTTTGGTTTGAGTTTCACCACTTCTTTGGAGTTTGTTTCAAATTCTTGAATGCAAAGGAAGAAAACATGAGCACAAATACTAAACCCTAGTTAGGGATCCAGGGATGTGACAAGTACCTTATGCTAAAATAAAATAATAATCAACTTATAAAAGTACGTGAAGTACTTGATATGTGGCTTATACTAATGAATCTCACGAAGTTTTGTTGAGTTTTATGTGATTGAAGTTTTCAAGTTTTGGGTAGGACACCGATATGCGGAGAATAAGGAGCAGTAAGAACCTATGCTTAGGGATGCCCAAGGTGTCCCTAAGGTAATATTCAAGAAGACTCAAGCATCTAAGCTTTTATAGATGCTTTACGTGCTTATGTGTTTAGTTATTCTTCAACCCCATTGACTTGGGAGCCATAGAGTTGTGATAGCATGCACATGGTAATATTGTATTATAATTATAAAATAATGTAATGGCAGGACATGATGATATTTGATGTTATATGAACTAAGATCTCTAATGAAAATTCTGCTAAGTTTTGTGTGAATGAAGTGCTCGAAGATCGATAAGGTATTGATATGAGAAGAATAGGAGATAAGAGTTCAATCTTGGGGATGCCCAAGGAACCCCAAGTAATTATTAAAGGAGACTCAAGCTTCTAAGCTTGGGGAAGCCCCGGAAGCCATCCCATCTTTCTTCCTCTACAACTATCGGTATGTTTTAGTTTTTGTTTTGTTCACGTGATATGCGTAAATTCTTGGAGCGTCCTATGCCTTTTATCTTACTTTAAGAAATGCACCATGCTGGTATGGGAAAGTCCATGATTGATTTATATAATGGTCTTTGCACTTCACTTATATCTTTTGAGTATGGCTTCATAGAATGCTTCATGTGCTTCACTTATATGAGTTGAAGTTGGATGCATGTTTCTCTAAATGTAGAAAACCGTTATCTATAGAATGCTCTTTTGGTTCACTTATATTTATTAGAGAATGGTCTTTTGTAGAAAGAATTAAACTCTATTTCTTCACTTATATTTGTTTGAGAGTAATTTCCATGGGTTATAATACTAGTCCAAAAATAATAGGTATTCATGGAGTGATAATCAAAACCTTCATGTAGCACATTAAAGAGAAATTATGGGTTAATGATATTGATGTGGTAATGTGAAAGGGTATGAGTGCATCATTGTTGATTCGTATAGGTGTTAATATTAAATGGTGTTAACTTCTAGTTGATCAAAAAATTAAAAGGGCATGGTGATGATGTGTGAGCATTTCTATTCCTCGTTGAAATCATAGTGTTGTTTTGAGTCGGAGTCGCACGATGGTCAACTCCGCCCAACTCTCTCCCTCAGGGCATGCGAGTAGTACTTCAATTTGTGATGAAACTAATAAAACTTTGCAATAAGTATATGAATTATTTATATGACACCATGGACATACGCAATCTGACCTCCTCATATTTGCTAGCCTCTTCGGTTCCGTGCATTGCTCGTTCTCATCTCGTGCATCGGTGCAACTTTTGCCAGTGCATCCAAACCCAGCGACATGATACGCTCTGTTGCACATAAGCCTCATTATATCTTCCTCAAAACAGACACCATACATATTTATCATGGCATTTCCATAGCCATTTCGAGATATATTTCCATGCAACTTCCACCGTCACTTCATATGACTTGTACTTCCATTGTCATATTTCTTTGCATGATCGTAAGATAGCTAGCATGATATTTACATGGCTTGTCCGTTTTTTGATATATTTTGCCATGCTAGATCATAGCACATCTTGGTACACTTCCAGAGGCATTCATATAGAGTCATATCATCCTATGAGTTTTTCATATCGAGTTGTATGTAAATAAAAGTTTGATGATCATCATTTTAGAAGATTGTCTCAGTGAGGAAATAAAAATGGCATAGGCCAAAATATCCCACCATAAAAGAAAGAGAAATGGGGGAGGGAAAAAGAAAGAAAAAACCCACCATGAAAAGAAACAAATAAATGAGAAAAAAGAGAGAAGGGAGTTTGCTACTATCCTTTACCAAACTTGTGCCTCAAAGTGGCACCGTGTTCTTCACATAGAGAGTCTCTTGTTTAGTCACTTCCATATGCTAGTGGGAATTTTTCATTATAGAACATGGCTTGTATATTCCGATGTCGGGCGGCATAAAATGCCTGGGGTCTTCATGAGGAAGAAAGTTGGATGCACACCCATTTAGCTTCAATCGAGCTTTCATACACTTATAGCTCTATTGCATCCGTTGCATGGAAATCCCTGCTCCTCGCATTGATGTATGTTTATGGGAATCTCCATAGCCCGTTGATGCACTAAGTTGATGGGAGGCTTTCTTCTCCACCTTTAACCTTTTTGAAACCTACCACCACATTCTATTCCACCTATATGCTATATCCATGGTTAACTCTCATGTATTGCATGAAGAATAAAGGGATAATTAGGTTTATGCCCCTAGTTGTGTCCCACTCGGCTGTTTTACCCCCTAATTTCCAAAAGTCACGGGTTTTGTACAAGTCACTTCACTCCTCTTATGCTTTTGCCCTTTGACCGTTTGACCGTCAGTTTGAAAACTTCACAACTAATTCATACTAAATCAGAAAAATGCAAATAAGATACCAAAATATTCGGAAAAATATCACCTATATGTCAGTGTCATTTGCATTCATGACAAAGGTGTTGTAAAGTGCCCATCCAATTTTTAGCTCTTATGATACCATCATGAATAGTAAAATATAAAAAAATCTAAAAAAAATAGTGGCAAAGAATGACAAATGTTTTAATTGCTTGGCAAGTTTCATGAGCGAACGACATTCATGGAAATTGTGGCAAAAGATCTAATCAGCACTCCAAAATAGATTGTTTTTTCCATGACTTCCATGAATGTCGTTCCTTGATGAAACTTGGCAAGCACTTCAAACATTTGTGATTCTTTGGCACCAAGTACTTTTTTTCTTATTTTACTATTCATGATGGTATCAAAAGAGCTAAAACTCAGATGGTCACTTTCCAACACCTCTGTCATGAATGCAAATGACACTGACATATAGGTGACGTTTTTCTAAACATTTTGCTATCTTATTTGCAGTTTTCTGATTTATTATGAATTAGTTATGAACTTTTCAAACTAACGATCAAATGGTCAAAGGGAAAAAGAATAAGAGGAGCAAAGTGACTTGGACAGAACCAGTGACTTTTGGAAATTAGGGGTAAAATAGCCGAGTGGGAGACAAGTAGGGGCATCAATCTAATTATCCCAAGAATGAAAAGTTGATGCATATTGAAAAAGTATGATCCAATTTCCTAACTTGGGCACCGTGGTGCTTGACATTTGTATTAACATGGTGAAGATGGAGCCATGCCTTGGTAATATAATAAGATGAATGGGGGTAAACATTCTTTGAGGATTGTATACTTTGAAAGATTGATGATTTTGCTTCTTGTGCTTATAAGTATTACTATGTTAATGTTTGTCAATTCATCGTTTCTCAGTGAGCATACATGCAAAAGATTACATATTGGGTAGCGTGTCACATCAAAAATTCTATTTTTATCATTTACCTACTCGAGGACGAGCAGTAATTAAGCTTGGGGATGCTTGATACATGTCCAACGTATCTATGTTTTTTGATTGTTCCATGCTATTATCACATTAGAAAACAGGGCTTTGGTCCACTTGAAGAAATCCCATTAGTCCTGGTTCACCCACGAACCGGGACCTATGGTGTCATTGGTCCCGGTTCGTGAGGCCAGGGCGCCAGGCGGGCATCATGGGACATTGGTCCCGGTTCGTATCAACCCTCTGGCCCCGGTTCCAGACACCAATCGGGACCAATAGGCAGGGACCGTTCGTATCCCCTTTAGTCCCGGTTGGTGGGTCAAACCGAGACCAGGTGGACCGTTCGTCTCACCCTTTAGTCCCACTTAGTAGAGGAAACCAGGACGAAGTGGTGGTGGCAACCGTTCGTATCACCCTTTAGTCCCGGTTTGTGGCTCAACCCGGGAGTAAAGGCCCAAACGGTTTGCATCCCGCTTCGGAAAAGCACAACTGAAGCAGAGTTTGTTGCCATCGCTCTGTTCTTCTCCTCTCTCACTCTGTTCTTCCCCTCTGCTCTTCCCTTCTCTTCTTCCACCAAGCCAACTCGCTTCGGAGAGGTGCTTGCACATGGCAAGACCAAAGCTCGATGTCGTGTACACGAACGAGAGAAGGGAGGTCCCGCATTTTCTTAGATAGTTGAAGGAACAGTGGCTTGACACCGCGGTGGATCATGAGAAGTTCTTGGGGCTTGATTTGGAGTACACGACCGATCAACGAGGTGTTGCCGCCATCCAACTATGTTTCAAACACCATGTCTTGATCTTCCAATGGGCGAGGTATGTTTTGAGGCTTTCTTTGATCCAAGGTTATGAAAATTGCATATATATAGTGATTTCTTTAGGTTCCATTGGATAGCGATATGCAGTTTCTATATATGTACCATGGGATAGTTAATTGAGGGTTTCTTGATCAATTCATAGGATATGCAAATTGCATAGGATCGATAGCTATATGTTACATTTTGGAATGCTATAAAGATCAATTTCTCTTTAGTTGCAGTGAAACAGTTTTATGTGGAGTTCTTTGATCCAAGGATATGAAAATTGCATATAGCTAGTGATCGCTCTAGGTTCCATTGGATAGCAATATGATATGTCAAAGTGAAAATTGCATATAGCTAGTGATCTCTCTAGGTTCCATTGGCTAGTGATGCGTCCATTTTGCATCATGCTTTCATGTTTATATTTATCATTTTTGGGGTGTTATTTCACTTCACGGTACAATACTTATGCCTTTTCTCTCTTATTTTGCAAGGTTTACATGAAGAGGGAGAATGCCGGTTGTTGGAATTCTGGCCTGAAAAAGGAGCAAGTTTGAGATACCTATTCTGCCCAACTCCAAACGCCGTAAAAATCAACGAGGATTTTTTTCGGGAATTATAAAAAATACTAGGTCGAAGAAGTGCCACAGGGGCACCAGCAGGTGGCCACAAGCCTGCTAGGCGCGACCACCCCCCTGGCCGTGCCTAGGGGGCTTGTGGGCACCCAGTTGGACCTCTGGCTCCCCCTTTTGCTACAAGAAGGGTTTCGTCCGGGAAAAAATCGGAGGGATGCTTTTGGGAGGATTCGCCGCCGCCACGAGGCGGAACTTGAGCTCCAGCAGGACGATCCTACCGGGGAAACTTCCCTCCCGGAGGGGGAAATCATGGCCATCGTCATCACCAACACTCCTCTCATCAGAGGGGACTCATCACCATCAACATCTTCATCAGGACCATCTCATCTCCAAACCCTAGTTCATCTCTTGTAACCAATCTCCGTCTGGCGATTCTGATTGGTACTAGTAAGGTTGCTAGTAGTGTTGATTACTATATGTAGTTGATGCTAGTTGGATTACTTGGTGGAAGAGTTTATGCTCAGATCCTTGATGCTACTCATTACCTCTCTGGTCATGAATATGATTATGCTTTGTGAGTAGTTACTTTTGTTCCTGAGGACATGGGATAAGTCATGCTAATAGTAGTCATCTGAATTCGGTATTTGTTCGATATTTTGATGTGTTGTATGTTGTTTTTCCTCTAGTGGTGTTATGTGAACGTCGACTACATAACACTTCACCATAATTTGGGCCTAGAGGAAGGCATTGGGAAGTAGTAAGTAGATGATGGGTTGCTAGAGTGACAGAATCTTAAACCCTAGTTTACGATTTGCTTCGTAAGGGGCTGATTTGGATCCACTAGTTTAATGCTATGGTTAGACTTTGTCTTAATTCTTATTTCATAGTTGAGGATGCTTGCGAGAGGGGTTAATCATAAGTGGCATGCTTGTCCAAGAAAGGGCAGTACCCAAGCGCCGGTCCACCCACATATCAAACTATCAAAGTAACAAACGCAAATCATATGAACATGATGAAAACTAGCATGACAGAAATTCTCGTGTGTCCTCGGGAGCGTTTTCCTCCTATAAGACTTTTTCCAGGCTTGTCCCTTGCTACAAAAGGGATTGGGACACTTTGTGGCACCGTTGTTACTTTTGTTACTTGTTGCTTGCTACGAATCATCTCACCACACAATAACTTGTTACCGATAATTTCAACGCTTGCAGATTTTACCTTGCTGAAAACCACTTGTCAGATCCTTCTGCTCCTCGTTGGGTTCGACACTCTTACTTATCAAAAGGACTACGATTGATCCCCTATACTTGTGGGTCATCAAGACTGTTTTCTGGCACCGTTGCCGGGGAGTGAAGCGCCTTTGGTAAGTGGAACTTGGTAAGGAAACATTCATATAGTGTGCTGAAATTTATTGTCACTTCTCACTATGGATACTAATCCTTTGAGGGGCTTGTTCGGGGTATCTTCACCTCGAATGGAAGCACAAAGAGTTGCTCCTCAACCTGCTGCACCTAGTGAAAATATTTGCTTTGAATTTCCTTCGGGTATGCTTGAGAAACTGCTGGCTAATCCTTTTACAGGAGATGGAACATCACATCCAGACTTGCATCTAATCTATGTAGATGAAGTTTGTGGTTTATTTAAGCTTGCAGGTTTGCCCAAGGATGAGGTCAAGAAGAAGGTATTTCCTTTATCTTTGAAGGATAAGGCGTTGACATGGTATATGCTATGTGATGATACTGGATCATGGGACTACAATCGGTTGAAATTGGAATTTCATCAAAAGTTTTATCCTATGCATTTAGTACATCGTGATCGGAATTATATTTATAAGTTTTGGCCTCGTGATAGAGAAAGCATCGCTCAAGCTTGGGGGACGCTTAAATCAATGCTATATTCATGCCCCAACCCTGAGCTCTCGAGAGAAATTATCATTCAGAACTTCTATGCTCAGCTTTCCCATGATGATCGCACCATGGTCGACACTTCTTGTACCGGTTCTTTTATGAAGAGAGATATCGACATCAAATGGAATTTATTGGAGAGAATTAAATGCAACTCTGAAGATTGGGAGCTTGATGAAGGTAAGGAGTCAAGTACGAATTTCAAGTTTGATTGCGTTAAATCCTTTGTTGAAACAAATACTTTTTGTGACTTTAGCGCTAAGTATGGACTTGACTCTGAGATAGTAGCTTCATTGTGTGAATCGTTTGCTGCTCATATTGATCTCCCCAAAGAGAAGTGGTTTAAATATCATCCTCCTTTAGAAGTCAATGTAGTTAAAACCAATCCACTTGAAGAGAGATTCATTGCCTATAATGATCCTATTGTTCCCAGTGCTTACGTTGAGAAACCACCTTTTCCTGTTAGGATGAAGGATCATTCTAAAGCTTCAACTGTGATACATAGAGGTTACATTAGAACACCTATACCTCCTGAGCAAATTAGAGTTGAACCTAGCATTGCTATTATCAAAGATCTTATGTTCGACGATGTTGAGGGACATAATATTCACTTCTGTGAAGATGCTGCTAGAATTGCTAAACCTCACGCTAGAGACAAACATAGGCCTGTTGTTGGCACGCCTGTTGTTTCTGTTAAGATAGGAGATCATTGTTATCATGGTTTATGTGACGTGGGTGCTAGTGTTAGTGCAATACCTCAATCCTTATATGATGAAATCAAAGACGAGATTGCACGTATTGAGATAGAGCCTATTGATGTCACTATTCAGCTTGCCAATAGAGATACTATCTACCACGTGGGAATTGTTAGGGATGTTGAAGTATTGTGCGGTAAAGCCAAGTATCCTGCTGATTTCCTCGTTCTTGCTACCGCACAAGATAGCTTTTTTCCCATCATATTTGGCAGACCTTTTCTCAATACTTTCAATGCTCATATTGACTGTGAGAAGCAAACTCTCACTATTGGCTTTCAAGGAGTGTCACACGAGTTCAATTTCTCCAAGTTTGGTAGACAACCTCATGAAAAAGAGTTTCCCAGTAAGGATGAAACTATTGCCTTAGCTTCTATTGCCGTGCCTCCTACTGATCCCTTAGAGCAATACTTGCTTGAGCATGAAAATGATATGCATATGGATGAAAGAGATGAAATAGATAGAGTTCTCTTAGAACAATATCCTATCCTTAAGAATAATCTGCCTGTTGAACTGCTTGGGGATCCACCCCCACCAAAGGGTGATCCTGTGTTCGAGCTTAAAAATTTGCCTGATACTCTTAAGTATGCTTATCTTGATGAAAAATAGATATATCTTGTTAAAATTAGTGTTAGCCTCTCAGAGCATGAAGAAAACAAGTTACTGAAAACTCTGAGAAAGCACCGTGCTGCTATTGGATATACTCTTGATGATCTTAACGGCATTAGTCCCACTCTATGCCAGCACAAGATCAAAACTGATCCTGATTCCAAACCAGTTGCTGATCATCAAAGGAGATTGAATCCTAAGATCAAAGAGGTAGTAAGAAAAGAAATACTAAAGCTCCTGGAAGCAGGTATTATCTATCCTGTTGCTCAGAGCGATTGGGTGTGTCTAGTGCATTGCGTCCCTAAGAAGGGAGGCATTACCGTTATCCCTAATGATAAGGATGAATTGATCCCACAGAGGATTATTACTGGCTATAGGATGGTGATCGATTTTAGGAAATTGAATAAAGCCACTAGGAGAGATCATTATCCTTTGACTTTTATCAACCAAATGCTAGAAAGACTGTCCAAACACACACACTTCTGCTTTCTAGACGGTTATTCTGGTTTCTCCCAAATACCAGTTGCACAATCTGATCAGGAGAAAACCACTTTCACCTGCCCTTTCGGTACCTTTGTTTATAGACGTATGCCTTTTGGCTTATGTAATGCACCTGCAACCTTTCAAAGATGTATGATGGCTATATTCCGTGACTTTTGTGAAAAGATTGTTGAGGTTTTCATGGATTACTTCTCCGTTTACAAGTCTTCCTTTGATGATTGCCTTAGAAACCTTGATCGAGTCTTGCAGAGATGTAAAGACACCAATCTTGTCTTGAATTGGGAGAAGTGCCACTTTATGGTTAATGAAGGCATCGTCTTAGGACATAAATTTCTAAAAGAGTTATTGAAGTCGATAAGGCTAAGGTTTATCCGATCGAGAAAATGCCATACCCCACAGATATCAAAGGTATAAGAAGTTTCCTTGGTCATGCTGGTTTCTACAGAAGGTTCATTAAAGACTTCTCTAAGATTTCTAGGATTCTTACCAATCTCTTGCAAAAGGATATTCCTGTTGTTTTTGACGATGATTGTGAGGTAGCTTTCGAAATACTTAAGAATGCTTTGATAACTGCACCTATTGTTCAACCACCTGATTGGAACTTACCTTTTGAAATCATGTGTGATGCTAGTGATTATGTTGTTGGTGCTGTCCTAGGGCAAAGAGTTGATAAGAAGTTGAATGTTATTCACTATGTGAAAGTGCTTATATTGACTAGAGGGGGGTGAATAGGAGATTTTTAGAATTTCATCACTGAGGAAATTCCTTTTGAGGAAATTCCTCACTGATGACTAACTTACAGCGGAAACAGTAAAGGACCAGAAGTGCAAAATTTCACAACAGCCGTTTTTCAGAGTGAAGAATGTGAAACCAGATTGCACTGTGAGCAGGCACGCAGAATACAGATGAGGATTAACTGACGTGAAGAATTTGGGGTTGAGGAAATTCAGAGAAGGTCTTCAGCAAATTCTTCGAACAGTCGCAATGAAAGTCATCAATACATAATAGGAGGAAAGTAAGGAGTTGAGGAATTAGAACACGTTTCTCAGTGAAGACAGTCGTTGATGATCCAGTTCCAACTGCTGTGACAGTCGTACATCTGGTTTGCAGCGGCTTGGTATTGAAACCAAAGGACACACAATCCCGGGACACACAGTCCCTACCGTATTCTCCTTGAGCTAAGGACACACAGTCCTCGCCCAACACTCGTGGTAAGTCTTCAGGGCAGACTTCCAAACCCTCACAAACTTGGTCACCCGGCGATCCACAATTGACTGCTGGAAAGCTCTAGACCATGACGCCTAACCGTTTGGAGGATGCATAGTCCTCAAAGGTAAAAGGCTTCAGTCCCACACAGGAACAACTTCTTGAGTGATGCTCAATCACTAGGTTTAGTTTGTGGTTTCGATGTATGGTGTATTTCCTCACTGATGAATTACTCTCGGAGACTCTGATGAATTGGGTTGCTCTTATGAAAAGTGTCAGTTTCTAACGGAGCAGCCAACCAGCTAATGGTTGTGGGGGTGACTATTTATAGCCTGGGAGCATCCCGACATGATTTGACACTAATGCCCTTAAAGAATATGACCGTTGGAATGGATAAGACCAGTGACTTGGTGTGGCTATCGAAACGGTCGGAACCCTCAACTGTGAGAGTCCTCATGTCACTCGTACTCCTCACTTGAGGCTTTTGGTAGGATTAGGCTTGGGTTGAGCATCATGAGGAAATACATTCTAAAGTGTAACTTCGACCCCCTTTAACAGTACGGTGTTCCTATTACTCAAATGCGAAGAAAATAAAACAGAAAGTGTAAATCTTCATGCTTCGAATTCTTCAGAGTGATTTTCTTCGGGACACACCGGATTCCTAAATATCAGTATCTTCATGAGGAATATCAATTTCATTGCAGATTTCTCGCGATTCATTTCTTCAGCTTCAGACCAATTTCTTCAACCGAAGATATACATTTTTTGGGGTCGATATTCTTCAAATATCTCAAACTCCTCAATGACTTATAGATCCTGTGTACACTTATAAACACATTAGATACTTAACCTATAAGTCTTCAAACCACCAAAATCACTAAGGGGCACTAGATGCACTTACAATCTCCCCCTTTTTGGTGGTTCATGACAATTAGGTTAAGTCTTCAACAGGGATCAAAAATATGAAGTGTAAATACTCATTTGAGGAATTTGAAATCAAGATTCAGAGAGACTCCCCCTGAAGGTGTGCATATCTTGAGGATTTTGCTTTTCATAGCAAATGCACATTGATGATTTATATCATGGAGATCTCCCCCTGAGTTTTGTAAATCATGCATACATGTAACATATCATATGAAGAAAATGAAAATGCATCATGACAAATGGTAGCTGACGAATTCCAGCATGCGTGCATTAAAACTTGAGGAATAAGCATGCGAAGAAAAACGTTCAAAAGCGTCAGAGTACCATCGGGCTTAAGTTACAACTCATTACATAAAAACTTCAGAAGAGCCAAGAGTTTGTAACTTAAATATAGTTCATAAGCCCCAAAAATATCCCTCTTGTAGACTAACTCTCAAGTTTCTCCCCCTTTGTCATCAACTGACAAAAAGGGACAAACTGAGGACTAACGCCCGTGAAGACTTCACTTCTTGGCGGTTGAGGAAGAGCCATGATGCTTCTTGGGAGTATTCTACTTCCTTGGACCGGTAGCAGTGTCGAGTTTTTCTTCATCAGTTTCAGCAGTGCGGAATGAAGAAAAGGAGCTGTCTTCAAGGTTTGGAACTGGAATGGGCCTGAACTTCTTCTTGGGAGGCCACGACCATTGAAAGTCTCACTCAAAGTCCATTTCTTCAAGCTCAGTCTGAGTCTTCAGATGTGCAAGTGTAGCCCAGGTGCGATCAAAAACCTCATGCAGATAATGATGGTTGAGATTCACAGAGTTTTGTGTTTCAATGAGGATTTTCACAATGGCGCCAAACTGGCGTTTGACCCACTTGTGATTGCCATCCACCTTCTGGTGAAGACTGAGGAGGAGCTCTCTTGTATTCATCACGCGAGGAGGAACGGGGCTTCCCGGACGAGTCTCAGTATCATCCCATGAAGAATAAGCTTCTGGCTCTCTGAACTGGCCATCAAGGGGCCTACTGCCTTCTTCAATTACGGATTTTCCTTTTCCTTCAATGGACTCGAAAGTCTTCTTGTTCACCCAGATAGGAGGCATATAACCAACATGCTTTTGGAAATCAGTGTGGAAGTTGATGCATTTCCTTGTCCTGATGAATCTCATGATCCATGAGGCATATATTTGTGATCAAAAGGACACATAGCATTGTCGGCCAAAGTCCTCAAGAAGAAATCATGGATGTTGATAGGAATACCATGAATGATGTTGAAGAGGATATTATTCATGAGGCCTACAACATCTTCTTCATCATCATGCTCTTTGATCAGCGCGAGCACACTGCAGAGGATTCTGTAAACAGATATGGGTGTGTACTTGAGCTCGTGGATGAGGAAGGTTGTTCTCGGAGATTTTCCTTCAGCCAAAGGCTTCATGAGGACTTCCATCATCCCATTGGGCAGCTCATGCTCACCATAAAGCTTCACAGCCTCATCTGAGGGAATTGGTATAGGCAGTTCACGGAGGAGTTCAGTAGCAGGACCCTTGTAGTGAGTGTTTTGTGCCATCCAATCAAACACCCAAGTGTTATTGTATTCAGGGTTGCCCGATATATGAAGAGTGGCATAGAACTGAAGAATTAGCTCGCTGTTCCAGTCAGAGATGTCGGAGCACATTGGGAGTAAACCAGCATCATGGAGTACACTGAGGAATGGCTCCAGGCACGGTATTGCTTCAAGTTCAACATGAGGAATATGCCTGTGCTGGAATATCTTGTTTCGTCCACATAGCATAGAGGCATAGTAGTTCATCTAAGTCCTAGTCCAAAACTTCAGATGCCTCATTTGAGGCTTGTCATAGGGGTTCTCTCCAATGAAATACATGCATTCTTCAAAGAAATTTTCCTTTTGAAACTTTGGACGCTTGGAGAATGGATGACGCTGAACTGGCTTAAGATTATGCTGAGGAACAGGAGGAGAGACAGCACGACGAATGCATTGTCTTGGTCAGGTGCATTTTCCTCAGCATTTTCCTCAGGGTGAGGAATTTCAGCAGCTGGGACTTCAGGCTGAGGAGATGGTGCTTGCTGGGCGTCAGGCTAAGGGGCTTGCTCTCGCTGTGCATCAGGCTGAGAAATAGCTTCTTCTTGCTCAGTTGGAGGAGTCGGGTCAGCCTGTTCCTCATCTTGAGGATTTTGCTCAGAGCGTTGAATGTAATTAGTTTCAGGATTTTCAGTTTGTTCTTCCTCAGCTGGCTTCGTGGCAGATGCAGTTTCATCAGCTGGTGTAGTTAATTCTTGAGTAGTGTCTTTCTGAGGAATGAAAGGCTGAGGACTGTCGTCTATATGAATTTCCACGTCAGTGTGTTCCTCAGAGGCGGCATCCTTCATTTCCTCATCTCCCTTTTTTGTTGGATCATCAATGATGATCATTTCATAAGAAGGAGCGACATTCAGGGGCATAGGGTCCAGAGGAGCAGTTTCTTCAAGTGCTTTGAGGCGCTTGGCCTGTGTTTTTTCTTCTACTGATGAGGCCTTTCTCTTTATGGCTTCCTTCTCTGCAGCCCTAGTTTCCTTCACGTCTGATGCAGACAGAGTCATCTTCTTCACCGTTGAAACTTTTGGTGAAGGGGTTCTCTTGACAGATTCTTCAGTTGGTATTGAGGAACCAGCTGGAACAGAGTCATCAACTTGCTTTGGCGAAGCAGCTGGGTCAGTGGAAGTCTCATCAGCTGCAGCAAATTCATCAGCGGGAGTTTCATGATGATTTCTTCAATAGCCGGTTCATCCACACGGCGTTCTTGGTGTACTTCCTCAGCTTGAGGAGTTTCCTCATCATGAGGAGATTCATCTGCTGGCTCCTCAATCAAGGGCTGAGAAGTTGGTGCTGGGGGTGCAACCTTCTTGTTGTAGTCATCAACAGCACTAGTGGCCAGCTTAATGAAATTGCTCTTGAGACTTACGATCTGACAGCTTGGAGTACTTGTCAGTCAATTTCTTCAGCTCTTCCTGTGTTGGCACCAGTGCATCACGAGTTAAGTTGAGGAGATTCTGCTTGAGGAATTTCTCCTTTTAAGCTTTGCAACTTTGGCCTGCTTGGTCTGCTGTTCTTTCCACTTGGCTTCATTGATGAAAGTGGTAACCATGTGGCTGATGCCAGGGGGAAGTTTCAAATCATCAAGCGGGGTGTTTGGGTCCTCATACCAAATGTTGATGTAGTCAAGGAGGACCTTGGGGTCCATTGCCAGAGGAATGGCACTGCCCGATGCTTGAGCTACTCTTTCCTGCTTGTTTCTGATGATGGCTTGCAGGGTTTGATCATCAAATTCATCACTGCCCTCTGATGCAGACGGGACGGTGATGATTTTGCTGGGGCTTGGCAGAGTTGCACGTTCAGCAGATACCTGAGTCTTCGAAGGAGGTGTTGAAGACTTTGTCTCCGAGCTTGTTGCAGCTGGAAGTGAGGAGCTGGAGCTGGCGGTCATAGGCTTCATGACTTGCTTCTGTACTGGTTTCTCTTGAGGCTTTGGTGGTGGTGCTGAGGATTTTGGAGATGAGGAGATTGGTACTGAGGGTTTTGGCATTGATGGTTTTGGTGCTGAAGGTTTTGGTGCTGAGGGTTTTGTGATTGAAGCCTGAGCAGACTTCTCTTGAGGCTTTGGAGCCCTTGGCTTTGACGGTACATACTACATTTGAGGAATTTCTGAACCACAGGTCTCAGCGGCAGAGGAGGTAGCAGCAGCTGAGGCAACACCTGAGGATTCATTGAATTTCCTCACTGCAGTTTCTGCTTGCTTCTTGAGCTTAGCCGGATGCTTTTCCTTCTCATGTGGATAGTCATCAATGGTCTTAGGCTTGAGGGATGTGCTACTTGATGATCCTCAAGTGGGGCCCGTCTACCAGGGGGCTTTAGAGCGAATTTCTTGGCATACTTGGGAGTCACAAACCTGTATTCCTTCGTCCATCGGCGTTCTATCTTCTGTAGCTATATCTTTCTCTTGGCCATTGTCTCATTTTCATCAAGTGTGCAATAGTCCAAGTAAATATCCTTAGGGATATCCACAGCTGTGTTTTGCTCAAGTTTCTTTCCTCCCTTCTGTTTTCTGTCATCCTCCATTTTCTTTAGCTGAGGATTTTGCTGATGAGATTGAACTCTTGAGGATTCTAATGAGACTTGAAGATTTTCTTCCAGAAACGCTACAAATGAGTTAATGTGATGAGAACCGAGAGATTCATCAGCTGACATGTGTGTATCTATGAACAGAGTATAGTTGCGAGGAATTTGGAGAGGTCATATGCGTTCTCAGATTTGAAGAAAATGAGAAAGTTTGATAGTTGAGGAATATAACCAGTGGTTGAGGAATTTGCCTAAGCATATTGTTCTTGGGTTCCAGAGTTGTACAGATCCGAAAATTTGCACAATTGAGGAATCTCGTGAAAATCTGAAATGCTTAGCATAGTTCATCAATGATGTGGTGATAGGCAGTGTTTGAGGAATCAAGTGCTTATCGATTCTTGAGGAAAAACAAATTTCACGTAGAAGATGTAAAATTTTAGATCTAACTTGCGGTGAAAATGGGATTTATTTACATTGGAAGGTGCGCACGAAGAACACAGAAAGGTGTCTAGTGAAGCTCTTCGATCGCCTGTCCAATGCACCCTAACCCGGCGACAGAGGACGTCTACGACGGCGGCGGACGAAGATGGTCCGACTCCGGCGTGGTTCCGGCGACGGAGAAGTTGAGGCAGTGAAGCTCTTCCTCACCGGCGACGAGACTACCAGCGATGGCGCTAGGGTTCGGTGGTGTTTGCTGTGGCAGGAGGGCGATGGAGCGAAGAAGACTATGTCGAGGGGGATAAGGACATATTTATAGCCAAACAGTTACTGTTGGCGCGAAAATTTCGGACCAAACAACCCCTGCCTCTACGTCTCCGCAGGACACGTGTAGCTCCCGAACACTGCGGTGGAGATAGTGGAGATCGTGGTTATCCGATCGTGGGAAGTGGGGTTCAGTTACTTTGTATTAAAGAAACAATTTTTGAAGATTTGAGGATTTTTCGTTACAAGTAGAACGCATATGAAGAATTGAATAGACTGGATGAGTATAGCATAGAGGGAAAGTAGGGTCCGATCACATTCACTTAGCAGAAATATCAACTTGAAGAAATAGCAATAAGTGAATGCTGTTGAGGACTTGAAATCACAGTCTATCTAGTCATATGAAAGTCATCAAGTGTTTTTGAAGATTTTGTGATAAATCATCATAATGAAGAACAGCTATTTTGAAGAAAAACACATTTTGAGGAAATAGAACATTTGAAGAAAATCAACTTGAGAAATTTCACATTGGGCGGTGGCGTGACCCACCATATAAGAATGTTGATTACAGACGCCGCGTACAATTGTCGTAGGGCCCTGATAATCAATTTCTTCGTTGATTTGTTCACACTCAGAGTGACATTCTTCATCAGTTGAAGAAAATCGATTCATCATGTGATGCACATCTAAGTCATCAATTTTGCATAACTGTTAGGATGTGTGCATGTTTTTACAAAACATTTGAAGATTCTAAGATATTTAGCTCACACCGCAACTTGCAAAACCTTTTCTCATCCAAGGGCTTGGTGAAGGTATCTGCCAGTTGATCATCAGTCTTCACATGGTCGATGAGGATATTGCCCTTGAGGACATGGTCCCGAAGAAAATGATGACGAATCTGGATGTGCTTGGTCTTCGAGTGCTGTACTGGGTTATATGCAATCTTGATAGCAATCTCATTGTCACAGTAGAGAGGCACATTCTTCATGTTGATGACGTAGTCCTTGAGGGTTTGCTTCATCCATAGTAATTGACCACAACAAGAACCTGCAGCAATGTACTTAGCTTCGGCAGTTGAGAGTGATCTGCAGTTCTGCTTCTTTGAGGACCAGCAAACTAGTGATCTTCCAAGGAAATGGCATGTGCCAGAACTTGACTTGCGATCCACACGGTCACCAGCATAATCAGAATCAGAATACCCTACCAGATGAAGATTTGAGCCCTTGGGATACCATAATCCTAGTGTTGGTGTGTGAGCTAAGTATCGAAGAATATGTTTTACAGCCTTATGGTGTGATTCCTTCGGTTTTGCTTGAAAACATGCACACATGCAAACACTAAGCATTATATCTTGCCTAGATGCACATAGATACAATAAAGAACCAACCGTTGAACGATATACCTGCTGATCAAAATATTTACCATTTTCATCAGTGCCGAGGTGGCCGTTGGTAGGCATTGGAGTCTTGGCACCTTTGCATTCATGCATGTCGAATTTCCTCAGAACATCCTTGAGGTATTTCTCCTGTGATATGAAGATTCCATTGCTTTGTTGACGAATTTGAAGACCTAGGAAGAATTTCAGCTCCCCCATCATGGACATATGATATTCTACACTCATCATGTAGGCAAATTCATCACTGCATCGTTTGTCAGTACAGCCAAATATGATATCATCGACGTATATTTGGCACACAAATAACTCATTATCATAGGATTTAGTGAAAAGAGTTGGATCGAGTGAACCAGGTTTGAAGCCTTCCTTCATGAGGAATTCCTTCAATGTATCATACCATGCCCGAGGGGCTTGCTTGAGACCATAAAGAGCCTTTTTGAGTCTGAAGACTTTGTCTGGATTCTTTGGATCCTCAAATCCTGGGGGCCGAGCAACATATACTTCTTCCTCAAGCTTACCATTGAGGAATGCACTTTTCACATCCATTTGATATAAGATGATGTTGTGATGATTAGCATAAGCAAGTAGTATTCGAATAGCTTCAAGTCTAGCAACAGGTGCAAAAGTTTCATCGAAATCTATTCCTTCAACCTGGGTGTAGCCTTGGGCTACCAGTCGTGCCTTGTTCCTCACCACTTGACCATCCTCATCTTGCTTGTTTTGGAAAATCCACTTGGTGCCGATGATGTTGTGCGTGCGAGGATCTGGTCATTTGACGAGCTCCCATACGTCATTCAGCTTGAATTGAAGAAGTTCGTCTTGCATAGCTTGGATCCACTCCGGTTCCAGAAAAGCCTCAGCAACTTTTGAGGGTTTTGTGATGGATACAAAGGAAAAATGTCCACAAAAGTTAACTAAGTGTGAAGCTTTTGAGCGAGTGAGAGGACCTGGCACGTTGATGTCGTTGAGGATTTTGTCAAGTTCTACTTCGTTTGCAATCCTTGGATGAGCTGGTTGAGGATTTTGTCTAGGCTGAGGAAGTGGTTCTGGTGCAATTTCCTAAGGAGCATCTTCTTGATTTTCATCAGTGATGGGGATCGTTTCTTCACCAATTTCCTCAGTGGGGACAAAGTCATGGTGATCTTCACAAATTCCTTATTTCGCCTTTATCTTGGCTAACTCCATATGCTTGGGAAAGATCTATATTCATATGTCAACTTGGAAGTAAGTATTCATGAATTATTATTGTTCACATTACCCTTGAGGTAAGTAGTTGGGAGGCAAAACTATAAGCCCCTATCTTTCTCTGTGTCCAGCTGAAACTTTGGTCTCATGAGTACCACGTGAGTTGTAGAAATTCTAGAGAATTAAAAGATGATTGAGTATGTGGATTTGCTTTACAAGCTCTTATTTGACTCTTTCTGATGTTGTGATAAATTTCAATTTCTTCAATGACTAAAGGCTATCGGTTGTTACTTCTCGGTAAGGTTCTTGATCCATGCTTTACTTTGTGAAGGAATTGTCACTTTAGCATGAGAGATTATATGTTGATATTGTTGTTCTGATCATGATCATGATGCATGCATGTTCGGATCTTGTTTTTCCGACACCTCTCTCCCTAAACATGTGGACATATTTATCGCTTTTTGGGCTGTTATTTCACTTCACAGTAGAATACTTATGCCTTTTCTCTCTTATTTTGCAAGGTTTACATGAAGAGGGAGAATGCCGGCAGCTGGAATTCTAGCCTGAAAAAGGAGCAAGTTTGAGATACCTATTCTGCGGAACTCCAAACGCCGTAAAAATCAACGAGGATTTTTCTTGGGAATTACAAAAAATACTGGGCCGAAGAAGTGCTAGAGGGGAGCCAGCAGGTGGTCACAAGCCTGCTAGGCGCAGCCACAAGTCCTAATTCTTTTTTCGTAGTTGTGGATGCTTGCGAGAGGGGTTAATCATAAGTGGGATGCTTGTCCAAGAAAGGGCAGTACCCAAGTGCCGGTCCACCCACATATCAAACTATCAAAGTAACAAACGCAAATCATATGAACATGATGAAAACTAGCATGACAGAAATTCCCGTGTGTCCTTGGGAGCGTTTTTGCTCCTATAAGACTTTGTCCAGGCTTGTCCCTTGCTACAAAGGGGATTGGGCCACTTTGCTGCACCGTTGTTACTTTTGTTACTTGTTGCTTGCTACGAATCATCTCACCACATAATCACTTGTTACCGATAATTTCAGCGCTTGCAGATTTTACCTTGTTGAAAACCACTTGTTAGAACCTTCTGCTCCTCGTTGGATTCGACACTCTTACTTATCAAAAGGACTACGATTGATCCCCTATACTTGTGGGTCATCAGATAGCAATATGCAATATGTCTAGCTTGATGGATATTTGCAAAACCGTGACATATATATATATATATATATATATATATATATGTCATAGTTAATTTACTATTTGTTAATCAATTCATAGGATATGAAAATTGCATAGGATAGCAATATGTTCCATTTGAATCCTAAAGATAATTTTTTCTTTAGTTGTAGCGAAACATTTTTCCTTGTTGCAGCAGTATGTAACATTTGTTCCATTTTAATTTGTTGCTATTGCAGTTTGACAAGCATTGTCCATAACTCATGGACTTCCTTCGCAGCGGCATCACTTTTGCTACCGTTGACATAACGAACGACAAGCTGAAGATGAGGTACAACTTCGGTATTGAGATAACAGTTGGTTGCCGCAACCCTCTCAACTTTTTAGAACATGCTATGTGGGTGAAATGATGATACCATGCCAACTTTCAACCTATTCAGAGTTCATTTGTAGTGCTTTTCAATTTTTGGGCAATTTAGCTCAAAAATCAATAAAGCATGAAAATACCAAATGAACTCGGAAAATGCTGAAAATTGATTATGTGGCCTTGAATGGTGCATTTTGAACACACAAAAGGTCTTCAGTACAATTAAGTTCAAAAAAATAAAATACCTTTTATAACACATGAGTTTTGGTAAGAAACCCTGATACTTCGAAAGAGATTGTCCGATTTGTACACGAAGTGCATCCAGATTTTGCCGCAAACCTCTCCAATTTTTAGCGCATGCTACGTGGGTGAAATGATGATACCATGCCAACTTTCAACCTATTCAGAGTTCATTTGTAGTGCTTTTCTATTTCTGGGCCATTTAGCTCAAAAAATCAGTAAATGCATGAAAAATACCAAATGAACTCGAAAAGTGTTGAAAATTGATGATTTGGCCTTGAATGGTGCATTTTGAACACACAAAAAGTCTTGAGTTCAAATAAGTTCAAAAAATGAATTCCCTTTTACAACAGATGAGTTTTCGCAAGAAACCCTCATACTTCGAAAGAGATTGTCCGATTTGTACACGAAGTGCATCCAATTTTTGCGGCAACCCTATCAACTTTTTAGCACATGCTATGTGGGTGAAATTATGATACCATGCCAACTTTCAACCTATTCAGAATTCATTTATAGTGCTTTTCAATTTCTAGGCCATTTAGCTCAAAAAATCACTACATGCATGAAAAATACCAAATGAACTCGGAAAATGTTGAAAATTGATGATGTGGCCTTGAATGGTGCATTTTGAACACACAAAAAGTCTTGAGTTCAAATAAGTTCATAAAAATGAAACCCCTTTTGTAACAGATGAGTTTTCGTAAGAAACCCTGATACTTCTAAAGAGATTGTCTGATTTGTACACGAAGTGCATCCAGTTTTTGCCGCAACCCTCTTAACTTTTGAGCACATGCTATGTGGGTGAAATGATGATACTATGCCAACTTTCAACATATTCAGAGTTCATTTGTAGTGCTTTTCAATTTTTAGGCCTTTTAGCTCAAAAAATGAGTAAATGCATGAAAAATACTAAATGAACTCGGAAAGTGTTGAAAATTGATGATGTGACCTTGAATGGTGCATTTTGAACACACAAAAAGTCTTGAGTTCAAATAAGTTCAAAAAATTAAACCCCTTTTGTAACTCAAGAGTTTTCGTAAGAAACCCTAATACTTCGAAACAGATTGTCCGATTTGTACACAAAGTGCATCCAGTTTTTGCCGCAACTCTCTCAACTTTTTAGCACTTGCTATGTGGGTGAAATGATGATGCCATGCCAACTTTCAACCTATTGAGAGTTTATTTGTAGTAATTTTCAATTTCTGGGCCATTTAGCTCAAAACAATATATGAATAAATGCATGAAAAATACCAAATGAACATGGAAAGTGTTGAAAATTGATGATGTGGCCTTGAATGGTGCATTTTGAACACACAAAAGGTCTTGAGTTCAAATAAGTTCAAAAAAATGAAATCCCTTTTGTAACAGATCGGGTTTTGATTAAAACAGTCATTTAAAATAACCTAAGACCTACCACATTGAATATAATGATAAAAACTTAGTACTATTAAATAGGAGGAAAAAGAATCACTCAAAAATCTGTTTTTTAGTAAAGTTAGTCACAAAAGAAAATAAATAAAGTAAAAAAAACAAAAAAACTAGATTGTTTTTAAAATATGCCACCTACTAGGCCACCACGACCTGAATACGACTAGAAAGCCAACCGGAGAGTTGGGCCAGGATTCAGGCCCGCAAAAGGCCCATTAGGCCCACAGGAAGTGACAAATTACTCCCGGAAGCGTGCAGTTGAGAGGAGCTCGAGAGGGTCTGTGTACCAGCGCTTATAAACCACTCTCGGGCTCTCTCGACTAGCGATGCGGGACTAAACATCCAACCGCATCGCGGCTGTGGCAGGCACATGCCTTTAGTCCCGGTTTGTGCCACCAGCCGACACGAAACATGCCCCTTCTTGTTGGTTATGGGCACCAACCGGGACTAAACATCCAACTGCACCGCGGCTGTGGCAGGCACATGCCTTTAGTCCCGGTTTGTTCCACCACCCGACACGAAAGACGCCCTTTCGTGTCGGTTATAGGCACCAACTGGGACTAAAGGGCTCTTCTTCCCGCCCTTTGGGCTACTACAAATTGGCCCTTAGTCCCGGTTTGGGGAACCAACCGGGACGAAAGGGATGCATTGGTACCGGCTTGTGCTTCGAACCGAGACCACTGGTTTTCGCATATAGGTGTGAGTTGTCGAAATTTCCCCCAAAACTCTACCATTGCTCGCCGCCGCCCCCCGAGCCAGTCCGCGTCGTCACCACCCCTGATCCAGCCCTCCTCTTCGTCGCCGCCGTCCCCGAGCCCGTCGGCATCGCCATCGTCCCCGCTCCAGTCCTCCTCGACGTCGCCGCCGCCGCTGATCCAGTCCTCCTCGCCGTCGCCGCCCTCGAGCCCCTCGGCGATGCCGCCTGTGAGCCCGTCGACCCCGGTGAGCTCCTCCTCTGCATGCTCTGCTTGTTGCCGCCGCCGCCCCTGTATATTGCTGTTCATACAATTTTTTTTCATATAAATTTGTGTTCAGATAATGTACGTGTAGATATAATGCCTTAGTAGTATATATTAATTCCAATAGATAAATTTTTTGTTCATACAATTTTTGTGTTCATATAATTTTTGTTCATAGAAATTTGTTCATATAACATACGTGTAGATATAATGCCTTAGCAGTATATATTAATTCCAATAGATAAAATTTGTGTTCCTACAATTTTTGTTCATAGAAATCATGTAGATAAAAGGTAGATTAGTGAGATAGATAAGGGCATGCAGTATAAAAGCTGTCATTCATATGTGACGAATCGTGCTTTTGAATCTCTTTAATTTTATTTTGAAAAATGAATGCATATTTGTTTCTCTATTCTTGCCCATTGCTACCTAATTAAATAGTATGGCTTTAAATAGTTGTAGAAATTGTTCTCGACGTCGATGATGCCCATCCCGCATCCTCGTCGTCGACTCGGTGGCGACCAGTGATGACCCACAAGTATAGGGGATCAATCGTAGTCCTTTCGATAAGTAAGAGTGTCGAAACCAACGAGGAGAAGAAGGCTCTGATAAACGGTCTTCAGCAAGGTAATAACTGCAAGCACTGAAAGTAGCGGTAACAAGTGATGGTGTAGTAAGGTGAAACGTAGCAAGCGAAAAGTAACAAGTGACAAGTAGTAGCAACGGTGCAGCCAAGTGGCCCAATCCCTTTTGTAGCAAGGGACAAGCCTGAGCAAAGTCTTATAAGAGGAAAAACGCTCCCGAGGACACACGGGAATTTCTGTCATGCTAGTTTCATCATGTTCATACGATACACGTTCGTTACTTTGATAGTTTGATATGTGGGTGGACCGACGCTTGGGTACTGCCCTTACTTCGACAAGCATCCCACTTATGATTAACCCCTCTCGCAAGCATCCACAACTACGAAAGAAGAATTAAGACAACGTCTAACCATAGCATTAAACTAGTGGATCCAAATCAGCCCCTTACGAAGCAACGCATAGACTGGGGTTTAAGCTTCTGTCACTCTAGCAACCCATCGTCTACTTACTACTCCCCAATGCCTTCCTCTAGGCCCAAATATGGTGAAGTGTTATGTAGTTGACGTTCACATAACACCACTAGAGGAAAAACAACATACAATATATCAAAATACCGAACGAATACCAAATTCACATGACGATTGTTAGCATGACTTATCCCATGTCCTTAGGAACAAAAGTAACTACTCACAAAGCATAATCATAATCATGATCAGAGGTGTAATGAGTAGCATCAAGGATCTGAACATAAACTCTTCCACCAAGTAATCCAACTAGCATCAACTACAAAGATTAATCAACACTACTAGCAACCTTACAAGTACCAATCAGAGTCGCGAGACGGAGATTGGTTACAAGAGATGAACTAGGGTTTGGAGAGGAGGTGGTGCTGATGAAGATGTTGATGGAGATGACTCCCCTCCTACGAGAGGAGTGTTGGTGATGATGATGGCAACGATTTCCCCCTCCAGGAGGGAAGTTTCCCCGGCAGGATCGTCCTGCCGGAGCTCCAGATTGGATCTGCTCAAGTTCCGCCTCGTGGCGGCGGCGAATCCACGAAAAAGCTCCACCCTGATTTTTTCTCAAATGAAACCCTTCATATAGCAAAAGGGGGGGGGGGCAGTGGGACACCAGGGTGCCCACAAGCCCTGTTGCCGCGGCCAGGGGGTAGGCCGCGGCAACCACGCTTGTGGGCCCATGGCTGCTCCCCTCTGACGCTTCATTCACCCAGTATTTTCTATATATTCCCAAAAAATCGATGTTGATTTTCAGGGAATTTGCAGTTGCGCAGAATAGAGGACTCAGACTTGCTACTTTTCGAGTCAAGAATTCCAGCTGCCGGTATTCTCTCTCTTCAAATAAACCTTGCAAAATAAGAGAGAAGGCATAAGTATGGTTCCACAAAGTACAATAACAGTCCATAAAGCGATAAATATCAACATGAAAGCATGATGCAAAATGGACGTATCAACTCCCCCAAGCTTAGACCTCGCTTGTCCTCAAGAGAAAACCAAGACCCAAAACATGTCCACATGTTTAGGGATGAAGGTGTCGATAAAACAAAATACGGACATGAGGGCATCATGATCACACATAAAACAACAATACATCATAGAGATTCTCATGGGAAAGTAACAATTCCATCACAAAGCAAAGTATGAAACAAAAACCTTATGAGAAGTAGCCAACAACAGTCCATAATCATTGAAACAATTGCAATTTATCATAACATCAGAAAGAGTCAAATAAGAGCTTGTAAGGCAAATCCACATACTCAATCATCTCTTTTGTTTTCCACAATTGTTACAACTCACGTGGTAGTCATGATATCAAAGTTTCAGTTGGACACAGAGAAAGATAGGGGCTTATAATTTTTCCTGCCAACCATTTACCTCAAGGGTAAAGTCAACAATAATAAAGCATAAGTACTCAGCTCCAAGTTGATATATGAATATAGATCTTTCCCAAGCATATGACATTCACCAAGAAGAAGGGTAAAAAAGGATTTGGTGAAGATTACCATGACTCTTACAATGGCAAAAAGTAAAGGTACAAGATAGGCCCTTCGCATAGGGAAGCAGAGGTTGTCATGCGCTTTTGAGGTTTGGATGTGTGTCCTCTTAGTGCGGAGGAACGTCACTTTATATTGCCTCCTATGATAAAGAACATTAGTATGCAGTCTGTCGCTTTTATGTCTTCCTCATCATAGGTTCGTACAAAGCTTATTTTCCACAAACTAATAGATCATACATATTACAGGGCAATTTTTATTGCTTGCACCAATGACAACTTACTTGAGGGATCTTATTCTATCCATAGGTAGGTATGGTGGAAACTCATGGAAAAACTGGTTTGAAGGTTTATGGATGCACAAGTAGTATCTCTACTTGGTGCGGGAGTTTTGGCTAATAAGAGGTGGAAGCAATTTTCACATGCTAAGGGATCTCTAATCATATAACATTGTTTGGAACCAAGCAAACACAATTCATTATGTTGTCTTCCTTGTCCAACATCTACGTCTAAGCATGTAATAGTTTGGTGAGTGCTCACAATTATAGAAAGTGTCTAATATGATATATTTATATGTGAACCTCTCTTTCCTTCAGTACATGAATTAGCTTCTTTGTCGTCTGCCATCACAGACGGCAAAGAGTAAACCACCGATGGCAAAGAGTAATACACAGACGGCAAAGAATCCCACTATTGGCAAAATTTCTGCGTCAGCCTACAACGGCATTGTAGCTTCTTTGTCGTCTGCCTCCACCGAAGCGGACGGCAAAGAGCTTTGTCGTCAGCTTTTCATAAGAGCAGTCGACAAATATGTCGAGACGGCAGCCGGCAGGCGTTGCCTCCGTTAGGGGCTAACGGAGGCTTTGCCGTCTGCCTCTCCCTCTTCTTTGCCGTCTACCTCCGCCTCCTCCCCCCCAATCTTTGCCGCCTGCCTCCACCTCCACTCTTTGTCGTCGGCCTCCACCTCCTCCCCCCCTCCATGCTTTGCCGCCTGCCTACCCCTCCTCCCCCCTCCTCTATGCCCTCTTCTTTGTCGTCTGCCCCCTGGAAGCAGACGGCAAAGATACTATACGACCAGCTGTTGCTGCCCAGGTTGCACAGCTAGGCGCCACGTGGCACCTTTACCGTCGGTCAGCTGATGGCAAAGGCCTTTGCCATCTGTTGGCAGACGGCAAAGAGCCCATATTGTCATAGTTTTGTTTTTTTGTTTATTTCACATCACATATACATATACATAGCACATATATAGGTCACAACACATATACATATACATAGCACATATAATTCATAACACATATATAGGTCACAACACATATTCATAGCACGAAGTTTCATCCATATTCATAGCACATATATAGGTCACAACACATATACATATAGTTCCACATATACTGTTCATCCATATATACATATACATATAATTCCACATTGTTCATCAACTCAAATGAAAACTAGAACTAAAGCACTCCATCAATGCCAGCTTCCATGCATGTAGTACATCCAATTTGCAAAATGGGAATAAGAAAGTCAGAAAAAGAACAACAACAACATATATATGACAAATAAGCTAAATTGAAGAAGAAAGAGAAGAAGCAAGAAGAGAACAAGGAGAAGAAAACCAAGAAGGAGGAGGAGGAGGTGGAGGAGGAGGGGAAGGAGAAGGAGAAGGAGCAGGAGAAGAAGAAAAAAGAAGAAGAGAAGAAGAGGGAGAAGGAGGAGAAGAAGGAGGAGAGAAGAAGAAGGAGAAGAAGGAGGGCTCCTTCTACCTCTTCTCCTCCTTCTCCTTCTTCTTCTCTTCTTCTCCTCCTCCTCCTTCTTCTTCTCCTTCTCCTTCTCCTTCTCTTCTTCTTCTCTTCTTCCTCTTCTTCTTCCTTCTTTTCATTTCTCCTCTTCTCCTCTTCTTGGAGCTAAATTAGCTAACTATGTCTTTTTGCAGCTAAATGGGCTAATTATGTCATTCTAGAGGAAAACAAGCTAAGTATATAATATTAATGAGCTAACCAAGGTTCTTATGCCATTTTGAGCTTATTATGTCTTTTATAAGCTTAATTAGTCATTTTATTGAGCTAACCAAGGTTCTTATGATGTTTTTACCTAACTAAGCTAATTATGTCATTTTGGATGATAATTGGCTAAGTATGTCTTTGTTGGGGAAAATAAGATAAATTGAAGAAGAAGAGGAGAAGAAGAGGGAAGAAGAAGGAGAATAAGGAGGGCTCCTTCTCCTCCTTCTTCTCTTCTTCTTCTCCTCCTCCTTCTTCTCCTTCTCCTTCTGTTCTCTTTATCTTCTTCTTTTTGTTCTTCCTTTTCATTTCTCCTCTTCTCCTCTTCTTGGAGCTAAATTAGCTAACTATGTCTTTTTGGAGCTAAATGGGCTAATTATGTCATTATAGAGGAAAACAAGCTAAGTATATAATATTAATGAGCTAACCAAGGTTCTTATGCCATTTTGAGGTTATTATGGCATTTTGGAGCTAAATGGGCTAATTATGTCGTTGTTGGGGAAATTAAGGCAAGAAGAATATGAAAGAGGACAAGAAAGAGGAGGAGGAGGAGAAGAGGAAGAAATAAAGAAGGAGGTGAAGGAGGAGGAGGAGAAGAAGGACTAGAAGGTCCTTGGTCTTCTCCTCCTCCTCCTCCTCCTTCTTCTCTTCTTCTTCTCCTCCTCCTTCTTCTCCTTCTCCTTCTCTTCTCTTTCTCTTCTTCTTTTTGTTCTTCCTTTTCATTTCTCCTCTTCTCCTATTTTTGGAGCTAAATTAGCTAACTATGTCTTTTTGGAGCTAAATGGGCTAATTATCCCATTTTAGGGGAAAACAAGCTAAGTATATAATATTAATGAGCTAACCAAGGTTCTTATGGGATTTTGAGCTTATAATGTTTTTTTGGAGCTAAATGGGCTAATTATGTCATTGTTGGGGAAATTAAGGCAAGGAGAATATGAAACAGGAGAAGAAAGAGGAGGAGGAGAAGAAGAAGAAGAAATAAAGAAGAAGGAGGAGAAGGAGGAGGAGGAGGAGAAGGACTAGAAGGTCCTTGGCCTTCTCCTCCTTCTCCTCCTCCTTGTCCTTCTTCTCTTCTTCTTCTTCTTCTTTCTTTTCATTTTTCCTATTTCTTCTCCTCTTCTCCTCTTCTTGGAGCTCAGTTAGCTAAACTATGTCTTTTTGGAGCTATATGGGCTAATTATCCCATTTTAGAGGAAAACAGGCTAAGTATATAATATTAATGAGCTAACCAAGGTTCTTATGCCATTTTGAGGTTATTATGGCATTTTGGAGCTAAATGGGCTAATTATGTCATTGTTGGGGAAATTAAGGCAAGGATAATGTGAAAGAGGAGAAGAGAAACTTACCGTAGTGGTGATCAAGCAGGAGAAACACGTGGAGAAGAGTCGTGCGATGCCGCTCGGGAGTTATTCTGCAGAATAGATATTTTGCAATGTCTCAGTTAGCATGATGACACTCAACTATTAATACTACTTTATGATGAAACTCACTGTGTCAATCGAAGAGAAGACGGGCATCGGCGGAGGGAGTTGACCGCTCATCTCGCACAGACCCTGAAGAGTGGGTCTTATTAGTTAGTAATGAACCAGACATTATACACATGATTTGGCTAATGTGAATAAAACTTACCACAAAAAGCTCGTACAGGGCCCGTTGACCCACCTCATTCCGAGCCCTCTCCTCCTCAATCAATCGTGTCGTGGTCTGGTCCCTCCCATCAAGAGCAGCCTGAAGAGGAGCCTGGCTTGCCAATCTCTCTTTCAAAAGAGCAGCCTGGTTTGCCAATCTCTCTTTCTTAAGAGCAGCCTGGTTTGCCAATCTCTCTTTCTGAAGAGCAGCCTGAAACACCATTCCTCGTTACCATAGTAATGATCTATGGTGACACACATAATGAAATTTATGAAAGTTTTCTTAGTCCGTACAACTAACCTCGATTGCAAGATTGACTGGCCGTGGATGACGCGTTATCTCAGGACAGCTGCTCGACTGGCGCGCCTTGATCTCCGGGAGAGTGAGTGGACAACGTATTATCCCATCTCCAATGGCTATCAAGCCATGGGGCCCCCCGCCACCAGATATCAACACCAGCTCTGGATCCAAAGGTTCCTGGCTAGGGTTAAATTCATTCCCTTTTGTATCCTTCCCTATGTCCCTGTATGTCACGAGCTTGTGGTGGGATGATATGTTGGTGAAGTTATTTGGATCATCCAGGTCAGACTCAGAGAATGCCTTCGCCTTCTTGTATGAGGCAGTATGGGCCATGCCATAAAGGTCGTACAAGTGTGGCATCTCCATCTTATTGTGATGTGCCTAAAAGAGAGGAACAAAATATTAGCATGAAGAATGAATTGCATGAATCATGAAGCAAATCACATACCCAGTTTCGTCCGAACTGAAGTAAGTTGGCGCTGCCTTGATGGTGTGGCACACCAACCATTTGGCTACGCCGATCCTTCGCATTCTCGTGGACGGCTCGCCAGTTGCCTGTGCACCACTCATCAACCAACGCCTCCCATCTTATCCGCACACCATCTGGGGGCACCTGTAAGTTATTAGAAAGAATTTCGAGCGCTACGCCTATGAATGAAATCAAGAAAACTACGTAGAAGGAATTAATAATAGGTAATTACCTTCATGTATTGCTCCTTCTTCAGAAACTTTCCGCGGCAATCCTTCTTCTGCTTCTTAATACCATGTGTGGCGTAGTAGTCCCGGATAGCCTGTGGCTGAGCCTCGTGGCTTAAGTTCAGTAGTAACCGCCTATACTCGGGCTCGAGAACCTTGGCCGCCTCCTCCTCATATCCATCCTCACACCTATAGAAGGTCTGCAATCAAACGTGAAAACACCGATTAGTATAATAATTAGCTATATTGTTAATTTTAGATTGTGTAAAAGGATAATTTACCCAAAATCTCTTGATCACCATCTCGGCCCTCGTGTGGCACAAGACACCATCTATAATCTCCTCCGGCGGGGCCTGCGGAGCCTGGTAGTGCTCCCAGGAAAATCCTAGTGTAGGAACCTGACCCTCACCAAGCAACGTGACAAACCCCGGGAAATTTGTCCGGCAAAGCACACCAAGGACGGAGTTCGGCCTGCGGACTCCACGAGGGTGTGCCCATCCCCCGCAGTATGATAAGGTCAACACATTAGATATTTGAACAAACTTGAAGGCAAAAGCTAAAAAAAGAGTAAATGTACTTACCTATCTCCTTCAGGTTTAATCACTGGCCTCTGCTCACGGGTAGCCCGAACGACCGAGAGACGTGTACTACCACGCTTGCACACGGTGGCCCCGTCCACCTGCACATCGCCCTCACTATCTGTAAACTCATCCCCGCCATCCCTACTCCGTGAGCCACCCGGACCCTCGGTCCAATCCGGCAACTCGGTCCGATCCGGCCAGGTATCCCATCTGGGCCTCTCCACGTCGGGTGAAGCCTCCGGAACGGTAGTCTCGTGGGCAGAATGCACCTCGACACGAGGCTGATCCTGGACCGGAGTCTCATGGGACGAATGCCCGTCAACACGAGGCTCCTAGACCGGAGTCCCCGTAGCCTCCTCCGCAAATGGGTCGACCATAGTAGTCCTATGCTCGGGTGAATGAGCTGGTGCTGGTGGCGAGGACGGCTCAATAGTCCTCCTGGATCTTCCGCGGCCACCACCTCTCGTTGTACCCTTCCCCTTCTTCCCTACCCGACCAGCACCTCTCCTGGTGGGCAATGCCGCCGACGAAGAAGAACCCATGGGTAGTGTCGACAGACTGTCTGCCAAGGCTCTACGGAGAGATAGGGGTCGAAGGGAAGTACCACCCCTCGTGTGGGGCGGCTGGGAAGAACCCGTCAAGCGCTCTGGACCAGCGCCCACCATCTTTCAACACCTGGTGACCTGCCATGATAAAGATTAAAATAAATTAGTACAACATAAAAAAATTGAATAACTGACATGAATAATAATATGTACATGAATAATAAAGATTAAAAAATATATAATTTAAGTTGTGAATCTTACAAACTAATAATCATCATCAATAAATGCATCATCATCATCACTATCACGCATGTCTTCATGAATGATGTGCTTGTCGGGTTCAACGGCGTGAAGTTGTGAAAGGCCTTTCTTTAATCGTTGAAGCATTGAAAGGTCATCCGCATCAGTAACCTCTACGAGTTCCAGGTCTTCTGGTTCCGGCTCAGGTGTGGAGTCCGATTCATTATCGCTGTCTACTTCCATGTTCTTGGGTGAATCACGGCGGTTCTTGAAACATTTCTTGGAAAGACGTGTTTCTTGGAAGAATTCTCCATCATATGTGTCTGGGTTAATGTGAGCTTCATAGTCCTATTCATTTGGGAGAGGTGGTCTGACATGTGGCGGCACTTCATAAACAACATACCAACCTTCTAGATTCTTATCCGTTTGGCATGCCCACAGTAGATAGAAAACTTGGGTCGCCTGTTGAGCCGTAATATAGACATCGGGAACATCTAAATGGGTGTTTGGGTTGATTTCGACTAGTCCTATATGTTCATGAGTCCTTCTAGTCTCCTTCGGCTGGAACCAATCACATTTGAAGACTACGATGTTCGGTGGGTTTTCACCATAGAATTGAAGTTCATAAATTGCTTCAACTCTTCCATAATACTCGATAACACCTTCACCGATAGCAGACACATCACAATTTGTAGATTTCCGATCGGGCATAGATAGCTCTTTGCCAAGGGTACGAAAGAGATACCTGTTGATGTTGTATTTCTCAAATGAACGGACCTTATAGTCAAAACCATTAGCGACTTGTCTCAATTCGGCGTCCATACACTCTGAATTAGCCTCCAAGTTTAATACGAACGATTGTTCCATTAGCCGCAAGTTAGACCAAGAAATGAAATGGTCCATTATTGATAATTACCGTTTGTTTGAACCAAGAGATGAAACCGGGATAGCCGCCTCCTGTCTCTGACAGAAGCTCATACTCATCGACGGAATCATTTTCGATCACCGCTCCATCCGAGAATTTGGCGACGTAACGGATGTTTGAAATATCCGGGAATAAGAGCAGTTCAAAGGAATTAGAAGTTACGGGAAAATGTGCCGAGAACTCACTCGCTGTACGGCCGCACTTCTGTTAGGTTGTTGAAGATATACAACGAAATGTTCCGCCATTCTTCGACATCCAGCATTATTGGTTTCGAAGCACCGGCTCATGCGAGCTTCCCTTTGAATAAGCTGAGGTTGGACCCACCTTTTTTAGGGTCTGCATCATTGTGCCGAAGCTTCGGATTATGCAAATGAGGATTTTTGGCTTCGTAGTGTGCTGTCACAAAGTTTGCCACCTCCTCAGTAATGAATGCCTCAGCCATCGATGCTTCAATTGTACGCTTATTTTTACATTTAGCTCGAAGGGTCTTTTACATCCTCTCAGCTACATAGCACCAATGATCTTGCATGGGCCCACCCAATCTTGCCTCGGTCGTAGATGTAAAATCAAATGCTGCATTGGATTAAAGAAGCCCGGTGGAAAGATCTTCTGTAACTTGCACAACAACTCCGGTGCAAACTCCTCCATGTCTTCTACCACGCCAGGTGACAATTCTTTTGCAAAAAGAACACGGAACAAATAGCTCAGCTCCGCCAGTACTAGCCATTCATCCTCAGGAATAATGCCACGTAACATCACCGGCATTACCCGCTCTAGCCATATGTGCCAATCATGACTCTTGAGACCAAAGATTTTTAATTTTTCAAGACTCGCTCCTTCTTTAGATTCGTTGCATACCCATCGGGGAACATCAAGTGCATTTTGACCCACAAGATAATTTCCCTCATAGCTGGCCTTCCAAGATTGAACCAGGCCTTTGGCTTCGACCACTTCTGCTTTCCTTTGCCTTCTCGCATGTTTTGTAACGGTCTTTGACATAGTGTATCTTGATCGACTCTAGCCTTAGTATTATCCTTTGTCTTCCCATCTATGTTGAACAATGTACCAAAAATAGCCTCTCCGATATTCTTTTTAGGGTGCATCATGTCGATATTGTGTGGAAGAAGGAGGTCTTTGAAGTAAGGCAGATCCCAGAAGCATGGCTTGTGTTTTGAATTATACCCCTTGAAATACCCTGGACGCTCTGGATCAAGCTAGAGGGTGTTTAACTGATCCAGGATCTGTTGGCCTGTCAACGCAGGTGGTGCCAAGTTTTTCACAACTTTACCTTTGGTAAAGTTCTTCTTGTCTTTTCTGAACTGATGGTCACGATCCAGGAACTGTCTAGGCAATTCAAAGCAAGAATACTTCCGACCCTCCTGCAACCAATGAAACTGAAGAGTTGCCTTCCATTAGGGGCACGGGAACCTTCCATGCACACACCATCGAGAGAATAGTGCATACGCCGGCAAGTCATGCATATAGCACATGTACCACACATACATTTTGAAGTTTTGTTTTCTAGTGGTATCGTATGTCTTGACCCCATTATCCCAAGCGTCTTCCAATTCATCCTTAAGCGGCTGCAGGTAGACATTCATATTCTTCCCCGGATAATTGGGCCCTTGAATTATCAACGTCAAAAATATGTTCTTTCTTTGCATAATCTGTCCGGGGGGGAGATTTAGTGGAATGACAAATATAGACCAACAACTATATTTGGTGCCCGTCATGCCGAAGGGATTAAAACCATCTTTGGCGATGCAGACTCGAGGATTCCTTGGATCTACCGCTTTATCGTGATGCAATCCATCGAAATGTTTCCACGCTTCCCCATCTAATGTGTGTACCACCATCTTATTCCCATCCGCATCTAGTTCGGTTCTTTTGCCCAATTTGTGCCATGTCATCTGTCTGGCTGTCTCTTCGACCATGAAAAGACATTGAAGTCTTGGTACGATTGGCATATACCAAAGAACACTAACTGCGATTTTGGTGTGCCTCTTCTCACCCATAGCGTTGTCTACCACAAGATACCTGCAAGACTCGCAATTGGGACAATACTCCAAGTGTGCATACTCCTTCCTAAATAAGACACATCCTTTCTCACATGCATCTATCTTCTCATAGAGCATCTTAAGTACATGAAGTATTTTGTCCGACAGGTACATGTTTGCAGGCATGACATGGCCTTTGGGTAGGAAGCGTCCAAATAGTGTCATCATCGCGTCGTAGCATTCTCTTCCCGAGTTGAACTGAGCCTTCAGAGCCATTACTTGTGCAATTGCATCCAGCTGACAGAGCTTAGTGTGCTCATGGAGAGGACGTTTTGAAGACTCCAACATTTCATAAAAGGCCTTTGCAGATTCCTCCATGTCATCTTCTGAATCCCGAGCATCATCCAAGTCTTGCACCATGTCTTCGATCCCGGTACCATGCTCGTCCGTGCGACGACGGACCACCTCAGCCCTTGTGCGTTGTATAGACTCACCATGAAATGTCCACACCGTACAATTAGGCTTAAAATCCCTCCTCTGCAGGTGTTTAATCATTACAACCCCTGTCGTCTTTTTATAGTTGTCGCATCCAGGACAGGGGCAATAGTTTCTTTCCTAGCCATTTGTGAATGCGGCTTTCACAAATTCCTTTGTTTTTACAAACCATTCTTTTTTCATCTCTTTCTGACTAGGGTGACCGGTATACATCCACGCACGATCACTCAGCCTGCCTAGCTACTAAACACAAAAGAAATATATTTATATATAATTTAGCATTTATATTCATCGCTTAATCAGGTTTGCCATTTTTATTACGTCCAGGAAACCTACATGCTAATAGGTAAAGATAGGTCCTAATCCCACCCGAGTATGTGTAGATTGGGATCATTTTCCCATGCTCTGCTCCGGATCCAACGCAAAATTTCGGCAGCACCTCCCCGATGTTCTCCTGATACACATCTCCGCAATAAACAGAGAGGATGTGCATCTGGAGAACAATAGGTAGGCACTGACGAAATTCCGCATCGGATCCAAAGCACAGCATACGGGAAAACGAACCCAATCTACACATACTCGGGCTATCCATGGATAATGTTGGACAATTCGAAAGGATGGAGGTTATAAATATGCAAAGACATGCATATTTATAGATTTCGCCCTTTCGAACAGGAGACGCATACTGGTCACGCATACTGATAAATTAATTTAATTACCTAAATCTAGAAAGTTTCATCCGAAAACCAAGACACATTAAATGAAGGGGTGAGGAGGAGATGAAATTTGTACTGACCCAGAATGCAGGGGTGGAGCTCGTACAACACACGGGGAGGTCTTCGCACAGCAGACCTCACAGCGACGAGACAACTATCACATGTAAATCCACTCGATCAACACAAATATTCTAATTATGTCATTTTAGAGGAAAACAAGTTAAGAATATAATATTCATGAGCTAACCAAGGTTTTTATACCATTTTGTAGCTAATTGGGCTAATTATCTCATTGTTGGGGAAAATAAGGTAAGGAGAATAAGAAAGAGGAGAAGAAAGAGGAGGAGGACAACAAGAAGAAGAAATCAAGAAGAAGGAGAAGGAGGAGGAGGAGAAGAAGGAGAAGGAGGAGTAGGTATTCTTCTTCTCTTCTTCTCTTCTTCTTCTCTTCTTCTTTTCTTCTTCTTTTCTTCTTCTCCTTCTTATTTTTGTCTTCTCCTCCTCTTCTTCTTCTTCTTTTTCTTCTTCTCCTCCTCCTCCTCTTCTTCTTCTTCCTATTATTTCTATTAAGCTAACTAACTAATGAACCTAACTAACCAAGCTAACATAACCTATTGCTAAACCTATATAGCACTAAACAGCAAAAAAAATAACAAAAACAGAATCTACCACTAAGTAACTAAAAAAGAATCTAGCTACCACTAATTAACAAAACAAAATCTACCACTAAACTACCTACTAAATCTAATAATTAACTAACTAAATCTACCAACTAACTAAACTACCACTAAAACTACTAATTAACTAACCTACCAACTAAACTATATATGCCACAACAACTACAATAACAAACAACTACAACAACTACAATAACAAGAACAACTACTACAACAACAATAAAAAATCATGCCGGTAGTTATAATCTAATTCCAAAAAACTAAATTCCAAACAATAAAAAATCAACTTCTTCTTCTTTTTTCTCTTCTTCTCCTTCTTATTTTTTTCTTATTCTCTTCTTCTCGTCTTCTTCTCGTCTTCTTTACTTCTTCTCCTTCTTATTTTTTTCTTCTCTTCTTCTTCTTCTTCTTCTTCTTCTTCTTCTTCTCCTTCTTATTTTTTCTTCTCCTCTTCTTCTTCTTCTTTTTCTTCTCCTCCTCCTCCTCCTCCTACTCGTCCTCTTCTTCTCCTCTTCTCCTCCTCCTCCTCTCCTTCTTCTTCTTCCTCCAAAAAACTAAATAACAAGGGGGTGGGGGTGTGGGGGCTTACCGCAGTGTTGGGGCTGCGGGGGCGGCGCCGGGGCCTGTGGGACAGTGCCTGGGCCGATGGTGGGGCTGCGGGGGCGGCACCAGGGGCGTCGGGGGGTTGTGGGGCACCGGGGGGGCGCTGGGGGTGTGTCACATCCCTGACACCTTAAGCAAGTTAGCTTGTGCTCATGTCTTCTTTGCATTGCATCTAGGAATTTCTCAACAAGAACAAAGCAAATGATGAAGGAAAAAGCTAAAACCCTAGCCACTTCTTTAAATAAAGGAAATCTCAAACTAGTTAAAATCAATCAACCCAAAATGGCCTCAAGAAAAGTTCAAACTTTGTGATAAATCATGAAAGTAAATGAGCAATGAAGAAAACTATTTTCTTGACATTTTAAGCATTTTATTTAAGTGCAAAAAGCTACTGGTTTCAAGTTTTAAATTTGAAATCAGAAACTTTAAACTTTCAAAAATGTTGAAAACTTTGGGAATGGTTGGAAATATTCCAACAATTATTCTGGTGTGTTTAAAATAGTTTTTACAAACTATTTGGGAGCTGAAATAATTAGCAAGTTAATGAAATAGCAAAACAGAAACAAATCAAAAAAACAAAAGAGAAAGAATAAGAAAACCCTTACATGTCGCCTGAGGAGGCCCAGCCCACCAGGGGCAGGGTCGTCTTCTTTCTCTGCCTTCTGGCAGAGGCGAGATCGACCACGGCGGCCCCTTCCACCTCCTGATTCGCTGTGGCGAGCTCCAGAGCCCCCCGGGACAGCGCGACAACGGGAATAAGCTCCCCGAGGCCGACCCTCTCCATTCCCATGCGCGAGTTCCCCCCTCCTCTTGGATCTCTCCTCCCTCCTTCTACCGCCATTGGAGCCCGAGCAGAGCTCGAGCTCGCCGTCGATCTAGCCGAAGCTTCTCCCTCCTGAGCCATGCAGTAGGTCCGCCGCATCCCCCTGAAGCTCACTAGCCACGAGCCGGACGCCCAGATGCAGTGAAACGACGAGAAGCAGTCGTCTTCTTCCTCGGGTCACTGAAGATCGTCGCCGGCGTTCTCCCTCTCCAGGCCGTCCCCGAGCAAACTAGCGCCACCACTGCACTCCCCGTGAGCATGCGGTCATTTCCCCTAAGCTCTCCCCGTCGATCCCCTCCTCTAGGCTTAGTTCCATCGGAGCCCGACGAGGACCGCCGCTGCAGCTCGTCGCGGGTAGCCCTCCGGTGACGGGTTGGTCCGTCTGAGGCCACCAACAGCCCCAGGACATCATGTAGATGCGTTAGGTGCCCAGCCCCGCGCGTTTTGACCCCGTGTTCGATGGCTTCGATGATGGCTAAACTTGGTCGCCACCAAGCTCGTCGCCGGCGTTGATTCCGGCCACCCCAGCCCCTGGGGCTTGTCCCATCGTGCGCGCCGTCGAGTTGCCGTTCTTCCCGTGGTCTTTGCCGTGAGTTTGGCTGTCGGAGACGAGTTTCCGAGCCCCCCCGACGTTCTGGTGCTCGCCGAAAGCTCCCCGCCGGCGAGGACGACCTCACCGCCGATGGATCTGAGTTGGCCTGAGCCACTGACGGGTGGGGCCAGCCTCTGGATAGTTTAGAAATAATAAAACTAAATCAGATAAATTAATAAGACACTGACATGTGGGTCCAGTGAGTTTAATTAACTAAATAAGATTAATCCTAATCTAAAATTGACCAGAGACACTGACCAGTGGGTCCCACTGGTCAGGTTTGACTTTCAACGGCCAGTTGGACCTGCTGATGTCATGCTGATGCAGTAAAAGGATTTTCCAGTATAAAAATAATTCCAGAAATGTTTAAAATTTCAAAAATTCATAGAAATTAATCTGTAACTCCAATGAAAATAATTTATATATGAAAAAGTATCAGAAAAATTCAAGGAATCCGAATATGCCATTTTCAAACATGTTTGAAGAAGTTACAGAACCAAAACATGTAGATTAATGAATAAGTCAATTCTTATAAATACTTATAAATGGAATTTGGAAAATATTTAAATTTCATTATGAATGACATGATCAAACACTGTTCTAATTACAAACCAGCAACTTAACATGTCATCCCATGCATGTTAACCTCAAGTTGGTCTGAGCATCAGGTCGAATCAATTCAAACGGTATCCGAGGATACCTCGTTTGAAGTAATATTTGAATTTGATTCAAATCAACTTCAAACCTAATACATGCTAGCTATATTAGATTATCACCTTGCATTCTCATGCCATTCTCATGCATCATGTTTTTTGCATATGATTGTTATTGATTGTTGTCATTCATTTCGGTAGGCTCCGCTCCCTCGGATTCCACCGAATATCTGTCTGACAGATATTGTCACTCCTCTGAGAAACAAGGCAAGCATCCATTTTGATCATCCCGATAAATCCCATGTTCTTGCTCATGCACTTACTTATTGCATCAGGCTCAAATGCTTCAACTGCTTTTTCCACGTTAGTTGAACCCAATTCCTTTGCATGACCTATCCTTGTCACAGTAAATAGCCGAACCTTGCAACCTAGCATACCTGGTAGTTGCTTGAGCAATGATGTGTCTTATCCTGCTATGCATGCTATGCTTAGAGTTGTGTATGGTCTTTCATCTGGGAGATGAACAGAATTGTGAGAATGTGTTCGGTAAGCAAAGGTTGTGTGTTGAAGTTGATTTGGTAAAGGTACCGGTGAAAGGCTATGTAGGAGTACATGGCGGGTTGTTTCATTGGAACCGTCCTTAGGAATTGAGTTCCGTGTATGTAATCCAAGACTAGATACTACCACACGTTGGGATACTTAATTGGCCCTCTCGACTTATTAATCGCTTAGTACTCGGTCCAGGAGTTGCAAGTAGTTTCTGGTGTTTATAGCCATGCTGGAGGCCGTGCATGGTGCTGACCTGAGAGGTGGGCCCTGATGCGGTAGGCAGTGGCACCCGGATGGTTGGCTTGGGAACCCTGCGCACATCGTTTGAGGCCGTGGCAGAAACCCCGGCCGGACTTCCATATGGGTTACTCTCAGATAGGCGATAAACCTGGACTAGGTACTAGTGTGGTTAACGGTCGTGGCCGACTCCCTCGCTAGGCTTCCGCTTGAAGGTTGCCGAGGTGCATGACGTGCACATGGCGATAAGTGGCGAGAGCGTGTGTGACGAAGTACACCCCTGCAGGGTTATGATCTATTCGAATAGCCGCGTCCGCGGATATGGACTAGTTGGAGACATATGTTGTTCATAGATAACTTCAATGGCTACTCATAAAATTCTCAAGATAAGCGTGAGTGTCGTGGACGGCAATTCCATATGGAGACGGAATGATTCCACGATAGTGTATTGTTGTGGTGTTAGTGGACTCGTGTGCGAGAAATCAAGTTGTCAAAATTATTTTAAAATGCAAGTTGTCTAGCCACGAGACAAATGTTGGCTTTCCGCATGAAACCCCACAATACCTTATTGATACATTGCATGAGTAGTTAGTTATCCTAAAGTCTTGTTGAGTACCTTCGTACTCATGTTTGCTTAATAAATGTTGCAGAGGTTGCAAATGACCCTAATGGAGGGTTCTTCGTAGACATCAACGACGACGAGTAGCTGGTGTCCCAGCTACGATCTGGCCCTACGTTGGGTCTGTAGTATAGTCAGGCCATGTGCCTTCTAGTTGCCCTGTCTGTACTCAGAAAGTTTTAAACTCTTCCATTGGCTTGTAACTGAATGACTGCTATTATGGGTCGTGAGACCCTTAATGTGTAATATTATGTGTGTGGCTCTTCCGAGCTTCTTAAATAAAGCTTGTATGTTTATGGTTATGTTGTGATGCCATCGATGTATCTATACATATCGGTATGCCATGCGTACGTGTGTCGTACTTGATATGTATGGGGTTCGATTACCTAGTCGTGAACTTTAGTAGCACTCCTTACAAGGAAATGCCCCTTTGTGATCCAACGAGCCTTGGTAGTTCGCTACTGCTCCGGACACATTGGTTGACCGGCACGTGTCCTTCTTAGCTGCTGTGTCTGTCCCCTTTGGGGAAATGTCACGCGATGTAATGGAGTCCTTGTAGCTTGCTAGGACTCTTCTACACTCGCTGGTGACCGACACCTGCTTTGTTGGGTCATGTATGGCTGTCCTTGTGCGGTACTGCCACTTTGGTTTGTGACTAGACTTGTCGATCCGGGTTCTTTGACATTGGAATGCTAGCGACACTATTGCATACGTGAGTCAAAAGACGCAAATGGTCCCGGCTAAGGTAAGGCTGCAGCCGTGGAGTTAACCGTGCGTGAGACCGCAAAGAGATGCGATGTGTTACAGGCTGGATTCCTATGACTTAGGATCGGGGTCCCGACAGCGTTGGTATCAGAGCCTGACTGACTGTAGGATTACTAAGCCAAACTGGTCGAAGTTGAGTCTAGAATTGCTTTAGTTATATATAAGGGAATTGTTTGTGGAAGGGAACATAAGACTCTTGTTCTCTTCTCAAGTTATTCTATTCTGGTCATCCTCGTCTTTTCTGCGGGAATTAAGGACTAGGTTACTCATCTTCTTCTAGGCTCGTGTTTCCGATCGGTAGATTATAGGACTACGTGTCAAGAGATATTGGGTTTCTTTCATTCCTAAGAAAAAGGAAGTAAGTTTGATGACCAGAGAGTTGAACTTGATAGTTGAGTGGTTACGCTATTCCATTTTGGGTTATCTCAAAATTTGTTTTTGAGCATTTACAGCCGTTATGCTGCCCAATTTTGCATTCAGAGCTCTAATGCTTTTGCATTACTCTCTATTTACAGATGCCTGGACGGCCTTCTCGTCAGGTGGTACGTCTGACCAGGTGCATTGATGTACCGGGTCATACGGCCATGCTAGTCAGGGTGATGTCGGTGTGCGGTTACCGCTGGTACCCCGAGTACACAGTGGAGGAACAGTACCGAGACTTCAACCAGAGCCAGTACATCTGCACTTTTAGGGTATTTCCATACTACCCTGGAGCTGAGAAGCCAATCCATTGGTCCTATGGGTTGGGAGTCACTGTTGACATGGTAGTACAAGATGCTGCCTATTCAATGCTGACCATTATGAGAGCGAGACATGCACAGCTGCAGAATTCAGAGTTCTGCTATGTTCCGGCCTCTCAACCTGGTGAAGAGGGATACCTCAGTGGAGTCTATTTTGATTCTTCTACGGAGGATCCACTACTGCAGTCCACTGTTGAGATGCTAGAGAACAGAGACACGGATGCTCGTGCTCTCCGCATGGAGCTTTATGCTACCCGTGCCCGTCTGTGGATGGCTTTGACACAGCTGGCACCGGTAGTCCAGACAGGGTACGGAGATATGGAGATGCTGAACCCTGTTAGGACCCATCTTCCGGCTCACATTGACTGGCCAGCTATAGGAGGAGTCACACCTCTTCGGGGACCCCTCTAACCACCAGTCACGGGACCAAGGCCACATCCGTGTCCTTATGGATCCCACGGATCTCAGGCTAGAGTGTTTCCTGATCCGCAGGTTGAGCTTCCAGGTCATGGAGGTAATCTCTATGAGATGTTCTATGCGGATGCCTGAGCTGTGAGCGGAAGGATAGTATGGTAGTAGCCGTACGTTCACAGTCCTGCGTGACTTGTGAAGTATGCGTGTAATGTGAAATGAATTCCGGAGGCCTAGATAAATAATGTATAGGAAGCTTGTAAGCCTCTGATGAATAGTTCCATAATTTCAGTAGTTTGCTCTTCGGTTAAGGTTGTACTGAACTATGTAAGGGTGTGTATGAACCATGGTGTATATATAGCAGTTGCTTGTTACCATGCTGTTCGGATATTCATTTCCGCATTCCGTGTGTGCAGTACATTCTTAATCCATAGCTAGTATTGATATGATATTGGTCTAAGCTGTGAGTTTGTTTGTCACGATGGTGTTCACCAGGTTGAACAGTGCCCCTGGTCATGAGCAAGGCGAGGGTAGTCAAGCGTCGCAGGAAGACCTGCCTCACCCGCCCTCTCTGGCGGAAGTGATGCTTGAGGTAGAGAGAAACAAAAGGGAGACCAACCGACTGTTAGAGCGTATTGAGCAGAATACGGATCGTCAGCCTAGGAATGTTGCAGTGTCCCTCAACGACTTTGTGAAGTTGAATCCTCCAAAGTTTCATCATTCTGTCGATCCCCTCGGCGCTGATGACTGGCTGTGCAGCATCTCACGGAAGATTCGCTCTGCGAATGTGTCTGAGGCCGACAAGGTGACCTTTGCGGCGTATTTTCTGGAAGGACCCTCCAATCTTTGGTGGGAGAACTTTGAAACTATGCGTCCTGCTGAACCAGTAGCCACCTGGGCAGACTTCAGTGCAGCCTTTCGTCTGCACCATATTCCAGAGGGCCTGATGGACGGAAAGAGAGAATAGTTCTATGCCTTCACTCAGGGCAAGTTGACCGTGGATGCCTATAGCCGCGAGTTCGGTAACCTCGCCCGCTATGCAACATAGGAGATGTCTACTGACGCCAAGAAGCAAGGAAGGTTCCGTAAGGGTCTGAGCCCTGAGCTCCGTCGTGATCTGCGCCTCCATGAGTGTGCAAGCTTTCAAGCCCTGGTCAACAAGGCGATCAGTGCCGAGACTGGTCATACTAACTTTGAAGCCACACGGAAGCACTCCCGTGACTTTGGCTCGTCTTCTGGTTCCGCGTTTCCAAAACGCAGGCTGTGGGTTCCGAACAGTTCTCTGCCGCCAAGATGCACTCCGAGGCCATCCTACGTGGCGCCTCAGACGAATCAGGCCAACCCTCCAGCAAAAGCTTATGGTGGTCCAGCTAGCAATGCTGCACCATGTGCCAACCAAGTGATATGCTACAAGTGTGGAGAACCTGGGCACTATTCCCGTGGGTGTCCTCAAAATGTGGGTGCCAAGCTACCCGGAAAGTCCGTCGGGCAAGCCAAGTCGGGCAAAGCTTACTATGTGAAGCCAACTCCTGCACGTGGTCGTGTGAACTATGTGTCAGCAGAAGAAGCTGCAGAGGATCCCGACGTCATGCTGGGTACGCTTCTTGTTAATCATCACCCAGCGTCCATTCTCTTTGACACTGGGTCTTCTCATTCCTTCATTTCAGAAAGTTATGCACAGTTGCATAACATGTCTTTTTGTGATATGCCAACCCATTGGTTGTCCAAACTGCTGGTAGTAAATGGCAAACCTCTAGGATACCCTATGACAATGAAATTCTAGTAGATAGGCTAGTTTTTCTAGCCTCATTGATAGCATTGAAATCTTCGGATATTAATATCATCTTGGGCATGGATTGGATGTCAGCTCACTATGCCAAGATTGATACCCATTCTAGAAATGTCCAGCTTACCCATCCCTCCGGTGAGATAGTAAATGTCTCTACTCGAGTTGCCAAATGCCAACTTTATTTCTTAAATGCCAACCCTCTTCCGGAACTTGAAGACATTCCGGTAGTCCATGACTTTCCGGATGTCTTTCCAGAGGAACTGCCAGGAATTCCACCTGACAGAGATGTAGAGTTTGTGATAGATCTTGTTCCGGGAACTGTCCCAATAGCCAGAAGACCATATAAGATGGCACCCCTGGAGCTAGCCGAACTTAAGAAGCAATTAGATGAGGCCTTGAACAAAGGTTTCATTCATCCTAGCTCTTCTCCTTGGGCTCGCCCCGTCCTCTTCGTTAAGAAGAAAGACGGAATGGATCGGATGGTTGTAGATTATCGACCAGTTAATCTGGTCACCATAAAGAACAAGTATCCTCTCCCCAGGATCAACGATCTGTATGATCAGCTCGCTGGATCCTCAGTCTTCTCCAAAATGGATTTGAGGTTGGGATACCATCAAATCAAAATCAAGAACGGGGACATTCCGAAAACGGCTTTTGTTACTCTTTATAGCCAATACGAGTACACCGTCATGTCCTTCAGTTTAACCAATGCCCCAACCACCTTCTCTCGTCTGATGAATTCAATCTTCATGGAGTATTTGGATAAATTCGTCGTGGTATACCTCGATGATATTCTCATCTACTCGAAGAACGAACGAGAACATGCCGAGCATCTAAGGCTGGTATTGATGAAACTTCGAGAGCATCGCCTTTATGCCAAGTTTTCAAAATGTGAATTTTGGTTACCAGAAGTGACCTATCTAGGACACGTAATCTCTGGTAAGGGTATTGTTGTCAATCCCGAGAGAGTTCAAGATGTCCTTGATTGGACTCAACCTGAATCGGTTAAGCAACTTAGGAGTTTTCTTGGTCCAGCGAGCTATTGTCGCCTCTTTGTCGAGAATTTCTCCAAGGTTGCAAAGCCTCTAACTGAACTCCTCAAGAAAGATAAAAAGTTCGAGTGGACACCACAGTGTGAGCATAGTTTTCAGGAACTGAAAAGACGCCTGACTTCCGCACCTGTGTTGCTACCACCAGATTTTTCTAAGGACTTTGTTATCTATTGCGACGCCTCGCGACAAGGATTAGGTTGCAGTCTCACGCAAGATCGTCATGTGATCACATACGCATCTCGACAGTTGCGTCCACATGAGGATAATTATCCCACACATGACCTTGAGCTTGCAGCTGTGGTCCATGCACTAAAAACCTGGCGACATTACCTTCTGGGTAATCGTTGCGAAATATTCACTGATCATCAAAGTCTAAAATATATCTTCACCCAGCCGGATTTGAATCTCAGGCAAAGACGGTGGGTTGAGTTGATCTTGGATTACGACTTAGGGATAACTTACAACCCGGGGAAGGCCAATGTTATGGTCGATGCACTAAGTCGTAAATCTTATTGTAACAATTTGATGCTACAACAAGGTCAACCACATCTCTATGAGGACTTTCGGAAGTTGAATCTTCATATTGTTCCTCAAGTATTCCTTTCTACCCTGGTGGCGAAGCCTACTCTTAAGGATCAAATCATAGCCGTGCAGGCTTATGATAAGGGTATATCCTGGATCAAGGAGAATATTGCTAGCGGCAACGCTAGGGATTTCTCCATCAATGAGAAAGGTGTTGTGTTCTTTCAGAACCATTTAGTGGTTCCCAAGAGCCAACGTCTGCGGCAATTGATCCTTAAGGAGGCTCATGATTCTCCTCTCACCATTCATCCCGATAGTACTAAGATGTATCAGGACCTACGCCAGAGGTTCTGGTGGATTAGGATGAAGAGAGAAATTGCCGAGTTCGTTGCTAACTGCGACGTTTGTCGTCGAGTTAAGGCAGAACATCAAAGGCCTGCTGGCACCCTTCAACCTCTAGCTATTCCTAAATGGAAATGGGATAAATTTAGCATGGATTTCATTACCAGATTTCCCAAGACCAAGAAAGGAAATAATGCTATCTTTGTGGTCATTGACCGTCTTTCCAAAGTGGCTCATTTTCTTCCCGTTCGTGAGAGTGTAACAGTTGCCAGCTAGCAGAATTATATGTCTGTCGAATGGTGTCTCTTCATGGTGTTTCCCTGGAGATTAACTCGGACCATGGGAGTATCTTTAGTTCTCGCTTCTGGGAAAGTTTTCAGAATGCCATGGGGACTCACTTATCTTTTAGCACTGCTTTCCATCCCCAATCAAGTGGTCAAGTAGAAAGAGTGAATCAAATCCTAGAAGATATGCTCCGAGCTTGTGTTATATCGTTTGGTATGAATTAGAAGAAGTGCCTTCCATTCGCCGAATTTTCTTATAACAATAGTTATCAATCAAGCTTGTGCAAAGCCCCTTTTGAAGTTCTCTATGGACGAAGATGTCGAACACCTCTTAATTGGTCAGAAACCGGAGAGAGGCAACTCTTTGGCCCGGATATGATCCAGGATGCAGAAGAGCAGGTTCGCATTATTCGTGAAAAGTTGAAAACAGCCCAGTCTCATCAAAAGAGCCAATATGATCGTCATCATAAGGCTGTGACCTTTGAAGTTGACGAGAAGGCTTACCTTCGGGTTACACCTTTGAAGGGTACCCATCGATTCGGTATCAAGGGCAAGTTGGCTCCTCGTTACATTGGTCCTTTTTGCATTATTGCCAAACGAGTAGAAGTTGCCTACCAGTTGGAACTTCCTCCGCATCTTTCCGAGGTTCATGATGTCTTCCACGTCTCGCAACTCAGGCATTTCTTTTCGGATCCTATCCGTGAAGTGGACCACGAAACGCTTGATCTCCAAGATAACCTTTCATACCGAGAATACCCCGTGCATATTCTTGATCAAGATGAGCGTACCACTCGACGTCGAAACCTCAAGCTTCTTAAAGTTCAATGGTCAAATCATTCTGAAAAGGAGGCAACTTGGGAAAGAGAGGATCGTCTCCGACTTGAGTATCCTGCGTTATTCCTGATGACTTCTCAATCTCGGGACAAGATTCTTTTGAGTGGGGGTGAGTTATCACATCCCTGACACCTTAAGCAAGTTATATTGTGCTCATGTCTTCTTTGCATTGCATCTAGGAATTTCTCAACAAGAACAAAGCAAATGATGAAGGAAAAAGCTAAAACCCTAGATACTTCTTTAAATAAAGGAAATCTCAAACTAGTTAAAATCAATGAACCCAAAATGGCCTCAAGAAAAGTTCAAACTTTCTGATAAATCATGAAAGTAAATGAGCAATGAAGAAAACCATTTTCTTAACATTTTAAGCATTTTATTTAAGTGCAAAAAGCTACTGGTTTCAAGTTTTAAATTTGAAATTAGAAACTTTAAACTTTCAAAAATGTTGAAAACTTTGGGAATGGTTGGAAATATTCCAACAATTATTCTAGTGTGTTTAAAATAGTTTTTACAAACTATTTGGGAGCTGAAATAATTAGCAAGTTAATCAAATAGCAAAACAGAAACAAATAAAAAAAAGAGAAAGAATAAGAAAAACCTTACATGTCGCGTGAGGAGGCCCAGCCCACCAGAGGCAGGGTCGTCTTCTTCCTCTGCCTTCTGGGAGAGGGGAGATCGACCATGGCGGCCCCCTCCACCTCCTGCTTCGCCGTGGTGAGCTCCAGAGCCCCCCCAGGATAGCGCGACAACGGGGATAAGCTCCCCGAGGCCGACCCTGTCCATTCGCATGCGCCAGTTCCCCCTCCTCTCGGATCTCTCCTCCCTCCTTCTGCCGCCATTGGAGCCCGAGCAGAGCTCGAGCTCGCCGTCGATCTAGCCGAACCTTCTCCCTCCTGAGCCACGCAGTAGGTCCACCGCATCCCCCTGAAGCTCACTAGCCACGAGCCCGACGCCCAGATGGAGTAAAACAACGAGAAGCAGTCGTCTTCTTCCTCGGGTCACCGAAGATCGTCGCCGGCGTTCTCCCTCTCCAGGCCGTCCCCGAGCAAACTAGCGCCACCACTGCACTCCCCGTGAGCATGCGGTCATTTCCCCTAAGCTCTCCCCGTCGATCCCCTCCTCTAGGCTTAGTTCCATTGGAGCCCGACGAGGACCGCCGCTGCAGCTCGTCGTTGGTAGCCCTCCGGTGACGGGTTGGTCCGTCTGAGGCCACCAACAGCCTCTGGACATCATGTAGATGCGTTAGGTGCCCAGCTCCGCGCGTTTTGACCCCGTATTCGATGGCTTTGATGATGGCCGAACTTGGTCGCCGCCAAGCTCGTCGCCGGCGTCGATTCCGGCCACCCCAGCCCTTGGGCCTTGTCCCATCGTGCGCGCCGTCGAGTGGCCGTTCTTCCCGTGGTCTCTGCCGTGAGTTTGGCCGTCCGAGACGAGTTTCCGAGCCCCCCCCCCCCCGACGTTCTGGTGCTCGCCGGAAGCTCCCCGCCGGCGAGGACGACCTCGCCGCCGATGGATCTGAGTTGGCTTGAGCCACTGACGGGTGGGGCCAGCCTCTGGATAGTTTAGAAATAATAAAACTAAATCAGATAAATTAATAAGACACTGACATGTGGGTCCAGTGAGTTTAATTAACTAAATAAGATTAATCCTAATCTAAAATTGACCAGAGACACTGACCAGTGGGTCCCACTGGTCAGGTTTGACTTTCAACGGCCAGTTGGACCTGCTGATGTCATGCTGATGCAGTAAAAGGATTTTCCAGTATAAAAATAATTCCAGAAATGTTTAAAACTTCAAAAATTCATAGAAATTAATCTGTAACTCCAATGAAAATAATTTATATATGAAAAAGTATCAGAAAAATTCAAGGAATCTGAATATGCCATTTTCAAACATGTTTGAAGAAGTTACAGAACCCAAACATGTAGATTAATAAATAAGTCAATTTTTATAAATACTTACAAATGGAATTTGGAAAATATTTAAATTTCATTATGAATGACATGATCAAACACTGTTCTAATTACAAACCAGCAACTTAACATGTCATCCCATGCATGTTAACCTCAAGTTGGTCTGAGCATCAGGTCGAATCAATTCAAACGGTATCCGAGGATACCTCGTTTGAAGTAATATTTGAATTTGATTCAAATCAACTTCAAACCTAATACATGCTAGCTATATTAGATTATCACCTTGCATTCTCATGCCATTCTCATGCATCATCTTGTTTGCATATGATTGTTATTGATTGTTGTCATTCATTTCGGTAGGCTCCGCTCCCTCGGATTCCACCGAATATTCGTCTCACGGATATTGTCACTCCTCTGAGCAACAAGGCAAGCAACCATTTTGATCATCCCGATAAATCTCATGTTCTTGCTCCTGCACTTACTTATTGCATTAGGATCAAATGCTTCAACTGCTTTTGCCACGTTAGTTGAACCCACTTCCTTTGCATGACCTATCCTTGTCACAGTAAATAGTCAAACCTTGCAACCTAGCATACCTGGTAGTTGCTTGAGACATGATGTGTATTATCCTGCTATGCATGCTATGCTTAGAGTTGTGTATGGTCTGTCATCTGGGAGATGAACAGAATTGTGAGAATGTGTTCGGTAAGCAAAGGTTGTGTGTTGAACTTGATTTGGGAAAGGTACCGGTGAAAGGCTGTGTAGGAGTACATGGCGGGTTGTTTCATTGGAACCGTCCTTAGGAACTTAGTTCCGTGTATGTAACCCAAGACTAGATAATACCATACGTTGGGATACTTAATTGACCCTCTCGACTTATTAACCGCTTAGTACTCGGTCCAGGAGTTGCAAGTAGTTTCTGGTGTTTATAGTCATGCTGGAGGCCGTGCATGGTGCTGACCTGAGAGGTGGGCCGTGATGCGGTAGGCAGTGGCACGGTGTACCAAGTGGCACCCGGATGGTGGGCTTGGGAACCCTCCGCACATCGTTTGAGGCCGTGGCGGAAACCCCGGCCGGACTTCCGTACGGGTTACTCTCAGATAGGCGATAAACCTGAACTAGGTACTAGTGTGGTTAACGTCGTGGCCGACTCCCTCGCTAGGCTTCCGCTTGAAGGTTGCCGAGGTGCATGACGTGCACATGGCGATAAGTGGCGAGAGCGTGTGTGACGAAGTACACCTCTGCAGGGTTATGATCTATTCGAATAGCCGCGTCCGCGGATATGGACTACTTGGAGGCATATGTTGTTCATAGATAACTTCAATGGCTACTCATAAAATTGTCAAGATAACCGTGAGTGTCGTGGACGGCAATTCCGTATGGAGACGGAATGATTCCACGATAGTGTATTGTTGTGGTGTTAGTGGACTCGTGTGCGAGAAATCAAGTTGTCAAAATTATTTCAAATTGCAAGTTGTCGAGCCACGAGTCAAATGCTGGCTTTCCGCATGAAACCCCACAATACCTTATTGATACATTGCATGAGTAGTTAATTATCCTAAAGTCTTGTTGAGTACCTTCGTACTCATGTTTGCTTAATAAATGTTGTAGAGGTTGCTAATGACCCTAATGGAGGGTTCTTCATAGACATCGACGACGACGAGTAGCTGGTGTCCCAGCTACGATCTGGCCCTACGTTGGGTCTGTAGTATAGTCAGGCCATGTGCCTTCTAGTTGCCCTATCTGTACTCAGACAGTTTTAAACTCTTCCGCTGGCTTGTAACTGAATGACTGCTATTATGGGTCGTGAGACCCTTAATGTGTAATATTATGTGTGTGGCTCTTCCGAGCCTCTTAAATAAAGCTTGTATGTTTATGGTTATGTTGTGATGCCATCGATGTATCTATACATATCGGTATGCCATGCGTACGTGTGTCGTACTTGATATGTATGGGGTTCGATTACCTATTCGTGAACTTTAGTAACACTCCTTTCAAGGAAATGCCCCTTTGTGATCCAACGAGCCTTGGTAGTTCGCTACTGCTCCGGACACATTGGTTGACCGGCATGTGTCCTTCTTAGCTGATGTGTATGTCCCCTTTGGGGAAATGTCACGCGATGTAATGGAGTCCTTGTAGCTTGCTACGACTCGTCTACACTCGCTGGTGACCGACACATGCTTTGTTGGGTCACGTATGCCTGTCCTTGTGCGGTACTGCCACTTTGGTTTGTGACTAGACTTGTCGATCGGGGTTCTTTGACATTGGAATGCTAGCGACACTATTGCATACGTGAGTCAAAAGACGCAAACGGTCCTGGCTAAGGTAAGGCTGCAGCCGTGGAGTTAACCGTGCGTGAGACCGCAAAGAGATGCGATGTGTTACAGGCTGGATTCCTATGACTTAGGATCGGGGTCCCGACAGGGTGGCCGGGCGACGGTGGTGGCGGCATTGGGCGTCTGGGGAGGAGAGAGAGAGAGTGGTCGTTTGAGAGAGAGAGAGAGAGGCCCGGGGTGGGGGCGGGACAGCCGTTTGTAGATCCAGGACCTTTGTCGTCTGCTGGCGGATGGCAAAGGGGTCTATACTCTTTGCCGTCTGCTTGTGGCATCTTTGCCGTCAGCCAGCTCATGGCAAAGAAGGGCGTAGTTTGAGCTAAGGTTCCCCCGGCCAGATGAGCTTCTTTCCCGTCTGCTGTCACCTTCTTTGCCATCTGCGGCAGACGGCAAAGAATTGACTGCTGGCAAAGACCTTCTTTGCCATCTACTTTCTAGGAGCCAACGGCAAATATTTGGGAGACGGCAAAAAACTGATTTCCAGTAGTGCTTATTACTTCTTATTAATTGCAACAATGACTGAGGTCTATGTTGGTTTACTCTCAACAAGTTTCAATCATCATACTTGTTATATGTGAAGCTATCACTTTCCATAAGATCGTCTCATGATCTTTCATGCTATATTTCTTTTCATACTTTTGATCACGGCACAAAACAAAGCCCTTGACTAAGATACTCTTTATTATATACCTCGCAAGCTCGAATACATGGGGGGAGACACAAGGCAAAAGACTCAAACTAAATACTAAAGACTTATTCCACTAAGAGAAGAAATAAAAACTAAAAAGGAAAGAACTAAAACAAAGGTAAAAGCAAAAGATATAAAGGTGATACGATACCAGGGCAACTCCCCCAAGCTTGGCTTAAGCCAAGGGAGTTGCCCATACCAATGCTTAGTTGTCTTCCTTTAGTGGTGATGGAGGTGAAATTGAAGCATGAGTTTGATCCTCCATCTTTGATTCCAAGAGAGCTATCAATCTTTGATTTATACCTTTGAGATCCGCAACACGGTTTTCCAGCAAAACAACTTCACGAGAAAGGGAAATATTGCAAGCACGAGTTGTTTCACAAAACCTCAAGAGTTCAATCAAGGATGGAGACAACACGTGGAGGAAGGATTGGAGAAAATCTACTCCTTCAACGTCTTCAATGTTTAACAAAGGTTGGACTTCTACTCTTTTCAGATCAACATCTACTTCTTCATGAACTTGAGGGAGATTATTCTCCCCAACAGATTCCTGAGACATCTTTGCTCTAAATCTGCGACAGACAATAGGCTCGAAACGAAAACAGAGGAAAACTGCGTGATATGGACATCAAAACCCTCGGGCGTATATATAATGATTTTTTCTGGACCAGAAGGAGTGCTCCGCAAGAAAATGGAGTCCCGGAGGCACACGAGGTGCCCACAAGCCCTGTTGCCGCAGCCAGGGGGAGGCCACGGCAACCAAGCTTGTGGCCGCCTCGTGCGCTCTCCAGACTGCTTTTTACTTTTCTAATTTTCCATAAATTCCAAAACAGAGAAAATTTCCTATTGGAAAAGTTTCGTAGTCCAATTACTTACCGAAACACATACTTCTTCGTTTTCAGGGTCTGAAACTGGCTGATAAACATCCCTTACGTACTCCTCTGGAGTTATGATATTGATGATATTGGTCTCAACATTTATGGGAGTACCAGAGATGTAATGCTTGATTCTTTGCCCATTTACCACTCTAGGAAAATTACCTTTCGTGTTATCGATTTTGATGGCACCGGAACGATATACTTCCTCGACAACGTAGGGACCTTCCCATTTAGAGACAAGCTTGCCTGCAAAGAATCTTAAACGAGAAGTGTATAGCAGGACATAATCACCTACATTGAACTCTTGTTTTTGTACTCTTTTATCGTGCCATCTCTTAACCTTTTCCTTGAACAACTTGGCATTCTCATATGCCTGGGCCCTCCATTCATCTAATGAGCTGATATCAAACAACCGCTTCTCACCGAAAAGTTTGAAATCGAAGTTGACCCCTTTGATTGCCTAATAAGCTTTGTCTTCCAGCTCAAGAGGTAAATGACAGGTCTTACGGTAAACCATTTTATACGTCGACATGCCCATGGGATTCTTATAAGCAGTCCTATAAGCCCATAGTGCATCGTCAAGTTTGCTAGACCAATTCTTTCAAGATCTATTGACGGTCTTTTGTAAGATCAATTTGACCTCCCTATTACTCAACTCCACTTGACCACTAGAATGAGGATGATAAGGAGCTGCAACTCTATGGTTTACATCATACTTAGCGATCATCTTGCGGAAAACACCATGAATGAAGTATGAACCGCCATCAGTCATCAGATATCTAGGGACTCCAAATCTTGGGAAAATGACTTCTTTAAGAATCTTAATAGAGGTGTGGTGATCAGCATTTCTAGTGGGGATAGCTTCTACCCACTTAGTGACATAATCCACAACAACTAAGATGTGAGTATACCCATTGGAACTTGGGAAAGGTCCCATATAATCAAAGCCCCAGACATCAAATGGTTCAATGACAAGTGAATAGTTCATACGTATTAAAACTAGAATTTCTTCTTTTGCTGGTAGGTGAAACTGGGTGGTATGTATTTGGCTATGATATAGTTTGCGTAATCAGCATACCAAGGTGCACTACGTGAAGTGCAGATGACATTCAATTGCTCATCTGGAAAGCAGTCATCAATTGGAAGTGGGTCATCAAGGACATTCTCTAGCCTAGACAGGTTATCTGCTACAGGGTTATCGGCACCCTTTCGGTCAACAACATGCAAATCAAATTCCTATAGCAGGAGAACCCATCTGATTAGCCTAGGTTTAGCGTCCTTCTTCTCCATAAGGTACTTAATAGCAACATGATCAGATTGAATAGTGACTTTGGAGTAAACTATATAAGATCTGAACTTTTCACATGCAAACACGACTTCTAAAAACTCCTTCTCCATAGTGGCATAGTTTCTTTGGGCACTGTCTAGAGTTTTACTAGCGTAGTGAATGACATTCAACTTCTTGTCAACACTTTGTCCTAGAACAGCACCAACAGCATAATCACTAGCATCGCACATGATTTCAAAGGGCAAGTTCCAATCAGGTGGTTGAACAATAGGTGCGGTTATCAAGGCCTTGTTCAGTATTTCGAAAGCTTCCTCACAATCCTCATCGAAAACGAAAGGAACATCCTTCTGCAAGAGGTTGGTAAGAGGCCTAGAAATCTTAGAGAAGTCTTTAATGAACCTTCTATAGAAACCAGCATGACCTAGGAAACTTCGTATACCTCTGATATATGTGGGGCAAGGCATTTTCTCAATTGCATCTACCTTAGCCTTATCAACTTCAATGCCTTTCTCAGAGATCTTGTGTCCTAAGATGATGCCTTCATTAACCATGAAGTGGCACTTCTCCCAGTTCAAGACGAGGTTGGTATCTTTGCATCTCTGTAAGACTCGATCAAGGTTGCTAAGGCAATCATCAAAGGAAGAACCTTAAACGGAAAAATCAGCCATGAAAACCTCAACAATCTTTTCACAAAAGTCAGAGAATATAGCCATCATACATCTTTGAAAGGTGGCAGGTGCATTGGACAAGCCAAAAGGCATATGTCTATAAGCAAAGGTACCGAAGGGGCAGGTGAAAGTGGTTTTCTCCTGATCAGATTGTGCAACAGGTATTTGCGAGAAACCTGAATAACTGTCTACAAAGGACAAGTGTGTGTGTTTAGATAGCCTTTCTAGCATTTGGTCGATAAACGACAAAGGATAATGGTCTTTCCTGGTTGCCTTGTTCAGTTTCCAGAAGTCGATCACCATCCTATAGCTAGTAATAATCCTTTGTGGGATTAATTCATTCTTATCATTAGGAATGACGGTGATACCTCCCTTCTTAGGTACGCAATGTACACGACTTACCCAATCACTATGAGCAACAGGATAAATGATTCCTGCTTCCAGAAGCTTTCATATTTCTTTTCTCACGACCTCTTTCATCCTCGGATTTAATCTCCGTTGATGATCAGCAACTGGCTTAGAATCAGGATCGGTTTTAATCTTGTGCTGACATAGAGTGGGACTAATACCCTTAAGATCATCAAGAGTATATCCAATAGCGGCACGATGCTTCCTCAAAGTTTTTAATAACTTATTCTCTTCGAGATTCGAGAGGTGAGCACTAATAATAACAGGATATATCTCCTTCTCGTCAATATAGGCATACTTAAGAGTATCTGGTAACTGTTTTAGCTCGAACACAGGATCACCCTTTGGTGGGGGAGAATCCCCAAGCAGTTCAATAGCCAGATTATTCTTGAGAATAGGATATTGTTCTAAAACAATTTTATCTATCTCATCTCTTTCATCCATATGCATATCATTTTCATGCTCAAGCAGATATTGCTCTAAAGGATCCGTAGGAGGTACGACAATAGAGGCAAGAGCAATCGTTTCATCCCTACCAAACGACTCTTTTTCATGGGATTGTCTTCCAAACTTGGAGAAGTTAAATTCATGAGACACACCCTCGAAACTAACAGTGACAGTCTATTTAATGCAATCAATGTGAGCATTGACAATGTTCAGAAAGAGTCTACCAAATATGATGGGACAAAATCTATCTTGTGTAGTAGCAAGGACGAGGAAATCAGTAGGATACTTTGTCTTACCACACAAGACTTCTACGTCTCTCACAATTCCTAGAGGGCAGATAGTGTCTCTATTAGCTAGCGTAATAGTGACATCAATGGGTTCTAACTCAGCAGGTGCAATCTCATCTTTGATTTCATCATATAGGGACCGGAGTATTGCACTAACACTAGCACCATGTGACATAAACCATGATAACAGTGATCTCCTATCTTGACAGAAACAACGGGCAGGCCAACTACAGGTCCGTATTTGTGTTTCGCGTGAGGTATAGAAATTCTAGCGGAGTCCTCACAGAATTTGATAACATGCCCATCTTTGTCTTCGGCTAAGAGATCTTTGATAATAGCAACTCTAGGTTCAACTCTAGTTTCCTAACGGGGTGCAAGTGGTCTAATGTAACCCCTACGTATAACAATTGGAGCTTTAGAATAATCCTTTGTCCTAGCAGGGTAAGGTGGTTTCTCAGCGTAGGCACAAGGAACAATAGGATCACTAAAGGCAATGACTTTCTCTTCAACTAGATTGGCTTTAACTATGTTGACATCTACAGGCGGATGATACTTAAACCACTTCTATTTGGGAAGATCAACATGCGCAGGAAAAGATTCACATAGAGAAGCTACTATCTCAGAGTCAAGTCCATACTTAGCGCTAAAATCTCTAGAAGTGGTTGTTTCAACGAAAGATTTAACGCAATCAAACTGGAAATTCATACCTTACTCCTTACCTTCTTCAAGCTTGCAATGTTCAGAGTTATGTTTGATTCTTTCCAATAAATTCCACTTGTGGTCAATATCCTTCTTCATAAAAGAACCGGTACAAGAAGTGTCAAGCATGGTACGATCTTCATGAGAAGGTCGAGCATACAAGTTTTGAGTGATAATTTCCCTCGAGAGCTCATGATTGGGACGTGAATATAGCATTGATTTAAGCCTCCCCCAAGCTTGAGCTATGCTTTCCCTATCGCGAGGCCAAAAGTTATAAATATAATTCCGATCACGATGTACTAAATGCATAGGATTAAACTTTTGATGAAATTCCAATTTCAACCGATTGTAGTCCCATGATCTAGTATCATCACATAGCCTATACCATGTCAAAACCTTATCCTTCGAAGATAAAGGAAAGAATTTCTTCTGTACCTCATCCTAGGGCAAACCTGCAAGCTTAAATAAACCACAAACTTCATCTACATAGATTAGATGCAAGTCTGGATGTGAAGATCCATCTCCTGTAAAAGGATTAGCCAGTAGTTTCTCAAGCATACCCGAAGGAATTTCATAAAGGATATTTTCAGTAGGTACCTTAGGTTGAGGAACAACTCCTCGTGCTTCCGTTCGTGGTGAAGATACCCCAAACAAATTCCTCAAAGGAACAGTCTCCATAGTGACAAGTGACAATAAATTTCAGCATAGTATATAAATGTTTCCTTACCAAATTCCACTTACCAAAGGCGCCTCCCTCCCCGGCAACGGCGCCAGAAAAGAGTTTTGATGACCCACAAGTATAGGGGATCAATCGTAGTCCTTTCGATAAGTAATAGTGTTGAACCCAGCGAGGAGAAGAAGGCTCTGATAAATGGTCTTCAGCAAGGTAATAACTGCAAGCACTGAAAGTAGCGGTAACAAGTGATGGTGTAGTAAGGTGAAACGTAGCAAGCGAAAAGTAACAGGTGACAAGAAGTAGCAATGGTGCAGCCAAGTGGCCCAATCCCTTCTGTAGCAAGGGACAAGACTGACCAAAGTCTTATAAGAGGAAAAACGCTCCCGAGGACACACGGGAATTTCTGTCATGCTAGTTTCATCATGTTCATATGATTCGCGTTCGTTACTTTGATAGTTTGATATGTGGGTGGACCGGCGCTTGGTTACTGCCCTTACTTGGACAAGCATCCCACTTATGATTAACCCCTCTCGCAAACATCCGCAACTACGAAAGAAGAATTAAGACATAGTCTAACCATAGCATTAAACTAGTGGATCCAAATCAGCCCCTTACGAAGCAGCGCATAGACTGGGGTTTAAGCTTCTGTCACTCTAGCAACCCATCATCTACTTAGTACTCCTCAATGCCTTCCTATAGGCCCAAATATGGTGAAGTGTTATGTAGTCGACGTTCACACAACACCACTAGAGGAAAAAAACATACGTCATATCAAAATACCGAACGAATACCAAATTCGCGTGACTATTATTAGCATGACTTATCCCATGTCCTCAGGAACAAAAGTAACTACTCACAAAGCATAATCAGAATCCTGATCAGAGGTGTAATGAGTAGCATCAAGGATCTGAACATAAACTCTTCCACCAAGTAATCCAACTAGCATCAACTACAAAGAGTAATCAACACTACTAGCAACCTTACAAGTACCAATCGGAGTCGCGAGACGGAGATTGGTTACAACAGATGAACTAGGGTTTGGAGAGAAGGTGGTGTTGACGAAGATGTTGATGGAGATGACTCCCCTCCGCTGAGAGGAGTGTTGGTGATGACGATGGCGACGATTTCCCCCTCCGGGAGGGAAGTTTCCCTGGTAGGATCGTCCTGTCGGAGCTCTAGATTGGATCTGCTCAAGTTCTGCCTCGTGGCGGCGGCGAATCCACGAAAAAACTCCACCCTGATTTTTTTCTCGGACGAACCCTTCATATAGCAAAAGAGGGGGGCCAGTGGGCCACCAGGGTGCCCACAAGCCCTGTTGCCACGGCCAGGGGGTTAGGCCGCGGCAACCATGCTTGTGGGCCTCTGGCTGCTCCCCTCTGACGCTTGGAGTTGTGCATTTGGAGTTGTACAGAATAGAGGACTCATACTTTCTCCTTTTCCAGTCCAGAATTCCAACTGCCGGTATTCTCCCTCTTCAAATAAACCTTGCAAAATAAGAGAGAAAAGGCATAAGTTTGGTTCCACAAAGTATAATAACAGTCCATAAAGCAATAAATATCAACATGAAAGCATGATGCAAAATGGACGTATCAACCACCTGCTTGATAGGTGCCAGCATGTGCGGGACTGGGTTCCACCGGGCTGGCACTGGGACGTGCTACCTTCTGGGGCGCGCATCTTGGCGAGGAATCTGGCTCCCATCGTAGGCCAGGAGCTTATTTGGTGGCGGTCGCGTGGGCCACTTTCGATGCGGAGGCAGCCGGCCCCCAAGGAAGAGGTTCTTCGCCGTGTGAGGGAGGAGGACGAGCACATCCGTCGCTACTTGGTTGCGTTGGACGCTAGGTTCTCCAATGCCTGGCATGTTCTTTAGGGATCTCACCCGAGCTAAGATCCTCTTATGGTTCCTTCTGTGTGGGTTTCCACCGCGTGCGCGTCAGTTGTAGCGACCTGACTCAAAACGAGTCAAGCCTCTATGTGTTCTGTGTCATCCCTGTATCAGTATGCTAGCACACACAGTACATCAATTAATGTATATATCAAAGTGCAATCACATGTAAATAATGTAAAACTGATATATACCTCAAAATCTCACCGGAAACAGTCAAAGGGAGTGGAGTCCCAATAAACACCAACGGCAGGATGAGTGCAGACCGTAACCCTGAATCGTACTCTTACTCGTCGAAGAAAGTATCTACAACATAAGACATTGCAGCTGTGTAGGTCAGCATATTGAATATGCCAGCAAGTCACAAAAGAAAGAGGTGTAAATACCATCTAAACTATATGCATATATGGTAGGTGGGGCCGTAGTTTAAGTTTTGCATGAAGCAAATTTTCCTACAACAAGAGAGAGGGTAAAAGCAAAATTTACTACATTGTTGGTTGTTAATGAGAAGGTTCCACCAACCATTTGTCATACCCAAATTATAAATATTACCCATATCAATAATAAATGGTGTTGAGAATTCGTGATAACTTTAGTTCCTTCGGCTCAAGTTGTCCATGACCGTGGACATGGCTAATCGATTAGGTTTGAGTACTCTACAGAGTTTTGCACATATTCGCCACGAGATTTGATCGCCTCTGTTGAAGTCCTCGCAATTCAGGGTGTTTGAGAACCGAATGATCAAAACATGGTCTTTCAACGGGTTCCTCTGAGCCATTGTCGGTGCCCATCCAATCCTACCTCTCTTCTACATCTTGTAGCACCGCCCGTCCAGAGTCACCACGTTGTCCATCCAAGCCAGAGACCATAATGACTTGTGGCTGTGCAGGTAAGCCTTAGGTCATGAAAATATCCATCCATCTCTTTGAGCCTGGGTGAAGCTTTCCGCAAGATGTCATCACCCTTCTCCATGCATCCCGGGTCCTCCAACTGGTGTTCCCAGGGAGCCCATCTGAACCGTCCTTAACCCAACCATAACCCCGTCTAGGTATGTTGCATCACGAGATCTCAAAAGTCTTGGAATATCGGGTCTTGATTATTATATTCTCACAACACTCGTGAATAACACTCAACCACAACCCCGTCTACTAAAAGCATAGCAAAATAAAATTCATCGTCCCAGGCCAAGTACCAATGGTGATGGGTGCCTACCACATGATACTACATCAAGATCCAAATTTCCAAGTACCTACTTTGCATGCAATTGGGTGAAGAAGGTAAAGCTGCAATGCATATAAAACATAGGTAAAAACATGATCAACGTGACTTGCCTGGTAATGTTGATGGGCATAGATATCGTTCTCAAGAAATAACTTGATAGAACTATTCGTCACTCTCCGATGAAATCTATATAATCAAACATAGTATTCATATAAGCAATCATACTAGCAATCAATATAACAAACAATAAAAAAATTGATGCAATAAAATCAATAAGTAAGATCAAGTAGAAATCCAAAGGAAAACTTCAAAGAAAACTATGGAGTCTTCTACTCCAATAATCACTAAATAGTTTTTGTTCTAACTAAAATTAACAGAAAATAAAACACTAAAATAGTAAAATAACAGAAAAAAAATATAAAATTAAGTAAGATAACAGAAAGTATTTCATAAAACTATATTCTTTTGAAAGTATTTTCAAATAGGACATCAAACTAGCAACGAAATCAATTTGCAACTTATTACCGAAGTAGAATTGATTTCATGCTATCAAATAAAATAAAATTTTGTTCTTGTTGAAAACCTACTGTTAACTAACAGAAAACAGAAATATAACCTTTCACTACTATAAAATAAAATAATTAAAAACAATTATAGCCAAAGAAATAGTAACAATCCTAGAAAGAACTAAAATAGAATTTGTTTCACATGAAATAATGAGTTAAAATATTCCAAAAATTCCAAAATTTTACGCACTCATAAATAAGATCACTAGTGATGAGTAGCAAAAAGAATCAATTAAAAATCTATTTTGAAACTCAAGATATAAGCAAAACAAGTTTTAAACCAAATCTATTTAAATTCAAAATTTACCTTTTCAAACATGGACAAATTATATATCTTGAGAAACTACATAAAATTTGTGATCCAATGCAGAAAGAATCACCTGATTTGGGTGTATAGAATAAAAGTTGTAGGCATTCTAAAATCAGGTTCCAATCAGTTTTCAGAATTAAAAAGAAAAATAATAAACAATACAGGTGACGTGGCAGTTCTTATTGGCTGAAAGGTGTGCACGTTTTAGGCTGTCTAGAGGTCGGCCGCAATATAAGAAAACCTTTCGGTATTATAGTCGGACTAAGCGGAAAACCGCTAGTTTATTGCAATTAGCCGAAGGGGTATGTTGGATCTAATCTAAACCATCCATTGTAGATCTAAGGGTGGGAGGTGTGATAAGAGAAAAGAGGGGAGTCTTGCCATGACAGACGAAGGAGACGGCGAGCTCTCCTACAGGCCGACATGAAAGGAGGCGGGGTGGCGGCGCTCTCGTGGAGGAATGGCGGCGGGGGAGGGAGCGGCCGGAGGGGAAAGGCCTCGGCGGGGAGGGGCGGCGTTCCGAGGGGCGACGGGGAGGCTCCTGGCGACGGGGCGCTCGTTCCAAGAACTCCTGGGAGCTCGGTCCACGCAGTGAAACGGCGGGGAGGAGCGGCGTGGTGTCAGACTAGGAAATGGAGATTTTTCTAGGGGAATGGAAAGAGGAGGCCGAGGGGATTCTTATAGGGGTGGTGGGAGGTGCGGGGAGGGAAGGAATCCCGCGAATCCGGGAGAGGAACCTTCCTGTGGGGTGCGTGCCATGGCCAGGGAAAGAAAGAACGTGAGGTGGAAGGAGGAGTAATGGGCAAGATTGGTTTCCTAATAGGCCCAAATAACTATCCTAATAAAAAAACTTGTTTCCTATTTATTAAAAATAGGAAATAAGACCCCAAAAAGGAATTAAATCCTTTTTCAAAAAATAGGTATTATATATCAAAATTCTCAGAAACAATTTCCCACCACGTGGGCATTTCATTTTTCACTAAATAAAAACTTCATAATTTTTTTTAAATCCAATAAAAATCCAAATTTTGCCTTTAAAATTTTTGGCACTATTTTCTTGTGACTTTTATTTATTTTGGGGATGTCATGTTATCTCCACTCTTTCTTGCTTGGTAAGCATAATATCAGGAAGAACCTTGTGGTTGAAAAACTTGTGCAAAAAATAAATTCAAATCAAATACCGAAAGAAATTCAAATGCCACCTTGATTCAAAATTTATTATAGTTGAAGAAGTCATGCTATCTTCTCTCACCGATTTTAAATGGATGAATTTGAATTCACAAGAAAAAAGGGGAAAATCATTTTATTCCCTCTCATTCAAAAGTTTTTAAAATGTTTCACATTTCACTCAAGTTGAAATCACTCAAACAAACAAACAATCAATCTAGTAAATATTATAACATACCAAAATTTGGGATGTTACATCAGTACAATGACAGCTCTTTGGGTGATCAGTTTGATGATGAACCGCAAGTGGACGAGATTATACTAGAGATGTATTCAAGATGTATTAAGATGATTATTGGTTCTAACTGAAAGAAAACTTTTAGCCTCTTGAGATCTATTGCATTATATATCATAACGTACATCTATGAACTATTCAACATTTGGAAATGAAATATAAAAAAGTTGTGCATGTTTAAAACATAGAAGTTCGTGTAATTCGGTTATTCATACAAGGAGCTGAAATATTTGGAGACACTATATGGATCAAAGAGAACAGTTGTTGGGGGAGATAATGCTCGGTGATTATTTGTCGTATCTCAACAACACCTACGGTCCAGAAGGAGAGGACAATGGCTCGGATGATCGAACAATGGAGGAGGAAGGACATGATCATGACGGCTCCGGTGACCGAAGGCCGAAGGAAGAAGGAGACCATGATGACGGGTCCGGTGACCGAACGGAGGAGGGAGATGTTGCAAAGTCCGGCGAGGTATATATATTAATTAAGCTCGAAGGTATGTACATATATTAACTCTTCTTTCTTCTTTTATATCCCTCTGGATTGAGCCAAACTTCAGTAAAGAGACGAGGCCCGAAGAGAAGGTTGCGCATGGATGAAAAGTTCACGATCGCAACACTCGCGGCGGGTGGCCTACCAGTTGAACCCAAGCTGACCAAGGATGCATTTTGTGCTTAGTGCGGAGTTATTTTTAGGGACAACATCCCGATCAGCGTCATACAATGGAAAAGCCTAAGGGCGACGACGTCCTTGAAGGTGATTATGTCACCGATAGGCAGAAAGATGATCTTTGGACCACGCTAAAGGCAAATTTCACCCTACCGACAGAGGAAGATCCGAATAAGCCAGTTATAGAGCCACTGGTCAAGGCGTGTGCTTTTAAGAAGATGGCACATCTATTCGGGAAGTGGAAGAATGATTTGAAATCAATGTTTTTTGACAAAGGGAAGACTCTAGAATTCGGCGGCCGATTTGAGAAGATAAGAGATCACTGGCCCGCATTTGTGGCCTAAAAGTCATCGGAGAAGAGTAAGAAAATGTCAGAGACAAACAAGAACAATGCCCCAAAGAAGCAGTATCACCATCAGACGGGGTGAGGTGGGTAGCTCAAAGCTCGGCCATTGTGGGACAAAGCTGAGAATGACCTCATTCCTAAAGGGGTCCAACCACAGACATTGAACTGGCCATACCATTCAAGGACTTGGTTCTTAAGGGTTGTGGGAACTTTGGACCCTGAAACAGGGAAGTGCCGTTGGACGGATGACCAACTTGCAATACCCATTATCAAGCTTCAGAAGTGTATCGCCGCAGTGCAGGAAGGGATGTTCATTCCAGACAGAGAGAAGGACGAGCTGACTGAGGCCCTAGGGAATGCTGAGCACCCTGGACGAAAACGAGGCACACCAGGCTTCGTTCCATGGAAGTTTGGGTTTCCTAACGCAAGCGGTTACCAAAGCCGGGAGAGAAAGAGGAAAGCAGAGCTGAGCGACATGAAGTAGATCAAGGCAAGACTACAAAAGCTTGAGGAACTTGAGAGCCAGCGAGCTGTCGGCCAACCATCTAAGCGCCACGAAGCTAGCCTAGAAGGTACCCACCATCCCAGCGGAGAAGCAGCATGGCTTCCACGGAGCCCGTTCAGCATGAATTCACATCTCCTAGCTACCCCATGGATACTATCACGGAGGCTCAACATTGCGAGCTTATGATGAAAGGTCGGAACCTCACTTTCAAGGTGGCTATCGGCTCTGTTGAATCTCCTCAACCCAATGGAACTTTTCACTTCCTTCCGATTCCACATGGATATGCTGTTGTGATGGTGGATCAAGTAATGGAGGAATTTGAGCAACTCGAGCTTGACCACCCTATAGGTGAAGGGGAGATTCAGCTGGTTCGTGCTCTCGGGAGTACATGTCTATGGCAGAAGGAGTTCATCAAGCTTCCAAACTGGACGCCTCCGCCTCCTCCTCCTCTCACGAGTCAGGGCACTACGCCTCCTCCCCCTCCTCCTCCTCCCCCTCCGGCGAGTGATCAGGGAACTCCGCCTCCTTCTCCAGCTCATCCGACGCGTGAGGGCACTTCGCCTCCTCCTTCGCCTACTTCGGCGCGTCAGAGCAGTCTGCCTCCTCCTTCGCCTCGTCGGCGACGTCGGAAAACAAATGCCACTGCTCTGGCTCCTCCGGCGCGTCGGAGCAGTCCGCCTCCTTCTCTCAAGCGGAAGGGGTACACCTCCTTCTCTCCGGCGGCTAGCAATACAAGCAGAGGCGGTAAATATGGTCCATCTCTTAAGACTCTCGAAAAGTTACCATATGAGAGGACCAAGGAAGAAAACAAGGACATATGTCGTGCCGAATTGAGGGCCCATTTTGCAAATAAAACTCCACAAGTGAAGGAGAAGCTACATATGGTGAAAGTGGAGCGCACTATCAATAACCTCCAGCAACCACCAGCGCCTCCGTTGGATTCCAACTGTGACCACATTCTTAAAAAGACATATGCACAAGCGGTGCAGTCAGGAACTACTTCTAGTGATGCAAGGTTAGCAAAACGAAGAAGTGGGAAAACAATTCGCGGGCTCGATATCCTCGTCGCTAATCATCCAAAGATGGTGCCCGGTACCAATCCTGATGATTACTTAGGGGATGATGTGACAAAAGAACAATATAAATACGTGCAAGTGAAGCCTCTCGTCAAGCCTGGTCATCCTGCTCTAACAACGATGATGCACATATTGCATGAGTGGTACATGAAAACAAGCAGGGAGTCTGGGAAAAACGCTATGTATGTGGCAGTGAAATCAGAGCACGAATTCATTGGACTTCCCATGATTACTATGCAATTTGAGGAGTTATTTCAGTTATAAAATCAACTGGCCCTCGACAAACAACTCATGGCTTCCTAATGTGTGTAAGTATTACTTCTATAGTTAAGTATCTAGCTCAGCTCATTCATTGCATGTATATATAATTAAACTCACTATATATATTACGCAGATTGAAGATTGTCGAATTAAAAAAAGCAGGAATCCTCAACGTTTGGTTCATTAGACCAGATGCCGTAAATGAATTGACGATACGATACTCAATGAAAGAGACCAAAGAGAACTTGCTAAACTCGTTCCTTATACATCAAAAAAAGGGGAAATAATCTTTCCTTACAACTTCAAGTGAGTGTTGTTGTCTTCTGTGTAAACTCGGTTTTGCTTACTCGAGGTTAATTAAGTAATGTAATTGATGAGTTACTTATGCGTGTGCAGAGACCACTTTATTCTGCTATCCATTGACGTTGACAAGGCATTAGTAAATGTCTTAGACTCGAACGTAAAGCCGAAGAGGATTATGACGACATTGTTGCAATGCTCAAGAAGTAATTTCAGTCAATATATCGAGACCATATCGACATGCAACTATCGTTAATTTCTTGATATCAAGTAATCATTTTCTTTGCCTCGTAGGGTTTGGACGAAGTTCGCCAATAAGGTTCCCGGTCCAAATAAAGAGTTGCGATTTATGCACCCCAAAGTAAGTAGTACTAGATAGTTCCGCACATCCATAATTGATTCAAATTTTCATCAATAAATCATTACCATGCTTGCTTATCAGTTTGATTGAACTCTATTCTCGTAAAGTGTACGTACGAGAAAGAAAGCAGTGTTTTATGTGCATACTACGTATGCGAGTTCATTCGCCACTCGACCTCTGAGCAGGCCTTCTTTGAGAAATAATTGCAAGTACATAAATAATATTCACAATTGTGTTGAGTTTTATTCATATATATGCATGTATTGACCCCCTTCTTTAAATTAGATCTCGTAGATGCGGGATGAACTCCTACCATATGATCGCATACGAGAAATTCAAGAGGAATTGGCGGAATTCTTTCTTGACCACGTCATACCTAAAGACGGAGAATGCCATGTGGATTTGTCATTGGATCTTAATTAGATGATGTTTTGGATAAACTGAAAAAGATGTTATATTGTATATATGTAATAGCGTCGGATAGATTACGAAACTTGTTGTTCGACCAAGAACGGAGAAAGAGAGGACACTTCTCTCTATTAGCTAGCTAACACTATATGAAACAGCTAAATTAACCCTCCAAACCCCCCCCCCCAACCCGCCTCCCAATTCAGAAAAAAACAAAGCTCCGGCCAGATGCGGACGCGTGGATGCCATTTGGTCCTGGTTGGTTTGACCAACCGGGACTAAAGTTCCTCCTGCCTGGGCTCCCCGCAGCGGCCACGTGGAGCTCCTTTAGGCCCGGTTCATAAGCCAACCGAGACTAAAGGTTTGGGACTTTAGTCCCGACCCTTTAGTCCCGGTTCAAGAACCGGGGCTAATGGGCCACTGGAACCGGAACAAATGGGCCTTTTTCTACTAGTGTATATTAACATTTTACAATACTTTTTGAGCAATTATTTCCAATTTATATTATTTTTAGCATTAAACTATTGACAGAGTGCCTAGTGCTAGTTCTTGTTTTCTGTGTGTTCTTGGTTTCATCGAAAATCCATATCAAACAGACTCCAAACACGATAAAAATTTGTGGAGATTTTGTTTGGAATATATGTGAATTTTGGGAGTCGGAATCAAGGCAACACAATGCCCGAGCGAGGCACAAGCCAGCAGGACGCATCCTGATGGCTTGTCGCCACCCCCAAAGTAGGTTGATGCTCTCCTTCTACCGCAAGGAAGATATTTTCGTGATACAAATCCCCTCAAAATATCAGCACGATCGGAGTTACGGATCTCCTCGTATTTAAGAAATGGTGAACACACAAAAAACAGGTCGCGAAAATAAGAGAGAAACAGAGAGAGAGATCCAATCCTGGAGGGGTTGTTTCCCTCCGGGTGCCATGGCGGCCATGGACCATAGGAGAAACCCTCCTCCCACCTAGGGAGGAGGCCAAGGAAGAAGAAGAAGGAGGGTGGCTCTCTCCCCCGGTGGCGCCGGAGCGCCACTTGGGCAACCATTCGTGATGACGATCTGCAGCAACAATTTCGCTGCCATCACCACCAACTCTCTCCTCCTTTATGTAGCGGTATAAACCTCTCTTCCCCGTTGTAATCTCTACTTGAACATGGTTCTTAATGCTATATATTATGATCTAATGGTGTGTGGATATCCTATGATGTTTGAGTAGATTTCTTTTGTCCTACGGGTTAATTGTGATATGATGTGTTATGACTTGTGTGTTGATATGGTGTTGTCCTAAGATGCCTTCTGTGAGGCGCACATGTGAAGGATACACGCTGGAGAGTTTACAATTATGTTCATGATTCGCTTATAGTGGGTAGCTAGAGTGACAGAAGCTTATACCCGAGTAAGGGAGTTGTGTGCCTATGGGGGTAAAGAGGACTTGATGTTTAATGTTATGGTTATGTTTACCTTAAGGATTTCTAGTAGTTATGGATGCTTTCTAGAGGTTCAACTATAATTTCATGTGATCCAAGTACGGAAGTGTGTTAGCATATGCCTCTCCCTCATTGCATATGATAAGTATCTATCATGTATATTCAATTGCCTATGGACAATCTATCTCTTGTGTTACAGAAAAAGCTTTCTACTAAACAACCCCTTACTTTTATTTCCGTGCTCTTTACTTCTTGCAAAACAGCAACTAACTTTTATATACTTGGTCTTTATTATCTTGCAAACCCATCTATTACACCTACTAAGTACTTCTAGTCTCTTTCCTACAAAATAGTTTCATACTTGTTCTAGGTAAAGTAAGTGTTAGGGTGCGTAGAATTGTATCAGTTGTCGATAGAACTTGAGAGATTATTAATTCTACCTTTAGCTCCTCGTTGGGTTCAACACCCTTACTTATAGAAGAAGGCTACAAACGATCCCCTACACTTGTGAGTTATTATGGAGGCACAAGCCAACAGGGTGCGGCCCAAGGGGGTCGCGACCTCATGGCTTGTGCCGACCCCTTAAGTCGGTTGTACCTGTCCTTTTGAAGCAAGAAAGATAATTTTCTAGTAAAAATCACCTCAAAATTTCAGCTTGGTCGGAGTTACGGATCTCCGGATATTTAAGAAATGGTGAAGGGCAAGAAAACAGGTCGCGAAAAATAGGAGAGCAACACAGAGAGAGATTCAATCCCTGAGGGGCTGCTACCCTATGAGTACCTAGGTAGGATGCCAAGGAATTAGAAGGATGATGGGGGATCTCTCCCCCTCTCTCCCGTTGGTTCCTGGGTGCCGCGAGGGCAACCATCATGACGGGGATCTACACCAACAACTTTGCCACCGTCACCACCAACTCTCTCCTCCTTCATGCAGGAGTGTAAGACCTCTCTTCCCCGCTGTAATCTCTACTTGAACATGGTGCTTAATGCTATATATTATTATCTAATGATGTGTGGCTATCCTATGATGTTTGAATAGATTTCTTTTGTCCTACGGGTTAATTATGATACGATGTTATTGATATGTGTTGTGTGTTGATATGGTCCTGTCATAAGGTGTTTTCCGTGAGGCGCACACCTGAAGGATTAATGCTGGGTGGTTTGCAATATTTAAAGCACAATTGCTCCCTAAGGTGATTTCGATAATTGATCACAACATATGCATCATTAGACTAACAATTTTATCCTAGTATATTTCAGAAAAGTTCAAAAGGTGCATTGGCTAAAGGTTTATGTGGAGAAGCCCCTTGGTGTAAGAAAGGGATAAGATTGGCTCAAAATTCAAGCAAGAAGACTCTTCATTTTATATTTGTGAGAAATCACTTTTGAGTCCATAGGAAAGCCGATACTATTAAAAATGGGCGAGGTATAAAAATGAACTGGTTGCTCAAGTGCTCAGAGATAGCCACCAAAAATACTCAATCCTTTTCCAACATAACACTTCTATCGAGAGCCACCTATCCAAAATCGGTGCCACCAAGTTTTCAGATTCGGCTCTACCGATTTTCAACCCAGACAGAACCCTAGCCAAACCGACCATTTTCGTACAACCGATTCTGCATCGGTGCTACCGAGTTCAGGTGACCAACTTTCTGTTGCCCCGGTACAAAAATTGGAATTTTGTAGTTTTAGTACCGGTGGCACCGAGTTGGGCCATCTGACCATTAGCCACCTTTTCGGTTCGACCGAGTTGGGTATATCGGTCTCACTGAGATTAAAAAGTTGCTGCCTTTTGTGGAAGTCAGTACCACCGAGTTTATGACTTCGATGTCACGGAGTTGATCAATTTAGGTGTGATGGTTGGATTTTGGGCGCTGCCTATATATACCCCTCCACCTACCTCTCATTCATAGAGGAAGCACTGAGAACACACACTTTGTTGCCAGAACCATTTTTCTGAGAGAGAGCCACCTACTCATGTGTTGAGATCAAGATATTCCTATCCATCCATTTGAAACTTGATTTCTAGCCTCCCCAAGTTTCTTTCCACCAAATCAACCTCTCCTACCCATGCATATCCTCTGAGAGAGTGATTTAGTGTTAAGAATACTATCATTGAAGCACAAGAGAAAGGAGGTCATTGTTCTACCACATCTATTACCTTTGGGAGGGTGGTGCCTCCTAGATTGGTTAGGTGTCGTTTGGGAGCCTCCTACTTTGTTTTGTGCAGTTGAACAAAGACGTTTGTAAGGGCGAGTAGATCACCTACTTTGTGAAGATCTACCATGAGTGGGGCTAGTCCTGTGTGGACGGAAGCCATGGTGGAATAGACAAGGCCACTTCTTCGTGGACCCGTTGTGGGTGGAGCCCTCCATGGACTATCTTAGCCGTTACCCTCGGTTGGTTGAAGTCTCCACCAGCATGGACGTACGATAGCGCCACCTATCGGAACCATTCCAAAAATTGTAGTGTCAACCTCATGCGTTTGATCTCCCTACGTTACTCCCTTTACATTACACTTGCATGTTTTACATTCCGCTGCTATATTCTTAGATGTGCATGTGTACGGTGTACTTGACTTGCCATAATTGCTAAAATTTCCCACAACTAAAATTGGGAAAAGGCTAAGATTTCATAGGTCAAGTAGTCTAAGCAACCCTCCTCTAGATATGCTTTCGTTCCTACAATTGGTATCAGAGCTTTGGTGTGCATTGCACTGGTTTCACAACCTAGGAGAGTATGCCATCTAGCGAGGGAAGTTATCACCATAGAGGTCCATATTTTGATGGCAAAATTTCGCTAGTTGGAAGCATAGATGAAAATGCATATTCTCGGTTTTAATCCTTCCGTATGGGTTGTTATCCGTGTTGGTGTGCAAGGTGAGTTCTTCGGAGAAGGGCGTGAACCGGATCGTGATGCGACGGCGGAAGAACTAAAGATGTTGCAATTCAATGCACAAGCCCACGACATCATCTTCAATTGCCTATGCCCCGAAGAATTCAAAAAAAAATCAGCCGCCTTGAGAATGCAAAAGAAATTTGGGATACTTTGGTTGATATGCACGAAGTTACTAATTCTATCAGAGAATCTAGGTTGGATGTTCTTTAAAGTCAACTTGACAAGTTCAAGATGAAGTATGGTGAAGGAGTCGCTGAAATGTACTCTAGGTTAGCTCTCATCACAAATGACATTGTCGGCTTAGGATGAAAAGAGATGACCGACAAATTCATCATCAAGAAGATACTTATAGCTCTATGTGGAAAGTATGACACTGTGTGCACATTGATCCAAATGATGCCAAACTACAAAGATCTCAAGCCTACATAAGTCATTGGTAGGATTGTTGCTCATGAGATGTCACTCAAGGACAAACATGAGTTGCACAACAAGTCAAGCGGTGCTTACAAAGATTCAAGTGATGATCCCGCTACATCAAAGGGCAACCTTGTTACCAATGAATAGATAAGCCTCATGGTCAGAAAATTCAACAAGTTCTACAAGAGTAGAAGAAAAGAGAGAAGCTCAAGATCAAGACATGATGAGAAGCGTCCGTCCAGTTGTGATTGAAACTTCTAGAACTGTGGGAAGCCGGGACACTACTCCAATCAGTCCTCAGCTCCCTACAAACAAAGAGAAGAGTCACCTATAAGACAAAGTTCAAGAGATGAGTCACCTCGCAGAGAGAGAAGGACTAGAGAAGATCGTTATGAATGAATACACTCACAGAGAGACATGGAATCAGAGAAGAAGGAGAAATACACCAAGAGCATCTCTAGAGGAAGACATCAAACTCATGTTGGTGAATGGGTTTCTGACTATGAGTCTCACAACCAATCCAAGAAAAGCTACCACTATAACTCAAACTATATTCAAGATGAAAGTGTTAAGGGCATTGCACTCGTTTCCTCCAACTCCTACGACTTATTTGATTCACCAAAGGAGGGGTTCGGAAACTTCTTCATGGCTAAAGGTCCCATGGTATCACACCCCGAATATCTTGATTTTTATAGTGATGAGGATGAATTGTTAGGAGAAGATGACCTGCTTCTTGATAAGACTAGTGTTAATTCTGAAAATGAACTTGCTAAATTTCATGCTAGTCAAGAGAAATCGAATGATGATGATAAGAAAGAGATTGAATGACTAACTAAAGAATTAAACATTCTTAAGTTTGCTCATGAAACTACTCTGGAAGGTCATAGAGAGCTTCCAAGAACTCATGAGAAGCTACACTTCGAGAATCTCAACTTGGAGCAAGAGCATGAGTTCCTAAAAGAAATCAATGATGATTTTCAAAAGAAGATTTCTTCTTATCTAGCCAAACGACTACTCTTATCTACTTTTTCCCATGAGTTAAACCTAAGAACACCAGTAACAAAAGCAAGAAAGGTTCTTCATGTAGTAACAACAATGCTAAAGTTAAATCAAATGATGTTGTTGCTAGTAGCTCTCTTGATTCCACTAATGATTCTCTTCGCCAAGTTGCACTTGAGCAAGAAAATGATTTATTGAAAGGGATTATAGAGATAGGTGTCTTCAAGAGTCTTGCGGGAAGTAAGCATTTTGAGGAAATTGTGTGCGCAAGCAAGGAGGACATCAGAAGAAACAAGGTCTTGGCTACTCCAACGTCAATAGAGATGTTTGGGAAGAAGGCCAATATCCCATTCCAAAATTGTTACCTCAAGAGGAGAAGTATGATCCTACTCCTGGCACGGGAACAAGCTCACAAGACAGCCTTCTACCACAAGACCACAAGGGCAAGGGAAAGATTCAAGAGGACACTGAGTCATTCGAAGAAGAGACCCAAGCCAAGGTTGAGTGGATTCCCAAGGAGACTACTAGCACTACCTCATCTAGCTCTACCACAACTCCAAATATTCCCATCAAATTTATGTGGATCCCCAAGAGGAAGAAGTAGAGAGTTATTGAGGGGTGACTCCGCTAATGAAATTCACTCTTGTTCATTTTCTCAGAGAGCTATATGCAATCAACCTCAACCACATGCATTAGTTCAAGGAGTCACACATTCCCTCAAAGGTAAGGAAGGGACAACGTAATTAGTTTATCTTTGGACATCATCCCACATGTGCTTCACTTAATGTCTATAGATATTCTTGCATATGCTCCCTGTGCTTGGGACTAACCCATGTAGGTGAGAAGAGTAAGAAACAACAAGGATTGCTCCCAACTCAAGATCATCTTCATCGACATTGAGCACCGACCACTACTTCACCTACTAGTATTCCACGACAAAACCCAAGGTTAGTTTATCCCTCTTAGGGGGGATGTCATATAAAGAGGCAGTTTTACTCTAAATCTTGAGTATAAGCATCTTCTAAGGATATGAACACATTACCTTTATGTAGAAGTGGGAACCCCACTTATGCTTAAACGATGAGTATGACCTATGACGAAGTATTCTTACTTGGTTCCTATGTCAATATACTCATATATACATGACCCTATCATTGCCAAAGTGCTTGATAAATGATAGGATGTCCATTCATGTTCACTTTGTATTACCCATAATCTTATTATGTGAGCATGTTGGTCTGCATATTTTGCTCATTCGAGGATATCCAGTTGTTGTTATTTGCCTTTTTTATTTATCTTTTACCAATTTGATGGAAAATAATGCCTAGGACCCTCCTCTAGCTATCTATGCTTCTCATATCAAGTTCTATTTATGCTTCATCACAAAACTTGAACAAGCACTACTCGATCCCTCTCTGTGAAGCAGCACTCGGAGTTCTGTATCGACAAATGATGAATTCCAAAACCCCTTTGAGAATCTTGGTGAAACCAACCCCAAAAACTCGGTTCCACCAAATTCCCGAAGCTGATAAGTGTTTTCCATCTCGGTACAATCGATATCATCATCTCGGTTACAAAGAGTTTCCCGGTCAACTGACAGTAAAGGAACTCGGTGACACCGAAATCGTAATATCGGTGACACAGATAGTGACGGGTATAAAGTCTAGCGGACCGAGCATTTTCAAATCACCTCAATGCCCCGACCCCAAAACCTAATCTGCCGCACCTAGACCCTTGGTCGTCGCCTTTGCATCCCTAAGCACATCCATCATGGGGATTCGCCACCGTTGCTGTCGTAGTCGAACCTTCACCAACCTAGGGTACGCCTTTGTATTTCTCTTACGCTCGATTACTCCAATTCATGCACATTAGAAAATTTTCTCTATAAGCCACCGTGTGCAAACCCTCCTCTCCACCAGAAGTTCTCGTAGGTCAGCGAACGAAAGATTTTTAGGGTTAGCCGTCCATAGAACACATCTCGGTGACAACGAATCGCAAAAATAGGTTCCACCGATTTTGGGTCTAGGTTTCTTGAGAATGCACTCGGTGAGATAGAGTGATCACTTTTACTTCCACCAAAGTGATTGCCAAGTATCTATGAAGAAGTTGATCTGTCTCGGTGAATCCGAAAATTTAGACTCGGTGGTACCGAAATTTGCTCTGTAGAAAGTTAAAACTAAGGATTTCTTTGTTCAAATTTTTGAAAACCTTCTATATTTTGTGATGCTCAAATCTTCTTCTCTTCTATATCTATTTCAAAGGGCTGCTTGTTTGATGGTCTGGTTGTTGCTTGTCTATTTTCTCGGTCACAATGTCATGATCTGACGATAGCCAAAATAATTTCACTTAGGACAGTATTGAGATGGATTCACGCACAAGTCCTCAGAGGACACCTTCTTACCCAGGTACCCCCAGATCCCATGGCTTGGCCAAGGCAGCTACCAGGTCATGAAAGAAGCTAAATTCTGATGAAGAAGATTCTGACTTTGTGCTAGAGGAAATGGATGTTCCTCAAAAACACAACGACAAGGCTCCCACCAAGAAGACTATCAGGAAAGAGTATGCAAAGCCTACTAATCTTAGAGCCCCTGAATCTGCAAGGCAAGGGATGACACTTTCCCTTGGAAATCCTCCGAAGAAGGCTGGTGTGAAGAGATCCAGGACGAGGGTGATTTATGTTGTTGGGAGACCTACCTCAATATATGAGGACCCAGATGCTGCTAGTGAAGAACAAAAGATCCCAGCTGAAGCTCCCCTCCTCCTCCGAAGAAGAAGAAGATCATAGTTGATGCCATGCCCAGGAAATCTGATCCAAAGCCTCCTGCTAAAGCTAAGAAGGTTGTAGATTCCAAGAGGACTACAAAGGACATACCTGCAACTACAAAGGAGAAAGGCCCTGCTTCAAGTACCTTTTCTGCACAGGAAGATGAGGATGCATCCATTCTTATGAAGCTGAGACCTCATTTGTCACTTCATAACGTTACTCACCAAGTAGAAGAGGACATGAAGAAGAGAAAAGATGCAGGGCTCGGGAATTGGAGAGCAATTGATCCATATGTTGTCACGAGAAGAACTGTTGTAAATCCTAGATTCCAGTTGTTAATGACATGAGATATGTTGACTGTGCATGGAAAACCGGGGTCGACGCCTGACGTTGGCATTCAAACCTTTGCCACCGGAGTCCGCCATGGCTGGGGGCAACAGCGGATCTCTCTACGCGTGCTTAGGATCAGAGTATGGTTCGACGGATGAGGAGGGTCCACCGGCCATTTTCATATAGATGGCGCTCTATGTTTTGGATCGCGATGAAGATGAACACAGCGCGAAGTGGACGACCATGGAGAATAGGAAGAGGAAGACAGAAGCTGAGATCGTCCAACAGTTCTGGGTGGACGCTGGATTTCCAACTCGAGCATCGCGCTTCTGGGAGAGACAGTCATCATCGCCGGAGGTGCACCCTGTTCATACAGGTATGAGCGATTTGTCTTTGAGGGAACAGGAGGGCTCCATGTCAGACGGTTCGGCGCCTCGTTTGGCAATGGCAGATCATGGCCAGAAGTCGCCCTCGTCGTCGCACTGTCTGCGGGTGTGAAGCCCTCCTCGCATGGGAAAGTAGCAGGGTCCCGTGCCGCCCTCACTACAGGAAAAAGGAAATTTTCCATGGGACTATATTCTTTGCCGTCCGCCCCCTATCGGCAAAGAATATATTTGCCGTCAACTTACAAGTGGCAGACGGCAAAGAGAAGGCAGATGGCATAGAGATTGTTTGCCATCTCCCTTTTGTTTGTCGTCTGCTGGCAGATGCCAAAGAGACCAAAGGCAGACGACAAAGAGGTGCTAGCTCTTTGTCGTCCGCCGGCGGACAGCAAAGAAAACCACAGCAGACAGCAAAGGGCTCCCTCCTAATGACCGTTTTCTACCCAACCCCCACTTTTTTGTCGTCCGCACCCAGACGACAAAGGGCTCCCCTCCTAACGGCCGACGCTCCCACCCCCAACCGCTCTCTCTCTCACCCGCTCCTCCCCCCCCCCTCTCTCTCTCTCTCTCACCCACCTGCTCCCTCCAAGCCACCTGAGCCGCTGCTAGGGAGACAACCCGGAAGTTTCAGAGAATCATGTATTTCTGTTGTGTGCTTTTAAAATAATTGATAACAAAAAATAAAGTGGGGAACCTAAAACTTTTTCAAAAGGAAAAGTGAAAGTGAGAAGGACGAACACCGTTGATGTGGGGGCTAGCCTTGAACTTTGTTCATGCCCATGGAAACTTTTTGAATCTTGATTACAGAAACTTTTCAACAAAAATAATTAGTACCCTGTACAAATTCATTGTATTAGAAAAATAATGTGCAAATTAAAGCCTTTGGGATGATTTGTATGATGAGTAGAATTGATATGGGCAAAAACACAAACTTTGACGTCTAGTGCAGAATTTCCCTGATTTTACGGGAACATCTTTTTAAGCTGAATTGTTTACACATTACTCATATCCAAATTTTTCATCTCTTCCTAATTTTTCAGAATTATTTGGATTACAAAAGTATGGCAATTAAATGTACCATCACAAACGGTTCTGTTTTACACAAATTCTACTTTTGCTTGCATAGTTTGCTTGTTTTGTGATTATATGGATTTTATCGGAGGGTATAAGCCAAGGAGAATTTAGAATATAGTAACTTATGCTAAAATAAAATAAGAATCAACTTAGAAAAGTACCTGAAGTATTTGATATGTGGCTTATACTAACGAATCTCACGAAGTTTTGTTGAGTTTTATGTGATTGAAGTTTTCAAGTTTTGGGTAAGACACCGATATGTGGAGAATAAGGAGCAGTAAGAACCTATGCTTGGGGATGCCGAAGGTGTCCCCAAGGTAATATTCAAGAAGACTCAAACATCTAAGCTTGGGGATGACCCGGAAGGCATCCCCTTTTTCGTCTTCAACACTATCTGTATATCTTCTTGGAGATATATTTTTATTCATCACATAATATGTGTTTTTCTTAGAGCATCATTTTATTTTATATTTCTCTGTTACATGTCATTTATAATATATATTTTTCAATAAAAAGTTCCAAGAATTGCCTTTAGGATGTTTAAATTTCTTGTTTGATATGTGCTGTGTAAAAACAGAAACTTTGGTTGTGCCGGTTGATTTTTCATATTTTACTAGAACATAAAAAAATATGATTTTTTACACATTTTTGTTATATACATTTTCTAAGTCACAGAAGTATACATTTAATCTACCTCTTTCCATACTGCCTTGTTTTTCAGAGATTTCTTTTATAGTTGCTTTACGTGCTTATGTTTTTAGTTATTCTTCAGCCCCATTGACTTGGGAGCCATAGAATTGTGATAGCATGCATAGGGTAATATGATATTATAATTATAAAATAATGTAATGGCAGGACATGATGATATTTGATGTTATATAACTATGATCTCTAATAAAATTTCTGCTAAGTTTTGTGTGAATGAAGTGTTCGAAGATCGATGAGGTACTCATATGAGAAGAATAGGATATAAGAGTTCAAGATTGGGGATGCCCAAGGCACCCCAAGTAATTATTAAAGGAGACTCAAGCTTCTAAGCTTGGGGATGCCCCGGAAGGCATCCCATCTTTCTTCATCTACAACTGTTGGTATGTTTTGGTTTTTGTTTTGTTCACGTGATATGCGTAAATTCTTGGAGCGTCCTGTGCCTTTTATCTTACTTTTAGAAATGCAACATGCCGGTATGGGAAAGTCCATGATTGATTTATGGAATGGTCTTTGCACTTCACTTATATCTTTTGAGTATGGCTTCCTAGAATGCTTCATGTGCTTCACTTATATGATTTGAAGTTGGATGGATGTTTCTCTAAATGTAGAAAAACGTTATTTGTAGAATGCTCTTTTGCTTCACTTATATTTATTAGAGAATGGTCTTTTGTCGAAAGAATTAAACTCTAGTTCTTCACTTATATTTGTTTGAGAGTAATTTCCATGGGTTATAATACTTGTCCAAAAATAATAGGTATTCATGGAGTGATAATCAAAACCTTCATGCAGCACATTAAAGAGAAATTATGGGTTAATGATATTGATGTGGTAATGTGAAAGGGTATGAGTGCATCATTGTTGATTCGTATAGGTGTTAATATTAAATGGTGTTAACTTCTTGTTTGTCAAAAAATTAAAAGGGCATCGTGATGATGTGTGAGCATTTCTATTCCTCGTTGAAATCCTAGTGTTGTTTTGAGTCGGAGTCGCGCGATGGTCAACTCCGCCCAACCCTCTCCCTCGGGGCATGCGAGTAGTACTTAAATTTGTGATGAAACTAATAAAACTTTGCAATAAGTATATGCATTATTTATATGACACCATGGACATACGCAATCTGACCTCCTCATATTTTCTAGACTCTTCGGTACCGTGCATTGCCCGTTCTCATCTCGTGGATCGGTGCAACTTTTGCCGGTGCAACCATGGGCGAACGACATTTGTGGAAATTGTGGCAAAAGAATCAATCAGCACTCCAAAATAGATTGTTTTTTGCCATGACTTCCATGAATGTCGTTCCTTGATGAAACTTGCCAAGAACTTCAAACATTTTTCATTCTTTGCCACAAAGTATTTTTTATATTTTTTTATATTTTATTATTCATGATGGTATCATAAGAGCTAAAACTCGGATGGGCACATTCCAACACCTCTGTCATGAATGCAAATGACACTGACATATAGGTGATGTTTTTCTAAACATTTTGGTATCTTATTTGCATTTTTCTGATTTATTATGAATTAGTTATGAACTTTTCAAACTAACGATCAAATGGTCAAAGGGAGAAAGCATAAGAGGAGAATAGTGACTTGGACAGAACCGGTGACTTTTGGAAATTAGGGGTAAAACAGCCGAGTGGGACACAAGTAGGGGCATAAATCTAATTATCCCAAGAATAAAAAGTTGATGCATATTGAAAAAGTATGATCCAATTTCCTAACTTGGGCACCGTGGTGCTTGACATTTGTATTAATGTGGTGAAGATGGAGCCATGCCTTGGTAATATAATAAGATGAATGGGGGTAAACATTCTTTGAGGATTGTATACTTTGAAAGATTGATGATTTTGCTTCTTGTGCTTATAAGTATTACTATGTTAATGTTTGTTAATTCATCATTTCTGAGTGAGCATACATGCAAAAGATTACATATTGGGTAGCGTGTCACGTCAAAAATTCTATTTTTATCATTTACCTACTCGAGGACGAGCAGTAATTAAGCTTGGGGATTGTTCCATGCTATTATCACAGTAGAAAACAGGGCTTTGGTCCACTTGAAGAAATCCCATTAGTCCCGGTTCACTCACGAACCGGGACCTATGGTGTCATTGGTCCCGGTTCGTGAGGCCAGGGCGCCAGGCCGGCATCATGGGCCGTTGGTCCCGGTTTGTGTCAACCCTTTGGTCCCGGTTCCAGACACGAACTGGGACCAATAGGCAGGGACTGTTCGTATCCCTCTTTAGTCCCGGTTGGTGGGTCAAACCGAGACCAGGTGGACCGTTCGTCTCCCCCTTTAGTCCCGGTTAGTAGAGCAAACCAGGACGAAGTGGTGGTGGCAACCGTTCATATCACCCTTTAGTCCCGGTTTGTGGCTCAAGCCGGGACTAAAGGCCCAAATGGTATGCATCCCGCTTTGCAAAAGCACAACCGAAGCAGAGTTTGTTGGCATTTCTTTGTTCTTCTCCTCTCTCGCTCTGTTCTTCCCCTCTGCTCTTCCCTTCTCTTCTTCCACCAAGCCAGCTCGCTTTAGAGAGGTGCTTGCACATGGCAAGACTAAGCTCGATGTCGTGTACACGAACGAGAGAAGGGAGGTGCCGCATTTTCTTAGATAGTTGAAGGAACAGTGGCTTGACACCGCGGTGGATCATGAGAAGTTCTTGGGGCTTGATCTGGAGTACACGGCCGATCAACGAGGTGTTGCCGTCATCCAACTATGTTTCAAACACCATGTCTTGATCTTCCAATGGGCGAGGTATGTTTTGAGCTTTCTTTGATCCAAGGTTATGAAAATTGCATATATATATAGTGATTTATTTAGGTTCCATTGGATAGCGATATGCAGTTTCTATATATGTTCCATTGAATAGTTAATTGAGGGTTTCTTGATCAATTCATAGGATATGAAAATTGCATAGGATCGATAGCTATATGTTACATTTTGGAATCCTATAAAGATCAATTTCTCTTTAGTTGTAGTGAAACAATTTTTTGGAAGCGTTCTTTGATCCAAGGTTATGAAAATTGCATATAGCTAGTGATCTCTCTAGGTTCCATTGGATAGCAATATGATATGTCATAGTTATGAAAATTGCATATAGCTAGTCATATCTCTAGGTTCCATTGGATAGCAATATGCAATATGTTTAGCTTGTTGGATATTTGCAAACCCGTGGGATATATATATATATATATATATATATATATATATATATATATGTCATAGTTAACTTACAGTTTCTTGATCAATTCATAGGATATAAAATATGCATAGGATAACAATATGTTCCATTTGAATCCTAAAGATAATTTTCTCTTTAGTTGTAGTGAAACATTTTTTCCTTGTTGTTGCAGTATGTAACATTTGTTCCATTTTAATTTGTTGCTATTGCAGTAGTGACAAGCATTGTCCAGAACTCATGGACTTCCTTCGCAGCAGCATCACTTTTCCTACCGTTGACATAACGAACGACAAGATGAAGATGAGGTACAACTTAGGTATTGAGATACCAGTTGGTTGCCTCATTGATCTCCAACGGGTATTCAGGCTTCGACATGCCTGGAATCCGATGGCTCATATGGGAGTTGCCTTGATCGACTAGAAGTATTGTGATGAAGACCAATTTCCCAAAGTCTTAGCACAGACTTTGGGAGAGGACCCCACTTCACTGTATCAACATTGAGTATGCACCAAAAGATGCATACATTTCATACGAGTTGTACCGCAAGATTCGAGTCGTCAACTATGGCCAGTGTCACCTCACACAAGGTAGACATTCTGATTCAAACGAGTATTGTTCACAACAGGAACACTTGTATATATATCTATGCTAGTTATTATTATGTACTGTTTGGACTAGTATCATGTACTGCTTGCACCAATTTATATATTTCTAGTTTCTGTTTGTGCCATTATAGTTTCCAAATTTGAATGGTTTAGCCTTTCTAACTTCATTTCTACTTTTGAATGGTTTAGCCCTTTCTAACTTCATGGTATCATGCATTTCGACCACATATATATACAAAAAAGTCTTCAGTTCAAATAAATTCAAAAAAATGAAATCCCTTTTGTAACAGATCTGTTTTTTGATTAAAACAGTCATTTAAAATAACCTAAAACCTACAAAATTGTATATAATGATAAAAACACAGTAATATTAAATAGCAAGAAAAAAAATCACTCAAAAATCTATTATTTAGTAAATTTATTTGCAAAATTAAACAAATAAAGTGACAAACGAAACCGTGATACTTCGAAAGAGATTGTCCGATTTGTACACGAAGTGCACCCAGTTTTTGCCGCAAACCTCTCAACTTTTTAGCACATGCTATGTGGATGAAATGATGATATCATGCCAACTTTCAACATATTCAGAGTTCATTTGTAGTGCTTTTCAATTTCTCGGCGAGTTAGCTCAAAAAAAATCAGTAAATGCATGAAAAATGTCAAATGAACTTAGAAAGTGTTGAAAATTGATGATATGGCCTTGAATGGTGCATTTTGAACACACAAAAAGTCTTGAGTTCAAATAAGTTCAAAAAAATGAAATCCTTTTTGTAACAGATGAGTTTTCTTAAGAAACCCTAATACTTCGAAAGAATTTGTCCGATTTGTACACGAAGTGCATCCAGTTTTTGCCACAACCCTCTCAACGTTTTAACACATGCTATGTGAGTGAAATGATGATACCATGCCAACTTTCAACCAATTCAGAGTTCATTTGTAGTGCTTTTCAATTTCTGGGCAATTTAGCTCAAAAAAATAAATAAATGCATGAAAATAACAAATGAACTCGGAAACAGTTGAACATTGATGATGTGGTCTTGAATGGTGCATTTTGAACACACTAAAGGTCTTGAGTTCAAATAAGTTCAAAAATGAAATCCCTTTTGTAACACATGAGTTTTCGTAAGAAACCCTGATACTTAGAAAGAGATTGTCCAATTTGTACACGAAGTGCATCCAGATTTTGCCGCAAACATCTCAAATTTTTAGCGCATGCTATGTGGGTGAAATTATGAAACCATGCCAACTTTCAACCTATTCAGAGTTCATTTGTAGTGCTTTTCTATTTCTGGGCCATTTAGCTCAAAAAATCAGTAAATGCATGAAAAATACCAAATGAACTTGGAAAGTGTTGAAAATTGATGATTTGGCCTTGAATGGTGGATTTTGAACACACAAAAAGTCTTGAGTTCAAATAAGTCCAAAAAACGAAATTTCTTTTATAACAGATGAGTTTTCGTAAGAAACCCTGATACTTTGAAAGAGATTGTATGATTTGTACACGAAGTGCATCCAGTTTTTACCGCAACGCTCTCAACTTTTTAGCACATGCTATGTGGGTGAAACGATGATACCATGCCAACTCTCAGCTTATTCAGAGTTTATTTGTAGTGCTTTTCAATTTCTAGGCCATTTTGCTCAAAAAATCACTAAATGCATGAAAAATACCAAATGAACTCGGAAAATGTTGAAGATTGATGATGTGGTCTTGAATGGTGCATTTTGCAGTCACAAAAAGTCTTGAGTTCGAATAAGTTCAAAAAAATGAAATCCCTTTTGTAACAGATGAGTTTTCGTAAGAAACCCTAATACTTCGAAAGAGATTATCTGATTTGTACACGAAGTGCATCCAGTTTTTGCCTCATCTCTCTCAACTTTTGAGCACATGCTATGTGGGTGAAATGATGATACTATGCCAACTTTGAACCTATTCAGAGTTCATTTGTAGTGCTTTTCAATTTCTGGGCCATTTAGCTCAAAAAAATTAGTAAATGCATGATAAATACCAAATGAACTCGGGAAGTGTTGAAAATTGATGATGTGACCCTGAATGGTGCATTTTGAAGGCACAAAAAGTCTTGAGTTCAAATAAGTTCAAAAAAATGAAACCCCTTTTGTAACACAAGAGTTTTCGTAAGAAACCCTGATACTTCGAAAGAGATTGTCCGATTTGTACACGAAGTGCATCCAGTTTTTGCCGCAACTCTCTCAACTTTTTAGCACATGCTATGTGGGTGAAATGATGATGCCATGCCAACTTTCAACCTATTCAGAGTGTATTTGTAGTAATTTTCAATTTCTGGGCCATTTAGCTCAAAAAAATATATCAATAAAAGCATGAAAACTACCAAATGAACTTGGAAAGTGTTGAAAATTGATGATGTGGTGCATTTTGAACACACAAAAGGTCTTGAATTCAAATAAGTTCAAAAAATGAAATCCCTTTTGTAGCATATTGGGTTTTGATTAAAACACTCATTTAAAATAACCTAAAACCTACCAAATTGAATATAATGATAAAAACTTAGTAATATTAAATAGCAGGAAAAAGAATCACTCAAAAATCTATTTTTTAGTAAAGTTAGTCACAAAATAAAATAAATAAAGTAAAAAAACGAAACAGAAAAACTAGATTGTTTTTAAAATATGCCACCTACTAGGCCACCACAGCCTGAATACGACTAGAAACCCAACGAGAGAGTTGGGCCACGATTCAAGCCCGCAGAAGGCCCATTAGGCCCACAGGGACTGACAAATTACCCCCGGAAGCGTGCAGTTGGTTGCAGCGCTCCCGTACAACCCCCATTATGATTTTGTGTTTTGCCCGGACCATCCTTGGGAGTAGACCAACTTAGGCCAAAAGCCTAAGCTTGGGGGAGTACGTGTTTCTCACCGACTTTATATTCTTGCTTATGCTTTCACTTTGTTTGTCGGTGTTCACACTTTGCCACTGTATCATCCATGTTAGTTTATCATCCATGTCTAGTTTGAGAAAGCCGAAAAAGATTTTCCTTTTCTTCTTTTGCTTGTTGGGAGCTTTCCCGTGTAAATAGTTTTCTTTTTCTTTGGGTCAAGGTAGAAGACCATGGTTACAATGTTTAGTGGATCTCGCATGCATACCTGTTTAGCTGTCAAAGAGCCATATTACTTTGTCTTCTCCTTTTCTTTGCCTGCAGATTCCAGCGTAGTCCAATGCACGAGCACTCTTATTATTGTTCACATCATTCGGTCGTGCAAGTGAAAGGCAATAATGACGATATATGATGAAGTGACTGAGCCTGGAAAAGCTGGTATGAACTCGATCTATTTTTTTTTGTAAATATGACTAGCTCATCGTTCCTAGTTCAGCTTTGTTGTGAGAGAAACATGTTTGCAATGACAACTTAGAGATCATAGTTGCTGATGCCATGCTTACTTAGCTAGGAGCTCATAATGGTTTTTCTTGGATGCCCACATGAATCTTGAGATGACTATGATGTAGTATGATAGGATGGTATCCTCCTTTGAATGATTCAAGTGGCTTGACTTGGCGCATGTTTACGCATGTAGTTGAAACAAAATCAACATAGCCTCTATGATGTTCTTGTTCATGGTGATTTATGCTTGCACTCAATGTTAGTTAATCTCATTGCATTTTGATGACTGTTTTCGTTCTCTAGTTGGTTGCTTCCCAGTATTTTGCTAGCCTTCACTTGTACTAAGCAGGAATACTGCTTGTGCATCCACTTCCATAAACCCAAAGTTGTTCCTTATGAGTCCACCATACCTACCTATATGCGGTATCTACCTGTTGTTCCAACTAAATTTGCATGTGCCCCTCTCTAAACCTTCAAGAAATAATCTGTTTTGCATGCCCGAACCGCTCATGTGGTGATAGGGGGCTATCAATATCTTCCTTGCTAGGCGTGTTATCCTTGATATGTGTTTATTCACTATCATTCACGAGAAAGGGGCCGGTAATTGGAATGCCCAGTTCCATGCTCAAATCGAAAAGATAATTGCAAACAAAACTCCCCCTGGATTGTTGTTGGTATGGACGGCACCCGAGTATTCGGCTAGCCGTGGAGTGTGATTGATTGGTGGTGGGGGAGTCAAAACTTTACTTTTCTGTTTGGGAACCGCCTATAGCATGTGTAGCGTGGAAGATGGTGAGCACTCTTGGTCATTGCGTTGACAATGAAAGCATGCCACTCAAAATTATTATCTCTGTTTTCAAAGCTTGAGCTCTGGCACCTCTGCTAATCAATGCTTCCCTCTGCGAAGGGCCTGTCTATTTATGTTCCTGTTGAGTCATCCTCCTATTATAAAAGCACCAATTAGAGAGCACCTCTGTCATTTTATGCTTTGCTTTTAACTGTGTTGAGTATGACTATGACTGGATCTTCTTTGCCATGAATTACAATGTTTAGCCAGCCCTTGGTCTTTGAAGGTACTCTGCATTTATGTTTTGTGGTATCAGAAAGAGCTAGCGAGATACCATCTGTTCGTACTGCTTCATGTTGTTTTGATTGAAGTGTTGTCGTTTGAGACATATTATTATTTGCTCGCTAGTTTATTATGCCATTGATATGAGTTTATCGTGAGACCTAGATGTCATTTGCTTATGTGGTTTGCTTGTGATCTTGCTGAAATTCTAGTTTTGAGTTAGACATGGTTGCAACAACAAGACCAAGCAGAGTTCGTCAAAGTTTTTCTTTTGTCTCTTTCAGTTTGTCAACTAAATTGCTTGTGGACAAGCAAGGCTTTAAGCTTGGGGGAGTTGATACGTCCCTGTCGTATCTACTTTTTTGAACTCTTTTTCCCTTGTTTTGGACTCTAATTTGCCTGATTTGAATGGAACTAACCCGGACTAACGTTGTTTTCAGCAGAACTGCCATGGTGTTGTTTTTTGCGTAGAAATAAAAGTTCTCGGAATGACCTGAAAATTTATGCAGAATTTTTCTGGAATTTATGAAAAATACTGGCGCAAGAATCAGTGGAGGAAGTGGAGCCGTGAGCCCACAAGCCCAATAGGTGCGGGCCCCCCTTGCCGCACCTGGCAGGCTTGTGGGGCCCACAAAGCTCCACCGCCTCCAAATCCAGCTCTATTTAGTCCGTCTCGCCCGGAAAAAAATCAAGGAGAAGAGTTCATCGCGTTTTACGATATGGAGGCGCCGCCACCTCCTATTCTTCATCTGGATGGCAGATCCGGAGTCGGTTCTGGGCTCCGGAGAGGGGAGATCTTCGCCATCGTCATCATCAAGCTTCCTTCATCACCAAATTCATGATGCTCTTCACCGTTCGTGAGTAATCTCATCATAGGCTTGCTGGACGGTGATGGGTTGGATGAGATCTATCATGTAATCGAGTTAGTTTTGACGGGGATTAATCCCTAGTATCCACTATGTTCTGAGATTGATGTTGCTGCTACTTTGCCATGCTTAATGCTTGTCACTAGGGCCCGAGTGCCATGATTTCATATGTGAACCTATTATGTTGTCGCCAATATATGTGTGTTTTAGATCCTATCTAGCAAGTTGTAGTCACCTACTATGTGTTATGACCTGGCAACCCCGGAGTGACAATAGCCGGAACCACTCCCGGAGATGAGCATAGTATGAGGAGTTCATGTATTCACCAAGTGTTAATGCGTTGGTCCGATTCTTTATTAAAATGAGAACCTTAATATCCCGTAGTTTCCATTAGGACCCCGCTGCCACGGGAGGGATGGACAGTAGATGTCATGCAAGTTATTTTCCCTAAGCATGTATGACTACATACAGAATACATGCCTACATTAGATTGACGAACTGGAGCTAGTTACTTATCTCTCCGTGTTATAACTGTTACATGAAGAATAGCATCCAGCATAATCATCCATCACCGATCCAATGCCTACGAGTCTTTCCTACTGGTCCTTGCTACGTTACTTTGCTGCTACTGTTGTCACTGTTGCTACTGTTACTCTGTTTCTACCGCTGTTACTTTGCTGCTACTGGTTACTGTTGCTACTACTGCTATCACACTACCTTGCTACTCATACTTTGCTGCAGATACTAAATCTTTCAGGTGTGGTTGAATTGACAACTCAACTGCTAATACTTGAGACTATTCTTTCGCTTCCCCTTGAGTCGAATCAATAAATTTGGGTTGAATACTCTACCCTCGAAAGCTGTTGCGACCCCCTATACTTGTGGGTTATCAGCTACCAGGTCAACAAAGAAGCTAAATTCTGATGAAGAAGATTCTGACTTTGTGCTAGAGGAAATGGATGTTCATCAAAAACACAGGGACAAGGCTCCTGCCAAGAAGTCTATCAGGAAAGAGTATGCAAAGCCTACTGATCTTAGAGCCCCTAAATCTGCAAGGCATGGGATGACACTTTCCCTTGGCAATCATCCTAAGAAGGCTGGTGTGAAGAGATCCAGGACGAGGGTGATTCATGTTGTTGGGAGACCTACCCCAATGTATGAGAACCTAGATGCTGCTAGTGAAGAAGAAAAGATCCCAGCTGAAGCTCCGCCTCCTCCTCCTCAGAAGAAGAAGCTTATGGCTGATGCCATGCCTAGGAAATCTGCTCCAAAGCCTCCTGGTAAAGCTAAGAAGGTTGTAGATTCCAAGAGGACTACAAAGGACATACCTGCAACTACAAAGGAGAAAGGCCCTACTTCAAGTGCCTTTTCTGCAGAGGAAGATGAGGATGCATCCATTCTTATGAAGCTGAGACCTCATTTGCCACTTCATAAGGTTACTCACCAAGTAGCAGAGGACATGAAGAAGAGAAAAGATGCAGGTCTGGGGAAGTGGAGAGCAATTGATCCATATGTTGTCACGAGAAGAACTGTTGTAGATCCTAGATTCCACACTAAGGAACAACACGATTTTTATGACACTGTTTTGTTTCACAAAAGTCCAACTGTTAATGACATGAGATATGTTGACTGTGCATGGCAAATCGGGGTCGGTGCCTGACGTTGGCGTTCAAACCTTCGCCGCCGGAGTCCGCTATGGCTGGGGATAACAGCGGATCTCGCTACTCGTGCTTATGATCGGAGTATGGTTCGACGGACGAGGAGGGTCCACCGGCCATTTGCATACAGATGGTGCTCAATGTTTTGATTCGCGATGAAGATGAACACGACGCGGAGTGGACGACGGTGGAGAATAGGAAGAGGAAGACAGAAGCTGAGATTGTCCAACAGTTCTGGGTGGACGCTGGATTTCCAACTCGGTCATCGCGCTTCTGGAAGAGACAGTCCTCATCGCTGGAGGTGCACCCTGTTCATACACGTATGAGCGATTTGTCTTGCAGGGAACAGGAGGGCTCCATGTCGGACGGTTCGGCGCCTCGTTCGGCAACGGCAGATCATGGCCGGAAGTCGCCCTCGTCGTTGCACTGTCTGCGGGTGTAACACCCTCCTCGCATGGGAAAGTGGCGGGGTCCCCTGCCACCCTCACTACTGGAAAAAGGAAATTTGCCATGGGCCTAGTCTTTTCGGTCCGTCCCCTATCGGCAAAGAATATATTTGCCGTCAGCTTACAAGTGGCAGACGGTGAAGAGAAGGCAGATGGCATAGAGATTGTTTGCCATCTGCCTTTTGTTTGTCGTCTGCTGGCACATGGCAAAGAGACCAAAGGCAGACGACAAAGAGGTGCTAGCTCTTTGCCGTCCGCCGGCGGATGGCAAAGAAAACCACGGCAGATGGCAAAGGACTCCCTCCTAACGACCGTTTTCTACCCCACCCGACCTCTTTGCCGTCCGCACCCACACGGCAAAGTGCTCCCCTCCTAACGGCCGACGCTCGCCCCCAACCGCTCTCTCTCTCACCCGCTCCACCCCCCCTGTCTCTCTCTCCCAGCCACCTACGCCGCCGCCCCCTCCCACCTGGTCCCTCCGGCCGCCGCCCTCCTCCCACCTCCCTCCCGCCCGCTGCCCCAGCTGCACCTCCCTCTCAGCCACCTGCGCCGCCGCCCCCTCCCACCTACGCCCTCCGGTCACCTCCCTCCTCCCACCTCCCTCCCGGCTGCCGCCCCAGCCCCACCTCCCTCTCGGCCGCTTCCCCCTCCCACCTGCTTCCTCCGGCCGCCGCCCTTCTCCCACCTCCCTCCCGGCCGCCGCTCTCCTCCCACCCCCCTCTCGCCCGCCGCCCCCTCCCACCTGCTCCCTCTGGCCGCCGCCCCCTCCCACATGCTCCCTCCGACCACCGCCCTCCTTCGCACCCTGCCGCCCGGCACCCCGGCGCCCTCTGGTATGTTTTTTTGTTTTCTTCTTTTTTGATGTTTAATTGTTAGATTATATTATGTATGTAGTTTAGTGCTAGGTTTAGTGTTAGATAAGATTAGGTTAGTGCTAGATTAGTTTAGTGCTAGGAAGAATAAGTAGAAGGAGGAAGAAGAAGATGAAGGAGAAGAAGAAAAAGTAGAATAAGTAGTGGCCGACCCCCGACCCCCGACGCCCGACCCCCGACCCACGACCCCTGACGCCCGACCCCCGACCCCTGACCCCCCGACCCCCGATGCCCGACGCCACCGACCCCTAACCCCCGACACCCGACGCCAGTGACACCCGACCACCAACCCACGACCCCTACAACCGACGACACTAACCCCCGACCCCCGACCCCCGACTCCCGACCCCCGGTGCCACTGACCCCGGACCCCCGACCCCCGACGCCACTGACCCTCGACCCCTGACGCCAGTGACCATCGACCCCCGACACCCGACGCCACTGACCCTCGACCCTCGGCCCCTGAACCCCTACCCCCGACCCCCGACGCCACGGACCCCCAACCCCCGGCCCCCGACACCTCTTCGGCCTCTTGTTGACCGAAAAGACCCCCAACCCCCGACGCTAGTGAGCCTCGACCCCCGACGACACCGACACCCGAGTACCGACGCCACTAACCCCCGAGGCTGACGAGGTCATAGTTTTGTAAATTATGAGTTAGGTCACATATTTTCTGATTATGTTAATTATAAAAACATCATATTTGTGTTGATCGGGTGAATTTCAATGTGCAGTTGTTCGACGACCTCCACGTGCGTTGGACGAGCTCCGCCCCTGCGTTTGTTGGTGAGCACAAATGACTTCTCCTCCTACCCCCTTAATTTGCTATGTTCCGGTCTTCATGTCGATGAAACTTGCTATCTATAGGTTTCTTCAGTCATGAGTATGCGTGACCAGTATGCGTCTCCCGTTTGAAAGGGCGACATCTATAAATATGCATGTCTTTGCATATTTATAACTGCCATCCTTTCGAATTGTCCAACGTTATCCATGGACAACCCGAGTATGTGTAGATTGGGTTCATTTTCCCAAGTGTTGTGCTTTGGATCCGATGCGGAATTTCGTCAGTGCCTCCTTGTTGTTCTTCGGGAACATATCCTCTCTGCCTATTGCCGAGACGTGTATCAGGAGAATAGCGGGGAGGTGCTGCCGAAATTCTGTGCTGCATCTAGAGCAGAGCATGGGAAAACGAACCCAATCTACACATACTCGGGTGGGATTAGGACCTATCTTTACCTATTAGCGTGTAGGTTGCATGGACGTAATAAAACTGACAAACTTGATTAGCGGATGAATATAGATGATGAATTATATATTTATTTCTTGTGCACCCATAGGTAGCTAGGCAACATGAGTGATCGTGCTTGGATGTACACTGGTCACCCTAGTCAGAAAGACATGACCAATGAATGGTTAACAAAAACCAGGGGGGTTTGTGAGTGCCGCATTTGACAGAGTGTGGACTTTTCATGGTGAGTCTGACCAGCGTGCCAGAGCTGAGGTTATTCGTCGTCGCACCGACGAGCATGGTACCGGGATCGAGGACATGGTGCATGACTTTGATGATGCTCGGGATTCGGACGATGTGATGGAGGAATGTGCAAAGGCCTTCTATGAAATGTTGGAGTCTTCAAAACGTCCTCTCGACGAGCAGACTGAGCTTTGTCAACTGGATGCCATCGCGGAAGTAATGGCTCTGAAGGCTCAATTCAACCTACGTAGAGAATGCTACGGTGCGGTGATGGCGATATTTGGACGCTTTCTACCCAAAGGCCATGTACTGCCTGCAAACATGTACTAGTCAGAGAAAATCCTCTCTGTACTTAAGATGCCCTATGAGAAGATACATGCATGTGAGAATGAATGTGCCTTATTTAGGCTTGAGTATGCAACCTTGAACTATTGCCCATTTGCAATTCTTCCAGGTATATTGTGGTAGACAACGGTTTGGGTGAGAAGAATCACACCAAAATCCCCATTAGTGTTCTTCGGTATCTGCCAATCGTACCAAGACTTCAACGTCTTTTCATGGTCGAAGAGACGGCCAGACAAATGACATGGCACAAATTGGGCAAAAGAACCGAACTAGATGCGGATGGGAACAAGATCCTTGTACACACTTCAGATGGTTTTGCGTGGAGGCACTTCGATGCATTACATAAGGATAAATCGAAAGATCCAAGGCATCCTAGAGTTTCCATCAGCACGGATGGGTTCAATGTGTATGGTATGACGGCAACACAATACAGTTGTTGGCCTGTATTTGTCATTCCACTCAATTTCCCACCCGGAGAGATTATGAAAAGAAAGAACATTTTCCTGACGTTGATAATTCCAGGGCCCAACTATCCGGGGAAGAATATGAATGTGTACATGCAGCTGCTTAAGTATGAGTTGTAAGAAGCCCGGGATAATGGGATCAAGACCTACGACGCCGCTACCAAAACAAATTTTAAAATGCATGTGTGGTCCATGTACTCGACGCATGATTATCTAGCGTTTGCACTATTCGCTGGCTGGTGTGTGCATGGAAGGTTCCCGTGCACCACATGCAAGCCAGCTCTTCAGTTATGTTGGCTGCAGGCTGGCCGAAGTTTTCTTGCTTCGACATGCATAGACAATTCCTGGATCCTGACCATAAGTTCAGAAAAGACAAGAAGAATTTCATCAAAGGTTGAGTTGTGAAAAACACTGCACCAGCTGTGTTGACAGGCCAACAGACCCTTCATTAGTTAAACGCTCTTCAGCCTGACCCTTTGCGTCTAGGATTCTTCAAAGGGTATAATACGGAACACGCCTGGACTCACAAGTCATGCTTATGGGATCTGCCTTACTTCAAAGACCTCCTTTGCCCACACAACATCGACGTGATGCACACTGAAAAAAATATTGCGAAGGACATTTTTGGTACAGTGTTCGGCATAGAGGGGAAGTCAAAAGATAATCCTAAGGCTAGAATCGACCTGGAGGCTCTATGTGATAGACCATTACAAAACTTGCGACAACGGAAAGGAAAGCAAAGCATAGCGAAGCCAAAGGCATGGTTCAATCTTGAAAGGCCAGCTATGAGGGAAATGCTATTGTGGGTGAAAATGTGGTTGATGTCCCCCGATGGGTATGCTGCGAATCTAAAGAGGGAAGCGAGTCTTGAGAAATTTAAAATATTTGGTCTCAAGAGTCATGATTGGCACATATGGATTGAGCGGGTAAAGCCGGTGATGTTGCGTGGCTTTATCCCTGAGGATGAATGGCTAGTACTGGCAGAGATGAGCTATTTCTTCCGTTCTCTTTGTGCGAAAGAACTATCGCCTCACGTGCTAGATGAAATGTAAGAGTTGGCGGCAAAGTTGATCTGCAAATTGGAAAAGATATTTCCACCGGGCTTCTTTAATCCTATGCAGCATTTGATTTTGCATCTCCCGACCTAGGCAAGATTGGGGGGCCCGTTCAACATCGATGGTGCTATTCAACTGAGAGAATGTGGAAGATGCTTCGACCTAACTGTAAAAATAAACATAGAATTGAAGCATCAATGGCCGAGGCATTCATTACTTAGGAGGCGGCAAACTTCATGATAGCACAATACGAATCACACTACGAGCTATCTATGCCCGACCTAAAGACTACAAATTGTTCTGTCTCAGCTATCGGCGAAGGAGGCACCGAGTATTATGGAAGAGTTGAAGCAATTTATGAACTTCTATTCTATGGTGAAAACCCACCGACCGTCGTAGTCTTCAAATGTTATTGGTTTTAGCCGAGGGATACTAGAGGACTCATGATAATATAGGACTAGTCGAAATCAACCAAACCACCCACTTAGATGTTCCCGATGTATATATTACGGCTCAACAGGCGACACAAGTTTTCTATCTATCATGGGCCTGCCAAACTGATCCAAATCACAAAGGTTGGGATGTCGTTCATGAAGTGCCACCACATTTTAGACCAGCTACCCTTAATGAAGAGGATTATGAAGTTCACATTTACCTAGACACATATAAAGGAGAATTCTTCCAAGAAACATGTTGTCCAAGAAAGGTTTCAAGAACCGCTATACTTTGCCCCAGAACATTGAAGTAGACAGCGATACTGAATCCGTCTTAACCCCTGAGCCCAAACAGGAAGAGCTGGAAGAACTAGAGGTTACTGCTGCGGATGACCTGTCACTTCTTGACCGATTACATAATGGTGGCCTTCCACATGTTCTTCCTGATAGTGATGATGATGATGCATTTATTAATGATAGTGATGATCATGATGCATTTATTGACCCCGAAGCATATATAGACGAGCACGATTGTTATTAGTTCATGTCAGGTATTCAACTATTACTATATATAAATTTTGAGTTCATGTTAGGTATTCAATTTTTATTAGTCATGTTCGTATTTATGACGATGATATACTTAAATTATATAGATTTTGTTACTCATGTTGGTATTTATGTTGTACTAATTTCATTTAATCTTTGTGATGACAGGTGTTGAAAGATGGTGGGAAAGGGTCGAAAGCACTCGGCGGCTCCTTCTTCATCGGCGGGTGGTGGGATGGGTACTTCCATTCCTTCCTTGCCTTTTCGGAGGAGGATTGCTCTCTACTCTGCATGTTGTGGCTGCTTATTCGACTCTCGCGGCACCCGTGAGAGGAGGTCGACCCCCCCGTGAAGCCGAGAGGTACTAAAGGTATTACTCATGTTGGTATTAATGTTGTACTCATACTGGTATATATGTTGTAGGCTTGTTGGTATTTATATACATTTTATTACTCGTGTTGTATTTATGTTGTACTAAAGGTACACGTGGATGCGGGAGAGGTAGGGTGATGGCTGCCACGCCTTCCTCACCGCCACCCCAAGCTGATTCACCTGAGCACAGGACTTCTAGGGTGGATTCGTCTGAGGTGGAGGCTACACGGTCTTCGGATCACGAGCCTCAGGTTGACGAGCCTCACGTCGTCGATCCTTAGGTCGATGATCCTTCAACCCACGAGACTCGTGTCGTAGAGGCTTTGTTCCAGGCGACTCCGGAGCAAAGCAGGGATGAGGGTACGTCCCCAGAGACCCCGTGGGATACCTGGGCTGAGCCAAGTGGCCATGCTAATAGCGACGAGGAGCTAGGTGAGGGGGCTACCGTCTACCAGCGTGGTAGTTCGGGGCTCACGCTCGCGCCGATGACCCGCGAGTAGAGGTGGTCGAGTAAGCCAAATGGGGACAAGTAAGTTAATTTACTCTTATTTAAAATTGTGCCTTCACGTTTTCTCCAATATCTAATGTTTTGGCTTTAATTTTTCATACTGCAGGGGTTGGATTGTTGCCAAGGGTGTCCGCAACCCCAACAGCATCCTTGGTATGCTTTGCCTTCAAAACTTCCCGGGTTTGTTACGTTGCCCGGTCGGGAGCGAGAGGTAGGAATGACCTGGGAGCACTACTTGGGTGCCCCGGCCCCGCCAGAGGTGGAGATCAACGGTGTTTTGTGCCACACGAGGGCCGACATGGTGATCCGACAGTTCTGGGTAATTTCTCCTTTACACAATTATAAATTAACCATAGCTAGTTATTGTACTAATTGGTGTTGTCTCGTTTGCAGACCTACTACAGGTGTGAGGAGGGATACAAGGATGACGTGGAAAAGGTTATCGAAACCGAATGTCGCAGCCTACTTCAAAACATTCGACACGAGGCTCGGGTGCATGCTGTTCGAGACTACTATGCCTCACGGCGTATTAGGACGGACAAGGCAAAGTGCCACGATTCTAAGATGGAGAAGGAGCATTACATGAAGGTAATTTCATATTATTAAGGCTTTGTAGTTAGTTTCCTTGATTTGGTTCTTACACGCTCAAATTTCTCTTTATTAACTTACGTGCCCCCGAGATGGTGCGTGGATAAGTTGGATTTTTGGGAGGCCTTGGTGGATCAATGGTGCTCCGAAACGTGGGATGCCAGCCACAACAATGCCAAGGAGAGGCGTGGCAAAATGGTTAGTGTGCCACACCATCAAGGGAGCGTCAACTTAATACAATTTAGCGAGAACTGGGTATGTGGTTTGCTTCATGCCTCATGCAATTCATTCTCAATGCTATCTTGAGCCCTTTACTAATACAATTTTCCTCTCTCTCTTTTAGGCGCGTCATAATAAGACGGAGGTGCCACAGATGTACGACGTGTATGCGATGGCCCATACTGCCTCGTACAAGAAGGTGAAGGCATTCTCTGAGTCTGACCTCGAGCATACAGAAAACTTCACCAACATATCCTCCCACCACAAGCTCGTGAAGTACAGAGATCACGGGAAGGCGAGGAAAGGGGAGGACATTAACCCGAGCGAGGGGCCTATTGATCCAAAGTTGGTGATGATAGCTAGCAATGGAGGCCCCATGGCTCGATCTCCATTGGAGACGGCCTTATACGTTGTCCTAGCACTCTCCGACAGATAAAGGCATGCCAAACGAGCTCCTGTCTTGAGATAACACCTCGTCCACGGCCAGTCGAGATCGCCATCGAGGTTAGTTTAATGGACTCAACTATCTTTCCGCTTTATGTTGTGCATTGGAACCAATATGATTACAATGCTAACAATGAGTTGTGTTGCAGGCTGCTATTCTGAAAGGGAGAGAGACAATGCAGGCGGTTTTGGTGGAGAAGGATAAGGAGATGAAGGAGCTGGAGGACAGGACGACTGCATTGGTGGAGGTGGAGAGGGCACGGAATGATGCGTCTAACAGGGCCATATACGAGCTCTTCGTGGTAAGTTTCTTCTTCATATTATTTCAAATATTGCATTTTAATGTCCGTTTCATTAATAACTAAAAAGTTTGACTTGTCAAAACCAAATGTACAGTCTATGTGCGAGAAGACTGGCCAAGTCCCTCCAACGATGCCAGTCATTAACATGGCGGTGACGGTGAGTTTCATTTCAATGCAGTGATCTTAAGAGTGTGATCATGCTAATGACACATTACAAATGATGTTTGGTGCATAATATCTCCCGAAACGCATCGCACGACCCTTCTACAGTGGAGACTTCTCCAGGGCAGCCTTCTCCAGGTGAAACAAGCCACAGCCACCGTGCTTCACTGCCGTGATGAAGATAATGGTATGTTATCCTCCAAAATGACATAATTAGCTCCAAAAAGGCATAATTAGGTAATTTAGCTCGAAGAAGAGGACAAGAGGGGAAGAAATAGGAAAAATGAAAAGAAGGAAGAAGAAGAAGAAGAGAAGAAGAAGGAGAAGGAGAAGAAGGAGAAGGAGCTACCCCTCCTTCTTCTTCTCTCCTCCTTCTTTTCCTTCTTGTTCTCCTTCTAGTTTTCTTCTTCTTCTCCTCTTCCTTCTCCTTCTCCTTCTCCTCCTCCTCCTCCTTCTTTTTCTTCTCTTTCTTCTTCTCTCCTTTCTTCTTCTCTTTCTTCTTCTACATAGTTTTTTCCCCAACATAGACATACTTAGCTAATTGTCCTCCAAAATGACATAATTAGCTTAGTTAGGTAAAAACATCATAACAACCTTGGTTAGCTCATTAAAATGACTAATTTAGCTCCAAAATGACATAATAAGCTCATAATGGCCTATTTAATAAAAATGACCTTTACTTACCTAATTATCCTCCAAAATGACATAATTACCTCGAAAAAACCATAATTAGCTTATTTAGCTCGAAGAAGAGGACAAGAGGAGAAGAAAGAGGTAAAATGAAAAGAAGGAAGAAGAAGAAGAGAAGAAGAAGGAGAAGGAGAAGAAGGAGAAGGAGCTAGCCTTCCTTATTCTTATCTCCTCCTTCTTTTCCTTCTTCTTCTGCTTCTACTTTTCTTCTTCTTCTCTTCTTCCTTCTCCTTCTCCTTCTTCTCCTCCTCCTGCTTCTTCTTTTTCTTCTCCTTCTTCTTCTCTTGTTGCTTCTTATCTTTCTTCTTCTACGTAGGTTATTTTCCCCAACATAGCCATACTTAGCTAATTGTCCTCCAAAATGACATAATTAGCTTATTTAGGTAAAAACATCATAAGAACCTTGGTTAGCTCATTAAAATCACTAATTTAGCTCCAAAATGACATAATAAGCTAATAATGGCCTCTTTAATAAAAAATGACCTGTACTTACCTAATTATCCTCCAAAATGACATAATTAGCTCGAAAATATTATAATTAGCTAATTTAGCTCAAAAAGTGGATAAGAGGAGAAGAATGTGGAAAAATGAAAAGAAGGAAGAAGAAGAAGAAGAAGAGAAGAAGAAGGAGAAGGAGAAGAAGGAGAAGGTGCTAGCCCTCCTTCTTCGTCTATCCTCCTTATTTTCCTTCTTCTTCTCCTTCTTCTTTTCTTCTTCTTCCCCTCTTCCTTCTGCTTCTCCTTCTCCTCCTCCTCCACCTTCTTCTTTTTCTTCTCCTTCTTCTTCTCTTCTTGCTTCTTCTCTTTCTTCTTCTACGTAGCTTATTTTCCCCAACATAGACATACTTAGCTAATTTCTTCCAAAATGACATAATTAGCTTAGTTAGGTAAAAACATCATAAAAACCTTCGTTAGGTCATTAGAATGACTAATTTAGCTCCAAAATGACATAATAAGCTCATAATGGCCTATTTAATAAAAATGACCTGTACTTACCTAATTATCCTCCGAAATGACATAATTAGCTCGAAAATGGCATAATTAGCTAATTTAGCTCGAAGAAGAGGACAAGAGGAGAAGAAAGAGGAAAAATGAAAAGAAGGAAGAAGAAGAAGAGAAGAAGAAGAGAAGAAGAAGGAGAAGGAGAAGAAGGAGAAGGAGCTAGCCCTCCTTCTTCTTCTCTCCTCCTTCTTTTCCTTCTTCTTTTCCTTCTTCTTTTCTTCTTCTTCTCCTCTTCCTTCTCCTTCTCCTTCTCCTCCTCCTTCTTCTTCTTCTTCTTCTTCTTTTTCTTCTCTTTATTCTTCTCTCCTTGATTCTTCTCTTTCTTCTTCTATGTAGCTTTTTTCCCCAACATAGACATAATTAGCTAATTGTCCTCCAAATGATATAATTAGCTTAGTTAGGTAAAAACAACATAAGAACCTTGGTTAGTTCATTAAAATGACTAATTTAGCTCCAAAATGACATAAGAAGCTCATAATGGCCTATTTAGTAAAAATGATCTTTACTTACCTAATTATCCTCCAAAATGACATAATTACCTCCAAAAAGGCATAATTAGCTAATTTAATTCAAAGAAGAGGAAAAGAGGAGAAGAAAGAGGAAAAATGAAAAGAAGGAAGAAGAAGACGAGAAGAAGAAGAAGAAGAGAAGAAGAAGGAGAAGGAGAAGAAGGAGAAGGAGCTAGCCCTCCTTATTTTTCTCTCCTCCTTCTTTTCCTTCTTCTCCTTCTACCTTTCTTCTTCTTCTCCTCTTCCTTCTCCTTCTCCTTCTTCTCCTCCTTCTTCTTTTTCTTCTCCTTCTTCTCTTCTTCCTTCTTCTCTTTGTTCTTCTACGTAGCTTATTTTCCCCAACATAGACATACTTAGCTAATTGTCCTCCAAAATGACATAATTAGCTTAGTTAGGTAAAAACATCATAAGAACCTTGGTTAGCACATTAAAATGACTAATTTAGCTCCAAAATGACATAATAAGCTCATAATGACCTATTTAATAAAAATGACCTATACTTACCTAATTATCCTCCAAAATGACATAATTAGCTCCAAAAAGGCATAATTAGCTAATTTAGCTCAAATAAGAGGACAAGAGGAGAAGAAAGAGGAAAAATGAAAAGAAGGAAGAAGAGGAAGAAGAGAAGGAGAAGGAGAAGGAGAAGAAGGAGAAGGAGCTAGCCCTCCTTCTTCTTCTATCCTCCTTCTTTTCCTTGTTCTTCCACTTCTTCTTTTCTTCTTCTTCCCCTCTTCCTTCTCCTTCTCCTTCTCCTCCTCCTCCAGCTTCTTATTCTTCTTCTCCTTCTTCTCTTCTTGCTTCTTCTCTTTCTTCTTCTACGTAGCTTATTTTCCCCGACATAGACATACTTAGCTAATTATCCTCCAAAATGACATAATTAGCATAGTTAGGTAAAAACATCATAAAAACCTTCGTTAGCTCATTAAAATGAGTAATTTAGCTCCAGTATGACATAATAAGCTCATAATGGCCTATTTAATAAAAAATGACATGTACTTACCTAATTTTCCTCCAAAATGACATAATTAGCTCCAAAATGGCATAATTAGCTAATTTAGCTCGAAGAAGAGGACAAGAGGAGAAGACAGAGGAAAAATGAAAAGAAGGAAGAAGAATAAGAAGAGAAGAAAGAAGAGAAGAAGAAGGAGAAGAAGGAGAAGAAGGAGAAGGAGCTAGCCCTCCTTCTTATTCTCTCCTCCTTCTTTTCCTTATTCTTCTCCTTCTTCTTTTCTTCTTCTTTTCCTCTTCCTTCTCCTTCTACTCCTCCTCCTTATTCTTTTTCTTCTCGTCTTCTTATCTTTCTTCTTCTATGTAGTTTATTTTCCCCAACATAGACATACTTAGCTAATTAAGCTCCAAAATGACATAATTAGCTTTGTGAGGTAAAAACATCATAAGAACCTTGGTTAGCTCATTAAGATGACTAATTTAGCTCCAAAATGACATAATAAGCTCATTATGGCCTATTTAATAAAAAATGACCTATACTTACCTAATTATACTCCAAAATGACATAATTAGCTCCAAAAAGGCATAATTAGCTAATTTAGCTCGAAGAAGACGACAAGAGGAGAAGAAAGACGAAAAATGAAAAGAAGGAAGAAGAAGAAGAAGAGAAGAACAAGAGAAGAACAAGGAGAAGGAGAAGAAGGAGAAGGAGCTAGCCCTCCTTCTTCTTCTCTCCTCCTTCTTTTCCTTCTTCTTCTCCTTATTCTTTTCTTCTTCTTCTCCTCTTCCTTCTCCTTCTCCTTCTCCTCCTCCTCCTCCTTCTTCTTCTTTTTCTTCTCCTTCTTCTTCTTTTCTTTCTTCTTCTCTTTCTTCTTCTACGTAGCTTATTTTCCCCAACTAGACATACTTAGCTAATTATCCTCCAAAATGAAATAATTAGACTAGTTAGGTAAAAACATCATAAGAACCTTGGTTAGGTTATTAAAATGACTAATTTAGCTCCAAAATGACATAATAAGGTCATAATGGCCTATTTAATACAAAATGACCTATACTTACCTAATGATCCTCCAAAATGACATAATTAGCTACACAATAGCACGAAGAAGAGGACAAGTGGAGAAGAAAGAGGAAAAATGAAAAGAAGGAAGAAGAAGAAGAAGAGAAGAAGAAGAGAAGAAGAAGGAGAAGAAGCTAGCCCTCCTTCTTCTTCTCTCCTCCTTCTTTTATTTCTTCTTCTTCTCTTCTTCTTCTCTCGTCCTTCTTTTCCTTCTCCTCCCCCTTCTCTTTTTCTTCTCTTCTTCTTCTTCTTCTTCCTTCTTTTCATTTTTCCTCTTTATTATCCTCCTCTCCTCTTCATGGAGCTAAATTAGGTAAGTATGTCTTTTTGGAGCTAAATGGATATGAAACTTACTTATTTCTTCTCCTCTTCATCTAGTCTTCTTCTTCTAACTTACTTATTTCCCATTTTGAAGATTATATTAAATTCACAGAAACTTGGATTATATTGATGGAGTGCTTCAATATGGTTTCTTCTAAAATGAATTCACGGAAGCTTGAATTGAAACTATTGTAGTAAATGGATATGAAACTTTGTATGTATGGATGAAATTAGTGTAATATATGGTTTGGTACGGATGAAACTTGCATAATATGTATGTATTCTGGATGAAACTTATTTTAATATGGTTATGAGTATGGGTAGTTTGTGTGAAATATATTATGTCATTTGGAGCCTTTGTGTGAAATATATTATGTCATTTGGGCCCGTTTGTGTGAAATATATTCCTGATTTGTGTGAAAATTGTTGGATATTATTAAAAATAAAATAAACAATGGCAGTTTGGATACTTTGTCGTGTGCCCACCGACGGCAAAGGAGCTACAACAGACGGCAAAGGGCCCAAACTGGCCTGTTTTGAATCAAACTCGGTACCCCCTTTGTCGTCTGCCATGCTGGTGGGCCGACGACAAAGGGTCAAAGGGCAAACGGCAAAGGGGCAAAAGGCAGACGACGAGGTTCAAAGGGCAGATGGCAAAGGGGCAAATGAGAGGGGCTTTGGCGGTGCCTTTGCCGTTAGTCCACAAGCATGATAGACGGCAAAGTGGCAAAGAGCAGAGGGCAAACTATCTGTGGGCCCAGCAGGCTGCCGTTAGCACTTGATGGAGGTGGCCGCAGATCTGACGTCCCGTATTCGTTGCCGTCTGCCCCCTCACGACAGAGATCCTTTGCCATGAGCTGTCCCAATGCACACGGCAAAGAGGCCCTTCACCGGATTTTTGTTTGCCGTCCAGTTTGCTGTCTGCTGACGGACGGCAAAGGCCTTTGCCGTCCGAGGTGGCCCCCTTTGCCATCCGCCATGGAAGACGGCAAAGTATGTGTTCCCTATAGTGCCTGTCGGTTAATGCCGCCGCCCGTCCTAGGGCAATTTCTTGATAAGGAGAAAATTGTCTCCGTCCATGGATAGGATGGTCTCTTGTTGTCGGCGATCACATCGGGTGGTGAGGCGAGGTCAAAGGCAGTTACCGATGCGAGATGTTCGGAATTTCAGATCAAACATGCATCGACGTGCGGGTCTGACATGCAGGCCGTACATGCCGCGGACGTGCAGGCCTTAGGCCTTGACTTCTCGTGAGCCTGGTTACGTCGTCGAATGGAGGCCCTATGGCAGCGCAACCCTAATGTTACGGCTTCGCCTGGGGTCCTCCACAGTTCACCTCCATTGTCAGCTCCTACGCCTTCGTCGGCATCTTGCCAGCCATCTTCGTCTGCCGTGAATACAGGCTCCGCCGCCGCCCTTCGGGTCGAAGCAGCACGCTCGTACCCGCTGGTCACGGCGTCCTCGAAGCCTACCATTGCGGGCGCACCTCCGGCCCCGCAGGTCACTACTTCAACGGGTGGGCAGCTTCCTCGTGGTCCGCCTGGAGGGATGGTGCCTCCGCTCTCCGGTCCGCCGCGGGCGACGCCCAACATCATCGGTTCATCAGAAACGCATCTTCATCACAGGGGACCGGCTCTCAATGCCTATGGAGGTCCTCAATTTCACATGTATGGTCAAGGGCCGCAATTTCTGGCGCATCATGAGACGCCCACGTTCATTGCTCAGGGTACACGGCCGGCAGTTCCCGCTCAGCTCCAGCCTAGTGGCTCTGCGGGTCATCAGCAATTCATGGTTCAGTAGCAGCATGCACCTGTTGCCGTTGCTAATCAGGGTGTCACACGGAAGAGAAAGAAAAAGAAGAAGTCGCAGACCCAGCAGCCGCCTTTTGGTGGTAACATGCAGCATACCTATCAGTACTCACACAGTATGATCCGAACCAACTTGTACCGCAACAGCACTTGGAGGCACAACAATATGGGCAGGTTCAACAGTTTGGGATGCAGCCACAAATGTGTCACCAATCGCAGTTGCCGCCTCAGCAACAGCGGAGGGTCAGATGCACGAATCAGTAGTGGTTGCATCATCCACAATGACACCCGTACCCTACCACGGCCAAGGGTAAAATTAAAAGGGAGTTCGTTGCTGGAAGTGTGCTGTTGATACACATGCAGCGAAGGATTGTACAGCTCAACATTATTGTTACATTTGTGAAAAAATTGCACATCTGACCCTGCGTTGTCCCGTTCTCAAGCTTCCTAGGCCTAATGCTTTTGTTTCGGGTGTGGGAGGGGAGGAGACTTATTTTTCTCAGTTACCGGATAGTGTGGTCAAAGAACACTTGGCACCGACTCAGACTCCTATTGCTTGCTTTCTAGGAGATGTCCGGTTCAGACCCAGTGAAAGTGGGAGGCTATCAAGCAAGGAGAGGATGCATACATCATTAGTTTTCCTTCTTTTGAGGATTTGGACAGGGTTGACGGTATCCTCATGAATGTGCCTTCAGGTAATTCTCAGATTACTATTTCTGCATGGAAGTCCATGGAGATACCACATAAGTTGGAACTCAAGCATGTTTGGATTCATGTTGAGGGTATCCCTCATATAGTCCGGCACTTTTGCGGTCTGTGGGCAGTCGGCTGTTTAATGGACAAGACCTTGGACGTCGATCTCATCAACCTAAGGCGTCGTGGTTTGGTCCGTATCCTGGTAGCGATGACTAATAATCAAATTCTATCTAAGGAGAAGGATAATGTTGAACCTTTTATTTCCACGGATGTGGTGGTTAAACTTAAGGGCTACGATTTTACATTCAGGAGGGAACCGACATATTACATACCAGACTCGAATTTTCTTCCATTTATGTGGAGGCGTAAAGATGATGGCGCCGATGACGATAGCACTGGTAAGGAGAAGGATGATGTGATGGATACCTCAGACCATACTACTCCCTTGTCCAATCGGCCATCATCTAGTTCAGCTCCTGATGTTCACATGCAACAAGTACAACAGCGTGGTGTTAGACACATTGACTCTGTGAGTACAAAGTATACATGCTTAGTTGTTTTGGCGGTGACTCAATTTAACTCCAATCCGTAGACCACAAGAGGCATTCAGCTGACAGAAAAACTGCGTGCTAATTCGGTGTTGCGAGGATGCCTCGAACGATCACCGGAGACAATGCTTCGGGGGTCTGACTCGTCATCCGCTGCTGTGTCTTCACAATCGAGTCTCTCGTCTTTGTCTCCAGGTATAACGACCCCGCCAGTTTCATATGACTTTCCGGCAGTCGGCCCAGGGCAATCGGGCGCGTCATCTCCTGCTGGAGTGCTACATGTGGGGAACGTCATGGCTGGACAAATGCTAGGGCAGCCCCGTGCACCTGCCACACCAGATGCATTGCCTGTACATGAGATACCTGATGTGAACATGCCAGGTGAGGAGCCTATACATGAGATGCAAGCCGAAGCCACTCTGGCTACTGTTCATGATTTGCAGGCCGTGTCCACTACGGCCACTGTTCTACCGGAGGTTCAGGCCATGGCTAATCCGGCTCCTATACATGCGTGTGCGGCGGACCTCTCCACGCCCGTGGTTACCACTACACTGACAACGACATCTTATTCACACACGGCATTGTGTACAACTGTTGAGGTGGAGGGATCTGCACCAACCTCATTCTCTCCACCGAGACCTAACCGTTTGCAATGTGCTTCTATGGAGAGGACCCCCTCTCGTCGTAGTAGCCGTCATACGGTTGCGGAGAATGGGCATATGGACATGGACGAGGATTCATTGGCCAAGGCAATGCGTCGTAAGGCTGTGCAAAACCTTGACAATACATGTATAACTTCCTGTCCCATATCCTTTTTATCTTTCTCTACTACTACAATTGCTTCAAATCTAAATAATGTTCGTGTTAGTCTAGGTAGCAATAAGAAAGAAATTTTCATTTCGACTAATGCTTTGAGACATATTGAGTATGACCGATTAAAGGTTACTCCATTAGTTTCTAGCAAACTTGTTTCCCTTCACTTAGATGAGGAGGAGCTACATGCCTCAGTAGATGGTCAGTTCCTAGCTCATGTAGTGGGAGAGGTTTCAGACGTGGGCTTGGATGAACCTGAGCTTAGTTCATTACACCAACTTACAGCATCAGGACGTACATCTAAAGCGTCCAGTTTGAAAAAGGGTCGTAAGTCCTCTAAGAGGGCCAAAAAATCTAAATCTCCACATGTTTCCAAATGAATGGCATGTTTTATAATAGCAGAGGTGTTGGTGACTTGGCTAAACATTTATTAATTGTGAATTGTAATAGGGAACATAACCTAGATTTTATGGCTATCTCCGAAACGGGTAGACGTGATTTCTCGGTAAGACTTCTTAACCGTCTTTCTGGCGGTAGACTTCACCTGGTTTTCAGGTCCGCCTAGAGGTCGTTCTAGGGGCATATTACTTGGCATGAATACAAGAACTATGGATGTGTTGGCTAGTTCAGATGGTGAGTATCATATAAAACTCCTTATCCGCAACAAGGCAGACAGCTTCACATGGACCCTTGTCGCCGTGTATGGTGCAACACATAATTTGCTAAGATTCCAAAATAAGAAAAGTCATGGTAGGTTTGATAATCATTGACCTTTCCTATTCAATGATGTTATTGACAGTCTTGATTTGCGAGAGGTTTCCATGATTGGGAGACTGTTCACTGTTGCGAACAGTCTACCCGAACCGAAAATGAGAAATTAGACTGTGTATTAATGGATACCGATTGGGAACCTAAATTCCCAATGGTTACCGTGCGTTCACTGTCTCGTATCGAGGCTCTATCAAACCACGCCCCTATCCTTCTAACCACTAGTTTTTCACGACCACAAAGTAGACGCAAGTTGAAGTTCGAACTTGGTTGGCTACTTCGTGATGGATTTCATGATATGGTCAAGGAGGTGTGGGTGAAACCTGTAGATGGACTTACTCCAATTCATAAATGGAATAATAAAATACGTGCAACACGTAAATTCCTTGCTGGGTGGGCTAGGTATACTGCGGGTATCCAAAAAAAGAGAAGCTTTGTCTCACGTATCTTATTAACGAGTTACTTGCTCTCGCAGAGGTTCGACCATTATCTGAACATGAAATTGAAATCAAGAGCCAATCTAATGCATAGATAGCTAGACTCCCGAGAGAAGAGGAGCTCAAATGGTACCAACATTCAAAATCTTAATTTATTCTTAAAGGGGATTCGAATACTATATACTTCCATGGTGTAGCCAATGGCAGACACCAGAAGAAACTTATTCATTCCCTTACACAAGAGGAGGGTACGATTGAAGGCCATGAGGTACTTAAATTATATATAACTAATTATTATAAGAATCTCTTTGGGGCTCCAGAAGTAAGCAACTTCTTAATGGATGAGTCCCGAATAGACAACATTCCCTGGGTTTCTGTTGAGGAAAATAACCTTCTATCAACTCCTTACTCCGAGGAGGAGATGAAGAATGCAGTTTTCCTAATGGAACACAACAAGGCCCTGGGCCGAGATGGTTCTCCAGCCAAGTTCTAGCAGAACTTCTGGGAGATTATCAAACCAGATCTTCTACATTTATTTGGTCACCTACATGTGGGACAACTAGAATTATTTCGTCTAAACTTTGGTGAGATAATTTTATTACCTAAGGTTAATGAGGCGGTAAAGATAGAACAATATAGACCTATTTGTCTGCTTAATGTTAGTTTTAAAATCTTCACGAAGGGGGCAATGTTTAGGCTAAACTCGGTGGCTGACGATGTGGTTCGCCCTTCCCAGACTGCTTTCATGCAAGGTAGAAGCATCCTAGATGGAGTGGTAATCCTTCATGAAATGGTTCACGAACTACATCGAAAGAAGTTGAATGGGGTAGTAATACGTCTCCAACGTATCTATAATTTTTGATGGTTTCATGATATTATCTTGTGAAACTTTGGATGTTATGCATACCTTTTATATATTTTTTGGGACTAACTTATTAACTCAGTGCCAAGTGCCAGTTCCTGTTTTTTCCATGTTTTTGACCCCTTTCACATGAAATTTTGAAACGGAGTCCAAACGGAACAAAATCCCCGAAAAGATTTTTTTCTCGAAAATATCAAAAATACCGGAAGAAAAAGATACCGGAGAAGAGTCCCGAGGAAGCCACAAGCCTGTGGGGCGCCCCCAACCCCCTAGTCGCGCCCCAAGGGCTTGTGACGCCCTCGTGGGTCCCCCTGACTTGTGCTCGACGCCATCTGGTCTTATAAATACGGAAACCTCCAAAAAGAAACCTAGATCGGGAGTTCCGCCGCCGCAAGCCTCTGTAGCCACCAAAAACCAATCTGGAGCCCGTTCCGGCACCCTACCGGAGGGGGAATCCATCTCCGGTGGCCATCTTCATCATCCCGGCGGTCTCCATGACGAGGAGCGAGAAGTTTTCCCTCGGGGCTGAGGGTATGTACCAGTAGCTATGAGTTTGATCTCTCTCTCTCGTGTTCTTGAGATGTCTTGATCTCGAGGTACCGTGGGCTTTTCTACTATAGTTGGATCTTATGATGTTCTTCCCCCTCTCCCTTCTTGTAATGAATTGAGTTTCCCCTTTGAAGTTATCTTATCGGATTGAGTCTTTGAGAACACTTGATGTATGTCTTGCACGTGTCTATGTGATGTGATCAACTTGCGGGTTTCTGACAATTGGGAACCTATGCATATGGGTTGGCACACGTGGATTCATATGAGTACTCGATGTATGTTTTGGTGATCAACTTGCGGGTTCTTGACATTGGGAACCTATGAATAGGGGTTGGCACACGTTTTGACTCTCCGGTAGAAACTTTGGGGCACTCTTTGAAGTTCTATGTGTTGGTTGAATAGATGATTCTGAGATTGTGTGATGCATATCATATAATCATTCCCATAGATACTTGAGGTGACAATGGAGTATCTAGGTGACATTAGGGTCTTGGTTGATATGTATCTTAAGGTGTTATTCTAGTACGAACTCTTGAATAGATCGATCAAAAAGAATAAATTTATGGTGGTTTCGTACCCGACAATAATCTCTTCGTTTGTTCTCCACTATTAGTGACTTTGGAGTGACTCTTTGTTGCATGTTGAGGGCTAGTTATATGATCCAATTATGTTATCTTTGGTGAGAGAACTTCACTAGTGAAAGTATGAACCCTAGGCCTTGTTTCCACGCATTACAATACCGTTCGTGCTCACTTTTGTTACTAGTTACCTTGCTGTTTTTGTAATTTCAGATTACAAAAACCTATAGCCACCATCCATATTGCACGTGTTTCACCATCTCTTCTCCGAACTAGTGCACCTATACAACTTATCATTGTATTGGGTGTGTTGGGGACACAAGAGACTCTTTGTTATTTGGTTGCAGGGTTGCTTGAGAGAGACCTTCTTCATCCTATGCCTCCTCTAGGTTGATAAACCTTAGGTCACCCACTTGAGGGAAAATTGCTAATGTCCTACAAACCTCTGCACTTGGAGGCCCAACAACGTCTATACGGAGAAGGTTGCGTAGTAGACATCAAGCATTTTTCTGGCGCCGTTACCGGGGAGGCTAGGTGAGCGGCACTAACATCCCGTCAACGAAGCATTTTTCTGGCGCCGTTGCCGGGGAGGTTAGCGCTTGAAGGTATATCTTTAGATCCTGCAATCGAATCTTTTTGTTTCTTATTCTTTCTCTAGAAAACTATGAAAACTACAAAAAAATGGAATTGGGGATGCCTCATATGCTCCATCTTTTCAATGTCTTTCGTGAGCATGATGGGAAGGAAAATTGTGCTCAAGTGCTGAAAGAAGAATTACATAGAATGCTTGGCATAGAATATGTGAATGATGAACATGATTTCAATGTTCTTAGCATGAATTCTTTGAATACCCATGATGCTAATGATATGCAAAGCTACAAGCTTGGGGATGCTATATTTGATAAAAATGATCTTTTTAGTTCTTCCACTTTGAATGATCAATATCATTTTGATGAAAGCATGCCCCCTATCTATGATGATTATTGTGAGGATACTTATGCTTCAAAGAAGAGGATGATAAAACTTGTCATACTCTCGAGAACCCCTTTGCTAAGCCTTGCTTTTTCATTGTGGACACAATTTGTAGTGCTCAAGTCTTTTACGATACTCCCACTACTATTCTTGAGAATATATTTCCTTATGTGGAGAGTTGTAAAATTTCTATGCTTGTAGATCATGAAAAGAATGCTTTAGGTGCTGGTTATATTGTTGAATTCATTCATGATGCTACTGAAAATTACTATGAGAGAGGATCATATGCTTCTACTTATTGCAATACTATCAAGCTTCCTCTCCATGTGTCAAATTTTTTGAAGCTATGCTTGTTTTGCCTTCCTATGCTAGTTGATTCTTGCTCCAATAAATTGTTTGATCACAAAATCCCTATGCATAGGAAGTGGGTTAGACTTAAATGTGCTATCCATATGCTCCATGATGCTCTTGTTGTGTTTCAATCCTTACCTTTTATGTGAGCATCATTGAAATCATCATGCCTACCTAAGGGCGTTTTACAATAGCTCTTGTTGGGAGGCAACCCAAAGAATTTGTTTTTTCTTTTTGCTTTCTGTTTTTCTTTTTCCACACCATCATAATTCTGTTGTGATTGTGATTTTTGTGTTTCTTTCAGTGTTTGTGCCAAGTAAAGCCTTTATGATAGCTTGGGTGATAGTTGTTTGATCATGCTGGAAAAAGACAGAAACTTTCTGCTCACGAAATTATTTGTAATTTCTATCCAGAAAGAGATTTTGAGTTGATTATTTTTGCTGCTGATTTATATGCAAATTTCCCTTACTATCGTAATGTTTCAGAATTTTAGGAGGTTCAGAAGTATGGTCATCATTCAGATCATTACAGACTGTTCTGTTTTTGACAGATTCTGTTTTCAATGCATAGTTTGCTTGTTTTGGTGTTTCCATAGATTATATTGAGTAATATAAGTTGTGGAAATAGTAAGATACAGTAGGAATTGTGTGAAAATAATTATGAGTGTTGTTTTGGCAGTACCCAAAGTGATTGATTTTCTAGTTATCATACTAACCCATCTCACAAAGTTCCGTTAAGTTTTGTGTTGTGAAGTTTTCAAGTTTTGGGTAGAGTTTTGATGGACTATGGAACAAGGAGTGGCAAGAGCCTAAGCTTGGGGATACCCAAGGAATCCCAAGACAAATTCAAGGACACCAAAAAGCCTAAGCTTGGGGATGCCCCGGGAAGGCATCCCCTCTTTCGTCTTCAATCCATCGGTAACTTTACTTGGGGCTATATTTTTATTCACCACATGATATGTGTTTTGCTTGGAGCGTCTTGTATCTTAGGAGTCTTTTATTTTTGGTTTGGTCACAATAATCCTTGTTGCACACCTTTTTGAGAGAGAGAGAGAGACATGCACTCATCGTGATTTTGCTAGAATGCTCATTGTGCTTCACTTATATCTTTTGAGCTAGATACTTTTGCTCTTGTGCTTCACTTATATCTTTTGAGCTAGATACTTTTGCTCTTGTGCTTCACTTATATATTTAGAGCACGGCGGTGCGTGATTTTGTAGTTGGCTTATGCTATGAAAGTAGTCCCAAATGTGATAGGTACCCAGAGAGGATACAAAAACCTCCATCTTCATGTGCGTTTAATAGAAAGAGAAGTTTTCATTCCTCTCAATTAGTTTTGAGACGTGGATAAGGTAATATTAAGAGTTATGTTAGTAGGATGTTGTTAATCTAGAAATACTTGTGTTGAAGTTGGTGATTCTCGTAGCATGGACGTATGGTGAACCGCTATGTTAGGAAGTCGAAGCATAATTGATCTATTGATTGTCATCCTTTGTGTTGAGGTCTTGAGGTCGGGATCGTGTGATGGTTAACACCTACCAACCCTTCCCCTCGGAGTATGCATTTAGCACTTTGTTTCGATTACTAATAAAAACTTTCACAACAAGTATGTGAGTTCTTCATGACTAATGTGAGTCCATGGTATAGGTGCACTTTCACCTTCCACCATTGCTAGCCTCTTTAGTGCCGCGCAATTCTCGCCGGTGCACAAACCCACCAAATTCCTTCCTCAAAACAGCCACCATACCTACCTACTATGGCATTTTCATAGCCATTCCGAGATATATTGCCATGCAACTCCCACCGTTTCGTCTCATGACTTGTGCCATCACTCTCATATTGCCACTGCATGATCGTAAGTTAGCTAGAGAGATGTTTCAACGTCATACACCATGCTAGATCGTTGCACATCCCGGTACACTGCCGGAGGCATTTCCTATATAGTCATCATCGTTCTAAGCTTTGAGCTGTGAGTAAATAATATTGTGATGATCATCATTATTAGAGCATTGTCCCATGTGAGGAAATAAAAAAAGAGGCCAAAGAGCCCAAAAAATAGGGGAGAAAAGAAAAAAGAGAGGCCTAAGAGCCCAAATAAAAAAAGGAGAGAGAAAAGAGAGAAAAAGAGAGAAGGGACAATGCTACTATCTTTTTCCACACTTATGCTTCATAATAAGCACATTGTTCTTCATGATTGAGAGCTTCTCGCTTTGTCACCATCATATAACTAGTGGGAATTTTCATTATATAACTTGTCTTGTATATTCCAATGATGGGCTTCGTCAAATGTGCCCTAGGTCTTCGTGAGCAAGCAAGTTGGATGCACACCCACTAGTTCTACTTTTGAGCTTTCACATACTTATAGCCCTAGTGCATCTCTTGTATGGCAATCCCTAATCATTCACATTGATATCTATTAATGGGCATCTCCATAGCCTTTTGATACGCCAAGTCAACGTGACCATCTCCTTCTTTTTGTCTCACAACCACCACCACACTCTATTCCACCTACAGTGCTATATCCATGGCTCACACTCATGTATTGCGTGACAGTTATAAAAAGTTTGAGAAAGTAAGAGTGCAAAAACAATTACTTGGCCAATACCGGGGTTGTGCATGATTTACATTAGTTGTGTGAGGATGATGGAGCATACCCAGACCGTATGATTTTGTAGGGATAACTTTCATTGGCCTTGTTATTTTGAAAGTTTATGATTACCCTGCTATTTGCTGGAAGTATTATTGTTTCCATGTCAATAGAAAACTATTGTTTCGAATCTTACGGATCTGAACATTCATGCCACATGAAAGAAGTTGCAAAGGACAACTATGCTAGGTAGCAGTCCACATCAAAAATTAATTCTTTATCACTTCCCTACTCGAGGACGAGCAGGAGTTAAGCTTGCGGATGCTTGATAAGTCTCCAACGTATCTATAATTTTTGATGGTTTAATGCTATTATCTTGTCAAACTTTGGATGTTATGCATACATTTTATATATTTTTTGGGACTAACTTATTAACTCAGTGCCAAGTGCAAGTTCCTGTTTTTTCCATGTTTTTGACCCCTTTGAGAGGAGATTTTGAAACGGAGTCCAAACGGAAGAAAATCCCCGAAAATATTTTTTCTGGAAAATATCAAAAATACCAGAAGAAAAAATACCGGAGAAGAGTCCCAAGGAAGCCACAAGCCTATGGGGCGCCCCCACCCCCCTGACCGCACCCCAAGGGCTTGTGACTCCCTCGTGGGTCCCCCTGACTTGTTCTCGACGTCATATGGTCTTATAAATACGGAAACCTCCAGAAAGAAACCTAGATCGGGAGTTCCGCCGCCGCAAGCCTCTATACCCAGCAAAAACCAATCTGGAGCCCGTTCCGGCACCCTGCCGGAGGGGGAATCCTTCTCCGGTAGCCATATTCATCATCCCGGCGATCTCCATGACGAGGAGGGAGTAGTTTTCCCTTGGGGCTGAGGGTATGTACTAGTAGCTATGTGTTTGATCTCTCTCTCTCGTGTTCTTGAGATGTCTTGATCTTGATGTACCATGGGCTTTACTACTATAGTTGGATCTTATGATGTTCTTCCCCCTCTCCCTTCTTGTAATGAATTGAGTTTCCCCTTTGAAGTTATCTTATCAGATTGAGTCTTTGAGAACACTTGATGTATGTCTTGCACGTGTCTATCTGTTGTGATCAACTTGCGGGTTTGTGACTATTGGGAACCTATGCATATGGGTTGGCACACGTGGATTCATGTGAGTACTTGATGTATGTTTTGGTGATCAACTTCCGGGTTCGTGACATTGGGAACCTATGCATAGGGGTTGGCACACGTTTTGACTCTCCGGTAGAAACTTTGGGGCACTCTTTGAAGTTCTATGTGTTGGTTGAATAGATGATTCTGAGATTGTGTGATGCATATCGTATAATCATGCCCATGGATAATTGAGGTGACAATGGAGTATCTAGGTGAAATTAGGGTCTTGGTTGATATGTATCTTAAGGTGTTATTCTAGTACGAACTGTTGAATAGATCGATCGGAAAGAATTACTTTATGGTGGTTTCGTACCCGAGAATAATCTCTTCATTTGTTCTCCGCTATTAGTGACTTTGGAGTGACTCTTTGTTGCATGTTGAGGGCTAGTTATATGATCCAATTATGTTATCTTTGTTGAGAGAACTTCACTAGTGAAAGTATGAACCCTAGGCCTTGTTTCCACGCATTGCAATACCGTTCGTGCTCACTTTTGTTACTAGTTACCTTGCTGTTTTTGTAATTTGAGATTAGAAAAACCTATATCCACCATCCATATTGCTCTTGTTTCACCATCTCTTCGCTGAACTAGTGCACCTATACAACTTACCATTATATTGGGTGTGTTGGGGACACAAGAGACTCTTTGTTATTTGGTTGCAGGGTTGCTTGAGAGAGACCATCTTCATCGTACGCCTCCCGCAGATTGATAAACCTTAGGTCACCCACTTGAGGGAAAATTACTACTGTCCTACAAACCTCTGCACTTGGAGGCCCAACAACGTCTACAAGGAGAAGGTTGCGTAGTAGACATCAGGTAGTCCTCAAAATTGATTTTGAGAAAGCTTATGATAAAGTCAAATGGCCTTTTCTCCAACAGACTTTCGAAATGAAAGACTTTTGTGCAGAGTGGCGCGCTATAATAAATAGCTTCGTTTCCGTAGGTAGTGTGGCCGTTAAATTCAATGATGACGTTGGCCGCTACTTTCAAACGAAGAAGGGATTTAGACAGGGTAACTCACTATCGCCCATGTTATTTAATATAGTGGTTGATATGTTTGCTGTCATGATTGAGCGAGCAAAGGTTGATGGTCAAATTGACGGGATAGTTAATCATCTTGTGGATGGTGGACTTTCGAACCTTAAATATGCTGACAATACGATTCTCTTTATGGATCATGACCTAGAGAAAGCGATAAACATGAAATTAATTTTGTCAGCATTCAAGCATCTTTCTGGTCTTAAGATAAATTTCCACAAAAGTGAATTATTTTGTTTTGGCGAGGCCCAAGACGAGGTTCATCTATACGCTAATTTGTTTGGCTGCGGGTTAGGCCAGTTTCCGATTAGCTATTTGGGGATACCGATACATTATCGGAGACTCAAAAATGTTGAATGGAAACACATTGCGGAGAGATTACAAAAAAGGCTAAGCAGTTGGAAAGGAAAACTACTATCTCTGGGTGGAAGATTGGTCCTCATAAATTTAGTGCTAAGTAATATGGTATTTTATATGATTTCTTTCTTCCAATTACCTGAAGTAGTCTTGCATAAATCGGATTATTTCCGATCAAGATTCGTTTGGCAAGGAGATGGTGAGAAAAAGAAGTATCACTCGCTAAATGGAGTGTGGTTTGCCGTCCCAATGACCAAGGGGGACTAGGTATTCATGACCTCGAGGTCAAAAATACTGCCCTCCTTGGCAAATGGTTGTTTAGGTTATTGAAGAAAATGGTGTATGGCAAACCCTCCTATGGAGAAAATATGTGGGCTCAAAAGTAGTGTCCCAAGTATATTGGAAGCCTGGGAACTCACACTTTTGGGTTGGGTTAATGGCTATGAAGAAATACTTCTTCTACTATGGATCCTTTGTTATTAAAGATGGATCGGAAATTAGGTTTTGGGAGGATAAGTGGCTAGGTAATACTACACTCCAAGAACAATATCCGGCTTTATACAACATTGTACGTCATAAAGATGATACTATCGCCACGGTTTTGGATTCATTTCCGCCGGATGTGACGTTCAGAAGAGATATAATTGGTCCTAGACTTGTACAATGGAACTCTCTATTATTGAGATTATCCACGGTACAACTCTCACAAGGAACCGATGAATTTCGTTGGAGTTTACATGTGAATAGTAAATTCACGGTAGATTGTATGTATGGTGCTCTCATCCAGTCAGAAGTGCCAGTTCATAAAAAACAAGAAGATTTGGAAGATGAAGATACCACTTAAGATCAAAATATTTGTGTGGTATCTTTGTTGAGGAATCATTCTTACCAAATATAATCTTATTAAGAGGAATTGACATGGAAGTATGCAATGTGTGTTTTGTCATCACGAAGAGATGATAAAACACTTGTTTTTTCAATGCAAATTGGCTCGTTCTATATGGTCAGTCATCCAAGTAGCTTCTGGCTTGTATCGCCCACATAGTGTTGCTAATACATTCGGCAACTGGTTACATGGTATAGACTACAAGTTTAGAATTCTTCTCAGGGTGGGAGCGCTTGCCATTATTTGGTCCCTTTGGCTGTGTAGAAAAGATAAGATTTTTAATGATAAAAGTACTTCCCTTATGGAGGTTATCTATAGATGTACCGGTACGCTCCATTTATGGTCGTTTCTACAACGTGTGGACTATATAGACCTGCTTACGGAGGTGTGTACACGATTGGAGGTCACGGCGAGGGATACTTTTACCCAACATGGATGGCAACGTGATCTTCGGATTGGTCCTCCTACGTCTTGGGCGTTATACAACCTACAATTAATTAATTGTATTTCTCCTTTTTTGCTTATCTTTGAACTTGTATTTGCATGTGGTTGTGTGCATCTTAGTTATGCAGAGGCTGGGTGTACTGCTTAAATATTTTAAGTAATAAAATGCCCTTTATCGAAAAATGTTGACTGGGCCTGCATCAAAGCCAATGAAAATTTCTTTCCCCATGTGCAAGACAATTTCAGTTGAGTGGATATTTAAGAATTTGTTGGGAGAGATATTACCCCATGGAATCTTGAACTGATTATGCAATTCTCTTCAACTGTTCATTTCTATGTTGATGGCTCTGTTGTCTGGATGACTCAAGGTCACAAGTATGAAGCCACAATTGATGAGTGGGCCACTTTCATTGGTGCCCCACAACAGAAAGAAGATGATCTGGATGTCTACTCCGAGATGAATATGAACCACAACTCCATGTTCAATATGTATAAGCCAATTCCTCACAAGTTCTTGGCAACACACAAGCTTGGCTCTATCTATTTCTTGCAAGAAGGAATACCCACTACCAATACTATTATGAGATACACCTTGATGCCTAAGTCAGGTGATGATAAGGTGATTAGAGGCTATTCCATTAACATGATGCACCATCTAGACATCCACACTCACTTTAAGGTGATGGATTTGATAGTAGAGACTATCAGGAGGACTGTTGCAGATCAAAAGAGATCTCGTGGATATGCCCCATACATTCAGATGCTTATCAATGCCAAACTTGGCAACATCCATATTTGCTTGATCATCCCAATTTGCCACTTCGGCCTAATTTGAACATAATGAAGTTGTCATGGATGCCAATGATCCTAGCTCAGCCGTAGCTAGGGAGGCAATAGAGGCACCAGCAAGATAGGCTTTTAAGAATATGCCACCTCCAGTTCCACAGCTTAGAACTCAAGCTGAGAAAATGGCATTTCTACTGAGCTCTATCCAAGGTATGGAGAAGAACATCTAAGAGATTATGATCAACCGAAGGAGCTTAGAGAGGATCGTGGAAACCAAATCCCATGATTTGGACATCAAAGTGACACAGATATCATCTAGTGTTGATCGGCGCAAACATGAAGTTGATGGTGTGAGGACAGCCAACTCAAGTAGTGATGATGAAGGGTCGCCTCCTCGCACTACCACTCAGTGCAATACCAAGCCCCAATCAGCAGCTATGCCAGCGTCGGAAGCAAGACAAACTTCATCAGCTCAGGCATCTGCAGCTTCAGCTTCAGCCCCAGCTCCATCACCTCTAGTACCGACTCCTCCAGCTCCAGGACATTTTGCCAAAGCCTTCGCTCAAAGCTCTTCTGTCTACTCCATCATCGACTGCCGTAGGAGATAGGGCCTAGATAGACGATTAGCTCTATACTTTTGAACTTTTTGGTAATTTGTTTCCAAAGGGGGAGAAATGTATAGATCTTAGGGATCAGAGTGAGAGAGAGAGCTTTTGACTTTATTTTCTCTTGTTTGCTCATTTCGTTTTTACAAAACTTTGTCTCGTTGGTTGACTTTATCTAGTTACATGTGTTTGATCGTACGCTTTGCTTGGTTGATGCTACTACATTATTATCTTTGAGCTATTCATATGATGATCATTCACTTATTATTTTGGTGCAATGTGCATTACTACTCATTCATATCATGTATGCACACCACCAAGATGTATGTGACATATAAGAGTAATCCATGATCCTAATCGATTCCACATTTGCATTCAAACACAAATTATAAATAATGCACAAATTTCAGGGGAGATCTTGCTTTTCACATACTTCTCAAAGGTTCAATGCTAATCATTGATTATATCTTTTGTCGAAGCTTTGATATATATGTTTTCATCAATTACCAAAAAGGGGAGATTGAAAGCACAATTGCTCCCTAAGGTGGTTTTGATAATTGTTCACAACATATGCATCATTGGACTAATGATTTTATCCTAGTATATTTCAGAAAAGTACAAATGGTGCATTGGCTAAAGGTTTATGTGGGGAAGCCCCTTGGTGCAAGAAAGGAATAAGATTGGCTCAAATTTCAAGAAAGAAGACTTTTCATTTTATATTTGCGAGAAATCACTTTTAAGTCCATAGGAAAGCCAATACTATTAGAAGAGGGTGAGATATTAAAATAAAATGGTTGCTCAAGTGCTCAGAGATAGCCACCAAAAATACTCAGTCATTTTCCCACATAACACTTTTGTCCATAGCCACATCTCCAAAATCGGCGCCACCAAGTTTTCAGATTCGGCCCTACCGATTTTAAACCCACGAAGAACCCTAGCCAAACCTACCATTTCGATACAATCGATTCTTCATTGGTGCTACCAAGTTTAGGTGACCAACTTTCTGTTGCCTCAATACACAAAATTGGAATTTCGAGTTTTGGTATCGGTTTCACTGACTTGGGCCGTCTAACCGTTAGCCACCTTTTTGGTTCCACGCGGTTGTGTATATCGGTCTCACCGATATTCAAAAGTTGTTGGCTTTTGTGCAAGTCGGTACCACCGAGTTTATGAGTTTGGTATAACCGAGGTAATTACATTTGGTGTAATGGTTGGATTTTTGGTTCTGCCTATATATACCCCTCCACATACATCTCATTCATAGAGGAAGCACTCGGAACACACACTTCATTGCCAAAACCATGTTTTTGTGAGAGAGCCACCTACTCATGTGTGGAGATCACAATATTCCAATCCATCCATTTGAAACTTGATTTATAACCTCCCCAAGTTGATTTCCACCAAATCAATCTCTCCTACGCATGCATGTTGTGTGAGAGAGTGATTTAGTGTTGAGGAGACTATATTTGAAGCACAAGATCAAGGAGTTCTTCGTTCTACCACATCTATTACCTTTTGGAGGGTGGTGCCTTCTAGATTGGTTAGGTGTCGCTTGGGAGCTTCCTACTTCGTGTTGTGGAGTTGAACCAAGATGATTGTAAGGGAAAGGACATCTCCTACTTCATGAAGATCTACCATGAGTGAGGCTAGTACTGTGTGGATGGAAGATGTGGTGGAATAGACAAGGCCGCTTCTTCGTGGACCCCTTGTGGGTGGAGCCATCCATGGACACTTGCAGCCATTAGCCTCAATGGGTTGAAGTCTCCACTAACATGGACGTATGATAGCGCCACCTATCGGAACCATGCCAAACATCGTCGTGTCAACCTCATGTGTTTGATCTCCCTACCTTACTCCCTTTACTTTATACTTCCATGTTTTACATTCGCTGCTATATTCTTAGATGTGCATGTGTAGGGTGTACTTGACTTGCCATAATTGCTAAAACTTGACCACAACTAAAATTAGTAAAAGGCTAAGTTTTTATTGTTCAAGTAGTCTAATGACCCCCCTCTAGACATACTTTCGTTCCTGCATATATGTTCATGATTTTCTTATAGTGGGTCACTAGAGTGTGAGAAGCTTACACCCGAGTAGGGCAGTTGTGTGCATATGGGATTGAAGAGGACTTGATGTTTAATTCTATGGTTGGGTTTATCTTAATGATTTCAAGTAGTTGCACAGGCTTGCTAGAGGTCCAATCATAAGTGCATATGATCCAAGTAGGGAAAGTATGTTAGCATATGCCTCTCCCTCATTGCATATGATAAGTATCTATCAAGTTATATTGAATTGCCTATGGCAATCTGTCTCTTGCATTACAAAATTATTTCTACAAAACAACTAAGTAAATTGATATTTATTAAAATAGTACCTAATTTTATTTCCACGTTCTTTAATACCTTGAAAACCTATCTACAACACATACTAAGTACTTCTAGTTTCCTTCCCGCAAAATAGTTTCATTCTTGTTCTAGGTAAAGTAAGCATTAGAGTGCGTAGAGTTGTATTGGTGCTCGATAGAATTTGAGAGAATATGAATTCTACATTTACCTCCTCGTTGGGTTTGAGACTCTTAATTAAAAAAAAGGCAAGAAAAAAAAACCCTACACTTCTGGGTTATCAAGTCCTTTTTCTGGCGCCATTGTCGTGGAGCAATAGCGTAGTGGTTGAATTCTCGTGTGTGCTTGTTTGCTTTATCACTAAGTAATTTTACTTTTATTATTAATTGTTTTATATCTTTAGTTGTAGATATGGAAGACGAAACACCAAAAAATAGTTGTACTTGCTACTCATGGAGATGGGGAACGTCCTAAAACCCTTGATGCTGGTCATGTGAAACACATTAATTACTGCTTTGATACTCGTGAGAAATCCTCGTTCAACTTGATAATGGGTGGCACGTTGGACCAACGTCAGTACTTTAGGGATTATCGCTTGTCTCAAAAAGGGAAACACTTATGGGATCAAACTAAAATGTTGCGTTGGTACGCTTGGTATTTTTGTGTGAGGAGTGATTATACGTGTTGCTCTAATAGTAAGGGTCTAAACCTATTGTTTCAATGTGAATTTAATGATAATAAAACCTTGGCTTCTTATCCTAATGGTATATATGATTACTATGGTGTGGAACAAGTAGAAGAATTTGTTGCTTTCAAGGGTGCATATGAAATTGCTTCTTTGATTGAAAACTATGATAATATTCCTTCTACTAAAAAAATTGCCATGTTGAAATATTTCTATGAGAATTATGAATACAATCCCGATATTAATGAATTTATTAAAAGAATGACCACTGCCTTGGAAGAGACTAATATTTTACAGGAATATTGCTATGGAAAAAGAAATTGTTGAATCTGTGAGTTCATTAGATGAAGAAGATGAGGAGGAGAGCGAAGAACAAAAGGAGGAAGAGCACATTGGCTACCCGTGCCCACCTTCTAAGGATAGTAATTCTTCAACTCATACATCATTTAATTCCCCTTCGAGCTTACTTAAGGATGAATGCTATGATCTCTTGAATTCATTTGAAATATCCCTTTTTGATGAACTTGATGCTTGCTATGCTTCTGGTCATGATGCCAATATGAATTATGCTTATGAAGATGAACTTTGTATAGTTCCTTATTTTAAGCATGAATTGTTGCTATTGCACCGACACTCGATAGTCCTATTATTTTTTGAATTCTCCCAACTACACCATGAAGGAGAAGTTTGCACTTATTAAGGATTATATTGATGGATTGTGTTTTAGCACTTCACAAGATGATTTTGATGGATATAATATGCATCTGTTTGCTGCTCCTACTTGCAATTATTATGACAGAGGAACCAAATTTTCACCTATCTATGTTTCCAATATGATAAAATTGTAATAAACTACTTATGTTATGTATTGGCCTTTACTTGATGTGCATGAATTGTTCTTTTATTACATGTCGATACATAAGAAGAGAGTTAGACTTTGTTGCTACATGGTATATATCACTTTGTGCTCACTTCTAAATTACACATCATTGTTAATTAAAATTATCTTTGATATACCTTGGGATCGAGGTAGATCAATTACTTGAGCACTATATGCCTAGCATAATGGCTTTAAAGAAAATGCTGCTAGCGAGACAACCTGGAAGTTTTTTATTTCTGTTGTGTGATTTTAAAATAATTTAAAACAAAAATTAAATTGGGGAACCTAAAACTTTTTCAAACGAAAAATGAAATTGAGAAGGACGCGCACGGTTTAAGTGGGGGGTAGCCTTGAACTTTGCTCATGCCCATTGAAACTTTGTGAATCTTGATTATAGAAACTTAAAAAAATATCCACATGTGAAAATCCATTGTATTATAAAAATAATGTGCCAAGATTTACCTTTAGGATGTTTGAATTGCTTGTTCGATATGTCCTGTGCAAAAACAGAAACTTTGGCTTTCGTGTTTGATTTTTTGTATTTTACTGGAACGTCAAAAAATAAGAAATTGTTACACAATATTGTTATACAAATTCTTTACCACGTCCTAAATTTTCAGAATTTTCTGAGCTACGTAATATACATTTGATCTACATCTTTCCAAACTGTCCTATTTTTCATAGATTGATGTTATAATTGCTTTGTGTGCTTATGTTTTGAATTCTTGTTGAGCCCCATTAACTTGGGAGCCATAGAATTGTGATAGCATACAGGGTGATGTTAGATTAAATTTATGCAATAATGCTGTGGTAGGACATGATGACATTTATGTTATATGAACTAATCTCTCAAATAAAAGTTCTATCAAGTTTGTGTGGATGAGTGTTCCAAGATCGAGGAGGTATTGATTTGAGAAGAATAAGGAGAGGAATGATCTCAAGCTTAGGTATGCCCAAGGAACCCCAAGTAATTATTCAAGGAGACTCAAGCGTCTAAGCTTGGGGATGCCCCAGAAGGCATCCCATCTTTCTTCTTCAACAATTATCGGTATGTCTCGGTTTTTGTTTTGTTCATCTGATATGCGTAAAATCTTGGAGCGTCGTGTGCATTTTATTTTCCTTTTAGCAATGCACCATGCTGGTATGGGAAAGTCCATGGTTGATTTATGGAATGCTCTTTGCAGGTCACTTATATCTTTTGAGTATGGCTTTATAGAATGCTTCATGTGCTTCATTTATATCATTTGAAGTTGGATGCATGTTTCTCTACATATAGAAAACCGTTATTTGTAGAATGATCTTTTGCTTCACTTATATTCATTAGAGCATGGTATTTTGTAGTAATAATTAAACTCTCATTATTCACTTATATTTGTCTGAGAGTTAATAAACAGTGATGGTAATTCGGATGGGTTATAAGACTAATCCAAAAATAATAGTTATTCAAGGAGTGATAATAAAAACCTTAATGTAGCACATTAAATAGAAATTATGGGTTAATGATATTTATGTGGTAATGTGAAAGGGTGTGAGTGCATCATTGTTGATTCGTAGAATTGTCAGTATTAAGAGGTGTTAACTTCTTGTTTGTCTAAAAATCAAAAAGGCATGGTGAGGATGTGTGAGAATTTATATTACTCGTTGAAATCCTAGTGTTGTTATGAGTCGGAGTCACGGGATGGTTAATTCCTACTAACCCTCTCCCTCGGGGCATGCAAGTAGTAACGGGGTTATACTTAAGGGGTAGGCCTATGGTCCAGTTTCTATAGGGCCCACCTAATTAACCGTAAGGACATGAGTGTCCTACAAGCCATCTTGATAGTCTCAACCTCACTCGGTCATTCTGCTCTCACTCGGTAACGTGAGGTCACTCAGTCTGCTTTGTGGCAATCGAATGCTCCCGAGTACTCGATCCAGAGCAAGGCAGGGACAACGAAGAGACTCCAACGGCCAAGGACTTAAACACCTGCGTGAAGGCCCATGAAGATTCGCGTTACCTATAACATTGTAATTAAAGCCACCATTTCTTGTAACTCCCGTAGTTATTAGAATTAAATGCCCTAGTGATGGTGCTCGGCCGGTCGTGGCGCACTCTATATAAGCCACTCCCAGTCTCCTTCTCAAGGGTTCAACACTTGTAATCTTTTACACCCCCCATAAGAAAACACCAGCCCCACGGCCCGAGACCCAGGGCTATTACCACTTTCGAGTGGGGCCTGAACTCGTAAATCGGAGTGCATCCACTGTGCCTAGCTAGACTTCTCCCCTTATTTCGTACCCCTGGTACTATTCTCAGGATCATTCCACGACTAGTAGTACTTTGATTTGTGATAAAACTAATAAAACTTTGCAATAAGTATATTAGTTCTTTATGAGTAATATGACACCATGGACATACACAATCTCACCTCCACATATTTGCTAGCATCTCCGGTACCGTGCATTTCCATTCTCACCTCAAGGATAGGTGCAACTTTCGTCGGTGCATCCAAACCCCATAACATGATATGCTCTTTTGCACATAAGCCTCATTATATCTTCCTCAAAACAGCCACCATACCTACCTATCATATCATTTCCACAGCCATTCTAAGATATATTGCCATGCAACTTACACCGTCACTTCATATGACTTATACTGCCATTCTCATATTGCTTAGCATGATCATAATATAGCTAGCATGATATTTCCACGGGTTGTCCATTTTTTTGATATCTTTTTATGTGCTAGATCATTGCACATCTGGGTACACTGCGAGAGGCATTAATATAGAGTCATATCTTCCTATCAGCTTTTCATATCGAGTTGTAAGTAAATAAAAGTGTGATGATCATCATTATTAGAGCATTGTCCTAGTGAGGAAATAAAAATCAGGGAGGCCAAATTAGCCCACCATAAAAAATGGGGGGAGGCGAAAAAAAGGGGAAAAGCCCAACATGAAAAAAAATAAAAAAATAAATGAGAGAAAAAGAGAGAAATGAATTTGCTACTATCCTTTACCATATTTGTGCCTCAAGTGGCACTATGTTCTTCATATAGAGTGTCTCTTGTTTTGTCACTTCCATATGCTAGTGGAAAATTTTCATTATAGAAATTGGTTTGTATATTTCAATGACGGGAGTCCTCAAATGCCCTAGTTCTTCATGAGCAAGCAAGTTGGATGCAGACCCACTTAGATTCAGTTGAAGTTTCACACACTTATAGCTCTAGTGCATCTGTTGCAGGGCAATCCCTAGTACTTGCATTGGTATCTATTAATGGGCATCTCCATAGCCCGTTGATACGCCGAGTTGATGTGAGACTTCCTTATCCACTTTTACACCTTTCAAACCTACCACCACATTCTATTCCACCTATATGCTATGTACACAGTTCACGCTCATGTATTGCGTGAAGAACAAAAAGTTGATCCATATTGAAAAAGTACAATCTAATTGCTTTACTTGGGCACCATGGTACTTGACATTTCTATTAGTGTGGTGAAGACGGAGCCATGCCTTGCTAATATAATAAGATGAATGGGGGTAAACACTATTTGAGGATCATATAATTTGAAATATTGATGATTTTGTTGCTTGAGATTATAAGTATTAATATATCAATATTTTTTAATTCATCATTTCACAATGAGCATACATGAAAAAGATTACATATTGGGTAGCATGTCATATCAAAAATTCTGTTTTAATCACTTACCTACTCGAGGACGAGCATGAATTAAGCTTGGGGATGCTTGATACGTCTCCAACGTATCTATAATTTTTTGTTATTCCATGAAATTATATTATCATTCTAGGATACCTTTTGAGTATTTATATACCATTTTATATTTTTGAGCACTAATCTATTCACCCAGTTCCTAGTGACAGTACCTATTTTTTGTGTGTCTTTTGTTTCATAGAAATTCCGTATAAACCAGGCACCAAACGCGATAAAGCATTTTGAAGATTTTTTTGGAATATACATGAATTTTTGGAGTGTGAATGAACATAACACAATGCCCAAGGGAGAAACAAGCCAACATGGCGCGGCCCGGGGGGTCGCGCCCTGATGGCTTGTGCCCACCCCTTAATTCGGTTGGAGCTCTCCTTTGGCCTTAAGAAAGATAATTTTTGTCACACCCCAAATTTTGGCTTTCCTCACTAAGTAACTTGTTTCAAAATTTAGGACCAATTAAATTTTTTGTGAATGTTTGTGATGCTAGGAGTGACTATTGTCTGTCTGTTTGTTTTGCATGTGATTGATCCCCATTAATTCTTGCCACTCTCCTAATCATCTTCTCATCCCATGATCTCCTCCCTAATGATCATGCCATGTGTTTAGGATAAATATTATTTTCACCAAAAATCATTTCTTTGAATTAAACTTTTAAACCCCTGAGATGAGGTTTGCGCTACAAGTCCTCAAATTAGGGAGTTTATTTTGCACCAATTGTTTTATTTAAAACCATTATCAAAATTACTTTCAAAAACCACCCTATTATTATTTCAAAAGTTATTTTATTATTTTATGTAAAAGCCTTTCTGTGAGGCTAGAAATGGTCTCCTATGAAGGGAAGTTATTTTTATTGCTTTCAAAATATTTAAGAAAATTTAGGGAAACTCAGTGGATATATTTATTTCATATTTATGAGTTTCAACACATGGTCATGTTCAAAATATTGGGCAAACCCCTCCATAACCATTTCTTCCTATTTCAAGCTTTTGGAATATTTCTATAAGAAATATTCTCAACAAATTCCAGTAAAATTCTAGCATGTCATCTATGATATTCTTGATGATCTTGCCAAGTTTCATTTCTATCCAATTTGATTTGGCTCCCCTAATCACTCTAAAACCCTATCTGCCCAGAATAAGTTTGAGCAACTCTACATTGTGAAGTATCTCCAATTGTGCTCAAATTTGGTGGACATGTTCCAGCACTCCAATGAGGCATCCACACCAAATGGTACACCAAGGAGAATAGAGGAACTTGTTCTAAAACCCTCAAAACCCTCTCTGTTGATTTCTGAATTTGACAAACTTTACATTATAAAGTTTGTCCAATTGACCTCAAACTTTTTGTGCATGCCTTAATGCTCAAATAATGCCTCTACACCAAATATTGGATTTGTGGGAATTTATTTGAATAGGGTTCTAAGCAGAAACCCATTTCTGCCCCTTTCTAGGGTTTTCCTTTATTTGAAAAGTTATTTTATTATTTTATTTAAAACCCCTTTCTAGGGTTTTCCAAGTCTACATTGGAAAACTTATCCAGCAAATCCCAAATTTGGTGTGCAAGGCTATTTTCATCTATTATTTGATCCTGTTAAGTTTCATAGCCATTGGAATCCATCTGGTAGCCTAACCACAGATCAAACACCTTGTCTGCACTCACTAATTTGGCTTCTAGTGCCCCTTCTGCTTTTACCCTTGAGCTCAACTTTCTACCACAGCCTCACATAGTTGCATTTCAACTCCAGTAACATTCCCATGGCCACTAGTCAATTATTGGAGAAGGTCTCTTTGTAACTTCTCTCATTTTCACCCATGGCCACTGGTCGCTTTTACCCTCTTGTTTTACTTCTGCTTAACCCAAGACCCCCAATTCTTTCCAGAGCCTTCCTTGTGTGCCAAAGCATCATTTGGAACCAAGTTATGGCATGCTCATGTGGAGAAAATGAGCAGCACCTCTTCAAGTTCATGTTTGGCTGAAATGTGGCTTTGTACAGCAAGTGTTAGCTACACTTCTTTTCTTGGGCTCAATTTTTGTAGACGTGTAGTCCTTCCATACCAGATGCTCCAGGACATGGTTTCACCTCCCCTCTCTGCCTGTGAAAACCATTTGTAGCAGCCCCTAGTTTCCTACTGAAAAGTTCACAGCAGTCAAAGTCCATTCAAACCTTCTGCACTTGGCTCCAAACTCCTCCAGTGCATCATGGCAATCATGCCTTACACGGTTGACACCTTGGCCTGGCCAAGGGGTGCCCCAGGACACCAGGTGGGGTCGTGACCACCACTCCAGCCTGCAATAATGGTGCTCTACTCCTTGTCCTCTTGCTGCAGCTTGTTTTCAACTGTTGCAGCATGTCTCATGGCACCGGGGTATCTCAATTGACCAGTCCAACAGCTCCCCGACTCCAGCTAGACTCCAAGACGTCCCTGGGACACATGTCTATCCCGTGCTCTCATAGCTCCAGAGAGCTCCGAGCTCTCTCGGCTCCTCTTTCCCCTTATCTCTTCTCTCCCGAGCATCTCTGGCTTTCCAAGCCCTCCTCCTCTCTCCCTGGAGCCCTCTCATCCTCCCTGCTCCCTCCCCTCGCTCCCTCCTCCTACTGCCCTAGCCATGGCCGAAGCTCCCGAGAACCTCCGCGTGAGCCTAGCCAACCCAGGGGGTTCTCCTTGCCCCTAGGCTCTCTGGTGAGCTGCGGTGGCCGTGCACCCCTTCCCTCGAGCCCCTCCGGGCTCTCTTCCTCACTGCAGGCGCCGAGGGCAACAGCGTCGTCGGCCTCCCGCGGGTGCGCGATGGCTCCCCATGGCAGCCCTTCGCAGAGGCCGTGTGTGGGGGAATGGAGGCGGCGAGGTGTCTCGAGCTCGTCGGTGCTCCTCCTCGGGCCGGGAACGGCAGGAGACGCGGCGCCATGCAGCCCCACTTCCTCTCTTCGCGGGCTCCTTGCAACCACGGCGACAACACCTTGCGGCCCTCCCCTGCAGATGCCAGGTAGGGGAACGGGGGCGGCTAACTCCCCCGAGCACGCCGGTGGCCGGCGCACCGCCGAGGGGTGGCCAGAGCCACCTAGGGGAGCTCCTCCCGTCGCCGGTCTACTCCCCCCCGTGCCTTCCCTGCATGCGAGCCGAAGGAGGAAGAAGACCTGGCAGACGGGGCCCCCTCGTCAGGGAGCCAGGGCAGAGGCCCTCTGGATAAGTGGAAACGCCCCAGGCGTTTTGCGCCTCCTCCCAGCTGGAGGCGTATTCCAGTGAATACGTCTCCTGCGTAGCTACCTTGTGCCCCAGGCCTAGCCGTCGGGCCGGCCCATTCGCCTATCTGCCGCCTCAGGCACTTATTAACTCCAGGATAAGTGCCCCTCTCTCCTTTTTCTTTTATTCATATCTTCTAAAATCTATATCAAATTCATACTAACTCCAAATTTATTGATTCAAAATTCTGCAGGTTTCTAAAATCCTATTCTATCCAGATCTGGGCATTGTCACTTTTTCCAAAATACTTTCTATGACAAAAATATCTAAATGCCCATTTAGACATTTTTAACACCACCTTTCAAAATTCCTATAGGTCCCAAATCAACTCCAAATGGAGTGATTCCAATTCCCACAGCCTTCTAAAATCGTCCTCCATTTTCAGAACCTTGGTCAACATTTTTGTGTGACTTTTTTCTGTTGCAATAAATAAATAGCTCTCTTTGCTATTTATTCCCCATCGTAAAATCTCTAGGATATTCATTTCAACCCCAAATCTAGTGAAACCACTTCCTAAATATTTCTAAAATCATGCTTTGGTAAATGGGTGCCTCCACTTATTTTTAACAGAAAGATTTCTGTTGGCTTATTCAATGGCCACCTATTGCCCTTTCCATCCATTCAAAAATCATTGATGACCCAAATATCCTATATCAAGCTTCAGTTGACGGTAGACGGAGTACTCGGGGACGGAGCGGAAGACCCCGAAGACCCGGAGGACTTGCGTGAGCAAGGAAAGCATGCCCTTTTGCCATGACTTAAGTAAATAAAATGATGCATGCTAGAATAGCAAGTATTTTTTTCTGTTGCATGTGATCACGATGCCGGTTCATCACCGATGTGATGGTACCAAAGGCTTCTTCGAAGCACTTGCATTTATAGTAGTGTTATTACATGGCTCCTCGGAGCACAAATATGATGAGGTTGATCCTACCATCTACGAGGATCTTGCTACTGTCATGTTGACTAGTAGAGTTAATCACTGCATTGAGCTTGACCCCGTGAGGGTCATGATATTATCATGTTGACAAGTAATAATAGAGCATTTTATTATGAGCATGATGATGGGTCAAATAAAGAGTTTATGAAACCCCCGTCGGGTGCCACTAATGCCCGAGGGTGATGATGAGTTGGTGATCACTTTTGGTGAAGTGATGCACCAGTGATTTTGGTGTGAGTATGGTTTCGGAAGTGGATTAGATTTATGATGTGTCGACCGTCCCAACCTTACCCAGTACGACCACGATACCCCTTTATGGGACGGGGCTTTGTTGATTACTCTGGTCGGTGCTAGCAAAGAGCCACATTACTAGTGGCGGGAGTGATCGGTGTCACTCTCGTGATGGGGTCGTGCCAGGTAGGACGACTATGCCATTATTATGAGTTCCAGGCACACCGTTGGTCCCTGCATGGTTGATACAGTCCAGATTCGTTGCTCGTAAGACGTACAACATGTGGGCTGGGTACCAATCGAGTGGATCACTTTGTCTAGTATCGTCAGGGGAAAGATGATGATCGGATACTTACCTCGGGTATATGTGATATACCGCGAGTCGTGGATGACACGGAAGTATTCCGTTTCTCGTGGGTCCAGCGTACTACCTCTGCAGAGTGTAAACTATTCGAATAGCCGTGTCCACGGTCAAGGACAGTTGGGTGGTGCTGCTTAAACTTTGTCCTGAGTTTCCGCATAAACCAAGTGTGTGTGTGGTGTTAAAAAGGTGTTGTTATAATCATGATAATCACAATGATATGATCAAGTTCGGTGACTTGACATATAGGGTAAACCCGGAAGGTTTAGCCCTCATTAATACCTGAGATTATGACAAGTCCGATGACTTGGCATTTAGGGTGAACCCGGTGTGTTCAATCCTTTACAGATATGTCAATATCTGTAACCTGATATTCAAAAGTAATTCTTTAACCTGATGCATATACATGATCATTCCACCAGATGAGTTACACTAACGAAGCATGAACTGTTATCCTTCACTTTCATTGTTCGTATCATGGACTGTTTGCGAGTACATTCAAAGTACTCACTGGCTTGCCACTGGTTATTTCATTGACCAGGTGTGAAAGACAGGATACGGTGAAGATTAACTCGGTGACGTTCTTGTGAGCTAGGATGCTTCCCAGTCGGAATGCTTGTAGGTTAAGGCTGATGGCATGGGTTCACGCTTTCAACCAATAATTCCTCTATTGGTCTAGTTTGGTGCTTTGGCCTTTAAGGCCCTGTGTATGTAAGACTCGACCGAAGAGGTCATTTATTGTATCAAACGGTATGTATGGATGTAAGACTCTATTATTCAATATCTGTGTTCAGTGAGCATTGATCCTTGGGATCACTAGGCACGGCGGTCTCGACTTACCAGTCGGGGTCCACAATTTTCCAATCAAAATACCCTCAAAATTTCAGCCGGATTGGATTTATGTATCTCTTGATATTTAAGAAACGGAGAAGGGCTAGAAAACAGGTCGCAAAAATTAGGAGAGAAACAGAGAGTGAGATCCATCTCCGAGGGGTTGCTACCCTCCGGGTGCCATGGCGGCCATGGACCAGAGGATAAACCCTCCTCCCACCTAGGGAGGAGGCTGAACAATAATAAGAAGGAGGATGACTCTCTCCCCCTCTCTCCTGATGGTGTCAGAGCACTGACGGGGCCACCATAGTGACGGCGATCTACACCAACAACTTTGCTACTGTCACCACCAACTCTCTCCTCCTCTATGCAGCGGTGTAAAACCTCCCTTCTCCGCTGTAATATCTCCTTGAACAAGGTCCTTAATGCTATATATTATTGTCCAATGATGTGTGGCTATGCTATGATGTTTGAGTAGATTTGTTTTGTCCTACGTGTTAATTGTGATACTATGTTACTGATATGAGTTGTGTGCTGATATGGTGTTGTCGTAAGGTGCTTTCCATGAGGCGCACACGTGAAGGATTAATGCTCGAGGGTTTTAAATATGTTCATGATTCGCTTATAGTGGATGGCTAGAGTGTCAGAATCTTACACCCGAGTAGGGGAGTTGTGTGCCTATGGAAGTAAAGAGGACTTGCTGTTTAATGCTATGGCTGGGTTTACCTTAATGATTTATAGTAGTTGCGGATGCTTTCTAGAGGTCCAGACATAAGTGCATATGATCCAAATACAGAAAGTGTGTTAGCTTATACCTCTCGCTCATTGCATATGATAAGTATCTATCACGTTATATTCAATTGCCTATGGACAATCTTTCTTTTGCGTTACAAACAACTTTGTACTAAACAACTAAGTAAATTAATATTTACTAAAACAGTACCTAACTTTTATTTCCATATTCTTTAATACCTTTCAAACCTATATATTATACCTACTAAGTACTTCTAATTTCCTTTCCTGCAAAATAGTTTCATAGTTGTTCTACGTAAAGTAAGCCTTAGCATGCGTAGCATTGTATCAGCGGTTAATAGAACTTGAGAGAATATTAATTCTACTTTTATCTCCTCGTTGGGTTCAACACTCTTACTTATCGAAAAAGGCTACAAACGCCCCCCTACACTTCTGGGTTATCAATCATGTGTGACACCTAGTGTGCTTTCGTCTCCTTTCCCGCATGATCTTGTATTGCTCGATGAGGCCGTTCCCTCATTGTACTGAGGGCAAGAAAACAACATTCTTGGCCTTCTTTGCCGGACCGGAGGTGAAGGCGGCCAACGCCCGCTTGGGTGCCATTGCAGGCACGAAGGTGGGTGACAACGAGGATGGTGGACTAGTTCGGGGACTTTGTGTCGCTCAAGGAGAAAAGCAGGGGAAGCAGTGGGATGAGGAGCGAATCTACGAATCCCACTTTTTTATAATGAAGGAATTTGCACCTACCCAAATTCAACGTGCATCATGGGAAAACAGTGAAAAACCATCATCACAGTCGCAGCAAAAGTCGGCCACGTATCTATGCATTTCTTTTTGGGCCTAGACCAACAAAGTCATAGAGTTTAGTATGGCCCATGCCCGGGGTCTACTATCGGTGTACTAAGGAACGGGTCCCTTAGTACACTGACTTGTGCATAGAAGACAATAGCCTCCTTGCCCAATAAGCAACAAGACCAGGCCCCCGACAAGCCACTTTGCCGGGAGGGATAAGACCCGACAGCCATCGCACCCGGTAGGACTCCTCCGCATCTCCGCCGCTCCACATCATCATGTTGATTGTTAGCATCAGCAAGGTGTCGAGTGGGCAGACAATTAGGTGGGTCTATTCAAAGGCCTCTAGCAACATGTAACAGCTAGGAACCGATGCTCCACAAGATTCTCTTTTTGTTCCATTGTTGTCGCGTGGTTTATTTGGTTGTCGAATTCATAATCGCATCATGCGCATCATCTGCATTGCATCGGCGCTACATTGTCGTCATTTTTCAAAACTTGCATCCATTATTAGTTGTCGGTTTTCTCCATTTTGTCGTAGATTGTTTGAGCCTAATCACACATGCTCGTGCCCCGTGACATCATTAAAATATTGTTTCGTTTTCTTGATGAAAAAGGGGGAGAAATCTGAGAGTTAGTCTTCAAGCGGGTCAAATATATGGGCTTATAAACTTTACTAAGGTACAAACTCTCGTTTCTTGTGAAGTGTTTGATGTAATGAGTTGTAACTTAAGCCCGATGGTGTTCTGACTCTTTTTAACGTTTTTCCTAGCATACTTATTCCTCAAGTTAATTAATGCGTGCATGCTGAATTTAGTGAGACACCATTTTTGATCATGCATTTCAAATTCCTCATACTATATGTCAAACGCATGCATGAATTACAAGATACAGGGGGAGATCTCCATGATATATATCATGAATGTGCATTTGTAGTCCAACGCAAATTCCTGAAAATATGCACATCTTCAGGGGGAGTTTCTCTGTATCTTTCCTTCAAATTCCTCAAACTCAGTACTTACATTTCATATTATTACCCCCCTTGAAAACTTAATCTATTTGTCATCAACCACCAAAAAGGGGGAGATTGTAAGTGAATCTAGTGCCCCTTAGTGATTTTGGTGGTTTCAAGACTTATAGTTTAAGAGACTGATATGTTTGCAAGTGTACACATGCTCTATAAGTTGTTGAGGAGTTTGAGTTATTCATGAATAGCGACCACTAAAAATGTATGTCTTCGCGTGAAGACTTTGGTCATTCTTTGAAGACTTTGATCGCGAATAAAACTGCGAAGAAATTGATATTCCTCATGAAGATATTCAAGATAAGGAATTCGGTGTGCTCCGAAGAAAATACTCTGAATACTTTGAAGCTTGAACATTTACTCTTTCTATTTTGTTATCTTTATCCTTGAGTAATAGGAATACCGTATTAATTGTTAAAGGGGGTCGAAGTAAAACTAAGGAACGAATTTCCTCATGATTCTCAACCCAAACCTACACCTACCAAATCCTCAAAGTGAGGAACATGAGAGACACGAGGACTTTCACAGTTGAAAGTTCCGACCGTTGCCGCGCCACGCGCCACCTCTCCCAAATCTTATCCACCCAACGGTCATAGCATTAAGGGCATTTATGTCAAATCATGTCGGGATGCTCCCAGGCTATAAATAGCCGCCCCCACAACCACTAGCTGGCTGGCTGCTCCGAGAGAAACTGACACTTGTGATTTAGAGGAACCCAAATTTCTCAAAGCCTTTGAGTGAAAATCATCAAGTGAGGAAATACCCCAAACACCCAAACTCAAACCAAAACCCAAGTGATTGAGCATCACTGAAGAAGTTATTCCTGTGTGGAACCGACGCTTGTTACCTTTGAGGACTATGCATCCTCCAGACGGCTAGGCGTCATGTTCTAGAGCATACATTAGTCAATTGTGGATCGTTGGGTGACCGAGTTTGTGAGGGTTTGGAAGTCTTCCCTGAAGACTTACCACGAGTATTGGGCGAGGACTGTGTGTCCTTAGCTCAAGGAGAATACGGTAGGGACTGTGTGTCCTTTGGTATCAATACCAAGCTGCTCCAAACTAGACGTACAACTGTCACATCCGTTGGAACTCGATCATCAACACATGTCTTCATCGAGCTACGGGTTCTATTTCCTCAACTCTCTCATTTACTCAATTGTATGTTGAAGACTTTCATGTGTACTATTTGAAGAATTTGACTCAAGACTTTCTCTGAATTCCATACCTAAAAATTTTCACCGGAGTTATTCTTCACCTACAAATCCTGTACTCGTGACCTATGCAAACCGATTCTCTTATTTCACGCGGAGTACTTTGCCGTAGACGTTTTGCTCTTCTGTCTAAGTACTATTTCCACTACACTCAGTTCATGACTGAGGATTTTTCTCACTAGGATTTTCCTCAGTGATGAAATTGTAAAAATTGCCTATTCACTCCCCCTCTAGTTGATATAACGCTCTTTCACTCCTCGAGATATTCATCTTCCTATAAAGAAATTTCGAAAAAATTTGGGCCAAAAAATTATATCAATAAAACTTTGTAAGATTGGTAGCAACTACTCATATAGATCCCTAGAGGCCATCTCAAGCATTCATACTACTTGGAAGTCAAAGAATTCAACACGCAAGCTCATTTTGAACAACAACAAGTCCATCAACATTTGCAAAATATAATCCACTAAAGACAAAACTAATTGGAGTGATGCGAGAATCACATACCAAGGAGCAGTCCCTCAGAACAATTTTGAAACGAAGTTCCGAGCAAAGAGATCAAAAATCTTAGGTTTGTGAGCAAGACCACGAGAGAGAGAGAGAGACAGACAGAGTGAGAGAGAGAGAGCGACCAAGAATTTGTTCAAGAGGTAGGAGAAAGAGTGAGATGAATGGATGAGTGGGAAAGTACCTGTGGGCCCCAAAACCATTAGGGCGCGCCTAGGGCGGTGGCATACACTATTGGCTCGAAACCCACAGGTGCACCCCCTAGGGGTGTTTTCAGCACCAGAAAAATTTATATATTCTCGAAAAACATGTAAATAATTTGTGGCATTATTTGACTTATATTTTTGGGTCATTTCGATTGCACGGGAAACTTGGAAAACTCGATAATCATGGCATTCTATTTTATTTAACTTAAGAATGAACAAAGAGTAAGCTAATGATACAAAGAGTTGTGCTTACTAAATTCATCAACCACATGTGTTTCAAAAAGGATCCATTAATAAGGTTAATCAAGTCTTATTAATAATAGTTTTCGATAGACCTGGAACCGAAGAATTTTCATATAAGACTAAGTTACCTCAATGGGGATTTGCATAACCCCAACAATAAGAATATCATATTTCTTCTTCATAGTAGGAAGAGGGAATTCGAACCCTCCAATAGTGATTGCGACAATTGGCTCAATGACATTAATATTGTTTACCGAAGCTTGTTTCTTTAGAAAATGCACCCTGTGTTGTTTACCATTGACATGAAAAGTAACCTTGCTTTTGTTGCAGTCAATAATAGCCCCTGCAGTATTTAAAAAGGCCACATGCACCATGTGTTGTTGGCCATTGACATAGACATGTTGTCGTCCACACACATATCAAGAAACAAGAATAACAAATTCTGTTAAGATAGTAACATTTGCAGCCACAACAGGAACGTCCTCACAAATCCCAATAGGTATAGAAGTGGATTTATCAGCCATTTGCAAAGATATCTCGGTAGGTGTAAGCTTATTCCAATCAAGTCTTTTATATAAAGAGAAAGGCATAGAACTAACACCAACTCCTAAATCACATAAAGGAGTTTTAACATAAATTTGTTTAATGGAGCAAGGCATTGTGGGTATACCTGGATCTTGCAACTTCTTAGGCACTCCTCCATCAAAGGAATAATTAGAAAGCATGGTAGCAATTTCAGTTTCAGGTATCTTTCTTTTGTTGGTAATAATTTCCTTCATATACTTAGCATATGGAGGCATCTTTAATAAATCAGTCAAGCGAGTGCACAAAAAGATCGGTCTAATCCTTTTAGCAAAGCATTGAAACTCCTCCTCGTCATTACTCTTGGAAGGTTTATGAGGGAATGGCATGGGTTCTTCAACCCATGTCTCTCTTTTGTTACCATATTTTCTAGCAACAAAGTCGTTCTTCTCATAAAGTTTATTTTTGGGATGTGTATTATCAAGATCTTTTGCGTGTTGTATTTATACATCATTATCAGGTTCTGGTTGTGCATCTACATGAACATCATTTTTATCATTATAATTCTCATTATTACTAGGTGCATGTTCACAACCAGATTGTGTCTCACCACTAGAAATAGAAACATCATTATGATTCTCAATAGGTTTTTCTATATCATGGGGAATGGCCTCGTGGGGAACTTGATGATCAACACCTCGCGACGGCTAGACCCGTGGGCCTTAATGGGGAGCATCCATGGGCCGATAGCAAGCACCAGGCTCTGGGCCGTAGGCAGGCGGGCCTCGGTACCCATTGTCCCAGAGCCCCGACGGTAGCCCCCAAGCCCATGACGTTTACGACCTGTTAATCGGGGGGGGGGGGGGGGTGAGAGGGAGCATCATATCACTGCCTGTGGACCAGGCCGAACGCATTGCATGTGACGGGATGCGGGGCAACCCACCTTTTCGCAACAGTGTGGCATCCGCCCCAGCTGACATAAAGCGGGGACGCAGGGTGCAACCATCGTTACTCACCTTCACGCAATTCCCGCCTTTGTGCATCTTCCTCCTACGCGCAAGTACACGCAAGATCCAATCTCCGAGGGAGTCACCTTCTCGCCCCTCTCGTGGCTCCGGTCCATGGATAGCGCCCGCCGTCAAGAAAGGGAAGGTCGTGGCTTCCGTCACGAGCCTTGCCAATACCGAACATGCTCTTATGCCTTCCCGCATCTCCAAGGGGGAGGACCTGCGCCCGGTGCTCCCACTGGTGGCCGACGACACGAACGAGGGCGGAGCAACCGCCATCTGGCCTGGCTTAGCAGTGGCAAGCAACCTGGTGAAGACTGCCTACCCCTTCTTCCTCCACAACATTTACGCTGGGCTGGTCCCACCGTTTTCCAATTTCTTCTACGCCATCCTTTTCCATTACCAGATCCAAGCCCTACACCTTCAGACCAAGTCTGTCCTCCTCCTGGCCATCTTTTTGTTTTACTTCGAGGCCTTCGTAGGTGTGATGCCTCGGTGGCACTCTTTCGCCACTTCTTCAGCTTTCAGTTCACCGTCCAGGGCTAGCGTTTGACGTGTGTCTCCTTTGTAGACGTCGGTGGGACGGGCACCCACCTGAAGGCCGGGAAGTAGGTCAAAGGCTACAAACACCACTGGGTCTTCATGGATGCGTGTCGGGAGAGCCCGCTCTTGGCGACTCCCTCCGGTCCGCCTGAGCAAACCTCTAGGTGGGGCCACAAGAAGCTCACCGGCCCGAGGGCGAGGCCTGTACTCGAGCGAATCGCCTCCCTCGTGGAGGCCCTCCTCAAAGGGGCGATGATTATCAAAGAGTTCCTGGGGTATCACATCGCACCGCTTTAGGCACACTCGCCCTTCTTGTGTGAGTTCGTTGACGAGGGCACCCGATGCGCCTGCACGTCAGTGGCCTGACATACGATCTGGTCGACAGGACCTTGGGGGCTCTGCTAGGCTCTAGCCCCAAGGACCTCCCGCAGGCCGCCGTTGTACACCTGCGACGACATGGAGAGAATGGCCATGGAAATGCCCGCCTTCAACGAATGGGGACTTGTCGGGACGCACAAGGGCTGCCCCATCATAGTATCATCCTCAAGCGATGACGGCCACGACCAGGATTCAGGGGTGACAGAAGGGGAGGAGGATGTCGGCCGAATTCCACCACCCAACCTCCATCCGTCCCTACACAATCTCGGGGACAAAGTTGCTGCAGATGAGTGACGCCAGGTGATACCCTCTAAGCCCGTGGCCACACGATAAGGAGCAGGGTTGGGCCCCGGGATGACCGACGAGCTAGCGGCGGGAGCCCTTGACGATGGTGCGGGACCTCTTGCAATGGTTGTACCTCTCCGGTGACTCCTCGGGCCCAGGGAAGAGGGAGGCTAGGATGAGCTTGCCGATTACCGCGTCGAGCGCCCCTTTGAGGGCGACGGGGCGACGCGCAATGGTGGCGAGGACGCGTTAACCGCTGTCAAGAACATGAGGAAGTGGGCCACCGGGGATGAGTAAGTACCTTAGCCCATCCTCATCCTATTCATCCATGATCGGTTTACTCAAGCCAGCCCTTCTGGGCGCAGGATCCCTCGTCGTGGCAAGGAGAAGAAGAAGAAGGCCGCCAGTATGGTGAAGGTGACACAAATCTCGACGGCGCCCGCGTCCTTTGGTTGGGGTCTCAGCGGGCGTGGAGGCATCTTGCGCCAGCCAGGCATGAACGTCGAGGCCGCGACGTCCCAGCCGCCAGCTCTACCAGTCAAGGCCGCGACAACGATGGCCCAGCCGCCAGCGCCACCGGACAAGTTCATGGCGGTTCAGGCCTCAGCGTGACTGTTGAGGCCACGGTCACTACTGGCCCCCTGAAGGTTGACGCGACGGCCTCCACAAGCACGATGTGGATTCGTGATGTGGGGGAGGACCCAGAGCCCCTAACGCCTCAAGCGGACGGCGTCCAGGATGTGCTGATTGTGGCAGTGATACGCCCGTTTTGCATCATGCTTTCATGTTGATATTTATTGCTTTTTGGGCTATTATATTAGTTGTCGTACCATATTTATGCATTTTCTCTCTTATTTTGCAAGAATTATTTGAAGAGGGAGAATTCAGGCAGCTGGAATTCTGGACTGGAAAAGGAGCAAATCCTAGTCCACTATTGTGCACATCTCCAAATGCCCTGAAAATTTACGTGGATTTTTTCTGGATTATATTAAAAATACTGGGCGAAAGAATTAACAGAGGCGGGCCACCAGGGCCCCACAAGCTTGCCCACCGCCACCCCCGCTAGTGGTGCAGGGCAGGCTTGTGGGCTGCCTGAAGGCCCACTAGCCCCCCTGTTTTGCTATATGAAGCGTCCTAGTCTGAAAAAAATCAAGAGGGAGCTTTTTCGTGGTTTCGTCGCCGCCACGAGGCGGAACTTGAGCAGATCCAATCTAGAGCTCCGGCAGGACGATCTTGTCGGGGAAACTTCCCTCCCGGAGGGGGAAATCGTCGCCATCGTCATCACCAACACTCCTCTCGTCTGAGGGGAGGCGTCTTCATCAACATCTTCTTCAACACCATCTCCTCTCCAATTCCTAGTACATCTCTTGTAACCAATCTTCGTCTCGCAACTCCCATAGGTACTTGTAAGGTTGCTAGTAGTGTTGATTACTCTTTGTAGTTGATGCTAGTTGGATTACTTGGTGGAAGATTTTATGTTCAGATCCTTGATGCTATTCATTACACCTCTGGTCATGATTATGATGATGTCTTGTGAGTAGTTACTTTTGTTCCTGAGAACATGGGATAAGCCATGTTGATAATAGTCATGTGAATTTGATATTCGTTCGGTATTTTGATATGTTGTATGTTGTTTTTCCTCTAGTGGTTTTATGTGAACGTCGACTACATAACACTTCACCATATTTGGGCCTAGAGGAAGGCATTGGGAAGTAGTAAGTAGATGATGGGTTGCTGGAGTGACAGAAGCTTAAACCCCAGTCTATGCGTTGCTTCGTGAGGGGTTGATTTGGATCCACTAGTTTAATGATATGGTTAGACTTTGTCTTAATTCTTCTTTTGTAGTTGCGGATGCTTGCGAGAGAGGTTAATCATAAGTGGGATGCTTGTCCAAGTAAGGTCAGTACCCAAGTGCCGGTCCACCCACATATGAAACTATCAAAGTAACGAACGCGAATCATATGAACATGATGAAACTAGCATGACAGAAATTCCCATGTGTCCTCGGGAGCGTTTTTCCTCCTATAAGACTTTGTTCAGGCTTTTCGCATGCTACAAAAGGGATTGGGCCACTTTCTGCACCGTTTCTACTACTTGTTACTTGTTACTCTTTGCTTGCTATGTTTCACCTCGCTACACAATCACTTGTTACCGCTACTTTCCTTGCTTGCAGTTATTACCTTGCTGAAATCCGTTTATCAGAGCCTTCTACTCCTCGTTGGGTTTGACAGTCTTACTTATCGAAAGGACTATGCTTGATACCCTATACTTGTGGGTCATCAAGACTCTTTTCTGGCACCGTTGCCGGGGAGTGAAGCACCTTTGGTAAGTTGAAATTGGTAAGGAAACGTTTATATATTGTGCTGAAATTTATTGTCACTTGTCACTATGGAAACTCTTCCTTTGAGGAGTTTGTTCGGGGTATCTTCACCACGAACGGAAGCACGAGGAGTTTCTCCTCAACCTGAGGTACCTACTGAAAATATCTTTTATGAAATTCCTTTGGGTATGCTTGAGAAATTGCTGGATAATCCTTTTACAGGAGATGGATCTTCACATCCACACTTTGATCTAATCTATGTAGATGAAGTTTGTGGTTTATTTAAGCTTGCAGGTTTGCCCGAGGATGAGGTAAAGAAGAAAGTCTTTCCTTTATCTTTGAAGGATAAGGCATTGACATGGTATAGGCTATGTGATGATGCTGGATCATGGGGCTACAATCGGTTGAAATTGGAATTTCATCAAAAGTTCTATCCTATGCATTTAGTACATCGTGATCGGAACTTTATTTATAACTTTTGGCCTCGTGACAGGGAAAGCATAGCTCAAGCTTGGGGGAGGCTAAAATCAATGATATATTCATGCCCCAATCATGAGCTCTTGAGAGAAATCATCACTCAAAACTTTTATGCTCGGCTTTCTCATGAAGATCGTACCATGCTTGACACTTCTTGTGCCGGTTCTTTTGTGAAGAAGGATATTGATCACAAGTGGAATTTATTGGAGACGATCAAACGTAACTCTGAAGATTGGGAGATGGAGGAAGGTAATGAGTCAGGTATGAATTTCCAGTTTGATTGCGTTAAATCTTTTGTTGAGACAAACACTTCTAGAGATTTTAGCGCTAAGTATGGAGTTGACTCTGAGATAGTAGCTTCTGCATGTGAATCTTTTGCTGCTCATGTTGATCTTCCCAAAGAGAAGTGGTTTAAATATCATCCTCCTGTAGAAAGCAACATAGCCAAAACCAATCTAGTTGCGAGAATATCATAGCTTTTAGTGATCCTGTTGTTCCTTGTGCTTACACTGAGAAACCACCATACCCTGCTAGGATAAAGGATTATTCTAAAGCTCCAACTGTGATACGTAGGGGTTACATTAGACCACTTGCACCCCCTGAGGAAATTAGAGTTGAAGCTAGTGTTGCTATTGTCAAAGATCTCTTCGTCGAAGACATAGATGGGCATGTTATCAAATTGTGTGAGGACTCCGCTAGAATTGCTAAACCTCACGCGGAAGACAAACATGGACCTGTAGTTGGCCTGCCCGTTGTTTCTGTTAAGATAGGAGATCACTGTTACCATGGTTTATGTGATATGGGAGCTAGTGTTAGTGCAATACCCCGTTCTCTATATGATGAAATCAAAGATGAGATTGCACCTGCTGAGTTAGAACCCATTGATGTCACTATTACGCTAGCTAATAGAGACACTATCTGCCCTCTTGGAATTGTGAGAGACATAGAAGTCCTATGTGGTAAGACGAAGTATCCAACTGATTTCCTCGTCCTTGGTACTGCACAAGATAGCTTTTGTCCCATCATATTTGGTAGACCCTTTCTCAACACTGTCAATGCTCACATTGATTGCATTAAGCAGACTGTCATAGTAAGTTTCGAGGGTGTGTCTCATGAATTTAACTTCTCCAAGTTTGGAAGACAACCCCATGAAAGAGAGTCGTGTGGTAGAGATGAAATCATTGCTCTTGCCTCTATTACCGTACCTCCTACAGATCCTTTAGAGCAATATCTGCTTGAGCATGAAAATGATATGCATATGGAGGAGAGAGATGAGATAGATAAAATTGTCTTAGAAGAATATCCTATTCTCAAGAATAATCTGCCCGTTGAACTGCTTGGGGATCCTCCCCCACCAAAGGGTGATCGTGTGTTCGAGATTAAACAGTTGGCTGATACTCTTAAGTATGCCTATCTTGATGAGGAGATATATCCTGTCATTATTAGTGCTCTCCTCTCAGAGCGCGAAGAGAAGAAGTTACTAAAAACTTTGAGGAAGCACCGTGCTGCTATTGGATATACTCTTGATGATTTTAAGGGTATTAGTCCTACTCTATGTCACCACAAGATTAAAACCGATCCTCACTTTAAACCAGTTGCTGATCATCAAAGGAGATTAAATCCTAAGATGAAAGAGGTCGTTAGAAAAGAAATATTAAAGCTTCTGGAAGCAGGAATCATTTATCCTGTTGCTCATAGTGATTGGGTAAGTCCAGTACATTGCGTACCTAAGAAGGGAGGTATCATCGTCGTTCCTAACAATAAGGATGAACTAATCCCACAAAGGAATATTACCGGCTATAGAATGGTGATAGACTTCCGGAAACTGAACAAGGCAACCAGGAAAGATCATTATCCTTTGTCGTTTATCGACCATATGCTAGAAAGGCTATCAAAGCACACCCACTTCTGCTTTCTAGACGGTTATTCAAGTTTCTCGCAGATACCTGTTGCACAATCTGATCAAGAGAAAACCACTTTCACCTGCCCTTTCGGTACCTTAGCCTATAGACGTATGCCTTTTGGCTTATGTTATGCACCTACCACCTTCCAAAGATGTATGATGGCTATATTCTCTGACTTTTGTGAAAAGATTGTCGTGGTTTTCATGGATGACTTCTCCGTTTGTGGGTCTTCCTTTGATGATTGCCTCAGCAACCTTGATCGAGTCTTACAGAGATGCGAAGAAACCAACCTCGTCTTGAATTGGGAGGAGTGCCACTTTATGGTTAATGAAGGTATCGTCTTAGGACACAAAATCTCCGAAAGAGGCATTGAAGTTGATAAGGCTAAGGTTGATGCAATTGAGAAAATGCCTTGCCCCACAGATATCAGAGGTATATGAAGTTTCCTAGGTCATGCTGGTTTCTATAGAAGGTTCATTAAAGACTTCTCTAAGATTTCTAGGCCTCTTACCAACCTCTTGCAGAAGGATGTTCCTTTTGTTTTTGATGAGGATTGTAAGGAAGCCTTTGAAATACTTAAGAAGGCTTTGATAACCGCACCTATTGTTCAACCACCTGACTGGAACTTTCCCTTTGAAATCATGTGCGACGCTAGTGATTATGCTGTTCGTGCTGTTATAGGACAAAGAGTTGACAAGAAGTTGAATGTCATTCACTACGCTAGTAGAACTTTAAACAGTGCCCGAAGAAACTATGCCACTACAGAGAAGGAATTTTTAGCAGTCGTGTTTGCATGTGAAAAGTTCAGATCTTACATAGTTGACTCCAAAGTCACTATTCACTCTGATCATGCTGTTATTAAGTACCTTATGGAGAAGAAGGACGCTAAGCCTAGGCTGATCAGATGATTTCTCCTGCTACAGGAATTTGATTTGCACGTCGTTGACCGAAAGGGTGCTCATAACCCTCCAGCAGATAACTTGTTTAGGCTACAGAATGTCCTTGATGACCCACTACCAATTGATGACAACTTTCCTGATGAGCAATTAAATGTCAACCGGATTTCACATAGTGCACCGTGGTATGCCGATTATGCAAACTATATCGTAGCCAAATACATACCACCCAGTTTCACCTATCAACAAAAGAAGAAATTCTTCTTTGATTTAAGACACTACTTTTGGGATGATCCTCACCTTTATAAGGAAGGAGTAGATGGTGTTATTAGACGTTGTGTGCCTGAACATGAACAGGGACAGATCTTGCAGAAGTGTCATTCCGAAGCCTATGGAGGACACCATGCTGGAGATAGAACTGCCCATAAGATATTGAAATCAGGTTTCTATTGGCCACTCTCTTCAAGGATGCCCGTGAGTTTGTCTTGTCTTGTGACGAATGCCAAAGAATAGGGAACATCAGTAAGCGTCAAGAGATGCCTATGAACTATTCACTTGTCATTGAACCATTTGATGTCCGGGGCTTTGATTCTATGGGACCCTTCCCGAGTTCCCAATGGGTACACTCACATCTTAGTTGCTGTGGATTATGTACTAAGTGGGTAGAAGCTATCCCCACTAAAAATGCTTATCACCACACCTCTATTAAAATGCTTAAAGAAGTCATATTCCCAAGATTTGGAGTCCCTAGATACTTGATGACTAACGGCGGTTCACACTTCATTCAAGGTATTTTCCGCAAGATGCTAGCTAAGTATCATGTCAACCATAGAGTTGCATCTCCTTATCATCCTCAGTATAGTGGTCAAGTGGAGTTGAGTAATAGGGAGATCAAGTTGATCCTACAAAAGACCGTCAATAGATCTCGAAAGAATTGGTCTAGCAAACTTGGCGATGCACTATGGGCGTATAGGACTGCTTATAGGAATCCCATGGGCATGTCACCGTATAAAATGGTTTACGGTAAGGCCTGTCATTTACCTATTGCGCTGGAACACAAAGCTTATTGGGCAATCAAAGAGCTCAACTTTGATTTCAAACTTGCCGGCGAGAAGCGGTTGTTTGATATCAGCTCGTTAGATGAATGGAGAGCCCAGGCATATGAGAATGCCAAGTTGTTCAAGGAAAAGGTTAAGATATGGCACGACAAACGAATATAGAAACGAGAGTTCAATGTAGGTGATTCTGTCTTGCTATACAATTATCATTTGATATTCTTTACAGGCAAGCTTCTCTCTAAATGGGAAGGTCCCTATGTTATCGAGGAAGTATATCGTTCCGGTGCCATCAAAATCAATAACACGGAAGGAAATTTTCCGAGAGTGGTAAATGGGCAAAGAATCAAGCATTACATCTCTAGTACTCCCATAAATGTTGAGACCAATATCATCAATGGCATAACTCTAGAGGAGTACATAAGGGATGTTTATCAGCCTATTTCAGACCTTGAAAACGAAAATGTATTTGTTTCGGCAAGAAATTGGACTCCGATACTTTTCCAATAGGAAATTTCTTCCGTTTTGGAATTTTTGGAAAATTAGAAAAATAAAAAGCAGTCCGGAGAGCGAACGAGGCAGCCACAAGCCCCCACTCCGCCACCACCCCCTGGTGGCTGTGGGCAAGCTTGTGGGCCCCTCGTGTGCCTCCCGGACTCCGTTTTCTTGTAGAGGACTCCTTCTGGCCCGGAAAAAGTAAATATATAGTCGCCCGAAGGTTTTGATCTCCGTATCATGCAGTTTTCCTCTATTTTCGTTTCGAGCTTGTTCTGCCATAGATCTAGGTCAAGATGTCTTCTCAAGATTCAGAGGAAGAGAGCTATGTGGATGACCACCTTGCTAACCCCAAGGTCTATGGGGACTTGGAAACATATGACTAGAACAGTGAGGAGGAAGAGGACTATGAGCCCAAAGGGAAGGAGCAAGCAAGTTCCGATGAAGAGGAGGCTCCTCTACCTCAACCTGCAAATCCCCATGTGGAGTTCAAGAAGTCAAGCCTCCCTGACCATAGGAAGAAGCCTAAGACCTTGTTTATCCCTTCTCGTTTCTTGCAGGAGAGTAAGTAGGAACTTTTCCATAGAGTGTTGAAACATGAGGAGGAAAATGACGATCTAAGGGAGCAAAACATTTTGCTCAAGTGGGAAATAGACAAGCTCAAGACTGCTCCAACAACACCACCATCACCTCCAAAGGAAGAGAACTAAGCATTGGTATGGGCAATCCCTTTGGCTTCTGCCAAGCTTGGGGGAGTTGCCCTGGTATCGTATCACCTTTATTTCTTTTGCTTTTACCTTTGTTTTAGTTCTTTCCTTTTCAGTTTTTATTTCTTCTTTTAGAGAAATAAATCTTTAGATTTTAGTTTGAGTCTTTTGCTTTTGTCTCTTCCCCTATGTATTCAAGCTTACGAGCTATATAATAAAGAGTGTCTTAGTTAAGGGCTTTGCTTTGTGCCATGATCAATAGTATGAAAAGAACGATAGCATGAAAGATCATGAGACGATCTTATGGAAAGTGATAACTTCACTTAGGAGACTTATGATGATTGAAACTTGTTGAGAATAAATCAACATGGACATTAGTCATTGTTGCAATTAATAAGAAGTAATAAGGAAAGAGAGGTTCACATATAAAAATATCATCTTAGACACTTTTTACAATTGTGAGCACTCACCAAACTATTACATGCCTAGGAGTAGATGTTGGACAAGGAAGACAACATAATGAATTGTGTTTGCTTGGTTCCAAACAATGTTATATGATTAGAGATCCCTTAGCATCTGACGATTGCTTCCACCTCATATTAGCCAAAACTCTCGCACCAAGTAGAGATACTACTTGTGCATCCATAAACCTCCAACCCACTTTTGCCATGAGAGTCCACCATACCTACCTATGGATTGAATAAGATCCTTCAAGTATGTTGTCATCGGTGCAAGCAATAAAAATTCATGTCTAATATGTATGATCTATTAGTGTGTGGAAAATAAGCTTTGTACGAACCTGTGATGAGGAAGACATAAAAGCGACAGACTGCATAATAAACTTCTTTGTCACAGGAGGCAATATAAAGTGACGTTCCTCCGCACTAAGAAGACACACATTCAAACCTCAAAAGCGCATGACAACCTCTGCTTCCCTCTACGAAGGGCCTATCTTGTACCTTTACTTTTTACCCTTGTAAGAGTCACGGTGATCTTCACCAATTGCCTTTTTGCCTTTGTCTTGGCTACCGTTACATGCTTGGGAAAGATCTATATTCATATATCAACTTGGAGTTGAGTACTCATGCTTTATTGTTGTTGACTTTACCCTTGAGGTAAATGGTTGGGAGGCAAAACTATAAGCCCCTATCTTCCTTTGTGTCCAGCTGAAACTTTGACACCATGAGTACCACGTGAGTTCTAACAATTGTGGAAAACAAAAGAGATGATTGAGTATGTGGGTTTGCCTTACAAGCTCTTATTTGACTCTTTCTGATGTTGTGATAAATTGCAATTGCTTCAATGACTATGGACTATTGTTGGTTACTTCTCGGTAAGGTTTTTTGCTTCATGCTTTGCTTTGTGAAGGAATTGTTACTTTCCCATAAGAATCTTTATGATGTATTGCTGTTCTATGTGTGATCATGATGCCCTCATGTCCGTATTATGTTTTATCGACACCTTCATCCCTCAACATGTGGACATGTTTATGGAACTTGGTTTTTCCTTGAGGACAAGCGAGGTCTAAGCTTGGTGGAATTGATATGTCTAGTTTGCATCATGCTTTCATGTTGATATTTATTGCTTTTTGGGCTGTTATATTACTTGTGGTACCATATTTATGCCTTTTCTCTCTCATTTTGCAAGGATTATTTGAAGAGGGAGAATTCAGGTAGCTGGAATTCTGGATTGGAAAAGGAGCAAATCCTAGTCCACTATTCTGCACATCTCCAAATGCCCTGAAAATATACGTGGATTTTTTCTAGATTATATTAAATATACTGGGCAAAAGAACTATCGGAGGGGGGCCACCAGGGCCCCACAAGCTTGCCCACCGCCACCACCCCCCTAGTGGCGCAGGGCACGCTTGTGGGCTGCCTGAAGGCCCACTAGCCCCCTATTTTGCTATATGAAACATCCTGGTCTAGAAAAAATCAAGAGGGAGCTATTTCGTGGTTTCGCCGCCGCCACGAGGCGGAACTTGAGTAGATCCAATCTAGAGCTCCGGCAGGACGATCCTGCCGGGGAAACTTTCCTCCCGGAGGGGGAAATCATCGCCATCGTTATCACCAACACTCCTCTCGTTGGAGGGGAGGCATCTTCATCAACATCTTCATCAGCACCATCTCCTCTCCAATCCCTAGTTCATCTCTTGTAACCAATCTTCGTCTCGCAACTCCGATTGGTACTTGTAAGGTTGCTAGTAGTGTTGATTACTCTTTGTAGTTGATCCTAGTTGGATTACTTGGTGGAAGAATTTATGTTCAGATCCTTGATGCTATTCATTACACCTCTGGTCATGATTATGATTATGTCTTGTGAGTAGTTAGTTTTGTTCCTCGGGACATGGGACAAGTCATGCTGATAATAGTCATGTGAATTTGATATTCGTTCGGTATTTTGATATGTTGTATGTTGTTTTTCCTCTAGTGGTGTTATGTGAACGTGTGGTGTTATGTGAACGTCGACTACATAACATTTCACCATATTTGGGCCTAGAGGAAGGCATTGAGAAGTAGTAAGTAGATGATGGGTTGCTGGAGTGACAGAAGCTTAAACCCTAGTCTATGCGTTGCTTCGTGAGGGGCTGATTTGGATCCACTAGTTTAATGGTATGGTTAGACTTTGCCTTAATTCTTCTTTTGTAGTTGCGGATGCTTGCGAGAGAGGTTAATCATAAGTGGGATGCTTTTCCATGTAAGGGCAGTACCCAAGCGCCGGTCCACCCACATATCAAACTATCAAAGTAACGAACGCGAATCATATGAACATGATGAAACTAGCATGACAGAAATTCCCGTGTGTCCTTAGGAGCATTTTTCCTCCTATAAGACTTTGTTCAGGCTTGTCCCTTGCTACAAAAGGGATTGGGACACTTGCTGCACCGTTGTACTACTTGTTACTTGTTACTTTGTGCTTGCTACGTTTCACCTCGCTACACAATCACTTATTACCTTGCTGAAATCCGTTTATCAAAGCCTTGTGCTCCTCGTTGGGTTCGACACTCTTACTTATCGAAAGGACTACGATTGATCCCCTATACTTGTGGGTCATTAGGCAGCAAGCAGCGCTGGGGCGGCGGCACCTCCGGAGGCCCTCGCCCTGTTGGGCGAAGACACGTAGCTCAGGCGTGGGGCCCTGGCCAACGCCCTGGACTTGCTCGCCTAACTCGATGCGGATTTCTTGGACGGTGAGATGCGCCTAACCATGGTGCGTGCGAGGTTGGTTGCACGTTGGCGCCAACTTGAGGCCTCCACAAAGGAGGTCCAAGGCGAGGCCGAGGCCGCTCGCATGGAGGGCCAGCGGGAGGCAGCCGAGGCAAAGGCCTCCTGCGCAAGCAACCTTGTTGAGGCCTTATTGAGAAGGAGGTGCTCGCCAAGCGCTACGAAGAAGCAGATGCCGACATCAAGGTGCTTCAGGAGGCTGTCAAGGCTCGTGAAGGGAAGCTCGCCGACCTTGAATCCGAGCTAGCGAAGGCGGCGACCGAGCAGGTCGCGGAGCGCGGGTGCCCGGAGGTGCTTTAGCACGAGGTGGACGAGGCTTGGGATGCCCACACGAAGCAAGTCTCCGAGGCCAGCGCCAAGATGACCTCTCAGGAAGAGGATGTCCTGGCCGTTGCCGATGCGAAGGCGGCAGTGGCCCATGCCACGCTCTCCTCTACGGAACTCAGGGCCCGCCATGCCCCGAGCTCTATATGCAAGCTGGGCTCGAGTCTCCCTTCGTTCCTTAGGACGCCGGCTATGTCGAGTTTTCTTCCAAGCCTAGGAGGGCGTGGCCAAGAAGGTGGGCAGCATCCTGGAGGAGGAGTGTCATGACCTTTTCTCCATGGCAGTGACCAGTGACCCGCCTCTTGATCCATCTCCACCTTCGCGATCCCCACGTCGAGTTCGAAGAGCTTATGTACCCCGTGCCCGAGTAGTCCTGCAGGCGACTTGGTGACCACAATGGAGGACCATGTGCATACGCTGCTGGATAAGTTCTCCTGCGACGGTGACACGGAGCCCCCTGCCTTACCGTGAAATAAATTATCCTTGCCTCGGGAAGGCATCACACAACGTATTTATTCTATGGAAAATTTTGAATTCTATAATAACTGCTTGGGATTCGTAATGTCTATTTCCACGCTTGGTTTTCCTCTGGCTTGCGTTTGTGTTCTGTGTCGGTAGGGACCAACCCTACGTATATCTAAATCACCACTAGATCACCACGAGGTGAGAGGATACAAGACTAATGAAGGTCCTGAGTTGCAATGCGACTCACTCGAGGGCCTTCGCGTTCGCCTCTGGAAGCCTTTGCACTCTGCATCGGTAGGTCCCAACCATGCACGTATCTCAACCATCACTTGGTAACCAGGGGGTGAGAGGCACAGGACTAGTGAAGGTCTTGAGTCATGATACCTAGGAACACCCTCTTGACGCGCAAGCAACTCCCTCGAGGGCCCTAGTACTCACTAGTAGGAGCCTTTGCACTCTGCCTCACCAGGGCCCAACCCTGCGTGTATCTCAACCGCCACTAGGTCACGAGGGGTGAGAGGCTACAGGAATAGTGAAGGTACTGAGTCACGATGCTCAGGAACCCCCCTCGACGCGTAAGCAACTCCCGTTCCGTGAAAAAGGCCTTGGACTCTACGTCGGCAGGGCCGAACCCTGTGCGTATCTCAACCGCCACTGGGTCACCAGGGGGGTGAGAGGCTACAGGGCTAGTGAAGGTACTGACTCGCGATGCTCAGGACCCCTCTTGATGCACAAGTGGCTCTCATACAGATGAATTGGTCAGAGCGCCATGCGCTTGCCCGATTACGCTTGGGTGTCGCACGGAATACTAGACACCAAGAACCGCACAAGGTGACGTGCACGAGGGTGAGCCTTTGAGACAAAGCTCGATCGCTTGGATTTTTCAGCTCTGCACGGATGAACCGGACCACACGTACCGTGTCCTAGCCCCACCCGTGTGAGGTACAAGGGGAAGGTGGTGAGCGTGGAGCTCTAACGATCCTCCCCTACGCGATGCATAGGACTTCCACTTGGGCATGGGCATAGTCGCGGTTCGACAGTAATTCCTCCAGCATGGAGAATGGGGACTTCTACTTGGACCCGGGCGGGAACCCCTTCCAAGACCAGGATGCAGCTCGACATGGGCTTCCACTTGGGAGGCTCCGGGGCATTACAGCCACAAACTCGTTATTATGTGAGAGTGTCACGGGGGCCGATTACTGAGGTGTCGGATACCCCAGACACAAGGCTCAGGAGCTCCTAGTCTCAGTCTTCAGGTGGGTAGCGCCTCATTCTCAGCGCATCAGTGCGCTTACGAAACATGCAACATGGGGGCGACATGCGCTGGGCGATCATCACGAGGCCACTGCACGAAGATGTTTGGCACCTAGGACCCCAGGAGGTGACGTGTATGGGGGTAAGCCCTTCATTCAGAGACGAGTTACTCGGATTTAGCGACACTGCAGGTACGAACCCAAGCACAGAATTCGTGCCATGTTCCTTCATGGAATGATCAAGCAGAAACCATCTGTTGCATAGCGCCCGAGGTGACGAAGCGCCAAACCAACACCGATGCATTTCAAGTAAACAACATAAGTTTTGAAGGGAAATGACATGGTTTACCACACAAGCAAAAAGCGGGAACTTCATGAGGGCGGGCCCGAGCATGACGATAGCGCAGCGTGAAGGGTGACCTCAATCTTTAGTGAAACAGAGCTTCACATTGTGATTGCGTTGTCGTTGGAGCTCCAAGTTTCTTGACGAAGCGCATCGTGAAGGCCAATCCCTCAGGGGTGTGCCGCCTCCCGCAGCCCTGGAGGCTCACGAGGCCCCGGCGCCACATGAGGCATCGGTGCGAGTCGTGCCAACATTTGGAAGGTATCAATGGTGTTCTCTAGGCTGAAAAGCATGAGGACACGGTCACCAGGGGTGCCTCGGCCTAGCCCAACGCATGCAGACCAGAAGGAGCTACGAGAAGCGACCCCATTGAGGCCCGTGACGTCAATGCACATGCGGACCTCCACAGTACCCTCGGGGGTGATAAGCAACTGATGATGCGCTCTGCATGGCGCCCGTCGGGCATGACATGCGCCTTCTGCAGCTTGTCGATCTCCTAGGCGATGAACTGATGCGCCCCCGGTGCCCTACGTCATACTCCTTGCTCACGGGGGCCCGTGTTTAGGCACGCCTCCAGGTGGTGCCCGAGCACCTCTCTCGGTGTAGGGGCCAGGTCAGATGCCTTCCAAGTGGAAGCCCTCAAGCCTGACCCGAAGGAGACGTCAGGTGCGCCTTCCTACGCTAGAAGGGGGAAAGCACCCGCAGCATGTGTGGGGCTTGCGACCTTGGCCACGGCTACCTAACCCTTTGCTTTGGTGAAACCACGGGAGGTCACATCGCCTCCAGCATTGTCAAAACGCTCTACTGCAGCGTCCCTGTAGGCGCACTCGAGGAGCAAACCATGTCCCTCTTGTCGTAGGACACGTTGATGATGCTAGTGTCACCCGGCGTCTTGAGGATGTTGTAGCGGTGGTAGACCGCCGCCATGAACTTGGCCAGTGCCGTTAGCCCAAGATGGCATTGTACGGGAGGCTGATGTGTACTACATCGAAGTCCATGTGCTCGTTGTGATAGTTGTCGCGCGTGATGAAGGTGACTCGAAGGCAGACCTGCCCCAGCGGAGTGGTGGAGTCATTGGTCACCCCAGAGAACAGCCTGGTCAGCATCAGATGGTCGTACAAAACCTGGAGCGTGATGAAGGTTTCAATAGAGAGTACGTTGAGGCCCGCGCCTCCATTGATGAGAGTCTTGGTGACCGCCACGGTGCTAATGGTGGGAGTGCACATAATGAGGAGCATGCTCGTGACAGCCACACACTTGAGGTTGTCCCCGGTGTCGAAGGTGATGGCCTACTGGGACCACTTGAAGGGCTTCGCGGCCCCCGGCCTCGGGAGGACAACCTTCACCTTGAGAGAGAGCTTCTTGAATTGACGGTTGGACGAGGGGATATGGGCACCACTGAGAATGCAAGCCCTCGCTCGAGGCTCCTGATAGGCCCCGACCTCATCGTCGCATTGGTTGTCCTCCTTCCTCCTTGCTGGCAGGGCAGGGAGTGGAGGGAGTAGTGCGTTGTCCCAAGGGCGCATCTCACGAGGCTGTTCACGCGGTCCGTTATCACGAGGCCACTCGTACCATCCCCGGCGAGGGTTTACATTGTGGTTGTCCCATCTACCACTGATGTGGCCAGCACCGCGGTCATTGTGCTCCGGGCGCCAGCCAACCTGCTAGCCCTGGAGGACGCTGAGCTCATGGCAACCTTTGGTGTTGTTGGTGTGCAAGTCGTGGTAGATGCAGAACGGGTGGCATTCCTTCTTGGGCACACTCCGCTCGCGGCCACACTTATCCTCAGGTTCATTCGCAAGCACGGAGGATCCTTTGCACTTGACCTCCTTGGCATTGGCCTTGTCGTCCTCGGGCGCGTTGTCAGGCTTCTCGTGGGCGAACTGACGGTCTTCCTCGACCTTGGTGCACTTGTCGGCTAGGTTGAATAGATCCATGGTCGTGCTCAGGGTGTCATTTATGGCGAGCTTTTCACATATCTTGAGGTCCTAGACGCCATTGTTGAATGCCATGATGACTGCCTCGCCCGTGGCGCACGGGATCTTGTTGCGCACCTGGCTGAATTGCTGGATGTACTTGCAGATGGTCTCACTAGGGTGCAGCTTCATGCGTCGCGGGTCGTTGATGGAGAGTGGATGGTCGTACGAGCCCTTGAAGTTGGTGATCAATAGCTCACAAAGGTTTCTCCACGAAGAGACCGGGTCCTCGGTCAAGTTCAGGAGCCAGGACCATGCGTCGTCTTTGAGAAGCATCGGAACACAATTTGCCATGACCTTGTCATTTTCGCTCGCTGATTCGATGCTCACGGCGTAGAGTTGGAGGAACTCTGCCGTGTCAAGGGAGCCATCATAGCGCGAGGGAGGGTCGGGTTTGAACTTGGTCGGTTAAATCACCGTACGCAGCTCGTGGGTGAAGTCCCGGCAACCCATGGTGCTTGAGTGGCCGCCTTGCGCGAGGGCGGACCGGTTCTGGTGTCCCGCCACCATGACATCCTGGACGACCCAGTCCAGGCGTTGACGCTTCTGCTCGAGGACCGCACGTGCATCGAGCGGAGCCTCGTGTCGAACGATCTGGCAGTTGTCTCCTTCTTATTTGGCACGCGGTGATGGTTTGTGAGGTAGGTCTGGCAGTTGTCTCCTTCTTATCTGGCAGTTGTCTCCTTCCCTGAGCCTCCTCTTCATCGCAGTATGAAGGGGGGCGAAGTAAGTGAGAGAGGGTTTCTAGGCCTCTCTGGTGGTGGCGACGAGATGGGTGATGCGGGCCAACCATGCGTCATAGCCAGCGTCCACCGGGCAAGCTAGAAGCACCTTGCGTGTCATGATCAGCACCGCTTGTGCATTCACCCGCTCAAGACAGGAGTGGGAGGAGGAATCCATGTCGGTGTGTCCCTCCCGCTGCACGGAAGGGTGCACAGATGAAGCTTGTTGCTCGCGGGCTGCGGGGTCATCGGTTGCGGCCTCGGCCCCGGCGGAGTGACGGCAGGTGCAAAGGCCTGCGAGTGCGGTCACCACGACCCACGGAGCTCTGCGGTCAGCATGCACATGCCGAGCGTCATCCATGGGGTCGGTGAAGTCAAGAGCGAAACCGGAGTTGAAGAACGGATGTGCACCCCTACCTGGCACGCCAAATGACGGAATCGGGGTTCCGCAGACCGAGAAAGGTTCGAACTCTGGGGTACACTTGCTCTTCTACCGTGCTCTCCCTCTCATCTTAAGTGCGTCTCTCCAACAGCTCGAGCTAAGGAAGGCGAACAAGAACACGCGAGCTGGTTACCCAGGTCCGACCCACCATGTGGTGTAAAACTCTACTCCTCCTTGTATGGGATTGCTTGAGGTGGAAGATGAGTACAAAGGCAGGTTCTTTCCCTAGTGAATACGATTGCTATTGGATCCCCGCTACAGAGGCCGGGCCTCTCTTTATACTAGCCTTGGTCCTCTTCCCTCGAAAACACACTCCGCAAGAAGGGTTGCCAGGACGACCATTTTGAAAGGGGACGGGATTGCAGCCTTCCCTGACAAAGGTAGTCTTCGCGTGCAAAATCCCTTCTTCATGACGCCCTGGTGGGCTCAGGGGTAACCTACGCCCTGCCGAGCCTCTAGCTTTGGACCACTTTCACCAATCGGGAAACCTTTTGGGATTGCTTTGGGAACCCCCGGCTGGCACGGCTCCCTTAACACCAAAGGGAAAAGCTTCTCTGTCTATATATGCCTGCTGGCACCAACCCTGGCACCATGCAGCGTGGCTCACGTCACCCATGTGAGGAGGTTGGACCATGCAACCTCGGTAGGCCACCCTTACTAAGTCCGACCCTTAGGGGAGGATCTCTAGGAGGCGACTTCTTGATGCGAGCCTCGCGGGGAACAACCTCGGGGGAACTAAATGATCAGCACCTCGCGAGAAGGGACCCTCGCAAGGGCTGAACCCCTGGGCCTTAACGGGAGCATCCATAGGCCCATAGATTGCATCGGTCCCTTGGTTGTAGGCATGCGGGCCTAGGTACCCCTAGTCTCGGAGCCCCGACACAGAACAACTCAGTTGTTTCGCCTCTGTTTGGACGATGTGGCTCAGGTCATCGGCATCTGGGGGCCGAACATAGGCGCCCTAGAAGTTTGCCCTAAGGGCCTCCTCCATTTCCTCCGAGCGTCCAATAGAATTTCGAGCAAGGTTGTGGATCCAATGACTTGTTAGTTCTTTCATTTTGGGCAACATATATTTAATGGAGTGGAGGTCATCACCTCGGGCCGTATGTATGTGGAGAAGGAAGTCTTCTATCTAGACGGTAGGGTCAGTTGTGTCATTATATTGATCCATATTTATGGGTTTAAACTCCTTAGGGAACTGGTGCTCCATCACCTTGTGTGTGGAACATGACGGATGTGCCGGTGCTCCATGCTGAGGCATATCTTGGCGGGTAAAGGAGATTGCCCATGTTCGCTGTCGTTCTCGAGCTCACCCTTGCCTATCCAACCCGGCCTTGTATCCATCAAGATCGGCCGGTGTATGCTCCCTAGCTCCGTAGATGGATTAGTGCAGGGATCTATCCTCATGAATCTTTGTGCATAAGTCAAAGTCTTCGGGGTAATCAACCAACATTTTGCCGTGAGGGCGACTTTTTGCATATGGCTCTCTACGTGCCTCTATTTTTCGATCATGTCCACTGGGTGGACGATCGTCATGGCCTGTAGTGCCCTAACCAAGGGGCTCATTCTTTGCCTCCTCGTTGTCAAAATCGGGTAGCAACTTCGAATATGGGTATGATTTTACTGTCGTGCTCCGGGCTTCGGGTTGTTCTTTGGCTGCAAGGACCTGTGTCCATTTGTTGTTCAACGCATTTTCATGAGTTTGCAGCTCCTGTTATTTCTTCTTCATGCTTTGCGATGTATCTATAAGCCAACGTTGGAAGCACATTTTCTCGGTCGGGTCTTTGGGGAATTTGAAGTCCTCACGCCCTAAGTTGTTGTCATCCTTGGATAGGGGAAGGCAATCCTCGTCGGACTTGTGAACAAATGCTCCTAGTCCCCTGTGATCATCCACTAGTGTGGTCACGTATCTTTTTGGTTGAGCGGGCATGGCTTCATAGTTTTTGTCCTGGTTATCGGCCTCGTTGGGGCGTCATCTCTGTCCGCATTACTCGCCGGTTTATTTTTACGTCTATTTTTACCCTTCAGCTTCCTCTCGGGGAGACGATGTTTGGAGCTTCCCTTGGGATGCTCCTTGGGGTCTTTCTTCGGAGTGCCTACCATATAAACATCACAGGTAGATGTGGCATCCCAATCCCCTATACGAGGACTCTTCATTCGTGTTGTCATTGTCTTCGTCCACGTTGGCGTCCTCATTCGACACAATGTCGAGCATGTGAGTTAAATCGTCGATCATAGCGACTAATTGTGTGGTGGGTGGGATGAGAATTTCCTGATCATCGGCTTTACATCTAATCTGATCGTACACCGCAGGTGGGATCGCCAAACCCTGGATTCATTCGATCATCCCGTTCAACTGTGAGAGCTCTTCAACATCGGGTGCATGTTGATAGGTTGAGCTGATTTGCAGGAGTTTATTTGGGTTTCTGGACGAGTACTTATTTCTTAGGCCATCCTGGGCTGGTTTTAGATTGTCTACCAGGGTGGCTTGTCTAGGGACCATGGCTTGGTCTGAAGAGCTGGCCAGCTCCGTGCTATCTTATGAAGAGGCATTGGCCAAGTAAACCATAGTGGTTGCCGGATCCAGCTCCAGGAATGGCTCTACCGGGAGGTCCAATCAGGGGACCAAACTAGAGACTAGGTCCGAAGTGTCCATGCCCAAGGGATCCTTATATTGATCTACGACCCATTCCGATTAAACTTGGTCATCTAAGGCATCGACAATGTACTCGAGACTTCCAAACATGATGACATGATCCGGGGTAAATGACTCAACGCGGTCGAGATGACTGGATGAATTGGCGAATAGCACTATACTATCGTAGGAAAAGAGTTGGCTGGGGGAGAAGATGTCCCTGCTATAAGAGCATAATCTTCCCTGAGTAGTTTTGTTGGTTGATAACAACACCTTTGCGGACTAATTTTGTGCTTTGAGCTTTCAAAGATTATCAAGTGGTACGAGACGGTTAGTCGTCCCCTCGGATGTTAAACGAGAAGGCGGAGTACTTCATATAAGTTAGAATTGGTGGACTTGAGTCATAGGATAGTCTGTACTATCAAGAGGGGGTCCGCATTTGGAAAGGTTGGGAGAATCTCTCACGTACACATTATTCACCACCCTACCTCCTCAGCAAGTTTGAGCTGTCCTCTTGAACCTGGGTAAGCGAAAATACCGCTGAGAGTTGAGCGCTACTACTGCTTGGGCGAAAGTACCGCTGGATCTGAGCGGTACTACCGCTCCCTACTTCCGGCCTCTCTTCCTTTTATGTTGTTCATTTTTCGATTCTGCTTAGCAATTATTTTTGAGGAGAAGTACCGCCCTGAGTGGTACTTCTGCTCTGCCTCCCCTGTTTCTTGAGTGGGGGTAGTACCACTGGTAGGAGCGGTAGTACCGCTCCAGCAGAACTACACCGCTTCCCCCTGTCGCTTGTCTTTTGGCTACCCGACCTTTTCTACCGTGCAAGCGGTAGTACCGCTCCCCGAGTGGTCATATCGCTCCTGCATGATTTATGGGCAAAAAATGGTCATATTTCTCCTCCACTATATAAGTGGGTCTTCTTCCCGTGGAGACTCACCTTTTTCCACCCAAAATCTCCATTGTTGCCCCCAAGCTCATTCTTGCCCGATATCCTTCCCTAGCCAATGATTCTTGTTGATTTTCTAGGTTTTGGAGGAGAAGGCCTCGATCCACACTTCCACCAAGATATATTTGATTATCCCCACTAATCCCTTAAAGATCCTGTTACTCTTGGGTGTTTGAGCACCCTAGACGGAAGAGGTCACCTCGAAGCAATATTCCATTGTGGTGAAGCTTCATGGTCTCATTGGGAGGCTCCAATAAAGGTGTGGAGATTTCCCCAACCTTGTTTGTAAAGGTTCGGTCATCGTCTTCAAGGGCACCACTTAGTGGAATCACTACACCTCGCATCGTGTGAGGACATGCGGAGAATACGATGGCCTTAGTGGCATCTTGGGGAGCATTGTGCCTCCACACTGCTCCAACGGAGACGTACTTCCCCTCAAATGGAAGGAACTTCGGAAACACATCCTCATCTTCATTGGTTCCACATGTGGTTATTTCTTACCTTTACTTGTATTTACTTCTTGCTTACTATTGTTGGACTTAACATCATATAGGTTGCTAACTTAGTTGCATATCTAGACAACCTATTTGTTGCTAAACTTAATTTCTTAAAAGAAACGTGTAAAATTTGTTAGTTGCCTATTCAACCCCCCCCGCCTTCTAGTCAACCATATCGATCCTTTCAATTGGTATCAGCACCTCGTCTCTTTATTCAGGGTTTCACCACCCAAAGAGTATGACTAACGGTGAGGTTACACAGGTGGAGTTGCTTGAGGCATGTGTTGCAAACTAGGTCTCACAAGAGGACCTAAATGAGGCCATATCCACATTTAGATCCTCAGTGGCTATCGAGGTAAAGAACATGCTTAAGTATTTCCTTGATAATTTCATATTGTCTACCGACCCGTTGCGTGTGTTTAATCCCGCAAGTTTGGATACAGGGACCAATTCCGAACAGGAAAATGCAAGTAGTGATAGAGATAAATTGCCTCAAGGAACAAGTGGGTCAAATACCTTTGCCTCGGTTCCCCCTCCCATGGTCTATGGAGGACCAGTTCACCCACCACATGTTATTAATCTCGGTCCTCCACCTAAGGTTATGAAGAATGATTTTGCTAACTGGGTTTTTCGTATAAAGGCTCATTTGAATCATAGCTCAAGACAACTTTGGAGAGTCATTGAGCAATGCTATTATCCACATGATCCGAGAAACCTCACTCCAAGAGAAGAGGTTGACAATCAGCTCAATCACTCCGCCTTGTTCATCCTTCAAGCAGCTGTTCCTATTGAAGATCTTGCTCATTTGCGTCCCTTCACTCGTGCCAAAGATTGTTGGGAGCACATCATTTCTATGTAGAAGGGAAATTCTAGTATTCAACGGTCAAACTATGAGGTGATTCTTGATGAGGCCGATGAATTTGTTATGATTGAGGATGAGGTTCCTCGTGAGCTCCATCAAAGGGTGACAACAATTCTAGGTGCTCTTCAAGATCATGGAAGAAAATATGTGGATGAAAATTGGATCAAGCGTAAGTTTCTCAAGGACATTATGCCTTTCGACAAATCCATGTCCTCCGTCATTTGTCAGAGACCAGACTTTCACTCCATCTCCTCAACTGATGTGTTGGATGAGTTCATTGCCTTGAACACATTGAACAAGACCGCTGACAATGCTCTAGCTCATGTTAAACGGTCAAGAAAAGACTCTCCCAACCTTGCTTTTAAGGCCAAGGATGCTTTGGAGGAAGATGAAGAATAAGAAGAGGAATTGTGTCCCGAAGACACCAAGTACGCTTATCACGAGCGTGTGGTTCTTGCCTCAAGACAGTTTTGGGGCAGCAAGAGAAACTCAAAGCCCAACTTCTCCAAGAACAACTCAAATGGGCCCAAAGGAAAACAACGTGTGAGGACTTGCTACAACTGTGGCAATGTGAGACACTTTGTGGCTAACTGTCGTTATGAGGAGAGGGAAGACAATGGTGGCAAACTTATTCGCGAAGGCAAGGCAAAGCCCTTCCCCAACAAGAACAACTTCTTCAAGAACAAGCACCAAAACGTGTTGGTGCCTCAAGAAGATTATCTATCCGATGAGGATGATGATGATGATGCAAGTGGTGAAGTATTGGGAATGGCCACGGTGGCCATTGCATCTTGTTCCCCAAGCAAGGTGTCCCTCTTCAACGCCCCCAGCCAGAACCGCATTGCCAAGTGCCTTATGGCCAAGGCATCCAACAAGGTAACCTCCAACATCAAAACTAGCATTTCCACTATCCCCTCTCCTAAGGTCAATGGAGATGAACAAGACGAGGTTAATGGTGAAGGAAACCCCTTCGATAACTTCATGAGAAAATTCAAGGGTAAAACCAAGAAACACTTTGTTGCTCTCTTGGAACAACTCAGAGAGGCTAATGACCCCATCGAAACTCATGAAGAAACTATTTATACTTTTGAGCTCTCTAGTGCTCTTGAGTAAGAGCAAGGGCTACGTTTGACTCTTGAGGAGTCAAACAACGATGACCTTGCCAAATTACAAAAAGATCATGATCATGCTCTTGTTCTTACTCGTGTGATTGAATCTGAAAAGGTTGCACTTGGGGTTGACCATGCCAAACTCAAGAAAGAACTTGACATACTTGACAGGGCTCACAAGGCCTTGAAGAGTGCTCATGCTTCGTTGAAGGAGTCTCATGCCCAACTCCATGTAAAACTTACTAAGGAGATAGACACATGTACTCCATTTGTTTCAATTGATAATGAACATGGTACTAACCCATGTTGTGAGCATGTACATCTTCTGGATGAGAATGCCAAACTACAAGAGCAGCTTGAGAAAGGCCTTGTCACATGCATTCAAGGCGAACAGAATCTCAGTGATCTCTTAAGCAATCAAAAGGAAGTGGTTGTAAAGGGAGGAGTTGGGTTTGCTCCCAGGGAAAAGAAGAACTAGAAGATCAAGACCAAGCAGCTTCCCTTGTTTAAAGAATCCTTTGTCAAGGCTAGGGAGGGTACTCAGAAAAAGGAGAATAGAAAATCTAAGTGTTGTAATGTCAAGAAGGGCAAAGCCCTCCCCCCTAACAATGTGGGTGACTTTAACCCATCTTATGTTTTTTGCCGTGCTAGTGATTGAAACGACTTTGCTAAATTTGTTGGTTCCCCTTACGAGTACATTCAATGGTCTATCAGGGATCCTAAGACCCTTGTTACTAACCTGAAAGGACCCATTAAAGAATGGGTACCTAAATCCAAGCATTGATCTTACGCAAGAGTTTGCTTCCGGTAGGGTGTTATGGTTTCTTGATAGTGGAGCAACAAATCATATGACCGGAAGCAAGGACATGGTGGTGGACTGTCGGGCGGATAACCCCGGGGTAGGCTCATCGAGCCTGCTCCTTTGCCTTCTACCATGAAGGAACAACATGATACATTCTACAAATCCCAAGTCCCCCTGGTCGGCTAGGAAGCACCAGCCGGCTAGGGGTGAGACGGCCAACTCTCTGGCCGGCCAGGAAGCCCCTGCCGGCTAGAGGCGAGATAGTTACGTCCCTATGAGTGTCTAGGCCAAGCCGGCCGGCTAGAGGAGAGGCGGTCGTGCCCAGGCCGGCTAGTTAAGCAACTAGCCGGCTAGGGAGCTCAAGTCACATCAGGCCGTAGGTCATGACGAGACCCTACGGTTGAAGGTGGCTACGCGTCAGCCAAGGTAATGGATCGGGGTGCACGGCAGGTACAGCGTCGGTGGCCATGCCACTGACCTCCTCCGTCTCTGATCCAGTATCGTGCAGAGTGTCGGCCCGTCAAACTCCCACTCCATTACTGGACTCATCGTGGGAACAATGGAGACGACCGTACTGACGGCCCATGACGAATCTCGCTGGACGATGCCGGACGTACCACACGTGTCCTGCATCAACCTTACTGGCTAGCCGGCGGGTCCCACAACCAGACGGGACTTCGTAGCCGGTGGACCCCTCCAGCGACAAGACAAGACCCCCGTGGGCCCCCCTGGCCAGCCGGCGAGGCTGCCAGCCGGGTCCCATTTCTATATTTTTATCCTTATGGTAGGTCGGTGGGTTCGTCTATAAGACCCATCGGCTCCCCTCCATGGAGAGGGTCGGTCAACTTCATACACACACACACCACACAAGAGAGGTAGACGTGAGCCGGCTGCTCCTTCTTCCTCATCCACAGAACATCTCAAGGAGCACATTGTAGCCTCATTGATACATCATACATTCTGGCAGGATTAGGGGTGTTACCTCTACGGAGAGCCCTGAACCTGGGTACATCGTGCGTTCCATGCTTGTACCATCCTCGTTCCCAACGCCCTCCGGTGCCACTTCGGTTCCCACCATCTTTAGCCTAACCATGGCTTATGTTGTGAGTAAACTCCGACATTTGGCGCCCACCATGGGGCCGTCCGCGGCATCAGCTGGATTTACCCGATGGGCGGGGCACTAAGCTTACACCACTGGATGCATCACGTCCGGACCGATCAGCATGCCCGTGGAGCCTGCTCTTGAGGAGGCTTCACCGATGTTGATCGACGTCCCAGTCTGTCATGCTGATTCTGATGGGGAGTGTGACGATGAGTCACTCCCGAGCGTCGTCATCGCTGCTGTTGAGAACCGTTGTGTTCTCTGCCGCGACTTGCGCCTCAACGATGGCCTTTGCTACCCTGGCGAGGACTTCGACGTTGAGGCGTTGTGCGCCAGCTTCAGTAGGCTCTCCCTCGCGGAGACGCCTACGTTCGACGTGTACCTTAGTAATGTCCTCATCTTCGACGGTCCATCGTCGTTTGTGGGTTACCTACCCCGTATCACGTCGCCGTCGTCTCCAACGTCGTGGAGGTGATGGTCATTCGTGCCGGCACCAGCACGGCTCACGGCAAGGCGTGAGCCGACGCTGGTGATCCTGCTGCGGTATCAGCCGACACGCTTCATGCCGCCCTTGCCGGCTTGAAGACGCCCATCGCCACCTCCACAAACCCCACCGACGTGTGGGCCTCGCAAGAGGAGGCTCGCAGGCAGATCTTGGAGGAGGGGATGGCATCGCCATGGCTAAACGTCGGATGGAGGCCGCGCAGCGTGAGTATAACTGCGCTTACGGCCTCACTCCGGTTTCCGAGTGTCCTAGCCGGCTTGGCGCGGTCCGCGGCTGCGGCTGGGTCATTGCCGAGATCCTAGGCGGCAAGCTGCCCATCTACGAGACTCATGCGGCCAACTTACGGGCTACGCAGGCGGCCATAGCAAAAATGCCAGACTTGGAGAGCGAGGAGCGTGCCCTTCAGGAGAAGCGGGTCAAGGATCTCCTTGACACCACCAATGAGCAGCAGACACAACTTGACCCTATTCACGTACAGTCCGAGTCTCCCGGACCCAATCCCGGAGCATGCCATAACCCCAACGGTCGTCATCAAGCCGAGGGGTCTTCCACGCATCGCACTTCCAGCCAGAAGGGCGAGGGCATCCGAGACAGGCGTTCTCAGCGCCAGAGCGAGCCGATGTCAAGCCGGCGTCGCAGGGATGATGAGAGTGATTTGGTGTCTGAAGTTCCTCGTCCGGGGAGGGCCCATGCTAATGGTTCACAAGACACACATCCGATCTCAGCTCTGATCGGTCCTCACATCCCACACAGCGACAACGATGCTCGCAAGCGCCTCAACGCCCTGGCGCAATCATCTCTCCTAGAAGAGGACGGCCCCATCGGTCCGGTGTGCGTTGGCCCCTGGATCCGAGGGGAGCCGTTTCCCTGAGGCTTCACTCTCCCTCGGGACACCCCAGGTATAATGACACAGCCAAGCTGGAAGACTAGCTGATCGACTACACCACTGCAGTCGGCATCGCCCGGGCAACAAGTGCGTAGCCATCCACTACGTGCCACTCATGCTGGTCGTCTCGGCTAGAACATGGCTTAATAGCCTTCCAACCGGCAGCGTCAACTCATGCGTTAATTTCGAGGAGGCGTTCGTCCGCAACTTCACTGGCACCTACAAGCACCCTGGCCGGCCTTGCGAGCTAGCCATGTGCGTCCAGAGGCCCGACGAACCACTTCGCGACTACGTCAAGCGTTGGACCGAGCTGTGCAACTCCTGCAAGGGAGTGCATGAGGTACATGCCATCCAGTACTTCATCGACGGCTGCCAAGACGGCACTCTCCTCAAGCACAAGCTCATGTGCTCCGAGCCCACCTCTCTGGTGGTGCTAATGGCCAAGGCGGACAAGTACGCCACGGCAAACTCCGCGATGTGGGTCAAGGTGACCTCCTCGGACAAAGTTGTCCCCACGCCGACTACTCCCAAGCCGGCTGGTAACAATCGAGGAGGCCAGAACATCAACAAGCGCAAGGCGTATCAACTTGATTCACGCTCCAATAACAAGCCGGTGGCCAACATGGAGGGAGATGCGCCGCCTACTCAAGCCGGCTCTCAACGGAGGCGGACTGGCAAGAACGACTGGCAGCCCAAGCTCAGCTTAGAGCAAATGCTTGACATGCCCTACAAGATGCACACTGAGGCGAAGCCCGCTACCCATACCCTTCGACAGTGCAGCTTTGCACGACGACTGTCACAAGGAGAGGGCCAGTCGGCTCCCCCAGGTGCAGCTGCAGCACCTCATGCTTCGGCTCCTGGTCCAGCTCCAGCTCCGCCGCCACCACCTCACAATGACGGCCGTCTCCATGATGACTACCCCCATCAAGACGGAGCATTCATTGTCTTCACCAGCGAGGGTGACGACAAGCACAGCCAACGACAGCACCACCGCAAGGTGAACGCCACGGTCCCCCCCGGTTCCCCAATACGTGCATTGGTCTGAAAAGCCAATTACATGGAGCGGCTTGACCATCCTACGGTGATGCCAAATCCTGTCTCATACACGCTCGTCCTCGACCCCTCTTTCGCCTCCCAGAGGCTCACCTGGCGGTTCTCTCGGGTGTTGGTCGATTGTGGCAGCAGCATTAACATCCTCTACCTCGACACCTTGCTCAAGCTTGGGCTCAAGGAGAAGGACCTCCAACCCACCAACACTGTCTTCCACGGCATTGTGCCAGGACAGTCCTGCTCGCCGATCGGCAAAATCTAGTTGGACGTCCTTCTCGGTGACAAGGCTCACTTCCGCCGAGTGTCCATATGGTTCGAGGTGTTGGCTATCAGCAGCCTGTATCCCACGCTCTTGGGAAGGCCAGCTCTGGCCAAATTCATGGCCATCCCCCACTATGCCTACCTCAAGATGAAGATGCTGGTTCCAAAGGGCAACATGACCATCGCTAGCGATTACAAGAAGTCGTCGAGTATGCATAGGACAGCAGCCGTCTAGCCGACGCCATGGTGATTGCTCAGGAGAAAAGGCAGATCGACTGGCTCGTGGCTCAGGCCACCGAGCAGCCGGCGATCCCTACTCCACCATCCCAGTCGTCCGGCGAAGGCTCCTTCAAGCCGGCCAAAGAAACCAAGAAGGTTCCACTCGACCCTACAAACCCGAAGAAGTGCGTTACCATCGGGGCTAACCTCAGCCCCAAATAGGAAGGCGAGCTCGTCGACTTCCTCCATGATCATCGGTACATCTTTGCATAGTCTCCACAAGACATGCCAGGGGTTCCGAGGAAGTATGCTGAGCACAAACTTCACGTGCGGCCGGATGCAAAGCCGGTGAAACAACCTTTGCGCTGCTTCGCTGAGGGGATGCGGCGCAGAATTGGAGAAGAGATTGTCCGGCTCCTCGTAGCTGGCTTCATCATGGAGGTTTTCCACCCGGACTGGTTGGCCAATCCAGTCCTCGTGCTGAAGAAGAACAACACATGGCGAATGTGTATCGACTACACGAGCCTGAATAAGGCATGCCCGAAAGACCCTTTCGCCTTTCCCAGGATAGATCAAGTGATCGACTCCACAGCCGGCTACGAACTGCTGTCGTTTCTGGACGCTTATTCAGGCTACCATCAAATCAAGCTGGATCCAGCTGATCGCTTGAAGACCTCCTTCATCACGCCCTTCGGGGCCTACTGCTACACCACCATGACATTCGGTCTGAAGAACACTGGTGCGACATTCCAACGCTGCATGCAGAAGTGCCTCCTGTCGCAGATTGGGAGAAACATCCACGTCTATGTGGATGATATCGTCGTGAAGACCAAGCATCACTTCAGTCTCCTTGACGACTTGCGGGAGACGTTCGCCAACCTATGTGAGTACAAGATCCCTCTCAACCTGGAGAAATGCATCTTCGGGGTTCCAGGCGGCAAGCTCTTGGGGTTCTCCGTGTCCGCTCATGGCATCGAAGCGAACCCTCAGAAGATCGGCACCATCAAGCGGATGGTGAAGCCGGCTCAAATCGTCGATGTCCAGAAGTTCGTCGGCTGCCTGGCGTCCCTTAGCCGGTTCGTCAGCCTGCTCGGCGAGAAGGCGCTTCCACTCTACCAACTCATGAAGAAAACAACCAAGTTAGAGTGGAGCGACCAGGGGACGAAGCCTTCCGCGACCTCAAGCGGGTCATCTCAAGCCTACCAATCTTGGCAGCACCGGCTAAAAGGGAACCCATTCTCATATACACTGCAGAGACCACTCACATGGTTAGTGTAGTGTTGGTAGTAGAGCACAAGGTGGAGGGCAAGGTATTGTTAGTACAAGGCCCTATTTATTACCTCGGCGAGGTCTTGTACGCCTTCAAGCAAAACTACCCCACTACCAGAAAATGTGTTATGGTGTTTACCTTGCCGCAAAGAAGTTGAAGCAATACTTCCAAGAGCATGCCATAACTGTGGTGAGCACTGCCCCGCTTTCAGAAATCATGGGCAACCCTGATGCAACAGGCGAGATTGCCACATGGTCAATCTCCATGGCTGACCACGACACCCGTTACGAGCCGCGCACCGCCATCAAATCTCAGGTGGTGGCCGACTTCCTTATCGATTGGGCCGAAACCCAGTTCGATCCGCCACCTCCAGACTCCACTCATTGGTTGATGCACTTCGACGACTCAAAGATGCGAACTCGTCTGGGAGCTGCCATTGTCTTGACGTCTCCGAAAGGGTACCAGCTCAAGTATGCTCTCCAGATACACTTCGCCGCCTCCAACAACGTCGCCGAGTACGAAGCGCTCGCTCATGGCCTCCGGCTTGCCAAGGAGATTGGCATCCGGCGGGTCCTTTGCTTCGGCGACTCGGATCTCGTGGTGCAGCAAGTCTTTAGCGAATGGGACGTCAGGGACGCCAACATGGCGAGCTATCGCTTCCTCATGCAGCAGCTCAGCGGCCCTTTCGAGGGCTGTGAGTTTCATCATGTCCCCAAGCGGACAACGAGGCGGCTGATACATTGGCCAAAATTGGCTCTACAAGACCAGCAATTCCAGCCGGCGTCTCCCTCGAACAGCTGCACAAGCCATCCATAAAGCCGACTCCGGGTTCGGTGTCAATTTTTGTGCTGGCAGATCCCTCAGTACCAACGCCGTCAGCTTCGCGAGCTGGGCCGGCTAGAGCTACTATGCCAGCTACACTGGCTCTGCCGACTCCAATTGATGTGATGGCTACAACTACTTCGCCGACTATGACTGCTCCGCCGACTACAACAACAAATCCGGCTTTGCCAAGCCTTGAGTCGTGTTGTCTCGACACCCAGTGGGTGGACGTCATGGAGGTAGACGGCGAGCCGGCTGCCACGATGGCATTAGAGACAGAGAGTCGAGACGGAGCCAACCCTTGTGTCGGCTCCGTCATCGGCTCAACCCATCTTGGCCTTCCTTCTTCACGGCGAGCTTCCTCAAGATGAGGCGGAGGGAAGGCAGATTCAGTGCAGATCAACAGCCTACGCCATCATCGATCGTGAGCTGGTTCGACGTAGCGTGACTGGCGTGTTCCAGCGCTGCGTCGAATCAGAAAAGGGGCAGGAGATTCTCAGCGACATACACCAGGGTGAGTGTGGGCATCATGCCACCTCTAGAACCCTGGTGGCCAAGGCGTTCCACCGCAGATTATATTGGCCCACGGCCCTCGAGGAGGCCGTGGACATGGTCAACAAATAAGAAGGCTGCCAACGCTTTGGCGCGTAGAGCCACGTGCCTCCTTCAGCCCTCAAAACCATCCCCCTATCATGGATGCTTGTCTTTGAGGGTTGGATATGGTGGGGCCATTCAAGACCGCTCAAGGCCGCATGACGCATCTCTTGGTAGCCATCGACAAGGTCACCAAGTGGATGAAGGATGGGCCCATCAAGAAGCTTGATGGCCCCACAGCCGTCAGGTTCATCAAGGACATTGTTGTCCGCTACGGCGTCCCCACAGCATCATCACCGACAGCGGCACTAACTTCACCAAGCGTGCTTTGGCACTCTACTGCTCCAAGGAAGTCGTCTGGCTTGACTTGGTGTCGGTGGCACACCGGCAATCCAACGGCTAGGTGGAAAGGGCTAACGGCCTCATCCTGGGCGACATCAAGCTAAGACTGGTGGCGCCACTCGTCAGGTTAGCCGGCTGCTAGATCGAAGAGCTGCCGGCAGTGTTATGGAGCCTCCGCACCACGCCGAACCGGTCAACCAGCTTCACCCCATTCTTTCTGCTATACGGGTCCGAGGCAATCATCCCCACGGATGTCGAGTTCGACTCGCCTCGGGTCACCCTATACACACAGACAGAAGCAAAGGAGGCAAGAGAAGACGGCGTCGATCTGCTCGAGGAGGCACGAGATCTAGCCTTGAGCCGTATGGCCATTTACCAACAGAAGCTGAGTTACTACCACAACAAGAAGATCAAGCCTCTCTTCTTCAGGGAGGGGTACTTGGTTCTCAGAAGAATCCAGCAAACAGCCGACCAGCACAATCTCTCATCCCCATGGGAGGGGCCCTTCATCATCAGCCGGACACTGCATAACAATGCATACTACCTGATCGATGCCCAGAAGCCAAGGAAGCGCAAGAGAGACGACTCTGGCCAGGAGACGGATTGTCCATGGAACGTGGCATTGCTTCGCCCGTTCTATTGCTAGAATGCAAGTAAGAAAAATGAAAAGAGCATGTACGTATGTATCTTCCTCCCTCTTCGGGATTTCCATAGGAATGCAAGGGGTGTTTCAAGCCGAGGCTTGGGACACGCCTCTTTTGGATTCATAACCAGAGTCTTCACTCGTTTGTGAGTCCCTTGGTCCGGCTCCACGGGCTCGGGGGCTTGCTAGCCGGCCTGAACGATTTTCTTAGTTGTAGATGAGCGTATAGTGTATGTTGGATCGAACCCTTACCATCTCGTAACAACTACAGACCGGCTCTCGGCTGTTCGGCTAGCAAGGCGGTGGCAGAGAAGGCTGGTTGCATGAAAAGTTCAACTACAAAAAGGGTTTCCGGCTCGGGTTGGTTTGATCATCTTTCGATCTTATTATTCTAGCCGGCCTCTACTGGCTTGTGTTTGAGTCTTTAAGTCTTGATGGTTTCGAAAAATCCAAGTCCGATATTCTCCAAGGCAGAAGCCTCATCCCAGTCTTTGAGGTGGATGTTAGAGGGAATAAGGGAGTTGGAGAAAAAGAAGTCAAACAGGAACCAAAAGATGAAAATACAAGGTAGCAAGCATAGGTGTTTATGAATTTAATAAGAATATATACATTCAAAAGCATTCAAAAGGCCCACGGCCGAAGTTCATTACAATAAACACCCCAAGTGGGTGGAACTATTGGACTAACAATACATTGCAGAGACAATAAAAATACAAAGGGACCAGCTAAGGGGCGGCCGCTTCGTGTGTTGCCAGGCTGCAGCTCCTGAGTGGTGGCTTCACCATCGCTGGCTACTCCCGAGGCGGATGCGCCGTCTCCACCACGAGTGCTTTCTGCTCCGTCCCTTGCGGCCGAGTCGGCATAAGCCTCGTTGCTGGAGTCGGCAGCTTCCCCCTCATGGGCCGCCTCGTCGGAGCTACCATTGGCGTCATACGGCTGAATATGGAACAAATCCTCAGGTATTACGTTTCCATCTTCGTCGTGCTCCAAGTTGAGCTCATCCCAAGCGGCATAAGAGGCAATGTTGCTGGCCCTCATCCGCAGCTGGTCCTCCATGGCCTGCGGATCGCCCTCCGAGCCGTTGCGCTGTGCGACGAGCTTGCCCAAGTCCAGGTTACGATACCAGTACTTGGCCAAGCGCAGCGCCATGTAGGCACCAGCACGCGCGGCTAAGGTGCGCCAGGCATTGAGGCGATCGCCACCAGCTGCAAGCCAGCGGGACAACCGGCTAATTGACGCCGACTCCAAGGCCTCGGGCCACAGATCCCTTATCATCGACGCGCCGATGCTCTAGAGCCACTCCATCTCCTCCACAGGCCAGGACAAGCAGGCGTGCTCTGATGCCCACGTCAATCTCCTCCACAGTCCATCCGGCCTCGGCATCCACCTCCTCACCAGCAGCACGATGCTCCTCACAGCCGTTTCAGCCGCTTCTCGTGACCAACGGAAGATTCCTAGGGCAGGGGAAGGGGTGCGAAGAAGAATAAGAGGGGAGATCAACAAATAAGAAAAGATCAAGAGAAAATAAAAGAAAGGCTTACGGTTGAAATGGATGTCGGTCTCGCGGGCCTCCTCCCGAGCCTCGCGCTCCCGCCATCGTGCTTGCTTGAGCTGCACGGGAGAGCTCTTCTTGGAGGGCCGCGGACATCTCTATCGCCTTGGCTAGTTGCGCCTGCTTCTCGATGAGCCGTCTCCTTCAGGGTGGCGTCCTCCTCTTCCGTCTCCTTCAGGGCGGCGTCCTTGAGCTTCTTCTCCTCGAAATGAGCCGTCTTGAGACACTCCGTGTAGGCAGCATGGGAGGTGTCCTTCTCCTGAAGGGTGGCGCGCAGCTGCCCCAGCTCGCCCTGAAGGGCCGCCTCGCGATCCATCTTGTCCATGTGGAGAAGACTCAGCTGCTGCTGGAGCTGCTGGTCCGCCTCGTGCAAGGCGTCTTCCTTCGAGACGGCAACGCGCAGCCGGCCCTGAAGATTTGCCACTTGGCCGTCAGCCGCTTGGGTCTGGGCCCGTGGCATGTTGTATACATGCACTTGGGCGTCATGAAGCTCCTACGAGCAAAGCAAAGAAAGCAAGAATTAAGATTTGGCCCGGCTAATTCATAGCCGACCCGATTCTCAGGGGCTACACCCAGTGGGTGCGCTACCACGCCCCCACTAAAAAAGCAAAGACAAATCATAGCACAAGGAGATTTGGCCCAGCCAATGCTACACCTAGTGGGTGCGCTTGCGTGCCCCCACCGATTCAAGAGCACAAACATAAAAAATCCAAAACCCAATGCAATGAAGACACAAAAGATGAAGGACTCACCTTGGCGCGTTCTTCCAAGCGCTGTAGATCGCTATGGGCCACCCGGGCCGCCTGCTTCACCTTGTCCCGGATACTGGTAAACAACGCCACCAGTTCTGGGCCACCGCTCAGCGGGGTGCCTGGGGCAGCGTTATGCGCTCAGCATTGGCCATGCGCCAAGTCTTCATCGGCCGGCTCCCGGCGATGGAGCCGGCTCCTAGAGAGGTTGGGCCGTGGTCGGCCATGATGATGGTGCCGTCTCCAGGTGGTTGGTTGGTGGCCGGCTCCATGGACGTTCCACCCGGCGTCGCCTCTGCAGCTGGTGGTGGGTCGGCCGCCTCTGGCGCAACCATGGCCGCCTTCGACGCCGCCAGGTTCATCTCCGTCACGCCGCCTATGTCAGCCTCCGGCGTGTCGGGGATCACCTCGAGGTCTACAGGTGTGGAGCTGGCTGGCTCGGGAGACTTGGCCGCCTCGGCTCCCTGGGCGTGCCTCGGAGCCGCCTCGCTAGCTGGCTCGTCCACGCGCGTTCGCTTGGAGGGGTCATGCCTAGCCTTCGTACGCTTATCCTTGGGCTTCTCAGCCTGGCTGGGCTGGGGTTGGCCTGCGGCCAACTTGTTCGGTGCCGCTTCCCAGCGAAGGGCGAATTCGTCCTCCAGCGCCTTCTGGGCAGCGTCAGTAGCTGCCGAGACGGCTTGCTCGGTGGCGGAGGCAGTTTCTTCCTCCACGTCTTCTGCCTCCCTGCCAAGAACTATTTGAGGAACCTATCCTTGCACGACAAAACAAAAAGAGGTAACAAAGGACTCTTACCCCGCCACGGTGGGCACCTGCTTCCTGCTGGTGCCGGCGCGACACTTCTTGGCCCCGCCTGCTCGTCCTCCGGCTGGAGGTCCTGTCGCGACGCGTTTGGGGGCCGGCTTGAAGGTTGTGGCACCCTTGCCCTTGTTCCTAGCCGCCTTCACCAGGCACGTCCGTCTCGCCAGCGTGGCAGCGGCCTCGTGTTAGGGGAGGGCTGGTGACTTCCTCCACCTCCTCGGAGTCCTCCCCAAAGGCTACATCATATGAAGAAAGCGACATCTCATCATCGTTCGTCCAGTTAACAAGGGGAGGCCTCTGGTGCTCACCAGACGGCTCGGAGCCCTTCGACTCCAGCGCTTCCTCCGAGATGGCATCCCGCGGCTCAATCATCCCCTCGTCCTCAATTTCAGAGGGGTCTGACGTCTCCTCGTCGGCGGCTGGCGGGTCGAGCCCTTGCAGGTTCTCAAACAGCTAAAGCAAAAGAGTTTGCAGCCGGCTCAATAGAGGAAACAACAATTTCAAAGACAAGAAAAACAAGATCCGTGAAGATGCTTACTGCTAGGGGGATGAGCTCTGTCGTAAGGGACCAACCCCCATTCCCAGTCTCCACTTCATCCATGTTGGCGGAGGAGATCTAGTTCACGTTCTTAGCCACCGTGCCGGCATGGAAGTTTTTGGTGGAGAGCCGGCAGGGATCGTGCTGGCCGCTCATTTGGCAAATAAGATGAGGCTGTCTTTTAGAGGCAGGATCCGGCGGGTCATCATGGTGGTGAGTAGGTCCCGGCCCAGGAGGTCGTGAGCCTTCAGGCTTTTGAGGTAGGCGCATATCAGCGCTACCTCAGCAATCGGCTTCGGGTATTTGGCCTTCCAGTTCTTTTTCGCCGTCGGAGTCTCGATGGCGAAGGGGGCATGCTGATGGCGTCGTGGGAGGGGCAGGCATTCTTCACATAGAAGAATCCCCTCTACCACTGCTTGATGGAGTCCTAGAGCAGCATCTGGGGGAAGCCGCACTTCCTCCGATGATGCACGAGTGTTGCACCGCACAGAGTCATTGGGCGAGGGCTTGTGAGCTTCTCCACCTGTGCCTTGTCCATTTTTATGGATTGTTGCTTGAAGAAGAAGAGGCTTTGCCAAAGGTCGAGGCGGGGCTCGATCCCCATAAAGCCCTCGCACAGGATGACGAAGGAGGTGAGCTGAAGAATGGCGTTCGGCGCCAGATGGTGTGGCTACAACCCGAAGAAAGTAAGAAAGTTCGCAAAGAAGTTACTCGCCAGGAGCCCATACCCTCTGTAGAAGTGTTGATCGAACAAGACTACTTCTCCCTCCTTCGGCGTCGGGGCGGTTTCGGATCCGAGAATCCGCATGGCCACGAGGGAGGTTGGAGGTAGCATACGGCGATGACGGAGCGCATCGATATGGCCGGCACAGATGTCGGTGACAAGCCAGGCACCGTTGTGCTGGCCCTTCTTGGAGGAGCCGTTCGACATGACGGTGGGCGATGAGATCTCGAAGGGGTTGGCGGTGTTGGTATGCGCGATGGCGAAGAAGAAGACGAAGGCGGGACTCTCTCTTTCTTTAGGCTCAGGGAAGGAGGGAGCGCAAGTGCGGGGAGAGAAGGGGGCGAATGGCCTCCTCGATACCCCCACACCCCATTGAAACCCCACGATGGATCGTGGGGAGAGGATCAGGTGCACGCAGGACCCACCATCCCTGATTATTACAGGGACATTACGACTCCCGAAACCCAACTGTCGTGTAGTAAATCCACAGAGGATCCTCCTCGCCAAGGACGAGGGGGTGTCGTGGCGGGACCCAGGGATCAGGCCCAGTCCGTCATCTGAGCAACCCATCATCACGTCAGGCCGGGGCCTGGCACGTGGCATAATCTGCGCAACCTACGACAATGTCGAGGCGTCGCTTGGAAGCCAGCCGGCTTCCGAGCCGACGTCTTCTACAGCAGGCGGCGGCAGGAAATTCAACAACAAACAACTCAAGCCGGCGAGGCCACCCACTCCAAGTTGGCGGGCCTCCCCTGCTTTGGATACTACTGTCGGGGGGATAACCCCGGGGTAGGCTCATCGAGCCTCCTCCTTTGCCTTCTACCATGAAGGAACAACATGAGACATTCTACAAATCCCAAGTCCCCCTGGCCGGCTAGGAAGCACTTGCCGGGTGGGGGCGAGACGGCCAACTCTCTGGCCGGCCAGGAAGCCTCTGCCGGCTAGAGGCGAGACGGTTACCTCCCTCTGGCCGTCTAGGCCAAGCCGGTCGGCTAGAGGCGAGGCGGCCATGCCCAGGCCGGCTAGTTAAATGACTAGTCGGCTAGGGATCTCAATTCACATGAGGTCATAGGTCATGATGAGAACCTACAGTTAAAGGTGGCTACGCGTCAGCCAAGGTACTGGATCGGGGTGCACGACAGGTACAGCATCGGCGGCCATGCCGCTGACCTCCTCCGACTCCGATCCAGTATCCTCCACTGTGTCGACCCTTCAAACTCCCACTCCATTACTGCACTCGGTGTGGGAACAGTGGATACGGCCGTACTGACGGCCCATGACGAATCTCGCTGGAGGACACCATATGTACCACACGTGTCCTGTGTCAATTTACGCGACAACCTTACTAGCTAGCCGTCGGGTCCCATAGCCAGACGGGACCTCGCAGCCGGCGGGCCCCTCCATAGACAAGACAAGACCCCCGTGGGCCTCCTGGCCAGCCGACGAGGCTGCCAGCCGAGTCCCACTTATGTACTTTTATCCTTATTGTAGGTCGGTGGGTTCGTCTATAAAATCCCCCAGCTCCCCTCCATGCAGAGGGTTGGTCAACTTCATACACACACACACCACACAGGAGAGGTAGACGCGAGCCGGCTGCTACCTCTTCCTCCTCCACAGAACAGCTCAAGGAGCACATTGTAGCCTCATTGATACATCATACATTCCTGTAGGATTAGGGGTGTTATCTCTATGGAGAGCCCTGAACCTGGGTACATTGTGCGTTCCATGCTTGTACCATCCTTGTTCCCAGCGCTCTCCGGTGCCACTTCGGTTCCCACCATCTTTAGCCTACCCATGGCTTATCTTGTGAGTAAACACCGACATGGACGTTCATCCAGACCCATCCGTTGCCAGCCAAGTCTCCTTTGGTGATGATGCGGTTTCAAAGGTATTGGGTCCCGACAAGGTGGTAATTTCTCTAGAACTTATCATTGAAAAGGTCATGCTTGTTGAGACCCTCTCATACAATTTACTTTCTGTTCATCAACTTGCACTTATGGGGTTTAGTACTTTCTTTGGTATTGACTGTGTAGCCTCATTAGGTATTGGAGTCTCACTCTTAAAGTAGCTTTTGTTGGGCATGTCAAGAACAGTCTCTATGTGGTTAACTTTTCGGAGAGACCCACTAAGACCGTGACTTGCCTAATGGCTAAAGTTGATATTGGCTCGCTATGGTATCGTTGGCTAGCCCATGTCAATATGAGGTCTTTGCAAAGTCTCCTCAAAGGGGACCACGTCTCAGACTACCAAATGTAAGTTTTGCTAAAGATCGTGCTTGTAGGGCGTGCATTGAAGGAAAGCTACATGAGACAGCTCACCGCCGCACGACTACCATATACTCAAAGAGGCCCTCAGAGCTCCTTCACATGGATATCTTTGGTCCTCCATCTTCAATAGTCTTGGGGGAAGAAAGTATTGCTTGGTGATAGTGGATGATTACTCAAGATATACTTTGCTTTAGTTCTTCAAGAGGAAGAGTGAGACTTGGCAAAGTCTCATGGACTTTGCCAATGAAGCTCAACGACAACATGATGCAAAGATATGGATGATTAGAAGTGACAATGGCACCGAGTTCAAGTGTCACACCTTAAATGAATTTCTAGGTGATCAAGGAATCAAGCATCAATACTCTGCACCTTATACTACTCAACAAAATGGTGTTGCGGAAAGGAAGAACCAGACATTGATGGACACGGCAAGAACCATGATGCAGGAGTTTAAATCTCCGTATAACTTTTGGGATGAATCTATCAACACCGCATGTCATGCATCTAATCGGCTCTACCTCCGCAAAGGCTAACAAGACTCTGTATGAAATTCTTACCGGTAACAACACCAACCTCAAGTAGTTCCGAGTGTTCTATTTTAAGTGTTTCATTCTTAAGAAAGGTGCTCGTTTGTCTAAATTTGAATCCAGAGCTCAAGAGGGCACATTTGTTGGTTATGCTACAAACTCTAGTGCTTACCATGTTCTCAACAAGTCTAGTGGACTCATTGAGGATACGTGTAACATGGAGTTTGATGAGAATAATGGATCCCAAGTGGAGCAAAGTGGTCTTTGTGATGTAGGTGATGAAATTCCTCCCAAAGTCATAAGAAGAATGGGTGGGGGACACTTCCTGCTTGTTGTGGTGATATTCCCCTTGTGGTAGAAGGAGGACAATATTCCACTCATGTGGAACCATCACCAACGCAAGACCCACACAATTCCATAGAACAATCTGAAGGCCCTCAACCCCGCGATCTTGATCAAGGAGAAGATCAACCTCATGATGGTGTTGCACCAAGTGATGTACTCGATCAAGCTCACCCCTGTGAGGAGGATCGAGATCAAGAGCAAGCTCAACATCAAGGCCAGGTTCATGATCAAGATAAAACTCAAGATCAAGACCAAGCTCAAGATAAAGACCAAGCTCAATATCAAGGGAAAGGTCGCAAAGGCGGTAAAGGTCTTAAAAAGGATCCTCCTCAGCTTACCCCTAAGGAGATTCGAGAAAAATGTGCTGCTAAGGATGCTGCAGAGCTCATAAAGTATTCTCATATGTTTGGTTCTTGTATTGAACCCCTAAAGGTAGAAGAGGCTCTTGAAGACACGGATTGGGTTGAAGCCATGCATGAAGAACTCAACAACTTCGAGCGCAACAAAGTGTGGGGATTGGTGCCAAGACCAAAGGAGAACCACTATGTCATTGGGACGAAGTGGATCTTTAAGAACAAGGAATATGCAAACAGTGTCGTCATTCATAACAAGGCAATATTGGTAGCACAAGGCTACTCCCAGGTCAAGGGTATCGACTACGGTGAAACAGTTGCCCGCATTACTTGCCTTAAATCCATTCGCATGTTGCTTGCATTTGCTTCACATCACAACTTCAAATTATATCAAATATATGTGAAGAGTGGTTTTCTTAATGGCCCCCTTAAGATGTCAAGCAACTCCCGAGGTTCGAGGTTCCAAGTTCCCTAATCATGTTTATGTTCTTGATAAGGCACTCTATGGCCTTAAACAAGCCCCACGTTCGTAGTATGAGCACCTTACCGAGATGTTACATGATCGTTGGTTTGAATTTGGAAAATTGACCCCACTCTTTTTTACTAAGAAGGTCAAGGGGAGTTTGTTCATATGCCAACTATATGTTGATGATATTATCTTTGATTCTCCCAGCGAAGCTTTTAGTGAAGAATTTCCCGCACTAATGACTAAAGAGTTCGACATGTCTATGATGGGAGAGTTAATGTTTTTCATTGTATTCGAAGTCAAGGAACCTTCATCAATCAAGCCAAATATACTCAAGACATGCTGAAGAAATTTAATATGGATGATCTCAAACTAGCCAAGGCAAACACTGCCATGCCTCTCAACTGCCATCTTGATTTTGATCCCAATGGTAAAGTTGTGGATCAAAAGGTATATCGATCTATGATTGACTCCTTGCTTTACCTTTGTGCATCTAGACCGTATATTATGTTGAGTGTGGGCATTTGTGCACAATTTCAGTCCGCACCTAAGGAAAGTCACTATGTGGCTGTCAAGCGAATCTTTCGATATTTAGCTCATACCCCAAACTTTGGCCTATGGTATCCCAAAGGGGCTTCATTTGATCTTATAGGTTACTCACATTCAGTTTGGGTCGGAGACCGTGTGTATAGGAAGTCAAGTTCCGAAGGTTGCCAATTCCTTGGTCGCTCTCTCGTAAGTTGGTCTTCCAATAAGCAAATTTGTGTTTCTCTCTCGTCCACCGAGGCCGAGTATGTCACCGCTGCAAGTTGCTGTGATCAGTTGATGTGGATGAGGCAAACTCTAAAGGATTATGATGTCACATGTGACAAAGGGCCTCTTTATTGTGATAATATAAGTGCTATCTTGATCTCCAATAACCCGATTCAACACTTCAAGACGAAGCATATTAGTATTCGGCACCACTTTATCCGGGATCATATCAAGCATGGGGAGATTGTTCTCATTTACCTCAACGCTGATGATTAGCCTAAAGATATTTTCATGAATCCATTGAATGAAGCAAGATTTCGCAAGTTAAGGCATGAGCTAAATATCATTGACTTGAGCAATGTGTATTGAAACCAGGCACACCCCACCACTCTCATCATATTATGTTGTTTAGATGCAGGCACAAATTTAGGGGGAGTTTTGTTCTCTCAATGAAGTCTCACCCTATTATGCATAAATCGATCAAGTCTTTCAGATTAGTCATCATTGATGACACTTGTGCTTCAAAGAAGAGTTTCTGTCATGGGCCCAAGGTTAAAATATTCGCGGTTCCATACCAACTAACTCAAACATAGGTGGCTTCGGACAACGCCCCCAGATTGCTGTCATTTATTTGCAAGGTCACTCCACGAATCATTTCACTTCTCGTTTTGCACTCTTCTTTGATGGAGTACCTTCTTTTTCCAGTCTGTCTATTTCTCACACAAATAAGTCCTCTTTTGATGTTTCTGGGGGTTGTTCCTCTGGCTGTAGGCGGTACTACCGCCCTTAGGCTGGTATTATCGCTTCGGCGGTACTACTATGCTAGTCGGCGGTTGATACGTCTCCAACGTATCTATAATTTTTTATTGTTCCAAGCTATTATATCATTTGTTTTGTATGTTCTATATGCATTAATATGCTATTTAATATTATTTTTGGGACTAAACTATTAATCTAGAGCCTAGTGCGAGTTTCTATTTTTTTCATGTTTGTATGTATTGCAAATAAGGAATATTAAACGGAGTCAAAACGGAATAAAATCTTCGGAATGATTTTTCTAGGACTAGAAGAAACCTGCCATACTTGGAGTAGGGGGAAGGACACATGCCGGGAGGCGACAAGCCTGCAGGGCATGCCGTAGGGGGGACGTGCCCCTTGCTTGTGAGCCCCCTGCAGGTCTCCTAACCCTAATCCTTGTCTATTAAATTCCCAAGTATTCCCCAATTGCCAAAAAGAGACGACAAAATACTTTTCCACCGCTGAGACCCTCTGTTCCCGTGAGATCCAATTTGGGAGCCTTTTTCAGTAATCTACTGGAGAGGGAATTGATCACGGAGGGCATCTACATCAACTCCATTGCCCCTCCGTTGATGCATGAGTAGTTCACCACAGACCTACGGGTCCAGAGGGAGTAGCTGGATGGCTTCTTCTCTCTCTTTGTTCTTCAATACCATGTTCTTCATGGAGATCTATCTGATGTAATACCCTTTTGTGGTGTGTTTGTCGAGATCCGATGAATTGTGGGTTTATGTTCAGATTATGTATGAATATTATTTGATTCTACTCTGAATTCTTATATGCATGATTTCATATCTTAGCAACTCTCTTCGAGTTATTGGTTTGGTTTGGCCAGCTAGATTGGTAATTCTTGCAATGGGGGAAGTGCTTAGTTTTGGGTTCAATCTTGCAGTGTCCTCACCTAGTGACAGAGTACGGGTAGCGAGGCACGTATTGCATTATTACCATAGAGGATAAAAATATGGGGTTATCATCATATTGCTTGATTTTATCCCTCTACATCATGTCAGCTTACTTAATGCACTACTTTGTTCTTCATGAACTTAATACTTTAGATGCACACATGAGTCGGTCGGTGTGTGGAGTAATAGTAGTACATGTAGAATCGTTTCAATACACTTGACACGGACGTTATGCCTAGATGCATGATCATTGCCTTGCATATCTTCATGATTATTCTCTTTTGGTAAGTGCATATAGTGCCCCTTAGTGATTTTGGCTGTTTGAAGACTTATAGGTTAAGAGACTCATATGTTTGTGAGTGTACACATGCTCTTTAAGTCACTGAGGAGTTTGAGTCATTCGATGAATATCGACCCATAAAAATGTATGTCTTCGGGTGAAGACTTTGGTCATTCCTTGAAGACTTTGATCGCGAAGAAATTGCGAAGAAATTGATATTCCTCATGAAGATATTGAAGATGAGGAATTCGGTGTGTCCTGAAGAAAATACTCTGAAGACTTTGAAGTTTGAAGATTTACTCTTTCTGTCTCATTTTATTTATACTTGAGTCATAGGAACACCATACTTTTAAAGGGGGTTGCCGTAAAACTATGGAACGAATTTCCTCATGATGCTCAACCCAAACCTACATCTACCAAATCCTTGAAGTGAGGAATATGAGAGACATGAGGACTTTCACGGTCGAAAGTTTCGTCCGTTGCCGCGCCATGCACAACCTTCCCAGATCTTATGTGGGGACCCCGACTTACGAGTCGAGATCACCGAATTAACGTGCTCAGTCAACCCAGAGATCAATGCTCACCGAACACACAGAAACTAAATGACAAGAGTCTTACATCCATACATACCATTTGATACAATAAATTACCATTGCGGTTAAGTCATACATATATATGGCCTTGAAGGCCAGCACACCAAACTTGACCGATAGCAGAGATATTGGTCGAAAGTGTGAATCCATGCCATCAACCTTAACCTACAGGCATTCTGACTGGGAAGCGTCCTAGCTCGCAGGAACGTCATGACGTTACTCTTCACCATTTCCTATTCTGTCATACCTGGCGAATGAAATAACCAGTGGCAAGGCAATGGGTACTTTGAGTGTACTCGCAAGCACCCCATGGTGCGGAATAAGGTAATAAAGGAACATGAACTATCATAAAAATACAGCCTTTGCGAAAAGCAAGTTTCTCTTTAATTGCAGTAACATGGTCAAATGTAGGTATAATCATGCATCATAAGGTAGATGGTAATCATAAGAACTGGTTACAGATATCAGCATATCTGCTGAGGGCTAAACACCTTAGGTTCACCCTATATTCCAAGTCACCAGACTTGACAATATAATCTTTCTCAACCACACACACATACACTTGGCTTATGCGGAAACAACTGGTCGTATTTAAGCAGCACCACACAACTGTGCTTGATCGTGGACACGACTATTTGAATGTTTGACACTCTATAGAGGTTGTACACTGTACCCACGAGATCCTGAAAACTTCCATGTCATCCACGACTCGCGATATATAACATACCCGAGGTAAGTACCCAATCATTGCCTTTACCCTGACGACGCTAGACAAAGATTCGACTCGATTGGTACCGAGCCCACATGATGTACGTCTTACGAGAACCAACTCTAGACCGTATCATCCATGCAGGGACCAACGGTGTGCCCGGAACACGTAAAAATGGCATAGTCAAACTACGTGGCACGACCCCGTCACGAGAGTGACCGTACCACTCCCGCCCCTAGTAATGCGGGCTCTTTGTTAGCACCGACCAAAGTAATCAACAAAGCCACATCCCATAAAGGGGTATCATGGTCGCACATGTAAGGTTGGGACGGTCGACACATCATAAATATAATGCCACTTCTGAAACCACTCACACAAAACCTATTTGGTACATCACTTCTTCCTAAAGTGGTCATCCATCTCAACGCCATCATCCGTTGAGCATTAGTGGCACCTGACGGCGTTTTCCTAAAACCTTTGATTTCATCTATTTGTTAACATCATCATGCATATGCTCATCATATGTGTAGCACTACTACTACTTGTCAACTTTTATTAGCGTGACCCTCATAGATGGTAGGGTCATGCTCAATGCAAGTGCTCCAGAGGAGCTATCGGAAACACCCTACCGAGGGGTTACCGCCTAATTCATGAGCATATGCATCGGAGTAAAGTATTTAACATGGCATGCATAAAAACGTTTTCTCAGACATGGTCAAAGGTCTGCTTGCCTTTGCTCACATAAGTCCTTGGGGTCTTCGAGGTCTTCCGGTCCAACTCCGAGTACTCCGTCCACTCCATCAACTATCATCGGAAAGAATCACAGTAAGCCACACATCAAGTAGAAACAAAAGTGATATATAAAATGGAGTTTTATTTTTCTTGGACCTCTCCGGTCATAAGAAAAATACCTGTAGCTTGCTCGAGGAGAGTTGGACCATTAGGGATTTTTGAATGGACGAAAGGAGGAATATGTGATCCTTTAAGAAGCCTACATAAATAATTATGCTTAAAATTCATGGAGGCACTCATTTAATAAAGCATGATTTTAGAAACATTTAGGAAGTTGTTTCACTTGATTTGGAGTGGATATGAATATTCTAGGGATAACATTGGATAAATAGAAAAAAGGAGCTAGTTATTTAATGCAACAGAAACATGCCAGATAAAAATGTTGACTAATGCTTAAAAAATAGTGCATGATACTAGAAGACTATGGAAATTGGAATCACTCCATTAGGAGTTGATTTAAATCCTCTAGGATTTTTCTAAGGTGGTGTTTAAAATATTCAAATGGGCATTTGAATATTAACCCCATAGAATTTTTTTTGGAAAAATGTGCAATGCACCTATCTGGATAGATCTTGAATTTAGGAACCTAGGGCTAAGATGCGCCCATGGCGTAAGATGGCCATTGGGTCGGCCCAGCCGTGCGGGGGAGTGGTGATGCCGATGGCGCACTTTCGGAAGTGCGCCTTCCTACAGGGAAGGCGTAATTCACGGCGGCATCTCCAATTATTCATGGTGGGGCCACTCGTCTATGCCTCGGTCTGTCACCGACACGCGGTACTCGCCGCCCTTTCTCTCTCTCCATCGCCCCCGTCTCCTACCTCCCGACACCAGGTCGAGGGAGAGCGTCAGCCAGTGTGGTTGCTCGCTCAGGCGGCTCCGACCACTCCCCCGGCGGTGCTATGGCCACCAATGACTCGGGGAGGTCTGTCGCGCCCACCTTGTTGGATCGAAGGCTCTGGGGAGACCAAGGACGGACGCGCTATTGGCCGAGGTGGGGGAAGCTGACGACAACCACCAAAGTGGTGCTCCAACCGCCGGGGAGGGAGAACGAGCACGGGGAGGAGTTTCCTGTGGAGCTAAGGCGTCTAGTTGAGTCAAGAAGAGAGGAGGGGCCTGGAGAGCTAGAATTTGAGCATGGCCGAGGCGGAGCCATGCCAGCTGCAGGAAGGTAATGTGTGTGCGGGAGCTCCATGGCTAGGCCTAGGAGGCTCAAGGGAGAGAGAGGAATAGGAAGAAGGCAGCAAGGGATCGAGAGGAAAGAAAAACAAGGGGGGAGCGACGAGGATCTTGAGAGCTCTCGGGTGCGCCCTGGGCATGGTGGCCACGTGCGCCAGAGGCGTTTTGGAGGCGAGCTGGCATCGGGGAGGAGCCTGGACGGACAAGGGGGGATCCCTGGTGCGCTGGGGCACACTGCAGCTGTGGGACATGGGCTACATGACAAGAACAAGGCGCATGCCACCAGTTTTGCACGCGAGGGAGGTGCTTACCACCCCACTATGTGTCCATGGCCAGCCCTTGGCCAGATCAAGGTGTCAAGCATGCAAGGCATGCGTGGGAGAGAGTACTGGTGGAGTTTGAACTTGAATGGTGCAGATTAGGCAGGGTTTCAGCTCTGCTTAAGTTTTCAACAACAAACTCGGTGCTAGCAAAAAGTGTTTGCAGTGAGAGGAAATTGAGATGAGACCTTTTGTAGCAGTGTTGTTTATGGAAGGACTACAAGGCTGCCATCTTTCAGCTCAGGTGGGTTGAGTTTAGCTAGTAGTTGTAGTTCAAGGCTACAATACTGCCAGAAATCAAGTTTCAGACGTGCTGCTCATTTTTCCTACATGAGCATGCCATATCTTGGTTTGAAATGCTGCATTAGCATGCTAGGGGATCTCTGGAAAGAGGTGGGAACTTTACCTTAAGCAGAAGTATAGCAAGAGGGGTAAAATAGTGTTGTCAATGCAAAAATCAGGGGTAGATACATGGAGTTACCACCCAATAATGGATCGGTGGCCATGGCAAGGTTACTGGATGAAAAAGGGAACTAGGGAAGGCTGTGGTAAAAATTTAAGCTCAATGGAAATAGTGGAAGAGGCCAAAGCAGCAACTTTTGTAAATGGACATAAGGTCTTTGATGGATGTTAGGGCTACTAGATGGATTCCAATGGATATGAAACTTAACAGGATCACATAATAAATGAAAATAAGCTTGGACACCAAATTTGGGATTTGGTGGAGAAAGTTTCCAATGTAGACTTGAAAACCCCATGAAATGGGTAGAAATAGCTTTCTGCATATCAAACCATGCAAATCAATTCCCACAAATCCACAACTTGGTCTGGGTTCATTATTTGAGCATTAAAGCATGCCCAAAAAGTTTGGGATCAATTGGAGAAACTTCATAATGTAACTTTTCCCAAAGTTAGAAATCAACAGAGAAGGTTTTGAGGGGTTTGGGACAAGTTCTTCTATTCTCCTTGATCCACAACATGATGTGGATGCATTATTGTAGTATGAGGACATGTCCACCAAATTTGAATACAATTGGAGACACTTGGCAATGTAGAGTTGCTCAAATTTGGATCTGGACAAATAGGGTTTTTGAATAATCAAGTGAATCGAATCAACTTGGATTGAGATGAAACTTCGCAAGATCAACACATATATCATATGTGACATGCTAGAATTTTACATGAATTTTTTGAGTATATTTCTTATAGAAATGTTCCAAAAGCCTAAAATAGGCATGAAGGGTTTTGAAGGTTTTGCCTAATATTTTGAACATGACCATTGGTTGAAACTCCCATATATGGAACATATATGTCCACTGAGTTTCCCTAAATATTATCAAATATTTTGAAAGCAATAAAAATAACTTTCCTTCATGAGGGACCATTTCTGTTCTTCGAGAAAGATATTTAAATAAAATCGTAAAATAACTTTTAAAATAATAATATTGTGGTTTTGGGAATAAATTTTGATAATGAGATTTAAATAAAATACTTGGTGCAAAATAACCTCCCTAATTTGAGGACTTGTCGTACAAATCCCAACTGAGGGGTTTTAGAAAGCTTAAATTAAATAAAAGCTTTTTGGTCAAAATAGTATTTGGTAAAAATAGTTTATGGTCCTATTCACATGGCATGATCGTTAGGCAAGAGTTTTGGGTCAAGGAGGTGAGTCTAGAGAGTAGAAGGAACATTGGGATTTAAACATAAGCAAACAAGCAAGCAAGCATCAATCACATCAAGCATCACAATGAGTCATAAAAATTTTAATTGGTCCTAATTTTTGAAATAAGTTAATTTAGTCAGGAGAGTCAAACACAGGGTGTGACATCTTATCCACCCAGCGGTCATATTATTAAAGGGCATTTGTGTCAAATCATGTCGGGATGCTCCTAGAATATAAATAGCCGCCCCCACAACCACTAGTTGGTTGGGTGCTCCGAGAGAAACTCGCACTAGTCATTTAGTGCAACCCAAATTCCTCAGAGCCTTTGAGTGAAAATCATCAAGTGAGGAAATACCCCCAAACACCCAAACCCAAACCAAAACCCATGTGATTGAGCATAACTGAAGAAGTTATTCCTATGTGGAACCGACGCTTGTTACTTTTGAGGACCGTGCATCCTCCAGATAGCTAGGCATCATGGTCTAGAGGATCCAACAGTCAATTTTGGATGGGCGGGTGACCGAGTTTGAGAAGGTTTGGAAGTCTGCCCTAAAGACTTACCACGAGTCTTGGGCAAGGACTGTGTGTCCTTAGCTCAAGGTGAATACGGTAGGGACTGTGTGTCCACGGACTATGTGTCCTTTGGTTTCAATACCAAGCCGCTCAAAACCAGATGTACAACTGTCACAACAGTTGGAACTGGGTCATCAACAATTGTCTTCATCGACCTACTGGTTCTATTTATTCAATTCTCTCATTTCCTCAATTGCATGTTGAAGACTTTCACCTGTACTGTTTGAAGAATTTGAGTGAAGACCTTTTCTGAATTCCTCACCTCAAATCCTTCACCTCAGTTATTATTCACATGCTTATCCTGTACTTGTGACATGTACAAACCGAATCTATGAAATCACGTTGAGTACTTTGCTGTAGACGTTTTTGCACTTCTGACTTTTACTATTTCCGCTGCACTCAGTTCATGACTCAGGACTTTCCGCACTAGGAATTTCCTCAGTAATGAAATTGTAAAAATCGCCTATTCACCCCCCCTCTAGTCGATATAATGCACTTTCAATTGGTATTAGAGAAAGGTAGTCCCTTGTTCTGTGTGATTTTGGTTTAACCACCTGTAGTTTTAGTTATGTCGACCGCAGGTATGATCAAGGTTACTGCAGGATGTCCTACCTTCAATGGAAAGGAGTTTCCCTAGTGGAAGACCAAGATGCAAATGCATCTTCAAGCAATTGACAATGATCTCTGGTATATTGTGGAAAATGGCATTCCATCCATCACTGCTACTGTCTGTGCTGCTGATGTGAAGAAGTTCAAATAACTTGACTCGCAATCGAAGAATATCATCTGTGGCCACCTGAGCAAAGGTCAGTACGGAAGAGTCAGTGCTTTGGGCACTGCTAAGCTTATCTGGGCTAGGCTGTCCAAAGTAAACGAGGGAGTGTCAACACAGCGTGACTCTCGTGTCGATGTTCTTTGCAATCTCTTCAACCGTTTCAAGAGGCTTGATAATGGAAGCTGCCAAGATACCTTTGATCGCCTCACTGACATCTCAAATAAATTGCAAGCTCTCGGAGCTAGAGACATCACTAACCATGAAGTTGTTAAGAAACTGCTACGATCTCTTGATCCATCATTTGACACACTGGTTCTGATGATCCAAGAGCGAAGAGACTACAAGATTCTTGATCCTGCTGATATACTTGAGAGACTCAATACTCATGAATTCCAACAAGAAGAAAAGTGAGATCTATATGGACCAAGATATTCAAGACCTCGTGCGGTGAAGGCTAAGGTTGTTCCCTCATCTGAAGATGAAGAATGTGATTAAAGTCTTGGTGACCCTAAAGAACTTGGACACGAACTAGCTATGCTCATGAGGAAATTCCATAAGTTCACAAAGCGTGGCCACTTCAGAAAATCTTCAAGAAAAGATATGAGCAAATCAGAATCTTCATCTGAGGGCTACAAGAAAAGAAGCTGCCACAAATGCAAGAAATTTGGTCACTACATTTCTGGTTGTCCTCGCTAGGTGAAAGAATCAAGGAAGAAGAAATACAAGGATGAAAGTTCTGAGGGCTCGAAGAAAATTAAAAAATCTTCAAAGTCATCATCGCACAAGAAGACCAGTTTTAGAAAGGCCCGGGCACTCATTGGCAAGGAAATGGATTCTGAAGAATAATATGAGGAATGTGATGAAGAGGAAGGTTCTGACGTGGAGTCAGAATTCGGTGTGGCAAGCCTTGCACTGGCTACCACATTCATCAGCAAGTCAATCTTCAACCTTGAAGGAAATGATGACGCCAACTACACTGATGATTAATGTGATGACTTCGCTCCAACCTATTGCTTCATGGCAAAAGGTTCAAAGGTACCAAACCACACATCCTCCTATGATTCTAATGACTGTGAACCTGATGATTATCAAAAACCCAGTTACTATAGACGTGCCAACATTGCCACTAAGAAACCAAGTGCTATTGAAAAGCTTCAGAAACTTCTAGACAAAAGTGACGATCTCTTAAATGATGAAATGAATCGTACTCAAGTCCTCACTGAAGATGTTCAAAGTCTTCAGTCTAGATTAGATAGTCTTCAAGATCGCTATGGCACACTCTAGGCTGATCATGAGAAACTTTCCTATGAAATTCTTCAAAGGAAGCTTGATCTTGAGAAGTTGAGAATGTCTAATGACGTTCTTCAAATGATTCATTGCTTGCTCACCAGATCATTACCGCTCGGGTTGAATTCATTCCACCATGTTTGAAATGCATCGAGCATGAAACTGCTAATTCTTCACCTAAATCATCAAATGGTTCTATCGCTACAAATTCTTCAATTGTTCCTATGGTATCAAATTCTTCAATTGAGGAAACCACAAATGCTACTGACGAAAATGCAGGGTTGAAGGAATTGTATGTGACATGCATATAAAAAAGTCTCAAAGGGCATCAAACCCTTTGCGATGTGCTCAAAAAGCAGATTCTGAATAGGAACCCGAGGAAAGAGGGCATTGCCTTCGAGAGGAAATTGAATGTTGATGGATCGTACTGGAAACCTGAGCAGTATCCCAAAACCTCATGCGTTGATGCTAAAGGCCCACCCATTGATCCATCCACTGTAACAGGCCTTGCATGTGAAATGTCCTATTCCTCTGATGAGTCATTTGACTCCAATTATAAACTATTCAAAAATCAATCTCGTGAAGTATTTGCTCGATATGTTGGAACTAACTGCAGGAATGGACATACCCTGAGGAAAATTTGGGTTCCCAAAATTTGCTTGGAAAATCTTTAGGTGAATGTCCTCATGCTACCACCTGTGAAGAACTAGAACCCCAGATGAAATTCCTCAGGTGGACCAAATTCTTCATGAGGAACAAATTCCGCAAATGGTCACAATTATGCTCGTTCTCGCACTAATGCTTCTGATATGCAGGGAAACTACAAGGGACATGAATATGAGCACTATTCTTCAAATCATTATGTTCATAAGTCCTCCAAGAATTTCTCTGCCTATTCATTTGACTACTCTAACCCCCCTACTGTGAAAAGAAGTGCCTTAGCTTCAATGCCTCCATTCTCATATGGTGCTCGCAGGATGATGAACTCTTTGCCATCCCTTCATATGTGGGTGGTGAAGAAATTGAACTAATCACTTCAGCAGGTGAGGTCTCCTGATGAAAGACATAATGTGAAGAATTTGGTGGAGACTTGAGGAAATTGCTTGATAGGACGCAAGCTAAAGCATGATGAAATGATCTAACATTTCACACGTCCTCAAATTTACTGTTTGTGATGAAATTCTTATCTAATGAAATTGATATCATATTCTTCAATTATGAAGCATATGAGATGCTAAGTTGTACTAATTCATTTGTAGGATGACAAACCCAAGAATACAGAGTGGGTTCTTGATAGTGGTTGCACAAATCGCATGATTGGTGATAAAAGCTTATTGATGAATATACCATTAACTCCATCACCACTGAAGCAAATCACTCACGCTCATAAAGTTAAAAGCAAGGTATTGGGACTTGGTAAAGTGGCTATCTCTAAGGATCGGCACATGAACAAAGTCATACTTGTCGAATCCCATGGGTTTAACCTCATGCCAGTCTCAATGCTTTGTGATCTTGATATGATTGTCATCTTTCGAAAATATAGATGTGTAGTCATCATGGAATCTGACAAATCCAAAGTCTTCGAAGGCTTTAGGAGAGGAGATTTGTACATTATTAATTTTTTCAAAGGACCTCAACCAGCCACATGTTTATTAGCAAAAACCTCAGAAGGCTGGCTATGGAATCGACGACTTGGTCATGCAGGCATGGGGAATTTTCACACACTCGTGAAGAAGAAGCATGTCATTGGCATCAAATATGTGAAATTCCTCAAGGACAATCTCTGCGGTGCTTGTGAGTCTGGAAAAATAACCAGATCCAAACACTCCTAGAAGACTCTCTTGACTATTACTTGTCCGTTTGAATTACTTCACATGGATCTGTTTGGACCTACTCATTATGCTGCTCGAACCAATGCAACAACTTTATATGGCTTTGTTATCGTTGATGACTATTCTCACTATATTTGGGTACACATCATTGCGTACAAAAATGAAGTGCAGGAAGTCTTCAAACAATTTTCCTCAAGGGCCTCAACAAACTTCGACGTCAAGATCAAACGTATCAGGAGTGATAATGGGACATAATTCAAAAATACTAGTCTTGATGATTATCTTGATGAACTTGGTATTACTCACGAACTGTCAGCTCCTTATACTCCTAAAAAGAATGGCGTCGTTGAACGTAAGAACTGGACTCTGGTTGAAATGGCAAGGATTATGCTTGAAGAATATCAGACTCCTCGTCGTTTTTGGCATGAAGCAGTCAACACTGCTTGCCACATCATCAACAGGGTATATCTTCACAATTTCCTCAAGAAAACCACATATGAACTCCTCACTGACAAGAAACACAATGTATGTTATTTCAAAGTCTTAGGTGCAAGATACTCGATTAGAGATCCTCACCGTAGCTAAAAATTTGCACCTAAAGCACATGAGGCTTTTATGATTCACTATGGAAAGGACTCGCACACCTACAGAGTCTTCAACACTTATCACAACAAGGTTGTTGAAACTGTAGATGTGCGGTTTGATGAAACTAACAGCTCGCAAAGAGAGCAACTGCCTCCTGTGCGCGATAAATTAACTACTTAGGAAGCTATTAGGCACAAGGCTACTGAAGATATCATTCCTACTAAGGAACCACCCCTTGTTGAAGAAGTCGTCCCCGACGCTGATGAAATTCTAGCTGGTGCACCTAAGGAATATGCTACAGAGTCTTCAACTAGCTCATCCCAATCAAAGTCTTCAACTAGCTCATCCAATCAAAGTCTTCAACTAGCTCATCCAAGTATTGCAAATGAAGTGGACTTTAACAAAATCCTCGATGACATCAATGCGTCAGGTCCTCTCACTCTCTCAAAAGCTTCAAATTTAGTTGATTTTTGCGGGCATTCCTCTTTTGTGTCTATGACCAAACCCTCAAAAGTTGCTGAAGCCTTCATGGAACCTGAGTGGATTCAAGCCATGCAAGATGAACTTCTTCAGTTCAAGCTAAATGACGTATGGGAACTTGTCAAAAAACTAGATCCTCGCAAGCATAATATCATTGGCACCAAGTGGATATAATGAAACAAGCAAGATGAGGATGGTCAGGCTGTGAGGAACAAGGCACGACTTGTAGCCCAAGGCTATACACAAGTTGAAGGAATTGACTTTGATGAAACTTTTGCACCTGTTGCTAGACTTGAAGCTATTCGAATATTGCTTGCTTATGCTAACCATCACAATGTTACTCTATATCAAATGGATGTGAAAAGTGCATGCCTCAATGGGAAGCTTGATGAAGAAGTATATGTTGCTCAGCCCCCAGGTTTTGAAGACCCGAAGCATCCTGACAAAGTCTTCAGACTCAAAAAGGCACTCTATTGCCTCAAGCCAGCCCCTCGGGCGTGATATGATACATTGAAGGAATTCCTCATGAAGAAAGGCTTCAAACCCCGCTCACTTGATCCTACTATTTTCACAAAATCCTATGACAATGAACTATTCGTGTGCCAAATTGTGTCCACGACATTATTTTTGGTTGTACTGACAAACGTTATGGTGATGAATTTGCTGACATGATGGGTGAAGAATATCAATTGTCCATGATGGGGGGCTGAAATTATTCTTAGGTCTGCAAATTCGTCAACAACGCAATGGCATCTTCATATCTCATGAGAAATATCTCAAGGATGTTCTGGGCATGCATGAATGCAAAGGTGTCAAGATTCCTATGCCTACCAAGGGTCACCTCTACACTAACGAAAATGGTATAGATTTCGATCAGCAGGTATATCGTTCTATAATTGGCTCTTTGTTGTACCTATGTGCATCTATGCCAGATATTATGCTTAGTTTTTGAATGTGTGCACATTTTACGGGAAAACTGAAGGAATCATACCATAATGATGTGAAACATATTCTTCGATATCTAGCTCACACACCAACACTAGGATTATGGTACCCCAATGGCTCAAATCTTCACCTCGTTGGATATTCTGATTCTGATTATGCTGGTGACGGTGTGGATCGCGAGTCAACATCAGACACATGTCATTTCCTCGGACGATCCTTAGTCTGCTAGTCCTCAAAGAAGCAGAACTACGTATCACTCTCCACTTCTGAAGCTGAATACATTCCTGTTGGATCTTGTTGTGCTCAACTACTATGGATGAAGCAAACACTCAGAGATTACGGCATCAACATGAAGAATGTGCCTCTCTACTTCGACAATGAGAGTGCAATCAAGATCGCCTACAACCCAGAACAACACTCGAAGACCAAGCACATCTAGATCCGTCATCATTTCCTTCATGACCATGTATTCAAGGGCAATATCATCGTCAACCATGTGAAGACTGATGATTAGCTAGCAGATATATTCACAAAGCCCTAGGATGAGAGAAGGTTTTTCAAGTTGCGGTGTGAGGTAAATATCCTAGAATCTTCAAATGTTTTGTAAACATGCACACATCCTAAGAATTTTGCAAAATTGATGACTTAGATGTACAACACACGGAGTAACAATTTTCTTCAATCAATGAAGAATATCACTCTAAGTGTGAAGAAATTAATGAAGAATTTGGTTCTCACGGCCCTACGACAATTGTAGGAGGCTCCTGAAATCATCATTCTTATATGATGGGTCACGCCACCACCAAACTTTGAAATTCTTCGAGTTGGAAATTCTTCAAATTTGAAATTCTTCAATCCGAGACTTTTCACAAATTCCTCAAAATTTTCAAAGTCCTCCAAATTTTCAAATTCTTCAACATTTTCTTTGATGATCTTCGTAGGCTATATATATATATATATATATATATATATATATATATATATATATATTATAATGAGCTTTCAATGTCCTCAACAACATTCACTTATTGCTAAGTCTTCAAGTTGGTATTTCTTCCAAGTGAATGTGATCGGACCCATCTCCCCTCTATGCTAAGCTCAACCCAGTCTATTCTCAAATCTTCATGTGCGTTCTATTTCACACTTGTTCAAAGTCCTCACTGAGTCCTTGTCAGCTGATGACTTTGCACCAAAATCCTCAAAATTAAAAAATTATATTTTAACGTTACCACAGTAACCGCACCCACTACTCACGATAGGACAACCACGATCTCCACCGCTTCGATCATGGGTAGCACATGTCATGCGGAGACAAAAGGGCAAGGGCAGTTCCGTCCGAAGTTTTCGCTTCAGACCGTTTTCACCTGAGCTATAAATAGCCCCTTACCCCTCTCAGTCAAAAATTCTTCTCTCTCTCTTGACTCCTCCGCTCGAGCTCAAAACCTAGCGCCGCCGCTAGCATCCTCGTCGCCGGTGATGAACAACTTCACTACCTGGACCTTGCCGTTGTCAGACACACGCCAACTGCGGATCTTCTACCTCCGTCGCCGCCGTAGCTGTCTTCAGTCGCCAAGTTAGGGCACTAAAAATCTGAACCGACGAACTTCTGTTTTTACTTCCCCAGTTCATCGAATTCTTCATATAGGGTAATTAAAATCCTATTTTACTGTCCCTGTTGATCCAATTATTCTCTTTAGTTTTGTGAAATCAGCTTTTCCTCAGAAAATCTCTCAGCTGTGCACACCCATGTCTAGAACACTTGATGAATTTCACTAAGCCCCAAAATTCTTCAAGAGATTCCTCAATTGCGTAATTTTTTTAATTTGCACAACTTTGGAACCGAAGATCAGAAAGCTTAGTCAAATTCCTCAACACAATGGTCAAATTCCCCAACTTAAGTAAATTTTCAATTTCATCAAATCTGAGAACGCATATGACCTCTCGAAACTCGTCCCACCTATACTCTGTTCAAAGGTACAAAATGTGTGTTGATGAATCACTAGGTTCTCATCAACTTAACTCATTTGCAACATTTCTCGAAGAAACATTACGTGTGTCCTCAGATTCCTCAAGAATACAAATTCCTTAGCAAAAACCTCAGCTGAAGAAAATGGAGGAAGACAGAAAACAGAAGGGTGGCAAGAAACTTGAACAGAACACTGCTTTTGAAATCCTAGAGGAAATATATGCTGAGTACTTCACGCGTGATGAAGAAATTCATGGGAAAGAGACAATGGCAAAATATAAGATCAGGCTTCAACAGATTTAACGCGGATGGGAAAAAGAGTGGAAAGAATATCTGTATGTCACTCCAAAGTATACCAAAAAGTTTGCCCTCAAACCTCCTTGCAAAAGATTGCCTCAAGGAGAATAACAAATTGCAGACCCCTCAAGTGTAGCCACAATTGAAGACTATCCTGGGAAAAAAGACAAGTATTTGTCTAAGCTACAGAAAAAGGCAAGAGTCGTTGTAACAAAGTTCAATGAGGATTCTGCTCATGCAGCTGCTGCTACCACTTCTTCTGCTGCTAAGGCTTCTACTACAGAAAAACCTTAGAACAAGGTTCTGATGAAGAAACCAGGTCTCAAGCCAAAATCCTCAACAACATTATCTAAAGAGCAAATTCCTCAGAAATTAGCAACAACAATTGCCAAGTCCTCAACTGCAACAAAGACTTCACCTCCTCTGCAATCACAGCTCAGGCGGCCTCAAACAGGAAATCCAAATTCCTCAGTACCATCTGCCTCAGGCTCAGCTCTCAAATCTTTACCTGGTATACTGAAGACAGAGATGACTGCTGGAAGAGGAATAAGGACAATCCCAAGCAATATTCTCAACATCCCTTCTGCAACACAAGGAAGTGAAGAATATGATGATGAAACTCTTCAAGCCATCATCACCAACAAACAAGAAAGGGTTGCACAAGCTACTAGCAACACCATTCCCCTCACACTGGATCCGAAAGTATTGCTGAACTTCATCTACCTTTGGTATGTGGATCCAAACACGCCAATTGATGAATTGACACTACCATCTGGACTCAGTCACATGGTTACTTCATTCATCAATGAAGCAAAATGGAAGGACCAGCAAGCCAAACAAGCTCACGTTGCAAAGGTTAAAAAAGGAAACGTGCTTGAAGCAAAACATCCTTAACCTGACACCTGAGAAACTTGTTTCTAGTCAGGCAGAGCTGAAAACCCTCACTGGCAAATACGCAAGTCTTCATGCGGACTGAAACGGTGTCAAAGTGAGGTTTGTCAAGGCCGCAACTGAAGAAATTGATGAATACAACAGCAGGGTTGCAGCCCCAAAGCAACTAATAAATCCTCAACCTAGCTATACTGTAGAACTGGTTGATTCTGATGACAATGAAGAAGCAGCTGTTGAGGAAATAACACAAAATATTCCTACCGAAGATTTTTCCTAGCGTGGAACTACTCATGCAAGGCCTGATGAAAATGCTCCTTCACCAATATCTTCAAAGGCGAAGAAAGTGACTCTTCCATCTGCATCAGACATGAAGAAAACAAAGGCTGCTGAGACAGAAGACAAGAAGAGAAAGACATCAACACCTTCAAATTCTTTAGAGGGAAATTCCTGAAGACATTGCCTACTACATCATCAGCTCAAGTGGATGCAACTCCGCTCGGCGTTGCACCATCATACATGATTGTACCATTTGGTGAAGAGCACATAATTCCAGAATAGGATGACGAAATGGATGACAATCGCTCTGCTGCATCCACACCAATTAATGAGGAAATTGAAGCAGATCAAATTCCTCAAGTCTCAACACCTCCTCCTCAAAACCCAGAAATGACTGTTGAAGAAAAGGAGGGTGATGAAGACATTGGCAACAGCGCACCTATTATCCATGATGAGTTTTGGGGAAAGGCTAACCCAAACTCATTAATGACCACTCAAATTCCTCATACTCCTGCAGCTACAGAAATTATGACTGGCTCTAAAGAAAAGAGCTCGCATGTGAAATCAGCAGCAGACCAAGAATCAGGTGCATCAGCTGAAGAAACTGAAGAGGAAACTATTGTAACAAAAACTGCATCTTCTCCTTCGGCACAACAAATTCCTCAAACTGAATAACAAGCCCCTTATGAAAATGCCTCATCACAGGATAAAAATACTGCTGATGAAACTACAATTGTGGTTGCGAATCCTGAAACTACAATTGTGGTGGCCAGAAATCCTCAAGATGATCAAAATCATAATCTTCAACCAAAGCCTCATCAGCCCTTCTCAAAGAGGCCAAAGTTTCTGAAGGAAGACTTCTATGATGTACATCATTTCTTCACTACAGAAAATACTTATGATAGGCTTCGTATCAGGCACAGAAAGTTCTGGACCAGAACTCAACTCAATTACTATGTTGTTGTGATTTGTGGGAAAAGGAAGATATTTCATCACACCCACATTCCTCATTGTGACATGGAGGAAATTCCTTGCTTTACCCCAGTACAGAGTCTTCTTCATGAAGCAGGGCCACTGCCGTTCTGCACAGGTATCGGTGACTGGAATACATATATTATTCTTCATTTCTATGCCACACTGCATATCTCAGGTGACCCTAAAAACATCAACTCTTGGGTCTTGGACTAGATGACACAAACACTAACTACAAAGCTCCAACCACAGAACTGGTTCGAGCTTTGCCAATCTCAATTCCTTGAAAGGAAGCAATCAACCTGAATGATTAAAGAGACTTGCCAAGTTAGCTAATGGAAGTCTTCATGGAACCTTTGGCTCCGGACCAACCTCCAAGGACTAGATTCCTGGTGAAGGAATTTAAGTATATTCCATCACACCTATCACAGGGTATGATAAGGAAGAAGATGTTGTTGCAATCATGAAGAACGTCCTCTTCAACGTCATTCATGGCATCAAAATGAAACTTCATGATTTCTTCTTGAGGACTTTGGCTGACAATGTTTTGTCACCATTTGAGATGAAGATTGTGGGGACCCCGACTTACTAGTCGAGAATCGCCGTGCTTAGTGATCCCAGAGATCAATGCTCACCGAACACAGATACTGAATAAAGAGTCTTACATCCGAGTACCGATTATTACAACACGTGACCGAAAGGTCAAGTTCACAAGACAGAGCCTAAGGCCAAATCACACGAATACTCTAATAGCGGAAAACATAGGGCTAAGCGGGTGCCCATGCCATCAAGCCTACACCGACATGCATTCTGACTCGGAAACGTCCTAGTTCGCAGGGGTGTCGCCGAAGACATACTCATCTCCAAACTCCGGTCCTTCCATGTCTGGTCAATAACATAACCAGTGGCAAGCCAATGAGTACTTTGAATGTACTCGCAAACAGCCCATGATATGAACAATGAAAGTGAAGGATAGAAATATCATGCATCTTTTGTGTAACTCATTTGGGTGGAATGATCATGAATATGCATCAAGTTAAAGAATTACTCTTGAAGAACAGGTTACAAATATCAATATATCTGTTGAGGGCCGAACCATCTGGGTTCACCCTATATGCCCAAGTGACCAAACTTGGTCATATCATTGTCATCATAACAACACTTTTCTTATCACCACACACATACTCACACTTACGCACACTTGGTTTATGCGGAAATATCAGGACGTAGTTTAAGCAGGATTACCCAACTGTCCTTGACCGTGGACACGGCTATTCGAATAGTTTACACTATGCAGAGGTAGTATGCTGGACCCACGACATCTAGAAACTTCCGTGTCATCCATGACTCGCGGTATATCACATACCCGAGGTAAGTACCCGATCAATGCCTTTCCCCTGACGATACTAGACAAAGAGGTCCACTCGATTGGTACCCAGCCCACATGTTGTACGTCTTACGAGTACCAACTCTGGACAGTACCAACCATGCGGGGACCAACGATGTGACTGGAACTCATAAAAATGGCATAGTCGTCCTACCTGGCATGACCCCATCACGAGAGTGACCACATATCACTCCCGCCACTAGTAATATGGCTCTTTGCTAGCACCGACCAGATTAATTAACATAGCCCTGTCCCATAAGGGGTAATGTGGGCATACTGATAAGGTTGGGACGGTGAACACATTGTAAATCTAATCCCATTTCCAGAACCTTACTCACACAAATACCGGGTGCATCACTTCACCGAAAGTGACCACCTAACTCATCATCACCCTCGGGCATTAGTGGAACCCCACGGGGTTTTCATAAAACTCTTGCTTTATGACAACTTCATGCTCATGAATAATACTACTTCTATCTTTACATGTCAACATGGTATTACCATGACCCTAAGGGGTAGAGTCAATCTCGATGCATGTGCTCCAGGGGAGCCATCGGTAAAAATCATATCGAATGATTACCGACACTTATGATCATATGCACCGGGAATACTTGCTGTTATAATCATGCAAAGTAACATATGCTCAGTCATGGTCAAAGGGCTGCTTGCCTTGGTCACCTAAGTATCCGGGGTCTTCGAGGTCTTCCCCTCTGATTCCTCGTCACACGAATTTTCTATCGTCGATAAAACATTAAATAAGGAATAGCTCACAGATAAACAGTCCACAAATTCATTTTAAAAATGTTCCTTATTACTGATAAATCTAAGATATCATTTAAAAAATATTTGTCATAGTTTTCCTTGAAGAAATATTTTTGAAAACAAGCAAGCACAAGCAAAACTATTCCATTTTAGCCCTTTTTAATATTATAAAATAGAATAGTTGCTCGAAAAATTCATCTAAGCATATCCTTAAATACTACATATTTTTAGAAAATAACAATGGAAGAATTATATTTTTACACTGCTTAAATGTTTTTATAAAAATCTTAGAAATCCAGGTTTTAAAAATAAAAAGAAAACAAACCAGCTCCTGGCCTGGCTCGGCCCAACGGATGGCCTGCCCAGGCACGCGCGCCGTCAGGTTTGAACCTGACGTGCGGGGCCCTGCGGTCAGTGGCCGAGGCCAGCACGGGGGTGGAGGCTGGGCCACCGACAGGTGGGGCACACCTGTCGGGGTCGTCTCCTACCTCCGGCCAGAGATGAGGAGGAGGACGGTGACAAAGTTGCCGACGCGCTCATGCCCTAAGGAACACGGGAATGGGTCTGCCTGACCGTCGCCTAGCTCCTGGTGGTCGAAACAACGACGGGGAGGCAGGGGTTCGCCGGGGACGAGGAGGCCGTGGCGGAGGGGTTTCTCGAAGTGGTCGAGGGGGTGGCTAAAGACAAGGAAAAGCTCGGGCGAGTTTGGGGAAAGCTTCCTGGGATCAAGGGGGTCAGTCTGGTGGGTCGAGGGGTGCACGAGCCAACGTGTGGCCGGAGATCGACCGGAGCTCCGAGGCGGAGGGGCCTCGGTCGATCTCGAGCACCGTGGCTCTGCTGGTTTGCTGGGGTGGCTAGGGAGGTGCTAGTGGATGCGGCGAAGATATCTGAGGGGTGCTGGAGCGACGGGGAGGGATATTTATAGGCCCGCGATGGTGAGCAGATTCGGGAGCGCCGGTGACTCACCGTGGCGCACATGGGGGTGCAGAGAGAGGTCGGGGTTGAAACCACGGTCTCAGGAGGTGCTATTGGACTGCCCGAACCATCTGCGGCTGTCACACCCTGTTTTTGCTATCACTTTTCTTTATTCTTAAATTCTGAGCTTGTTAAAACTTTTTCAAAACTAATGTTGTGAGTGCCATGATTGACATTGTATGCTTGTATGCTTGATCATGTGAGGTTTTAAAACACTAAATTCCTTTTGGTATTTTACTAATTTCCAAAAAACCTTTGTTAACCAAAGTAAAACCACCTTGAGATTGCACTACATGTCTTTGATAACAAGCAGTGCTACTACTCATATTTGGTAATCTGATTTTTCCTATCTTTATATTTCAAAAACACAAAAATAATTATTTTTGTGGGTATTTTCTTAATTAAATAACCTGTCCATTTCTAAGGTCAGAATTGGTATTCCAACATGGAAAAATACTTTTCTGCTTTGGAAAAATGTGATTAAATTTAGAGATGATCAGAAGGACATATATTTTCCATACATAGGATTTTAGACCCCATTTTATACTATATTTATTGATTAAAACTATAAAAGCTATTTCTGTCTGTTTTGGCATTTTGAGATATTTCCAAAGGAAATATTTTCAGTAAATTCCTAGAAAATACTAGTGATGTCCCTAAGCCTTGTTTGGTGTCCACATAAACTTTCACCTTGATCAAAGGTGGATAAGGACCCCAAATAACCCAAAAACCTTGTGTGTCCAGAATCAAGTTAGAGCAACTCTAATAGCAAAGTTTGTCCAATGAAGCTAAAACATTGCAGGAGGCCTAATACCTCAAATGAGGGTTCTACACCAAAAATGGGATTTGTGGGACTTAGTTTGCCCACACCCCCTTTGGAAGGAACAGATCTGGTCATATTGGAGTGATTTCAAGTTTACAAAGCTAAACTTGTCCATTGGAGCTCAAATTTGGTGGAACTCCATGGTTTATCACCAAAACCAAACCTGTTAAGTGTCAGCACCTGTGCTGGGTGAAACCCCGTGTGACCACTATCGAACACCTTCTGACAGATAGGAAAAAGCCACCTTAGACACAGCTAAACCAAACTCCTTTGCTTCAAACTCTTAGATTAAGCAGCCAACACCTGTATCTAACCCCAGTCCATTGGCCCCTCACTGGTTCAAAGTGGAAAGGCCAAAAACCCCAATTTAGACCTAAGTTCATGACTGACAGCACCCGTATTTCTTCCCTCCTTTGACCAGTCGAAGCTCCCACTAAAACCAAATGGCTAGCCACACCCCCAGCAAGTGCCAGGACATGCTAGACACGTCCAAATTGCCTCAGAGCGCACCAGCATGTCGTGGCATGCCAAAACTACGCTCTGGGCGCGCTACAGGGAGTCACCAAGGTGGGGGTGACGCCCTCGGCCAGTTCCAGCCTCCCCCGAGATGTCCAACCTCCTCCCCGACAGCCCCTTTGCGTCAGGCAAGCTTCAGGACCCCGCCTGTCTCGTGCTAGAGCTCGCGCGTTGAGTGCCCGCGCGCTCCAGGTTCGGCCAAGCTTGCTTGGCCATGAATGCTCGGCTCTCCTCTCTCTCTCTCTGCAGCAGACGGTTCGAGCAGTCCAATACCACGTCCGGAGACCGTGGTTTCAACCCCGACGTCTCTCTGCACCCCCATGCGCGCCTCGGTAAGTCACCAGCGCTCCCGAGTCTGCTCACCGTCGCGGGACTATAAATAGCCCTCCCCCTCGCTCCAGCACCCCTCAGATAGCTTCGCCACAGCCACTAGCACCTCCCTAGCCACGCCAGCAAACCAGCAGAGCCCCGGTACTCGAGATCGACCGAGGCCCCTCTGCCTTGGAACTTCGGTCGATCTCCGGCTACACGACGGCTCCTGCGCCCCTCGACCCACCAAACTAACCCCCTTGACCCGAGGAAGCTTTCCCCTAACTCGCCCGAGCTTTTCCGTGTCTCTAGCCAACCCCTCGACCACTTCCCGAAACCCCTCCGCCACGGCCTCCTCGTCGCCGGCAAACACCTGCCTCCCCGTCATTGTTTCGACCACCAGCAGGTAGGCGACTGTCTGGCGAACCCATTATCGTGCTCATTGGAGCTTGAGCATGTTGGCAACCACGTCGGCGTCCTCCTCCTCCTCTCTGGCTCAAGGTAGGAGACGACCCCGACAGGTGTGCCCCACCAGTCGGTGGCCCAGCCTCCTCCCCCGCGCTGGCCTCGGCCACTGACTGCAGGGCCCCGCGCGTCAGGTTCAAACCTGATGGCGCGCGCGCCTGGGCACGCCGTCGGCTGGCCATGGGCCAGCCCAGCTCCGGGCCGAGCCAGGCCAGGAGCTGGCCGGTTTTTCTTTTATTTTTAAACCTGGATTTCTAAGATTTCTATAAAAACATTTAACCAGTGTAAAAATATAATTCTTCCACTTTTATTCTTATAAAAATGTGTAGTATTTAATGATATGCTTAGATTATTTTTTCCAGCAACTAATCTATTTTACAATATTAAAAAGGGCTAAAATGGAATACTTTTGCTTCTGCTTGGTTGTTTTTAAAAATACTCCTTCACGGAAAATTAAGGCAAGTATTTTCTAAAATGATATCTTAGATTTATGAGAAATAGGGAATATTTTTAAAATGACTTTGTGGACTGTTTCTGTGTGAGCTATTTCTTATTTATTGATTTATCGGCGATAGAAAACCTGTGTGACGAGGGAATCGGAGCGGAAGACCTCGAAGACCCCGGATACTTAGCTTACCAAGGCAAGCAGCCCTTTGACCACGACTGAGCATATGTTACTTTGCATGTTGAAATAGCAAGTATTCCCGTTGCATATGATCATAAGTGTCGGTAATCATTTGATATGATTTTACCGAAGGCTCCCCCGGAGCACATGCATTGAGGTTGACTCTACCCCTTAGGGTCATGCTAATACCATGTTGACAAGTAAAGATAGCAGTAGTACTATCATGAGCATGATGTTGTCATAAACCAAGAGTTTATGAAAACCCCGTCGGGTGCCACTAATGCTCGAGGGTGATGATGAGTTAGGTGGTCACTTTTGGTGAAGTGATGCACCTGGTATTTGTGTGAGTAAGGTTTCGTAAATAGTATTAGATTTATGATGTGTCGACCGTCCCAACCTTACCAAGTACGACCACGTTACCCCTTATGGGACGGGGCTATGTTAATTACTCTGGTCGGTGCTAGCAAATAGCCACATTACTAGTGGCGGGAGTGATGTGTGGTCACTCTCGTGATGGGGTCGTGCCGGGTAGGACGACTATGCCATTTTTATGAGTTCTAGTCACACCGTTAGTCCCCGCATGGGTGGTACTGTCCAGAGTTGGTGCTTGTAAGACGTACGACATGTGGGCTGGGTACCAATCGAGTGGACCTCTTTGTCTAGTATCATTAGGGGAAAGGCATTGATCGGGTACTTACCTTGGGTATGTGATATACCGCAAGTCGTGGATGACACGGAAGTTTCCCGGATCTCGTGGGTCCAGCGTACTACCTTTGCAGAGTGTAAACTATTCGAATAGCCGTGTCCACGGTCAAGGACAGTTGGGTAATCCTGCTTAAACTACATCCTGATATTTCCGCATAAACCAAGTGTGCGTAGCGTGAGTATGTGTCTGTGGTGATGAGAAAAGTGTTGCTATGATAGCAATGCTATGACCAAGTTTGATGACTTGGCATATGGGGTGAACCCGGATGGTTCAGCCCTCAACAGATATGTTGATATCTGTATTTAACTTGATGCATAAGCAATGATCATTCGACCCCGATGAGTTATACTAGAAATGCATGATATTGTTATCCTTCACTTTCATTGTTCATATCATGGGCTGGTTGCGAGTACATTCAAAGTACTCATTGGCTTGCCACTGGTTATGTTATCGACCAGACATGGAAGGACCGGAGTTTGGAGATGAGTCACTTCTGGAAAAACATAATTTGCCGACAGCTTTCAGCTTTGCGGTCAGCAATTTCACGGGGCTGACGGCAAAGACACTTTGCCCTCAGCCAAAATAAATGCTGACGGCATAGGAGAGGCTGACGGCATAGAAAATCTATGCCGTCCGCTTTATCTAAGCCGTTAGCCAGCTGACGGCAAAGGACAAAAACACTGTCGGCATAGGGAGGCTGACGGCATAGGGGGCTAACCCGGTCGCACGTTCGACCAGTGCTTAACGGGGGCCGTCTTTGCCGACAACCAGCTGAGGGCAAAGACTAACGGCTGTCTTTTGCGACAGCTGGCTGAGGGCAAAGACTAACGCCTGTCTTTGCCGACAGCTGGCTGAGGGCAAAGCCACGTGCCTTATCCCCCCCGTGCCACGACCGAACCCCTCTTCTCTCTCACCTCTCCCACCTTGCTCTCCCGACCCGCCGCCGTCGTCGACCCTACTCGCCCTGCGCCGCCCCGCCCTGCACCGCCCCGCGCCGCCCCTACTCGTCGGCGCGCCCCGTGCCGCCCCTATTCGCCGGCGCCGCCCCGCGCCGCCCCTACTTGCCGGCGCCGCCCCGCGCCATCCCCGCCATCGCCCCGCCCTGAGGCATCAGCCCCCGTGCCGCCTCGCGCCCGCCCGTACTCGCCGGCGCCGCCCCTACTCGCCTCTGCCCCGCGCCCGCCCCAACCTGCCTCTGCCCCATGCCGCCCCTACTCGCCTCTGCCCCGCGCCAGCCCCGCCCCGCCGCCGCCACGCGCCAGCCCCGCCCCGACTCGCCGGTGAGCTCCTCCTCCCCCTTATTTTTCTTTTTTAGTTTATTTTTTCTATGTTAGGGCCTCTTAGATTTACAGGATCGCAAAAACATGGGAATAGGAAAAATGTAGGAAAACTATCGGAACTAGTGATTTGGCAGTCGTTGCATGCTTAGGGAAATACATGTTTTGTTGGTGTGGAAGTCGTTGCATGCTTAGGAAAATATTTTGTGGGTTGCAACTATTTAAGAATAGAAAAGGGTTGCATGCATGGAAAATATATTTAGTGGGATTGTAGATTAATTATGTGGCATACATGAATGGTTTGTTGGTGTGGAAGCATTGCATGCTTAGGAAAAATACTTTGTGGGTTGCAACTATTTAAGAATACAAGATGCATGTGTGAAACTGAGGATCGAAAAACAGAGGAAAAGTACATGAATATGAAACAAATGAAACATTTGAAATGGAGGCCTTAGTTAGATCCTATGGAATTTGCATTCCTGCGTTTTCCTATGAAAAATCCTTCAAATCAAAGGAGGCCTTAGTTAGATCTGTTAGTAGTGGATTTTTAGTTAAATTTAGTTAGCAATTACTTAGTGGTAGATTTTTAGTTAGATTTACTTAGCAATAGATGTTAGTACATGTAAGTATTAGTTAGCTAGCTGTTAGTATTAGTCAGCTAGCTGTTAGTATTAGTTAGCTAGTTGTTAGCAATAGAATGAAAATAATAAGAAGAAAAGAAATAGAAGAAGAGAAGAGTAACAAAACTTGAATAATAAATTATTAATAATAGATGTTAGTATTAGTTAGCTTAATTACCGCGAGTGCGTATTTGTGTTGATTGAGTGCATTTAAATGTGCAATAGCTTCTCCGCGAGGGATTGGTTTTCGACGACCTCCCCTGCATTCGAAAGTGAGCACATTTGTTAACTCCTCCTCCACCCCCTTTATTTTGCTCTGTTCCGGCCTTATTGCTGATGACACTATCTAGCTAGGTATTTTTAGTATTAAAATGCAAAGGTGTTGCATAACCAATATGTGTCTCTCGTTCGAAAGGTTCCTGTCATAAATATGCATGCATTTGCATATTTATAACAGTGATTCTTTCGAATTTTCCAACGTTATCCATGGACAGCCCGGGTATGTGTAGATTGGGTCGTTTCCCACGCTTTGCTCCGGATCCCATGCAGAGTTTCGACAGCTCCTCCTTGTTGTTCTCCGGGTACACATCCTCTCGGTTAGTTGCCGAGACGTGTATCAGGAGAACAGCGGGGAGGTGCTGCTGAAATTTTGCGTTGGGTCGGGAGCAGAGCATGGGGAAATGACCCAATCTACACATACTCGGGTGGGATTAGGACCCATCTTTACCTAGTAGCTGGTAGGTGTGCATGCCGTGCATGCCAATGTATTAACCATGATTAAAAAATGGCCATAATTAATTTAACATACTTGATGAATTGATAATTTATATTGTTTTATATGTGGATACTATATAGCTAGCTTGCCACAATGACTGATCGTGAATGGATGTACACCGGTCACCATAGTCAGAGAGATATGACCGATAAATGGTTGAGCAAAACCTATGAATTCGTGGAAACGACGTTTTCTAAAGGCTGGCCAAAAACATGGTGCCCCTGCACTAAGTGCAAGCATTATTTGTGACAGACAAAGGATGTAATGGGTAAACACCTGCAGATGCGTGGTTTTACTCTCGGCTATACCTTGTGGACATTTCATGGTGAGTCGGCCCAATGTAACACAGACGAGGTGTTGCATCGGTGCACCGATGATTATGGTACAGGGATTGAAGACATGGTGATTGACTTTCATGATGCTCGGAACAAGGACGAAGAGATGGAGGAATCCGCGAAAGCCTTCTATGCCATGTTGGAGTCTTCAAAACGTCCTCTTCACGAGCACACTAAGATTTCTCAGCTAGATGCCATCGCACAAGTAATGGCTCTGAAAGCCCAGTTCAACATTGGAAGAGACCTGTTTGACTCAGTGATGACCCTATTTGGGCGCTTTCTACCAGAAGGTCATATTATGCCTTCAAACCTATATGAGTCAGACAAAATCCTTAGTGCACTCAAGATGTCGTATGAGTAGATACATGCTTGTGAGAAGGGATGTGCCTTATTTAGGAAAGAGTATGCAGACGAAACATATTGTCCATTTTGCAAGTCCTCCAGATATGTTGAGGTAGAAAACGGTGAAGGTGAGAAGAAGCAGAGCAAAATACCCGTGAGTGTCCTACGGTATCTGCCGATCCTACCAAGACTTCAACGACTTTACATGGTCGAAGAAACAGCAAAACAGATGACATGGCACAAATATGGAATTAGGAAAGAATTAGATGAACACGGAGTTCCGATGTTGGTACACCCTTCAGATGGTGACGCATGGAAGGCATTTGATAGTATACATAAGGAAAAAGCTAAAAAACCAAGGAATTGTTGAATCGCCATCAGCCTCGATGGGTTCAATCCTTTTGGTATGACGGCTACCCAATATAGTTGCTGGCCTGTATTTGTCATTCCCCTCAATCTTCCACCATCATGCATTATGCAAAGAAAGCACATATTTCTGACGTTGATAGTTCCAGGGACAAACTACCCGGGGAAGAATATGAGTGTGTACATGCAACCGCTGATGGATGACTTGAAAGAAGCTTGGGTGAATGGGGTCAACACATACGATGCAGCTAAGAAAGAGAACATTCAAATGTATGTTTGGTACCAATACTCGTTGCATGATCTGCCAGCATTTGCGCTTTTCATTGCCTCGTGTGTGCATGGAAGGTTCCCATGCCCACAATGCAAGGCAGCTCTTAAGTTTCATTGGTTGCCGGCGGGTGGGAAGTATTCCTGGTTTGACTTGCATAGACAGTTCTTGCCTATGGACCATCATTCAGAAAAGACAAGAAGAATTTCATGAAAGGTTAAGTTGTCAGACACTCAGCACCACCTGCGTTGACGGGGGCACAAATTAATGAACAGTTAAATCTATGGAGCCTGATCCAAACCGTCCAGGGTATTTCTTGGGTTATAATGAGGAACACGCGTGGACCCACAAGCCATGCATCTGGGATCTCCCCTACTTTGAAGGCCTCTTACTTCCACACAACATTGACATGATGCACACTGAAAAGAATATCGCCGAGGCCCTTCTTGGCACATTTTTCGGCACTGATAAGGGCAAAGATAATACAAAGGCTAGAGTTGACCAGGAGACTCTGTGTGATAGGCCATCACTAAACATGCGAGAACCGAAAGGAAGAAAAAATTGGTCCAAACCACCTGCCTGGTACAATCTTGAGAAGGGAGCAATAAGGGAAATCCTCTTGTGGGTGGAAAAAAAGTTGTTGTTCCCCGATGGGTATGCTGCGAATCTAGAGAGGGGAGCGAGCATTGAAAAAATGAAAATTTTTGGGCTCAAGAGTCATGATTGGCACATATGGCTTGAGCGGATAATGCCGGTGATGTTGCGTGGCTATATCCCCAAGGCTGAATGGCTAGTATTGGCCGAGATGAGCTATTTCTTCCGTGTTCTTTGGGCTAAAGAGTTGTCGCGTGCCTTGATAGATGACATGGAAGAGTTGGCGCCTGAGTTGCTCTACAAGTTAGAGAAGATTTTTCCACCGGGCTTCTTTAATCCGATGCAACACATGATTTTGCCTCTCCCAACCGAGGCAAGATTGGGTGGCCCTGTGCAAAATCGTTGGTGCTACGCAACTGAAAGAATGCAGAAGACACTTCGAGGAAAATGTAAAAATAAATGTAGAATTGAAGCATCGATGGCCGAGGCGTTCATTACCGAGGAGGCGGCAAACTTCGTAACAGCACACTATGATGCCACTATGCACAGCTTGCATAATCCAAAGCCTCGGTACAATCTGGGCGACCCCAAATGACGTGAATCCAATCTCAGCCTTTTCAAAGGGAAGCTCACACCTTCTGGTGTGGGAAAACCAAAGTTGATGTGCGTCGAGGAGTGGCGCACACTAACGATGGATATATTGAACAATTTAACAGAAGGTCGGCCATACATCGAGTAAGTGTTGTGTACATTGTTTCGCAACTTTCAACAAGTTTTGTGTCTAACAACTATTATTAATTGATACAGTCGATACGTCGAACAATTCTTGAATGGTGTTGCAATCGAAAAAGAATCCATTCTCGAGTATGAACTTCTTGAAAAGACAGGAGGCGGCTATCCCGGTTTCATCTCTTGGTTCAAAAAACGGTACCACCCTTATATATAATAAGTGATTTCCTTTGTTGCTATTACTCATGAGTAACACACCAAACTCTATCTTTTCTTAACTTCTAGGCTAATTTAGATGAGCAAGTCGACGATGAATTGAGACAAATAGCTAATGGTTTTGACTTTAAGGTCCGTACATTTCAGAAGTACGACATCAATGGGTATCGCTTTCGTACTGCTAGCAAAGAGCTTTCAATGCCCGGTCGAAAAACAAACAATTCCGGTGTCTCTGCAATAGGCGAGGGAGGTGTCGAGTATTATGGAAGACTTGAAGAAATCTACGAACTTCATTATTATGGTGAAAATCCTCCGAACGTTGTTGTGTTCAAATGACATTGGTTCGATCCTACTAAGACAAGACGGACTCATGAACATCTTGGGATTGTCGAAATTCGACAAGACAGGCAGTTAAGCGGTGCCGATGTCTATATTGTGGCTCAGCAGGCCACCCAAGTTTTCTATCTGCCGTACAATCGTCAAAGTGTTAAGAACCTAGAAGGTTGGTATGTCATGTTCGATGTGCCGCCACATCTTAGACCACCTCCCCCAAATGAAGACGATTATGAACCTCAAATTGACCCAATAACATATGATGGAGAATTCTTCCAAGAATTACGTGGTGTCAGACGTCGTACCCGAAACTGCTCTACGTCCACCCTGAACACGGAGGAACAAGGCTCACGTGATGATGAGGAAGAAGTGGAAGTAGAAGAAGTTACCAATGCCGATGAGCTATCAATGCTTGATCGGTTAAAAAAGGCCTTCCACATGATGTCCCTGAATCCTATGACGATATCAGTCATGACGACACGTGTGCTACTGATGATGATTTTGCTTCAATTGACCATGGAGAAGAGACAGATGATCCAGACTATTAGTACTTTGTATGCATCCAAACATTCTTGTTTAATTATTCAATTATTAGTTGAATTATTCATGTATTTATTATTGTTCATTTAATTATAGCCCTTGAATTTGTACTAACTATTTAACTATTTATCGTTACAGGTGGTGAGACATGGCTGGCGGGGATAAGTTGAGGATAGCACCTGGGCAGCTACGGAGAACTTTGTTGCAGAGCTTTGCCCAGGAGCCCCGTGGGAGAGGCGTAGGAAAGGAGAGAGGCAGAGGACATGGTCGTGGGAGAGGGAGGCAGCATGATAGGAGCCAGTGGCCACCACCCTCGGCTACTTCTGCCTCAGCCACTTCACCCTTGCAGACGTGGGTGTCACCGGTGCGGGATCCTCCCTTCCAGGAGCAGACACCGATGCAGGGGGCTGAGGCGGAGGCTGAGGCGGAGGGTGCTGAGGCCGAGGCTGAGGCGGATGGGGCTGAGGCGGAGGGTGTTGAGGCGGAGGCTTAGGTGGAGGGGGCTGAGGCAGAGGCTGAGGGTGCTGCTAGCAAGTCAGTCTACCAACGTGGTATGACACGACTTCCAGAGCGATTGGAGTTGCAGCACAGGGCGTTCATTAAGCCAGATGGAGAGAAGTAAGTTGATATATACTGTGTACCGTATATCATTATATTTCACCAAGTAGCTAATGTTTTTGCCTTATCATTATGTAGGGGGTGGGATTACCCGCAGAATACCCGGAATCCAAACTGCCTCCTTGGTGCTTTACTTAGGGAGCACTTCCCCGGGATAGTGCAGTTGCCTGGTGAGGGTATGGTTCCCGAGCCAGGACTCAAGTGGGAGCACTACCAAGCCGCTCTGCTCCCGAAAAACACACATGTCAATGGTGTTGTTTGCGTGAGCATGGCCGACAAGGTGTTGGCTGATTTTTGGGTAACTATTATTTTACCCAATAAAAAGTATACAATGTTATATATTGTTATTTCCTTCCAAATCATTTCACTATTCATCTGTGCATCTATTTGGCATAATTACAGAGTTACTTTAGGGTCGAGGAGGGGACGGAGGAGGCGGCCAAGAAGAACCTCATGAAAGAGTGCAAGAGTTTATTGAATAACACGAGGCACGAGCTGCGTGTTCAGGCTGTTCGAGATTGGTACGTCAAGCAAGGGGAGCCGAAGACAAAGACTGAATGTCGAAAGATTTTCCTTGATAAGACCGAGTACATGGAGGTATGTACATTCCAAAGATCAATTCTTAGGGCTAGTTAGGTCTATTTAGTTATAATACTTAGTTTCATTCTTCATTAACTTACATTCATAGGTGCCCCCGAGATGGTTGGCCGATAAGATGAATTGTTGGGAGATGATAGTGGACAGGTGGTGCACAGAGGCTTGGTTGAGCACCCACACTATGGACAAGGACCGTCGTGCCCAACTGGTTGGTGTGCCACACCACCAAGGCAATGCCAACATCAAGCAATACGCCAAAAAATGGGTATGTGTGCCTTGTTTTGTTTCATCAATAATTCGTTCGTTCATGATTTTTGTTGTACTAATTCTTTGTCTTGTCGTGTAGGCCAAACACAATAACCAGCCCCAGCCTGAGGGATACGCTGCGTTTAGCATGGCCCATAAGGGCTCATACAAGACGGCGAAGGCATATTCTGAGGGGGATGGGCCGTCGTCGTACACAAGCCTGTCCGCCTACAACAAGATGACGTCTTATTCTCAGGTGGTCAAACAGCTGCGCGGGCCTGACTTTGACCCGAGCCAGAATCCTATCGATCCAGAGGCGTTAATGATCTGTGGTGGCGGTAAGAGTCATGGCACGCTGGCCATGTGTGATGGCTTCGTCCCTATCGCTGAGACTCTATCTCAGATCAAGTCGAGGCAAACGAGCTCCGCTCTTGTAATACGGCAACGCGCGAGGCCAGTTGATCTTGCCATCGAGGTTAGTTTTCTTCATTATTTCTTTCGTTCTTTTGTCCCTCGATGGATGATGAAAATTCATTTTGAGGAGTGGTTGCAGGCCGCACTTATGAAGGAGAGGGAGGCCACCGGGCTCTTGTTGGAGGAGAGGGACCGGAATACGCATAGGTTGCTTGAGGAGGAGAGGGCACGCAATAATGCCCATGCGAAGGCCATGCACGACTTCGTTGCAGTAAGTCAGTTGTGTGAGAAGCAAGGCTATGTGTGAGACGCAACAAGGCTATTTCTTTGACTCCTCGAAAACTAATTTGCAAGCTATGTGTGAGAAGCAAGGTTTGCCGCCCCCTCCGTCGATGCCTTCTCCGGTGGGAACGGTGAGTTCCCTTTCAATGACCAACCTTGCACGGTCTTATACCATTGTCTGTCGCCGTGCTAACCACATATTTTAACTCTTTCCTTGTTGCAGCATCATTCCAGAGTTGAATCCCATGATCCCTTTACTTCTCCTGGTGAGAGCCCTAGCAACCCAGTGACCAACGGAGATGGAGCTTCTCCTCCATTTCTTGGCATTCGGTAAGTTATTCCTCTCCTTCTTATTCTTCTTATTGTTTAGATCAACTTAGATTATGCCATGCTTTAGTTAGCTTAGTAAATTCTAGTTGATATTAGCCATGGTTTAGTTAACTTAGTAAATTATAGTTGATATTAGAGCTCAAAAATGACATAATTAGTTTAGAAAGTTTTAGAAGAAACCAGAAGAGAAGAACAAACAAGAGATGAAGAAATAAGAGAAGAAGAAAGAGGATAAAAAGATAACTTCTCTTCTTTCTTTTTCTCTATCTTCTTCTTCTTCTTCCACTTCTTCCACTTCTTCTTCTTGTTCTTCTTCTACTTCTTCTTCTTCCACTTCTTCTTCTAATTGCTTAGCTTAATTTAGATAACTTCTTTCTTATTGTATTCTTCTTCTAACATCTTTCTCATTATGCAGATTTTGATAAAGCAGCATGGCATATGGATGGATGCTCGAGGGACTTTGTAATGCACTTGTGTAGTCTTAGATGAACTTTGTAATGCAACTGTATTTGTGGATGCACTTGTGATGCTTTGTAGTACTTTGTGATCTTTTTTGCACTTTAATTACATATATTCGTGTTGTTTGCACTTGTGTTGTGCTGTTTGCACTTTGTGATGCACTTGTGGTGCTGTTTAGGGGCTGGGCAAATATATATATGTTGATGTTTGTATCTATGTTTTGCAAATGCAGGGAATTAATAGAAAACAAATATGAAAAGAAGCAGAGAGGGTCTTTGCCTATAGCTTACTGACGGCAACGGCTTTGCCATTGGTGGACTGACGGCAAAAAAGGCACGTGGCGGCAGCCTGTGTATCCTGACAACTCTGGGAATACCAAATTTTCCCAGATTTTCGGCTTTGTCGTCAGCTGTGCTCCAGCTGTCGGCAAAGAGGCGACCAAGGGGATCTAGGGCTTTCGGCTTTGCCGCAGCTTTGCTACGGCTGTGGGCAAAGAGGGGACCTAGGGGACCTAGGGGTTTCGGCTTTGCTGTGAGCTTTGTTACGGCTGTGGGCAAAGCCTGCCGTTAACCTTCTAACGGAGCTCGGCCGGCGCCGTTTCCACCACTGCTCTTTGCTGTCAGCCCGTGCCACAAAGCTGATGCCAAAGTCTTTGCCATCGGTCGGCCTTCAGCTGACGGCAAAGAAGGTGATTGCCAATAAAATCTTGGTCTGTACCTTTGCCGACAGCACACTGACGGCAAAGCCTTTGCCATCAGTTAAACTGTCTTTTGCCGTCAGCTCTGGCTGTCGGCAAACCAGCAGATTCAAGTAGTGAGTACGTCTTCGGCGACACCCCTGCGAACTAGGACGCTTCCGAGTCAGAATGCCTGTCGGTGTAGGCTTGATGGCATGGGCACCTGCTTAGCCCCTTTTTCCGCTATTAGTGTACTCGTGTGATTTGGCCTTAGGCCCTGCCTTGTGAACTTGACCCTTCGGTCACGTGTTGTAATAATCGGTACTCAGATGTAAGACTCTTTATTCAGTATCTGTGTTCGGTGAGCATTGATCTCTGGGATCACTCAGCAAGGCGATTCTCGACTAGTAAGTCGGGTTCCCCACAGCAGCAGAGAGAGGGAGAGAGAAGGCGAGCATTCGTGGCCGCGCAAGCTTGGACGATTCTGGAGCATGCGGGCACGCGTCGGGCAAGCTCTAGCGCGAGATAGGAGGGGCCCTAAGGCTTGCCCGACGCAGAGGGGCTGTCGGGGAGGAGGTTGGACATCTCGGGGGAGGCTGGAACTGGCCGAGGGCGTCGCCACCACCTTGGTGACTCCCAGTAGCGTGCCCAGAGCGCAGTTTTGGCATGCCACGGCATGCTGGTGCGCTATGAGGCACTTTGGACGTGTCTAGCATGTCCTGGCACTTGCTGGGGGTGTGGCTAGCCGTTTGGTTTTAGTGGGAGCTTCGGCTGGTCAAAGGAGGAAATAAATACTGGTGTTGTCAGTCATGAACTGAGGTCTAAATTGGGGTTTTTGGCCTTTCCACTTTGAACCAGTGAGGGGCTAGTTGACTTGGGTTAGATACAGGTGCTGGCTGCTTAATCTAAGAGTTTGAAGCAAAGGAATTTGGTTTAGCTGTGGCTAAGGTGGCTTTTTCCTATCTGTCAGAAGGTGTTCGATAGTCGTCACAGGGGGTTTCACCCCACCCGTGGTGGTGAGACTTAACAGGTTTGGTTTTGGTGATAAACCATGGAGTTCCACCAAATTTGAGCTCCAATGGACAAGTTTAGCATTGTAAACTTGAAATCACTCCAATATGACCAGATCTGTTCCTTCCAAAGGGAGTGTGGGCAAACTAAGTCCCACAAATCCCATTTTTGGTGTAGAACCCTCATTTGAGGTATTAGGCACTCCTGGAAAGTTCTAGCTTCATTGGACAAACTTACCTATGTAGAGTTGCTCTAACTTGATTCTGGACACACAGGGTTTTTGGGTTATTTGGGGTCCTTATCCACCTTTGATCAAGGTGAAACTTTCTGTGGACACCGAACAAGGCTTAGGGACATCACTGGAATTTTCTAGGAATTTATTGAGAATATTTCCTTTGGAAATATGTCAAAATGCGAAAACAAACAGAAATAGCTTTTATAGTTTTAATCAATAAATATAATATGAAATGGGGTTTAAAATCCTATGTATGGAAAATATATGTCCTTCTGATCATCTCTAAATTTAATCAGATTTTTCCAAAGGAGAAAAGTATTTTTCCATGTTGGAATACCAATTCTGATCTTAGAAATGGACACGTTTTTTAATTAGGAAAATACTCACAAAGTAATTATTTTTGTGCTTTTGAAATATAAAGATAGGTAAAAATCAGATTACCAAATATGATTAGTAGCACTGCTTGCTATCAAAGACATGCAGTGCAACTCAAGGTGGTTTTACTTTGGTTATCAAAGGTTTTTTGGAAATCAGTATAATTCCAAGCGAATTTAGGGGTTTAAAACCTCACATGATCAAGCATACAAGCATACCATGTCAATCATGGCACTCACAACATTAGTTTTGAAAAAGTTTTAACAAGCTCAGAATTTCTTAATAAAGACAAGTGATAGCAAAAACAGGGTGTGGCAAAGATTTATCCGCCTAGGATCATGAGATTCATGAGAAACAGATCTGGCTTCAACTACCAAGCTGACTATCAGAATCACCTGGGTTATCTGCCGCCTCTCAACGTCATCAAGAAAACTTTGGAACCAGTTGAATGCAAAGTCATGTCAGTGATTGATGAAGGAAATCGGCCACTGGATGGCCAATGTCACAAGGCTGCCTCCTATTCCTCATATGATGACACTGCCACTGAAGAATCTGATGGCAGAGCAAAACCTCCAAGCCCAACTGCCCCAAGGGAGATGACTAACCGAGAGCTTCCCCTCAATCTTCATCAGAAAGTCGATCACAATCACAGATGGGTAAAACGATAGTTTGGCTCCATTGTGAAAACCATTAATGATACTCAGAACGCTGTGAAGAAAAATCACTATTATCTTCATGAGGTATTTGATCGCACTTGGGCCATATTGTCTCACTTGAAGACTCCCAAGGAACTTTGATTCATCATGTCCACCAAAGAAGAATTGGAATTCACTCGCGACTTTGATTGGTCATGGCCACCAAAGAATAATTCAAGAATATTCCAATTCCTGACTTGGTGGATAGCTCATTTTCTTCATTCCGCACTACTGATTCAGATGAAGAACCTGCGGGTACTGCAACTGACCCAACAAGGAAGTCTAACTCGAAGAATGCTCACGCTTGTTCCTCAACATAAAAGTGAAGTTCTTCATGGGAGTTAGTCCTTAGTTTCGTCCCTTTTCGTCACTTCATGACAAAGGGGAGAAATTTGAGAGTTAGTCTTCAAGCTGGTTAAATTTATGGGCTTATAAACTTTATTAAGTTACAAACTCTTGGTTCTTCAGAAGTGTTTGATGTAATGAGTTGTAACTTAACCGTTTTTCCTCGCATACTTATTCCTCAAGTTAATTAATGCATGCATGCTAAAATTCATCAGACACCATTTTTTATCATGCATTTCAAATTCCTCATAATATATATGTCAAATGCATGCATGAATTACAAGATACAAGGGCAGATCACCATGATATATATCATCAATGTGTGTTTGCTGTACAAACAAAATTCCTCAAAACATGCACATCTTCAGGGGGAGTTTCTCTGTAACTTACCTTCAGATTCCTCAAACTCGGTACTTACATTTCACATTATTATCCCCATTGAAAACTTAACCTATGTGTCATCAACCACCAAAAAGGGGGAGATTGTAAGTGCATCTAGTGCCCCTTCGTGATTTTTTGGTTTGTACACTTATAGGTTAAGAGACTGATATGTGTGTGAGTGTACACATGCTCTATAAGTCACTGAGGAGTTTGAGTTATTCTTTGAATATCGACCCCTAAAAATGTATTTCTTCAGGTGAAGACTTTGGTCGCGAAGAAATTGCAAAGAAATTGATATTCCTCACGAAGATATTGAAGATGAGGAATTTGGTGTGTCCCGAAGAAAATACTCTGAAGACTTTAAGCTTGAAGATTTACTCTTTCTATTTAATTGTCTTTATACTTGAGTCATAGGAAAACCATACTATTAAAGGGGGTCGAGGTAAAACTATGGAACAAATTTCCTGATGATGCTCAACCCAAACCAACATCTACCAAATCCTCAAAGTGAGGAACATAAGAGACACGAGGACTTTCATAGTTGCAAGTTCTGACTGTTGCGGCGTCACGCACCACCTTCCCAGATCTTATCCACCCAACGGTCATATTATTAAAGGGCATTTATGTGAAACCATGTCGGGATGATCCCAGTCTATAAATAGCCGCCTCCCCACAACCACCAGTTGGTTGGCTGCTCCGAGAGAAACTGACACTAGTCATTTGGAGAAACCCAAATTCCTTGGAGCCTTTGAGTGAAATTCAGCAAGTGTGGAAATACCCCAAACAACCAAACCTAAACCAAAACCCAAGTGATTGAGCATCACGGAAGAAGTTATTCCTGTGTGGAATCCATGTTTGTTACCTTTAAGAACCGTGCATCCTCCAGACGGCTAGGCGTCATGGTCTAGAGCATCCAGCAGTCAAATGTGGATTGTCGGGTGACCGAGTTTGTGAGGGTTTGGAAGTCTGCCCTGAAGACTTACCACAAGTGTCGGGCGAGGACTGTGTGTCCTTAGCTCAAGCAGAAGACGGTAGGGACTGTGTGTCCTTTGATTTCAATACCAAGCCGCTCCAAACCAGACGTACAACTGTGGCAGTTGTTGGACTGGGTCATCAAGAACCGTCTTCATCGAGCTACTGGTTTTATTTCTTCAACTCTCTCATTTCCTCAATTGCATGTTGAAGACCTTCACCTGTACTGTTTGAAGAATTTGACTGAAGACTTTTTATGAATTCCTCGCCTCAAATTCTTCACCTGAGTTATTCTTCACCTGCTTATCCTGTACTTGTGACCTGTGCAAACTGAATCTCTGAAATCACGTTGAGTACTTTGTTGTAGACGTTTTTGCACTTATGACTTTGTACTATTTCCGCTGCACTTAGTTCATGACTGGGGACTTTCCTCACTGGGAATTTCCTTTCTGATGAAATTGCAAAAAGCGCATATTCACCCCCTGTAGTGGATATAATAAACTTTCATGTTTCTCTCAATTGCTCGACAGTGATTTGTTTACCCACCGTATTATTTTCCTTCATGAGAGAAGCCTCTAGTTAAACCTATGCCCCCCAGGTCTATTTTCCATATGATACTTTCAGATATATAAACCAAAAATATATTGTTGCTATTTATTTATTTTTAGTTCTATCAATCTTTTATATCTATATCTATCAGATGGCATCCTACTTTTTAGCGTTGGGTGCAAGTGGTTGATTGTTTGTGTAGGTACTACGATTGGGGCCTTGCTTGTTCCTCCTACTGGATTGATACCTTGGTTCTCAACAAACTAAGGGAAATACTTATGTACTTTGCTGCATCACCCTTTCCTCTTCAAGGAAAACCAACGCAAGCTCAAAGGTAGCAAGAAGGATTTCTGGCGCCGTTGCCGGGCAGGATACATAGCGAGATCAGGCCTACCAAGTACCCATCACAAACTCATCTCTTGCTTAAAGTGTGTTATATCGACTAGAGGGGGGTGAATAGGAGATTTTTAGAATTTCATCACTGAGGAAATTCCTTTTGAGGAAATTCCTCACTAATGACTAACTTACAGGGGAAACAGTAAAGGATCAGAAGTGCAAAGTTTCACAACAGCAGTTTTTCAGAGTGAGGAATGTGAAAACAGATTACACAGTGAGCAGGGACGCAGAATACAGATGAGGATTAACTAGCATGAAGAATTTGGGGTTGAGGAATTTCAGAGAAAGTCTTCAGCAAATTCTTCAAACAGTAGCAGTGAAAGTCATCAACACATAATCTGAGGAAAGTAAGGAGTTGAGGAATTAGAACCCGTTTCACAGCGAAGACAGTAGTTTATGACCCAGTTCCAAGTGCTGTGACAGTCGTACATCTGGTTTGGAGCGGCTTGGTATTGAAACCAAAGGACACACAGTCCCGGGACACACAGTCCCTACCGTGTTCTCCTTGGGCTAAGAACACAGAGTCCTCGCCCAACACTCGTGGTAAGTCTTCAGGGCAGACTTCCAAACCCTCACAAACATGGTCACCCGGCGATCCACAATTGACTGCTGGAAAGCTCTAGACCATGACGCCTAACCGTCTGGAGGATGCACAATCCTCAAAGGTAAAAGGCTTCAGTCCCACACAGGAACAACTTCTTCAGTGATGCTCAATCACTAGGTTTGGTTTGTGGTTTCGGTGTTTGGGTTATTTCCTCATTGATGAATTACTCTCGAAGACTCTGAGGAATTGGGTTGCTCTTATGACAAGTGTCATTTTCTAACGGAGCAGCCAACCAGCTAATGGTTGTGGGGGGCGGCTATTTATAGCCTGGGAGCATCCCGACATGATTTGACACTAATGCCCTTAAATAATATGACCGTTGGTGTGGATAATACCAATGATGTGGTGTGGCTATCGAAACGGTCAGAACCCTCAACTGTGAGAGTCCTCATGTCACTCGTATTCCTCACTTGAGGCTTTTGGTAGAATTAGGCTTAGGTTGAGCATCATGAGGAAATTCATTCCAGAGTGTAACTTCGACCCCCTTTAACAGTACGGTGTTCCTATTACTCAAATGCGAAGAAAATAAAACAGAAAGAGTAAATCTTCATGCTTCAAAGTCTTCAAGATGATTTTCTTCAGGACACACCGAATTCCTCAATTTCAGTATCTTCATGAGGAATATCAATTTCATCGCAGATTCTTCGCGATACAATTCTTCAGCTTCAGACCAATTTGTTCAACGAAAGATATATATTTTTAGGGGTCGATATTCATCAAATATCTCAAACTCCTCAGTGACTTATAGATCCTGTGTACACTCATAAACACATTAGATGCACTTACAATCTCTCCCTTTTTGGTGGTTGATGACAATTAGGTTAAGTCTTCAACAAGGATCAAAAATATAAAGTGTAAATACTCATTTGAGGAATTTGAAATCAAGATTCAGAGAGACTCCCCCTGAAGATGTGCATATCTTGAGGATTTTGCTTTTCACAGCAAATGCACATTGATGATTTATATTATGGAGATCTCCCCCTGAGTCTTGTAAATCATGCATACCTGTAACATATCATATGAAGAAAATGAAGATGCATGATGACAAATGGTATCTGACGAATTCCAGCATGCGTGCATTAAAACTTGAGGAATAAGCATGCGAAGAAAAACGTTCAAAAGCGTCAGAGTACCATGGGCTTAAGTTACAACTCATTACATAAAAACTTCAGAAGAGCTAAGAGTTTGTAACTTAAATATAGTTCATAAGCCCCAAAATATCCCGCTTGAAGACTAACCTTCAAGTTTCTCCCCTTTGTCATCAGGTGACAAAAAGGCACAAACTGAGGACTAACGCCCGTGAAGACTTCACTTCTTGGCGGTTGATGAAGAGCCGTGATGCTTCTTGGGAGTAGTCTTCTTCCTTGGACCGGTAGCAGTGTCGAGCTGTTCTTCATCAGTTTCAGCAGTGCGGAATGAAGAAAAGGAGCTGTCTTCAAGGTTTGGAACTGGAATGGGCCTAAACTTCTTCTTGGGAGGCCACGACCAGTCAAAGTCTCGCTCAAAGTCCATTTCTTCAATCTCTGTCTGAACCTTCAGATGTGCAAGTGTAGCCCAGGTACGATCAAAAACCTCATGCAGATAGTGATGGTTAAGATTCACAGAGTTCTGTGTTTCAGTGAGGGTTTTCACAATGGCGCCTAACTGGCATTTGACCCACTTGTGATTGTGATCCACCTTCTGGTGAAGACTGAGGAGGAGCTCTGTTGTATTCATCACACGAGGAGGAACTGGGCTTGCCGGACGAGTCTCAGCGTCATCCCATGAAGAATAAGCTTCTGGATCTCGGAACTGGCCATCAAGGGGCCTAGTGCCTTCTTCAATCACTAATTTTCCTTTTCCTTCAATGGGCTCGAAAGTCTTCTTGTTGAACCGGATAGGAGGCATATAACCAACATGGTTTTGGCAATCAGCGTGGAAGTTGACGCATGTCCTTGTCCTGATGAATCTCATGATCCATGTGGCATATATCTTGTGATAAAATGGACACATAGCATTGTCGGCCAAAGTCCTCAAGAAGAAATAATGGATATTGATAGGAATACCATGGATGATGTTGAAGAGGATATTCTTCATGAGGCCTACGACATCTTCTTCATCATCATGGCCTTTGATTGGCGCGAGCACACTGTAGAGGATTTTGTAGACAGACCTTGGTGTATATTTGAGCTCGTGGACGAGGAATGTTTTTCTCGGTGATTTTCCTGCAGCCAAAGGCTTCATGAGGACTTCCATCATCCCGTTGGGCAGCTAACGCTCACCATAAAGCTTCACAGCCTCCTTTGAGGGAATTGGTACACGCAGCTCACGGAGGAGCTCAGTAGCAGGAGCCTTGTAGTGAGTGTTTTGTGTCATCCAGTCAAACACCCGAGTGTTAATGTCTTCAGGGTTGCCAGAGATGTGAACAGTGGCAGAGAACTGAAGAATGAGCTCACTGTTCCAGTCAGAGATGTCGGAGCACATTGGTAGCAAACCAGCGTCATGAAGTACGTTGAGGACTGGCTCGAGGCACGGTATTGCTTCAAGTTCAACGTGAGGAATATGCCTGTGCTGGAATATCTTGTTTCTGCCACACAGCACAGAGGCATAGTAGTTCAGCTGTGTCCTCATCCAAAACTTTAGATGCCTCATTTGTGGCTTGTCATAGGGATTCTCTCCAATGAAGTACATGCGCTCTTGAAAGAAATTCTCCTTTTGAAACTGTGGTCGCTTGGAGAATGGCTGACGCTGAACTGGCTGAAGATTTTGCTGAGGAACAGGAGGGGAGACAACAATTGCAGTCTCGGGGTTGAGCACGACGAAGGCATTGTCTTGATCAGGTGCATTTTCCTCAGCATTGTCCTCCGGTGAGGAATTTCATCAGCTGGGGCTTGAGGCTGAGGAGATGGCTCTGGCTGGGTGTCATGCTGAGGTGCTTGCTCTGGCTGTGCATCAGGCTGAGGAATAGGTTCATCTTGCTCAGGTGGAGGAGTTGTGTCTGCCTGTTCCTCATCTTGACGATTTTTCTCGGAGCTTTGAATTTCATCGGCTTGAGGAATTTCAGTTTGTTCTTCCTTAGCTGGCTTGGTGACATAGGCAGTTTCATCAGCTGGTGCAGCTGATCCTTAAGCACTGTCTTTCTGAGGAATGAAGGGCTGAGGACTGTCGTCAATACGAATTTCTTCGTCAGTGTGTTCCTCAGAGGCGGCATCCTTCATTTCCTCATCTGTCCCTTTCGCTTGATCATCAAGGATGACCATTTCATAAGATGGAGTGACATTTAGGGGCACAGGGTCCAGTGGAGCAGTGTCTTCAAGCGCTTTGAGGCGCTTGGCCTCTGTTTCTTCTTCTGCTGAGGAGGCCTTCCTCTTTTTGGCTTCCTTCTCAGCAGCCCTGGTTTCTTCAGGTCTCATGCAGACGGAGTCATCTTCTTCACCTTTGAAGCTTTTGGTGAAGGGTTCTCTTGACAGATTCTCCAGCTGGCTTTGAGGAACCAGCAGGAGCAGAGTCATCAGCTTGCTTTGATGAAGCAGCTGGGTCAGGGGCAGTCTCATCATCTGCAGCAGGTTCATCACCTAGAGCTTCCATGGTGACTTATTCAATGGCCGGTACATCGACACGGCTTTCTTGGTGTAATTCCTCAGCTTGAGGAGTTTCCTTAGCATGAGGAGATTCATCAGCTGGCCCTTCAATCAAGGGTTGGGGAGTTGGTGCTGGAGGTGCAGCCTTCTTGCTGTAGTCATCAACAGCTTTAGTGGCCAGCTTTATGAAAGTGGCCACCATGTGGCTGATGCCGGAGGGAAGTTTCAAATCATCAAGAAGAGTGTTTGGGGTCCTCATACCAGATGTTTATGAAGTCTAGGAGAACCTTGGGGTCCATGGCCAGAGGAATGGCGCTGCCTGATGCTTGAGCTATCCTTTCCTGCTTGTTCCTGATTATCGCTTGCAGGGTTTGATCATCATATTCATCGCTCCCTGTGATGCAGACGGGACTGTGATGATTTTGCTGGGTCTTGGCAGAGTTGCTCTTTCGGCAGACACCTGAGTCTTCACTGGAGGTGGTGAAGACTTTGTCTCCGAGCTGGTTGCAGCCGGGAGTGAGGAGCTGGAGGTGGCGGTCATTGGCTTCATGACGGGCTTTTGTACTGTTGTCTCTTGAGGCTTTGGTGGTGGTGCTGAGGATTTTGGAGCTGAGGGTTTTGGTGCTGAGGGTTTTGTAACTGATGCCTGAGAAGACTTCTCGTGAGGCTTTGGCGCACTTGGCTTTGACAGCACAGGCTGCGGTTGAGGAATTGCTGAACCAGAAGTCTCAGCGGCAGAGGAAGTAGCTGCAGCTGATGATTCATTGAATTTCCTCACTGCAGCATCTGCTTGCTTCTTGAGCTTAGCCAGATGCTTTGCCTTCTCATCTGGATAGTTGAAAGTGCGTTATATCGACTAGAGGGGGGTGAATAGGAGATTTTTAGAATTTCATCACTGAGGAAATTCCTTTTGAGGAAATTCCTCACTAATGACTAACTTACAGCGGAAACAGTAAAGTATCAGATGTGCAAACGTTCACACCAGCAGTATTTCAATGTGAAGAAAGTGAAAACAGATCGCACAGTAAGCAGGCACGCAGAATGCAGATGATGATTAACTATTGTGAAGAATTTGGGTTGAGGAAATTCAGAGAAAGTCTTCAGCAAATTCTTCAAACAGTCACAGTGAAACTCATCAACACATAATACAGAGAAAGTAAAGAGTTGAGGAATTAGAACCCGATTCTCAAAGACGATAGTCGTTGATGACCCAGTTCCAACTGCTCTGACAGTTGTACATCTGGTTTGGAGCGGCTTGGTATTGAAACCAAAGGACACCCAGTCCCGAGACACACAGTCCCTACCGTATTCTCCTTGAGCTAAGGACACACAGTCTTCAGGGCAGACTTCCAAACCCTCACAAACTCGGTCACCCGGCGATCCACAATTGACTGCTGGATTGCTCTAGACCATGACGCCTAACCGTATGGAGGATGCACAGTCCTCAAAGGTAAAAGGCCTCAGTCCCACACAGGAACAACTTCTTCAGTGATGCTCAATCACTAGGTTTGGTTTGTGGTTTCGGTGGGTGGTGTATTTCCTCACTGATGAATTACTCTCGAAGGCTCTGAGGAATTTGGGTTGCTCTTATGACAAGTGTCAGTTTCTAATGGAGCAGCCAACCAGCTAGTGGTTGTGGCAGGCGGCTATTTATAGCCTGGGAGCATCCCGAGATGATTTGACACTAATGCCCTTAAATAATATGACCGTTGGAGTGGATAAGACCAGTGACTTGGCGTGGTTATCGAAACGGTCGGGACTCTCAACTGTGAGAGTCCTCATGTCACTCATATTCCTCACTTGAGGCTTTTGGTAGGATTTGGCTTGGGTTGAGCATCATGAGGAAATTCATTCCATAGTGTTACTTTGACCCCCTTTAACAGTACTGTGTTCCTATTCATCAAATGCGAAGAAAGTAAAACAGAAAACGTAAATCTTCACGCTTGAATTTGTTCAGAATGATATTCTTCAGGAACCACCGGTCTTCTCAATATCAGTGTCTTCACGAGGAATGTCAATTTCATCGCAGATTCCTCGTGTTTCATTTCTTCAGCTTCAGACCAATTTCTTCAACTGAATATATACATTTTTAGGGGTCGATATTCTTCAAATATCTCAAACTTCTCAATGACTTATAGATCCTGTGTACACTTATAAACACATTAGATACTTAACCTATAAGTCTTCAAACCACCAAAATCACTAAGGGGCACTAGATGCACTTACAATCTCCCCCTTTTTGGTGGTTGATGACACATAGGTGCAAATTCCTCATGCCTGCATGACCTAGTCTTCAGTGCCACAGCCATCCTTCTGAGGTTTTTGCTAGTAAGCAAGTGGCTGGTTGAGGACCTGTAGAGAAATCAACAATGTACAAATCCCCTCTTCTTACACCTTCGAAGACTTTGGATCTGTCAGATTCCATGATGACTACACATCTATATCTACCAAAGATAACAATCATATCAAGATCAAAAAGCATAGAGACTGACATGAGGTTAAAACCAAGGGTTCAACAAGCATCACTTTGTCCATATGCCTATCCTTGGAAATAGCTACTTTGCCAAGTCCCAATACCTTGCTTTTACCTTTGTCACCATATGTGATTTGCTTCAGAGGTGATGGAGCTAGTGGCATATTCATCAGTAGACTTTTATCACCAGTCATGTGATGTTTGCAGCCACTATCGAGAACCCACTCAGTATTTTTGGGTTTGTCATCCTGCAGATGAATTAGTACAGCTTACCATCTCATTTGCTTTAGATTTGAAGACTATGATACTAATTTCATCAGTTCAGTGATTTCATCATAACAGAAATGTAAGGACGTGTGAAATATTTCTATTTCATCAATCATTAGCTTGCATCCTATCAAGCGTTTCTCAGGTCTCCAGGAAATTCTTAAGATGATGATTTTCATATGGAGACCTGTCCTGCAGAAGTGATTAGTTTGATTTTTTCAACTCCCACATCTGAAGGGGTGGCAAAGCATTCATCATCCTGCGAGCACCATATGAGAAAGGTGGCATTGAAGCTAACGCACTTCTTTTAGCAGTAGGGGGGTTAAAGTACTCATATGAGTATGCACAGAACTGGTTTGAGGATTTATGAACATAATGATTTGAGGAGTAGCGCTCATATTCATATTCCTTGTAGTTTCCCTGCATGTTAGACGCATAAGCATGGGTACGAGCATAGTTTTGACCAATTAAGGATTTTGATCCTCTTGAAAACTTTGGTCCTCCTGATGAATGTGATCTGGGGTTCAGATTCTTCAAAGGTGGTGTCATGAGGACATTCACCTGAAGATTTTCAAGACAACTTTTGGGAACCCAGATATTCTTCAGAGGAGGGCCATTCCTTCAGTTAGTTCCAACATATCTAGCAAATACTTCACCAGATTGATTTTTGAACAGTTTATAGTTGTAGTCAAATGACTCATCCGAGGAATAGGATAATTCACATGAGAAGCCAGTTAGATTAGATGGATCAAAAGGAGGCCCAGTAGCAGCAACCCATGAGGTTTTGGGATACTGCTCAGGTTTCCAATAAGTTCCATCAGCATTTAATTTCCTCTCAAAGGCAATTCCTTCTTTCCTCGGGTTCCTGTTCAAGATCTGCTTTTTGAGCACATCACATAGGGTTTGGTGTCCTTTGAGGCTTTTGTACATGCATGTCACGTACAATTCCTTCAACCCTGCATTTTCATCAGTAACATTTGTGTTATCCTCAAGTGAGGAAATAGACACAACAGGTGCAGTTGAAGAATTTGTAGCATTTGATGATTCTGGTGAGGAATTATCAGTTTCTCGTTCAATGCATTTAAGAGATGGAGGAATAAATTCAACTTGACTAGCGCTGATCTGTTGAGCTAGTAATCAATCATTTTCCATGCGAAGATCATCATGAGACATCCTCAGTTTCTCAAGATCAAGCTTCCTTTGAAGAAATTCGTAGGAAAGCTTCTCATGATTAGTGAGGAGAGTATCATAACGATCTTGAAGAATATCAAATCTAGACTGAAGATTTTTCATGTCATCAGCGAGGATTTGATTAAGATTCATTTCATCATTCAACAGATCATCACTTTTGTCTAGCAGTTTTTGAAGCTTTTCCATAGCAGTTTGTTGTTTAGTGGCAATGATAGCAAGTTTACTGTAACTGGGTTTCTTATAATCATTATGTTCACAGTCACTTGAATCAGACGAGGAGGCATCATTTGATACCTTTGAACCTTTTGCCATGAAGCAATAGGTTGGAGCGATGTCATCAGCATAGTCATCAGTATGGATGGTGCAATCATTTTCTTCAAGATTGAAGATTGATTTGCTGACGAAAGTGGTTGCTAGTGCAAGACTAGCCTGTCCGGATTCTGAGTCTTCTCCAGATCCTTCTTCTTCATCACATTCCTCTGATTCTGCTTCGGAATCCATTTCCTTGCCAATAAGTGCCCGAGCCTTTCTGAAGCTAGTCTTCTTGTGTGAAGAGGACTTTGAAGATGAGGATTTTGAAGATTTCTTCTTCTTCTTCGAGTCATCAGAACTGTCATCCTTGTATTTCTTCTTCTTTGATTCCTTTCCCCAGCGGGGACAATCAGGAATGTAATGACCTGATTTCTTGCACTTGTGACAGGTCCGTTTCTTGTAGTCCTCGGATGCAGATTCTGATTTCCTCATGTCTCTTCTTGATGATTTACCGAACTGAGCTCGGCGTGTAAATCTCTTGAATTTCCTCACAAGCATTGCGAGCTCCTATCCAAATTCTTCAGGGTCACAACTGTTGTCATCTGTTTCTTCTTCAGATGAGGAAATTGCTCTAGCCTTCAGAGCACGTGGTCTGGAATAGCTTGGTCCATATAGATCTCTCTTTTCTTCTTGCTGGAATTCATGAGTATTTAGCCTTTCAAGAATATCAGCTGGATCTAGCATCTTGTAGTCTGGTCTTTCTTGAATCATCAGAACTAGAGTGTCAAATGAAGGATCCAAGGATCTCAGCAGTTTCTTCACAACTTCGTGATCAGTGATGTCTCGAGCTCCCAGTGCTTGCAGTTCATTAGATATATCAGTGAGGCGATCAAAGGTGTCTTGGCAGCATTCATTGTCATGTCTCTTGAAGCGATTGAAGAGATTGCGAAGAATATCAACACGAGAGTCACGCTCGGTTGATACTCCTTCATTTGCCTTGCACAGTCTTTCCCAGATCAGTGTTGGAGAGCCCAAAGCACTTACTCTTCCAAACTGGCCCGGGCTCAGATAGCCACAGATGATGTTATTGGCTTGAGAATCAAGTTGCTTGAATTTCTTCACATCAGCTGCAGAGACACTAGCAGAAACGATGGGGACGCCATTTTCCACAATATACCAGAGATCATTGTCAACAGCTTGTAGATGCAGTTGCATTTTGTTCTTCCAGAAAGGAAAGTTCTTCCCTTCGTAGGTGGGACATGGTGCAGTCACCTGGAACATGCCTGCAGTCGACATAACTAAAACTCCAGGTGGTTAAACCAAAATCACACAGAACAAGGGAGTACCTTGCTCTGATACCAATTGAAAGTGCGTTATATCGACTAGAGGGGGGTGAATAGGAGATTTTTAGAATTTCATCATTGAGGAAATTCCTTTTGAGGAAATACCTCACTAATGACTAACTTACAGCGTAAACAGTAAAGGATCGGATGTGCAAACGTTCACACCAGCAGTATTTCAAAGTGAAGAAAGTGAAAACAGATCGCACAGTAAGCAGCCACGCAGAATACATATGATGATTAACTATTGTGAAGAATTTGGGTTGAGGAAATTCAGAGAAACTCTTCAGCAAATTCTTCAAACACTCACAGTGAAAGTCATCAACACATAATACAGAGAAAGTAAGGAGTTGAGGAATTAGAACCCGATTCTCAGAGACGACAGTCGTTGATGACCCAGTTCCAACTGCTGTGACAGTTGTACATCTGGTTTGGAGCGGCTTGGTATTGAAACCAAAGGACACCCAGTCCCAGGACACACAGTCCCTACCGTATTCTCCTTGAGCTAAGGACACACAGTCCTCGCCCAACACTCGTGGTAAGTCTTCAGGGCAGACTTCATAACCCTCACAAACTCGGTCACCCGGCGATCCACAATTGACTGCTGGATTTCTCTAGACCATGACGCCTAACTGTCTGGAGGATGCACAGTCTTCAAAGGTAAAAGGCCTCAGTCCCACACAGGAACAACTTCTTCAGTGATGCTCAATCACTAGGTTTGGTTTGTGGCTTCGGTGCGTGGTGTATTTCCTCACTGATGAATTACTCTCAAAGGCTTTGAGGAATTTGGGTTGCTCTTATGACAAGTGTCAGTTTCTAACGGAGCAGCCAACCAGCTAGTGGTTGTGGGGGGCGGCTATTTATAGCCTGGGAGCAGCCCGACATGATTTGACACTAATGCCCTTAAATAATATGACCATTGGAGTGGATAAGACCAGTGACTTACCGTGGTTATCGAAACGGTCGGGACTCTCAACTGTGAGAGTCCTCATGTCACTCATATTCCTCACTTGAGGCTTTTGGTAGGATTTGGCTTGGGTTGAGCATCATGTGGAAATTCATTCCATAGTGTTACTTTGACCCCCTTTAACAGTACGGTGTTCCTATTCATCAAATGCGAAGAAAGTAAAACAGAAAACGTAAATCTTCACGCTTCAATTTCTTCAGAATGATTTTCTTCAGGAACCACCAGTCTTCTCAATATCAGTGTCTTCACGAGGAATGTCAATTTCATCGCAGATTCCTCGTGTTTCATTTTTTCAGCTTCAGACCAATTTCTTCAACTGAAGATATACATTTTAGGGGTCGATATTCTTCAAATATCTCAAACTTCTCAATGACTTTAGATCCTGTGTACACTTGTAAACACATTAGATACTTAACCTATAAGTCTTCAATACACCAAAATCACTAAGGGGCACTAGATGCACTTACAATAGTCATCAAGGGTCTTGAGGCTTGAGGGATGTGCTACTTGATGATCCTCAAGTGGGGCCCGTTTGCCAGGAGGCTTCAGAGAGAATTTCTTCGCATACTTGGCAGTTACAAACCTGTATTCCTTCCATTCCTTCGCCCATCGGCGTTCTATCTTCTGAAGCTGAATTTTCTCTTGGCCATTGTTTTATTTTCATCAGGTGTACAATAGTCCAAGTAAATATCCTCAGGGATATCCAAAGCTGTGTTCTGTTCAAGTTTCTTTCCGCCCTTCTGTTTTCTGTCATCCTCCATTTTCTTCAGCTGAGGATTTTGCTGATGAGATTGAACTCTTGAGGATTCTGATGATACTTGAAGATTTTCTTCAAGAAACGTTGCAAATGAGTTAATGTGATGAGAACCGAGAGATTCATCAGCTGACATGTGTGTACCTATGAACAGAGTATAGTTGCGAGGAATTTGGAGAGGTCATATGCGTTCTCAGATTTGAAGAAAATGAAAAAGTTTGACAGTTGAGGAATTTAACTAGTGGTTGAGGAATTTGCCTAAGCATACTGTTCTTGGGTTCCAGAGTTGTACAGATCTGAAAATTCGCACAATTGAGGAATCTCGTGAAAATATTAGATGCTTAGTGAAGTTCATCAATGGTGTGGTGATAGGTAGTGGTTGAGGAATCAAGGGCATATAGATTCTTGAGGAAAAACAGATTTCACATAGGAGATGTAAAATAGTAGATCTAACTTGCTGTAAAAATGGGATTTTATTTACCGTTGAAGGTGCGCACGAAGAACACAGAAAAGGTGTGTAGAGAAGCTCTTCGGTCGCGTGTCCAACGCGCCCTAACCCGGCGACAGAGGACGTCTACGGCGGCGGCGGACGAAGATGGTCTGACTACGGCGTGGTTCCGGCGACGGAGAAGTCGAGGCAGTGAAGCTCTTCCTTACCGGCGACGAGACTTCCAGCGGTGGCACTAGGGTTCGGTGCTTTTTGCTGTAGCAGGAGAGCGATGAGGCAAAGAAGAGTTTGCCGAGGGACATAAGGACATATTTATAGCCAGATAGTTACTGTTGGCGAGAAGATTTCAGACCAAACAGCCCCTGCCTCTACGTCTCCGCAGGACACGTCTAGTTCCCGAGCAAGGCGGTGGAGATAGTGGAGATCGTGGTTATCCGAACGTGGGAAGAGGGGTTCAGTTACTATGTATTAAATAAATAATTTTTGAAGATTTGAGGATTTTCGTTACAAAATCATCAGCTGACAAGGACGCAGTGAGGATTTTGAACAAAGTTTCAAGTAGAACGCATATGAAGAATTGAATAGACTGGATGAGAATAACATAGATGGAAAGTAGGGTCCGATCACACTCACTTAGAAAAAATATCAATTTGAAGAAATAGCTATAAGTGAATGTTGTTGAGGACTTGAAATCACAGTCTATCTAGTCAAACGAAAGTCATCAAGTCTTTTTGAAGATTTTGTGATAAATCATCACAATGAAGAACACTATTTTGATGAAAAACACATTTTTAGGAAATGGAACATTTGAAGAAAATCAACTTGAGGAATTTCACATTGGGCAGTGGCGTGACCCACCATATAAGAATGTTGATTACAGACGCCGCATACAGTTGTCGTAGGGCCCTGAGAATCAATTTCTTCGTTGATTTCTTCACATTCAGAGTGATATTCTTCATGAGTTGAAGAAAATCGATTCATCATGTGTTGCACATCTATGTCATCAATTTTGCATAAGTGTTAGGATGTGTGCATGTTTTTACAAAAACATTTGAAGATTCTAAGATATTTAGCTCACACCGCAACTTGCAAAACCTTTTCTCATCCAAGGGCTTAGTGAAGATATCTGCCAGTTCATCATCAGTCTTCACATGGTCGATGAGGATATTGCCCTTGAGGAAATGGTACCGAAGAAAATGATGATGAATCTAGATGTGCTTGGTCTTCGAGTGTTGTACTGGGTTGTATGCAATCTTGATTGCACTCTCATTGTCGCAGTAGAGAGGAACATTCTTCATGTTGATGTCATAGTCCTTGAGGGTTTGCTTCATCCAAAGTAATTGAGCACAACATGAACCAGCAGCAATGTACTCAGCTTCGGCAGTGGAGAGTGATACGCAGTTCTGCTTCTTTGAGGACCAGAAACTAGTGATCTTCCGAGGAAATGGCATGTGCCAGAAGTTGACTTGCATCCACACTGTCACCAACATAGTCAGAATCAGAATACCCTACCAGATGAAGATTTGAGCCCTTGGCATACCATAATCCTAGTGTTGGTGTGTGAGCTAAGTATCAAAGAATATGCTTCACAGCCTTATGGTGTGATTCCTTCGGTTTTGCTTGAAAACGTGCACACATGCAAACACTAAGCATTATATCTGGCCTAGATGCACATAGATACAATAAAGAGCCAATCATAGAGCGATATACCTGCTGATCGAAATCTTTACCATTTAAATCAGTACCGAGGTGGCCGTTGGTAGGCATTGGAGTCTTGGCACCCTTGCATTCATGCATGTCGAATTTCCTCAGAACATCCTTGAGGTATTTCTCCTGTGATATGAAGACTCCATTGCGTTGTTGACGAATTTGAAGACCTAAGAAGAATTTCAGCTCCGCCATCATAGACATCTGATATTCTTCACTCATCATGTAAGCAAATTCATCACTATATCGTTTGTTAGTACAGCCAAATATGATATCATCGACATATATTTGACACACAAATAACTCATTATCATAGGATTTAGTGAAAAGAGTTGGATCGAGTGAACCAGGTTTGAAGCCTTTCTTCATGAGGAATTCCTTCAGTGTATCATACCATGCCCGAGGGGCTTGCTTGAGACCATAAAGAGCCTTTTTAAGTCTGAAGACTTTGTCTGGATTCTTTGGATCCTCAAAACCTGGGGGCTGAGCAACATATACTTCTTCCTCAAGCTTACCATTGAGGAATGCACTTTTCACATCCTTTTGGTATAAGATGATGTTATGATGATTAGCATAAGCAAGTAGTATTGAATAGCTTCAAGTCTAGCAATAGGTGCAGAAGTTTCATCGAAATCTATTCCTTCAATCTAGGTGTAGCCTTGGGCTACAAGTCGTGCCTTGTTCCTCACCACTTGACCATCCTCATCTTGCTTGTTTCAGAAAATCCACTTGGTGCCGATGATGTTCTCCTTGCAAAGATCTGGTCGTTTGACAAGCTCCCATACGTCATTCAGCTTGAATTGAAGAAGTTCGTCTTGCATAGCTTGGATCCACTCCGGTTCCAGAAAAGCCTCGGCAACTTTTGAGGGTTCTGTGATGGATACAAAGGAAAAATGCCCACAAAAGTTAACTAAGTGTGAAGCTTTTGAGCGAGCGAGAGGACCTGGCGCGTTGATGTCGTTGAGGATTTTTTCAAGTTCTACTTCATTTGCAGTCCTCGGATGAGCTGGTTAAGGATTTCGTCTGGGATGAGGAAGTGGTTCTGGTGCAATTTCCTTAGGAGCATCTTCTTGATTTTCATCAGTGATGGGGATTGTTTTTTCACCAATTTCCTCAGTGGGGACAATGTCTTCAGTAGGTTTGAGCTTTATTGCTTCCTCAGGAGACATCTTATCTGGATCAGAAGGCAATTGCTCTCTTTGCGAGCCATTAGTTTCATCGAACCGCACATCTACAGTGTCAACAACTTTGTTGTGATAGTTGTTGAAGACTCTGTAGGTGTGCGAGTCTTTTCCATAACCGAGCATAAAACCTTCATTTGCCTTAGGTGCAAATTTTGAGCTATGGTGAGGATCTCTAATCCAGCATTTTGCACCGAAGACTTTGAAATAACTTACATTGGGTTTCTTGTCAGTGAGGAGTTTCTATGAGGTTTTCTTGAGGAATTTGTGAAGATATACCCTGTTGGTGATATGGTATGCAGTGTTGATTGCTTCAGGCCAAAAGTGACGAGGAGTCTGATATTCTTCAAGCATAGTTCTTGCCATTTCAACCAGAGTCCTGTTCTTCCTTTCGACGACACCATTCCGCTGAGGAGTATAAGGAGCAGATAATTCGTGAGTAATACCAAGTTCATCAAGATAATCATCAAGACCAGTGTTTTTGAACGTGGTTCCATTATCACTCCTGATATGTTTGATCTTGATGCCGAAGTTCGTCGAGGCCCTTGATGAAAATCGTTTGAAGATTTCCTGCACTTCAGTTTTATACACTATGATATGCACCCATGTATATCTGGAATAATCATCAACTATGATGAAGCCATATAAAGATGGGGCATTGGTTAGTGTGGCATAGTGAGTAGGTCCAAATAGATCCATATGAAGCAATTCGAATGGACGTGTAGTGGTCATGATAGTCTTCAAGGGATGCTTGGATTTGGTCATTTTCCCAGATTCACAAGCACCACAGAGATGATCCTTGAGGAATTTGACTGATTCGATGCCGATGACATGCTTCTTCTTCGTGAGCGTGTGCAAATTCCTCATGGCTGCATGACCTGGTCTTCGGTGCCACAACCATCCTTCTGAGGTTTTTGCTAGTAAGCAAGTGGCTGGTTGAGGACCTGTAGAGAAATCAACAATGTACAAATCCCCTCTTCTTACACCTTCGAAGACTTTGGATCTGTCAGATTCGATGATGACTACACATCTATATCTACCAAAGATAACAATCATATCAAGATCACAAAGCATCAAGACTGACATGAGTTTAAAACCAAGGGATTCAGCAAGCATTACTTTGTCCATATGCCTATCCTTGGGAATAGCCACTTTGCCAAGTCCCAATACCTTGCTTTTACCTTTGTCAGCATATGTGATTTGCTTCAGGGTGATGGAGTTAGTGGCATATTCACCAACAAGCTTTTATCACCAGTCATGTGATGTGTGCAGCCACTATCAAGAACCCACTCAGTATTCTTAGGTTTGTCATCCTGCAGATGAATTAGTACACCTTACTATCACATATGCTTCATATTTGAAGAATATGATAGCAATTTCATCAGATAAGAATTTCATCACAACAGAATTATAAGGACGAGTGAAATATTTCTATTTCATCAACATTAGCTTGCGTCCTATCAAGCATTTCCTCAGGTCTCCAGCAAATTCTTCAGATGATGATTTTCATCTGGAGACATGACCTGCAGAAGTGATTAGTTCGATTTCTTCACCACCCAAATCTGAAGGGGTGGCAAAGTATTCATCATCCTGCGAGCACCATATGAGAAAGGTGGCATTGAAGCTAATGCACTTCTCTTAACAGTAGGGGGGTTAAAGTACTCATATGAATATGCAGAGAAATAGTTTGAGGATTTATGAGCATATTGATTTGAAGCTTAACGCTCATATTCATATTCCTTGTAGTTTCCCTGCATGTTAGACGCGTTAGCACGGGTACGAGTATAATTTTGACCAGTTGAGGATTTTGATCCTCTTGAAGACTTTGATCCTCTTTTGGAATTTGATCTGGGGTTCCGATTCTTCAGTGGTGGTTTCATGAGGACATTCACCTGAAGATTCTGGGAACCCAGATTTTCCTCAAGGGAGGGCCATTCCTGCATTTATTTCCAACATATCGAGCAAATACTTCACAAGATTGATTTTTGAACAATTTATAGTTGGAGTCAAATTTCTCATCTCAGGAATAGGATAATTCACATGAAAAGCCAGTTAGATTAGATGGATCAAAAGGAGGCCCAGTAGCAGCAACCCATGAGGTTTTGGGATACTGCTTAGGCTTCCAATAAGATCCATCAGCATTTAATTTCCTCTCAAAGGCAATTCCTTCTTTCCTTGGGTTCCTGTTCAAGATCTGCTTTTTGAGCACATCACAAAGGGTTTGATGTCCTTTGAGGCTTTTGTATATGCCTGTCACATACAATTCCTTCAACCCTGCATTTTCATCAGTAACATTTGTGTTTTCCTCAATTGAGGAAATAGACACTACAGGTGAAGTTGAAGAATTTGTAGCAATAGAAGAATTTGATGATTCTGGTGAAGAATTAGTTTTTTCGCGTTCAATGCATTTAAGACATGGAGGAATGAATTCAACTTGACCAGCGCTGATCTGTTGATCTAGTATGAATCATTTTCCATACGAAGCTCATCATGAGACATCCTCAGCTTCTCTAGATCAAGCTTCCTTTGAATAAATTCATAGGAAAGCTTCTTATGATCAGCGAGGAGTGTATCATAATGATCCTGAAGATTATCAAATCTAGACTGAAGACTTTTCACATCTTTAGTGAGGATTTCGGTAAGGTTCATTTCATCATTCAACAGATCATCACTTTTATCTAGCACTTTCTGAAGCTTTTCGAGGGCAGTTCGTTGTTTAGTGGCAATGATAGCAAGTTTACTGTAAGTGGTTTTTTTATAATCATCAGGTTCACAGTCACTTGAATTAGAGGAGGAGGCATTATTTGGTACCTTTGAACCTTTTGCCATGAAGCAATAGGTTGGAGCGAAGTCATCAGCATAGTCACCAGTGTGGATGGTGCAATCATTTTCTTCAAGACTGAAGATTCACTTGCTGACGAAAGTGGTTGCTGGTGCAAGACTAGCTTGTCCGGATTCTGAGTCTTCATCGGAACCCTCTTCTTCATCACATTCCTCTGATTCTGCCTCAGAGTCCATTTCCTTGCCAATAAGTGCCCGAGCCTTTCTAAAACTAGTCTTCTTGTGCGATGTGGGCTTTGAAGATGAGGATTTTGAAGATTTATTCTTCTTCTTCGAGTCATCAGAACTGTCATATTTGTATTTCTTCTTCTTTGATTCCTTTCCCCAACGGGGACAATCAGCAATGTAATGACCTGATTTCTTGCACTTGTGACAGGTTCTTTTCTTGTAGTCCTCAGATGAAGATTCTGATTTCCTCATGTCTCTTCTTGAAGATTTACCGAACTGGCCACGTCGTGTAAACCTCTGGAATTTCCTCACAAGCATTGCAAGATCCTGTCTAAATTCTTTAGGGTCACCAATGCTGTCATCTGAATCTTCTTCTTCAGATGAAGAAATTGCTCTAGCCTTCAGTGCACGTGGTCTCGAATAGCTTGGTCCATATAGATCTTTCTTTTCTTCTAGCTGGAATTCATGAGTATTTAGCCTTTCAAGTATATCAGCTAGATCAAGCATCTTGTAGTCTGGTCTGTCTTCAATCATCAGAACTAAAGTATCAAATGAAGAATCCAAAGATCTCAGCAGTTTCTTCACAACTTCGTGATCAGTAATGTCTCGAGCTCGCAATGCTTGCAGTTCATTTGATATGTCAGTGAGGCGATCAAAGGTGTCTTGCCAGCTTTCATTGTCATGCCACTTGAAGCGATTGAAGAGATTGCGAAGAATATCAACACGAGAGTCACGCTGGATTGATACTCCTTCATTTACTTTGCACAGTCTCTCCCAGATCAGTGTTGCAGAGCCCAAAGCACTCACTCTTCCAAACTGGCCTGGGCTCTCGTTGCTATTCTTCGTTTGAGAATCGAGTTGCTTGAATTTCTTCACATCAGCAGCAGAGACACTAGCAGAGATGATGGGGACACCATGTTCCACAATATACCAGAGATCATTATCAATAGCTTGTAGATGCATTTGCAACTTGTTCTTCCATAAGGGAAAGTTCTTTCCTTCGAAGGTAGGACATGCTGCAGTCACCTTAAACATGCCTGCAGTCGACATAACTAAAACTCCAGGTGGTTAAACCAAAATCACACAGAACAAGGGAGGACCTTGCTGTGATACCAATTGAAAGTGCGTTATATCGACTACAGGGGGGGTGAATAGGAGATTTTTAGAATTTCATCACTAAGGAAATTCCTTTTGAGGAAATTCCACACTGATGACTAACTTACACCGAAAATAGTAAAGGATCAGAAGTGCAAAGTTTCACAACAGCAGTTTTTCAGAGTGAGGAATTTCAGAGAAAGTCTTCAGCAAATTCTTCAAACAGTAGCAGTGAAAGTCATCAACACATAATCTCAGGAAAGTAAGGAGTTGAGGAATTAGAACCCGTTTCACAGTGAAGACAGTTGTTGATGACCCAGTTCCAACTGTTGTGACAGTCGTACATCTGGTTTGGAGCGGCTTGGTATTGAAACCAAAGCACATACAGTCCCGGGACACACAGTCCCTACCGTGTTCTCCTTGGGCTAAGAACACACAGTCCTCGCCCAACACTCATGGTAATTCTTCAGGGCAGACTTCCAAACCCTCACAAACTTGGTCACCCGGTGATCCACAATTGACTGCTGGAAAGCTCTAGACCATGACGCCTAACCGTCTGGAGGATGCACAGTCCTCAAAGGTAAAAGGCTTCAATCCCACACAGGAACAACTTCTTCAGTGATGCTCAATCACTAGGTTTGGTTTGTGGTTTCGGTGTTTGGGGTATTTCCTCACTGATGAATTACCCTCGAAGACTCTGAGGAATTGGGTTGCTCTTATGACAAGTGTCAGTTTCTAACGGAGCAGCCAACCAGCTAATGGTTGTGGGGTGCGGCTATTTATAGCCTGGGAGCATCCCGACATGATTTGACACTAATGCCCTTAAATAATATGACCGTTGGTGTGGATAAGACCAATGATGTGGCGTGGCTATCAAAACGGTCAGAACCCTCAACTGTGAGAGTCCTCATGTCACTTGTATTCCTCACTTGAGGCTTTTGGTAGAATTAGGCTTGGGTTGAGCATCATGAGGAAATTCATTCCAGATTGTAACTTCGACCCCCTTTAACAGTACGGTGTTCCTATTACTCAAATGCGAAGAAAATAAAACAGAAAGAGTAAACCTTCATGCTTCAAAGTCTTCAAGATGATTTTCTTAAGGACACACCGAATTCCTCAATTTCAGTATCTTCATGAGGAATATCAATTTCATCGCAGATTCTTCGCGATTCAATTCTTCAGCTTCAGACCAATTTCTTCAACCGAAAATATATATTTTAGGGGTCGATATTCATCAAATATCTCAAACTCCTCAGTGACTTATAGATCCTGTGTACACTCATAAACACATTAGATACTTAACCTATAAGTCTTCAAACCACCAAAATCACTAAGGGGCACTAGATGCACTTACACTTGCATTTACTTTATTTTCCATTTTCCTCTCGTTTTCCTCTCCCCCACTTCTAAAATTATTTTCGGAAAATACCAACAAGATTTTCCTTTTTATTCGCCATTTTTTCATTCGCCTTTTCGTTTGCTTGTGTGATAGATTGCTTGCTTTGTCACAATGGCTCAAGAGAATACCAAGTTATGTGATTTTTCCACTATAAATAATAATGATTTTATTAGTACTCCGATTGCTCCCGCCACTAGTGCAGAATCTTGTGAAATTAATGTCGCTTTGCTCAATCTGTTTATGAAAGAAAAATTTTCTAGCCTTCCTAGTGAAGATGTCGCATCTCATCTAAATACTTTCGTTGAGTTATGTGATATGAAAAAGAAGAAATATGTGGATTGTTGGCGTTCTCAGAATGGGGGTACCATACCTGCCTGCCTGTGGCCCAGGGCTGGCCTACTTCATCGAGCAAGCACAATCGGGCACGGCACCACTCAAGGCAAGGTCCGCGCGAGGGGCCAAGCCTCGCGAGGGGGAGCAGCATCAAGACACGCATGGGGCCTCACTAGGACTCCTCTAGAGCAGCGGATACTGCGAGGTGAGACCCGGCCTTAGGAGTCAAGGATGACGCGGAGGAAGTACAGGCGAGCAGAAGACAGTAGGATGGAGTAGTTTCCCCTTTAGTGCAAAGGGGGCAAAGACGAACCGGGGTTCCCTAGGCATCTTCCAAAGGTTTCCTTTCTGGTGCAATAAGGCCATCGCTGCCCACCAGCAGGACAAACGTCATCCCTGACCCGTCCCTGCATCGCTGGCAGCCAGTTTGCAGGCGAAGACTACTTTTGGACAGGGGAAGCATGTTCCCGTGTCCTCCTTTGAAAATTGGTCGTTGTGGGATCCCATCCCGCCGAAACGATAAGGGAAGAGGACCAAGGCCGCCATTGTATATACAGAGAGTAGGTTACTTCATAGAGGACCCGATTCATTTATTCACCCACCGCCATCACAGAAAGGCCACCCAGCCTCCGAATGCCCTCGAACACTGTAATAATTCATCCACCAACGTCCACCAGAGGTAATCCACCAAAGCAGGAGTAGGGTATTACGCTTCTTAGCGGCCCGAACCTGGGTAAACTGCCGTGTTCTGTGTGTTCCTCACCATCGTGTGACTTGTCTGCCATCCCCATCGAGTAGCAAGTTTGGTGAGGCGAGCCCGCGAGAGATCTTCGTACACGCTCCTAAGTTTGAATCTTTAGGGTTTTGCGGAGCCCGAAATCCGACATTTGGCACGACAGGTAGGGGGCGTGTCAAGGTCTTCTCCGAGCTTCATCTTCCCTAAGCCCCACTGCTCCAATGACCGTCGCCCAACAAGCTTCTTCGAGCCTCATCGAGCTGGCTTCCAACCGTCATACCACAACGGCCGAAAGCACGTGTACCGATGTTGTGGTATGTGGCGGCTCATATCAGATCGTCAACATCATCTCCACCATCGGAACCACCTGTGCCACCGAGGCGCACAGTGGCTGGGCGGTGCCCCCGGCATCCACGATGCGCCACATCAACTTGGGGGACCTCGGCACGCACGACGCGCTGCAGATGGCGAGCGATATGCTCCACCATCTATCGACGCAAGGGGGCTTCGGTGCCTGGGCGCACCACATCACGGAGTTGATCACCATCGCCGAGAAGGCCATCCGACCCCACTCTTCTTCAAAGCCACAGGCGCCGGGCGCCAGGGGCTCGCACCTCGTGCCAGTCCCCGGGCCTTCAAGTGACGGGGCCCCTCCTGTGCTGGGCGGGGCCGAGAGAGACGCATCGTAGTCTGCTCTCCTCCTCCAGACTCCGGTGGTCGGCCTTCAGGCGCAGCATACCGGCAACCACCAGGGGTGCGAGGAGAACGACAAGACGTCCGATGCACACAAGGGAGCGCATCACCAAGACCAGGTCGGCCCCCAACAACCCGGGCGGCCAGGCGGGAGCACTCCCTCGGGCGTAGCCATTGGGCGGCAGAGGCGTGGGTGCGGGCGAACTAAGGCGATGGAGACACGCTAGGGTACCAAGGGGGTAGTCTACACCAGGCAATGCCCGGACCACGCAACGACGTTAGCAGGAGCAAGCTACTTCGTTTGGAGGCCCGTCGCAAGAAGATCTCTGAGCAACGCGACTGGGGGGACCTCCCCCCACCGCAGAGAGGGACCACCACCGTCGCGCTGCTGAACAGCCTTGGAGGTCGATCGAAAACCTACGTGGAGACTTATGTAACGTTTTATGTAACACCACGTGACCCTCCCGTCGAGGAAGAGCCTCAAGTGTCCACCCCAGGTGCCATTCCTCCCCAGGATTAAGGAACGCTCTCGGGGTACCACTTGATACGGACCCTAGGGCGCCCACTAGTGGAGCACCAGGACCAAGAGGCATGGCAAGGAGGCGCCCCCAAGCCACGGGGCATGACGTGAGCTGCTGCCCCCGCGCAGAAACTGCAAAGAACCGGGTCCCCGTCCTCACGAGGACGAGTTAGAGATAACAAAGAGACACAAGTGGCGCGGGTCAACCGCGGCGAATGCGGTGCTGGGCCTCACGAGGCGCCCCTTAGGCGCAAAGAAGCTATGCGAGGTAATTTTTCGGGTTCACTGCTCTAGGGGGTGTTTGCTGGCAGCTTGAACTTCAAGTGTTCAGGGCACACCTGTGCACATCCTATCATTTACACATGCTTCCCTATTTTTGCTGCATCCATTCGGCAATCTGACATCTTACCTTGCTTGCATCTTTGGGTGATTTACCCCCCCCCCGCCCCCCCGCTCGGGGGCTTCGGCCGGTGCGTGTCTCCCCGTCACGGGACCTGCGGAGGCATCGCGGCTTCCCAAGGCCACAATCAACATGATGAAATGGGGGGCGCTTGAGCGTCAAAAGGGGTTTCCTGAGCGTCAAGCCTCTCGGGCCTTACCACTCATAAGGCCACCTGCCACCCTTGATGCCGTCCACGGACATTCGGTCATTGTCAGGGGTGACAGGGCTTGACCCCGTAGTTGCGTTCGTCCATTCGGTTGCAAGCAGCGGCGGTTGGGAAATGTTCGTGACCGGGTCTTGGGGACGTAGAGCCGCTCGAACGTCAAAGGGGGTCCTGAGCATTGAGCCACAAGAGCCTTACTGATCATAAGGCCACCTGCCACCCTTGATGCCATCCATAGACATTCGGTCGTTATCAGGGGTTGCAGGGCTTGACCCCATAGCTGCGTCCGTCATTCGGCCGTATGCAACGGCACTCGGGAAATGCACAGGACTGGGACCTACCGACATAGAGCCGTAGAAAATCCCTCAACCAGTCTCAGGAGAAGGAGCGGTCGGGTCCTCAAAGGGACCCATCTAGAAAAGGGATCAGGGGCAAACCTCCCCCAAAGAGGAAACTTCGCGAGGCTGGAGCACCCTCGTGTTCTCCCAACAGTTTCTGCGGGGCCTGCATCAACCGGTGGCACCTCCGCATCATCCTTTAATCCTTCCGGAACCTACTTCATCTCGTGAAACGCTCATGTAATAACGAGTTGCGGCTGTATGCGCCGGGGGCCCCCCGAGGACACGTACGGGTCCCTCCCCCGCCGAGTGGATGGCCTATGCTCCCTGCTGGGTGAAGACCAAAAAGGAATCAGGTGTCTATGCCTCGGTGGTAGGGACACTTGTGAGGCCAAAGCGTCCTCACGACCTCCCAGATACACCACCCGTGACACTCTCATGTAATAACGAGCTGCAGCTGTATATGCCCGGGGCCCCCTGATACGTCTCCAACGTATCTATAATTTTTGATGGTTCCATGCTATTATCTTGTCAACATTTGTATGCATGAAAATGCTATTTTATATCTTTTTTGGGACTAACCTATTAACTCAGTGCCAAGTGCCAGTTTCTGTTTTTTCCGTCTTTTTGACCTTTTTCAGAGAAGAATATTAAATGGAGTCGAAATGGAATAAAACCAACGGATGATTTTTCCCATAACAGAAGATACACAGGGGACTTGAGAACCAAGGCAAAGGACCCCGGGGGAGGTCACAAGCCCCCTAGCCACGGCCTGGGGGTGCCTAGCAGGCTTGTGGGACCCCCGTAGCTCCTTTGCCCTACTTCTTCCGCCTATAAATTCTCTAAAAATCCAAAACCACCAAAGAGAGACACGAAAATACTTTTTTGCCCCCGCAAGCTTTTGTCTCCACAAGATCCCATCTGGGGACCGTTCTGGTGCCCTGCCGGAGGGGGATTCGAGCACGGCGGGCTTCTTCATCAACACCATTGCCTCTCCGATGATGCGTGAGTAGTTCACCACAGACCTTCGGGTCCATAGCTAGTAACTAGATGGCTACTTCTCTCTCTTGGATCTTCAATACAAAGTTCTCCATCATCTTCAGGAGATCTGTCCGATGTAACCTTCTTTTGCGGTGTGTTTGTCGAGATACGATGAATAGTGGATTTACGATCAGATTATCTATGAATATTATTTGAGTTTCCTCTGATCTCTTTTAGCATGATTTCGTATCCTTGTAATTCTCTTCGAGTTGTGGGTTTCGTTTGGCCAACTTGATCTATAATTCTTGCAATGGGAGAAGTGCTTGGTTTGGGGTTCATACCGTGCGGTGTCCTCACCTACTGACAAAAGGGGTAGTGAGGCACGCATCGTGTTGTTTCCATCAAGGGTAAAAGGATGGGGTTTATATCTATTGCATGAATTTATCCCTCTACATCATGTCATCTTGCTTAAGGCGTTACTCTGTTTGTTATGAACTCAATACACTAGATGCATGCTGGATAGCGGTCGATGTGTGGAGTAATAGTAGTAGATGCAGACAGTATCGGGCTACTTGTCTCGGATGTGATGCCTATATGTATGATCATTGCCTTAGATATCATCATGACTTTACGCAATTCTATCAATTGCTCGACACTAATTCGTTCACCCACCATAATACTTACTATCATGAGAGAAGCCTCTAGTGAAAACTATGGCCCTGGGTCTACTTCACATCATATTTTCAGATCTACACTTTTACTTTGTTGCACTTTCCACCTTCATATCTCACCTTGCAAATAATCGTGAAGGGGTTGACAACCCCTTTATAGCGTTGGGTGCAAGTTTGTTTGTTTTTGCGCAGGTACATTGGTGCCTCATCTTGATACTCCTACTAGATTTGTACCTTGGTTCTCAAACTGAGGGAAATACTTACTGCTACTATGCTGCATCACCCTTTCCTCTTCAAGGGAAAAACCAACGCAAGCTAAAGAGGTAGCACCCCCCGGGGACGCGGAGGGGTCCCTCCCATGCCTAGTGGAAGCCCTATGATCCGCACTCGGGGGGGGGGGGGAGATTAGCCAAGGTGCTGGACGCGACGTTTGCTTGCTTCTTCCTAGAGCTTGAATTATCCTCTGTTGGAATTACATTTGTCGATTTCAAAAGTTGATGTTTAAAAAAGGGGGGGGGGACTTTTCTCTTGCGCTTTCTCGTTTCAACGGCTTTGAAGCCTCCTTTTCTGGATGACATTTTTTGAGGAGCTGAACGCTTTGCACCGTCCCTAGGCGCCAAGGAGCATGAAAGCAAGGACTTGTCATCCCAGGGGCAAACATTTTCAGTGGTCGAACCCCGCTTGGGGGACCGGATCGAAGCACGATACCACCACAAAGAGTCTCGGGAGGCCTCAGGGCGCCCTGGGGCGATGACCAAAGGGACAGAACGGGGAATCGCTTGAGCCACGGTCATAAGGCCACTCGCCACTCCTGGTGCCGTCCTAGAAATCCGGTCGGTGTCGGGGGCGGCGGGGCCCCGCCCCGTGAAGTGCGTAGAAGCTAACGGCAGTGGGGAAATGTGTGGGACCGGGGCCTATCGACGTAGAGCGGCTTGAGTGTCAAGGGGGGCTCCTGAGCAACATGCCTCAGGGTCCTTACTGGCCGCAAAGCCACTCGTCCACCCCGTGAGGAACATGTCGGGGCTTTTCCCCATGAGGAACAACCTTGGTAATAGGTTGCGCCTCACGGCGGCTGGGAAATTTGCGGGACCGGGACTCATAGACATAGAGTGCTGAAAGGGTCTCCACCCCGTCCCATCAACAAAGCAGGAGTTACTCAGGAGGAGCTGCGGAACGGATCGGCGCACACCCACGAGCTAAGTACCCCGCATACCCAGACGGGGGCCATCTCGTTTCGCGTTGAACCAAGAACGAATTAAAAACGTACGTACTTACAAAAAGATGCAGGGCCTAAGGACTAACCTGCACCAAGGAACGAGGCCATCGACCAAACGTGTAGCGGCACAAATGATGCCTCGGGAGGATGGGACCTCCTGGGGGCCGTAGCCACCATTGCCCCCGAGCATCGGATGGGTCAGCGATGGGCCCTATGCAAGGAAGCCAAGCCGTGACAACTACCAGCGAGCAAGCCATCGATTCAAGAGCGAAAGGCAAAAGGGAGAACGGCGAAGGTAACATACAAAAGTCTAAAGCCCGATAGGGCAGAGTTCATGGTCCAACATTACAGGTGCAGGAAAACAGAAGTTGGGGGAGACCTAGGGGGAGAGGCCGCCGACACCGCCCTTGGCACCGGCATGCTCGGCGGCAGAGCCCTCGTCATCACTAGAGACGGGCACCCGGACGTACCGCTCCACCAGCGCATCCACGCACGGGGGCACTTCGTCTCGGAGAAGATGCCGGAACCCAGCGGGCACCGGCTCGACGACATGCTGGAGATCAAGCTGCGGGACGAGGCGGCGCAAGTTGGAGAAGACGAGCGTCAAGGCAAGGCCCAGAAGATCGTGCGCATCGGACGCGTTGTCCTCCTCCACGCGGGAGACACTTGGCCTCCAGCGTCTCCACCACCTTCTAGAAGAAGGTGAGGTAGCCCCCATCGTTGTTCACCCTTGGCAGCGCCATCGCATCCCCCATGAGTTGGCGCGTCGCGCGTGCCGCCCAGCTGGCGATGCTCTCGAACTTCTTGGCATGTTGGGACTCCATCATCCGAGCGTACGTCGCCTCGTCCTGGGCGGCCTGAATGGTGTCGGCTGCCTCCTGGACCTGTCTCTGCAGGGATGCCAACTCTGCCTTGGCCTCTGCTTTGCCCTGGCGGGCAGCCTGGAGGGCGGCCTCGGCACTATCGAGCTAAGCCCGCAGCCCCTCCGCCTCCTCTTGAAGCTCACCGAGCTTGAGCTTCTTGGTTGCGGGCGCTCTGGGGAAAAGGGGAGATTAACCACCAAGCAGCGGACGGGACAACAAGGAAAGGAGGTCTAGATGAGGGACTTACTCATCAATCAGAGCCCAATGGCGGCGGACGCGTGGCGACCCTGAGGGCCCTCCTCCACTACTCCCGGGGCGGACGAGGGCATGGACGGAGCCGCACGTTTCAATCTACCAGGATCACCTCCTGGAGACGCCATGGAAGACGAAGAAACGAAGGGGAGAAGAGGTTTTTCTCGGCGGAGCAAAGGAAGCAAAGAGGAAGCTCAAGATCGTAGCACCTACCCCTTGCTAGGGGCGGGGCAGATTTATAGGTGAACCACGGCCACCAACCGTCATGGGAGCGTGAGCGTTGCACGCCCCTCGGGTGTCGCGAGTTGGGCCGGCAGGTGCATTGCCGCCCACGTCACCTCACCTACCAACCGAGCAGTCACGTCTGTGAGGACCGTGGGCGTGGGCCGCCGCACCGATGCCATTCAATGAGTAACAATGATGGTCGTCGCGGGTCTTGGACATCGTGCCATCGTGGTCTCATGCACCCTGGATGCCTCGGGGAGTGAGAGCGTCGCCGCATGGCGGCTGGACACGTGTGCCTCCTGGCCCGCAGGCAATTAGGGCCCGCGACTCCTTGAGCCGTCCCCGAAGCTTCGCCCAGAAGCCAACCCGAGCACGCCTTGGGCCTGGGGGATACTGTCGGCGTTCTGGGAATGGGGGTACCCAGACCTGCTTGCGTGTGGCCCAGGGCTGGCCCACTTCATGGAGCAAGAACAATCAGGCACGACACCACTCAAGGCAAGGTCCTCGCGAGGGGCCAAGCCTCACGAGGGGGAGCAGCATCAAGACCCGCAGGGGGCCTTGCCAGGACCCCTCTGGAGCGGCGGATATTCCGAGGCGAGACCCGGCCTCCGGAGTCAAGGATGACGCGGAGGAAGTACAGGGAGGAGCAGACAGCAGGACGGACAAGTTTCCCCCTTAGTGCAAAGGGGGCAAGGACGAACCAGGGTTCCCAAGGCATCTTCCAAAGGTTTCCTTTCTGGTGCAACAAGGCCATCGCCGCCGGCCAGCAGGACACACGTCATCCCTGGAGCCGTACCTGTAGCGCTGGTAGCCACTTTGCAGGCGAAGACTACTTTTGGACAGGGTAAGCATGTTCCCCTGTCCCCCTTTTAAAATTGGCCATTGTGGGATCCCATCCCGCCGAAACGATAAGGGAAGAGGACCAGGGCCGCCACTATATATACAGAGAGTAGGTTACTTCGTAGGGGACCCGATTCATTCATTCACCAAACCGACACCACACAAAGGCCACCCAGCCTCCGGCTGCCCTCAAACACTGTACTAGTTCATCCACCAACCTCCATGAGAGGAAATGCACCAAAGCAGGAGTAGGGTATTACGCTTCTGAGCGGCCCGAACCTGAGTAAACGATCGTGTTTTGTGTCTTCCTCACCATCGAATGAGTTCTCTCCCATCCCTAGTGAGTAGCGAGTTTGGTGAGGTGAGCCCGCGAGCGATGTTCGTACACGCCCCCGAGTTTGAATCTTTAGGGTTTTGCGGAGCCCAAAGTCCGACATGGATAATGAAATTGTTAAATTGAAGCTATTTCCTTGCTCACTACGAGATCGTGCAAAAGAATGGTTTTCATCTTTACCTAAAAATAGTATTGATTCGTGGAATAAGTGCAAAGATGCTTCTATTTCCAAGTACTTTCGCCCGCTAAGATCATCTCCCATAGGAACGATATAATGAATATTAAGCAACTTGATCATGAGTAGGTTGCGCAATCTTGGGAGAGGATGAAACTAATAATTAGGAATTGCCCCGCACATAGTTTGAGTTCATGGATGGTTATACAATTTTTTAATGCGGGACTGAATTTTCGTTCTACAAATCTTTTAGATTCTTCCGTAGGTGGTACTTCTATGGAAATAACTTTATGAGAAGCTACTAAACTCCTAGATAATATCATGGAAAATTACTCTCAATGGCATACCGAAATATCTCCTAGTAGTAAAAAATGCATGCTATTGAGGAAATAAAACTTTGAGTGGAAAGATGGGTGAATTGATGAAAATGTTTGCTAGTAAGAGTGCTCCTATTGATCCCAATGATATGCCTTTGTATTCTTGGATTGGAAATAATAATGAATCTTTGGATGTGAATTTTGTTGGTAGGAACAATTTTGGCAATAATGCGTGTAGAGGTCATTTCAATCCTAAGCCACTTCCTTGTAATTCCTCTAACAATTATGGTAATTCCTAAAACAATTCTAATGGCAATTATAATAAGATGTGCTCTCATCTTGATAATAATATTAAAGAATTCATTAGCTCTCAAAAAGGTCTCAAAGCTATGATTGAAGCAAAATTGCTCCAAATTGATGATTTGGCTAGGAACGTTGATAAAATTTCTCTTGAGATTGATTCTTTGAAAACTAGATCTATCCCACCCAAGCATGATATTAATGAGACTTCAAAAGCTATGAGAATTTCTATTGATGAGTGTGAGGAAAGAACCACTAGAATACGTGCTAAGCGTGAATGGCTTGAAAAGGTGTTTTCTCGTGATAATAATGATGAAGATCTTAAAGTGACTGATGTGACTCCTATTGAATCATTGTTTTCTAGTATAAATCTTGAAAAGGATGGGACTGGAGATGAGTCAACTTTAGTTAAAAGGCATTCCAATGATTCAGAGTTTATACATATTAATGCTAAGATTGATAAAAGTGGGATTGAAGAGGTCAAAACTTTAAATAGCAATGAATCCACTCTTTTGGATTTCAAGGACATTAAATATGATAGTTGCTCTTTAATTTATTGTGTTCCTTTTTGCAATCCATGTTGAATTCTTCGCATGCTTATAATCAAAATAAAGCTTTTACTAAACATATTGTGTATGATGTGATGAAATCTTTTTAAGAGAAACTTGAGTTGGAAGTTTCTGTCCCTAGAAATCTTTATGACGAGTGGGAACCTGCTATTAAGAGTATTAAAGATTATGAGTGCCATGCTTTGTGTGATTTCGGTGCTAGCGTTTCGACGATTCCAAAAACTTTATGTGATGTGCTAGGATTCCGTGAATTTGATGATTGCTCCTAAAATTTGCATCTAGCGGAGAAGGATTAAGGATGTTCTTATTGTTGAAAATAGGAATTATGTGCCCGTAGATTTCATTGTTCTTGATATAGATTGCAATCCTACATGTCCTATTATTCTTGGTAGACATTTCGTTAGAACGATAGGTGCAATTATTGATATGAAGGAAGGAAATATTAGATTCCAATATCCATTAAGGAATGGCATGGAGCACTTTCCTAGAAATAAAATAACATTACCTCATGAATCTACTATGGCAGCTACTTATGGGTTGCACATCAAAGGTGACAACACTTAGGTCTATTGCATTATGCCTAGCTAGGGGTGTTAAACACTAGCGCTTGTTGGGAGGCAACCCAATTTTATTTTTATGCTTTTGTTGTTGCTTATATTTTTGAGTGTTGCACACATTATTATCTCTGTAATAATTGTGTTTTCCTGTTTTAATTAGTGTTTGAGCCAAGTAAGACCTTTGGGATGGTCTACGGTGTCTGCAAGTTGATTTTGCTGAAAAACAGAAACTTTCACTCTTAGTCCAGGAATTTTGTAAATTCACTCGAACATGCTTTTGATATGAATTTTTTACACAAGATTTATTTACAAATTTCCCTGATTTACCTAATTTTTTGAATTTGTGGAGTTACATAAGTATTCTAAGTATACAAATTGCTACAGTTTGTTCTGTTTTTGACATATTATGTTTTCTTTGTGTTCTTTGCTTATTTTGAAGAATTTATGGGTTGTATCGGGGGGGGGGGGTATGAACCATGGATATGTTGGAATATAGTGAATATTACACCAACATAAATGAAGAATGCGTTCAAACAATACCTAAAGTGGTGACTTATTTTTCTTATACTAACAGATCTCATGAGTTTTCTGTTGACTTCTGTGTTGTGAAGTTTTCATGATTTGGGTAAATATTTGATAGACTATGGAATAAGGAGTGGCAAGAGCCTAAGAGTGGGGATGCCCAAGTCAGCCCAAGCCGTATTAAAGGATAGAAAATATCCTAAGCTTGGGGATGCCCCGGAAGGCATCCCCTCTTTCGTCTTCAATCCATCGGTAAATTTACTTGAGACTATATTTTTATTCACCACATGATATGTGTTTTTCTTGGAGCGTCTTGTATAATATGAGTATTTACTTTTTAGTTTTCCACAATAAGCCTTGCTGCACACATCGTTTTAGAGAGACACGCTGAATCGTGAATTTATTAGAATACTCTATGTGCTTCACTTATATCTTTTGAGCTAGGCAATGTTGCTCTAGTGATTCACTTATATATTTTAGAGCACAACGGTGTTTTATTTTATAAAAATTATTAAACTCTTGTACCTCACTTATATTATTTTGGGAGTTCTTTAAACAACATGGTAATTGGTTTAGGTTATGAATTTAGTCCTAATATAATGGGTATCCAAGAGGGATAGAATAAAAACTTTCATATTAAGTGCATTGAATATGATGACAAGTTTGATTCCTTGCATATAGTTTTGAGATATGAAGATAGTAATATGAGAGTCCTGCTAGTAAGTAATTGTGAATTGGAAAAAATACTTGCGTTAAATCTTGTTATTCCCATAGCATGCACGTATGGCACACCGTTATGTGATGAAGTCGGAGCATGATTTGTTTAATGATTGTCAACCTTTGTGTGGAAGTCATGATCGCGGGATTGTTAACTCCCACCAACCATTCTTCTAGGAGCATGAGTCTAATACTTTGCTTCGATAACTAATCGGCGTTTGCAATTAGTATGTGAGTTCTTTATAACTAATGTTGAGTTCATGGACTTTACGCACTCTCACCCTTACACGTTTGCTAGCCTATCTTGTACCGCACAACTTTCGCCCGTACATTAAACCCACCTTCCTCAAAACAGCCACCATATACTTTACTCAAAACAGTCACCATATCTACCTATTATGGCATTTTCCTAGCCATTCCGAGATATATTGCCATGCAACACCACCGTTCCATCTTTTTTATGTCACGCACCATCACATCCATACTGCATATAGAGTCATATTTTGTTCTACATATTGAGTTGTAATCTTCGAGTTGTAAGTAAATAAAAGTGTGATGATTTGCATTATTAGAGCATTGTCCCATGTGAGAAAAGGATGATGGAAGCTATGATTCCCTCACAAGTTGGGATGAGTCTCCGGAATTTAAGAAAATAAAATAGGCCGGTGAAGCCCATAAAAAAATAAAAGAGGCCAAAGATGCCCACAAAAAAATGAGAGAAAGAGAGAAGGGACAATGCTACTATCTTTTTAAACACTTGTGCTTCAAAGTAGCACCATGTTCTTCATAGAGAGTTTCCTATTTTTTCACTTTCATATATGTTGGATTCCGGGTTGTGCAAAACCCGAAAGGTTTGAACTCTGGGGCGTGTCCGGAGGCCACTTAGCAGCTTCGGTTTTCCCAACTCGCTACTCGCGAGGGATAGTAGAGAACTCACTCAATGGTGAGGAAGAAACAAAACATGGCAGTTTTACCCAGGTTCGGGCCACTGAGAAGCTTAAAAGCCTACTCCTGCTTTGGTGGATTGCCTCTCGTCAAGGTTGGTGGATGAACCAGTACGGGGTTCCAAGGCCTCCGGAGGCTGGATGGTCTTTGTGTTGTGCAAGTGGGCGAATGAATGAATCGGATCCCCCTCTGTGAAGTAACCTACCCTCTACATATAGTGGCGGCCTCGGTCCTCTTCCCTTATCGTTTTTGGTGGGACGGGATCCCACAACGACCAATTTTAAAGGGGGACAGGGGAACCTGTTTCCCATGTCTAAAAGCAGTCTTTGTGTGCAAAGTGACTGTCAACGCAGCACGGACGGGTCCATGTATGACGTCCGTCCTGCTCGCTGGTGGTGGTGGGCTTGTTGCACCAGAATGGAAACCTTTGGGAGATGCCTTGGAGACCTGCGTGCGTCCCTACCCCCTTTGCACTAAAGGGGAAACCGTCCTGCTGTCTGTTGCTCGCCTGTCCTTCTCCCGCATCATCCTTAACTCTTGAGGCTGGGTCTCGCCTCGGAATATCCACGGCTCTGGAGGGGTCCTCAGGAGGACCCCTACGGGTCTTGATGTTGTTCCTCCTCGCGAGGCTTGGTCCCTCGCAAGGGACTTGCCTTGAGTGGTGCCGAGCATGTTGGTTTTTGGTCGATGAAGTGGGCCAGCCCTAGGCCGCAAGCTCGCAGGTCTGGGTGCCCCCATTCCCAGAACGCCGACAGTAGCCCCCGGGCCCAAGGCGTTCCTGGGCCGGATTTTTGGCGAAGCCTTGAGGGCAGTCTGAAGTGTCGCGGGCCCTAAAAGTGTGCGGACCGGGCTTCACGTGCGCCGTGCAGCCAAGTGGCAACACTCCCAGTTTTTGAGGCCCTCAGAGATGCGCATGGTCAAACTGACGCGACGCCTGAGTGCTGCGCCAACCATCATCGCTCCTTGGGGACGTCACCTGTACGCACCCCACACGGGCGTCCTTTCTCATGAGCTATGTGGTCCCATGAACATGGAGCAACGCAAGTCTGCCCTCGGTCATATCTTTGACCTGGCAAGGGCAATACGGTCCACATTGCCTCCGTCTTCTTCATCTTCCCCCTCGAGCCCTCCACCCCCTCAGCATGGCGCCTGTGAGGACGTATCCTACTGCCGAGAAGGGGAAGGCTTCCAGGGGAGGTTTCGCGACCCCGTCACCCAAGAGGGGCCACGGACGCCCTCGAAAGTACGTGGCGGTGTCGACGGTTGTCTCCGGCGGCCGCGGCCGTGGTTCCGCTTGCCCTGAAATCACCATCGGCGGCGGTGGTAGAGCATCGATTGGCGTGAGCATCCGCAGCGGCCGAGGTGGTAGGTCGGCGATGGCCACCCGTTCACCTAGCCCGCGGCTTCATTCAGCTGACACGGCTATGGAGTTTGTGACATGGGTGAATAGGCCGGAAGTCACATGGCTCCAACTCCCGAACTTCTTCGCAAAGGCGCTGTCGACCGGCAGGGTCCCAAGCCACTGGTTGCAGGTCGACGGCCTACGGCGTGGTGTCCTCGGTGGAGTTCGAGGTTACCACGCGCGGCTACGTGTACCTGAACTACGGTGGCACGCGTTCGCCCGCGCTCGAGGCCTGAAGGGGAGGCGCTACCTCCACTTCAAGTATGACAGCGAGGCGACGCTCTTTGTCAAGATCTTTGGAGACGAGGGCAAGCGTCTGGGTTGCTGCCCAGAGGATGTCGGCCGCGTCGATCTTGTATATGAGAATGTCTCTGGCGGTGGGCATCGCGCCTCTAGCAGCCGCGACACCCCCTTTGGAGGGAGCCCGAGCGACAGCAGCGACAACAGCTACGACGAGCCGCCTCGCCACCGCGCCCGAACCATGGGGGAGAGTCCCCAAGCACGGCGCCGCTCGTCTGCTCCTGTGGCACCTGTCAAGGAGGAGGAGGACACGGCCTATGTGCCGGCACGCGGATGTCGGACCCTCCTCCTTCTTCTGACCCTGCGTCTATGAAAACAAGGGAGGGCCCTTCAGGCATGTAATGGATTTGGGCGACCGCCCCTTTTGTTAGTACTGTTGTGTTTGGTCGGTTTGGATACTTAGGTCGGTGTGCTTGCAGTGAACCTCTTTGGTTGTGAGGCATGGTTATGGCATTCGAGGGGCTTGCTGCTCGGTTGGCTTCTCCTTGTTGCAAGTGAAGTGGGTCGATGCTCTATCTCAGCAGGCCCCAGTCCCACACATTTCCCTGCCGTCGTTGGGCGCAACCAGTTACCAAGGTCATTCCTCATGGGGCGGGGCCCTGACACCCCTGATACCGACCAAATATTCCTAGATGGCCCTAAGGTTGGCAAGTGTCTTTGCGACCGGTAACGCTCCTGAGGCGCAATGCTCAGGAGCCTCCTTAGACATTCAAGTGGCTCTACGTTGATAGGTCCTAGTCCCGCACATTTCCCTGCTGTCGTGAGGCGCGACCCGTTACCAAGGTCGTTCCCCGCGGGGCAAGGCCCTAACACCCCTGATACCGACCGAATGTGACTGGATAACACCAGGGTGGCCAAGTGGCTTTGCGACGGGTAAGGCTCCTTAGGCGCTATCCTCAGGAGCCCCCTTAGACGTCCAAGAGGCCTTTGGGGATTCTGCTTTTGAAGGGTGAAGGGTCTGGTTTCTGGAGATCCCTAGTCTGCATTCACGAAGCTCTGCGTCGATAGGTCCCAATGCCGAACATTTCCCTGCCATCGTGAGGTGCGACCCATTAGCAAGGTCGTTCCTCGCGGGGCGAGGACCTGACACCCCTGATGCCGACCGAATGTGTCCTGATGGCATCAGGGTGGCCAAGTGGCTTTCGGACCGGTGAGGCTCCTGAGGCACGATGCTCAGGAGCCCCCTTAGGCTGTCAAGTTGTCCCAAGAGAAACAGCTATTGTAAGAAAAGACCAAATTTTGTTCCCTCTCCAGGATGGTGCCCCGAGCCATAAATGGGACTCTTGAGCAAGTATCAGATGGCATGAGTCTGCCAACTCGTCCGTGAGTGCCACGCAAGGGTCCGAACGCTAAGGACTTGGCGAGGTGTCGGCACTGAGCCCCCGGGCCCCGCTTGTGGGATACGAGCAGGGGGGCAGGAGAATGCTTGACTCAGAAGAAGAAAGTGTGCTACAAAGAACGGCGAAGACAACTAGGTGTGATTTCATAAATATCAGCAAATCCAAGCTAGAAAAAAGCAAATGAAAGCCGTGGTCGACGCCTAATCTATTCTCTGCCTCCGTCTCCCCCCCAGCGCGGAGCATAGGGCTTCCACTAGGTGTGGGATGGACCCCTTCCGCATCCTCGGGGGGGGGGGGGGGCTGGGCGTATACAACCTCGGTTTGTTATTATGTGAGAGTGTCACGGGATGAAGTAGGCTCCGGAAGGATTGAAGGACGATGCTGAGGCGGTGCAGAGGCGTTACGGGTAGAACTTCCGGAGATGCTGGATGTTCGAGGCATTCTGGATGGGGACTCCGTCTTGTGTCTCCAGGCACACGGCGCTAGGCCTGGAGACATAGATGAATTTGAACGAGCCCTCCCACATGGGAGAGAGCTTTTGCATGCCCTCCCTGTATTAAACCCGCCTCAGGACGAGGTCGCCGACTTCAAGGGTCCTCGAGTGGATGTTGCGGCAGTGATAGTGTTGCAAGGCCTGCTGGTACCTCGTGGCTCAGAGTGAGGCTCGGCGGCACGCCCCCTCTCCAAGCACGAGGACCGTCCCCCACGCAGCATCCTGACTCTCCTCATCGAACGCCAAGACTAGCAGGGACCGGTGCTTGATCTCGTGGGGAAGTACAGCTTCGGCTCCGTGGACGAGGAAAAATGGGGTTTCGCTGGTGGGCTTAGTTGCGGTGGTGCGGATGGACCACATCACTGATGGGAGCTCGTCGACCCAACCCCGACTGCAAGCTTCAAACTTCTTCTTGAAGCTCATCACCTTGAGGCATCACAGAACCTGGCCATTGATCCGCGGGTGCGCCACCGATGCATATCATACATGCGTTCCTAGGTTAGCACAGTAAGTCTTGAAGAGCTGGCTGGTGAACTGCAAACCGTTGTCGGTGATGATGCAGTTGGGCACGCCAAAACGGCTCACGAGTCCCTTGATGAATTTGACGGCAGACCCGACAAGGATGGTGCGCACGGGCTCCACCTCCGCCCACTTGACGAATTTGTCGATGGTGACGTTGAGGTAGCGAAAGCGTCCCGCCGCCCGCGGGAAGGGCCTAGTATGTCCAGCCCCTAGACCATGAAGGGCCAATAAAGAGGAATGGTATGGAGGCCCTGCGCAGGTTGGTGAATTTTCTTGTCATCGAACCAGCAGGCCTCGCAAGACCGGACCAATTCGGTGGCATCGTCCAATGTTATAGGCCTGTAGAAACCTGAACTGAACGCCTTACCTACAAGCGTGCGCAAAGAGGGGTGATGCCCGCAGTCCCCTCCGTGGATGTCGGCCAGTAGTTCACGCCACTTCTCCATGGAAATGCACCGCAGCGTGACGTTGTTCGGGCGCCTGCGGTACAAGTTGTCGTCCTGTAAGCAGTTGGCCGAGGCTTGTCATGCTACGACCTCCGCATCTTCCTCCTTCTCCGGCAATGTGCCGTGGAGCAGGTACGCCCCAAATTCTAGCATCCAATCATCGGCTCGCGCCTCCATGGCCACGAGCAATCAAGCCCCCGAGGCCAGGCCGCAATCCTGAGCCCCCGAGGGTGGTGCACGGGGGAGCTCCTCTCCACGTGGTGCTAGGCCCTCGGGTGACGGCGTTGCGGAGGGCTTGAAGAGTAGCTCCTTGCAGACGCCTGACTCTTGAGCCTTGCGACGCGAAGCTCTCTTGGTGATGTTGTCTGCCTCTTTGTTCTCGCCACGCGGGACGTGCTGCACCTCCAGGCCCTGAAAACGCTTCTCAATCTTACGTACCTCTTGCTGATATGCTTCCATGTGCTCGTCCTTGGGCGTGTATACTTTCTTGGAGAAGTTGACGAGAAGCTGGGAGTCGCACATCACGGCGAGGCGCCGAATCCCCAAGGCTGCCGACGGTTTGAGGCCGGCGATGAGTCCCTCGTGCTCCGCTATGTTGTTGGAGACCTTCTCCCCATGCTAGAAGTAGATTTGTACGACGTAGAGAAGCTTGTTTCCCGTCGGGGAGGTGAGCATGTCCAGCCCCTGCTCCCCTGTGTGTGAAGGCTCCCTCGAAGGGCATGGTCCATCCCTCGGGTGCCTCCTCACGAAGGGCAAGGGATTGGCTCCCTTCCAGCCCCTAGTCCGGTGCGTCCGTTCACTCCGTGACGAAGTCAGCCAAGGCCGCTCCATTGACGACCCTAGTCGTGCTGAATTCGATGTTGAAGGCCTCAAGCTCGATGTTCCATTTGTCCACCCTCCCCGCCGCGTTTGGGTTATGCAGGATCTTCTCTAAGGGGTAGGCGGAGACGACCTTGATTGGGTGCCCCTGGAAGTAGTGGCGCAGCTTGCGCGAAGCAACGAGGAGCGCTAGAAGGAGTTTCTGCTGCATGGAATAGCACGAGCATGCATCCCGTAGCACTATGCTGACGAAGTACACTGGGTGCTCGACGAGGGCGCGGCCATCCGGGATGTCATGTTCGTCGGTTTGCTTAGAAGACTCGGGCGTCTCGCGGTCCAGAGGAGGGGCGGGGCCTCAGGAGGGCTGAGCATCTCATGGCCCGACCCTGCGGTCTGAGCCTCACGCCCCTCTGCCTGCGGGGGAATCTGAGCTCGCGTGTCGTGCGCGCCTCAAGACTCCGTAGGTGGGGGCCCGCTAGGGTTCCCCGCATTGGCGCCTGGTTCGCTCCTCCCTTACTGGCATCAACGTGGCACTGGTGGAGTGGGGGTGGCTTCAAGGTACAGAAGCAAAGGCTCCCATGGCCGAGGTGCCACCATGACCGGCAGGCTCGTGAGGTATTGCTTGAGTTCATCGAAGGCTGCATCGGCCTCCGGGGTCGATTCGAAGGGCCCCTTTCTTTGCATGATCTTGAAGAAAGGCAGGGCCCGCTCGCCGAGCATGGAGATGAAATGACCCAAGGAGGTAACTCACCTTGCCAACTTTTGCATCTCCTTGAGGGTTGTCGGCACGCTCATGTTGTTTGTGGCATTGAGCTTCACTAGGTTTTCCTCAATCCCCCGATGCGACACGAGGAAATCGAGAAGTTTGTCTGATGGGACCCCAAGATGCACTTGTCAAGGTTGAGGTTCAGGGTCACCTCTCTTAGGCTGTCCACCAGGGTTTTTGCTTGCCTTGACTTCACCACGATGTTGTCGACGTAGGCCTCTGAGTTCCTCCCGAGCTGTGGTCCATGCGCGATATGCATCAATCGCTGGAAGGGTATGCACTCGTAACAGTACACCCCACACAGAGAGAGGAAGGTTGTCTTCTCGACGTCCTCCACTGCCATCTTGATCTGGTGGTAGCCCGAGAATGCATCCAGGAAGCATAGGAGATTGCACTCCGCGGTGGAATCCATGATTTGGTCGATGCATGGTAGCGGGAACGGGTCCTGAGGCCTAGCATTGTTGAGGCTGGTGAAGTCGACGCACATGCGCTCCTTCCCGCACTTCTTCAGGATGACCATCGGGTTGGCCATCCATTATGGGTAGCGCACATCTCGAATGACCCCTGCCTCCTTCAGTTTGTGCACCTCCTGAGCGATGAACGCGTGCTTCCCCGGGGCTTGCCTCCTTGCCATCTGCTTCACCGGGCGCGCGTTCGGGCACACCATGAGGTGGTGCTCGATGACGTCCCTCGGGACCCACACAAGGTCGGGGGCGCTCCAGGCGAACATGCCCTTGTTGGCCCTGAGGAAACCCACCAATGCCTTCTCTTGGTCTTGGGGGAGGTTTGTACCGATGGTGAAGCTGGGAGCCGAGCTTCCTCATCCACCTGTACTTGCTTTGTTTCCGCCCGGTCCTTGGAGAACAACTTCTTCTTCTTCACGGGCGCGACATCGGGAACGTCTCCCGGGTCCTCTGCGGTGTGTGTTGCGCCCCTGAGGTTGTCACATGCCACGGTCGCGGCCTTGTGGGAGAGCTTAAGTACCCGAGATGCGTCCTTGACGTCCCCCATGACGGTGAGCATGCTGCTGCTCCCTGGCATCTTGACGACATTGTAGCCTGGGTGCATTGCCGCCATAAACTGCGCGAGGGCGGGGTAGCCGAGTATTGCGTTGTACGGAAGGTGGATGCGGGTGATGTGGAAGTCGACTTGCTCAGTACGTAAGTGTCACATCCCTGGAACCCTAACCAAGGTTTAGCATTGTGCTCATTTTTTCTTTGCATTGCATCCAAGAATATTGCAACAAGATCAAAGTAATTGGTGAAGGAAAACTCAAAAAACCCTAGCCACTTCTCAAATTCAAAGGAATTATAGACTTATTCAAATCAATGAACCCAAAATGGCCTCAAGAAAAATTCAACTTTTCTAATAACTCTTGAAAACAAATAAGCAATGAAGGAAACCATTTCCTTAATAATTTTGGCATTTTAAATAAATGCAAAAGACTACTGGTTTCAAGTTTTAAATATGAATTCAAAGATATATAGCTTTCAAAAATGCTGAAAACTTTATGGGTGATTGGAAATATCACAACTAACACCCCAACATTTTTCAAACTATTTATAGTTTGATTGTGAAGCCAAAATAAATTGAAAACAATGTCAATAAATAAAACAGAAACAAAATAGAAGAAATAAGAGAAAAGAAAAGCATACCTGCTATCTGTCGCTGGCCCAGCCCAGGAGGGGCTCCTTGGTCATCTTCCTCCTCCTGCGAGTAGGCAGAGGGGAAGATGAGCACGGCGGCCAGCCCCGGCCACCTCCTCCCTGCCTGCTCGCTGCTGGAGGCCTCCAGGAGCGCCAGCGCGACGCCCCGTGCCTTCTTCTCCTTCTCCCCTCTGCCTTATCTCTTCCTCTCTTCCTCTCGTTCCCCTCCCCCTCTCGGATCTCTCTCTCCCACGAGCTCCGGTCGCCGCCGATTCGTCGCCTCCCGGTCCTCCCCGACCCTCCCGTGAGCCTCAGAATCCCCGCCGTTAGCCCCTCTTCCCATTCCCCCTCTTCCCGATGCCATTCCCCTCCTCTAACACCGTTATCCGCCGGATCCCGAAGGTCCTCGTCGCCGGCCATGTCGTTGTCGTCGTTGTGGTACCCCGTTCGCGAGACCGAGCTCAGAAATGAGCTCCTGGAGCTCTGTAGATGTCGTAGAGCCCCTCTCCCAGCTCGCTAGTGTCCCACAACGCCACTCCCGACGATGCCCGAGCCGCAGCCGCCACTGACCTCGTCGCCGGCGTGGATTCTGGTGACCACTTGGTCCAGCTCCTTCCCCTTTGGATGCGGTGCTTCGCTAGCTAGCCGTAGAACTAAACCACGCCCAAAACCGATGCCTGTAACGCGAGTATGATCAACTCCGGCGAGAACTCGCCACTGTTTTGGTCATCACCGGCGAAATTCCAGTGAGGTACGACGTGGTCAGCCTAATTAACCCACTAACATCCCCCCTAGCCGCTGATAGTGGGCCCCAGGGTGGGTCAAACCCCAGTTAGGGGCTGGTCAACTCAGGGATTAGCCGCTGGTCACTGACGAGTGGACCCCACTGGTCATGTTTGACCTGGCCCAGCCCTGTTGACTAGAGACATCACTGTGATGCAACAAAGGATTTTCTAATATAAAAATAATTCCAGAAATGTATAAAACTTCAAAAAATAAAAGAAAATAATCTGTAAGTCCAATGAAAATAATTTATATATGAAAAAGTATCAGAAAAATTCAAGGAATCTGAATATGTCATTTTCAAACATGTTTGAAAATGGGTTTAGGGTTTAGGGGTTTATGGTTAGGGTTTGAAAATCTTTTAAAATGTTACTGCACCCAAACATATAGATTAATGAATAAGTTAACTCTTATAAATACTTTGGGGATGGAATTTGGAAATTATTTAAATTCTACTTCAAATGATATGATCAAACACTGTCCAAATCACAAACCAGCAACCTAACATGTCATTTCCATGGATGTTAAAAGCAAGTTAATCTGAGCATCAGGTCAAATCAATTAAAATGGTATCCAAGAATACCTCGTTTGAAGTGATATGTGAATTTGATTCAAATCAACTTCAAACCTAATAAATGTTAGCTATAATAGTATAGCACTTTGCATCCTCATGCCATCCTCATGCATCATCTTGTTGCATATGCTTGTTATTGATTGTTGTCACTCTTTTCGGTAGGCTCCGCTCCTCCGGATTCCACCCAATATCTGACTGACGGATATTGTCCGTCCTCTAAGCAACAAGGAAAGCAACCATTTTGATCATCCCGATAAATCCCATGTTCTCACTCCTGCACTTACTTATTGCATTAGGATCAAATGCTTCAAATGCTTTTGCCACGTTAGTTGAACCCACTTCCTTTGCATGACCTATCCTTGTCACGGTAAATAGCTGAACCTTGCAACCTAGCATACCTGGTAGTTGCTTGAGCCATGATGTGCCTTATCCTGCTATGCATGCTATGCTTAGAGTTGTGTATGGTCTCTCATCTGGGAGATGAACAGAATTGTGAGAATGTGTTCAGTAAGTAAAGGTTGTGTATTGAACCTGATTTGGTAAAGGTACCGGTAAAAGGCTGTGTAGGAGTACATGGCGGGTTGTTTCATTGGAACCGTCCTTAGGAACTGAGTTCCGTGTATGTAAACCAAGACGAGATACTACCACATGCTGGGCCCTGAAATATGACCCCGCTCGACTCATTAATCGCTTAGTACTCAGTCCAGGAGTTGCAAGTAGTTTCTGGTGTTTATAGTCATGCTGGAGGCCGTGCATAGTGCTGACCTGAGAGGTGGGCTGTGATGCTGTAGGCAGTGGCACGGTGTACCAAGTGGCACCCGGATGGTGGGCTTGGTAACCCTGCGCACATCGTTTGGGTCCGTGGCGGAAACCTCGGCCGGACTTCCGTGCGGGTTACCCTCAGATAGGCGATAGACCTGGACTAGGTACTAGTGTGGTTAACGGTCGTGGCCGACTCCCTCGCTGGGCTTCCGCTTGAAGGTTGCCGAGGTGCATGACGTGCATATGGCGATAAGTGGCGAGAGCGTGTGTGACGAAGTACACCCCTGTAGGGTTATGGTCTATTCGAATAGCCGCGTCCGCGGATATGGACTACTTGGAGACATATGTTGTTCATAGTTAACTTGAATGGCTACTCATAAAATTGTGAAGATAAGCGTGAGTGTCGTGGACGGCATTTCCATATGGAGACGGAATTATTCCATGATGGAGTATTGTTGTGGTGTTAGTGGACTCGTGTGCGAGAAATCAAGTTGTCAATTTTTTTTTTCAAATGTAAGTTGTCTAGCCACGAGTCAAATGCTGGCTTTCCGCATGAAACCCCACAATTCCTTATTGATACATTGCATGAGTAGATAGTTATCCTAAAGTCTTGCTGAGTACCTCCGTACTCATGTTTGTTTAATAATTGTTGCAGTGATTGTTAATGACCCTAACAGAGGGTTCTTCCTAGACATCGACGACGACGAGTAGCTGGTGTCCCAGCTACGATCTGGCCCTAGTTTGGGTGTAGTATAGATAGTTTTAAACACTTCCGCTGTCTTGGAACTGAATGACTTCTATGATGGGACGTGAGACCCTTACTGTGTAATATTATGTGTGTGCCTCTTCCGAGCCTTTTTAATAAAGCTTGTATGTTTATGGTTATGTTGTGATGCCATCGATGTATCTATAAATATCGGTATGCCATTTGTATGTGTGTCGTACTTGATATGTATGGGGTTTGATTACCTAGCCGTAAACTTTAGTAGCTCTCCTTACAGGGAAATGTCCCTTTGTGATCCAACGAGCCATGGTAGTTCGCTACTGCTCCGGACACATTGGTTGACCGGCGTGTGTCCTTCTTAGCTGTTGTGTCTGTCCCCTCTGGGGAAATGTCACGCAATGTAATGGAGTCCTTGTAGCTTGCTATGACTCGTCTACATTCGCTGGTGACCGACACCTGCTTTGCTGGGTCATGTATGCCTGTCCCTGTGCGGAACTGCCACTTTGGTTTATGACTAGACATGTCGATCCGGGTTCTTTGTCATTGGATTGCTAGCGACACAATTGCATACGTGAGTCAAAAGGCGCAAACGGTGCCGACTAAGGTAAGGCTGCTGCCGTGGGGTTAACCGTGCGTGAGACCGCAAAGGGATGCGATGTGTTACAGGCTGGAATCCTATGGCTTAGGATCGGGGTCCCGACACCGTTGGTATCAGAGCCTCACTGACTGTAGGACTACTAAGCCAAACTGGTCGAAGTAGAGTCTAGAATTGCTTTAGTTATATATAAGGGAATTGTTTGTGGAAGGGAACGTAAGACTCTTGTTCTCTTGTCAAGTTATTCTATTCTGGTCATCCTCGTCTTTTCTGCGGGAATTAAGGACTAGGTTACTCATCTTCTTCTAGGCTCGTGTTTCTGATCGGTAGATTATAAGACTACGGGTCGAGAGTTATATTGCGTTTCTTTTATTCCTAGGAAAAAGGAAGTAAGTTTGATGATCAGAGAATTGAACTTGATAGTTGAGTGGTTACGCCATCCTATTTTTGGGGTTGTCTCCAAAATTGTTTTTGAGCATTTACAACCGTTATGGTGCCCAATTTTGCATTCAGAGCTCTAATGCTTTTGCATTACTCTCTATTTTCAGATGCCTGGCCGTCCTTCTCGTCAGGTGGTACGTCTGACCAGGTGCATTGATGTGTCGGGTCATACAGCAATGCTGGTCAGGGTGATGTCGGTGTGCGGTTCCCGCTGGTACCCCGAGTACACAGTGGAGGAACAGTACCGAGACTTCAACCAGAGCCAGTATATCTGCACTGTTAGGGTATTTCCAGACCACCCTGGAGCTGAGGAGCCAATCCATTGGTCCTATGGGTTGGGGGTCACTGTTGACATGGCAGTACAAGATGTTGCCTATTCAATGCTGACCATTATGAGAGAGAGACATGCACTGCTGCAGAATTCAGAGTTCTGCTATGGTCCTGCCTCTCAGCCTGGTGAAGAGGGATACCTCAGCGGAGTATATTTTGATTCCTCTATGGAGGATCCGCTACTGCAGTCCACTGCTGAGATGCTAGAGAACAGAGACAGGGATGCTCGTGCTCTCCGCATGGAGCTTTATGCTACACGTGCCCGTCTGTGGACGGCTTTGACGCAGCTCGCACCGGTAGTACAGACAGGGTACGGAGATATGGAGATGCTGAACCCTGTTAGGACCCATCTTCCGGCCCACGTTGACTGGCCAGCTATAGGAGGAGTCACCCCTCTTCGGGGACCCCTACTACCACCAGTCGGAGGACCAAGGCCACATCTGTGTCCTTATGGATCCCAGGGATCTCAGGCCAGAGTGTTTCCTGATCCGCAGGTTGAGCTTCCAGGGCATGGAGGTAATCTCTATGAGATGTTCTATGCGGATGCCTGAGCTGTGAGTGGAAGGATAGTATGGTAGTAGCCGTATGTTCACAGTCCTGCGTGACTTGTGAAGTATGCTGGTGATGTGAAATGAATTCCGGAGGCCTAGATAAATAATGTATAGGAAGCTTGTAAGCCTCTGATGAGTAGTTTCACAATTTCAGTAGTTTGCTCTTCGATTAAGGTTGTACTCAGCTATGTAAGGGTGTGTATGAACCAGGGTGTATATATAGCAGTTGCTTGTTACCATGTTGTTCGGATATTCATTTCCGCATTCCGTGTGTTCAGTACATTCTTAATCCATAGCTAGTATTGATATGATATTGGTCTAAGCTGTGAGTTTGTTTGTCAGGATGGTGTTCACCAGGTTGAACCGTGCCCCTGCTCATGAGCAAGGCGAGGGTAGTCAAGCATCGCAGGAAGATCTGCCTCACCCGCCCTCTCTGGCGGAAGTTATGCTTGAGGCAGAGAGGAACAAAAGAGAGACCAACCGACTGTTAGAGCGTATTGAGCAGAATACGGCTTGTCAGCCTAGGAATGCTGCAGTGTCCCTCAACGACTTTGTGAAGCTAAATCCTCCAAAGTTCCATCACTCCGTTGATCCCCTCGACGCTGATGACTGGCTGTGTAGCATCTCACGCAAGATTCGCTCTGCGAATGTTGCTGAGGTCGACAAGGTGACCTTCGGTGTATTTTCTGGAAGGACCCGCCAATCTGTGGTGGGAGAACTTTGAAGCTATGCGTCCTGCTGAACCAGCAGCCACATGGGCAGACTTCAGTGCAACATTCCGTCTGCACCATATTCCAGTGGGCCTGATGGACAGAAAGAGAGAGGAGTTCTGTGCATTCACCCAGGGAAAGTTGACCGTCGATGCCTATAGCCGCAAGTTCGGTAACCTCGCCCGCTATGCAACGGAGGAGGTGTCTACTGACGCCAAGAAGCAAGCAAGATTCCGTAAGGGCCCGAGCCTTGAGCTTCGTCGCGATCTGCGCCTCCACGAGTGTGCAAGCTTTCAAGCCCTGGTCAACAAGGCGATCAGTGCCGATACTGGTCATACCGACTTTGAAGCCACAAGGAAGCACTCCCGTGACTTTGGCTCGTCATCTGGTTCCGCGTTTCCAAAATGCAGGTTGTGGGTTCCGAACAGTTCTCTGCCACCAAGATACACTCCGAGGCCATCCTACGTGGCGCCTTAGATGAATCAGACCAATCCTCCAGCAAAAACTTATGGTGGTCCAGCTAGCAATGCTGCACCACGTGCCAACCAAGTGATATGCTACAAGAGTGGAGAACCAGGGCACTATTCCCGTGAGTGTCCTCAGAATGTGGGTGCCAAGCAACCCGGAAAGTCCGTTGGGCAAGGCAAGTCGGGCAAAGCTTACTATGTGAAGCCAACTCCGACACGTGGTCGTGTGAACTATGTCTCAGCAGAAGAAGCTGCACAGGATCCCGACGTCATACTGGGTACGCTTCTTGTTAATCATCACCCAGCGTCTGTTCTCTTTGACACTGGGTCTTCTCATTCCTTCATTTGAGAAAGTTATGCACAATTGCATAACATGTCTTTTTGTGATATGCCAATTCCATTGGTTGTCCAAACTCCTGGTAGTAAATGGCAAACTTCTAAGATAACCTATGACAATGAAATTCTAGTAGACAGGCTAGTTTTTCTAGCCTCATTGATAGCCCTGAAATCTTCGGATATTAATATCATCTTGGGTATGGACTGGATGTCAGCTCACTATGCCAAGATTGATACTCATTCTAGAAATGTTCAGCTTACCCATCCCTCCGGTGAGATAGTCAATGTCTCTACTCGAGTTGCCAAATGCCAACCCTATTCCCTAAATGGCAACCCTCTTCCGGAACATGAAGACATCCCGATTGTCCGAGACTTCCCGGATGTTTTTCCAGAGGAACTGCCAGGAATTCCACCTGACAGAGATGTAGAGTTCGTGATAGATCTTGTTCCGGGAACTGTTCCAATAGCCAGAAGACCATATAAGATGGCACCCCTGGAGCTAGCCGAACTTAAGAAGCAACTAGATGAGGCCTTGAATAAAGGTTTCATTCGTCCTAGCTCTTCTCCTTGGGCTTGTCCCGTTCTCTTCGTCAAGAAGAAAGACGGAACGGATCGGATGGTTGTAGATTACCGACCAGTTAATCTGGTCACCATAAAGAACAAGTATCCGCTCCCCAGGATCAACGACCTGTATGATCAGCTCGCTGGATCCTTAGTCTTCTCAAAAATGGATTTGAGGTTGGGTTACCATCAAATCAAGATCAAGAACGAGGACATTCCAAAAACGGCTTTTGTTACTCGTTATGGCCAATCCGAGTACACCGTCATGTCCTTCGGTTTAACCAATGCCGTAGCCACCTTCTCTCGTCTGATGAATTCAATCTTCATGGAGTATTTGGATAAATTCGTCGTATTATAGCTCGATGATATTCTCATCTACTCGAAGAACGAACAAGAACATGCCGAGCATCTAAGGCTGGTAATGATGAAACTTCGAGAGCATCGCCTTTATGCCAAGTTTTCAAAATGTGAATTTTGGTTACGAGAAGTGACCTATCTAGGTCACGTAATCTCTGGTAAGGTTATTGCTATCAATCCCGAGAGAGTTCAAGCCGTCCTTGACTGGACTCAACCTGAATCGGTTAAGCAAGTTAGGAGTTTTCTTGGTCTAGCGAGCTATTGTCGCTGCTTTGTCGAAAATTTCTCCAAGGTTGCAAAGCCTGTAACTGAACTCCTCAAGAAGGATAAAAAGTTCGAGTGGACACCACAGTGTGAGCATAGTTTTCAAGAACTGAAAAGGCGCCTGACTTCCGCACCTGTGTTGCTACCACTAGATTTTTCTAAGGACTTTGTTATCTATTGCGACGCCTCACGACAAGGATTAGGTTGCATTCTCATGCAAGATCGTCATGTGATCGCATACGCATCTCGACAGTTGCGTCCACATGAGGATAATTATCCACACATGATCTTGAGCTTGCAGCTGTGGTCCATGCACTAAAAACCTGGCGACATTACCTTCTGGGTAATCGTTGCGAAATATACACTGATCACCTAAGTCTGAAATATATCTTCACCCAGCCAGATTTGAATCTTAGGCAAAGACGGTGGGTTGAGTTGATCTCGGATTACAACTTAGGGATAACTTACACCCCGGGGAAGGCCAATGTTATGGCTGATGCACTAAGTCGTAAATCTTATTGTAACAATTTGATGGTACAACAAGGTCAACCACATCTCTATGAGGACTTTCGGAAGTTGAATCTTCATATTGTTCCTCAAGGATTCCTTTCTACCCTGGTGGCGAAGCCTACCCTTAAGGATCAAATTATAGCTGGCCAGAAGCGTGACAAGGGTATATCACGGATCAAGGAGAATATTATTAGCGGAAACACTAAAGAATTTTCCGTGAATGATCAAGGTGTTGTGTTCTTCCAGAATCGTCTAGTACTTCCTAAGAACCTACATCTAAGGCAGTTAATTCTTAAGGAGGACCATGATTCTCCTCTAACCATTCATCCCGGTAGTACTAAGAAGTATCAGGACCTACGCCAGAGGTTCTGGTGGACTAGGATGAAGACATAAATTGCTGAGTTCGTTGCTAACTGCGACGTTTGTCGTCGAGTTAAGGCAGAACATCAAAGGCCTGCTGGCACCCTTCACCCTTTAGCTATTCCTGAATGGAAATGGGATAACGTTAGTATGGATTTCATTACCGAATTTCCCAAGACCAAGAAAGGAAATAATGCTATCTTTGTGGTCATTCACCGTCTTTCCAAAGTAGCTCATTTTCTTCCAGTTCGTGAGAGTATAACAGCTAGCTAGCTAGCAGAATTATATATCTCTCGAATAGTGTCTCTTCATGGTGTTCCCCTGGAGATTAACTCAGACCATGGGAGTATCTTTACTTCTCGATTCTGGGAAAGTTTTCAGAATGCTATGGGAACTCACTTTTCTTTTAGCACTGCTTTCCATCCTCAATCAAGTGGTCAAGTATAAAGAGTAAATCAAATCCTAGAGGATATGCTCCGAGCTTGCGTTATATCGTTCGGTATGAATTGGGAGAAGTGCCTTCCATTTGCCGAATTTGCTTATAAAAAAAGTTATCAATCAAGCTTGGCCAAAGCCCCTTTTGAAGTTCTCTATGGATGAAGATGTCGACCACCTCTTAATTGGTTAGAAATCGGAGAGAGGCAACTCTTTGGCCCGGATATGATCCAGGATGCAGAAGAGCAGGTTCACATTATTCGTGAAAAGTTGAAAACAGCCTAGTCTCGTCAAAAGAGCCATTATGATCCTCATCATAAGGCTGTGACCTTTGAAGTTGACGAGAAGGCTTACCTTCGGGTTACACCTTTGAAGGGTACCCATCTATTCGGTATCAAGGGAAAGTTGGCTCCTCGTTACATTGGTCCTTTTCGCATTCTTGCCAAACGAGGAGAAGTAGCCTACCAGTTGGAACTTCCTCCGCATCTTTCCAAGGTTCATGATGTCTTCCACATCTCGCAACTCAGGCCTTGCTTTTCGGATCCTATCCGTGAAGTGGACCACGAAACGCTTGATCTCCAAGATAACCTTTCTTATCGAGAATACCCTGTTCGTATTCTCGACCAAGCTGAGCGTACTTCTAGACGTCTGAACATTAAGTTTCTTAAAGTTCAATGGTCAAATCATTCTGAGAAAGAGGCAACAATGGGAAAGAGAGGATCGTCTTCGACAAGAGTATCCCGCGATATTCCCGACGACTTCTAAATCTCCGGACAAGATTCTTTTGAGTGGGGGTGAGTTGTCACATCCCAGGAACCCTAACCAAGGTTTAGCATTGTGCTCATTTTTTCTTTGCATTGCATCCAAGAATATTGCAACAAGATCAAAGTAAGTGGTGAAGGAAAACTCAAAAAAACCCTAGCCACTTCTCAAATTCAAAGGAATCATAAACTTATTCAAATCAATGAACCCAAAATGGCCTCAAGAAAAGTTCAACTTTTCTGATAACTCTTGAAAACAAATAAGAAATGAAGGAAACCATTTCCTTAATACTGTTGGCATTTTAAATAAATGGAAAAGACAACTGGTTTCAAGTTTTAAATTTGAATTCAAAGATATATAGCTTTCAAAAATGCTGAAAACTTTATGGGTGATTGGAAATATCCCAACTAACACCCCAGCATTTTTCAAACTATTTATAGTTTGATTGTGAAGCCTAAATAAATGGAAAACAATGTCAATAAATAAAACAGAAACAAAATAGAAGAAATAAGAGAAAAGAAAAGCATACCTGCTATCTGTCGCCGGCCCAGCCCACGAGGGGCTCCCTGGTCATCTTCCTCCTCCTGCCAGTAGGCACAGGGGAAGATGAGCACGGCGGCCAGCCCCGGCCACCTCCTGCCTGCCTGCTCGCCGCTGGAGGCTTCTAGGAACGCCAGCGCGACGCTCCATGCCTTCTTCTCCTTCTCCCCTCTGCCTTATCTCTTCCTCTCTTCTTCTCGTTCCCCTCCCCCTCTCGGATCTCTCTCTCCTAGGAGCTCCGGTCGCCGCCGATTCTTCGCCTCCCGGTCCTCCCCGACCCTGCCGTCAGCCTTAGAAGAACCGCCGTGAGCCCCTCTTCCCATTCCCCCTCTTCCCGATGCCATTCCCCTCCTCTAACCCGGTTAGCCGTCGGAGCCCGAAGGTCCTCATCATCGGCCATGTCGTTGCCGTCGTTGTGGTACCCCGTTCGCGAGACCGAGCTCGGAAATGAGCTCCTGGAGCTCTGTAGATGTCGTAGAGCCCCTCTCCCAGCTCGCTAGTGTCCCGCAACGCCACTCCCGACGATGCCCGAGCCGTAGCCGCCGCTGACCTTGTCGCCGGCGTGGATTCCGGTGACCACTTGGTCCAGCTCCTTCCCCTTTGGATGCGGTGCTTCGCTAGCTAGCCGTAGAACTAAACCAGTCCCAAAACCGATGCCTGTAACGCGAGTTTGATCAACTCCGGCGAGAACTCGCCACTGTTTTTGTCGTCGCCGGCGAAATTCCGGTGAGGTCCGACGTGGTCAGCCTAATTAACCCACTAACATCCCCCCCCCGAGCCGCTGACAGTGGGCCCCAGGGTGGGTCAAACAGAAGTTAGGGGCTGGTCAACTCGGGGATTAGCCCCTGGTCACTCACCAGTGGACCCCACTGGTCAGGTTTGTCCTGGCCCAGCCCTGTTCACCAGAGACGTCACTGTGATGCAATAAAGGATTTTCTAATATAAAAATAATTCCAAAAATGTCTAAAACTTCTAAAAATCAGAGAAAATAATCTGTAAGTCCAATGAAAATAATTTATATATGAAAAAGTATGAGAAAAATTCAAGGAATCTGAATATGTCATTTTCAAACATGTTGGAAAATGGTACTGAACCCAAACATACAGATTGATGAATAAATTAACTCTTATAAATACTATGGGGATGGAATTTGGAAATTATTTAAATTCCACTTCAAATGAGATGATCAAACACTGTCCAAATCACTAACCAGCAACCTAACATGTCATTTCCATGCATGTTAAAAGCAAGTTGATCTGAGCATCAGGTCGAATCAATTAAAATGGTATCCGAGAATACCTCCTTTGAAGTGATATTTGAATTTGATTCAAATCAACTTCAAACCTAATAAATGTTAGCTATAATAGTATACCACTTTGCATCCTCATGCCATGCTCATGCATCATCTTGTTGCATTTTCTTGTTATTGATTGTTGTCACTCTTTTCGGTAGGCTCCGCTCCTCCGGATTCCACCCAATATCCGACTGTCGGATATTGTCCCTCCTCTGAGGAACAAAGCAAGCAACCATTTTGATCATCCCGATAAATCCCATGTTCTCTCTCCTTCACTTACTTATTGAATTAGGATCAAATGCTTCAAATGCTTTTGCCACGTTAGTTGAACCCACTTCCTTTGCATGACCTATCCTTGTCACAGTAAATAGCTGAACCTTGCAACCTAGCATACCTGGTAGTTGCTTGAGCCATGATGTGCCTTATCCTGCTATGCATGCTATGATTAGAGTTGTGTATGGTCTGTCATCTGGGAGATGAACAGAATTGTGAGAATGGGTTCAGTAAGTAAAGGTTGTGTGTTGAACCTAATTTGGTAAAGGTACCGGTGAAAGGCTGTGTAGGAGTACATGGCGGGTTGTTTCATTGGAACTGTCCTTAGGAACTGAGTTCAGTGTATGTAATCCAAGACGAGATACTACCACATGCTGGGCCCTGAAATATGACCCGGCTCGACTTATTAATCTCTTAGTACTCGGTCCAGGAGTTGCAAGTAGTTTCTCGTGTTTATAGTCATGCTGGAGGCCGTGCATAGTGCTAACCTGAGAGGTGGGCTGTGATGCGGTAGGCAGTGGCACGGTGTACCAAGTGGCACCCGGATGGTTGGCTTGGTAACCCTGCACACATCGTTTGGGGCCATGTCGGAAACCTCGGCCGGACTTCCGTGCGGGTTACCCTCAGATAGGCGATAGACCTGGACTAGGTACTAGTGTGGTTAACGGTCGTGGCCGACTCCCTCGCTGGGCTTCCGTTGAAGGTTGCCGAGGTGCATGACGTGCACATGGCAATCAGTGGCGAGAAGGTGTGTGACGAAGTACACCCCTGCAGGGTTATGATCTATTCGAATAGCCGCGTCCGCGGATATGGACTACTTGGAGACATATGTTGTTCATAGATAACTTCAATGGCTACTCATAAAATTGTCAAGATAAGCATGAGTGTCGTGGACGGAATTTCCATATGGAGACGGAATGATTCCACGATGGAGTATTGTTGTGGTGTTAGTGGACTCGTGTGCGAGAAACCAAGTTGTCAAAAATTGTTTTAAAATGTAAGTTGTCTAGCCACGAGTCAAATGCTGGCTTTCCGCATGAAACCCCACAATTCCTTATTGATACATTGCATGAGTAGATAGTTATCCTAAAGTCTTGCTGAGTACCTCCGTACTCATGTTTGTTTAATAATTGTTGCAGAGGTTGTTAATGACCCTAACGGACGGTTCTTCCTAGACATCGACGACGACGAGTAGCTGGTGTCCCAGCTCCGATCTGGCCCTAGTTTGGGTCTGTAGTACAGTAAGGCCATGTGCCTTCTAGTTTCACATGTCTGTACTCAGACAGTTTTAAACACTTCCACTGGCTTGTAACTGAATGACTGCTTTAATGGGTCGTGAGACCCTTACTGTGTAATATTATGTGTGTGGTTCTTCCGAGCCTTTTACATAAAGCTTGTATGTTTATGGTTATGTTCTGATGCCATCGATGTATCTATACATATCGGTATGCCATGCGTACGTGTGTCGTACTTGATATGTATGGGGTTCGATTACCTAGCCGTAAACTTTAGTAGCACTCCTTACAGGGAAATGCCCCTTTGTGATCCAACGAGCCATGGTAGTTTGCTACTGCTCCGGACATATTGGTTGACCGGCGTGTGTCCTTCTTAGCTGTTGTGTCTGTCCCCTCTGGGGAAATGTCATTCGATGTAATGGAGTCCTTGTAGCTTGCTACGACTCGTCTACATTCGCTGGTGACCGACACCTGCTTTGCAGGGTCATGTATGCATGTCCCTGTGCGGAACTGCCACTTTGGTTTATGACTAGACATGTCGATCTGGGTTCTTTGTCATTGGATTGCTAGCGACACAATTGCATACGTGAGTCAAAAGGCGCAAACGGTCCCGGCTAAGGTAAGGCTGCAGCCGTGGGGTTAACCCTGCGTGAGACCGCAAAGGGATGCGATGTGTTACAGGCTGGAATCCTATGGCTTAGGATCGGTGTCCCGACAGTAAGTTCGAGCGGGTGCCGAAAGTGACGGGGAGGCGAATCCGTCCCACAGGGGTGACAAATCCTGCCACCATGCCGGAGAAAGGCTTTGAAGGCGCAAGCTGCTCTCGGGTCAACCGCAGCGCGTCGAAGGCCTCTACTGAGATGACGTTGATGCCCGCACCACCGTCAATGAGGGTCTTGGAGACAGCCACGCCGCTTATAGTCGGAGTGCAAAAGATAGGAAGTGTCCCAGCTGCCGTCCTGGTCTTGGGGTGATCGTTGGGGCCGAAGGTGATGTTGACCTCCGGCCATACGCGGTGGTCCGCGGGTTCGGGCCTTGGATGAACCGTCCCTTCGTGCTATAGGAAATGCTTAACGTGACGGCCGAAAGGTGGCGCCTGTGATCCGCCGAGGACATAGGCAACCGCAGGGGCAGCCCTGCTTGTCCGGACGCCATCCACCGTCGAGGGCCGGCGGCTGTTGGTGGTCACGCTCGCCATGGAGTCACCGAGTCGAGGTGTGGCTCTTGCTATTGGCGTGGAGGCTCCGACAAACGCCCCCTACCTGGCACGCCAAATGTCGGATTTTGAGCTCCACAAAACCCTAAAGGTTCCAACTCTGGGGCACGTGCGGAGGCCACTTAGCAGCTTCGGTTCGCCCGACTCGCTAATCGCCAGGGATAGTACAGAACTCACTCGATGGTGAGGAAGACACCAAACATGGCAGTTTTACCCAGGTTCGGGCCGCTGAGAAGCGTAATACCCTACTCCTGCTTTGGTGGATTGTCTCTCGTCGAGGTAGGTGGATGAACCAGTACCGTGTTCCAAGGCCTCCAGAGGCTGGATGGTCTTTGTGTTGTGCAAGTGGGCGAATGAATGAATCGGATCCCCCTCTATGAAGTAACCTACCCTCTATATATAGTGGCGGCCCCGGTCCTCTTCCCTTGTCATTTTTGGCGGGAAGGGATCCCACAATATCCAATTTTAAAGGGGGGATAGGGGAACTTGTTTCCCGTGTCCAAAAGTAGTCTGTCAACACTGCAGGGACGGGTCGAGGGATGACGTCCGTCCTGCTCGCGGGCGGTGGTGGCCTTGTTGCACCAGAATGGAAACCTTTGGGACATGCGTTGGAGACCTGCGTGCGTCCTCGCCCCCTTTGCACTAAGGGGGAAACTGCACCGTCTTGCTGTCTGTTGCTCGCATGTCCTTCTCCCGCCCCATCCTGAACTCCCGAGGCCTGGTCTCGCCTAGGAATATCCGCCGCTCCGGAGGGGTCCTCAGGAGGCCCCCTGCGGGTCTTGATGTTGTTCCTCCTCGCAAGCCTTGGTGCCTTGCGAGGGCCTTGCCTTGAGTGGTGTCGGGCCTGTTTGTTTTTGGTCGATGAAGTGGGCCAGCCCTGGGCCACAGGCTGGCAGTTCTGTGTACCCCCATTCAAAGAACACCGACAATATAACTAGTGGAATTTCATCTTTTGCACAACCACTTATTTTCTTTTTGAGTTTTCATACACTTATAACTTTAGTGCATTTGTTGCATGTCAATCCCTACTCGCTCACATTGATATTTATTGATGGGCATCTCCATAGCCCGTTGATACACCTAGTTGATGTGAGACTATCTTCTCCTCTTTCTTTTTGCAACCTCCACCATATTCTATTTCACCTATAGTGCTATATCCATGGCTCATGCTCACGTATTGCGTGAGAGTTTAAAATGTTTGAGAACATAAAAATGTGAAACAATTGCTTGACTTTCATGGAGGTTGTGCATGATTTAGATACTTTGTGTCGGGAAGATGGAGCATAGCCAGACCATATGATTTTGTAGGGATTACTTTCTAAGACCATGTTATTTCGAAACGAAGCAATCGCCTTGTTAGTATGCTTGAAATATTATTATTTTTATGTCAATATTAGACTTTTGTTTTGAATCTTATGGATATGAATATTCATGCCACAATAAAGTATATTACATGGATAAATATGTTAGGTGGCATTCGACATCAAAAATTCACTTTTTATCATTTACCTACTCGAGGAGAGAAGGAATTAAGCTTGGGAATGCTTGATACGTCTCCAACGTATCTATAATTTTTTATTGTTCCATGCTATTACATCGTCTGTTTTGGGTGGTTTATATGCATTAATATGCTATTTTATAATAATTGTGGGTCTAACCTATTAATCTAGAGCCTAGTGCTAGTTTTTGTTTTTTGCATGTTTTTGAGTATTGCAAATAAGGAATATTAAATGGAGTCCAAACGGAATAAAATCTTCAGAACGATTTTTCTTGGACCAGAAGAAACCTGCCAGACTTGGAGTAGGGGGCAGGACACCTGTCGGTAGGGGACAAGCCTGCAGGGCGTGCCCCTGGCTTGTGGCCCCCCAGCAGGTTTCCTAACCCTCATCCTCGTCCTATAAATTCCCAAATATTCCCCCATTGCCAAAAATAGACGACAAAATACTTTTCCACCACCGAGAGCCTGTGTTCCTATGAGATCCAATCAAGGAGCCTTTTTCGGTAATCTGCCGGAGAGGGGATTGATCATGGAGGGCACCTACATCAACTCGATTGCCCCGCAGATGATGCGTGAGTAGTTCACCACAGACCTGCGGGTCCATAGGTAGTAGCTAGATGGCTTCTTCTCTCTCTTTGTTCTTCAATACCATGATCTTCATGATCTTCATGGAGATCTATCTGATGTAATACTCTTTTGTGGTGTGTTTGTAGAGTTCCGGTGAATTGTGGGTTTATGTTCATATCTTAGCAAGTCTCTTCAAGTTATTGGTTTGGTTTGGACAACTAGATTGGTAATTTTTGCAATGGGAGAAGTGCTTACTTGTGGGTTTAATCTTGCGGTATCCTCGCCAGTGACAAAGTAGGGGTATTGCATTGTTGCCATCAAGGATAAAATGATGGGGTTATAATTATATTGCTTGAGTTTGTCCCTCTACATCATGTCATCTTATTTAATGTGTTACTCTGTTCTTCATGAACTTAATACTCTAGATGCAGGCAGGAGTCGGTCGATCTGTGGAGTAATAGTAGCAGATGCAGAATCATTTCGATCTACTTGACACAGACGTGATGCCTATATGCATAATGATTGCCTTGTATATATTCATAATTATTTGCTTTTCTATCAATTGCTCGACAGTAATTTGTTCACCCATCGTATTATTTTCCTTCATGAGAGAAGCCTCTAGTCAAACCTATGGCCCCTGGGTCTATTTTCCATATTATACTTTTATATCTATAAACCAAAAATGTATTGCTACTATTTATTTACTTTTGTTTTACTTTTAGTTCTATCAATCTTTTATATCTATCTCTATCAAATATCATCCTTGCAAATAACTCTAAAGGGATTGACAACCCCTTTTTAGCGTTGGGTGCAAGTGTTTGATTGTTTGTGTAGGTACTATGACTAGGGCATTGCTTGTTCCTCCTAATGGATTGATACCTTGGTCCTCAACAAACTGAGGGAAATACGTATCTACTTCACTGCGTCACCGTTTCCTCTTCAAGGGAAAACCAACACAAGCTCAAGAGGTAGCAGCGGTACTACAGCCTTGAGGAGTCCGTGGGCGGATCAAGTAATGGGAAGGGGGAGATCTAAATCCCCCATACCCATTGACTTCCCCTTCCCCACGACTCTCTCTCTCTCTCTCTCTCTGAGGCTACCGACAGCACCACCGACAACCAACTTCGGTACTCCGCATTTTTCTCCGAGGGGATTTCTCCCCACCATCTTCCTCGTGCCATGGCCTTTGGTACTGCCCTTCATTGTCTTCTTTGAGATGGTATTTTGTTGAATCATGATCTAGGGCAATGCTTGAGGATTTCTTGTCTAGTTTTTTTTTCCAAGGCATGCATAGGATGTGTGTTGAATTCTAGTCACACCTCTTTTGGTAGATGCATTGGAGAATTGGGAGATAGGACTCCAGCACTTCAGTCCCCATGGCCGCTGCAGTTATCTGCTCCCAGGGTGGTACTACTGCCCGTGCATGACCGGTACTACCGCTGCGGCAAAAGCACCGCTCCTGCACAGTGGTACTACCGCCGTGGCACCTCCACTCAATTCCTTCTCTACATCTCGTATCTTTGTTTTGGTTTTCAATTTGACCCGTGTAGTCTTCTTTTACACATGTGTTTCGTGCCATTCCTCTTGTGAGTTCCAGGTGGTGATAGCTCTAGTCCTATGACTCATCACATGAACCCTCCACGTGGCTCCAAGCGCCCACGCGCATGTGAGGAGGCAACAGTTGGTTCCAGTGCTCAACCACAAAAGCAGCCCGTGAAGAGGACTATCACCAAGAAGAAGGGCCCCAAAGAGACCCAAGATTTGACCCAAGAAGAGTTTGTTATACTTTGCATGCAGGATCCCTATTGTCTGCCTCAGGATGAAGCTCTTGCTGGGCATCTGTTCTGGATCAAGACACAGTCTCTCATTTACTCCCAAAATCATCAAGTAAAGGACCAATCTCTTTGTGGACATCAAGAGCATTGATATTGGGCGCATGACCTCGAATCCCCATTCTTCTTATTTTGCTGAAGCTCATGATCTCTGCCAGAAGTGGGGTCTTGGTCCTATCATCAACTTTCAGAAGGACTTTGACAGCAAGATCGTGGCTCAATTCTATGCCACTGTTCACTTCCACCAAAATGATGAAGAATGGCGCATGACCTGGATGACTGGTGGGCGTGTGTTGCACTCCAATTGGAAGACATTTATACACTCTCTAGGCTGTCCAGACCATGGTCTGGATGAGCCTATTTGCCCGACGCCTCACACTTAGGGTGTTGCTACTATTCACAAGTCAAAGCTCATTCGTTACTCCACAATTGTGAAGACTATCACGGGTGACCGTACTGAATTCACTCCTTTTTTGGACATCATGAACATGATTTTCCGCAACACTCTGTTTCCTCGTGTTGGAAACAAGGACCAGGTGCATTCCTATCTAGTGAACCTCCTCCTTTTCTGCATGAAGGAGCGAGATTTCCAATCCACCATGGATGTTTCCCACATTATGTGGATGGAGTTGAGGTCTAGAGTGCTTGACAAGTAGAAACTGCCATCTATGCTCCGTATCTATTCAAGCTGATAGAGGACACTTGGGATGCTACCTTTCCTTCTGAGCTCTTGGTGACTAATCACATAGTTCATCATGGTCTAGTCATGCTCCGTGTGAATGAAAATTGGGGAATTCCACCAGTCATTCAGGAGATTGCTCCTACTGACTCGAATAACGAGCCTGAGCTAGATTATGAGTTTGTTCCCAGATCAGAGACTGAACCATATTGGGCCTCCAAGCTCAGGAAGAAGGTGAAGGCTCTTTTCGCTTCCAGACGAAGGGTCAGTACAAGACACATGTTGACGCAAAGAAGGCTTGCAATCGTGACAAACTGACTATGAGGAAGATTGGCCTTGATGTCTAGAGTGGACCAGAGGACAAGCTCACTGATGAGGAGGATTGGATGAAGGACAACTACGAGTGGATGGAGTCCGAGGAGGAGGCGTCGAGTGAGGAGGAGGATTCTGCTTTGTCAGACGAGTCAGAGGGTGATGAATAGGAGGACTAAGCTCATCTCCTTATTTGCTTTGTTTTGTACTCTTTGTCCCTTTTGGTGTCTCGATGCCAAAGGGGGAGAGAGTTGGGGATTTTCCTTGCTAAGTCGTGAGTGTGTTTATTTGGATATGTTTCCTCTATCTCGTGAACTCGTTTATTGTTTTCTTTGGTTTATGTTTGTCCAAGACTCGTGTGAACTTATGTATGGTATAAGACATATGCTACCCCGTCTATCCTATTATGTATACTATCATTATGTTGTGAGATCTCGTGTCCCATATGCTTGGTTACTTGTTTTACTCTTCTTCGGGTCACGCAAGTATATGGCCTTGTCTATAAAATATAGGGGGAGTGTTGATCCCAGTGTGTTCTCTTTGCATTCCAAAAGCATATTAAAATAGAGCACACATCTAGGGGGAGCTTGTCTATATTTTGTAGGTATTGGGTTTGCCTAACCTTTCTCTTACATTCTTGTGGCAAATCTGGTGTTGTCATCAACCCACCAAAAAGGGGGAGATTGTAAGAGCATAATCTTCCCTAATTAGTTTTGCTAGTTGATAACAACACCTTTGAGGGACTAATCATGTGCTTTGAGATTTCAGAGGTTATTAGGTGGCACGAGATGGTTATTCGTCCCCTCAGATGATAAACGAGAAGATGGAGTACTATCAAGAGGGGTCCGCATTTAGAAAGGTTGGGAGAATCTATCATGTACACATTTGTCATCTCCTTTCCTCCTCGGCACCTTGGAGTTGTCCTCTTAATCCTTGGTAAGCGGAAGTACCGCTGGGAGTTGAGCGGTACTATCGCTTGGGCGGAAGTACCGTTGGAGCTGAGCGATACTACCTCTTAGGCGACAATACCGCTCCCTACTTCCTACCTCTCTTCCGCTTATGTTTCCTATAATTCGATTCTACTGAGCAATTATTTTTGAGTGGAAGTTTGAAGCAGAAGTATCGCCCTGAGCGGTACTTCTGCTCTGCCTCCCCTGTTTCTTGAGTGGTGGTAGTACCGCTGGTTGGAGTGGTAGTACCGCCCCCCTGTCGCGTATCTGTTGGTTGCCCGAACTTTTCTACCGTGCAAGCGGTAGTACCGCTCCCCCGAACGGTACCACCGCTCGTGCACGATTTATGGGCAGAATACGGTCAGGTTTCTCCTCTACTATATAAGTGGGTCTTCTTCCCTGTGGATACTCACCTTTTTCCACCCAAAAACTCCATTGTTTCCCCCAAGCTCATTCTTGCCCGATGTCCTTCCCTAGTCAATGATTCTTGTTGATTTTCTAGGGTTTGCTGGAGAAGGTCTCGATCCACACTTCCACCAAGAGGTATTTTATTCCCCCCACTAATCCCTTGCGGATCATGTTACTCTTGGGTGTTTGAGCACCCTAGACGAAATAAGTCACCTCGAAGCAATATTCCACTATGGTGAAGCTTCCTGATCTCGTTGGGAGCCTCCAATTAAGTTGTGGAGATTGCCCCAACCTTGTTTGTAAAGGTTCGGTCGCCTCCTTCAAGGGCACCACTTGGTAGAATCACGGCACCTCGTGTCGTGTGATGGCGTGAGGAGAATATGGTGGCCTTAGTGGCATCTTGGGGAGCATTGTGCCTCCATACCGCTCCAACAGAGATGTACTTCCTCGCAAAGGGAAGGAACTTCCAAAACACATCCTCGTCTTCATCGGTTCCACTTGTGGTTATTTCTTACCTTTAGTTATTTACTTCTTGCTCACTATTATTGGTGTTACCATCATATAGGTTGCTCACTTAGTTGCATATCTAGACAACCTATTTGTTGCTAAACTTAATTTGTTCAAAGAAAAGTGTAAAATTTCTTAGTTGCCTATTCACCCCCTTTAGTCAACCATATCGATCCTTTCACCTGGAGTCAAAACTGTTAGACTTTTGGTAGGGGTCCCGAGATGTGAAATCGGATTGATCGATTATAGGAGACTTGGAACACACGATGTTTTACCCAGGTTCCGGCCCTCTCTTTGGAGGTAAAACCCCATGTGTGGATCTTGTTGTATTACTGGTGTAGCAAGGTATAGAGTTGATCTACCTCGAGATCATATGTTGTGGTTTAACGTAGTTGCAATGATGAGAACCCTCCATCTTATATAGGCATCTGGTCCACCTAGGGTTACATGAACGTCAGTTACCATCTAGGAATTTCAAGCCAAACAAAGGTATAGAGTGCACGTCACATCTTCGGTGGTGTCTGATGTGGTCACACCTCTGCTGTAGACCTCTAAAGTCTTTCCTCCTCACCGCCCCCCTAGTCCGGCCCATGGACTAGACCAGCTTGGTTGGGACCCCCTGGTCTAGGGCACCATCACTTCACTTGTGGGCCCATGGTTGATATTCCATGGAGTTTCTTATTTCCAGTATTTTTTATATATTCCAGAATAATTCTCCACAAATCTCTATTGTAGCTTTTCCATGTCGATAATTCCAACTGTTGGTAATTCCCCCCTTCAAGTAAACCTTGCAAATTAAAAGAGAAAATGCATAATAATTGCATAATAATCATCAAAAGCATTATAAATAACAATAGGAAATCATGATGCAAAATGGACATATAAGCTCGTGCTCACACTTGGCGTTGAAGCCGACAAAGATGTTGACCTTGTCGAAGAGAACCTAGCAGCTCGAATCGACAGAGTCGTCTTCCAGTCCCCAACCCGCATAATCGACAAATTAGAACTCCCGCAGTGGATTTTCCTAAGTCAGCCGGTTACCGGTCGCTCTATCTATGGAAGTGCTTGATACTTGCTATCTATGTTGGATTTTCTGTGAAGAGGAATGGATTATCTCAGCAAAATTTCGGTAAGCATTTCCCTCAGTTATGAAACCAAGTTTTATCGAACCAATAGGAATATCAACCACAACTGTCTTCAGCAGCAGCACACAAAAGAACAAACAACTTGCACCCAACACATGCAAGAGGGTTCTCAATCCCTATATTGAAGGTTTGAAGGTTTTGTAAATATGTTGTGAATAGACCCGGGGGCCCTAGTTTTTCCTAATGGCATCTCTCATGAAAAATAGCATACGGCGGGTAAACAAATTACTGTTGGGCAATTACTATAAAAGAGGATAGTTATATGATATAGGCTTCACGTGCATAAACAGATAGGCTAACTCCTGCGTCTAGCTATTACTACTACTAGACTCATTGACCGCTATCCAACATGCATCTAGAGTATTAAGTAAAACATAGTAATGCATGGAGAACAATGACATGATTTAGATAAAGTAAACTCAAGCAATATGAATAAACCGCATCGTTTTATCCTAGGTAGTAGCAACACAAAGATGCATCTTGTCCCCTTCTGTCACTAGGATATAGAAATTCGTCACGTTGAACCTACTACAATGCACCTCTCTCACCAAAGAAATATCAATCAAGTTGGCCAAACTATTTCAATAGATTAGAGAGAATTATGAAGCTATCATAATCATGTACATAAGAATCATATAAGTATTCACAGAAGAGTCGAATATTTGTCATGATTAATCTAAACATAAACTCACAATTCATCAGATCCCAACAAATGCACCGCGGGAAAGGAATTACATCATGTGGATCAAAGGGAAGATGCGATGATTATTGTATTGAGGATCAAGAGAGAGCAAGAGATTGCCATCTAGGTACTGGCTATTGGAGCCGTAGGTCTGTGGTGAACTACTCACACATCATCGTGAGGGCAGCAAGTTTGATGAAGGCCCTCCGTGATCGATCCCCCCTTCGACAAGGTGCCGAAATGGAGCTCCATATGGCCTCCTGTCGGAACAGAGACTTCTGGTGGCGTAGAAAGTGTTTTGGGACTGCTTCTGGGGTTTTTATGGTATCTGAGAATTTATAAGCGAGAGAACTAAGCCGGGAGGGCCTCGAGGGTCCCACAAGCCAACAAGGCGCCCCCCTCTGAGGTCGCGCCGGGTTGGCGTGTGGGGCTCTCCTTTGGCCCCCAACCTTCCTCCGATGTTTGTTGGTCTTCTTTTGGTACACACACAATCTCCAAAAGGTTTTAGATCAATTGGACTTTGTTTGGTATGGAAAACCTGAAAAGTGAAAAACATGCACAAAATAGCTACTGGCACTAGGCATTGGGTCAATAGGTTAGTGCTCAAAAATAATATAAATTGGTAAATAAATACCCAAAAGTATTCTAGAATGATAATATATCAATATGGAACAATAGAAAATTATAGATACGTTGGAGACGTATCAAGCATCCCCAAGCTTAATTCCTGCTCGTCCTCGAGTAGGTAAATGATAAAAATGGAATTTTTTATGTGACATGCTATCCATAATGTAACTTGTGCGTGTATGCTCATTGAGAAATGATGAATTAGCAAATATTAACACAACAATACTTATAGGTATAAGCATCAAAATCATTAATATTTCAAAGTATACAATCCGCAAAGATTATTTTACCCCATTCATCTTACTATATTTACAAGGCATGGCTCCATATTCACCAGATTAGAACAAATGTCAAGCACAATGGTGTCCAAGTTAGGCAATTGGGTCATACATTTTCAATATGCATCAACTTTTCATTCTTCATGCAATACATGAGCGTGAACCAATGGACATAGCATATAGGTAGAATAGAATATTGTCGTAGGTTTCAAAGGGGTAACAAGTGGAGAACATAGTCTCACATCAACTAGGCTTACCAATGGTCTATGGAGATGCCCGTCGATAGATATCGATACAAGGAGTACGGATTTCCATGCAAATGATGCACTAGAGCTATAAGTGTATGAAAGCTCCACTAAACCTAAGTGAGGTGTGCATCCAACTTGCTTGCTCATGAAGACATCGAGCATTTAGGAAGCCCGTCATCGGAATATACAAGCCAACTGTATGAAAAAGTGATTCCCACTAGCATATAAATGATATAACATGAGACTCTCTATATGAAGAACAAGGTGCCACTTTGAGGCACAAGTGTGTTAAAGGATAGTAGCAAATCCCCTTCTCTCTTTTCCTCTCATTCAATTTTTTCTATTTTCATTTTTTTATTTTTTTATAGTGGGCTCATTTGGCCTCCCCCATTTTTATTTCCTCACTCGAACAATTCTCTAATAATGATAATCATCACACTTTTATTTATTTACAACTCAATAGTAAAACGTATAGGACGATATGACTTTGTATGAATGCTTGTGGCAGTGACCAGGATATGCAAAGATATAGCATGACATGTAAGAAAACTTTGACGAATAGTGGCTTTGGCACAAATACTATGTCAGCTCTATAATATTATGCAAAGCATTGTGATGATGAACGAACTAGTCATGTGAAGTGACGATGGCATTTCCATGGAAATATATCTCGGAATGGCTATGGAAATTTCATGATAGGTATGTATTGTGGATGTTTTGAGGAGGATATAAAAAGGGTTATCTCCAACAGAGAGTGTCATGTCATGGGGTTTGGACGCACAAGTGAAAGTTGCACCGGTTCTCAAGGTGAGAACGGGAGATGCACAGTACCGAAGAGGCTAGAAAATATGGGGAGGTGAGATTGTGTATGTCCATGGTGTCACATTAGTCATGAAGAAATCATGTACTTATTGCTAAGTTTGATTAGTTTTATCACAAATGAAAGTACTACTCGCATGCCCCGAGGGAGAGGGTTGGTAGGAATTAACCATCACGTACTCTGACTCAAAACAACAGTCGGATTTCAACAAGGAATAGAAATGCTCACACATCATCACCATGCCAATGCAATCACGCCTTTTTCATATCACCATATCAATATCATCAACACATAATTTCTCCATATGTGCTACATGATGGTTTTAATTATCACTCATGGAACACCCATTATTTTTTATCTAGTCTTATGACCCATGCAAATTACCAAAACTATTTATGTAAATCGCAAACAAATATAAGTGAAGAATGAGAGCCTAATATTTATATAAAATCTACACGTCCCCGTGCTCAAAAAGATATAAGTGAAGTACTAGAGCAACTCCTAAGCTCAAAAGATATAAGTGAAGCACATAGAGCATTCTAACAAATTGTGATGATGTGCTAACTCTCTCAAATAAGTGTGCCCAGAAAATGATGATTTTGTCAAACTTAAAGGAAAATCAAACAAAAGAAAACGACGCTCCAAGCAAAACGCAAATCATGTGATTAATAAAAATATAGCTCCAAGTGACATATCGGTGGATGGAGACGAAAAGAGGGGATGCCTTCCGGGGCATACCCAAGCTTAGACGCTTGAGTATTCCTAGAATATTACCTTGGGGTGCCTTGAGCATGCCCAAGCTTAGGCTTTTTCTGCTCCTCATTCCTTTTTCCATCGGGATAATACCCAAAACTTTAAAACTTCAATCGCATAAAACGCAACAAAACTTCGTGAGATACTTTCAGGTACTGTTATAAGTTTATTATAATTTTATGTTAGTATAATGTACTTTATTCTTATTTCTCCATAGCTTATACCCCCTGATACAGTCCATAGTGTCATCACAACAAGAAAACTATGCAGGAAAAAAAACAGAATTTGACTGAAACAGTACAATATCTAGTAATTTGTAATGCATATATACTTTGATATCTCTAAATATTCTGAAACATTAGGCCGACCTGAGGAATTTGTATAGAAATATTGTGTATAAACTTCAGCTTAAAAGACACCCTAGTAAAATCATATAAATTGTGCACTTGACGTCAAAGTTTCTGTTTTTGCGCCGTATCAATTCTACTCATCGTACAAATCATCCCGAAGGATTTACTTGGCATAAACACAAATTTGAAACATAAAAACACAATCATTGCAGAGGCAATAATCATGTTATTACAAACAAACATAAAGTAAAATACAAAAATAAAGATAACTATTGGGTTGCCTCCCAACAAGCGCTATTGCTTTACGCCACTAGCTAGGCATATTGCATAATTTCAAGTGTTGTCATCTTTGACACTCCACCCACAACTGGCTCTGATGATTGATTAATAAGGTGGTCTACTTCTATTTCTAGGTAAATGTTACATTCCTTTATTTGATGGAAATTGGAACCTTGTGTTTTCCTCTTTCATATCAATGATTGCACCTATAGTTCGCAGGAAGGATCTTCCAAGTATACTGGACAAGGTTGGTTGCAATCAATATCAAGAACAATCAAATATAAATGTTGTCAGTGTTCTGGGAATGGGGGTACCCAGACCTGCGTGCCTGCGGCCCAGGGCCGGCCCACCTCAACAAGCAAACACGATTGGGCGTGATACCACTCAAGGGAAGGCCCTAGCGAGGGGCCAGGTCTCGTGAGGAGGAACAACATCGAGACCCGTGGGGGGCCTCATCAGGACCCCTCCGGAGCGTCGGATATTCTGAGGCAAGGCCGAGCCTGAGGAGTGAAGGATGACGTGTAGGAAGGACACGCGAGCATCAGATAGCAGGCCAGAGCAGTTTCCTCTTTAGTGCAAAGGGGGCAAGGACGTATCGGGGTTCCCAAGGCATCTTCCAAAGGTTTCCCTTCTGGTGCAACAAAGCCATCGCCGCCCACTAGCAGGACAAACGTCAACCCTGGACCCGTCCCTGCAGCGGTGGCATCCTCTTTGTAGGCGAAGACCACCTTTGGGCAGGGGAGCATGTTCCCCTGTTCCCCTTCGAAATTGGCCGTTGTGGGATCCCTTCCCGCTGAAACAAGAAGGGTAGAAGACGGGGGCCGGTGCTATATATAGAAGGTAGGTTACTTCGTAGAGGCGGATCCGATCCCGATTCATTCATCCTCGCCCACCGGAATCACACAAGGCCAAACCAGCCTCCAGAGGCCCTCGAACACTTTACTAGTTCATACACCAACTTCCACGAGAGGCAATCCACCAAAGCAGGAGTAGGGTATTACGCTTCCCAGCGGCCGAACCTGGGTAAACTGCCCTGTTCTATGTCTTCCTCACCATCGAGTGAGTTCTTTGCCCTCTCCAACGAGTAGCGAGCTAGGTGAGACGAGCCCACGAGAGATCTTTGTACATGCCCCCGAGTTCAAAACTTTAGGGATTTGTGGAGCCCGAAATATGACATTTGGCGCGCCAGGTAGGGGGCGTGTCAAGGTTTCCTCCAAGCTCCGCCTTCACCAATCTTCGCCGCTCCGATGGTTGACACTCGCCGGGTTGTGCCGAACGCTGCGCCATGATGTCTACTATGCAACCTTCTCCTTATAGATGTTGTTGGGCCTCCAAGTGCAGAGGGTTGTAGGACAGTAGGAATTTTCCCTCAAGTGGGTGACCTAAGGTTTATCAATCCGCGGGAGGCATAGGATGAAGATGGTCTCTCTCAAGCAACCCTAGAACCAAACAACAAAGAGTCTCTTGTCTCCCCAACACAGCCAATACAATGGTAAATTGTATAGGTGCACTAGTTTGGCGAAGAGATGGTGAAACAAGTGCAATATGGATGGCAGATATAGGTTTTTGTAATCTGAAATTACAAAAATAGCAAGGTAACTAGTAACAAATGTGAGCACGAACGGTATTGCAATGCGTGGAAACAAGGCCTAGGGTTCATACTTTCACTAGTGAAGTTCTCTCAACAATGATAACATAATTGGATCATATAACTATCCCTCAACATGCAGCAAAGAGTCACTCCAAAGTCACTAATAACGGGGAACAAACGAAGAGATTATTGTCGGGTACGAAACCACCACAAAGTTATTCTTTCTCATCGATCTATCATAGAGTTCGTACTAGAATAACACCTTAAGATACATATCAACCAAGACCCTAATGTCACCTAGATACTCCATTGTCACCTCAAGTATCTGTGGGCATGATTATATGATATGCATCACATAATCTCAGAATCATCTATTCAACCAACACATAGAACTTCAAAGATTGCCCCAAAGTTTCTACCAGAGAGCCAAAACGTGTGCCAACCCCTGTGCATAGGTTCCAAATGTCACGAACCCGCAAGTTGATCACCAAAACATACATCAAGTACTCACATGAATCCACATGTGCAAACCCATATGCATAGGTTCCCAATTGTCACAAACCCGCAAGTTGATCACAGCAGATAGACACGTGCAAGACATACATCAAGTGTTCTCAAAGACTCAATCCGGTAAGATAACTCCAAAGGGGAAAGTCAATTCATTACAAGAGGGAGAGGGGGAAGAAAATCATAAGATCCAACTATAGTAGCAAAGCCCATGGTACATCGAGATCAAGACATCTCAAGAACACGAGAGAGAGAGATCAAACACATAGCTACTGGTACATACCCTCAGCCCCGAGGGAGAACTACTCCCTCCTCGTAATGGAGATCGTCGGGATGATGAAGATGGCCACTGGAGATGGATTCCCCCTCCGGCAGGGTGCCGGAACGGGCACCAGATTTGTTTTTGGTGGCTAGAGAGGCTTGCGGCGGTGGAACTCCCGATCTAGGTTTCTTTCTGGAGGTTTCTAAATATATAGGAATTTATGGCGGTGGAATTGCGTCAGTTGGGGCCACGAGGAGGTCACAAGCCTGCGCGCCACCACCGGGGGGGGGGGGTGGTGGCGGCCTAAGGGCTTGTGACTCCCTCGTGGCCCATCTGGCCTTCTCCCAAAGCTTCGGGGGTCTCTTTTGGTCCAAAAAAATCATCGTAAAGTTTCATTCCCTTTGGACACTGTCTGAAAATGGGCCAAAAACACGGAAAAAACAGAAACTGGCACTTGGCAGTGAGTTAATAGGTTAGTCCCAAAAAAGATATAAAATAGCATATTCATGCATATAAAACATCCAAACTTGACAAGATAATAGCATGGAACCATCAAAAATTATAGATACGTTGGAGACGTATCACGCCACCCGCGTCGCTCAGACGGCGCGTGCAGGCCCCACCGGCACGCGCCGGTCACCATCGCCCGTGGTGAACGCCGCCACGGGCCCCGACGCTCAAGAATAGGAAGGTTCCTCCCAGCCGGCTACTGAGCACCCCGAAGGCCGTACGCCACTCCCTCGCTCGTCCGGGCTTCTGGGTCAGCCTCGCACGCCCGGCCGAGGATGCAACACGGACAGCGCGCGCTTGCCATGGCCACCGAGCTGCTCCGCTACCAGCTCGCCCTTGACCGCCAGAAGGACTGGCTCCAGCACATCGAGGAGCTCGTCGCTGCCACCGGTGACTCCGCAGCACCCTCTTGTTCGTTTTGACCCCAACCGTCCCTGGCAAATGACGAGGAAAAAGATGCGCCAGCCCCACCTCCGCAACGTGATGCGTGTCCCGATCCCAGGTAGGAAGCACGTCCCCGCAGCCGGCCTTGAGAGCCTAGGGCGGGCCAGGAGATGAAACAAGCTGCCAGGTGGTTCCTCGACGACGCGTCAACGCACGTATGCTCCCGGCACTGCAGGTCTCGGGCCACGAGCGCACCCCACCCGAGGCAGACCCGTTGGAGCAATAAGACTAGGTCGCCCCCGTGCGTGCTACACCCGTCGGTCCGGTGGGGTGCCTCGCCATCGCCCCTAAGCTCTACCCAACTACATGGCCCTGGAAGTTCAAGCATAACCTACCCCCGTGCTACGACGGCACCCTGGACCCGGCCGAGTTCCTGCAACTCTACACGCTGAGCATCAGGGCGGCATGAGGTGGCGACAAGATCATGGCGTGTTGGTTTCCCATGGAGCTCAAGGGGGGCATGCTCTCTAGCCTCCTCAACCTCCCAAAGGTGTCCATCACCTCCTGGTATGGCATGCACGAATGCTTCGTCGCCAACTTCCACGGCACCCGCGACCGCTCTCCCACCGTGAACGACCTCCGGCGCATCAAGCAGCAGGAGGGGGAGACCCTGCACAAGTTCATACAATGCTTCATGGTCATGCGCCTCAAGATCCCCAAGGCATCGAACGAGGCCGTCATCTCGGCCTTCTCCGACGGAGTCACCGACCTGAAGATGAAGGTGGAGCTCGCCATGAGTGATGAAATGGGCACTACACTAGAGATCTTCAGCCTGGCAAACAAGTGCGCCAGGGTTGAAGAAGGTCGCATGTCATTCCTCAGGCCTCACGTGATGGAACCAGACGAGAAGAAGATCAAGGCCAAGGAGGCGTAGCACAAGGCTCCTGCGGTGCTAATAGCCGAGCCTGAGACGAAGTATGGCCGAGGGGGAAAGCTTCCGTCTGGAGGGGGGCCAACATGCATCTTCCATGGCACCACCGTCCATGATACCTCCGAGTGCCAAGAGCTCCAACTGGTCTGTTCCGAGCACTTATGCAGGCGCCCTGGACGGGGTGACAGAGGCCCCGCGCGCGGCAGTGTGCGCCGTGGAGGCCGCTGGGACGACCGGGAGCCATGTCAGGGGTGGCGTGAACAGCCTCATGAAGACCAGTGGTCCGGCCAGTCTCAGGAGGACCGTTGGCACGACCAGCCTCAGGACGATCGCTGGCGTGACGAACCTGAGGAGGGGCAACGGCGCAGTTAGCCTCGTGAGCCTGGGCTACCTCCGCCACCCAGAAGGAGGGATGAAGACAGGCAGGATGATGGGGCTGTGGGCTTCAAGGAGGTCAGGGCGGTGGCCTCCATCCTAGGCGGCGCCCAGACCCCAGCCTCCAATCGCGCCTTCAAGAAGTTCGCTCGGGAGGTGAATGTCGTTCTCCCAAAGCCCGACGCAACGCGCTCCCTCAACTGGTCCCAAACCACCATCACCTTCGACCCAAGTGGTCAGCTCAGGTGCTCGTTCATGGCCGGCAAACTCCCCATGATGTGCACCCCAACCATCAGCAACGTCCGCGTCACCAAGATCCTTATCGATAGTGGAACGGGGCTCAACATCCTCTTGGTCGAGACCTTCCAGACACTCCAACTACCATACGAATAGCTCATTCCCACCACACCCTTTTCAGGACTTACGGAGGGGTCCATCGTGCCCATCGGGCAGGTGCATCTGCCGATCACCTTCGGCAGGCGCAAGAACTACCACACTGAGATCATCGTCTTCGACGTCGCGCACATCCACCTGCCGTACAACGCGATCCTTGGGTACCCGGCTCTCTTCAAGTTCATGGTCGTGACCCACCACGGCTACAATGTCCTCAGGATTCTATTGAGCGGTGGCGTCATCACCATCGCCTGCGACGAAAAGGATGTCGTCTGTAAGCTCGAACGCGCCTACTGCGCGGCGGCAGCGGAACACTCAGACGACAAAGAAGATGAGCCACCTCGCGAGGACCCACGCAAGAAGAAGAAGCAACTCCTCCCCACGGAGCGCCCTGGGGGTTTAGGCTCCGTGCCTGGGGATACGGTCATGCCTCCCATCGCATAGGAAGGCGCGCCCGGTGCCCCCCTTGAGTCAGGGCTGGGGTCTCCAACCGGGGAGGTCACGGGCCTGACCAGTAAGGCGAGGGTGGCTCTCGAGCAAAACTTGAGGGCGATCTCTGGCGTGCGTCCGCCCAGCTCCCTTGAGTCCGTCATCAGAGCAATCCAAGAGCTTCGAGAGGCCCAGGTCATACGAGGCGGGAATTGCCAGCATCACCAACCGCAGTCGTCGTCGGTGGCACGGTCGATCGGCCTCGCATCATCATCAGCACACTCGCCATTGAAAGAGCCGCAGCTCAAGGCCCCTTCTGGCCCGCGTGAACTGACCACCGGTGGGTGTGCCTGCGCGCAACACCCTCATGCCCTTCGGGCTGAGGAATGCGGCTGCCACCTACCAGCGACTCTAGCTGGCCATGGTCATGCCTTTCCTGCAGGGGCGTGGCGACGAAGAGGAGGCGATGCTGGGCCGAGCGAAGGTCCCAAGCCTCGGGAGACGGCGGACCCGTGAGGGTCGCGACCGTGGAAGCAGGAGATCGGGCGACGGCGGCGCCCTCGGCTCTTCAGCGGCATTGCCGCGAGGTGACCTTTCTGTTAGCTGCTGCCAGGTAATTTTTTGGCTTACTCTGTCCGAAGGCGCCCGTAGGGCCACGTGGCCTCCAGGAGTTTAGGGCATTCCTGAGCCGCCACTTTCATTTAAGCATGCTTCAGTTGTTTTTGGTCGCACCCGCTTCGGACCCAAACATTCTACCTTGCTTGCGTCTTTGGGCAGTCGACCCCCGCTTGGGGGCTCCGTTCGAAGCTTATCCTTGGATGCCTCCTGAGGCAGCAGACACCCTATCTCACTCGTGATGAAGAAAAAGTCAGCAGGGTTTGCTAATGACCCAAAACAAATTAGTCCACCAATGACACAGGGGTAGGTACACTCGCGAGGCCAAAGTGTGCTCGCGACCTCCCATATACACCCCCACCGTGACACTCTGACATAATAACGAGCCAAGGCTGTATACGTCTAGGGGCCCCCGAGGACGCCTAGTGGCAGCCCTATGCTGAGAAGACTCGATTCAGTCCACCAATGACTCGGGGGTAGGGACACTCGCGAGGGCAAGGCATCCTCGCGAGCTCCCATATACATCCCCACAGTGACACTCACATAATAACGAGCCGAGGTTGTATACGCCAAGGGGCCCCCGAGGACGCGGAGGGGTCCATTCCACGCCTAGTGAAAGCCCTACGCTCCGCGCTTGGGAGAAGACAAAGGCAATCAACACAGTCCACCAATGACTCATCCCACAGCTGCCCAGGAAATCAATACAGTTCACCAATGACTCAACCCACAACTGCCAAGGAAATTAACCCAGTCCACCTGCGACTACGCCCATGCCTAGTGCGGGGGACACACAACTGGAGGTACGGAGCCGCTCGTACGTCAAGAGGGACATGTGAGCATCATGACTCAGGGGCCTAACTACACCCGTAGCCCCTTCTCTCTTGGGACGTCTTGGTTTCCGATCGGTTCAACGGAGGTGGAGGTTCGTGTGGGGCGGGCCCTGCCGACGCAGAGCCTAGTTCACTCAACAAACCTCTTAAAATCTCTGAGGGAGAACGCTATAGTAACTCGTACGTCAAGGGGGACTCCTGAGCACCGCAACTCAGGAGCCTTAACTATGCTCATAGCCCCTTCCCCCTTTGGGTCGTCCTGCTTTCCGGTCGGTCCAATCGCGGCGGAGGTATGCACGGGGCGGGCCCTGTCAACGTAGAGTGCTAAAGGGGTTCTCAAAGTGTCAGATTCTTAGGAGGGGCATCGGAGTCGCTCGCACGTCAGGGGGGACCCCTGAGCATCGGGACTCAGGGGACTAACTATGCTCATATCCCCTTCCCCCTTTGGGCCGTCCGGGTTTCTGGTCGATCCAATCACGGCAGAGGTACGTGCGGGATGGACCCTGTCGACGTAGAGTGCTGAAACTGTTCTGAAGTTTCAAAATCCGCACCGCGTTCCCCTCATGAGAGTTGTTCCCACGTCAAGGGGGACCCCTGAGCATCGTGACTCAGGGGCCTAACTGTGCTCATAGCCCCTTCCCCCTTTGGGCCGTCCTGGTTTCCGGTCGGTTCACTAGCAGCGGAGGTACGCGTGAGGCGGGGCCTGCCGACGCAGAGTATCACAACAAACATGAAAGAAACGTTGCGAAGAAACCATTAGAGCAGTCAGCCGGTTATTACAAGCCTCAATAAATCCTTGAAAACATAGATAAGTTTCACGCCTCCACGAGGCACGATGTGCATTGTAGAAAAAATAGGGGGGAGAACTCAGGAGGAGCCACCGCCGCCGGTCGCTCCATCTTCAAGGGGCTTGTCGTCAGCGTTCGAAGCGTCATCTTCAACGTCATCTGCTTCAACGACATCCGGAGATGAAGGAGCTGTAACACGGGCGAACCTCTTCACCAACGCCTCCACGGGGCCCTTCACCGCCTCCGCAACGGTGTGGCCGGCCTCTGTGGGGACCGGGAGGATCATGGAACCGAAGTCAAATCCTGACTCGCAAAGATGAAGGTGACTGAAGATGCGTGTCGCGGCCTCAAAGAAGAGGTCGCGACCCTCGCTGTCCAGGATCTTGTCCACCTGGACGACGGCGTACTCCAACGCCACGAGCGCAGGAATGCCACACTCTGGGGTGGCCAGAAGCTCATCAAACCCATCCCGGCAAAGGGTGCAGAGCGCCATGTGAAGCTTGAGCTCAACGTCAGGGAAGCCGACCAGCTCTGCGGCCTTCTTCTTCTTGGCCACGGCGAGGGATTCCCCCTTGGCATCGATAAGGGTCTCCCTCGAGGCAACCTCCTTCAACTTCTCATCCAAGCGCGCGTGCTTCTCCCAGGCAATCTTCCTCCTCGGGTTGCTCTTCTTCCCGGGCAGCGAGCTTGGCCACGCGGGCCATGAGTTCTTCCTCCCACAGGCAATGCTGCTCGGCTAGCTTGGTTTGTTCTTCTTGGAGGGCCTTCAGGAGAGCCTCCGCCTCTTCGCAATGTTTGGCGGCCACAACGACTGCTTGCATCGCCTCCTCACATGCGGCGCGAGCGGCCTTGGCCTCCTTCACGCCGTTCGCCATCACGACCGCGACCATGTCTAGAGCGCGGAAGGCCTCGTTCAGGGTACCCTGGGTGAGTACCGAAGTCCTCTGGGTCTCCTCCTGAGGAGCTTCTAGAGCTGCCCCGAGCTCGTTAGGGAGGCATCTTCGCTAGGGGAAGGGGGCTCTGAAGGTTGCCTGGATTTTGCAAGCATTGGTGCATCAATGGGCTCAGGGCTCTCCAGAGCCTGCCCCTCGGGCAACAGCGTCGCCACGACCGCCTTAGGATGCTTTGGGGGCTCGGGGGGGCGACAACCAAGGCCTGGGAGGTCGCCGCGTGAGCCTCCCCCTCTCCATCGGCTAGCGGCGAAGCGTTGGGAGTCGCCTTCGGCTTGACGTCCATCTTCTTCCTCTTCGCCTTAGGCGAGACGATGCCCCTAGACATCAGGAAAAATAGGGAATCAGCCAAGCGCGGACGACGGACGCGCATGGCGTGCGAAGACAAGCAACAGGACCCCCACGGATGGGGGAAAGCCTGGCACCTCAGGCTTTCCACCGGCAGACGCGAGATACGCCAAGGATGACCTAGCCTCGCACTTCTGGGGGGACCATGTGGACCATGTGGCACGCGGGGACGACACGGGTCCCCTGGAGGTCTTGATCGGGCGCGAGGAAATCACTGCGGAGTCCTCGCCGGTGGCATCATATTCTTCAAGCTCGCGCAGAAGGATGGCCTGCGACGGGGGAGGAGCATTCGCGGGGCAATCTTGTATGGTCCTCTCCGAGGCATCCCTGCCGGAGGTGTCGTCTGATGATACCACCACCGGACTAGAGCCCTCGGCTGGGAAGAGACCCCACTCATCAAAGACAGGCAGCGTGGCGATCCAACCCACCCGGTCGTCGAGGTGGTACAACGGACACAGAGCCTCAGGTAGGTCACCAGGGTCACCGCCTAGCAAGATTGCCACGACCCTGCTCAGCTCCTCAAAGGGAAGGTACTGGGACCGGATCCTGAGCTCATCGTCACCAGTCCGGTAGTCCCACTGGGCCTGGAATATGCCTGAAGGGGCGCCAGATGTTGTGATAAGAATTCCTTCACCAGCATCCCACCGGTCAGCCTCCTCGTGCTGATGTCGCGGGAGAAGCGCTCCAGGATAGGCACGGTCCGAGGGACGGATAACTTCGCCAAGCTCCACGTGTAAGTCTTCTCCGGTAGCCCCTTCGGCTCCTCCAGCCGATGGTTGGCGTTATTGAGGATCATGAGAACCCAATGATGCCTGAAGTTCTCCACCTTTTTCCCAGCCTTCAGGAGAAAATTTCCGCTCTGGGCCACAATGAAGGAGACACATGCCGACAAATGTGCGCCATCGTGCAGGCGCAGGTTGAAGAAATGGCGGAAGAGGACTAGTGAAGGTCGCACGCCTACGAAGGCCTCGCAGGAGATGGAGGGCCTGGATCCCATAGTGATTCAGGATGGCGGTGAAGAATGAGGAGAAAGGCGGCACCATCCCAGCGAAAGACGATCTGGAGAAAGAAGGAGTATATACTGCCTTCGACGCGAGCCATTTCTCTATGGCGCCAGGCCAGATCAGGGTCCGCCCGTGCTTGTTGGACTCGGCCGCAGTCCATGGAAGCATGGGGATGAGATCCACGTCCTTGGAGAGGGTGCACTCTAGGAGCGGAGGAGCCGGGGTAGGACCTTGTGCCTCTAGCTTCTACTTCCGGCGGGCGCCATCGCTAAACTGGCAAGGCAGCAGCGTGGTGCTCGATCTGGGATACGCTGGATGCAGTAGGATACCAAGGAGGAAGAGCGAGTGTGGGAGAGGGGAAGGCAATAATGGACCAACACAACAAGTGAGGCTCCTGATAACTCGAGCGAAGACAAAGGCAAGGGGAACCCGACATCAACAGCATGACGCGCGCCAGACATGGCCCATAGGCATTTAGGGCTCGCGACGCTTCAGGCCGACCTCAAGGCTTCGCCCAGAAGCCAACCCGAGCGCACCATGGGCCCGATACGGTGGCTACTGTCACCGTTCTGGGAATAGGGGTACCCAGACCTGCCTTCCTGTGGCCCAGGGCTGGCCCACCTCATCAAGCAGGCACGATTGGGTGTGATACCACTCAAGGCAAGGCCCTCGCGAGGGGCCAAGCCTCGTGAGGAGGAACAACATCGAGACCCGTGGGGGGGCACGTCAGGACCTCTCCGGAGCAACGGATATTCCGAGGCAAGGCCCAGCGTTAGGAGTCAAGGATGGCGTGTAGGAAGGACAAGCGAGCAGTATACAGCAGGGTGGACCAGTTTCCTCTTTAAGGCAAAGGGGGCAAGGATGTACTGGGGTTCCCAAGGCATTTTCCAAAGGTTTCCCTTCTGGTGCAACAAAGCCATCGCCGCCCGCTAGGAGGACATACGTCACCCTAGGACCCGTCCCTGCAACGCTTGGAGCCTCTTTGCAGCAGAAGACCACCTTTCGGAACGGGAGCATGTTTCCAAGTGTTGGACAAAGGATCGACACCTATGGGGGCCTCGAGGGTCCCCTTTTGCTAGTCTGGTGGGGAGAGGGGTCGCAGCAAGAGCAGAACCAACAGTCAGGGCCCTGCAAGGTCTCTTTTACCCGGGTTTGGGCCGCGTGGTGCATAAAACCCTACTCCTACATGTGTTTAGTTATTCATTTTGGGGTTACTGTAGATCTTTCCCTTTTACAGCCTTTCGATTGGCCAAAAAGCCAAAAAACCAAAAGCCCTTTCTAGTAAGCCTCGGGCCTCCTTTTATAGGCGAAGTGGTCACCACAGTTGTCGGGACCCCGATCCTAAGCCATAGGAATCCAGCCTGTAACACATCGCATCTCTTTGTGGTCTCACGCACGGTTAACTTCACGGCTGCAGCCTTACCTTAGCTGGGACCGTTTGCGTCTTTTGACTCACGTATGTGATCGTGTCGCTAGCATTCCAATGTCAAAGAACCCGGATCGACATGTCTAGTCATAAACCAAAGTGGCAGTTCCGCACAAGGACATGCATACATGACCCAACAAAGCAGGTGTCGGTCATCAACGAACGTAGACGAGTCGTGGCAAGCTACAAGGACTCCATTACGTCGCGTGACATTTCCCCAAAGGGGACAGACACAGCAGCTAAGAAGGACACATGCCGGTCAACCAATGCATCCGGAGCAGTAGCGAACTACCAAGGCTCGTTGGATCACAAAGGGGCATTTCCTTGTAAGGAGTGCTACTAAAGTTCACGACTAGGTATTCGAACCCCATACATATCAAGTAAGACACACGTACGCATGGCATACCGATATGTATAGATACGTCGATGGCATCACAACATAACCATAAGCATACAAGCTTTATTTAAGAAGCTCGGAAGAGCCACACACATATTATTACACATTAAGGGTCTCACGACCCATAATATCAGTCACACAATACAAGCCAGCGGAAGAGTTATAAGCTGTCTGGGTACAGACAGAGCAACTAGAAGGCACATGGCCTGACTATACTATAGAGCCGACGTAGGGCCAGATCGTAGCTGGGACACCAGCTACTCGTCGTCGTCGATGTCTACGAAGAACCCTCCATTAGGATCATTAGCAACCTCTGCAACATTTATTAAGCAAACATGAGTACGAAGGTACTCAGCAAGACTTTAGGATGACTAACTACTCATGCAAGGTATCAAGAAGGTATTGTGGGGTTTCATGCGGAAAGCCAGCATTTGACTCGTGGCTAGACAACTTGCTTTTTGAAATTAGTTTTGACAACTTGTTTTCTCGTACACGAGTCCAATAACACCACAACAATACACTATCGTGGAATCATTCCGTCTCCATACGGAAATGCCGTCCACGACACTCACGCTTATCTTGACAATTTTATGAGTAGCCATTGAATTATCTATGAGCAACTTATGTCTCCAAGTAGTCCATATCCGCGGACGCGGCTATTCGAATAGATCATAACCCTGCAGGGGTGTACTTCGTCACACATGCTCCCGCCACTTATCGCCATGTGCACGTCATGCACCTCGGCAACCTTCAAGCGGAAGCCCAGCGAGGGAGTCGGCCACGACCGTTAACCACACTAGTACCTAGTCCAGGTTTATCGCCTATCTGAGAGTAACCCGTACGGAAGTCCGGCCGAGGTTTCCGCCACGGCCTCAAACGATGTTCGCAGGGTTCCCAAGCCCACCATCCGGGTGCCACGTGGTACACCGTGCCACTGCCTACCGCATCACGGTCCACCTCTCAGGTCAGCACCATGCACGGCCTCCAGCATTACTATAAACACGAGAAACTACTTGCAACTCCTGGACCGAGTACTACGCGATTAATAGGCCGAGCGGGGTCATATTTCAGGGCCCAGCATGTGGTAGTATCTAGTCTTGGATTACATACACGGAACTCAGTTCCTAAGGACGGTTCCAATGAAACAACCCGCCATGTACTCCTACATAGCCTTTCACCGGTACCTTTACCAAATCAAGTTTAACACACGACCTTTGCTTACCGAACACATTCCACATTTCTGTTCATCTCCCAGATGACAGACCATACACAACTCTAAGCATAGCATGCATAGCAGGATAAGGCACATCATAGCTCAAGCAACTACTAGGTATGCTAGGTTGCAAGGTTCGGCTATTTACTGTGACAAGGTTAAGTCATGCAAAGGAAGTGGGTCCAACTATCGTGGCAAAAGCAGTTGAAGCATGTGATCCTAATGCATTAAATAGGTGCAGGAGCAAGAACATAGGTGTTATCAGGATGATCAAAAGGGGTGCTTGCCTTGTTGCTCAGAGGAGGAACGATATCCGTCGGACGGATATTCGGTGGAATCCGGGGGTGCGGAGCCTACCGAAATGAACGACAACATTCAATAACAATCATATGCAATCAAAATGATGCATGAGCATGGCATGAGAATGCAAAGTGATAAGTTATTATAATCAAGATGTTTTAGGTTTAGAGTTGATTTGAATCACATTCGAATAGCAATTCATACGGGTATTCCCGGATACCGGTTTAATTGATTCGACCTGATGCTCAGATCAACCTAATGTTAACATGCATGAAATGTCATGTTATGGTACTGATTTACATCTAGGGCAGTGTGTGATCATTGCATTTATAATGAGATTTGGATATTTTTGCAAATTCCATTTATAAAGTGTTTAAAAGAATTGAATTATTCCTTATTTCACAATTTAGGGTTCTGTAACTTTTTCAAACATAGTTGAAAATAGCATAATCAGAATCCTTGAATTTTTCTGATACTTTTTCATATATAAATTATTTTCATTGGAGTTACAGATTAATTTCTATGATTTTTGCAATTTTTAGCAATTTCCTGAATTATTTTTATACTGGAAATTCCATTTATTGCATCAGGCTGACGTCAGCAGGTCAGCCGACCTGTGCAGGTCAAACCTGACAGGGGGGCCCCACTGGTCAGCCTCTCTGGGACTAATCCCGCGCTGACCAGCCCCTAATTGGGGTTTGACCAGGCGTGGGGCCCTCTGTCAGCGACTCAGAGGAGGGCGATTAGGCCCTAATGGCCGGCCACGTCGACGGCCACCGGAGGGTGGTCGCCCGCGACCAAACCCGCGGCGGAGGGCTCGCCGGAGGCGACCTAGACGGCGCTGCACAGCACCAAATCGCACGCGGATGGCAGCTACAGCAAGCTCGCGAAGTGGCCGATCTGGTAGGACCAACTGGGGAGGCTAGGGTCGCCGGAAGAGGCGTCCGCGACGAGCCGGAGCGGCGGCCGAAACTCGGGCGTCGTCGGGGGCTTTGAATCAGAGGGTTCCACGCTTAGATCTTAGCTGCTACGGCATCTACGCGTCGTCCTGGAGCTACTGGTGCTCTCGGGAGGACGAGCTGGACATCGGACGGCTACCGGCGACGAGCGACAGCGGCGGTGCTCGTCGGGCTCCGGTGAAACTAGGGCTAGAGGAGGGGATCGACGGGGAAAGCTTAGGGGAAACCACCGCATGCTCACAGGGAGTGCAGAGAAGAGCTCAGACGGCTCGGGAAGGCCTGGGGGCGACGAATCGATGGGAGATGTCCGGCGGCCGGAGGAAGAAGACGACGGCGTTGCGGGCGTTGCAGGGCTCGAGGGGACTTCGGCTTCTGCAGAGATGACCACGGCGACGAGGCGGAGCTAATGGCATGCTCGCGGAGGAGATCCTATGGCTAGGGGCACGGCCAGCTCGAGCTCGAGCTCGGCTCTAATGGCGGCAGCAGGGAGAAGGAGGGGATCCGGGCGGAGGAGGAGAACCGAGGCGGGGAATGGATAGGGGATGCTCTGGGAGCTTATCCCCGTCGTCGCCAGCGCGAACCGGCGGCCAGGCAGGCACGCAGGTGCGTGGCCGCGCCGGAGGAGGCGACGGCCACCTCCTGCTGCCTACTGGCGCGGGGAAGGGGACGAGCGGCGAGATGGGCTGGGCCTGGCATGGGCGTGAGGTAAGACTTTTCCTTTTTCTTTTTCTTTTGTTTTTCTGTTTTGCTATTTATTGCTTTGCTATTTATTTCAGCTCCAAAACAAAAAGTAAAAACTAATTTTGACCTCCTGAAATATTTGTTATAATATCCCCACTCATTTCCAAGACTTTCAACATTTTTGGAAAATTATAGTTTCTGATTTCAAATTTTTAAATTTGAAACCAGTGGCTTTTGCATTTATTTAAAATGCTTAAGTGTCAAGAAAATAGTTCTCTCCAATGCTCATTTGCTTTCATGATTTATCAGAAAGTTTGAACATTTCTTGAGGCCATTTTGGGTTCATTGATTTTGAACTTGTTGAATTTTCCTTTAATTGAAATGGTGGCTAGGGTTTAGAGTTTTTCCTTTGCCACTTTGTTGTTTTTGTTGGAACTTCTTGGATGCAAATGCAAAGAAGACATGAGCACAATGCTATCTAGCTTAAGGTTTAGGGATGTGACAACAGTGGCTCAGCGTGTGAACGGTGGGTTCACTCGTGGAACAGCGCTGACCGACCGCGAAAGTGTTTCGACAGACTTCCCTGACCTTGTCAGGGGGGGGATTGGATACGTACCCACATGTGGCAACTTCGGGGTGTCGCGCTGGTGTGTGGGCGGACAAGTGGTCCATGCATCGGCGGTGGTGTGTACGTCGGTGGAGGCATACACAGGTCGCGAAGGAGCCCTGGGCCCTCACCTCTCCTCGGACCTTCTCTTCCTTCCCGGCAGTGTTACCTTGCCGGGGGCACTTCTTGTTCCTCTCAGCAGCGAGGTGATGGCCTGTCGAGGCGTTGTCAATCTTCCCGGCAAGGATGCATTGTCGGGGCTCAGTCCTCCTTCCTTGGCGGGAGGGTCTCGCCTTGGCATTGTCTATCTCCCCGGCAGGGAGCTCCTGCCGGGGTATCTTCTTCATTCCCAGCAAGCGAGTGCTTGTCGGGGGGCTTGTAATATGTACTTGGGGCTTTCTGAGTCTTGCTTCCGCCCTAACCTCCAGCGACGCGCCTTGCCGCTGTAGATGGGTTGCCGGTGTCTGCGCACTAATCTGGGGCACTCGAGACCTCGGTCTTTAGTGCACAGACCCCCAGTTCCCCTTCGAAATTGGCCATTATGGGATCCCTTCCTGCCGAAACGATAAGGGAAGTGGACGGGGGCAACTGGTATATATAGAAGGTAGGTTACTTTATAAAGGTAGATCCGATCCCGATTCATTCATCGTCGCCCTCCAGAATCAGACAAAACCGAACCAGCCTCTGGAGGCCCTCGAACACTGTACTAGTTCATCCACCAACCTCCATGAGAGGCCATCCACCAAAGCAGGAGTAGGGTATTACGCTTCCCAGTGGCCCGAACCTGGGTAAACTGTCGTGTTCTATGTCTTCCTCACCATCGAGTGAGTTCATTGCCATCTTCGACGAGTAGCGAGCTAGGTGAGGAGAGCCCACGAGAGATCTTCTTACACGCCCCTGAGTTCGAATTTTTAGGGTTTTGCGGAGCCCTAAATACGACATATGCATATAATTTTTATTTGCAATTATCAGCACATCATTTATTCTACCGAAGGGTGTAGGGAACATTCTTCAATGTTAGTGAGACCAAGCACATCACATAAAGATTTGCGTATAGTTGAAATGCTAGCATCAAGGTCACATAAAGCATTGCATTCATATTTATTTATCTTAATTTTTATAGTAGGTTCCCACTCATCATGCAACTTTCTAGGAATAGAAACTTCAAGCTCAAGTTTCTCATCATTCGCTTTTACCATCGCTTCTACTATATGTTGAGTAAATTTTTTGTTTTGTTCAAAAGAATTTGGTAAGCTAATAATGGATTACATAAAGGAAATAAATTCTACTAAATATCAATTATCATAATTAAAGTCCTTGTAATCCAAAATAGTGGGCACATCTCCTCTCCAAACCCACTTTTTCAGTTTTAGCATTAAAATCATCACCCTCCAAGCAAACGGGATGGTCGTTTACTAGAGTGGACTCATTTCGAGTCCCTTTACCATTAATATTTATATAATTAAACAAATATTCAACAGGAGAATTACAATTCATTTTAAGATCTTCATCATGATTTCGATAAAAACTAGGAGGAAGAGCTTTTTCTAGGAATTCCCACTTAGCTTTCAAATTAGCAGTCCCCTCCTTACTTTCATTAATAGAAACTTGGATAGATTTAATACTATAATTAAAATCTTGCTTAAGAGGCAAAGATTTTTTAAGAGTTTCTACATCAAGAGCAATTCTACCCATGTTTTTAGCCGAAGTATCAACAACATGCAATTTTACTTCTACCATAGTATTGAAAACCTTTTGAGAATTAATGAATTGATTAATTGTGTTCTCAAGATAAGAGGGTATCCTATTAGAATTTGTAGAAGAATATAAGGATTACCATATTAATTTCCATAGCCATTAGGAACATTGTCGGGCTATGGCGTGTCATTGAAATTACCCCTATAAGCATTGTTGTTGAAATTATTTCACGAGACAAAGTTCACATCCATAGCATAATTATTTTGCTAAATCAAGCTAGACAAGGGCATATAATTGGGATCAACATTACTATTTTTATTAGGAACCATATTTATAAGAGCATCCACTTTCTCACTATAAGTAGTGATTTCCACAACAAAATTTACGTTCTTACCGGTTGGAGCTCTCTTGGTATGCCATTGGGAATAATAGGTCATGATATTTTCCATTAATTGGGTGGCCTCTCCTAAGGCCACATCCATAAAGGTACCACGTGCAGAAGAATGTAGAAGATTTCTAGAAACAAAGTTTAGTTCAACATAGAAATTCTGGATAGTCATCCACAAGTTTAAACCATGAGTGGGGAAATTTATTATCATCAATTTCATTCTCCCCCATGATTGTGCAATATGTGCTTGATCATGTTGTTTAAAATTCATTATTTAATTTCTAAGGGAGACGATCTTCCCAGGAGGAAAATACTTATCAATAAAAGCATCTTTACACTTATCCCATATTTCAATGCTATTACATGGTAAAGATAAAAAACAAAGCTTTAGCCTTATATCTTAGAGAAAAAGGACACAATTTTAATTTCACAATATCATTATCCATATCCTTTTTGTTTTACATATCACAAAGTTTAACAAAGGTATTGAAATGTGAAGCGGGATCCTCATTATGACTTCCCAAAAATTGCTCTTTCATGACAAGATTCATCAATGCATCATTAATATCAAAAGCCTCCGCATTAGTGGCGGGTGGTATAGGAGTACTAATAAAATATTTTTTATTATGATCTAAGAAGTCACACAACTTAGTAGTATCTTGACACATGGTGACCAAGCAAGCAAAGTAACAAACAAGACAAGCAATCTAGAGAACGAAGATGCAATCTAGTGAGAAGCTAAGCAAGCAAAGGTAAATATTTTTTGTATTTTTTTACGAGACTAATTAAATATACCATCAAATAAAAAGGAGAAAAAGTGAATGCAAATTTGTGTGGTGTTAGTTGGTAGTTGGTGACGATATTCCCCAGCAACGACGCCAGCAATACTTCCTCATACTTGTGATTTTTGTTGGGTTTTCCGTGAAGAGGAATGGGTTACCGCAACATAATGTGGGTAAGTATTTCCCTCAGTGATTAAACCAAGGTTTATTGAACCAATAGGAATATGAACCACAACCATCTTCATTGGCTCCAAACAAAAGAACAAACAACTTGCACCCAATGTGGGCAAGACGGTTGTCAATCCCCTTGTACTTATTATTTGCAAGGGAATGACGTGTGTTGTCAATTTTAGATTGCAAGACAAAATAAAAACAAGTAAATTGCAGCAAGGTATTGATGGTTTTGTAAATATGTTGTGAATAGACTTGGGGGCATAGTTTTCCCTAATGGCATCTCTCATGAAAAGTAGCATAAGTTGCGTAAACAAATTACTGTTGGGCAATTGGTAGAAAAACGGCTAGTTATGCGACATTCACGGCAATGATCATGTGTATAGGCATCACATCCATAAACAAATAGGACAACTCCTACCCGCACATATTACCGTTACTCCACTCATCGACTGCTATCCATCATGCATCTACACTATTAAGTAAAATAGACTAACGCATCCAGAACAATGACATGATGTAAACAAAGTAAACTCAAGCAATATGAATAAACCCCATAGTTTTATAATTAGTAGCCACAACATAAAGACGCATCTTGTCCCTTCTGTCATTGGGATATAGAAATTCGTCTTGTTGAACCTACTACAACTCACCTCTTTCACTGACGAATATTGACCTAGTTGGCGAAACTATTTCAATAGATCGGAGAGAATTATGAAGCTATCATAATCATGCGCATAAGAATACTGTAAGTATTCAGACAAGGCACTAATATTTATCATGAATAATCTGAACATAAACCCACAATTCATCGGATCCCAACAAACGCGCTACACAAAAGGAATTACATCATGTGGATCAAACCGAAGATGCGATGATCATTGTGTTGAAGATCAAGAGAGAGAAAGAGAGAGAGAGAGAGATTGCCATCTGGGTACTGGCTATGGACCCGTAGGTCTATGGGGAACTATTCACACATCATCATGAGGGCAGCAAGGTTGATGAAGAGGCCATTCATGATCGATCCCCCTCCGACAGGGCTGTGAAACGAAATTTAAAAAGTGTTTCGGGACTACTTCTTGGGTTTTTAGGGTATGTGAGAATTTATAAGCCAGAAAACGGAGTAATAAGGGCCTCGAGGGGCCCACAAGACAAAAGGGTGCCCCTGGTCATGCCGGGTTGGTTGGTTGACCCCTTTTGTGGCCCACAGCCTTCCTCTGATGCTTGTTGGTCTTCTTTTGGTCCAGAAAAAATCTCCAAAAAGTTTTAGATCAATTGTACTTCGTTTAATATAGAAAACCGGAAAAGTTAATAGGTTAGTGCTAAAAATAATATAAATTGATAAATAAATACCCCCAAAGTATTCTAGAGTGATAATATATCAGCGTGGGAAAATCAAAAAGTGTATATACGTTGGACACGTATGAGAGCTCCCTCCAAGATGATCATTCCCGTATGCAGAGGCCCCATGATGGGTGCCAACTGTCATGGGGTTTTCATGACAAGTGTCCTCGTAGGATAACTTAGTTGTTGAGGCCATAGAGACAAGGAGAAGCCTTGGATGGGGTTGATCGAGAATGAGAGAGGCGAGCTTACCCAGGTTCGGCCCCTTAGATGAGGTAAAAGCATATTCATGTTGCTTTTCTTATTGTATATATAGATCTTGATTATAAGGGTGTTGTTTCTCTTCCTATGGCTCAAGAGCTTCTCATTTGATGTGTCCCCCTTTAAATAATAGGTCGGGTTCATGGTGTTTACGGTCTCTACGCGCAATTGGAGTTCTACTATGATTCCTTTGTGCTATTGAGTTAGGAGGCCTCCCACTTGTACATGAGCTCCTTATGTCAGGTTTTACCGCCTCCTATCGGGTCTCACATGCGCCTTTTGATCCCTTCATGACCCGGCCTATCCGTCTTCTTCTTAAGATCTGGTCTTGGGCTTTAGGGTCCTCCATAGACCGGCTTATCTTTATCTGGTCGAGTTAACAAGACCCGAGCCAAGTTCTCGGGTCTAACATGTGGGTTATATCCCCAACAACTACCTCCCTCAACTTCAACGTGTGATGTTAGCCGAGGAGCAGTACAAACGCCATACGAGCGGTACAACCGCCCTGTCTATGCACAATCTAAAGGGCCAGAACTCATGTACCGCTCTCTTACCCTTGGACTATAAGTACTCATTTATGTAGTCAAATCCTCCAAATCACAAATAAGGGGTCCCGAACAAGTAGTCTTGATGTGATGGTAATACAAGCTCATGATTTTACCCTGGTTTGGGCTCTCCCGAAGAGATCATACCCTACATCATGTTTTGATTGTATTGGTTTCGAGGGAGTACATATTACATGTTGATCTACCGTGAGATCCTTGTGTGTATGTTTGTGTGTCGTCTACGATCCCTACCCTCGGTTTATATAGGCACTGGAGGTGCAGCAAGGTTGATGAAGAAGCCTTCCATAATCGATATCCCCTCCGACAGAGTGTGGAAAAGGCATGTAGATGGGATCATGGAAGAACAAAGACTTACGGCGGTGAAAACATTGTTTCAGGTCGCTCTCTAGGGGTTTCAAAATATTTGGCAATTTATAGTACTAGAATTAGGACGGATGGAACCACGAGGGGCCCACGGGACATCTAGGTGCACTCTCCCCCTGGGTGCGCCCTATTGCCTTGTCATGTCCTCGTTGATCTTCTGGGCCTCCCACAAAGCTTCTAGGGTGTCTTATTGTCTAGAAACAATTGCCACAAAGTTTTGTACTGTTTAGACTTTGTTTGGTATGGATTTTCTATGAAACCAAAAACAGGTAAAAAATATCAAGTGGCACTAGGCACTGGAGTAATAGGCTGGACCCCAAAACGATACAAAATTGCATATAAATTATCTAATATTGATAATATAATAGCATGAAAAGTCAATAATTATAGATATGTTGGATATGTATCACATGGACCGATGCCTCCACCTACCAGGATCGTGGTGATACCTACCACGTCGCAGAGGGGAGATGGGCAGAGATCCAAGCACGATCCAAGCAGAGGCAACAAGGTTCAAAAGGAAAATGATGATGTATGTACAACATGGGAGAAGTAGTTTGCGTGTGCGTCGCTCATCCGTTTATTTAATAAATTATGAGCATCTACTAGTACTACTTAATATATTTTTTTGAGCAAATTAGTATCTAGGAATTTAAGTTGGTAGCTATATTTATCGTACAATCTCGATAAGAGACATCCTTATATGGCTTTGAGTCTTTCTTAACATGTGTTCACCTAAGTTTTAGAAAGATTATTAAATCACAACACACATGGTTGTTATGGAATAGCATGTGCATTACTATTCCCTATTATGGAAGTCTGCCAAATCAAATATATGGGTTAAGTTTCCTAATATCACACACGTACCTTCATGAATACTCGTGACTTATTTAATCAACTACATGTCTACATTTTTTAGAGACGAGATCCACCTATTTTCTTCTTTACTCACACATTCCTATTTTATGCGCGTCGTCTGTGTTGTGTGCCCCCCTCCTAGTAAATTTCTAGTTTCACGGTGAAATTTTCAGTAGGCCCATGATTACAAAAGTTATTCCCCCACCACATCCCCACCCATCACATTTGAGCAGTATCTCCCCTCCCCCCCCCTCGCGGCATCTCAAACCACTGCCACCGCAAGCACATATGCATTGTGCACAAGCCTCGTCGATCTTGCCAGGTAATCAACCAACTACATCCCCTCCTGGCCTGATTGCTTAGATGGCGCGAACGAAACACCCTCGTGCCTCAAAATCCTCACCCCTGCGCTTGAGTATCATTATGCAAGCCTAACAACATATCACGAAGAGGTCGAGGACCTGATGGCTAAAAACAGGTTTTGCAGGGCCTCAATGAAGGTCGATGGCATGTTGGTCGTTGTGCGCGTCAACCCAAAGGAACACATTGTCGTCGACTAGGCGTGGGTTGTGGCCTACATGAAGTGCCCTAGCAACTACGCCTCGGGATTTATGAAGTATGAACTGCCCATATCAGTTTTACCAATACCAGTTGCGACGGCTATGTTTTTTATGGTTGATGTATTAAGCATGTTATAGTACACAAGCCTAACCCGCCTTGGCTATTTACCCTACCTTTTCCTATACAATTGATCCATTTTCTACTCTATCAGCACTTACCTTGCAATGCTTAACTATGCCAATTCCAATTTCGTCAGTACTATTTTCAGTGGGTATATTAGGTTGTTTATAGTTAGCATGTGCCTTGTTTCTTTCAATAATGACCACTATGATATTCAAGTATGAGTTATCGAGTTCAATTTAACCAATACGACTTATAAACTTACAATGCATATGTTGCATTGACGTTAAGCTTGCCCTGCTACATAGTTCTATCCCTTTTGTTACTATGTCCATTCACTATCGTGTTACTCTTCACAATCAATATAGCATTGGAAATGATGTTATTTAATTACTATTTCTATTTTTGGTGGATGTTAATCTTGTTGTGGTTACCATGCCTCTCCATGTACTTACGTAGGCCCACAATGGGTGGTGTTGTTGTTTGCCCTCGAGGTTAGTTGCATCCCATGTCTTATAGTATTTTACATCATCTAGGAATTGCAGGTTAGCTTCTGAAATTGTCTCGTTTCTTGTAGGTACATATGTGTGTGATATTGATCCACACTTTGACCCGGAGGAACAACTTGATGACGCTGACAACGACTTGTGGTGGGCTCTAGCCAAGATGAAGTGCCCTAGCAAGTTCGCCTCACGATTTACCAAGTACGAATTGTTGTTACTTGATAGATGCATAGGGTTTTCCCGAAGAGGAAGGGATAAAATATTAAATTAGACATAAGTATTTCCCTCTATTGAGAACCAATTCTTATTAAACCAATAGGAGAAACATGCAATCAACTGTCGATAGTACATACACACACAAGAGCAAAAGTAAATAAATAACAACAAGGTACTTGGGACTTTAGTAAATATATTACATAGACGTCGAGGCCATAGTTTCACTAGAGGTATCTCTCTCAAGAACATAGCATACAGTGGGTAAACAAATTAATGTTGAGCAATCGGTAGAAAAGCACATAGTTACAATGTTATCAATGTCATGATCATGTATATAGGCATTACATGTGTGAAAAGTATACCGACTCCTCCCTGCATCTACTACTATTACTCCACCAATCAACCGCTACCGAGCATGCATCTATCATATTAAGTTCATGAAAAATAGAGTAACACTTTAAACAAGATGACATAATGTAAATAGAATAGAATCAAGAAATATGATTAAAATTAGCCGTTTTATCCTTAGTAGCAACAATAAAAATACATGCCTCGCTACCCCTTCTGTCACTGGGTGAGACACTACAAGATTGAACATACTACTATGCACTACTCCCTCTGATGATCGCGAAAGCAAACTCACAAACGAGAAGCATACATAGCGATAACAATCATACATAATAAAGTTCAGAAACGACTCACTTACTTTGAGTGAATAATATGATCATAAATCCACAATTCATTGGATCCCAACAAACGCACCGCAATAGAGGATTAGATCGTATGTATGTTCGAAAAGAACATTGTATTGAATATCAAAGAGAGAGGGAGAGAGAGAGAGTGAGATCTAGATAATCACTATGTACATGTAGGTATGTGCTAGACTACTCATGCATCACCATGGATGCGGCAAAGTTGATGAATATGGCCTCCATGATCGATTCCCCTCCACCAGAGTACCCGCAGAAGTCTTCATATGGGATCACAGAAGAACAAAGACTTTCGGGGGCAAAAAATTATTTCGAGCCTCCTTGTGGTGTTTTTGGGATTTATGGGAATCTATAGAAGCATAATTATGTCAAACAGAACCGCAAGGGGCCCACGAGCTCGGGTAGCGTGTCATGTGAGCTTGTGTCTTTCTTATCCATCTTGTTCCCCTCCCCCCCCCCCGCTAAACCTTCTAGGGTCCCTTCCGGTCTAGACAAATCATCATAAAGGAATTTTATCCCTAAATTCATTTATATGGAAAGGATAATAAATATGAATACTACTATATGAAATTTGCCTTTCAAAATAAAACAGTAAGGAATGTTATCCCTAAATTAATTTAATCATGTCAACAATGGCATAACTTTGTCTTTCTAACGTCACGTATATATTATGATCACAGCGGTACCAAACCAAGCATTTAACTCGTACTTTTTCACTCACTTTAGTGTTTTCAACTTCAGCGGATACGTGAGCGTGAGCCATGGACTTTCAGCGCTTCAGGTGGAACAGAATTATGATAGGGATAAATAAGAGAAGACAAAAGTTCTGATAGTCTCACACAATTATGCGGATCGTTAGTCTATGGAGATGCCTTCCAATCTGTATCAGTGCAAGGTGTAGGATTTGCCATGCAACTTTTGATGCACTAGAGCTATAAGTATATGAAACCTTTGTACAGAAACGGAGTGGGTGTGCATCTAACCTAACTGCATCATGAAGAACTCGAGCAACTAAGAAACACGTAAATGAAATATACAAGCTAAGTCCTATATCAAATCCCACTAATATATAGAAGTGACAAATCATGGAGACTCTCTATATGAAGAAGACGGTGCTACATGGAAGCACAAATGTGGTAAAAGGACGTTAGGATGCCCCTTCTCTCTTTTTCTTTCTTTATTTTTCCTTTTATTTGGAGAAAAACATCACGGACTTCATACCCACTTTTTGGAGGAAACATCGGTCTCCATTATCCTTTAACTCACCGGGACAATGCTCTAATAATGATGATCATCATATTTCTATTTACTTACAAGTCGATAAAACTGAAAAACTCTGTGGCTATATATGAATGCCTCAAGCAGTGTACCAATATGTGCTATGATACTAGTGTAACATGTATGTAATGAGGAACGGTGATTTCCCCACATATATCATGTGAGCTCTATGATCATGCAAAGCTAAATGACAATGAATGGTAACTGTGGAACTTGCATGGAAGTATACCACGGAATGGCTATGGAAATGCCATGATACACATGTGTGATGGCTGTTTTGAGGAACATATAATGAGGCTTATGTGTGATACTCATATCAAGGACTTTGGGTGCACCAATGAAGTATGCGCGAAATCTTGAGGTGACACAGGGCAATGCATGGTTCTGAAGAGGCTAGCAAAATATGGAAAGGATGGGAAGTTCTTACGGTCCAGAAGCTCACATAAGTGACAAGAAATTTAGATAGTTATTGTACCCTCTATTAGCTCTCTCAAAGCAAAGAACTTGCCACATGCCCCTAGGAAGTAACTTGCGAGAGTTAACCATTGCGCACCCCCGGCTAGACAATACACAAGGTTTTCACTCGAGGATACAGAACATTCCAACCACCTTGTCATACCATGACCAACACTTTAATGAATAGTTGATTAAAAACCTTTATATCGTTATTCTTATTAATCAATTTCCACAATCTAGTAATCCCCCATATTATAGCCTCAATATTCTCGATCATATGTTTCGCATTTAGTGAACTACATGCAAGTTTTTATTATATCCCTCTTGTATACCTATCATTTTCCAACTAAACATATAAACCATGCAAATTATCACTTTCTATTTCATAGAATCCCAAAAATATATAAGGTAAGCATGAGATTGCATTTGATTTCTAAATAATATAATTTCCATCATGCTCTAAATATATAAATTACGCACATGAGCATAATTTCCTTAACTCAAAAGATATAAGCGGGGCAAAATAAGAATTCTAATAAATTATGATGAATGTGTGTCTCTCTCAAAAGGTGTGTAGTGACCCAAAAGTGTAGGGGGTCTATCATAGTCCTTTCGATAAGTAAGAGTGTCGAGCCCAACGAGGAGCAGAAGGAAATGACAAGCAGTTTTCAGTAAGGTATTGTCCGCAAGCACTGAAATTATCGGTAACAGATAGTTTTGTGATAAGGTAATTCGTAACGGGTAGCAAGTAACAAATGTAAGAAAGGTGCAGAAAGGTGGCCCAATCCTTTTTGTAGCAAAGGACAAGCCTGGACAAACTCTTATATAAATCAAAGTGCTCCTGAGGACACATGGAAATTTTTCTCAAGCAAGTTTTCATCATGCGCATATGATTCGCGTTCGTTACTTTGATAATTTGGTATGTGGGTGGACCGGTGCTTGGGTGTTGCCCTTACTTGTCCCTTACTTATGTATTAACTGCCAATAATGCACTAAATATTGATATAAAAGCATGATGTAAAATGGACGTATCAACTCCCCCAAGCTTAGACCTCGCTTGTCCTCAAGCAAAAACTTAGATTGATAAATATGCCCACATGTTTAGAGATAGAGGTGTCGATCAGATTAATATGCGGACATGAAGGCATCATGGTTATCTTTAGAACAAAAATAGATATTAATATATAATATCTTATTCTAGAGTAACAATTCATTCACAAGGTCAAATATGAATCAAGAACTCTATTGAGAACTAACAAACTATGATTTGAGTCACTGAAGCAATTCCAATTTATCGCAATGTAGGAAAGAGTCAATATAAGAACTTGTAATGCAAATCCACATACTCAATCATCTTAGGGTCTTTCATAATTGCTAACACTCACGCGGGATCAAAGCTTCAACCGGACACAGAGAAAGATAGGGACCCCTGATGCCTGATGCCCGACGCCACTGACCCTCGACCCTCGACCCCCGACGCCATTGACCATCGACCCCCGACGCCACTAACCCCTGACCCCGGACCCTCGATGCCTGACGCCATTGACTCTCGACCCCCGACCCCCGACACCTGTTCGGCCTCTTGTTGACCGAAAAGACCCGAACCCCTAACGCCAGTGACCCTCGACCCTCGATGACACTGACCCCCGACCACCGATGCAACTAACCCCCGACCCCGACGCCACCGACACCCGACACCACCGACCCTCGACGACAATAAGCCCCAACCCCCGACACTTCTTCTGCCTACTGTTGAACGAGAAGGTGATTTTCCGATTATGTTAATTATAAAACATCATATTTGTGTTGATCGGGTGAATTTCAATGCGTAGTTGTTCGACAACTTCCACGTGCATTGGACGAGCTCTGCCCCTGTGTTTGTTGGTGAGCACAAATGACTTCTCCTGCTACCCCCTTAATTTGCTCTATTCCGGTCTTCGTGCCAATGAAATTTGCTAGCTATAGCTTTCTTCAATCATGAGTAAGCATGACCAGTATGCGCCTCCCGTTCGAAAGGGAGACATCTATAAATATGCATGTCTTTGCATATTTATAACCGCCATCCTTTCGAATTGTCCAACGTTATCCATGGACAACCCAAGTATGCGTAGATTGGGTTTGTTTTCCCGTATGGTGTGCTCCGGATCCGATGCGTAATTTCGTCAGTGCCTCCTTGTTTTTCTCCGGGTACACATCCTCTCTGCTTATTGCTGAGACGTGTATCAGGAGAACAGCAGGGAGGTGCTGCCAAAATTCTGTGTCGCATCTGGAGCAAAGCATGGGAAAACGAACCCAATCTACACATACTCGGGTGGGATTAGGACCTATCTTTACCTATTAGCGTGTAGGTTGCATGGACGTAATAAAACTGACAAACTTGATTAGCGGATGAATATAGATGATGAATTATATATTTATTTGTTGTGCGCCCATAGGTATCTAGGCAACATGAGTGATCGTGCTTGCATGTACACTGGTCAGCCTAGTCAGAAAGACATGATCAATGAGTGGTTAACAAAAACCACGGAGTTTGTGAGAGCCACATTTGCAAATGGCCCGCAAAAAACATGGTGCCCCTATCCCAACTACGACAACTAGAAAAATCAGACCGAGTTTGAAATGGGTAAACACATGCAGAAGTGGGGTTTTATGCCTAATTATACGGTGTAGACTTTTCATGGTGAGTCTGGCCAACGTGCCAGAGCTGAGGTGATTCGTCGTCGCACCGACGAGCATGGTAACGGGATCGAAGACATGGTGCAAGACTTTGATGATGCTCGGGATTCGAACGATGAGATGGAGGAATCTGCAAAGGCCTTCTATGAAATGTTGGAGTCTTCAAAACGTCCTATCCACGAGCAGACTGAGCTTTGTCAGTTGGATGCCATCGCGCAAGTAATGGCTCTGAAGGCTCAATTCAACCTAGGCAAAGAATGCTACGATGCGATGATGACGATATTTGGACGCTTTCTACCCAAAGGCCATGTACTGCCTACAAACCTGTACCAGTTAGAGAAAATCCACCGTGTACTTAAGATGCCCTATGAGAAGATACATGCCTGTGAGAATGGATGTGCCTTATTTAGGCTTGAGTATGCGGCCTTGAACTATTGCCCCATTTGCAATTCTTCCAGGTATATTGTGGTAGACAATGGTATGGGTGAGAAGCATCAGACCAAAATCCCCATTAGTGTTCTTCGGTATCTGCCAATCGTACCAAGACTTCAACGTCTTTTCATGTTCGAAGAGACAGCCATACAGATGACATGGCACATATTGGGCAAAAGAACCGAACTAGATGCGGATGGGTACAAGAAGCTGGTACACACTTGAGATGGTTTTGCGTGGAGGCACTTCGATGTATTACATAAGGATAAATCGGAAGATCCAAGGCATCCTAGAGTTGCCACTAGCATGGATGGGTTCAATGTGTATGGTATGACGGCAGCACAATACTGTTGTTGGCCTGTATTTGTCATTCCACTCAATTTCCCACCCGGAGAGATTATCAAAAGAAAGAACATCTTCGTGACGTTGATAATTCCAGAGCCCAACTATCAGGGGAAGAATATGAATGTGTACATGCAGCCGCTTAAGGATGAGTTGCAAGAAGCCTGTGATAATGGGATAAAGACCTACGACGCCGCTACCAAAACAAATTTCAAAATGCATGTGCGGTACATGTACTAGACGCATGATTATCCGGCATTTGCGCTATTCGCTGGCTGGTGTCTGCATGGAAGGTTCCCATGCACCACATGCAAGGCAGCTCTTCAGTTCCGTTAGCTGCAGGCTGGTCGCAAGTTTTCTTGCTTCGACATGCATAGAAAATTCGTGGATCTTGGCCATAAGTTCAGAAAAGACAAGAAGAATTTCAGCAAAGGTAGAGTTGTCAAAAACACTGCACCAGCTGCGTTGACAAGACAACATACCCTTGATCAGTTAAATGCTCTCGAGCCTAATCCTTTGCGTCCAGGATACTTCAAAGGGTATAATACGGAACACGCCTGGACTCACAAGTCATGCTTATGGGATCTACCTTACTTCAAAGACCTCCTTTGCCCACACAACATCGACGTGATGCACACTGAAAAGAATATTGCGGCGGCCATTTTCTATACATTGTTCGGCATAGAGGGGAAGTCAAAAGACAATCCTAAGGCTAGAATCGACCTGGAGGCTCTATGTGATAGACCGTCACAAAACTTGCGACAACGGAAAGGAAAGCAAAGCATAGCAAAGCCAAAGTCATGGTTCAATCTTGAAAGGCCAGCTATGAGGGAAATGCTATTGTGGGTCAAAATGCGGTTGATGTTCCCCGATGGGTATGCTGTGAATCTAAAGAGGGGAGCGAGTCTTGAGAAATTGAAAATATTTGGTCTCAAGAGTCATGATTGGCACATATGGATTGAGCGGGTAATGCCGGTGATGTTGCATGGCTTTATCCCTGAGGATGAATGGCTAGTACTGACAGAGCTGACCTATTTCTTCTATTATCTTTGTGCGAAAGAACTATCGCCTGTCGTGCTAGATGAAATTGAAGAGTTGTCGGCGGAGTTGATCTACAAATTAGAAAAGATCTTTCCACCGGGCTTCTTTAATCCAATAGAGCATTTCATTTTGCATCTGCCGACCGAGGCAAGATTGGGGGGCCGTTCAAAATCGATGTGCTACTCAACTGAGAGGATGCAGAAGACGCTTCGAGCTAAGTGTAAAAATAAACGTAGAATTGAAGCATCGATGGCCAAGGAATTCATTACCGAGGAGGCGTCAAAATTCGTGACAGCACACTACGAAGCCAAAAATCATCATTTGCATAACCCAAAGCCTCGATACAATGATGGCGATCCAAAAAAAGGTCAATCCAACCTCAGCCTATTCAAAAGGAAGCTCGCACCATCCGGTGCTTCGAAAGAGAAATTTTTGGACGTCAAAGAATGGTGGACCATTTCATTGTATATCTTCACCAACCTAACGGAAGTGCGGCCGTACATCAAGTAAGTTCTAGGTAAACTATTGTTTCGCAACTTCTAATTCCTTTCAACTACTCTTATTCCCGGATATTTGATATACTCGATACGTCGCCGAATTCTCGGATGGAGCTGTCATCGAAAAGGATTCCGTCGAAGAGTATGAGCTTCTCGCAAAGCATAGAGGCGACTATCCCGGTTTCATCTCTTGGTTCAAACAAATGGTAATTAATTACCATTAATGATCCATTTGATTTCTTGGTCTAATTTGTGGCTAATGCATCCATTCTTTCGTATTAAACTTGTAGGCTGATGTAGAGTCTATGGACGCCGAGTTGAGACAAGTCGCTAATGGTTTTGACTATAAGGTCCATTCATTTGACAAATACAAAATCAACGGGTATCACTTTCATACCTTTGGCAAAGAGCTATCTATGCCCGACCTAAAGACTACAAATTGTTCTATCTCTGCTATCGGCGAAGGAGGCACCAAGTATTATGGAAGAGTTGAAGCAATTTATGAACTTCTATTCTATGGTGAAAACCCTCCGACCGTCGTAGTCTTCAAATGTTATTGGTTTGAGCCGAGGGAGACTAGAAGGACTCATGAACATATAGGACTAGTCGAAATCAACCGAAACACCCACTTAGATGTTCCTGATGTCTATATTACGGATCAACACGACACAAGTTTTCTATCTACCATGGGCCTGCCAAACTGATCCAAATCTCAAAGGTTGGGATGTCGTTTATGAAGTGCCACCACATTTTAGACCACCTACCCTCAATGCAGAGGATTACGAACCTCACGTTAACCCAGACACATATGAAGGAGAATTCTTCCAAGAAACACGTACGTCCAAGAAACGTTTCAAGAACCGCTCTACTTCAACCTAGAACATTGAATTAGACAGCGACAGTGAATCCATCTTAGCCCCTGAGCCCGAACAGGAAGAGCCGGAAGAAGAAGAGGTTACTCCCGCGGATGACCTGTTACTTCTTGACCGATTACATAATGGTGGCCATCCACATGTTCGTCCTGATAGTGATGATGATGATGCATTTATTGATGATAGTGATGATCATGATGCAGTTATTGACCCCGAAGCATATATAGACGAGGACGATTGTTATTAGTTCATGTCAGGTATCCAACTATTACTATATATAAGTTTTGAGTTCATGTTAGGTATTCAATTTTTATTAGTCATGGTGGTATTTATGACGATGATACACTTAAATTATATACATTTTATTATTCATGTTGGTATTTATGTTGTACTAATTTCATTCTCTCTTTGTCATGACAGGTGTTGAAAGATTGTGCGAAAGGGTCGAAAGCACTCGGCAGCTCCTTCTTCGCCGGCCGCTGGTGGGATGGGTACTTCCATTCCTGCCTCGCCTCTTCGGAGAGCGTTCCTCTCTACTCTGCATGGAGTGGCCGCTTCTTCGACTCTCGCGGCCCCCATGAGAGGAGGTCACCCCCCGCAACGCCGAGAGGTACTAAAGGTATTACTCATGTTGTTATTTATGTTGAACTCATGTTGGTATTTATGTTGTAGTCATGTTGGTATTTATATACATTTTATTACTCATGTTGGTATTTATGTTTTACTAAAGGTACATGTGGCCGTGGGAGAGGTAGGGCGGTGGCTACCACGCCTTCCTCGCCGCCACCCCAAGTTGATTCACCTGAGCACAGGACTTCTAGGGTGGATTCATCTGAGGTGGAGGCTACATGGTCTCCGGTTCATGAGCCTCAGGTCGACGAGCCTCAGGTCGATGAGCCTTCGAGCCACGAGACTCGTGTCCCAGTGGCTTCGTTCCAGGCGACTCCGAAGCAAAGCAGGGATGAGGATACGTCCCCAGAGACCCAGTGGGATACCTGGGCTGATCTGGGTCAGCCTGAGCCAAGTGGCCATGCTGATAGCAATGAGGAACTGGGTGAGGGGCTACCGTCTACCAGCGTTGTAGTTCGAGGCTCCAGCTCGTGTCGGCGACCCGTGAGCAGAGGTGGTAGATTAAGCCAAATGGGGACAAGTAAGTTAATTTACTCTTATTTAACCTTTTGCCTTCACGTTTTCTCAAATATCCAATGTTTTGGCTTTAATTTGTCATACTGCAGGGGTTGGATTGTTGCCAAGGGTGTCCGCAAGCCCAACAGCGTCCTTGGTGTGCTTTGCCGTCAAAACTTTCCGGGGTTTGTTACGTTGCCCGGTCGGGAGCGAGAGGTAGGAATGACCTGGGAGCACTACTTGGGTGCCCCGGCCCCGCCGGAGGTGGAGATCGACGGTGTTTTGTGCCACACGAGGGCCGACATGGTGATCCGACAGTTCTGGGTAATTTCTCCTTTACACAGTTATAAATCAACCATAGCTATTTATTGTACTAATCGGTGTTGTCTCGTTTGCAGACCTACTACAGGTGTGAGGAGGGATATGAGGAGGACGCGTCAATGGTTATCGAAACCGAATGTCGCCGCCTACTTCAAAACTTTCGGCACGAGGCTCGGGTGTAGGCTGTTCGAGACTACTATGCCTCGCGGCGTATTAGGAACGACAAGGCAAAGTGCCGCGATTCTAAGATGGAGAAGGAGCATTACATGAAGGTAATGACATATTATTAAGGGTTTGTAGTTAGTTTCCTTGATTTGGTTCTTACGCGCTCAAATTTCTCTTTATTAACTTAGGTGCCCCCGAGATGGTGTGTGGATAAGATGGATTGTTGGGAGGCCTTGGTGGATCAGTGGTGCTCCGAAACGTGGGAGGCCAGCCACAACAACGCCAAGGAGAGGCGTGGCAAAATGGTTGGTGTGCCACACCATCAAGGGAGCGTCAACTTAATCCAATTTAGCGAGAACCGGGTATGTGGTTTGCTTCCTGCCTCATGCAATTCATTCTTAATTCTATCTTGAGCCCTTTACTAATACAATTTTCCTCTCTCACTCTATTAGGCTCGTCACAATAAGACAGAGGTGCCACAGATGTACGACCTGTATGCGATGGCCCATACTACCTCGTACAAGAAGGTCAAGGCATTCTGTGAGTCTGACCTCGAGCATCCAGAAAACTTCACCAACATCTCCTCCCACCACAAGCTTGTGAAGTACAGAGATCACGGGAACGCGAGGAAAGAGGTGGACTTTAACCCGAGCGAGGGGCCTATTGATCACGCCAAACGAGCTCCTGTCCTGAGATAACACCTCGTCCACGGCCAATCGAGTTCGCCATCGAGGTTAGTTTAATGGACTCAACTATCTTTCCGCATTATGTTGTGCGTTGGAACCAATATGATTACAATGCTAACAACGATTGTGTTGCAGGCTGCTATTCTGAAAGAGAGAGAGGCAATGCAGACGGTTTTGGCGGAGAACAATAAGGAGATAAAGGAGCTAGAGGAGAGGACGACTGCATTGGTGGAGGCGGAGAGGGCACGAAATGATGCTTCTAACAGGGCCATATACGAGCTCTTTGTCGTAAGTTTCTTCTTCATATTATTTCAAATCTTGCATTTTAATGTCCGTTTCATTAATAACTAAAAAGTTTGACTTGTCAAAACCAAATGTACAGTCTATGTGCAAGAAGACCGTCCAAGTCCCTCTAGCGATGCCAGTCATTAACATGGCGGGGACGGTGAGCTTAATTTCAATGCAGTGATCTTAAGAGCGTCATCATGCTAACGACACACTGCAAACGATGTTTGGTGTAGAATATCTCCTGAAACGCACCGCACGACCCTTCTACAGTGGATCCTTCTCCAGGGCAGCCTTCTCGAGGTGAAACAAGCTAGAGCCACCGTGCTTCACCGCCGTGATGACGATAATGGTATGTTATTTCTAGCGTTTTGCTTACCAACCACATAATGGTCCAATATAGTGTATTAAGCATACTTAGCTCCAAAATGACATATTTAACCCAAGTTAGCTCCATAATTGTCTCCTTCTCCTTCTCCTTGTCCTCCTCGTCCTCCTAAATGACATAATTAGCCAATTTAGCTCGAAAATGCCTTAACAATCATAGTTGTCTCCAAAATGACATATTTTACGCATGTTAGCTCTAGAATGGCCTATACTTAGCTTGGCTTCCACCTAAATGACATAATTAGCTTAGTTAGCTCGAAAATGGCCTATTTAATAAAAAAATGACCCATACTTACCTAATTATCCTCCAAAATGACATAATTAACTCCAAAAAGGCATAATTAGCTAATTTAGCTCGAAGAAGAGGACAAGAGGAAAAGATAGAGGAAAAATGAAAAGAAGGAAGAAGAAGAAGAAGAGAAGAAGAAGAGAATAAGAAGGAGAAGGAGAAGGAGGAAGAAGAAGGAGAAGAAGGAGAAGAAGTAGGAGAGAAGCTCATTCTCCTTCTTCTCCTCCTTCTTCTCCTTCTTCTTGTCCTTCTTATTTTCTTCTTCTTCTCCTCTTCCTTATCCTTCTCCTTCTCCTTCTCCTTCTCCTCCTCCTCCTCCTCCTCCCCCTTCTTCTTTTTCTTCTCCTTCTTCTTCTCTTCTTGCTTATTCTCTTTCTTCTTCTACGTAGCTTAGACTCATCCAACAAAGACATATTTAGCTAATTATCCTACAAGATGACATAATTAGCTTAGTTAGGTAAAAACATCATAAAAACCTTGGTTAGGTCATTGAAATGACTAATTTAGCTCCAAAATGAAATAATAAGCTCAAAATGGCATAAGAACCTTGGTTAGCTCATGAATATTATATACTTAGTTTGGCTTCCACCTAAATGACATAATTAGCCAATTTAGCTCGAAAATGCCTTAATAATCATAGTTGGCACAAAAATGACATATTTTACCCTAGTTAGCTGTAGAATGGCCTATACTTAGCTTGGCTTCCACCTAAATGACATAATTAGCTTAGTTAGCTAGAAAATGGCCTATTTAATAAAAAAATGACCTGTACGTACCTAATTATCCTCAAAAATGACATAATTAGCTCCAAAAAGGCATAATTGGCTAATTTATCTCGAAGAAGAGGACAAGAGGAGAAGATAGAGGAAAATGAAAAGAAGGACGAAGAAGAAGAGAAGAAGAAGAGAATAAGAAGGAGAAGGAGAAACAGGAATAAGAAGGAGAAGAAGGAGAAGAAGGAGGACAAAAGCTCCTTCTCCTTCTTCTCCTCCTTCTTCTCCTTCTTCTTGTCCTTCTTCTTTTCTTCTTCTTCTCTTCTTCCTTCTGCTTCTCCATCTCCTTCTCCTCCTCCTCCTTCTTCTTCTTCTTCTACTTCTCCTTCTTCTTCTCTTCTTGCTTCTTCTCTTTCTTCATCTACGTAGCTTAGACTCATCCAACAAAGACATACTTAGCTAATTATCCTACAAAATGACATAATTAGCTTAGTTTGGTAAAAACATCAAAAGAACTTTGGTTAGCTCATTAAAACGACTAATTTAGCTCCAAAATGAAATAATAAGCTCAAAATGGCATAAGAACCTTGGTTAGCTCATGAATATTATATACTTAGATTGTCTTCACCTAAATGACATAATTAGCCAATTTAGCTCGAAAATGCCTTATAATCATAGTTGGCTCCAAAATAACATATTTTACTCAGGTTAGCTCTCGAATGGCCTATACTTAGCTTGGCTTCCACCTAAATGACATAATTAGCTTAGTTAGCTCCAAAATGGCCTATTTAATAAAAAATGACCTATACTTAGCTAATTATCCTACAGGTGACACAATTAGGTCCAAAAAGGCATAATTAGCTAATTTAGCCCAAGGAAGAGGACAAGAGGAGAAGAAAGAGGAAAAATGAAAAGAAGGAAGAAGAAGCAGAGAAGAAGAAGGAGAAGGAGAAGAAGGAGGAGAGAAGCTCCTTCTCCTTCTTCTCCTCCTTCTTCTCCTTCTTCTTCTCCTTCTTCTTTTCTTCTTCTTCTCCTCTTTCTTCTCCTTCTCCTTCTCCTCCTCCTCCTCCTCCTTCTTATTCTTCTTATTCTTCTCCTTCTTCTTCTCTTCTTGCTTCTTCTCTTTCTTCTTCTACGTAGCTTATTTTCCCCAACAAAGACATACTTAGCTAAATATCCTCCAAAATGAAATAATTAGCTTAGTTAGGTAAAAACATTATAAGAACCTTGGTTAGCTCATTAAAATGACTAATTTAGCTCCAAATAAAATAATAAGCTCAAAATGGCTTAATTATCATTGTTGGCTACAAAATGACATATTTTATCCAAGTTAGCTCTAGAATGACCTATACTTAGCTAAGTTCTCTCCTAAATGACATAATAAGGCTATGTAGCTCCAAGATGACCTATTCCACCTAACTTAGCTATTAAATGGCCTATACTTAGCTAAGTTCTCTACGAAATAACTTATACTTCTCTTCTTCATCTAGTCTTCTTCTTCTAACTTTCTTATTTTCCATTTTGCAGATTACATTCACTTCACGGGAAGCTTGGATTATATTGATGGAATGCTTGAATCTGGTTTCTTCTACTATGGCTTCACGGAAGCTTGGATTGAAACTATTGTAGTATATGGATATATATATATATGAAACTTTGTATGCATGGATGAAACTGGTGTAATATATGGTTTGGTACGGATGCAACTTGCATAATATGTATGTATTATGGATGAAAGTTATTTTAATATGGTTATGAGTATGGAAACAAAATTATTTCTGTCAAATATATATATATATCCAGATTATTGTGAAAATTGCTGGATATAATAAAAACTAAAATAAACAGGGGCTGTTTTGAGCCTTTGATGTCCGCCCACCGACAGCAAAGGCCTTGCGGCAGACGGCAAAGGCTCAAAACAGACTGGCTGAAACACGCTCGGAGTGACCCTTTGCCGTCGGCCTCCAATACGGCTGACGGCAAAGGGGGGAGGGGCTGACGGCAAAGGTGGAGGGAGAGAGGGGCTGTGTGCCCCCCTTTGTTGTCGGCCTCAAACATGGCTAACGGCAAAGAGGGGAGGGCAGACAGCAAACTGAGGGAGGTCAGACGGCAAAGAAAAGGTGGGCCCAGCAGCCTGCCGTTAGAACTTAACGGGAACATTTGCGGATCTGCCGTCCCATTTTATTTGTTGTCCGCCCCCCCCATGGCAAATATTCTTTGCCGTTCGCCTTCCAAAAGTAGACGGCAAATAACCTCTTCATCGGATATTATTTTGTCGTCTAGTTTGCCATCAGTTGACGGACGACAAGGCCTTTGCCATCCGGGGTTACCCCCTTTGCCGTTAGCCATGGCAGACGACAAAGTCTCAATTTCTGTAGTGTAGGTTTAGCATCTTTCTTTTCAATAAGGAATTTACACTAGTGGGGACGGGGCCTTTAGCCCCGGCCTGTAAGGGGCTTTAGTCCCGGTTCACCAATCGGGACTAAAGGGGTGGGACTAAAGGCCTAACCTTTAGTCCCGGCCCTGTTACAAGCCGGGACTAAAGGTGCTCCACGTGGGCGCCTCGTAGCGCCCCAGGGGTAGGACCTTTAGTCCCGGTTCGTTACATGGACCAGGACTAAAGAGTTTCAGATTTTGCTTATTTTTGGGTTTTTTTTAATGAAATTATTTTTGGGTTTTAGGGTTTTAGGGTTTAGGTGTTTGGGAGATTAACGTGATGCCTCGTTTGGTGTTCGGGAATTAGTTTTCATATAATTTAAATAGAAATAATTATGCATATATATATATAAGATTAACTTATCTTACAAGCGAGCATATATATACAATTATATGGAGATCTGAATTATCGGGACTAGAGCCCGTCTATTCGATTACATGGAGGAACATCAGTAATGGCCCCTAGCTACACTAAATCGTCCTTTGTCATCTATAGCTTCCGTCCTGAGAAAGGTCGCAAGCTCCTCTGCAACAGCAATCGCGCGTTGCTCTGGTAGGACCTTTGTCCTCATGGCCGTGTACTATATAAGAAGAGGTGATGAATATGAATATCAATCATGATAACAAAGAACGACGGGTAAAAATAGAGGTGTGAATGTTCATTGCTTATGTCGAATCTGTGATCCTTGTGCTCAGAGGTAAACCTGCCAATGGTCTCGCAAACATAGTATCCGCATAGATGCGTCCCCCGTGGCTGCTGGTTGCACTTTACGAGAATAGAATATATATAATCAAAATAATAATCTAGCATCATAAATGTATTGAAAATAGAAGTATATCATACCACTACTTACCTGAGCCGCTCTAAAGGTCAGCTTCTCAGGCTCGATACCGGGAGTCACGCACTTGAACCGCTTCCAAACCCTGGCCGACAAGGATAATGATTTGCTAAGTTTTTCATTATTTGATATATCATAAAATCATCGAAAGAGACCGATAGAGCGAAAGAATGATTGAAATTACCCTTGGAGCATGTCCTGCAGGCTTTGGAACTATTCCAAGGGTCTAGATAATGGGTCGAAGGCATCAACTCTTCCCTTATCAATTTGAATGTCGAACAGAATCCAATGGAAGCTGCACATGTATATATATATATATATCTGTGTGTGTCAGTAACTTATCAATTACACTTATAAGTGAATGGACACAACAGAGTAAAGACGCTCACCTGAAGTTGTATGGAAACAGTATGTGGTCACATAAATTTTGATATGTTAGAAACCTTAGAAGGTTTTCCTCCATCTCCATGGGTTTATCAGTTAGCGTCACAATATGTATTTTATCTGGGTCAATAAACCCAATATTTAGGATGTTCTTACTTTTACAATCCAGAATATTCATTCTGCATAATAGAGTACAAGTTATATATAGACAATGAATTGAAATAACTAAACAAGTTATATGTAGACAACGAACTGAAAAACTTACAGACAATAGCAACTCATAAGCGATTTTTCGAGGGCGTCGCCATTGTACACCTGGAAGAGTTCATCAAAGTCGATATGGATTTCTTCGGGGCGGCCGTAGTACTCCCGTGGGACACTCACCACGATCATCGTTCTCCCATTCTTTGATTCACTTAAGTACCATGTATGCAAGTAACGCATATTTGTTGGGAGATCATCTTTGCTGACCAAAGGCTGTCCCATGACAAACTATGGCTTAGGGGCTACCACAGCCTTGGGTAACCTGTCGTCTTGGGAAGCCAGATCATCTTCAACCGAGACACCCCATTCAGCCGCCCACTTCTTTGCTATTTCAAAAGCTTGCCCCTGCACCGGAGGGGGAACATTCTCGGTTAACACCTTGAGGGGTGGGATCGAGTGTTTGCCTATTGTCCAAGCTGAGGAACGTCTGATTTTTTTCTTGCATGTAGTTGAACTTGATTGGCTCCCACTTGCACTTGCACGTGATCTGCTCTTTTTCACTTCCTTCTGCAATGTGCGTGTATAGTCATCAGGCTTATGGTGTAAGTCATACTGTGATGGAAGCGTCGTGAAGTATTTTGCAAATCCTATTTGCTTCTCGGTGTATTCCGGGCGGGGCTCGAGTTCCTTCTTTTTCATCTGCGCATCATGATGTTCCTTTGCTATCCTGGCGTTTTCCTCGGGGGTACGATCAAAAGGTCTGATAGGAAGATTAGCATGAGGTACCTTTGGGAGGGGCGACCGTTTGCACTTTGGGGGGCTCCGTCGCTTAGAAATCGTCGGCGGAGCGTTCTTGGTGGCACGCTTCCGCTTAGTATCCTGTGCGGGCGGCGGCGGAGACGGACGACCCAAGTCCGGCGGCGGTGATCGAGATGGACTCGTGTTGTGCTGGCCGACGTCATGTGGAGGGCTTGGAGGTAATGGAGGTGTAGGTGACCTGCGACGACCCGGAGGCGGTGTTGTCCTTGGGGCCGAGCCTGGAAGCTTGATGTAGTTCTTGTCCCATAAGATGACTCCACCCAGTACTTCTCCGAGTGTCCTCTCATCTTCGGGTCCAGCTATGTCGAGCTCCATATCATGAAACCCCGCCATTATTTCATCCACCCCGACTTTAGTAAAGCCAGCTGGAATCTCACGGCCATGCCAGCGTGCATCAGGGCCAGAAGGTAAAGCTTGTCCGACGACCACCTTCATAAATATGTTCTTGAATTTCTGATGGAGTTCACATGATGTTGACTCCTTGATTCCATCCACGGGGTATCCGGGACCGCCCTCTATCATTCTTCGTGCATCGTCGGGTGGGGCCTCAGATTCAGCCACGCTGCTTTTCCGCTTAGATGGGGCGCCGGTAATATCAAGTGCAGGATCTTCCTGGCGCGCTACTCCTCTAAGCTCATCAATCTGCTTCTGTTGCTCGTTAATCCTAGCAAGCAACTGGTTGAACTTGTCATTCTCCTCATCCTGCTGCCGCTTCTTTGCTCTCTCTCAGCTTCTGTAAGTGTCTTGGTCTGTGGCAAACCCAAGCCAACACGGGTAAGAAGGACCGAAGCCTCGCGTTCGTCCTCCATGTTCGTCATTGCCGAGGACCAGTGTGAGCAAATCTTTCTCTCTATCTGCAGTGAACTTTCTTTTTCCCTCCTTAATTTCTTTCACTATCCTTTTCTAATTCTCCCTGGGTATCCTAAGACCGTCATTGCAGATGAGGTCCCCTGTTGTTTCGTCGTACGACCCACCATGTGCAAGGAACCAATTTCTTGCTCTCAATTCCCACTCATCACGGAGTGGTTCAGGTACGATTCCTTTATCTAGCAGATCTTGCTCTTTCTTATCCCACTTTGGGATGGCAGTCTCATAGCCCCCTGGCCCCAGCTTGTGGTGATATTTCTTCTTGTTGGCATTTATCTTGTTCTTTTCTGATAATGCCTGTGCATCTTCTGACTCCTTGTACTCTTGAAATGCCTTCCAGTGATTCGCCTGCTTGGCTAGATACCCCTCGAATACTGGCACTTTCTTTGTCTTCAGATGGTTTTTCCATAGATTCTTCTTCCAGCTACAGAACAGTTCGGCCATCTTCTTTAGAGTACACTGCTTGACATTGGCCCTCAGTTTGTCTGCGGCATCTTCATTCTCACATTCTAGCAGGTTGAAATGTGACATGAGATCATTCCAAATATTATCTTTGTACCTTTCGCCGACATAGTCACTATCGGCTGCCCCTTTGCGCTTGTTCCACTCCTGAACGCTGATCGGGACGTGATCCCTAACGAGAACTCCGCATTGCTTCTTGAATGTGTCAGCAGCATTCTTAGGAAGCTTGGGTTCGCCCGTAGGCAATATCACCTCAAAGGTGTAATGCGTCCGTGCATCCAACTTTCTAGTCGGGCCTCGTTTCGTAGCTTTTCTCGATGTGGAGGCCTAAGAGGGAGAAGCATTCGTCAAATGAATGTATATGTATACAATATAGAGCTATCTCCAATATTTTTCACATATTACAAGTGATTGTCGAACTTCATATGTATACCTCGCCGGACTTTATTATTTCTTCACCGGCTTCTCCACCGGCTTTTCCATCAGTGGAGATATCACCTTCTCCGTCATTGGACCTATCTCCTTCCCCATCGGCTTCATCTTCGTGTCGCTCGACCTCCATTCCATATCCGGAGGGGTTTAGATATGACGACGGAGATTCAGCTGGTTCAACATCGGGGCCGTCTTTGATTATATCTTCGAGAAGTTCTTCCTCTTCGAGGTTCCTGATATGTGGCTCCATAGTTCTACAAAAAAGGATTCTCTTAACCTTTGTACCAAAAAATAATTATTCTATCAGGAACTCCGTTCCAAAACAACTTTAGTCCCGGGTCGTGGCTCCACCCAGGACTCCTAGATTTCTGCATAGTATTCAAAGTAGGAGTACTTTTCCAATTTGAGCATTCAATAAGCAAAACCAAATCGTAAAATAAAGTAGTATTCAAATTAGCATGCATTCAATTATAAGCAAATACATCATCTCTTTTGTCCGTACATCGTCGAATATTATCACTAATACTCCTCGAATACTATCATACATATAGCATCACTGATACATATAGAACCGTAGCGCCCGACGGGTATCGGCGCAGGCGGTGGACACCCAAAGAGAAGGAACCATCAAAGGATCATAGCTCCAGTGAGATCCCTGAAGAACCTTCCAGGTATACTCGAACCTCCCATCCAACGCAACCACGTAGCGACGGACGTGCTCATCCTCCTCGCTGACACGGTGACGTACCACCTCCGCGGTGTCCGGAAGCCTCGGCACTCTCACTGGCCCACGCGACCGCCACCAAACAAGGATCAGGTCAACGACGGGCTGGCTCCTCACCAACCTACGCCCCCCGGAAGGTAGCACCTCCCAATACCAGTCGGGCGGAGCCCAGTCCCGGACAGGGCCCCTCTGATCAAGCATGTGTCCTCCGCCAAGTCGACGACGAGGATGCGGGATACGCATCGTAAAATGAAGTAAAAAAATAAAGTAGTTCTATTAATTTTCTTGCTAAAAATAAACTATTAACACTTAAGCATATACAATAGCAAAATTAAACTATTAACACTTAAGCATATACAATAGCAAAATTAAGCAATAATCTAAGAAACACTATTAACACTTAAGCATATACACTATACAATATTTCTTCTTCTTGTAACCCTAAACTAATTTTTCCTCTTCTTCTATTTCTCCTCTTCTTCTACTTCTCCTCTCCTCCTCTTCTAATTTTCTCTCTTCTTCTACTTCTCCTCTTCTTCTATTTTTCCTCTTCTTCTCGTGTCCTCCTCTTCTTATTCTCCTTTTCTTCTTTTCTTCTCCTCCTCTTATTATTTTCCTTTTTCCTAATTATAAATATTACTAACCCTAATAATCTAGCACAAACCTAATAACAATAGGAATTAAATGAGCAAAAAATATTTTTCTTCTTTTCTTCCCTTTTTCTTCCTTTCATCTCCTTTTTCTTCCTTTCTTCTCCTTTTTCTTCTTTTCTTCTCCTTTTCTTGTATTCTTGTCATTTTTCTTCTTTTCTTCTACTGGCCGGAGTGTTGGGGAGGAGGGGGCGGGGGGCTTACCGGCCGGAGGTGTCGACGGCGCACGGCGAGGAGGACGGCGGCGCGCGGCAAGGAGGGCGGCGCGCGGCGAGGAGGACGGCGACGGTGAGGAGGACGACTGCGACAGCGAGGAGGACGGCAGGCGGCGGCGAGCAGGACAGCGGGCAGCTTGACGGCGTCGTCGAGTTCGTCGTTGTGCCGCGCCGGGCAGGAGAACGAGGAAGAAGGAGAGAAGGAAATGCGATATGGGTTGGAAATTTTCTAACTCCCGCTTATATAGGTGGATCTTTAGTCCCGGTTCGGGGCTCGATCCGGGACTAAAGACCCCTTTAGTCCCGGGTGGAGCCACGACCCAGGACTAAAGGCCCTTTTTCGGCAGACCAGAAGGCGGGAAGCAGGGGCCTTTAGTCCCGGTGCGGAGCTCCAACCGGGACTAAAGGGGGTCTTTAGTCCCGGGGCGTGGCTCCACCCAGGACTACAGCCCCTCCTCGGCTGCACGATAAATTTAGTCCCACCACGCCCAGCGAGGGGGACTAACACTTGTTTATAAGCCCCGTCGCAGCTTCTCCATCGAGCTCCTCTCTAAAGCAGGCTTACGGGCCTAAACTCACTCAAAATTGAAACTATATTCGAAATTATGGGAAAAATTCAACCTAAATTCAAAGTGAGTTCACTTTGAATTTAGATTGAATTTTCTCTATAAATTCTCATATAGTTTCAATTTTTTCAATTTTCATAATTAATAATTTTGACTATCCAAACTATTATCTATTTTGTTATTTTCAATTAAAAACTATGTTTATTAAAAATTCTTTTTGCATATTTGAGAATTTGACAAAACTATGATAATGAAAAGTGTTTGAAATTGAATAAATAATGCAAAACTATTTTCTATTTTCATAATTACTAATTTTGACTATCCAAACTATTATCTATTTTGTTATTTTCAATTAAAAACTATGTTTACTAAAAATTCTTTTTGCATATTTGAGAATTTGACAGAACTATGATAATGAAAAGTGTTTGAAATTGATTAAATAATGCAAAACTATTTTCTATTTTCAAAAGTAATTGTTTTGACTATCCAAACTATTATCTATTTTGTTATTTTCAATTAAAAACTATGTTTATTAAAATTCTTTTTGCATATTTTAGAATTTGACAAAACTATGATAATGAAAAGTGTTTGAAATTGAATAAATAATGCAAAACTATTTTCTATTTTCAAAAGTAATTATTTTGACTATCCAAACTATTAACTTATTTTTTTTAGGTAGTTGACCCTGAAATTGAAAAGCACTACAAATGAACTCTGAAAATGATGAAATTTTGCATGTTATCATCATTTCACCCACGTAGCATGTGTTAAAAATTTGAGAGGGCTACGACAAAAACTGGATGCACTTCGTGTACAAAACGGACAATCTCTCTCAAAGTATCAGCGTTTCGAACGAGAACTCATCTCTTACAAAGGGATTTCATTTTTTTGAACTTATTTGAACTCCATACTTTTTGTGTGTTCAAAATGCACCATTCAAAGGCACATCACAAAATTTCAACAATTTCTGACTTCATTTGGTATTCTTCGTGCATTTACTTATTTTTTTTGAGGTAGTTGACACTGAAATTGAAAAGCACTACAAATGAACTCTAAAAATGTTGAAATTTGGCATGCTATCATCATTTCACCCACATAGCATGTGTTAATAAGTTTAGAGGGCTACGACAAAAACTGCATGCACTTCGTGTACAAAACGGACAATCTCTCTCGAAGTATCAGCGTTTCGAACGAGAACTCATCTCTTACAAAGGGATTTCATTTTTTGAACTTATTTGAACTCCATACTTGTTGTGTGTTCAAAATGCACCATTCAAAGGCACATCACAAAATTTCAACAATTTCCGACTTCATTTGGTATTCTTCGTGCATTTACTTATTTTTTTTGAGCTAGTTGACCCTGAAATCGAAAAGCACTACAAATGACCTCTGAAAATGTTGAAATTTGGCATGCTATCATAATTTCACCCACATAGCATGTGTTAAAAAGTTGAGAGGGCTACGAAAAAAACTGGATGCACTTCGTGTACAAAACGGACAATCTCTCTCGAAGTATCAGCGTTTCGAACGAGAACGCATCTCTTATAAAGGGATTTCATTTTTTTGAACTTATTTGAACTCCATACTTTTTGTGTGTTCAAAATGCACCATTCAAAGGCACATCACAAAATTTCAACAATTTCTGACTTCATTTGGTATTCTTCGTGCATTTACTTATTTTTTTTAGCTAGTTGACCTTGAAATTAAAAAGCACTACAAATGAACTCTGAAAATGTTGAAATTTGGCATGCGATCATCATTTCACCCACATAGCATGTGTTAAAAAGTTTAGAGGGCTATGACAAAAACTGGATGCACTTCGTGTACAAAACGGACAATCTCTCTCGAAGTATCAGCGTTTCGAACGAGAACTCATCTCTTACAATGGGATTTAATTTTTTGAACTTATTTGAACTCCATACTTTTTGTGTGTTCAAAATGCACCATTCAAAGGCACATCACAAAATTTCAACAATTTCATATATGGTGGACACTAGCTCACCTATGGTATATGGTGGACATTTTTCTTCTCTCATATATGGTGGACACTAGCTCACCTGATTTTTCAACCGTCGATGATGGTCGCTACTCCTACTTCCCCTAGTGCATAACCAATATCTAGAACAAGGAGAAGAAGGAGAAACGACCCCCCACAACAACAGTCGACATTCTTCTTCTCTCATGTATGGTGGACACTCCCTCACCTGATTTTTCGACCGTTGATGATGGTCGCTACTCCTTCTTCCCCTAGTGCATAACAAATATCTAGCACAAAGAGAAGAAGGAGAAGCAACCCCCACAACAACAGTCGGAATTCTTCTTCTCTCGTGTATGGTGGACACTCCCTCACCTGATTTTTTGACCGTCGAGGATGGTCGCTATTCCTTCTTTCCCTAATGCATAACAAATATCTAGCACATGGAGAAGAAGGAAAAGCGACCCCCACAACAAAAGTGGTTCCGCGGCACGCCACGTGGTTCCGTTGCACGCCACGTGGTTCCGCTGCACGCCACGTGGGACTAATGGTCTTTCATTTTTGAATGACTGTTTTAATCAAAAACAGATCTGTTACAAAAGGGATTTTATTTTTTGAACTTACTTGAACTGAAGACTTTTTGTATATATATGTGGTCGAAATGCATGATACCATGATACCATGAAGTTAGATTGTACAAAGGGATTTCATTTTTTTGAACTTATTTGAACTCCATACTTTTTGTGTGTTCAAAATGCACCATTCAAAGGCACATCACAAAATTTCAACAATTTCATATATGGTGGACACTAGCTCACCTATGGTATATGGTGGACATTCTTCTTCTCTCATATATGGTGGACACTAGCTCACCTGATTTTTCAACCGTCGATGATGGTCGCTACTCCTACTTCCCCTTGTGCATAACCAATATCTAGCACAAGGAGAAGAAAGAGAAACGACCCCCCACAGCAACAGTCGACATTCTTCTTCTCTCATGTATGGTGGACACTCCCTCACCTGATTTTTCGACCGTCGATGATGGTCGCTACTCCTTCTTCCCCTAGTGCATAACAAATATCTAGCACAAAGAGAAGAAGGAGAAGCAACCCCCACAACAACAGTCGGAATTCTTCTTCTCTCGTGTATGGTGGACACTCCCTCACCTGATTTTTTGACCGTCGAGGATGGTCGCTATTCCTTCTTTCCCTAATGCATAACAAATATCTAGCACAAGGAGAAGAAGGAAAAGCGACCCCCACAACAAAAGTGGTTCCGCGGCATGCCACGTGGTTCCGTTGCACGCCACGTGGTTCCGCTGCACGCCACGTGGGACTAATGGTCTTTCATTTTTGAATGACTGTTTTAATCAAAAACAGATCTGTTACAAAAGGGATTTTATTTTTTGAACTTATTTGAACTGAAGACTTTTTGTATATATATGTGGTCGAAATGCATGATACCATGATACCATGAAGTTAGATTGTACAAAGGGATTTCATTTTTTTGTACTTATTTGAACTCCATACTTTTTGTGTGTTGAAAATGCACCATTCAAAGGCACATCACAAAATTTCAACAATTTCATATATGGTGGACACTAGCTCACCTATGGTATATGGTGGACATTCTTCTTCTCTCATATATGGTGGACACTAGCTCACCTGATTTTTCAACCGTCGATGATGGTCGCTACTCCTACTTCCCCTAGTGCATAACCAATATCTAGCACAAGGAGAAGAAGGAGAAACGACCCCCACAGCAACAGTCAACATTCTTCTTCTCTCATGTATGGTGGACACTCCCTCACCTGATTTTTCGACCGTCGATGATGGTCGCTACTCCTTCTTCCCCTAGTGCATAACAAATATCTAGCAAAAAGAGAAGAAGGAGAAGCAACCCCCACAACAATAGTCGGAATTCTTCCTCTCTCATGTATGGTGGACACTCCCTCACCTGATTTTTTGACCGTCGATGATGGTCGCTATTCCTTCTTTCCCTAATGCATAATAAATATCTAGCACAAGGACAAGAAGGAAAAGTGACCCCCACAACAAAAGTGGTTCTGCGGCACGCCACGTGGTTCCGCTGCACGCCACGTGGTTCCTCTACACTCCACGTGGGACTAATGGTCTTTCATTTTTAAATGACTGTTTTAATCAAAAACAGATCTGTTACAAAAGGGATTTCATTTTTTGAACTAATTTGAACTAAAGACTTTTTCTATATATATGTGGTCGAAATGCATGATACCATGAAGTTAGAAAGGGCTAAACCATTCAAAAGTGGCAAATGAAGTTAGAAAGGGCTAAACCATTCAAATTTGGAAACTATAATGGCACAAACAGAAACTAGACATATATAAATTGGTCCAAGCAGTACATGATACTAGTCCAAACAGTACATAATAATAGCTATCATAGATATATATATTCGAGGTGACGCTGGCCATAGTTTACGACTCGAATCAGAATGTCCACCTTATTTGAGGTGACGCTGGCCATAGTTGACGACTCGAATCTTGCGGTACAACTCGTATGAAACGTATGCTTCTTTTGCTGCATACTCAATGTTGATACGATCAAGTGGGGCCTTCTCCCAAAGTTTGTGCTGAGACTTTGGGAAATTGGTCTTCATATCACCATATTCCTCGTTGATCAGGGCAACTGTCATATGAGCCATCAAAGTCCTGACATGTCGAAGCCTGAATACCGTTTGGAGATCAATGAGGCAACCAGTTGGTATCTCAATACCGAAGCTGTACCTCATCTTCAGCTTGTCGTTCGTTATGTCAACGGTAGCAAAAGTGATACCGCTGGGAAGGAAGTCCATGAGTTCTGGACAATGCTTGTCTCTACTGCAACAGAAACAAATTAAAATGGAACAAATGTTACATACTGCTGCAATAAGGAAACATATTTCACTACAGCTAAAGAGAAAATTATCTTTAGGATTCAAATAGAACATATAAAATGGAACCTAGAGAGATCATTATAGCTATCCAATGGAACCTAGAGAGATCACTAGCTATATGCAATTTTCATGACTATGACATATCATATTGCTATCCAATGGAACCTAGAGAGATCACTGGCTATATGCATTTTTCATAACCTTGCATCAAAGAACACCGCATAAAATTGTATCATTACAACTATGATTTCAATGGAACATATTGAACCAATCAGATTTTTCAGATTGTGGAACACTATTCCAATCAGATTGTGTTCCCTTCAACTAGTCAAAATTGTTTCACTACAACTATTTGAAGCGAACCAACTATGATTCCAACGGAACGTATTAAACACTAGTTGATTCTAATACGATTTTTCAGATTATGGAACACTATTCCAATCAGATTGTGTTCCCCTTCAACTAATCAAAATTGTTTCACTACAACTATTTGAAGGGAACCAACTATGATTGAAACAAATAAACTTACAATGTCATTACCTTGGATCAAAGAAAGCCTCAAAACTTACCTCACCCATTGGAAGATCAAGACATGGTGTGCGAAGCATAGTTGGATGACGGCAACACCGCGCTGATCGGCCGTGTACTCCAGATCAAGCCCCAAGAACTTCTCATGATCCATTGCGGCGTCAAGCCATCGTTCCTTCAACTGTTCAAGAAAATACGGCATCTCCCTGCTCTCGTTCGTGTACACGACATCGAGCATGGTCGTGCCATGTGCGAGCACCTCTCCAAAGCGAGTTGGCATGGTGGAAGAAGAGAAGGGAAGAAGAGAGGAGAAGAACATAGAGCGAGAGCGAGAGAGAAGAAGAAACAGAGAAATGGCGACTCTGCTTCGGTTCGTGCTTTTCATCCCCCGAAACGACGCAGGATGCAAACCGTTTGGGCCTTTAGTCCCGGGTTGAGCCACCAACCGGGACTAAAGAGGTATACCAACAGTTTCCACCACTACGGCAGGCCACGTGTTAGGACTTTAGTCCCAGGTTGAGCCACCAACCGGGACTAAAGGGGGATACGAACGGTTTCCACCACCACTGCCCACCGCGTAGCCCTTTAGTCCCGGTTTCGGACACAAATCAGGACTAAAGGCTCCTTACGGGCCGGGACTAAAGCCTCGAGGGAGGCATTGAGAATTGGGGCGACGTGACCGGGCCTTTAGTCCCGGCCCAGAGGCAGGCCGGGACTAAAGGGTTCCGGCCAATGGCCCGTTTTCCACTAGTGTTAATAGAAGGTGGTCAGTGTGAAAAATTACTTTGGAATCAACAATATAGGATCTAAACTTATCGCAAGAAAACACTACCGCTAAAAATTCCTTTTCAGTTGTAGCGCAGTTTCTTTGAGAACTGTCTAGAGTTTTACTAGCGTAATGGATGACATTTCATTCCCTACCAACTATTTGCCCTAGAACAGCACCAACAACATAATCACTCGCATCACACACTCAGGTGGTTGAACAACATGTGAAGTGATCAAGGCTCTATTAAGAATTTCAAATGATTCTACACAATCATCATCAAAAATGAATGGAACATATTTTGCAAAAGATAAGTGAGAGGCTTACAAATCTTTGAGAAGTCTTTAATAAATCTCTTATAGAAACCAGCATGACCAAGGAAACTTCTTATACCTTTGATATCTGTTGGACACGACATTTTTTCAATAACATTAACTTTAGCTTTATCAACTTCAATACCTCTTTCGGAGATTTTGTGTCCCAAGACAATGCCTTCATTAACCATAAAATGGCACTTCTCTGCAAAACTCGATCAAGGTTGCTTAAGCAATCATCAGAAGAAGTTCCATAAACGGAAAAATCATCCATGAAAACCTCAACAATCAATTCACAAAAGTCAGAGAATATAGCCATCTTACATTATTAAAAGGTAGCAGGTGCATTGCATAAAACAAAAGGCATACATCTATAAGCCAAGGTACCGAAAGGGCAAGTAAAAGTGGTCTCCTCTTGATCCTCTTTCGACACAGGTATTTTAGAGAAACGAGAATAGCCGTCTAGAAAGCAAAATGTGTATGTTTGGATAGTCCTTCTAACATTTGGTCAATAAAGGTAGCAGGTAATCATCTTTTCTAGTAGATTTATTTAATTTCCTAAAATGAGTTATATTCTATATCCGGTGACAATTCTTTGCAGGATCAATTCATTTTTATCATTAGGAACAACGATAATACCTCCCTTTTTAGGTACACAATGAATGGTACTAACCCATCTACTATCAGCAATAGGATAAATTATACATGCATCCATAAGCTTTAGTATTTAATTTCTTATCACTTCCTTCATTTCAGGATTTAATCGTCGTTGATGATCAACAACTGGTTTAGCAATAGTCTCCATATTGATTTTGTATTGACATAGAGTGGGACTAATACCCTTAAGATCATCAAGAGTATATCCAATAGCGGCACGGTGCTTCCTCAAAGTTTTCAGTAATCTCTTTTCTCCATGCTCTAAAAGGTTAGCACTAATAATAATAGGGTATATGTTTTTTTCATCAAGATAAGCATAGTTCAGAGTATCAGGTAATTGTTTAAGCTCAAACACGGGATCACCCTTGGGTGGAGGAGGAGCCCCAAGTATTTCAATAGGTAGGTTGTGTTTCAAAATAGGCTGTTGATCAAACAAAATCTTATCTATTTCATTCTTTATATTCATATGCATATCATTTTCATGGTCTAGTAAATATTGCTCTAAGGGATCAGTAGGAGACACAACGAAATAAATCGAGACCAATAATTTCATCTTTACTAGGAAATTCTTTGTCATGGGGTTGTCTACAAAATTTAGAGAAATTGAAATCATGAGACACATCCCCAAAACTTACAGTATCAGTTTCTTTCTCACAATCAATCTTAGCATTAACAGTATTCAAGAAGGGTCTACCGAATATAATGGGACAATAATCATCTTATGGGGAACCAAGAACAAGAAAATCAGTAGGATCCTTTATTTCCCACATAAGACTTCAACATCTCTAACAATCCCAATTGGTGCAATAGTATCTCTATTAGCAAGCTTGATGGTAACATCAATTTCTTCTAATTCAGTTGGTGCAATATCATTCATAATTTCTTGGTATAAGGTATAGGGAATTGCACTCACACTAGCACCCACATCACATAAGCCACGATAATAATGATCTCCTATTTTAACAGAAACAATAGGCATGCCAACAATAGGTCTATGTTTACCTTTAGTATCAGGTCTAGCAATTCTAGCAGCTTCATCACAAAAAGGAATGACATTCCCATCAATATTATCAACCAAGAGATCTCTAACCATAGCAATATTAGGTTCAACTTTAGTTTGTTCAGGAGGTACAGGTGTTCTAGCACAACTCTTGGGAACCACATTTCAAGCTTTAGCATGTTCCTTTATGCTAACGGGAAAGGGTGGTTTCTCAATATAAGCACTAGGAATAACAGGATCACCATTATAAATAATAGTTTCTTATTCAACTTTAATAGGTTCAACCACTTTAACTTCTATGGGAGGATGATATTTAAATCACTTCTCCTTGGGGAGATCAACATGAGTATCAAAAGATTCACAGAATGAAGCTACTACCTCAGAGTCAAGTCCATATTTAGTGCTAAAATCATGAAAAGCATAGGTGACTATAAAGGATTTAACACAATAGAAATTAAGGCTTATACCTGACTCATTACCTTCGTCGACTTCCCAATCTTCCGAGTTGCGTTTAATTCTTTCCAATAAGTCCCATTTGAATACAATATCTTTCTTCATAAAGGAACCAACACAAGAAGTATCGAGCATAGATTGATCATTACGAGAGAGCCGAGCATAAAAAATCTGAAGAATTATTTCTCTCGGAAGCTCATGATTGGGGCATGAATATAACATTAACTTAACCTTCCCCCAAGCTTGAGCGATTCTTTCTCCTTCACAAGGCTAAAAATTATAAATATGATTCCGATCACGATGAACCAGATGCATAGGATAAAACTGTTGACGAAATTCCAATTTCAATTGTTGTAGTTCCATGATCCAATATCATCACATAGCCTATACCACGTCAATGCCTTCTACTGCAAACATAAAGGAAATACCTTCTTCTTGACATCATCCTCGGGAAGACCTGCAAGCTTAAAAAATCCACAAACTTCATCCACATATATTAGATGCAAATCAGGATGTAGTGTTCCATCTCCTGCATAAGGATTAGCTAGCAGTTTTTCTATCATACCCGAAGGGATTTCATAATAAATATTTTCAGCAAGTGCAGAAGGTTGAGGAGTATCTCTTTGTGCTTCCGGTCGGGGTGAAGATACCACGAACAAGCCCCTCAAAGGATTATTTTCCGTAGTGACAACTGATAGTAAAGGCACTTCACTCCCCGACAACGGTGCCAGAAAATATTTTTGATGACCCACAAGTGTAGGGGATCTATAATATTCCTTTCGATAAGCAAGAGTGTCGAACCCAACGAGGAACTAAAGGAAATGACAAGCAGTTTTCAGTAAGGTATTCTCTGCAAGCACTGAAATTATCGTTAACAAATAGTTTTGTGATAAGGTAATTCATAATGGGTAGCAAGTAACAAATGTAACAAAGGTGCATCAAGGTGTCCCAATCCTTTTTGTAGCCAAGGACAAGCCTGGACTAACTCTTATATAATGCAAAGTGCTTCCGAGGACACATGGGAATTTCTATGAAGCTAGTTTTCATCATGCTCATATGATTCGCGTTTGTTACTTTGATAATTTGGTATGTGGGTGGACCGGTGCTTGGGTGCTACCCTTACTTGGACAAACATCCCACTTATGATTAACCTATCTTGCAAGAATCCGCAACTACGAAAGAAGAATTAAGATAAATCTAACCATAGAATGAAACATATGGATCCAAATCAGCCCCTTACAAAGCAACGCATAAACTAGGGTTTAAGCTTTTATCATTGTAGCAACCCATCATCTACTTACTAGTTCCCAATGCCTTCCCCTAGGCCCAAATAATGGTGAAGTGTCATGTAGTCGACGTTCACATGACACCACTAGAGGAGAGACAACATACATCTCATCAAAATATTGAATGAATACCAAATTCGTGTGATTACTTATAACAATACTTATCCCATGTCCTCAGGAACAAACATTATTACTCACAAAGCATATACATGTGCATAATCAGAGGAATACTAATAATATAAGGATCTGAACAGATGATATTCCACGAAGTAAACCAACTAGCATCAACTACAAGGAGTAATCAACACTACCAGCAACCTACATGTACCAATCTGAGGTTTTGAGACAAAGATCGGATACAAGATATGAACTAGGGATTGCAGAGGAAATGGTGCAGATGAAGATGTTGGTGGAGATTGACCCCCTCTTGAGAGGATCGTCAGTGATGACGATGGCTTTGATTTCCCCCTCCGGGAGGGAAGTTTCCCCAGCAGAATAGCTCTGTTTGAACTCTAGATTGGTTCTGTCGATGTTCCGCCTCGAGATGGCGGCGCTTTGTCCCGAAAGTTCTGATATAATTTTTTTCAGGTCAAAACCCTTCATATAGCAGAAGATGGGAACCGGAGGCCTGCCAGGGGGCCCACAAGCCTACATGGCGCGCCCAGGGGGTAGGTCGCGCCCTTGGCTTGTGGCCTCCTGGTGGGTCCCATGATGTATTTCTCTTGCCCACTATTTTTTATATATTGCAAAATAATTCTCTGTAGTTTTTTAGGACTTTTGGAGCTGTGTAGAATAGGTCTCTCAGATTTTCTCCTTTTCCGGTCCAGAATTCTAGCTACCGGCATTCTCCCTGTTCATGTAAACCTTGTAAAATAAGAGACAAAAGGCATAAGTATTGTATCATAATGTGTATTAACAGCCAATAATGCAACAAATATCGATATAAAAGCATGATGCAAAATGGACGTTGTCGGCGTTTTGGGAATTGGTGTACCCAGACCTGCCTGCCTGCGGCCCAGCGCTGGCCCACTTCATCGACCATAAACCTACAGGCCCGGCATCAGTCACGCAAGGCCGTCGCGAGGGACCAAGCCTCGCGAGGAGGAAGAATATAAAGACAAGCAGGGAGCCTCCTCAGGACCCCTCCGAAGTGGTGGATATTCCGAGGCGAGACCCAACCTCAGGAGAAGGGTGACGTGGGGGAAGGACAGGCAAGTAGCAGACAACGCAGGTTCCCAAGGCATCTCCTAAAGGTTTCCTTTCCGGTGCAAACAGGCCGCCGATACATCCATTTTGCATCATGCTTTTATGTAGATATTTATCGCTTCTTGAGCTGTTATTTCAAACGCTGTAAAAATCAACGATGATTTTTTTCTGGATTTATAAAAAATACTGGGCCGAAGAAGCGCCAGAGGGGCGCCAGCAGGTGGCCACAAGCCTGCTAGGCGCGGGCACCCCCCTGGCCGCGCCTGGGGGGCTTGTGGGCAGCCTGTTGGCCAACTGGCCCCCCTCTTCTGCTATATCAACGATTTCATCCAGAAAAAAAATCAGGGAGGAGCTTTTTCGTGGATTCGCCACCACCACGAGGCAGAACTTGAGCACAACCAATCTAGAGCTCCGGTAGGACGATCCTGTAGGGGAAACTTCCCTCCCGGAGGGGGAAATCGTCGCCATCGTCATCACCAACACTCCTATCATCAGAGGGGACTCTTCACCATCAACATCTTCATCAGCACCATCTCATCTCCAAACCGTAGTTCAACACTTGTAACCAATCTCCGTCTCGCGACTCCGATTGGTACTTGTAAGGTTGCTAGTAGTGTTAATTACTCCTTGTAGTTGATTCTAGTTGGATTACTTGGTGGAAGAGTTTAAGTTCAGACCCTTGATGCTACTCATTACCTGTCTGGTCATGAATATGATTATGAGTTGTGAGTAGTTACTTTTCTTCCTGAGGACATGCGATAGGTCATGCTAATAGTAGTCATGTGAATTTGGTATTCGTTCGATATTTTGATGTGTTGTATGTAGTTTTTCCTCTAGTGGTGTTATGTGAACGTCGACTACATAACACTTCACCATTATTTGGGCCTAGAGGAAGGCATTGGGAAGCAGTAAGTAGATGATGGGTTGGTAGAGTGATAGAAGCTTAAACCCTAGTTTATGCATTCCTTCGTAAGGGGCTGATTTGGATCCACTAGTTAAATGCTATGGTTAGACTTTGTCTTAATTCTTCTTTCATCGTTGCGGATGCCTGCGGGAGGGGTTAATCATAAGTGGGATGCTTTTCCAAGTAAGGACCGTACCCAAGCGCCGGTCCACCCACTTATCAAACTATCAAAGTAACGAACGCGAATCATATGAACATGATGAAAACTAGCATGACAGAAATTCCCGTGTGTCCTCGGGAGCGTTTTTCCTCCTATAATACTTTGTCCAGGCTTGTCCCTTGCTACAAAAGGGATTGGGCCACTTTGCTGCACCGTTGCTACTTTTTTTACTTGTTGCTTGCTACGAATCATCTCGCCACACAATCACTTGTTACCGATAATTTCAGTGCTTGCAGATTTTACCTTGCTGAAAACCACTTGTCAGATCCTTCTGCTCCTCGTTGGGTTCGACACTCTTACTTATCGAAAGGACTATGATTGATCCCCTATACTTGTGGGTCATCAAGACTCTTTTCTTGCGCCGTTGCCGGGGAGTGAAGCGCCTTTGGTAAGTGGAACATGGTAAGGAAACATTCATATAATGTGCTGAAATTTATTGTCACTTGTCTCTATGGAAACTAATCCTTTGAGGGGCTTGTTCGGGGTATCTTCACCTCAAATGGAAGCACAAATAGTTTCTCCTCAACCTGCTGCACCTACTGAAAATATTTGCTTTGAATTTCCATCGGGTATGCTTGAGAAACTGCTGGCTAATCCTGTTACAGGAGATGGAACATCACAGCCACACTTCCATCTAATCTATATAGATTAAGTTTGTGGTTTATTTAAGCTTGGAGGTTTGCCCGAGGATGAGGTCAAGAAGAAGGTCTTTCCTTTATCTTTGAATGATAAGGCGTTGACATGGTATAGGCTATGTGATGATACTGGATCATGGGACTACAATCGGTAGAAATTGGAATTTCATTAGAAGTTTTATCCTATGCATTTAGTACATAGTGATCGGAATTATATTTATAATTTTTGGCCTCGTGATAGAGAAAGCATCGCTCAAGCTTGGGGAGGCTTAAATCAATGTTATATTCATGCCCCAATCATGAGCTCTCGAGAGAAATTATCATTCAGAACTTCTATGCTCGGCTTTCTCATGATGATCGGACCATGCTTGACACTTCTTGTACCGGTTCTTTTATGAAGAGAGATATTGACTTCAAATGGAATTTATTGGAGAGAATTAAACGCAACTCTGAATATTGGGAGCTTCAAGATGGTAAGGAGTCAGGTATGAATTTCACGTTTGATTGCGTTAAATCCTTTGTTGAAACAAACACTTTTTGTGACTTTAGCGCTAAGTATGGACTTGACTCTGAGATAGTAGCTTCACTGTGTGAATCCTTTGCTACTCATATTGACCTCCCCAAAGAGAAGTGGTTTAAATATCATCCTCCTTTATAAGTCAATGTAGTTAAACCCAATCATGTTGAAGAGAGAGTCATTGCCTATAATGATCCTGTTGTTCTCAGTGCTTACATTGAGAAACCACCTTTCCCTGTTAGGATAAAGGATCATTCTAAAGCTTCAACTATGATATGTAGAGGCTACATTAGAACACCTACACTCCCTGAGCAAATTAGAGTTGAACCTAGCATTGCTATTATCAAAGATCTTCTGTCTGACGATGTTGAGGGACATGATATTCACTTTTGTGAAGATGCTGCTAGAATTGCTAAACCTCACGCTAGAGACAAACATAGGCCTGTTGTTGGCACGCCTATTGTTTCTGTTAAGATAGGAGATCATTGTTATCATGGTTTATGTGACGTGGGTGATAGTGTTAGTGCAATACCTCAATCCTTATATGATGAAATCAAAGATGAGATTGCACCTGTTGAGATAGAACCCATTGATGTCACTATTCAGCTTGCCAATAGAGATACTATCTGCCCTGTGGGAATTGTTAGGGATGTTGAAGTCTTGTGTGGTAAAATGAAGTATCCTGCTGATTTCCTCGTTCTTGCTACCGCAGAAGATAGATTCTGTCCCATCAAATTTGGTAGACCTTTTCTCAATATTGTCAATGCTCATATTGATTGTGAGAAGAAAACTGTCACTGTTGGCTTTGAAGGTGTGTCACATGAGTTCAATTTCTCCAAGTTTGGTAGACAACCTCATGAAAAAGAGTTACCTAGTAAGGATGAAACTATTCCCCTAGATTCTATTGCCATGCCTCCTACTGATCCCTTAGAGCAATACTTGCTTGAGCACGAAAATGATATGCATATGGATGAAAGGGATGAAATAGATAGAGTTGTCTTAGAACAATATCCTATCCTTAAGAATAACTTGCCTGTTGAACTGCTTGGGGATCCACCCCCACCAAAGGGTGATCCTGTGTTCGAGCTTAAACAGTTGCCTGATACTCTTAAGTATGCTTATCTTGATGAAAAAGAGATATATCATGTTATAATTAGTGTTAGCCTCTCAGAGCATGAAGAAAAGAAGTTACTAAAAACTCTGAGAAAGCACCGTGCTGCTATTGGATATACTCTTGATGATCTTAAGGGCATTAGTCCCACTCTATGCCAGCACAAGATTAAAACTGATCCTGATTTCAAACCAGTTGTTGATCATCAAAGGAGATTAAATCCTAAGATGAAAGTAGTAAGAAAAGAAATACTAAAGCTCCTGGAAGCGGGTATCATCTATCCTGTTGCTCATAGTGATTGGGTGAGTCCGGTGCATTGCGTCCCTAAGAAGGGAGGCATTACCGTTGTCCCTAATGATAAGGATGAATTGATCCCAGAGAGGATTATTACTGGCTATAGGATGGTGATTGATTTTAGGAAATTGAAGAAAGACACTAGGAAAGATCATTACCCTTTGCGTTTTTATCGACCAAATGCTAGAACGACTGTCTAAACACACACACTTCTGCGTTCTAGACGGTTATTCTGGTTTCTCCCAAATACCAGTTGCACAATCTGATCAGGAGAAAACCACCTTCACCTGCCCTTTTGGTACCTTTGCTTATAGACGTATGCCTTTTGGCTTATGTAATGCACCTGCCACCTTTCAAAGATGTATGATGGCTATATTCTCTGACTTTTGTGAAAGTATTGTTGAGGTTTTCAGGGATGACTTCTCCATTTACGGGTCTTCCTTTGACGATTGCCTCAGCAACCTTGATCGATTCTTGCACAGATGTAAAGATACTAATATTGTCTTGAATTGGGAGAAGTGCCACTTTATGGTTACTGAAGGCATTGTCTTAGGACATAAAATTTCTAAAAGAGGTATTGAAGTCGATAAGGCTAAGGTTGATGCAATCGAGAAAATGCCATACCCCACAGATATCAAAGGTATAAGAAGTTTCCTTGGTCATGCTGGTTTCTATAGAAGGTTCATTAAAGACTTCTCTAAGATTTCTAGGCCTCTTACCAATCTCTTGCAAAAGGATATTCCTTTTGTTTTTGACGATGATTGTGAGGAAGCCTTCGAAATACTTAAGAGGGCTTTGATAACCGCACCTATTGTTCAACCACCTGATTGGAACCTACCTTTTGAAATCATGTTGTTGGTGTTGTCCTAGGGCAAAGAGTTGATAAGAAGTTGAATGTTATTCACTATGCTAGTAAAACTCTAGACAATGCCCAAACAAACTATGCTACTACAGAGAAGGAATTATTTGCAGTCGTGTTTGCATGTGAGAAGTTCAGGTCTTAGATAGTTGATTCCAAAGTCCCTATTCACACTGATCATGCTGCTATTAGGTACCTCATGGAGAAGAAATACGCTAAACCTAGACTTATCAGATGGGTTCTCTTTCTATAAGAATTTGATTTTCACGTTGTCGACAGGAAGGGTGCTGATAACCCAGTAGCAGATAACTTGCCTAGGTTTGAGAACGTTCTTGATGACCCACAACCTATTGATGATAGCTTTCCTGATGAGCAACTTAATGTCATCAATGCTTCACGTAGTGCACCGTGGTATGCTGATTATGCAAACTATATCGTTGCCAAATATGTACCACCTAGTTTCACATACCAGCAAAAGAAGAAATTCTTCTTTGACTTGAGACATTACTTTTGGGATGATCCTCACCTTTATAAGGAAGGAGTAGATGGTGTTATTAGACGTTGTGTACCTGAACATGAACAGGGATAGATCCTACAGAAGTGTCACTCCGAGGCCTACGGAGGACACCATGCAGGAGATAGAATTGCACACAAGGTATTGCAATCAGGTTTCTATTGGTCAACTCTCTTCAAGGATGCCCGTAAGTTTGTCTTGTCTTGTGACGAATGTCAAAGAGTAGGTAATATTGGTAAACATCAGGAAATGCCTATGAACTATTCACTTGTCATTGAACCATTTGATGTTTGGGGCATTGATTATATGGGACCATTTCCAAAATCCAACGGGTATACACACATCTTAGTTGCTGTTGATTATGTCACTAAGTGGGTAGAAGCTATCCCCACTAGTAGTGTTGATCACAACACCTCTATCAGGATGCTTAAAGAAGTTATTTTCCCTAGATTTGGAGTTCCTAGATATCTAATGACCGACGGTGGTTCACATTTCATTCATGGTGCTTTCCATAAAACGCTTGCTAAGAATGATGTCAACCATAGAATTGTGTCCCCGTATCACCCTCAGTCAAGTGGTCAAGTAGAGCTAAGCAATAGAGAGATTAAACTAATTCTACAGAAGACTGTCAACACGTCTAGAAAGAATTGGTCTAAGAAGCTCAATGATGCATTGTGGGCTTATATAACTGCCTATAAGAATCCCATGGGCATGTCACCGTTCAAAATGGTGTACGGTAAAGCATGTCATTTACCTCTTGAGCTAGAGCATAAAGATTATTGGGCAATCAAAGAGTTCAACTTTGATTTCAAACTTGCCGGTGAGAAGAGGTTATCTGGCATTAGCTCGCTTCATGAATGGAGAACTCAGGCATATGAGAAAGCCAAGTTGTTTAAAGAGAAGGTTAAGAAGTGGCATGATAAGAGGATACAAAAGCGTGAGTTCAATGTAGGTGATTATGTCTTGCTATATAACTCTCGTTTAAGATTCTTTGCAGGCAAGCTTCTCTCTAAATGGGAAGGTCCCTATGTTGTTGAGGAAGTATATCGTTCCGGTGCTATCAAGATTAACAACACGGAAGGTAATTGTCCGAGAGTTGTAAATGGGCAGAGAATCAAGCATTATATCTCAGGTACTCCCATAAAGGTTGAAAGCAATATCATCAATACCATAACTCCGGAAGAATACCTAAGGGACAATTATCAGCCTGTTTCAGACTCTAAAAATGAAAAGGTATGTGATTCGGTAAGAAATAGACTCCAAAACTTTTCGAGTAGGAAATTTTCTCCGTTTTGGAATATTAGAAAAAATACAAAAATTGGAAGTAGTCCGGAAAGTGCGCGAGGAGGCGACAAGCCTGCCAGGCACGGGCCCACCACCTGGCCACGCCTGGGGGGCTTGTGGCCACCTCGTGCGCCTCCCGAACTCCCTTTTCGTGCGGAGTACTCCTTCTGGTCTGGAAAAAATCAATATATATTCTCCCGCTGTCGGGACCCCGATCCTAAGTCATAGGAAACCAGCCTGTAACACATCGCATCTCTTTGCGGTCTCACGCACGGTTATCTCCACGGCTGCAGCCTTACCTTAGCCGGGACCGTTTGCGTCTTTGGCCACACGTATGCAATAGTGTCGCTAGCATTCCAATGTCAAAGAACCCGGATCGACATGTCTAGTCACAAACCAAAGTGGCAGTACCGCACAAGGACAGGCATACATGACCCAACAAAGCAGGTGTCGGTCACCAGCGAGTGTAGACGAGTCGTAGCAAGCTACAGGGACTCCATTACATAGCAGCTAAGAAGGACACATGCCGGTCAACCAATGTGTTCGGAGCAGTAGCGAACGACCAAGGCTCGTTGGATCACAAAGGGGCATTTCCTTGTAAGGAGTGCTACTAAAGTTCACGACTAGGTAAGCGAACCCCATACATATCAAGTACGACACACGTACGCATGGCATACCGATATGTATAGATACATCGATGGCATCACAACATAACCACAAACATACAAGCTTTATTTAAGAGGCTCAAAAGAGCCACACACATAATATTACACATTAAGGGTCTCACGACCCATAATAGCAGTCATTCAGTTACAAGCCAGCAGAAGAGTTTAAACTGTCTGAGTACAGACAGGGCAACTAGAAGGCACATGGCCTGACTATACTACAGATCCAATGTAGGGCCAGATCGTAGCTGGGACACCAGCTACTCGTCGTCGTCGATGTCTACGAAGAACCCTCCATTAGGGTCATTAGCAACCTCTGCAACATTTATTAAACAAACATGAGTACGAAGGTACTCAGCAAGACTTTAGAACAACTAACTACTCATGCAAAGTATCAATAAGGTATTGTGGGGTTTCATGCGGAAAGCCAGCATTTGACTCGTGGCTAAACAACTTGCATTTTTAAATAATTTTGACAACTTGATTTCTCGCACACGAGTCCACTAACACCACAACAATACACCATCGTGGAATCATTCCGTCTCCATATGGAAATGCCGTCCACGATACTCACGCTTATCTTGGCAATTTTATGAGTAGCCAATGAAGTTATCTATGAACAACATATGTCTCCAAGTAGTCCATATCCGCGGACGCGGCTATTCGAATAGATCATAACCCTGCAGGGGTGTACTTTGTCACACATGCTCTCGCCACTTATCGCCATGTGCACGTCATGCACCTCGGCAACCTTCAAGCGGAAGCCCAGCGAGGGAGTCGGCCACGACCGTTAACCACACTAGTACCTAGTCCAGGTTTATCGCCTATCTGAGAGTAACCCATATGGAAGTCCGGCCGAGGTTTCCGCCACGGCCTCAAAAGATGTGCGCAGGGTTCCCAAGCCCACCATCCGGGTGCCACTTGGTACACTGTGCCACTGCCTACCGCATCATAGCCCACCTCTCAGGTCAGCACTATGCACGACATCCAGCATGACTATAAACACCAGAAACTACTTCCAACTCCTAGACCGGGTACTAAGCGATTAATAGGCCGAGCGGGGTCATATTTCAGGGCCCAACATGTGGTGGTATCTAGTCTTGGATTACATACACGGAACTCAGTTCCTAAGGACGGTTCCAATGAAACAACCCGCCATGTACTCCTACACAGCCTTTCACCGCTACCTTTACCAAATCAGGTTCAACACACAATCTTTGCCTACCGAACACATTCTCACAATTCTGTTCATCTCCCAGATGACAGACCATACACAACTCTAAGCATAGCATGCATAGCAGGATAAGGCACATCATGGCTCACAACTACCAGGTATGCTAGGTTGCAAGGTTCGGCTATTTACTGTGACAAGGACAGGTCATGCAAAGGAAGTGGGTTCAACTAACGTGGCAAAAGCAGTTGAAGCATTTGATCCTAATGCAATAAACAAGTGCAGAAGCAAGAACATGGGATTTATCGGGATGATCAAAATGGTTGCTTGCCTTGTTGCGCAGAGGAGTGACAATATCCGTCAGACGGATATTCGGTGGAATCCGGGGGTGCGCAGCCTACCGAAATGAATGACAACAATCAATAACAATCATATGCAAACAAGATGATGCATGAGCATGGCATGAGAATGCAAGGTGATAAACTAATATAGCTAGCATGTATTAGGTTTGATGTTGATTTGAACAAATTCAAATATCACTTCAAACGAGGTATTCTCGGATACCGCTTTAATTGATTCGACCTGATGCTTAGATCAACTTGAGGTTTACATGCATGGGATGACATGTTAAGTTGCTGGTTTGTAATTAGAACAGTGTTTGATCATGTCATTCATAAAGAAATTTAAATATTTTCCATATTCCATTTATAAAATATTTATAAGAATTGACTTATTCATTAATCTACATATTTGGGTTCTGTAACTTTTTCAAACATGATTGAAAATAGCATATTCAGATTCCTTGAATTTTTCTGATACTTTTTCATATATAACATAATTTCATTGGAGTTACAGATTAGTTTCTATGAATTTTTGAAGTTTTAAACATTTCTGGAATTATTTTTATACTGGAAAATACTTTTACTGCATCACCATGACATCAGCAGGTCCATCTCGCCGTTGAAAGTCAAACCTGACTAGTGGGACCCACTGGTCAGTGTCTCTGGTCAATTTTAGATTAGGATTAATCTTATTTAGTTAATTAAACTCACTGGACCCACATGTCAGTGTCTTATTAATTTATCTGATTTATTTTTATTATCTCTAAACTATCCAGAGGCTGGCCCCACACGTCAGTGGCTCTGGCCAGCTGAGATCCACCGGCGGCGAGGTCGTCCTCGCCGGCGGGGAGCATCCGGCGAGCACCAGAACATTGGGGGGGGGGCTCGGAAACTCGTCTCCGACGGCCAAACTCATGGCAGAGACCACGGGAAGAACGGCCACTCGACGGCGCGCACGATGGGACAAGCCCCAGGGGCTGGGGTGGCCGGAATCAACGCCGGCGACGAGCTTGGCGGCGACCAAGTTCGGCCATCGTCGAAGCCATCAAATACGGGGTCAAAACGCTCGGGGCTGGGCACCTAACGCATCTACATGATGTCCTGAGGCTGTTGGTGGCCTCAGACGGACCAACCCGTCACCGGAGGGCTACCGGCGACGAGCGGCAGCGGCGGTCCTCGTCGTGCTCCGATGGAACTAAGCCTAGAGGAGGGGATCAACGGGGAGAGCTCAGGGGAAATGACCGCATGCTCATGGGGAGTGCAGTGGTGGCGCTAGTTTGCTCGGGGACGGACTGGGGAGGGAGAACGTCGGCGGCGATCTTTGGTAACCCGAGGAAGAAGACGACAGCTGCTCGTCGTTTCACTGCATCTCAGCGTCGGGCTCGGGGCTAGGAAGATTCAGGGGGATGCGGCGAAGCTAATGCGCGGCTCAGAAGGGAGAAGGGGCGGCTAGATCGACGGCGAGCTCAAGCTCTGCTCGGGCTCCAATGTCGGCAGAAGGAGGGAGGAGAGATCCGAGAGGAGGAGGGAACTGGCGCTGGGAATGGATAGCCACAGGCTCGGGGAGCTTATCCCCGAGCTTGCCAGCACGAGGCAGCGGCCAGGCTGGCGCACAGGTGCGTGGCCGCGCCAGAGTACGCGGCGGCCACCTCCTGCTCCTACTGGCGAGGTGGGAGACGACCATAGGAGATGGGCTGGGCCAGCTAGGCGACAGGTAAGAGTTTTCCACTTTCTTTCTGTTTTTGTTTCTGTTTTGCTATTTCACTGATTTTCTATTTATTTCAACTCCCAAATAAATTGTAAAAACTATGTTGAGCACCCTAGAATATTTGTTGGAATAATTCCAACCATTCCTAAAGTTTTCAACATTTTTGAAAGTATAAAGTTTCTAATTTCAAATTTAAAACTTGAAACCACTAGCTTTTTGCACTTAAGTAAAATGCTTAAAATGTCAAGAAAATGGTTTTCTTCATTGCTCATTTACTTTCATGATTTATCAGAAAGTTTGAACATTTCTTGAGGCCATTTTGGATTCATTGATTTTAACTAGTTTGAGATTTCCTTTATTTAAAGAAGTGGCTAGGGTTTGAGTTTTTCCTTCACCTCTTTCTTTGATCTTGTTGAAAATTTCTTAGATGCAATGCAAAGAAGACATGAGGACAACACTAACTTGCTTAAGGTGTCAGGGATGTGACACCCGCGAGGTCTGACCCTTGTATCACGTAGATTTCCTCTGTTCTTCGTTTCGAGCTTGTTTCTGTTGCAGATCTAGATCGCTATGACTTCCCCAAAAGCTCCAAAGGACAAGATCTTCGAGAAGGTCATCAATCCCTACCTCACGGGAGTGCTGCAACACCATCAATCTATCGATATGCGTGAGCGGATGTTGCACATCCATGATGTTGAGGTGCCTAATAAGACCGGAAGAGTGGAGACGAGGCTCGAAGCAGTGGAACAACAAGTCTTCAAGTGCCAACGGATGGTGGAGCGTGGACTCAACGCCAACCACATGATGATCACGGAGTTCACCAACAATCACAGGATTGATGCCAATGACATTGGGAAGCACCTCTCCAGGCTATATGACAGGATTGATCAACTCCAGGCCCAGATCTATGACCAGCAGAACCAAAACTGTGAGTATGAGTATAGATTTAAATCAACACGGTTGGCTGCAGATTTGAGGATTTCGGAGACTCGTTCATCTTTCCATGATGGAGCACTTATGCCTTGGAAGATGGAGGATCAAGCCCATGTTGCAACAACTCCACAACCATCACCTCCAAAGGAAGACAACTGAGCATGGGTATGGGAAATCCCCTTGGCTTTTGCCAAGCTTGGGGGAGTTGCCCCGGTATCGTATCACCATCACATATTTTGCCTTTACCTTTGTTTTAGTTTGTTCCTTTTCAGTTTTTTTTCTCTAATAGATTAAAAGTCTTAGTGTTTCAGTCTTGAGTTTTGCTTTGTGTCACCCCCGATGTATTTGAGCTCTGAGCCATATAATAAAGAGTGGCTTAGTTGAAGGGCTTTGCCTCTTGCCATGATCAGAAGAGTGAGAAAAGAACAAAAGCATGAAAGATCATGTAATGATCTTATGGGAAGTGATGGCTTCACATATAAAAGGGATGATGATTGAAACTTGTTGAGGGTAGACAAACGTAGACCTTGGTCATTGTTGCAATTAATAGGAAGTGACAAAGAAGGAGAGGTTCACATATAAATACATCATCTTTGACACCATCTATGATTGTGAACACTCACTAAACTATTACATGCTTAGAAGTAGATGTTGTACAAGGAAGACAACATAATAAATTGTGTTTGTGTGGTTCCGAACAATGTTATATGACTAGAGATCCCTTAGCATGTGACGATTGCTTCCACCTCATATTAGCCAAAACTCCCGCACCAAGTAGAGATACTACTTGTGCATCCATAAACCTTCAACCCAGTTTTTCCATGAGAGTCCACCATACCTACCTATGGATTGAATAAGATCCCTCAAGTAAGTTGTCATCGGTGCAAGCAATAAAAATTTCTCCCTAATATGTATGATCTATTAGTGTGTGGAAAATAAACTTTATACAAACCTGTGATGAGAAAGACATAAAAGCAACAAACTGCATAATAAAGTCCTTTATCACAGGAGGCAATATAAAGTGACATTCCTCTGCACTAAGGGGACACGCATCCAAACCTCAAAAGTGCATGACAACCTCTGCTTCCCTCTACGAAGGGCCTATCTTGTACCTTTACTTTTTTCCCTTGAAAGAGTCATGGTGATCTTCACCAGTTCCTTGTTTCGCCTTTCTCTTGGCTAACGTCATATGCTTGGGAAAGATCTATATTCATATGTAAACTTGGAGGTAAGCATTCATGAATTATTGTTGTTGACATTACCCTTGAGGTAAGCAGCTCGGAGGCAAAACTATAAGCCCCTATCTTTCTCTGTGTCCAGCTGAAACTTTGATCTCATGAGTACCACGTGAGTTGTAGCAATTGTCGCGAACGAAAGGATGATTGAGTATGTGGATTTTCTTTACAAGCTCTTATTTGACTCTTTCTGATGTTGTGATAAATCGCAATTGCTTCAATGACTACCTGCTATCGGTTGTTACTTCTCGGTAAGGTTCTTGATTCATGCTTTACTTTGTGAAGGAATTATCACTTAAGCATGAGAGATTATATGTTGGTATTGATGTTCTGATCATGATCATGATGCATGCATGTTCGTATCTTGTTTTGTCGACACCTCTCTCCCTAAACATGTGGACATATTTATTGAGCTAGGCTTTCGCTTGAGTACAAGCGAGGTCTAAGCCTGGGGGAGTTGATATGTCCATTTTGCATCATGCTTTTATGTTGATATTTATCGCTTCTTGGGTTGTTATTTCACTTCGAGGTACAATACTTATACCATATCTCTCTTATTTTTCACGGTTCACATGAAAAGGGAGAATGCCGGCAGCTAGAATTCTGGCCTGAAATTGGAGCAAGTTTGAGATACCTATTCTATGCAACTCCAAACACCGTAAAAATCAACGATGATTTTTATCTGGATTTATAAAAAATACTGGGCCGAAGAAGCACCAGAGAGGCGCCAGCAGGTGTCCACAAGCCTGCTAGGCGCGGCCACCCCCCTGGTCGCGCTTAGGGGGCTTGTGGGCAGCCTACTGGCCCACTGGACCCCCTCTTCTGCTATATGAAGGGTTTCCTCTAGAAAAAATTAGGGAGGAGCTTTTTCGTGGATTCGCCGCCGCCAAGAGGCGAAACTTGAGCAGAACGAATCTAGAGCTCCGGCAGGACGATCCTGTCGGGCAAACTTCCCTCTCGGAGGGGGAAATCGTCACCATCGTCATCACCAACACTCCTCTCATCTGTGGGAACTCGTCACCATCAACATCTTCATCAGCACCATCTAATCTCCAAACCCTAGTTCATCACTTGTAACCAATCTCCGTCTCGCGACTCCGATTGGTACTTGTAAGGTTGCTAGTAGTGTTAATTACTCCTTCTAGTTGATGCTAGTTGGATTACTTGGTGGAAGATTTTATGTTCAGACCCTTGATGCTACTCATTATGTCTCTGGTCATGAATATGATTATGCTTTGTGAGTAGTTACTTTTGTTCCTCAGGACATGGGATAAGTCATGCTAATAGTAGTCATGTGAATTTGGTATTCGTTCGATAGATTGATATGTTGTATGTTGTTTTTCCTCTAGTGGTGTTATGTGAACGTCGACTACATAACACTTCACCATTATTTGGACCTAGAGGAAGGCATTGGGAAGTAGTAAGTAGATGATGGGTTGCTAGAGTGACAGAAGCTTAAACCCTAGTTTATGCGTTGCTTCGTAAGGGGCTGATTTGGATCCACTAGTTTAATGCTATGGTTAGACTTTGTCTTAATTCTTCTTTCATAGTTGCGGATGCTTGCGAGAGGGGTTAATCATAAGTGGGATGCTTGTACAAGTAAGGGCAGTACCCAAGCACCGGTCCACCCACATATCAAACTATCAAAGAAACGAACGCGAATCATATGAACATGTTGAAAACTAGCATGACAGAAATTCCCGTGTGTCCTCGGGAGTGTTTTTCCTCCTATAAGACTTTGTCCAGACTTGTCCCTTGCTACAAAAGGGATTGGGACACTTTGCTGCACCGTTGATAATTTTGTCACTTGTTGCTTGCTTTGAATCATCTCACCACACAATCACTTGTTACCAATAATTTCAGTGCTTGCAGATTTTACCTTGCTGACAACTACTTGTCAGATCCTTCTGCTCCTCGTTGGGTTCGCACTCTTACTTATCGAAAGGACTACGATTGATCCCCTATACTCATGGGTCATCAGCCGGCGACCCACGTGTGTTGGTTTCGGGTACCAGTACCCTGTTGTTAAAGGTCGTTCAAGATTTTCCTGGGACTAAGGCATCGGTTACATACTTTAGCGCCGTAGCGACTAGTATGATCGTCGTGGAGAAGCAATTTCTAGTCCACGGGGCTCATACTTCAGCGCTATAGCGCTTGGTGGAATTTTTCAATTGAGTAAAGTAATAATATTAAAAACTAGATCATATAACCCCATGGAATGAAAAAATGAAATTGGATTTTCAGGGAAAATTAGGAATAAGAGAATGGTTAAAAAACTTCTATACATAAGAAAATTAGACATTCTTCCATGGAACTATTCATGACATATCACTCGCCAGCAGGACGGACATCACCCTTGGACCCGTCTCTGCAACGCTGACGGCCACTTTGCAGGCGAAGACCACCTTTGGGCAGGGGAGCATGTTCTCCTGTCCCCCTTCGAAATTGGCCGTTGTGGGATCCCTTCCCACTGAAACGATAAGGGAAGAGGTCTGGGGCCCTCACTATATATAGAGGATAGGTTACTTTGCAGAGGACCGAGATCCATTCATTCACCCACTAGAAGCATGCAAAGCCACCCAGCCTCCAGAGGCTCCCGGGCACTGTACTAGTTCATCGACCCACCTTCACGAGAGGTAATCCACCAAAGTAGGAGTACGATATTACGCTTCCCAGCGGCCCTAACCTGGGTAAACTGCCGTGTTATGTGTCTTCCTCATCATTGAGTGAGTTCTCTGCATTGTCCATCGAGTAGCGAGCTAGGTGAGGTGAGCCCGAGAGAGATCTTCGCACACACCCCTGAGTTCGAATCTTTAAGGTTTTGCGGAGCCCGAAATCCGACATTTGGCGCGCCAGGTAGGGGATGTGTGGAGGTTTTCTCCGAGCTTCATCTTCCCTAAGCCCGCTGCTCCGATGATCGGCTCCCAGCAAGCTCTATCGAGCCTCGCCGGGCTGGCCTCCAACCGTCATACCACAATGGCCGCAACGTGTACTGGCGTTGTGATACCAGGAGGCTCATACCAGATCATCTACATAACCTCCACTGCCACGACCACCCGCGCCACCCAGGCGCCCAGTTGTTGGATGGTGCCATCGGCAACCCGGACGGGCCGCATCAACTTGGCGGACCTTGGCGCGCACGACGCATTGCAGATGGCGAGCGAGATGCTCCTCCAACGACCGACGCAAGGGGGCTTCGACGCCTAGGCAAACCACATCATGGAGCTAATCGCCATTGCCCAGATGGCCATCCGACCCCACTCTTCTTCAAGGCCGCAGGTGCCGGTCCGTGAGCCTGCAAGTGACGGTGCCCCTCCTGCGCGGGGCGGGGCCGAGAGAAGCGCATCTCACACTGCCCTCCTCCTCCTCCAGGTCCCGGTGGCCTGCCTCAAGGTGCAGCATGACAGCAACCACCACGGGCACGAAGAGAACGGCAGGGCATTCGATGCATACACCGGCGCACATCGCCAAGACCAGGTTGGTCCCCGACAACCCGAAGCGGCCACGCGGGAGCGCTCCCTCAGGCGCAGCCAGCAGGGGTCGGATGCGGCAGCACGGGTGAACTACGGCAACAGAGATATGCCGGGGCACCAAGGGGGGTCTGCACCGGGAAATAGCGGGACGAACCAACGGCGGCAACAGGAACAAGCGGCTTCGCGCGGAGGCCCATCACAAGAAGATCTTCGAGCCACACGACCGTTGGGATCCCCCTCCGTCGCTGAGAGGGACCGCCACCATCGCGCTACTTAACGGCTTTGGAGGTCGGTCGAATGCCTACAAGGAGCCCTACGTACCGGAGTATGCGATACCACCTGAGCCTCTTGACGAAGAAGAGCCTCAAGCGTCCACCCCGGTCACCTATTCCCCTTAGGAGTAAGGAACACCCTGGAGGCCCCCAGCGCCCCCATGCCACGGGGCATGACGTCATCCACCGGCCCACGGGGGAACTGCGAAGAACTGGACCCCAGGCCTCAAGAGGACAAGTCATATGAAGCAACGAGACACAAGTGGCGCAGGCCACCCGCGGCAACCACGGAGTTGGAGCAGGCGCAGAGGGACGGGCCTCATGAGGCGCCCCTCAAACCTGAAGAAGCTATGCGAGGTAATTTTTTGGGTTCACTGCTCTAAGGAGTGCCTGCTGACCGCAGGAACTTCAAGTGTTCACGGCATACCCCTGCCCATCATATCATTTACTCATATCTCTATAACTTCTACCGCATCCATTCGGTGACCTCACATCTTTCCTTCCTTGCATCTTCGGGAAATCTACCCCCCCAGCTCTGGGCTCGGGTCAGAGCACGACGCCCCGTCACGGGACCTGGGGAGGCCTCACGGCTTCCCTGGGCCAGAATCAGTGGGAAGAGATGGGGGCCGCTTGAGTGTCAAAAGGGGGCTCCTAAGCATTGCGTCTCAGGGGCCTTACCGGTCATAAGGCCACCTGCCACCCTTTATATCGTCCACAGACATTCCGTCGTTATCAGGGGTGGCAGGGCTTGACCCCGTAGCTGGATCCGTTCATTCGGTCGGATGCAACGGCGGTTGGGAAATGTGCAGGACTGGATCTTGGCGATGCAGAGCCGCTCAAATGTTAAAGGGGGCTCCTGAGCATCGCAACTTAGGATCCTTACCGGTCACAAAGCCACTTGGCCACGCTCATGCCGTCCAAGCACATTCGGTCGACATCACAGGAGCGAGGGCCTTGCCCAATGAGGTGCCTCACGGCGGTAGGGAAATGTGCAGGACTGGGACCTGCTGACGTAGAGCAGTAGAAAAGCCCTCAACCGGCCTCAGGAGAAGGAGCGCGCAGGACCTGCATCAACCCGTCGCACCTCTGCATCATCCTTTAATCCTTCCGGAACCTACTTCATCCCATGACACTCTCACGTAATAACGAGCCGAGGCTGTATACTCCCAGGGCCCCCCGAACACGCGGAAAGGGTCCATCCCACGCCTAGTGGAAGCCCTACGCTCAACGCTGGGGGGGGGAATGGCGGCAATCAACATAGTACACCAATGACTTCCGGAATAAGGCGCCTATGCCTCGGGGGTAGGGACACTCGCGAGGCCAAAGCGTCCTCGCGACCTCCCATATACACCCCCACCGTGACACTCTCACATAATAATGAGCCTAGGATGTATACGCCTAGGGCCCCTCGAGGACGTGGAAGGGGTCAACCCCACGCCTAGTGGAAGCCCTATGCTCCGCGCTAGGGAGAAGTCGGAGGGAATCAATTCAGTACACCAATGACAATGCCCGCAACTGGGAAGGAAACCTAGATAGTCCACCAATGACTATGCCAGCCTAGGTGCCGGACGCGGCGTTTGCTTGCTTTTTCCTGGATTTCGAACTATCTTCTATCGGACTTAAATGTGTCAATTTTAAAAGTTGATGTTTTAAAAACAAAAAGGGGGTGGAACTTTCTCTTGTACTTTCTCGTTTCGCCGGTTTTGAAGCCTCTTATTTTTCTAAGGAGTTGAACACTCCACACCGCGCCTAAGGGCCAAGGAGCGAAAGCAAGGACTTGTCGTCCCAGGGGCAAACATTTCTAGCAATCAACCCCCGCTCGAGGGTCCGGATAGAAACACGATATCACCACAAAGATTCTTAGGAGGCCTCAGGGCGTCTTGGGGAGATGACCAAAGGAACGGGAAGAGGAATCACTCAAGCGCCAAAGGGGGCTCGTGAGCATCGAGCCTATGGAGACTCACCGGACATAATGTGGGACCAGGTCCTGCAAGCATCGAGTGCTGAAAGGGTCTCCACCCCACCCCACCTACAAAGCAGGAGCTACTCAGGAGGAGCTACAGAAGGGACCAACACAAATCCACGAGCTAAGTACCCCGCAGGCCCAGACGATGGTAATTTGGCTTCACGCCAAAAAAACAAATTGAAAAACACGCGTACTAATGAAGGGATGCAGGGCCTAAGGATTCAGTTGCGGTGAGGAATGAGGCCATCGACCAAGCATGCAGCGCCATGAGCGGTGCCTCAGGAGGATGGGTCCTCCTATGGGCGCCGGTCACCATTGCCCCCGAGCACTGGCTCGGGCGGCGACGGGCCCTAAATTTCGAAGCCAAGCCGCAATGACCACCAGGGAGAAAACCATCAATTCAAGAGCGAAAGGGAAAACGGCGGACGGCAAAGGTAATAACACAAAATCTTAACACCCGACAGGGCAGAATTCTTGATCAAACATCGCAGAAGCAGGTAAGCAGAAGCTGGGGCGCCTAGGGGGAGAGGCCGCCGACGTCGCCCATGGAACCTGCAGGCTCGGTGTCGGAGCCCTCCTCCTTGCTAGAGATGGGCACCCGGATGTACCGCTCCACCAGGACATCCAGGTGCTGGTGGACTTTGTCCTAGAGAAGACGACGGGACTCAGCGGGCGCCGGCTCGACGACACGCCGGAGGTCGTGCTGTGGGACAAGGCGGTGCAGGTTGGAGAAGACGAGCGTCAAGGCGAGGCTCAGAAGCTCGCGTGCGTCGGCTGCGTTGTCCTCCTCCGTGCGGGAGACGCCTGCCTCCAGCGTCTCCACCACCTTCTAGAAGAAGGCGAGGTAGCCCCGTCGCTTCTCACATTCGACAGTGCCACGGCGTCTCCCACGAACCGGCGCGTCGTTCCTTCCGCCATGCTGGCGATGCCCTCGAACTGTTTGGCACGCTGGGCCGCCATCATCCGGGAATACGCCACCCCGTCCTGGGTGGCCTGAACGGTGTCGGTCGCCTCCTAGACCTGCTACCGCGGCGACACAGCTCCACCTTGGCCTCTGCCTCGCCCTGGCGAGCGGCCTCGACACTCTCGAGCTGGGCCTGCAACCCCTCCACCTCCTCCTGAAGCTCGCCAAGCTTGGTTTTTTTGGCGGAGGGTGCGCTGGAGAAGAGGAGAGATCAACCACCAAGCAACAGACCGGATAATCAGGAAAAGAGGCCCAGGTGAGGGACTTACTCGTCGGTCAAAGCCTAGTGGTGACGAACGCGCGGAGGCCCCGAGGGCGCTCCGCCGCTACTCTCGAGGGTGGACGGGGGCGCGGATGGAGCCATGCGCTTCCCCCTTCCAGGTTCGCCTCCCGGAGACGCCACAGAAGACAGAGAAACAAAGAGGAGAGGAGTTTTTATCGATGTAGCAAAAGGAAGCAGGGAGGAAGCTCAAGATTGCACTGACTCACCCTTGATGGGGGCAGTGCAGATTTATAGGCGTACCACGGCCACAAACCGTCATGGGAGCGCGAGCATCGCGCACCATGTTGGGGGCGCGAGGTGGGACGACGGGAGCGTTGCCGCCCACGTCGCTTCGACTGTCCACCGAGTGGTCACGTCCACGAGGGTCGTTGGGTGTGGTCAGGCCGCACCAATGCCATTCAATGAGAATAGTGATGGGCTTCGTGGTTCTTGGAGATCGTGCCATCGTGGCCTGGTGCATCCCGGATGCCTCGAGGAGCGAGAGCGTCACCACATGGCATCTGGACATGTGTGCCGCCTGGCCCGCACGCAAATAGGGCCCGCGACGCTTCAGGCCGCCCTCAATGCTTCCCCGAGAGTCCAACCTAGACGCGCCTTGGGCTTGGGGGCTACTGTCGGTGTCCTAGGAATGGGGGTACCCAGACCTGCATGCGTGTGGACTAGGTTTGGCCCACTTCATTGACCAAAAACCAACAGGCCCGGCATCACTCAGGCAAGGCCCTCGCGAGGGACCAAGCCTCGTGAGGAGGAATAGTATGAAGACCTGCAGGGAGCCTCGTCAATATCCCACCAAAGCGGGGGATATTCCGAGGCGAGACCCAGCCTCAGGAAAAGAGTGACGTGGGGGAAGGATAGGCGAGCAGCAGAAAGTAGGATCGAGCAGTTTCCCCTTTAGTGCAAAGGGGGCAAGGATGAACGCAGGTTCCCAAGGCATCTCCTAAAGGTTTCCTTTCGGTGCAACCAGGCCGCCGCCGCCCGCCAGCAGGACGGACGTCACCCATGGACCCGTCCCTGCAACACTGACGGCTACTTTGCACGCAAAGACCACCTTTGGGAAGGGGGCATGTTCCCCTGTCCCCCTTCAAAATTGGTCGTTGTGCGATCCCTTCCCACCAAAATGATAAGGAAAGAAGACCGGAGCCGCCACTATATATAGATGGTAGGTTACTTTGCAGAGGACCGAGATCCATTCATTCACCCACTAGCACCAAACAAAGCCACCCAGCCTCCGGAGGCTCCCGGGCACTGTACTAGTTCATCCACCCACCTCCACGAGAGGCAATCCATCAAAGCAAGAGTAGGGTATTACACTACCCAGTGGCCCGAACCTGGGTAAACTGCCGTGTTCTCTGTCTTCCTCACCATTGAGTGAGTTCTCTGCATTGTCCATTGAGTAGCGAGCGAGCTGAGGTGAGCTCGAGAGAGATCTTCGAACACGCCCCTAAGTTCGAATCTTCAGGGTTTTGCGGAGCTCGAAATCCGATAGACGTATCAGTGTATCCAACAAACAATGATTGTGGCAAAGTAACAAGCAAACATAATAAAACAATAATACACGACGCTCGAAGCAAAACTCTTATCATGTGATGAATAAAAATATAGCTCCAAGTAACATACCGATGAATTGTAGATGAAAGAGGGGATGCTATCCGAGGCATCCGCAAGATAAGACCCTTGGATCTTCCTTGAATATTACTTTGGGTGCCTTGGGCATCCCCAAGCTTAGGGCCTTATCATTGCTTACTCCTTCATCCATCATGATCTCACCGAAATCTTAAAAACCATCAATACATAAAACTAAAGAGAAACCTCACGAGATCTGTCAGTATAGTAATATGATCAAACACCTTAAGTATTTTTATAAATAGATTCATAATTGCTCTTGCATAATAGCTATCGTATTCTAACTCCACCTAGACTTACACTCCATGATACAACCCATAAATCATTAAAACAAGCACACTATGCAAATAAAAATAGAATCTCTTTAAAGTGTCTAGTGATTTGTACTAAAGCCATACTTTTATAACTCCCAAAATTCTGAACAATTAGGGAAACATAGGAAATTTCTATCTCAATATTGTGTAAAAATTTAAGTAATTTATCACATTCCACTAAAAACAAAAAACAAATATTGGGCATAAAAGTTCATGTTTGTGCACCGTATCAATTTAACTATCATCCAAATCATCTCAAAGGCTTTACTTGGCACAAACACGAATTAAAGGAAAACAACACAATCATTATAGTATCAATAATCATGTCATCACACAACAACATAAAATGAAAATTACAAATAAGATAAATATTGGGTTCACTCCCAACAAGTGTTATTGTTTTATGCCCCTAGCTAGGCATAATGCATAGTTTCATGTATTGTCATTCTTCAAATTAGTTCCATAGGTGTATTTTATAACAGATTCATATGGTGGTTTAATAATATTTCTTGGAAAGTGTTCCATCCCTTTCTTGCGTGGAAATTGGAACCTTATATTTCCTTCCTTCATATCAATAACTGCACCTATGGTTCGTAAGAAAGGTCTACCAAGTATTATAGGACAAGACGGATTGCATTCAATATCAAGCACAATGAAATCCACGACACATAATTTATATTTTAAATTATGATGACATGATTAAACCTACCCATTGGCTTCTTAATTGTTGAATCTACTAAATGGAAGTTGAGGGAACATTCATCCATATCAGTGAGACCTAGAACGTCACATAAATATTTTGGTATACTAGAGCTGCTAGCACCTAGATCACACAAAGCATTGCATCCATAGTCTTTAATTTTAATTTTTAATAGTTGTATTCCATTCATCTTGTGATTTCCTTGGTATTGATACTTCCAACTCTAACTTTTCTTCATTAGCTTTTATGATATAATTAACGATATGTCTAGTGAAGCTTTATTTTGTTCATAAGAATTGGATGAATTTATCATGGATTTCAATAAGGAAATACATTCAATTAAAGACTGATTATAAAAATTTACACCTTTACAATCCAAAGTAGTGGGCACATCACTATCTAAAGTTTTGACCTCTTCAAACCCAATTTCGATGATTTATCATTAAAATTATCACCCTCTAAACAATTGTGACTCCCTCTATCTAAAGTTGACTCATCTCTAGTCCCTTTTTAATAAAGCTTTATGTTACTAAACAAAGTTTCAATAGGTGACACACCATTCATTTAACATATTCATCATGCTTATGATAAAAACCGGGTGCGAGTGCTTTATCTAAAAACTCATGTTTAACTCTTATCCTTTCAAATCTTTTTCTACTCTCATACATGGTGACTTGGATAGAATTTAGATATTTAGCTATTATATAATTTTGTTTGTGGACTTTATATAATTCTGAGTGTTTCCCCATCATGACCAACTCTATCCCTGTTTCTAGACATGTCATCCATCCTGTGTAGTTTTTCTTCTACCGTGACATTAAAAATGTTTTGAGAACTAATAAATTATATAATGTTTTTCTCAAGTTCAGTAGGTATCTATTATTATCTGAATTACCAGAGGAATTACAATAATTATTAGACGGACTAGAGGGATACGGTCTAGGAGCATTGTTGTTGAAATTATTTGTAGTGATGAGATTCACATCAGTAGCAACATTATTTTGCTCAATCATGCTCGATTGTGGAATATAATTAGGATCAACATGAGCACTTTTACTAGAAAGAATTTTCATGAGAGCATCCATTTTATCACTCAAAGTAGAGACTTTTTCAACAGAGTTTATCTTCTTATCAGTTGAATCTTGCTCGGTGTGCCATTGGGAGTAGTCTGCACTTATGTTATTGAGAAGCTTCATCACTTATTTTAATGTCACTTCCATAAATGTCCCACCTCCATATGAATCTAGATGTTTTTTGAAGCAAAGTTTAATCCACCATAGAGGCTTGATATAATTATCCGTAGAGTTAATCCATATGTAGGTCTAATCACTAATTTCATTCTTTCCCAAGATTATGCAACATGTTGTTTGAAGTTCATAATTTGATTTCTAAGAGATGTTATCTTGGAGGAGGAAAATATTTAGTAGTGAAAGCATCCTTGCATTTGTTCCAAGAATCAATACTATTGTGAGGAAAGGATAAAAATCAAGTTTTAGTTTTATCTCTTAGTGAGAAAGGAAATAATTTCAACTTGACAATATCAATATCCTTATATTTCTACTTATCCATATAACATCATTCACTGAAGGTCTTAAGACGAAGTGCAACATCTTCATTAGGGTTTACATAATTTTTTTCTTTCATAATAATATTAAATGAGGCAGCATTAATAGCATAGCACTCTGCCCTACTAGCGGGAGGAGCAATTGTCGTACTAATAAAATCACTGTTATTAGTATTTGAGAAGTCAAGGAACTTAGTTTATTCTTGATACATAGTGGCAATTCAAGCAAGCAAGCAAGATGAAATATTTTTGTGTTTTTTATTTTATAATAACTGAAAATAAAAGGAAGTAAAAAGTATAACAAGCACTCCCTTCATCTCAGAATATAAGGTGTATTGATTTCCATGCTAGTCAACCATTTTAATGTTTGACCAAGAATAAAATAACATATCCAATACCTAATAGATAAAATGTGAAACTACTTTTCATGATGTACAAATGATATAAATATTGTATTGTGGATATTAATATATATTTTCTAAAAACACGATCAAACAAGCACTAGTTTGACATTTGAAAAAACAAGTACACCTTATATAAAGGAATGGAGGGAGTAAAAGATAATGTGTGTGGATGAACCTTGAGTTGTTTGATGATACCCCCGCGGCAACAGCACTTGAAATCCTTAGGCTACTTTGCACATGCGTTCTTTTTCCCCGAAGAGGAAGGGATGAAGTAGTAAAGTGGAAATTAGTATTTTCCTCACTCAAAAACCAAGGTTTATCGACCAAATAGGAGAATCACACAAAAACCATCACTAATACCTACACACACAAGAGCAAATACTTGCACTTAACATGGGCAAGAGGGTTGTCAATTCTCTCGAACTCGTTAGTTGCAAGCATCAAATCTGATAGTAGTAGATAGATAAATGGCTAAGTAAGATACAAATAAATAAATTGCAGCAAGGTGTTTAGGATTTTAAATATACTTGAGACACCCGGGGCATAGTTTTCACTGGAGGCATCTCTCTCAAGAACATGGAATACGGTGCGTAAACAAATTATTGTTCGGTAATTGATAAAAAAGCACATAGTTATGATGTTATTCATGGCATGGTCATGAATATATGCGTTACGTCTGTGACTAGTAGACCGACTCTTGCGTGCATCTACTACTATTACTCCCCTAATCGACCGCTATCCAACATGAACTTATGGTATTAAATTTAGGACAAACAAAGTAACATTTTAAGTAAGATGGCACAATGTAAGAAGAATAGAATCAGCAATAAGATTAAACCACGTTGTTTTATATTTAGTAGAAATAATGAATATATGCCTCACTACCCCTTCTGTCACTTGGTGAGGACACCGCAAGATTTAACCTACTACTATGCACCACTCCCTCTTATGATCTAGTCATCTAATTGGCCAAATCAAAACCATAGCTAGGAAAGCATACATAGCTATAACAATCAAACATAATAAAGTTCAAAAGGGACTCTATTATTTTCAATGAATAATACGATCATAAACCCACAATTCATCGGATCCTAAGAAACATACCGGATTACATCGTATGGATCTCTGAACAAAACATTGTATTGAATAACAAGTATATATATATATATAGAGAGAGAGAGAGAGATAGCTAATCACTATGGACCCGTAGGTCTGTGGTAGACTACTCACATATCACCATGGGGACTTCAAGGTTGATGAAGATGGCCTCTCTGAATGATTCCCCCTCCAACAGAGTACTGATGGAGGCCTCCAGATGAGACCGTGGAAGAACACATATTTGTGGAGGGGGGAAATTTGTTTCAGGTCTCCCTTTGGTGTTTTTGGGATCTATGGGAATTTATAGAAGCAGGATTAGGTCAAACACACACACGAGGGGCCATCAAGCTCAAGTGGCGTGCCCCCCTTAGGGCGCGCCGTGAGCTTGTGGCTCTCTTTTCTATCTTTTAGCCTCCCATGAAGCTTCAAGGGTCCATTTCGGTCCAGAAAAAATCATCGTAAAGTTCATTCCGTTAGGACTTTGTTTGGTATTGGTTTTGTACGAAACAAGAAAATCGGGAAAAAAAGTAACTGTCACTAGTCACTAGATTAATTGGTTAGTTCCCAAAAAGGATATAAAATGCCTATAAAGCATATAAGGTTGATAATATAATAGCATAAAACAATCAAAAATTATAGATACGTTGGAGAGGTATCAACTGTCCAGTTCAATTTTACCACTGCCGGTTGTAATGGCTATGTTTATTACGGTTGATGCATTAAGCCTTTTGTATTAAGCACGCCTAACTCATCTTACCTATTTGCACTACCTTTTTCTAGACAAATTGGCCATTATCTGCTCTAGCACCCTGTGAATTGTGATGTTTAACTATATAAATTTCAATTTCATCCGTACTAGTTTCAATGGCTACATTAGGTTGTTCGTAGTTAACACGTGCTTTGTGTATTTCAGTCATGCACACTCTCATGTTTAAGTATGATTTTTCCAATTCAATTTCACCAATATGAGTTACAAAATTATAATGCCTATATTAGGTTATTATTAATCCTATTGTAGTAAACAGTTCTATCCACTTTTTACTGTGTCCCTTTACTAATGTGTTACTTTTCACAATGAAGATAACATTGGAGATGATGTCGTTTAATTACCGTTGCTTTTTTAATGGATGTTAACCCTATTGTAGTTAACATGCCTTTCCATGTACTTACGCGGGGAAATAATGGGCAATGTTTTTGTTTGCCATTGATGCTAGTTGCATCCCATGTCTTTATAGGATTTTACATCATTTGTGCAATTGCAGTTTAGCTTTTAACATTTACTTGTTTGTAGGTACATATGTAAGCTGTATTGATCCATGCTTTGACCCCTTTTGCGTACTGGGCAATGAGATATTAATGGAAAAGTGTCAAGTGTGGAAACTAAGAAAGATTATTAGACGAAAGACACTAGTGATGGGAATTAAACTCTTTGTTTATGGTTTATCTAAGACAATAGTGAACTTTAGGGTAATAAGTAATATGTTGCCTTTTTTCTATGCCCATAACGAGTTACTCTATTATACATGAATATCTGCAAGATTTCTCTTTTCTGTGGTTTCCGAAGCAATTTACTCACGATTACCTTACAAACTACATGACCAGAGAGAAGGCAATGAAGGTTAAAGTGTGTACTCATACTACCATGATAATGATCTAGAAGTCTTCCTAGAGGCAGTGAAGGATGGGTGGGTGGTCATCGCTAGGGGCTGGACAGAAGTTATGTGTGCCTTTGGCATGGAGCATGTAGGATCGAAAGTATGTCAAGAGAGGGGGTGATTAGACTACTTCACAAGATAAAAACTTAGCCTTTTCCCAATTTTAAGTGTGGGGTAGTTTTAGCAACTATGACTAGTCAAGTAGACCCAACACATGCATATCTAAGAGTATTGCAGCGTAAAGTAAATCATGCAAGTGTAAATTAGAGGGTAGGGTAGGGAGATCAAACGCGAAGGTTGACACTAGGAGTTTTGGCATGGTTCCGATAGGTGGCACTATCGTACGTCCATGTTAGTGGAGACTTCAACCCACGGAGGGTAACGGCTACAATAGTCCATGGAGAGCTCCACCCACAAGGGATACATGAAGAAGCTACCTTGTCTATTCCACCACGGCTTCCGTCCACATAGGACTAGCCTCACTCACGGTAAATCTTCACGAAGTAGGCGATCTCATTTGCCCTTAGAAACATCTTGGTTCAACTCCACAAAACGAAGTAGGAGGCTCCCAAGAAACACCTAACCAATCTAGGAGGCACCACCCACCAAAAGGTAATATATGTTGTAGACCAATGAACTCCTTTCTATTGTGCTTCTAAAGATAGTCTCCTCAACACTCAATCACTCTTTGTCAGATTTGGTAGGGGTAGGAGAGATTGATCTTGTGGAAAGAAACTTAGGGAGGCTAGAAATCAAGGTTCGAATGGTTGGAATGGAATCTCTTGATCTCAACTGAGTAGGTGGATCTCTCTCAGAAAAAAGGATCTGGCTAGTGTAATTGTGTTCTGCGTGCTTCCTCTATGAGTGAGAGGTAGGTGGAGGGGTATATATAGGCATCTCCCAAAATCCAACTGTGACAACGTTATTGCCCAACTCGGTGACAACGAAATGTTAATGTCGGTGGTACTGAGTTGCACTAAACGTGGCAACTTTGAATTCTCGGTGAGATCGATATAGGAATCTCGGCGGTACCGATACGATGACCTAGAATGGTTTCCAAACTCGGTGAGACTGACTTCAAACTCAAAAATTCCAAAACTTGAAGTTCCCACAATAGAATGTTGGTCACCCAATCTCGGTGGCACCGATAGGAATGTCGGTTGTACCGAGATGGTGGGATTGGCATAGGATATGTATAAGTATAAAATCAATATAACCGAGTGGGAAATGTTGGTGGCACCGATTTTGCATATTTTATTTTGTGGGAAAGTGGTTGAGTATTTTTGGCGGCTATCGCTAAGCACTTGAGAAACCAATTCATCATAATACCTCATCCCCTTTTAATAGTATTAGCTTTCCTATGGACTAAAAGTGATTTCTCACAAAGTGTAAAATGAAGAGTTTTCTTGATTGAAGCTCTAGCCAATACTATTCCTTCCTTGTATGAAAGGGGCATCTCTACACAATCCTATAGCCAAAGCATCTTTGAACTTTTCTGAAATGTACTTGGATAAATTCATTAGTCCAATGATGCATATGTTGGGATTAATTACAAAAACCACCTTAGGGAGCAATTATGCTTTCAATCTCCCCCTTTTTGTAGTTGATGACAACATATAGATCAAAGCTTTGACAAAGGATATAATCAATGATTAACATGAACGCTTTGAGAGGTATGTGAAAAGCAAGAGCTCCCCCTAAATTTTTGCATTATTTGAAATTTGCATTTGAATGCAAATGCACAAGCGATTAGGATTATGGGTTACTCTTCCATGTCACATACAACTTGGTGGTGCGCATAAATGATAAGAATGAATAGCAATGCACATAGCACCAACAACAAAGTCAATGATCATGATGTAGATAGCTGAAAGGTAATAATGTGGTAGCATCAAACAATCAAAGCATATGATCAAACACACATCTAGACTGATAAAGTCATGCAAAAGACCAAATAAAGTTTTAAAAACTAGACGAGAGGAAATGAAGTCAAAATCTCTCCCTCTCTCGAAGCCCTATTGATCTATACAATTCTCCGCCTTTGGCAACAAGAGAGCATCGATGAAGGCTTCGGCATATGTCGGGAGCGGGAGGTGGAGATGTAGACACTAGAGGTGCTGGAGCAGGAAATGAAGCTTGAGCTGATGAAGGCGGTCTATCTTCTGGTACTAGCACAGCTGGTGACCTGGTCTGGGTCGTGAACCATGTGGTAGTCCGAAGAGGTGAATCATCATCATCATCTTCTTTATCATGTGATGGTGGAATCTTCACTGATTCAACTTCACGTTGAAGCTGCTCAACAGTGGTGGTCAATTCCGTTACCTTCACATCCAGGTCATGGAATTTTGTCTCCACGATCCTCTCTAGGCTCTTCTGGTTTAGCAAAATCTATGAAATATTCTTCTCCATCCCTTGGATGGTGCTGACCAAGAAGGACATATTTCATCTCTAGTTTTGAGCTGGGGTGGTGGAGCTGGAGCAGTCCTAGCAGCCTCTCCAGCTACTGCCTCTGCACCCTCTCTAGCTGTAGCTGAGCTAGGATGAGTATCATCCATCAAAACTTCATTATCCTCAAATTCTGGCTATAGTGGTAAATGAGGACAATCAATTTGATATAAATGCTTGCCAATCTTGGCATTGATGAGCATCTGAATGTATGGTGCATATCTGCAAGATCTCTTCTTGTGTGCAGAAGTTCTCCCGACTGTCTCATAGAAGCCTTGTTGTTCCTTGTGTAAAACCGGGGATCAATAGAAGTTCTTCTCCTCACACCATAGGGATCAATAGCTCTCCACTTCCTCAACCCTGCATCTCTTATCTTCTTCATGTCTTCAGCAATTGGATGAGCCTCATTTTGAAGTGGCAAATTAGGTCATAACTTCATGAGAATAGGTGCACTCTCATCTTCTTCATCTGCAGCAAAGGCTCTAGAAGCAATGCCTTTATCTTCAGCAACTGCTGGTACGTCCTTTATAGTCCTCTTGGGAGCTACAGACTTCTTAGGAGCTGGAGGCTTTGGGGAAGAAGGCTTCATAGCATCTGCCATAAGCTTCTTCTTTTTTGGAGGAAGAGCCTTAGGTGGTATTTATTTTTGTTCCTTGGTAGCAACAGTTTCTGTTGGATCATCATACATGGAGGTTCGTCTACCAATAACATCAATCACTCTCTTCCTGGCTCTCTTGACACCTAGCATCTTAGTTCCAGATGGTTTAGCATATTCCTTCCTTACAGTCTTCCTGACTGCAGACTTCTCTTTCTGCTTTTCGGGAGTAGGAACTTCACGATCAAAATCAGAATCTTCTTCATCAGTGCCTTGGGCATACCATGGGAGCTAGGGTTACTTGGATCAAAAGGGGTCCTCTCAGGACTAGTGCGTGAATCAGACTCAACATGGGGCTCACTAAAGTTGTTCTGACTATCATCGAAACCTGACATCTTGCAAATAAAGCACACAAGCTCACACACAACTGGCTTGACCGTGTGAAAAGATATGGAAGAGCTTGAAGAGATAAGCATCACAATATTGCAAAAAAATTTGAAAATTTGAACAAGAAATCCTTAGTTTTATCTTTCTTCAGAATAAATTTCGGTACCACTGAGTCTGAATTTTTGATTCACCGAGACATATGATCTACTTCACAGGAACCTAGCAATCAATTCGTTGAAATCGAAAGTGACCACTTTGTCTCATTGAGACCATTCTCAGGAAGCCTAGAAACAAGATCGGTGGAGCTGATTTCTGTAACTCGGTGGCACCGAGATGCATCCTGCGGATGGCTAATCCTAATTATTTTTCATTCTATGATCTACGGGAACTTGTGGTGGAGTAGGAGGGTTTGCACATGGTGTCTTATAGATAAAAAATCCTAATGCGCAAGAATGCGATGGGGAGCGCAAAAACAAGATCGGAACCATACCCTAACTTGCTAGCGGTCTGACTATGACGATCACGGCACTGACGATTTCCATCCTCGGCGAGGATCCCAGTGGAGAAGATGCATGGGGAAGCAAATGCGACGACAAAGGGGTCTAGGTGCGGCAGTTTGGGGTTGAGGAGCATGCCGTTTAAAGATTGGATTTCAATACATCACGTCCGCTGTAGAAGTACCCCTCATCGTCGGTGTCACTCATACTAAAATTTTGGTGCCACCGAGTTCTGCTGTTGTGTGTTAACAGGGAAACTTGGTGAAGCCCAGATTATGGTATTGGTAGCACCGAGATAAAAAACCTAGATCAACTTTGAGAATTAGTGGAACCAAGAATTTGGGGTTGGTTACTGTGACAGCCCCAATGCATTCCTTCCCCCTCTTGTAATTTCTTCCCTTGTATGGCTACCCTCTTATGATGATCAAGTGGTTTGAGTTAATGGTGTCTTAATTTCATGTGCATCATGGCATCTTGCATAGCATCAATTCTTGTTCTGGTTCTTGTTTTGTGTTGCCTGTGGCACCTTGGTATGATGTGTGATAGTGGCATGTGATGGTTGTGTGATGTGGGTGCAACAAGATTCATCTCAAAACCCCTTGTTGCACCATAGCACCTTAAACCCATCCTTTCTTTTAATTTCGAAGCAAATTTAAAGTTCCTGTTTTGGACCCAATAAAATGTTCCTCCTCTTTTAACAATATTCTTATTAATTGTGGGGTGCAACACTCTATTCTTTGAATTTATTTCCGTTTGTTTTTATTCAAAAACAAATCCAAATCTCAAATAAAATAATATATTTTTGTCCTTCTAAAAATGCCCCACTTATTTTTATAAATAGTGACAACATTTTGAAGCCCAAAGATAAATTTTATTTTGGCAAAACCTTTTTATTTTTCACCCTGTAATATTTCAATCAAACCTGGTTCTATTTTATTGGAAAGAAAACCTTTTGCCACGCAGAGAGAGAACCAGGCTGAGTCGAGCTGGTTTAGGTCCACAGTCCACCAACGCGTCCCTTTTCTTCCTCTCGGCGTCAGCAATGTACGACCACAACTCCACCTCCGATCTTTCTCTCCCGGCGGCCAGTAGCGCAAGCCCCGAGGCTATATGTAGCCCCAGTCGCGGCCTCTCAAACCCTAGTGCTCCATTCCCCTCATCCTTCTCCCCTCGTGATGTCGGACAACCTCCAGATCGACGTTGTCGCTATGGAAAGCTTCGGTCCGTGCTCGCCGCCGGCGTAGGGTCGCGTCTCTCTCCTCCCCGACCCTGCCACGAGCAAGAGGACACGTCCGACGTTCCATTTTTTAGGAGATCCGGCACCAAGGGCTTCTTCCACGATGCCCCGACGAGCGGCTCCTTCCTCACCTTCGGCGAGCACCTCCTGGAGCAAATCGACTCGCCATTTTGTGATGAGGTGGCAGTTTATCATTTGAGTAGGATTGTTTCTGTGCATATTTTGAAGGTTGTGCATACATGCATCATATTGATTGTTGCATTATCATTTGCAAGTGTTTATTTGCTGTTATTTCTTTGGGTAGCATCGGGTACGGGAAATGAGTTCGAGGAGTCGGGTGAGTTCATTCAGGAAGATCACGAGCAGTTCCACTCTGAAGATTTCACAAGCAAGATGATCGTGACCTTGACATCGTTTGTAGCTTTGTTATGCATAGTTGATTCGTTTCCATCGTTATTTCTCCACTGCCTACCACATGATATGTAGGCCAGCAAACATTGCCATGAAACCTCAAACACCTCCCCTCCTAGCAAATATTGTTTGGCTAAGTTAGGCTTGCTCAACCTTTACCAATATCGTTGCTAGTTGCAGGTGCAAGCTGGTCCGTGTGATAACATGGGAAATTTGATATCATCTTATTGAAATGTTATGTAATTAATGCACCTATATATTTGGTAAAGAGAGGATGGCCTGGCCTTTTGACGGGTGATTTATTTTGCTTTTGTCGCCTTAGTTTCGGCTAGTGGTGTTTTATTCCATAACTGAGTTCTTCTAACACGTTCGGGGTTGTTATGAGGACCGCCTTGATAATTCGTTTTCGCTTAAAGCTTTTCCAGCAAGGACTACCTTTGATGTTAAATTTTCTAACAACTTAATAAAAAGCATTGGGAATAGCTACCCCGAGGAATTAATCAACAAACTAGGCCAGTGCTCCTCATGAGTGTTGGTCCAAACTGAGCGATGTCCGGCACCCCCTGGTCAACCGGGGTTTCAGCCAACCCGGAGTCTAGATCATCCGGTCGTGCCCTATGAACGAGATACACGGCTCCTATCAGGTTTGTCAGCACGCCGGGCGGCCTTGCTAGATTAGTTCTACCCTCTACGAGATATCTTGTGCATTGGGATTCCGGTGAAACTTTGGGTCTTCTCAGAGTTGAGGTTTCCCCTAAGGAATCCGACGAGATCATGAGCTTCGTGATCAAGGATTTCTATGCGGCGTGTGGTACTTTGTGATGGATTAGTTGGAGCACCCTGATACGTCTCCAACGTATCTATAATTTTGATTGTTCCATGCTATTATATTATCAACTTGGTATGTCTTATATGCATTTATATGCCATTTTATATCATTTTTGGGACTAAACTATTAACTCAGCGCCAGTGCGAGTTTCTGTTTTTTCCGTGTTTTTGACCTTTTTCAGATAAGAATATTGAACGGAGTCCAAACGGAATAAAATATGCAGGATGATTTTTTCCATAACGGAAGATACCCACAAGACTTGAGAACCAAGGAAGGGGGTCTCGTGGGAGGTCACGAGCCCCACAGGCGCGCCCCAGGGGGGCGCCTAGCAGGCTCGTGGGCCCCCCTTGCCTCCTTTGCCCTATCTCTTTCGCCTATAAATTCCCTAAAATCCTAAAACCAACAGGAGAGCCACGAAAATACTTTTCCGCTGCCGCAAGCTTCTGTTTCCGCGAGATCTGTTTCCGCTGCCGGAGGGGGATTCAGACACGGAGGGCTTCTTCATCAACACCATTGTCTCTCCGATGTTGCGTGAGTAGTTTACCACAGACCTTCGGGTCCATAGCTAGTAGCTAGATGGCTTCTTCTCTCTCTTGGATCTTCAATACAAAGTTCTCCATGATCTTCATGGAGATCTATCCAATGTAACATTCTTTTGCGGTGTGTTTGTCGAGATCCGATGAATTGTGGATTTATGATCATTTTATCTATGAATATTATTTGAGTCTCCTCTGATTTCTTATATGCATGATTTTTTATCCTTGTAATTATATTTGAGTTATGGGTTTCTTTGGCCAACTTGATCTATAATTCTTGCAATGGGAGAAGTGCTTCATTTTGGGTTCATACCGTGCGGTGTCTTCACCTAGTGACAGAAGGGGTAGCGAGGCAGGCATCATGTTGTTGCCATCGAGGGTGAAAAGATGGGGTTTATATCATATTGCATGAATTTATCCCTCTACATCATGTCATCTTCTTAAGGGGTTACTATGTTTGTTATGAACTTAATACACAAGATGCATGCTGGATAGCGGTCGATGTGTGGAGTAATAGTAGTAGATGCAGAAAGTATCGGTGTACTTGTCTCGGATGTGATGCCTATATGTATGATCATTGCCTTAGATATCATCATGACTTTGCGCGATTCTATCAATTGCTCGACAGCAATTCGTTCACCCACCGTAATACTTTCTATCATGAGAGAAGCCTCTAGTGAACACTATGGCCCCCGGGTCTATTTTACACATTATATATTCAGATTTACATACAAAAATACCAAAAATACCTTGCTGCACTTTTATTTATTTATTTGTATTTACCTACTATCACTATCAGATCTCACCTTGCAAGTAATCGTAAAGGGATTGACAACCTCTTTATCGCGTTGGGTGCAAGTTTGTTTGTTTTTGCACAGGTGCATTGGTGCCTTATCTTGATACTCCTACTGGATTGATACCTTGGTTCTCAAACTGAGGGAAATACTTATCTCTACTTTGCTGCATCACCCTTTCCTCTTCAAGGGAAAAACCAACGCAAAATGAAGAAGTAGGAGGAAGAATTTCCGGCGCAGTTGCCGAGGAGTATTCAAGTGAAGCATATCTACGAAGTACGTATCGCAAACTCATCTCTTGCATTTACATTATTTGCCATTCGCCTCTCGTTTTCCTCTCCCCCACTTCTAAAACAAAATTTACAAACATATTTGCCATTCTTTATTTGCCTTTTTCATTCGCCCTTTCTTTTGCTTGCTTTCTATTTTTTTGTGTGATTGTCTGCTTGCTAAGTCATCATGTCTAAATTTTTCAAACTCAAGAATACCCTACCTGGGTTCAATGCCTTGGATAGCCCCTCTGTCCTTTCCAAACTCATAAATAATGAGTCGATGGGAAAAAGTCCCGAGGTGGCTAGATATACATTTAGAAATGTTGATGATGGGGATCCTGTAATTTTCCATTATTCGCTTAATGAATCCTTAAAACACGCTTGGGATAGACTGCTAAAGATTCAAGCCAGTCATATCCCTCATTATCATATTGAGCTGTACTTAACAGGTTTTTACGCGGGGCTGCCCCACTCTTTTAAACAAGTCTTCGATTCTATATTTAATAAGGGTTTCCTTGTTGGAGATGCCTTTGACACTTATGAAAGGCTGAAAGCAATATTTGGGCATCCCAAAGGAGAAAATGAGTCTACCACCCTCATGTGTTTCTATCAAAATGAATCAATAAAAGAAATGAAAGCTAGTTTAGACGTGAACTTCCGTAATCTGCTTAATATTTCCTCCACTATAAATGGTCACGTGCTTTCATAAAATAGGAAGATAGATGCTCTCGATAAAAAGTTCCTCCCTTGGTCCCCAAGGAAAGATGACAATACTTGATTCTATTGCCTTACGCCTAGCTAAGGGCGTTAAACGATAGCGCTTGTTAGGAGGCAACCCAATGAATGAATTTATTTTGTGCTTTTTAATTACTGTTTTTTTAGTCAACACCATCATGATTCTGTTATGATTGTGTTTTTTATGTTTTAATTAGTGTTTGTGCTAAGTAGAAGCTTTATGATTAGTTTTGGTGATAGTTGTTTAATCATGTTGAAAAAAGACAGAAACTTTGTGCTCACGAAATTATTTTTAGTTCCTATCCAGAAAGAGATTTTGAGTTGATTCTTTTTGCTGATGATTGATATGCAAATTGCCCTAATTTTCATAATTGTTTCATAATTGTTGGGATAGCAGAGGTATACGAAACATACAGATTCTGTTTTTGTTGTGTTGATTGCTTATTTTGATGAAACTATGGTTAGTATAGGGGGGTACGAGCCATGGAGAAGTGAGAATACAGTAATATAACATCAATATAAATGGAAATTAAGTTTACTACAGTACCTAAAAATTGGTAGTTTGTTTTCTTATGCTAATGATATCACGATTTTCTGTTTAAGTTTTGTGTTGTGAAGTTTTCAAGTTTTGGGTGATGTTCTTATGGACAATGAAATAAAGACTGGAAATAGCCTAAGCTTGGGGATGCCCAAGTCATCCCAAGCCAAATTCAAGGACACCAAAAAGCCTAAGCTTGGGGATGCCTCGGGAAGGCATCCCCTCTTTCGTCTTCAATCCATCGATAACGTTACTTGGAGCTATATTTTTATTTACCACATGATATGTGTTTTGCTTGGAGGGTCGTGTATTCTAGGATTATTTTCTTTTTGTTTTATCACAATCATCCTTGCTGCACACCTTTTTAAGAGGGACATGCACTCATCGTGAATTTGTTAGAATACTCAATGAGCTTCACTTATATCTTTTGAGCTAGGCAATTTAGCTCCCATGAGCTTCACTTATATCTTTTGAGCTAGATAATTTTGCTCCCATGAGCTTCACTTATATATTTTGAGCTAGATAATTTTGCTCCCATTAGCTTCACTTATATCTTTTGAGCTAGATAATTTTGCTCTAGTGCTTCACTTAAAATCTTTTTAGAGCACGTCGGTGTCATATTTTGTAGAAATAAAAACACTCGATCTTCACTTATATTATTTTGAGAGTGCTCTCTCTAAGTAACTTGGTAATTGGCGTGTGCTATGAAATTAGTCCTAAATATGATAGGCATCCAAAGAGGATAGAATAAAAACTTTCATATTCAAGTGCATTGATTAGTAAGAGAAGTTTGATTCCTCACAATTAGTTTTGAGATATGGATATGGCAATATTAGAGTCATGTTAGTAGGGTGTTGTGAATCTACAAATACTTGTGTTGAGGTTAGTGATTCCCGTAGCATGCACGTATGGTGAACCGCTATGTTAGGAAGTCGGAGCATAATTGATTTACTGATTGTCATCCTTTATGTGGCGGTCGGGATCGCACGATGGTTAACACCTACGAACCTTTCCCCTAGGAGTATCCGTTTAGCACTTTGTTTCGATTACTAATAAAATTTCGCAATAAGTATATGAGTTCTTCATGACTAATGTGAGTCCATGGTATAGATGCACTATCACCTTCCACCATTGCTAGCCTCTCTAGTGCCGTGCAACTTTCGCCAGTGCACAAACCCACCATATACCTTCCTCAAAATAGCCACCATACCTACCTATTATGGCATTTTCATAGCCATTCCGAGATATATTGCCATGCAACTTCCACCGTTCCATCTCATGACATGTGCCATCATTTTGATTTTGCCATTGCATGATCGTAAGATAGCTAGCGAGATGTTTCAACTTCATACGCTAAGCTAGATCGTTGCACATCCTAGTACACTGCCGGAGGCATTTCATATAGAGTCATTATTGTTCTAAGTATCGAGTTGTAAGTAAATAACAGTGTGATGATCATCATTATTAGAGCATTGTCCCACGTGAGGAAATAAAAAAGAGAGGACAAAGTTCCAACCAAAAAAAGAGAAAAAAATGAAATGAAAAAAGAGGCCAAAGAGCCCAAACAAAAAAAAATGAGAGAAAAAGAGAGAAGGGACAATGCTACTATTTTTGTCCACACTTGTGCTTCAAAGTAGCACCGTGTTCTTCATGATAGAGAGTCTCTTGTTTTGTCACTTTCATATACTAGTGGGAATTTTCATTATATAACTTGGCTTGTATATTCCAATGATGGGCTTCCTCAAAATTTCCCTAGGTCTTCGTGAGCAAGCAAGTTGGCTGCACACCCACTAGTTTTCTTTTTGAGCTTTAATACACTTATAGCTCTAGTGCATCTGTTGCATGGCAATCCCAACTCATTCACATTGATATGTATTGATGGGCATCCCCATAGCCCGTTGATACGCCGAGTCGATGTGACCATATTCTCCTTTTTGCCTCACAACCTCCACCACACTCTATTCCACCTATAGTGCTATATCCATGGCTCACGCTCATGTATTGCGTGAGAGTTGAAAAAGTTTGAGAAAGTAAGAGTGCAAAAACAATTACTTGGCCAATTCCGTTGTTGTGCATGATTTAAATTCTTTGTGTGGTGATGATGGAGCATAGACAGACTATATGATTTTGTAGGGATAACTTTCTTTGGCCTTGTTATTTCAAAAATTCATGATTACTTTGCTAGTATGCTTGAAGTATTATTGTTTTCATGTCAATATTAAACTATTGTTTTGAATCTTATGGATCTGAACATTCAGGCCACAATAAAGAAGTTACAAAGAACAAATATGTTAGGTAGCATTCCACATCAAAAATTCGGTATTTATCACTTCCCTACTCGAGGACGAGCAGGAGTTAAGCTTGGGGATGCTTGATACGTCTCCAACGTATCTATAATTTTTGATTGTTCCATGCTATTATATTATCAACTTGGGATGTTTTATATGCATTTATATGCTATTTTGTATCATTTTCGGGACTAATCTATTAACTCACTGCCAAGTGCCAGTTATGTTTTTTCCGTGTTTTTCACCTTTTTCAGATAAGAATATTAAACGGAGTCCAAACGGAATAAAACCTGCGGGATGATTTTTTTCCATAACAGGAGATACCCAGAAGACTTGAGAACCAAGGTAGGGGGTCTCGTGGGAGGTCACGAGCCCCCTAGGCGCGCCCCAGGGGGGGCACCTAGCAGGCTTGTGGGACCCCCTTGCCTCCTTTTCCCTACCTCTTTCGCCTATAAATTCCGTAAAATCCCAAAACCAACAGGAGAGCCACAAAAATACTTTTCTGCCACCGCAAGCTTCTGTTTCCGCGAGATCCCATCTGGGGACCGTTCTGGTGCCGTGCCGAAGAGGGATTCGGACACGGAGGGCTTCTTCATCAACACCATTGCCTCTCCGATCATGCGTGAGTAGTTCACCACAGACCTTCGGGCCCATAACTAGTAGCTAGATGGCTTCTTCTCTCTCTTGGATCTTCAATACAAAGTTCTCCATGATCTTCATGGAGATCTATCCGATGTAACTTTCTTTTGAAGTGTGTTTGTCGAGATCCGATGAATTGTGGATTTATGATCATATTATCTATGAATATTATTTGAGTCTCCTTTGATTTCTTATATGCATGATTTCGTATCCTTTTAATTCTCTTCGAGTTATGGGTTTCGTTTGGCCAACTTGATCTATAATTCTTGCAATGGGAGAAGTGCTTGTTTTTGGGTTCATACCGTGCGGTGTCCTCACCTAGTGACAGAAGGGGTAGCGAGGCACGCATTGTGTTGTTGCCATCAAGGGTAAAAAGATGGGGTTTATATCATATTGCATGAATTTATCCATCTACATCATGTCATCTTGCTTAAGGCGTTACTCTGTTTGTTATGAACTTAATACACTAGATCCATGCTGGATAGCGGTCGATGTGTGGAGTAATAGTAGTAGATGGAGAAAGTATCAGTCTACTTATCTCGGACATGATGCCTATATGTATGATCATTGCCTTAGATATCGTCATGACTTTGCGCGATTCTATCAATTGCTCGACAGTAATTCGTTCACCCACCGTAATACTTGTTATCATGAGAGAAGCCTCTAGTGAACACTATGGCCCCCGGGTCTATTTTACATGTTATATCTTCAGATTTACATACAAAAATACCAAAAATACCTTGCTGCACTTTTATTTATTTATTTATATTTACCTATTATCACTATCAGATCTCATCTTGCAAGTAATCGTAAAGGGATTGACAACCCCTTTATCGCGTTGGGTGCAAGTTCGTTTGTTTTTGCGCAGGTGCAGTGGTGCCTCATCTTGATACTCCTACTGGATTGATACCTTGGTTCTCAAACTAAGGGAAATACTTATCTCTAGTTTGCTGCATCACCCTCTCCTCTTCAAGGGAAAAACCAACGCAAGCTCAAGATGTAGCACACCCCTGCAGGGTTAAATCTTTCAGAAAGCCGTGCCCGCAGTTATGTGGCAATCATGTACTCCCTCGGTTCCTAAATATAAGTCTTTTTAGAGGTTCCACTAAAGGATTACATACGGATGTATATAGACATATTTTAGAATATAGATTCGTTCATTTTGCTTCGTATGTGGTCTTCTAGTGAAATCTCTTAAAAGACTTATATTTAGGAACAGAGGGAGTATATTTTATTAACATACGGTTCTAGAAAACTTAAAGTAACTTAATTGAAACCTGCCAACTGTGTGCGTAACCGTGACTGTTTCCTTCAGGGTTCCTTCTCTGATCGAGAACACGATGGAGTTATGAATGACGTAAGTAGGTGTTCAGGATCACTTGGTGATCATTCTTAGTTCACAACCGTCATACGTAGACCACTATAACTTTAATTCTTGTTTAATGTAAGTTAGCCACCATATATGCTTAGGTTGTTGCAAACTCAAACACATACCCCAACCTGACCTAATGACTTAGTTAGATTCAATACCAAGGTCATGAGATTGCTGAGTCCGTGTGGCTCACAGATTACTACAACGACGCACAGGTATAGGTACCCCAGATGCAGATGTTTCCGAGGATACCCAGTTGAAATGGGAGTTCAAAGAGGGCAGTGGCAGGTTGTACGTGACATATCCCGACGACTAGAGGCACTTGGTCGTGATCATGGGCCTATCAAGGCGGGATAGCATTAGCTTTTGTCATTTATCTTGTCCGAAGTCAGACCATGTTTTCCCATTTGAATAATGTATGACTGTGTGACTCGGTAATTTAGCTTATGCCGAGTGTAAGCCAAATCTTATTACTCTTCCATCTATTATGTATTGCTATGTTTATCCTGCTTGTGGAACGCTTAGATGCGCCTCTTTCGCCTTTTGAGGCCTCGCCCCCAAATAAGGAGAGTGACGCATCTTAGTTGTTATAGTTACACCGAGATTCACAAAGATATTTTTGAAAGCATCCCTTGTCGACACAAAACTCCGAGTGCTCCTCACACAGAGGGATCGGGAAGTGCTTGTTCTAGTTTTGTAATGTAGCATGAATAGAACTTGATACGAGAAAGCATAGATATCTAGAGAGGGGTCCTATACATTCTTGTCCGTCCAATTGGCAAAAGGTAAATCAAAAGCCAAATAGCAACAATTGAATGTCCTCGAATGGGAATAGATATGCATACCAACATGCTCACACAATAAGATGTCAAATTAAATCATGGTGAACATGCACAAACATCCTAGCATCAATCACGCACTTTGGCAATGACGAAGTCATCTATATTTGGAGTATATTGACTTAGGAGTCAAGTAAGAATACTTGATCATAGGTCATAGTCATCGATTAAGCACAAGTGGGGTTACCACTTTTGCATAATGCATTAATGTGTTCACATCATTTAGGAGACGCTTGTACTCAATTCTTAGAGTAAAGCTCCCCCTAGATATGACATCCCCCCTAAGAGGGATCAACCAACCTTGGGTTTTGTCGTAGAAGAGTTCAAGTAGGTGAAGTAGTGGTGGATGCTCATTGTTGATGAAGTTCATCTTGAGTAGTGGTGGATGCTCATTGTTTCTTACTCTTCTCACCTACATAGATTAATACCAAAGCAAAAAAGAACAAATGCAAGGATATCTATGGACATGGAGTGAAGAACATGGGAGGTGATGTCCAAATATGCATTAATTAGCTTGTGTGACTCCTTGAACGAATGCTTGTGGAGGTTGATTGCATATTGTTCTTGCCAAAATGAATAAGAGTGAATTTCATTGGCGGAGTCACCCCTCAAGTACTTTCTAGTTCTTCCTCTTCGGGACCCACATCACCTTGATGGGGATCCTTGGAGTTGTGGTAGCACTAGATGAGGTAGTGCTAGAAGTGCCCTTGGGAACCCACTCAACCTTGGCTTCCTGTTCTTCTTCAAATGAGTCAATGTCCTCTTGAAGCTTTCCCTTGCCCTTGTGATCTTGTGGTAGAATGCCATCTAGTGAGCTTGTTCCCTTGGGAGGAGTAGGATCATACTTATCCTCTTGAGGAACGAACTTTGGAATGGGATATGGACCTTCCTCCCAAACATCTCCATTTACGTTGAAGTAGCCAACACCTTGCTTCTTCCGATGTCCTCCTTGCTTGCGCAAAATTTCCTCAAATTGGTTAGTTCCGACAAGACTCATGAAGACACCTTTCTCTATAATCCCTTTAAATAAATTGTTTTCTTGCTCAAGTGTAACTTGGCTAAGATTATCATTAGTGGAATCAAGAGAGCTACTAGTAACATCATCATTTGATTTAGCTTTAGTATTGTTGTTACTAGATGAAGAAACTTTCTTGCCTTTGTCACTAGTGTTCTTAGGTTTAACTTGTGGAACAAAAGTAGACAAGACTAATCGCTTGGCTAGATAAGAGGAACTCTTCTTTCGAAGAGCGTCGTTGATTGCTTTTGGGAACTCATGATCTTGATCTAAATTTAGCTTCTCGAAGCATAGCTTCTCATGAGTTCCTGCAAGCTCTCTATGATCTTATAGAGTAGTTTCATGACCTAACTTCAAAGTGTTTAATTCTCTAGTTAGTTGTTCAATCTCTTTCTTATCATCATCATTCGATTTCTATTGACTGGAATTATAGTTACCATGTTCATTTTCAATGTTATCACTAGTCTTATCAAAGAGCAAGTCATATTCCCCTAACAAGTCATCCTCATCACTATCAATGTCAAAATACTCGGGGTGTGATACCTTGGGGCCTTTTGCCATGAAGTAGTTTCCAACCTCTTCATTTGGTGAATCAAATAAGTCGTAGGAGTTGGAGGAAAGAAGTGCAATGCCAGCAACACCTTCATCTTGAATGTAGTCAGAGTTGGTGTGATAACTTCTCTCGGAATGGTTGTCAGAATCGAAGCCAAAAACCCATTCACCAACATGAGCTTGATGTCTTTCTTCTGGAACTGCTCTTGGTGTACTTCTCCTACTTCTCCGATTATGTGGCTCTCCGGGAGTGTATTCATTTACAATTATCTTCTCTACACCTTCTCTCTCTATGAGGTGACTCATCTGTTGAGCTTCGTCTTCTAGGTGACTCTTCTCTTTGTTTGTGGGGAGCCAAGCGCTCATTAGCAAAGTGTCCAGGAGTTCCAAAGTTGTAGCAGTTTTGACCACGACTAGACGAACGCTTCTCATCATATCTTGAGCTTGAGCTTCTCTCTTTGCCTCTACTCTTGTAGAACTTGTTGAACTTTGTCACCACGAGGCTAATCTCTTCATTCGTAACTAGGTTGTCAGTTGAAGTAGCGGGAGCATCAACTGAAGCTTTGTAAGCACCGCTTGACTTGTTGTGCAACTCATCTTTGTCTTTGAGAGGCATTTCATGAGCAACAATCCTTCCAATGACTTAAGTAGGCTTGAGATATTTTGAGTTGGGCGCAATTTGGATTAATGTGCACATGGTTTCCTATATTCCATCCAAACCTCTAAGTATCTTCTTGATGATGAATTTCTTGGTCATCTCTTTGCTTCCTAAACCGAAAATCTCATTTGTGATGAGAGCTAGCCCAGAATACACCTCAGCGACTCCTGCACCATCCTTCATCTTGAACTTGTCAAGCTGACATTCAAGCACATCCAACTTAGATTCTTAGACAGAATTGGTACCTTCGTGCATATCAATCGAAGTATCCCAAATTTCCTTTGCATTCTCAAGGCGACTAATTTTTTTCAATTCTTCGGGAAACAAGCAGTTGAACAGGGTGCCACAAGCTGGAGTCTTGAATTGTAGCAACTTCAATTCTTCTGATGTGGCATCACGATCCGGTTCTCTTCCTGCTCCGAAGAAATCACCTTGCACACCAACACGAACGGCAGCCCAAATGGGGGGATTATAACTAAGAATATGCATTTTCATCTTATGATTCCAACAAGCAAAATTAGTGCCATCAAAATATGGACCACTACGGTAATAATTTCCCTCACTAGACGCCATACTCTCCTAGATTGTGAAACCAATGCAATGGAATCCAAAGCTCTAATACCACTTGTATGATCAAAAGTATGTCCAGGGGGGTGATTTGACTACTTGACAAGATAAAAACTTAGCCTTTTCCCAATTTTTAGTGGGGGCCAGTTTTAGCAACTATGACTAGTCAAGTGCATCTACACATGCATATCTAAGAGTATTGCATCGGAAAGTAAACCATGTAAGTGTAAGGTAGAGGGTAATGTAGGGAGATCAAATGCAAAGGTTAACACAACAATTTGTGTCAAGGTTCCGGTAGGTGGTGTTATTGTACGTCCATGTTAATGGAGACTTCAACCCACGTAGGGTAATGGCTGCGAGAGTCCACGGTTGGCTCCACCCACAAGGGGTCCACGAATAAGCGGCCTTGTCTATTCCAGCACGGCTTCCGTCCACATAGGACTATCCTCACTCACGGTAGATCTTCGCGAAGTAGGTGATCTCCTTGCCCTTACAAACAACTTGTTCATCTCCACAACACAAAGTAGGAGGCTCCCAATCGAGACCTAACCAATCTAGGAGGCACCACCCTCCAAAATGTAATAGATGTGGTAGAACTATGAACTCCTTGCTCTTGTGCTTCTAAAGATAGTCTCCGCTACACTCAATCACTCTCTTTCAGATTTGGCAGGGGTAAGAGAGATTGATATTGTGGAAAGCAACTTGGAAAGGCTAGAAATAAAGGTTCAAATGGCTGGAATGGAATCTCTTGATATCAACACATGAGTAGGTGGGTCTCCCTCAGAAAACTAGATCTCGCAAGTGTAAGTGTGTTTAGACTGCTTCCTCTACGAGTGAGAGGTAGGTGGAGGGGTATATATAGGCGTCTCCCAAAATCCAACCATTACAACATTATTGCCCCACTCGGTGACACCGAAATGTTAATCTCGGTGGTACCGAGTTGCACTAAATGTGGCAACTTCAAATTCTCGGTGAGAGCGATATAGGAATCTCTGTGGTACCGATACGATGACCTAGACTGGTTCCCAAACTCGGTGAGACCGACTTCAAACTTGGAAATTACGAAATTTGGAGTTACCTCAACAAAATGTTGGTTACCCAATCTCAATGGCACCGATAGGAATGTGGGTTGTACCGAGATGGTGGAATTGGCATAGGATCTGTCTAGGTGTAAAATCGGTATTGCCGAGTGGGAATCATTGGTGGCGCCGTTTTTGCATATTTGGCTTGGGATAGATATATTTTGTGGGAAAGTGGTGAGTATTTTTGGTGGCTATCTCTAAGCACTTGAGCAACCAATTCATCATAAAACCTCATCCCCTTTTAATAGCATTGACTTTCCTATGGACTCAAAGTGATTTCTCACAGAGTGTCAAATCAAGAGTCTTCTTGCTTGAAGCTTTAGCCAATCCTATTCCTTCCTTGTATTAAAGGGGCATCTCCACACAATCCTATAGCCAAAGTATCTTTAAACTTTTCTATCGGATTTTGCGCTCCGCAAAACCCTAAAGATTCGAACTCGGGGGCGCGTTCGGAGGCCACTTGGCAGCTTTGGTTCGCCTCACTCGCTACTCGCTGGGATGGTAGAGAACTCACTTGATGGTGAGGAAGACACAGAAGACGGCAGTTTACCCAGGTTCGGGCCACTAAGAAGCGTAATACCCTACTACTGCTTTAGTGGATTGCCTCTCGTGGAGGTTGGTGGATGAACTAGTATAGTGTTCGACGGCCTTCGGAGGCTGGGTGGCCTTTGTGTGGCGCTGGTGGGGAATGAATGAATCTCTCCCTTATGAAGTAACCTACTCTCTATATATATAGTGGCGGCCTCGGTCCTCTTCCCTTATCGTTTCGATGGGAAGGGTTCCCACAACGGCCAATTTTCAAGGGGTGACACGGGAACATGCTTCCCCTGTCAAAAAGTAATCTTCACCTCCAAAATGGCTGTCAATGGAGAAGGGACGGGTCCAGGGATGACGTCCATCCTGCTAGCGGGCAGTGGTGGCCTTGTTGCACCAGAATGGAAACCTTTGGGAGATGCCTTGGAGACCTACATGCGTCCTCGCCCCCCTTTGCACTAAAGGGGGAACTGGACCGTCCTGTTGTCTCATGCTCGCCTGTCCTTTCCCCACGTCATCCTCGACTCCTGAGGCCGGGTCTTGCATCGGAATATCCGCCGCTCCGGAGGGGTCCTGAGGCTTGGCCCCTCACGAGGGCCTTGCCTTGAGTGGTGTTGGGCCTCTTGGTCTTTGGTCGATGAAGTGGTACAACCCTGGGCCACAGGCACGCAAGTCTGGGTACCCCCATTCCCATAATGCCGATAGTAGCCCTCAGGGCCAAGGCGCGCCTGGAATGGCTTCTTGGCGAAGCCTTAAGGGTGGTCTGAAGCATCACGGGCCCCAAAAGTTTGTGGACCAGGCTTCACGTGCGACACGCAGCCAAGTGGCAACACTCCTAGCGAGCGCCTGGTCAAACTAACGCGACTCCCGGGCGCTGCGCCAGCCATCATCGCTCCTTGTGGACGTCACCTCTACGCACGCCACGCGGGCGTGCTTCCTCATGAACCGTGTGGGCCGAGAAACATGGAGGGACGCCAGTCTGCCCTCGGCCATGTATTTGACCTGGCGAGGGCGATAAGGTCCACATTGCCTTCGTCTTCTTCATCTTCCTCCTCCATCCCTCCACCCCCTCAGTATGGCACCAGTGAGGAAGTATTCTGTTGCCGAGAAGGGGAAGGCTTGCGGGGAATGGTTTCGCCGCCCCGCCACCCAAGAGGGGTCGCGGCTGCCCTCGGAAGTACGTGGCGGTGTCGACCGCGGTCTCCAGTGGGCGCGACCGTGGTTCCACCCACCCTAGGATCACCATCAGCGGCATCGGTGGGGCGTCCATTGGCGCGAGCATCCGCAGTGGCCGAGATTGGAGGTCGGCGGTTGCCACCCGGCTGCCACGCTCACGGCTTCATTCAGATGACACGGCGATGGAGTTCGTGGCGTGGGTGGATAGGCTGGAAATCACATGGTTCCAGCTCCCAAACTTCTTCGCGACGGTACTGCCGACTGGTGGGCTCCCAGGCCTCTGGTTGCATCTTGGATGGAGGTCGAGGTCACCCCCATGGCTACATGTACCTGAACCGCGGGTGGCAGACGTTCGCCCACACTCGAGGCCTGAAGGGGAGGCGCTACCTCCACTTCAAGTATGACGGGGAGGGACGCTCTTTGTCTAGATCTTTGGGGACGAGGGCAAGCGTCTAGGTTGCAGACCATAGAACGCCCGCCGCGGCGATCTTGTAGATGAGTCCGCCTCAGGCGGTGGGCGCCTCACCTCCGACAGCACCGACACCCCGTCCGGAGGGAGCCTGAGCGACAGCAGCGACAACAGCTATGACAAGCCGCCTCACCGCCGCGCCCGGACCATGGGGGAGGCCCCCAAGCATGGTGCCGCTCATATGCTCCTGTGTGATGGCGCACGGGTGTCGGACGCATGCGGCGGCAACCCCCTTGGGCCCTCCGCCGCTAGTTGTTTCCTCCTTACTTCTGAGCCTGCGTCCATGAAAACAAGGAAGGGCCCTTCGGGCATGTAATGGATTTGGGCGACCGCCCCTTTTGTTAGTACTGTTGCGTGATACGTCAATTTTGCATCATGCTTTCATGTTGATATTTATTGCTTTATGGGCTGTTATATTACTTGTGGTACCATATTTATGCCTTTTCTCTCTTATTTTGCAAGGTTTATTTGAACAGGGACAATTCAGGCAGTTGGAATTCTGCACTCGAAAAGGAGCAAATCTTAGTCCACTATTCTGCACATCTCCAAATGCCCTGAAAAGTTACGTGGATTTTTTTGGGATTATATAAAAAATACTGGGCGAAAGAAGTAGCGGAGGGGGGCTGCCAGGGCGCCACAAGCCCTACCACCGCCACCCCCCTGGTGGCAGAGTGGGGGCTTGCGGGCTCTCTGACGTCCCACTAGCCCCCCTCTTTTGCTATGTGAAGCGTTTTGGTCCAGAAAAAATCATTCGGGAGCTTTTTCGTGGTTTCGCCACCACCACGAGGCGGAACTTGAGCAGATCCAATCTAGAGCTCCGGCAGGACGATCCTACCGAGGAAACTTCCATCCCGGAGGGGGAAATCGTCGCCATCGTCATCACCAACACTCCTCTCGTCGGAGGGGAGGCATCTTCATCAACATCTTCATCAGCACCATCTCCTCTCCAATCCCTAGTTCATCTCTTGTAACCAATCTTTGTCTCGCAACTCCGATTGGTACTTGTAAGGTTGCTAGTAGTGTTGATTACTCTTTGTAGTTGATGCTAGTTGGATTACTTGGTGGAAGAGTTTATGTCAGATCCTTGATGCTATACATTACACCTCTGATCACGATTATGATTATGTTTTGTGAGTAGTTACTTTTGTTCCTGAGGACATGGGATAAGTCATGTTAATACTAGTTATGTGAATTTGATATTCGTTCGGTATTTTGATATGATGTATGTTGTCTTTTCCTCTAGTGGTGTTATGTGAACGTCGACTACATAACACTTGACCATATTTGGGCCTGGAGGAAAGCATTGGGGAGTAGTAAGTAGATGACGGGTTGCTGAAGTGGTAGAAGCTTAAAACCCAGTCTATGCGTTGCTCCGTGAGGGGCTGATTTGGATCCACTAGTTTAATGCTATGGTTAGACTGTGTCTTAATTCTTCTTTTGTAGTCGTGGATTCTTGCGAGAGAGGTTAATCATAAGTGGGATGCTTGTCCAAGTAAGGGCATTACCCAAGCGCCGGTCCACCCACATATCAAACTATCAAAGTAACAAACGCGAATCATATGAACATGATGAATCTAGCATGACAGAAATTCCCATGTGTCGTGGGGAGCGTTTTTCCTCGTATAAGACTTTGTTCAGGCTTGTCCCTTGCTACAGAAGGGATTGGTCCACTTGCTGCACCGTTGCTACGACTTGTTACTTGTTACGTTTGGCTTGCTATGTTTCACCTCGCTACACAATCACTTGTTACCGCTACTTTCAGTGCTTGCAGTTATTACCTTGTTGAAATCTGTTTATCAGAGCCTTCTGCTTGGGGTTCGACACTCTTACTTATCGAAAGGACTACGATTGATCCCCTATACTTGTGGGTCATCAAGACTCTTTTCTAGTGCCGTTGCCAGGGAGTGAAGCGCCTTTGGCAAGTGGAAATTGGTAAGGAAACATTTTTATACTATACTGAAATTTATTGTCACTTGTCACTATGGAACTGTTCCTTTGAATAGTTTGTTCGGGGTATCTTCACCATGAACGGAAGCACGAGGAGTTGTTCCTCAACCTGAGGTACCTACTGAAAATATCTTTTATGAAATTCCTTCGGGTATGCTTGAGAAACTGCTGGCTAATCCTTTCACAGGAGATGGATCGTCACATCCAGACTTGCATCTCATCTATGTAGATGAAGTTTGTAGTTTATTTAAGCTTGCAGGTTTGCCCGAGGATGAGGTAAAGAAGAAAGTCTTTCCTTTATCTTTGAAGGATAAGGCATGGACATGGTATAGGCTATGTGATGATACTGGATCATAGGACTACAATCGGTTGAAGTTGGAATTTCATCAAAAGTTCTATCCTATGCATTTAGTACATCGTGATCGGAACTTTATTTATTACTTTTGGCCTCGTGACAGGGAAAACATAGCTCAAGCTTGGGCGAGGCTTAAATCAATGCTATATTCATGCCCCAATCATGAGCTCTCGAGAGAAATCATCACTCAAAACTTTTATGCTCGGCTTTCTCATGAAGATCGTACCATGCTTGACACTTCTTGTACCGGTTCTTTTATGAAGAACGATATTGATCACAAGTGGAATTTATTGGAGAGAATCAAACGCAACTCTGAAGATTGGGAGTTGGAGGAAGGAAAGGAGTCAGGTATGAATTTCCAGTTTGATTGCGTTAAATCTTTTGTTGAGACGAACACTTTTAGAGATTTTAGCGCTAAGTATGGACATGACTCTGATATAGTAGCTTCTCTATGTGAATCTTTTGCTGCTCATGTTGATCTTCCCAAAGAGAAGTGGTTTCAATATCATCCTCCTGTAGAAAGCAACATAGCCAAAACCAATCTAGTTGAGGAGAAAGTCATTGCTTTTAGTGATCCTGTTGTTCCTTGTCCTTACACTGAGAAACTACCATACCCTGCTAGGATAAAGGATTATTCTAAAGCTCCAACTGTGATACATAGGGGTTACATTAGACCACTTGCACCACCTGAGGAGATTAGAGTTGAACCTAGTGTTGCTATTATCAAAGATCTCTTAGCCGAAGACATAGATGGGCAGGTTATCAAATTATGTGAGGACTCCGCTAGAATTGCTAAACCTCACGCAAAGGTCAAATACGGACCTGTAGTTGGCCTGCCTGTTGTTTCTGTCAAGATAGGAGATCACTGTTACCATTACTTATGTGATATGGGAGCTAGTGTTAGTGCAATACCACGTTCTCTATATGATGAAATCAAAGATGAGATTGCACCTGCTGAGCTAGAACCCATTGATGTCACTATTACGCTAGCTAATAGAGACACTATATGCCATGTGGGAATTGTGAGAGACGTAGAAGTCCTGTGTGGTAAGACGAAGTATCCTACTGATTTCCTCGTCCTTGGTACTGCACAAGATAGCTTTTGTCCCATCATATTTGGTAGACCCTTTCTCAACACTGTAAATGCTCACATTGATTGCATTAAGCAGACTGTCACAGTCAGTTTTGAGGGTTTGTCTCATGAATTTAACTTCTCCAAGTTTGGAAGACAACCCCATGAAAGAGAGTCGTCTGGTAGAGATGAAATTATTGCTCTTGCCTCTATTGCCGTACCTCCTACGGATCCTTTAGAGCAATATCTGCTTGAGCATCAAAATGATATGCACATGGAGGAGAGAGATAAGATAGATAAAATTGTCTTAGAAAAATATCCTATTCTCAAGAATAATCTCCCTGTTGAACTACTTGGGGATGCTCCCCACCAAAGGGTGATCCTGTGTTCGAGCTTAAACAGTTGCCTGATACTCTTAAGTATGCCTATCTTGATGAGAAGGAGATATATCCTGTCATTATTAGTGCCCTCCTCTCAGAGCACGAAGAGAAGAAGTTACTAAGAACTCTGAGGAAGCACCGTGCTGCTATTGGATATACTCTTGATGATCTTAAGGGTATTAGTCCTACTCTATGTCAGCACAAGATTAGAACCAATCCTGACTTTAATCCAGTTGCTGATCATCAAAGGAGATTGAATCCTGAGATGAAGGAGGTCGTTAGAAAAGGAATACTAAAGCTTCTGGAAGCAGGAATCATTTATCATGTTGCTCATAGTGATTGGGTAAGTCCAGTACATTGTGTACCTAAGAAGGGAGGTATCACCGTTGTTCCTAATGATAAGGATGAACTAATCCCACAAACGATTATTACCGGCTATAGGATGGTGATAGACTTCCGGAAACTGAACAAGGCAACCACGAAAGATCATTATCCTTTGTTGTTTATCGACCAAATGCTAGAAAGGCTATCAAAACACACACACTTTTGCTTTCTAGACGGTTATTCAGGTTTCTCGCAAATACCTGTTGCACAATCTGATCAAGAGAAAACCACTTTCACGTGCCCCTTCGGTACCTTTGCCTATAGATGTATGCCTTTTGGCTTATGCAATGCACCTGTCACCTTCCAAAGATGTATGATGGCTATATTCTCTGACTTTTGTGAAAAGATTGTCGAGGTTTTCATGGATGACTTGTCCGTTTACGAGGTCTTCCTTTGATGATTGCCTCAGCAACCTTGATCGAGTCTTACATAGATGCGAAGAAACCAACCTCGTCTTGAATTGGGAGAAGTGCCACTTTATGGTTAATGAAGGTATCGTCTTAGGACACAAAATCTCTGAAAGAGGCATTGAAGTTGATAAGGCTAAGGTTGATGCAGTTGAGAAAATGCCTTGCCCCACAGATATCAGAGGTATACAGAGTTTCCTAGGTCATGCTGGTTTCTGTAGAAGGTTCATTAAAGACTTCTCTAAGATTTCTAGGCCTCTTACCAACCTCTTGCAGAAGGATGTTCCTTTTGTTTTTGATGAGGATTGTGAGGAAGCTTTCGAAATACTTAAGAAGGCTGTGATAACCACACCTATTGTTCAACCACCTGACTGGAACTTGCCCTTTGAAATCATGTGCGATGCTAGTGATTATGCTTTTGGTGCTATTCTAGGACAAAGAGTTGACAAGAAGTTGAATGTTATTCACTACGCTAGTAAAACTCTAGACATTGCCCAAAGAAACTATGCCACTACGGAGAAGGATTTTTTTAGCAGTCGTGTTTGCATGTGAAAAGTTCAGATCTTACATAGTTGACTCCAAATTCACTATTCACTCTGATCATGCTGCTATTAAGTACCTTATGGAGAAGAAGGACGCTAAGCCTAGGCTGATCAGATGGGTTCTCCTGCTACAGGAATTTGATTTGCACGTCGTTGACCGAAAGGGTGCTGATAACCCTATAGCAGATAACTTGTCTAGGCTAGAGAATGTCCTTGATGACCCACTACCTATTGATGACAGCTTTCCTGATGAGAAACTAAATGTCATCCGCACTTCACATAGTGCACCGTGGTATGCCGATTATGCAAATTATATCGTAGCCAAATACATACCACCCAGTTTGACCTATCAGCAAAAGAAGAAATTCTTCTTTGATTTGAGACACTACTTTTGGGATGATCCTCACCTTTATAAGGAAGGAGTAGATGGTGTTATTAGACGTTGTGTGCGTGAACATGAACAGGGACAGATCTTGCAGAAGTGTCATTCCGAAGCCTACGGAGGACACCACGCTGGAGATAGAACTGCCCATAAGGTATTGCAATCAAGTTTCTATTGGCCCACTCTCTTCAAGGATGCCCGTAAGTTTGTCTTGTCTTTTGACGAATGACAAAGAATAGGGAATATCATTAAGCGTCAGGAAATGCCTATGAACTATTCACTTGTCATTGAACCATTTGATGTCTGGGCTTTGATTATATGGGACCCTTCCCGAGTTCCTATGGGTACACTCACATCTTAGTTGCTCTGGATTACGTTACTAAGTCGGTAAAAGCTATCCCCACTAAAAATGCTGATCACCACACCTCTATTAAGATGCTTAAAGAAGTCATATTCCCAAGATTTGGAGTCCCTAGATATTTGATGACTGATGGCTGTTCACACTTCATTTATGGTGTTTTCCGCAAGATGCTCGCTAAGTATGATGTCAACCATAGAGTTGCATCTCCTTATCATCCTCAGTCTAGTGGTCAAGTGGAGTTGAGTAATAGGGAGATCAAGTTGATACTACAAAAGACCGTCAATAGATCTTGAAAGAATTGGTCTAGCAAACTTGACGATGCACTATGGGCTTATAGGACTGCTTATAAGAATCCCATGGGCATGTCACCGTATAAAATGGTTTACAGTAAAGCCTGTCATTTACCTCTTGAGCTAGAACACAAAGCTTATTGGGCAATCAAAGAGCTCAACTTTGATTTCAAACTTGCCGGCGAGAAGCGGTTGTTTGATATCAGCTCGTTAGATGAATGGAGAGCCCAGGCATATGAGAATGCCAAGTTGTTCAAGGAAAAGGTTAAGATATGGCACGACAAACGAATACAGAAACGAGAGTTCAATGTAGGTGATTTTGTCTTGCTATACAATTGTCATTAGATATTCTTTGTAGGCAAGCTTCTCTCTAAATGGGAAGGTCCCTATGTTATCGAGGAATTATATCGTTCCGGTGCCACCAAAATCAATAACACGGAAGGAAATTTTCCTAGAGTGGTAAATGGGCAAAGAATCAAGCATTACATCTCTGGTACTCCCATAAATGTTGAGACCAATATCATCAATGTCATAACTCCAGAGGAGTACATAAGGGATGTTTATCAGCCTGTTTCACACCCTGAAAACGAAGAGGTATCTGTTTCGATAAGAAATTGGACTCCGATGCTTTTCCAATAGGAAATTTCCTCCGTTTTGGAATTTTTGGAAAATTAGAAAAATAAAAAGTAGTCTGGAGAGCGAACGAGGCGGCCACAAGCCCTGCCACCGCCCCCTACCCCCCTGGTGGCGGAGGGCAAGCTTGTGGGCACCTCGTGTGCCTCCCGGACTCCGTTTTCTTGCGGAGCACTCCTTCTGGTACAGAAAAAAGCAATATATACTCGCCCCAAGGTTTTGACCTCCGTATTATGCAGTTTTCCTCTGTTTTTGTTTTGAGCTTGTTTTCTGCCGCAGATTTAGAGCAAAGATGTCTCAGGAATCCGTTAGGGAGAATGATCTTCACCAAGTTCATGAGGAAGTAGGTGCTGATCTGAAAAGAGCAGAAGTCACGGAAGCCAGGGACCAAGCTAAGGAGAAAACCCAAGCTAGGGAGGAAGTTCAACCTATGTTCAACATTGAAGACGTTGAAGGATTACATTTTCTCCAACCCTTCCTCCACGTGTTGTCTCCATCCTTGATTTAAGTCTTCAGGTTTTGCGAAACAACTCGTGCTCGCAATATTTCCCTTTCTTGTGAAGTTGCTTTGCTGGAAAACCATGTCACAGATCTCAAAGGTATAAATCAAAGATTGATAGCTCTCTTGGAATCAAAGGCGACAACAACACCACCATCACCACCAAAGGAAGACAACTAAGCATTGGTATGGGCAATCCCTTTGGCTTCTGCCAAGCTTGGGGGAGTTGCCCTGGTATCGTATCACCTTTATATCTTTTGCTTTTACCTTTGTTTTAGTTATTTCCTTTTTAGTTTTTATTTTTTCTTTCAGAGGAATAAGTCTTTAATGTTTAGTTCGAGTCTTTTGCTTTTGGCTCTCCCCCGATGTATTCGAGCTTATGAGCTATATAATAAAGAGTATCTTAGTCAAGGGCTTTGCTTTGTGCCATGATCAATAGTATGAAAAGAACGATAGCATGAAAGATCATGAGACGATCTTATGGAAAGTCTTGTTGAGAATAAAACAACATAGACCTCAGTCATTGTTGCAATTAATAAGAAGTAATAAGGAAAGAGAGGTTCACATATAAATATATCATCTTAGACACTTTTTACAATTGTGAACACTCACCAAACTATTGCATGCTTAGGAGTAGATGTTGGACAAGGAAGACAACATAATAAATTGTGTTTTCTTGGTTCCAAACAATGTTATATGATTAGAGATCCCTTAGCATGTCACGATTGCTTCCACCTCATATTAGCCAAAACGCCCGCACCAAGTAGAGATACTACTTGTGCATCCATAAACCTCCAACCCAGTTTTGCCATGAGAGTCCACCATACCTACCTATGGATTGAATAAGATCCTTCAAGTAAGTTGTCATCGGTGCAAGCAATAAAAATTGCTCTCTAATATGTATGATCTATTAGTGTGTCGAAAATAAGCTTTGTACGAACCTGTGATGAGGAAGACATAAAATCGACAGACTGCATAATAAAGTTCTTTATCACAGGAGGCAATATAAAGTGACGTTCCTCCGCACTAAGAGGACACACATTCAAACCTCAAAAGAGCATGACAACCTCTGCTTCCCTCTGCGAAGGGCCTATCTTGTACCTTTACTTTTTGCCCTTGTAGGAGTCATGGTGATCTTCACCAATCCCGTATTTTTGCCTTTGTCTTGGCTGCCGTCACATGCTTGGGAAAGATCTATATTCATATATCAACTTGGAGTTGAGTACTTATGGTTTATTGTTGTTGACTTTACCCTTGAGGTGAACCGTTGAGAGGCAAACTATAAGCCCCTATCTTCCTCTGTGTCCAGCTGAAACATTGACACCATGAGTACCACGTCAGTTGTAACAATTGTCGAAAACAAAAGCGATGATTGAGTTTGTGGATTTGCCTTACAAGCTCTTATTTGAGTCTTTCTCATGTTGTGATAAATTGCAATTACTTCAATGACTATGGACTATTGTTGGTTACTTCTCGGTAAGGTTTTTGCTTCATGCTTTGCTTTGTGAAGGAATTGTTACTTTCACATAAGAATCTTTATGATGTATTCCTGTCCTATGTGTGATCATGATGCCCTCATGTCCGTATTATGTTTTATCAACACCTTCGTCCCTCAACATGTGGACATGTTTATGGAACTTGGTTTTTGCTTGAGGACAAGCAAGGTCTAAGCTTGGGGGAGTTGATACGTCCATTTTACATCATGCTTTCATGTTGATATTTATTGTTTTATGGGCTGTTATATTACTTGTGGTTCCATATTTATGCCTTTTCTCTCTTATTTTGCAAGGTTTATTTGAAGAGGGAGAATTCAGGCAGCTAGAATTCTGGACTGGAAAAGGAGCAAATCTTAGTACACTATTCTGCACATCTCCAAATGCCCTCAAAAGTTAAGTGGATTTTTTTGGGATTATATAAAAAATACTAGGCGAAAGAAGTATCGGAGGGGGCTGCCAGGAAGCCACAAGACCTGCCACCGCCACCCCTCTCGTGGCGGAGTGGGGGCTTGTGGGTTCCGTGATGGCCCACTAGCCCCCCTCTTTTGCTATATGAAGGGTTTTGGTCCAGAAAAATCATTCGGGAGCTTTTTCATGGTTTCGCCGCCGCCACGAGGCGGAACTTCAGCAGATCCAATCTAGAGCTCCGACAGGACGATCCTGCCAGGGAAACTTCCCTCCCGGAGGGGGAAATCGTCGCCATCGTCATCACCAACACTCCTCTCGTCGGAGGGGAGGCATCTTCATCAACATATTCATCAGCACCATCTCCTCTCCAATCCCTAGTTCATCTCTTGTAACCAATCTTAGTCTCGCAACTCCGATTGGTACTTGTAAGGTTGCTAGTAGTGTTGATTATTCTTTGTAGTTGATGCTAGTTGGATTACTTGGTGGAAGAGTTTATGTTCAGATCCTTGATGCTATTCATTACACCTCTGATCATGATTATGATTATGTTTTGTGAGTAGTTACTTTTGTTCCTGAGGACATGGGATAAGTCATGTTAATACTAGTTATGTGAATTTGATATTCGTTCGGTATTTTGATATGTTGTATGTTGTCTTTTCCTCTAGTAGTGTTATGTGAACGTCGACAAATGGGGTTATAGTCCTAGGGTAGGGTCATAAGCCTACCCTATAGGTCCTACCCAAGGACTACCCTTCATAAGGGACAAAGCAATTTGTCCGTTCTGACTGGACTAAGGAATTCCCATCATTCAGTCGGTAACAGACATTCGACCATCCAGTCGAAGGCGAGCATTCGGAGCGTATCTATTGGGCCGACTGGATTCCACTCTGTACATCGTAACCCCCTAGGAGGGAAACAGTCGTACGTTTCCTCACGCTTTGATTAGCATCTAGGTCATACGTTACCTGTAACGTATGTGTTTATTCACCATTATACCACCCCTGTGCACCGACCGTTGTGAAGGGCAGCGCACTCTATATAAGCCACCCTTCCCCACTGGTGCAAGGGTTAGCAACTCATTGTATTCCATATTACCACTCGACAACAAGCTTCCTGAGCACTGAGACGTAGGGCTATTACCTCCACCATAGAGGGGCCTGAACTCATACAACCTCGCCGTAGCTAAGGCTCTGCCCATCCCTTTCGTACCCTACACATCTATTGTCAGGCTTATACCCACGACATCGACTACATAACACTTCACCATATTTGGGCCTAGAGGAAGGCATTGGGGAGTAGTAAGTAGATGATGGGTTGCTAGAGTGACAGAAGCTTAAACCCCAGTCTATGCGTTGCTTCATGAGGGCCTGATGTGGATCCACTAGTTTAATGCTATGATTAGACTTTGTCTTAATTCTTATTTTGTAGTTGCGGATGCTTGCGAGAGAGGTTAATCTTAAGTGGGATGCTTGTCCAAGTAAGTGCAGTACCCAAGCACCGGTCCACCCACATATCAAACTATCAAAGTAACGAACGTGAATCATATGAACATGATGAAATTAGCATGACAGAAATTCCCGTGTGTCCTCGGGGGTGTTTTTCCTTGATAAGACTTTGTTTAGGCTTGTCCCTTGCAACAAAAGGGATTGGGCCACTTGTTGCACCGTTGCTACTACTTGTTACTTGTTACTTTTGGCTTGCTACATTTCACCTCGCTACACAATCACTTGTTACCGCTACTTTCAGTGCTTGTAGTTATTACCTTGCTGAAATCCGTTTATCAGAGCTTTCTGCTCCTCGTTGGGTTCGACACTCTTACTTAACGAAACGACTACGATTGATCCCCTATACTTGTGGGTCATCATTGTATTGGATACTTAGCTCGGTGTGCTTGTAGTGAACCTCTTTGGTTGTGAGTCATGGTTAAGGCGTTCGAGGGGCTTGATTCTCGGTTGGCTTCTCCTCATTGTGGATGAAGTGTGTCGATGCTCTATGTCACTAAGCCCCAGTCCCGCACATTTCCCTGCCGCCGTGGGGAACGATCCCTTACCAACGCCGTTCCTCAAGGGGCAGGGCCCTGACACCCCTAATATTGACCGAATGTGCCTGCACGGCACCAGGGTGGCCATGTGGCTTTGCGACTGTAAGTCTCCTGAGCATCGCCCCCTTAGACAATCAAGCGGCTCTACATTGAGAGGTCCCAGTCCCCCACATTTCCCTGTTGCCGTGAGGTGCGACAAGTTACCAACGTTGTTCCTCATGGGGCAAGGCCCTGACACCCCTGATACCGGTCGAATGTGCCTGGACGGCACCAGGTTGGCCAAGTGGCTTTGTGACTGGTAATGCTCCTGAGGCGCGACGCTTAGGGGGCCCCTTAGACGTCCAAGAGACCCTCGTGGATTCTGCTTTCTGCTTTTGAAGGATCTGGTTTCTGGAGATCCCTAGTGCATTGAGGAAGCTCTCCATCGGCTGGTCCCGGTCCCGCACATTTCCCTGCTGTCGTGAGGCATGACCCGTTACCAAGGTCGTTCCTCACGAGGCAAGGCCCTAACACCTCCAATGCCGACCGAATGTGCCTGGACGGCTCGAGAGTGGCCAAGTGGCTTTGTGACCGGTGAGGCTCCTAAGGCACGATGCTCAGGAGCCCCCTTAGACGCTGAAGTTGTCCCAAGAGAAACAACTGTTGTAATTAAAGACCAAATTTTGTTCCCTCTCCAGGATGGTGTGTCGAGCCGTAAATGGGACTCTTCAGCGAGTATCAGATGGCATGAGTCTGCCGACTCGTCCGTGAGTACCACACGAGGGTCCGGGCACCAAGGCCTTGGCGAGGTGTGGGCACCGTTCCCCCATCCTCCGCTCAAATGGTACAAGAGGGGCAGGGAAAGGCTCGACTCAGAGGAAGAGAGTGCACTACGAAGAACAGCCAAGAAAACAAGTTTTCGTAAAGACATCATTTGGAAAAAACCCGAGTTTGATTTTGTAAATAACAACAAATCCAAGCCAGATAAAAGCAAATGATAGCCGCGTCCGACGCCTAGTCTATTCTCCGCCTCCGTCTGCCCCCAGCGCACAGCATAGGACTTCCACTAGGCGTGAGAGGGTCCCCTCCGCGTCCTTGGGGGACCCCAGGCGTATACATCCACAGCTCATTGTTATGTGAGAGTGTCACGGGATGAAGTAGGTTCCAGAAGAATTGACGGACGATGCAGAGGCGGTGCAGAAGCGTTAGGGGTAAAACTTCCGGAGATGTCGCATGTTCCAGGCATTCTGGATGGGAACTCTATCTTGAGTCTCTAGGCGCACGGCGCCAGGCCTGGAGACATGGACGACCTTGAATGGGCCCTCCCTCATGGGCAAGAGCTTTTGCAAGCCCTTCTTGGATTGAACCCGCCTCAGGACGAGGTCGCCGACTTCAAGGGTCCTGGAACAGATGTTACGTCAGTGATAGCGCCATAAGGCCTGCTGGTACCTCACGACTTGGAGTGAGGCTCGGCGGCACGCCTCCTCTCCAATCACAAGGTCCGTCCCACGCGCAGCCTCCTGACGCTCCTCAACGAATGCCATGACCCGCGGGGACCGGTGCTTGATCTCGTGTGGAAGGACCGCCTCGGCTCCGTAGACGAGGAAGAACGGGGTTTCGCCAGTGGGTTTAGTCACGATGGTGCATATGGACCACAGCATCGACGCGAGCTCGTCGACCCAACCCCGGCCACAAGCTTCGAGCTTCTTCTTGAAGCTCCTCACCTGGAGGCCTCGTAGGACCTCTCTGTTGGCACGCTCCGCCTGGCCATTGCTCCGCGGGTGGGCCACCGATGTGTACCATAACTGCGTTGGTAGGTTAGCACAGTAAATCTTGAAGAGCTGGCTAGTGAACTGTGAACCATTGTAGGTGATGATGCGGTTGGGGACGCCGAAGAGGCTCACGAGGCTCATGATGAATTTGACGGCCGACCCAGCAGGGATGGTGCGCACGGGCTCCATCTCCGCCCACTTGGTGAATTTGTCCATGGCGACATAGAGGTAGCGGAAGCCGCCCGCCGCCCGCGGAAAGGGCCCCAGCAATTACAGCCCCAGACCGTGAAGGGCCAGGAAAGCGGAATGGTGTGGAGGCACTACGCGAGCTGGTGGATCTGCTTGGCGTGGAACTGGCAGGCCTCGCAAGACCGGACCAACTCGGTGGCGTCGTCCCATGTTGTAGGCCAGTAAAAACTTGACCTCAATGCCTTACCTGTGAGCGTGGGCGAAGAGGAGTGATGCCCGCAATCCCCTCCATGGATGTCGGCCAGTAGTTCGTGCCCCTGCTGCCTGGAAATGCACCGTAGCGGGACGTCGTTCGGGCGCGTGTGGTACAAGTCGCCGTATCGTAAGAAGTAGGTCGAGGCTTGTCGTGCTACGCGGTCCACGTCTTCCTCCCTCTCCGGCAATGTGTCGTGGAGCAGGTATGCCCTAAGTTCTTGCTGCCAATCATCGGCCCTTGCCTCCAGGGCCAGGAGCAGTCGAGTCCCCGTGGCCTGGCCACAATCTGGAGCCCTCGAGGGCGGTGCTGGGGGGATCTCCACTCCACGTGGTGCCGGGCCCTCGGATGACGGCGTCGCGGAAGGCTTGAAGAGTTGCTCCTCGAAGACACCTCGCTCTTGAGCCTCGCGACGTGAAGATCTTTTTGCGATGTCGTTCGCATCATTGTTCTCGCCACGTGGGATGTGCTGCAGGTCCACGCCCTGAAAACATTTCTCAATCTTACGTACCTCTTACGGATACGCTTCCATGTGTTCATCCTTGGGCATGTACTCTTTGTTGGAGAAGTTGACGAGAAGCTGGGAGTCGCCCATCACGGTGAGGCGTCGGACCCCCAAGGCCGTCGCCGCTTTGAGGCCGGTGATGAGGCCCTCGTACTCCGCTATGTTGTTGGAGAACTTCTCGCCACGGTGGAACCAGAGCTGTACGGCGTAGTGGAGCTTGTCTCCCGTCGGGTAAGTGAGAAGACTCCAACCCCTGCTCCTACGCGTGTGAAGGCTCCATCGAAGTGCATGGTCCATCCCTCGGGTGCCTCCACACCGGGGGCAAGGGATTGGCTCCATTCCTGCCCCCGGTCCAGTGCGTCCGTCCACTCCGCCATGAAGCCAGCCAAGGCCGCTCCCTTGATGACCCTGGTCGTGCTGAATTCAATGTTGAAGGCATAAAGCTCGATGTTCCATTCGGCAACCCTTCCCGCTGCGTTTGGGTTATGCAGGATCTTCTCTAAGGGGTAGTTGGAGACGACTTTGATTGGGTGCCCCTGAAAGTAGTGGTGCAGCTTGCACGAAGCAATGAGGAGTGCTAGAAGGAGTTTCTGCTAGATGGGATAGGACGAGCGTGCATCCCGAAGCACCGTGCTGACGAAGTACACCGGGTGCTCGACGAGGATGCGGCCCCCCGGGGCGTCATGCTCCTCGGCGAGCTCAGGAGATTCGGGCATCTCATGATCCGGAGGAGGGGACGGGGCCTCAGGAGGGATGAGCATCTCATGGCCCGACCATGCAGTCTGAGCCTCAGATCCCTCTGCGTGCGAGGGAATCGGAGCTCGCGAGTCGTGTGAGCCCCCAGACTCGATGGGTGGGTACCCGCCGAGGTTCCCCGAAGTGGCGCCCTTGCTGGTTCACTCCTCCTTACTGCCACCAATACGGCGCTGGCAGAGTGGGGGTGGAAACAAGGTACAGAAGAAGAGGCTCCCGTGGGCGAGACGCCACCATAACCGGCGGTCTCGTGAGGTATCGCTGGAGTTCATCGAAGGTTGTGTCGGCCTCTGGGGTCCATTCGTAGGGCCCCTTTGTTTTCATGATCTTGAAGAAAGGTAGGGCCCACTCGCCGAGATTGGTGATGAAACGACCCAAGGAGGTAACACACCCTGCCAACTTCTGCATCTCCTTGAGGGTTATAGGCGTGCTCATCTTGTTTATGGCATTGACCTTTGATACGTCTCCAACGTATCTATAATTTTTTATGGTTCCATGCTATTATCTTGTCAACTTTGGATGTTTTGTATGCATTTTATATCTTTTTTGGGACTAACCTATTAACTCAGTGCCAAGTGCCAGTTTCTGTTTTTTTCCGTGTTTTTGACCTTTTTCACAGGAGAATGTTAAACGGAGACCAAACGGAATAAAATCTTCAGAATGATTTTTTCTGTAACACAAGATACGCAGGGAACTTGAGAACCAAGGCAATGGATCCCTGGGGAGGCCACAAGCTCCCTAGCCGCGGCCTCGGGGCGCCTACCAGGCTTGTGCCCCCCACCCCCCCCCCCCCCCCCCGTGGCTCCTCTACCCTACTTCTTCCGCCTAAAAATTCCCTAAAAATCCAAAATTGCTAGAGACAGCAACGAAAATACTTTTCCACCGCCGGAAGCTTCTGTCTCCGCAAGATCCCATCTGGGGCACGTTCTGGTGCCCTGCCGGAGGGGGGATTCAGACACGGAGGGCTTCTTCATCAACACCATTGCCTCTCCGATGATGCGTGAGTAGTTCACCACAGACCTTCGGGTCCATAGCTAGTAGCTAGATGGCTTCTTCTCTCTCTTGGATCTTCAATACAAAGTTCTCCATGATCTTCATGGAGATCTATCCGATGTAAACTTCTTTTGCGGTGTGTTTGTCAAGATTCGATGAATTGTGGATTTATGAACAGATTATCTACGATTATTATTTCAGTTTCTTCTGATCTCTTATATGCATGATTTCGTATCCTTGTAATTCTCTTCGAGGTGTGGGTTTCATTTGGCCAACTTGATCTATAATTCTTGCAATGGGAGAAGTGCTTGGTTTTGGGTTCATACCGTGCGGTGTCCTCACCGAGTGACAGAAGGGGTAGCGAGTCAAGCATCATGTTGTTTCCATCAAGGGTAAAAAGATGGGGTTTATATCTATTGCATGAATTTATCCCTCTACATCATGTCATCTTTGTTAAGGCGTTACTCCGTTTGTTATGAACTTAATACACTAGATGCATGCTGGATAGCGGTCGATGTGTGGAGTAATAGTAGTAGATGCAGAAAGTATCGGTCTACTTGTTTCGGACATGATTCCTATATGTATGATCATTGCCTTAGATATCATTATGACTCTGCGGGATTATATCAATTGCTCGACAGTAATTCGTTCACCCACCGTAATACTTTCTTTCATGAGAGAAGCCTCTAGTGAACACTATGGCCCCCGGGTCTACTTCACATCATATTTTCATCTCTACACTTTCACTTTGTTGCACTTTACACCTTCAGATCTCACCTTGCAATTAATCGTGAAGGGATTGACAACCCCTTTATAATGATGGGTGCTAGTTTGTTTGTTTTTGCTTAGGTACATTGGTGACTTGCCTTGATACTCCTCCTGGATTGATACGTTGGTTCTCAAACTGAGGGAAATATTTACTCCTACTGTGCTGCATCACCCTTTCCGCTTCAAGGGAAAAACCAACGCAAGCTCAAGAGGTAGCAAGAAGAATTTCTCGCGCCGTTGCCGGGGAGTATCATGTCAAGAATAGTCTTCCTTCAACGTGTCAATTTCTGGGACCGGGGACTATTCTAAGTGAAGCTTATCCAAGTAACTGCTGCAAACTCAGGTCTTGCATTTACCTTTTTTGCCTTTTGCCTCTCGTTTTCCTCTCGTTTTCCTCTCCCCCACTTTTGAAAAAACAAAAAATTACAAAAATATTTGCCTTTTTCGTTCGCCCTTTTCTTTCGCTTGCTTTCTGTTCGCTTGTGTGCTTGTCTGCTTGCTGAAGTCACCATGACTGAAAACACCAAATTGTGTGACTTCTCGAATACTAATAATAATGATTTTATTAGTACTCCGATTGCTCCCACCACTAGTGCGGAATCACATGAAATCGATGTTGCTTTGCTGAATCTTGTTATAAAGAGCAATTTTCCAGCCTTCCTAGTGAAGATACCGCATCCCATCTTAATACCTTCATTGAGTTATGTGATATGCAAAAGAAGAAAGATGTGGATGTTGATGTGATTAAATTATTGATTACGAGATCGAGCAAAAACTTGGTTTTCATCTTTGCCCAAAAAAATTATTGATTCTTGGAACAAGTGTAAAGATGCTTATATATCCAAGTATTTTCCACCAGCTAAGATTATCTCTCTCCATAATGATATCATGAATTTTAAGCAACTAGATCATGAACATGTTGCACAATCTTGGGAGAGAATGAAATTGATGATTAGAAATTGGCCTGCTCATGGCTTGAGTCTTTGGATGATTATACAAATGTTCTATGCTGGTTTGAATTTTGCTTCTAGAAATATCTTGGATTTCGCCTCTCGTGGAACTTTCATGGAAATCACATTAGGAGAAGCCACAAAACTCCTAGACAATATCATGACAAACTATTCTCAATGGCACACTGAAAGGTCACCTACTAGTAAAAAAGTGCATGCTATAGAAGAAATTAACTCTTTGCGTGCTAAGATGGATGAGTTAATATTTTTTTTCCTAGTAAAGGTGCTCCTTTAGATCCAAATGATATGCCCTTGTCTTCCTTGATTGAGAATAGCAATGAGAGCTTGGATGTTAATTTTGTTGGTAGGAATAATTTTGGCAACAACAATGCTTATAGAGGAAACTTTCTTCCTAGGCCTTTTCCTAGTAGTCCATCTAATAACTTTGGCAATTCCTACAACAATGCTCATGGAAATTACAATAAATTACCCTCTGATCTTGAGAGTAATATTAAAGAGTTTATCAACTCGCAAAATATTTTCAATGCATCCATAGAAGAAAAACTGCTCAAAATTGATGACTTGGCTAGGACCGTTGATAGAATATCTCTTGATATTGATGCTTTGAAATTGAGATGTGCTCCTCCCAAGATTAATATGGATGAAACTTTGAAAGCTATGCATGTTTGCATGAATGAGAGTAAAGAAAGAACTGCCCAAATTCGTGCTAGACATGAATGGCTTAAAAAGGCGTGTTCTTGTGATGAAAATCACGAAGATCTTAAATTGCTTGGTGTGACTCCCACTGAATCCTTGTTTTCTAATGTCAAACCTAATGATGATGGGGCTGGATATGAATCCACTTTGATTGATAAACACCCCAATGATTCGGAGTCTATCTATCTTGATGCTAAAAGCACTGCAAGTGGAGTAGAGGATATCAAAACTTTGAGTAGTAATGAAATTACTACTTTGGATTTCGAGGAATTCAATTATTATAGTTTCTCTTTGATTGAATGTTTTTCCTTGATGCAATCCATGCTAAACTCTCCACACGCTTATAGCCAAAATAAGGCCTTTACCGATCATATCGTTGATGCTATGATGAAATCTCTTGAAGAGAAACTTGAGTTGGAAGTCTCTATTCCTAGAAAACTTCATGATGAGTGGGAACCTACTATCAAAATCAAGATTAAAAACTATGAATGCAATGATTTGTGTGATTTGGGTGCTATTGTTTCCGCTATTCCAAAGTCTTTATGTGATGTTCTAGGCTTCAACGAGATTGATGAGTGCTCTCTTAATTTGCATCTTGCAGATTCTACTGTTAAGAAACCTATGGGAAGGATCAATGATGTTCTTATTATTGCAAATAGGAACTATGTACCCGTAGATTTTATTGTGCTTGATATTGATTGCAATCCGACATGTCCCATCATTCTTGGTAGACCTTTCCTTAGGATTATTCGTGCTATCATTGATATGAAGGAAGGGAATATTAGATTTCAATTTCCATTAAAGAAGGAAGTGGAACATTTTCCTAGAAATATAATAAGATTGCCTTATGAATCCATGATGAGGGCTACTTATGGTTTGAGCACCAAAGACGACGATACTTGATTCTATCGCCTTATGCCTAGCTAAGGGCGTTAAACAATAGCGCTTGTTGGGAGGCAACACAATGAATTTATCTTTGCTTTTTTGATTTCTGTTTTGTTGTGTCCATACCATCATAATTGTGTTATGATTTTGTTTTTTGTGTTTCTTTTTGTGTTTGAGCCAAGTAAAACCTTTATGACTAGTTCTGGTGATGGTTGTTTGATCTTGCTGAAAAAGACAGAAACTTTGCGCTCACGAAATTATTTTTAATTCCTATCGAGAAATAGATTTTGAGTTGATTCTTTTTTCTGCTGGTTGATATACCAATTTCCCTAATTTTCATAATTGTTCAGAATTTTTGAAATACCAGAAGTATACGAAGTATACAGATTGCTACAGATTGGTCTGTTTTTGACAGATTATGTTTTTTGTTGTGTTGATTGCTTATTTTGATGAAACTATGGATAGAATCGGGGGGTAATAGCCATGGAGAAGTGATAATACAGTAATATAACACCAATATAAATAGAAATCAAGTTTTCTACAGTACCTGAAGAGTTGGCAGTTTGTTTTCTTGTGCTAATGATATCACGAGTTTCTATTTAAGTTTTCCAGTTGTGAAGTTTTCAAGTTTTGGGTGATGTTCTCATGGACAATGGGATAAAGAGTGGAAAAATCTCAAGCTTGGGTATGCCCAAGGCATCCCAAGCCAAATTCAAGGACACCAAAAAGCCTAAGCTTGGGGATGCCCCAGGAAGGCATCCCCTCTTTCATCTTCAATCCATCGGTAACGTTACTGGGAGCTATATTTTTATTGACCACATGATATGTGTTTTTCTTGGAGCATTGTGTATTATAGGAGTCTTTTCTTTTTGTTGTGCCACAATCATCCTTGTTGCACACCTTGTTGAGAGAGACATCCACTCATCGTGAATTTGCTAGAATACTCATTGAGCTTCCCTTATATCTTTTGAGTTAGGCAATTTAGCTTGCATGTGCCTCACTTATATCTTTTGAGCTAGATAACTTTGCTCTAGTGCTTCACTTAAATCTTTTTAGAGCACGGCGGTGTCATATTTTGGAGAAATAAGAACTCTCAATCTTCACTTTTACCTTTTTGAGAGTGCTCTCTCTAAGTAACTTGGTAGTTGGCTTGTGCTATGAAAGTAGTCCTAAAGATGATAGGCATCCAAAGAGGATATAATAAAAACTTCCATATTCAAGTGCATCGATTAGTAAAGAGAAGTTTGATTCCTCTCAATTAGTTTTGAGACATGGATTTGGTAATACAAGAGTTATGTTAGTAGGGTGTTGTGAATCTAGAAATACTTGCGTTGAAGTTAGTGATTCCCGTAGCATGCACATATGGTGAACCGCCATGTTAGGAAGTCGGAGCATAACTGATTTATTGATTGACATCCTTTGTGTGGCGGTCGGGATCGCGCCGTGGTTAACACCTACCAACCCTTCCCCTAGGAGTATGCATTTAGCACTTTGTTTCGATTACTAATAAATCTTTCGCAATAAGTATATGAGTTCTTCATGACTAATGTGAGTCCATGGTATAAATGCACTTTCACCTTCTACCATTGCTAGCCTCTCTAGTACCGCGCAACTTTTGCCGCTGCACAAACCCACCATATACCTTCCTCAAAACATCCACCATACCTACCTATTATGGAATTTTCATAGCCATTCTGAGATATATTGCCATGCAACTCCCACCGTTCTGTCTCATGATTTGTGCCGTCACTTACATTTTGCCATTGCATGATCGTAAGATAGCTAGCAAGATGTTTCAACGTCATACGCCAAGCTAGATCATTGCACATCCAGGTACACTGCCGGAGGCATCTCCTATAGAGTCATCATTGCTCTAAGCATTGAGTTGTGAGTAAATAAAAGTGTGATGATCATCATTATTAGAGCATTGTCCCATGTGAGGAAATAAAAAATGAAAAAAAAGAGGCCAAAGAGCCCAAAGAAAAAAAAAGAGAAAAAGAGAGAACGGACAATGCTACTATCTTTTTCCACACTTGTGCTTCACAATAGCACCATGTTCTTCATCATAGAGAGTCTCTCATTTTGACACTTCCATATACTAGTGGGAATTTTCATTATATAACTTGGCTTGTATATTCTAATGATGGGCTTCCTCAAAATTGCCCTAGGTCTTCGTGAGCAAGCAAGTTGGGTGCACACCCACTAGTTCTCCTTTTGAGCTTTCACAAACTTATAGCTCTAAGTGCATCCATTGCATGGAAATCCCTACTCATTCACATTGATATCTATTGATTGTCATCTCCATAGCCCTTTGATACGCCGAGTCGATGTGACCATCTCCTCCTTTTTTCCTCACAACCTCCACCACACCCTATTCCACCTATAGTGCTATATCCATGGCTCACGCTCAAGTATTGCGTGAGAGTTCAAAAAGTTTGAGAAAGTAAGAGTGCGAAAACAATTACTTGGCCAATACCAGGGTTGTGCATGATTTAAATTCGTTGTGTGGGGATGATGGAGCATAGTCAGACTATCTGAATTTGTAGGGATAACTTTCTTTGGCCTTGTTATTCCAAAAGTTCATGATCACTTTGCTAGTATGCTTGAAGTATTATTGTTTTCATGTCAATAGTAAACTATTTTTTTTGAATCTTACGGATCTGAACATTCATGTCACAAGAAAGAAGTTACAAAGGACAAATATGTTAGGTAGCATTCCACATCAAAAATTCAGTCTTTATCACTTCCCTACTCGAGGACGAGCAGGAGTTAAGCTTGGGGATGCTTGATCTTGTCAACTTTGGATGTTTTTAATGCATTTTATATCTTTTTGGGGACTAACCTATTAACTTAGTGCCAAGTGCCAATTTCTATTCTACCGTGTTTTTGAACTTTTTCAGAGGAGAATATTAAACAAAGTCCAAACGGAATAAAATCTTCGGAATGATTTTTTCCGTAACAGAAGATACCCAGGGAACTTGAGAACCAAGGCAAAGGATCCCGGGGGAGGCCACAAGCACCCTAGCCGCAGCCTGGGGGGCGCGCCTACCAGGCTTGTGGGCCCCCCATGGCTCCTTTGCCCTACTTCTTCCGCCTACAAATTCCCTAAAAATCCAAAACTACCAGAGAGAGTCACGAAAATACTTTTCCGTCGCCGCAAGCTTCTGTCTCCGCAAGATCCCATCTGGGCACGTTCTGGTGCCCTGTCGGAGGGGGATTCGGACACGGAGGGCTTCTTCATCAACACCATTGCCTCTCCGATGATGCGTGAGTAGTTCACCACAGACCTTCGGGTCCATAGCTAGTAGCTAGATGGCTTCTTCTCTCTCTTGGATCTTCAATACAAAGTTCTCCATGATCTTCATGGAGATCTATCAGATGTAAACTTCTTTTACGGTGTGTTCGTCGAGATCCGATGAATTGTGGATTTATGAACAGATTAGCTATGATTATTATTTGAGTTTCTTCTGATCTCTTATATGCATGATTTCTTATCCTTGTAATTCTCTTCGAGTTGTGGGTTTTGTTTGGCCAACTTGATCTTTAGTTCTTGCAATGGGAGAAGTGCTTAGTTTTAGGTTCATACCGTGCGGTGTCCTCACCTAGTGACAGAAGGGGTAGCGAGGCACGCATCGTGTTGTTGCCATCAAGGGTAAAAAGATGGGGTTTATATCTATTGCATGAATTTATACCTCTACATCATATCATCTTGCTTAAGGCGTTACTCCATTTGTTATGAACTTAATACACTAGATACATGCTGGATAGCGGTCGATGCGTGGAGTAATAGTAGTAGATGTAGAAAGTATCGGTCTACTTGTTTCAGACATGATGCCTATATGTATGATCATTGCCTTAGATATCATCATGACTTTGCGCGGTTCTATCAATTGCTCGACAGTAATTCGTTCACCCACCGTAATACTTGCTTTCATGAGAGAAGCCTCTAGTGAACACTATGGACCCCGGGTCTACTTCACATCATATTTTCAGCTCTACAATTTCACTTCGTTGCACTTTCCATCTTCAGATCTCACCTTGCAATTAATTGAGAAGGGATTGACAACCCCTTTATAGCGTTGGGTGCAAGTTTGTTTGATTTTGCGTAGGTACATTGGTGACTTGCCTTGATACTCCTACTGAATTGATACCTTGGTTCTCAAACTGAGGGAAATACTTACTGCTACTTGTCGGGACCCCGATCCTAAGCCATAGGAATCCAGCCTATAACACATCGCATCCCTTTGTGGTCTCACGCACGGTTAACCCCACGGCTGCAGCCTTACCTTAGCCGGGACCGTTTACGTCTTTTGACTCACGTATGCGATACTGTTGCTAGCAATCCAATGTCAAAGAACCCGGATCAACATGTCTAGTCATAAACCAAAGTGGCAGTACCGCACAAGGACAGGCATACATGACCCAACAAAGCAGGTGTCGGTCATCCGCGAATGTAGACGAGTCGTAGCAAGCTACAAGGACTCCATTACAGTGCGTGACATTTCCCCAAAGGGGACAGACACAACAGCTAAGAAGGACACATGCCGGTCAACCAATGTGTCCGGAGCAGTAGCGAACTACCAAGGCTCGTTGGATCACAAAGGGGCATTTCCTTGTAAGGAGTGCTACTAAAGTTCACGACTAGGTAATCGAACCCCATACATATCAAGTACAACACACGTACACATGGCATACCGATATGTATAGATACATCGATGGCATCACAACATAACCATAAACATACAAGCTTTATTTAAGAGGCTCGGAAGAGCCACACACATAATATTACACATCAAGGGTCTCACGACCCATAATAGCAGTCATTCAGTTACAAGCCAGCGGAAGAGTTATAAACTGTCTGAGTACAGACAGGGCAACTAGAAGGCACATGGCCTGACTATACTACAGATCCAACTTAGGGCCAGATCGTAGGTGGGATACCAGCTACTCGTCGTCGTCGATGTCTATGAAGAACCCTCCATTAGGGTCATTAGCAACCTCTGCAACGGGTATTAGGCAAACATGAGTACGAAGGTACTCAGCAAGACTTTAGGACAACTAACTACTCATGCAAGGTATCAAAAGGTATTGTGGGGTTTCATGCGGAAAGCCTGCATTTGACTCGTGGCTAGACAATTTGCATTTTTAAATAATTTTGACAACTTGATTTCTCGCACACAAGTCCACTAACACCACAACAATACTCTATCGTGGAATCATTCCGTCTCCATACGGAAATGCCGTCCACGACACTCACGCTTATCTTGGCAATTTTATGAGTAGCCATTGAAGTTATCTATGAACAACATATGTCTCCAAGTAGTCCATATCCGCGGACGCGGCTATTCGAATAGATCATAACCCTGCAGGGGTGTACTTCCTTACACACGCTCTCGCCAATTATCGCCATGTGCACGTCATGCACCTCGGCAACCTTCAAGCGGAAGCCCAGCGAGGGAGTCGGCCACGACCGTTAACCACACTAGTACCTAGTCCAGGTTTATCGCCTATTTGAGAGTAACCCGTACGGAAGTCCGGCCGAGGTTTCCGCCACGGCCTCAAACGATGTGCGCAGGGTTCCCAAGCCCACCATCCGGGTGCCACTTGGTACACCGTGCCACTGCCTACCGCATCACGGCCCACCTCAGGTCAGCACAATGCACGGCCTCCAGCATTACTATAAACACCAGAAACTTCTTGCAACTCCTGGACCGAGTACTACGCGATTAATAAGCCGAATGGGGTCATATTTCAGGGCCCAGCATGTGGTAGTATCTAGTCTTGGATTACATACACGGAACTCAGTTCCTAAGGACGGTTCCAATGAAAGAACCCGCCATGTACTCCTACACAGCCTTTCACCGGTACCTTTACCAAATCAAGTTCAACACACAACCTTTGCTCAGCGAACACATTCTCACAATTCTGTTCATCTCCCAGATGACAGACCATACACAACTCTAAGTATAGCATGCATAGCAGGATAAGGCACATCATAGCTCAAGCAACTATCAGGTATGCTAGGTTGCAAGGTTCGGCTATTTACTGTGACAAGGTTAGGACATGCAAAGGAAGTGGGTTCAACTAACGTGGCAAAAGCAGTTGAAGCATTCGATCCTAATGCAATAAATAAGTGCAGGAGCAAGAACATGGGAATTATCGGGATGATCAAAAGGGTTGCTTGCCTTGTTGCTCAGAGGAGGAACGATATCCGTCAGACGGATATTCGGTGGGATCCGAGGGTGCGGAGCCTACCGAAATAAATGGCAACATTCAATAACAATCATATGCAATCAAAATGATGCATGAGCATGGCATGAGAATGCAAGGTGATAAGTTATTATATTCAACATGTATTAGGTTTAGAGTTGATTTGAATCACATTCGAATAGCAATTCAAACGGGGTATTCTGGGATACCGGTTTAATTGATTCGACCTGATGCTCAGATCAACTTGATGTTAGCATGCATGAAATGTCATGTTAATGTACTGATTTGTATCTAGGACAGTGTGTGATCATGGCAACCATATTGAAATTTGAATATTTTCCAAATTCCATTTATAAAGTGATTATAAGAATTGAATTATTCCTTATTATACATGTTAGGGTTCTGTAAATTTTTCAAACATGGTTGAAAATAGCATAATCAGAATCCTTGAATTTTTATGATACTTTTTCATATATAAATTATTTTCATTGGAGTTACAGATTAATTTCTATGATTTTTACAAGTTTTAGCAATTTCCTGGAATTATTTCTATACTGGAAATTCTATTTATTGCATCAGACTGACGTCAGCAGGTCAGCCGACCTGTTCAGGTCAAACCTGACAGGGGGGACCCACTGGTGAGTGACCCAGGGGCTAACCCCGCGCTGACCAGCCCCTAATTGGGGTTTGACCAGGCGTGGGGCCCTCTGGCAGTGACTGAGGGCAGGGCAATTACGCCCTAATTGTCGGCCACGTCGACGCCCACCGGAGGGTGGTCGCCGGCGACCAAGCCCGCGGCGGAGGGCTCGCCGAAGACGACCTAAACAGCGCTGCATAGCACCAATTCGAACGCGGTTTGCAGCTACGGAACGCTGGCGAAGTAGCCGATCTAGCAGGGGCATCAGGGGTGGCTAGGGTCGCCGGAAGAGGCGCCGGCGACGAGCCAAAGCTCGGCCTACTATGAGCGATGGCTCTAGGGCACGGGGAGGGCAGCTGAGGGGCTCATCACGCTCCTGGAGGCTCCAGGAGCTCGATCCCTAGCTCGAGCGCGTGGATCAGACACCACAGCGACGGCGACGACATGACCGGTGGCGAGAAGCTCTCGGCCTTGGTGGGGAACGGGACTACGAGGCACGGAAGAGCGTGGGGCGAGAGGGGAAACGACGACGAGCTCACGGAGGTTCCGATGGTGTTGATGAAGGGCTCGGGGGTGCGCCGGAGGGAGCGAATCGACGGGAGAGGTCCGGCGGCCGGAGGTGGAAGACGATGGCGTTGGGGGCGATGCAGAACTCGGGGAGACTTCAGCTTCTGCAGGGAGGACCGGCTCGATGAGGCGGAGCTAACGGCGTGCTCAGCAAGAGGATTCTAAGGCTAGGGGCACGGGCAGCTCGAGCTTGAGCTTGGATCCAATGGTGGCAGGAGGGGGAGGAGAGATCCGAGAGGAGGGGAAGGAACCGACGCTGGGAATAGATAGCGGTGGCCTCAGGGACCTTATCCCTGGCCTTGCCAGCGCGAGGCGGCGACCAGGCAGGCGCGCAGGTGCGTGGCCGCGCCGGAAAAGGCGGCGGCCACCTCCTGCTCCTACTGGCGCGAGGGAGACGACAGGAGCTGGGATGGGCCGGGCCAGGCTAGGCGACAGGTAAGAGTTTCCCATTTTTTTTCTATTTTTGTTTCTGTTTTAGCTAACTACTGTTTTGCTATTTATTTCAGCTCCAAAAATGTTGTAAAAACTATTTTAAACACACCTGAATATTTGTTATAATATTCCCAACCATTTCCAAAATTTTCAACATTTTTGAAAATTTATAGTTTCTGATTTCAAATTTAAAGTTTGAAACCAGTGGCTTTTGCATTAATTTAAAATGCTTAAAGTGTCAAGAAAATAGTTTTCTCCAATTCTCATTTACTTTCATGATTTATCAGAAAGTTTGAACATTTCTTGAGGCCATTTTGGGTTCATTGATTTTGACTACTTTGAGATTTCCTTTAATTAAAGTAGTAGCTAGGGTATTGAGTTTTTCCTTTCCTACTTTCTTGTTCTTGTTGAAAATTCTTAGATGCAAATGCAAAGAAGACATGAGCACAAGACTAACTTGCTTAAGGGTTAGGGATGTGACACTACTGTGCTGCATTACCCTTTCCTCTTCAAGGGAGAAACCAACGCAAGCTCAAGAGGTAGCAACCTTCACCGGGTTTGCCTCGATCCCCCGGTGCGACACTAGGAAACCGAGCAGATTGCCTGATGGGATCCGAAGACGCACTTCTCGGGGTTGAGCTTCAGGTTCACCTCTCTTAGGCTGGCGAATGTCTCCTCTAGGTCCTCTAGCAGGGTTTTTGCCTGCCTTGACTTAACCACGATGTCATCGACGTAGGCCTCTGCGTTCCTCCCGAGCTGCGGTCCCAGAACGATATGCATCAACTGCTGGAATGTTTCTCTGGCGTTCCGCAGCCCGAAGGGCATGCACTCATAGCAGTATACCCCACACGGAGAGAGGAAGGTTGTCTTCTAGACATCCTCCACCGCCATCTTGATCTGGTGGTAGCCCGAGAGTGCATCTAGGAAGCACAGGAGATCGCACTCCGCGGTGGAATCCATGATATGGTCGATGCTTGGTAGCGGGAACGGGTCCTAAGGGCAAGCCTTGTTGAGGCTCGTGAAGTCGACCATCGGGTTGGCTACCCATTCGAGGTAGTGCACCTCTCGAATGACCCCCGCCTCCTTCAGTTTGAGCACCTCCTGAGCGATGAACGTCTGCTTCTCCGGGGCTTGCCTCCTTGCCTTCTGCTTCACTGGGCGCGCGTTCGGGCACACCATGAGGTGGTGCTCAATGACGTCCCTCGGGACTCCCACCAGGTCGGCTGCGCTCCAGGCGAACGCATCCTTGTTTGCCCTAAGGAAACCCACAAATGACTTCTCTTGGTCTTGGGGGAGGTTTGCACCGATGCTGAAGGTCGGAGCCGAGCTTCCTTTATCGACAGGTACTTGCTTTGTTTCCGCCTGGTCCTGGGAGAACAACTGCTTCTTCTTCACGGGCGCGACATTGGGGATGTCCCCAGGGTCCTCCGCGGCGTGTGTAGCACCCCTGAGGTTGGCATGTGCCACGGTTGCAGCTTGTGGGAGAGCTCGAGTACCCGAGATGCATCCTTGACGTCCCCCATGACGGTGAGCACGTCGCTGCTCCCGAGCATCTTGACGACGTTGTAGCCTGGGTGCGTTGCCGCCATGAACTGCGCGAGGGCGGGGTAGCCGAGTACTGCATTGTACGGAAGGTGGATGCATGCAACGTCGAAGTCGATCTGTTCGGTACGGAAGTTGGAGCGGGTGCCGAAAGTCACGGGGAGGTGAATCTGTCCAACCGGGGTGACTGATCCTGCCACCACTCGGAGAAGGGCTTTGAAGGCGCAAGCCACTCTCGGGTCAACTACAGCACGTCGAAGGCCTGTACTGAGATGACGTTGAGGCCTGCGCCGCCGTCAATGAGGGTCTTGGAGACGGCCACGTTGCATATGGTTGATGTGCACAACATACGAAGTGTCCCGGTGGCCGTTGTGGCCTTGGGGTGATCGTCGGGCCGAAGGTGATGTTGACCTACGGCCATGCGCTGTGTTCCGCGAGCGCAGACCTTGGGTGAACTTCCCCCTCGCGCTGTAGGAAACGCTTGACGTGACGGCCGGAAGGTGGCGCCTGCGATCCGCCGAGAATGCAGGTGACTGCAGGGGTGGCCCTACTCGTTCGTACGCCGTCCACCGTCGGTGACCATGGGCTGTCGGTTGTCGCACTTGTCATGGAGTCACCGAGTCGAGGTCTCTCTCTTGATGATGGCGTGGAGGCTCCGACTCACGCCCCCTACCTAGCACGCCAATTGTCGGATTTCGGGCTATGCAATACCCTAAAGATTCGAACTCGGGGGCGCATGCGAAGGCCACTTGGCAGCTTTGGTTCGCCTCAGTCGCTACTCACTGGGGATGGCAGAGAACTCACTCGATGGTGAGGAAGACACAGAACACGGCAGTTTACCCAGGTTCGGGCCACTGAGAAGCGTAATGCCCTACTCCTGCTTTGGTGGATTGCCTCTCATGGAGGTTGGTGGATGAACTAGTACATTGTTCGAGGGACTCCAGAGGCTGCGTGGCCTTTGTGTGGTTCCGGTGGGTGAATGAATGAATCTCTCCCTTATGAAGTAACCTACTCTTGATATATATAGTGGAGACCCCGGTCCTCTTCCCTTATCGTTCCGGCGGGAAGGGATCCCACAACGGCCAATTTTCAAGGGGGACACGGGAACATGCTTCCCGTGTCCAAAAGTATTTTTCGCCTGCAAAGTGGATGTCAACGCAGCAGGGACGGGTCCAGGGATGGCGTCCGTCCTACTGGCGGGCGGTGGTAGCCTTGTTGCACCAGAATGGAAACCTTTGGGAGATGCCTTGGAGACCTATGTGCGTCCTCGCCACCCTTTGCACTAAAGGGGGAACTGCACCGTCCTGTTGTCTGCTCCTCGCAAGTCCTTCCCCCGCGCCATCCTCGACTCTTGAGGTCGGGTCTCGCCTCGGAATATCCGCCCCTCCGAAGGGGTCCTGAGGAGGCCCCCTGCTGGTCTTGATATTGTTCCTCCTCGCGAGGCTTGGCCCCTCGTGAGGGCCTTGCCTTGAGTGGTGTCGGGCCTGTTGGTTTTTGGTCAATGAAGTGGGCTAACCCTGGGTCACAGGCAGGCAGGTCTGTGTACCCCCATTCTGAGAACGCCGATAGTTTTTTAAAATCTACATGGATAAATTCATTAGTCTAATGATGCATATGTTCTGATTAATTACCAAAGCCAACTTAGGGAGCAATTGTGCTTTCAGAGCAGGGCACATTGTGGGCATTCCGCTTCTTCAACACCATTGATAGCCAAAATTATTTACACCTCTATGTTCACCTTTACCGCCTATAATACTATATGTTGTAGTTCATTAGTTAATCTGCTCCCTAATTATGTAATTACTCAACATGTTGTACTTTGATTTTGAATTATGCATTGGTAGTTGAACCATTGTAAATAGGGTATGTATGATGGATATGAAATTTTTGAATGCCACACTTCATAATTCATAAATAGAAATTTACAATTCAAATAATAAAATTACCAGACAAATAAATAAGTAGCAGAGAATAAATAATGGTACACATGGTTAGAAAGAAAACAATGTGTGCGATGGAAAAATATAGCACACATGATTCTTTGACGGACAATGTGTGCGATTGCCAACAATACAACACATGTTTTCATACCATATGTTTGTGCTATTATGAGCAATACCACAAATGTTTTCAACCCATGTGCGCCTGTAATACCAGACAAGAAGAACAAGATTCATGTAATGAAACGTGTGTGTGATTGTAATACATATTGGACACACTTATGAAATGGACACGTTAGTGATATTGGAGGCACCACACACATTTTGTGGTTCTTGAGTGAGTGTGATATTGTACCTGTCGCAAAGAGATCAGTAGATTAAATGTTTGTGATATCCATATTTTGCACATGAGCATCTATGTATAATTGTTTTGGATGCGTAGCAGATGACAAACGTGACATCAAGGTGTAACGTATGGGATAGTCCACTACTTCGCATACAAATAGTTCAGGAAATCTCCAACAATCGATGCCCTATGACGAACGATTTATTTAGGTCATGTGTGATGGACCACACTATCGCCAACATAAGCAAGACAATGCTTTAAAATTGTGTCGCGGAAAGGGGTAAAACCATTTGTACATGAGTTAACTAGTGTTTCAATAAAATTTCCATTCCATTCATTGACGTAATCTTTCCTTTCCAACCTTTCAGTCGTTGACATACACGATCTATTAGGTGTTGGAACTAGTCAATTATATCAACCCCAATCTATTTTTGGGCGACTCAAATAAGTATCACAGAGCTTGAGTGAAAATATCCAATTCCTTACAAATATTCTCTCTCGCCAAAACACTTGTATTGGGGCTGAAGGAAAAACTGGATTTTGCATTACTCACCAATTACCCCAAGCTGTGACATTACGTTTCCAATATCCTCTTCAACGTACTTGCAATATTCACAGTAGCGTTCATTAAAATTAGGAGTCATCTACCAATAAAACATGTGAACTTGATGCTGCATTATGACGAAGTTTCACGACTTCTAATTCGCAATATCCTCCAGATGATGCAGAAGGATAGAGAGCCCTTATGAGAATAAAGGGAACAAATAAGGTCAGAGAGGATCACACTGCCTGATTCCTCTCAAAGGCACAAATTCTTGCATTTCAGTGTAATTAAATCAAACCTTGTAACTTATCAAGGAGACACATTTCATAATCAATTGAACCCATTGCTTAACAAATCACATCCACCACATGATGTTTCGCATGAATCCCCGCTCTACTCTCTGATATGCTTTATGCATGTCGAGTTTGACCACACAAAATAAATTGAAGCCACATGTCTTCTTCTTAATCGCATGAAAATCCTCATATGCAACCAACACAATATGTGTGATCGATCTATCCAGAACAAAAGAACTTTGTGTTGGAGAAATAATTTCACGCAAAATCTTCTTCAATGTACTAGCAAGTATCTTGAAAATTAATCTTATAAACTACATTGCAAAGACTGGTTGGCCTATATTGTGTAACTACCTGTGGGCTATCCACCTTGGGTATAAGAACAGTATTAGTTGAGTACCAACCGGTATAATATTTATTATTAATTGCATCGAGAACCTCATTGGTTAACTCATCTCCTACTTTGTGCCAATAACTCTTGAAGAACGGGGCAGGAAGACCGGCTGGCAAAAAAGCCTTCACGTCACCCAATCTAGAAAAAAGCCTTGCTAACATCATCACTTGTCTAAGGAGAAATAGATGATATTTCATTTCCTTGGACACTGATGGCTTCACCATCGCGAGCAACCCCGCATTAGTATCTCCTACCAATGAAGCAAAAAAATACTAAAAGATTCTTGCACTCGAGGCCTTAAATTCTCATTCCCCTCGACCAAGTCATTTTCCTAATTGTTTAGTTTCTTAATCAAGTTCTTTCTCCTCGTCACGGATGCAAATTGCTCGAAATAAGACATATTACGATCACCATAACAGAGCCAATTCACCTTTTCTCATTGAGCCTAATAAATTTAGTCTTGTTCTAACACATTTTCAATGAACACACTTAACTATTTCCGAAAGGCGTGGTAGCTCCCGGGGTCCCGACCCCTGGTTATCCTATCCGTTTGGATGCGCTGAGATTCGTGTGATGTTTTGTCTAACTGCAGATCATTTGCAGCAGCAGCATGCTTATCTTAGTTATCTAGGTTGCTGCTTCGGATAGATTTTTCATGTCATCCGATATAGACACCTCATTAGTCAAGTCAAACAACCGGATGTTTTTCTCTCTCTCCACTGAACATTGCACACACTCTCTCTTAACGTGCATGCAACATGTGAAAACACCTCTTAAAAACTACTCAAAAAGCTTTGCATTGGCCAGCTCTCTCTCTCTCTCTTGCATTCGACTTCTGACAACTTTTGCATGCTGCATACTGTCTCTCCTCGTGTCATTGTTCCCTCTTTGTGACCGAGCGGACAGGTGAGCAGAGCAGTGTCTCATTTTCATTTTCAAATATTTTAATACTGCCTTGCTTACTGTTGATATAGGCCTGCAAATCCATTAGGCGTGCATGACAAGCACAGATCACCAATTTGGCTAGTGTGGATGGACGGTGAGATAAGAGGGAGCCCCGACCCCCAGGACCTAAAAATCATGTCTCTAACTATTTTTGTTTGATCTTAACCTATTCACCGTAAGGAACCCAGATGAGCTTCTCAAGGTCCTTCTATGCCTTATTTAGCCTCACCCAATGTCCTTTAGGACCTTCCGATCCCATGTGTGAAGGTCCTTATGTACCACTTAAACCTTGTCACGAGCAAACGAGCAAAGCCCTTGATGTACTGCCTTTTGCTAGGCTATTTTAACAATATCTTCAACCTGTTGGATTTTGAACGTGCGTATGCAGTTGTACAGGCGTGCCTACGCGATTCTTGCTTCGGCCGGCTACTTGACGGAACTTGCGTAACTAGCGACACGAATAAAACTGATCGATGGATTTGATGGCTAAAGGCCCGTGTCGAGCCTTTGCTTTGTATTGCTTTTCGTTTTTTTTCTGGTGTTACAATCAACACCCCTAGGGTGTCTTTTATACACGTCCACAAGGGACTATGAAAATAGACTAGGACTAGGAATCCTAATACTACTAGGACTCGGTTTGGCTTTCTTTCCTAATCCTAAAGAAACAACATGATTAACTTCTACATTCACCTCCTTAATCTTGTTGCTTGACTTCACTTCTTGCACTCTGACTTTCCTCGTCATCTCGATGAACTTCTGTCGACCGAGGGACTTGGTGAAAATATCAGCAAGTTGGTCTTTCGTGTTCACATGTTGAACCTCGATCAACCCTTCTTCAATGCACTCCCGGATATGGTGGAACCGGGTATCTATGTGCTTGCTCCTTTCGTGATGAACCGGATTTTTGCACAACGAGATTGCAGCTTGGTTATCGATCTTCAGTGACACCTTCTGCACCTCCCGCTTTGCAAGAATAGCTAGGAGTCTTCTCAGCCACACTGCTTGACAAGCTGCCGTGCTTGCCGCTATGTATTCTGCCTCGCATGAAGACAGTGCCACCACCTTTTGCTTCTGAGAATTCCAGCTAATCGGATTCGGGCCAAGGTAGAAAACCAAGCCCGTTGTGCTCTTTCGGTCATCAACATCACCTGCCATGTCACTATCTGAATATCCACGACGGATCAATCCTTCCTTTCCCTTTCTGTACGTGTAACCAAGATTAATGGTGCCTTTCACATAGCGCAAGATTTGATTGACCGCGCTCATGTGCTCGGTTGTCGGATTCTCCATGAAACGACTCACGATCCCGACTGAATAAGCCAAGTCAGGTCGGGTATGCACCAAATATCTTAGGCTGCCCACAACGCTTCGATACATTGTGGTGTCCACCGGCGGATTTGAGCTACGCTTGCTCAACTTGTGACGTTGGTCCACTCGAACTTGTGTCTCGTAGCAATCTGACATGCCACACTTTTCCAATAACTTGACCGCATAAGCCGATTGACATAGGGAAATCTCTCCAGAGCTTTGCTTCACTTCGATGCCCAAGTAATAGCTCAGTAATCCCAAATCACTCATGCTAAACTTGTTCTTCATTTGCGCCTTGAAACGTTCAATTTCTTGTACGCTATCTCCGGTGATAATCAGATCGTCGACATAAACTCCAACTAGCAGGTTTGAGCCTTTGGATTTCTTTGTATAGACTGCGTGCTCGAGGGGACATCTCTTGAACCCGAGCGAGACCAGACTTCGGTCTAACTTTGAGTTCCAAGCTCTTAGCGCTTGCTTCAACCCGTAAAGTGCCTTCTTGAGCTTGTAAACTTTCGCTTCTTCGCCTTTCTTCTCGTAGCCGAGGGGTTGCTCCACGTACACTTCTTCTGTGAGATCGCCGTTGAGAAAAGCGGATTTAACATCCATATGGTGAACCTTCCAATCCTCTTGTGCTGCCAAAGCTAGGAGCACTCTCACCGTCTCGATTCGAGAAACTGGTGCAAACACCTCATCATAGTCAACTCCTTCACGTTGAACGTAGCCCTTTGCAACGAGTCTTGCCTTGTACTTCACAATGGCACCCTGTGTGTCCTTCTTTAACTTGTAAACCAACTTCAAACCTATCGCCTTTTGGTTTAGAGGACGGGTTACCAAAGTCCACGTGCCATTGCTCTCAGTCGCCTTCATCTCCTCATCCATGGCGTGCGTCCAATTACGGCTTTTGCTCGCCTCTACGAAGTTCGCCGGCTCCTCAACTCCGAACAGACATAGTCCGGAGTACTCGAGCGTAACTGGCTTTGTGTACTTGTAGACTTTCTTGAGCATCTTGTAGCGACGAGGCCCTGAGGAGTCCAATGTGGCTTGCGAAGGAGGTGACACAAATTGTATCGATGTTGATGCACTTGAGGAAGATGGCTGAGTCTCGGGCGTGTCATCGACATCTGCGTTGTCGGCGTAGTCGTCGTGATCATGACCATCATCTTGATTGTCATTGTCACTATGCACCTCGTTGTCGATGTTGTCGTCGAGATCTCCACCCGTGCCGTGCGCTTTGTTGTCGCTATCTCCTTGCGACCTATGCACGTCGTCGTCGGTGTCGGCACCATGATGATCACTACCATTGTGGCCACCTTGGTTCGGCGTCTTGCCAACCACCTGGGCATCTTCTCCTGCATCACCGTCAGTTGGAAATTCAACTGCAAATATGTTACTGTTTGGAGCATCGTCGGCTGTGGCGCTCCAATTCCACGCTTGGTTTTCTTCAAACACGACATCGCGTGAAATCCGTAGATGCTTGGTTTGTGGATCGTAGAAATGGTATGTCTTGGCGCCAGAACTGCTCTCATATCCGATGAACACCATCTTGGTGCTACGATTGGCAAGCTTTGAGAGATGTGGCTCCACCGTTTTCACATGTGCCACGCACCCGAACGTCCGTAGATGAGACACATTCGGCTTACGTCCGTAAATTGCTTCATACGGAGTCTTGTCGATCACCTCCTTCATTGGAGCCCGGTTGAGAAGATAGACAGCCGTCGAGACAGCTTCTCCCCAAAAAATCCCCGGCAGGTTCTTGCTCTTGAGTAAACTCCTTGCCATGTCAACGACGGTTCGATTGCGCCTTTCAACGACCCCATTCTGCTGTGGCGTGTAAGGTGCCGTGAGGAACCTCTTTATGCCAATCTTCTCGCAGTAGTCGTTGAACTCATTCAACGTAAACTCTACGCCGCGATCTGTCCATAGAGCGCGAACCTTCAGCTTGTGTTCCATCTCTGTTGCAGCCTTCAACTTCTTGAATGCTTCAAACGCCTCATCTTTAGACCGTAGGAGAATGACCTACATATATCTCGAGTAGTCGTCTACCACAAGGAAGAAATACTTATTTCCAGCGTGAGTTGCCGGGGTGATAGGGCCACATAGATCACCATGGAGCAGCTTGAGTGCATCACTTGCACGATAGGTAGAATGAGCAGGGAATGGCCTGTGGTGCTGTTTTCCAACCAAGCACCCGTCACATACTCGATCAACATGGTCGATAACTGTCATCCCGGATACCATCTCCATCTTTGACATCTTCTTCAAGGCGTAGAATTTAACGTGTCCAAATCTAGCATGCCATAACCATGAATCATCATCACTCTTGGCGAGCCAACACTCCGGTTGAGATTGATCAAGGTTGAGGATATATAGCCTATTCCGTGTGCGATTAACACGAGCTAGCACGTTTCGGAGGTTGTCGAAGATCGTCATCACTCCGCTCTCGATATTCACCTTGCATCCATTCTCGTCAAGCTTCCCAATAGAGATGATGTTGTTGCGCAGCCGTGGGATGTAGTACACTCCGGTGAGTATGCGATGTTCGCCTGTGAGACCCTCAAAGAGGACATATCCTTGCCCGCAAATCTCCACAGCTAAATCATCACCGAACTTGACCGAGCCTTCAACATCGTATTCCAGCTCGAGGAATTTCTCCTTCCACCCCGTCATGTGGTTACTGGCACCCGTGTCGAGATACCACGACACGTTCTGATCACCGGATAACTTTGGTGTCACTTTTTCCTCATGAAGTAGCACCTTCCGGCTTGGCTTCACAACCACCGTTTCTGCGAGATCACAAACTTCGGCCATCAGAAGACCTGGACCTTCATCTTCCTGCTTGCCAAATTTGCCTTGATCTCCCGCTTGTTAGGCTTTGGACAATCCTTCGCAAAGTGACCCATCTTATTGCAGTTATAGCACTTGATCTCGGAGAAATCCAAGTTCCGTGGTTTCTGTTCTTTAGATTGGCCCGCCTTACCACGACCTTGTGGTTTGCCTTTTCCTTTGCCTTTTTCGGTTTGTCCATCGCCCTTCGTGTTGCTTGAGCCTTCGCCACCGTCACGCCTTCCTTTGCTACTTGGGGCCTCCCAATCTGCGTGCGAGTACATAAGTTGGTCACTACCTCCTCCTTTGCCTTTCCGACAGCCACGAGCATTCTCTTCCCATGTCCGCAAGCATCCAATCGCCTCCGTTATGGTCATGTCGTCAATGTCGTAAAGCTGCTCGAGCGTGCCGATGATGTACGTGAATTTATCAGTCACTGAACTGAAAAACTTCTCCACGATCTCGGTCTCCTCGAGCTTTGAACCAAGCGCGCGGATCTCTCCCACCAGAGTAGTAAAATGCATGGCGTAGTCGTTCACCGATTCAGTTTCCTCCATCTGCAACTTGTGAAATTGGCGCTTCAGCACTTGTGCCCGTGCCTTGGTGACGCGATCTTCTCCGATCCTCATCTCCTTGAGTGCGTTCCACGCCTCTCTTGCTGTCTCGAACTCCGCCAATGTCATCAGCATGGAATCCGGCACAGACTGGGCTATGGCGGCCATGGCACCTTTGTCGCGCTCCTCATCGACGTCTTCGTCCGTGATGGCCTCCCACACTCGAAGGGATCGAAGAATAATCTTCATCTTCACCACCCACACGCCATAGTTGGCGTCGGTGAGCATCGGGTACTGGATGGGGATGTTGCGATGCGCCTGGACGTTGGCGCCGCTCGTTCCTCCACCATTGGTTGCTGACTTGACGCCCCTCTTCACCTTGTCGCCCTTCTTGTTCGCCTTGGCACCGCCGCTGCCGGACTTGACTGACTCAGCGTCGCTGTCCGTCATCATAGATCGTAGATCGTCGAGGCTCTAGATACCAATTGTTGGCTTTTGAACGTGCGTATGCAGCTGTATAGGCGTGCCTACGCGATTCTTGCTTCGACCGGCTACTTGACGGAACTTGCGTAACTAACGACACCACTACTGGAATCCAGAAATTTGCCGTCGGCCAGTTCTTTACCGTCTGCTGGCTGACGGCAAAGAACCTCTTTGCCATCAGTTGATACAATACAGACGGCAAAGAACTGACACATGGCAAAAATACTATTTGCCATGTGTGGGTCCTTTGCCGTCTGCCAGCAGATGGCAAAGAGCCCCAGGGCAGACGGCAAAGGGGACGCGTGGGCCCCATGCCTACCGTGTCCGAAATCCGGGGGCCTTTGCCGTCCGCCTGATGATGTAAGCACTCAAGCCGCCAAGGTAGAACGCTTCATGGAAGGGCTACAACAGTCGTTGCAGTATCGTCTTGTTGTCTGTGACTGCCGGACCTTCTGTGATCTGGTGAACAAGGCTCTCATGCTGGAAGACAAGCGTCGTGCTATGGATGATACTCGCAAACGCAAGCTGATGGGCAATGGAGGTTCCAGCAACCAGAAGGCTCGTCCGTGGCAGATAGCCCCGGCAAGGCCTAACTATCAGCAGCAGCAATACAAGACACATGCACCTTGCCCAAGCTTTCAGCCTCAGCAGTATGCCAACCTGTAAGTGCATGTAGTGCCCCTTAGTGATTAGTGTGGTCTGAAGACTTATAGGTTAAGTATCTAATGTGTTCATGAGTGTACACAGTATCTATAAGTCGCTGAGGAGTTTGAAATATTCGATGAATATCGACCCTAAAAATATATATCTTCGACTGAAGAAATTGGTCTTCTATTGAAGAACTGGATCGTGAAGAAATTGCGATGAAATTGATATTCCTCATACGAATAAAACTGATCGATGGATTTGATGGCTAAAGGCCCGTGTCGAGCCTTTGCTTTGTATTGCTTTTCGTTTTTTTCTGGTGTTACAATCAACACCCCTAGGGTGTCTTTTATACACGTCCACAAGGGACTATGAAAATAGACTAGGACTAGGAATCCTAATACTACTAGGACTCGGTTTGGCTTTCTTTCCTAATCCTAAAGAAACAACATGATTAACTTCTACACAACCATCTAATCCGCCACCATTGAGCTTCAAATCTATGAGGTTTCCTCGAATTGTTATTAGCCTGGTCTGATTTACCCATTTCCATATTGATCAAGCCAGCCCTTGGGTGCATCTAAGACCATCTTGAATTAGAGAATACACAATCAAGGTGCTCCCTGCCCCCCGCCCCCCACAAAACCAAGTGAATTTGTCCCCTTCATCACCAAGACCCTCAAGACCACAATCTGATAGAGCATATTGGATGGCCCACAATCGTGTTTGGTGCTGAGGAGAACCACCTTGCTTTTTTGACTATATTCTAATCTCGTTAAAATCACCAATCTCAACCCATGGGAGATCAATTTGCGGGTGGAGATCATGCACTATCCTATAGGTGCGACCCTTCTTATTTGAAGTTGGTTCTCCATAAATACATGCTAGTCTCTAATACATCTCCAACGTATCTATAATTTTTATTATTTCATGCTATTATCTTATCGATCTTATATATTTTAGAGGCCATTTTATTTCATTTTTGAGAACTCACCTATTAATCGAGCGCCCATTATTTGTTCTTGTTTTTGTCTATTTTTTCGTCCGCACGAAATCCAAACGAACTTCAAACGGTACGACACTTTATGGTGAGTTTTTGGACCAGAACAGACCTTCGGAGCATCAGGAGGAGACCAAACGCTACATTACGGAACCACAATCTCAAGCGGCACACCCGTAAGGGCATCGTGTGAGCTTGTGGGCACCTCGTAGCTCTTCTGCACCACATCTTCATCCTATAAATTCGCATATATCCCAAAAACCCTAAAAGGAGCCCCGAAACAATTTTTTGGCCTCCAAAAGTCTCTGTTCTTCCGCGATCACATGTGGAAGCCTTCGCCACTACACTGCCGAAGTGGGAAACACTCACGAAGGCCAACTTCATGAATCTTGTTGCCTCGATGATGACATGTGACTAGTCCACCATAGACCTATAGGTCTAGCGTGATTAGCTAGATGGCTCTCTCCCTCTTCTATCTCTCCCTCTCCTTCTATCTCTCTCCCTCCCTCTCTCTCCCTCCCTCTCTCAACTCCCTCTCTCTCCCTCTCTATCTCCCTCTCTCTCCCTCTCTATCTCCCTCTCTCTCCCTGTCTCTCCCTCTCTCTCCCTCCCTCCCCCCCTCTCTCTCTCCCTCCCTCTCTCCCTCTATCTATTCCCTCTCCTCTCCCTCCCTCTCTCTTTGTCCCTCTCTCTCCCTCACTCTCTTTCTCCATCTCTCCCTCTCCCTCTCCCCCTCTCTGATCTGCAATACAATGTTCTCTTTGGAGATCAATCCGATGTAATCCTCTTGTAGTGTGTTTGTTGGGATCCGATGAATTGTCGGTTTATGATTAGATTATTCATTGAAAGTAATTGAGTCTATTCTAAACTTTATTATGTGTGATTGTTATAGCTATGTATGCTTTGTGATCTATGAGTATTCTTTGGCCAAATAGAAGAGTAGGTCATTAGAGGGAGTGCTGCATGGTAGTAGCTTCAATCTTGGAGTGAGACACTGACTATAAGGGTAGCGAATAACATATATGTACTGTTTCTACTAAGGAGAAAACAAGGGGATCTAATCATATTGCGTGATTCTATTATGTTTATATTATCTCATCTTGCTTAAGGTGTTACTCTGTTGTTAAGAACTTAATACCATAGATGCATGTTCGATAGCAGTCGATTGATGGAGTAATAATTGTAGATGCACACATGAGTTGGTCGATTTGCCACAGACGTAATGCCTATATACATGATCATACCATGAATTACATCATAACTATGTGCTTTCTTATCAATTGCCCAATAGTAATTTGTTTACCTACCATGTGCTTTGTTCTTGAGAGAGATGCGTGTAGTGAAAACTATGGACCCATGTCTATTGCACCTATTTAATAAAATCCTATTTACCTTGCTGTAATTTATTTACATTTAAATGTATTTGCAAATTATCAATCAACTACTACCTGATTTGATCCTTGCAATTAACGACTACACGGGGATTGACAATGTTCTTGCTCACGTTTGGTGCAAGTACTTGCTCTTGTGTGTGTAGGTACTGCCAACAGTTGATTGATTGATTCTCCTATTGGTTAGATAAATCTTGGTTCTTAAGTTGGGTAGTTATTTGTTTCTACTTTACTACTTCACCCCTCCCTCTTGGGGGAAACTACAACGCATCTACAAAGTAGCAAAAGGATTTCTGACGCCATTGTGGGGGAGTATCATCAACAACTTGAAGTTACTTCACACACGTTATCTTTTACTAGTTATAATTTTCGTTTGATTTCATTTTGTTTTATATAAAAACATATATATTTTATGTTGCTTTCTTGTTTTTCACTATGTCTTTTAAAGAGAATGATGAGTTTGTTCTTCTCGCCACTAGTGCGGAGGCCTCTAATCACTAATTGTCTTCACCAAAGCTTAAAAGAGGCTTTGATGTAATTAATGGTGAGTTATCAATTTGGAACATTGGACTTGGTCCTGTGCTTAAGGAAAAATTGCGATAGTATCTCTATCAGAACATATACAATGAAGAATATCTATCACATACAAAGGGAAAAAGGAGGAATCACCTCCTCCTAAATTAGATTTCACGGATCCCAATCCTATTAAATCGGGTCCTTTCAATTATTTTTTCTTGTCTATTGAATAATTGACACTCGAAGACGGGAATTGAGATCAATATCAATGCTATCCCATATGTCAACCATGACAAAACATCAATCTTTGCATTATGCCTAGCTAGGGGCATAAAACAATAGCGCTTGTTGGGAGGCAACCCAATAGTTATCTTAATTTTTTCCTTCTAATTTCTATACTTGTGTGATGACATGATTATTTCTACTATAATGATTGTGTTTTTATATTCCAATTAGTGTGTGTCCCAAGTAAAGCCTTTGGGTTGATTTGGGTGATAGTTGAATTGATGTGGTGCAAAATCAAAAACATTTACGCCTAGTATTTGAATTTACATTTTTTACTAGAATGTGATAAATTATTGAAAGTTCTACACAGTATTATAATAAAAATTTCCCAGGTCTTCCTATTTTTTCATAATTTTTTGAATAACATAACTACGGCTTTAGTACAGTTCATTACATATTGTTCTTTTTTAGACATATTCTGTTTTTACTTGCATATTGTGCGTGTTTTAATGATTATATGGATTCTATCGGAGAGTATAAGACATGGGAGAGTTAAAATATAGTAGATATTATGCGAGAACAATTATGAATTGGTTTATAACATTACCTAAGTTAACGGTTTGCCAATTATACTAACGGATCTCACAAGGTTTCTGTTGAGTTTTCTGTGGTGAAGTTTTCGTGTTTTGGGTGGGATCACGATGGATAAATGAATAAGGAGCGGTAAGACCCTAAGATTAAGGATGCTCAAGGCACCCTAAGGTAATATTCAAGGTAGGTTGAAGTGTCTAAGCTTGGGGGTACCCCGGATGACATCCCCTCTTTCATCTATAATTCATCGATATGTTACTTGAAGCTACATTTTTATTCATCACATGATATGAGTTTTGCTTGGAGCGTCGTGTATTATAGTTTGTTTTCATATTAGTTTGCCACAATAATTTCTTGCTAGACACATGTTTTGAGACTGAGAAACACTCATCATAATTTATTAGAATGCTCACTATGCTTCTCTTACATCTTTTGAATTAAGGCAATTATGCTCATGTGCGTCACTTGTATCTTTAGAGCATGATGGAATTATATTTTCTGGAAATCCCTATGTCACAACCCAATTTTACCTTGCTTTCCAAGCATTCATGCATGCATATCTAAATTCGTTTAAATCTGAAGAGAGGAAGTGATCAAGCCCCAAAAATTTAAAATTTTGTCAAAAGGCAATTTAAAAATTGCTTCAAAGAAGCCCAAGAAAATGTCCCTCGTATTCTTAGAAAATATTGACATGAGGTAAAATTCAAATCAATATTTTTCGAATCACAGAAGCATTTATTTTTGGGACTTTGATTTAATCATTTGTTTTTGAGTTGGTTTTAGTTCTGCTACAACAAAATTATAATTCCAATTATTCTCAAAGTTGGTGAGTGGCTATGAATATATATCATCAAGCCACAAAATAACTTTCATAAGCTATAAAAGTGATTTGATAGTAAAAACTAAATTCAACATAAATTAGAAAACAGGAAATAACAAAAAAAATAAAAGACAGGCAGAACTTACCTGGCAGCCCAAACCGGCGCAGCCTACAACGGGCATAGCCGTCTTCCTCCTCTCGCAAGAGCAGGCACAAAGCTCACTGTCGAGCATGTGTGCAGCCGACGGCCACCTCCTGCCGCGCCCCCGAGCCTATCTCCTCGTCAGGAGACACCATGGAGATCCCTGCTTCCATTTGCCCTCTTCTCTGGCCCCTCTCACCCCCTCCTCAGCTTGATTTCGAGCATGCCCGAGCATTGCCGCCGCCGTCGTAGCTCGCCACCGCGGCCACTAGCTTCACGAGCCCCCTTGCCGTGTCCCCTAGATCCGTCAAGCTCCTCCCAATCCCCTAGAAGAAGGAATCAAGGGCAGAGGCTCCCCTACCGTCGCCATCGACCACATCTTCAAGCTCCGGCGTGGGCGCCCCTCACCGATGATTCACGGCCATCTGCACCTCCCCGAGCCTATCGTTGCCCCTATTGGGTCCGCCGTGAGCTCCTTCGTCGTTTCCCCTTCTCCTCATTTCGTTCCGTGCCATGCATCCCCAAACCCACATGTGGCCGAATGCCGGACGCTACCAAGCTCATCGCCGGTGCGTCTCCGGCGACCCTGTGTCCTCTTGGCCCCTCTACTCGAGACGATCGAGCATGGGCTCCCTCCGAGTGACCTCAGCGCACCGAAAGGACGCTCGAATGCAAGTCCGGCGAGCCACTACCGTGTCTTGTGGTCGCCGCCGGCTGATCCTCGGCGTGCTGACGTGGCCGCCCTAATTAACCACTAATTAGCCCCTTACACACTGAGAGTGGCCCCCAACGCCTCTAAATTAGGAATTAAAGTTAAATTAAACTCTGTTAAGTAGATGTGACACTGACGTGTGGACCCCACACGTCAGGTTTCTCTTTGACCAGGTCAGTTGACCTGCTGAGGTCATGCTGACGTAGTGCTAATGCAATAAAACTTTTCTGGATTAAATCAATTCAGGAAATTTCAGAAAATACAAAAAACTTCTAAAAATCATATAAATACAACCGTAACTCAAATGAAAATAATTTATATATGAAAAATTATCAGGAAAATCCAAAGAATCTGTTTATGGCATTTTAATGCATGTTAGAACAACTTTTGTCCTCTGTTTTGGGCAAATCAAATTAATGCCATTTTAATAATCATATATGGAGTTTGAATTTGAACATTTGGTTCAAACTAACTTCATTTAATACTTGTGCTAGATGCATTAGATCAATCAACAACATTCTACCATGACATAATGATGCGTCATAGTGTTGCATTTCTGTGAAGTAAATATTATCTTTTTGTGTTTGTCGGTGCTGTTCCCTCTCGGTAGATGATGGTTCCGACGATGTGATCGTTGACGTTGATGAAGACTCATTGCTATCTTCAGAACTGTCAGGCAAGCAAACCCAGTTTAGCAGTCCGATACAATCCTACTCTCTCGCTTCGGCTCTCTTTTAATGCATTAGGACAACATCGAGTCAACTGTTATTTGTTCCCGGTAGTTAAACCCATTCCTGTGCATGGCCTTTTTTGGCCACAGTAAATAGTTGAAACCACTTAGCATTAGTAGCAACTGCTTGAGCCTTGTTGTGCTTACTCATCCTTGCTTGCTTACAATACCTGCTATGCTTAGAGTCGTGTCGGGTTTGATCCATCTGGATGATGAATCGGAATAGTTGTGTTCATGTCCTACAGTGTGAGAGTAAAGGTGTGAATCCGATTTGGTAAAGGTAGCGATGAGAGGCCATGTAGGAGTACATGGTGGGTTGTCTCATTGGGACCGTCCTTAAGAATTGAGTTCTGTGTATGTTATCCAAGACAAGATACTACCACGAATTGGAATGCTTAAGTGCCCCTCTCGGCTTATTAATCGCCTAGATCTATGTGTAGGAGTTGCAACTAGTTTCTGGTGTTTGTAGGAAAATTGTTGGCGGTCGTGTTTAGCTCTGCCCGGCGGGGTAGGCATCATTGGGGTAGACACACAGTGGCCCGGTGTAATAAGTGGAACCCGGATGGTGGGCTTGGGAACCCAGCGCACATCGTTTAGGGCCATTAAGGAAACTTCGGCCGGACTTCCTTGCGGGTTCAGTCTCAAATAGGAGATAAACCTGGACTACGGTCTTGTGTGGTTAACGGTCGTTTCCGACACCCACGTCTGTGCTTCCGCTTGAAGATTGCCGAGATGCATGACGTGCATATGGTGATAAGTGGTGAGAGCGTGTGTGAAGAAGTATACCCCTGCATGGTGAATTAATCTGTTCGAATAGTCGCGTCCTCAGATATGGACTACTTGGAAACATTACGTGGTACATAGACAAATTGGAATGGATACTCTAAACATGCAAGATAAGTGTGATTGCTATGGATGGCCTTCTCATAGGGAGACGAGAGTGGATCCATAGTGGTGTATTGATTGGTGAATATGTGGACTCGTGTGCGCTATCCCACCTCAAAGAAAGTACTTGTAGTCGTAGTACAGGTTAGCCAATAGTCAAAGCTGGCTTGCTGCAATTAAACCCCACAATCCCTCCATTGATACTGATCCATATGTAGATAGTTCTGACGTAAGTCTTGCTGAGTACATTTGTACTCACGTTTGCTTATTTATGTTTTTGCAGAGGTGACATTAGTCTCACCATTGTTTCTACACGATGTGTTCGATGTTGACCGGAATAGCTTGGGAATCCCAGACAGATGTCTGGCTCCTTTGGTAGGGTCGTTGTTGGTTTTTAGACTCCTCCAGCCATTTTTAGTAGATGTTTGTACCCAGACATGATATGCTTCTGCTTGATGTTTGTATGACTTGAGTGTTGGGTCATGTGACCCCTGTTTGTAATATCATACCATGTTGACTCTTATGGGTCTTTAATAAAAGCTTGAGTCATAGAGTTATGTTGTGATGCCATGTTGTATCTACACATATCGTGCATATTGTGTGTATGTTTTGTAATGCATTGGTATGTGCGGGATTTGACACCTAGTTGTGTGCCTTTAGCAGTACTCTTTACACGGAAATGCCTCTTTCTGCTTCCACCGAGCCTTGGTAGCTTGCTACTGCTCCGAACACATTGATTGACCGGCATGTATCCTTCTTTGCTGCTGTGTCTGTCCCTTCGGGGAAATGTCACACGGTGTACTAGAGTCCCTGTAGCTTTCTATGACTCGTCTACACACGTTGTTGACCGACACATGCTTTGTTGGGTTATGTATGCCTGTCCCTGTACGGATGTGCCACTTGGGTTTATAACTAGTCATGTCGACCCGGGTGCTCTGTCGTTCGAATGCTGGCGACATATACACATATGTGAACCAAAAGACGCAAATGGTCCCGACCCAGGTAAGGTGGCTGTCGTGGACCACAAAGTGATGTGCTGTGTTACAAGCTGGATTCTTATGACTTAGGATCGGGGTCCCGACACCCTAGCACTCTCATGCCTCACTTAAATATTTTTGTGAGTCTCTAAAATATGAAGTGGTAATTTACATGTGTTATATGTCTAGTCAAGAAATAATATGAGGAATATAATAGAAACTTGCATGTAGATCACTGAATGCGAAGATGGTATTTAGGTTATAATATGGGGGATTAGTAGCTTGTGGAAATTGATTAGTAAGAATAGTGATATTAAGTTTTGTAATCCACTATCAATTAAAGTGTTTGTCGTGGGATGACAAGGAAGTTGGAGTGCTTCGTATCCTTGATTCAGAACCTTGTGTGTTGTTTGGCCGGGGGCGCCCGGTGGTTAACTCCCAACAACCTCCCCCTAAGGTCATGCGATGAGTAGGTTGCTTCAAGAGAGCTAATCGAGAATGGGATAAGTATCTGAGTTCCTTGTGACTAATGTGAGTTTATGGACCATAAGCCCTTCCAACCTTTCGGTATTTTGCTATCCTCTTCACTACCGTGTATTGCAGGTTCTTTCTTCGAGATTTCGCACATGCTTCACCGGCGCATCCAAACCTCGTGATATGATACGCTCTACCACAAACAAGCCTTATTATATCTACCTCAAAACAGCTAACATGCCTACTTGTCATGGCATTTCCATAGTCGTTCAGAGATATATTGCCATGCAACTTCCATCATTCTTATGACTTGAGTGTTGATCATCATTTTGCTTTGCATGATCATATATCCAACATTATATGTGTGGCACAACCACTGTTCATCATTGTATACATGTTACGCTATTATCATTGCAAATCCTGGTACATTGCCAGAGGCATTCATATTAGTCATAGGGTTTTTCAATTTTATAGGGTTGTAAAGCAAATAGAAATGTATCACTCGTTCAGCTACGTCCTGAGCAAACGGTTTTAACTCATTTCAGTGATGCAGTTTCAAACTGTCACCTTGCCTATGTGTGCGATAGGGTATTCCATCATACACGGTACCAAATTGTTTGTGATTGTGGGGTACATCCCATGCAATGCAAAACAAAAACTATGTGCAATTTGGATTAGCATCACATTCAATTATTTCACGAAAATTGTATGTAATTTGCGAGCCATTGCACGTGATTACAAATAAAAAAATTGAGTGTGATGTAAATGCCATCACACACAATTGGATCCAAAAAATTGTGTGCAATGTGTAATCGTAATGATGCATTATTAGTCCTCAAATCAGCTAGGCAGTAATTAATTTACTATGATCACCTTTTCAGAAAGAAGCATAATGCAAAACATGCATTGTTAAAATCCACTATATGATTTATTTTTAGGCTTTGTCATCCAACATACAAAAGTACAAACGTACTATCTCCCATCACGCTATAGCCCACACATACAACTAGCAATCACATATTATGACATTATGAATCTTCTTTAGTCTCTTGTTCATTGTCGACATCAACCGCCAAACCTTCTCAGATTTCTTATTGTATCTCATTCTTAAATACCAATAGAAAAGGGTGACAAGGTAAAAAATAGTACATCACTACAAAGAGCAGCAATTTAGTGCCAAGGTGAGGGGGACCGGGACTAAGGGGACCTCAGGCGGTCAGCTCATTTCTTACAAGCCGACCTAATGGACTGTATTGTTGAGGACCAGACTGCATGGCGACCTCGTGTTCAAGAGGGAAAGCTCCAAAGACTGGCATGTCGTCCAAGTTGAGTAGGCTAGATCGACGCATCTGTCCCCGGCTGGAGGTCGGTTGTATGTAACCCTAGGAACCCCTGGTGTCTATATAAACTAGAGGGTTTCATCCGCATAGGAAAATTGACTCATCTAGGTTTTTAGTTCATACGATCTCGAGGTATATCGACTATGTAATCCTCATACACATCAATATAATCAAGCAGGGCGTAGGATTTTACCTCCTCAAGAGGGCCTGAACCTGGGTAAACGTTGTATCCTTCGTCCCGTGTAACCCATCATTATAAGGTCCACATCTCGGGACCCCCTACCTGAGATCCGCCGGTTTTACACCGATAGTGGTGATTTCATTGGGAGTTCCGCTGTGAGATCACCAAAATGATTGATGGATCTCTTAACCATAAGCGATCGACTCAGCAACGGGGACGTCTTTGTCCCCGGGCAGGTTCTCGCATTCGGCAGCTTTACGCTGCGCGCCTACCTGACCGACCGCCTCAGCCAGATCAGAGGATTCGTCCCCGGTCAGGAGATAAGGTTTGGGAATCTCGAGTTCACCGCCGGCTCCCAAGGCGATCTTTTCCCTGCTAAGATCACGGTTTCGTCTGATGAGCTCCAGAACCTCGAAGCCTTGACTTCGGGTCTCTTGGTCGGGCATGACCTTGGTCCCCTCTTTGCCGGAGAGTTGGCTTTGAGCCCGGGTCCGACCTTAGCACCCACGCAATAGCAAACGGCCATTGTCGAACACACGCTTGTCGATGCACTAACAATGGGGTACCCGGTGCCCCTGACTTTTGCACGGGCATTGAGAGCATCACCTTTCGACAGCAACCACCAACTCCAACATCCCAAGACGCGGCAAGAACCCCTGGCAACTGTCGGGGGGCGAAAAAACAATCATCTTCACTAAGACCCGGCAAAGCGCCTCCCCGGCAGGAATGAGCCAGCCTGCCATAGCTCCACCTCATCGCTACACTGGTCACTTGTCGATGAGGTGTCGAGCCCGCGGATGACTAGGGGGCTCTCGCTAGCATCGGAAGACAAGTTGCAACCTGTTGACACCCGTCCATAAGCATGTTGATACGTCCATTTTGCATCATGCTTTAATGTTGATATTTATCGCTTCTTGGGCTGTTATTTCACTTCACGGTACAATACTTATGCCTTTTATCTCTTATTTTGCAAGGTTTACATGAAGAGGGAGAATGTCGACAACTGGAATTCTAGCGTGAAATTGGAGCAAGTTTGAGATTCCAACTCTGCGCAACTCCAAACGCCGTAGAAATCAACGATGATTTTTTTCTAGATTTATAAAAAATAATGGGACGAAGAAGCGCGAGAGGGGCGCCAGCAGGTGGCCACAAGCCTGCTAGGCGCGGCCACCCCCTGGCCGCGCCTAGGGGGCTTGTGGGCAACTTGCTGGCCCACTGCCCCCCCTCTTCTACTATATGAAGGGTTTCCTCCGAAAAAAATCAGGGAGGAGCTTTTTCGTGGATTCGCCGCCGCCACGAGGCGGAGCTTGAGCAGAACCAATCTAGAGCTCCGGCAGGACGATGCTACCGGGGAAACTTCCCTCACGGAGGGGGAAATCGTCGCCATCGTCATTACCAACACTCTTCTCATCAGAGGGGACTCGTCACCGTCAACATCTTCATCAGCACCATCTCATCTCCAAACCCTAGTTCATCACTTGTAACCAATCTCCGTCTCGCGAGATTGGTACTTGTAAGGTTGCTAGTAGTGTTAATTACTCTTTGTAGTTGATGCTAGTTGGATTATTTGGTGGAAGAGTTTATGTTCAGATCCTTGATGCTACTCATTACGTCTCTGGTCATGAATATGATTATGCTTTGTGAGTAGTTACTTTTGTTCATGAGGACATGGGATAAGTCATGCTAATAGTAGTCATGTGAATTTGGTATTCGTTCGGTATTTTGATGTGTTGTATGTTGTTTTTCCTCTAGTGGTGTTATGTGAACGTCGACTACAAAACACTTCACCATTATTTGGGCCTAGAGGAAGGCATTGGCAAGTAGTAACTAGATGATGGGTTGCTAGAGTAACAGAAGCTTAAACCCTAGTTTATGCGTTGCTTCGTAAGGGGCTGATTTGGATCCACTAGTTTAATGCTATGGTTAGACTTTGTCTTAAATCTTCTTTCGTAGTTGCGGATGCTTGTGAGAGGGGTTAATCATAAGTGGGATGCTTGTCCAAGTAAGGGCAGTACCCAAGCGCCGGTCCACCCACATATCAAACTATCAAAGTAACGAACGCGAATCATATGAACATGATGAAAAGTAGCATGACAGAAATGCCCGTGTGTCCTCGGGAATGTTTTTCCTCCTATAAGACTTTGTCCAGGCTTGTCCCTTTCTAAAAAAGGGATTGGTCCACTTTGCTGCATCGTTGCTACTTTTGTTACTTGTTGCTTGCTATGAATCATCTCACCACACAATCACTTGTTACCGATAATTTCAGTGCCTGCAGATTTTACCTTGCTGAAAACCACTTGTCAGATCCTTCTGCTCCTCGTTGGGTTCGACACTCTTACTTATCAAAAGGACTACGATTGATCCCCTATACTTGTGGGTCATCAAGACTCTTTTCCAGCGCCTTTGCCGTGGAGTGAAGTGCCTTTGGTAAGTGGAACTTGGTAAGGAAACATTTATATAGTGTGCTGAAATTTATTGTCACTCGTCACTATGGATACTAATCCTTTGAGGGGCTTGTTCGGGGTATCTTCACCTCGAACAGAAGCACCAATAGTTGCTCCTCAACCTGCTGCACCTACTGAAAATATTTGGTTGGAATTTCCTTCGGGTATGCTTGAGAAACTGTTGGCTAATCCTTTTACAGGAGATGGAACATCACATCCAGACTTGCATCTAATCTATGTATATGAAGTTTGTGGTTTATTTAAGCTTGCAGGTTTGCCCGAGGATGAGGTCAAGAAGAATTTCTTTCCTTTATATTTGAAGGATAAGGCGTTAACATGGTATAGGCTATGTGATGATACTGGATCATGGAACTACAATCGGTTGAAATTGAAATTTTATCAAAAGTTTTATCCTATGCATTTAGTACATCGTGATCGGAATTATATTTATAATTTTTGGCCTCGTGACAGAGAAAGCATCGCTCAAGCTTGGGGAGGCTTAAATCAATGTTATATTCATGCCCCAACCATGAGCTCTCAAGAGAAATTATCATTCAGAACTTCTAAGCTCGGCTTTCTCATGATGATCGCACCATGCTTGACACTTCTTGTACCGGATCTTTTATGAAGAGACATATTTACTTTAGATGGAATTTATTGGAGAGAATGAAATGCAACTCTGAAGATTGGGAGCTTGAAGAAGGTAAGGACTCAGGTATGAATTTCAAGTTTGATTGCGTTAAATCCTTTGTTGAAACAAATACCTTTAGTGATTTTAGCGCTAAATATGGACTTGACTCTGAGATAGTAGCTTCATTGTGTGAATCATTTGTTGCTCATATTAATCTCCCCAAAGAGAAGTGGTTTAAATATCATCCTTCGTTAGAAGTCAGTGTAGTTAAACCCAATCCAGTTGAAGAGAGAGTCATTGCCTATAATGATCCTGTTGTTCCGAGTGCTTACATTGAGAAACCACCTTTCCCTGTTATGATAAAGGATCATTCTAAAGCTTCAACTGTGATACGTAGAGGCTACATTAGAACACCTACAGCCCCTGAGAAAATTAGAGTCGAACCTGGCATTTCTATTATCGAAGATCTTCTGTCCGACGATGTTGAGGGACATAATATTCACTTCTCTGAAGATGCTGCTAGAATTGCTAAACCTCACGCTAGAGACAAACATAGGCCTGTTGTTGGCACACCTATTGTTTCTGTTAAGATAGGAGATCATTGTTATCATGGTTTATGTGACGTGGGTGCTAGTGTTAGTGCAATACCTCAATCCTTATATGATGAAATCAAAGATGAGATTGCACCTGTTGAGATAGAACCCGTTGATATCACTATTTAGCTTGCCAATAGAGATACTATCTACCCTGTGGGAATTGTTAGGGATGTTGAAGTCTTGTGTGGTAAAACGAAGTATCCTGCTGATTTCCTCATTCTTGCTACTGCACAAGATAGCTTCTGTCCCATCATATTTGGTAGACCTTTTCTCAATACTGTCAATGCTCATATTGATTGTGAGAAGCAAACTGTCACTGTTGGCTTTGAAGGTGTGTCACACGAGTTCAATTTCTCTAAGTTTGGTAGACAAGCTGATGAAAAGGAGTTGCCTAGTAGGGATGAAACTATTGCCTTAGCTTCTATTGCCGTGCCTGCTACTGATCCCTTAGAGCAATACTTGCTTGAGCATGAAAATGATATGCATATGGATGAAAGGGATGAGATAGATAGAGTTGTCTTAGAACAATATCATATCCTTAAGAATAACTTGCCAGTTGAACTGCTTGGGGATCCACCCCCACCAAAGGGTGATCCTGTGTTCGAGCTTAAACAGTTGCCTGATACTCTTAAGTATGCTTATCTTGATGAAAAGGGATGTATCATGTCATAGTTAGTGCTAGCCTCTCACAGCATGAAGAAAAGAAGTTACTAAAAACTCTGAGAAAGCACCGCGCTGCTATTGGATATACTCTTGATGATCTTAAGGGCATTACTCCTACTCTATGCGAGCACAAGATTAAAACTGATCCTGATTTCAAACCAGTTGCTGATCATCAAAGGAGATTGAATCCTAAGATGAAAGAGGTAGTAAGAAAAGAAATACTAAAGCTTCTGGAAGCGGGTATCATCTATCCTGTTGCTCATAGCGATTGGGTGAGTCCGGTGCATTGCGTCCCCAAGAAGGGTAGCATTACCGTTGTCCCTAATGATAAGGATGAATTGATCCCACAAAGGATTATTACTAGCTATAGGATGGTGATCGATTTTAGGAAATTGAATAAAGCCACTAGGAGAGATCATTACCCTTTGCCTTTTATCGACCACATGCTAGAAAGACTGTCTAAACACACACACTTCTGCTTTCTAGATGGTTATTCTGGTTTGTCCCAAATACCAGTTGCACAATCTGATCAAGAGAAAACCACTTTCACCTGCCTTTTCGGTACCTTTTCTTATAGACGTATGCCTTTTAGCTTATGCAATGCACCTGCTTCCTTTCAAAGATGTATGATGACTATATTCTCTGACTTTTGTGAAAAGATTGTCGAGGTTCTCATGGATGACTTCTTTGTTTACGGGTCTTCCTTTGATGATTGCCTCAGCAACCTTGATCGCGTCTTGCAGAGATGTAAAGACACCAATCCTGTCTTGAATTGGGAGAAGTGCCACTTTATGGTTAGTGAAGGCATCGTCTTAGGACATAAAATTTCTGAAAGAGGTATTGAAGTCGATAAGGCTAAGGTTGATGCAATTGAGAAAATCCCATACCCCACAGATATCAAAGGTATAAGAAGTTTCATTGGTCATGTTGGTTTCTATAGAAGGTTCATTAAAGACTTCTCTAAGATTTCTAGGCCTCTTACCAATCTCTTGCAAAAGGATATTCCTTTTGTCTTTGACGATGATTGTGAGGAAGCCTTCGAAATACTTAAGAGGGCTTTGATAACTGCACCTATTGTTCAACCACCTGATTGGAACTTGCCTTTTGAGATCATGTGTGATGCTAGTGATTATGCTGTTGGTGTTGTTCTAGGGAAAAAGTTGATAAGAAGTTGAATGTTATTCACTATGCTAGTAAAATTCTAGACAGTGCCCAAAGAAACTATGCTACTACGAAAAAGGAATTTTTAGCAGTCGTGTTTGCATGTGAAAAGTTCAGGTCTTACATAGTTGATTCCAAAGTCATTATTCACACTGACGACGCTGCTATTAAGTACCTCATGGAGAAGAAGGACACTAAAACTATACTTATCAGATGGGTTCTCTTGCTACAGGAATTTGATTTGCACGTTGCCGACAGGAAGGGTGCTGATAACCCCGTAGTAGATAACTTGCCTAGGTGGGAGAACATTCTTGATGAAACGACAACCTATTGATGATAGCTTTCCCGATGAGCAATTGAGTGTCGTCAATGCTTCACGTAATGCACCGTGGCATGCTGATTATGCAAACTATATTGTTACCAAATATATACCACCTAGTTTCACATACCAGCAAAAGAAGAAATTCTTCTTTGACTTGAGACATTACTTTTGGCATGATCGTCACCTTTATAAGGAAGGAGTAGATGGTGTTATTAAACGTTGTGTACCTGAACATGAACAGGGATAAATCCTACAGAAGTGTCACTCCGAGGCCTACGGAGGACACCATGCAGGAGATAGAACTGCACACAAGGTATTGCAATCAGGTTTCTATTGGCCCACTCTCTTCAAGGATGCCCGTAAGTTTGTCTTGTCTTGTGACGAATGTCAAAGAGTAGGTAATATCTGTAAACGTCAAGAAATGCCTATGAACGATTCACTTGTCATTGAACCATTTGATGTTTGGGGCTTTGATTATATGGGACCTTTTCCAAAGTCCAACGGGTATACTCATATCCTAGTTGTTGTTGATTACGTCACTAAGTGGGTAGAAGCTATCCCCACTGGTAGTGTTGATCACAACACTTCTATCAGGATGCTTAAGGAAGTTATTTTCCCTAGATTTGGAGTCCCTAGATATCTAATGACCAACGGTGGTTCACATTTCATTCACGGTGCTTTCCGTAAAACGCTTGCTAAGTACGATGTCAACCATAGAATTGCGTCTCCCTATCACCCTCAGTACAGTGGTCAAGTAGAGCTAAGCAATAGAGAGATTAAACTAATTCTGTAACAGACTGTCAACAGGTCTAGAAAGAATTGGTCTAAGAAGCTCGATGATGCATGGTGGGCTTATAGAACCGCCTATAAGAATCCCATGGGCATGTCAACGTACAAAATAGTGTACGGTAAAGCATGTCATTTACCTCTTGAGCTAGAGCATAAAGCTTATTGGGCAATCAAAGAGCTCATCTTTGATTTCAAACTAGCCCGTGAGAAGAGGTTATTTGACATTAGCTCGCTTGATGAATGGAGAACTCAGGCATATGAGAATGCCAAGTTGTTCAAAGAGAAGGTTAAGAGGTGGCATTATAAGAGGATACAAAAGCGTGAGTTCAATGTAGGTGATTATGTATTGCTATATAACTCTCGTTTAAGATTCCTTTCAGGCAAGCTTCTCTCTAAATGGAAAGGTCCCTATGTTGTTGAGGAAGTATATCGTTCTGGTGCTATCAAGATCAACAACACGGAAGGTAATTGTCCGAGAGTTGTAAATGGGCAGAGAATCAAGCATTATATCTCAGGTACTCCCATAAATGTTGAAAGCAATATTATAAATACCATAACTCCGGAAGAATACCTAAGGGATATTTATCAGCCCGTTTCAGACTCCGAAAACGAAGAGGTATGTGATTCGGTAAGAAAACAGAGCTCAAAACTTTTCCAGTAGGAAATTTTCTCCATTTTGGAATATTTGAAAAAATACAAAAATTGGAAGTAGTCCGGAAAGCACGCAAGGAGGCGACAAGCCTGCCAGGCGCGGGCCCACCCTCTGGCCGCGCCTGGGGGTTCGTGGCCACCTCGTGCGCCTCCCAGACTCCGTTTTCGTGCGGAGTACTCCTTCTGGTCTGGAAAAAATCAATATATATTCTCCCGTGAGGTCTGACCCCTGTATCACGCAGATTTCCTCTATTTTTCGTTTCGAGCCTATTTCTCTTGCAGATCTAGATCGTTATGACTTCCCCAAAAGCTCCAAAGGACAAGATCTTCGAGAAGGTCATCAATCCCTACCTCACGGGAGTGCTGCAACACCCTCAATCTATCGAGATGCGTGAGGGTATGTTGCACATGCGTGATGTGGAGGGGCCCAAGAAGTCCGGAAGCGTGGGGACGACTCTTGATGCAATGGAGCAACAAGTCTTCAAGTGCCAAGGGATGGTGGAGCGTGGCCTCAACGCCAACCACATGATGATCACGGATTTCACCAACAAGCACAGGATTGATGCCAATGACATTGGGAAGCACCTCTCCAGGCTCTATGATAGTATTGATCAACTCCAGGCCCAGATCTATGACTTGTAGAACCAAACTGTGAGTATGAGTATAGATTTAAATCAATACGGTTGGCTGCAGATTTGAGGATTCCGGAGACTCGTTCATCTTTCCATGATGGAGAACCTATGACTTTGAAGATGAAGGATCAAGCCCATGTTGCAACAACTCCACCACCATCACCTCCAAAGGAAGACAACTGAGCATGGGTATGGGTAATCCCCTTGGCTTTTGCCAAGCTTGGGGGAGTTGCCCCGGTATCGTATCACCATCACATCTTCTGCCTTTATCTTTGTTTTAGTTTGTTCCTTTTCAGTTTTCTCTTTATCTAGTAGATTAAAAGTCATAGTGTTTTACTCTTGGGTTTTGCTTTGAGTCACCCCTGATGTATTCGAGCTCGTGAGCCATATAATAAAGAGTGTCTTAGTTGAAGGGCTTTGCCTCTTGCCATGATCAAAAGAGTGAGAAAAGAACAAAAGCATGAAAGATCATGTAATGATCTTATAGGAAGTGATGGCTTCACATTAAAAGGGGTGATGATTGAAACTTGTTGAGGGTAGACAAGCGTAGACCTTGGTCATTGTTGCAATTAATAGGAAGTGATAAAGAAGGAGAGGTTCACATATAAACATATCATCTGTGACACCATCTATGATTGTGAATACTTACTAATCTATTGCATGCCTAGAAGTAGATGTTGGACAAGGAAGACAACATAATGAATTGTGTTTGCGTGGTTCTGAACAATGTTATATGATTAGAGATCCCTTAGCATGTGAGAATTGCTTCCACCTCGAATTAGCCAAAACTCCCGCACCAAGTAGAGATACTACTTGTGCATCCGTAAACCTTCAACCAGTTTTGCCCTGAGTGTCCACCCTACCTATGGATTGAATAAGATCCCACAAGTAGTTTGTCATCGGTGCAAGCAATAAAAATTGCTCTCTAATATGTATGACATAAAAGCGACAGACTGCATAATAAAGTTCTTTATCACAAGAGGCAATATAAAGTGACGTTCCTCCGCACTAGGAGGACACGCATCCAAACCTCAAAAGCGCATGAAAACCTCTACTTCCCTCTGCGAAGGGCCAATCTTGTACCTTTACTTTTTGTCCCTGAAAGAGTCATGGTGATCTTCACCAATTCCTTGTTTCGCCTTTATCTTGGCTAACGTCATATGCTAGGGAAAGATCTATATTCATATGTCAACTTGGAGGTAAGTATTCATGAGTTATTATTGTTGACATTACCCTTTAGGTAAGCAGTTGGGAGGCGAAACTATAAGCCCCTATATTTCTCTATGTCCAGCTGAAACTTTGATCTCATGAGCACCACGTGAGATGTACCAATTGTAGAGAACGAAAAGATGATTGACTATGTGGATTTGCTTTGCAAGATCTTATTTGACTCTTTCTGATGTTGTGATAAATTGCAATTGCTTCCATGATTAAAGTTTATCGGTTGTTACTTCTCGGTAAGGTTCTTGATCCATGCTTTACTTTGTGAAGGAATTATCACTTTAGCAAGAGATATTATATGTTGGTATTGCTGTTCTGATCATGATCATGATGCATGCATGTTCGTATTCTGTTTTGTCGACACCTCTCTCCCCAAACATGTGGACATATTTATTGAGCTCGGGTTTCGCTTGAGGACAAGCGAGGTCTAAGCTTGGGGGAGTTGATACGTCCATTTTGCATCATGCTTTTATGTTGATATTTATCGCTTCCTGGGCTGTTATTTCACTCCACGGTACAATACTTATGCCTTATCTCTCTTATTTTGCAAGGTTTACATGAAGAGGGAGAATGCCGGCAGCTGGAATTCTGGCCTAAAATTGGAGCAAGTTTGAGATACCTATTCTGCGCAACTTCGAACGCCGTAAAAATCAACGATGATTTTTTATGGATTTATAAAAAATACTGGGCCGAAGAAGCGCCAGAGGGGCGCCAGCAGGTGGCCACAAGCCTGCTAGGCGCCGCCACCCCCATGGCCGCGCCTAGGGGGCTTGTGGGCAGCCTGCTGGCCCACTATCCCCCCTCTTCTACTATATGAAGGGTTTCGTCCAGAAAAAAATCAGGGAGGAGCTTTTCTGTGGATTCGCCGCAGCAACGAGGCGGAACTTGAGCAGAACCAATCTAGAGCTCTCGCAGGACGATCTTGCCGAGGAAACTTCCCTCCTGGAGGGGGAAATCATCACCATCGCCATCACCAACAGTCCTCTCATTGGAGGGGACTCATCACCATCAACATCTTCATCAGCACCATCTCATTTCCAAACCCGAGTTCATCCCTTGTAACCAATCTCCGTCTCGCTACTCCGATTGGTACTTGTAAGGTTGCTAGTAGTGTTAATTACTCTTTGTATTTGATGCTAGTTGTATTATTTGGTGGAAGAGTTTATGTTCAGATCCTCGATGCTACCCATTACCACTCTGTTCATGAATATGATTATGCTTTGTAAGTAGTTACTTTTGTTCCTGAGGACATGGGATAAGTCATGCTAATAGTAGTCATGTGAATTTGGTATTCGTTCGTTATTTTGATGTGTTGTATATTGTTTTTCCTCTAGTGGTGTTATGTGAATGTCGACTACATAACACTTCACCATTATTTGGGCCTAGAGGAAGGCATTGGGTAGTAAGTAGATGACGGGTTGCTAGAGTGACAGAAGCTTAAACCCTAGTTTGTGCGATGCTTCGTAAGGGGCTGATTTGGATCCACTAGTTTAATGTTATGGTTAGACTTTGTCTTAATTCTTCTTTCGTAGTTGTGGATGCTTGCAAGAGGGGTTAATTATAAGTGGGATGCTTGTCCAAGTAAGGGAAGTACCCAAGTGCCAGTCCACCCACATATCAAACTATCAAAGTAACGAACGCGGATCATATGAAAATGATGAAAACTAGCATGACAGAAATTCCCGTGTGTCCTCGGGAGCGTTTTTCCTCCTATAAGACTTTGTCCAGGCTTGTACCTTTCTACAAAAGGGATTGGGCCACTTTGCTGCATCATTGCTACTTTTGTTACTTGTTGCTTGCTACGAATCATCTCACCACACAATCACTTGTTAACGATAATTTCAGTGCCTGCAGATTTTACCTTGCTGAAAACCACTTGTCAGATCCTTCTGCTCCTCGTTGGGTTCGACACTCTTACTTATCGACAGGACTACGATTCATCCCCTATACTTGTGGGTCATCACATGTCAAGACCTCAATCCAAGGCCAGCTCATAGGTGGTAGAGGCCTGTTGGGAACGCACCCCCGCTCGCCACCTAAGGCCGCATTTGTGGCGCTCTGTCTTAAGTGCTAGAATTAGGTATGATAGAAGTGTTAGCTATTTGATCATGTCAGTTGCCACTGTGGATGCTCCTTGAGCTATAAAAGGAGGCCCGAGGCAACCTATCAAAGGATTCGGATCTTTGAGCTTTTGAGCGCTTCGAGATTCAACACTTGGTAGATTAGGTCCCCGTGGGATTAGAGCCAAGTGTAAGCATACGCGCGTCCTAGATCTCCCCGACAACCCTTACCAGGGTATAGCTCCATCGAACTTCATCTTGCCCAATCAATCCACCAAAGCAGGAGTATGGTTTTACATTTCACAGCACCCCGAACGTGGGTAAAAACACCCGAGTCTCATCACCGTGTTATTTCGTAGTCTCTACTCTTTGTGTGATACGACCTTCCCATCGAACCACAAGGGGCCCGCAGGTCTCATAGGTGACCGTGCGCACACATGCACCAACATCTTTGGCGCGCCAAGCAGGGGGCTTTGTTCCCACAAACCTGCGGATACGAGCAGCATGCTTATCCTCATCACGACCTTCTCTTTTTCGTGATGGCTCCCAAGAAGAAGACCGACGGAGATGCTCACCCTTCGGCTTCGAAGGGCGCGACGCTTGCAGCCGTGGATGCCGCTAGCATCACGGATGCATGAGGCGACACGGGCGACACGGTCGGCACAGGAGGCGCCACCATCGTGTCCCCTGGGTCAAAGCTGGTACGAGGGCGTCGAAGGCGAGCAACAACGATGTCATAGCGTGCTCGCCCTAGTACTATCGGCGAAAGTGAAACCAGGCCCCATGCATCCGCCGCATCAGTTACCGTTCTCTCCATAGCGAGGCCTAGTCCTAGTGAAATCGCGGTCCACCAGCTGCGCGGCCACGGGCGCGGCTGCTGGGCGCACACCTCGTCCAGAACAAGATGGAGTGCTGAGCGGGGCCATGGATCCACGCGCCCAGCCTCCCCCACGTCAGGCCACCACGGCATCCAACGCATGGCGACAAGGACGCAACGAGTCTCCTCCTAGTTCAACCAGGAGTCGAGCCACGTCGCGGTCCGCCTCTTTGCCCACGCCGAACATGGCCGCGGAGTAAATGGCATGGGCTCGGTTGTTGTTAAACTACCCACCAGTGGCTGACAAGATGGACGAGTGGAGAGCCACCATCCAAAGTTTGCTCGGCTTCGCTGAAGCCGGCAAATCACAGCAGGCAGGGCCGTCCTGGCATTCACGAACGGCAACGGCGGACCGAACAGACGGTCGTGGTGGGGAGGGCACGCCGAAGGTCCAGTCCCCTGCTCGACAACAAGCTCAAGGACAGCCGCGATAAGCTCCGCGCACTGATGGGCCCGACGAGGCATCTATGGCCTCCACCGGCCCGCGTGACCCGCAGCAGGTCCTGGAAGACCAACAGAAGGAGGACGCACGCACCACCATCGAACAACGCCGAGAAGCACATTGTCAATCCGACAAGCACGACGGCGTAAACACTGGTAACCCCGCGCCCAGTGCGGGTGGAAACCTACCTTACGAGGTCGGGTGTCCCGTCTTCACTCGCGAGATGTGACAGGTACGTTGGCCGTCGAGCCGGGCTTTCAAACCCAAGTTGACGGAAAAATATGATGCGAAGCTCAACTCGGCGGAGTTCTTGGGCATCTACACGATTGCCATCAAAGCCGCTAGAGGAAGAGAGGAGAAGGTGATTGCTAACTATTTCCCTTTGGCGCTCAAGCCGAATGTGATATCGTGGCTGATGCACCTGTCATAGAACTCCATTGCATCATGGGCTAACCTGTGCAACGAGTTCTTTACCACCTTCACGGGTGGCCAACAGGAACCAGGACATCCGAGCGACTTGCAGGTCCTCCCGCAGAAGGAGGGTGAAAGCTTGGAAAAATACATCCAGAGATTCAACAGAGTACACTACAACATTCCATACATACACCCCGCAGCCGTGATTGCCACGTTCCACTCGAATATGCGCAAACAGGAGACTGTGGGGCAAGATGAACATCAAACTCCCAAAGACCGTCGACGATCTATACAAGGTGGCAGAGAAGTGTGCTCGCGCTGAAGAAGGAAGGCGACTCCCCGGAGAGGAAATGGGAATCAAAGTCGATTCTAATGAGGACGACGATGCCCCTCGGTCTAAGGGGAGGAACCGGAAGCGCAATAAGAAGTGCAAGGGCAAGGCAGTGTTGGTCGTGGAATACTCTGGTAGTCTCAGCACCGGCAACAAGGAGAAAGCGGAGACCCCCAGCAAGGGAGCTGCTTCGTGCGCTGAGTGCCGGTAGTCTGCCGCGGCAGAGAAAGATGGAAAGTCTAACGGGCCATACTGAAGATGCATCTCACGAAGGGCCACGATCTCCACGAATGCTGCCAAGTCGAGCAGCTTGCTGAGAAGTAGAAGGTTGAATATAAGAAGCACGACAAGGAGAAGAGCCAAGATAATGCTATCGGGAAGGGCCACGGAGGCAGAGCACGCCGCCGCGGTAAGGCCCCACAGTAGAAGGAAAAACCTGCCAGAGGTCACGAGAGGAAAGAAGACGACAACGGAAGTGACGACAAAGACAATGGAGAGGATTCCAGCGACAGGGAGTTCTGGAAGGCAACCGATGCCATGTTTGTTCAATAGGGTGCGTCCTTGCACTCCTCTCGCCTCCAGCTCAAATAGTGGGTCCACGAGGTTAATACCATGAAGCGAGCGGCAGAGTCTCGGATACCACTCGAGTGGTCCTGCACACCTATCATGTTCGAGGGAGAGGATCACCCTAACCGCATTACCATGGTCTGGTGCTTGCTGTTGTTGGTTTCGCCAATAGTCTGCAACCTTAAGTTCAGCAAGATGTTAGTTCACAACAGGGCAAGGATGAATCTGATTTCTCCCGAGGTGGTCAAGAGACTGCAGATCCCCGACAATGATCTCAAGCTGACGGGTTCATTCCAAGGGATCAACCCCGGGAGAGGCCAGCCAAAGGGAAAGATAACTTTGTCGGTTACATTCGGTGGAGAGCTCAACTACTGGACCAAATAGGTCATATTCGATGTGATTGATCTCTCCCTACCATACAATGGAATCCTTGGCAAAATTCATGGCAGTATACCACTATGCTTACAATGTTTTGAAGATGTCAGGCCCCATGGGAGTAATCTCCATCCCATCCAACAAGAAGGGCGCGATCATTTGCATAGATCAAATGTACCGAGATGCGGTGGTAGCTAAAGCCGCAGGAGAATCCACTCCCGCCAGAAGCTATAAGAAGGAGAAGAAGTCCAGCGCAAGCACTAACAAGGACTCCGGGAAGCGTGCTGCATCCATCGATGACCTTCTCGAGAGCTTCGTCGGCAGGAAGTCCAAGGTCTCCTACCCTGCGATGAAGAAGGTCCCGACAAGGGAGGATGGCTCTGATGGTACGTTCACCATCAGCGCCACCCTTAGTGAAAAATAGGAAAGCACACTCATTGGCTTTCTACGGCCGAATGTCTATTTGTTTTCCTGGCAACCTTCCGACATCCCCGGCGTTCTGAAAGAGGTAATTAAGCACCACCTTGTTGTATGCCCTCACGCCAGACCCGTCTAGCAGAAGGTTAGAAAGCAGGCCTTGGAGAGGCAATAGTTTATCACTGAGGAAATACAGAAGCTGCAGGCGGCTGGTTTGGTCCGAGGAGTAATGCATCCAACATGGTTAGCCAACGCGGTAGTGGTACGCAAGGCGAATGGAAAATGGAGGCTTTGTATTGATTTCACGGACTTAAACAAAGAATGCCCGAAGGAACCATTTCCCTTGCAGCATATTGATCAGATAGTTGACACCACTTTTGGGTGCGACCGGCTTTCCTTCTTGGACACTTACTTCGGATTTCACCAGATCCGCATGGCCAAAGAGCATGAGGAAAAGACCTCATTCATAACCCCATGTGGCACATACTGTTTCATACGAACGCCCTTCATGGTAAAGAGCGCTGGTTCTACCTCTGTCAGAGCCTTGCAAATTGGATTTGGACCCCAGTTGCACAGAAACATGGAAGCATACATGGATGACATAGTCGTTAAGACCAGGGACGAAGCTACCCTTGTGCAAGACCTAGAAGAGACCTTTGCAAACTTGCGCAAGATCAACTTGAATATCAACCCCGAGAAGTGTGTGTTTGGCATCCCGTCCGGCAAGCTACTTGGGTTTTTTGTGTATCAGCGAGGGATCAAAGCGAACCCTGACAAGATCAAAGCTATCGAGAAGATACAATCCCACAGAACAGTTAAAGACATGAGACACCTGACCGAATGCATTGTCGCGTTGACTAGATTCATCTCCAAAACCGCCGAACGGGCCTTGCCATTCTTCAAAATCCCAAAGAAGGCTGGCCCAATGAAGTGGACCCCGGAAGGGGACGCGGCGCTGCAAAATCTGAAAACATACCTCTCTTCCGCTCCTACTTTGGTCGCAGCCAAACAACAAGATTCGTTGCTGCTATACGCGGCGGCAACAAATCAAGTGGTTAGTGCAGCCTTGGTGGCAAATTGGGAGATAGATGAGGATGGAGCCGTTGCGGCAGATGCTACCGGTGATGAAGCCAACATATCCGTGGCAACGCCCAACACTAGCTCAGAAGAAATCCCGCATTCTAGCAATGAGGGCTCCAAGGAGTTGGCGAAGAAGAAGGTGGTGCAGCAACCAATGTACTTTGGCAGCTCCCTGTTACAGGGCACTGGATCAAGGTACTCCGGAGTGCAGAAGCTGTTCTTCGGCCTCATCATGGCCTCAAGGAAGCTGTACCACTAGTTCCAAGCCCATGAGATCACGGTGGTCACCCGCTTACCATTGCAGCGCATCTTGAGGAACCCCGAAGCCAGAGGCAGGATAATCGAGTGGGTGCTGGAGTTGTTAAGTTTTGGGGTGAGGTACGAAAGCACTTCCACCTTCCAGAGCATAGCACTAGTGGAGTTCATTGCCGAATGGACACCCACACTAGACGAAGAAGTCCAGGAAACCACTCTCCCCGACAGGGAAACACCCAAGGAATGGGTCATGTACTTTGATGGTGCCTTCTCACTCCATGGTGCTAGGGCTGGTGTGCTCCTCAAGTACATCATCCAAATGCACTTTCCTCGGGAACAAGCTATCAACAACACCGCTGAGTATGAAGGTCCCCTCGCGAGACTTAGAATCGTGGTGGAGTTGGGGATCAAGAAGCTGATCATTAGCGGGGACTCTCAGCTTCTGGTGAAGAAGTTCAATAAGGATTATCAGAGCCCACTGTTGGAGGCATACATAGAGGAAGTGAGGAAGTTGGAGGAACACTTTGACTGGCTACAGGAAGAACATGTGCCACGCGCAGAAAACAGCATTGTCGATCACCTGTCGCAGTGTGCCGCGCACAAGCTTCTCGTGGAACCAAGGGTTTTTGTCCTTCACTTCACTCAACCCTCCTGTCCCCTACAACAATGGCCAAGAAGAGAAGAAAACTGAACTCTGGCAAGCATTTAACGACAGATCTTTGTGAAGCCCCCGGTTGAGAGGCTACCGGAGGCGGTTCTGTTTCCCCTGGTGAGCTGCTCCCTCCTGTGGAACCCCATGTTCTCGCGGCAGAGGCAAGCGCTCCCATGAACGCGGAAATGTCTTTAGTCCTTGCCGTCGAGCCACACGCTCCAGCTTGGGCACAACACATCGTCCAATTCCTTCAGACATGAGAATTTCCCGAAGAACAAGAAGAGGCCGAAAGAGTAGCCCACCGGTCTAGTATGTACCAGTTTGTCGACGACACTCTCTACAGAAGAAGACCCAACGGTGTGAAATTAAGGTGCATTTGTCGGGAAGAAGGACTAAGGTTGTTGGCAGAGATCCACGGAGGCATGTGTGGGTCGCACATAGGATCAAGGGGCCTTGCCGGGAAAGCTTTCCGCCGAGGTTTCTATTGGCCCACATCCCTCCAAGATGCAACTAAGTTGGTCACCAAGTGTGAAACCTGTCAGTTCCATGCCAAGAACATACATCAGTGTGCGCACGCCCTCCATACGATGCCTCTATCCTGGACCTTCTCGGTCTAGGCGGTCGAGATCCTCAGCCCCTTGCCCCGCACTGCTGGGGATTCCGAGTACTTGTACGTAGCCATCGACAAGTGCACGAAATGGCCTGAGGTAGAGCTAGTGAGAAAGGTGAACACACAATCACCTATCAAGTTCATGAAGGTATTGGTGTGCCTCTTTGGAGTACCCAATAGAGTAATCAGCGACAATGACAACCAATTCATGAGCCAAGCATTCATGTACTACGTCCAAAGCCTTGGAATCAAGGTCTCCTTTGACTCTCTTGCACACCCAATGAGCAATGGGAAAGTCAAGAGGATGAATGTTGAAGTGCTGCGAGGGCTCAGAATGAGAACTTTCGATAGACTACAGAGATGCAGAAAGCGCTGGATTGATGAGCTTCCGGTGGTTCTTTGGTCCCTTAGAACGACACCCAATCGAGCTACCGGCTAGACACCTTTCTCCCTAGTATACGGGGCACAAGTAGTTATCCCCAAGGAACTCATATACGGGTCAGCTCGAGTGCTTGCCTACGATGAAGTGGAGCAACCACAAGTGCAGCATGATGATGCCACGCTCCTCGAGGAAGATCGTCTCCGGGATGCTACACGTGTTGCACGCTACCAATAGTTCATGTGCCGCTACCATAGCCGTAGGGTCCACGCTCGGAGCTTTGAGGAAGGCGACCTTGTCCTTAGGCGTGCTCGGTCCGCCAAGGGTTCCAACAAGTTGACACCAAAGTGTGAAGGCCCTTACCATGTAGTATGAGTCACCAGGCTTGGTGTAGTCCACCTGGAGACGAAGATGGCACCAAGGTGCTTAACTCATGGAATATTGAGCATCTTTGTAAGTTCTACCCGTAAGGCATGGTTGTCGGGCCCAGTCCCGGGCAACCACCATTTGTACAAGCCTTGCCGAAGTTGCATGTAACCCTTTGTACAATGTCAGGCAAAGACCCATTGCATAAATAAGGCTAGGCATTGCATCATGTCATCATTTGCATATGCATCATGCATTGCGCATTTACTTATTTTATGATGTCACTAATGCCCTAGCTTACCAGTTATTAAGAGTGCTTGATGGACTTGTGGTCCTTATTATAGGGTCTCCTCTCTTCTCGAGAGGACGTAGCCCCTGTTTTGCTCTATATGTTTGGCCTCTAGGTGAACGAGAGACACCGCAAAGACAAGGACAAAGAACCATCGTACCTTCAAGGGGGGCTTCCCCCGAGGAGATAAGTTTAAACTACCTTATCTAAAATATGGTTCTGTTCTTTCCTTTCAGAAAACCCTTGCCCCTCATTTTTTGGTTGTGTGTGATGGGACTCTCTGCATGATAGGGACCCTTGTCGGGATAGGCCATCTTTTCGCCTCTCGTCCCTCACTAGCCTCGAAGGAGGGGGAAGATCACGCCGATGCCACCAAGGGGCCTTGCCAGGGGACGATGATCGTCTGTCGCCGGGGGGCTCGCTCCCCCTTCCAAACTTGCGCCTTATACCAACCCGGCAAGGAACCCCATGCGGCAGAAACATACCACACAACGCGGAGAGAAGGACGTGGGATAGTACTCGAGGAAAATAAACGGAAATCAGTTTATTCATTTCTTCAGTACCAAATGGATAAAATAGATTACAATCCCACTAGTAAAAATTTAGCAAAGGCATGTAACCTTTTCCTTTATAAAAAGATGAGCGCCATGTAAAGCCTTCCATATCCCTCTTTCTATAGAGATTGGATGATGAAGGGAAGGCGGACGAAGGGCACGCCCGGCTGGGATTCGGCGCCTCCCCGCCAAGACGAGAGGGACTATTTCGACCAGGAACAAGAAGCTCCCATGCACGTAGGGACGTACGTAGCCGGCAGGGGAGCAGTGAGCAGGTGCAGATGATGGTGCTACCGGGGCCAGGTGTTGATGATGGTGTTGCCGACGGTCATGACAAGGCGAAGTCACCTCCCCCGCCCCCGGAGCACCAGAGGTCGCCGCCATCATGACCTCCATCATCTCCATCACCCGCGCAGGCGCCTCCACCACCGTTGAATCCCCCGCCATGGTCGAGAGAGGACGCCATGCTTTCCGGATCTTTCACAGGGAGCATGGTCGTCCCTAGTGGCCAAAGCCGGGGAATCCACCCTACCTTCAAGAAGAATTCGTAGGATAAAATGCCCCACCCATGCAGGCTGAACATGGCACCATCGACGGGAGACCCCGTTGCGATATCCGTAGAACCGCCGCTGCCTTTAGCACCGGGCCACCGCACACATGGAGCCACACTCCCTACAGTTTATCAACCCTCGACACTACGACTAAAGTGGTTGCATGATCCGAATGGGAAGCTCTTGTTCCCTCGCGGAAGATAGGGGACGCCCACAGTTCCCCACCATGGCCAAGAACGAAGCCACCTCAAAGAACCATAAGAGAAGAGCAAACCAAGCAACCCTAGGTCGGAGGAGGGAGAAGGATGGATGAGCATCGTCTCCCACACTCCTCCCGCTTTTATAGGGAGGGCGCGGGGAGTTGGCTCTCCTAAGCTCCAAGGGTCGCCGCCCATCTCTGCCTATGTTGTTGCCCAACATCACGGGCGAACAGGCAATCCACGACGTTGCGTCTCCTGCCATAGCAAAGCCTTTAAGTCATGCGCACCTGCCGTGATATTCGTGCAATGCATGCGGCACGCGTGGTAGAAACGGCCTCGAGTGCTGGGACAACATGGAACAATGTGACGGCGGTTACCTCTTTGCGAATCCCATGCCCATGCACAAACTTTGGGCCTAACTCAACAGCGCTAGGCGAGCGCGTATGGGCCAAGCCCGGGGGCTCTTGTCCGTGCACTAACAATGGGGAACCTAGTGCCCTTGAATTTTGCACGGGCGTAGAGAGCATCACCTTTCAAGAGAAACCACCAACTCCAACAACCCAAGACGTGCAGAGAACCCCTGGCACCTGTCGGGGGCGAACGCGCATTCATCATCAACAAGACCCGGCAAAGCGCCTCCCTGGCAGCCATGAGACAGCCTGCCATAGCTCCACCTCATCGCTACACTAGTCACTTGTGGATGAGGTGTCGAGCCCCTAGATGGCTAGGTGGCTCTTGCTGGCTACGTGGCACCAAATCGGAAGACAGGTTGCAACCTGTTGACACCCGTCCAGAAGTGTGTCAAGACCTTAAGCCACGGTCAGCTCATGGGTGTCAGAGGCATGTCGGGAACGCACCCCCGCTCGCCACCTAGGGCCACATTTATGGAGCTCTGTCTTATGTGACACAGTTAGGTATGATAGCACTATTAGCTATCTGATAATGTCAGTTGCCACTGTGGACTCCACTTGAGCTATAAAAGGTGGCCCGAGGCAACCTAGCAAATGATTCGGATCTTTGGGCATTTGAGCACTTAGAGATTCAACACTTGGTAGATTAGGTCCCCATGGGATTAGAGCCAAGTGTAAGCGTACGTGTGTGCTAGCTCTCCACAGCAACCCTTGTCGGCTTATAGCTCCGTGCGAATTTCATCTTCCCCTATTAATCCACCAAAGCAAGAGTAGGGTTTTACGCTTCACAGCAGCCCGAACCTGGGTAAAAAAAACCTGAGTCTCATCACCGTTCTGTTTCGTAGTCTCTGCCCTTTGTGTGATACGACCTCCCCTCCAAACCACAAGGGGCCCAAAGATCCCATAGGTGACCGTGTGCACACCTACACCGATAGCACCCCCCGCGGAAGCTACAGAGGTCAACTCCGAAAACCATCAAGAGATCGATTAGGACAACCTCTCGATGTTGAATGAGACACTCGATCGAATCCAGTCGTTGAAGATCGCGTACGGCTAAAGCCTGACCTATACTCGGATCAATTCGGAAGCAAATTATAAGGACTTTTATGGCCCACCCACCACCCACTTGTTAGACACCATCGAAGACTTAACCGACATGTTGGATTATGCCTCCGAGGAGGTTGAAGACATGGATGATGAGGCCAACGACCCCGCCCCTGTAAATACAACGTGGTGGACTGACACCTCCACCTACAACATCTACATGGTGGACACACGCGATGGCAATGGAAACCATACCCTCAAACAAAATGGTGATAAGTCTAGGGAGAAGCACTCAATGCGCTCAAGGAAGCGTAAACAAGACAAGGCAAACAAAGGAAGGGGGGCCATACAGGGCACCAGGGAAAATATAACCCCGGAAGACCTCGACAACCTTGGAGCTCCCGAGCAGGTACCAGAGGACACGAACAAGCCCGAGGGCCAGTCCGATCCCGAGGACCCCGACAATTCAGACGATGACAACTACCTCCCTTCGGACGATGCGGAAGATAGTCTAGAGGCCGAATACTTCACAGTTCCTGAGGACCTTGAGCGTTAGGAATGATTCACGCAGCAGCTCATAGTTACGGCCCACAGCCCCCAGGCGAAACAAGAACGGCTCCAAGCAGAACAAGATACCATCAACAATAGATGGACGAAACTACTCACAGCTAAAGAAGGATACGAAATCTAGTGGCCGGATCAAAACAAAAGCTACCCACGCCAGTGCCTGCTGCCTCAGTTCGACGACGAGGCCCGAGAGCCCATGTCCCTGAGGCGCACACAGTACGGTCAGCGTGATCGCCCACCTCGAGGGCGCGACAGAGTGGCCGGAGAAGCCGAGTATAGACCCGAGCCTCCCTGTAGGAAAGGAAAGGAACATGTGCAGCTCAGGGGCAAACACGACCTATGTCACAAGTTGGACAACAAAATAGGTCACAACAAGTCCATCTATGGATCTAGAAGGTACTCTCACACTCGATGGTATGGAGATAACCCTCTGTTTACCCACAGCAACAGAGATCGAGAATCATACCGAGCACAACCAATAGTCGATTGATGACCCACAAGTATAAGGAATCTATTGTAGTCCTTTCGATAAGTAAGAGTGTCGAACCCAACGAGGAGCAGAAGGATCTGTCAAGTGGTTTTCAGCAAGGTAAAATTTGCAAGCACTGAAATTCTCGGTAACAAGTGGTTGTGTGGTGAGATGATTCGTAAAAAGCAACAAGTAACAAAAGTAGCAACGATGCAGCAAAGTGGCCCAATCCCTTTTGTAGCAAGGGACAAGCCTGGACAAATTCTTATAGGAGGAAAAATGCTCCCAAGGACACACGGGAATTTCTGTCATGCTAGTTTTCATGTGTTACTTTTATAGTTTGATATGTGGGTGGACCGGCGCTTGGGTACTGCCCTTACTTGGACAAGCATCCCACTTACGATTAACCCCTCTCGCAAGCATCTGCAACTATGAAAGAAGAATTAAGACAATGTCTCACCATAGCATTAAACTAGTGGATCCAAATCAGCCCCTTACGAAGCAACGCATAAACCAGGGTTTAAGCTTCTGTCACTCTAGCAATCCATCATCTACTTACTACTTCCCAATGCCTTCCTCTAGGCCCAACTATTGGTGAAGTGTTATGTAGTCGACGTTCACATAACACCACTAGGGGAAAAACAACATACAACACATCAAAATATCGAACCAATACCAAATTCACATGACTACTATTAGCATGACTTATCCCATGTCCTCTGGAACAAAAGTAACTACTCACAAATAATAATCATATTCATGACCAGAGAGGTAATGAGTAGCATCAAGGATCTGAACATAAACTCTTCCACCAAGTAATCCAACTAGCATCAACTACAAAGAGTAATTAACACTACTAGCAACCTTACAAGTACCAATCCGAGTCGCGAGACGGAGATTGGTTACAAGAGATGAACTAGGGTTTGGAGATGAGATGGTGCTGATGAAGATGTTGATGGTGATGAGTTCCCTCTGACGAAAGGAGTGTTGGTGATGAAAATGGCGACGACTTCCCCCTCCGGGAGGGAAGTTTCCCCGACAGGATTGTCCTGTCGGAGCTCTAGATTGGTTCTGCTCAAGTTCCTCCTCGTGGCGACGGCGAATCCTCTAAAAAGCCTCCTCCTGATTTTTTTCAGAACGAAACCCTTCATATAGAAGAAGAGGGGGGCAGTGGGCCAGCAGGGAGCCCACAAGCCCCCTACGCGCGGCCAGGGGGGTGACCGCGCCTAGTAGGCTTGTGGCCACCTGCTGGCGCCCCTTTGGCACTTCTTCGGCCCAGTATTTTTCATATATTCCCAAAAATATCCACGTTGATTTTCATGGCTTTTGGAGTTGCGCAGAATAGGCATCTCAAACTTGCTCCTTTTTCACGCCAAAATTCCAGCTGCCGGCATTCTCCCTCTTCATGTAAACCTTGCAAAATAAGAGAGAAAAGGCATAAGTATTGTACCGTGAAGTGAAATAACAGCCCAAAAAGCAATAAATATCAACATGAAAGCATGATGCAAAATGGACGTATCAACTCCCCCAAGCTTAGACCTCGCTTGTCCTCAAGCGAAAGCCGAGCACAGTAAATATGACCACATGTTTAGGGAGAGAGGTGTCGACAAAACAAAATACGGACATGCATGCATCATGATCATGATCAGAACATCAATACCAACGTATAATCTCTCATGCTAAAGTGACAATTCCTTCACAAGGTAAAGTATGGATCAAGAACCTTACCGAGAATTAGCAACCGATAGCCTTTAGTCATGGAAGCAATTGCAATTTATCACAACATCAGAAAGAGTCAAATAAGAGCTTGTAAAGCAAATACACAAACTCAATCATCTTTTCGTTCTCTACAATTGCTACAACTCATGTGGTACTCATGAGATCAAAGTTTCAGCTGAACACAGAGAAAGATAGGGGCTTATAGTTTTGCCTCCCAACTGCTTACCTCAAGGGTAATGTCAACAATAATAATTCATGAATGCTTACCTCCAAGTTGACATATGAATATAGATCTTTCCCTTGCATACGACGTTGGCCAAGATAAAGGCGAAACAAGGAATTGATGAAGGTCACCATGACTCTTTCAAGGGTAAAAAGTAAAGATACAAGATAGGCCCTTCACAGAGGGAAGCAGAGGTTGTCATGCGCTTATGAGGTTTGGATGTGTGTCCTCTTAGTGCAGAGGAACGTCACTTTATATTGCCTCATGTGATAAAGAACTTTCTTATGCAGTCTGTCGCTTTTATGTCTTCCTCATCACAGGTTCATACAAAGCTTATTTTCCACACACTAATAGATAATACATATTAGGGAGCAAGTTTTATTGCTTGCATCGATGACTACTTACTTGAGGGATCTTATTCAATCCATAGGTAGGTATGGTGGACTCTGATGGCAAAACTGGGTTGAAGGTTTGTGGATGCACAAGTAGTATCTCTACTTGGTGTGGGAGTTTTGTCTAATATGAGGTGGAAGCAATCGTCACATGCTAAGGGATCTCTAATCATATAACATTGTTCGGAACCAGGCAAACACAATTCATTATGTTGTCTTCCTTGTCCAACGTCTACTTCTAGGCATGCAATAGTTTAGTGAGTGTTCACAATCATAGATGGTGTCAAATATGATATATTTATATGTGAACCTCTCCTTCTTTATCACTTCCTATTAATTGCAACAATAACCAAGGTCTACGTTTGTCTTCCCTCAACAAGTTTCAATCAACATTCTTTTTATATGTGAAGCCATCACTTCCCATTAGATCATTACATGATCTTTCATGTTTTTGTTCTTTTCTCACTCTTTTGATCATGGCAAGAGGCAAAGCCCTCAACTAAGACACTCTTTATTATATGGATCACGAGCTCTAATACATCGGGGGTGACACAAAGCAAAACTCAAGACTAAAACACTAAAACTTTTAATCTACTAGAGAAAAAGAAAACTGAAATGGAACAAACTAAAACAAAGGTAAAGGCAAAATATGTGATGGTGATACGATACCGGGGCAACTCCCCCAAGCTTGGCACAAGCCAAGGGGATTGCCCATACCCATGCTGAGTTTTCTTCCTTTGGTGGTGATGGTGGTGGAGTTGTTGCAACATGGGTTTGATCCTCCGTCTTGCAAGGCATAGGTGCTCCATCATGGAAAGATGAACGAGTCTCCGGAATCCTCAAATCTGCAGCCAACCGTATTGATTTAAATCTATACTCGTACTCACAGTTTTGGTTCTGCAGGTCATAGGTCTGGGATCAATCCTGTCATAGAGCCTGGAGAGGTGCTTCCCAATGTCATTGGCATCGATCCTGTGCTTGCTGGTGAACTCCGTGATCATCATGTGGTTGGCATTGAGTCCATGCTCCACCATCCCTTGGCACTTGAAGACATGTTGCTCCATTGCTTCGAGCCTCGCCTCCATGCTTCTTCTCTTCTTGGGCCCGTCAACATCACGGATGTGCAACATACGCTCACGCATCTTGATAGATTAAGGGTATTGTAGCACTCCCATGAGGTAGGGATTGATTACCTTCTCGAAGATCTTGTCCTCGGAGCTTTTGGGGACGTCATAGCAATCTAGATCTGCAACAGAAACAGGCTCGAAATGAAAACAAAGGAAATCTGCATGGTACGAGGGTCAGACCTTTCGGGAGAATATATAATGATTTTTTCCAGACCAGAAGGAGTGCTCCACACTAAAATGGAGTCCTGGAGGCACACTAGGTGGCCACAAGCCCCCTAGGCGCGGCCAGGGGGTGGGCCCGCAACTGGCAGGCTTGTCGCCTCCTCACGCACTTTCCGGACTACTTCCAATTTTTATATTTTTTTAAATATTCCAAAATGGAGTCTTTTTACTTACCGAATCACATACCTCTTTGTTTTGGGAGTCTGAAACAGGCCGATAAATATCCCTTAGGTATTCTTCTGGAGTTATGGTATTGATAATATTGCTTGCAAAATTTATGGGAGTACCTGAGATATAATGCTTGATTCTCTGCCCATTTACAACTCTTGGACAATTACCTTCCGTGTTGTTGATCTTGATAGCACCGGAATGATATAATTCCTCAACAATATAGGGACCTTCCCATTTAGAGAGAAGCTTGCCTGCAAAAAATCTTAAACGAGAATTATATAGCAAGACATAATCACCTACATTGAACTCACGCTTTTGTATCCTCTTATCATGCCACCTCTTAACCTGTTCTTTGAACAACTTGGCATTGTCATATGCCTGAGTTGTCCATTCATCAAGCGAGCTAATATCAAATAACCTCTTCTCACCAGCAAGTTTGAACTCAAAGTTGAGCTATTTGATTGCCCAATAAGCTTTATGTTCTAGCTCAAGAGGTAAATGACATGCTTTACCGTACAACATTTTGTACGGAGACATGCCCATGGCATTCTTATAGGCAGTTCTATAAGCCCACAGTGCATCATCGAGCTTCTTAGACCAATTCTTTCTATACGTGTTGACAGTCTTTTGCAGAATTAGTTTAATTTCTCTATTGCTTAGCTCTACTTGACCACTAGACTGAGGGTGATAGGGATACCCAATTCTATGGTTGACATCGTACATAGCAAGCGTTTTACGGAAAGCGCCATGAATGAAATGTGGACCACCGTCGGTCATCAGATATCTAGGGACTCCAAATATAGGGAAAATAACTTCTTTAAGCATCCTGATAGAAGTGTTGTGATCAATACTACTAGTGGGGATAGCTTCTACGCACTTAGTCACGTAATCAACAGCAACTAGGATATGAGTATACCCGTTGGATTTTGGAAAAGGTCCCATGTAATCAAAGCCCCAGACATCAAATGGTTCAATGACAAGTGAATAGTTCATAGGCATTTCCTGACGTTTACCGATATTACCTACTCTTTGAAATTCGCCACAAGACAAGACAAACTTACGGGCATCCTTGAAGAGAGTGGAACAATAGAAACATGATTGCAATACCTTGTGTGGAGTTCTATCTCCCGCATGGTGTCCTCCATAGGCCTCGAAGTGACACTTCTGTAGGTTTGTCCCTGTTCATGTTCAGGTACACAACGTCTAATAACACCATCTACTACTTCATTATAAAGGTGAGGATCATCCCAAAAGTAATGTCTCAAGTCAAAGAAGAATTTCTTCTTTTGCTGGTACGTGAAACTACGTGGTATATATTTGGCAACGATATAGTTTTCATAATCAGCATACTATGATGCACTACATGAAGCATTGATGACATTCAGTTGCTCATCGGGAAAGCTATCATCAATAGGTTGTGGGTCATCAAGAACGTTCTCCAACCTAGACAAGTTATCTGCTACAGGGTTATCAACACCCTTCCTGTCGACAACGTGCAAATCAAGTTCCTGTAGCAGGAGAACCCATCGGATAAGTCTAGGTTTAGCGTCTTTCTTCTCCATGAGGTACTTAATAGCAGCGTGATCAGTGTGTATAGTGACTTTGGAATCTACTATGTAAGACCTGAACTTTTCACATGCAAACATGACTGCTAAAAACTCCTTTTCCATAGTGACATAGTTTCTTTGGGCTCTGTCTAGAGTTTTACTAGCATAGTGAATAACATTCAACTTCTTATCAACTCTTTGCCGTAGAACATCACCAACAACATAATCACTAGCATCACACATGATTTCAAAAGGTAAGTTCCAATCAGGTGGTTGAACAATAGGTGCAGTTATCAAAGCCCTCTAAAGTATTTCGAAGGCATCCTCAAAATCACCATCAAAAACAAAAGGAATATCCTTTCGCAAGAGATTGGTAAGAGGCCTAGAAATCTTAGAGAAGTCTTTAATGAACCTCCTATAGAAACCAGCAAGACCAATGAAACTTCTTATACCTTTGATATCTGTGGGGTATGGCATTTTCTCGATTGCATCAACTTTAGCCTTATCGACTTCAATACCTCTTTCAGAAATTTTATGTCCTAAGACGATGCCTTCGTTAACCATAAAGTGGCACTTCTCCCAATTCAAGACAAGATTGGTGTCTTTACATCTCTGCAAAACTCGATCAAGGAGGCTGAGGCAATCATCAAAGGAAGACCCGTAAATCGATAAATCAACCATGAAAACCTCAACAATCTTTTCACAAAAGTCAGAGAATATAGCCATCATACATCTTTTAAAGGTGGTAGGTTCATTACATAAGCCAAAAGGCATACGTCTATAAGCAAAGGTACCTAAAGGGTAGGTGAAGGTGGTTTTCTCCTGATCAGATTGTGCAACTGGTATTTGGGAGAAACCAGAATAACCATCTAGAAAGCAGAAGTGTGTGTGTTTAGACAGTCTTTCTAGCATTTGGTCAATAAAAGGCAAAGGGTAATGATCTTTCCTAGTGGCTTTATTCAATTTCCTAAAATAGATCACCATCCTATAGCCAGTAATAATCCTCTGTGTGATCAATTCATCCTTATCATTAGGGACAACGGTAATACCTCTCTTTTTAGGGACGCAATGCACCAGACTCACCCAATCACTATGAGCAACATGATAGATAATACTTGCGTCCAGGAGCTTTAGTATTTATTTTCTTACTACCTCTTTCATCTTAGGATTTAATCTCAGTTGATGATCAGCAACTAGCTTGGAATCAGGATCGGTTTTAATCTTGTGCTGGCATAGAGTGGGACTAATGCCCTTAAGATCATCAAGAGTATATCCAATTGCAGCACGGTGCTTCCTCAGGGTTTTTTATAACTTCTTTTCTTGATGCTTTGAGAGGCTAGCACTAAGAATAACATGATATATCAATTTTTCATCAAGATAAGCATACTTAAGAGTATCAGGCAACTGTTTAAGCTCAAACACAGGATCACCCTTTGGTGGGGGTGGATCCCCAAGTAGTTCAAGAGGCATGTTATTCTTAAGGATAGGATATTGTTCTAAGACAGCTCTATCTATCTCATCCCTTTCATCCATATGCATATCATTTTCATGCTCAAGCAAGTATTGCTCTAAGGGATCAGTAGGAGGCACGGCAATAGAAGCCAAGGCAATAGATTCATCCTTACTAGGAAAATCTTTTTCATGAGGTTGTCTACCAAACTTGGAGAAATTGAACTCGTGTGACACAGCTTCAAAGCCATCAGTGACAGTTTTCTTCTCACAGTCAATATGAGCATTGACAGTATTTAGAAAAGGTCTGCCAAATATGATGGGACAAAAGCTATCTTGGGTGGTAGCAAGAACGAGGAAATCAAAATGATACTTTGTTTTGCCACACAAGACTTCAACATCCCTAACAATTCCCACAGGGCAGATAGTATCTCTATTGGCAAGCTAAATAGTTACATCAATAGGTTCTATCTCAATAGGTGCAATCTCGACTTTGATTTAATCATATAAGGATTGAGGTATTGCACTAACACTAGCACCCACGTCACATAAACCATGATAGAAATGATCTCCTATCTTAACAGAAACAATTGGCGTGCCAACAACAGGTCCATGTTTGTCTCTAGCGTGAGGTTTAGCAATTCTAGCAGCATCTTCACAGAAGTGAATATCATGTCCCTCAACATCGTTGGACAGAAGATATTTGATAATAGCAGTTCTAGGTTCAACTCTAATTTGCTTTGGGGGTGTAGGTGTTCTAATGTAGCCCCTACGTATGACAGTTGAAGCTTTAGAATGATCCTTTATCCTAACAGGGAAAGGTGGTTTCTCAATGTAAGCACTGGGAACAACATGATCATTATAGGCAATGACTCTCTCTTCAACTAGATTGAGTTTAACTACACTGACTTCTAAGGGAGGATGATATTTAAACCACTTCTCTTTGGGGAGAGCAATATGAGTAGCAAATGATTCACACAATGAAGCTACTATCTCAGAGTCAAGTCCATACTTAGCGCTAAAATCACTAAAGGTATTTGTTTCAACAAGGGATTTAAAGCAATCAAACTTGAAATTCATACCCGACTCCTTATCTTCTTCAAGCTCCCAATCTTCAGAGTTGCATTTAATTCTCTCCAATAAATTCCATCTGAAGTCAATATCTCTTTTCCTAAAAGAACCGGTACAAGAAGTGTCAAGCATGGTGCGATCATCATGAGAAAGCCGAGCATAGAAGTTCTGAATGATAATTTCTCTCGAGAGTTCATGATTGGGGCATGAATATAACATTGATTTAAGCCTCCCCAAGCTTGAGCGATGATTTCTCTGTCACGAGGCCAAAAATTATAAATATAATTCCGATCATGATGTACTAAATGCATAGGATAAAACTTTTGATGATATTCCAATTTCAACCGATTGTAGTTCCATGATCCAGTATAGTCACATAGCCTATACCATGTCAATGCCTTATCCTTCAAAGATAAAGGAAAGACCTTCTTCTTGACCTCATCCTCGGGCAAGCCTGCAAGCTTAAATAAACCACGAACTTCATCTACATAGATTAGAAGCAAGTCTGGAAGTGATGTTCCATCTCCTGTAAAAGGATTAGCCAGCAGGTTAACATTTAAAGAAAATATTTTCAGTAGGTGCAGCAGGTTGAGGAGAAACTCTTTGTGTTTCCGTTCAAGGTGAAGATACCCCAAACAAGCCCCTCAAAGGATTAGTATCCATAGTGACAAGTGACAATAAATTTCAGCACACTATATGAATGTTTCCTTACCAATTTCCACTTACCAAAGGCGCTTCACTCCCCGGCAACAGCGCCAGAAAAGAGTCTTGATGACCCACAAGTATAGGGGATCTATCGTAGTACTTTCGATAGGTAAGAGTGTCGAACCCAATGAGGAGCAGAAGGATCTGACAAGTGGTTTTCAGCAAGGTAAAATCTGCAAGCACTGAAATTATCGGTAACAAGTGGTTGTGTGGTGAGATGATTCTTAGCAAGCAACAAGTAAAAAAAGTAGCAACGGTGCAGCAAAGTGTCCCAATCCCTTTTGTAGCAAGGGACAAGCCTGGACAAAGTCTTATCGGAGGAAAAACGCTCCCGAGGACACACGGGAATTATTGTCATGCTAGTTTTCATCATGTTCATATGATTCGCGTTCGTTACTTTGATAGTTTGATATGTGGGTGGACCGGCGCTTGGGTATTGCCCTTACTTGGACAAGCATCCCACTTATGACTCACCCCTCTTGCAAGCATCTGCAACTACGAAAGAAGAATTAAGACAAAGTCTAACCATAGCATTAAACTAGTGGATCCAAATCAGCCCCTTACGAAGCAATGCATAAACTAGGGTTTAAGCTTCTGTCACTCTAGCAACCCATCATCTACTTACTACTTCCAATGCCTTCCTCTAGGCCCAAATAATGGTGAAGTGTTATGTAGTCGACGTTCACATAACACCACTAGAGGAAAACCAACATACAACACATCAAAATATCGAACGAATACCAAATTCACATGACTACTATTAGCATGACTTATCCCATGTCCTCAGGAACAAAAGTAACTACTCACAAAGCATAATCATATTCATGACCAGAGAGGTAATGAGTAGCATCAAGGGTCTGAACATAAACTCTTCCACCAAGTAATCCAACTAGCATCAACTACAAAGAGTAATTAACACTACTAGCAACCTTACATGTACCAATCGGAGTCGTGAGACGGAGATTGGTTACAAGAGATGAACTAGGGTTTGGAGATGAGATGGTGCTGATTAATATGTTGATGGTGATGAGTCCCCTCCGACGAGAGGAGTGTTGGTGATGACGATGGCGATGATTTCCCCCTCCGGGAGGGAAGTTTCCCCGGCAGGATCGTCCTGCTGGAGCTGTAGATTGGTTCTGCTCAAGTTCCGCCTGGTGGCGGCATCGAATCCTCGAAAAAGCCTCCTCCTGATTTTTTTCCGGACCGTAACCCTTCATATAGCAGAAGAGGGGGGCCAGTGGGCCAGCTGGGAGCCCACTAGCCCCCTAGGCGCAGCCACGGGGGTGGCCGCGGCTAGCAGGCTTGTGGCCACCTGCTGACGCCCTTATGGCACTTCTTCGGCCCAGTATTTTTTATATATTCCCAAAAAAATCCACGTTGATTTTCACGGCTTTTGGAGTTGCGCAGAATAGGCATCTCAAACTTGCTCCTTTTTCAGGTCTGAATTCCAGCTACCGACATTCTCCCTCTTCATGTAAACCTTGCAAAATAAGAGAGAAAAGGCATAAGTATTGTAATGTGAAGTGAAATAACAACCCAGAAAGCAATAAATATCAACATAAAAGCATGATGCAAAATGGACGTATCATCGATCACCGGCACAGTATAGACCGGGTCAGAGGCGTCGCCCACCCACTCTACTTTACAAATGAGGTCATGCAGCACCAATTCCCATAAGGGTTTAAAACCATGAATATTGAACAATACAACGGGACTATGGACCCCGCTGTGTGGGTAGAACATTTCCTTCTCCACATCCATATGGCTAGAGGAGATGACCTCCACGCCATTGAGTACCTACCCCTAAAGCTAAAAGGCCCAGCACGACACTCACTAAAGAGCTCACACGAAAATTCCATCGGAAGTTGGGAAGAGCTTGAAGAAGCCTTCCTGTCTAATTTCCACGGAACTTACATCCAACCATCGGATTCCTCCAACCTCAGAAACATCGTTGAAAAGTCAGGGGAATCGGCCACAGAATTCTGGAAAAGTTTCCTAACCAAGAAGAACTAGATCGTGGATTGTCCGGATGCCGAGGCTCCTTCAGGCACAATATCCAAGACGAATGGTTCGCTCGCTAGCTCGACCAGGATAGGCCGAGAACAATGTCGGCTCTCACTTCCTTCATGGCCCGCTTTTGCGCGAGAAAGGACAATTGGTTAGCTCGGCGCAGCCATAATGCGGACAACCCAGGTACCTTTGAAGTTCGGTATGGAAATGGCAAGCCAAGGCGAAACAAGACCAAACACCGCAACCGTAACGATGACGATGATGACACAATCATAAATGCTCGCTTCCACAGCTCAAAACCCAGACAACGGAAGAATACCTTTAAAGGGAATAGGGATGGACCGAATCCATTAGATAAAATTATGGAAAGGCCCTGCCAGATACATCGCACCCAAGACAAGCCCGCCACCCACACCAACCGTAACTATTGGGTGTTTAAACAGGCCGGCAAACTAGAAGCCGAGGAACAAGGCAAGGGCCCACAAAGCAAGGACGACAACGAGCTCCGAGGTCCGAACACTGGGGGCCAAAAACAGTTCCCCCCAAGGTGAAAACCATGAATATGATATATGTTACTCACATACCAAAGAAGGAGAGGAAGCGATCACTTCGGGAGGTATACGTCGTAGATCACATAACCCCGAAGTGCAATCCATGGTCAACTTGCCCGATCACCTTCGAACGTGGGGATCATCCGACCAGTCTCCTTCATGGAGGGTTGGTCGCCGTTGTTCTAGACCCCATCGTATATGGGTACCACCTCACTAGAGTCCTTATGGACGGAGGAAGTAACCTTAAACTGATTTACTCACATACGGTGAAAAACATGGGCATAGACTCATCAAGAATCAAATACAGCAACATTACCTTCAAAGGAGTGATCCCACACGTCGAAGCCCGCTGCTCCGACACGGTAACGTTGGAGGTTGTGTTCGACTCACCTGACAATTTCTGCAGTGAAGACTTAATCTTCAACATCGTCCCCTTCCACAAAAGGTATCACACACTACTCGGCCACAAGACATTCGCCCGCGTCAACGTTGTACCTCATTACACCTACCTAAAGGTCAAGATGCCCAGACCCATGGGAATTATCACTGTCAATGGCAACACAGAATACTCCCTCCAGACGAGAAGCACACAGCAGCCTTGGTAGCTGGATGCTAATACGACAATGAAGCATCAAGCCACAAGCTAGCCATCAAGGCGCGACAGGAAGGCAAGCGATCCCGAGCTCAACCGGATCCCCCGGACACATATCCGACTCAAAGAAAATAGGGATACGCTCAACAGGGCATGGGCCAGTTACCTGCAAGGTATGTCCCTCATAGACACAATTTCATTCTCAAAATACCATGGGCAGCTGTGGGGATCCACTACCAAGGGCCATATGTTTTGTTCGATCAAACTACGGCCCAAACTTCTTCACGGACAAAAATGAGATAGCATTAAGGATCTCCCAAGTGTCAAGCTCACCCACACCATGAAAATTTCTCAAGACCCTCTATTCAAGGTCTGTCTACCGACAAGAACCACCTTTAAAGGATACTACCCCTCCCTTCTAGGAAGCATAGGAGAAATTGCGTAGCTGGAAGTAGGGAGGATGTCAAGTCACCCATGGAAGCCCGTAGGGGGAAAGTTGTTTTTGAAATATGTTGTTCAAAACAATAGTTACCTGTAACAGCTACCTTTGTGCCACGAATTATAAAAATTCCTAGCAAACTTTATTTGTATACTCTTTTACAATATATTTACAAATATGTGTTTCCTCCTCATTGGCGTGGAAGGGTAAATTTTTTGAATAAATAGCAAGTGCGATCGGCTAATAGACCGGAGGCTTGGATAAAAATACCGCCATGCGCACTGCCTCGTCACTACTTTTTAAGTGTTTGGTTTCTCGGATGATGCTTTATATGTATCGGTTCTGAAATATGTCTTAGGTCAATAGTTGGGTTGCCCCGCTCCTGTGCTTACCCCCTTATGTTCCGCTAGTTTGGCTAAAGGGGGTGAAGGGAGAATGACTATGATTGTATTCCCAGCTAGCCTGGCTAAAATACCTCAGTGGAGAAAGCCAAAAACTGACTGTCATAATAAGCGAGAACTGGTCTCCAATCCGAGCTTAAGTAAGAAAGACCGATGGAGGTTTTATTTCATGTCATATGGAGGGGTTTGTACCTTTGCAAACCTTGTGGTAACTATTTCAAAATCTGGTTTATCCGACTACCACAAAAAAACTGGGGGCTCGTAACCAACCCCCGAATTCAAGCTCCTAAGGCTAAATGAAAGCACTAAAGCCGCATAGTCCGATTGCATCATTTCCTTCACACACTACCAAGTCCGAGCACTGATATATTGGCTAAGGGTCATAGTGCGGATGTGGAAACACCCCTTGTGGTCTCTACATGGGGCCTGAAGCCGATGACTAGAAAGTTTTAGATCAAACTACCGAACAGGAGTCAAAATAATACAAAGTGCATTAAAATAGGACAAGCTTCATGATAATAAATTTTTCCAAGGCACACGACAATATTCTCACTCCTAAATTAGATCTTTGGAACACTAGGCTTCTATGGCTCGAGAACCCTCCGTCCCGGCAGAGAAATGAAGTTCCAGACGCCTGTTCTCCTTTCTAGGAGGCGGAGGTGCACTACCATCGTAAGGGGCTTCACCCCTGGCCAATGTATCATGGTCCTCCATCTTATGATTGACGGACTCCTGCTTGGCCTTCTCCAATTTGGCCTTGAGTTTCTCAAACTCCACGTCCATAGTTGTTGACATAATCGGAATCAAGATGACATATACCAAAGCTATACGGTACTAAACTGTTAAGTACAACAAGAGTCTTAGCGTCACGCATCAAGCTTAGCCTGCTTCTTGTCAAGACAACTATTAAGATGGCTAAGTTCTTCATCGGAAATCTTGAGTTTCCGGTTCAGCTTGGCAAGTTGAAGGGTGTTGGTGGCCACAACTGAGGACGAGGCCTCCGAGACAAGTTATGGATTGATAAGCATCTGAGCTAACAGGACTAGGACAATCGATCGAAGTACACACTTGAGCTGTTATAGTTCAAGCGTCCCCAAACTATTTTTATTCATGTCTGTAAGATCTTTTGATCCACCGGTAAGTTTTTCAACTCAACCATGGCTCAAGGGCTGTCATACCTATAAGGCATCTAAAACATTATAAATGAATCTAACACTAGATAGTTTATCTTGAAGCCTACCACCAAACCGGTGAAGGCTCCCTTCAGTCCACTGTTAACGGACTAAATGCTTTGTAGAATCGCACCCATAAGGGTGCGTTATTCATCAACAATGGATGAGACGGATAAAGCCTCCTCCATAATTGCAGGCCACTCCGCCGTAGCTTATTCTATCACAGGCAGCACCGGAGGGAGCGTTGAAGACGTCGGAGGATCGGAGGTCCCTGGACCTGTCTCCGAAGGAATCTTGGACGAATCACGGACCCCTCTCCACTCGTCAGGAGGGGATCGACCTCCTGGGTTTTGGTGAGCCAGACATGAACCTCGGCCGGGACCTCTCGGTCTTTGATGGCCAACGTATGAACTGTAGCCATCACCACCTTGTCCCCCGTGTTCGGAGGATCTTTGTGAGATATCACCTCCGCAACCTCGTCTGATGTCTAAGGGAGAGTAGTACGGGACGCATTCCCTCTCCGTGCTAGCTCGGCCGATGGGGAACCGCCCTCTGAGACATGGTCTATCAGGAGGTTTCGGGCAAGGCTGGGTTAGGGAAAGGAGCGCGTATGTTTATTAACAAATTCTTAATGTAATTCCATTAAATACAGTTCGGATTCCATACCTTTTGGTCCTTCGGGGATCCCTCTCAAAGGCCCCTGAGTCCTCATCGGAACCGGGGCTGTCGTCGGGCAAGATAACCTTGCTCGTGTTGGGTCTCTTCGGAGCCTGTGGAGGAAAGCCCTCCTTGGCCTCCTCCGGCGCCATCCTCTTTCTTGTTTGGAGGGAATATTTCTACTCTACGTCCTCCGGATCCTCTTCCTCATAGGCGGAGGAAGCGTGGGTGTCTGTGGACTTGGTATCTGGAGGACCCCTCGAGCGGAAACCCCGCGGGTCTCCCTTTTCTTTTTCTCATTTTTCTCCCGCATCATGGATGGCGCCACCACAAGCATCACAGTCAGCAATGGCTACGTGGGGTCCTCAGGTTGGGGGGTTGGGCTGTTTATCTTCATGGCCATGTTCGGCGAGCCTTGCAGGGATGATGGGGGAAAGGATACATCCTTGCTAAAGATTAAAGCTTTAAATAAGTATTAAAGCTCGGTCATACCTCCAAGGGAGGGTGATTGGCATCCAAGCCGACGTCTTCTTCCTCGGCCGACCATTTGTATTGAGGTTTGAACAACACCCTCCATAATTTCTCGTGGCTAGTGTGGTAGAACTGGATCATGGTGCCACGGTCACCAACCTTGGAGGACCACATAGGAGTATCATGACGCTCGCAGGGACGGCCGCAGCGGTGGAGCATGACCTAAACCATGTTGGTCAGCTCGATATTCGCCTCCACTATCTACGTGATGCGCTTGTTCAGCGCTTTCACCTCTGAAGTTAATCCCCACTCAAGACCTTTTCTAACCCACAAGCTTAGCCTCTCGAGGGTCCGGATTTGATCTCGGTAGGCGCCGACCAGTTTGCTTCCCGAGGTTCAGTGATGTAAAACCACTCCTTTTGCCAGGCTTTGATGGTGTCAATAAAAGTACCCTCTAGCCATTCAATCCGGGGGAGTTTGCTCATCATGGCTCCAACACAATCGGCATGTTAGCCGCTGAATGACTTCGGCATGCTGTTGAAAGTTTTGAGACATAGGCTAAAGTGCAGTTGAACCCGCATGAAGGCCTCAAAAAGGGTGATGAAAGCAGAGATGTGCATAAATGAGTTTGGGGGAATATCGTGAAAATCTAACTCGTGGAAGAACATCAGGCCCCTAATGAAGGAGTGGAGCGGGAAGCCGAGTCCTCGAATGAAGTGGGGGATGAATTCCACCCTTTCGCCTGGCTTTGGTGTAGGCACCACCTCGCCTTCCTCCGGCGCATGGTGGGCAATGTCGTGCCAGAGATAGTTGGCATCCTTCAGCTCCCAGATATCCTGGTCGGAGACTCATGAGACCTCACACTTGCCTTTGGAGCCTAAGTCGGCCATGTCTGAGCTTCGGGATGGGCGGCGGGAAGAGGCCAAGGGTTCCCGTTTATTGCACCGCAGACCCTGCCACTTCCTAAAACGACCACGTCAGTGAACGCGTGTGGGGTTACCCACACCATTATTCGTATCCCCTTAAACTCGGGTCACGATCTCCTCAATGACAAGACGTGCCCGTGAGAAAGCAGCCTCGAACTGCGAATCAAGTTTTTGTCATAACTACGCAGCCTTTCATCAGAAAGGTTGTCAGATGAGGAACTGTTCACACGCGGGCTTTTAAGCCTTATGATTAAGTAGTGCCTATTTTAAAGCCACGACATCACCAAACGACCATGTTTAAGCCATCCGAACATGAAGGGAACTCGCCTGGCAAGCCGATTACTCTCTATACGAGGAGCTGCCGAAGACCATATACATCAGCGTTGGAGGCCAGACCGAGGGCTACTGAGGGAGTCCGGGACTAAGGGGTCCTTGGGCGGGCGGCTCATTTCTTAGAGGCCGACCTAATGGGTCGTATTGTTGAAGACCGGACTGCATGGCGACCTCGTGTTCAAGAGAGAAAGATTCGAAGAATGGCGTGTGATCCAAGTTGAGTAAGATAGATCGGCACATCTGTCCCTCGCTGGAGGTCGGTTGTATGTAACCCTAGGAACCCCTGGTGTCTATATAAACCAGAGGGTTTCATCCACATTGGCAAGTTGACTCATCTAGGGTTTTAGTTCATACGATCTTGAGGTAGATCAACTCTATAATCCTCATACACATCAATAAAATCAAGAAGGACGTAGGGTTTTACCTCCTCGAGAGAGCCCGAACCTGGGTAAACGTTGTCTCCTTTGTCCCGTGTAACCCATCGATCTAAGGTCCACAGCTCGGGACCTCATGACGTTGCCTCCCAGGATGCAGAACCCGTTAAAGCAATTGTGTCGTCGGACAGAGCTCTCGGAATTGTACGACTACTTCGTGCTCATGCTTGATTCTACACGTGATGACGAGGCTCATGGCGTCGAGGAAAGCCGCTTCATGCACGACCGCCCGGCGTCGAGCGCTCCCCGCCCTACTGCATCATGCTCCCAATCGGAGCATGGAGTACGCGTTGTTCGCCCCGCCAGTCATGGCATGCAAGAAGTGTGACTCATGTCCGTAGTTCTACACAATGTTGGATTGATGCCAGCTAGATATGTGTGGATGTGGTAGAGTACATGGTGAAGAGATAAGGATGCGATGAGGCTAGATATTTTTCTTGAGTGTGTAGTGTGGATGTGTGGATTCACGCCATGTCATCGATCCAAGTCTTCAATCTCTTCACCGATAAGAATTTACTAGACACATGTGTGTTTTCTTGCCATTTGATATTTTCCTTACACATAAAAAAGGTGATAACCTTCTCAAATTTTTACTATAGTATATTGAGGTCATATATTGACACTATGTCAAGTTTCGTATTTATTACACATCATTTACATTTCCTAGAATTAAAATGCCAATAAACTTCATGTTCATGGTTGATTTTTGCTACATATATATTCAAATTTTATATTTATTTCTTGTATGAGGTATACACATGTACTCAATGTCCTAAATATGTTTTTTCAAATCATTTCTATATACTGTTTTCTCTACTCGTAGGTGATACTTTAATGTATGGGTTAAATGACTAGAAATGTAGTTAATGAATCAAATATAACAAATGAGCTCCAAAAACTTCCAAACTTTAATATAGAATATGCCATGGTGTATGTTAATTGTAGAAAAAAATAAGGTCAAATGGCGAAGGAAAAAAATTTAGTTCACCACCAACTTGGTGCATTCACTCTCGAAAGCATGATCATTCCTCGGATGTTGTGTGATTTCTAAAGGATGTACATAAAAAAGTGAAACCTTCTCAAACTTCTACCACATCATATTGAGGTCATATCATGACACTCTCTCAAGTTTCGTATTTTTCAGACTTCATTTACATTTTATAATTTTAATACGAATAAACTCCATGTTTGCGGTTAATTCTTGCCATGTATATCTTATGAATTTATATTCATTTCTTGAATGAGGCATACAAATAGACTTACACTACAGGAATCAGCTTCTTTGCCGTCTGCCATCACAGACGGCAATGACAATATCCCGGACGGCAAAGACAATATCACAAACGGCAAAGATTCTCACGGCCGGCAAAATTTCTGCGTCATCCTATGACGGCATAGGCCCTACTTTGCCGTCTGCCCACGCAAGGCAGACGGCAAAGCTCTTTGCCGCCAGCTTTCCTTAGGAGCAGTCGGCAAAGTGCTCGAGACGGCAGCCGACAGGCGTTGCCTCCGTTAGGGGTTAATGGAGGCTTTGCCGTCTGCCTCCCCCTCCATCTTTGCCGTCTGCCTTCTCCTCCCCTCCCCTCCCCCTCCATCTTTGCCGTCTGCCTCCCCGTCCATCTTTGCCGTCTGCCTACTCCTCCCCTCCCACCTCTCTCCACTCTTTGCCGTCTGCCTCCTCCTCCCCCCCTCCTTTGTTCCCTCTTCTTTGCCGTCTGCCCACCCTAGAGGCTGACGGCAAAGAGACTACATAGACACCCCAGGATGCACAGCTGGGTGCCATGTGGCACCTTTGCCGTCTGCCAGCTGATGGCACAGGTCTTTGCCATCAGCTGGCAGACGCCAAAGAGCCCATATAGTTCCTGTTTTTTTGTTTTATATTATTTCAGAGCACACATATATATATATATATATATATATATATATATATATATATATATATATATATATATATATATATTTGACAGCACATTTATATAATTCACCACACATATATGATATATAGTTCACCACACATATACTTGCCAACACATTTATATAATTCACCACACATATATGATTCACCAATGTACATCCCCATATATCCAAAGAACCAATGTACCAAGTATTGCACTGTTTATCCATATATACATATACATATAGTTCGACATTGTTCATCAACTCAAATGAAACCTAGATGATATACATATAAAGTTCATCCATCGACATTGTTCAACTCCATGAATGCCAGCTTCCATGCATGTAGTATATCCAATCTGCAAAAATGTGAATAAGAAAGTTAGAAGAAGAACAAAATATGATGTTTTTCAGCTAATTATGTCATTTTTAGCGGAAAACAAGCTAAGTATATGTGTGGTGAACTATATATCATTTGTTGGAGCTAAATGGGGTAATTATGTCATTTTAGAGGAAAACAAGCTAAGTATATAATATTCATGAGATAACCAAGGTTCTTATGCCATTTTGAGCTTATTATGGTATTTTGGAGCAAAATGGGCTAATTATGTCATTGTTGGGTTAATTAAAGCAAGGATAATATGAAAGAGGAGAAGAAAGAGGAGGAGGAGGAGAAGAAGAAATCAAGAAGAAGGAGGAGAAGGACTAGAAGGTCCTTGGCCTTCTCCTCCTCCTCCTCCTCCTCCTCCTCCTCCTTCTTCTCCTTCTTCTCTTCTTCTTCTCTTCTTCTTCTTCTTCTTTCTTTTCATATTGCCTATTTCTTCTCCTCTTCTCCTCTTGTTGGAGCTAAATTACCTAATTATGTCTTTTTTGAGCTAAATGGGCTAATTATGTCATTTTAGAGGAAAACAAGCTAAGTATATAATATTCATGAGCTAACCAAGGTTCTTATGCCATTTTGAGCTTATTATGGTATTTTGGAGCTAAATGGGCTAATTATGTCATTGTTGGGTTAATTAAAGCAAGGATAATATGAAAGAGGAGAAGAAAGAGGAAGAGGAGGAGAAGAAGAAGAAATCAAGAAGAAGGAGGAGGAGGAGGAGAAGGACTAGAAGGTCCTTGGCCTTCTCCTCCTCCTCCTCCTCCTCCTCCTCCTTCTCCTTCTTCTCTTCTTCTTCTTCTTCTTCTTTCTTTTAATTTTGCCTATTTCTTCTCCTCCTATCCTCTTGTTGGAGCTAAATTACCTAATTATGTCTTTTTTGAGCTAAATGGGCTAATTATCCCATTTTAGAGGAAAACAAACTAAGTATATAATATTAATGAGCTAACCAAGGTTCTTATGCCATTTTGAGCTTATTATGGTATTTTGGAGCTTAATTGACTAATTATGTCATTGTTGGGGGAAATTAAAGCAAGGATAATATGAAAGAGGAGAAGAAAGAGGAGGAGGAGGAGAAGAATAAGAAATCAAGGAGGAGAAGGAGGAGAAGGACTAGAAGGTCCTTGGCCTTCTCCTCCTTCTCCTCCTCCTCCTCCTCCTCCTTCTCCTTCTCCTTCTTCTCTTCTTCTTCTTCTTCTTTCTTTTCATTTTTCCTATTTCTTCTCCTCTTCTCCTCTTGTTGGAGCTAAATTACCTAATTATGTCTTCTTGGAGCTAAATGGGCTAATTATCTCATTTTAGAGGAAAACGAGCTAAGTTTGGAGGAGAAACTTACCGTAGTGGTCATCAAGGAGGAGAAACACCACGGTTTGGTCACGCCGGCTTCGTTTGGAGACGGTTGCCCTGGAGAAGGGTTGTGCGATGCCGCTCGGGAGTTATTCTGCAGAAAAGATATTTTGCAATGTCTCAGTTAGCATGTTGACACTCAATTATTAATACTAGTTTATAATGAAACTCACCGTGCCAATCGAAGAGAAGACGAGTATCGGTGGAGGGACTTGACCGCTCTTCTCGCACAGACCCTGAAGAGTGGGTCGTATTAGTTAGTATTGAAACAGACATTACACACATGATTTGGCTAATGTGAAAAAACATACCACAAAAAGCTCGTACAGGGCCCGTTGACCCACCTCATTCCGGGCCCTCTCCTCCTCAAGCAATCGTGTCGTGGTCTGGTCCCTCTCATCAAGAGCAGCCTGAAGAGCAGCCTGGCTTGCCAATCTCTCTTTCTCAAGAGCAGCCTGGTTTGCCGCTCTCTCTTTCTGAAGAGCAGCCTGAAACACCATTCCTCGTTACCACAGTAACGATCTATGGTGACACACGTAATGAAATGGATGAAAGTGTTCTTAGTCCGTACAACTAACCTCGATGGAAAGTTCGACTGGCCGTGGACGACGCGTTATCTCAGGACAGCTGCTCGACTGGCGTGCCTTGATCTCCGGAAGAGTGAGTGGACAACGTATTATCCCATCTCCAATGGCTATCGAGCCATGGGGCCTCCCGCCACCAGATATCATCACCAGCTCTGGATCCAAAGGTTCCTAGCTAGGGTTAAAGTCATCCCCTTTCGTAGCCTTCCCCGCGTCCCTGTATGCCACGAGCTTCTGGTGGGATGATATGTTGGTGAAGTTATTGGGATCATCCAGGTCAGACTCAAAGAATGCCTTCGCCTTCTTGTACGAGGCACTATGGGCCATGCCATAAAGGTCGTACGAGTGTGGCATCTCAGTCTTATTGTGATGCGCCTAAAAGAGAGGAACAAAATATTAGCATCAAGAATGAATTGCATGAATCATGAAGCAAATCACATACCCAGTTTCGTCCAAACTTAAGTAAGTTGGCGCTGCCTTGATGGTGTGGCACACCAACCATTTGGCTACGCCGATCCTGCGCATTCTCGTGGATGGCTCGCCAGCTGCCTGTGCACCACTCATCAACCAATGCCTCCCAACAATCCATCTTATCCGCACACCATCTCGGGGGCACCTGTAAGTTATTAGAAAGAATTTTCAGCGCTACGCCTATGAATGAAATCAAGAAAACTACGTACAAGGACTTAAGAATAGGTAATTACCTTCATGTATTGCTCCTTCTTCAGAAACTTTCCACGACAATCCTTCTTCTCCTTCTTAATACCACGCATGGCGTAGTAATCTCGAATAGCCTGCGGCCGAGCCTTCTCCTCCTTCTCCTCCTCCTCCTCCTTCTCCTCCTCCTCCTCCTTCTCCTTCTTCTCTTCTTCTTCTCTTCTTCTTCTTCTTCTTTCTTTTCATTTTGCCTATTTCTTCTCCTCTTCTCCTCTTGTTGGAGCTAAATTACCTAATTATGTCTTTTTTGAGCTAAATGGGCTAATTATGTCATTTTAGAGGAAAACAAGCTAAGTATATAATATTCATGAGCTAACCAAGGTTCTTATGCCATTTTGAGCTTATTATGGTATTTTGGAGCTAAATGGGCTAATTATGTCATTGTTGGGTTAATTAGAGCAAGGATAATACGAAAGAGGAGAAGAAAGAGGAGGAGGAGGAGAAGAAGAAGAAGAAATCAAGGAGGAGGAGGAGGAGGAGAAGGACTAGAAGGTCCTTGGCCTTCTCCTCCTCCTCCTCCTCCTCCTCCTCCTTCTCCTTCTTCTCTTCTTCTTCTTCTCTTCTTCTTCTTCTTCTTCTTTCATTTCATTTTGCCTATTTCTTCTCCTCTTCTCCTATTGTTGGAGCTAAATTACCTAATTATGTCTTTTTTGAGCTAAATGGGCTAATTATGTCATTTTAGAGGAAAACAAGCTAAGTATATAATATTCATGAGCTAACCAAGGTTCTTATGGCATTTTGAGCTTATTATGGTATTTTCGACCTAAATGGGCTAATTATGTCATTGTTGGGTTAATTACCATGGTGCATGCACATGCACCTACCACGTAAAGTTCGCAGGTCCAGAAGTTGCCCTTTTGGTCCAGAGGACTTTCGAGGTTACCTATACTACTTTTCAGGTGATATAAAACTTTTCGATATTTTCTACATTTGAGGATGGCAATATTATTTAAGTTGTCCTGTTTTGCTCCGGTACCAATAAATATAGACGATACATTATTTTGACAGACTTGATTTCAACAAAAGAACATGTGATCTTCTTTGAAGTAGTCTTGAACCTAAGCAATAATGATGGGCGAATAAACTAACAGAATCTACCACTAAATCTACTAATTAACTAACAGAATCTACCACTAAACTACTAATTAATTACAAAAAACTAAATACCAAACATGTGATCTTCTTTTTGTGTTCCCTCCTCCTATTCTTCTTCTTCTTCTTCTTCTTCTCCTCCTCCTCCTCCTCTTCTCCTCTTCTCCTACTCCACCTAACTAACCAAGCTAACTAACTAACCTAACTAAAACTACTAACCTAACTAAATCTACCACTAAAACTACTAACAATAACAACTACTAAAACTACTAAAAATAATAAAACTACTAAAAAATAATGCGGGTGGGGGTGGGGTGTGGGGGCTCACCGAGAGGGGCGCCTGTGGAGGGGCCGGGGTGTTGGGGGTGGCGGGGCGGCGCCGGGGGCGCCAGGGGCGGCGGCGCGACGGTGGTGGGGCAGCGGCAGCGGGGGCGAGGTGGTGAGAGAGAGAGGGGCGGCGGCGGGGCGACAAGGGCGACAGGGGCGGCAGTGGGGCGCGACAGGGGCGGCGACAGTGGCGATAGGGGTGGCGACGCGACGGGGGAGGCGGCGGGACGGTGGTGGCCGCGGCCGTTACAGAGAGAGGGGCGCGCGGGGTGGGGAGAGAGAGAGGGGCGCGCGGGGTGGGGAGAGAGAGAGAGGGGCGCGTGTGGTGACCGTTATAGAGAGAGAGAGGGGCGGGGTGGGGGGGAAGGAGCCGTTAACGGTGTTAGAGCATTGTCGTCTGCCGACGGATGGCAAAGAGTCTAGACTCTTTGCCGTCTGCCTCCGGACTCTTTGCCGTCCGCTAGGAGATGGCAAAGGTCCGACTCCAGTTTGACCTAGCCACCTCGTTGTCAGGTGGGCCTATCTATATCTTTGCCGTCTGCCTCTGGACTCTTTGCCGTCCGCTAGCAGATGGCAAAGATGTGATAGATGGCAAAAAGACTGTATGCCATCAATCTATGCTGTGCCGTCTGTTTTGCTGAAGCTGACGGCAAAGACACTCTTTGCCATCAGCTAGCAGACGGCAAAGACTAGACATATGGGAAAATACTGATTTCCAGTAGTGTTAGTACCCTAAATATGAATTCCAAATCATTTTGTGTACTATTTCGTGCACTCATTGTTCAAATTTGAATTATATCCACTAAATGACTAGAAATGTAGTTAATTACTCAAATATAGTAAATGAGCTCTCAAAAGAGCCAAATTGTAACATGGGGGATTATATGGTGCATGTTAGGTATGAAAAAATTTCAAGACAAACGACAAAGGAAAAGGTCTGTTCGCATTGAAACCCATTGCAAAAACCATTGTTCTTGGGAAAATAATAATTTCAAGCATCTCATATGGTTCCATTTATGGAAGTGTGTGCGATGATAGACTACAACACACAAACAATGTATGCAAAAAACGTGTGTAAGGCATCACACACGTGCGGGTTTTTAACACCGTGTGCAATGATATACTACATCACACACAATTTTTGCAAAAACTGTGTGCATGACACCACACACGATTGCATTACAATAAATATGTTCAATGATAGACTACATTACACAAACATATCATTTGTAAAAAAACGTGTGCAAAGCATCACACACGTTACCCTTTTTAGATCGTGTGCAATAACGGGCAACATCACACACACATTTTTTGTAAAAATAGTTTGCACGATATTGCACACAATTATCTTTTCAAAATGTGTGTGATATTATGACATCGCACACATTTTTTATGTTACATCACACAGAGATTGATATACATCGCACACAGTTTCATTGAAGGGTCCCTAATACATGTGTTATCTTAGGACCTTTTTGCGGTAGTGTATGATTATCACCATTAGCGCATTGCCCCCAGGGAGGAAAATGATGATGGAGACTAATGATTCCTCCAAAGAATGAGGATGAGGTTCATGACTTGGAAGAAAAATAGAAAAAAAGAGAGAGAAAAAGAGAGAAAGAGAGAAAAAGAGAGAAGGCGCATGCCACTATCATTTTGTTATATGTGTGCTTCAAAATAGCACCATGTTTTTCATATAGAGAGTCTCCATGTATTGTCACTTTCATATACTAGTGGGAAGCAATATAATGTCTTAGCTTGTATATTCTATGTGTGGGTTCTTCAATTGCCCGAGTTCCTCATGATGAAATTAAGGAGATGCACATCCTATCTAGTTGTAGTTGGGAGCTTTCATAAACTTACAACTCTAGTGCATCAAAAGTTGCATGGCAATCTCTACTACTCACACCGATATCAATTGGAAGGAATCATCATAGCCTAACGATCTACCTAGTTGGTGTGATAGTATCCAAGCTTTTATATTCCCTTATTTATCCCTTTCATCACTCTATTCCACCTCAAGTGGCGAAAGTACATGGCTCACGCTGAGGTATTGAGTGAAGTTGAAAAAGTTCAAGCGTGTGAAAAAAGTAGGAGTCAAGTGCTTGGTTAGGCACCGGGGTGATCATGATTTATAATTGACATTAGGAAGACAGAGTTATGCCATTGCTTACATGATTAAATGAATTTGAGGATAACCTTTTTAGTGTTGTTATTTGGAAAAACAATTATCATTTGCTACTATTTGTCTTCATTATCATTTTAACATGTACTAAGTCATCATTTGTCCACATTTATACCATAAAATGATTACATGTTAAACAGGTTAGGTAGCATTCAACGTTAGAAATTTTGTTTTTCTCATTTACCTACTCGAGGACGAGTCGGAATTAAGGTTCGTGATGTCGATACATCTCCAACGTATCTATAATTTTTTATTGTCTCACGCTATTATTTTATCAATCATATATACTTTAGGTGCCATTTTATATTATTTTTGGCAACTGACCAATTAACCTAGTGCCCATTGTTAGTTCCTTTTTCTGTTTATTTTCTTGTTTCACAGGAAATCAATACTAAACAAAATCCAAATGGAACGAAACTTTGCAATGATTTTTTCTCTACCAAAACAGACCCCGGTTTCATCGGGAGCAGACCAAATGCCGCACAAGGGAGCCACAAGCTCAGAGGGCATGCCCTAAGGGGCTCGTCATGGGAGTTTGTCGGCCCCTTGTTGCTCTTGTGCACCGCCTCTTCCTCCTATAAAATCAAACATATTTCAGAAACCCTAAAAGGATCTCCGAAACAATTTTTCCACTGCCACAAATCTCTCTTTTTTCATGATCACATCTGGAGACCTCCACCAGTACTTTGCCAAAGGGGGGATCGATCACGGAGCCCATCTTGATGAACCTTGCTACATTGACGATGATGTGTAAGTAGTCCACGTGAGGCGTGACTCCTCATTGATTGTGTTGGTTTCCCTCCAAGCTTAAAGGGTGATGTAGCACAGCGACGTCAAGTAATTCCCTCAGTTATGAAACCAAGGTATCAATCCAATAGGAATATCCACAAGACTATGTAAGCACTACTTACACACAAATAACAACTCCTCGCAACCCAACGCATGTAGGGGCTTTCAATCCCTCGTGGGTAGAATAAGGCGGTAAAAAGATAGATTGATAGATGCAAATAAAGTAATGGTAAATAAAATGCAACAAGGTATTTTTGGGTTTTTGATAATATAGATCTAAAAATAAAAGAGCAAATAAATTGGAAACACGAAGAGCAAAATAGATGATGTAAAATAGACCCGGGGTCGTAGGTTTCACTAGTGGCTCCTCTCGAGAAAATAACAAATGGTGGGTAGACAAATTACTCTTGGGAAATTGATTGAAGAGCGAATAATTATGGTGACATCCAAGACAGTGATCATGTATATAGGCCTCACGTCCAAGACAAGTATACCGACTCATGCATGCATCTACTACTACTACTCCACACATCGACCGCTATCCATCATGCATCTAGTGTATTAAATTCATGGATAAATGGATTAATGCTTCAAGAACGATGACATGATGTAGACAATATTTATTCATGTAGGAATAGACCCCATCGTTTTATCCTTAATAGTAATGATACATGCGTGTCATGTCTCTTTCTATCACTGAGATTGAGCACCACAAGATCGAACCCATCACAAAGCACCTATTCCCATTGCAAGATAAAAAATCAAGTTGGCAAAACAAAACCCAAATATCAGAGAAGAAATATGAGGCTATAATAATCAAGCATGGATATAATTTCAAAGATCTCATCATAAACCTCATAGTTCATCGGATCCCAAGAAACACGCCGCAAAAGAAAGAGTTACATCAAATAGATCTCCAAGAGACCATTGTATTGAGAAGAAAAATGGGAGAGAAATCCATCTAGCTTCTACCTACGTACCCGTAGGTCCGATATGAACTAATAATGCATCATCGGAGGAGCACCAATGAGGATGTTGAACCCCTCCGTGACCGTGTTCCCCTCCGGCATGGTGCCGAAGCGGGCTCTAGATTGGATCTTGTGGATTTTGGAACTTGCAGTGAATGAAACGATTTTTCCTCCCCTCCTCTAGGGTTTCTGGAATATTGGGGTATTTATAGAACTCAGAGGCAATGAAGGAGGTGCCTGAGGACCTAACTACCCACCAGGGCGCGCCGCCTCTGGCGCGCCCTAGTGCCTAGTGGGCCGCGTGGACCTCCCCTCGTTGGCTTCCTTGGTCCTCAAGTTTCCTAGTCCAAACCAAATTTTAAAAAGGTTTCATGGCATTTGGATTTCATCTGATATTGATTTTCTGCGAAGGAAAAACAAGCAAAAAACAACAACTCGCACTAGGCACTATGTCAATAGGTTAGTCCAAAAAATGGTATAAGTTCCTATAAAATGATTGTAAAACATCGAAGAATGATAATATAACAGCATGGAACAATCAAAAATGATAGATAGATTGGATACATATCAGCATCCCCAAGCATAATTCCTGCTCGTCCTCGAGTAGGTAAATGATAAAAATAGATTTTTTGATGTGGAATGTTGCCTAACATGTTTATCATATTCTTCTCTTTTTAGCATGGACATATGTACCTGTAGATGATTCAAAGCAATAGTCTAAAATTTGACATGAAAACTTCAATACTCAAGCATATCAACAAGCAACCAAGTATTTCAAAATATCAACACTAAAGAATGCTATCCGTAGACCATCATGCTCTATCATTGATCCATTCATGCAACACACCCAAATATTACCTACATCCAATGCTCAAGTATGATAACAGTGTTCCTGAGTTGGTGCTTTATAAGAGAAGATGGAGACTCAAATTCAAAATAAAAAATTCCATAAAGTAAGTAGATAGGCCCTTTGTAGAGGGAAGAACAGATTTGTAGAAGTGGCAGAGCTCAAAGCGAAAAAAATAGAGATAAAATATTTTGGGTGGTATGCTTTTCCTATCAATGAAGACGACTAAGAGTTCCTAATATCATCCATGCTAAACAAATCATTGGTAGTTCCCAAACTGAAAAATAAAGTTTATTCCTTTTTCCACCATTCTTTCACACTCCACGGCTATCCGTATCCACAGGTACCGTCCATACCAACATTGCCCAAGGAATTTATTCATTGTCAACATAAAATAATTTTTCTTTGCATTTCGGGACAGGTCATCCCTATTACCGCCATACTCTCGTGCAATGACAAGTGAATAAACACTCATCTTGAGAATAACCTATTTAACATGGAAGATACCGGCCACCCCTCTCCGCTTCATGAGATGTACGGGCACACAAAACAGAAGTTTATTTCGAACATTAGAGTTGGCACTAGCAAATTTACTTAGAATGGCACTAAAATAAAACATATATGTGGGTATGGTGGACTCATTTGGCACAACTTTGGGTGTAGGATTTGGACGCACAAGAAGTATTCCCTCTTAATACAAGTGAAGGTTAGCAAAAAGATTGAGAAGCACCCAACAAAGGAATGAAAACCATAATAAGCAAACATTAAACATAACTAACATCGAATATTGCAACACGAGTAGGATGTAATTTCATAGCATAATTATTGACTTAATGTGCATGCATAGGGAATCACAAACCTTAATACCAATATTCTTACTAAACAATAATTACTCATCAACATAACTCACATATCACTATCTTCGTATCGCAAAACTATTGCAAAGGATCAAGTTTAACATACAATAATCTTCATGAAAGGTTTTATTATATCTACCCTGGATATATATATCACTTTCAGACTATTTCATTTAAAGCAAATTGCCAATGCAAATATCAAGCTCTCAAATAAATATAAGTGAAGAACGAGAGCACAAGTTCTTCAAAATTTTGAACTCTTGAAATAATATAAGTGAAGCAGGATAGGATTTCTTCAAAATTTCTACTACATCTCAAAATAATCTAAGGGAAGCATGAGAGAAAATTTCTTGAAAATAGCACCACCACCGTTCTCAAAAAGATATAAGTGAAGCACTAGAGCAATTCCATAGCTCTAAAAAAATTAAGTGAATCATAAAGAGCGATTCTAAAAAATCATAGCATAATTTGGCTCTCTCGAATAGTTGTGTCTAGCAAGGTTTATTATGACAAACTAAAAATCAAAGCAAGCAAAGACTCATATAATACAAAATGCTTCAAGCAGAACTCATGATATGTGACGAATAAAAATATAGCTCCAAGTAAAATTACTAATGGTTGTTAGAAGAAAGAGGGATGACTTCCACGGCATCGCCAAGTTTAATTGCTTGGTACTCTTTGGATATTACCTTGGGTGCCATGGGACATCCCCAAGCTTAGGCTTTTATCACTCCTTATTCTTTCATCCATCGTGATTTCACACAAAACTTGAAAATTTCAATCACACAAAACTCAATAAAACTTTCATGATATCCGTTAGTATAAGAAAATTGAACCTTACTTTACGTACTGTTGAAAACCTATTCCATTTTTGTTTTTCCATTATACCTACTGTATTCTAACTTTACCATGGCTTATATCTCCAATACAAACCATATATTCATCAAAATAAGCACACAACACAAAGAAAACAGAATCTTTCAAAAATAGAATAGTCTGTAAAGGCTCGTATTTTACTCATACTTGTGCAAATCTAAAAATTTGTATATCAATCGTGCTTACAAAATTCAGGCACATTCTTCTGTGATTTTTTAAAATTCTGCTACTCGACGCAAAAGTTTCTGTTTTCCAACAAGATCAAAGCAACTATCACCCAAGCCATCCTAAAGGCATTAGTTGGCACAAAAATAACTGAAACATAAAAAACACAATCATAACAGAGTCATAATTGTGTATTTATAAAAAACATAAGAAAAACAAAAAAATAAAACTATTGGGTTGCCTCCCAACAAGCTCTTTCTTTATAGCCATTAAGATAGGCTTGCAATTTTATTGATGCTCACATGAAAATAGTGGTTGAAACACAAAGAGAGCATCATGTAGCTATCACATAAGATATTCTCTTCATGATCCACATGCATAAAAGTCTTATAATCTTCCAAGATAGTGGGATTAACATTAACTAAAGTCATGGCCTCTCCAAACCAACTTTTATCAGAAATATCACGAGATAGATAATTCTCCAAAATAGTGGGATCATTATTACCTAAAATTGACACTCTTCAAAACCCACTTTCAATACTATTGCAAACCTAATTATCAATATCATATTCATCATGATGATTAAATAACTTTTCAAGATAATAAGAAGCATCACTCCAATCATGATCACTACAATGAGTAGTGGACATGACAAAATTGCCATCCCCAATCTTGTAGTTTTGCATATTATTAGCACAACTCACATTAATAGAATTTATAATAACATCATTGCAATCGTGCTTTTCATTCAAGGAGATATCACGAATCACCTTATAAATTTCTTCTTTTAACACTTCATCACAATATTTAGATTCACGATTTTCAAGCAAAACTTCACAAAAAATAATAAAGAGCACTCAACTAACTAGCAATTGGTTCAAGATAATTAGATATTTTGAAAATATTAGCAAGTGGATGAGGATACATACGTCTTTACTTTTCGTATTTATTTTCCTCTTTTCGAGTGTTGACATGAAGGCAATAGAAGCAAGCAAGCAAGAAAAAGGCAAATATTTTTGTGAACTGGGGGAGAGGAAAATGAGAGACAAATGGCAAATAATATAATTTCAAGGAGATGAGAGTTTATGTGTGGGAACCTGGTAGATCTTGACTTGATCTTTCCGAGCAACGGCACCAGAAATCTTGACTCATTATTGATTGTGTTTGTTTCCCTCCAAGCTTAAAGGGTGATGTAGCACAGCGACGGGAAGTATTTTCCTCAGTTATGAAACCAATGTATCAATCTAGTAGGAAGATCCACAAGACTATGTAAGCAGGACCTGCACACAAATAACAACTCCTCACAACCCAACTTGTTTAGGGGTTGTCAATCCCTCGTGGGTCGAATAAGACGGTAAAAAGATAGATTGATAGATGCAAATAAAGTAATGGTAAATAAAATGTAGCAAGGTATTTTTGGGTTTTTGATAATATAGATCTGAAAATAAAAGAGCAAATAAATTGGAAACGCGGAGAGAAAAATAGATCTTGCAAATAGATGATGTGAAATAGACCCGGGGCCTTAGGTTTCACTAGTGGCTTATCTCGAGAAAATAGCAAACGGTGGGTAGACAAATTACTGTTGGGAAATTTATAGAAGAAAGCGTAATTATGATGGCATCCAATACAATGATCATGTATATAGGCATCACTTGCAAGACAAGTAGACCGACTCCTGCCTCCATCTACCACTATTACTTCACACATCAACCGCTATCCAACATGTATCTGGTGTATTAAGTCCATGGAGAAATGGAGAATGCTTCAAGAATGATGACATGATGTAGACAAGATATATTCTACGAATTGACCCCATCATTTTATCCTTAATTGCAATGATACATGTGTGGCATGTCTCTTTCTGTCACTCGGACTGAGCACCGAAAGATCGAACCCATCACAAAGCACATCTTCCCATTGCAAGATAAAAAGATCAAGTTGGCCAAAAAAAAACCAAATATGGAAGAAGAATATGAGGATATAATAATCAAGCATGGATATAATTTCATAAATCTGATCATAAGCTTACAGTTCATCGGATCCCAACAAACACACCCCAAAAAAGAGTTACATCAAATAGATCTTCAAGAGACCATTGTATTGAGAAGCAAAACAAGAGAGAAAGCCATCTAGCTAATGCGTACGGACCCGTAGGTCTGATATGAACAACTCACGGATCATTGGAGAAGCACCAATGAGGATGATGAACCCGTCCGTGACCGTGTTCCCCTCCGACAGGGTGCTGGAATGGGCTCTAGATTGGATCTCGTGTCTTTTGGAACTTGCGCCGGCTGAAACAATTTATCTTCTCCTCCTCTAGGGTTTCTGGAATATTGGGGTATTTATAGATATAATAGGAGGTGGAGGAGGTACCCGAGGGATTCACTACCCACCAGGGCGTGCTAGGGGCCTAGAGCGCGCCCTGGTGCCTAGTGGGCCGCTTGGACCTCCACTGGTTGGCTTCCGTGGTCCTCAAGTTTCCTTCTGGTCCAACAAACATCTACAAAGAGTTTCGTGGCATTTGAACTTCATATGATTGTTGGAGATATGCCCTAGAGGCGATAATGTATGGTGATATTTCCTATGTGTTTATGAATAAAGATAGTCCTTGGACATTATGAATGACGTGTATTAATAAGTATGTGACTTGTTTGTGAGACCAACCAACATGACTGGCATATGATATGGTGGATGGTCCGGTCTCACTGACCATGTAGCATTGGATTCTATCCGGATAATATGGACTCGGAAAGATCTGGTCGGATTCCACGTAGTCGGATCCGAGTCGAGATAAGGTCTGAGTTGGACAGACCCAACTATGAGACGCAGCGATAGGTCATATATGAGTATCTGGTACAACATACGTTCTATGTCCTAAGACCTGAGTTGGCGCATGTACTCAGGATGGTGATAGACTTTCTTTGGGCCGACCAAACGCTACTCCGTGACTGGGTAGTTACAAAGGTAGGTTTCGGGCTTGTCTAGACCCGTGCTACGAGACATGGTCCAGGAATATGGGATTTGCCCCTCTTAATAGGAGAGATATACTATGGTCCCGTCGGGTGATTTGACCTGGATAAGCATAGCCATGCGATGAGGATTATGAGATAATCCAAATGTTGGTTAGATTCACCGGAACGAGAAAGAGGTCGTGTGGCAAAAATGATGACCATGTCGCCTTGAGCACGATAATGTATATCCTGTGGCAAAGGGAACAGAAGTATGAAGTATAGGTTCACCTAACGAGCTTCATCGGACACTTAGAGTCATCACGCCTTGCTAGAGGCCACTACCGACTAGTTGAGTCAGACGTGGTCTGACTCGCGACCAAATGAACGAGAACCAAAAGTGTTGCGCGCTTAAGGGAAGGAACACGTGGGCTTTAGGGTCCATGCGACGCCCAAGAGTTGAGCCTGCGCCGGACGCCTATATATAGGGGAGGTGCGGCACACTTATTTGATTGATCTCTTCGGCACTTTCATTAGGGCTTTGCATGTGTTGCAACTAGCCACCTCCACTCGCCGCCGCCGACCGTGTGAACTAGACCTAGCAGTCCGCCGCACGGTGTTCCTCATGCACGAGCGGATACCGTTAGAGGCGGTGCACTTGCGCCACTTCGGCGAACCTATACGTGGGATCCGGCGACCGATTGTTCAAGGAAGACGATCCTGCGACCGGCTATTAGAGGGAGATTGGACGAGGAGGAGACGGACCACGCGGACGTGCTGCCCCAACTCTCCTTCCGTTGTAGGGCACTGCGCGTCTAGTGGTAACAATTTGTGATCCATCTCCATATCATGTTCTTGGATGTTGTGCACGTAGGAAAATTTTAATTCGCATGCGATGCACCTACGGTAGAATCCAACAATGATATTGATTTTCTCCGAAGGAAAAAATAAGCAAAAAACAATAACTAGCATTGGGCACTTTGTCAATAGGTTAGTCCCAAAAAATGATATAAACTTGCTATAAAATGATTGTAGAACATCAAAGAATGATAATATGACAGCATGAAACAATCAAGAATTATAGATACATTGGAGACACATTAAGGCGTACGGGTCCATTGTGATTATCTAGATGACTCTCTCTCTTTCTCTCATCTTCAATACAATGTTCTCTTCAGAGATCAATGTGATGTAAACCTCTTTTGCAATGTGTTTATTGGAATCCAATGAATTGTGGGTTTATGATCAGATTATTCATTGAAAGTAACTTTATTATGTGTGATTGTAATAGCTATGTATGTTTTTCGATTTACGAGTTTTCTTTGTCCAAGTAGATGAGTAGATCATGTGGGGGAGTGGTGCATAGTAGTTCTTGCACTGTGCTCACCCGGTGATAGTAAGGATAACAAGACACGTACTTGTATTGTTTCTACTATCGATAAAACGATGCATTTCAATCATATTGCTTGATTTTATTGTGTTTACATTATGTCATCTTGCTTAAGGCGTTACTCTATTTATAATGAACATAGAACCATCGATTCATGTTTGATAGTGGTCGGTTGGTGGAGTAATAGTAGTACATGCAGGCAGGAGGCGGCCTACTTGTCAGAGACGTAATGCATATATACATGTTCATACCATGAATTACGTCATAACTATGCGGTTTTCTATCAATTGCCCCAGAGGAATTTGTTTACCTAGCATGTGATTTGTTCTTGAGAGAGATGCCTCTAGTGAAAACTATGCCCCCCGGGTCTAATCCACATATTTATTAAAACCCTATTCACCTTATTGTAATTTATTTACATTTAATTTAATTTGCAAATTGTCTATCAACCACTATAAGATTTGATCATTGCAATTAACTAGTATAAGGGGATTGACAACCCTCTTGCCTTGTGTTGGGTGCAAGTATTTTCTCTTGTGTGTGTAGGTATTGTGGACAGTTGATTACGTGATTCTCCTATTGGTTCGATAAACCTTGGTTCTTAACCAAGGCAAATACTTGATACTACTTTACTACTTCATCCCTTCCTCTTCGAAAAAAGCAAAACACATTTACAATGTAAGAGTCTTCAAGTGTCCACATTAGGTTCCTCAAGTGACGTATATATATAATCTATAATAGTACTTCGGGAGTGGATCCTAACCTCCTTCTTCCACACCAAGAACAAACCACCCTTTGAAATATCCAAGCTAGATGCAACAATCACGTAGTCCGTCAACAAATTACTCTTAATCTCCCAACATGTATCTCATTCAGGTGTGATTCAGACATGAAGAACGTATTTGTATTATGTCACCTCTAGATATCCAAAAGAGAGTGAATTGTAGGGGCATCGAGGAGTCCCCGACAATTAATTCTAGCTGTTGAGTTTCATAGTCATTAGCGTTAGTTCCTCCCTTTCCAGCCAGGATCAAAACTTGAATGCACAAATCACTTGAACTTGCACGCACAAATCATACTATACTTGCCTGTACAAATCATTTGGACTTGTACGTATATACCTCACCTCAAATAAAAAATCATTAAGATAGAACAATCAAACATCAAAGGAACATGGAGGCGGCCTCGTGAACCAAGTTGGCTGGATCGACAATTACACGTGTGGTGAAACAAGTTTACTAGGGTGGGACAAATTACAGATGACCCAACTGGCTAGACTGAAAGACAACACACCTACGCCATGCAAAGGGGCCAGAGATAGCAGGGGAGGCAACATCATTTTTGAGTGCCATGCAAAGGTTTCATACATAGAAGTGGAGGTATCATCATCGCCGAGTGCCATGCGAAGGGGTCAGAGATAGTAGCGGCGACAACATCCTGCCGAGTGTCGGCTGGCATGATCGCTGACTTAATTCTATTTTTTTGTCGCGAGAGCCGGAGCATTCTCTTGACGAGGAGAGTAGCACTTCTAGCACTTGCAAGAACTTTCATTTGCCCACCCCAACTCCTACAACCCCCTTCCTTGTCTAGGATAAGCAAACCCCACACTCCTTAGCCCTCAGCGTGAAAGAAACTTCCATATGTGTTGATTTTCATCATGTCATTCTTTGGTGATTCCCATGTATGCATGAGATTCCAAGTGGGTGCACCAATCGATGGGGAGTCCGACAATGCTTTCCTCGAAGACGGGTGGGTGTTGATTCACAACATCCCACGAAAGTTGAGGGTCAAGGCAGTGATTAACGAGATCTTTAAGGTCCTCGGATTAGTTGTGGGCATGGGGGAAGCTTCTATTGCTGTCTATGGGCCGGTCCGTGATAAGATTTGGTGTAGGGAATTGTCTAAGGTCAAAGGGGCATTCCAAATTTTCTGTTGGCATAAGGGATTCATGATGCATGTCGAACCCAAGCTGGGTGGCTCATCTAACAACGTTTCAATCGATCCCCCCACCTCACTTCTATCCCCGGTCTTTATATGATGATGAGAATGATGATAATAACCACAACATTGATACACAAACCTGGGAGGCTTTGGATGGGGCAAAGAGAAGGCAGCAGACAAGTCTGATTCGATGGTTGTGGGGACTCATACCGGCAGTGCCCCCAAGGGAAAACAGTTGCAATGTGAGCTTTCGTCTGAGCTTGGATCGCTGGTAGCAGTTTGCTCGACTCTTGGCCCAGTTCGCTCCTATGCGGCTGCGATCGTGAGGCGCTCGGCTAGGCTATTGTGGCTCCCACCTATGGACGTCTCAAGGATGCATTGTCCATCTTCAAGGGCCATCCCACTGCTCCTTGATTAGTATGGGTCCAACCTAGTGCAGGCATAGGTGCTCCGTGACATCTTGGCCTCGAAGCTGTCTCGGCCCTTTTCGCCGACCACATCTCTTGGGCCGGCGGTGTCCTACAAGTACATCCTGCGTGATTCGATCCCTCAACCGGCGAGGTAGGGCATTGCCACGGGCTCGGCTTTGACCGATGAGCACTCCCCCTTTTCTGTTCCTAGCACCAAGGGGTGATGACCCACAAGTATATGGGATCAATCGTAGTCCTTTCGATAAGTAAGAGTGTCGAACCCAACGATGATCAGAAGGAAATGATAAGCAACTTTCAGCATGATATTTTGTGCAAATGCTATAAGTAACAGTTGATATGTAGTTTTGTAGCAAGATAATTTGTCACAAGTGACAAGTAACAATAGTAGAAAGCGTGCAACAAGGTAACCCAATCCTTTTATAGCAAAAGACAGGCCTTAAAGTACTCTTATATAAAGCAAATGCTCCCGAGGACACATGGGAATTACTGTCTAGTCATGTTCATCTTGCTGAGTTGATTCACATTCGTTACTTTGATAATTTTATATGTGGGTGCACCGGTGCTAAGGTGTTGTTCTTACACGAACAAGCAACCCACTTATGATTACCCTCTCTCGCAAGCATCTGCAACTATGAAAGAATAATTATGATAAATCTAACCACAACATGAAACATATGGATCGAAATCATCCCCTTACAAAGCAACGCATAAACTCGGGTTCAAACTTCTATCACTCTCGCAACCCGTCATCTACTTGTTACTCCACAATGCCTTCCCTTAGAACCATAACATGGTGAAGTGTAGTGCAGTCGACGTTCACATGATGACACAAAGAGAAACAACAACATACACATCATCAAAATATCAAACAAATACCAACTTCACATGATTACTTATAATAAAACTTCTCCCATGTCCTCGGGAACAATAGTAACTACTCACACCTCATCAACATGTTCAAGATCAGACATATAATAATAGTAATTAAGGATTTGAACATAATATCTTCCACCAAGTAATCCAACAAGTATCAACTACAATATGAAATCAACACTACTAGTAACACACACGTACCAATCTAAGGTTGATAAAGATTGGTCCTCCCACGAAGGAGGAAGCACTGGTGATGACGATAGCTTTGATTTCTCCCTCCCACACAGCAATTCCCATGCATAATTTCTCTGCTTGAGATAAAAAGGTCATCTGCCTAGGTTTCCGCCTCAAGACGGCGGCGCTTCGCCCCAAAAGTAACCTTATGATTTTTTTATAGGTCAAAATACACCATATAGGAGAAGAGGGGGGGGGTCAGGAGACCTGCTGGTGGACCACGAGGCAACAGGGCGCGCTCATGGGGGTGGGTGTCACACCATGTGTTTTGCCTTTCCTCACAAAGCTAACATAGCTCAAAAATTAGGGCCAACAAAAACTTTATGTGTGTGATGTGATGCTTGAACTGATTGCTATTTGCTTGCTTGTTTGATTGAGTTCTAAATCAAAATGAATTCTCCCTCTCTCTAGACTCATCTTCTTGCTCCAAATCTTTGCCCGATGACCATACTATGTGTATAGGACATAAATTATTTTTACAAAATTATATTTTTACCAAAAATCATTTATTTGATTCAACCTTTCAAAAAGCCCTAAATTGAGGTTTGTACTACAAGTCCTAAATTAGGAGAATTTTTTTCCCCCCAAATATTTTTTTGGATCCTATTATGAAAATACTTCCCAAAACTCCAAAATTAATATTTTAAAAGTTACATTTTGTATTTTACTTAAATACCTTTTTCAGAGGCCAAAAATAGTCTTCTACATGGGAAAATTATTTTTATGCTTGCAAAATATTTGAGAAATTTTAGGGAAACTCAATGGACATTTATTTTCCATATATAAGAATTTCAATACTTGGTCATGTTCAAAATATTGCACAAAATCCTTCAAAACCTTTTTTGTGTATTTCAAGTATTTGAAATATTTCCATAAGAACTATTCTCAAATGATTCCAATAAAATTCTAGCAAGTCACACATGATATATGTGATTATCTTGCCAAGTTGCATCTCAATCCAAATTTATTTGATCCATAAATATATCCCCAAACCCCCTCTGTCCATATCCAAACTTGAGCAACTTTACATTCCCAAGTGTCTCCAATTATTGTCACACTTTGTAGACATGTTATAATCCTCTAATAATGCATCCACACCAAGTGGTGCATCAAGGAGAACAAATCCACTTGTTCAAATTCCCCCAAACCCATTTTTGTTGATTTCTAGAATTGGGAAATTTTACATTGTCAAGTTTCTCCAATCGGTCCCAAACTTTTTGGGCATGCTCTAATCTCCAAATGATGCCATCACATAAAGTGGTGCATTAGGGAGATTATATTTGCATGAATAAACCTAAGGAAATACTTCCTCCGTCCCAAAATAAGTGACTCAAAAGTGGCTCAACTTTGTACTAACTTTAGTACAAAGTTGAGCCACTTTTGAGTCACTTATTTTGGGATGGAGGGAGTACATTCCTGCCCATTTATAGGGTTTACCAAGTTTGTAGTATCAACTTTCGTCAAATAATTTCAAATTTGGAGATTAACAACATTTTGTCTTACCATTTACTCCTCATAAATATCAAGGCCATAGGATTCCTTTGCCTAGCCTAAACACAACACAAACACCTCATGTCATAACCTAGTGGACAAGCCAAGTAAACCCAAAAAAGATTCCCCTTGCCCCCACCTTTTGCCCATGGTATGATCTAACCCTATTTCACCCCGAAAAACTTGGATATGGCCCCTGCTCAATTATTTGGGGGGTCAATCCCTCACTTTCTGTAGGATAAAAAGTATGTCTAGAGGGGGTGATTACACTACTTGAAAAGATAAAAACATAGCCTTTTTTCAATTTTAGTTGTGGGCTAGTTTTAGCAATTATGGCTAGTCAGGTTCACCCTACACATGCACACCTAATAGTATAGCAGTAGAAAGTAAGACATGCAATTGTAAAGTGGAGGGTAAGGTAGGGAGATCAAACGCAAAGGTTGACACAATGAGTTTTGGCTTGGTTCTGATAGGAGGCGCTATCGTACGTCCATGTTAGTGGTGACTTCAACCCATGGAGGGTAAAGGCTGCGAGAGTCCATAGAGGGCTCCGCCCACAACGGTTCCACGAAAAAGCGGCCTTGTCTATTCCACCATTGTTTCCGTCCACACAGGACTAGCCTAACTCACGATAGATCTTCACAAAGTAGGTGATCTCCTTGCCCTTACAAACATCTTGGTTCTACTCCGCAACACGAAGCAGGAGGCTCCGAAGCGACACCTAACCAATCTAGGAGGCAGCACCCTCCAAAAGGTAATAGATGCGATAGAACGTTGAACTCGTTGCTCTTGTGATTCTAAAGATAGTCTAATAATTGCTCAATCACTCTCTCTCAGATTTGGCATGGGTAGGAGAGAATGATATTGGGGAAAGCAACTTGGGGAGGCTAGAAATCAAGGTTCGAATGGTTGGAAGTGAATATCTTGTTCTCAACACATGAGTAGGTGGATCTCTCTCAGAAAAATGGATATGGCAAGTTTAACTGTGTTCTGAATGATTCCTCTACAAATGAGAGGTAGGTGGAGGGGTATATATTGGCATCCCCCAAAATCCAACCGTTACAACATTATTGCCCAACTCAGAGACACCGAAATGAATCTCAGTGGTACCGAAGTTGCACTAAATGTGGCAACTTTCGAATTCTTGGCGAGACCGATATAGGAATCTCGGTGGTACTGATATAATGACCTAAACCAGTTTACAAATCTCGGTGAGACCGATTTCAAACTCAGAAATTCCGATTCTTGAAATCCTCTCAATAGAAAGTTGGTCACTGAATCTCTATGGCACTAATGTGAAAGTTGGTGGTACAGAGATGGTAGGGTTTGGTATCGGATATGTCAAGTGTAAAATTGGTAGGGCCGAACGGAAATAGTTGGTGGCACTGATTTTGCTCATATGGCTTTGGAGAGAGATATTTTGTTGGAGAATGGCTTAGTATTTTTGGTGCCTACCTCTAAGCAGTTGAGCAACCAATTCATCATTTTACCTTACCCCTTTTAATAGTATTGGCTTTCCTATGGACTCGACAGTGATTTCTCACAAATGGAAAATGTAGTGTCTTATTGCTTGAAGCTTGATCCAATCCTATTCCTTTCTTTGCATCAAGGGGCATCTCCTCACAATCCTATAGCCAAGATATCTTTGAACTTTTCTGAAATATACTTGGATAAGATCATTAGTCCAATGATGCATATGTTGTGATTAATTATCAAAACCACCTTAGGGAGCAATTGTGCTTTCAATCTCCCCCTTTTTGGTAACTGATGACAACATATAGATTAAAGCTTCGACAAAAGATATAATCAAAGATTAGCATTGATGCTTTGAGAAGTATGTGAAAATCAAGAGGTCCCCCTAAATTTGTGCATTATTTTAAATTTGCATTTGAATGCAAATGCACAATTGATTAGGATCATGGGTTACACTTCCATGTGACATACAACTTGGTGGTGCGCATAAATGATATGAATGAATAGTAATGCACATAACACCAAACAAGCAAGTGAATGAGCATTATGCAGATAGCTCAAAGGTAATAACTGGTATCATTAAACAATCAAAGCGTATGATCAAACACTCCTCCACACGGATAAATTCATCTAAAAGACCGAAAGTATTGAAAAATCAAATGAGAGCAAATAAAGTGCAAAGCTCTCCCTCTCGAGGCCCTATTTGATCTATACACTTCTCCCCCTTTGGCAACAAGTTACCAAAAAGTTCAAAGGTCTAGAAATAAGTGTCTCTCTGGGCACGATCTCCTCTGATAGCTGATAATGGAGAGGACAAGAGAGCATCGACGAAGGCTTCTACAGAAGTCGCTGGATCTGGAGGTGTAAACACTAGAGGTGCAGGAGCAGGAGCTAAATCTTGAGCTGATGAAGATGGTCTTGCTTCCGGAACTTTCACAGCTGCTGACCTAGTATGGGTCCTGAACTTAGTAGTAGTAGGAAGGGGGGACTCTTCATCATCACTACTAGAGCATGGAATCTTCACAGAATCAATTTCATGTCGGAGCTGCTCAACGGTGGTAGTCAACTTTGTTACCTTAACATACAGGTCATGGAAATTTTTCTCCACTACCCTCTCGAGGCTCTTCTGGTTCAGCAAGTTCTTAGAAACTTTCTTCTCCATCCCTTGGATGATGGTGGCCAAGAATGACATCTGCTCATCTTTCGTTCCCAGTTGTGGGATTGGAGTTGGAGAATTCCTAGCAGTCTCTGCCCTGCTGCATGTGCTGCCTTTCGAGCAATAGCTGAGCTGGGATGGCTTTTGTCCATCACAACTTCATTGTCTTCAAAATCGGGATGAAGTTGCAGGTTGGGACAATCAAGTAGATATGCATGCTTGCTAATCTTACCATTGATGAGCATCTGAATATATGGAGCATATCCATAGGATCTCTTCTGATCTGCAACAGTCCTCTTCTAATCTGTAGTAGTCCTCTTTTGATCTGAAGTATTTGAATATATGTCATTGACTGCTGGATTCTTATCAAGCAAAACTGACTCAAAGAAATCTTGTTGTTCCCTTGTGTGAAAGCGGGGATCAACAACAGTTCTCCTTCGCACAGCATATGGATCAACATGTCACACCCTGTTTTTGCTATCACCTGTCTGTGTTGTAAAATCCTGAGCTTGTTAAAACTTTTCCAAAACTAATGTGGTGAGTGCAATGATTGACATTTTATGCTTGTATGTTTGATTATGTGAGGTTTAAAACCCTAAAATCCTTTTGGTATTTTTCTGATTTTCAGAAAACCTTTTTATAACCAAAGTAAAACCACATTGAGTTGCACTGCATGTCCTTGATAGCAAGAAGTGCTTCCACTCATATTTGGTAATCTTATTTTTACCTATCTTTATAATTCAAAACCACAAAAATAATTATTTTTGTGAGTATTTGCCCAATTAAATAACCTGTCCATTTCAAAGGTCAGAATTGGTATTCCCACATGGAAAAATACTTTTCTGCCTTGGAAAAATCTGATTAAATTTGGAGATGATCAGAAGGACATATATTTCCCATACATAGGATTTTAAATCCCATTTTATTTTATATTTAAGGATTAATACTATAAAAGCTCTTTCTGTCTGTTTTGGCATTTTGAAATATTTCCAAAGGAAATATTCTCAATAAATTCCTAGAAAATTCCAGTAGTGTCCCTAAGCCTTGTTTGGTGTCCACATAAAGTTTCATCTTGATAAAAGGTGGATAAGCACCCCAAAAACCATGTCTGACCAGAATCAAGTTAGAGCAACTCTACATAGCAAAGTTTGTCCAATGTGGCTAAAACTTTGCACGAGTGCCTAATACCTCAAATGTGGGTTCTACACCAAAAATGGGATTTGTGGGACTTGTTTGCCCACACTCCCTTTGGAAGGGACAGATCTGGTCATATTGGAGTGATTTCAAGTTTACAAAGCTAAACTTATCCATTGGAGCTCAAATTTGGTGGAACTCCATGGTTTATCCCTAAAACCAAACCTGTTAAGTCTCAGCACCAGTGGTGGGGTGCACCCCTTGTGACCACTGTCGAACACCTTTTGACAAATAGGAAAAAAGCCACCTTAGCCACAGCTAAACCAAACTCCTTTGCTTCTGACTCTTAGATTAAGTAGCCAGCACCAGTAGCTAACCCCAGAGCGCTCCAGCATGCCGTGGCATGCCAAAATTGCGCTCTGGGCGTGCTACAGGGACTCTCCGAGGTAGGGGCGACGCCCTCGGCTAGTTCCAGCCTCCCCCGAGATGTCCAACCTCCTCCCCGACAGCACCTCTGCGTCGGGCAGGCCTCAGGGCCCCTTCTCTCTCGCGCAAGAGCTTGCGCGACGCGTGCCCGCGCGCTCCAGATTCGGCCAAGCTTGCGCTGCCACGAATGCAGCTCTCCTCCCTCTCTCTCCTTGCAGCAGACGGTTCGAGCAGTCTAATACCACGTCCTGAGACCGTGGTTTCAACCCCAACGTCTCTCTACACCCCCATGCGCGCCACGGTGAGTCACCGGCGCAACCGAGTCTGCTCACTGTCGCGGGCCTATAAATAGCCCTCCCCCTCACTCCAGCACCCCTCAGATAGCTTCGCTGCATCCACTAGCACCTCCCTAGCCACCCCAGCAACCCAGCAGAGCCCCGGTGCTCGAGATCGACTGAGGCCCCTCCGCCTCGGAGCTCCAGTCGATCTCCGGCTACACGACGGCTCCTCCGCCCCTCGACCCACCAAACTGACGCCCTTCACACGAGGAAGCTTTCCCCCAACTTGCCCAAGCTTTCCCGAGTCTCTGGCCACCTCCTCGACCAATTCCAGAAACCCTCCGCCACGGCCTCCTCATCACCGGCGAACCCCTGCCTCCCCGTCGTCGTTTTGACCACCAGCAGGTAGGCGACGGTCAGGCGAACCCATTCCTGTGCTCATTAGGAGCTTGAGCGCGTCGGCAGCCACGTCGACGTCCTCCTCCTCCTCTCTGGCTGGAGGTAGGAGACGACCCCGACAGGTGTGCCCCACCTGTCGGAGGCCCAGCCTCCTCCCCCGCGCTGGCCTCGGTCGCTGACCGCAGGGCCCCATGCATCAGGTTCAAACCTAACGGCGCGCGCGGCTGGGCAGGACGTCGGCTGGCCATGGGCTAGCCCAGCTCTGGGCCGACCAGGCCAGGAGCTGGTCTGTTTTTCTTTTGTTTTAAAACTGGATTCCTAAGATTTTTATAAAAACATTTAACCAGTGTAAAAAATATAATTCTTTCACTGTTATTTTTCGAAAAATGTGTAGTATTTAATGATATGCTTAGATGAATTTTTCCAGCAACCAATCTATTTTGCAATATTAAAAAGGACTGAAATGGAATAGTTTTGCTTCTGCTTGGTTGTTTTCAAAAATATTCCTTCGAAGAAAATTTAGTTAAGTATTTTTAAAATGATATCTTAGATTTATTTGAAATAGGGAACATTTTTAAAATGACTTTGTGGACTGTTTCTATGTGAGCTATTTCTTATTTGTGGTTTTATCGACGATAGAAAACCCGTGTGACGAGGGAATCACAGCGGAAGACCTCGAAGACCCCGGATACTTAGCTGACCAAGGCAAGCAGCCCTTTGACCATGACTGAGCATATGTTACTTTGCATCTTATAATAGCAAGTATTTCCGTTGCATATGATCGTAAGTGTCGGTAATCATCTGATATGATTCTACCGAAGGCTCCTCCCCCGGAGCACATGCATTGAGCTTGACCCTACCCCTTGAGGGTCATGCTAATACCATGTTGTTAAGTAAAGATAGAGGTATATTATCATGAGCATGTGTTGTCACAAAGCAAGAGTTTATGAAAACCCCGTCAGGTCCACTAATGTCCGAGGGTGATGATGAGTTAGGTGGTATCTTTTGGTGAAGTGATGCACCCGATATTTGTGTGAGTAAGGTTTCGGAAATGGGATTGGATTTGTGATGTGTCGAGCGTCCCAACCTTACCAGTACGAACACGTTACCCCTTATGGGACAGGGCTACGTTAATTACTCTGGTCGGTGCTAGCAAAAGAGCCACATTACTCGTGGCGAGAGTGATATGTGGTCACTCTTGTGATGGGGTCGTGCCGGGTAGGACGACTATGCCATTTTTATGAGTTCTAGTCACACCGTTGGTCCCCACCTGGTCGGTACGGTCCAGAGTTGGTGCTCATAAGACGTACGACATGTGGGCTGGGTACCAATCGAGTGGACCTCTTTGTCTAGTATCGTCAGGGGAAAGGCATTGATCGGGTACTTACCTCGGGTATGTGAAATACCGCGAGTCGTGGATGACACGGAAGTTTCCCGGATCTCGTGGGTCTAGCGTACTACCTCTGCAGAGTGTGAACTATTCGAATAGTCGTGTCCACGGTCAAGGACAATTGGGTAATCCTGCTTAAACTACGTCCTGATATTTCCGCATAAACCACGTGTGCGTGTGTTTGTGTGAGTACGGTGATGAGAAAGTGTTGCTATGATAGTAATGTTATGACCAAATTTGGTGACTTGGCATATTGGGTGAACTCAGGTGGTTCAGCCCTCAACAGATATATTGATATCTGTAACCTGTTCTTCAAGAGTAATTCTTTAACTTGATGCATATTCATGATCATACCACCTAGATGAGTTACGCCAAAGATGCATGATATTGTTATCCTTCACTTTCATTGTTCATATCATGGGATGTTTGCGAGTACATTCAAAGTACTCATTGGCTTGCCACTGGTTATGTTATTTGACCAGACATGGAAGGACCGGAGTTTGGAGATGAGTATGTCTTCGGCGACACCCCTGCAAACTAGGACACTTCCGAGTCAGAATGCCTGTCGGTGTAGGCTTGATGGCATGGGAACCCGCTTAGCCCTGTGTTTCCGCCATGACTGTATTTGTGTGATTGGCCTTAGGCCCTGTTTGGTGAACTTGACCCTTGGGTCACGCTTTGTAATAATCAGTACTTGGATGTAAGACTCTTTATTCAGTATATGTGTTCGGTGAGCATTGATCTCTGGGATCATTGAGCACGGCGATTCTAGACTAGTAAGTCGGGGTCCCCACAGAGCTGGTATCGGAGCCATCCTGACTATAGGAGGCCTTAGGTAACATGGACGTTAGCCGAATGATTAGTGCACCTAGAGTGACCCGAGAACCACACGCACTATATATTTCTAACCCTCTCCTCTACACCCTGTAGATGGCCGTCGTACCTGAGACGCTTCTGGAAACGGGCTCTCCTCTGCTTTTGAGTGATAGCCTCGAGAAGTGCCAAGTGTGTCGAACACCCGTCTTTCTCTACCACGAACACTGGGTCAACTCCGACACTAAGCAGTATCACGTGGACGTGATAGTGAAGGCTAATGACTCCCCAACTAGCTGGTTCTTTGAAGGGCCGCAAATGGAGGATCTGATGTTGGCTGTGGAGACTGCAGCACGAGAGGCGCTAGTGCGACCCCGCGACATCCTTCCGGAGATGGCAAATGAACCCGCTACTCGTCACTTACCTTTTCTTAAGGATAAGATAGACGGAAGCTGGACACTCAACCCCTCTTCTGAGGACGGGATGCCATTAATGTTCCAGACCTACTTCAGCCTCTCCTAAGACACCTTGACGCATCTTTTGATCAAGGAGTCAACTAGGATTCGCCAAGAGCTGCACCAAGTTAAGGAACTATATCATATGGAGAAGATGAAGAACAGCAAGGTGAATAAAGAAGGAGCACCTGTGATATCACCTGACTTTGCTTTCCGAGGAGGAATACCCCCGCTTCAGGCAGTTCCTCTTCAGAGTCGACGCTTAACCGCAGAAGAGTACACCGAACTTTTCGCTACCTCACCAACCAAGAGGCGTCGAGATGGTTTACTCCCTTCCCCTACCCCTTCGAGGAAAGGAAGCACTAATGAAGATGAAGACAGAGATGAAGCTGAAGACGAAGATCCCACAGAGCCGGCTTATGATACCACGCAGTCAATCGCGTAGTAGCGTAGGATGTACCGAGCGTAGAAATTCTTGTATTAGGATTTTATGACTCGGATGTTGTGTGAACCTATTGGATGCAAGTCGCATTCTTCCTTGAGCAGCGTGTGAACTACTGCACCACTTGCTTTTGAATTAATGCAGTAGTTCTTTTCAAAAACCTTGTCTTAAAACTTTGCACACTAGCACACCAGACCCCCCTCCTTATTAGAACGTCATGCCTTTCGAGTGCAACCGGTTTAGCAGAATTTGACCTGTCTACACCCCTGATAGGATGGTGAATGCAACTCACAACAGTACTTTCGGCAACCCCGGCTCTGCCTCTTCAGGACAGCAGCAGGGAACCAGAGGGGAAGCTCAAGCTGGAGATCACCATGTGCTGCAAGACGATGTTCCTCCTCCACCGCCTCCCCCTGAAAGCTTGACCATGGCTCAGTTCCTTCAAGCTCTTTGGGAGGAGCGCCAAGCCAACAATGCCGCTATCCAGCAGCTGGATCAAACCTTGGTGAACCACCCACCGCAGAACGGGAATGGCAATGGTCGCTCAACTCTCTCTGAGTTTATGAGGACTACGCCGCCCATATTCACGGAGATGACTGAACCCTTGGACGCCGATGACTGGATCCGTACTATCGAGGACCTTCTCGTGTTGATCAAGTGTACGGACGACAACGAGAAAGTTCTCTATGCAACCCACTGTCTCAGAGGCACAACCAGAGCTTGGTGGGATGGATTTCAGATCATGCGAGCCGGGCAAGTCATCACTTGGGCCGTGTTCAAGGATGGATTCCGCGCCGCTCACATTCCACCAGGGATGATGACCACCAAGAAGCGGGAATTCCGAGCCTTAAGGCAAGGAGTGGATCAGTCAAGGAGTATTTGCAGAAGTTCAACCTCTTATCAAGGTATGCACCTGAAGATGTCAGCACTAAGGCTGCCAAGGTGGAGCGCTTTATGGAATGACTGCAACAGTCGCTCCAGTATCAACTGGTTGTTTGTGAATGTCAGACCTTCAGTGACCTGGTATATAAGGCCCTTATGTTGGAAGACAAGCGTCGTGCAATGGACGACACCCGTAAGCGCAAGCTAATGGGTAGTGGAGGACCGATCAACCCAAAACCACGACCATGGCAGTCAGCCCCAGCAAGACCCAGCTATCAGCAGCAGCAGTACAAGCACCCAACATTTCGCCAGAATTACCAACCTCAGCAAGTCAGCATCAAGCCAGCAAGCACACCGCCAAACAACGATGGGAGCAAGACCAATCTTCCAGCGCAAGTTACCTGTTTCGGGTGTGGACAACTAGGGCACTATTCCCGGCAGTGCCCCAATAAGAAACCCGATGTTCCGCGCCCCAATGCGCCAAATCCAGGCCAAGGAGCAATAGGCAGGAATCAGAATCCACGCAATGAGCAATATCACAGCACGGGGTGGATTAATCATATTTCCGCAGAAGAAGCACAGGAAGACCCTGACTGCATTCTGGGTACGTTCCTCGTCAACTCTACCCCAGCAACAGTATTGTTTGATTGTGGTGCTTCGCATTCCTTTGTTACACAAAAGTTTGTGGAAAAGTGTGGACTAGAACCTATCTTGCTTCGTGGGCATATGGCAATTCAGACCCCGGGAGCAGTTTTAAGAACCAACCTAGGGTGTAGAAAGGTTGGGATAGTTATCAATGGGATAAGCTTCTCAACGGACCTCATTGTGCTTAACTCGCAAGGCCTAGAAGTAATCCTCGGTATGGACTGGTTGGCCAAGCATCAGAGTATCTTGGACTGTGCTAACAGGGCCATTACCATGACAAGTGACAAGGGGTCAAAGTCAAGTATGTCTTTGAGCTAGTACCCACTTGAGTGCCATGAGTTAACAACCTATCAGAGGAAGGACTCTAGCGAGCGCCGGTAGTCTGTGAATACCCGGATGTATTTCCTGATGAGGTACCAGGGATGCCTCCTGACCGAGACATCGAGTTCATCATTGAACTCATGCCCGGATCAAGGCCTATCTATAAGAAGCCTTACAGGATGGGATCCGAAGAGCTAGCGGAGTTGAAGAAGCACCTGGATGAGCAACTCAGGAAATGATTCATTCGTCCAAGTGCGTTACCTTGGGGATCGCCTGTTCTCTTAGTCTCCAAGAAGGATGGGACAATCCGACTTTGTGTCGATTACCGTTCACTCAATGAAGTCACGATCAAGAACAAGTATCCACTCCCCAAGATTGAAGACTTGTTCGACCAGCTTAATGGAGCAAAGGTATTCTCCAAGATCGACCTCCGATCTGGATATTACCAACTAAAGATCCGACCCAAAGACATTCCGAAGACGACATTTGTGACCCGATATGGTGTGTACGAATGCACTGTCATGTATTTTGGATTGACGAATGCCCCAGCTTACTTCATGTACCTCATGAATAAGGTCTTCATGGAATATTTGGACAAGTTTTTCGTCGTATTCATTGACGACATATTAATCTTCTCCAAATCTGAAGAAGAACATGAGCAACACTTGAGGTTAGTATTGGAAAAGCTTCGAGAGCACCAACTGTATGCCAAGTTCAGCAAATGCCAGTTTTGGCTGAACGAAGTTGGATTCCTAGGTCATACCATGACGGCAAGTGGATTGGCAGTTGATCCCTCTTAGATTACCATGGTAACCAACTGGGAATCGCCAATCGACGTGAAGGAAGTCAGGAGTTTTCTCGGACTCGCAGGCTACTACCACAAGTTCGTAGAAGCATTCTCCCGCATCGCGCGACCTATGACTGAGCTCTTGAAGACAGGCAAGAAGTTCGAATGGATGCCAGAATGTGAGGCAAGCTTCCAAGAGTTGAAGAAGAGGCTAACCACCGCCCCGGTATTGGCCACTCGAGATATCAACAAGGAGTTCGTGATATATTGTGATGCCTCCAGGACCGGGCTAGGTGGGGTTCTAATGCAGGATGGCAGGGTCGTGGTATACTTGTCACGGCAACTGTGCCCGCATGAGGAGAATTATGCCACCCATGATCTAGAGTTGGAAGTAGTAATGCATGCCCTAAAGACATGGCGACATTACCTTCTGGGGAAGCGATGCGAAATATACACCGACCACAAGAGTATGAAGTATATTTTCACCCAAAGGGAATTGAACATGAGGCAACGGAGATGGTTGGAGTTAATCAAAGACTACGACCTTAGCATTCAATATCACCCCGGTAAGGCAAATGTAGTGGTTGATGCTTTGAGTCGGGAGACCAGCACCTTAAACGTCATGCTTAAGGAAAGGCAGCCCGCCTTTTACGAAGAATTGGAGAACTTCGAACTGGAACTGGTGGAACCGGGATTCCTGGATAATCTCGAAGTCAAACCAACTCTGGAAGATGACATCAAGGAGGCCTAGAAGGGTCATAAGAGTATCGAAGGTATCAAGAAGTAGATTCCAGAAGGCAAGGCCCTAGGATTCTTGGAGGATGATCAAGGAGTGGTGTGGTTGGGGAAACGCTTATGCGTACACAACAAGGCCGAGCTCAAGGAACTCATCCTACGGGAAGCTCATGATGCACCCTACTCCATTCACCCCGGTCGTACCAAGATATATCAAGATCTCCGAGAAAGATTGTGGTGGCACGGCATGAAGAGGGAAATCGCATCGTATGTGGCTAGGTGTGATGTGTGTCAGCAAGTTAAGGCTGAGCATCAGCGACCCGCAGGACTGCTACACCCCCTCTAGGTGCCGGAGTGGAAGTGGGACAAGGTGGGGATGGATTTCATTACCGGTCTATCAAGGTCTAGCAAGGGACATAACTCGATATGGGTTGTTGTCGACCATTTGACCAAGGTGGCCCATTTCATCCCTGTCAACACCACTTATGATGGGAACAAGTTGGCCAGTCTCTATGTCGAGCGCATAGTAAGCCTTAACGGAGTTCCCAAGGATATTGTATCTGACCGAGGCGCGCAGTTCACCTCAAGGTTTTGGAGGAAACTCCAGGAAGACCTCGGTACCAAGCTCTCTTTCAGCACCGCCTTCCACCCGCAAACAGGAGGACAGACGGAAAGAGTGAATCAGATACTCGAAGATATGCTTCACGCATGCGTCCTAGCGCACGGATCCAAATGGGAAGACTGTCTCCCGTTCGCCGAGTTTTCCTACAACAACAGCTACCAGTCTAGTCTCCAGATGGCCCCGTTTGAAGTGTTGTACGGACGAGAATGCCGCACCCTGCTCAACTGGTCAGAAACTGGAGATGGGCTGATTTTCGGACTAGAAGTTTTGCACTAGGCAGAGGAGAAGGTGCAACTAGTCCAGGAGAATCTGAAGGTAGCCAAGTCGCGACAAAAGAGTTATGCGGACTCTCGCCGCAGGAATGTGGAGTTCATCCCCGGAGATCTAGTGTACCTCCGAGTTACACCTCTTAAGGGAACCAAGCGTTTCCACGTTAAGGGGAAACTCGCTCCAAGGTTCATTGGGCCATTCAAGATCACGGCAAGGCGTGGCGAGGTCGCTTATCAGTTGGAGTTACCTCTAGAGCTTTCAGGTGTGCACAACGTTTTACTCGTGTCACAGCTTCGGAAGTGTCTCCAGATGCCATGTCGTTCCGATCCTTATAAGGACATTGATCACCAGGCCATTGACCTTCAGCCTGATCTCACCTATCGTGAGAGGCCAATCCGCATTCTGGATGAAGCAGAGCGATGTACTAGAAGCCGCACCATCAAGTATTTCAAGGTTCAATGGAGAAAACACACCAAAGCCGAAGCTACATGGGAGCGTGAAGACTATCTCCGATCTGAGTTTCCAGACCTTTTTAGCACCTAGCTTAGGAATCTCGGGGACGAGATTCTTGTAAGGGGGATAGGTCAGTCACACCCTGTTTTTGCTATCACCTGTGTGTGTTGTAACATCCTGAGCTTGTTAAAACTTTTCCAAAACTAATGTTGTGAGTGCCATGATTGACATTGTATGATTGTATGTTTGATTATGTCAGGTTTAAAGCCCTAAAATCCTTATAATTCAAAACCAAAAAAATAATTATTTTTGTGAGTATTTTCCCAATTAAATAACATGCCCATTTCCAAGGTCAGAATTGGTATTCCAACATGGAAAAATACTTTTCTGCCTTGGAAAAATCTGATTAAATTTGGAGATTGTCGTGGGTATAAGCCTGACAGTAGATGTGTAGGGTACGAAAGGAATGGGCAGAGCCTTAGCTACGACGAGGTTGTATGAGTTCAGGCCCCTCTATGGTCGAGGTAATAGCCCTACGTCTCAGTGCTCAGGAAGCTTGTTGTCGAGTGGTAATATGGAATACAATGAGTTGCTAACCCTTGCACCAGTGGGGAAGGGTGGCTTATATAGAGTGCGCTGCCCTTCACAACGGTCGGTGCACACGGGTGGTATAATGGTGAATAAACACCTACGTTACAGGTAAAGTACGACCTAAATGCTAATAAAAGCATGAGGAAACGTACGATCATTTCCCTCCTAGGGGGGTTACGATGTACAGAGTGGAATCCAGTCGGCCCAATAGATATGCTCCGAATGCTCGCCTTCGACTGGATGGTCGAATGTCTGTTACCGACTGAATGATGGGAATTCCTTAGTCTAGTCGGAACGGACAAAGGGCTTTGTCCCTTATGAAGGGTAGTCCTTGGGTAGGACCTATAGGGTAGGCTTATGACCCTACCCTAGGACTATAACCCCATCATTAGTCCCCGAATGGATCAAGGTTGAAACGACGAAGTGATGCCTATGGTTTGGATCCGACTGGCGCGGACGTGACTTTGGTGTTGTTTGCCTCGGTCCATTTTATCTTTTCCGATCGACGATCCGAGTGGAAGTACTCGCAAACAGACTGTCGGAATCCGAGTGCTTCTGCGGCATCTTCTGACGCGACCGGTCAACTGACAGCGGCGGATTTTCCGGGATCCTCAAATTTCGGTTTCCGCACGCTAAGCGGGGATGACGCCATCGCGCTCGAGTAGCGCCTGACGCCTCGATTCCCGTGCCTTCAACCTCTCCACTAATATCGCCGCGGTGGGTCGAGGGGATAAGGTTTCGGGGCCACCTGCCAGCGACCCAGTTGGAACCCTACTTAAATCTTGGAGGCGAGGCTTCTGCGTTACGCTCGCCGAATCTCTCGCTTTCGCCTGCTCCGTCCTTCTCGCCACCTCCAGCGCCTCTACACTCCCTCCTCCTCCTTCCTCCCGAGGGTTCGCAGTTGCCACCATGACCAAGGGTCAGACCAGCAAGATGGAGGCGAGGAAGAAGAAGGGGAAGGCGGCGGCTCCTGCTCAGCGGCGGCAGCGGCCGCTGCCAGCGGGATGGATTCAAGGCAACTTCCTCCCCTCCACGGTGACGGAGGGGGATCTGCTGCAGCTGATGGAGCACGGGATGATCGTGCACAAGTCCTGGAGGCTGCCGGCGGACAACGAGGTCGAGCCGGCACCCCGGGAGGGGGAGCGCGTCTTCCTGCTCAGCCACGTCCATCGAGGTTTCTCCTTGCCCCCGCATCCTTTCTTCAAGGGCATCATGAATCACTTCGGGGCACAGCTTCACCACTTTCTCCCGAACGCCATTGCCCATCTCTCTGCTTGTATAGTTCTGTGCGAGTGTTTCATCGGCTGCCCTCCCCATTGGGGGTTCTTCAAGCACATATTTTCCGCTAGATCCCAAACCATCAAACGACTCAGCCAGTCGGATGATAAGACAAATTTTCTTCAGCTCTGTGGGGGCTTAGGTTTCCGGAAAAAGAGTCGGAGTAGTTATCCTGCTCTTCAGTTAAGTGAGTCGGTCAGGAACTGGCAGTCGACGTGGTTCTACTGCCAGGATATCGCATGTCCGAATGCGGCGACAGGGCTACCTCCCTTTAGCTTAGACCGGCCCGCCCCACCTAAGCAGCTCGCGCTCACGAAGGCGGAAAAGAACGATATCCAGCCTCCGGTTGAGGCACTCGTAGACGTCGTCAGGAGGGGGGTCACTGGCATAGACTTGCTGGAGGTCTTCCTCGGTCGGCGTATCCAGCCTCTGCAGGCTCGCGACCATGCCATATGGCATTACACGGGGCCCGAAGACTCCACTCGGACCAACGTGGTGGGCGTGACTGAGGAGAAGGTGACCTCATGGGTGCTCCAGATCACAGGCCCCTGCGAGAATGCCAAAGGATCTCGGCGAGTAAAGCCTTACTGCACGGATCATCCTCCTCCGAATCAGGTGAGTAACACTTGTTGAGTGCGCTTAACTGTCTTAATTCTTGTCGTTTGTTTGAATCTCTGCGTGATGTTTGATGTTGCCGACTGAAATTTATGCAGAAGTGGACCAACTGGTTCTCCCCCGTCTCGAACGGAAACCCGGCCGACGAGGAGGAGGAAGGCAGCCAGGAGGGCAGCATGGAGAGTGCTGAGTATGTCTCCGACAGCGGGGAATCGGAGGAGGAGACTAGCGAGGAGGAGGAGGGAGACGAAGAGGAGGACTCGCCGCCTCCGCAATTAGAGCATCGGACCAAGCGCCGACACAAGCCCGCCGTTCTCTCGGCTCCTCCTACGTCCTCGAGTGCTCCGCCCACTGTCCCGGTGGTCCCGAGTGTTCGAAGTGCCAAGAGGGCCAGGGATGCCACTGCTGAGACCGCGGGTCAGTCTTCTATGGCGGCCAAACCGAGTGGGCCTAAGCCTCGGAAGGCTCTGCCGCGAATGAGGGTTGTCGTCCCTGTCACCTCCACATAAGTGTATCAATCTTCCAATTCCTTCTGATATCCGAGTGAACTCCTGTTTACTGGTCGAATGGATTTCACTCTACAGAGTCGCTACTTCTGCCACCTCTCCGGCGCGCCAGGAAGATGACCCCATGGACACGGACAACGTCGTCTCGTCCCAGCCAGGTGCGTTGTAGTGACACCGAGTGCTTTATACTATCGCGTCTTGAATTCTATCATAGGTCCTGCTTCTTTCCTTTTCTAAGACCTCGTGTCATTCGGCCTATCAGGGGCGATTTCCATGGACGAGGGCGACCAGGGGAGAGCCGAACCAGCTGCGGAGCCTGTTCTTGAGGCGGCTCCACCTGCTACTCCTCTCACCGCCGACGTGCTGCCGACTGAGGCGCTGCCACAGACTGAACCGGTGCTGGTGGATGAGGAGCCGACTGGAGCGGACCTTGGGATGCCTCGGGAACTTCCGACGCTGCCAGGCTCGTCGAATGTCGAGTTCAACATCCAGCGTCTCCCGGAGGAGCAGGTGGGAGCGGCCAAGGGAGCCATGGTGCAGGCGGAGCTGATGGCTGGAGAAGCCAAGCGGGCCTACGACTCTGTCGCATCCTTGTACCAGCGGAGCTTGGAGCTGCGAGATGATATCCGAGTAAGTGGGCTAGTAAGTATTTACTTTTCTCTTGTAACCCACTGGGTGTTCTTGGATGGCATCTGTTGTTTGCAACGGGTTCACTCTGAGTGAACCCAGTGGGTGTAGTCCCCGAGACTTCTGTCGAGTGCTTGCACCGGCAGTTGTCTTTATGCATAGTGTCCTTGCTTTTGTCGGGTCAGTAAACAATATGACCGACTGCGAGCAGTTGTGGCACTCGGTGTGCACTTACTGTAAGAGTCCCCGAGAGTAACTTGTACTTAGGTCGGGTAGTATTGGCCTCGTAGGCGTAGGTGGTTGCATGCATCTCAATAGGGCGGGCCTGCTTGAGTTGCATGCCAGTGGGGTCACTCTTAGTGAACCCACTGGGTGTAGTCCCCGAGACCGCTGTCGACTGCTTGCGTCGGCAGGGGTTTGAAGAACTTAAACTGTCGTTGTTGAATTTGCTAATTGTCTCTTGGTGTTTGCTGGCAGAAAACTTGTGAAATGGGAACAGCCTATGAGACTCTCAGGGCGGAGAGGAATCAGTTCGCTGGTGAGCTGGAGGCGGCGCATCTTGCAATGGCTGGCATGAAGGATGCTCTGGAGGGACGGGAGAAGTCGTTGGAGCAGGCTCGTGAAGCAAACAAGGTGCTGACAGAGGAAGTGGAGAAGATGGGAAATCTGAGGACTGCTCTGATGGGGCAGATGGACGTGCTGAACAAACGATGCATAGCTCAGGAGAAATACGTCAGCGACTAGGCTTGGGAGATGATGTCGCGTCTGGCTGGTAAGTCATGTTCGTTGCCGAGTGCTTGTACTGTGTGCGTCACACTCAACGCTTATTGTTTGCTTGCCCTTCTATTGCAGATTTTTGCATTGATGCTGAAGTTGAAGCGGCGGACGTGGAGCGATCGATTCACGACAACGTGCCACTCGGCGAGGACGCCAATCGGGATCTGCTTCGGGCGCACATCCGCGTGGGAAAAGTCGGTCCTTTCATCGGTCGAATGAGAGAAGTCATCGGCCGAATTGACAAGGAGCTTTGGCCAGAAGATGACTCGCAACAGGAGATGGAGAACCTGATGGCTCGACTGGAGGAGATTCCGAACCGAGTACAATCCTGGAAGAAATCTGCAACTCGTTGTGGTGCAGATGTTGCTCTGTCTCTGGTCCAAGTCCATTGCAAGGAGGTGCGCGAGGAGAAGCTGAAGACATTGAAGGTCGCCAACACGAAGAAACTTTGATTCGAAGACTTCATGGAAACTTTCCTTGAGAGTGCTACCTGCATCGCCGACGGTATTGATCTGGACACGTTCATAGAGCCCTCTAGTCCTGGCGTTAATCCAGATGAGGCGTAAAAACACTTTTATTCTCGGTATGCCGAGTGTTTATCTGTAAGTTACTTTGGCCACTTCTGTTGGCCGTCACATTCTTAGATCGGTGCGGGTAAGCTTGATCCGCACCGAGTGAACTATCTTTGCTAGAACTTTTGAATCGGAATCAAAGCGTGTGCTCTTGTGTTGCAATGTTGTTTCCAGTGCGACGCTTAGTGCATACTCGGAAGAAGTTAATACTTAGGTGATTCTCAATCACAGCTAAGTCTCCGAATGCGACGCTTAGTGCACACTCGGAGAAATTTATGACTTAGGTGATTTTTGATCATGGCTAAGTCTCCGAGTGCGACGTTTAGTGCACACTCGGAGAAATTTATTACTTCGGTGATTTTTGATCACAGCTAAGTCCCCGAGTGCGACGCTTAGTGCACACTTGGAGAAAGTTATTACTTAGGTGATTGTTGATCACAGCTAAGTCCCCGAGTGCGACGTTTAGTGCACACTCGGAGAAAGTTATTACTTAGGTGATTGTTGATCACAGCTAAGTCCCCGAGTGCGACGTTTAGTGCACACTCGGAGGAAGTGATTACTTAGGTGATTCGTGATCACAGCTAAGTCCCCAAGTGCGACGTTTTGTGCACACTCGGAGGAAGTGAATACTTAGGTGATTCTTCATCACAGCTAAGTCCCCAAGTGCGATGCTTAGTGCACACTCGAAGAAAGTTATTACTTAGGTGACTGTTGATCACAGCTAAGTCCCCAAGTGCGACGTTTAGTGCACACTCGGAGAAAGTTATTACTTAGGTGATTGTTGATCACGGCTAAGTCCCCGAGTGCGACGTTTAGTGCACACTCGGAGGAAGTAATTACTTAGGTGATTCGTGATCACAGCGAAGTCCCCGAGTGCGACTTTTAGTGCACACTCGGAGGAAGTGATTACTTAGGTGATTCTTGATCACACCTAAGTCCTCGAGTGCGACGTTTAGTGCACACTCGGAGGAAGTGATTACTTAGGTGATTCTTGATCACAGCTAAGTCCCCGAGTGCGACGCTTAGTGCACACTCGGAGGAAGTTAGAACTTAGGCAATTCTGGATCGCAACTAAGTTTTTTTTGTGTGTGACCGGAGTCTGCGACCGCGGAAGAACTCTGAATCTGCAAAAACTGAATCTGCTTTATATTATTTCATCAATACTTGTTCTTTACACTGCTTCAGTCGACGATCACGTGTAGAAGCACTTCAGGAGGTCTCCGTTCCATGCACGCGGCTCATCTGTCTCCCTCTCGATGTTGTAGAGTCTGTATGCTCCGTTGTTCAACACCTTGGAGATGATGAAGGGTCCTTCCCAGGCCGGGGCTAGCTTGTGAGGTCTTTGCTGATCCACTCGGAGCACCAGGTCGCCTGCTTGGAACGTGCGACTCCTGACGTGGCGTGCACGAAACCGCCATAGATCTTGTTGATAAATGGTTGAGCGAGTCGGTGCCATCTCGGGCTCCTCCTCCAGAAGGTCCACTCCATCTTGCCTTGCTTGTTCTGCTTCAGCTTCGGAGAAGAGTTCGACTCGTGGCGCATTATGAAGCAAGTCACTCGGAAGGACCGCTTCTGCTCCATAAACGAGGAAGAATGGTGATCGTCCTGTAGATCTGCTCGGGGTTGTGCGGAGACACCAAAGTACTGAAGGTAACTCAGTGACCCACGTGCCAGCGGCGTGGCCTACCTCTCGCAGGAGTCGGGGCTTCAAACCCTGAAGAATAATTCCATTCGCCCGCTCTGCTTGTCGATTGGATTGAGGATGTGCTACGGAAGCAAAATCTACTCGGATACCCTGGCTTGCACAGAAACCTTTGAATCTGTCCGAGTCAAAGTTTGTCCCGTTGTCCGTGATTATGCTGTGAGGTACACCGAATCTGGAGATTATGTCCCTGACAAACTTGACGGCCGTTGAGGCGTCGAGTTTCTTGATGGGCTTGGCTTCGATCCATTTTGTGAACTTGTCGACTACCACCAACAGATGTGTGTATCCTCCCTGGCCTGTCTTGAATGGTCCGACTGTGTCTAATCCCCAAACTGCAAACGACCACACAAGGGGGATTGTCTTCAGCGCAGATGTCGGCTTGTGGGACTTGTTGGAGTAGAACTGACAGCCCTCACATCGGTCGACCATATTTTTAGCCATCTCATTTGCCTGCAGCCGGAAAAAACCAGCCCTGAATGCCTTGGCAACGATTGCTCTCGAAGAGGCGTGATGACCGCAGGTCCCCGAGTGAATATCTTCCAGGATCAGTTGCACCTCCTCTGGGGAGATGCATCGTTGGAGAACGCCTGAGACGCTCTCTTTGTACAGTTGACCATCAATGAAAGTGAATGACTTCGACCTGCGGACAATCTGCATGGCCTGGACTTCGTCCTCTGGTAGTTCCTGTCTCAGGATATATGCAATGATCGGCACAGTCCAATCGGGGATGACAGCAAGAATCTCCATGATCAGGTCAACCACTGCAGGCACATCGACTTCAGTCGGATCTATTAAACTCTTTGGTTGTACTGGTTCTTCTGTAAAAGGATCTTCTTTGACTGAAGGGAGGTGATGGTGCTCAAGGCAGACATCACTCGGGACTGGTCTCCGAGTGGATCCGAGTTTTGCCAACTCATCAGCTGCTTGGTTCTTCAGTCTCGGAACATGATGAAGTTCTAGACCTTCGAACTTCTTCTCAAGCTTTCTCACTGCGTTGCAATATGTGGTCATGGTGGGGTTCCTGACATCCCACTCTTTCATCACTTGATTGACTACCAAATCTGAATCGCCGTAGACCATCAGGCGACGGACGCTGAGTGAGATGGCCATGCGCAATCCGTAGAGGAGAGCTTCATACTCTGCCTCGTTGTTGGAGGAATCGAAGTGTATCTGCAGCACGTACTTGAGTTTGTCGCCCTTTGGCGATATGATCACGACGCCGGCGCCGGAGCCATTTAACATCTCGGACCCATCAAAGAACATTGTCCTATCGGCCGAGTAGATGTGGGTCGGTTGCTGTTGTTCTACCCATTCTACTATGAAGTCAGCCAGAGCTTGAGACTTAATAGCTTTCTTGGCCTCGAACTTGATATCGCAGTACAGCATCTCCATTGCCCACTTCGCCACTCGGCCTGACGCGTCTCGATTGTGGAGAATTTCCGACAACGGAGCATCAGAAACGACAGACACCGAGTGGTCTTGGAAATAATGAGCCACCTTCTTCGCAGTCATGTAAATCCCGTAGATAAGTTTTTGATAGTGGGGATACCTCTGCTTGGAAGGAATCAGGACCTCGAAGACGTAGTACACTGGCCGCTGAACTTCGTATGCTTTACCTTCTTCTTCTCGTTCGACTGTAAGAACAGTACTGACGACTTGATTTGTAGCCGCGATATACAGAAGAAGGGGCTCTTTACTGAGCGGAGCAGTAAGAACCGGCTGGGTGGAAAGTAGGACTTTCAGGTCGTCGAATGCGAGTTGGGCTTCGTCTGTCCACTCGAAAGTATCTGATTTCTTCATGAGTCGGTACAGAGGAAGTGCTTTCTCGCCGAGTCGACTGATGAACCTGCTCAAAGCCGCTAGGCAACCTGTGAGCCATTGGACATCGTGTATTCTGACAGGCCTCTCCATTCGAATGATGGTCCCGATCTTTTCGGAGTTGACATCGATCCCTCGTTCGGAAACGAAGAAACCGAGTAACTTTCCGCTGGGAACGCCGAATGAACATTTGGCGGGGTTGAGCTTGATATCGTACCTACGAAGGTTGGCGAATGTTTCTGCCAAGTCAGTCAGCAGGTCGGAACCTTTGCGTGACTTGACTACGATATCATCCATATATGCCTCCACATTCCGACCAATCTGGTCGAGAAGGCATTATTGGATCATGCGCATAAAGGTAGCTCCTGCATTCTTCAAACCAAATGGCATAGTGATGTAGCAGAAGCACCCGAATGGGGTGATAAAGGTTGTCTTTAATTCATCGGGACCATACAGACGGATCTGATGATAGCCCGAGTAGGCATCAAGAAATGACAAACACTCGCACCCCGGAGTCGAATCGACAATTTGATCTATGCGGGGGAGCGGAAAATGGTCCTTCGGGCAGACCTTATTGAGGTGTTTGAAGTCGATGCACATTCAGAGCGACTTGTCCTTCTTGGGCACCATGACAACATTGGCGAGCCACTCGGAGTGGTGAACCTCGCGAATGAAGTTGGCTGCCAGCAGCTTGGCCACCTCCTCCCCGATTTCTTTCCTCTTGTGCGCGGCGGACCGGCGCAAGCGATCTCGGACGGGCCGAGCGACGGGGTCCACATGCAGTCGGTGCTCAGTCAACTCCCTGGGTACACCAGGCATGTCAGAGGGTTTCCATGCGAAGATGTCCCAGTTCTCACGGAGGAATTGGGTGAGCTCGGCTTCCTATTTAGGATCGAGGGTGGTGGAGATGTTCGTCGGGGCAGCAGTGTCGTCCGTCGAGTGGATGCTGACCTTCTTTGTCTCTCCCGCCGACTGGAAAGCGGATTCTGAAGCTGGCTTCTTCGAGCGCATCAGGTCGGCGGGGTCGACTGTTTTCTTGTACTCGTCGAGCTCGAGGACGGCCATCTGCTGGTTGGCGATTCTTGATCCTTGCTGCAGGCACTCTTCGGCTCGCTGCCGATTGCCCGTGATGGCTATCACGCCTTTTGGGCCTGGCATCTTCAGCTTCAAGTATACGTAACATGGACGGGCCATGAAACTCACATACGCTGGGCGGCCCAGAATTGCATGGTAAGTGCTCTGAAAATCCACCACCTCAACCGTGAGCTTTTCCTTGCGAAAGTTCTTGTCAGAGCCGAAAACGACGTCCAATGCGATCTGGCCGAGTGACTTTGCCTTCCGTCCAGGGACGACTCCACGGAACTGCATACTGCTCTCGCTGAGTTTGGACATCGGAATGCCCATCCCCTTGAGAGTGTCAGCGTACATGATGTTCAAACCGCTACCACCGTCCATGAGGACTTTGCGCAGTCGCACTCCATCTACCACCGGGTCGACGACCAGATCTTGTCTTCCTGGGGTGGGAACATGCGCTGGATGATCCGACTGGTCAAAGGTGATCGCAGTCTGAGACCATTTAAGGAACTTGGGGCTGGTCGGAGTGGCCATGTTCACCTCTCTGTTCACCAGCTTCAATCGACTCTTTCTTTCGACGTCAGCAAAAATCATGAGTGTCGCATGGACTTGGGGGAACGGATCCTCATTATCCTCCTCATCCTGTTCATTGACCTTCTCACTCGTTTGTCCTTCGCCGAACCCCTCGATCAGGAGGCAGCACTGCCGACTGATATGCTTTGGATATATGGGGTTGCCCTCTTCGTCCATCTTCGCATGAACCGGGCATGGCTGGTCCAGGATGGGATTATTGAACTGCTTCTTCTTGGGGGTAATCTGCGCCTTTCCTTTGCCCTTGAACTTGGCATTGGTCACGACTGCAGCTTCTGCCTGCGGAGTGGATGGAGCTTTTTGCTTTTGCTTCCGAGTGTTGCTTCCCTCTCCGTCGCCAACTGTCTTGTGCTTGCCGCTTCGGATGCGGTCCTCTTCTTCGCCATTTGCGTAGCGAGCTGCTAGCTCCATCATCTTGCTCATGGAGATGTCACCTGTTCGGCCAAACTTGAGGTACAGCTCCCTGTACTGCACGCCTGCCTTGAAGGCGCATATTGCTTGATACTCGGTGACGTTCTCCACCGTGTGGTAGAGAGTTGTCCAACGCTGAATGAAGTCGCGCAGGGGCTCATTCGGCTTCTGGACGCAATGCTGGAGCTCCACGAGGCCAGCAGGGCGCTTGCACGTCCCTTCGAAGGTCTTGATGAACACTCCGGCCAGATCTGCCCAACTGTAGATGCTCGAGGGGGCCAACTGATTCAACCACGCTCGCGCCGACCCGTCGAGCATCAGAGGGAGGTGCTTCATGGCGCCATGGTCGTCCCCTCCTCCGATCTGGACTGCCACTCGGTAGTCATCTAGCCATGTTTCCGGCTTGGACTCTCCTGTAAACTTACTGATTCCCGCTGCTAATCGGAAGTTGGGCGGGATGTCAGCCGAGCGGATGGCTCGACTAAAACACTTGGGACCAGACACGATGGTCCCATATCGTGACCATCACGGTGGGCTCGGCCCTTGTCGACTCTTCGCTGGGCGATACGCCCTCTTGCGTCGGGTCTTGGGTCGTAAGTGTCGCCGACGGAACGCCGATCATCATGATGTCGGGACCAATAGGGCCCACCCCACGGAAGGGTGCGTGAGTGGTGGCGAGCTTCGTGATTCATGGAACGGCTGCCTCCCCTACGGCGCTGATAGGAACCAGGGCTATGAACCGACCGATGCGTATTCGCATGAACGAAACTATTATGGATCCTGTTGTGCGACTGGGAGACCGCCGAATTCTGTTGCTGCGCCATGTGCAAGAGGGCTCGGATCTGCTCGATCCCTCTTCCTGCCTCTGAATCAGTCGGCTGGAGGGAATCGGCTATCTTGGCAGCCGCAGCCAAGTTGAAGAGGGGTGTGCAAAACAACTCTACGTTGCTCCACCGAGTGTGCCGACTGGCAGAACAGCAAGGTGGACGGCGTGCGTCGGATGTTTCGCCGACCTCGCGCTCGCTTTGGCTAGCTTGACGGGGATCTTCATGGGAGTTGGCCATGTGTACTTCTGCTGCGGGCCCGCGACCTGCATACTCGGAAGGAAACTCAGTCGGAACCGAGTCTGAGTGCTCGGATAGCGGGGCAACCACAACGGACTCTAGAACCGCCACTGCGGGCGTGTTGCACCCAACGCTGGAGCCGCAGACGGCGAGACCGCTTGCTGCGACGCGTGACGGCGGTGCAGGTCGACACCGGAGCCGACTGTTGGAGAAGAAGAATGCCGCGGGCGCAAGCACGGAAGTGTGTAGCCCCACGACGGGGAAGCGCCTCGACGTCGAGAGGAGCATCCCGAAGCCACGCCGAATCGTCGATGATGAAGGAGAGAGCGCCGAAGAAGATCTGGCGACCCATGCTCGAACCTCCACCGGACGACATGACGAAAGGAAGTAGTCGCAAACTCGCCGGAAGTCGCTTAGATGCCTGCCCCACGGTGGGCGCCAACTGTCGTGGGTATAAGCCTGACAGTAGATGTGTAGGGTACGAATGGAATAGCAGAGCCTTAGCTACGGCGAGGTTGTATGAGTTCAGGCCCCTCTACAGGTTCATTGGGCCATTCAAGATCACGGCAAGGCGTGGCGAGGTCGCTTATCAGTTGGAGTTACCTCTGGAGCTTTCAGGTGTGCACAACGTTTTCCACGTGTCACAGCTTCGGAAGTGTCTCCAGATGCCATGTCGTTCCGATCCTTATAAGGACATTGATCACCAGGCCATTGACCTTCAGCCTGATCTCACCTATCGTGAGAGGCCAATCCGCATTCTGGATGAAGCAGAGCGATGTACTAGAAGCCGCACCATCAAGTATTTCAAGGTTCAATGGAGAAACCACACCAAAGCCGAAGCTACATGGGAGCGTGAAGACTATCTCCGATCTGAGTTTCCAGACCTTTTTAGCACCTAGCTTAGGAATCTCGGGGACGAGATTCTTGTAAGGGGGATAGGTCAGTCACACCCTGTTTTTGCTATCACCTGTGTGTGTTGTAACATACTGAGCTTGTTAAAACTTTTCCAAAACTAATGTTGTGAGTGCCATGATTGACATTGTATGATTGTATGTTTGATTATGTCAGGTTTAAAGCCCTAAAATCCTTATAATTCAAAACCAAAAAAATAATTATTTTTGTGAGTATTTTCCCAATTAAATAACATGCCCATTTCTAAGGTCAGAATTGGTATTCCAACATGGAAAAATACTTTTCTGCCTTGGAAAAATCTGATTAAATTTGGAGATTGTCGTGGGTATAAGCCTGACAGTAAATGTGTAGGGTACGAAAGGAATGGGAAGAGCCTAGCTACGACGAGGTTGTATGAGTTCAGGCCCCTCTATGGTGGAGGTAATAGCCCTACGTCTCAGTGCTTACGAAGCTTGTGGTCGAGTGGTAATATGGAATACAATGAGTTGCTAACCCTTGCACTAGTGGGGAAGGGTGGCTTATATAGAGTGCGCTGCCCTTCACAACGGTCGGTGCACAGGGGTGGTATAATGGTGAATAAACACCTACGTTACATGTAACGTACGACCTAAATGCTAATAAAAACGTGAGGAAACGTACGACCATTTCCCTCCTGGAGGGTTACGATGTACAGAGTGGAATCCAGTCGGCCCAATAGATACGCTCCGAATGCTCGCCTTCGACTGGATGGTCGAGTGTCTCTTACCGACTGAATGATGGGAATTCCTTAGTCCTGTCGGAACGGACAAAGGGCTTTGTCCCTTATGAAGGGTAGTCCTTGGGTAGGACCTATAGGGTAGGCTTATGACCCTACCCTAGGACTATAACCCCATCAGAGATGATCAAAAGGACATATATTTCCCATACATAGGATATTAAACCCCATTTTATTTTATATTTAAGGATTAATACTATAAAATCTATTTTTGTCTATTTTTGCATTTTGAAATATTTCCAAAGGAAATATTCTCAATAAATTCCTAGAAAATTTCAGTAGTGTCCCTAAGACTTGTTTGGTGTCCACATAAAGGTGGATAAGGACCCCAAATACCCCAAAAACCCTATCTGACCAGAATCAAGTTAGAGCAACTCTACATAGCAAAGTTTGTCCAATGAGGCTAAAACTTTGCAGGAGTGCCTAATACCTCAAATGAGGGTCCTACACCAAAAATGGGATTTGTGGGACTTTTTTTGCCCACACTCCCTTTGGAAGGGACAAATCTGGTCATATTGGAGTGATTTCAAGTTTACTAAGCTAAACTTATCCATTGGAGCTCAAATTTGGTGGAACTCCATGGTTTATCCCTAAAACCAAACCTGTTAAGTCTCAGCTCCAGTGGTGGGGTGCACCCCCTATGACCACCGTCGAACACCTTTTGACAGAGAGGAAAAAGCCACCTTAGCCACGGCTAAACCAAACTCCTTTGCTTCAAACTCATAGATTAAGTAGCCAGCACCAGTAGCTAGCCCCAGTTAAATGGCCCCTCACTGGTTCAAGGTGGAAAGGCCGAAACCCCCAATTTAGGCATCAGTTCATGATTGACAGCACCAGTATTTCTTGCCTCCTTCGACCAGCCGAAGCTCCCACTAAAATCAAATGGCTAGCCACACCTCTAGCAAGTGCCAGGACATGCTAGACACATCCAAAGTGCCGCAGAGCGCGCCAGCATGCCGTGGCATGCCAAAACTGCGCTCTGGGCGCGCTAAAGGGAGTCACCGAGGTGGGGGTGTCGCCCTTGGCTAGTTCCAGCCTCCCCTGAGATGTCCAACCTCCTCCCCGACAACCCAGCTACGTCGGGCCAGCCTCAGGGCCCCTCCTCTCTCGCGCAAGAGCTAGCGCGACGCGTGCCCGCGCACTCCAGATTCGACCAAGCTTGCGCGGCCACGAATGCAGCTCTCCTCCCTCTCTCTCCTTGCAGCAGACGGTTCGGGAAGTCCAATACCACGTCCTGAGACCGTGGTTTCAACCCCAACGTCTCTCTGCACCCCCATGCGCGCCACGGTGAGTCACTGGCGCAACCGAGTCTGCTCACCGTTGCGGGCCTATAAATAGCCCTCCCCTTGCTCCAGCACCCCTCAGATAGCTTCGCCCCATCCACTAGCACCTCCCTAGCCACCCCAGCAACCCAACAGAGCCTCGGTGCTCGAGATCGACCGAGGCCCCTCCGCCTCGGAGCTCTGGTCGATCTCCGGCTACACAACGGCTCTTGCACCCCTCGACCCACCAAACTGACCCCCTTGACACCAGGAAGCTTTCCCCCAACTCGTCCGAGCTTTCCCACGTCTCTAGCCACCTCCTCGACCACTTCGTGAAACCCCTCCACCATGGCCTCCTCGTCGTCGGCAAACCCCTGCCTCCCCGTCGTTGTTTCGATCACCAGCAGGTAGGCGACGGTCAGGCGAACCGATTCCCATGCTCATTGGAGCTTGAGCGCGTCGGCAGCCACGTCGGCGTCCTCCTCCTCCTCTCTGGCTGGAGGTAGGAGACGACCCCGACAGGTGTGCCCCACCTGTCGGTGGCCCAGCCTCCTCCCCTGCGCTGGCCTCGGTCACTGACCGCAGGGCCCCACGCGTCAGGTTCAAACTTGACGGCGCACGCGCGTGGGCAGGCCGTCGGCTGGCCATGGTCCAGCCCAGCTCTGGGCCGAGCCAGGCAAGGAGCTGGCATGTTTTTCTTTTGTTTTTAAAACTGGATTCGTAAGATTTTTATAAAATATTTAACCAGTGTAAAAAATATAATTCTTTCATTGTTATTTTTCTAAAAATGTGTAGTATTTAATGATATGCTTAGATGAATTTTTCCAGCAACGAATCTATTTTGCAATATTAAAAAAGGAATAAATGCAATAGTTTTGCCTCTGCTTGGTTGTTTTCAAAAATATTCCTTCAAAGAAAATTTAGGCAAGTATTTTTAAAATGATATCTTAGATTTATCGAAATAGGGAACATTTTTAAAACGACTTTGTGGACTGTTTCTATGTGAGCTATTTCTTATTTGTGGTTTTATCGACGATAGACAACCCGTGTGACGAGGGAATCGGAGCGGAAGACCTCGAAGACCCCGGATACTTAGCTGACCAAGGCAAGCAGCCCTTTTTCCATGACTGAGCATATGTTACTTTGCATGTTATAATGGCAAGTATTTCCGTTGCATATGATCATAAGTGTCGGTAATCATCTGATAGGATTCTACCGAAGGCTCCTCCCCCAGAGCACATGCATTGAGCTTGACCCTACCCCTTAAGGGTCATGCTAATACCATGTTGACAAGTAAAGATAGAGGTATATTATCATGAGCATGTGTTGTCACAAAGCAAGAGTTTATGAAAACCTCATCGGGTGCCACTAATGCACGAGGGTGATGATGAGTTAGGTGGTCACTTTTGGTGAAGTGATGCACCCAGTATTTGTGTGAGTAAGGTTTCGGAAATGGGATTAGATTTTTGATGTGTCGACCGTCCCAATCTTACCAGTACGACCATGTTACCCCTTATGGGACGGGGCTATGTTAATTACTTTGGTCCGTGCTAGCAAAAGAGCCACATTACTAGTGGCGGGAGTGATATGTGGTCACTCTTGTGATGGGGTCGTATCCACGGTCAAGGACAGTTGGGTAATCCTGCTTAAACTACGTCCTGATATTTCTGCATAAACCAAGTGTGCGTGTGTTTGTGTGAGTGCGGTGATGAGAAAGTGTTGCTATTATAACAATGTTATGACCAAGTTTGTTGACTTGGCATATTGGGTGAACTCGGATGGTTCAGCCCTCAATAGATATATTGATATCTGTAACCTATTCTTCAAGAGTAATTCTTTAACTTGATGCATATTCATGATCATACCACCTAGATGAGTTACGCCAAAGATGCATGATATTGTTATCCTTCACTTTCATTGTTCATATCATGGGCTGGTTTCGAGTACATTCAAAGTACTCATTGGCTTGCCACTATTTATGTTATTTGACCAGACATGGAAGGACCGGAGTTTGGAGATGAGTATGTCTTCGGCAACACCCCTAAAAACTAGCATGCTTCCGAGTCAGAATGCCTGTCGGTGTAGGCTTGATGGCATGGGCGCCCGCTTAGCCCTGTGTTTCCGCTATTAGTGTATTTGTGTGATTGGCCTTAGGCCCTGTCTGGTGAACTTGACCGTTCGGTCACGCGTTGTAATAATCAGTACTTGGATGGAAGACTCTTTATCTAGTATCTATGTTCGGTGAGCATTGATCTCTGGGATCAGTGAGCACGGCGATTCTCGACTAGTAAGTCGCGGTCCCCACACAACAGATCTCCATTTCCTCAGACCTTGATCTTTCCTCTTCTTCATATCCACAACAGTAGGGTGAGAAGCATCATGGGTTGGCAGATGAGTGATAACCCACAAGTATAGGGGATCGCAACACTTTTCGAGGGTAGAGTATTCAACCCAAATTTATTGATTCGACTCAAGGGGAGCCAAAGAATATTCTCGAGTATTAGAAACTGAGTTGTCAATTCAACCACACCTGAAAGACTTAATATCTGTAGCAAAATATTTCATACCAAAGTAGTATAGAAGTAACGATAAAGTGGCAAACGTGACAGTAGCATTTTTGTAGTGATTGTAACAATAGCAACGGAAAAGTAACTTAGCAAAGGTCATTACGTGGAAAGCTCGTAGGCAATGGATCAGTGATGGATAATTATGTCGGATGGCATTCATAATGAAAAAGTCATAACATAGGGTGATAGAGAACTAGCTCCAATTCATCAATGTAATGTAGGCATGTATTCCATATATAGTCATATGTGATTATGAAAAACAACTTGCATGACATCTTTTGTCCTACCCTCCCGTGGCGGCGGGGTCCTAATGGAAACTAAGGGATATTAAGGCCTCCTTTTAATACCGAACGGGACCAAAGCATTAGCACTTGGTGAATACATGAAGTCCTCAAACTACGGTAATCACCAGAAAGAATCCTAGTTATTATGACCGTGGGGGACGCGGATCATAACTCGTAATAGGTGTCTACAACTTGCAAGATATGATCAAGAACACATATATATTCATGAAAACATAATAGGTTTTGATCTGAAATCATGGCACTCAGTCCCTAGTTACAAGCCTTAAGCATAGCAAAGTCATAGCAACATCAATCTCAAAACATAGTGGATACTAGGGATCAAACCCTGACAAACCTAACTAGATTACATGACTATGATACGTCTCCGTCGTCTCTACTTTTCCGAACTATTTTGCCCTTGTTTTGGACTCTAACTTGCATGATTTGAATGGAACTAACCCGGACTAACGTTGTTTTCAGCAGAATTGCCACGCTGTTGTTTTTGTGCAGAAATAAAAGTTCTCGGAATGTCCTGAAAATTTACGGCAAATTTTTCTTGAATTAATGAAAAATACGTGTTCAAAGATCCACCGGAGGAGGTGGGCCAGTGGGCCACAAGCCCCTGGGCTGCAGCCACCCCCCTCCACCCAGGCCGCGCCGTGAGGGCTTGTGGGGCCCACGTGGCACCACCGCCTCCAAACTCAGCTCTATTTATTCCGTCTCGCTCGGAAAAAAACATCAGAGAGAAGGATTCATCGCGTTTTCTGATACGGAGGTGCCGCCACCTCCTGTTCTTCATCTGGAGGGCAGATCTGGAGTCTGCTCCGGGCTCCGGAGAGGGGAAATCGTCGCCATCGTCATCATCAACCTTCCTCCATCGACAATTCCATGATGCTCTTCACCGTTCGTGAGTAATCTCATCGTAGGCTTGCTGGACGGTGATGAGTTGGATGAGATTTATCAGGTAATCGAGTTAGTTTTGACGGGGATTGATCCCTAGTATCCACTATGTTCTAAGATTGATGTTGCTACTACTTTGCCATGCTTAATGCTTGTCACTAGGGCCCGCGTGCTTTCAGATCTGAACCTATTATGTTGTCGCCAATATATGTGTGTTTTAGATCCTATCTTGCAAGTTGTAGTCACCTACTATGTGTTATGACCCGGCAACCCCAGAGTGAAAATAGCCATAACCACTCCCGAAGATGACCATAGTATGAGGAGTTCATGTATTCACCAAGTGTGAATGCGTTGGTCCGGTTCTTTATTAAATGGAGAACCTTTATATCCCGTATTTTCCATTGGGACCCCGCTGCCCCGGGAGGGATGGACAATAGATGTCATGCAAGTTCTTTTCCCAAAGCACGTATGACTACATATGGTATACATGCCTATATTAGATTGACGAACAGGAGCTACTTACTTATCTCTCCGTGTTATAGTTGTTACATGATGAATCACATCCGGCATACTCATCCATCACCGATCCACTTCCTACGAGTCTTTTACTACTGGTCCTTGCTATGTTACTTTGCTGCTACTGCTGTCACTACTGCTGTTACTTGCTGCTGATGTCACTACTGCTGTTCCTTGCTGCTTCTGTCACTACTACTATTACTTGCTACTTTGTTGTTACTTGTTGCAAGACTTTTCTGGAGCCGTTGCCGGGGAAGAGTAGTTCCCTGTCCACGTGCTATTTACTGGCGCCATTGATACAACAGTTAGGAATAGTCTGCCGTCAACAGATCCTTTTCTAACACCGTTGCTATCATACCACTTTGCTACGCATACTTTGCTTGCTGACACTAATCTTTCAGGTGTGGTTGAAATTGACAAACTCAGCTGCTAATAATTGAGAATATTCTTTCGCTTCCCTTTATGTTGAATCAATAAATTTGGGTTGAATACTCTACCCTCGAAAACTGTTGCGATCCCCTACACTTGTGGGTTATCAAGACTATTTTCTGGCGCCGTTGCCGGGGAAGCACAACTATATTCTCTAAGTCACTTGGGATTTTCGTCTGCTGGACACTATGAGGAATCCGATAGATCCAAGAACTGAAGTCTTGCCTTTCACTACGAGGACAGCTAAGGAACTGCCATCTAGCTCTGCACTTGATTCACCTTCAGTTATGAGTAAGTTTGCGACATCACCTTCTGCTAGAAATCTTGATATGTCGCCTGTGCTTGATGATGCTACTTCTGCTGCCCATGATGCTTATGATGATGCTATGCTTGATACTATGTCTGATGATGCTATGCTTGATACTATGCATGATGATGCTATGCTTGATACTATGCCTGATGATGCTATGCCTGATACTGCTTTGCCTGATGATGCTATGCCTGATACTGCTTTGCCACTAGGTGCATTCCTTGATGCACAAATTGCTAGAGTTGCTGCTAGACGTGATGATACTTCTCTAACTGCTGATACTATTGAAGCAGAACCTGCTACTATGCCTGAATTGCCTGTTATGCCTGAACCCTATGTTATGGAGGGAAAGATAGCTGACGATTTTCTTGCGTGTAAGGATAGCTATGATGTTGAGAAATTACTCCTCAAGTGGAAAGAAAAATCTCTGAACGCTAGGATGAAATACGACCCGAAGTTTTCTACTTCGCCTATCTTTGTGACCGATAAGGATTATGAATTCTCTATCGACCCTGAGTTAATCACTCTAGTCGAATCTGATCCTTTTCACGGTTATGAGTCTGAAACAGTTGTAGCCCATCTTACCAAACTGCACGATATAGCCACCCTATTCACTAGTGAGGAAAAGATCCGCCACTACTATATCCTCAAGTTGTTTCCTTTCTCGCTAAAGGATGATGCTAAGACTTGGTTCACTTCTCTTGCTCCTGGTTTTGTGCGTAGCCCCCAGGATATGGTCTACTACTTCTCTGAAAAATATTTCCCTACCCATAAGAAGCAAGTTGCCTTGCAGGAAATATACAAGTTTTCTCAAGTTGAAGAAGAGAGTCTCGCACAACCTTGGGGGAGGCTCATCCCGCTACTGAATACTTTGCCTGATCACCCTCTTGAGAAGAATGAAATACATGATATCTTCTATAATGGACTTGCCGATACTTCCAAAGACCACCTAGATAGTTGTGTCGGTAGTGTTTTTAGGGAACGAACCGTAGAACAAGCTGAGATTCTACTAAATAACATCTTGCGCAATGAGAATGCTTGGACTATTCCCGAACCACCTCCTAAGCCAACTCCAAAGAAAAGAGGTATTCTATTCTTCAGTCCTGAAGATATGCAAGAAGCCAAGAAATCTATGTGAGAGAAAGGCATTAAATCTGAAGATGTCAAAAATCTACCACCTATCGAGGAGATCCATGGTCTCGATAACCCAGTACAGGTAGTAGAAGTAAATTCTCTGCGTAGGTTTGATGAGAGTGATATTCCTTTTGATAAACCTTCTAGCTTATGCATGGATGAATTTGATAACTTCGTTGCCAAACAACAAAGTTTCAATGATTATGTTAGCAGCCAATTGGAACATAATGCTCGTATGCTTAGACATTTAAGTGCTTGTATGGACAGAAACGTCAGTGATCTTAAACTTCTGAGTAAACATGCCTCTATGGTTACTACTCAGGTAGAACAAGTACTTAAAGCTCAGAATGACTTGCTCAATGAGTTGAATGACAATTCCGTTAGAGTCGTAACTAGAGGCGGTAGAATGATCCAGGAACCTTTGTATATTGAGGGTCATCCGAAGAGAGTTGAACAAGATTCTCAAGGAGTTAGCACTGATGCACCTAGTCATCCTAGAAAGAAGAAGAAAGATGATACGGATGTGCATGCTAGCAACCCTGTTGCTGCTACCCCTGAGAGTCTAAACGATGCCTCTGTTTCTGATGCTGAAACACAATCTAGTGATGAACATGAGCCTAATGATAATATCAATAGTGATTTTCATGAAGATGCTCAACCTAGCAATGATAAGGATGTGGAGATTGAACCTGTTGATCTTGATAACCCACAGCCTAAGACTAAGAGGTATGATAAGAATGACTTCACTACTAGGAAGCATGGTAAAGAAAGGGAACCATGGCTTCAGAAACTTATGCCCTTTCCTCCCAAACCATCCAAGAAAAAGGATGATGAGGATTTTGAGCGATTCGTTGAAATGATTAGACCTGTCTTTCTGCAAATGCGTTTGACAGATATGCTCAAAATGTCTCCGTATGCTAAGTACATGAAAGATATTCTGACTAGTAAGAGGAGGATACCTCAGGTTGAGATTTCCACCATGCTTTCTAATTATACCTTCAAGGGTGGAACTCCTAAGAAACTAGGTGATCCCGATGTGCCCACTATACCTTGCTCCATTAAAGGCAACTACATTAGATTTGCGTTATGCGACCTTGGAGCCGGTGTTAGTGTTATGCCTCTCTCTCTCTTTATCATAGACTTGAACTGGATAAGTTGACACCCACTGAAATCTCTCTGCAAATGGCTGACAAATCAACTGCTTTCCCTATTGGCATTTGCAAGGATGTGCCTGTTGTGGTTGCCAACGTCACTATCTTAACAGACTTGGTTATCTTGGATATTCCCGAAGACGATGCCATGGCGGTCATCCTCGGAAGACCCTTTTTAAAAACTACAGGGTCTGTTATAGATTGCAACAAAGGCAATGTCACTTTCCATGTCAACGGAATGAGCGTACGGTGCACTTTCCGAAGAAACAATATCGAGTACATTGCATCAATGCTATCGAAAAAACTTCATCGATTTTTATTGGGAGCTTTGAATGCACTATTCCTCGTGTCAAGATGAAGTATGATTTGCTTGTTGGGGAGATTCACATCCCCATTGAGGTGACCTAGTGACTATTCAAAAATTCTCCGTTCTCTTTTGCGATTCGAAAAGGTTTGTCAAGGAGACTTGATCAACCTCATTGACGGATTTTCTTTCGATGACCAGGAGATGGATGAATCAAGGAGTCACAAACCTCTGTTCCAAGATTTCACTTTAAGTTGCTTAGAAGAAAAATGATAGATTTATTTTAGTTTTCCCTGTTTTCTGTTTTAGCGTCCGGTAGAAAAGTACCCTGAAAAGAAAAGTTCTCCAAAAGTCCTGAAAATATAGTATGATTTTTTCTGGAATATTTTAAAAAATCTAAGACAAAGAGCTTGTCTGGGGGCTGCACCAGTGGGCCACAAGCCTTGACGGCGCGGGCACCCCCCTGGCCGTGCTACCCAGGCTTGTGGGGCCCACAGGCAGCCCCTCCACTCATTCTTGCTCTTATCTCGTTCTCCTACCTCCAGAAAAAATCGTTTCGCAGCTCAAACCCGTGTTCTTGCTCCTCTTGCTGGGATTTTTGATCTGTTTGCTCAAATCACCATCCTCCGAACTGTTTTGGGGAAATTACTCCTTGGTAAGTGACTCCTCCATTGGTCCAATTAGTTTTTGCTCTAGTGCCTTGTACTCCACGTATTTTTGCTGCCTTGGTGACCATGTTCTTGAGGTTTGCATGCTGATTTTAGCTGGTCCCAAGTAGTTTTCATGCGTAATATGGCCTCTAGGCACTTGTTGGAGTAGTTGCGATGAGTTTTGTTGAGCCTTGTTCACTTTCCCATAGAATCACTAAAAATTTCAGAAATTTCCAGAGATAGAAAAGGGAAAAGTTGAGGATGTTCTTAAGAGGCTCGTCAAGCCATGACCCCAGGGATGATGGGAGTGAGAAGAAGCCCAAGTATCTGGTCCCTCGAGTCACAGAAGTTTGAGCGTGCGAGTGGCCAAGCGATGTGTTCTTACGTGCCGCTGGAATTTATGAGGACATTTATCACTTGGTGGATAACGCGGGCCTTACCGCCTTCGTTGAAGATAAGTGTCCGCAATACCTTCTCCTCACTAATATCTTCGTACAAAGCTTTAACTTCCATCCGAGGAAGAATCCTCCTATGGTTGAGTTCAAACTTTATGATATCCCCCAACGCATGTCACTCTAGGATTTTTGCAATGTTTGCAAATTACCTTACGTTGGGGATATTCATGAACCTTGTCCACGGGACTTGGAAGCTTTCATCGGTACTATTGTTGTAGCAGAGGAGAGAGGAGTGTCTTCTGCAAGAGCTGCTAGCATTCATTTTCCCATGCTTTGGTACTTCTCATTATATGTGGGAAAATGTTTGGTTGGCCGTGGGAAAGCTGGGTCACTTAGTTCCCCACATCTTGCGGTCTTGCGCGAAGCCCTTTATAACGTTAAAACTTATAGCTTGGGCGCTATAGTAGCTCAACACTTGAACCTGAACCGTTCTAAAGGTGTTGTCTATGGAGGTATCTATGCTACCCGTCTTGCCAGACACTTTGAGATACCTATTAGACTGGACGAGGAAGAAGAGATTCTTCTTCCCGAGAGATATCTAGATTACGATAGCATGGTTCGCCATGACTTTCTAGATAGAGATATAAATAGAAGGATGATTTATAACCTGGTATTTAGTCAGGGTACTCGTGAGACTATTACTTTGCCTGCTCCTTCTTTGTTCAATCTACATGCAGGCAGGTACACTATTATGCCCTTGGACATCTACGCATATTGGGGCTTAGCCCAACCACAGGTGCCCGTGCCCGAGCCACCAGTCGAGTGCCAGACGCCGGTTTATCAGTGGAGCCAGAGGAGCTCACACAGCAGTGGCATCCTCAGTCCACTCCGGAGTATCCCGGAGATGGTTATTTCCCTCCTTGGGAGTTGACCAACTTAGGCCAAAATCCTAAGCTTGGGGGAGTACGTGTTCTCACCGAGTTTACATTCTTGCTTATGCTTTCACTTTGTTAGCCGGTGTTCACACCATGCCACTGTATCATCCATGCTAGTTTATTTTCTTTTTCTAGTTTTCTTTTTGTGTGTCTGTCTAGTTTGAGAAAAACCCAAAAAGATTTTATTTTTCTTCTTTTGTTTGTTGGGAGCTTTCCCGTGTAGATAGTTTTCTTTTTCTTTGGGTCAAGGTAGAAGATATTGGTTACAATGTTTAGTGGCTCTTGCATGCATACCTGTTTAGTTTCAAATAGACATATTACTTTGTCTTCTCCTTTGTGTTTCCCTATAGATTCCAGCATTAGTTCAATGCACGAGCACACTTATTATTGCCCACATCGTTCGGTCGTGCAAGTGAAAGGCAATAATGATGATATATGATGAAGTGACTGAGTCTGGAAAAGCCGGTATGAACTCAATCTATTTTGTTTTTGTAAATATGACTAGCTCATCATGCCAGATTCAGCTTTGTTGTGAGAGAAACATGTTTGCAATGACAACTTAGAGATCATAGTTGCTTATGCCATGCTTACTTAGCTAGGAGCTTATAATGGTTTGTCTTGGATGCCCATATGAATGTTGAGATGACTATGATGTAGTATGATAGGATGGTATCCTCCTTTGAATGATTCAAGTGGCTTGACTTGGCGCATGTTCACGCATGTATTTGAAACAAAATCAACATAGCCTCTATGATGTTCATGTTCATGGTGATTTATGTCCTACTCATGCTTGCACTCAATGTTAGTTAATCTCAATGCATTTTGATGACTGTTGTCGCTCTCTAGTTGGTCGCTTCCTAGTCTTTTGCTAGCCTTCACTTGTACTAAGTGGGAATACTGCTTCTACATCCACCTCCATAAACCCAAAGTTGTGCCATATGAGTCCACCATACCTACCTATGTGCCGTATCTACCTGCCGTTCCAAGTAAATTTGCATGTGGCACTCTCTAAACCTTCAAGAAATAATCTGTTTTGCATGCCCGAACCGCTCATGTGGTGACAGAGGGCTATTGGTATCTTCCATGCTAGGCGTGTTATCCTCGATATGTGTTTATTCACTATCATTCACCAGAAAGGGACCGGTAATTGCAATTCCCAGTTCCATGCTCAAATCGAAAAGATAATTGCAAACAAAACTCCCCCAGGATTGATGTTGGTATGGACAGTAGCCGAGGATTCGGCTAGCCGTGGAGTGTGATTGATTGGTGGTGGGGGAGTCAAAACTTTACTTTTCTGTTTGGGAACCGCCTATAGCATGTGTAGCATGGAAGATGTTGAGAACTCTTAGTCATTGCATTGACAATGAAAGCATGCCACCCAAAATTATTATCTCTGTTTTCAAAGCTTCAGCTCTAGCACCTCTGCAAATCAATGCTTCCCTCTGCGAAGGGCCTGTCTATTTATGTTCCTGTTGAGTCATCCTCCTCTTACAAAAGCACCAATTAGAGAGCACCTCTGTCATTTTTATTCTTTGCTTTTAAGTGTGTTGAGTATGACTGTGACTGGATCTTCATTGCCTTGAGTTACAATGTTTAGTCAGCCCTTGGTCTTTGAAGGTGCTCTGCATTTATGTTTTGCGGTCTCAGAAAGAGCTAGCGAGATACCATCTATTCGTACTGCTCCATGTTGTTTTGATTGAAGTGTTGACATTTGAGGCTTATTATTATTCGCTCGCTAGTTGATTATGCCATTGATATGAGTTTACCGTGAGACCTAGATGTCATTTGCTTATGTGGTTTGCTTGTGATCATTCTGAAATTCTGGTTGTGAGTTAGACATAGTTGCAACAACAAGATCAAACAGAGTTCGTCAAAGTTTTTATTTTGTCTCTTTCAGTTTGTTAACTGAATTTCTTGAGGACAAGCAAGGCTTTAAGCTTGGGGGAGTTGATACGTCTCTGTCGTATCTACTTTTCCGAACTCTTTTGCCCTTGTTTTGGACTCTAACTTGCATGATTTGAATGGAACTAACCCGGACTAACGCTGTTTTCAGCAGAATTACCATGGTGTTGTTTTCGTGCAGAAGTAAAAGTTCTTGGAATGTCTTGAAAATTTACGGATAATTTTTCTGGAATTAAGGAAAAATACCTGCGCAAAGATCCACCGGAGAAGGTGGGCTAGTGGGCCACAAGCCCCTGGGCCACGGCCACCCCCCCAGGCTGCGCCGTGAGGGCTTGTGGGGCCCACGTGGCACCACCGCCTCCAAAATCAGCTCTATTTATTCCGTCTCGCCCGAAAAAATCAGAGAGAAGGCTTCATCGCGTTTTACGATATGGAGGCCCTGCCACCTCCTGTTCTTCATGTGGAGGGCAAATCTGGAGTCCGTTCCGAGCTCCGAAGAGGGGACATCGTCGCCATCGTCATCATCACCCTTTCTCCACCGACAATTCCATGATGCTCTTCACCGTTCGTGAGTAATCTCATCGTAGGCTTGCTGGACGGTGATGAGTTGGATGAGATCTATCATGTATTCCAGTTAGTTATGACGTGGATTGATCCCTAGTATCCACTATGTTCTAAGATTGATGTTGCTACTACTTTGCCATGCTTAATGCTTGTCACTAGGGCCCGAGTGCCATAATTTCAAATCTGAACCTATTATGTTGTGGCCAATATATGTTTGTTTTAGATCCTATCTTGCAAGTTGTAGTCACCTACTATGTCTTATGACCCGGCAACCCTGGAGTGACAATAGCCGGAACCACTCCCGGAGATGACCATAGTATGAGCAGTTCATGTATTAACCAAGTGTTAATGCATTTGTCCGGTTATTTATTAAAAGGAGAACCTTAATATCCCGTAGTATCCATTAGGACCCCGCTGCCACGGGAGGAATGGAGAATAGATGGCATGCAAGTTCTTTTCCCTAAGCACGTATGACTACATACGGAATACATGCCTACATTAGATTGACGAACGGGAGCTAGTTACTTATCTCTGTGTGTTATAGCTGTTACATGATGAATCACATACAGCATACTCATCCATCACCGATCCACTACCTATGAGTCTTTTACTACTGGTCCTTGCTATGTTACTTTGCTGCTACTGCTATCACTACTATTGTTACTTGCTGCTGCTGTCACTACTGTTGTTCCTTGCTGCTGCTGTCACTACTTCTGTTACTTGCTACTTTGTTGTTACTTGTTGCAAGACTTTTCTGGAGCCGTTGCCAGGGAAGAATAGTTCCCCGTCCACGTGCTATTTACTCGCGCCATTGATACAACAGTTAGGAATATTATGCCGTCAACAGATCTTTTTCTGACACCGTTGTTATCATACCACTTTGCTACTCATACTTTGCTTGCACACACTAATCTTTTAGGTGTGGTTGAAATTGACAAACTCAGCTGCTAATACTTGAGAATATTCTTAAGCTTCCCATTGTGTCGAATCAATAAATTTGGGTTGAATACTCTACCCTCGAAAACTGTTGTGATCCCCTACACTTGTGGGTTATCAGCATATAATGGAATTTCTCATGAATTGTGGAGAGCATCATGAAATTGGTGAGGAAGGATGGTTGGTGATGATGACGGCGTTGATTTCCCCTCTCTGGAGCCCCAATCAGACTCCAGATTTTCCCTCCCAAGGAAGAACAGGAGGTGGCGGCGGCTCCATATCGTAAAACGTGATGAACTCTTATCTCTGATTTTTTTTCTCCCCGAATAGGAATATATAGGAGTGGAAACGAGGTCGGAGGAGCAACAGGGGCCCCACAAGCCAGGGGGCGCCCTAGGGGGGCGCCCTGTAGGCTTGTGGCCAGGTGGTGGCCCCTCTCTGGTTGATTCTTTCGCCAATATTTTTTATTAATTCCAATACTATTCTCCGTAAATTCTTAGGTCAATCCGAGAACTTTTATTTCTGCACAAAAATAACACCAAAGAAATTCTGCTGAAAACTGCGTCAGTGCGGGTTAGTTCCATTCAGACCATGGAAATTAGAGTCCAAAACAAGGGCAAAAGGGTTTGGAAAAGTAGATACGTTGGAGACGTATCAACTCCCCCAAGCTTAAACCTTTGCTTGTCCTCGAGCAATTCAGTTGATAAACTGAAAGTGATAAACAAAAACTTTTACAAACTCTGTTTGATCTTGTTGTTGTAAATATGTCTAACTTAGGTTCAGATCTTCCGCTAAGATTATAGACTAACCACATTCACAATAATATTTAGGTCTCATATTTACTTATATCAATGGCATAATCAACTAGCGAGCAATAATAATAAGTCTCGGATGAAAATAATTTTCTCAAAACAATCATAATAGAATATGATAAACTGATATCTCGCTAGCCCTTTCTGAGACAGCAAAATATAAATGCAGAGCACCTCCGAAGAACAAGGACTAACTAGACATTGTAATTCATGGTAAAAGAGATCCATTCATACTCATACTCAATATCAATTAATAACAAAGCATACAAATGACGGAGGTGCTCTCTAACTGGTGCCTTTTTACAAGAAGAGGATGACTCGGTAGTAAATTAAAATAGATAGGCCCTTCACAGAGGGAAGCATTGATTTACAGAGGTGCCAGAGCTCGAGCTTTTAAAACAGGGATGAATCAAGATTTTGAGTGGTATGCTTTCATTGTCAACATAACAACTAAGAGATCTCAATATCTTCCATGCTAGATACATTATAGGCAGTTCCCAAATAGAATAGTAAAGTTTTTCCTCCCCCTCCACCAATCGATCACATTCCACGGTGGGCCGAATCCACGGGTACCATCCATACAAACAACAATCCTGGGGGAGTTTTTTTTTATTATACTTTGATTTGAGTTTTGAGCATGGAACTGGGCATCCCGATTACCAACCACTTTCTCGTGAATGATAGTGAATCAACACATATCTTAAGAATAACCCACCTAGCATGGAAGATACTGATAGCCCCTAGTCACTACATGAGCGATTCGGGCATACAAAATAAAACATTTATTTGATGGTTTAGAGTATGGCACATGCAAATTTACTTGGGACGGCAGGTAAATACCGCATATAGGTAGGTATGGTGGACTCATATGGAACAATTTTGGGTTTATGGAAATGGATGCAAATGCAGTATTCCGGCTTCGTACAAGTGGAGCCTAGCAAGAGACTCGGAAGTGAACAACTAGAGAGTGACAATAGTCATAAACATGCTTTGAGATTAACCAACATTGAATGCAAGCATGAGTAGGATATAAATCACCATGAACATAAACATCATGCAGGCTATGTTGGTTTTGTTTCAACTACATGCGTGAAGATCTGCCAAGTCATGCCACTCGAATCATTTGGAGGAGGATACCATTCTTTCATCACAACCATTTTAATGTGCATGTTGGCACTCAAGACAAACCATTATTCACTCATAGCTAATTAAACATGGCATAAGTAACTATAATCTCTAATTATCATTGCAAACATGTTCAATTCATAACGAGTTGAATCCAGAACGACGAGCTAATCATATTTACAAAAACAAGATAGGTCGAGTTCATACCAGCATTTCTCCACCTCCGTCAATTCATCATATATCGTCATTATTGCCTTTCACTTGCACGACCGAATGGTTTGACTACTAATAATAAGAGTGCACGTGCATTGGACTAAGCTAGAATCTGCAAGCAATAACTCAAAGGAGAAGACAAGGTAGTATGGTCTCTCTGATACATAAACGATAATGAATATGACATCCACTCAGCATGTCATTGTGGTCTTCTCCTTTTGACCCAAAGAAGAAATAAAAACTATTTACACGGGAAAGCCCCCAACAAGCAAAAGAAGAACGAAAAAAAAAAATTCGGTTTTGTTTTAACATTACAATTAAACAAACTAGAAGGTAAAGCTAGAACTATTTTTTTTAATTTCTCAATGTTAATGAAACACACAAGAAGCAAACAAAAAGAAGAAATAAACTACCATGGATGGTACAATGAAAAAGTATGAACACCGACAACTGTAATGAGTGTGTGAGCATGAATGTAATGTCGGTGAGAAATACGTACTCCCCCAAGATTAGGCTTTTGGCCTAAGTTGGTCTAAGGCCATGGCTGGAAATAGCCCTCTCCTGGATACTCCGTAGGATACTGCGGGTTCGACTGGTTTGCGAGCTCCTGTGGATCCCACTAAAACTGGAGCTTGGTATGGATCAAGGGATGGTGCAGGCTCAAGAGCTGGGGGTTGCGGCAGACCGCAATATTTGTAAATTTCTTCACACATAATAGTGTACCTTCCTGAATGGATATCGAACAAATAAGAAGCACGCAAAGTAATAATCTCATAGGTACCCTGATTAATACTAAGTTGTAAAGCAGCCTCTTATTATTGTCTTTCTTAATAAAATCATGTGCTACCATACTATCATAATCCAAATATCTTGTAGGAAGTAGCATTTCCTCTTCCTTGTCAAGGCTAATAGGTATCTCAAAGTGTTTGGCTAAACTAGATGCATAGATACCTCCGAATATAGGGCAGTTTGAACGATTTAAGTTCAACCGTTGAGCCACTATAGCACCCAGACTAAAAGTTCTATCAGTAAGTAAAGCGTGGCACAGAATAGTGAGGTCAGGAGCACTGAGGCTTCCACTCTCGCCGCGACTAACTAGACATCTCCATGCAAATAATGACTAATAACGTAGAACAGGAAAATGTATGTTGGCCGCTCTTACCTTTGACACCCCTCTTTCTTCCCCTACAGTGATTGCGGGAATAAAATCCTCCATGTCTCTAGGACGTGGTTCACTGATGCTGCCCTCAAAAGGTATTTTGCAAACATTGCAAAAATCATAAAGTGACATTTCCTTAGGCACATCATATAAATGAAATTCTACCATGGGAGGATTCTTCCTAGGATAAAATTGAAAAATTTGCATGAAAGTATTAGTAAGTAGGATATACTGGTCACATTTATCGTTGAGGAAGTCGGTGATGCCTGCATTTTCTGCTAGGTAGTAGAAATCTTCATAAATTTCGGTCGTCCTCAAGAATCTCTCACTTGGCCATTCACATGGTCGTACTTCCGTGGTGCGAGGCATATTGTATCTAGGCTTCTCACTTGCATTTTCTTTAAAACCCCGGCTTGAAGAGCCTCTCAACAATCTCCTCATCTTTTTCTTTCTTTGAAAAATAACTCTGAACTTTTTAGTGACTCCAAATAAGGGTGAACAAAGCTCAAACAAAACTTGTAGCAACTACTCCCACAAGTGTCTAGAAGCTATATCATGCATCCAAATTACTTGAGACCCTACAAATTTGACATGCAAGATCAAGAACAGGGTCACCAAAGCAGCAAAAATGTACAACATATAAAGCTCTAGAACAAAAAATAATTGGACCATTAGAAGAGTTACATACCGATGAACAATCCCCTAAAATAGTTTTGCAAGTGGAGCTTTGAGCAAGGAGATCAAAAATGGCAACAAGATGAGCTAAAACACGGGTTTGAGCAATGGTGGGATTTTCTCTGGAGGAAGGAGTGGATGGGTACTGGAATAAGTGAAGGGGCCCCACATGGGACCCACAAGCAAGGGGCACGCCTAGGGGGTGGTTGCGCCCAGCAGGCTTGTGGCCCACTGGTGCAGCCCCCTGATGTGTTCTTAGTACCAAAAATTCTTAAATAATCAAGAAAAAATCACACTAAATTTTCAGGGTGTTCTGAGAACTTATATTTTCAGGTCATTTTCTGTTGCACAGATACAATGGAAAATAGACAAATAATAACATTTTTACTAAATTGAAACTAAGGGACAAATAATAAAAGTTGGGTACACAAGGTTGTGCTTTCTAAATTCATCCATCTCTTGCATGTCAAAAAGAATCCATCAATAAGGTTGATCAAGTCTTATTGACAAACTTTTTTCGAATGACATGGAACCAGGGAAGTTTCGAATAATACTAGGTTACCTCAATGGGGATATGCATGTCCCCAACAATAAGTATATCATATCTCTTTTTTACAGTAGGAAGAAGAATTCAATGTCTCCGATAGTGAAAGTTGGAATTTTTTCAATGGAGTTGATACTATGAACTTGAGATTATTTATTCTGAAAGTGTGTTGTATGCTCATTACCATTAACATGAAAAGTGACATTGCCTTTGTTGCAGTCAATAACAGCCCGTGCAGTATTCAGAAAGGGTCTACCAAGGATGATCGACAAATTGTCGTCCTCGGGAATATCAGGAATAACAAAGTTTGTTAGGGTAGTAACGTTTGCAACCACAACAGGCACATCCTCACAAATACCGATAGGTAAAGAAGATGATTTATCAGCCATTTGAAGAGAGATTCCAGTAGGTGTCAACTTATTAAAGTCAAGTCTACGATATAAAGAGAACAACATAACACTAACACTAGGTCCGAGGTCATGTAAAGCAGTTTTAACATAATTTCCTTTAATAGAGCATGGTATAGTAGGTACACCGGGATCTCCTAGTTTCTTTTTTTTCCATCCTTAAAAGTATAATTAGCAAGCATGGTGGAAATCTCAGCTTTCGGTATCTTTCCTTTATTTTCAACAATATCTTTCATGTACTTAGCATAAGGAGACATTTTCAGAATATCAGTTAAACGCATTCGTAAAAAGACAGGTCTTAGCATTTCAGCAAAGCGCTTAAAATCCTCATCATCCGTATTCTTGGATGATTTAGGAGGAAAGGGCATGGGTTTCTGAACCCATGGTTCTCTTTCCCTACCATGCTTCCTAGCAATAAAATATCTTTTATCATATCTTTTATTCCTAGGTTGTGGGTTATCAAGATCAACAACAGGTTCAATCTCCACATCATTGTCATTACTAGGTTGAGGATCGTCATGAACATCATCATTAATATTATCACTAGGTTGATGTTCATTACCAAATTGTGTCTCAGCATCAGAAATAGAGATATCATTTGGGTTTTCATGCAACTCTACAACAGGATCAAAGAGCCCACCAAAAAGAGGCCAAAGATGCCCACCAAAAAAAAAGAGGCCAAAGAGCCCACCAAAAAAAAGTGAGAGAAAAAGAGAGAAGGGACAATGCTACCACCTTTCCACACTTGTGCATATTAAGCACCATGATCTTCATGATTGAGAGTCTCTCGTTTTGTCACCACCATATAGCTAGTGAGAAATTTTCGTTATATAACTTGGCTTGTATATTCCTATGATGGACTTCCTCAAAATTGCCTTAGGTCTTCGTGAGCAAGCAAGTTGGATGCACACGCATTAGTTTTCTTTAAGAGCTTTCACATACTCCTGGCTCTAGTGCATCATTTGTATGGCAATCCCTAGTCATTCACGTTGATATCTATTGATCAGCATCTCCATAGCTCATTGATATGCCTAGTCAATGTGACCATCTTCTCCTTGTTTGCGTTGCAACCTCCACCACACTCCACACCACTTATAGTGCTAAAACCATGGCTCATGCTCATGTATTGCGTGAGAGTCAAAAAAGTTTGAGAAACTAAAGGTGTGAATACAATTACTTGGCCAATATCGGGGTTGTGCATGATTTAAATTTGTTGTGCAAGGATGATAGAGCATAGCCAGAATATACGATTTTCTAGGGATAACTTTCTTTTGGCCTTGTTATTTTGAAAGTTCATGATTACCTTGCTAGTTTGCTTGAAGTATTATTGTCTCCAAATCAATAGCAAACTATTGTTTTCAATCTAACGGATCTGAATATTCATGTCACGTGAGAGAAGTTACAAAGGACAACTATGCTAGGTAGCATGCGACATCAAAAATTCATTCTTTATCATTTCCCTACTCGAGGACAAGCAGGAGTTAAGTTTGGGGATGCCTGATACGTCTCCAACGTATCTATAAATTTTTATGGTTCCATGCTATTATCTTGTCAACTTTGGATGTTTTATATGCATGAATATGCTATTTTATATCTTTTTTGGGACTAACCTATTAACTCAGTGCCAAGTTCCAGTTTCAGTTTTTTCTGTGTTTTTACCCTTTTTCAGATGGAGTCCAAATGGAATGAAACTTTACAATGATTTTTTTGGACCAAAAGAGACCCCCGAAGCTTTGGAAGAAGGCCAGAAGAGCCACGAGGGAGTCACAAGCCCTGACGCCGCCACCACCCCCTAGGTGGCGCAGGGCAGGCTTGTGACCTCCTCGTGGGCCCAACCGACGTAATTCCACCGCCATAAATTCCTATAAATTCAGGAACCCCCCAAAAAGAAACCTAGATCGGGAGTTCCGCCACCGCAAGCCTCTGTAGCCACAAAAAACCAATATGGAGCCCGTTCCGGCACCTTGCCGGAGGGGGAATTCATCTCCGGTGGCCATCTTCATCATCCCGGCGATCTCCATGACGAGGAGGGAGTAGTTCTCCCTCGGGGCTGAGGGTATGTACCAATAGCTATGTGTTTGATCTCTCTCTCTCTCTCGTGTTCTTGAGATGTATTGATCTCGATGTACCATGGGCTTTGCTACTATAGTTGGATGTTATGATGTTCTTCCCCCTCTCCTTCTTGTAATGAATTGAGTTTCCCCTTTGGAGTTATCTTGTCGGATTGAGTGTTTGAGAACACTTGATGTATGTCTTGCACGTGCCTATCTCCTGTAATCAACTTGCGGGTTTGTGACAATTGGGAACCTATGCATATGGGTTGGCACACGTGGATTCATGTGAGTACTCGATGTATGTTTTGGTGATCAACTTGCGGGTTCGTGACATTAGGAACCTATGCATAGCGGTTGGCACACGTTTTGACTCTCCGGTAGAAACTTTGGGGCACTCTTTGAAGTTCCATGTATTGGTTGAATAGATGATTCTGAGATTATGTGATGCATATCGTATAATCATGCCCACGGATACTTGAGGTGACAATGGAGTATCTAGGTGACATTAGGGTCTTGGTTGATATGTATCTTAAGATGTTATTCTAGTATGAACTCTTGAATAGATCGATCAGAAAGAATAACTTTGTGGTGGTTTCGTACCCGACAATAATCTCTTCGTTTGTTCCCCGCTATTAGTGACTTTGGAGTGACTCTTTGTTGCATGTTGAGGGCTAGTTATATGATCCAATTAAGTTATCATTGTTGAGAGAACTTCACTAGTGAAAGTATGAACCCTAGGCCTTGTTTCCACGCATTTCAATACCGTTCGTGCTCACTTTTGTTACTTGTTACCTTTCTGTTTTTGTAATTCCAGATTACAAAAACCTATATCTACCATCCATATTGCACTTGTTTCACCATCTCTTCGCCGAACTAGTGCACCTATATAACTTACCATTGTATTGGGTGTGTTGGGGACACAAGAGACTCTTTGTTATTTGGTTGCAGGGTTACTTGAGAGAGACCATCTTCATACTACACCTCCCGCAGATTGATAAACCTTAGGTCACCCACTTGAGGGAAAATTGCTACTGTCCTACAAACCTCTACGCTTGGAGGCCCAACAACGTCTACAAGGAGAAGGTTGCGTAGTAGACATCAAGCTCTTTTCTGGCGCCGTTGCCGGGGAGGTTAGCGCTTGAAGGTATATCTTTAGATCTTGCATTTGAATCTTTTTGTTTCTTTTTGTTTCGCTAGAAAACTACAAAAAATGGAATTGAGGATGCCTCATATGCTCCACCTTTTCAATGTCTTTAGTGAGCATGATGGGAAGGAAAATTGTGCTCAAGTGCTGAAAGAAGAATTACATAGAATGCTTGGCATAGAATATGTGAATCATGAGCATGATTGCAATATTCTTAGCATGAATTCTTTGAATACCCATGATGCTAATGATATGCAAAGCCACAAGCTTGGGGATGCTATATTTGATAAAGAGGATCTTTTTAGTTCTTCCACTTTGAATGATCAAAATCATTTTGATGAAAGCATGCCCCCTATCTATGATGATTATTGTGAGGATACTTATGCTTTGAAGAAGAGGGATGATAAAACTTTTCATACTCTCGAAAAACCCTTTGCTAAACCTTGCTTTTTCATTGTGGACACAATTTGTAGTGCTCAAGTCTTTTACGATACTCCCACTACTATTCTTGAGAATATATTTCCTTATGTGGAGAGTAGTAAAATTTATATGCTTGTAGATCATGAAAAGAATGTTTTAGGTGCTGGTTATATTGTTGAATTCATTCATGATGCTACTGAAAATTACTATGAGAGAGGATCATATGCTTCTACTTATTGCAATAGTATCAAGCTTCCTCTCCATATGTTGAAATTTTTGAAGCTATGCTTGTTTTGCCTTCCTATGCTAGTTCATTCTTGCTCCAGTGAATTATTGGATCACAAAATCCGTATGCATAGGAAGTGGGTTAGACTTAAATGTGCTATCCATTTTCTCCATGATGCTCTCCTTGTGTTTCAATCCTTAACTTTTATGTGAGCATCATTGAAATCAATGCCTAGCTAAGGGCGTTAAACGATAACGCTTGTTGGGAGGCAACCCAATGAATAATTTTTTCTTTTCTTTTTTGCTTCCTGTTTTTTTTCTTCACACCATCATAATTCTGTTATGATTGTGTCTTTTGTGTTTCTTTTTGTGTTTGTGCCAAGCAAAACCGTTATGATTAGTCTTGGTGATGATTGTTTGCTCTTGTTGGAAAAAGACAGAAACTTTCTGCTCACGAAAAGAATTTTCATTTTTTTTATGTAAGAGATTTGGAGTTGATTCTTTTTTATGCTTATTGATACGCAAATTCTTCAGAATGTCGTAAGTTTTCAGAATTCTTGAAATACTAGAAGTATACGAAATATACAGATTGCTACAAACTGGTCTGCTGTTAACAGATTCTGTTTTTGTTGTGTTGGTTGCTTATTTTGATTAAACTATGGATAGTATCGGGGGGTATTAGCCATGGAAGATTGAAAATAAAGTAACCCAACATCAGAATAAGTAGAATTTAAGTTTTCTACAGTACCTAAGGAAGTGGTGGTTTGCTTTCTCATACTAATGTTATCACGAGTTTCTGTTTAAGTTTCGTGCTGTGAAGTTTTCAAGTTTTGGGTGAAGTTCTTATGGACAAAGATATAAAGAGTGGCAAGAGCTCAAGCTTGGGGATGCCCAAGGAACCCCAATAGATTCAAGGATGCCGTAAAAGCCTAAGCTTGGGAATGCCCCGGGTAGGCATCCCCTCTTTCGTCTTCGATCCATCGGTAACGTTACTTGGGGCTATATTTTTATTCACCACATGTTATGTGTTTTTGCTTGGAGCGTCTTGTATAGTAGGAGTATATTTTTTTTTGTGTCACAATCATCCTTTCTGCACACCTAGTGAGAGACATGCACTCGCCGTGATTTTGTCGAGCTTCACTTATATCCTTTGGTAGACAATTCAGCTCACATGTGCTTCACTTATATCTTTTGAGCTAGATACTTTTGCTCTATGTGCTTCACTTATATATTTTAGAGCGCAGCGGTGCGTGGCTTGGTAGTTGATCTATGCTTTGAAATTAGTCTCAAAAGGGGTAGTTATCCAAAGGGATACGAAAACTTCCACCTTCATGTACATTGAATAGTTAGAGAAGTTTGATTCATCTCAATTAGTTTTGAGTTGTGGTTTTGGTAATATTGAAGTCATGCTAGTAAGGTGTTGTGGATATAGAAATACTTGTGTGTAAGTTGGTAATTCCCATAACATGCACGTATGGTGAACCGCTATGTGATGAAGTCTGAACATGATTAGTCCTTTGATTGTCATCCTTTGCGTGGCGGTCGGGACCGTGCGATGGTTTATACCTACCAACCCTTCCCCTAGGAGTATGCGTTGAATGCTTTGTTCGATTACTAATAAACATTTTGCAACAAGTATATGAGTTCTTCATGACTAATGTTGAGTCCATGGTTTAGATGCACTTTCACCTTCCACCATAACTATCTTCTTAGTGTCATGCAACTTTCGCCGGTGCAGAAAACCCACCATTAGCCTCCCTCAAAACAGCCACCATACCTACCTATTATGGCTTTTTCAAAGTCATTCCGAGATATATTGCCATGAAACTACCACCATGACATGTGACACCACGTCTACATTGCCATTGCATGATCGTAAGATAGCTAGCATGATGTTTCCATTAATGTCTATGCCATGCTAGATCATTGTCACAGTACACTACCGAAGGCATTCCATATAGAGTCATCGTTGCTCTAAGTTTTGAGTTGAAAGTGTGATGACCATCATTAATGGAGCATTGTCCCATGTGAGGAAAAAAAAAAGAGGCCAAAGATACCCACCAAAAAAAGAGGCCAAAGAGCCCACCAAAAAATGAAAGAAAAAGAGAGAAGGGACAATGCTACCACCTTTCCACACTTGTGCATATTAAGCACCATGATCTTCATGATTGAGAGTCTCTCGTTTTGTCACCTCCATATAGCTAGTGGGAATTTTTCATTATATAACTTGGCTTGTATATTCCTATGATGGACTTCCTCAAAATTGCCTTAGGTCTTTGTGAGCAAGCAAGTTGGATGCGCACCCACTAGTTTTCTTTAAGAGCTTTCACATACTCCTAGCTCTAGTGCATCATTTGTATGGCAATCCCTACTCATTCATCTTGATATCTATTGATGAGCATCTCCATAGCTCATTGATATGCCTAGTCAATGTGACCATCTTCTCCTTGTTTGCCTTGCAACCTCCACCACACTCCACACCACTTATAGTGCTAAAACCATGGCTCACGCTCATGTATTGCGTGAGAGTCGAAAAAGTTTGAGAAACTAAAGGTGTGAAAACAATTACTTGGCCAATACCGGGGTTGTGCATGATTTAAATTTGTTGTGCAAGGATGATAGAGCATAGCCAGACTATATGATTTTGTAGGGATAACTTTCTTTTGGCCTTGTTATTTTGAAAGTTCATGATTACCTTGCTAGTTTGCTTGAAGTATTATTGTCTCCACATCAATAGCAATCTATTGTTTTGAATCTAACGGATCTGAATATTCATGTCACGTGAGAGAAGTTACAAAGGACAACTATGCTAGGTAGCATGCAACATCAAAAATTCATTCTTTATCACTTCCCTACTCGAGGACGAGCATGACTTAAGCTTGGGGATGCTTGATACATCTCCAACGTATCTATAACTTTTTATGGTTCCATGCTATTATCTTGTGAACTTTGGATGTTTTATATGCATGAATATGCTATTTTATATCTTTTTTGGGACTAACCTATTAACTCAGTGCCAAGTTCTAGTTTCTGTTTCTTCTGTGTTTTTCACCCTTTTTCAGACGGAGTCCAAATGGAATGAAACTTTACGATGATTTTTTGGACCAAAATAGACCCCCGAAGCTTTGGAAGGAGGCCAGAAGAGCCACGAGGGAGTCACAAGCCCAGACGCCGCCACCACCCCCCTAGGTGGCGCAGGGCAAGCTTGTGACCTCCTCGTGGGCCCAACCGACGTAATTACACCACCATAAATACCTATAAATTCAGAAACCCCCAAAAAGAAACCTAGATCGGGAGTTCCGCCGCCGCAAGCCTCTGTAGCCACCAAAAACCATTCTGGAGCCTGTTCCGGCACCCTGCCGGAGGAGGAATTCATCTCCGGTGGCCATTTTCATGATCCCGGCGATCTCCATGACAAGGAGCGAGTAGTTCTCCCTCGGGGCTGAGGGTATGTACCAGTAGCTATGTGTTTGATCTCTCTCTCTCTCTCGTGTTCTAGAGATGTCTTGATCTCGATGTACCATGGGCTTTGCTACTATAGTTGGATATTATTATGTTCTTCCCCCTCTCCTTCTTGTAATGAATTGAGTTTCCCCTTTGGAGTTATCTTATCGGATTGAGTCTTTGAGAACACATGATGTATGTCTTGCACGTGTCTATCTGCTGTGATCAACTTGCGGGTTTGTGGCAATTGAGAACCTATGCATATGGGTTGGCATACGTGGATTCATGTGAGTACTCGATGTATGTTTTGGTGATCAACTTGCGGGTTCGTGACATTAGGAACCTATGCATAGGGGTTGGCACACGTTTTGATTCTCCAGTAGAAACTTTGGGGCACACTTGAAGTTCTATGCGTTGGTTGAATAGATGATTCCGAGATTATGTGATGCATATCGTATAATCATGCCCACGGATACTTGAGGTGACAATGGAGTGTCTAGGTGACATTAGGGTCTTGGTTGATATGTATCTTGAGGTGTTATTCTAGTACGAACTCTTGAATAGATCGATCAGAAAGAATAACTTTGTGGTGGTTTCGTACCCGACAATAATCTCTTCGTTTGTTCCCCGCTATTAGTGACTTTGGAGTGATTCTTTGTTGCATGTTGAGGGCTAGTTATATGATCCAATTATGTTATCATTATTTAGAGAACTTCACTAGTGAAAGTATGAACCCTAGGCCTTGTTTCCACGCATTGCAATACCGTTCGTGCTCACTTTTGTTACTTGTTACCTTGCTGTTTTTGTAATTTCAGATTACAAAAACCTATATCTACCATCCATATTGCACTTGTTTCACCATCTCTTCGCCAAACTAGTGCACCTATACAACTTACCATTGTATTGGGTGTGTTGGGGACACAAGAGACTCTTTGTTATTTGGTTGCAAAGTTGCTTGAGAGAGACCATCTTCATCCTACGCCTCCCGCGGATTGATAAACCTTAGGTCACCCACTTGAAGGAAAATTTCTACTGTCCTACAAACCTCTGCGCTAGGAGGCCCAACAACGTCTACAAGGAGAAGGTTGTGTAGTAGACATCACCAATCATCTCATTGAGCAAATCATTTTGTGCTTTAAGTACCTATTCTACTTGAGTAGTTACGATGGAAGCATGTTTACTAATAAGCCTAAGGTCATTAATTGTTCTACTCATATAATCACCCAAGCGATCAAGCATGTAAGCATTATGTTTCAATTGTCTACTAACATAAGCATTGAAATTTTCTTGTTTAACAACAAAGTTATCAAATTCATCCAAGCATTGGCTAGCAGACTTATTATAAGGGATATCACCCCACAAATAGAATTTACCTCTACTACCTTCGTCGGGTTATCAACACCATGTATTTCTTCAATAGGTGGTAGATTATTAATATCTTTAGCTTTAGTACCTTTTTCTTTCATAGATTTCTTTGCATCTTGCATATCTTCAGGACTGAGGAATAGAACACCTCTTTTCTTCAGAGTTGGTTTTGGATGGGGTTCGAGAATAGTTTAATCATTACCATTGCTCAATATATTATTCAATAGTAGATCAGCTTGTTCAACAGTTCGTTCCTTGAAAACACAACCAACACAACTATCTAGGTGGTCCCTAGAAGCATTGGTTAGTCTATTATAAAAGATATCAAGTATTTCATTTTTATTGAGAGGGTGATCAAGCAAAGCATTAAGTAACTGGAGGAGCCTCCCCCAAGCTTGTGGGAGACTCTCTTCTTCAATCTGCACAAAGTTAAACATTTTCTGCAAGGCAGCTTGTTTCTTATGGGAAGGAAACTATTTTTAGAGAAGTAGAATATCATATCCTGGGGACTAGCACACAACCAGGAGCAAGAGAATTAAACCATATCTTACCATCACCCTTTAATGAGAAAGGAAACAGCTTAAGAATATAGTAATAACGATTTTTTTCTCATGAGTAAATAGGGTGGCTATATCATTCAATTTAGTAAGATGTGCCAAAACAGTTTCAAATTCATAACCATGGAAAGGATCTACCAAAGTAATTAACTCAGCATCGATAGAGAATTCATAATCCTTATTAGTGACACAAATAGGTGAAGTAGCAAACTTGGGATCATATTGCATTCTAGCATTCAAAGATTTTTCCTTCCACTTGCATAGCAATTTCTTAAGATCATCTCTATCCTTACAACCAAGAAAGTCCCTAGCTAGTTCCCCTTCCACAACATAACCCTTAGGTATATTAGGCAATTCATTTCTAGGAGACCTAGTTCTAGCAGGTGCATCTTAGTGTTCAGTTTCAATAATTTCATCAGATTCAGAAATATCACCAGTTTCAGCATTCACTCTAGCAATTTGTTCATAAAGAAATTCACCAAGTGGCATAATAGTATCAGGCAAAGTATGATCATAACCATCATGCATAGAAGAAGTGGCATCATCAATTACTTGCGACATATTAGATTCACTAGAATGTGGTGGTGTCGCAAATTTACTCATAACAGACGGTGAATCAAGTGCAGAGCTAGATGGCAGTTCCTTACATGTCCTCGTAGTTGAGGGATATATCTTGGTTTTAGCATCTTTCAGATTCTTCAGAATGATCAACAGATATAAATTACAAGTGACTCAGAGAATAGAGCTATGCTCCTCGGCAACGGCGCTAGAAAAAGGTCTTGATAACCCACAAGTATAGGGGATCGCAACAGTTTTCGAGGGTAGAGTATTCAACCCAAATTTATTGATTTGACTCAATAGGAGCCAAAGAATAATCTCGAGTATTAGCGGCTGAGTTGTCAATTCAACCACACCTGAAAGACATAATATATGTAGAAAAGTATTTAGTAGCAAAGTAGTATGGAAGTAACAATAACGATGGAAAACGTGACACTAGCATTTTTTGTAGTGATTATAACAATAACAATGGAAAAGTAACTTAGTAAAGATCAATATGTGGAACGCTCGTAGGCAACGGATCAGTGATGGATAATTATGTCGGATGGCATTCATCATGCAACAGTCATAACATAGGGTGATACAGAACTAGCTCCAATTCATCAATGTAATGTAGGCATGTATTCCCTATATAGTCATATGTGCTTATTGAAAAGAACTTGCATGGCATCTTTTGTCCTACCCTCCCGTGGTAGCGGGGTCCTAATGGAAACTAAGGGATATTAAGGTCTTCTTTTAATAGAGAACCGGACCAAAGCATTAGCACTTAGTGAATACATGAACACCTAAAAATACGGTAATCACCAGAAAGAATCCGAGTTATTATAACCCTGGGGGATGCGGATCGTAGCTCGTAATAGGTGTCTACAACTTGCAAGTAAGGATCAAGAACACATATATATTCATGAAAACATAATAGGTTCAGATCTGAAATCATGGCACACGGGCCCTGGTGACAAATATGAAGCATAGCAAAGTCATAGCAACATCAATCTCAGAACATAGTGGATACTAGGGGTCAAACCCTGGCAAAACTAACTCAATTACATGATAGATCTCATCCAACCCATCACCGTCTAGAAAGCATGCGATTGAATTACTCACGAACGGCTGAGAGCATGATGAAATTGGTGATGAAGGATGGTTGGTGATGACAACGGCGTCGATTTCCTCTCTCCGGAGCCCAAATCAGACTCCAGATCTGCCCTCCCGAGGAAGAACATGAGGTGGTGGCGGCTCCATATCATAAAACACGATGAACTCTTCTCTCTATTTTTTCTCCCCGAATAGGAATATATAGGAGTGGAAACGAGGTCGGAGGAGCAACAGGGGCCCCACAAGCCAGTGGGCGCGCCCTAGGGAGGCGCCCTGCAGGCTTGTGGCCATGAGGTGGCCCCTCTCCGGTTGATTCTTTCGCCAATATTTTTTATTAATTCCAAAAATATTCTCCGTAAAAAATTTAGGTCAATCCGAGAACTTTTATTTCTGCACAAAAATAACACCAAACCAATTCTGCTGAAAACAACATCAGTCCGGGTTAGTACCATTCAAATCATGCAAATTAGAGTCCAAAACAAGGGCAAAAGAGTTTGGAAAAGTAGATACGTTGGAGACCTATCAATAAGCTCTCAGCTTCCTAAGCACTGGGGCATCCTCATCTTCCTCTACAACAAAATATTTGGATGCAGAGCCTTTGTTCTTTTCAGCTGCAAGAATATCCTTTGTAGTCCTCTTGGGAGCTACAAACTGCTTAGCCTTAGGTGCTGAGGGCTTGAGGGCAGTCTTCTTAGGCATAGCATCAGCCATAAGCTTTTTCTTCTTGGGAGGAGGAACCTTAGCTGGAATTTCTTCCTCCTTATCATCAGCAGCTTCTACTGGATCTTCATACATTGAGGTTGGCCTCCCAACAGTATCGACAATCATCTTCCTAGCTCTTTTTTGACCTGGCTTCTTTGCAAGCCTAGATTGTGGAGCTCTAGTGTCAGCAGATCGGGCATACTCCTTCCTCATAGTCTTCCCGATTGTGGTCTTCTCCTTCTGCTTCTGGGGAGCAGATTCCCAAGGGATGTAGTCAACATCTTCTTCATCAGAATTTATCTTCCTTCTCGACCTGGTAGCTGCCTTGGGCAAGCCATGGGAGCTAGGAGTACCTGGGTCAGAAGGTGTCCTCTCAGTACTAGTGCCTAACTCCATTTCATAATTAGACTCAATGAAGTTGTTTTAACTATGCTTTCAACCTATAATACTCAAAAGACAAGCACACAAGCACACAAGCAGACAAGTAGACCCTGTGAAAAGATATAGAAGAGCTGGAATGGATGAGCATCACAAAATTGCAGAAGTTTTGTCACATTTTAACTCTGAAAAAGTTAAATTTAACATTCAACAAAAGAGGACTTCAGTTCCAGTGAGTCAGAAATTTTGGTGCCACCGAGACAATTGCTCCTATTAATAGAAACTTGCCACCCTTTTCGGTTTCACAGAAAAGGAGAACTCGGTTCCACCGAGAACATTCTCAGTAATCCTAAAACCAAAAACCAAAATCTTGAAGACCGACTTTTATGAATTGGTGACGCTGAGATTCAATTTTGCGGACAGTTAACCCTAAAATTTTCTTTGCTCGCTAAACTATGGGAGTTCTCTTCTCGGTCGAATTAGTAGCAGTTGGCAGATTTGTGAGTGCCAATTTGCACAAGAATTAGATTTAGAAGAGCGCAAAAGGATCGGATTTGTGCCCTAACTTGGTGAGGATCTGCTATGGCGGCGATGGCGGTGAAGATTCCATCGGCGGCGAGAACTCCGGTGGTGAGGGTGCACGGGAGGATCAAGAAGAACTCCACTGGGCTAGGGCGTGGCAGCGAGGAGGTGCGGCAGACAACATTTGAAGAAGAGTTTCAACCATCGGGTTCCGTTGGGTATATATATCTCCTGGGTGTCGGTGACACCGAGATTAAATTTTCTGTGCCACCGAGTTCCTTAAGTATTAGCTGGCAGAGAAACTCGTTGAAGCCAAAAAGAATGATTCGGTGGTACCGAGATGAGAAAACCTAATCAACCCTAGACCTCGGTGGGACCGATATTTTGAGGTTGGTCACATCGAGATGCACTTTGCAAGGTTTTGGAATTCAGCCCTTGTCGAGATGGATCTCCGAGTGCTTCTCACACAGAGTGTACCTAAAGTGCTTGCTCAAATTTTGTGATGAAGCATGAATAGAATTTAAGACGAGAAAGGATAGATAGCTAGAGAAAGGTACTTAGGCATTCTTGTATATCCAATTGTCCAAAGAAATAGAAATCCAAATAACAATAATTGGATATCCTCGAATGAGCAAATATGCATACCAACATGTTCATGCAATAAGATGTCAAATAAAACATGGTGAACATGCACAAACATTCTAGAATCTATCAAGCACTTTGGCGATGACGAAGTCATCTATATATGAGTATACTGACTTAGGGGCCAAGTAACAATACTTGATCATAGGTCATACCCATCAATTAAGCAAAAGTGGGGTTACCACTTTTACATAAAGAATTAAAGTGTTCACATTATTTAGGAGACGCTTATACTCAAGTCTTAGAGCAAATCTCCCCCAAGATGTGACATCCCCCCTAAGAGGGATAAACTAACCTTGGGTTTTGTCGTAGAAGACTTCAAGTAGGTGTAGTACTGGTTGATGCTCATTGTTGATGAAGATCATCTTGAGTTGGGAGCAATCCTTGTTGTTTCTTACTATTCTCACCTACATGGGTTAGTCCCAAAGCAAAAGGATCAAATGCAAGGATATCTATGGACATAGAGTGAAATACATGGGAGGTGATGTCCAAAGATGCATTAATTACCTTTTCCCTTGCTGACCTTTCAGGAAATGTGTGACTCCTTGAACTAATGCATATGGTTGGAGTTGATTGCATATAGTTCTTGCCAAAATGAATAAGAGTGAATTTCATTGGCAGAGTCACCCCTCAAGAACTTTCTAGTTCTTCCTCTTGGGAACCCACATCACCTTGATGGGGATCCTTGGAGTTGTGGTAGCACTACATGAGGTAGTAAAACTAGTGTCCTTGGATCCCACTCGACCTTGGCTTGGGGTTCTACCTCAAATAAGTCTAACTCCTCTTGAAGCTTTCGCTTGCCCTTGTGGTCTTGTGGTGGAAGGTCATCTTGAGAGATTGTTCCCTCTGGAGGAGTACGATCATACTTCTCCTCTTGAGGAACAAACTTGGGAATGGGATATGGACCTTATTCCCAAACATCTCCGTTGACATTGAAGTAGCCAACTGCTATCCCACAGTCAACAGCGCCAGAAATTGGCACGTTGACAGAGGCTGGGCTTGCGTTGGTTTTTCCCTTGAAGAGGAAAGGGTGATGTAGCACAGGAGCAGTAAGTATTTCCCTCAGTTTGAGAACCAAGGTATCAATCCAGAAGGAGGGTCTTGTCAAGTCCAGAGTACCTGCGCAAACACAAAAAAGCTTGCACCCAACGCTTCAAAGGTGTTGTCAATCCCTTCAAGATTGTTTGCAAAGTGAGATCTGAATGCGGAAAGTGCAACGAAGTAAAAAGTGTAAGGCTGAAAATATGGTGTGGAGTAGACCCTGGGGGCCATAGTGTTCACTAGAGGCTTCTCTCAAAATAGAAAGTGTTACGGTGGGTGAACAAATTACTGCCAAGCAATTGATAGAACCGCGCAAAGTCATGACGATATCTAAGGCAATGATCATACATATAGGCATCACGTCCGAGACAAGTAGACCGATACTTTCTGCATCGACTACTATTACTCCACACATCGACTGCTATCCAGCATGCATCTAGTGTATTGAGTTCATGACGAACAGAGTAACGCTTTAAGCAAGATGACATGATGTAGAGGGATAATCTCAAACCAATGATGAAAACCCCATCTTTTTACGCTTGATGGCAACAGCACGATGCGTGCCTCGCTACCCCTTATGTCACTGGGTGAGGTCACCGCACAGTATGAACCCAAAACCAAGCACTTCTACCATTGCAAGAATCATAGATCTAGTTGGCCAAACAAAACCCACAACTCGAAGAGAAATACAAGGATATGAAATCATGCATAAGAGAGATCAGAAGAAACTCAAATAAGATTCATATATAATCTGATCATAAATCCACAATTCATCGGATCTCAACAAACACACCGCAAAAGAAGATTACATCGGATAGATCTCCATGAAGATCATGGAGAACTTTGTATTGAAGATCCAAGAGAGAGAAGAAGCCATCTAGTTACTAACTATGGACCCGTAGGTCTATGGTGAACTACTCACGCATCATCGGAGAGGTCATGGTGTTTATGGAGAAGCCCTCCGTGTCCGAATCCCCCTCCGGCAGGACACCAAAACGTGCCCCAGATGAAATCTTGCGGAGACAGAAGATTGTGGCGGCGAAAAAGTACTTTCGATGATCTCTTGATTTTTTCTGGAATTTATGGGAATATATAGGCGAAAGACCTAGGGCAAAGGGCGTCCAGGGGGCCCACAAGCCTGGATGGCGCGGCCTCCCCCCTGGCCGTGGGGTGGGGGCTTGTGGGGGCCCTGGGGCTCCCCTGCGTTGGCTCCCAAGCTTCCCGATCTTCTTCCATTCCAGAAAAAATCTTTTTGGGGATTTTCTTCCGTTTGAACTCCATTTCAAAGGTGTCAAAAACATGGAAAAAACAGGAGCTGGCACTTGGCACCGAGTTAATAAGTTAGTCCCAAAAAATATGTAAAAGGCATGCAAAACATCCAAAGTTTGACAAGATAATAGCATGAAACCATCAAAAATTATAGATACGTTGGAGACGTATCACCAACACCTTGTTTCTTCCGATGTCCTCCTTGATTGCGCAGAATTTCCTCGAATTGCTTATTTCTGGAAAGACTCTTGAAGACACCTCTCTCTATAATCCCTTTCAATAAAAAAAATTCTAGCTCAAGTGTAACTTGGCTAGGAGAATCATTAGTGGAATCATGAGAGCTACTAGCAACAACATCATTCGATCTAGCTTTAGCATTGTTGTTACTAGATGATGAAACTTTCTTGCCTTTGTTACTAGTGTTCTTAGGTTTAACTTGTGGAACAAAAGTAGACAAAAGTAATCGTTTGACTAGATAAGAAGAACTCTTCTATCTAAGATCATCATTGATTTCTTTTAGAAACTCATGCTATTTCTCTAAATTTACCTTCTCGAAGCGTAGCATCTCATGAGTTCTTGCAAGCTCTCTATGATCTTCTAGATTAGTTTCATGAGATAACTTAAGAGTGTTTAATTATTTAGTTAGTCATTCAATCTCTCTCTTATCATCATCATTCGATTTCTCTAGACTAGCATGAATATTTTCAAGTTCATTTTCAACATGATCACTAGTCTTATCAAAGAGGAGGTCATCTTCCCCATCAAGTCATCCTCATAACTACCAAAGTCAAAATACTCGGGGTGTGATACCTTGGGTCCTTTCACCATGAAGTAGTTTCCAATTCCTCCATCTTATGAATCAAATAAGTCATAGGAGTTGGAGGAAATGAGTGCAAGACCGGCAACACCTTTATCTTAACTATAGTCAAAGTTGCAGCGGTAGCTTCTCTTGGATTTGTTGTCACACTCGGAGACGGAAACACATTCACCAATGTGAGCTTGATGTCTTGTTCTTGAACTGCTCTTGGTGTACTTGTCCTTCTTCTCTGATTCCTTGGCTCTCCGGGAGTGTCTTTGTTCATAATGATCTTCTCTACTCCTTCTCTCTCTACGAGGAGACTCATCTTTTGAGCTTCGCATTCTAGGTGACTCTTCTCTTCATTTTTGGGGAGCCAAGCACTCATTGGAATAGTGTCCGGGCTTTCCTTAGTTGTAGGAGTTTCGGTGACGACTAGACAAACGCTTCTCATTATATCTAGAGATTGAGCTTCTCTCTTTGACTCTACTCTTGTAGAACTTGTTGAATTTTCTGACCATGAGGCTGATCTCTTCATTGGTAACAAGGTTGTCACTTGAAGTAGCAGGAGTATTACTTGAGGCTTTGTAAGCAATGCTTGACTTGTCGTGCAACTCATCTTTGACCTTGAGAGACATTTCATGAGAAACAATCCTTCCAATGACTTCAGTTGGCTTGAGATCCTTGTAGTTTGGCATCATTTGGATAAATGTGCACACGGTGTAGTATCTTCCATCCAAGTCTCTAAGTATCTTCTGGATGATGAATTTTTCACGCATATCTTCACTTCCTAAGCTCGCAATCTCATTTGTGATGAGAGCTAGCCTAGAATACATCTTAGAGGATCCTTCACCATCCTTCATCTTGACTTTATCAAGATGACTTTGAAACACATCCAACTTAGATTCCCTGACAAAATCAGTACCTTCGTGCATATCAAGCAAAGTATCCGAAATTTCCTTTGCATTCTCAAGGCGACTGATTTTGTTGAATTCTTTGGGACACAAGCAGTTGAATAGGATATCATAGGCTTGAGCATTTATTGCAAGATCTTCAACTCATCCTCTATCGCATCACGATCCGGTCCTTTTACTTCTCTGAAGAAATCACCTTGCACACCAACACAAACAACAGCCCAAACGGCATGAATATGACCAAGAATATGCATTTTTCATCTTACGCTTCCAACTAGCGAAATTAGTACCGTCGAAATATGGACCTCTACGGTGATAATTTCCCTCACTAGATGCCATACTCTCCTAGGTTGTGAGACCAATGCAATGGAGACCAAAGATCTGATACCACTTGTAGGATCAAAAGTATGTCTCGAGGGGGTGATTAGACTACTTGACAATATAAAAACTTAGCCTTTTCTCAATTTTAGTTGTTGGCCAGTCTTAGCAATTATGACTAGTCAAGTTCACCCTACATATGCACATCTAAGAGTATAGCAGCGGAAAGTAGGACATCCAAATGTAAAGTAGAAGGTAAGGTAGGGAGATCAAACGCAAAGGTTGACACGGCGATATTTGGCATGGTTCCGATAGGTGGCGCTCTCGTACGCCCACGTTAGTTTAGACTTCAACCCGCGAAGGGTAATGGTTGCAAGAGTCCACAAAGGGCTCCACCACAAGGGGTTCATGAAGAAGCGGCCTTGTCTATTCCACCACGACTTCCGTCCACACACGACTAGCCCCACTCACGGTAGATCTTCATGAAGTAGGCGATCGCCCTGCCCTTACAAACATCTTAGTTCAACTCCACAACATGAAGTAGGAGACTCCCAAGCGACACCTAACCAATCTAGGAGGCAGCACCCTCCAAAAGGTAATAGATGTGTTAGAATGATGAACTCGTTGCTCTTGTGCTTCTAAAGATAGTCTCTGAATCGCTCAATCACTCTCTCTCAGATTTGGCATGGGTAGGAGAGATTGATATTGTGCAAAGAAACTCGGGGATGCTAGAAATCAAGGTTCAAATGGTTGGAACTCAATCTCTTGATCTCAACACATGAGTAGGTGGCTCTCTCTCAGAAAAATGGATATGGCAAGTTTAACTGTGTTTTGAATGATTCCTCTACGAACAAGAGGTAGGTGGAGGGGTATATATAGGCATCCCCCAAAATCCAACCGTTACAACATTATTTCCCAACTCAGTGACACCGAAATGAATCTCAGTGGTGCCGAGTTGCACTAAATGTGGCAACTTTTGAATTCTCGGTGAGACCGATATAGGAATCTCAGTGGTACCGATACAATGACCTAAACCAGTTTACAAATCTCGGTGAGACCGATTTCAAACTCGCAAATTTCGATTCTTGAAATCCTCTCAATAGAAAGTTGGTCACTAAATCTCTATGGCACCAATGTGAAAGTTGGTGGTACAGAGATGGTAGGCTTTGGTATAGGATATGTCAAGGGTAAGGTAGGGATATCAAACGGAAAGGTTGACAGAATGAGTTTTGGCTTGGTTCCGATAGGCGGCACTATCGTACGTCCATATTAGTGGTGACTTCAACCCATGGAGGGTAAAGGCTGCGAGAGTCCACAGAGGGCTCCACCCACAAGGGGTCCACAAAGAAGTGGCCTTGTCTATTCCACCATGACTTCCGTCCACACAGGACTAGCCCCACTCACGGTAGATCTTCACGAAGTAGGCGATCTCCTTGCCCTTACAAACATCTTGGTTCAACTCCACAACACGAACTAGGAGACTCCCAAGTGACACCTAACCAATCTAGGAGGCAGCACCCTCCAAAAGGTAATGGATGCGATAGAATGATGAACTCGTTGCTCTTGTGCTTCTAAAGATAGTCTCCTAATCGCTCAATCACTCTCTCACACATTTGGCAGGGGTAGCAGAGATTGATATTGTGGAAAGCAACTTGGGGAGGCTAGAAATCAAGGTTCAAATGGTTGGAATGGAATCTCTTGATCTCAAGACCTGAGTAGGTGGCTCTCTCTCAGAAAAATGGATCTGGAGAGTGAAAGTGTGTTCTGAATGATTCCTCTACGAGCGAGAGGTAGGTGGAGGGGTATATATAGGCATCCCCCAAAATCCAGCAGTTACAACATTATTTCCCAACTCGGTGGTACCGAGTTGCACTAAATGTGGCAACTTTTGAATTCTTGGTGAGACAAATATAGGACTCTCGGTGGTACTGATACGATAACCAAGACCAGTTTCCAAATCTCGGTGAGGCTCATTTCAAACTCGAAAAGTCCAATTCTTGAAATCCTCTCAAAAGAAAGTTGGTCACTGAATCTCGGTAGCACCAATGTGAAAGTTGGAGGTATGGGGATGGTAGGGTTTTCTATAGGATTTGTCAAGTGTAAAATTGGTAGGGCCGAATGTAAATAGTTGGTGGCACCGGTTTTGCTAATATGGGTTTGGACAAAGATATTTTGTGGTAGAATGCCTGAGTATTTTTCGTGGCTACCTCTAAGAACTTGAGAAACCAATTCATCATAATACCTCACCCCCTTTTCATAGTATTAGCTTTCCTATGGACTCAAAGTGATTTCTCACAAATGTAAAATGTAGAGTCTTCTTGCTTTAAGCTTGAGCCAATCCTATTCCTTTCTTTGCAACAAGGGGCATCTCCTCACAATCCTATAGCCAAGGCATCTTTGAACTTTTCTGAAATATACTTGGATAAGATCATTAGTCCAATGATGCATATGTTGTGATTAATTACCAAAACCACCTTAGGGAGCAATTGTGCTTTCACCTTCCCTCTCTTTTAACCATGGTAGCACCTTTCCTTTCCCCTCTCCTTTCATTCTTCTCATTCAACTGCCCCAAACTGTACCAAAACACCTTCTGCATACTAATGCATATTTTCAAACCTAAAGATGGCATTCTCATGTGGAAAATATGAGCAAATCGTCTAAACCTAGATTTTGGCAACAATAGTGCCTTTGAACTGCAAGTAGCCATTAGATTTATTGAGGTGCAAATTGCTAGGCATCTCCTCCTTACAAACCTAAGGCCACTAGACATGGTTTCACTCCAAGTGGCCTACAGTAAAAAAAGCTTTGGCTAGCCCCCAAGTTTTCTGCTGCAAACATAACCTTAGTGAAAATAACCTAGTCTGCTCCATAAGAAACCAAAATTCAAGAGTGCTCTCCTGCATGTGTGCCTCACACGCTGGACAACTTTCCCCGACCAAAAAGTCACCTTGCACACGCCTTGGCGTGGTGACCACGCTGTTGACCTACAACAACTACACTTTGTCGCTTGCCCATGTCATGTAGCTTGCGTCCAACTCTGACAGAGCACCCCAGCGCGACAGGCATCTTCCCTTTAATTTCCACGCCCCTTCCTGATGCTTGCAAGCCTCCAAATAATCCCTGACGCGCGTGCTCGCCACGCCCAGAGCATCCGAGGCAGGCTTGATCTCATTTCATCGCCCCCTCTTGCCTTATATCCCCCCAGCACCCTAGACCCCTCGTACACCCCTCTCCCCTCTGTCAACCTCCCGGACCTCCCCATAGCTCCTCCCACGCCCTAAATCCACACCATTGGTCGAAGCCCTTCCGCCGGCTACAGCTCAAATTCGAGCTCCCGAGCGACTCCCTCCTCCTCTAAGATGCACGAGGGCCCTCCCTGCTGTAACGCCCAAGATGCGGTCCTATCCTTGTTTTGGTGTGAGGGCCTCGACAGGGATAGAAACGCATCTCGTCGTTTCGCAAGAATGGATATCGTTACAAGTACATGTACTCAAAAGATGAGTATATGGAATTGGCTTACACTCGCCACAACCTACGTCAGAGTCACATCAGTACAATACATACAATCATCAAGATGAAGCGCAAGGTCCGACTATAGGCGAAAACAAACGATAAAAGAACGACATCCATCCTTGCTATCCCAGGCTACCGGCCTGGAACCCATCCTAGATCGACGAAGAATAAGAAGAAGAAACTCCAAATGAACAATCATCGCGCTCACGTCTAAGTAACCCTTTACCTATACCTGCAACTGGTGTTGTAGTAATCTATGAGCCACAGAGGACTCGGCAATCTCATTTCCAAAGGTATCAAGACTAACAAACCTTAATGTGTGAGGTATGGTTAAGTGGCGAGGCTGCAGCAAGTGGATAAGCATATATTTAAGGTGGCTAACTTACGAGTACAAGAACAAGAGGGGGATGATCTACGCACAGCGGCCGTGAACTACGGATGATCAAATGAATGATCCTGAGCACCTACTTACGTCAGACATAACCACACCGTGTCCTCAATCAGAGAAGGAGCTCATGAAAGAGACAGTCACGGTTATGCACTCAATTCGCATATTTTAATTGAGCTTACTTCAAGTTATCTAGAACCGGATGTTAAACAAAGTTTCCACGTTGCCACATAACTGCGGGCACGGCTTTCCGAAAGATTTAACCCTACAGGGATGCTCCAACTAGTCCATCACAAACTACCACACGATGTGACAGAATGACCTCAATCAGGGATAACCCGATCTCCTCGGGTTCCTATTGGAAAAGCTCAACCTCGAGATAACCCAAAGCATCCTCGGAATCCCTCGCATAAGACACTCGAGAAAGGTAAAAGAAGTCCAGAAAGGTCGCCCAGCGTGTCGACGATCCCGATAGGAGCCTTGTATCTCGTTCTCAGGACATGACGGATAAGCACGACATACGGTGGCCTGATAGACATCGCCCGAGTTGCCCCGGGTTAGCCCCACAAACGGCTTTGTTTTGGACCGGCACCATCAGCACTAGCCCTCCCTGTATTATGTTGAATTACTATCAAGTTCATGACGCCCTATGTTTTTAAGGCTTAACAGAATTATTATGTTGGGCAAATAAAGTACCAATGTTGGGCCTTGCCAGACGAGCTTTATCCCAAAACGAAAAATCTAGGGGGTCCCCATAACAACCCCAAGCCTGTTAGGAGAGCTCATTTATGGAACATAACACCGGTAGCCCAAACTAAGGCGGCAAAGGTGGAACAAAACACCAGGCTAGAAAGGCCGAGGCTTCCACCTTTTACCAAGTATATAGGTGCATTAAATTAAATAGCAATTAATATGGTGATGTAACAAGGAACCCATGTTAGCACATGGAAGCAACGGCACCTGCAACTAGCAACGCTATCAAAAGGCTGAGCAAGCGGTAACACAACCAAACAAGGTTTGCTAGGTAGTGGAAATATTAGAGAGTTTTCATGGAAATGTTGGGAGGCTCATCTTGCCTGTGATCCATCTTGGAAGAAGAACGACTTCGTGAAGCAGACGAACCGACGTAGTCAAACGGATCCTCACATTCCGACACGCTTGCGGAACTCCATCGAGACAAAGCAAACTGAAACAATAATCAACACACGATATTCACCACGGCACATGCACGGTATGATGCATAACCTAATATGATGCATCTCCATTTCAATTATGCAAGGCATGGCATGACAATTCACAATAATCAAACACTACACATTAAGTGAAGATCAATACGCAACGAGTTGCATATTGACGAAACTCCACATTTGAATTACTTAGTTCACTCTCATTTAGGTACACGTCAATATTAAATGATGTTAAACATGGCGAAAGGTGAAGCACAATTAAACTACCTATCTAGGTATATAAAATGAGGTCAGAAACAACTTATAGCATCTCCGAAATGACCCCATATGTTAATTTTGAAATCTGTCCAGATCTGAGCTAACATGTTTTAATGTTTGTTAAACATCAGAATAAAGAGGTTCACGTGATTCTACGCGTCATTCTAATCGATTACATATAGAGATCATTGCAAACGGAGCTACAGTTCAAAAGATATGATCACCGCAACATATGATGTGATGAATGCAATATGAATGCCACAAGCACTCCAAACCACAAAGGCAGCAAGATATAACGAAAATACACGATATTCTAACCAATTTTCATATATCACATGTTCAAAACGGAGCAACGATTCAACAATTACAAGCAAAACAACAAATAGCTACAATCTGCCAAAAACAGCAACATGGCATTTTTTACACCCCAAAACAACAAGCTACATAAATCTAAAATGCACAATCAAGACATGAGGCAGTAGTGGTCAAGATGCACAACCACACCCTACTAAATACAACTAGCATGGAATCATGGATCACTAGGAAAAGAACTCACAAATTGACAAGTAGCACATAGTTTCAGACTTAGTGAAAATACAGTTTTGACAGTACAGTTTTCATCCAGAAGGCATATTGGCAGGAGTAATACTATATGCTACAGGGCATAGAATGGCATGAAAATTTACAGCATGCTAGAGAATCTTAAGAACTACAAATAAGTCCATTGAACCAACCCCAAAGGAGATGTGGATCACTAGAAAATCTCGTGGCAAGACAGCAACAAAATATTACAGAATTCAGACTTAGAAATATTTCAGCATCTCAAATCAGCACTATTTTCTAGCATGTTGGCAACAAGAAAAGAACACCTATACATGGATTTCTATAGCAACCAAAATTACCACGAGCTAACATACATGTCCAAGGGCATATCTCATGTTCAAAACTAATTCATACCATGCACGGAATAATTCACACCAAATAAACAAGAGGCCAACATGGCAAAATATCATGCACGCTAACTTTCTCAAAAGATAAAACTAATTGCACAGCTAAATTCCACAAATTTTTCTACCCCGAAAATATATATAATATGTGGGATCTTTAATGAAACTAGTGCCACCACATATATGCGAGAATATGACATAAACTAGACATAGCAAACTATTTATGCCACCTAGGTAAGAATAGCAATGTAACTATTTTTACCATGCATGAAAATGCGTTGCAATCAACATGAAAATTTTACATGCGGGGTTTGATTAATTCGGATGCATGCCTAAATATCTACGAAATAATACCTCTTAACATAACAACATGCAAATCTATGCAAACAGCAGGTTAAAGAGCTTTAATTATGCATGCAAGTTGGAAATTATTAATCTACGCAAAAATCTACACGATTTACATATATAACATGTCTCGATTCGATGCACGGTTTAAAAGTTACGGGCATTTTAATATACGCATGTTTTTCTGAAAAATACTAAATTCGCAGGTCAAATGAAATACTACGAGCCGAATATGGTGAAACTGGGTTACACGGAGCGGGCACACGATAGCTATAATGCGCCGGGGACGGGGGATAGAGGCTCGGGTGCTCACCTCGGCCTCTTGGGCCGATTCCAGAGAGGAGGTTGGGCCGCCTCGCCTGGTAGAGGAGGCTGGTGGCTTGGCCGGCCACGGAGCGGAGGGACGCCGTGGCCCACATGCCGCGCGAGGCCACAAGCGGGAGGCTTTGTTCTCCCCCGACTCGACGCAGCAACCAACGCAGGAGGTCGGCAGCACGACGGGGCGCACGATTGGAGGCGGATCCGGTGGGGGTTGGCCGGGGCGACGGGCTTTGGCGTGGTCCGGCTGCCGGAGGGGCGGGGCCAAGGGCGCCCGGCCATGGCGCAGGAAAAGCTCCGTCCCGGGAGACTGGGCGCGATGGCGAGGTTAGCCGCAGCTGTCGGGACCCCGATCCTAAGCCATAGGAATCCAGCCTGTAACACATCGCATCCCTTTGCGATCTCACGCACGGTTAACCCCACGGCTGCCACCTTACTTTAGCCGGGACCGTTTGCGCCTGTTGACTCACGTATGCAATTGTGTCGCTAGCATTCCAATGTCAAAGAACCCGGGTCAACATAACTAGTCATAAACTCAAGTGGCTCAGCTGTACAGAGACAAGCATACATAACCCAGCAAAGCAAGTGTCGGTCATCAGCGAGTGTAGACGAGTCGTAGCAAGCTACAAGGACTCCATTACACCGTGTGACATTTCCCCGTAGGGACAGACACAACAACTAAGAAGGATACATGTTGGTCAACCAATGTGTCCGGAGCAGTAGCGAACTACTGAGGCTCTGTGGAAACACAAAGGGGAATTTCTCTGTGTAGAGAGCTACTAAGGGCATACGACGAGGTGTCGAATCCCATACATATCACAGTACATCACACGTATGCATGACATACTGAATATGCATAGATACAACAATGGCATCACAACATAACCATACAACATCACAACATTTATTTACAAGACTCGGAAGAGTCTTGCATAATAAGTTCATACAGGTAGGGGTCACATGACCCGACACTCAAGTCATACAAGCAGAGTCATACAAACCAAGTGGAAGCATTAAAGTTGTCAGAGTATAGATAGTTGAAAGGAAAAGGCATAAAGCCCGACTATCTACAGATCCCTTCTGAAAAGTGGCCAGGTCATAGCTGGGACACCAGCTACTCGTCATCATCGAGGTCTAGGTAGAACCCACTTGTTGGCTCGTCGGTATCTTCTGCAACATTTATTAAACAAACATGAGTACAAAGGTACCCAACAAGACTTTAGAACAGATCTATCTACTCATGCACATATATCAACAAAGGGGGTTGTGGGGTTTCATGCAGCAAGCCAGCTTTGACTCTTGGCTAGACTAAACTACAATATTAAATAGTTTTAAACAACTTTGATAAGTCGTACACGAGTCCACTACCGCCACAACAATACACTATCATGGATTCCTTTCCGTCACCCTACGGAAATGCCATACATGATACTCACACTTATCTTGATACTTTTATGAGTAGCCATTAAAGTTATATATGAACAACATATGTCTCCAAGTAGTCCATATCCGTGGACACGGCTATTCGAATAGATCAGAACCCTGAAGGGGTGTACTTTTTCACACACGATCTCACAACTTATCGCCATGTGCACGTGATGCACCTCGGCAACCTTCAAGCGGAAGCCCAGCGAGGGAGTCGGCCACGACGATTAACCACGCTAATACCTAGTCCATGTTTATCGCCTATTTCAGGGTGAACAAGCACGGAAGTCCGGACGAGGTTTCTGCTACGGCCCCAAACGATGTGCGCAGGGTTCCCAAGCGCACCATCCGGGTGCCATTTGGTACACCGTGCCACTGCCTACCACATCATAGCCTACCTCTAAGGTCCGCACTATGCACGGCCTCTAGCATGACTATAAACACCAGAAACTTCTTGCAACTCGTGGACCGAGTACTAGGCGATTAATAAACCGAGAGGGGTCGAGTTACCGGAACCCAATGTGTGGTAGTATCTAGTCTTGGATTTCATACACGGAACTCAGTTCCTAAGGACAGTTCCAATTAAACAACCCGCCATGTACTCCTACATAGCCTTTCATCGGTACCTTTACCAAATTAGGTTCCACACTTATTCTTTGTCACTAGAACACCTTCATCCATTCCTGTTCATCACCTAGATGAAACAGACCTGACACAACTCTAGGCATAGCAAGCATAGGAGGATAAGACACATCATGGCTCAAGCAACTACCAGGTATGCTAGGTTGCAAGGTTTGGCTATTTACTGTGACAATGATAGGTCATGCAAAGGAATAGGTTCAGCTACCGAAGTAAAGCATTTGAAATATTTTGTCGTAATGCAATAATTGAGAGCACGAGCGGAACATGGGATTATATCGGGATGATCAAAAGGGTGCTTGCCATGTTGCTCAGCAGAAGGATTAAATCCGTCAGTGAGATATTCGGACGTATCCGGAAGGGCAGAGCCTACCGAAATAATGACGACAATCAATATCATTCAAATGCAACAATATGATGCATGATCATGGCCTGAAATGAAATGTAGCTTGGTTTGAGGTGACTAACAGAACCTTAGTATGAATCTGATTTGAATTCAAAATTCAAATATTATTTGAAAGAATATATTTATCAAATTCATTTAATTGATTTGACCTGATGTTGTTTCATAACTTTGTTTGCCATGCATGAAAATAGCACCATTGTGTTCATTGAATTTTTCTGATCATTTTACATATATTATTTGTCACATTTGGATTTATATTTAACTTTTTATGAATTTCCAAAGTTTCAGCATTTTCTGGAATTATTTTAATCATGGAATTGGATTTAATGCGCCACGCTGATGTCATTAGTGTCAACAGGGGTTGGGCTGGTGAAACTGACCAGTAGGGCCCACTGGTCAGTGGCTCAGGGGCTAATCTCGCGCTGACCAGAGGTTAAGTGGGGTTTGACCCACCCTGGGGCTCACTGCCAGTGGCTCTAGGGGGGTGGTTAGGCTCTAATGAGCTATCCACGTCGGCCCCCACCGGAGCTTCGCCGACGGCGACCAAACCCGTGGCGGATCCTCGCCGGAGTTGCCCTAAAACTTGCTATGGGCCTCCGATCGGAGTGTCGAGAGCACTGGCATGAAGCCAAGGCTCGGCCTCATCTAACAGGGGCTGCGAGAGGAGCTAGGGGTGGCCGGAGAGCACCGGCGACGAGCCATGGTGGCGGTCGGAGATCGGGTTCGACGGCCATGGATCTAGAGTGCAGGAGAGAGAGGGGCAGATGGGGGGAAACACTTCGGACCTCACGGTGATGACGATGAGAGGCTGAGGCTGCTCGGGGAGGCGCTGAATCCAGTGAATCGATGATGACTTGTCGGCGGCCAAAGGTGGAAGACGATAGTGTTGAGGGTGATGCAGGGCTCGGGGGCTCGTTTCCTTTGGCGTGCATGACGTACTCGATGAGGCGGAGCGGTTGAGGCACTCGAGGAGGCTTGTCGTGGCCGGAGACGACGGCGAGCTCGAGCTCGAGCTCGCCTCTAATGGTGGCCAAGCGAAGGGGGCAGGAGAGCGAATGGGGAGAGGGAGAGGATTGGAACGGGCTCAGGAGGGATATCTCCTCGCGGCCAGTGTGACAGGGTGGCCAGGCAGGCACCGAGGTGCGTGGCCGCGCCAGAGGAAGCGGCGGCCACCTCGTGCTGCCGACTGGCGAGGGGAAGAGGACAGAGAGGAGATGGGCTGGGCCAAGGAGAGCGACATGTAAGGATTTTTCCATTTTTTTCATTTCTATTTCTGTTAAATCATTTTTGACATTTATTTGATTTTATTTTGTCTCTAAACTATTTCCATAAATAGTGAAAATAGTTGTGGGTGGTATTTGAATTATTTCCAAGCCCACATAAATATTTCAACATTTTATGATATTCTGAAATATTTAAAATCACATATTTGGGTGATTTCAGTGGCTTTTGTGATTTGAATAAAATGCCAAATGTATTTTTAAAAAGAAATCCACCCCTGAAATATTGTTTCCAATATTTATCAAAAAGGGTGGGCTTTTATGAATGCCATTTTGGATTCATTAAACTTTTGCTTCATTGGAATTGAGTTGAATATAGAAGTGCTAGGGTTTTTCTTTGATTTCAATTTTGACTTTTTAATGCAAGAATAAAACATGAGCACAATCTTGCTAATCATTAAAAGGAAGCTAGGGATGTGACACAAGCTCGAGGCAGGGCAGCCCCGTGGCCGGCGAGCTTGGTCCGACGGCGGAGATCGGTATCGGCAGCGGCGGCTGACGGTGGAAGGTACTCCGGCGAGCATGGAGGCTGCAGGGAAACTTGGATCGGGTTGCTCTGGGGTTGTCAGGACATGTCCGGGTTGGCTGCGGACATGTCGAGTAGGTGGGATTTGGGGCGATTTTGGGCATTTGGATGGAGATCCAATGGTCCAGATCTTATCGAGAGATGGATTTCGGGAGAGAGAGGAGGTTGAGCTAGCAGGTGTGGTTTTCTAGGGGGTGGATACAAATTGTATAGGGGGACACTAGCAAAGTGAGAGAGCTCTCTCCATGGGGTGGTTCTTATACAGGGTTTGGTCTAAGGTGGGATGGACCTTGTCCGTCCGATCGCGATCCGACGACCACGATTGGAGGAAGTGGCTAGATGGGTCTAATGGGTTGTGTAGTTGGGCTATGTAGGGATGAGAGGGAAATGCTGTGACCCGTGACACAGTTCTAAAACACCGTAAGTCCGACAATTAAACCGGCTGAAGTGTCGCCATATAATAAACAGTACGGTTATCAAACGAGCTCCGATTGCGATGAAAATTGGCAGGCGGCCTACTTACATTAAAATAAGACCGCATGCCAACTTTCAACCCAATCCAAGAATATTTTAAACACACTTTTAAAAATGAATATTTTAATGATGTCGCCGGCGCGTGCGTGTGTGGTTGGTCTCGAGACGGTCAGCGACAATAACAGAGAGAACTGGCAACTAATAACGGATGCAGGTTTTGAAAACTGTCGGCAACGGTGTGCCGATGCAATGCAGATGATGCAAATGATGCGATGATGAGTGCGACAAACAAATAATAACACAGCGACAACGGAATAAAAGGGGAATCTTCTCGAGCGACGGTCTCGGGCTATTACACCTTTGCCTGTGTTACTCCTCCCATGGTCTATGGAGGACCGGTCCATCCACTGCATATTATTAATCTAGGTCCTCCACCAAAGCTTTTTAAGAAAGATTTTGCTAACTAGGTTTTTCGTATCAATTATCATTTGAACCATAGCTCAACACGACTTTGGGGAATCATTGAGCAGGTATACTACCCACATGATCCATGTAATCTCACGCCAAGACAAGAGGCCGACAATCAGCTCAACCACTCTGCCTTGTTCATTCTTCAAGCAGATGTACCTATTGAAGACCTTCCTCACGTGCGTCCCTTCACTCAGCTCAAAGACTGTTCGGAGCACATCATCTCCATGTACAAGGGAAGCTCTAGCATTCAACGGTCCAACTATGAAGTGGTTCTTAATGAGGCCGATGAATTTGCCATAATACAGGATGAGGACCCTCGTGAACTATATCAAAGAGTTACAACTCTTGTTGTTGCCCTTCGGGATCATGGAAGCAAAGATGTGGATGACTCTTGGATTAAGAGTAAGTTTCTCAAGGCCATCATGCCTTTCAACATGTCCATGTCCTCTGTCATCCGTCAAAGGACGGACTTTCATTCCTTGTCCTCAAGTGATGTGTTGGATGATTTTATTGCCATGAACATTCTGAACAAGACCGCTGACAATGCTCTTGCACGAGTTCAAAGGTCAAGAAAAGACTCTCCCAACCTTTCTTTGAAGGCCAAGGCTGTTGTGGAGGAAGATTAGGAAGACGGAGAAGAAACTTGTCCTGAAGACACCAAGTATGCTTACCACAAGCACGTGGCTCTTGCATCAAGGCAGTTTTGGGGCAACAAGAAAAACTCAAGTCCCAACATATCCAAGAACAACTCAAATGGGTCCAGGAGGAAGCAACGCATGAGAACTTTCTACAATTGTGGAAATGTGAGCCACTTTGTGGAAGACTGTCCCTATGAGTAGAGGGAAGACAATGGTGCTAAGCTCATTCGCAAAGACAGGACCAAGTCTTTACCAAACAAGAACAACATCCCCAAGAAGATGCCCCCTAAGGTGTTGGTAGCTCAAGAAGAGTACCTCTTCGATGAGGATGATGACGATGAGACAGGTGGTGAAGCAATCGGAATGGCCACAGTGGACATTGCATCTTATTATCCAAGGAAGGTGTCTCTCTTCAAGAGCCACAACGAGAACCACATTGCCAAGTGCCCGATGGCCAAGGCATCCAACAAGGTAACATCTAACGCTCAAACTACCAACATCAAAGCTACCATTTCCTCTACCATGGATAGTGTAGATGAAATGGAAGAGGTAGAGGAGGAGGAAAACTCCTTTGGTAAATTCATGAGGAAACTCAAGTGTAAATCCAAGAAGCACTTAGTTTCTCTCTTGGGACAACTTGGTGAGGCTAATGACCTCATTGAATATCATGAAGAAACTATCTCTACATTCCATGGTCATAGTCGTGATTATGCCGATGAGACTGCAAATCTTTCTATTGCTATTGAAAAAGAGCAAGGACTTCGTTTGATTCTTGAGGAGTCACATAACAATGAGCTTGCTAAGTTAAAGAAAGATCTTGATCATGCTCTCGTTCTTACCCGTGTGCTTCAATCTGAAAAGAGTGCACTTGGGCTTGCTCATGTTAGACTCGAGAAAGATCTTGCAACACTTCACAAGGCTCACAAAGCCTTGAAGAGTGCTCGTGTCTCTTTAAAAGAGTCTCGTGCTCAACTCCAAGTAAAAATCACTAAGGAAATAGACACTTTCTCTTCATTTGTTTTAATAGATAATGTCCATGCTACTAATTCCTGTTGTGAGCATGTACATCTTGTGGAGGAGAACTCCAAATTAAACAACAGCTTGAGAAAGGCCTTGTGACATGCATCCAAGGTGAAAATAATCTTAGTGACCTTTTGAGCAGTCAAAAGGAAGTGGTTGCGAAGGAAGGAGTTGGGTTTGCACCCAAGTCCAAAAAGAAGAAGAAGAAGAAGAAGAAGACCAAGAAACCTCCCTAGATTATGGAAATATTTGTTAAAGCTGGGGAGCGTACTCATGGGTGCCATGAAGGGCAATATCCCTCCACCCAACACAGTCGACGAGTTTAACCCCTCTTATGTTTTGTGACGTGCTAGTAATGGGAATGTTTTTGATAAGTTTTTTTATTCTTATGATGAGTACATTAAATGGTCTATTTGGGATCCTAAGACCCTTGTTACTAACATAAGAGGACCCATTAAATAATGGGTATCCAAATCCAAGCATTGATCTTATGGAGGAGTTTGCTTACGATGGGGTGTTATGGTTTCTTGATAGTGGAGCAACAAATCATATGATCGGAAGCAAGGACTTGGTGGTGGACGTTCATCCCGACCCATCCATTGCCACCCAAGTATCCTTTGGTGATGATGTGATTTCAAAGGTATTGGGTCTCGGCAAGGTGGTAATTTCTCCGGAACTTACCATTGAAAGGTTATGCTTGTTGATACCCTTGCATACAATTTACTTTCCATTCATCAACTTGCACTTATGGGCTTTAGTACTTTCTTTGGCATCGACTTTATGGCCCTTTTGTGGAGAAAGACTCTTAAAGTAGCCATTGTTGGGCACATCAAGAATGGTATCTATTTGGTTAACTTTTCGGAGCGACCCACTAATACTGCGACTTGCCTAATGGCTAAAGTTGATGTGGGATGGATTTGGCATCGCCAGCTAGCCCATGTCAATATGAGATATTTGCAAAGTCTCATCAAAGGGTATCATGTTCTTGGACTAACAAATGTGATTTTCGCCATAGGCCGTGCTTGCAGTGCATGTATTGAAGGAAAGATTCATGAGACAGCTCATCACCCCACGACTATCATCTACACGAAAAGGACCTCCATCATATGATAGTCTTGGGGGAACAAATTATTGCTTGGTGATTGTGGATGATTAGTCAACATATACCTGGGTATACTTTTCAAGCGTAAAAGTGAGACTGAACAAACCGTCATCGACTTTGCTAATGAAGCTCAACGCCAACATAATGCAAAGATATTGATGATCAGAAGTGACAATGGCACCGAGTTCAAGAACTACACCCTAAATGAATTTCTGAGTGATGAAGGAATCAAGCATCAATACTCCGCTCCTTACACTCCTCAACAAAATGGTGTAGCGGAAAGGAAGAACCAGACGTTGATGGATGCGGCAGGAACCATGATGGCGGAATTTAAGTCTCCGTATAACTTTTGGGCCGAATCCATCAACAATGCATGTGATGCATCCAATCGAATCTACCTTCACAAATACTTGAACAAGACTCCATATGAAATTATTACCGGCAACAAACCCAACCTCAAGTGCTTCCGAGTGTTTAGCTGTAAGTGTTTCATTCTTAAGAAAGGTGCTCGTTTGTCTAATTCTGAATCTAGATCTCAAGAGGGCATATTTTTTGGTTATGCTACAAACTCTCGCGCTTACCGTGTCCTCAAGAAGTCCTCGGGACTCATAGAGGAGAGGTTTAACATGGAGTTTGATGAGAATAATGGCTCCCAAATGGAGCAAAGTGGTCTTTGTGATGTAGGTGATGTAGGTGATACTTCCTGCCCGTTGAGGAATCCCTTGTGGCTGAAGGAGAAGGGCAATATTCCACTCATGTGGAACCATCACTGACGCAAGATCCACACGCTTCCGAAGAACTCTCAAAAGGCCCTCATCCGCGTGATCCCAATCAAGGAAAAGATCAACCTCAAGATGGTCCTGCACCAAATGATGTCCTTGATCCTGCTCATCCCTCTAAGGATGCTCAAGATTAAGGGCAAGCTCAAGATCAAGACCAAGTTAAATATCTAGAGCAAGAACAAGAACAAAATCAAGCTCAAGGTCAAGGTCAAAATCGAAAAGGCAGAAAAGGTCTCAAACAGGATCCTCAGCTTACCGCTAAGGAGATTCAGGAAAGAGGTGCTGCCAAGACTGCCAAAATGCTCAAAAATTACTCTCATATGCTGGTGAATGCCTACGATATATTAGAGAGAGGGGTAACCACACGTCATCAATTATCAAACTTTAGTGCCCATCATGTGTTTGTTTCTTGCATTGAACCACTAAAGGTACAAGAGGCTCTCGAAGACATGGATTGGGTTGAAGCCATGCATGAAGAACTCAACAACTTCGAGCGCAACAAAGTGTGGTGAGTGGTGCCAAGACCAAAGGAGAACCACAATGTCAATGGGACAAAGTTGAACTTTAAGAACAAGGAAGATGCGAACGGTGTCGTCACTCGGAACAGGGCAAGATTGGTAGCACAAGGCTACTCCCAAGTCTAGGGCATCGACTACGGCGAAACATTTGCTCATATCGCTCGCCTTGAGTCTATTCGCATGTTGCTTGCATTTTCTGCTCATCATATCTTCAAATTATACAAAATGGATGTGAAAAGTGCATTTCTTAATGGTCCTCTTAAGGAGTTGGTTTATGGCAAGCAACCCCTAGGGTTCGAGGATCCCAAGTTCCCTAATCATGTATATATTCTCGATAAGGCTCTCTATGGCCTTAAATAAGCCCCACATGTTTGGTATGATCACCTTATCGAGATGTTACATGACCGCGGATTTGATGTTGGTAAAATTGTCCCCACTCTTTTTACTAAGAAGGTCAAGGGGATCTTGTTCCTATGTCAATTATATGTTGATGATATTATATTTGGTTCCCCTAACAAAGCTTTTAATGAAGAGTTTGCGGCACTAATGACTAAAGAGTTTGAGATGACCATGATGGGAGAGTTGAAGTTTTTCCTTGGATTCGAAGTGAAGCAACGAAGTCAAGGAACCTTCATCAATCAAGAAAAATATACTCAAGACATGCTAAAAAGGTTCAAGATGGATGATCTAAAACCTGCCAAGGCTAACACTACCATGCCTCTCAACTACCACCTTGACCTCAATTCCAATGGTAAAGTTGTGGATCAAAAGGTATATCGCTCCATGATTTCTTATCTTCTTAACCTTTGTGCATCTAGACTGGATATTATGTTGATTGTGGGAATTTGTGCACAATTTCAATCCGCATCTAAGGAAATCCACTATGTGGCAGTCAAGTGAATCTTTCGATATTTGGCTCATACCCCAAACTTTGGCTTATGGTAAGGTGCTTCATTTTATCTCATAGGATATTCAGACTTGGATTGGTCACGCGACCGTGTGGATAGGAAGTCAACTTCCGGAGGTTGTCAATTCCTTAGTCGCTCTCTGGTAAGTTGGTCTTCAAAGAAACAAAATTGTGTTTCTCTTTCATCCATCGAGGCCGAATATTTACTTGTCGCGAGTTGTTGTGCTCAGTTGCTCTCGGTGAGGCAAACTTTAGAGGATTACGGTGTCACTTTGTGACAAAGTGCCTCTTTATTGTGATAATATTAGTGTTATATCAATATCCAATAATGCTCTTCAGCATTGCAAGACGAAGCATATCAGTATTCACCACCATTTCATCCGGGAGCATATCAAACGTGGGGAAATTGATCTCATATATCTAATCACTAATGATCAACTTGCAGATATATTCACGAAGCCTTTGAATGAAGCAAGATTTTGTGAGTTAAGGCATGAGCTAAATATCATTGTTTTGAGCAATGTACATTGAAATTAGACACATCCCACAACTCTCATCATTATATTCTGCTTAGATGTTGGCATGAATTTAGAGGAGTGTAGTTCTCTCAATGAACTATCCCTCCTCCTATTATGCATAAAACAATCAAATCTTTCACATTTGCCATTTTTGATGGTATTTGTGTCTCAAAGACGAGTTTTGGTCATGGGCCCAACGTTAAAATCTTCGCGGTGCCATACCAGTCCACTCAAACAAAGGTGGCCTCACCCACCGCCCCCTCCTAGTGAGGTACTTGCCTTTGGTGTTTCTGAACGTTGCATCTTTTTGGTCCTTGCTTCAGTCGTAGGTGTGGGTATCCTTCAAGGTTTGCATTTCTATGTTTCTTTGTTCATCTTGGAGCCTACCCCACCATACTCCTTTGTCTGATTTCTGTCCCAAGCTCTCCTCACCTCGAAACCCTCTCATGTCCAATTTTACGCATTGAGTCTCTTGTGGTGGTGAATGTGGCAGGGCGGTACAACCGGTGATGACGGTGGTACTACCGCTAATCCCTAGTTGTCTCACCCAAGCGGTACAACTGGTCCTTGTTTGCAGTTCTACCGCTAAATCCCATGTTGCTCCGGGCCGGTACAAGCCATCTTCGGAGCGGTACAACCGGCTACGGCAATTGGCACTTAAAAGGAGGGTCGGGCCAAAGTGGTACTCAGTTTCCCCATCGTGCCCAACTCCTCCTCTCGGTGCCCTAGTCGCCCGTCGCCGTCACCACCACGTCGGAGTGCCTCCGGTGCCCCGGATCCAGTGCCTCCCATCGGATTGGCTCCGTGGAGGCCCTTCCTCCCCTGACCTCCTCCAATGGACACTGGTAATGCCCTCCCCCTTCTTGTTCTTCGATCCTCTTCTCTGGATCCGCTTTTTTGTAGGGCATTGCCAGGATCCCGCGTTTTCTGACAAACTATTGATACGAGGAGGTCTTATATATGATTCTTATCAGTTATGTTCAGTAGAACCTAGAATCGTTGACATAGGTCTTTGATCTGGATGCACTGGCCTCCCCAAAGCAACGACGTAACCACAACCGCTCGGGTGACCGGTACAACCGGCCTTCCTGGTTCCTATGCCACAACTTCTTTGTTCTTCTCTGCATACTTGATATATTCCTATTTTGCGTACAATCCTCTCCTCTTTTGTGGGTTTCTTTATGTGTGCTTCTCTGGTGTGTGTCTCCAGGTGGCTCTGGTTCTCGTTCTACTCCTCGGAAGAACACCAAAAACTTGCTCGTAGGTGTAGGCTCATAGATGACTCTCAACACGAGGAAGTTTTGATCCCTACCAATCCCTCTCGCCGTGCAAAAGCCTTGGCCGCCAAGAAGAAATCTGACAAGCCAGTGCACTCATGGAAGCAAGTTGATTGGGAGAAGGTTCATTTTCAGAATCCTTATGAGGTACCCGTTGCTCCCACCTGGACCACCCCCAGTTCCGGAATGCACTTCAAATGGGAATTGTGCATGAGTTATATGAGCATCACAAGAATAAGTTTTCCAAGAAGTGGACTATTGACATTGAGCACTCGAAGAACAACATGGACTATTTTGGAGAAGCATATATTCTGTGTGATGAATTTGGCTTGCTCAAGCTCATGACTCTCAACTGTCCCCTTGACGTGCACCTCATTCACCAGTTATATGCCACTGTTCACTTTGGCACTGATGATGCTCGCACCCATACCTTCATGTGTCGTGATGAGCTTTTCATGGTCCCGTGGCGTGCCTTCTGTAATGCTCTTGGGTATGATGATACCGGTCTCACTAGGAAAGGCGTCATTCGTCCTCATGATCGAGCTCATCCTATGGATAAGGTGAAGCTTTCCCCCTTGTACATTCCCGGGCGTGGGATTCCTGGCACTTCTAAGGACCTACTACATGTTTATGATATTCTGCACCGTGTCTGTCACACCCTGTTTTCACCTCACTTTGTGTGTGTTGTCTTTCTTTCAAAATTTGGTATAAATTCAAACTTTTTAAGTGAATGCCATGAGTGTCTTGTTTGTCATTGTTGAATTTGTGCTTATGAGTAGATCTTTTAAAATCATTTTTCAAAATAATATTTCCACAAAAATCCCTTTTAATTATTTTGATAAATCAAAACCTTGCTTTGGGGTTTGCGTTGCACGTCCCTGAATTTAAGGGAGTGCCTTCACCCAAAGATTGTATTTTGATTCTAATATTAATATAACTCTTCAAAACCATGAAATTATTATTTTAAAGTCATTTTCCTATTTTATTTATATGTCCTTTTCTAAGGCCAGAAATGGTATTTCTTGATGGAAAAGTTATTTTCCTACCCTAGAAAAATCTGAGAAAACTTCGGAATATTTAGAGGACATACATTTTCCATACATAACAGTTTCAACCCCTAGTCCTGTTCAAAATATTTGAGCAAACCTTTGAAAACCAAATTTGTCTGTTTTGATCTTTTGAATATTTCCAAAGGAAATATTTTCAAAAAAATCCTAGAAAATTCTAGCATGTCCCACATGCTATATTTGGTGATCATGCCAAGTTGCACCTATATCCAAGGTGATTTGATTCACCAAATAATTCAGAACCCCTCTCTATCCAGAATCAAGTTAGAGCAACTCTACATTGCAAAGTTTGTCCATTGGGTCTCAAACTTTGGAGGAGTGCTCAATACCTCAAATAAGGAGATCATGCCAAGATTTGGATTTGTGGGGATTGATTTGCTCACATATTCTCACAAGAATGCAGATCTGCCCATTTGTGGATATTTTCAAGTTTACATTGTCAAACTTGTCCAATGGACCTCAAATTTGGTAGAGCCTCCTAATTATGCCTAAAACGAAATTTTGTTAACTTTCAATGTGTTTGGAGTAGGTTAACCTACCCAAACATGCATCAAACACCTTCTGCCAGATTTGTAAAACAACATCTAGCAACCACCACACTCACTCCCTTCACTCCAAACTCATGTCACAAATGGCTTGTGGCCCTCCTCAACTGCAAACGAGAGGCCCAACACTCATTCAATGAGAGGGAGCCAAAATCTCCATTGTAGCTCCTGAACCAAGGCTGGCAGAACCACTTTATCTCTCTCCCCTAGGCCAGCTTGATTATTCTCGGTTCCTATCATCCAAGGGGCATCTACCCCATCTCCTAGACATGCCACATACAGCCAAGACGTGCCACAGCGCGCCAGCATGCCGTGGGATGCCAAAACTGCGCTCTTGACGCGCTACAGGGCGCACCCGAGCCCCAGGGGACTAGCTCTTGTCGGTCGCGCCTCCACCCGTTGCCCTTCCTTGACCACACAAACGACCGCATCCAGGGCAGCGGTAGGCTCCTCTTTTTACCCTCTCCTCTACCCCTGGCGACGCGTGCCCGCGCGTGGCCAAAGCATCCAGACGAACCCCGCCACCTCGATGCGCCAAGGACCTGCCTCTGCTCCTCCTGAAGATACCGCGCGGTCCGAAACCGTGTCCGCAATACCATGTTTTCGTGCTCGAGCTCTCTCTCCCTCTCCTCTCGCCGCAGCAAAACCATCGGCGCGTTACCAATTGGTGACTCGTCGCCCGCCTATATAAAGGCTCCCCTGCACTCCTCCGTACCACCAGAACCTCCCTTGCAACTCCAATCGACCACCCTAGCACCCCACAAGCTAAAAGAGCCCCGGTACTCGAGATCGACTGAGACGCCGCCACGTCGGGGCTCCGTCGATCTCGGGCTACACGCACGCTCATGGGCTCCTTCTGTCTCCCCTCTGATCGGAAAGATCTCCCGAGCCTTGTCCACCACTTCCCTGTCTTTCTCCCCGCTCGGAGCACCATTCCAAGCACCTTCCCGAAAGGTCTCTTCTGCGGCTTCGTCGTCGTCAGCGACTCAGGCCATCTCTGTCGACCCTCTACCCTCATTAGGTAGGAGGAAGTGCCACGGGTCCATTCCCGTGCTCCCCTGGCCGCGAGGACCCCAGAGCTATCGGCGGTGAGCCATCCCTCTCCTTTGCCAGGAGGAAGAAGACGACCCCAACAAGAGGGCCCCACCTGTCGGTGGCCTCTCTCTCCCCTCTCTATCCTCTCTGTCGCTAGCCACAGGGGTCCGCGCGTCAGGTTTGAACGTGATGGCGCGCGCACCTGGGCTGGCATGCTGGTTGGCTGGCAGGTTTGCCAGATGGGCTAGCCGAGCCACGCTAGTGAGCTGGACTTTTTCTTTCTATTTTAATTCTCATTTTAAAATAAATCCACAAGATTAATTATTTATCCAAACTTAAATGTTTGTTCACCGTAATTCTTGTAAAATTGCGTAGTATTTAACAGTGATGTTTGTAGAATTTTCATAAAAACTTTTATGCATAGGCTTATTTTAAAACCTAGTTTAAGTATTTTAAATCCGTGTTAAAAAGATTTTAAAAATACTTTTTCAATCCAAAACAAGAGACAAATATTTTGATGAACAATAATTTGATTTTACACAATAGGGTAACATTTTTTATGTGAGTTTGTAGTATGTTTTTGGTTGTGGTCCTTATTATTGTTATTGCTATTACGACGATAAATCACGCATTTGATGAACGACTTGGGCCCGAAGACCTCGAAGACCCCGATACCTAGCTGATCAAGGCAAGCAGACCTTTGACCATGTGTGAGGAAATGTTTTATGCATGACATGTTGATTAATTTATTCCGATGCACATAGTCGTGATTAATCGATACACACCGGTAAGGTGTTACCGATGGCTCCTCTGGAGCACTTGCATTTGAGCATGACCTTACCATCTATGAAGGTCATGCTAATAAAAGTTGACAAGTAGATAGTAGTGCTATGCATAGGATGAGCATATGCATGATGATGGTAAAACTAAGGTGATTACAAAAGTTTTATGAAAACCCCGTCGGTTGCCACTGATGCCCAAGGGTGATGGTGTTGAGATGGATGGCCACTTGAGAAAGAAGTGGTGTACCGGAAAGGTTTTGTGTGAGTGGTTTCGGAAATGGGATTAGATTTATTATTTGCTGACCATCCCAACCCTACATGTGCGACCACGATACCCCTTATGGGACGAGGTTGTGTTGATTACTCTGGTCTTGCTAGCAAGGAGCCCGCATTACTAGTGGTAGGAGTGATATGGTCACTCTCGTGACGGGGTCGTGCCAGGTAGGACGACTATGTCGTTTTTACGTGTTTCGGGCACACCGTTGGTCCCTGCATAGTTGATACAGTCTAGAGTTGGTGCTCGTAACACGTACATCATGTGGCTTGGGTACCAATCGACTAGACTCTTTGTCTAGTGTTGTCAGGGAAAAAGCATTGATTGGGTACTTACCTCGGGTATGTTATATACCGCGAGTCATGTTCTCACACGGATGTTTCCCGGATCTCGTGGGTACAGCGTACAACCTCTGCAGAGTGTCAAACTATTCGAATAGCCATGTCCGAGGTCAAGGACAGTTGCGCAATCCTGCGTAGAGTACGTCTAGTTGTTCCGCATAAAACAAGTGTGCGTGTGTATAAAGGTCTTACATGAGAAAGTGATTACTTGGTCCAGTTTGGTGACTTGACATGGAGGATGAACATGAGGTGTTTAGTACTCGGATTATTTATGTTGATATTAGTAACTTGTCTTACGGTTACTATTTACCTAGTGATGCATGACCATCTAAATACTTGATCATGTTTATGCATTAATAAAACCTGCTTTCCGTAAAGGTTGTATTATTCTTCATATTACACTCAATTGCAGAACCCGCATCATGGGTTGTTTGCGAGTACATTCAAAGTACTCATTGGCTTGCCACTGGTTATTTTATTGACCAGACATGGAGGAACCAGAATATGGACAAGAATTCGTCATCGGAGATGGACACGCAAACTAGGACGCTTCCCAGCCAAGATGCTTGTTGGTTAGGCTGATGGCATGGGTTCGCGTTTACTACCGAGATCTCCTCTAGTAGTTCAGTTGGTGTGATTAGCCTTGATGGCCCTATTTATGTAAGACTTGACCATAATGGTCCTTATTTGTATCAGATGTTAATCATAAATGTAAGACTCTTGTTATTCAGTATCTGCGTGTTCAGTGAGCACTGACCTCTGGGATCACTGTACATGATCATTCGGTGATCTCGACTCGTAAGTCGGGGTCCCCACAGAGCTGGTATAAGAGCCATCCTGACTGTAAGAAGCCTTAGGTAGCATGGACGTTATCCGGCACGAAAATCACACTTAGTCCTTACACCGAGGTTTTACACACCCTTATTACCTTTCTATACCATTCACAACTTTCTGACCTCTCTCCTAAAACCTTGTAGATGGTTGTCCTACCTGAGATACTCCTAGAAATTGGCTTTCCCTACTTCTGGGAGACAATCTGGAGAAGTGTCAAGTATGTCGAACACCCGTTTACCTCTACCACGAGCACTGGGTCAATGCCAACATAATGGAATATCCCGAGGACGTGATTGTGAAGGCAAATGACTCTCCAACGAGTTTGTTCTTTGAAGGGCCACAGATGGAGACTTTGGTATTGGCAGTTGAAACGGCCGCACGAGAGGCGCTCGTTGACATCCGCGACTTCCTTCCAAAGATGGCTGATGAGCCGGCTACCTGACACCTGCCTTTTGTTAAAGATGAGGCTGGCGGGAGTTGGACGCTAAACCCATCCCCAGAGGGACGGATGCCACTCAGGTTTCAGACCTACTTCAGCCTTTGCACCGACAGCCTTGTTCACAACCTGCTTAAGGAATCAGTAATACTTCGCCAAGAACTCCATCGTGTCCAAGAACTACTCTACAAAGAAAATACAAAGGCAACCAAGATCAAGAAAGAAGGAGCACTCGAAGGACAGCTTGTTGTCGCATATACAGTAGTAATACCACTAAACAAGGTCACCCCCATTCGTAGTCGTCGCATGACCGCCGAGGAGTTTACAGATCTCTTACCACTTCTCCGATGAAGTATGGTCGTGATAGACTTCTTCCTTCCCCCACATCCTTGAAAGGAGATGATGCCCGCACAAATGATGACGAAGAGGAAGACCCCGAGGAGCGCGAGTATGAGACCGAGCAATCCTCCGCTTAGGATGAACGTCTTAAGGCAAACTAGGAGTTCCCATGCGAAGTCGAGTCCGTGTAATGGTTCATATGAAACCATGTATGCTTGTAGTGTGTGCTTTCTGTTTGTGTCTCGATGCAAGCCGTTCTTTTGCCCTAGGCAACTTGTAAGCGGCTACATCGCTTATATTAATTAATGTATTTGCATAAGGGTTCTTCGACCCTTCCTATTTGACACACTTGCACCATACCAAACCCCCTTATGTAGGCACGTTTCTCCCATATGTTTTCCTCTTGACCATTTTGGAATATTGACCTGACTGCTCCAGACAGGATGGTGATTGCTACTCGCACCAGTACCTTCGACCAACCTAGCACTAGTGAATCTAGCCAGCAGCAATGGAGCCGGTGGGTCTGCACAAGCTGGAGTTCACCAGGAGCAGCCGCAAGGTGTAAGTGCATCTAGTGCCCCTTAGTGATTTTGGCGGTTTGAAGACTTATAGGTTAAGTATCCAATGTGTTTATGAGTGTACACAGGATCTATAAGTCACTGAGGAGTTTGAGATATTTGAAGAATATCGACCCCTAAAAATGTATGTCTTCAGTTGAAGAAATTGGTCTAAAGCTGAAGAAATGAATCGTGAGGAATCTGCGATGAAATTGATATTCCTCATGAAGATACTGATATTGAGAAGTCCGATGGTTCCTGAAGAAAATCATTTTGAAGAATTTGAAGCGTGAAGATTTACACTTTCTGTTTTACTTTCTTCGCATTTGAGTAATAGGAACACCATACTGTTAAAGGGGGTCGAAGTTACACTATGGAATGAATTTCCTCATGATGCTCAACCCAAGCCTAATCCTACCAAAAGCCTCAAGTGAGGAATATGAGTGACATGAGGACTCTCACAGTTGAGGGTTCCGACCATTTTGATAACCACGCCAAGTCACTGGTCTTATCCACTCCAACGGTCATATCATTTAAGGGCATTAGTGTCAAATCATGTCGGGATGCTCCCAGGCTATAAATAGCCACCCCCCACAACCAGTAGCTGGTTGGCTGCTCCATTAGAAACTGACACTTGTCATAAGAGCAACCCAAATTCCTCAGAGTCTTCGAGAGTAATTCATCAGTGAGGAAATACAACATCCACCGAAACCACAAACCAAACCTAGTGATTGAGCATCACTGAAGAAGTTGTTCCTTTGTGGGACTGAAGCCTTTTACCTTTGAGGACTGTGCATCCTCCAGACGGTTAGGCGTCATGGTCTAGAACGTTCCAGCAGTTAATTGTGGATCGTCGAGTGACCAAGTTTGTGAGGGTTTGCAAGTATGCCCTGAAGACTTACCACGAGTGTTGGGGGAGGACTGTGTGTCCTTAGCTCAAGGACAATACGGTAGGGACTGTGTGTCCCGCGACTGGGTGTCCTTTGGTTTTAATACCAAGCCGCTCCAAACCAGATGTACAACTGTCACAGTAGTTGGAACTGGGTCATCAACGGCTGTCTTCACTGAGAAACGGGTTCTAATTCCTCAACTCTTTACTTTCCCTGTATTATGTGTTGATGACTTTCACTATGACTGTTTGAAGAATTTGCTGAAGACTTTCTCTGAATTTCATCAACCCCAAATTCTTCACAATAGTTAATCATCATCTGTATTCTGCGTGCCTGCTTACTGTGCAATATGTTTTCACATTCTTCACTCTGAAATACTGCTGGTGTGAACGTTTGCACGTCTGATCCTTTAATGTTTCCGCTGTAAGTTAGTCATCAGTGAGGAATTTCCTCAAAAGGAATTTCCTCAGTGATGAAATTCTGAAAATCTCCTATTCACCCCCCCTCTAGTCGATATAACGCACTTTCAATTGGTATCAGAGCAAGGTACTCCCTTGTTCTGTGTGATTTTGGTTTAACCACCTGGAGTTTTAGTTATGTCGACTGCAGGCATGTTTAAGGTGACTGCAGCATGTCCTACCTACGAAGGAAAGAACTTTCCCTTCTGGAAGAACATAATGCAAATGCATCTACAAGCTATTGATAATGATCTCTGGTATATTGTGGAAAATGGTGTCCCCATCATTTCTGCGAGTGTCACTGCGGCTGATGTGAAGAAATTCAAGCAACTCGATTCTCAAGCGAAGAACATCATCTGTGGCCATCTGAGCCCAGGCCAGTTTGCAAGAGTAAGTGCTTTGGGCTCTGCAACACTGATCTGGGAGAGACTGTGCAAGGTAAATGAAGGAGTATCAACCCAGCGTGACTCTCGTGTTGATATTCTTTGCAATCTCTTCAATCGCTTCAAGAGACATGACAATGAAAGCTTCCAAGACACCTTTGATCGCCTCACTGACATATCAAATGAACTGCAAGCACTGGGAGCTCGAGACATCACTGATCACGAAGTTGTGAAGAAACTGCTGAGATCTTTGGATTCTTTATTTGACACTTTAGTTCTGATGATTCAAGAAAGACCAGACTACAAGATGCTGGATCCAGCTGATATACTTGAAAGGCTAAATACTCATGAATTCCAGCTAGAAGAAAAGAGAGATCTATATAGGCAAAGCTATTCCAGACCACGTGCACTGAAGGCTAGAGCAATTTCCTCATCTGAAGAAGAAGACATAGATGACAGCATTTGTGACCCTGAAGAATTTGGACAGGAGCGTGCAATGCTTGTGAGGAAATTCCACAGATTTACACGACGTGGCCAGTTCGGTAAATCTTCAAGAAGAGACATGAGGAAATCAGAATCTGCATCTGAGGACTACAAGAAACGAACCTGTCACAAGTGCAAGAAATCAGGTCATTACATTGGTTGACTGTCCCCGTTGGGGAAAGGAATCAAAGAAGAAGAAATACAAGGATGACAGTTCTGATGACTCGAAGAAGAAGAAATCTTCAAAATCCTCATCTTCAAAGCCCTCATCACACAAGAAGACTAGTTTCAAAAAGGCTCGGGCACTTATTGGCAAGGAAATGGACTCCGAGGCAGAATCAGAGGAATGTGATGAAGAAGAGGGTTCTCGAGAAGACTCGGAATCTGGACAGGCTAGTCTTGCACTAGCAACCACTTTCATCAGCAAGTCAATCTTCAATCTTGAAGAAAATGATTGCACCATCCATACTGATGACTATGCTGATGACTTCGCTCCAACCTATTGCTTCATGGCAAGAGGTTCAAAGGTATCAAATAATGCCTCGTCCTCTGATTCAAGTGACTGTGATCCTAATGATTATAAGAAACCCAGTTACAGTAAACTTGCTAGCATTGCCACTAAACAACAAACTGCTCTGGAAAAGCTTCAGAAACTGCTAGACAAAAGTGATGATCTGTTGAATGATGAAATGAACCTTACCCAAATCCTCACTGATGACATGAAAAGTCTTCAGTCTAGATTTGATAATCTTCAGGATCGTTATGATACACTCCTCACTGATCATGAGAAGCTTTCCTATGAATTCCTTCAAAGGAAGCTTGATCTTGAGAAGCTGAGGATGTCTCATGATGATCTTCGTATGGAAAATGATTCATTACTAGCTCAACAGATCAGAGCTAGTCAAGTTGAATTTATTCCTCCATGTCTTAAATGCATTGAACGCGAAACTGCTAATTCCTCACCAGAATCATCAAATGCTACCATTGCTACAAATTCTTCAACTGCACCTGTTGTGTCAATTTCCTCACTTGAGGAAAACACAAATGTTACTGATGAAAATGCAGGGTTGAAGGAATTGTACGTGAAAGGCATGTACAAAAGCCTCAAAGGACATCAAACCATTTGTGATGTGCTCAAAAAGCAGATCTTGAACAGGAACCCGAGGAAAGAAGGAATTGCCTTTGAGAGGAAATTAAATGCTGATGGATCTTATTGGAAACCCGAGCAGTATCCCAAAACCTCATGGGTTGCTGCTACTCGGCCTCCTTTTGTTCCATCTAATCTAACTGGCTTTTCATGTGAATTATCCTATTCCTCGGCTGAGTCATTTCATTCCAAATATAAACTGTTAAAAAATGAATCTGGTGAAGTATTTGCTCGATATGTTGGAACTAACTGCAAGAATGGCCCTCCTCTGAGGAAAATCTGGGTTCCCAAAAGTTGTCTTGAAAATCTTCAGGTGAATGTCCTCATGACACCACCACTGAAGAATCTGAACCCCAGATCAAATTCCTCAGGAGGACCAAAGTCTTCAAGAGGATCAAAATCCTCAACTGGTCAAAACTATGCTCGTACCCGTGCTTATGCGTCTAACATGCAGGGAAACTACAAGGAATATGAATATCAGCGTTACTCCTCAAATCATTATGTTCATAAATCCTCAAACCAGTTCTGTGCATATTCATATGAGTACTTTAACCCCCCTACTGTTAAGAGAAGTGCATTGCTTTCAATGCCACCTTTCTCATATGGTGCTCGCAGGATGATGAACGCTTTGCCACCCCTTCAGATGTGGGTGGTGAAGAAATCGAACTAATCACTTCTGCAGGTCAGGTCTCTAGATGAAAATCTTCATCTGAAGAATTTGCTGGAGACCTGAAGAAATGCTTGATAGGACGCAAGCGAATGATTGATGAAATAGAAATATCTCACACGTCCCTACATTTCTGTTATGATGAAATTACTGAACTGATGAAATTAGTATCATATTCTTCAAATCTAAAGCATATGAGATGGTAAGCTGTACTAATTCATCTGCAGGATGTCAAACCCAAAAATATTGAGTGGGTTCTCGATAGTGGCTGCACACATCACATGACTGGTGATAAAAGCTTACTGATGAATATGCCACTAACTCCATCACCTCTGACGCAAATCACATATGCTGACAAAGGTAAAAGCAAGGTATTGGGACTTGGCAAAGTAGCTATTTCCAAGGATAGGCATATGGACAAAGTGATGCTTGTTGAATCCCTTGGTTTTAACCTTATGCCAGTCTCGATGCTTTGTGATCTTGATATGATTGTTATCTTTGGTAGATATAGATGTGTAGTCATCATGGAATATGACAGATCCAAAGTCTTCGAAGGTGTAAGAAGAGGGGATTTGTACATTCTTGATTTCTCTACAGGTCCTCAACCAGCCACTTGCTTACTAGCAAAAACCTCAGAAGGATGGCTGTGGCACCGAAGACTAGGTCATGCAGGCATGAGGAATTTGCACACACTTGCGAAGAAGAAGCATGTCATCGGCATCGAATAAGTCAAATTCCTCAAGGATCATCTCTGCGGTGCTTGTGAATCTCGGAAAATGACCAGATCCAAGCATCCCTCTAAAACCATCATGACCACTACTCGTCCATTCGAATTGCTTCATATGGATTTATTTGGACCTACTCACTATGCCACACTAACCAATGCAGCATCTTTATATGGCTTCGTCATAGTTGATGATTATTCCAGATATACTTGGGTGCATATCATAGTGTATAAAACTGAAGTGCAGGAAATCTTCAAATGATTTTTTTCAAGGGCCTCGACAAACTTTGTCATCAAGATCAAACATATCAGGAGTGATAATGGAACCGAGTTCAAAAACACTGGTCTTGATGAACTTGGTATTACTCACGAATTGTCTGCTCCTTATACTCCTCAGCAGAACGGTGTCGTCGAAAGGAAGAACAGGACTCTGGTTGAGATGGCAAGAACTATGCTTGAAGAATATCAGACTCCTCGTCGCTTTTGGCCTGAAGCTATCAACACTGCAAGCCATATCATCAACAGGGTATATCTTCACAAATTCCTCAAGAAAACCTCATATGAACTCCTCACTGACAAGAAACCCAATGTAAGTTATTTCAAAGTCTTCGGGGCAAAATGATGGATTAGAGATCCTCACCATAGCTCAAAATTTGCACCTAAGGCACATGAAGGTTTTATGCTCGGTTATGGAATGGACTCGCACACTTACAGAGTCTTCAACAACTATCACAACAAAGTTGTTGAGACTGTACATGCGCGGTTCGATGAAACTAATGTCTCGCAAAGAGAGCAATTGCCTTCTGATCCAGATAAGCTGTCTCCTGAGGAAGCAATAAAGCTTAAGCATACTGAAAACATTGTTCCCACTCAGGAAATTGGTGAAGAAACGATCCCCATCGCTGACAAAAACCAAGAAGATGCTCCTGAGGAAATTGCATCAGCACCACTTCCTCAGCCAAGATAAAATCCTCAACCAGCTCATCCGAGGATTGCAAACAAAGTAGAAATTGACAAAATCCTCAACGACGTCAACGCGCCAGGTCCTCTCACTCGCTCAAAAGCTTCACACTTAGTTAACTTTTGTGGGCACTTTTCTTTTGTATCCATCACAGAACCCTCAAAAGTTGTTGAGGCTTTTCTGGAACCGGAGTGGATCCAAGCTATGCAAGACGAACTTCTTCAATTCAAGCTGAATGACGTATGGGAGCTCGTGAAACGACCAGATCCTCGCAAGCACAACATTATCGGCACTAAGTGGATTTTTCGAAACAAGCAAGATGAGGACGGTCAAGTGGTGAGGAACAAGGCACGACTTGTAGCCCAAGGCTACACCCAGGTTGAAGGAATAGATTTCGATGAAACTTTTGCAACTGTTGCTAGACTTGAAGCTATTCGAATATTACTTGCTTATGCTAATCATCATAACATCACCTTATATCAAATGGATGTGAAAAGTGCATTCCTCAATGGTAAGCTTGAGGAAGAAGTATATGTTGCTCAGCCCCCAGGTTTTCAGGATCCAAAGAATCCAGACAAAGTCTTCAGACTCAAAAAGGCTCTGTATGGCCTCAAGCAAGCCCCTTGGGCATGGTATGATACATTGAAGGAATTCCTCATGAAGAAAGGCTTCAAACCTGGTTCACTCGATCCAACTCTTTTCAAAAAATTCTATGATAATGAGCTGTTTGTATGTCAAATATATGTTGATGATATCATATTTGGCTGTACTGACAAAAGATACAGTCATGAATTTGCCTACATGATGAGTGAAGAATATCAGATGTCCATGATGGGGGAGCTGAAATTCTTCTTAGGTCTTCAAATTCGTCAACAAAGCAATGGAATCTTCATATCACAGGAGAAATACCTCCAGGATGTTCTGAGAAAATTCGACATGCACGAATGCAAAGGTGCCAAGACTCCGATGCCTACCAACGACCACCTCGTGTCGGGACCCCGATCCTAAGCCATAGGAATCCAGCCTGTAACACAACGCATCCCTTTGCGGTCTCACGCATGGTTAACTCCACGGCTGCAGCCTTACCTTAGCCGGGACCGTTTGCGTCTTTTGACTCACGTATGCGATAGTGTCGCTAGCAATCCAATGTCAAAGAACCCGGATCGACATGTCTAGTCATAAACCAAAGTGGCAGTTCCGCACAAGGACAGGCATACATGACCCAACAAAGCAGGTGTCGGTCACCAACGAACGTAGACGAGTCGTAGCAAGCTACAAGGACTCCATTACGTCGCGTGACATTTCCCCAAAGGGGACAGACACAGCAGCTAAGAAGGACACATGCCGGTCAACCAATGTGTCCGGAGCAGTAGCGAACTACCAAGGCTCGTTGGATCACAAAGGGGCATTTCCTTGTAAGGAGTGCTACTAAAGTTCACGACTAGGTATTCGAACCCCATACATATCAAGTAAAACACACGTACGCATGGCATACCGATATGTATAGATACATCGATGGCATCACAACATAACCATAATCATCCAAGCTTTATTTAAGAGGCTCGGAAGAGCCACACACATAATATTACACATTAAGGGTCTCTCGACCCATAATAGCAGTCATACAATTACAAGCCAGCGGAAGAGTTATAAACTGTCTGGGTACAGACAGAGCAACTAGAAGGCACATGGCCTGACAATACTACAGAGCCGACGTAGGGCCAGATCGTAGCTGGGACACCAGCTACTCGTCGTCGTCGATGTCTACGAAGAACCCTCCATTAGGGTCATTAGCAACCTCTGCAACATTTATTAAACAAACATGAGTACGAAGGTACTCAGCAAGACTTTAGGAGAACTAACTACTCATGCAAGGTATCAAAAGGTATTGTGGGGTTTCATGCGGGAAGCCAGCATTTGACTCGTGGCTAGACAACTTGTTTTTTTGAAATTAGTTTTGACAACTTGATTTCTCGCACACGAGTCCACTAACACCACAACAATACACTATCGTGGAATCATTCCGTCTCCATACGGAAATGCCGTCCACGACACTCACGCTTATCTTGACAATTTTATGAGTAGCCATTGAAGTTATCTATGAACAACATATGTCTCCAAGTAGTCCATATCCGCGGACGCGGCTATTCGAATAGATCATAACCCTGCAGGGGTGTACTTCGTCACACACGCTCCCGCCACTTATCGCCATGTGCACGTCATGCACCTCGGCAACCTTCAGGCGGAAGCCCAGCAAGGGAGTCGGCCACGACCGTTAACCACACTAGTACCTAGTCCAGGTTTATCGCCTATCTGAGAGTAACCCGTACGGAAGTCCGGCCGAGGTTTCCGCCACGGCCTCAAACGATGTGCGCAGGGTTCCCAAACCCACCATCCGGGTGCCACTTGGTACACCGTGCCACTGCCTACCGCATCACGGTCCACCTCTCAGGTCAGCACCATGCACGGCCTCCAGCATTACTATAAACACCAAAAACTACTTGCAACTCCTGGACCGAGTACTATGTGATTAATAGGCCGAGCGGGGTCATATTTCAGGGCCCAGCATGTGGTAGTATCTAGTCTTGGATTACATACACGGAACTCAGTTCCTAAGGACGGTTCCAATGAAACAACCCGCCATGTACTCCTACACAGCCTTTCACCGGTACCTTTACCAAATCAAGTTCAACACACGACCCTTGCTCACCGAACACATTCCACATTTCTGTTCATCTCCCAGATGACAGACCATACACAACTCTAAGAGTAGCATGCATAGCAGGATAAGGCACATCATAGCTCAAGCAACTACCAGGTATGCTAGGTTGCAGGGTTCGGCTATTTACTGTGACAAGGTTAAGTCATGCAAATGAAGTGGGTCCAACTATTGTGGCAAAAGCAGTTGAAGCATTTGATCCTAATGCAATAAATAGGTGCAGGAGCAAGAACATAGGTGTTATCGGGATGATCAAAAGGGTTGCTTGCCTTGTTGCTCAGAGGAGGAACGATATCCGTCAGACGGATATTCGGTGGAATCCGGGGGTGCGGAGCCTACCGAAATGAATGGCAACATTCAATAACAAACATATGCAATCAAAATGATGCATGAGCATGGCATGAGAATGCAAGTGATAGGTTATTATAATCAAGATGTTTTAGGTTTAGAGTTGATTTAAATCACATTCGAATAGCAATTCAAACGGGTATTCTCGGATACCGGTTCAATTGATTCGACATGATGCTCAGATCAACCTAATGTTAACATGCATGAAATGTCATGTTATGGTACCGAATTATATATAGGGAAGTGTGTGATCATTGTATTTATAATGAAATTTGGATATTTTTGCAAATTCCATTTACAAAGTGATTAAAGAATTGAAGTATTCCTTATTTCACAAATTAGGGTCCTGTAACTTTTTCAAACATAGTTGAAAATAGCATAATCAGAATCCTTGAATTTTTCTGATACTTTTTCATATATAATTTATTTTCATTGGAGTTACAGATTAATTTCTATGATTTTTGCAACTTTTAGCAATTTCCTGAATTATTTTTATACTGGAAATTCCATTTATTGCATCAGGCTGACGTCAGCAGGTCAGCCGACCTGTGCAGGTCAAACCTGACAGGGGGGCCCCACTGGTCAGCCTCTCTGGGACTAATCCCGCGCTGACCAGCCCCTAATTGGGGTTTGACCAGGCGTGGGGCCCTCTGGCAGCGACTGAGGGGAGGGCGATTACGCCCTAATGGTCGGCCACGTCGACGGCCACCGGAGGGTGGTCGCCGGCGACCAGACCCGCGGCGGAGGGCTCGCCGGAGGTGACCTAGACGGCGATGCACAGCACCAAAACGCACGCGGTTTGCAGCTACAGCATGCTCGCGAAGTGGCCGATCTGGCAGGACCATCTAGGGAGGCTAGGGTCGCCGGAAGAGGCGTCGGCGACGAGCCGGAGCGGCGGCCGAAGCTCGGGCGTCGTCGGCGGCTTTGAATCAGAGGGATCCACGCTCAGTTCTTAGCTGCTACGACATCTACGCGTCGTCCTGGAGCTGCTGGTGCTCTCGGGATGACGAGTTGGACATCGGAGGGCTACCGGCGACGAGCGGCAGAGGCGGTCCTCGTCGGGCTCCGGTGAAACTAGGGCTAGAGGAGGGGATCGACGGGGAAAACCTTGGGAAAACGACCACATGCTCACAGGGAGTGCAGGGCAGAGCTCAGACGGCTCGGGGAAGGCCTGGGGGCGACGAATCGACGGGAGAGGTCCGGCGGCCGGAGGTGGAAGACGACGGCGTTGCGGGCGTTGCAGGGCGCGAGGAAGCTTCGGCTTCTGCAGAGACGACCAGGGCGACGAGGCGGAGCTAATGGCGTGCTCGGGGAGGGGTTCCTATGGCCAGAGGCACGGCCAGCTCGAGCTCGAGCTCGGCTTTAATGGCGGCAGCAGGGAGAAGGAGGAGATCCGGGAGGAGGGGAAGAACCGAGGCGGGGAATGGATAGGGGAAGCTCTGGGGAGCTTATCCCCGTCGTCGCCAGCGCGAACCGGCGGCCAGGTAGGCACGCAGGTGCGTGGCCGCGCCGGAGGAGGCGGCGGCCACCTCCTGCTGCCTACTGGCGCGAGGGAGGGGACGAGCGGCGAGATGGGCCGGGCCTGGCTTGGGCGACAGGTAAGACTTTTTCCATTTTCTCTTTTTTTTGTTTTTCTGTTTTCCTATTTATTGCTTTGCTAATTATTTCAGCTCCAAAACAAAAAGTAAAAACTATTTTTGACCTCCTGAAATATTTGTTATAATATCCCCACTCATTTCCAAGACTTTCAACATTTTTGGAAAATTATAGTTTCTGATTTCAAATTTTTAAATTTGAAACCAGTGGCTTTTGCAATTATTTAAAATGCTTAAAGTGTCAAGAAATAGTTTTCTCCAATGCTCATTTACTTTCATGATTTATCAGAAAGTTTGAACATTTCTTGAGGCCATTTTGGGTTCATTGATTTTGAACTAGTTGAAATTTCCTTTAATTGAAATGGTGGCTAGGGTTTTGAGTTTTTCCTTTGCCACTTTGTTGTTTTTGTTGAAACTTCTTAGATGCAAATGCAAAGAAGACATGGGCACAATGCTATCTTCCTTAAGGGTTAGGGATGTGACAACTCACCCCCACTCAAAAGAATCTCGTCCCGAGATTTAGAAATCGTCGGGAATAATGCAGGATATTCGAGTCGGAGACGATCCTCTCTTTCCCAAGTTGCCTCCTTTTCAGAATGATTTGACCATTGAACTTTAAGAAACTTGAGGTTTCGACGTCGAGTGGTACGCTCAGCTTGATCAAGAATACGCACGGGGTATTCTCGATAAGAAAGGTTATCTTGTAGATCAAGCGTTTCGTGGTCCACTTCACGGATAGGATCCGAAAAGCAACGCCTGAGTTGCGAGACGTGGAAAACATCATGAACCTTGGAAAGATGCGGAGGAAGTTCCAAGTGGTAGGCAACTTCTCCTCGTTTGGAAAGAATGCGAAAAGGTCCAATGTAACGAGGAGCCAATTTGCCCTTGATACCGAATCGATGGGTACCCTTCAAAGGTGTAACCCGAAGGTAAGCCTTCTCGTCAACTTCAAAGGTCACAGCCTTATGATGACGATCATATTGGCTCTTTTGACGAGACTAGGCTGTTTTCAACTTTTCACGAATAATGCGAACCTGCTCTTCTGCGTCCTGGATCATGTCCGGGCCAAAGAGTTGCCTCTCTCCGGTTTCTGACCAATTAATAGGTGTTCGACTTCTTCGTCCATAGAGAACTTCAAATGGGGCTTTGCCCAAGCTTGATTGATAACTATTGTTATAAGCGAATTCGGCGAATGGAAGGCACTTCTCCCAATTCATACCGAACGAAATAACACAAGCTCGGAGCGTATCTTCTAGGATTTGATTCACTCTTTCTACTTGACCACTTGATTGAGGATGGAAAGCAGTGCTAAAAGATAAGTGAGTCCCCATGGCATTCTGAAAACTTTCCCAGAAGCAAGAAGTAAAGATACTTCCATGGTCCGAGTTAATTTCCAGGGGAACACCATGAAGAGACACTATTCGAGAGATATATAACTCTGCTAGCTGGCTAGCTGTTATACTCTCACGATCAGGAAGAAAATGAGCCACTTTGGAAAGACGGTCAATGACCACAAAGATAGCATTATTTCCTTTCTTGGTCTTGGGAAATCCGGTAATGAAATCCATGCTAACTTTATCCCATTTCCATTCAGGAATAGCTAAAGGTTGAAGGGTGCCAGCAGGCCTTTGATGTTCTGCCTTAACTCGACGACAAACATCGCAGTTAGCAACGAACTCAGCAATTTCTCTCTTCATCCTAGTCCACTAGAACCTCTGGCGTAGGTCCTGATACATCTTAGTACTACCAGGATGAATGGTGAGAGGGGAATCATGAGCCTCCTTAAGGATTAACTGCCTTAGATGTGGGTTCTTAGGAACCACTAAACGATTCTGGAAGAACACCACACCTTGATCATTCATGGAAAATTCTTTAGCGTTTCCGCTAAAAATATTCTCCTTGATCCGTGATATACCCTTGTCACGCTTTTGGCCAGCTGTAATTTGATCCTTAAAAGTAGGCTTCGCCACCAGGGTAGAAAGGAATCCTTGAGGAACAATATGAAGATTCAACTTCCGAAAGTCCTCATGGAGAAGTGGTTGACCTTGTTGTAGCATCAAATTGTTACAATAAGATTTACGACTTAGTGCATCGGCCATTACATTGGCCTTCCCCGGGGTGTAAGTTATCCCTAAGTGGTAATCCGAGATCAACTCAACCCACCGTCTTTGCCTGAGATTCAAATCCGGCTGGGTGAAGATATATTTCAGACTTTGGTGATTAGTGAATATTTCGCAATGATTACCCAGAAGGTAATGTCGCCAGGTTTTTAGTGCATGGACCACAGCTGCAAGCTCAAGGTCATGTGTGCGATAATTATCCTCATGTGGACACAACTGTCGAGATGCGTATGCGATCACATGACGATCTTGCATGAGAATGCAACCTAATCCTTGTCGCGAGGCGTCGCAATAGATAACAAAGTCCTTAGAAAAATCTGGTGGTAGCAACACAGGTGCGGAAGTCAGGCGTCTTTTCAGTTCCTGAAAACTATGCTCACACTGTGGTGTCCACTCGAACTTTTTATCCTTCTTGAGGAGTTCAGTCAGAGGCTTTGCAACCTTGGAGAAATTCTCGACGAAGCGGCGACAATAGCTCGCTAGACCAAGAAAACTCCTAACTTGCTTAACCGATTCAGGTTGAGTCCAATCAAGGACAGCTTGAACTCTCTCGGGATTGACAGCAATACCCTTACCAGAGATTACGTGGCCTAGATAGGTCACTTCTGGTAACCAGAATTCACATTTTGAAAATTTGGCATAAAGGCGATGCTCTCGAAGTTTCATCAATACCAGCCTTAGATGCTCGGCATGTTCTTGTTCATTCTTGGAGTAGATAAGAATATCATCGAGGTATACTACGACGAATTTATCCAAATACTCCATAAAGATTGAATTCATCAGCCGAGAGAAGGTGGCTGGGGCATTGGTTAAACCGAAGGACATAACGGTGTACTCATATTGGCCATAACGAGTAACAAAGGCCGTTTTTGGAATGTCCCCGTTCTTAATCTTGATTTGATGGTATCCCAACCTCAAATCCATTTTGGAGAAGACTGAGGATCCAGCGAGCTGATTGTACAGATCGTTGATCCTGGGGAGCGGATACTTGTTCTTTATGGTGACCAGGTTAACTGGTCGGTAATCTACAACCATCCGATCCGTTCCGTCTTTCTTCTTGACGAAGAGGACGGGACAAGCCCAAGGAGAAGAGCTAGGACGAATGAAACCCTTGTTCAAGGCCTCATCTAATTGCTTCTTAAGTTCGGCTAGCTCTAAGGGTGCCATCTTATAAGGTCTTCTGGCTATTGGGACAGTTCCCGGAACAAGATCTATCACAAACTCTACATCTTTGTCAGGTGGAATTCCTGGCAGTTCCTCGGGAAAAACATCCGGGAAGTCACGGACTACCGGAATGTCTTCAAGTTCCGGAAGAGGGTTGGCATTTAGGGAATAGAGTTGGCATTTGGCAACTCGAGTAGAGACATTTACTATCTCACCCGAGGGATGGGTAAGCTGGACATTTCTAGAGTGAGTATCAATCTTGGCATAGTGAGCTGACATCCAGTCCATGCCCAAGATGATATTAATATCCGAAGATTTCAATGCTATCAATGAGGCTAGAAAAACTAGCCTGTCTACTAGAATTTCATTGTCATAGGTTATCCTAGAGGTTTGCCATTTACTACCAGGGGTTTGGACAACCAATGCGATTGGCATATCACAAAATGACATGTTATGCAACTGTGCATAACTTTCTGAAATGAAGGAATGAGAAGACCCAGTGTCAAAGAGAACGGACGCTGGGTGATGATTAACAAGAAGCGTACCCAGCATGACGTCGGGATCCTCTGCAGCTTCTTCTGCTGACACATAGTTCACACGGCCACGTGCAGGAGTTGGCTTCACATAAAACGCTTTACCCGACTTGGCCTGCCCGACGGATTTTCCGGGTTGCTTGGCACCCACATTCTAAGGACACTCACGGGAATAATGCCCTGGTTCTCCACACTTGTAGCATATCACCTGGTTGGCACGTGGTGCAGCATTGCTAGCTGGACCACCATAAGCTTTTGATGGAGGGTTGGCCTGATTCGTTTGAGGCGCCACGTAGGATGGCCTCGGAGTGTATCTTGGCAGCAGAGAACTGTTTGGAACCCACAGCCTGCGTTTTTGAAACGCGGAACCAGAAGATGAGCCAAAGTCACGGGAGTGCTTCCTTGTGGATTCGAAGTCAGTATGACCAGTCTCCGCACTAATCGCTTTGTTGACCAGGGCTTGAAAGCTTGCACACTCATGGAGGCGTAGATCTCGACGGAGCTCAGGGCTTAGACCCTTACGGAATCTTGCTTGCTTCTTGGCGTCAGTAGATACCTCCTCTGTTGCATAGCGGGTGAGGTTACCGAACTCGCGGCTATAGGCATCCACAGACAACTTGCCCTGAGTGAAGGCACAGAACGCCTCTCTCTTTCTGTCCATCAGGCCCTCTGGAATATGGTGCAGACGAAAAGCTGCACTGAAGTCTGCCCATGTGGCCACTGGTTCAGCGGGACGCATAGCTTCAAAATTCTCCCACCACAGATTGGCGGGTCCCTCCAGGAAATACGCCGCAAAGGTCACCTTGTCGGCCTCAGACACATTCACAGAGCAAATCTTGCGTGAAATGCTGCACAGCCAGTCATCAGCGTCGAGGGGATCGACGGAATGATGAAACTTTGGAGGATTCAGCTTAACAAAGTCATTGAGGGACACTGCAGCATTCCTAGGCTGTCGAGCCGTATTCTGCTCAATACGCTCTAGCAGTCGGTTGGTCTCCCTTTTGTTTCTTTCTGCCTCAAGCATCACTTCTACCAGAGAAGGTGGGTGAGGTAGGTCTTGCTGCGAAGCTTGACTACCCTCACCTTGCTCATGAGCAGGGGCACGGTTCAACCTGGTGAACACCATCCTGACAAACAAACTCATAGCTTAGACCAATATCATATCAATACTAACTATGGATTAAGAATGTACTGAACACACGGAATGCGGAAATGAATATCCGAACAACATGGTAACAAGCAACTGCTATATATACACCATGGTTCATGCACACCCTTACATAGTTCAGTACAAACTTACTCGAAGAGCAAACTACTGAAATGGTGGAACTACTCATCAGAGGCTTACAAGCTTCCTATACATTATTTATCTAGGCCTCCGGAATTCGTTTCACATTACTACCATACTCCACAAGTCACGCAGGACTGTGAACATACGGCTACTACCATACTATCCTTCCACTCATAGTTCAGGCATCCGCATAGAACATCTCATAGAGGTTACCTCCATGACCTGGAAGCTCAACCTGCGGATCAGGAAACACTCTAGCCTGAGATCCCTGGGATCCGTAAGGACAAGGATGTGGCCTTGGTCCCCTGACTGGTGGTAAGAGGGGTCCCCGAAGAGGTGTGACTCCCCCTATAGCTGGCCAGTCAACGTGGGCCGGAAGATGGGTCCTAACAGGATTCAGCATCTCCATCTCTCCATACCCTGTCTGGACTACTAGTGTCAGCTGCGTCAAGGCTGTCCACAGACGGGCACGGGTAGCGTAAAGCTCCATGTGGAGAGCACGAGCATCCTTGTCTCTGTTCTCTAGCATCTGAACAGTGGACTGCAGAAGTGGATCCTCCATAGAAGAATCTAAATAGACTCCACTGAGGTATCCCTCTTCACCAGACTGAGAGGCCGGAACATAGCAGAACTCTGAATTCTGCAACAGTGCATGTCTCGCTCTCATAATAGTCAGCATTGAATAGGCAGCATCTTGTACTGCCATGTCAATAGTGACTCCCAACCCATAGGACCAATGGATTGGCTTCTCCGCTCTAGGGTAGTCTGGAAATATCCTAACAGTGCAGATGTACTGGCTCTGGTTGAAGTCTCGGTACTGTTCCTCTACCGTGTACTCGGGGTACCAGCGGTAACCGCACACCGACATCACCCTGACCAGCATGGCCGTATGACCCGGTACATCAATGCACCTGGTCAAACGTACCACCTGACGAGAAGGACGACCAGGCATCTGTAAATAGAGAGTAATGCAAAAGCATTAGAGCTCTGAATGCAAAATTGGGCAGCATAACGGTTGTAAATGCTCAAAAACCAATTTTGAGACAACCCAAAATAGATTAGCGTAACCACTGAACTATCAAGTTCAACTCTCTGGTCACCAAACTTACTTCCTGCTTCCTAGGAATAAAAGAAACCCAATATCTCTCGACCCGTAGTCCTATAATCTACCGATCAGAAATACGAGCCTAGGAGAAGATGAGTAACCTAGTCCTTAATTCCCGCAGAAAAGACGAGAATGACCAGAATAGAATATCTTGAGAAGAGAACAAGAGTGTTACGTTCCCTTCCGCAAACAATTCCCTTATATATAACTAAAGCAATTCTAGACTCAACTTCGACCAGTTTGGCTTAGTAATCCTACAGTCAGTCAGGCTCTGATACCAACGCTGTCGGGACCCCGATCCTAAGCCATAGGAATCCAGCCTGTAACACAACGCATCCCTTTGTGGTCTCACGCACGGTTAACTCCACGGCTGCAGCCTTACCTTAGCCGGGACCGTTTGCGTCTTTTGACTCACGTATGCGATAGTGTCGCTAGCAATCCAATGTCAAAGAACCCGGATCGACATGTCTAGTCATAAACCAAAGTGGCAGTTCCGCACAAGGACAGGCATACATGACCCAACAAAGCAGGTGTCGGTCACCAACGAACGTAGACGAGTCGTAGCAAGCTACAAGGACTCCATTACGTCGCGTGACATTTCCCCAAAGGGGACAGACACAGCAGCTAAGAAGGACACATGCCGGTCAACCAATGTGTCCGGAGCAGTAGCGAACTACCAAGGCTCGTTGGATCACAAAGGGGCATTTCCTTGTAAGGAGTGCTACTAAAGTTCACGACTAGGTATTCGAACCCCATACATATCAAGTAAGACACACGTACGCATGGCATACCGATATGTATAGATACATCGATGGCATCACAACATAACCATAATCATACAAGCTTTATTTAAGAGGCTCGGAAGAGCCACACACATAATATTACACATTAAGGGTCTCTCGACCCATAATAGCAGTCATACAATTACAAGCCAGCGGAAGAGTTATAAACTGTCTGGGTACAGACAGAGAAACTAGAAGGCACATGGCCTGACTATACTACAGAGCCGACGTAGGGCCAGATCGTAGCTGGGACACCAGCTACTCGTCGTCGTCGATGTCTACGAAGAACCCTCCATTAGGGTCATTAGCAACCTCTGCAACATTTATTAAACAAACAAGAGTACGAAGGTACTCAGCAAGACTTTAGGAGAACTAACTACTCATGCAAGGTATCAAAAGGTATTGTGGGGTTTCATGCGGGAAGCCAGCATTTGACTCGTGGCTAGACAACTTGTTTTTTTGAAATTAGTTTTGACAACTTGATTTCTCGCACACGAGTCCACTAACACCACAACAATACACTATCGTGGAATCATTCCGTCTCCATACGGAAATGCCGTCCACGACACTCACGCTTATCTTGACAATTTTATGAGTAGCCATTGAAGTTATCTATGAACAACATATGTCTCCAAGTAGTCCATATCCTCGGACGCGGCTATTTGAATAGATCATAACCCTGCAGGGGTGTACTTCGTCACACACGCTCCCGCCACTTATCGCCATGTGCACGTCATGCACCTCGGCAACCTTCAAGCGGAAGCCCAGCGAGGGAGTCGGCCACGACCGCTAACCACACTAGTACCTAGTCCAGGTTTATCGCCTATCTGAGAGTAACCCGTACGGAAGTCCGGCCGAGGTTTCCGCCACGGCCTCAAACGATGTGCGCAGGGTTCCCAAGCCCACCATCCGGGTGCCACTTGGTAAACCGTGCCACTGCCTACCGCATCACGGTCCACCTCTCAGGTCAGCACCATGCACGGCCTCCAGCATTACTATAAACACCAGAAACTACTTGCAACTCCTGGACCGAGTACTACGCGATTAATAGGCCGAGCGGGGTCATATTTCAGGGCCCAGCATGTGGTAGTATCTAGTCTTGGATTACATACACGGAACTCGGTTCCTAAGGACGGTTCCAATGAAACAACCTGCCATGTACTCCTACACAACCTTTCACCGGTACCTTTACCAAATCAAGTTCAACACACGACCCTTGCTCACCGAACACATTCCACATTTCTGTTCATCTCCCAGATGATAGACCATACACAACTCTAAGCATAGCATGCATAGCAGGATAAGGCACAGCATAGCTCAAGCAACTACCAGGTATGCTAGGTTGCAAGGTTCGGCTATTTACTGTGACAAGGTTAAGTCATGCAAAGGAAGTGGGTCCAACTATCGTGGCAAAAGCAGTTGAAGCATTTGATCCTAATGCAATAAATAGGTGCAGGAGCAAGAACATAGGTGTTATCGGGATGATCAAAAGGGTTGCTTGCCTTGTTGCTCAGAGGAGGAACGATATCCGTCAGACGGATATTCGGTGGAATCCGGGGGTGCGGAGCCTACCGAAATGAATGGCAACATTCAATAACAAACATATGCAATCAAAATGATGCATGAGCATGGCATGAGAATGCAAGTGATAGGTTATTATAATCAAGATGTTTTAGGTTTAGAGTTGATTTGAATCACATTCGAATAGCAATTCAAACGGGTATTCTCGGATACCGGTTCAATTGATTCGACCTGATGCTCAGATCAACCTAATGTTAACATGCATGAAATGTCATGTTATGGTACCGAATTATATCTAGGGCAGTGTGTGATCATTGTATTTATAATGAAATTTGGATATTTTTGCAAATTCCATTTATAAAGTGATTAAAGAATTGAAGTATTCCTTATTTCACAAATTAGGGTCCTGTAACTTTTTCAAACATAGTTGAAAATAGAATATTCAGAATCCTTCAATTTTTCTGATACTTTTTTATATATAATTTATTTTTATTGGAGTTACACATTAATTTCTATGATTTTTGCAATTTTTAGCAATTTCCTGAATTATTTTTATACTGGAAATTCCATTTATTGCATCAGGCTGACGTCAGCACGTCAGCCGACCTGTGCAGGTCAAACCTGACAGGGGGGCCCCACTGGTCAGCCTCTCTGGGACTAATCCCGCGCTGACCAGCCCCTAATTGGGGTTTGACCAGGCGTGGGGCCCTCTGGCAGCGACTGAGGGGAGGGCGATTACGCCCTAATGGTCGGCCACGTCGACGGCCACCGGAGGGTGGTCGCCGGCGACCAGACCCGCGGCGGAGGGCTCGCCGGAGGCGACCTAGACGGCGCTGCACAGCACCAAAACGCACGCGGTTTGCAGCTACAGCATGCTCGCGAAGTGGCCGATCTGGCAGGACCATCTGGGGAGGCTAGGGTCGCCGGAAGAGGCGTCGGCGACGAGCCGGAGCGGCGGCCGAAGCTCGGGCGTCGTCGGGGGCTTTGAATCAGAGGGATCCACGCTCAGTTCTTAGCTACTACGGCATCTACGCGTCGTCCTAGAGCTGCTGGTGCTCTCGGGAGGACGAGCTGGACATCGGAGGGCTACCGGCGACGAGCGGCAGCGGCGGTCCTCGTCGGGCTCCGGTGAAACTAGGGCTAGAGGAGGGGATCGACGGGGAAAACCTAGGGAAAACGACCACATGCTCACAGGGAGTGCAGGGCAGAGCTCAGACGGCTCGGGGAAGGCCTGGGGGCGACGAATCGAAGGGAGAGGTCCGGCGGCCGGAGGTGGAAGACGACGGCGTTGCGGGCGTTGCAGGGCGCGAGGAAGCTTCGGCTTCTGCAGAGACGACCAGGGCGACGAGGCGGAGCTAATGGCGTGCTCGGGGAGGGGTTCCTATGGCCAGAGGCACGGCCAGCTCGAGCTCGAGCTCGGCTCTAATGGCGGCAGTAGGGAGAAGGAGGAGATCCGGGAGGAGGGGAAGAACCTAGGCGGGGAATGGATAGGGGAAGCTCTGGGGAGCTTATCCCCGTCGTCGCCAGCGCGAACCGGCGGCCAGGCAGGCACGCAGGTGCGTGGCCGCGCCGGAGGAGACAGCGGCCACCTCCTGCTGCCTACTGGCGCGAGGGAGGGGACGAGCGGCGAGATGGGCCGGGCCTGGCTTGGGCGACAGGTAAGACTTTTTCCATTTTCTCTTTTTTTTTTGTTTTTCTGTTTTGCTATTTATTGCTTTGCTAATTATTTCAGCTCCAAAACAAAAAGTAAAAACTATTTTTGAGCTCCTGAAATATTTGTTATAATATCCCCACTCATTTCCAAGACTTTCAACATTTTTGGAAAACTATAGTTTATGATTTCAAATTTTTAAATTTGAAACCAGTGGCTTTTGCAATTATTTAAAATGCTTAAAGTGTCAAGAAATAGTTTTCTCCAATGCTCATTTACTTTCATGATTTATCAGAAAGTTTGAACATTTCTTGAGGCCATTTTGGGTTCATTGATTTTGAACTAGTTGAAATTTCCTTTAATTGAAATGGTGGCTAGGGTTTTGAGTTTTTTCCTTTGCCACTTTGTTGTTTTTGTTGAAACTTCTTAGATGCAAATGCAAAGAAGACATGGGCACAATGCTATCTTGCTTAAGGGTTAGGGATGTGACACCTCGGCACTGATGAAAATGGTAAAGATTTCGATCAGCGGGTATACCGTTCTATGATTGGCTCCTTATTGTATCTATGTGCATCTAGGACAGATATAATGCTTAGTGTTTGCATGTGTGCATGTTTTCAAGCAAAACCGAAGGAACCACACCATACGGCTGTGAAACATGTTCTTCGATACTTAGCTCACACACCAAATCTAGGATTATGGTATCCCAAGGGCTCCAATCTTCATCTGGTAGGGTATTCTGATTCAGACTATGCTGGTGACCGTGTGGATCGCAAGTCAACTTCTGGCACATGCCATTTCCTCGGAAGATCACTAGTTTGTTGGTCCTCAAAGAAGCAGAACTGCGTATCACTCTCCACTGCCGAAGCTGAGTACATTGCTACTGGTTCTTGTTGTGCTCAATTGCTATGGATGAAGCAAACCCTCAAGGACTACGGCATCAACATGAAGAATGTACCTCTCTACTATGACAATGAGAGTGCTATCAAGATTGCATACAACCCAGTATAGCACTCGAAGACCAAGCACATCCAAATTCGTCATCATTTTCTTCGGGACCATTTCCTCAAGGGCAATATCCTCATCGACCATGTGAAGACTGATGATCAACTGGTAGATATCTTCACTAAGCCCTTGGATGAGAAAAGGTTTTGCAAGTTGCGGTGTGAGCTAAATATCTTAGAATCTTCAAATGTTTTGTAAAAACATGCACACATCCTAACACTTATGCAAAGTTGATGACTTAGATGTGAAACACATGATGAAACGATTTTCTTCAACTAATGAAGAATGTCACTCTGAATGTGAATAAATTAACGAGAAATTGATTCTCAGGGCCCTACGACAATTGTACGCGGCGTCTGTAATCAACATTCTTATATGGTGGGTAACGCCACCGCCCAATGTGAAATTCCTCAAGTTGATTTTCTTCAAATGACCAATTTCCTCACAATGCATTTTTCTTCAAAACAGCTGTTCTTCATTGTGATGATTTATTACAAAATCTTCAAAAACACTTGATGACTTTCATTTGACTAGATAGACTATGATTTCTAGTCCTCAACAGCATTCACTTATTGCTATTTCTTCAAGTTGATGTTTCTGCTAAGTGAATGTGATCGGACCCTACTTTCCCTCTATGTTATACTTATCCAGTCTATTCAATTCTTCATATGCGTTCTACTTGAAACTTTGTTCAAAATCCTCACTGCATCCTTGTCAGCTGATGATTTTGTAACAAAAATCCTCAAATCTTCAAAAATTGTTTTCTTTAAAGGCACAGTAACTGAACCCCCACTTCCCACGATCGGATAACCACGATCTCCACTATCTCCACCGCATCGTACGGGAGCTACACATGTCCTGCGGAGACGTAGAGGCACGGGCTATTTGGTCCGACATTTTCGTGCCAACAGTAACTTTTGGCTATAAATATGTCCTTATCCCCCTCGGCATCCTCTTCTTCGCCTCATCGCTCTCCTGCCACAGCACACTCCACTGAACCCTAGCGCCACCGCTGGTAGTCTCGTCGTCGGTGAGGAAGAGCTTCACTGCCTCGACTTCTCCGTCGCCGAAACCACGCCGGAGTCGGACCATCTTCGTCAGCCGCCGCCGTAGACGTCCTCTGTCGCCGAGTAAAGGTGCATTGGACACTCGAACGAAGAGCCTCTCCAACACAACTTTTTGTGTTCTTCGTGCGCACCTTCCAGGGTAAATATATCCCATTTTTACAGCAGATTAGATCTAAAATTTTACATCTTCCATGTGAAATCTGTTTTTCCTCAAGATACAATGCGCACTTGATTCCTCAAACACTACCTATCACCACAATCATTGATGAACTATGCTAAGCATCTAAGATTTTCACGAGATTCCTCAATTGTGCGAATTTTCTGATCTGTACAACTCTGGAACCCAAGAATAGTATGCTTAGGAAAATTCCTCAACCACTAGTTATATTCCTCAAACTGTCAAACTTTTTCATTTTCTTCAAATCTGAGAATGCATATGACCTCTCCAAATTCCTCGCAACTATACTCTATTCACAGCTACACACATGTCAGCTGATGAATCTCTCGGTTCTCATCACATTAACTCATTTGCAGCGTTCTGGAAGAAACTCTTCAAGGCTCATCAGAATCCTCAAGAGTTCAAAATCATCAGCAAAATCCTCAACTGAAGAAAATGGAGGAAGAAAGAAAGCACAAGGGAGGAAAGAAACTTGAGCAAAACATAGCTGTTGATATCCCTGAGGACATTTACTTGGACTATTGCACGCTTGATGAAAATGAGACAATGGCCAAGAGAAAGATATCCCTCAAGCCTCATGACAATTGATGACTATCCAGATGAGAAAGAAAAGCATCTGGCCAAGCTCAAGAGGCAGGCAGAAGCTGCAGTGAGGAAATTTAATGAATCCTCAGCTGCTGCCTCCGGCGCTGCTAATTCCTCAGCTGCAGAAACCTCAGGCTCAAAAATTCCTCAACTGCAGTCTGTGCCATCAAAGCCAAGGGCTCCAAAGCCTCAAGAGAAGTCTGCTCAGGCTTCTGTCACAAAACCCTCAGCACCAAAACCCTCATTACCAAAACCTTCAACACCAAAACCATCAGCGCCAAAACCCTCAGTACCAATCTCCTCAGCATCAAAATCCTCAGCTCCATCTCCAAAGCCTCAAGAGAATCCAGTACAGAAGCATGTCGTGAAACCTACGACCGCCAGCTCCAGCTCCTCACTCCTAGCTACAACTAGCTCGGAGACAAAGTCTTCAACACCTCTTGTGAAGACTTTGGCAACTCTGCCCAGCCCCAGCAAAATCATCGCAGTCCCGTCTGCATCAGAGGGAAGTGATGAATATGATGGTGAAACCCTGCAAGCCATCATCAGAAACAAGCAAGAAAGAGTAGCTCAAGCATCAGGCAGTGCTATTCCTCTAGCCATGGACCCCAAGGTCCACCTTGACTACATCAATATCTGGTATGAGGACCCAAACACTCCTATTTATGATTTGAAGCTTCCCCCTGGCATCAGCCACATGGTGGCCACCTTCATAAATGAAGCCAAGTGGAAAGAACAGCAGGCCAGGCAGGCAAAGGTTGCAAAGATCAAAAAGGATAAATTCCTCAGGCAGAATCTCCTCAAACTGACTCCTGATGCACTGGTGTCAACACAGGCAGAGCTGCAAAAATTGACTGACAAGTACGCCAAGCTGTCAGATCGCAAAAGCATCAAGAGCAATTTCATCAAGCTGGCCACTAGTGTTGTTGGTGACTACAACAAGAGAACCGCACCCCGAGCACCAACTCCTCAGCCCTTGGTTGAGGAGCCAGTAGATGCATCTCCTCATGAGGAGGAAACTCCTCAAGCTGAGGAAGAACACCAAGAGCGTCGTGTTGATGAACCGACCATTAAAGAAATCATCAAGGAAACTGCAACTGATGAAATTGCTGCCACTGATGAGAATGCATCTGATCCAGCTGCTTCATCAAAGCAGGCTGATGACTCTGTTCCAGTTGGTTCCTCACTACCAGCTGAAGAAACTGTAGAGAGAACACCTTCACCAAAAGCTTCAAAGGTGAAGAAGATAATTCTGTCTGCATCAGACGTGAAGAAAACAAGGGCTGCTGAAAAGGAAGCCAAGAAGAGAAAAGCCTCCTCAGCAGTAGAAGAGACAGAGGCAAAGCGCCTCAAAGAAATTGAAGAAACTGCTCCTCTGGACCCGGTGCCTCTCAATGTCGCCCCTTCCTATGAGATGGTCGTCATTGATGACCCAGCTACAAAGGCAGATGAGGAAATGAAGGATGTCGCCCCTAAGGAACACACTGATGAGGAAATTCAGATTGACGACAGTCCTCAACCTCTTATTCCTTAGACAGAAACTGCTCAAGCATCAGCTGCACCAGCTGATGAAACTGCTTCTGCCACAAAGCCAGCTGAGGAAAAACAAGCAGAAAATCCTCATACTGACGAAATTCAACATTCTGAGAAGACTCCTCAAGATGAGGAAGAGGCTGACCCAACTCCTCCAACTGAGAAAGATGCAGAAATTCCTCAGCCTGAAGCTCAGCCAGAGCAAGCATCATCTCCTCACCATGACGTACCAGCTGATGAAATTCCTCACCCTGAGGAAAATGCTGAAGAAAATGTACCTGCCAAGACAATGAATTCATTGTGCTCAACCCAGAGACTGCTATTGTTGTCTCCTCCCCTATTCCTCAGCAAAATCTTCAGCCAGTTCAGCGTCAGCCATTCTCCAAGCGTCCAAAGTTTCAGAAAGAAAATTTCTTTGAAGAACGCATGTACTTCATCGGAGAGAACCCTTATGACAAGCCTCAAATGAGGCATCTGAAGTTTTGGACAAGGACTCAGATGAACTACTATTCCTCTATGCTCTGTGGACGCAACAAGATATTCCAGCACAGGCATATTCCTCATGTTGAGCTTGAAGCAATACCTTGCCTGGAGCCAGTCCTCAGTGTACTCCATGATGCAGGTTTGCTCCCAATGTGCTCAGACATATCAGACTGGAACAGCGAGCTTATTCTTCAGTTCTATGCCACTCTTCACATATCTGGCAATGCTGAAGACATCAACACTTGGGTGTTTGACTGGATGTCACAAAACACTCACTACAAGGCTCCAGCTTCTGAACTCCTCAGAGAACTGCTCGTACCAATTCCCTCAGATGGGGCAGTGAAGTTTTATGGTGAGCGTGAGCTGCCAAATGGAATGATGGAAGTCCTCATGAAGCCTTTGGCTGCAGGCAAATCTTCAAGAACAACCTTCCTCGTCCACGAGCTCAAGTACACACCCCGGTCTGTCTACAGAATCCTCTGCAGTGTGCTCGCACCAATCAAAGGCCATGACGATGAAGAAGATGTTGTAGGCCTCATGAAGAATATCCTCTTCAACAGCATTCACGGTATTCCTTTCAATAACCATGATTTCTTCTTGAGGACTTTGGCCGACAATGCCATGTGCCCCTTTGATCACAAGATATATGCCCCGTGGATCATGAGATTCATCAGGACAAGGACAGGCATCAACTTTCAGGCTGATTGTCAAAACCATGTTGGTTATATGCCTCCTATCCGGGTCAACAAGAAGACTTTCGAGCCCATTGAAGTAAAATGAAAATCTGTAATTGAAGAAGGCAACAGGCCCCTTGATGGCCAGTTCAGAGAGCCAGAAGCATATTCTTCATGGGACGATACTGAGACTCGTCCAGCAAGCCCAGTTCCTCCTCGCGTGCTGAATATCAGAGAGCTCCTCCTCAGTCTTCACCAGAAGGTGGATCGCAACCAAAAATGGGTCAAACGCCAGTTTGGTGCCATTGTGAAAACCCTCACTGAAACACAGAACTCTGTGAAGATTAACCATCACTATCTGCATGAGGTTTTCGAACGCACCTGGGCTACACTTGCACATCTGAAGACTCAGACTGAGCTTGAAGAAATGGACTTTGAGCGAGACTTTGACTGGTCGTGGCCTCCCAAGAGGAAGTTCAGGCCCATTCCAGTGCCAGACCTTGAAGACAGCTCCTTTTCTTCATTCCGCACTGCTGAATCTGATGAGGAACAACTCGACACTACAACCGGCCCAAGGAAGAAGACTACTCCAAGAAGCATCACGGCTCTTCCTCGACCGCCAAGAAAAGAAGTCTTCACGGGCATTAGTCCTCAGTTTGTCCCTTTTTGTCACTTGATGACAAAGGCAGAGAAACTCGAGAGTTAGCCTTCAAGCGGGATATTTTTGGGGCTTATGAACTATATTTAAGTTACAAACTCTTGGCTCTTCTGAAGTTTTTATGTAATGAGTTGTAACTTAAGCCCGATGGTACTCTGAAGCTTTTGAACGTTTTTCTTCGCATGCTTATTCTTCAAGTTTTAATGCACGCATGCTGGAATTCGTCAGATACCATTTGTCATCATGCATCTTCATTTTCTTCATATGATATGTTACATATATGCATGATTTACAAGACTCAGGGGGAGATCTCCATGATATAAATCATCAATGTGCATTTGCTGTGAAAAGAAAAATCCTCAAGATATGCACATCTTCAGGGGGAGCCTCTCTGAATCTTGTTTTCAAATTCCTCAAATGAGTATTTACACTTCATATTTTTGATCCCTGTTGAAGACTTAACATAATTGTCATCAACCACCAAAAAGGGGGATATTGTAAGTGCATCTAGTGCCCCTTAGTGATTTTGGTGGTTTGAAGACTTATAGGTTAAGTATCTAATGTGTTTATGAGTGTACACAGGATCTATAAGTCATTGAGGAGTTTGAGATATTTGAAGAATATCGACCCCTAAAAATGTATGTCTTCAGTTGAAGACATTGGTATGAAGCTGAAGAAATGAATCGCAAGGAATCTGTGATGAAAATGGTATTCCTCATGAAGATACTGATATTGAGAAGTCCGATGGTTCCTGAAGAAAATCATTTTGAAGAATTTGAAGCGTGAAGATTTACACTTTCTGTTTTACTTTCTTCGCATTTGAGTAATAGGAACACCGTACTGTTAAAGGTGGTGGAACTTACACTATGGAATGAATTTCTTCATGATGCTCAACCCAAGCCTAATCCTACCAAAAGCCTCAAGTGAGGAATATGAGTGACATGAGGACTCTCACAGTTGAGGGTTCCGACAGTTTCGATAACCACGCCAAGTCACTGGTCTTATCCACTCCAACGGTCATATTATTTAAGAGCATTAGTGTCAAATCATGTCGGGATGCTCCCAGGCTATAAATAGCCACCCCCCACAACCACTAGCTGGTTGGCTGCTCCGTTAGAAACTGACACTTGTCATAAGAGCAACCCAAATTCCTCAGAGTCTTCGAGTGTAATTCATGAGTGAGGAAATAACCCATCTACCGAAACCACAAACCAAACCTAGTGATTGAGCATCACTGAAGAAGTTGTTCCTGTGTGGGACTGAAGCCTTTTACCTTTGAGGACTGTGCATCCTCCAGACGGTTAGGCGTCGTGGTCTAGAATGTTCCAGCAGTTAATTGTGGATCGTCGAGTGACCAAGTTTGTGAGGGTTTGGAAGTCTGCCCTGAAGACTTACCATGAGTGTTGGGCGGGGACTGTGTGTCCTTAGCTCAAGGAGAATACGGTAGGGACTATGTGTCCCGGGACTGGGTGTCCTTTGGTTTCAATACCAAGCCGCTCCAAACCAGATGTACAACTGTCACAGCAGTTGGAACTGGGTCATCAACGACTTTCTTCACTGAGAAACGGGTTCTAATTCCTCAACTCTTTACTTTCCGTGTATTATGTGTTGATGACTTCACTGTGACTGTTTGAAGAATTTGCTGAAGACTTTCTCTGAATTTCCTCAACCCCAAATTATTCACAATGGTTAATCATCATCTGTATTCTGCGTGCCTGCTTACTGTGCAATCTGTTTTCACATTCTTCACTCTGAAATACTGCTGGTGTGAACGTTTGCACGTCTGATCCTTTACTGTTTCCGCTGTAAGTTAGTCGTCAGTGAGGAATTTCCTCATAAGGAATTTCCTCGTGATGAAATTCTAAAAATCTCCTATTCACCCCCCTCTAGTCGATATAACGCACTTTCACAAGGCGACATTCCCCCGCCACCGCCTCCTTCGAAGAACGTGACTGTGGCTCGGTTCCTCCAGGCTCCCCGAGAGGTACGCCAGGCGAACAATGCCACTATCCAGTAGGTAGATCAGGCCTTAGTGAACAACCCTCTGTAGGGCGGAAACGACAATGGTCACTCCACTATGTCAGAGTTCATGAGGACTACGCCTCCAATATTCACTAAGACAATTGAGCCTCTGAATGCTGATGACTGGATCCGCACCATTGAAGACCACCTCGTGCTGGTTAAGTGCACCGACGACCGTGAAAAGGTTCCCTATGCCTCTCACTATCTCGGAGGCACTACCACGGCTTGGTGGGATGGGTTCTAAGTCATGCAAGGCACGCAGGTTATCACTTGGGCTGTCTTCAAGGACGGGTTCCGCGCTACTCACATTCCCCCTGGAATGATGACTATCAAGAAGCGGTAGTTCTGCGCACTGAAGCAAGGCAGCGTCATAGTCAAGGAGTACATGCGCAAGTTTAACCTCTTGTCAAGGTATGTGCCTGATGATGTAAGCACTCAAGCCGCCAAGGTAGAACGCTTCATGGAAGGGCTACAACAGTCGTTGCAGTATCGTCTTGTTGTCTGTGACTGCCGGACCTTCTGTGATCTGGTGAACAAGGCTCTCATGCTGGAAGACAAGCGTCGTGCTATGGATGATACTCGCAAACGCAAGCTGATGGGCAATGGAGGTTCCAGCAACCAGAAGGCTCGTCCGTGGCAGATAGCCCCGGCAAGGCCTAACTATCAGCAGCAGCAATACAAGACACATGCACCTTGCCCAAGCTTTCAGCCTCAGCAGTATGCCAACCTGTAAGTGCATGTAGTGCCCCTTAGTGATTAGTGTGGTTTGAAGACTTATAGGTTAGGTATCTAATGTGTTCATGAGTGTACACAGGATCTATAAGTCGCTGAGGAGTTTGAAATATTCGATGAATATCGACCCTAAAAATATATATCTTCGACTAAAGAAATTGGTCTTCTATTGAAGAACTGGATCGTGAAGAAATTGCGATGAAATTGATATTCCTCATCACTACTGGAATCCAGAAATTTGCCGTCAGCCGGTTCTTTACCGTCTGCTGGCTGACGGCAAAGAACCTCTTTGCCATCAGTTGACACAATACAGACGGCAAAGAACTGACACATGGCAAAAATACTATTTGCCAAGTGTGGGTCCTTTGCCGTCTGCCAGCAGACGGCAAAGAGCCCCAGGGCAGACGACAAAGGGGACGCGTGGGCCCCATGCCTGCCGTGTCCGAAATCCGGGGGCCTTTGCCGTCCGCGGGCCTTTGCCGTCTGCCATACGGCCCTTTGCCGTCTGCCTTACGTCCCTTTGCCGTCGGGGGGCGGACGGCAAAGGGGCCTCCCTATAACGGCCGTTACCCCCCACCTCGCTCACTATCTCTCTCTCTCTCTCACCCCGACCACTCTCTCTCTCCACGGCGGCGACGCCCTGCCGGCGAGATCCCCTCCCCGCGGCGAGCCTACCCCCCCCCCCCCCCGGCGAGCCCACCCCCCCGGCGACCCCCTCCCCGCGGCGACCCACCCCCTGCCCCCTGCCGCCGCCGCCCCCTGTCGCCGCCCCCTGCCGCGCGCCGCCCCCTGCCGCCGCCGACCCCTGCCGCCGCCCCCTGCCGCGCGCCGCCCCCAGCCGCCGCCCCCTGCCGCCGCCCCCTGCAGCCAACGCCCCCTGCGGCGAGCCCCCGTGCCGCCGCCGCCCCCTGCCGCCGCCCCCTGCCGGTGAGTTTTTTTTGTTTTTCTTTTTAAAAAAGTTAATTACTTTAGTTAGTTTATTAGGTTAGTTTTTTTATTATATATAGGGTAATTTAGTTAGTTTATTTGGTTAGATTATTAGGCTAATTAGGTTAGTTAGTTAGGTTAGAAGAAAAAAAGCAGAAGGAAAAAAAGCAGGAGAAGAAGAAGAAGAAGAAGAAGAAGAAGAGGAGGAGGAGGAGAAAAAAGAAGAAGAAGAAGAAGAAGAAGAAGAGAGGAGGAGGAGGAGAAAGAGGAGGAGAAAGAAGAAGAAGAAGAAGAAGAAGAAGAAGAAGAAAAAGAATAGAAGGAGAAAAAGAGGAGGGGAGTAGGAGGAGAAAAAAGAAGAAGAAGAAGAAGAAGAAGAAGAAGAAGAAGAAAAAGAGGAGAGAGGAGAAGAAGAAAGAAGAGGAAAAGGGAACCCCGGCACCCCGAAACTGACCCTCGACCCCCGACGCCCGACGCCCGACGCCACTGACCCCCGACCATGGACCTCTGACGCCACTGACCCCCGACCCCCGACCCCCGACGCCACTGACCCCCGACGCCACTAACCCTCGACCCCCGACGCCACTGCCCCCGACCCAGCCCCTCGGCCCACGACTCCCGACCCCCGACGCTCGACGCCACCAACCCCCGACCCCCGACGCCACTGACACCCGACGTCACTGACCCTGGACCCCCGACGCCACTGACCCTGGACCCCCGACGCCACTGACCCGCCACAACCGACGCCACTAACCCCCCGACCCCCAATGCCACCGACCCTCGACGGCACTGACTCCCGACGCCACTAAGCCCCGACCCCCGACACCTCTTCTGCCTTCTTTTGAACGAGAAGGTGCTTTTCGGCCTTCCAGAGGCCCACGGGGTCATAGTTTTGAAAATTATGAGTTAGGTCACATATTTTCCGATCATGTTAATTATAAAAACATCGTATTTGTGTTGATCGGGTGAATTTCAATGTGCAGTTGTTCGACGACCTCCACGTGCGTTGGACGAGCTCCGCCCTTGCGTTTGTTGGTGAGCACAAATGACTTCTCCTCCTACCCCCTTAATTTGCTCTGTCCCGGTCTTCGTGCCGATGAAACTTGCTAGCTATAGGTTTCTTCAATCATGAGTATGCGTGACCAGTATGCGTCTCCCGTTCGAAAGGGTGACATCTATAAATATGCATTTCTTTGCATATTTATAACCGCCATCCTTTCGAATTGTCCAACATTATCCATGGACAGCCCGAGTATGTGTAGATTGGGTTTGTTTTCCCGTATGCTGTGCTCCGGATCCGATGCGGAATTTCGTCAGTGCCTCCCCTGTTGTTCTCCGGGTACACATCCTCTCTGCTTATTGCCGAGACGTGTATCAGGAGAACAGCGGGGAGGTGCTGCCGAAATTGTGCGTCGCATCTGGAGCAGAGCATGGGAAAACGAACCCAGTCTACACATACTCGGGTGGGATTAGGACCTATCTTTACCTATTAGCGTGTAGGTTGCATGGACGTAATAAAACTGACAAACTTGATTAGCGTATGAATATAGATGATGAATTATGTATTTATTTCTTGTGCCCCCATAGGTAGCTAGGCAACATGAGTGATCGTGCTTGGATGTACACTGGTCACCCTAGTCAGAAAGACATGACCCATGAATGGTTAACATAAACCAGGGGGTTTGTGAGAGCCGCATTTGCAAATGGCCAGCAAAAAACATGGTGCCCCTGTCCCAACTGCGACAACTGGAAAAAGCAGACAGAGTTTGAAATGGGTAAACACTTGCAGAAGTGGGGTTTTACGCCTAATTATACGGTGTGGACTTTTCATGGTGAGTCTGACCAACGTGCCAGAGCTGAGGTGATTCGTCGTCGCACCGACGAGCATGGTACCGGGATTGAAGACATGGTGCAAGACTTTGATGATGCTCGGGATTCGGACGATGAGATGGAGGAATCTGCAAAGACCTTCTATGAAATGCTGGAGTCTTCAAAACGTCCTCTCCACGAGCAGACTGAGCTTTGTCAGCTAGATGCCATCGCGCAAGTAATGGCTCTGAAGGCTCAATTCAACCTAGGCAGAGAATGCTACGACGCGATGATGACGATATTTGGACGCTTTCTACCCAAAGGCCATGTACTGCCTGCAAACCTGTACCAGTCAGAGAAAATCCTCCGTGTACTAAAGATGCCCTATGAGAAGATACATGCCTGTGAGAATGGATGTGCCTTATTTAGGCTTGAGTATGCGGCCTTGAACTATTGCCCCATTTGCAATTCTTCCAGGTATATTGTGGTAGACAACGGCATGGGTGAGAAGAATCAGACCAAAATCCCCATTAGTGTTCTTCGATATCTGCCAATCGTACCAAGACTTCAACGTCTTTTCATGGTCGAAGAGACGGCCAGACAGATGACATGGCACAAATTGGGCAAAAGAACCGAACTAGATGCGGATGGGAACAAGATGCCGGTACACACTTCAGATGGTTTTGCGTGGAGGCACTTCGATGCATTACATAAGGATAAATCGGAAGATCCAAGGCAACCTAGAGTTGCCATCAGCACGGATGGGTTCAATGTGTATGGTATGACGGCAGCACAATACAGTTGTTGGCCTGTATTTGTCATTCCACTAAATTTGCCACCCGGAGAGATTATGAAAAGAAAGAACATTTTCCTGACGTTGATAATTCCAGGGCCCAACTATCCGGGGAAGAATATGAATGTGTACATGCAGCCGCTTAAGGATGAGTTGCAAGAAGCCTGGGATAATGGGATCAAGACCTACGACGCGGCTACCAAAACAAATTTCAAAATGCATGTGTGGTACATGTACTCGACGCATGATTATCCGGCGTTTGTGCTATTCGCTGGCTGGTGTGTGCATGGAAGGTTCCCGTGCACCACATGCAAGGCCGCTCTTCAGTTCTGTTGGCTGCAGGCTGGTCGCAAGTATTCTTGCTTCGACATGCATAGACAATTCCTGGATCCTGACCATAAGTTCAGAAAAGACAAGAAGAATTTCATCAAAGGTAGAGTTGTCAAAAACACTGCACCAGCTGCGTTGACAGGCCAACAGACCCTTGATCAGTTAAACGCTCTCGAGCCCGATCCTTTGCGTCCAGGATACTTCAAAGGGTATAATACGGAACACGCCTGGACTCACAAGTCATGCTTATGGGATCTCCCTTACTTCAAAGACCTCCTTTGCCCACACAACATTGACGTGATGCACACTGAAAAGAATATTGCGGAGGCCATTTTTGGTACATTGTTCGGCATAGAGGGGAAGTCAAAAGATAATCCTAAGGCTAGAATCGACCTGGAGGCTCTATGTGATAGACCGTTGCAAAACTTGCGACAGCGGAAAGGAAAGCAAAGCATAGCGAAGCCAAAGGCATGGTTCAATCTTGAAAGGCCAGCTATGAGGGAAATGCTATTGTGGGTGAAAATGCGGTTGATGTTCCCCGATGGGTATGCTGCGAATCTAAAGAGGGGAGCGAGTCTTGAGAAACTGAAAATATTTGGGCTCAAGAGTCATGATTGGCACATATGGATTGAGAAGGTAATGCCGGTGATGTTGCGTGGCTTTATCCCTGAGGATGAATGGCTAGTACTGGCAGAGCTGAGCTATTTCTTCCGTTCTCTTTGTGCGAAAGAACTATCGCCTGGCGTGCTAGATGAAATGGAAGAGTTGGCGCCGGAGTTGGTTTGCAAATTAGAAAAGATCTTTCCACCGGGCTTCTTTAATCCAATGCAACATTTGATTTTGCATCTCCCGACCGAGGCAAGAATGGGGGGCCCATTCAAAATCGATGGTGCTACTCAACTGAGAGGATGCAGAAGACGCTTCGAGCTAAGTGTAAAAATAAACGTAGAATTGAAGCATCGATGGTCGAGGCATTCATTACTGAGGAGGCGGCAAACTTCGTGACAGCACACTACGAAGCCAAAAATTATCATTTGCATAACCCGAAGCCTCGGTACAATGATGGCGATCGAGAAAAAGTTCGATCCAACCTCAGCCTATTCAAAGGTAAGCTCGCACCATCCGGTGCTTCGAAAGGGAAATCGTTGGATGTCGAAGAATGGCGGACCATTTCATTGTATATCTTCACCAACCTAACAGAAGTGCGGCCGTACATCGAGTAAGTTCTCGGTAATTTATTGTTCCGCAACTTCTAATTGCTTTGAACCACTCTTATTCCCGGATATTTGATATAGTCGATACGTCGCCGAATTCTCGGATGGAGCGGTCATCGAAAAGGATTCCGTCGAAGAGTATGAGCTTCTCGCAAAGCATGGAGGCGACTATCCTGGTTTCATCTCTTGGTTCAAACAAAGGTTAATTAATTACCATTAAGGGCCCATTTGACTTATTGGTCTAATTTGCGGCTAATGCATCCATTCTTTCGTATTAAACTTGTAGGCTGATGCAGAGTCTATGGACGCCGAGTTGAGACAAGTCGCGAATGGTTTTGACTATAAGGTCCGTTCATTTGACAAATACAACATCAACGGGTATCACTTTCGTACCTTTGGCAAAGAGCTATCTATGCCCGACCTAAAGACTACAAATTGTTCTGTCTCTGCTATCGGCGAAGGAGACACCGAGTATTATGGAAGGGTTGAAGCAATTTATGAACTTCTATTCTATTGTGAAAACCCACCGACCGTCGTAGTCTTCAAATGTTATTGGTTTGAGCCGAGGGAGACTAGAAGGACTCATGAACATATAGGACTAGTCGAAATCAACCAAAACACCCACTTAGATGTTCCCGATGTCTATATTACGGCTCAACATGCGACACAAGTTTTCTATCTACCGTGGGCCTGCCAAACTGATCCAAATCTCAAAGGTTGGGATGTCGTTTATGAAGTGCCACCACATTTTAGACCACCTACCCTCAATGAAGAGGATTACGAACCTCACATTAACCCAGACACATATGAAGGAGAATTCTTCCAAGAAACACGTATGTCCAAGAAACGTTTCAAGAACCGCTCTACTTCACCCCAGAACATTGAAGTAGACAGCGACAGTGAATCCGTCTTAACCCCTGAGCCCGAACAGGAAGAGCTGGAAGAAGAAGAGGTTACTGCTGCGGATGACCTGTCACTTCTTGACCGATTACATAATGGTGGCCTTCCACATGTTCTTCTAGATAGTGATGATGATGATGCATTTATTGATGATAGTGATGACCATGATGCATTTATTGACCCCGAAGCATATATAGACGAGGACGATTGTTATTAGTTCATGTCAGGTATTCAACTATTATACTATATATAAATTTTGAGTTCATGTTAGGTATTCAATTTTTATTAGTCATGTTGGTATTTATGTTGTACTAATTTCATTTACTCTTTGTCATGACAGGTGTTGAAAGATGGTGGGAAAGGGTCGAAAGCATGCCGTGGCTGCTTCTTCGTCGGCGGGTGATGGGATGGGTACTTCCATTCCTGCCTCACCTCTTCGGAGAGTGTTGCTCTCTACTATGCAAGGAGCGGCCCCCGTGAGAGGAGGTCGACCACCCGCGAAGCCGAGAGGCACTAAAGGTACACGTTGTATTCATGTTGGTATTTATGTTGTACTCATGTTGTATGCATATTGGTATTTTATTACTCATGTTGGTATTTATGTTGTACTAAAGGTACACGTGGCCGCGGGAGAGGTAGGGCTACACGGTCTCCGCCACCACCCCAAGCTGATTCACCTGAGCACAGGAGGACTTCTAGGGTGGATTCGTCTGAGGTGGAGGCTACACGGTCTCCGGTTCACGAGCCTCGGGTCGACGAGCCTCAGGTCGACGAGCCTTTGACCCACGAGACTCGTGTCCCAGAGGCTTCCTTCCACACGACTGCGGAGCACAGCAGGGATGAGGGTACGTCCCAAGAGACCCAGTGGGATACCTGGCCTGAGCCAACTGGCCATGCTGGTAGCGACGAGGAGCTGGGTGAGGGGGATACCCAGTGGGATACCGTCTACCAGCGTGGTAGTTCGGGGCTCCCGCTCGTGCCAGCGACCCCCGACCAGAGGTGGTCGATTAGGCCAAATGGGGACAAGTAAGTTAATTTACTCTTATTTAACCTTTTGCCTTCGCGTTTTCTCAAATATCTAATGTTTTGGCTTCAATTTGTCATACTGTAGGGGTTGGATTGTTGCCAAGGGTGTCCGCAAGCCCAACAGCGTCCTCGGTGTTCTTTGCCGTCAAAACTTCCCAGGGTTTGTTACGTTGCCCGGTCGGGAGCGAGAGGTAGGGATGACCTGGGAGCACTACTTGGGTGCCCCGGCCCCGCCGGAGGTGGAGATCGACGGTGTTTTGTGTGACACGAGGGCGGACATGGTGATCCGAAAGTTTTCGGTAATTTCTCTTTCACACAATTATAAATTAACCATAGCTATTTATTGTACTAATCGGTGTTGTCTCGTTTGCAGACCTTCTACAGGTGTGAGGAGGGATACGAGGACGACGCGGCAAAGGTTATCGAAACCGAATGTCGCCGCCTACTTCAAAACTTTCGGCACGAGGCTCGGGTGCAGGCTGTTCGAGACTACTATGCCACGCGGCGTATTAGGATTGATAAGGCGAAGTGCCATGATGCTAAGATGGAGAAGGAGCATTACATGAAGGTAATTACATATTATTAAGGCTTTGTAGTTAGTTTCCTTGATTTGGTTCTTACGCACTCAATTTTCTATTTATTAACTTAGGTGCCCCCGAGATGGTGTGTGGATAAGATGGATTGTTGGGAGGCCTTGGTGGACCAGTGGTGCTCCGAAACGTGGGAGACCAGCCACAACAACGCCAAGGAGAGGCGTTGCAAAATGGTTGGCGTGCCACACCATCAAGGGAGCGTCAACTTAATCCAATTTGGCGAGAACTGGGTATGTGGTTTGCTTCATGCCTCATGCAATTCATTCTTAATGCTATCTTGAGCCCTTTACCAATACAATTTTCTGCTCTCTCTCTCTTTTAGGCGCGTCACAATAAGACGGAGGCGCCACAGATGTACGACCTATATGCGATGGCCCATACTGCCTCGTACAAGAAGGTCAAGGCATTCTCTCAGTCTGACCTCGAGCATCCAGAAAACTTCACCAACATCTCCTCCCATGACAAGCTCGCGAAGTACAAAGATCACGGGAAGGCGAGGAAAGGGGAGGACTTTAACCCGAGCGAGGGGCCTATTGATCCAGAGATGGTGATGATAGCTGGCAACGGGAGGCCCCGTGGCTCGCTCGCCATTGGAGACGGCCTTATACGTTGTCCTAGCACTCTCCGGCAGATAAAGGCACGCCAAACGAGCTCTTGTCCGGAGATAACACGTCGTCCACGGCCAGTCGAGCTCGCCATCGAGGTTAGTTTAATGGACTCAACTATCTTTCCGCATTATGTTGTGCGTTGGAACCAATATGATTACATTGCTAACAATGAGTTGTGTTGAAGGCTGCTATTCAGAAAGAGAGAGCGGCAATGCAGGCGGCTATGGCGGAGAAGGATAAGGAAATTAGGGAGCTGGAGGAGAGGACGACTGCATTGGTGGAGGCGGAGAGGGCACGGAATGAAGCGTCTACCAGGGCCATATACGAGCTCTTTGTGGTAAGTTTCTTCTTCATGTTATTTCAAATCTTGCATTTGAATGTCCGTTTCATTAATAAATAAAAAGTTTGACTTGTCGAAACCAAATGTACAGTCTATGTGCGAGAAGAACGGCCAAGTCCCTCCACCGATGCCAGTCATTAACGTGGCGGGGACGGTGAGTTTCATTTCAGTGGAGTGATCTTAAGAGTGTCCTCATGCTAACTACACATTGCAAACGATGTTTGGTGCAGAATATGTCCCGAAACGCATCGCACGACCCTTCTACAGTCGAGCCTTCTCCAGGGCGGCCTTCTCCAAGTGAAACAAGCCACAGCCACCGTGCTTCACCCTAACTTAGGTATGTTATTTCTAGTGTTTTAATAAAAAAATAGCTAGACTTCCATCTAATGACATAATTAGCTTAGTTAGCTGCAAAATAGCTAGACTTCCATCTAATGACATAATTAGCTTAGTTAGCTCCAACAAGAAGGAGGAGAGGGAGGGGGAGAAGAAGAAGGGGACAAAAGGATAAGAAGAAGAAGGAGAAGAAGGGGACTTCCTCTTTTTCTCCTTCTTCTTCTCCTTCTTCTTCTTCTCCTCTTCCTTCTCCTTCTCCTCCTCCTCCTCCTTTTTCTTCTTCTTCTCCTCTTCCTTCTCCTTCTCCTCCTCCTCCTCCTTCTTTTACTTCTTCTTCTCTTTCTCTTCTCCTATAGTTAGCTAGGGTTCCACCTAAATGACATAATTAGCTTAGTTAGCTCCAAAATGGCCTATTTAATAAAAAATGACCTATACTTAGCTAATTATCCTCGAAATGACATAATTAGCTCCAAAAAGGCATTCTTAGCCAATTTAGCCCGAAGAAGGGGACAAGAATAGAAAAAGAGGAAAATGAAAGCAAGGAAGAGGAAAAAGGAGAAGAAGAAGGAGGAGAGGGAGGAGGAGAAGAAGAAGGGGACAAAAGGATAAGAAGAAGAAGGAGAAGAAGGAGAAGAAGAAGGAGAAGGAGCTCCCGCTCCTTCTCCTTCTTCTTCTCCTTCTTCTTCTCCTTCTTCTTCTCCTTCTTCTCCTTCTTCTCCTTCTCCTCTTCCTTCTCCTTCTCCTCCTCCTCCTCCTTTTTCTTCTTCTTCTCCTCTTCCTCCTTCTCCTCCTTCTTTTACTTCTTCTTCTCTTTCTCTTCTCCTATAGTTAGCTAGGGTTCCACCTAAATGACATAATTAGCTTAGTTAGCTCCAAAATGGCCTATTTAATAAAAAATGACCTATACTTAGCTAATTATCCTCAAAAAGACATAATTAGCTCCAAAAAGGCATTCTTAGCCAATTTAGCCCGAAGAAGGGGACAAGAATAGAAAAAGAGGAAAATGAAAGAAAGGAAGAGGAAAAAGGAGAAGAAGAAGGAGGAGAGGAAGGAGGAGAAGAAGAAGGGGACAAAAGGATAAGAAGAAGAAGGAGAAGAAGGAGAAGAAGAAGGAGAAGAAGAAGGAGAAGGAGCTCCCGCTCCTTCTCCTTCTTCTTCTCCTTCTTCTCCTTCTTCTCCTTCTCCTCTTCCTTCTCCTCCTCCTCCTCCTCCTCCTCCTCCTCCTTTTTCTTCTTCTTCTCCTCTTCCTTCTCCTCCTCCTTCTTTTACTTCTTCTTCTCTTTCTCTTCTCCTATAGTTAGCTAGGGTTCCACCTAAATGACATAATTAGCTTACTTAGCTCCAAAATGGCCTATTTAATAAAAAATGACCTATACTTAGCTAATTATCCTCGAAATGACATAATTAGCTCCAAAAAGGCATTCTTAGCCAATTTAGCCCGAAGAAGGGGACAAGAATAGAAAAAGAGGAAAATGAAAGCAAGGAAGAGGAAAAAGGAGAAGAAGAAGGAGGAGAGGGAGGAGGAGAAGAAGAAGGGGACAAAAGGATAAGAAGAAGAAGGAGAAGAAGGAGAAGAAGAAGGAGAAGGAGCTCCCGCTCCTTCTCCTTCTTCTTCTCCTTCTTCTTCTCCTTCTTCTCCTTCTTCTCCTTCTCCTCTTCCTTCTCCTTCTCCTCCTCCTCCTCCTCCTTTTTCTTCTTCTTCTCCTCTTCCTTCTCCTTCTCCTCCTCCTCCTCCTTCTTTTACTTCTTCTTCTCTTTCTCTTCTCCTATAGTTAGCTAGGGTTCCACCTAAATGACATAATTAGCTTAGTTAGCTCCAAAATGGCCTATTTAATAAAAAATGACCTATACTTAGCTAATTATCCTCGAAATGACATAATTAGCTCCAAAAAGGCATTCTTAGCCAATTTAGCTCGAAGAAGGGGACAAGAAGAGAAAAAGAGGGAAATGAAAGCAAGGAAGAGGAAAAAGGAGAAGAAGAAGGGGACAAAAGGATAAGAAGAAGAAGGAGAAGAAGGAGAAGAAGAAGGAGAAGGAGCTCCCGCTCCTTCTCCTTCTTCTTCTCCTTCTTCTCCTTCTTCTCCTTCTCCTCTTCCTTCTCCTTCTCCTCCTCCTCCTCCTCCTTTTTCTTCTTCTTCTCCTCTTCCTTCTCCTCCTCCTTCTTTTACTTCTTCTTCTCTTTCTCTTCTCCTATAGTTAGCTAGGGTTCCACCTAAATGACATAATTAGCTTAGTTAGCTCCAAAATGGCCTATTTAATAAAAAATGACCTATACTTAGCTAATTATCCTCGAAATGACATAATTAGCTCCAAAAAGGCATTCTTAGCCAATTTAGCCCGAAGAAGGGGACAAGAATAGAAAAAGAGGAAAATGAAAGCAAGGAAGAGGAAAAAGGAGAAGAAGAAGGAGGAGAGGGAGGAGGAGAAGAAGAAGGGGACAAAAGGATAAGAAGAAGAAGGAGAAGAAGGAGAACGAGAAGGAGAAGGAGCTCCCGCTCCTTCTCCTTCTCCTTCTCCTTCTTCTTCTCCTTCTTCTCCTTCTCCTCTTCCTTCTCCTTCTCCTCCTCCTCCTCCTCCTCCTTTTTCTTCTTCTTCTCCTCTTCCTTCTCCTTCTCCTCCTCCTCCTCCTTCTTTTACTTCTTCTTCTCTTTCTCCTCTCCTATAGTTAGCTAGGGTTCCACCTAAATGACATAATTAGCTTAGTTAGCTCCAAAATGGCCTATTTAATAAAAAATGACCTATACTTAGCTAATTATCCTCGAAATGACATAATTAGCTCCAAAAAGGCATTCTTAGCCAATTTAGCCCGAAGAAGGGGACAAGAAGAGAAAAAGAGGAAAATGAAAGCAAGGAAGAGGAAAAAGGAGAAGAAGGAGGAGAAGAAGGAGGAGAAGAAGAAGGGGACAAAAGGATAAGAAGAAGAAGGAGAAGAAGAAGGAGAAGAAGGAGAAGAAGAAGGAGAATAAGGAGAAGAAGAAGGGGAAGGAGCTCTCGCTCCTTCTCCTTCTTCTTCTCCTTCTTCTCCTTCTTCTCCTTCTCCTCTTCCTTCTCCTTCTCCTCCTCCTCCTCCTCCTCCTTTTTCTTCTTCTTCTCCTCTTCCTTCTCCTCCTCCTTCTTTTACTTCTTCTTCTCTTTCTCTTCTCCTATAGTTAGCTAGGGTTCCACCTAAATGACATAATTAGCTTAGTTAGCTCCAAAATGGCCTATTTAATAAAAAATGACCTATACTTAGCTAATTATCCTCGAAATGACATAATTTTCTCCAAAAAGGCATTCTTAGCCAATTTAGCCCGAAGAAGGGGACAAGAAGAGAAAAAGAGGAAAATAAAAGCAAGGAAGAGGAAAAAGGAGAAGAAGGAGGAGAGGGAGGAGGAGAAGAAGAAGGGGACAAAAGGATAAGAAGAAGGATGTGGAGAAGGAGAAGAAGGAGAAGAAGAAGGAGAAGAAGAAGGAGAAGGAGCTGCTCCTTCTCCTTCTTCTTCTCCTTCTTCTCCTTCTCCTCTTACTTCTCCTTCTCCTTCTTCTCCTTCTCCTCTTCCTTCTCCTTCTCCTCCTCCTCCTTTTTCTTCTTCTTCTCCTCTTCCTTCTCCTTCTCCTCTTCCTTCTCCTTCTCCTCCTTCTCCTCCTCCTCCTCCTTCTTTTACTTCTTCTTCTCTTTCTCTTCTCCTATAGTTAGCTAGGGTTCCACCTAAATGACATAATTAGCTTAGTTAGCTCCTAAATGGTCTATACTTAGCTAATTTCTCTCCGAAATAACCTATATATACACTACTTCATCTAGTATTATTTTTCTAACTTTCTTATTTGTCATTTTGCACATTACCTTCACTTCACGGGAAGCTTGGTTGATGGAATGCTTGAAGATGATTTCTTGTACCATGTGTTGTATTGAAACTATTGTAGTATATGAATATATGAAACTTTGTATGCACGTGGATGAAACTAGTGTAATATATGGTTTGGTACGGATGTAACTTCCATAATATGTATGCACTATGGATGAGAGTTATTTTAATATGGTTATGAGTACGGAAAGATATTTATTTATGTCAAATATATATATATATATATCCTGATTATTGTTAAAAATGCTGGATATAACAAAAAACAAATAAAAAAGGGGTTGGTTCCCCTCTTTGCCGTCTGCCCCCACATGGCAAAGGGGGGGAGGCAGACGGCAAAGGGGGGAATCTGCCCCCCTCTCTCCCCTCTTTGCCGTCTGCCCCCGCATGGCAAAGGGGGGGAGGCAGACGGCAAAGGGGGGAATCTGCCCCCCCTCTCCCCCCTCTTTGCCGTCTGCCCCCACATGGCAAAGGGGGGGAGGTAGACGGCAAAGGGGGGAATCTGCCCCCCTCTCTCCCCTCTTTGCCGTCTGCCCCCGCATGGAAAAGGGGGGGAGGCAAACGGCAAAGGGGGGAATCTGCCCCCCCTCTCTCCCCTCTTTGCCGTCTGCCACCACATGGCAAAGGGGGGGAGGCAGACGGCAAAGGGGGGAGGCCTGCCGTTAACACTTAACGGGGACGTTGCAATATATGTCGTCCCACTTATTTTGCCGTCTGTCCCCTCATGGCAAAGATTCTTTGCCGTCCGCTTTGTGAAAGCAGACGGCAAAGAGCCTCTTCACCGGATTTTTTTTACCGTCTACTTTGCCGTCTGCTGACCGACGGCAAAGCCTTTGCCGTCCGTGGTAGCCCCCTTTGCCGTCCGCCTTGGCAGACGGCAAATTTCTGAATTTCAGTAGTGCATGAAGATATTGAAGATGAGGAATTTGGTGTGTCCTGAAGAAAATCAATCTGAAGACTTTGAAGCATGAAGATTTACTCTTTTTGTTTTATTTTCTTCACTCTTGAGTCATAGGAACACCGTGCTGTTAAACGGGGTCGAGGTAACACTTCGGAATGAATTTCCTCATGATGCTCAACCCAAGACGAATCCTACCAAAAGCCTCAAGTGAGGAATATGAGAGACATGAGGACTCTCACAGTTGAGGGTCCCGACCATTGCCGCAATCTGCGCCACATCACCGATCTTATCCACTCCAACAGTCATATTATTTAAGGGAATTAATGTCAAATCATGTTGGGATGCTCCCAGGCTATAAATAGGCGCCCCCACAACCATTAGCTGGTTGGTTGCTCCATTAGAAACTCACACTTGTCATAAGATCAACCCAAATTCCACAGAGTCTTCGAGAGTAAATCATCAGTGAGGAAATACCCCAAACACAAAACCACAAACCAAAAACCAAGTGATTGAGCATCACTGAACAATTTGTTCATGTGTGGGACTGAAGCCTTTTACCTTTGAGGACTGTGCATCCTCCAGACGATTAGGCGTCATGGTCTAGAGCAATCCAGCAGTCAATTGTGGATCGTCAGGTGACCAAGTTTGTGAGGGTTTGGAAGTCTCCCCTGAAGACTTACCACGAGTGTTGGGCGAGCACTGTGTGTTCTTAGCTCAAGGAGAATACGGTAGGGACTGTGTGTCCCGGGACTGTGTGTCTTTTGGTTTCAATATCAAGCCGCTCCAGACAAGACGTACAACTGTCACAGCAGTTGGAATTGGGTCATCAACCATTGTCTTCACTGTGAACCGGGTTCTATTTCTTCAACTCTTTTAATTCCTTATATTGTATGTTGAATATTTTCATTTTCACTATATGAAGAACTTGTTGAAGACTTTCTCTGAAATTCCTCAACCCCAAATTCTTCACGCGAGTTAATCCTCACCTGCTTTCTCTGTGCCTCCATATTGTGCAAATTGCTTTTCATATTATTCATCTTGAAAACTGTTGTAGTGATACTTTGCACCCCTGATCCTTTGTTGTTTTCGCTGTAAGTTAGTCATCCGTGAGGAATTTCCTCAAAAGGAATTTCCACAGTGATGAAATTCTAAAAATCTCATATTCACCCTCCCGCCCTCTAGTCGATATAACGCACTTTCAATTGGTATCAGAGCAAGGTACTCCCTCGTTCTGTGTGATTTTGGTTTAACCACCTGGAGTTTTAGTTATGTCGACTGCAGGCATGATCAAGGTTACTGCAGGATGTCCTACTTTCGAAGGAAAGGACTTTCCCTACTGAAAGACCAAGATGCAGATGCATCTACAAGCTATTGACAATGATATCTGGTATATTGTGGAACATGGTGTCCCTATCATGACTCCTACTGTCTCTGCCGCTGATGTGAAGAAATTCAAGCAACTTGATTCTCAAGCGAAGAATGTCATTTGTGGCCATCTGAGCTAAGATCAGTATGGTAGAGTGAGTGCTTTGGGCTCAGCAAAACTAATCTTGGAAAGTCTGTGCAAAGTAAATGAAGGAGTATCAACTCAGCGTGATTCTCGTGTTGATGTTCTTCGCAATCTCTTCAATCGCTTCAAGAGGCTTGACAATGAAAGCTCCAAGATACCTTTGATCGCCTCACTGACATATCAAATGAACTGCAAGCACTGGGTGCTCGAGACATTACTGACCATGAAGTTGTGAAGAAACTACTAAGATCTTTGGATTCTTTATTTGACACTTTAGTTCTGATGATTCGAGAAAGACGAGACTACAAGATGCTTGATCCTGCTGATATACTCGAAAGACTCAATACTCATGAATTCCAACAAGAAGAAAAGAGCGATCTATATGGACCAAGCTATTCTAGACCTCGTGCACTGAAGGCCAAAGCAATTTCCTCATCCGAACAAGAAGACTCGGATGGCAGCATTGGTGATCCTGAAGAATTTGGACAGGAGCTTGCAATGCTCGTGAGGAAATTCCATAAGTTTACAAGACGTGGCCAGTTTGGTAAATCTTCAAGAAGAGATATGAGGAAATCAGAATGTTCATATGAGGACTACAAGAAAAGAACCTGCCACAAATGCAAGACATCAGGTCACTACATTGCTGATTGTCCTCGTTGGGTGAAGGAATCAAAGAAGAAGAAATACAAGGATGAAAGTTCTGATGACTCGAAGAAAAAGAACAAATCTTCAAAATCCTCATCCTCAAAGTCCTCATCGCACAAGAAGACTAGTTTCAGAAAGGCTCGGGCACTTATTAGCAAGGAAATGGATTCTGAGGCAGAATCTGAGGAATGTGATGAAGAGGAGGGCTCTAAAGAAGACTTAGAATCTGGACAGGCTAGTCTTGCACTAGCAACCACATTCGTCAGCAAGTCAATCTTCAACCTTGAATAAAATGACAACGCCATCCACACGGATGACTATGTTGATGACTTTGCTCCAACCTATTGCTTCATGGCAAAAGGTTCAAAGGTACCGAATGATGCTTCCTCCTCTGATTCAAGTGATTGTGAACCTGATGATTATAAAAAAACCAGTTACAGTAAACTTGCTATCATTGCTACTAAACAACAAAATACCCTAGAAAAGCTTCAGAAACTGTTAGACAGAAGCGATGATCTGTTGAATGATGAAATGAATCTTACCCAAATCCTCACTGAAGATATGAAAGGTCTTCAGTCCAGATTTGATAATCTTCAAGATCGTCATGTCACACTCCTCGCTGATCATGACAAACTTTCCTATGAATTCTTCAAAGGAAACTTGATCTTGAGAAGTTGAGGATTTCTCAAGATGATCTTCGTATGGAAAATGATTCATTACTCGCTCAACAGATCAGTGTCACTCAGGCTGAATTCATTCCTCCATGTCTTAAATGCATCGAACGTAAAACTGCTAATTCTTCACCTGAATCATCAAATTTTTATATTGCTACAAATTCTTCAACTGCTTATCTTGTATCAAATTCCTCACTTGAGGAAACCACAAATGTAACTGATGAAAATGCAGGGCTGAAGGAATTGTATGTGACAGGCTTGTACAAAAGTCTCAAAGGGCACCAAACCCATTGCGATGTGCTCAAAAAGTAGATTTTGAACAGGAACCCTAGGAAAGAAGGAATTGCCTTTGAGAGGAAATTGAATGATGATGGATCATACTGGAAACCTGAGGAGTATCCCAAAACCTCATGGGTTGCTGCTAAAGGACCTCCTATTGATCCATCCAATCTAACAGGCTTTGCATGTGAATTATCCTATTCCTCACATGAGTCATTTGACTCCAACTATAAATTGTTCAAAAATCTATCTGGTGAAGTATTTGCTCAATATGTTGGAACTAACTGCAGGAATGGACCACCCCTGAGGAAAATCTGGGTCCCCAAAAGTTGCCTTGAAAATCTTCACGTGAATGTCCTCATGACACCACCTGTGAAGAATTTGAACCCCAGATCAAATTCCTCAGGAGGACCAAAGTCTTCAAGAGGATCAAAATCCTCAACTAGTCAAAATTATGCTCGTACCCGTGCTAATGCTTCTAACATGCAGGGAAAGTACAAGGAATATGAATATGAGAATTATTGTTCAAATCATTATGTTCATAAATCCTCAAAGAAATTATTTGCATATTCGTTTGAGTACTTTAACCCCCCTACTGGAAAGAGAAGTGCATTAGGTTCACTGTCCCCTTTCTCATATGGTGCTCGCGGGATGATGAACTCTTTACCACCCCTTCAGATGTGGGTGGTGAAGAAATTGAACTAATCACTTCTGCAGGTCAGGTCTCCAGATGAAAATCATCATGTGAAGAATTTGCTGGAGACCTAAGGAAAATGCTTGATAGGATGCAAGCTAACACTGATGAAATGAAAAACATTTCACACGTCTTCAAAATTAATGTTTATGATGAAATTCCTATCTGATGAAATTGATATCATATTCTTCAAGTCTAAAGCATATGAGATGGTAAGATGTACCAATTCATCTATAGGATAACAAACCCAAGAGCACTGAGTGGGTTCTTGATAGTGGCTGCACCCATCACATGACTAGTGACAAAAGCTTGCTGATGAACATGCCACTGACTCCATCACCCCTAAAGCAAATCACTTATGCTGACAAAGGTAAAAGCATGGTACCGGGACTTGGCAAAGTGGCTATTTCCAAGGACAGGCATATGGACAAAGTGATGCTTGTTGAATCCCTTGGGTTTGACCTCATGTCAGTCTCAATGCTTTGTGATCTTGATATGGTTGTTATCTTTGGAAAATATAGATGTGTTGTCATCATGGAATCTGACAGAACCAAAGTCTTCGAAGGTCTTAGAAGATGGGATTTGTACATTCTTGATTTCTCTACAGGTCCTCAACCAGCCACTTGCTTACTAGCAAAAAACTCAGAAGGGTGGCTATGGCATCGAAAACTTGGTCATGCAGGCATGAGGAACTCGCACACACTGGCGAAGAAGAAGCATGTCATTGGCATCGAATCAGTCAAATTCCTCAAGGACCACCTCTGTGGGCCTTGTGAGTCTCGGAAAATGACCAGATCCAAGCACCCCTCAAAGACTATCATGACCACTACTCGTCATTTGCATTTATTCGCATGGATCTATTTGGACCTACTCATTATGCCACTATACCAAATGTTGCCTCTTTATATGGCTTTGTCTTAGTTGATGATTATTCTAGATACACTTGGGTGCATATCATTCTGTATAAAACTAAAGTGCAGGAAGTCTTCAAATGATTTTCCTCAAGGGCCTCGACGAACTTCGGCGTCAAGATCAAACACATCAGGAGTGATAATGGAACAGAATTCTAAAACATTGGTCTTGATAATTATGTTGATGAACTTGGTATTACTCACGAATTCTCTGCTCCTTATACTCCTCAACAGAATGGCGTCGTCGAAAGAAAGAACAGGACTCAGGTTGAGATGGCATGAACCATGCTTGAAGAATATCAGACTCCTCGTCGTTTCTGGCCTAAAGCAAGCAACATTGCTTGCCATATCATCAACAGGGTATATCTTCACAAATTCCTCAATAAAACCTCATATGACCTCCTCATTGACAAGAAACCCAATGTAAGTTATTTCAAAGTCTTCGGTGCAAAATGCTGGATTAGAGATCCTTTTCGTAGCTCAAAGTTTGCACCTAAGGCACATGAGGGTTTTATGCTTGGTTACAGAAAGGACTCGCACACATACAGAGTCTTCAACACCTATCAGAACAAGGTTGTTGAAACTGTAGATGTGCGGTTCGATGAAACTAGTGGCTCGCAAAGAGAGCAATTGCCTCCTGATACAGATAAGATGTCTCCTGAGGAAGCAATAAAGCTCAAAGCTACTGAAGACATTGTTCCTACTGAGGAAATTGCTGAAGAAATCATTCCCAGCACTGATGAAAATCAAGAAGATGCTCATGAGGAAATTGCTCCAGAACCAATTGCTCAGCCCAGACGAAATCCTCAACCAGCTCATCCGAGGATTGCAAATGAAGTAGAACTTGACAAAATCCTCGATGACATCAACGCGCCAGGTCCTCTCACTCACTCAAAAGCTTCACACTTAGTTAACTTTTGTGGGCATGCTTCCTTTGTGTCTATCACAGAACCTTCAAAAGTTGCAGAGGCTTCCATGGAACCGGAATGGATTCAAGCCATGCAAGACGAACTTCTTCAATTCAAGCTGAATGACGTATGGGAGCTCGTCAAATGACCAGATCCTCGCAAGCATAATACCATCGGCACCAAGTGGATTTTCCGAAACAAGCAAGATGAGGATGGTCAAGTAGTGAGGAACAAGGCACGACTTGTAGCCCAAGGCTACACACAGGTTGAAGGAATTGATTTCGATGAAACTTTTGCACCTGTTGCTAGACTTGAAGCTATTCGAATACTACTTGCTTATGCTAATCATCATAACATTATATTATATCAAATGGATGTGAAAAGTGCATTCCTCAATGGTAAGCTTGAGGAAGTAGTATATGTTGCTCAGCCCCCAGGTTTTGAGGATCCAAAGAATCCACACAAAGTCTTCAGACTCAAAAAAGCTCTTTATGGTCTCAAGCAAGCCCCTCAGGCATGGTACGATACATTGAAGGAATTCCTCATGAAGAAAGGCTTCAAACTTAGTTCTCTCGATCCAACTCTTTTCACAAAATCCTATGATAATGAACTATTTGTGTGCCAGATATATGTCGATAACATCATATTTGGCTGTACTGACAAACGTTACAGTGATGAATTTGCTTACATGATGAGTGAAGAATATCAGATGTTTATGATGGGGGGGCTGAAATTCTTCTTAGGTCTTCAAATGCATCAACAACGCAATGGGATCTTCATATCACAGGAGAAATACCTCAAGGATGTTCTGAGGAAATTCGACATGCATGAATACAAAGGTGCCAAGACTCCCATGCCTACCAACGGCCACCTGTGCACTGACGAAAATGGTAAAGAATTCGATCAGCAGGTATATCGCTCCATGATTGGCTCTTTACTGTATTTGTGTGCATCTAGGCCAGATATAATGCTTAGTGTTTGCATGTGTGCACGTTTTCAAGCAAAACCGAAGGAATCACACCATAAGGCTGTGAAGCATATTCTTCGATACTTAGCTCACACACCAACACTAGGATTATGGTACCCCAAGGGCTCAAATCTTCATCTTGTGGGATATTCTGATTCTGACTATGCTGGTGACCGTGTGGATTGCAAGTCAACTTCTGGCACATGTCATTTCCTCGAAATATCATTAGTCTCCTGGTCCTCAAATAAGCAGAACTGCATTTCTCTTTCCACTTCCAAAGCTGAGTACATTGCTACTGGTTCATGTTGTGCTCAATTGCTATGGATGAAGCAAACCCTCAAGGACTACGGCATCAACATGAAGAATGTGCCTCTCTACTGCGACAATGATGCAATCAAGATTGCATACAACCCAGTACAACACTTGAAGACTAAGCACATCTAGATTCGTCATCATTTTCTTCGGGACCATGTCCTCAAGGGCAATATCCTCATCGACCATGTGAAGACCAACGATCAACTAGCAGATATTTTCACTAAGCCCTTGGATGAGAAAAGGTTTTGCAAGTTGCGGTGTGAGCTAAATATCTTAGAATCTTCAAATGTTTTGTAAAAACATGCACGCATCCTAACACTTATGCAAAATTGATGACTTAGATGTGCAACACACGAAGAATTGATTTTCTTCAACAAATGAAGAATATCACTCTTAGTGTGTGGAAATTAATGAAGAAATTGGTTCTCATGGCCCTACGACAATTGTACGCGGCGCTTGAAACCATCATTCTTATACGGTGGGTCACGCCACCACCCAACTTTGAAAGTCCTCAAGTTGATTTTCTTCAAAGTTGTTTTTCCTCAAAGTTGATTTTCTTCAAACTTGTTTTTCTTCAAAGCTGAAATTCATCAACATGACACTTTGTCACAAAATCCTCAAGTTAATCAAAATCTTCAAAACACTTGATGATTTTCATTTGCCTAGATATATACATAGACTGTGATTTCAAAGTCCTCAACAGCATTCACTTATAGCTATTTCTTCAACTTGATATTTCATCTAAGTGAATGCGATCGGACCCTACTCCCCTCTATGCTATACTCACCCAGTCTATTCAATTCTTCATATGCGTTCTACTTGAAACTTTGTTCAAAATCCTCACTACGTTCTTGTCAGCTGATGATTTTGCAACAAAATCCTCAAATCCTCAAAAATGATTTTTATATTGTTACACAGTAACTGAACCCCACTTCCCATGATCAGATAAGCATGATCTCCACCGCTTTAAGTTGTAGCTACACGTGTCATGCGGAGACGAAAGGGCAAGGGCAGTTCGGTCCAAAACAATCGGCCGGACAGTTTTCACGTGAGCTATAAATACGTCCTTACCCCCTCCGGTCAAAACTCTTCATTCTCTCTCGACCTTCTCTACGCTACAGCAAAGACCTAGCGCCACCGCTAGAAGTTTCGTCACCGGCGAGGAACAGCTTCACTGCCTCGGCCTCTCTGTCGCCGAAATCACGCCGGAACCGAAACTTCTTTGTCCGTCGCCGCCGTAGCCGTCTTCTGCCGCCAAGTTAGGGCGGAGTGGACTCGCAGCAAAGAGCGTCTAGTGCTACTTCTTTTGTTCTTCGTGCTTGCTATATAGGGTAAATAAAATCCTATTTTTACAGTCCCTTTCAATCTACTATTTTACTTTAGATTCGTGGAATCAATTTTTCCTTAGTGTCTATCAGTCTCTATTCCTCAAACACTGCTTATTCCTCAAACACTTGATGAATTTCACTAAGCAACTAAAAATTTTCACGTGATTCCTCAATTGTGCAAATTTTCGAATATGTACAACTCTGGAAGCCAAGATCACAGTGCTTAGACAAATTCCTCAACCCACTGGTCAAATTCCTCAACTTTAATTATTTTTTTCAATTTCTTCAAATCTGAGAATGCATATGACCTCTCCAAATTCCTCGCACCTATACTCTGTTCACAGGTACAAAAATGTCAGCTGATAAATCTCTAGGTTCTCATCAACTTAACTCATTTGCAGCGTTTCTTGAAGAAAATCTGCCAGTGTCATCAGAATCCTCAAGAGCTCATATTCCTCAGCAAAAGCCTCAGGTGAAGAAAATGGAAGATGACAGGAAGCAAAAAAGGTGGCAAGAAACTCGAACAAAACACTGCCATTGATATCACTGAGGATATATACTTGGATTATTGCACACCAGATGAGCAAGAATCAATGCCAAAGAGGAAAATCAGGCTCCAAAAGATAGAATGCAGGTGGGCTAAGGAGTGGAAGGAATACCGCTCCGTCACTCCCAAGTACGCGAAGAAATTCGCTCTTAAGCCACCTGGAAAAAGCCCTCCTCTCGAGGATCATCAGAATGCCCATCCTTCAAGCCTCAAGACGAATGATGATTATCCTAAGGAAAAGAACAAGCCCATGTCAAAGCTTCAGAAGCAAGAAGAAGCTGATGTGAGGAAATTCAATGAAGAATCTACTGCTGCTGCTACCGCAGCCACCTCCTCAGCTGCTGAAACTTCTGACACTGCCATTCCTCAAGTGAAGCATGTGCCACAGAAATCAAAGGCTTCAAAGCCTCAAGAGAAATTGCTTCAGAAGGTTGCGCCTGCGTGTGCGCCAAAACCCTCAACAACCACACAGGCTTCAAAGCCTGAACACAAGCAGATTGTGAAGCAACAGCCTACTGTCTCCAGCTCCTGTGTTCCATCTGCCACGAGCTCACAGACAAAGTCTTCACCAACACCGTTGAAGACTAAGATGACTGTTGGAAGAGGAAACAGACCCAGCCCAAGCAAAGTCATCAAAGTCCATTCTTTATCAGAAGGAAGTGATGAATATGATGATCAAACACTACACGCAATCATTAGAAACAAGCAGGAACGGGTCGCTCAAGCATCAGGGAGCGCCATTCCTCTTGCCATGGACCACAAAAGTCCTGTTAGACTACATCAATGTCTGGTACGATGATCCTAACACACCCATTGATGACTTGAAGCTTCCCCCGGGTATCATCCATATGGTGGCCACATTCATCAATGAGGCCAAATGGAAGGAGATGCAAGCCAAACAAGCAAAGGCTGCAAAGCTGAAGAAGGAGAAATTCCTCAAACAGAATCTCCTCACCCTGACACCTGATGCTCTTATATCAACCCAGGCAGAATTGAAGACTTTCACAGACAAGTATACCAAGCTATCTGATCTTCAAAGTCTCAAGACCAATTTCATCAAGTTTGCAACCAATGCAGTTGATGATTACAACAACAAGGTTGCTCCTCCAGCAAAACCACAGCAGCCTAAGAAGTCTGAGCCTAGCTAGTCTGTTCAGCGCACAGAAGAAGAGGAAAAACAAGCAACCCCTGCTAAGGTAATGCCTCAAAAAAGTCGTGCTGACGCACGGGCTATCGAGGAAATATCTAAGGATATTCCAGCTGATGCATCTAAGCCAGCTGATGAATCTGCTCCAGCTGATATTTCTAAGCCAGCTAATGACTCTGCTCCAGCTGAAGAAACTGCTTCAGCTGATGAAACTGCCACGATGGATATAACTACGCCTCCTGAAGAGAAAATGCCTTCACCAAAATCATCAAAGGTGAAGAAAATGACTCCGTCTGCATCAGACGTGAAGAAATCCAGGGCTGCAGAAAAGGAAGCTAAGAAAAGAAAAGCTACTTCAACACCAGAATCAACAAAGGCCAAGCGCCTCAAATCTCTTGATGAAAATGCTCCTTTGGATATTGTTCCTCTCAAGATTGCTCCATCCTACACTATGATTCCCTTCGAAAGCGAAGATAAGGAGCATCTGACTGATGAGGAAATGAAAATTGTTGAGTCTGAGGATCACACAGATGAGGAAATTCAAATTGATGATTTTCCTCAAACATTCATTCCTCCTGAAGAACCTGCTCAAGGGTCAGCTGCAACAGCTGAAGAATTTGGCTCCTCCTCCAAGCAAATTCCTCAAGCTAAGGAAAACCAAGGAGAATATCCTCAGCCCGAGGAAAATCCTAATCCTGAGCAAGATCCTCAACCTGAGGTTCAGGCTGAAGAAAATCCTCACCCTGAGCAAAACCCTCAACCTGAGGCACAGGTTGATGATATTCCTCAACCTGAGGAACATGCTGAAGAAAATGCTTCTACGCCCAATACAGAAACTGCTATTGTGGTTGTCAACACGGATACTGACATGATCGTCTCTCCTCAAGAGAACCAGCAAAATCTTCAGCCTATGCAGCATCAACCCTTCTCAAAGCGACCAAAGTTTCAGAAGGAGGCGTTCTGCATGTATTTCATCGGAGACAATCCTTATGACAAACTTCGCATCAGGCACATGAAGTTTTGGACAAGGACTCAGCTCAACTATTATGCATCTGTGCTCTGTAGAAGAAACAAAATATTTCAGCACAGGCGTATTCCTCATGTTGAGCTTGAAGAAATTCCTTGCTTTGCCCCAGTCCTGAACGTTCTTCATGAAGCCGGACTGCTGCCACTTTGCACTAATATCTGTGATTGGAACAGCGACATCGTTCTTCAATTCTATGCAACTTTACACATCTCTGGAGATCCAACAGATATCAATACTTGGGTGCTGGATTGGATGACGCGGCACACACACTTCAAGGCTCCTACAAATGAGCTACTGCGAGTACTTCCTGTTTCAATTCCTTCAGAACATGATGTGAAGATGTATGATGAACGGGAAATTTCCCAATAAGCTGATGGAAGTCCTCATGAAGCCTTTGGCCAAGGATCAACCACCGAGAACGAATTTTCTGGTTCAAGACTTGAAGTATGAACCTAGGGTTGTCTCAAGGATTCTGTGCAGTGTCATTGCTCCAATCAAGGGCCATGATGATGAAGAAGATGTTGTAGGCATCATGAAGAATATCCTCTTAAGCATATTCCATGACATCCCCATAAACCTTCACGACTTCTTCCTCAGGACTCTGGCTGACAATGCTATGTCACCCTTCGATCTGAAGATTTACGCTCCATGGATCATGAGATTCATCACACGCAGGTCAGCCATCAACTATCATGCTGAATTCAATAATCACATTGGATATATGCCTCCGATCAGAGTCAACAAGAAGACTTTCAAGCCAGTTGAAGGAAAAGGCAAGTCTATGATCGATGAAGGCAGTCGGCCCCTTGATGGCCAGTTTCGTGAACCAGATGCATATTCTTCATGGGATGATACTGAAACCGAGGAACCGCCAAGCCTAGTTGCCCCAAGGGTGATGACTAACAGAGAGCTACTCCTCAGTCTTTATCAGAAGGTCGATCACAATCACAAATGGGTCAAACGCCTGTTCTGTGCCATTGTGAAAACCCTCAATGAAACTCAGAATGAAGTGAAGATTAATCACCACTATCTTCATGAGGTTTTTGATCGCACCTGGGCCACACTGGCTCATTCGAAGACTCAAGCAGAACTTGATGAATTGGAGTTTACACAGGACTTTAACTGGTCATGGCCACCAAAGAAGAAATTCAAGCCAATTCCAGTTCAACACCTTGAGGACAGTTCATTTTCTTCATTCTGCACTGCAGAACCTGATGAAGACCAAGAAGATACTGCCACTAGTCCAAGGAGGAAGCCCGCACCCAAGAATCCTCATGCGTCTTCCTCACCTGCCAAAAAGTGAAAGTCTTCAAGGGGCGTTAGTCCTCAGTTTTCTCCCTTTTCGTCACTTGATGACAAAGGGGGAGAAATTCGAGAGTTAGTCTTCACGCGGGATATATTTTGGGGCTTATGAACTTTATTAAGTTACAAACTCTTGGTTCTTCTGAAGTGTTTTATGTAATAAGTTGTAACTTAAGCCCGATGGTACTCTGGCGCTTTTGAACGTTTTTCTTCGCATGCTTATTCCTCAAAATATTAGTGCACGCATGCTGAAATTCGTCAGATGCCATTTGCCATCATGCATTCTCAAATTCTTCATATTATATGTCATATGTATGCATGACTTACGAGACTCAGGGGGAGAGCTCCATGATATAAATCATCAATGTGCATTTGTTGTGAAAAGCAAAATCCTCAAGATATGCACATCTTCAAGGGGAGTCTCTCTGTATCTTGATTTCAAATTCCTCAAAATGAGTATTTACACTTCATATTTTTATCTCCGTTGAAGACTTAACCTAATTGTCATCAACCACCAAAAAGGGGGAGATTGTAAGTGCAGCTAGTGCCCCTTAGTGATTTTGGTGGTTTGAAGAATTATATGTTACGTATCTAATGTGTTCATGAGTGTACAGAGGATCTATAAGTCGCTGAGGAGTTTGAAATATTCGATGAATATCGACCCCTAAAAATGTATATCTTCGGCTGAAGAAATTGGTCATCTGTTGAAGAATATAATCGTGAATAAACTGCGATGAAATTGATATTCCTCATGATGATATTGAAGATGAGGAATTCAGTGTGTCCTGAAAAAAATGAATCTAAAGACTTTGAAGCATGAAGATTTACTCTTTCTGTTTTATTTTCTTCACTCTTGAGTCATAGGAACACCGTACTGTTAAAGGGGGTCGAGGTAACAATTTGGAATGAATTTCCTCATGATGCTCAACCCAAGCCAAATCCAACCAAAAGCATCAGGTGAGGAATATGAGAGACATGAGGACTCTCACAGTTGAGGGTCCCGACCATTGCCGCAATCTGCGCCACATCACCGATCTTATGCACTCCAACGGTCATATTATTTAAGGGCATTAATGTCAAATCATGTTGGGATGCTCCCAGGCTATAAATAGCCGCCCCCCACAACCATTAGCTGGTTGGCTGCTCCTTTAGAAACTGACACTTGTCATAAGAGCAACCCAAATTCTCAGAGTCTTCGAGAGTAAATCATCAGTGAGGAAATACCCCAAATACCAAAGCACAAACAAAAAACCAAGTGATTGAGAATCACTGGAGAATTGTTTCCCGTGAGGGGCTGAAGCCTTTTACCTTTGAGGATTGTGCATCCTCCAGACGGTTAGGCATCATGGTCTAGAGCAATCCAGCAGTCAATTGTGGATCGTCGGGTGACCAAGTTTGTGAGTGTTTGGAACTCTCCCCTGAAGACTTACCACGAGTGTTGGGCGAGGACTATGTGTTCTTAGCTCAAGGAGAATACGATAGGGACTGTGTGTCTTTTGGTTTCAATACCAAGCCGCTCCAAACCAGACGTACAACTGTCACGGCAGTTGGAACTGGGTCATCAACCATTGTCTTCACTGTGAACCAGGTTCCATTTCTTCAACTCTTTTAATTCCTCATATTGTATGTTGAAGATTTTCATTGTCATTGTTTGAAGAACTTGCTGAAGACTTTCTCTGAAATTCCTCAACCCCAAATTCTTCATGCGAGTTAATCCTCACCTGCTTTATCTATGCCTGCATACAGTGCAAACTGCTTTTCATATTCTTCATCTTGAAAATTGCTGTAGTGATACTTTGCACCCCTGATCCTTTGTTGTTTTCGCTGCAAGTTAGTCATCAGTGAAGAATTTCCTCAAAAGGAATGTCCTCAGTGATGAAATTCCAAAAATCTCCTATTCACCCCCCTCTAGTCGATATAACGGACTTTCACAACCCCAATCCAGCGTTCCACCCGCCCAACAATAGTGGGGGCAAGCCCAACATCCGTGGGCAGGTCACTAGCTTCAGGTGCGGACAGCCTGGACACTCCTCCATGCAATGCCCCAACAAGAAGCCTGATGCACCGCGCCCCAATGCGCCAAATCAAGGACAAGGACATGGAGCACCAAACAAAAATCAGGCTTCCCATAACCAGCAATACCACAGCACGGGATGTGTGAACCACATCTTGCAGAGGAAACCCAGGAAGACCCGGACTGCATACTAGGTATGTTCCTTGTCAACTTCACTCCAGCAATAGTATTGTTTGATTGTGGTGCTTCGTATTCTTTTGTCATCCAAAAGTTTGGTACGAAGAGTGGCTTGAAACCTACATTCCTAAAGGGTCGAATCGCGGTGCAAACCCCGGGTGCAGTATTGAGGACGAACATAGGATGTAGGGGAGTTGGGATCAGCATTAACGGAGTGGATTTCATAGCAGATCTCATCATCCTTAAGTCGCAAGGCTTGGACGTGATCCATGGTATGGATTGGTTGGCCAAGCACCAGAGCATACTGGACTGCGCCAATAGGGCTATCACCATGACCAGTAACCAAGGGATCAAGGTCAAATATGTTCCTGAGGCTACCTCCGCTCAAGTTCCTTAGGTTAACTGCCTTTCAAAAAAAGAGTTGGATCAAGTGCCATTGGTATGTGAATATCCGGACGTCTTTCCCGATGAACTGTCCGGGATGCCTCCTGATCGTGACATCGAGTTCATCATTGAGCTCATGCTCAGGTCAAGGCCTATCTATAAGAAGCCCTATAGTATGGGATCCGAGGAACTGGCAGAGCTAAAGAAGCAGCTAGCTGAGTAGCTCAGGAAGGGATTTATTCGCCCTAGTGCCTCACCTTGGGGATTACCTGTTCTATTCGTGTCCAAGAAGGATGGGACTATCAGGCTCTGCGTTGATTACCGTTCCCTCAGTGAAGTCATGATAAAGAACAAGTATCCACTCCCCAAGATTGAAGACCTACTCGACCAGTTAATTGGTGCCAAGGTATTCTCCAAGATCGATCTCCGATCTGGGTACTACCAACTAAAGATTCGGCCCGAAGACATACCAAAGACGGCATTCGTGACCAGGTATGGCATGTACGAGTGCACCATTATGTCATTTGGGTTGACCAATGCCCCAGCGTACTTCATGTACCTCATGAACAAAGCCTTCATGGGATACCTGGACAAGTTTTTTGTCATCTTCATCGACGACATACTCATCTTCTCCAAGTCCGAAGAAGAGCATGATCAACATTTGAGGATGGCGTTGGAAAAGCTTCAAGAGCATCAACTTTAAGCCAAATTCATCAAGTGCGAATTCTGGTTATGAGAAGTTGGATTCTTGGGTCATACCATGACGGTACATGGATTGGCAGTCAATCCGCCAACATTACTATGGTAACAAACTGGGAGTTGCCAATCGATGTGAAGGAAGTGAGAAGCTTCGTCGGACTCGCGGGATATTACCGCAAGTTCATGGAAGGATTCTCTCGCATCACCCGACCAATGACTCAGCTCCTTAAGAAGGGAAAGGAGTTTGAATGGACACCGGAGTGCGAAGAAAGCTTCCAAGAACTGAAGAAGATGTTAACCACCGCCCAGTACTGGTCACAACACATATCAACAAGGACTTTGTGATATACTGCGATGCATCAAGAATCAGCCTTGGTGGCGTTGTGATGCAACACGACAGGGTCGTGGCTTATCTGTCACGGCAACTGCGCCCTCATGAAGAGAACTACGCCACCCACGACCTCGAGTTGGCGGCCGTAGTTCATGCCTTGAAAACATGGAGGCATTACCTTTTGGGGAAGAGATGCGAAATATACACCAACCACAAGAGTCTGAAGTATATTTTTACCCAGAAGAAATTGAATATGAGGCAGCATAGATAGTTCGAGTTGATTAAAGACTACGACCTCAGCATTCAATACCACCCCGATAAGGCCAACGTGGTAGCAACGCCTTGAGCCGAAAGGCTTGCACCTTGAATGCCATGATCAAGGAAAGGCTACCCGCTCTATATGAGGAGCTGGAAAGCTTCGGATTGGAGCTGTTTGAACAAGGATTCCTAGCAAACCTCATAGCCAAGCCCACACTGATGGATGACATTAAAGAGACCCAGAAAGGACACGAGAGCATCGAAAGCATTAAGAGGAAGATCAAGGTAGGCAAGGCTCCAAGATTCTTGGTGGATGAACATGGAGTTGTGTGGTTTGGGGATCGCATATGCGTACCCAACAAGGTTGAACTCAAGAATCTAATCTTGAAGAAGCAAAATCACTCCATACTAGATTCACCCTAGTAGGACCAAGATGTATCAAGACCTGAGGAAAGATTCTGGTGGCATGGCATGAAGAGGGAAATAGCTTCATATGTCGCCAAGTGCAACATATGCCGGCGAGTCCAAGCTGAGAACCAGTGACCTACTGGGCTGCTACAACCTCTCCACGTGTGTGAATGGAAGTGGGATAAAGTCAGTATGGACTTCATCACCGGCCTGCCTAAGTCAGGCAAGGGACACGACTCCATATGGGTCGTCATCGATCATCTAACCAAAATGGCCCACTTCATTCCCGTTAGCACCAAATATGAGGGAATCAAGTTGGCCAGTCTCTATATTGAGCGTATTGTGAGCCTCCACAGAGTTCCCAAGGAAATTGTGTCCGACTGGGGCACCCAATTCACTTCGAGATTCTGGAAGCAGTTTCAAGAGGCCTTGTGAACCAAGCTCTCCTTCAGCACCGCCTTCCACCCGCAGACCAGCGGAAAGACGGAAAGAGTAAATCAGATACTAGAAGACATGCTTCGTGCTTGTGTCTTGGCACACGGAACCAAATGGGAAGATTGTTTGCCTTTTGTTGAGTTCTCTTACAACAACAGCTATCAGTCTAGTCTCCAGATGGCTCCATTTGAGGTGTTGCACGGATGTAAGTGCAGCACTCCCATTAACTGGTCCGAGACTGGTGAAAGATTGATTTTTGGGCCACACATTCTCTGTGAAGCTGAGGATAAGGTGCAACTCATCAGGGAGCACATGAAGGCTGCCAAGTCGCAAAAAAGAGCTGGAACTCAACCATGGAGATCAAGTGTACTTCCGCGTCACACCTCTCAACGGGACAAAGTGTTTCCACGTGAAGGGAAAGCTTGCTCCAAGGTACATTGGACCTTTTAAGATCACTGCCATGTGTGGAGAAGTTGCTTACCAGTTGGAGCTACCTCCAGAACATTCGGGTGTGCACAACGTCTTCCACGTGTCACAACTCTGGAAGTGCCTTCAAGCGCCAAACCATCCAGACCTTTATAAGGACATAGATCATCAAGCGATTGACATTCTGTAAGACCTCACTTATCGCGAGAGACTGATCCACATTCTGGACAAAGTCGAGCGTTGTATGCAAAGCCGTACCATCAAGTACTTCAAGGTCCACTGGAGCAACCACACTGTCGGGAAAACGACACCTATGGGAACCTCCAAGGATCCCTTGATCGTTCAGCGGAGGGAGTGAGGTGGCGCCAAGAGCGGAACTATCGATCAGCACCGGCAAGGTCTTTTACCTCGGTTCGGGCCGCTTGACGCGTAAAACCCTACTCATGCTTTGTTTGTTGTATTGGGTGCTAACTACGGAGTTACTTGCTACAGTAATTAGATGGTGATCAAAGAGTCTAAACCCCAAAAGGTCCAACCCCTAGAATCGAGGTTTGGGCCTCCTTTTATAGGCAAAGGGGTCACCAACAGTGCTCTGAAGTGGGTTCACGAGTTGCATAGTGAACAGGGTTCACCGCTTATCTATCTACTGCGGTGTTAGTGGCAGTAATTGCCTTGTCAGGCCCCCTGACCAGCATCAAGGTGGCTTCGACACGTACCCAGGTGTATTGACACATGGGCTTTGTGCTGGCGCATGAGGGATGCACTGGAGCGGTGGCGGACGGTGGCACTGTGACAAGAGGGACACCTGGCGGGTGAAGGGAGCCTGCGGCCTGGCGTCCTTGCCTGTGGCCTCGCCCGTCTTCTCGGCAAGGAGGGCTTGTCGGGGCCTTGGACGTCTTCCCGGCAAGGAGAGCTTTCCGTGGCCTTGCTAGTCTTCCCGGTAAGGAGGGCTTGCCGGGGCCTTGTGGGTCTTCCCGGCAAGGAGGGCTTGCCGGGGCCTTGTAGCCTGGGCTGGTTCTTCACACTTTGGTGGGGTGTGGTCTTGGCGAGCTTGGGGCTTATCTTCCCGTCGGCTCTCTTAGTGTACTGTCGCCAAGGGTGTTGTTGGTGCCCGTGCACAGGTTTGGGGCACAGGAGACCCAGTCTCTAGTGGCCCGACAAGAGCCCCGGGGCCTCGGCCATACACGTTTGCGAGGCGTCGTTGGGCCAGGCCCAAAGTGGTGCACGGGCTTCTATGATATGGTGCTTGGCAGCTTGGAGCCGATGCAAGTGGCCTTTCCCCACGTCGCGCATCGAGCGCGCGAGGTGGAGAGGCGTGCGCACAGTGACCTTCCCACCTCCCGAAGCATTACTGCCACTCGTCAGGCATGCACAGTAACGGTTAGGCAAGTGGCGATCATGGCCTTAAAGGTCACAGTCGTGGCAGGGCCCGCCCCCGCATGCATTGGTGCGGCAGGGAGGTTCCCTGTTCGCCCGTGATCAGGGGTCATTGGGCGAGAGGGGCGGCGGCTTCTGGAGTGAGGAGAGCTAGCCCCCTCCCCTCACCATATAAATTAGGGGGTTCGCGAGGGGGTTTTGGTCATCCATCCAACTCCTGAAATACTCAGCATCCCCAGCTTGTTTCTGAAGTATCTTCCTTAGATTTAGTTGGTGCTCGCCCCTAACAATGGCTAGGGGACGAGGGCGGCCTCCATCGGCAACCAGGGCGGCAAGAGGATCCCGTTCGGATCATGCCACATCTTCAGGGGCCGTAGCTGCGGAGGGTGGCCCGAGCGCCCGTGGTGGCAGAGGGGCGAATGGTCGCGGTCGCCATGGAGGCCATGGCCGGGGAAGGTGGATTGCTACTCCAGCACCCCCGTCTTCTCCTCCAGCGCTAGCTTCTCCTTTATGGGGAGGGCACTCGGACGGGACGGAGCTGGAGTATGTCGTGGAGATGCACGGCGTTCGTCGGGGCTATATGCACCTCCCTCGCCCCTTTGCCAGGGCGATGGAGGCCGCCAAGCCTCCCATCTTGTGGGTGCGGGCATACGGTTGTTCCCACGGCGCTATGCAGGTGCATGTGGAGTACCCGAAACGCCGCTCCATGTTGCTTGGGCGGAGCTGGAAAGCCTTCACCCGCGCCCACAGTCTCGAGGATGGGCATGTCCTCCGCTTCAAGCTGGCGGAGGACGATATGCTATCCATCAAGTTTTATGGGCGCTCAGGTGTGCGTCTTAGCTGTTGCGAAGAGAGCTCGAGCGGCGCCGAATGTCCCTCCTCGAGCGATAGCAGCGAGGAGGACAGCGCTGGCGGTGTCGCTCTTGGCAGGTCAGGATCTCGGGGTGTCAAGTCGGAGCACGACACCCCGAGATCTAACTGATCGCTGGACGTGCCGCCGGGGCCCGCTCACGCCTCTCCCCCGCCCGACGAGGTTACCTTGCCGGAGCCAGCGTCGATGCCTCCTCATTGAGGAGGCGCGATTGCGCGCTCCAGCTTCTTCATCCCTTCCGGTCGCCCTGTCCTCCGGCCTCGTTCTCCTCTGCGCAGTGCTGGTCCAAGAGGAGCCAGCCTGGGTTGCGCCGGGGGTCGTACCGTTTTTGTCTTCTTGAACTTCTGTCCGGCAAGAATGTGCCTCGCCAAAAGACAATATCATAAGTTAGAGTAGTAAAAATCATCCATGTAATATGTCTAAGTTTGCCTCAAACAGATGAATGAAATGTTGTTTTCCGTGTTTTATGATCCCCCACTTTGTATGATACGTCCTTCACGTTTTCCAAAAGCTTGCCTGTGTGACTGGTCCTGCTGCTAGTGCTTTGAGGAACGTATCCTTAGCAGTTCGTCGGAGGTGTCATTACCGCCAAGACTCCTTGCCGCACTCAGTGCAACCGTTAGATCATCGAGCGCGGCTCGAGGCGAAATAAGGCGCTGCGTAGCCGCTTGGTCTATTGAACAAGTTCAAAACAGTGTGAAGGCGCTCTGTGGCCATTCATGTCGTTGAACGAGTTCGAAACAGAGCCAAGGTGCATTGATCTAGACAAGGTTCCATCTGCGCACGGGTTTCTCAAACAAAGATTGGGATTTCTATAAAGGAAACAACCTATCTACTCGAAAATTTCATCCAGAATTTCTATCACTTATCTGTTGTGCCGCACCACTTCTTCCCGCGACGTCTGGATCTTTTGTCGGGGCCTCAGATCCCCGGCAAGCAGGATGTTACACTCTCCCGACAATCTACCCACCAGCAAGGTTCTTGCCAATAGTCTTTGACTATCGCATAGGGAAGGGGTTGCCAGTGTATAACTCCTTTTTCTCTTTTGCCAGGTCGTGCTGGCGGAGCCCTCGAGCGCATCTTCGGCGGAAACACGGCGCTTCCAAAGGGGGGAAACGTTTCCGCTGAAGTGCGTGCCTGGGCTTCGGGGCCTGTTGGCGCATCCTTGACGGCTATGCATCACTCCGCGGAGGTGCGTCAGCTGGAGTATGCGCCAGAGGCCTCGTCGAAGCCCCCAGGCACACCATAGACAACAACGCACTGTCTTGGAGCGGCGCATCAGTCGGATGCCATCGAACTCGGGGTCTTCGCCTTCTTGGCCTACGCTTGCGCAGGGGCGCGCCCGCACATGCGTTAGGAGGCCATGGCGAAGTGGAGCGACCACCATGGCATCCCGCTTTGGGGAACTGCGGTGGTGTGCCCAACTTCCAAAGATCTGGTGCAGAGCTTGCTCGAATTCATGCAAAAACTCTCAGCAGCTCCCCCTACCTGGCACGCCAAAGATGTCGGGAAAATGACGCCTATGGGAACCTCCAAGGATCCCTTGATTGTTCGGCGGAGGGAGAGAGGTGGCACCAAGAGCGGAACTAGAGATCAGCACCGGGAAGGTCTGTTACCCAGGTTCGGGCCGCTTGGCGCGTAAAACCCTACTCCTGGTTTGTTTGTTGTATTGAGAGCTAATTGTAGAGTTACTTGCTACAGTAATTAGGTGGTGATCAAAGGGTCTAAACCTCAAAAGGTCAAACCCCTAGAACTGAGCTTTGGGCCACCTTTTATAGGCAAAGGGGTCACCAACAGTGCTCTGAAGTGGGTTCACGAGTTTCATAGTGAACAGGGTTCACCACTTATCTATCTACTGCGGTGTCAGGGGCAGTAAATGCGTTGTCAGGCCCCCTCACCATGAAAGTGTGTTATATCTACTAGAGGGGGTGAATAGGAGGTTTTTAGAATTTCATCACTGAGGAAATTCCTTTTGAGGAAATTCATCACTGATGACTAACTTGTAGCGGAAACAACAAAGGATCAGGAGTTCAAAGTATTACAACAGCAGTTATATCGATGAGGATTATGAAAAACAGTTTGCATAGTACGCAGGCACAGAGTAAGTAGGTGAGGATTAACTAGTGTGAAGAATTAGAGGTTGAGGAAATTCAGAGAAAGACTTTAGCAAATTCTTCAAACAAAGACAGTGAAAATCTTCAACATACAATATTGAGGAATTTAAAGAGTTGAAGAAATAGAACCCGTAACACAGTGAAGAGAGTGGTTGATGACCTAGTTCCAACTGCTGTGACAGTCGTACGTATGGTTTGGAGCGGCTTGGTATTGAAACCAAAAGACACACAGTCCCGGGACACACAATCCCTACCATATTCTCCTTGAGCGAAGGACACACAGTCCTCACTCAACTCTCGTGGTAAGTCTTCAGGGCAGACTTCCAAACCCTCACAAACTCGGTTACCCGACGATCCACAATTGACTGCTGGATTACTCCAGACCATGACGCCTAACCGTCTCGAGGATGCACAGTCCTCAAAGGTAAAAGGCCTCAGTTCCACACAGGAACAAATTCTTCAGTGATGCTCAATCACTTGGTTTTTGGTTTGTGGTTTGGTGTTTGGGGTATTACCTCACTGATGATTTACTCTCGAAGACTGAGGAATTTGGATTGTGATACTTCTCCATCGTTTCTACTTTTCCAAACTCTTTTGCCCTTGTTTTGGACTCTAATTTGCATGATTTGAATGGAACTAACCTGGACTAATGCTGTTTTCAGCAGAATTTCCTTGGTGTTATTTTTGTGGAGAAATAAAATTCTTGAAACATCCTGAAAATTTACGGGGAGCAGTTTTGGAAAATATGAAAAATATCTGCGCCAAGTTCCACCTGAGGGGGTGGGCCACAAGACCTGGCTCCGCCACCACCCCCCTGGTGGCGGTGGGCAGGCTTGTGGGGCCCACACGGCTCTGCCGCCCCCAACCTCAGGTCTATAAGTTCACTTTCGTCCCAGAAAAAATAAAAAGAGAAGTTTTCGTCACGTTTGCGATACGGAGCCGCCGCCACCACCTGTTCTTCATCTGGAGGGCAGATCTGGAGTCCATCTTGGGCTCCGGAGAGGGGAAATCGTCGCCATCGTCATCATCAACCTTCTTCCCACTCCAATTCCATGAAGCTCTTCATTGTTCGAGAGTAATCTATTTGTAGGCTCGCTGGGCGGTGATGAGTAGGATGAGATCTATCATGTAATCGAGTTAGTTTCGATGGGGATTGATCCCTAGTATCCAATATGTTCTGAGATGGATGTTGCTACTACTTTGCCATGCTTAATGCTTGTCACTAGGGCCTGAGTGCCATGATTTCGGATCTGAAATTATTATGTTGTCACCAATATATGTGTGTTTTAGATCCGACCTTGCAAGTTGTAGTTACCTACTATGTGTTATGATCCTGCAACCCCGGAGTGACAATAACCGGAACCACTCCCGGTGATGACCATAGTTTGAGGAGTTCATGTGTTCAGCAAGTGTTAATGTGTTGGTCCGGTTCTTTATTAAAAGGAGAACCTTAATATCCCGTAGTTTCCTTTTGGACCCCGCTACCACGGGAGGGATGGACAATAGATGGCATGCAAGTTCTTTTCCCTAAGCACGTATGACGACACACGGAATGCATGCCTACATCACATTGACGAACGGGAGCTAGCCACATATCTCTCCGTGTTATAACTGTTGCATGATGAATGTCATCCAAACAAATCACCGACACATTGCCTACGAGTTTGTTCTACTGTTGCTACTGCTGTTACTTGTCTTGCTCTGCTATTGTTACTACTGTTGCTACTGTTGTTACTTGTCTTGCTCTGCTACTGCTACTACTGTCGCTACTACTGTTACTTGTGTTGCTCTGCTGCTACTGTTGCTACTGCTGTCGCTTGCTACTGTTGCTACTTGCTACTGCTGTCACTATCGCTGCTCCTTGCCACTGCCGTTACTCGCTACTTTGCTGTTACTACTTTTCTTGCAGATACTAATCTTTCAGGTGTGGTTGAATCTGATAAATTCAGCTGCTAATACTTGAGAGTATTCTCTCACCTCCCGTCGTGCGAATCAACAAATTTGGGTCGAATACTCTACCCTCGAAAACAGCTACGATCCCACGCGCTGGTGGGCGTCAACAACATTCTTCTAGTTTCGATTGCCGGAGAGTGCTAATAGCATTCTTCTGGTGCCGTTGCAAAGGGGAAGAACAGTTGACATCAAGCATTTTTCTGGCGCCGTTGCCGGGGAGGTATTTCTTTATTCTCTGAGTCACTTGGGATTTATATCTGCTGATCACTATGAAGAATCTGAAGGATCCGAAGACCAAAGTCTTGCCCTCAACTATGAGGGAAGGTAAGGAAGTGCCATCTAGCTCTGCACTTTATTCACCTTCAGTTATGAGTAAGTTTGCGACATCACCTCCTGCTAGAAATCTTGATACGTCGCATGTGCTTGATGATGCTTATGATGCTACTGCTAGAGATGCTATGCTTGATACTATGCCTGATGATACTATGCTTGATACTATGCTTGATATTATGCCTGATACTACTAGAGATGCTTTGCTTGATGATGCTAGAGATGCTATTTTGCCTGATGATGCTATGCTTGATATTGCTAGAGATACTACTTTGCCTGATGTTCCACTAGGAGTGTTCCTTGATGCTCATATGGCTAGAGTTACTGCCAATGCTCGTGATGCTTCTGATACTGCCGATACTATTGAGATAGAACCTGCTTTTGCTCCTGTTAGATCTAGCTCTCCTAGATATGAATTGCCTGATATACTTGAGGGTTACGTTATGGAGGGACAGCTAGCTGAGGATTTTTTTTGCGTGTAAGGATGCCTATGACGCTGAGAAATTACTTCTCAAGTGGAAGGAAAAATATCAGGAAGCTAGGATGAAATACGACCCGAAGTTTGCCACTTCACCTATCTTTGTCACCGATAAGGATTATGAATTCTCTATCAATCCTGAGATAATCTCTCTAGTCGAATCTGATCCTTTTCACGGTTATGACTCTGAGACGGTCGTAGCCCATCTTGCCAAACTACACGATATAGCCACCCTTTTCACTAATGAGGAGAAGATCCGCCACATCCTTAAGATGTTTCCTTTCTCTCTAAAGGATGACGCTAAAGCCTGGTTCACCTCTCTTGATCCTGGATGTGTGAGTAGTCCCGAGGAGATGGTCTATTACTTCTGTGAGAAATATTTCCCTGCCCATAAGAAGCAAGCTGCCTTGCAGGAAATATACAACTTTGCTCAACTCCAAGAAGGGAGTCTTCCACAAGCTTGGGGGAGGCTCGTCCAGCTACAAAATGCTTTGCCTGATCACCCACTTAAGAAGAACGAGATACTTGATATCCTCTATAACAGACTTACCGATGCCTCTAGAGACCACCTAGATAGCTGTGCCGGTTGTGTTTTTAGGGAACAAACTGTAGAACAAGCTGAGACTCTACTGAATAATATCTTGATCAATGATAATGCTTGGACTATTCCCAAACCACCTCCTAAGCCAACTCCGAAGAAAAGAGGTATTCTATTCCTCAGTCCCGAAGATATGCAAGAAGCCAAGAAATCTATGCAAGAGAAAGGCATTAGATCTGAAGATGTCAAAAATCTACCAACTATCGAAGAGATCCATGGTCTTGATAACCCGATACAGGTAGTAGAAGTGAATTCTCTGCGTAGGTTTGATGAGAGTGATATTCCTTTTGATAAACCTGCTAGCCTATGCTTTGATGAATTTGACAACTTTGTTGCCAAACAACAGAGTTTCAATGATTATATTAGCAGACATTTGGAACAAAGTACTCGTATGCTTAGCCATTTAAGTGCTTGCATAGATAGAAATGTTAATGATCTGAAGCTTCTGAGTAAACATGCCTCTATGATTACTACTCAGGTAGACCAAGTACTTAAAGCTCAGAATGACCTGCTCAATGAATTAAATGACAACTCTGTCAGAGTCATTACTAGAGGAGGCAAAATGACTCAGGAACCTTTGTATCCTGAAAGTCATCCTAAGAGAATTGATCAAGATTCTCAAGGAATCAATGCTGATACACCCAGTCATCCTAAGGAGAAGAAGAAGGATGATAGAAGCCTGCATGCCAGTTCACCAAATACTGTCACACCTGAAGAACCTAATGATATTTCTGCGTCTGATGCAGAAACACAATCTGGTGATGAACATGAACCTGGTAACAATATGGACTGTGATGTTCATAATAATGCTCAACCTAGCAATGATGAGGATGTGGAGATTGAACCTATGGTTAATCCTGATAACCCACAACCTAAGAAATACGATAAGAATGACTTCACTGCTAGGAAGCATGGTAAAGAAAGGGAGCCATGGGTTTAGAGACCTATTCCCTTCCCTCCTAAGCCATCCAACAAAAAGGATGATGAGGATTTTGAGCGCTTCGTTGAGATGATAAGACCCATCTTTGTGCAGATACGGTTAACTGATATGCTCAAGATGTCTCCGTATGCCAAGTACATGAAAGATATCGTGACTAATAAATGGAAGATAGCAGATCTTGAGATCTCCACCATGCTTGCCAACTACTCTTTTAAAGGTGGGACTCCTAAGAAACTTGGTGATCCCGAAGTGCCCACTATACCTTGCTCTATTAAAGGAAACTACGTAAGAACTGCCTTATGTGACCTTGGAGCCGGTGTTAGTGTTATGCCGCTTTCTCTTTATCATAGACTTGAGTAGGATAAGTTGACACCCACTGAAATTTCTCTGCAAATGGCCGACAAATCAACTGCTTTCCCTATCGCCATTTGCGAGGATGTGCCTGTTGTGGTTGCTAACACCACTATCTTAACAGACTTTGTTATCTTGGATATTCCTGAGGACGATGCCATGGCTGTCATCCTTGGAAGACCCTTTTTAAACACTGCAGGGGTTTTTATAGATTGCAATAAAGGCAATGTCACTTTCCATGTCAACAGTAATGAGCACACCGTGCACTTTTCGAAGAAACGATATCAAGTACATTGCATCAATGCTATCGAAAAGACTTCATCAATTCTCATTGGGAGCTTTGAATGCCCTATTCCTCGTGTCAAGATGAAGTATGATTTGCTTGTTGGGGAGATATATATCCCCATTGAGGTGACTTAGTGGCTATTAGAAAATTCTCCGTTCTCTCTTGCGATTCGAGAAGGTTTTGTCATGAGGACTTGATCAACCCCATTGACGGATTTCTTTCGACGACCATGAAACGGATGAATCACAGAGTCATATACTTCTGTTTTAAGCTTTCATTTTCTTTTGCTTAGAAGAAAAATGATAGAATTAGTTTAGTTTTTCCTGTTTTCTGTTTTAGCGTCCCGGAGAAAAATACCTCGAAAATAAAAGTTCTCCGATGGTCCTGAAAATTTAGTATGATTTTTCTGGAATTTTTGAAAATTTCTGGGCCTGAGAGCTGGCCTGGGGGCCAGACCAGTGGGCCACAAGCCCTGCCACCGCCACCTACCCCCCTGGTGGCGGAGTGCAAGATTGTGGGGCCCACAGGCCTCCCCTCCACTCATTCCAGCTCCCAACCTCTTCTTCCACCTCCAGAAAAATTTGTTTCACAGCTCAAACCCATGTTCTTGCTCATTTGGCTGTGATTTTCGATCCCCAAGCTCAAAGCGCCATTCTCCAAACCGTTTTGGGGAAATTACTCCTTGGTAAGTGACTCCTCCATTGGTCCAATTAGTTTTTGCTCTAGTGCTTTATCCTTCGCGAATTCTGGCTACCTTGGTGACCCTATTCTTGAGCTATAAATGTTGACTTTAGCTGGTCCCAAGTAGTTTTAGCGCGTGATACGGTCTCTAGGCACTAGTAGGAGTAGTTGCTACAAGTTGGGTTGATCCTTGTTCACTTTTCTTTCGAAGTCTCTAAATATTTCAGAATTTTTCAGAGCTAGAAAAAGGAAAAGATGAGGAGGTTCTTGAGAGGATCTTCAAGCCGTAACCCCAAGGAGGATGAGAAGAATCACCCCGAGTACGTAGTTCCTCGAGTCACAGAAGTTCGAGCGTGCGAGTGGCCAAGTGATGATTTTTTGTGCGCCGCCGGACTTTATGTAGACTTTTATTACTTGGTGGAGAACGCAGGTATTATTGCGTTCGTTGAAGACAAGTGCTCACAATACCTCCTCCTCACCAATATTTCCTTTCAAAGCTTCAACTTTTATCCGAGGAAGAATCTTCCCATGGTTGATTTCATGATATACGATGTCCCCAGTGCATGACGTTGCAGGATTTTTTGCAATGTATGCAAATTACCTTATGTTGGGGATATCCGTGACCCTCATCCACGGGACTAGGAGGATTTCATTGGTTCTATTGTTGTCGGAGAGGAGAGAGGAGTGTCTCGCGCTAGAATTGCTAGCATACATTTTCCTGTGCTTCGGTACTTCTCACTATTTGTGGGAAAATGTTTGATTGGCCGTGGGGAGGCTGGATCACTTAGTTCTCCAGACCCTGCGGTTTTGCGTGAAGGCCTTTATAACGATAATACTTATAGCTTGGGCGCTATAGTGGCTCAACGGTTGAACCTGAACCGTTCTAAAGATGTTGTCTATGGAGGTATCTATGCTACCCGTCTTGCCAGACACTTTGAGATACCCATTAGACTGGGAGAGGAAGGAGAGATGCTTCTCCCTGAGAAATATCTGGATTATGACAGCATGGTTCGCCATGATTTTCTGGATAGAGATGCTAGTAGACGGATGATTTATAACCTGGTATTTAGTCAGGGTACTTGAGAGACTATTAGTTTGCCTGCTCCTTCTTTGTTCGACCTTCATGCACGCAGGTACACTATTATGCCCTCAGACATCTACGCATATTGGGGCTTGTCCCAACCACAGGCGCCCGTGCCCGAGCCGCCAGTCGAGTACCAAACGCCAGTTTATCAGTGGGAGCCAGAGGAGCTCACACAGCAGTGGCATCCACAGTCTGCTCCGGAGTATCCTGGAGCTGGTTATTTCCCACCTTGGGAGTATACCAAGCTAGGCCAAAAGCCTAAGCTTGGGGGAGTACGTGTTCTCATCGACTTTACATTCATGCTTATGCTTTCACTCTGTTAGCCGGTGTTTACACTTTGCCACTGTATTATCCATGCTAGTTTATTTTTGTTTTCTTGTTTTGTGTCCTTCTGTGAAAACCCAAAAAGATTTTCTTTCTTCTTTTGCTTGTTGGGTGCTTTCCCGTGTAAATAGTTTTCTTTTTCTTTGTGTCAAGGTAGAAGATATTGGTTACAATGTTTAGTGGTTCTTGCATGCTTACTAGTTTAGCTTTCAAAGAGCCATATTATTTTGTCTTCTCCTTTGTGTTTGACTGCAGATTCAGCTTAGTCCAATGCGCTTATTATTGTTCACATTGTTCGATCGTGCAAATGAAAGGCAACAATGATGATATATGATGAAGTGACTGAGACTGAAAAGCTGGTATGAACTCTATCTATTTTGTTTTTGTAAATATGACTAGCTTGTCGACCCAGATTTAGCTTTGTTGTGAGAGAACCATGTTTGCAATGACAACTTAGAGATCATAGTTTCTGATGCCATGCTTATTTAGCTGAGAGCTTATAATGGTTTGTCTTGAATGCCAACATAGATTTTGAGATGACTATGATGTAGTATGATAGGATGGTATTCTCCTTTGAATGTTTCAAGTGGCTTGACTTGGCGCATGTTCATGCATGTAGTTGAAACAAAATCAACATAGCCTCTATGATGTTCGTGTTCATGGTGATTTATATCATGTTCATGCTTGCTTTCAATGTTAGTCAAACTCATTGCATCTTGACGACTGTTGCCGCTCTCTAGTTGGTCGCTTCCCAGTCTTTTGCTAGCCTTCACTTCTACTAAGCGGAATACTGCTTGTGCATCCACTTCCATAAACCCAAAAGTTTGTCCATGAGAGTCCACCATACCTACCTATTTGCGGTACTTACCTGCTATTCCAAGTAAATTTGATGTGCCACTCTCTAAACCTTCAAGAAATAATCTGTTTTGCATGCCCAAACCGCTCATGTGGTGACAGGGGGCTATTGGTATCTTCCATGCTAGGAGTGTTATCCTCGACATGTGTTTATTCACTGTCATTCACGAGAAAGGGGCCGGTAATTGGAATGCCCAGTTCCACGCTTAAATCGAAAACATAACTGTAAAACAAGACTCCCCCCGGGTTGATGTTAGTATGGACGGTACCCAAGGATTCGGCTAGCCGTGGAGTGTGACTGATTGGTGGTGGGGAGTTAAAACTTTACTTTTCTGTTTGGGAACCGCCTATAGCATGAGTAGCATGGAAGATATTGAGAACTCTTGGTCATTGCGTTGACAATGAAAGCATGCCACCCAAAATTATTATCTCTGTTTCAAAGCTTGAGCTCTCGCACCTCTCAAATCAATGCTTCCCTCTGCGAAGGGCCTGTGTATTTATTTTCCTGTTGAGTCATCCTCTTATTTTACAAGCACCAATTAGAGAGCACCTCTGTCATTTTTATGCTTTGCTTTTGATTGATATTGAGTATGACTATGATTGGATCTTCGTTGCTATGAATTACAATGTTTAGTCAGCCCTTGATCTTTGAAAGTGCTCTGCATTTATGTTTTGCGGTCTCAGAAAGAGCTAGCGAGATACCACCTATTCATATTGCTTCATGCTTGTTTTGATTGAAGTGTTGGTATTTGAAACTCATTATTATTTGCTCGTTAGCTGATTATGCCATTGATATTAGTTTACCGTGAGACCTTTGTGTCATTTGCTTATGTGGTTAACTTGTGATCTTGTTGAAATTCTGGTTATGAGTTGGACATAGTTGCAAAAACAAGATCAAACAGAGTTTGTCAAAGTTTTTCTTTCTCTCTCAGTTTGTCAACTGAGTTGCTTGAGGACAAGCAAGGTTTTAAGCTTGGGGGAGTTGATACGTCTCCATCATATCTACTTTTCCAAACTCTTTTGCCCTTGTTGTGGACTCTAATTTGCATGATTTGAATGGAACTAACCTGGACTGACGATGTTTTCAGCAGAATTGCCTTGGTGTTATTTTTGTGCATAAATCAAAGTTCTCCAAACGTCCTGAAAATTTACGGGGAGCGGTTTTGGAAAATATGAAAAATATCTGCACCAAGTTCCACCTGAGGGGGTGGGCCAATGGGCCACAAGCCCTCGCTCCGCCACCAGCCCCCCTGGTGGCCGTGGGCAGGCTTGTGGGGCCCACACGGCTCTGCCGCCCCCAACATCAGGTCTATAAGTTCACTTTCGTCCCAAAAAAATAAAAAGAGAAGTTTTCATCGCGTTTGCCATACGGAGCCGCCGCCACCACCTGTTCTTCATCTAGAGGGCAGATCTGGAGTCCGTCTTGGGCTCCGGAGAGGGGAAATCGTCGCCATCGTCATCATCAACCTTCTTCCCTCTCCAATTTCATGAAGCTCTTCATCGTTCGTGAGTAATCTATTCGTAGGCTCGCTGGGCGGTGATGAGTAGGATGAGATCTATCATGTAATCGAGTTAGTTTTGATGGGGATTGATCCCTAGTATCCAATATGTTCTGAGATTGATGTTGCTACTACTTTGCCATGCTTAATGCTTGTCACTAGGGCCCGAGTGCCAAGATTTCAGATCTGAAATTATTATTTTGTCACCAATATATGTGTGTTTTAGATCTGATCTTGCAAGTTGTAGTTACCTACTATGTGTTATGATCCGGCAACCCCGGAGTGACAATAACCGGAACCACTCCCGGTGATGACCATAGTTTGAGGAGTTCATGTGTTCACCAAATGCTAATGCGTTGGTCCGGTTCTTTATTAAAAGGAGAACCTTAATATCCCGTAGTTTCCTTTTGGACCCGGTGCCACAGGAGGGGTGGACAATAGATGTCATGCAAGTTCTTTTCCCTAAGCACGTACGACGACCCATAGAATGCATGCCTACATCACATTGACGAACATGAGCTAGCCACATATATCTCCGTGTTATAACTGTTGCATGATGAATGTCATCCAAACAAATCACCGACCCATTGCCTACGAGTTTGTCCTACTGTTGCTACTGTTGTTACTTGTCTTGCTCTGCTGCTGTTACTACTGCTGTTACTTGTCTTGCTCTCCTGCTGCTACTACTGTTGCTACTGCTGTTACTTGCCTTGCTCTGCTGCTACTGTTGCTATTGTTGTCGCTTGCTACTGTTGCTACTTGCTACTGATGTCACTACTGCTGCTCCTTGCCACTGCCGTTACTCGCTACTTTTCTGTTATACTACTTTGCTTGCAGATACTAATCTTTTAGGTGTGGTTGAATCTGATAAATTCAGCTGCTAATACTTGAGAGTATTCTCTCACCTCCTGTCGTGCGAATCAACAAATTTGGGTCGAATACTCTACCCTCGAAAACTGCTATGATCCCACGTGCTGGTGGGCGTCAACAACATTCTTCTAGTTTCGATTGCCAGAGAGTGCTAACAGCATTCTTCTGGTGCCATTGCAAAGGGGAAGAACAGTTGACATCAGGTTGCTCTCAATGACAAGTGTCAATTTCTCGCGGAGCAGCCAACCAGCTAATGGTTGTGGGGGGCGGCTATTTATAGCCTAGGAGCATCCCGACATGAGTTGACATAAATGCCCTTAAGTATTATGATTGTTGGTGTGGATAAGATCAGTGAGGTGGCGCAAATCGCGGTAATGCTCGGTACTCTCAACTATGAGAGCCTTCATCTATCTCATATTCCTCACTTGAGGCTTTTGTAGGTTTAGGCATGGGTTGAGCATCATGAGGAAATTCATTCCGTAGTGTTACCTTGACCCCCTTTAACAGTACTGTGTTCCTATGACTCAAGAGTGAAGAAAATGAAACAGAAAGAATAAATCTTCACGCTTCAAAGTCTTTGGACTGATTTTCTTCACGACACAGAGTTCCTCATCCTTAGTATCTTCATGAGGAATATCAATTTCATCGCAATTTCTTCGCCATCCAAATCTTCAGCAGAAGACCAATTTCTTCAGCCGAAGATAAACATTTTTAGGGGTCGATATTCATCATACAATTCAAACTCCTCAGCGACTTATAGATCCTATGTACACTCATGAACACATTAGATACTTAACCTATAAGTCTTCAAACCACCAAAATCACTAAGGGCACTAGATGCACTTACAATCTCCCCTTTTTTGGTGGATGATGACAATTTGGTTAAGTTTTCAACAGGGATAAAAATATGAATAGTAAATACACAGTTGAGGAATTTGAAAAGAAGATACTGAGAGACTCCCCCTGAAGATGTGCATACTTTGAGGAATTTGCTTTTCACAGCAATTGCACATTGATAATTTATATCATGGAGATCCCCCTCTATCTTGTAAATCATGCATACATATGACATATAATATGAGGAATTTAAGAATCCATGATGAGAAATGGTATCTGACGAGTTTCAGCATGTGTGCATTAATATTTTGAGGAATAAGCATGCAAAGAAAAACGTTCAAAAGCGTCAGAGTACCATCGGGCTTAAGTTACAACTCATTACATAAAACAGTTCAGAAGAACCAAGAGTTTGTAACTTAATAAAGTTCATAAGCTCCAAAAAAATTCCCGCGTGAAGACTAACTCAGATTTCTCCCCCTTTGTCATCAAGTGGCAAAAAGGGACAAAACTGAGGACTAACGCCCCGTGAAGACTTGCACTTCTTGGCTGATGAAGAAGATGTGTGAGGATTCTTGGCGATGGGCTTCTTCCTTGGGCTAGTGGCAGTGTCTTCTAATTCTTCATGTGACTCTATAGTGCGGAATGAAGAAAAGGAACTGTCCTCAAGGTCTGGAACTGGAATTGTCTTGAATTTCTTCTTGGGAGGCCACGACCAGTCGAAGTCCTCAGTAAACTTCAATTCATCAAGTTCTTCTTAAGTCTTCAGATGAGCCAGCGTGGCCCAGGTACGATCAAAAATTTCATGAAGATAGTAGTGATTTTTCTTCACTGCATTCTAAGTCTCGTTGAGGGTTTTCACTATGGCACTGAATTGACATTTGACCCATTTGTGATTGCGATCGACCTTCTGATGAAGACTGAGGAGTAGTTCTCTGTTAGTCATTATCCTTGGGGCAACAGGGCTAGGCGGCTCCTAAGTTTCAGTGTCATCATATGAAGAATATGCTTCTGTTTCATGAAACTGGCCATCAAGGCGCCGACTTCCTTCATCGATGACAAATTTTCCTTTTCCTTCAATAGGCTCAAATGTCTTCTTGATGACTCTGATTGGAGGCAGATATCCAATGTGATTGTTGAAATCAGCATGATAGTTGGTGCCTGACCTGCGTTTGATGAATCTCATGATCCATGGAGCGTAAATCTTCGGGTCGAATGGCGACATAGCATTGTCAGCCAGAGTCATCAGGAAGAAGTCGTGAAGGTTTATTGGTATGCCATGGATGATGTTGACGAGGATATTCTTCATGATGCCTAGAACATCTTCTTCATCATCATGGCCCTTGATTGGAGTGATGACACTGCACAGGATCCTGTAGACAATCTGTGGTTCATACTTCAAGTCTTGAACCAGAAAGGTCGTTCTTGGATGTTGATCCTTGGCCAAAGGCTTCATGAGGACTTCCATCAGTTTGTTGGGCAACTTCCGTTGATCATACATCCGCACAGCTTGTTCTGAGGGAATTGAAACTGGAAACACTTGCAGAGTTCAGTGGCAGGAGCTTTGTAATGAGTGTGTTGAGTCGTCCAATCCAGCACCCAAGTGTTGATATCCTTTGGCTCTCCAGAGATGTGCAAAGTAGCATAAAACTGAAGAACTATATCGATGTTCCAATCACTTATATCAGTGCAGAGAGGCAGCAGTCCAGCTTCATGAAGAACATTGAGGACTGGGCGAAGCAAGGAATTTCTTCCATCTCAACATGAGGAATATGCATGTGCTGAAATATTTTGTTTCTCCCACAAAGCACAGAGGCATAGTAGTTGAGCTGAGTCCTTGTCCAAAACTTCCCGTGCCTGATGCGAAGCTTGTCATATGGATTGTCGCCGATGAAATACATTCGTTCTTCATAGAACTCTTCCTTCTGAAACTTTGGCTTCTTTTAAAAAGGCTGATTTTGCTTTGGTTGAAGATTATGCTGTTGTTCTTGAGGAGATACTATCATTGTTGTTTCAGTGTTGACCACAACAATAGCAGTTTTGGTATTGGGTGTAGGAGCATTTTCTTCAGCCTTTTCCTCGGGTTCAGGATTTTCTTCAGGTTGAGGATTTTCCTCAGCTTGAGGAGTTTGCTTGGTGGAGGAGGCAAAATCTTCAGCTGTTGCAGCTGATCCTTGAGCAGGTTCATCAGATGTCTTGTGAGGAATGAAGGACTAAGGAATACCATCAATTTGAATTTCCTCATCCATGGTTTCTTCAGATTCGGCATCTTTCATTTCCTCATCAACTTGAATTTCCTCATCTTCTTCAGGAATGACATAATTAATTCCGAAGGGAATAAGTGAATATGATGGAGCTACCTTCAGAGGCATAGCATCCACTGGAGCAGTTGATGATTCTGAGTTCTTTGAAGCTTTTCTTTTCTTTTCTTCTTTCTCAATAGCCTTGGTTTTCTTCACGTCTGATGCAGACGGAAACATTTTCTTCACCTTTGAGGAATGAGGTGAAGGAATTTTCTCTTCAGGAGCTGGTGCAGTATCAATCCTCGCAGTTTCCTCAGCTGAAGCTTTTCTTCAGCTGGAGCAGATTCATCAGCTGGAGTGTCTTGAGGTATTTCCTCAATTACAGGTTCATTAGCTGGAACATCTTGAGGCATTTCCTCATCAACAGGTTCATCAGCTTCATCTTCTTCTGTCAGCTGAACAGAATAGCTGGACTCATGCAACTTTGGTTTTACTAGAGGAGCAGCCTTCTTGTTATATTCATCAACTGCATTAGTTGCAAACTTGATGAAATTTGACTTGAGACTTTGACGATCAGATAGATTCGTATACTTGTCGGTCAAAGTCTTCAGTTCAGCCTAGGTGGACACAAGATCTTCACGCGTCATATTGAGGAGATTCTGCCTGAGGAATTTCTCCTTCTTCAGTTTTGCAGCCTTTGCTTTCTTGGCCTGCGTCTCTTTCCATTTGTCCTCATTGATGAATGTGGCCACCATATGACTGACACCTGGGGGAAGATTCAAGTCATCAATGGGGTGCTTGGATCTTCATACAGGACATTGATGAAGTCCAGCAGAACTTTGGGATCCATGGCAAGAGGAATAGAGCTACCTGAGCCTTGTGCAACTCGTTTCTGCTTGTTTCTGATGATGGCTTCAAGAGTTTCATCATCAAATTCATCACTTCCTTCTGATGCAGAAGGGACGTTGATGACTTTGCTTGGGCTGGGCCTGACACCCCTTCCATCAGTCATTTTAGTCTTCAAGCATGTTGGTGAAGACTTTGTCTCTGAGCTCGTGGCAGACGGTACAGAGGAGCTGGAGTGAGCAGGTTGTCACTTGACAATATGCTTGCGTTCAGGCTTTCAGGCATGTGTAGTTGTTGAAGGTTTTGGCGCAGGTACATCCTTCTGAGGCAATTTCTCTTTTGGCTTTGAAGCCTTTGGTTTCTTTGGCACAGAATTCACTTGAGGAATAGTTGTACCAGAAGCTTTAGCAGCAGAAGAGGTGGATGCAGTGGAAGCAAATTCCTCATTGAATTTCCTCACTGCAGCTTCTGCTTTCTTCTGAAGTTTAGACAAGTGTTTGTCTTTCTCCTCAGGGTAATCCTCAACTGTTTTGATGCTTGAGGGATGTGCTACCTGATGATCACCGAGAGGAGGCCTTTTGCAAGGTGGCTTGAGGGCGAATTTCTTCGCATACTTTGGAGTGACGAAACGATATTCCTTCCACTCCTTAGTCCACCTGTGTTCTATCCTTTGATGCCTGATTTTCCTTTTCTCCATAGGTTCTTGCTCATGTGGCGTACAGTAATCAAGGTATATATCCTCAGGGATATCAATTGTAGTGTTATGTTCAAGTTTCTTTCCACCCTTTTGCTTTCTGTCATCTTCCATTTTCTTCAGCTCATGCTTTTGCTGAGGAATTTGCACTCTTGAAGATTCTGATGACACTCGCAAAGTTTCTTTGAGAAATGCTGCAAATGAGTTAAGTTGATGATAACCTAGAGATTCATCAACTGACATTTTGTACCTGTGAACAGGGTATAGGTGCGAGGAATTTGGAGAGGTCATATGCGTTCTCAGATTTGAAGAAATTGAAATTTTAAAAATTAAGGAATTTGACCAGTGGGTTGAGGAATTTGTCTAAGCATTCTGATCTTGGGTTCCAGAGTTGTGCAGATTCGAAAATTTGCACAATTGAGGAATCACATGAAGAATTGTAGTGGCTTAGTGAAATTCATCAAGTGTTTGAGGAATTGAATGTGCAAAGTGATGGACATTGAGGAACAGCAGATTTCTACAATCAAAGGTAAAATAGTAGATCAAAAGAGGGCAGTAAAATAGGATTTTAATCACATTGTGTGGTGAGCACGAAGAATAGAGGCAGTAACAGTAAGAGGCTCTTTGGTTTGAGTCTGCTGCACCCTAACTTGGCGGCACAAGACAGCTATGGCGGCGGCGGATGTAGATGTTCCGCTTCCGGCATGAGTTCGGCGACGGAGAGGTCGAGAAAGTGAAGTTGTTCCTCAGCGGCGACGAGATTGCTAGCGGTGGCGCCAGGTTTGTACTTGAGGCGGATAGAAGGACGAGAGGACGAAGAGTTTTGATAGAGGGGGGTAAGGACCTATTTATAGCTCAGGTGAAAACTGTCCGGCCGAAACTTTCTTACCGAACTGCCCTTGCCCATTCGTCTCCACACGACACTTGTAGCCTGAGATTAAAGCGGTGGAGATCGTGCTTATCTGATTGTGGGAAGTGGGGTTCAGTTACTGTATAACAATATAAAATTCATTTTTGAAGATTTGAGGATTTCGTTGCAAAGTCCTCAGCTGACAAGGACGCAGTGAGGATTTTGAACAAAGTTTCAAGTAGAACGCATATGAAGAATTGAACAGACTGGGTTGAGTATAGCATAGAGGGGAGTAGGTTCACTTAGATGAAATATCAAATTGAAGAAATAGCTATAAATGAATGTTGTTGAGGACTTTGAAATCTCAGTCTCTCTCTCTCTATATATATATATATAGATATAGATATAGATATAGGCAAATGAAAATCATCAAGTGTTTTGAAGATTTTGAAGATCTTGAAAAACTTGAGGATTTTGTGACAAAGCGTTAGGTTGATGAATTTCAACTTTGAAGAAAAAAGCAGCTTGAAGGTTTTCAAAGTTGGGTGGTGGCGTGACCCACCGTATAAGAATGATGATTTCAATCGCTGCATACAATTGTCGTAGAGCCCTGAGAACCAGATTCTTCATTAATTTCCTCACACTAAGAGTGATATTCTTCATTGATTGAAGAAAATCGATTCTTCGTGTGTTGCACATCTAAGTCATCAATTTTGCATAAGTGTTAGGATGTGTGCATGTTTTCACAAAACATTTGAAGATTCTAAGATATTTAGCTCACACCACAACTTGCAAAACCTTTTCTCATCCAAGGGCTTAGTGAACATATCTACTGGTTGATCGTCAGTCTTCACATGGTCGATGAGGATATTGCCCTTGACGACATGGTCCCGAAGAAAATGATGAGGAATCTGGATGTGCTTAGTCTTCGAATGTTGTACTGGGTTGTATGCGATCTTGATTGCACTCTCATTGTCACAGTAGAGAGGCACATTCTTCATGTTGATGTCGTAGTCCTTGAGGGTTTGCTTCATCCATAGCAATTGAGCATAGCAGGATCCAGCAGCAATGTACTCAGCTTCAGCAGTGGAGAGAGAAACACAGTTCTGCTTCTTTGATGACCATCGGACTAATGATCTTCTGAGGAAATGACAAGTGCCAGAAGTTGACTTGCGATCCACACGGTCACCAGCATAGTCAGAATCAGAATATCCCACGAGATGAAGATTTGAGCCCTTGGGGTACCATAATCCTAGTGTTGGTGTGTGAGCTAAGTATCGAAGAATATGTTTCACAGCCTTATGGTGTGAATCCTTCAGTTTTGCTTGAAAACGAGCATACATGCAAACACTAAGCATTATATATGGCCTAGATGCACACAAATACAGTAAAGAGCCAATCATAGAGAAATACCTGTTGATCGAATTCTTTACCATTTTCGTCAGTGCAGAGGTGGTCGTTGGTAGGCATGGGACTCTTGGCGCCGTTGCATTCATGCATGTCGAATTTCCTCAGAACATCCTTGAGGTATTTCTCCTGTGATATGAAGATGCCATTGCGTTGTTGACGAATTTGAAGACCTAAGAAGAATTTCAGCTCCCCCATCATAGACATCTGATATTTTTCACTCATCATGTAAGCAAATTCATCATTGTAACGTTTGTCAGTACAGCCAACTATGATGTCATCGACATATATTTGACACACAAATAGTTCATTGTCATAGGATTTTGTGAAAAGAGTTGGATCGAGTGAACTAGGTTTGAAGCCTTTCTTCATGAGGAATTCCTTCAATGTATCATACCACGCCCGAGGGGCTTGCTTGAGGCCATAGAGTGCCTTTTTGAGTCTGAAGACTTTGTCTGGATTCTTTGGATCCTCAAAACCTCGGGGCTAAGCAACATATACTTCTTCCTCAAGCTTACCATTGAGGAATGCACTTTTCACATCCATTTTATATAAGGTAATGTTATGACGATTAGCATAAGCAAGGAGAATTCGAATAGCTTCAAGTCTAGCAACAGGTGCAAAAGTTTCATCGAAATCAATTCCTTCAACCTTTGTGTAGCCTTGGGCTACAAGTCGTGCCTTATTCCTCACCACTTGACCATCCTTATTTTGCTTGTTTCGGAAAATCCACTTGGTGCCGATGATATTCGGCTTGCGAGGATCTGGTCATTTGACTAGCTCCCACACGTCATTTAGCTTGAACTGAAGAAGATCATCTTGCATGGCTTGAATCCACTGAGGTTCCATGAAAGCCTCAACAACTTTTGAAGGTTTTGTGATAGACACAAAAGAAGAATGCCCACAAATTTTAACTAAGGGTGAAGCTTTTGAGCGAGTGAGAGGACCTGGCGCATTGATGTCATCGAGGATTTTGTCAAGTTCTACTTCATTTGCAATCCTCGGATGAGCTGGTTGAGGATTTCGTCTGGGCTGAGGAATTTGTTCTGGAGCAATTTCCTCACGAGCATCTTCTTGATTTTCATCAGTGCTCGGAGTGATTTCTTCAGCAATTTTCTCAGTAGGAACAATGTCTTCAGTAGCTTTGAGCTTGATTGCTTCCTAAGGAGATAATTTATCTGGATCAGGAGGCAATTGCTCTCTTTGCGAGCCATTAGTTTCATCGAACCGCACATCTACAATTTGAACAACCTTGCTGTGATAGTTGTTGAAGACTCTATAGGTGTGCGAGTCCTTTCCATAACCGATCATAAAACCCTCATGTGCTTTAGGTGCACACTTTGAGCAATGGTGAGGATCTCTAATCCGGCATTTTGCACCGAAGACTTTGAAATAGCTTACATTGGGTTTCTTGTCAGTGAGGAGTTCATATGAATTTTTCTTGAGGAATTTTTGAAGATATACCCTGTTGATGATATGGCAAGCAGTGTTGATTGCTTCAGGCCTGAAACGATGAGGAGTCTGATATTCTTCAAACATGGTTCGTGCCATCTCAACCAGAGTCCTGTTCTTTCTTTCGACGACGCCATTCTGTTGAGGAGTATAAGGAGCAGACAATTCATGAGTAATACCAAGTTCATCAAGATAATCATCAAGACCTGTATTTTTGAATTCAGTCCCATTATCACTCCTGATATGTTTGATCTTGACACCGAAGTTCATCTAGGCCCTTGAGGAAAATCGTTTGAAGACTTCCTGCACTTCAGTTTTATACAGAATGATATGCACCCAAGTATATCTAGAATAATCATCAACTATGACAAAGCCGTATAAAGATGCTAAATTTGTTAGAGTGGCATAATGAGTAGGTGCAAATAGATCCATGTGAAGCAATTCAAATGGAGGAGTAGTAGTCATGATAGTCTTCGAGGGTGTTTGGATTTAGTCATTTTTCCACACTCACAAGCACCGCAGAGGTGGTCCTTGAGTAATTTGACTGATTCGATGCCAATGACATGCTTCTTCTTCGCCAACGTGTGCAAGTTCCTCATGCCTGCATGACCAAGTCTTCGTTGCCATAGCCAGCCTTCTCAGGTTTTTTGCTAGTAAGCAAGTGGTTGGTTGAGGACCTGTAGAAAAATCAACAATGTACAAAATCCCTCTTCTAACACCTTCGAAGCCTTTGGATGTCAGATTCCATGATGACAACACATCTATATTTTCCAAAGATAACTACCATATCAAGATCACAAAGCATTGAGACTAACATGAGGTTAAACCCAAGGGATTCAACAAGCATCACTTTGTCCATGTGCCTATCCTTGGAAATAGCCACTTTGCCAAGTCCCAATACCTTGCTTTTATCTTTGTCAGCATAAGTGATTTGCTTCAGTTGTGATGGAGTCAGTGGAATATTCATCAGCAAGCTTTTATCACGAGTCATGTGGTGTGTGCAGCCACTATCAAGAACCCACTCAGTACTCTTGGGTTTGTCATCCTGCAGATGAATTAGTACAGCTTACCATCTCATATGCTTCAGACTTGAAGAATATGATATCAATTTCATTAGATAGGAATTTCATCATAAACACTAATTTTGAGGACGTGTGAAATATTATCATTTCATCAATGTTAGCTTGCATCCTATCAAGCATTTTTCTCAGGTCTCCAGCAAATTCTTCAGATGATGATTTTCATCTAGAGACCTGACTTGCAGAAGTGATTAGTTCAATTTCTTCACCATCCACATTTGAAGGGGTGGTAAAGAGTTCATCATCATGTCAGCACCATATGATAAAGGGAGCATTGAAGCTAATGCATTTCTCTTCACAGTAGGAGGGTTAGAGTACTCAAATGAATAGGTAGAGAAGTTCTTTGGGGATTTATGAACATAATGATTTGAGGAGTAATGCTCATATTCATATCCCTTGTAATTTCCCTGCATATCAGAGGCATTAGCACGTGTATGAGCATAGTTTTGACCAGTTCAGGATTTTGATCCTCTTGAAGACTTTGGTCCACCTGAGGAATTTGATCTGGGGTTCAGATTCTTCACGGGTGGTGTCATGAGGACATTCACCTGAAGATTTTTCCAAATAGCTTTTGGGAACCCAGATTTTCCTCAGGGGTGGTCCATTCCTGTAGTTAGTTCCAACATATCGAGCAAATACTTCACCGGATTGATTTTTGAACAGTTTATAGTTGAAGTCAAATGACTCATCTAAGGAATAGGATAATTCACGTGCAAAGCCTGTTAGATTGGATGGATCAACAGGAGGCCCTTTAGCAGCAACCCATGAGGTTTTGGGATACTGCTCAGGTTTCCAGTATGATCCATTTGCATTCAGTTTCCTTTCAAAGGCAATTCCTTCTTTCCTGGGGTTCCTGTTCAAAATCTGCTTTTTGAGCACATCGCAAAGGGTTTGATGCTCTTTGAGACTTTTGTACATGCCTGTCACATACAATTCCTTCAGCCCTGCATTTTCGTCAATGACATTTGTGGTTTCCTCAAGTGAGGAATTTGATACCACATGAGCATTTGAAGAATTTGTAGCAATAGAAGCATTTGATGATTCTAGTGAAGAATTGGCAGTTTCACGTTTGATGCATTTAAGACATGGAGGAACGAATTCAACCTAAGCGGCACTAATCTGTTGAGCGAGTAATGAATCATTTTCCATTCCAAGATCATCATGAGACATCCTCAACATCTCAGGATCAAGTTTCCTTTGAAGGAATTCGTAGGAAAGTTTCTCATGATCTGCCAGGAGTGTGCCATGAGGATCTTGAAGGTTGTGAAATATGGACTGAAGACTTTTCACATCTTCAGTGAGGATTTGGGTAAGATTCATTTCATCATTCAACAGGTCATCGCTTTTGTCTAGCAGTTTCTGAAGCTTTTCAAGGGCAGTTTGTTGTTTAGTTGCAATGTCGGAAAGTTTATTATAACTAGTTTTTTTATAATCATCAGGTTCATAGTCACTTTAATGAGAGGAGGAAGTATCATTCGGTACCTTTGAAACTTTTGCCATGCAGCAATAGGTTGGAGCGAAGTCATCAGCATAGTCATCAGTGTAGATGGCATTGTCGTTTTCTTCAAGGTTGAAGATTGACTTGCTAACGAATGTGGTAGCCAGTGCAAGACTAGCCACACCAGACTCTGGGTCTTCTTCAGAACCCTCCTCTTAATCAAATTCCTCGGATTCTGCCTCAGAATTCATTTCCTTGCCAATAAGTGCCCGAGCCTTTCTGAAACTAGTCTTCTTGTGCGATGAGGACTTTGAGGATGGGGATTTTGAAGATTTCTTCTTTTTCTTCGATTCATCAGAACTTTCATCCTTGTATTTCTTCTTCTTTGATTCCTTCACCCAACGAGGACAATCAGCAATATAGTGACCTGATTTCTTGCACTTGTGGCAGGTTCTTTTCTTGTAGTCCTCGGATGAAGACTCTGATTTCCTCATATCTCTTCTTGAAGATTTATCGAACTCGCCACGTCTTGTAAACTTGTGGAATTTCCTCACGGGCATTGTAAGCTCCTGTCCAAGTTCTTCGGGATCACCAATGCTACAATCTGAGTCTTCCTCTTCAGATGAGGAAATTGCTTTGGCCTTCAGTGCACGAGGTCTAGAATAGCTTGGTCCATATAGATCTCTCTTTTCTTCCTGTTGGAATTCATGCGTATTCAGTCTTTCGAGTATATCAGTAGGATAAAGCATCTTGTAGTCTGGTCTTTCTTGAATCATGAGAACCAGTGTATCAAATGATGAATCCGAAGATCTTAGTAGTTTCTGCACAACTTCATGGTCAGTAATGTCTCGAGCTCCCGGTGCTTGCAGTTCATTTGAGATGTCAGTGAGGCGATCAAAGGTATCTTGGCAGCTTTCATTGTCAAGCCTCTTGAAGTGATTGAAGAGATTGCGAAGAACATCAACACGAGAGTCACGTTGAGTTGATATTCCTTCATTGACTTTGGACAGCCTTTCCCAGATTTGTTTTGCAGAGCCCAAAGCACTCACTCTGCCATACTGACCTTTGCTCAGATGGCCACAGATGATATTTTTCGCTTGAGAATTAAGTTTCTTAAACTTCTTCACATCAGCGGCAGAGACAGTAGCAGTGATGGAGGGAACACCATGTTCCACAATATACCAGAGATCACTATCAATAGCTTGAATATGCATCTGCATCTTGGTCTTCCAGTAGGGAAAGTCCTTTCCTTCGAAGGTAGGACATCCTGCAGTAACCTTGATCATGCCTGCAGTAGAGATAACTAAAACTCCAGGTGGTTAAACCAAAATCACAAAGAACAAGGGAGTACCTTGCTCTGATGCCAATTGAAAGTGCGTTATATAGACTAGAGGGGGTGAATAGGAGATTTTTAGAATTTCATCACTGAGAAATTCCTTTTGAGGAAATTTCTCACTGATGAATAACTTGCAGCGGAAACAACAAAGGATCGGGAGTGCAAAGTATTACTACAACAGTTTTATCGATGAGGATTATGAAAAACAGCTTGCACAGTACGCACACACAGAGTAAGCGGGTGAGCATTAACTAGTGTGAAGAATTAGAGGTTGAGGAAATTCAGAGAAAGTCTTCAGCAAATTGTTCAAACGGAGACAGTGAAAATCTTCAACATACAATATTGAGGAATTTAAAGAGTTGAAGAAATAGAACCCGTAACACAGTGAAGACAGTGGTTGATGACCCAGTTCCAACTGCTGTGACAGTCGTACGTCTAGTTTGGAGCGGCTTGGTATTGAAACCAAAAGACACACAGTCCCTACCGTATTCTCCTTGAGCGAAGGACACATAGTCCTCACTCATCTCTCGTGGTAAGTCTTCAGAGCAGACTTCCAAAACCTCACAAACTCGGTCACCCGGCGATCCACAATTGACTACTAGATTGCTCTAGACCATGACACCTAACCGTCTGGAGGATGCACAGTCCTCAAAGGTAATAGGCCTTAGTTTCACACACGAACAAATTCCTCAGTGATGCTCAATCACTTGGTTTTTGGTTTGTGGTTTGGTTTTGCGGTATTTCCTCACTGATGATTTACTCTCAAAGACTCTGAAGAACTTGGGTTGCTCTCAATGACAAGTGTCAGTTTCTCGCGGAGCAGCCAACCAGCTAATGGTTGTGGGGGCGGTTATTTATAGCCTCGGAGCATCCCAACATGAGTTGACATAAATTCCCTTAAGTATTATGACAGTTGGTGTGCATAAGATCAGTGAGGTGGCGCAAATCGTGGTAACGGTCGGGACTCTCAACTGTGAGAGTCCTCATGTATCTCATATTCCTCAATTGAGGCTTTTGTAGGTTTAGGCTTGGGTTGAGCATCATGAGGAAATTCATTTTGTAGTGTTACCTTGGCCCCCTTTAATAGTACGATGTTCCTATGACTCAAGAGTGAAGAAAATGAAACAGAAAGAATAAATCTTCACGCTTCAAAGTCTTCGGACTGATTTTCTTCAGGACACACCGAGTTCCTCATCTTCAGTATCTTCATGAGGAATATCAATTTTATCGCAATTTCTTCACCATCCAAATCTTCAGCAGAAGGCCTATTTCTTCAGCCGAAGATATACATTTTTAGGGGTTGATATTCATCGTATAACTCAAACTCCTCAGCGACTTATAGATCATGTGTACACTCATGAGCACATTAGATACTTAACATATAAGTCTTCAAACCACCAAAATCACTAAGGGCACGAGATGCACTTATAGACTAGCATCAAGGTGGCTTCAACACGTACCCAGGTGTATTGACACCTGGGCTTTGTGCTAGCGCATGAGGGATGCGCTGGAACGGTGGCGGTCGGTGGCACTGTGACAGGACGGACGCATGGTGGGCGAAGGGAGCATGTCGGCCTGGCGTCCTTGCCTGCGGTCTAGCCCGTCTTCCCGGCAAGGAGGGATTGTCGGGGACTTGGATGTCTTCCCGGCAAGGAGAGCTTGTCGGGGCGTTGCAACTCTTCCCAGCAAGGAGGGTTTGTTCTCCAAATTTTGTCCATTGGGTCTCAAACTTTGGAGGAGTGCTGAATACCTCAAATAAGGAGATCATGCCAAGATTTGGATTTGCGGGGATTGATTTGCTCACATCTTCTAATAACAATGCAGATCTGCCCATTTGTAGATAGTTTCAAGTTTACATTGTCAAACTTGTCCAATGGAGCTCAAATTTGGTAGAGCCTCCTAATTATGCCTAAAACCAAATCATGTTAACTTTCAATGCATTTGGAGGAGGTTAACCTCCCCAAACATGCATGAAACACCTTCTGCCAAATTTGTAAAACAGCATCAAGCAACCACCACACTCACTCCCTTCACTCCAAACTCATGTCACAAATGGCATGTGCCCCTCCTCAATTGAAGACGAGAGGCCCATCACTAGTTCAATGAGAGGGAGCCCAAGTCTCCATTTTAGCTCCTGAACCAAGGTCGGCAGAACCACTTTAACTCTCTCCCCTTGGCCAGCTTGATTCTTCTTGGTTCCTAGCATCCAAGGGGCATCTACCCCATCTCCCAGACACGCCAGAGCGTACCAGCATGTCGTGGCATGCCAAAACTGCGCTCTTGATGCGCTACAGGGCGCACCCGAGCCCGAGGAGACCAGCTCTAGCCAGTTCTCGCCTCCACTTGTTGCCCCTCTTTGACCACATAGACGACCGCCTCGAGGGCAGTGTAGGGCTCCTCTTCTCCCCCTCTCCTATGCCCCTGGCGACGCATGCCCGCGTGCAGCCGAAGAGGCCAAAAGGACCCCGCCACCTCGACGCGCCAAGGAGCTGCCTCCGCTCCTCCCGAAGATACCGCACGTTCCTAAACAGTGTACACAATACCACGGTTTCGCGCTCGAGCATTCTCTCCCTCTCCTGCCGCCTTAGCAAAACCACCGGTGCGTCACCGTTCGGTGACTCGTCGCCCACCTATATAAAGTCTCCCCTGCACTCCTCCGCACCACTAAAACCTCCCTTGCCATTCCAATCGACCACGCTAGCACCCCCTCGAGCTAAAAGAGCCCCGGTATTCGAGATTGACCAAGGCGCCGCCGCGTCGGGGCTCCGTTGATCTTGGGCTACACGCACACTCCTGATCTCCTTCCACCTCCCCTGTGATCGCAAATATATCCCAAGCCTTCTCCACCACTCCCCCGTCTTTCTTTGGTTCCCCTAACAAAGCTTTTAATGAAGATTTTGCGGCACTAATGACTAAAGAGTTTGAGATGGCCATGATGGGTGAGTTGAAGTTTTTCCTTGGATTCGAAGTCAAGCAACGAAGTCAAGGAACCTTCATCAATCAAGCAAAATATACTCGAGACATGTTGAAAAAAGTTTCAAGATGGATGATCTAAAACCTGCCAAGGCTAACACTCCCATGCCTCTCAACTACCACCTTGATCTCGATCCCAATGGTAAAGGTGTGTATCAAAAGGTATATTGCTCTACGATTGGTTATCTGCTTTACCTTTGTGCATCTAGACCAGATATTATGTTGAGTGTGAGAATTTGTGCATAATTTCAATCCGCACCTAAGGAAAGCCACTATGTGGCAGTCAAGCGAATCTTTCGATATTTGGCTCATACCCCAAACTTTGGCTTATGGTATCCCAAAGGTGCTTCATTTGATCTCATAGGATATTCAGACTCGGATTGGGCGGGTGACCCTATGGATAGGAAGTCAACTTCTGGAGGTGGCAAATTCCTTGGTTGCTCTCTAGTAAGTTGGTCTTCAAAGAAACAAAATTGTGTTTCTCTCTCGTCCACCAAGGTCGCATATGTACTTGTTGCCAGTTGTTGTGCTCACTTGCTCTCGGTGAGGCAAACTTTAGAGGATTACGGTGTCACTTGTGACAAAGTGCCTCTTTATTGTGATAATATTAGTGATATATCAATATCCAATAACCCTCTTCAGCATTGCAAGACGAAGCATATCATTGTTCTCCACCATTTCATCCGGGAGCATATCAAACATGGGGAAATTGATCTCATCTATCTAAACTTTGCACATATATTCATGAAGCCTTTGAACGAAGCAAGATTTTGCGAGTTAAGGCATGAGATAAATATTATTGATTTGAGCAATGTACATTGAAATTAGACACATCCCACCGCTCTCATAATTATATTATGCTTAGATGTTGGCATGAATTTAGGGGAGTGTAGTTCTCTCAATGAACTATCCCTCCTCCTATTATGCATAAAACAATCAAATCTTTCACATTCACCATTTTTTATGGTATTTGTGTCTCAAAGACGAGTTTTGGTCATGGGCCCAAGGTTAAAATCTTCGCGGTGCCATACCAATCCACTCAAACATAGGTAGCCTCAGCCACCGCACCCTCCTAGTGAGGTACTTGCCTTTGGTGTTTCTTAACGTTGCATCTTTTTAGTCCTTGCTTCAGTCATAGGTGTGGGTATCCTTCAAGGTTTGCATTTCAGTGTTTCTTTCTCGTTCACCTTGCAGCCTACTCCACCATACTCCTTTATCTGATTTCTGTCCCAAGCTCTGCTCACCTCAAAACCCTCTCATGTCGAATTGCACGCACTGAATCTCTTGTGGTGGTGAATGTGGCAGGGCGGCACAACAGGTGATAACGGTGGTACTACCACTAATACCTAGTTGTCTCTCCCAAGCGGTACAACCGGTCCTTGTTTGAAGTTCTACCGCTAACTCCCATGTTGTTCTGGGTCGGTACAACCGGTATTCAGAGCGGTACAACCGGCTACGGCAACCGGCGCATAAAAGGAGGGTCGGGCCAAAGGGGTACTCGGTTTCCCCTTCGTGCCCAACTCCTCCTCTCGGTGCCCTAGTTGCCTGCCGCCATCAACACCACGTCGGAGTGCCTCCAGTGCCCCCAATCCAGTGCCTCACATCGGATTCACTCCATGGAGGCCCTTCCTCCCCTGACCTCCTCCAATGGACACTCGTAATGCCCTCTCCCCTTCTTGTTCTTGGATCCTCTTCTCCGGATCCGCTTTTTCGTAGGGCATTGCTAGGATCCCGCATTTTCGGACAAACTATTGATAGGAGGAGGTCCTATATATGCTTCTTATCAGTTATGTTGTGTAGAACCTAGAATCATTGGCATAGCTCTCGGATCTGGATGCACCGGCCTCCCCAAAGCAACAACACAACCACTAGCATATGCGGTACAACCGCTCGTGCGGTACAACGGCCCGGGTGACCGGTACAACCGGCCTTCCTGGTTCCTATGCCACAACTTCTTTGTTCTTCTCTGCATACTTGATCTATTCCTCTTTTGCGTACAATCCTCTCATCTTTTGTGGGTTTGTTTCTCTGTACTTCTATGGTGTGTGTCTGCAGGTGCCTATGGTTCTCATTCTACTCCACATAAGAACACCAACAACATGCTCGTAGGTGTAGGATCGTGTATGACTCTGAGCACGAGGAAGTTGTGATCCCTACCAATCCCTCTCGCCGTGCAAAAGCCTTGGCCGCCAAGAAGAAATCTGCCAAGCATGTGCATTCATGGAAGCAAGCTGAGTGGAGAAGGTTCATTTTCAGAATCCTTATGAGGTACCCGTTGCTCCCACCTGGACCACCCCCCAGTTCCGAAATGCACTTCAGATGCTAATTGTGCATGAGTTCTATGAACATCACAAGAACAAGTTTTCCAAGAAGTGGACTATGGACATTGAGCACTGGAAGAACAACATGCACTACTTTAGAGAAGCATATACTCTTTGTGATGAGCTTGACTTGCTCAAGCTCATGACTCTCAACCGTCCCTTTGATGTGTAGCTCATTCACTAGTTATATTCCACTATTCACTTTGGCACTGATGACGCTCACACCCTTACCTTCATGTGTCGTGATGAGATTTTCGTGGTCTCGTGGCGTGCCTTCTACAATGCTCTTGGGTATGATGATATCGGTCTCACTAGCAAGGGTGACATTCGTCCTCATGATCGGCCTCATCCTATGGATAAGGTTAAGCTTTCCCCCTTGTACATTCCCGGGCGTGGGATTCCTGGCTCTTCTAAGGACCAACTGCCGATTTATGATATTCTGCACCATGTCCGTCACACCCTGTTTTCACCTCACTTTGTTTGTGTTGTCTTTCTTTCAAAATTTGGTATAAACTAAATCTTTTTAAGTGAATGCCATGAGTGCCTTGTTTGTCGTTGTTGTATATGTGCTTATGAGTATATCTCTTAAAATCAGTTTTCAAAATAATATTTCCACAAAAATCCCTTTTAGTTATTTTGATAAATCAAAACCTTACTTTGGGATTTGCGTTGCAGGTCCCTGAATTTAAGGGAGTGCCTTCACCCAAAGATTGTATTTTGATTCTAATATTAATATAACTCTTCGAAACCATGAAATGATTATTTTTAAAGTCATTTTCCTATTTTATTTATATGTCCTTTTCTAAGGCCAGAAATGGTATTTCTGGATGGGAAAGTTAATTTCCTACCCTAGAAAAATCTGAGAAAACTTGGGAATACTCAGAGGACATACATTTTTCATACATAAGAGTTTCAACCCCTAGTCCTGTTCAAAATATTTGAGCAAACCTTTGAAAACCAATTTTTCTTGTTTTGATCTTTTGAAATATTTCCAAAGGAAATATTGTTAATAAATTTCTAGAAAATTCTAGCATGTCCCACATGCTATATTTGCTGAGCATGCCAAGTTTCACCTCCATCCAAGGAGATTTGATTCACCAAATAATTCATAAGCCCTCTTTGTCCCGAATCAAGTTAGAGCAAGTCTACATTGCAAAGTTTGTCCATTGGGTCTCAAACTTTTCAGGAGTGCTCCATACCTCAAATAAGGAGATCATGCCAAGATTTGGAGTTGCGAGGATTTATTTGCTCACATCTTCTCACAAGAATATAGATCCGCCCATTTGTGGATACTTTCAAGTTTACATTGTCAAACTTGTCCAATGGAGCTCAAATTTGGTAGAGCCTCCTAATTATGCCTAAAACCAAATCATGTTAACTTTCAATGCATTTGGAGGAGGTTAACCTCCCCAAACATGCATCAAACACCTTTTGTCAGATTTGTAAAACAACATCTAGCAACTACCACACTCATGCCCTTCACTCCAAACTCATGTCACAAATGGCGTGTGCCCCTCCTCAACTTCAGATGAGAGGCCCAGCACTAGTCCAATGAGAGGGAGCCAAAATCTCCATTTTAGCTCCTGAACCAAGGCTGGCGGAACCACTTTAAATATCTCCCCTTGGCCAGCTTGATTCTTCTCGGTTCCTAGCATCCAAGGGGCATCTGCCCCATCTCCCAAACATGCCAGAGCTTGCCAGCATGTCGTGGCATGCCAAAACTGCGCTCTTGACGCGCTACAAGGTGCACCCGAGCCCGAGGGGACCAGCTCTGGCCGGTTCTTGCCTCCACCCGTTGCCCCTCTTTGACCACACAGGTGACCGCATCCAGGGCAGCGTCGGGCTCCTCTTCTCCCCCTCTCCTCTGCCCGTGGCGATGCATGCCCGCGCGCGGCCGAAGAGGCCAGAAGGACCCCCACCACCTCGACGCGCCAAGGAGATGCCTCCGCTCCTCCTGAAGATACCGTGTGGTCCTAAACCGTGTCCGCAATACCATGTTTTTGCGCTCGATCTCTCTCTCCCTCTCCTACCACCGCAGCAAAACCACCGGTGTGTCACCGTTCGGTGACTCAACGCCCGCCTATATAAAGGCTCCCATGCACTCCTCCGCACCACCAGAACCTCCATTGACACTCCAATCGACCACCCCTAGAACCCCCTTGAGCTAAAAGAACCCCAGTACTCGAGATCGACCGAGGCGCCGCAGCATCGGGGCTCCATCGATCTTGGGCTACAGGCACGCTCCCAAGCTCCTTCCACCTCCCCCGTGATCACAAAGATCTCCCGAGCCTTCTCCACCACTCCCCCGTCTTTCTTTCCGCTCGGGGCACCATTTCCAGCACCTTCCCGAAAGGTCTCCGTCGCGGCTTCGTCGTCTTTGGCGACGCAGGCCATCTCCGTCAACCCCTCGACCCTCGTTAGGTAGGCGGAAGTGCCACGGGTCCATTCCCGTGCTCCCCTAGCCGTGAGGACCCCGGAGCTGCCACCGATGAGCCGTCCCTCTCCTTTGTCTTGAGGAAGAAGAGACCCCGACAGGTGGGCCCCACCTATCGGTGGCCTCTCTCCTCTTTGTCGCTAGCCACACGGGCCCACGTGTCAGGTCTGAACCTGGCGGCGCATGCGCGCCTTGGCTGGTTGGCTGGTTGGCTGGCTGGTTGTCCAGGTGGGCCGACCGAGCTACGCGTCGAGCCAGGCCAGTGAGCTGGACTTTTTCTTTTTATTTTAATTATGGTTTTAAAATAAATTCACAAGATTAATTATTTATCCAAACTTAAATATTTTTCCAACATAATTCTTGTAAAATTGTGTAGTATTTAACAGTGCTATTTGTGGAATTTTTATAAAAAAATTTATGCATATGTTTATTTTAAAACCTAGTTTAAGTATTTTAAATCCTTGTTAAAAAGACTTTAAAAATACTTTTTCATTCCAAAACCAGAAACAAATATTTCGATAAATAATAATAGGATTTTACAGAATAGGGTAACATTTTTTATGTGAGTTTGTACTCTATTTTTGGTTGTGGTCCTTAGTAATATTATTTCTATTACGATGATAGATCACGCGTTTGACAAAGGACTTGTATCCGAAGACCTCGAAGACCCCAGATACCTAGCTGATCAAGGCAAGCAGCGCTGTGATCATGTCTGAGAAAATGTTTTATGCATGACATGTTGATTAATTTATTCCGATGCACATAGTCATGATTAATCGGTACACCCCGGTATGGTGTTACCGATGGATCCTCTGGAGCACGTGCATAGGAGCATGACCTTACCATCTATGAAGGTCACACTAATAAAAGTTGACAAGTAGATAGTAGTGCTACGCATAGGATGAGCATATGCATGGTGATGGTAACACTAAGGTGATTACAAAAGTTTTACGAAAACCCCGTCGGGTGCCACTAATGCCCGAGGGTGATGGTGTTGAGCTGGATGGCCACTTGAGAAAGAAGTGGTGTACCGGAAAGGTTTTGTGTGAGTGGTTTCGGAAATGGGATTAGATTTAAGATTTGCTGACCATCCCAACCCAACATGTGCGACCACGATACCCCTTATGGGACGGGGTGTGTTGATTACTCTGGTCGTGCTAGCAAGGAGCCAGCATTACTAGTGGTGGGAGTGATATGGTCACTCTCATGACGGGGCCGTGCCAGGTAGGACAACTATGCCATTTTTTCATGTTCCGGGCACATCGTTGGTCCCTGCATGGATGATACGGTCTAGACTTGGTGCTCGTAAGACTTACATCATGTGGGCTGGGTACCAATCGAGTGGACTCTTTGTCTAGTGTCGTCAAGGGAAAAGCATTGATCGGGTACGTACCTCGGGTATGTTATATACTGCGAGTCGTGTTCTCACACGGAAGTTTCCGGATCTCGTGGGTACATCATACAACCTCTACATAGTGTCAAACAATTCGAATAGTCGTGTCCATGGTCAAGGACAGTTGGGTAATCCTGCTTAGACTACGTCCAGTTGTTCCGCATAAACCAAGTGTGCGTGTGTATAAAGGTGTTACATGAGAGAGTGATTACTTGGTCAAGTTTGGGGACTTGACATGGAGGATGAACATGAGGTGTTCAGTCCTCGGATTATTTATGTTGATATCTGTAACCTATTCTTACGATTACTATTTACCAAGTGATGCATGACCATCTAAATACTTGATCATGTTTATGCATTAATAAAACCTGCTTTTCGTAAAGGCTGCATTATTCTTCATATTACACTCAATTGTATAACCCACATCATGGGCTATTTGCGAGTACATTCAAAGTACTTATTGGCTTGCCACTGGTTATTTCATTGACCAGACATGGAGGAACCAGAATATGGAGAATAATTCGTCATCGAAGAAGGACACGCGAACTAGGATGATTCCGAGTCAGAATGCATGTTGGTTAGGCTGATGGCATGGGTTCATGTTTACTACCAAGATCTTTGCTAGTACTTGAATTGGTGTGATTGGCCTTCATGGCCCTATCTATGTAAGACATGACCATAATGGTTCATATTTGTATCAGGCGTTAATCATGGATGTAAGACTCTTGTTATTTAGTATATGTGTGTTCAATGAGCATTGACCTTTGGGATCACTATATACGATCATTCGGTGATCTCGACTCGTAAGTCAGGCTCCCCACTGTGTTTTTCGGATTGTTCTCCTGCCCAAGGTGATCAATCAAGACGAGATTCATGGTTACTTTGTTGATCTGCTTGTTGACATGCAGAGAGAGGCTGGCATCGGGGCTACATTTTATGCTTCCAAATGGTTGTGGGAGGATCTCTACTCCACGGTCTTCTAGAAGTTGGTCCCCAAGTATGCTCCGTTCATTATGTGCTTCCTCAACCTAGTGTGGGAAGTTCATAGGCCTGGTGAGCCTCTCTCTTCTCTTGAGAATCTGACCGAGCATGAGGTCAAGCAACTCCAGAAGAAGAAGCATGTTTCTCCTCACTTCCCCGAGGATGCACCTCGGGATGTTTTTGCTACTTCCAGTGATAGTGACTTTGAGCTTCCTGCGGCTGCCAAGCCATCTTGGGTCTCCAAGTTCTTATATAAGTTAAAGAAGACCTTATACCTCCAAGCTCATGTTCAACAGAAGCTCTATGAAGCCCATGTCAATGAGAGGCTTGCTAGGCGTAGTCAGATTCGGATTATGCAGGCTCTCAAGCTTGAGGCAGCCACTGGTTCAGCGAAGTCCATCTCTGTAACGCCCAAGATGCGGCTCTTTCCTTATTTGGGGGAGAGGCCTCAAAATGGGAAAGGGGCACATCTAAGCGTTTCGCAAGAACGTTAACATTGGAATACATACAAGAGGGATGAGTAATAAGATTTGGCTTACACTCGCCACAAGTTAAGTTACAAGATCCACACAACATTTATTCTAATCATTCTGAAGGCACGGACAAAATAAATGACAAAAGTAATGTTCCCACCTCACTACGCCCACGATCACGACCAAGGACCTCTAGTTATCGGGGTACGTCACGTACAGCTCGCCATTGTCCTCGTTAAACTTCCACTTTAGTTGGGTATCCTCGAAAACATCTCCATCTGCGGTACCTGTACCTATGGATGGTTGTAGTAATCTTTAAGCCATAAGGACTCAGCAATCTCATGACCTTTGTAACGAATCTAACTAAGTTATTGGATAAGGATGGGGTATGTATTTGAGTTTGTAGCAGCACTAAGCATTTATGATGGCAAACTTACGTTGAACAAGAACTAAGGTATAGTCGTATGTGCATGACGGTCGTGACTAAGCATAATCACTAAGTGATCCTAAACACCTACTTACGTCATTCATAACCCCATTGTGTTCTTGATCAGAGAAGGAGCTCTGAAGGAAACAGTCATGGTTACGCACACAATTGGCAGGTTTTAATTAAGTTACTTCTAGTTATCTAAAACCGGATGTTAACAAAGTTTCCATGTTTGCCACATAACCGCGGGCACGGCTTCCCCAAAGATTTAACCGTGTAGGGGTGCTCCAACTAATCCATCACAAATTATAATAGGCCGCATGGAAATCATCGATCATGAAACTCGCGACCTCATCGGATTCCTTAGTGAAAACCTCAACTCTGAGAAGACCAAAAGTCTCACCCAAATCCCAATGCACAAGATACATCGTGAAGGTAAGACAAGTCCAGCAAGATCACCCGACGTGTTGGCGAACCCGATAGCAGCCGCGTATCTCGTTCTCAGGACACGACCGGATGAGTGCAACGTACAGTGGCCTGATAGAGATCTCCCGAGTTACCCCGGGTTGGCCCCGCACACGACTCTAGTTTGGACCAACACTCATGAGGAGCACTGGCCCGGGGGGTTGATTAGTTTCCTCGGGATAGCTATTCCCTATGCTTTTATTATTAAGTTATTAGCAAATTTAACACCAAAGTTGGGTCTTGCCACACAAACATTAACAATAAACGATTTACCAAGGGGGTCCCCATAACAACCCCGAACATGTTAGGAGCGCTCGGTTATGAAATAAAACACCGGTAGCCGAAACTAAGGCGGCAAAAGCAGAACAAACCACCTAGAAAAAGGCCAGGCCTTCCGCCTTTTACCAAGTATATAGGTGCACTAATTAAATAGCATTGAATATAAGATGATAATCAAATTTCCCATGTTATCACATGGACGAGCTTGCACCTACAACTAGCAATTCTATCAAGTGGTTGAGCAAGCACTAACTTAGCCAAACAATATATGCTAGGAGGTGAGGCGTTAGAGGTTTCATTGCAATGTTTGGAGGCTTAATTATTAGGTGGTAGGCAGCGGTGAATAATGATGGAAATGTTTCAACTAGGCATAACAAAGCTAGAAACAGTTTCAAGGTCACGATCATCTTGCCTGTGAAATATTCACACTGGAACTGCTCTTGATATTCCTCAACGTACTCAACGGAATCCTCGAACTCGTTCCCAGCACCCATTGCTACCCAAAATAAACAAGCATCCAATAAACACCAGCAAGCGATAATGCAAGAAACAATATGATGCATGTGTGGCACAAACTTCAAAGCATGCACAGAAATAATCCTACAAAAATGACAAAGTGTCACCTCATCACAAAATGGCACTTCTAAAAAATTGCTCAAAAGTAAAATCTAGATATATATTCACTGGAGCTCCTCATACTTGTCTTGGTGGTCACTTTAGTCATTGTAGTTGTGAATACCCAAAATACAGTCCTCATGCTTGTTCTAGGGGGTCACATACGATCTATTATACGATTTGTGTATGTATTTTCTTAGTTGGCGTTTGACTAGCCTCGCCACGTGGCGTTTGACCAACAAGTCAGCTCAGAATCTTGCTTGACCGCTATACGCTGATAATCTGGGGGGTTTTGCAAAATTACCATTCATTAAAAGAAATATCATCGCACTTCAGGGGCATGGCCGCCTTCACCACGATCTTTGGCTCCATCATTGTCGACTCCTACGTCGGTCGCTTTTGGACCATTGCCGCCGTTAGCATGCTGTACCAGCTCGGCATGCTCGGCCTTGTCGTGTCCGTGCTCACCACTGCCCTCTACCCTATGGCATGCACAGTCGCGCCATCGACGACTGCGTGCCAGTCGCTACTCTTCACCGCTCTTGGGTCCAACGGCATCCATTTATGTGTGGTGGCGTTCGGCGCAGATCAGTTTAGTATGGGAGGGAGGCGGCCTAGCGGCAAGCAGAAGTGGAGCTTCTTCAACTTCTGCTTCATCACCATGGGGCTTGCTGTGCTGCTGGCGCTAACGGTGGTGGTGTACATCTAGGAGAACGTCGGGTGGGGTTGGGGGTTAGGCATCCCCGCCATCGCCATGTTTGTCTCCGTGCTGTCGTTCGTGGTCGGCTACCCTCTCTACGTCAGAGTCAAGCCCGGAGGTAGCCCCTTCGTGAGGCCGGTTCAGGTCGTGGACCTGGCGACCAAGAAGAGTAAGGAGGATGTGTGGTAAGACGCCAGCATGTTGTACCAAACAAGGAGCTGGACGCTCCCATCGCTGCCGACGGGAGGCTACTCCACACCAACCAGCTTAGGCAAGTAACCTCGAGTTGGTACATGATACGTCTCCAACGTATCTATAATTTTTGATGGTTCCATGCTATTATCATGTCAAACTTTGTATGTTTTGTATGCCTTTTATATCTTTTTTGGGACTAACTTATTAACTCAGTGCCAAGTGCCAGTTACTGTTTTTTCCGTGTTTTTGACCCTTTTCATAGGAAAATATTAAACGGAGTCCAAACGGAATAAAACTTCCGAAAAGATTTTTTCCAGAACAGAAGATACGCAGGAGGCGTGAGAACCAAGGCAGAGGCCACTAGGGGAGGCAACAAGCCCCCTAGGCGCAACCAGGGGGGCCTGCGCCTAGAAGGCTTGTGGGCCCCTGCAGCTCGTCTGCCCTATTTCTTCTGCCTATAAATCCCTGAAAAATCCAAAACCACGAGAGAGATCCACGAAAATACTTTTCCACCGCCGCAAGCTTCTGTCTCCGCAATATCCCATCTAGGGCACGTTCCGGTGCCCTGTTAGAGGGGGATTCGGATACGGAGGGCTTCTTCATCAAGACCATTGCCTCTCCGATAATGCGTGAGTAGTTCACCATAGACCTTCGGGTCCATAGCTAGTAGCTAGATGGCTTCTTCTCTCTCTTGGATCTTCAATACAAAGTTCTCCATGATCTTCATGGAGATCTATCCAATGTAATCTTCTTTTGTGGTGTGTTTGTCGAGATCCGATGAATTGTGGATTTATGATCAGATTATCTATGAATCTTATTTGAGTTTCTTCTGATCTCTTATATGCATGATTTCATATCCTTCTAATTCTCTTCGAGTTGTGGGTTTTGTTTGGCCAACTTGATCTATGATTCTTGCGATGGGAGAAGTGCTTGGTTTTGGGTTCATACCGTGCGGTGACCTCACCCCGTGATAGAAGGGGTAGCGAGGCACGCATCGTGTTGTTGCCATCAAGGGTAAAAAGATGGGGTTTATATCTATTGCATGAATTTATCCCTCTACATCATGTCATCTTGCTTAAGGCGTTACTCTGTTCGTCATGAACTCAATACACTAGATGCATGCTGGATAGCGGTCGATGTGTGGAGTAATAGTAGTGGATGTAGACAGTATCGGTCTACTTGTCTCGGACGTGATGCCTATATGTATGATCATTTCCTTAGATATCGTCATGAATTTGCGCGGTTCTATCAATTGCTCGACAGTAATTCGTTCACCCACCGTAATATTTGCTATCTTCAGAGAAGCCTCTAGTGAACACTATGGCCCCCGGGTCTACTTCGCATCATATTTTCAGCCTTACACTTTTACTTCGTTGCACTTTCCACCTTCAGATCTCACTTTGCAATCAATCTTGAAGGGATTGACAACCCCTTTATAGCGTTGGGTGCAAGCTCGTTTGTGTTTGCGCAGGTACTCTAGACACTTGGCTCGATTCTCCTACTGGATTGATACCTTGGTTCTCAAAACTGAGTGAAAATACTTACTGCTAATGTGCTGCATCCCCCTTTCCTCTTCAAGGGAAAAACCAATGCAAGCTCAAGAGGTAGTAGTACACTTGGTACCATCTTCCATGTGCATCATTGTGTCTTTTTCCTCATGTGGTTCGTTTGTTTATTGGAAATCCTACTTGTGAATTACTAACGCATAAGCTCTCATTGCTTTGTCCCCACGTGAAGGTTCTTGGATCGAGTAGCTATAGTGACAACGACCGGTGCCATTGACTCCGGCGCCGAGCCTTAACTTTGGCGGCTAGGGACTGTGCACCGGGTGGAGGAGCTCAAGTCCATCGTGCACAAGCTGCCCCTATTGGCGGCCAGCATCACGCTCATCACCGCAGCCTCGCACAACTTCACCTTTGCCATCTAGCAGCCGCGCACCATGAAACGCCGCCTCTCACCGCGGTTTGAGATCCCGCCAGCCAGCATGATCATCTTCACCACACTCACCATGCTCGTCAGCCTCTCCCTCTATGGTTGTGTCTTCATCCCACTCGTGTGCCGCTACATCGGCCGACAGTCGGGGATCTCCTACTTCCAGCGCATGGGCGTTGGGCTGATGGTCTCCGTCCTTGGCGTCCTTGCAAGGGAGATAGTCGAGGGCAAGCGGCACAGGGCCACGATGGAGCACGGGCTCCTGGACAGCCCCGGCGCCACCATCCCGATCAGCGTGTCCTGGCTGGTGCCGTAGTCAGCGCTCCACGGGGTGAGCGACGTGCTATACACGGTAGCGTACATGGAGTTCTTGTACGACCAGTCGCCAGAGAGCATGCGCAGTTCTTCGGCGGCGCTGTTCTGCATGGCCTGATCGCTCAGGAACTACCTGGGAACGATGCTCGTCATGGTGGTGCATATCGTGAGCGGAGCAGCCTCCCATCGGTGGCGATCCGAGTGCCCTGATATATCTTTTAATGCCTCGTAATATTGCGAAAAACCCCTGGCTTATCAGCGTATAGAGGTCAAGCGAGACCGTGAGCTGACTTGTCGGTTAAACGCCAGGTGACGATGCCAGTCAAACGCCAACTAAGCATATACGTACAAAAAATTGTATAATGGACCGTGTGTGAATCTCTAGGACAAGTATGAGGACTGTATTTTGGGTATTTGCAACTACAATGACTAAAGTGACCACCAAGACAAGTATGACGACCTCCGATGAATTTTTCTCTAAAATCTAATGCCACCATTGGATTCCTTGGGATTTTCTACTCCAAATCCATACATCACACTACTATACTTGCATGCATAAAACTACCACAAAACAAAAAAGAAAATCTACTCTAAATCCTAGATCACTTATATGTCAAATCATTGACAGATTTGGCATACCCACACAAATAAAACAAAAACAACACACATTAATATGACAGGGGTTCCCGCTGGTCATAGTCACCAGGGCCCCCTAGTGCATGACATCTGGGCCCTGTGGCCCACTGTCAGTGGCACACCTACATCAACAACAAAATTACAGGGAAAATAAAAGGAACAAAGGGGGGACTCGAACCCAACACCTCACTACCCACACCACAACAACCCACCACTGGGCTAGCTCGGCTCAGCTCACTATACAAGGGAGTTAACAGAGATATCTCTCTGCTCCCTTAGCACAACAAAAGGTAAAATCACTACAAAACAAAAAGGGGGAGAGGGGGTCGAACCCACAACCTCCCTTGCTCACAACAGCACAAACCTACCACTAGGCTACGCATGAACATCTGCTATAACAGAGGAAGAATCTAGCATAAACACGGCACACTAGCTAATACCACATAGGAAAAATAAAAGAATTAAAAGGGGCGCGGGATTCGATCTCGTGACCGAGAGGTCACTCGCACTGCGCACAACCAGTCGGGCTAGGGGTGGTGGATCTTCTCACAGAGGGGATCCACCCTAGTCGATAAGTAAAAAGGGGGCACCTTTTGTGTTTAACAGAGAGGCGCCAGTGACGAACCTCACCGATGCAATCACACGCACACGCATGACGACTACGCGGGGCTCTACTCGCTATGCTATGGCTACGATGCAGAGGGAATCTACGGCTACGCATGCATGCATGCAAGCACTGCGCACGAGCGGCTGCAGTGGCCATCACAGGTGCAAATCCGGTGGAGCTGCGGCTAACGCGCACCAGTGAGGCTAGCACAGAGGTAAGGGGGAGAGCGGAGGAGGCGCGCTCACCCAGGGTGCAGAGGAGAAGGGCTCCGGTGAAGGAGAGGTACCGCGATGATCTGCTTCGAGGAAGGTGATGCCGGCAATGAAGAAGAGGTGGTCGTCGGGGACGGCGTGGTCATTGACCTTGGCACCCGATCACCGCGGGAATGGATCGCCCCTGACATCCACGTCCTCCTTGTGCAGCTGGGGAACAAGGGGGTGACGCCTATGCCGGCGATGAGCTGGAGCAGGATCCGGCCATGGTGTCGGTGGTGCTCAGGGGATGTCCCAACTATGCTAGGTGGGAGAGGAGGAGGGAAACAGCGAGGGTTAGGGTTAGAGGGGGGCTATTGTGAGGTTATAAGGACCAGAACAGGGACTCGTGGTTGTGTGATGCGACCGGGAGGTCGATCTGTGGCTGCCTATGGAGTCGTATAGTGCTGACGCACGCGATGTGGAAGAAGGGGTCGCCAGGAAGGCTATGGGCCAGTTTCAACAGCACCTCAGCCTGGCTCACTCTCTCTTTGCGTTTAAAGGGGTTTCAAATAAAAACAGAACATGTTTTGGTTAAATCACATGGGCTAAAAGGAAAAGGTTTTGAAGAGATAAAAATACATCTAGTCTTCTAAAATCATGCCCCATTTTATAGAAATGGGTTGGGCATTTTTTTGAGGAGCAAAATAAAATACTTTTATTCAAAGTTGACGTCTGTTTTTAGCAAAACCCAAAGGGAAAAGTGCCAACGAGAATAGGAAGCACACCACAATTATTAAAAGGGTTTTTCAGAGGGAAGCAACGTTTTATTTGACCAAAACAGAAACTTGAAACACAGCTACTAAATAAATTGGAAGAAGGGGTTACATGAGCTATGGTGCAACAAGGGGTTTTGAGGGGAATCCTTGGTGCACCCAATCACACAACAATCACAATGCCACATTTCATAGCACCCACACTTTCAATCACCAAAGGTGAACACAAAACAACAAGATGAAATGATGATATGCATGATGCCATGATGCAACAGATATGGAGACAAGACAACTCTTATTCAACTTAACATCCAATAAAGCAAGGTTTCCATACAAGGAAATATTACAAAAAGGGAAGGTGGTGCACTGGGGCTGTTACAACTTTCCCACACTACAAGATGATCTCGACCCGAGATCTTGGAATGAAAAGGGGAAGAGAAAGATCAAGAGCAATAGGTAAAACGTAGTCGCTTCTTTGACAAACGAGTGAAACCAACGATCCTTGAACGTTGCAAAGAGATGAAGAATGATATGAGAAACCAGCAAGAATTCAAACAAAATTTTGGCAGCACTTCGGTAGGAAAGTGGGCAAAAATTTTGATAAGATGGAAAGATCTTGACAAGATTCACAACAAACCAACTAAATTTATAAGCAAGGAAAGAACATGAAAGAAGACACAACACTCCGGTTAAATGAATAAGAAAGTAAGAACACGATCTTGAAAAACTAGATAATTGATAAAAGAGAGCAATATCACGACAACTCCAGAACAAGGGAATAGAAACTAGATCGTTGGGAAGAAATAATGGAGAAAAATGAAAACTTCTACCACAACTGAATTTGGCAAGCATCCTTGCAAGAAGAATTGAACAGAGTTTTTGGAAAAACAATAACGAAAAGAACAAGCTTGTTCTAGGCTTATGAAAACCATTTCAAAATAATGAGGTGACAAACAGCCACTAAGAGAAACAATGATTGCTTGGAAGCAACAAGATATGCACCACTTCTTACACCAAGCGGATACATTGAGAGCTTGGATCAATAATAATCACCATAATAGCACAATCCTTAGACAAAGCTTTAGGTGAAACCTAAACCAAGATAACTCAATGAACAAATCATGGGTTGAAAATACCTCATGACCAAGAATTGGTGGGTTTAAATATATCATTCTTGAAACAAATTCTCTTCAAGACTCCCCATGAGTCAAGAATGTTATAACACCACCTCAAAGGAAAAGGAGGAAAAAATGCACTTGAAATGCAAGATGAATAACACTTGAGGTTCTCCAACATGAATATTGAAGAACACCTTGAGAAAGAATGAAATCTTGAAGAACCACCATGAAGAACCTCCGGAACAAAAGAATGATCAAAAGAAATGAAGGTTGAAAACAATAAGATTAAGACCTTGCAAAGAGATGAAGCTTCTCGAAGAGATACTTGAGAAAACTTGGAACTCCGGAAAAGAAAAGATAAGAAAAGTTGGGATAAAGAATTAGATACCATGAGCCACTCCAGAAGAATAATTGAAATCACCTTGATGAAACAAGAATAAGAATTATTTTATGCTCATCCTTCATCAAGTTAAATTGATGACAAGCAATGGATTTAGCATACCACTTATTCTTCCTGAAAGAGCACAAACTTGAAGGAGTCTTAGAAGAAATACGGTAAAAATTTGGAATGAACGAGGATAACACAAATGAGTTGGGTACATGAGGACAAAGAGAGCACGACTCAATTAGAAAATGCTTGAACAAGCCACCTGTAAGAATTGCAAATGAATGGGCATACCATGAATGAATGAAGATACATGAGAATGAATAGAAAATGATCCACCTGAAGAATTTAGAAATATGGGATATTAAAATTGAATGGAATACATGATAACAAAGAGATCTTGAGCCACCTAACAGAAAACTTGAATGAGGCATTGGAATAATCGAGATACGTGATGAGGACATCAACACCATTGTTACACCCACAACCCCAGCTGTTATACATACTGGTCAAGTTACTAGAGCTCGCGCATGCCAATTGAATTACAAGGTACTTTCGTTTCTTGGAAATACTTCTAATGTTCATGAACATATGATGCTGCCTAAATTAGATAATTTTGTTGTGCTCATGAATGAAGGACCTAGCATGGACAAGAAGGATATTCGTTGGAGCGGAGTCAAGCATGGAGAAGAAGGTGCACGCGTGGGAAAGAACAATGGAGCTTCCACTAGTGATTTTTGCACTTTAAAGCCACCATAAGGAGAGCATGAAAGCTTGGACGAAATATTCAAGATGCCACTTTATAAATTTCGTCCATAGGCTATTATAGGTGTCGCGCCACCTTAGTTTTGGACCAGGCCCATGTAATTTCGAAATACCATAATATAGGTTGTTTTTAGAGTCTGTATGCGTGGGGAAACCGAGTTTAGGGCTGTTTTCGGACCCCTCCTCCAAGGGTCACGAGATTGCCTCTCTATTCCCTCATATATATACAGCCCTTAGGGCACTGTTTAGACTTGGGTTTTATTTAGATTACAAGTTCGCCATAACTGCAACTTCACGTTCTTCGTTTGTGTTCTATGACCAGACAAAGGCGTCACAGAACCCCGCCTTCATCAATAAAGCTTCCCTCATATATTCGCAATATCTTGATTGCAATCTTAGTTTCTTGCTTGTTCTTCGTTTGTGTGCACGAAACAGACCCTCGTGGTCAGGTTGATCATTCTCTGGCGTGGTCAATAACCTCTCGGAGTCGGATCGTCAAAGTCTACTCCACCAAAACAAAACCACCATCTCATCGAAAGACAGGGACAACTTCGCCTCTATCAAGTGGTATGAGATTTCCAGGTTGCTCGGTGAAATTTTACCAGTTTGTCGTAGTTAGATCGCATCTGTTATTCATACCTATAGTCCACGAAAAAGCCATAAAACAAATTAGGGTCATCATATCCGAACCAATCTCAGCCTTTTCACAGTCTTTTCAGTAGTTTGCTTTGTTGAATTTGCGGTTACATCATCGTGTCGAGTTGTTGGTCTTCGTGTCTAGTCCTTTAGAGTTTCGAGTTCTGTTCATAGTTTGTCACGCCACCACCGCACCGTCTTTCATCGCTGCCATATACCACCCCCATGGTACCATCATCGTTGCTGCCATATACCACCACCATGCCACCATTATCCTTGCTGCCATATACCACCACCATATATCCACCACAATCCTAGTCTACGTCCTTTCCGCATTAGGTTAATTTCGAGATCCTTTTGCTTTCGGTTTCGCGTTTCCTTACCTGAGTAGGTTTCTAGAAAAAAAAATCTAGCACGCTTTTTAGAGCACTTTTTACGCCAAAATTTCGAGGGGTGAAAAAATAATCCTACCGTTCTGTTAGGCTTTATAAAGAGTTTTGAGACACTCCCATCATAGTGATTTTTGTCGCAGTTTTTGGTCGTCGAAGCCCCGAATTGCTCAAAACAATTGTCAATTTTTTCATGCTTATCCTGTTTTTGGTCCTTCGGAAGAGTTTTGAGACACTCGCCATTATAGTGATTTTCTGAAAGAAAAAAAGAAGAAGAAAAAAAGGAAAATCAGAGTGGCTCTTCCCGTGATTATGTGTCATCACGACTTTGTTGGTGTTCTAGGCTCGCGTCTCTAGTACGCTCTAGCCTAGGACTAGCATGGTACCGTCGTTGAGTGTCTTTTCAACTTTGCATATCTGAACTGATTATTGCTGACCCCTCTTGCTACCATATTAAAAGCCTTCCCAGCTCCACATACATCTACATCGTTTGTTTGACACCATGTGACAATTGCTCTATCCAAGCTTTGAGAGTTTTGACTACACCGGTTGCCGATCACCACCTGCTGCTTGATACGTCTCCATCGTATCTACTTTTCCAAACTCTTTTGCCCTTGTTTTGGACTCTAATTTGCATGACTTGAATGCAACTAACCCGGACTAACGTTGTTTTCAGCAGAATTGCCATGGTGTTGTCTTTGCGCATAAATAAAGTTCTTGGAATGACCTGGAAATTTACGAGGATTTTTTGTGGAATATATAAAAAATACTGGCGCAAGAATCAACCGGAGCCGTGCAGGGAGGAGCCCACAAGCCCATGAGGCGTGGCCCCCCTGGCCACGCCTAGCAGGCTTGTGGGGCCCTCGGGGCTCCGCCGCCTCCAACTCCAGCTCTATTTAGTCCCTTTCGTCCGGGAAAAAATCAAGGAGAAGAGTTCATCGCTTTTTACGATACTGAGGCGCCGCCACCACCTATTCTTCCTCTGGAGGGCAGATCTGGAGTCCGTTCTGGGCTCCGGAGAGGGGAGATCGTTGCCATCGTCATCACCAACCTTCCTTCATCGCCAATTCCAAGATGCTCTTCACCGTTAGTGAGTAATCTCATCGTAGGCTTACTGGATGGTGATGTGTCAGATGAGATCTATCATGTAAACGAGTTAGTTTTGATGGGGATTGATCCCTAGTATCCACTATGTTCTGAGATTGATGTTGCTACTACTTTGCCATGCTTAATGCTTGTCACTAGGGCCCGGGTGCCATGATTTCAGATCTGAACCTATTATGTTCACGTCAATATATGTGTGTTCTTGATCCTATCTTGCAAGTTGTAGTCACCTACTATGTGTTATGACCCGGCAACCCCGAAGTGACAATAGCCGGAACCACTCCCGGAGATGACCATAGTATGAGGAGTTCATGTATTCACTAAGTGCTAATGTTTTATTCCAGTTCTCTATTAAAAGGAGAACCTTAATATCCCATAGTTTCCATTAGGACCCCGCTGCCACGGGAGGGATGGACAATAGATGTCATGCAAGTTCTTTTCATAAGCACGTATGACTATATACGGAATACATGCCTACATTACATTGATGAAGTGGAGCTAGTTACATATCTCTCCATGTTATAATTGTTGCATGATGAATGTCATCCGGCATAATTATCCATCACCGATCCAACGCCTACGAGTTTTTCCTACTGGTCCTTGCTACGTTACGTTGCCACTACTGTTGTCACTGCTGCTACTATTACTGCTACTATTGTCACTGCTGCTGCTGTTACTGCTATTGTTGTCACTTCTGCTATTGTTACCATTGCTATTGTTGCTATCACACTACTTTGCTACTAATGCTTTGCTGCAGATACTAAGTCTTTCATATGTGGTTGAATTGACAACTCAACTGCTAATACTCGAGAATATTCTTTGGTTTCCCCTTGTGTCGAATCAACAAATTTGGGTTGAATACTCTACCCTCGAAAACTGTTGCGCTCCCTATACTTGTGGGTTATCAAGACTATTTTCTGGCGTCGTTGCCGAGGAAGCATAGCACTATTCTTTGAGTCACTTGGAATTTACGTCTGCTGATCACTATGAGGAATCTGGGAGATCCAAAAACTAATGTCTTGCCCTCAACTACGAGGACAGGTAAGGAACTGCCATCTAGCTCTTCACTTGATTCACCTTCAGTTATGAGTAAGTTTGCGACACCACCTCCTCCTAGAAATTCTGATATGTCGCGTGTGCTTGATGATGCTACTTCTTCTATCCATGATGCTTGTGATGATGTTTTGCTTGATACTGCTTTGCCACTAGGTGCATTCCTTGATGCACAAATTGCTAGAGCTGCTGCTGAATGTGATGATACTTCTGAAACTGCTGAGATTATTGAAGTAGAACCTGCTATTTCACCTGTTAGAACTAGCCCTCCAAGATATGAATTGCCTGATATACCTGAGGGTTATGTTATGGAGGGAGAGATAGCTGAGGACTTTCTTTCTTGTAAGGATAGCTATGATCTTGAGAAATTATTGCGTAAGTGGAAATAAAAATCCCTGAACGCTAGAATGAAATACAATCCTAAGTTTGCTACTTCGCCTATCTTTGTGACCGATAAGGATTATGAATTCTCTGTCGATCCTGAGTTAATCACTTTGGTCGAATCTGATCATTTTCATGGTTATGAGTCTGAAACGGTTGTAGCACATCTTACTAAGCTGCACGATATAGCCACCCTATTCACGAGTGAGGAAAAAGATCCGCCACTACTATATCCTTAAGTTGTTTCCTTTCTCGCTAAAGGATGATGCTAAGACTTGGTTCACTTCTCTTGCTCCTGGTTATGTGCGTAGTCCCCAGGATATGATCTACTACTTCTCTCAGAAGTATTTTCCTGCCCATAAGAAACAAGTTGCCTTGCAGGAAATATATAACTTTGTGCAAGTTGAAGAAGAGAGTCTCCCACAAGCTTGGGGAGGCTTGTCCAGCTGCTGAATGCTTTGCCTGATCACCCTCTTGAGAAGAATGAAATACTTAATATCTTCTATAATGGACTTGTCACGCCCAAGATGCGACCCTATCCTCAATTTGGCACGAAGGCCTCGTCAGGGATAGAAGCGCATCTCGTCGTGTCGCAAGAATGGATATCATTACAAGTACATGTACTGAAAAGAAGAGATATATAGAATTGGCTTACACTCGCCACAAGCTACATCAGAGTCACATCAGTACATTACATATTCATCAAGAGTAAGAGCAGGGTCCGACTACGGACGAAAACAAACGACAAAAGAAGAACGACGTCCATCCTTGCTATCCCAGGCTGTCGGCCTGGAACCCATCCTAGATCGATGAAGAAGAAGAAGAAGAAGCAACTCCAAATGAACAATCAACGCGCTCGCGTCATGTAACCTTTACCTGAACCTGCAACTGGTGTTATAGTAATCTGTGAGCCACAGGGGACTCAGCAATCTCATTTCCAAAGGTATCAAGACTAGCAAAGCTTAATGGGTGAGGTATGGTTAAGCGGTGAGGTTGTAGCAGCGACTAAGCATATATTTGGGTGCTAACTTACGAGTACCAGAAATAAGAGGGGGAAGAACTACGCATAACGGACGTGAACTATAGATGACCAAATGAATGATCCTGAACACCTACCTACGTCAGTCATAACCCCACCGTGTCCTCGATCGGAGAAGGAACTCACGAAAGAGACAGTCACGGTTACGCACACAGTTGGCATATTTTAATTAAGTTAACTTCAAGTTATCTAGAACCAATGTTAAACAAAGTTTCCACGTTGCCACATAACCGCGGGCACGGCTTTCCGAAAGATTTAACCCTGCAGGGGTGCTCCAACTAGTCCATCACAAATTACCACAAGCCGCATAGAAATCCTCAATCACGAAGCTCGCGATCTCGTCGGATTCCCTAGTGGAAAACCTCAACTCTGAGATTACCCAAAGCATCACCGGAATCCCCATGCACAAGATATCTCGTCAAAGGTAAAACTAATCCAGCAAGGCCGCCCGACGTGTCGACGATCCCGATAGGAGTCGCGTACCTCGTTCTCAGGACACGACGGATGGGTCACACTAGGATAACCAAACCTCGGGTTGCCCCGCGGTGGCCCCGTAGTTTGCCAATTTGGACCAACACTCATGAGGAGCACTGGCCCGGGGGTTGATTAAATTATCCTCGGGGTCCGGAAAGTCCCTATGCAATTTTATTAGGTGTTTAGGCAAATGTAGTACCAAAGTTGGGCCTTGCCAGACCAGCTTTAATCTAAAACGAATTATCAAGGGGGTCCCCATAACAACCCCGATCGTGTTAGGAGCGCTCAATTATGGAACATAACACCGGTAGCCGGAAACTAAGAGGGGCAAAGGTGGAACAAAACACCAGGCTAGAAAGGCCGAGCCCTCCACCCTTTACCAAGTATATAGGTGCATTAAATTAAATAGCATTAAGTATGGTGATAAGACAAGGAACCCATGTTGTCACATGGAAGCATCTGCACCTGCATCTAGCAACGCTATTAACAAGGTTAAGCAAGCAGTTACATAGCCAATCAGTGGTTTGGTAGGTCGAACAGGTTGAAGGTTGACATGGCATTGTTGAGAGGCTGATATTTAACATGTGGTAGGCAACGAGACATGATCGGTAGCATCGAAATAACTAGCATGGCAATGATAGTAATGATATCTACGGAAATGATCATCTTGCCTGAGATCCCGCTTGGAAGAAGAATGCCTCCGGGAAGCAGACGAACCGACGTAGTCAAACGGGTCCTCACAATCCGGCGCGCTACGGAACTCTATCTAGACGAAGCAAAACGGAAACACAAATCAACACACAAAATTCACCACACGATGCACAACACATATGATGCATGAGCTACTGAATACATGCAAGTCACGGCATGATAATTCACACAATCAAACACTACACATTAAGTGAAGTTCAATATGCAACGAGTTGCATATTGACGAAACTCCACGTTTATTATTTAGTTCTATCCCGATTAGTTACACGGCAGTATTAAATGTGGTTAAACTGGCAAGAGGTGAAGCATAATTAATCTACCTAACTAGGCATTTTAAATGAGGTCGGAAATGACATATAGCACCTCCGAAACGACCTCGCATGTTAATTTACAATTCTGTCCAGATCTGAATTAACACATTTAATTAGTTGTTAAACAGCAAAACAAATAGGTTCTCGTGATTCTACGCGTCAAGGCAAGCAACCTACACATAAAGAACATCTCCAACGGAGCTACGGATCAAAAGTTACAAGCACCGCAAGATATGATGGCATGAATGCAATATGTGTGCAACGACGGTCACGAGCACTTAAAAATATACAACCAGCAAGATAAAATGAAACTACATGATTTTGTAAGCAAGTTTCATGTAGGACACGATCAAAACGGAGCTAGGGTTCGAAAACTACGAGCAAAACAAGAAATCACTACAATCTGCCAAAATCAGCCACATAGCACTTTCTACGCCCCACAACTACGAGCAACACAACTCCGAAAAACTCATGCAAGGCATGGAACGGAAGAGGGCAAGAAGCATTACTACGAAAAGCTAACAACAACTAGCATGGCAGCAAGGACCACTAGGAAACGAAGACACAAAATGGCATCCCACACACTATTTCAGACTTAGTGAAAATAACACCTCCTGAAAGTGCAGTTTTCAGCCTGAAGCTATATTGACAGCAGAAAAATCTATAGCTACAGGTCTCCAAATGGCATGAAACGTAGCAGAATGCTAGAGAAACACAAGGGGTACAACTAACTCCATTGGACCAACCTCAAAAGAGCTACAGATCACAAGATGCAAGCAAGACAAGACAGCAACAAAATATAACAAATTCCAGACTTAGAAATATTTCAGCTCCTCTAAAACAGCACTATTTCTAGCAACTTGAGAGCAAGCAAAACACACCTAAACATGCATATCTATTGCAACCAAAAATACCAGGGTCTAAACAAAACATCCAAGATCAACTCTCTAGTTGACAACTCCGTCAAACGACGCACGGAATAAATACTACGAATTAATCAAAAGGGTAACATAGCAAAATATCTCGCGAACTAACTTACTCGAAAGCTAAAACTAATTGCACAGAAAAATCCATGGGATTTTCTACCCCGGAAACATATAAAATATGTGGGGTTGCAACACAAAATAAAGCCACACAATAATGCGGGAGAATAACCTATATACGGGAAAATAAACTAGAGGCAATTCCCTACACGCAAAAATACGAGTGACCGCTCTAAAATACATGCAAAAAATGATTCCTAAAACATGGGCATTTAATCTACGGTATACGGGCAGTCCGGACTTGCGCGAAAGTTAAATACGGGCACTTTCCTATCTAGACAGCACGTAACCCTAGGCAAATAGTGGGTCAATCCTCATCAAACTTTTATGCAAGTTGCAAAAACGGATACTACGCGAAAAGTTACACGGGATACATATCTAAATCTACGCGATCCGACTTACAGTTTAAAAGATACGGACGTCTAAATATACGTCTAAAATCTGGAATTTAATTAAATCCCGAAAAAAATATCCTAAAAGAAAAAAATACCACCAGGCCTAATCTAAATGCTAATGGGCCACAGGACATGGGCGTAGTATAGCTAAGACGTCTCCTAGGCGTAAAAGAAAGGGAAAAAAACAGAGGGCCGGGGGGAGCTGCTCACGTGAGTGGGCCTCGGCCCATGCGGTGAGGCTGCTCGAGGTTGGAGCAGGCAGCAGGTCGAGGTGGCCTAGCTGGCGCTGGGCCTCGGGGCGAAGCAGAGGGAGCCCAGGCACCGTGTGCTGCTGGGCCGGGCGAAACAGGCCCACGCGGGGTCGCGCTGGCGGACGGGAGGTCGCCTCGATCTCTCGACCGGGACCGAGGGCACGATTGACGACGGCGGCTCCTGGCGGCGGGGCGAAGGCGCAGGGCAAAAGCACGGGGTGTCTGGCAGCCCTAGGGACGGCGGGACCGGCAGGGAGGCCGCGGGTCGAGACGGCGGCGAGGTCGCTGCGGATCCGGGCAGCAGGGAGCGACGGCGGCACGGATCCATGGCGGAGAGGTGAGATGCGGCGGGCTGACATGGCGGCGCTGGCAGGGAGGCGGCGAACGCGAGCTCCTCGCGGAGCTCTGGTGGGCAGCAGTCGGAGGCCGGCGAGCGGCGGCCGGAGGCGGGGCCGACGGGGAAGCCTCGGGCGGCGCGGGTACGGGGGAACCGAACGGGCGGCGTCGGCGGCCGGATGGGCCTGTCCTGGCCCGATCTGGGCTCGGTGGGCCCGCGGCGGCTGGTGGGTGGAGGAGGAGGGCTAGGGTTTTCGGGCGCGGATCCCGAGGGGGGTTAGGGTTGCTGTCTAAAAATTAGGAGGAGGGGGTATTTATAGAGAAAAGAGGGGCTCGGTTAACCGGAATCGCGTTCCGGATCCAACCGCGGTGTCGGATTCAGACGATTCCGAACGCGGGACGTGCTAAGTGGCCATGTTGTGTAGACCTCCGGGGACGAGAGGGGAACAGGCGGCGCGGCACGAATTTTAAAACACCCACAGACGTCCGACGAATAACCGAAGACGGTGCCGCTACGGACGACCGTTCGGGTACCAGACGGACTCCGATCGCGACAAAATTCGACAGGCGGCCTAGCTATATCTAATCACGACCGTGTGCCAAGTTTCACCTGGATCATAGAAAGTTTTGCGCACACTTTAAAAACAGGGTTACGACGGTGCCGCGGGCGCGTGCGTGTGCGGTCAAGCTCGGAACGAACAACGACGAACGCGAAGAGAAGCGGCAACTAATAACGGATGCAAGTTTTGAAAACTGGCGGCAACGGAAACGCTGATGCAATGCAGATGATGCGCATGATGCGGTGATGATGCGACAAATAAAAATAGACACACGACGAAAACGGAAAGAGAGGGGAATCTTCTGGAACGTCGGCATCGGGCTGTCACAGGACTAACAGATGCTTCTAGGGACCACCTAGATAGTTGTGCTGGTTGAGTTTTCAGGGAACGAACTATGGAACAAGCTGAGATCCTATTGAATAATATCTTGTGGAATGAGAATGCTTGGACTATTCCTGAACCACCTCCGAAGCCAACTCCGAAGAAAAGAGGTATTATATTCCTCAGTCGTGAAGATATGCAAGAATCTAAGAAATCTATGAAAGAGAAAGGCATTAAATCCGAAGATGTCAAAAATCTACCACCTATCAAAGAGATCCATGGACTTTATAACCCGATACAGGTAGTAGAGGTAAATTCTCTTCGTAGATTCAATAAGAGTGATATTCCTTTTGATAAACCTGCTAGCTTATGCTTAGATGAATTTGATAACTTTGTTGCCAAACAACAAAGTTTCAATGATTATGTTAGCACACAATTGGAACAGAATGCTCGCATGCTTAGTCATTTAAGTGCTTGTGTGGACAGAAATGTCAATGACCTTAAGCTTTTGAGTAAACATGCCTCTATGGTCACCACTCAGGTAGAACAAGTACTTAAATCTCAAAATGACTTGCTCATTGAGTTCAATGACAATTCTGTTAGAGTCGTCACTAGAGGCGGTAGAATGACCCAGGAACCTTTGTATCCTGAGGGTCATCCTAAGAGAATTGAACAAGATTCTCAAGGAGTTAGCACCGATGCACCTAGTCATCCTACAAAGAAAAAGAAAGATGATAGGAACTTGCAGGCTAGCAACCCTGCTGCTGTTACACCCGAGAATCCAAATGATGTCTCTGTTTCTGATGCCGATACACAATCTGGTGATGAACATGAGCCTAGTGATAAATCGATAGTGGTGTTCATGATGATGCTCAACCTAGCAATGATAAGGATGTGGAGATTGAACCAGTTGATCTTGATAACCCACAACCTAAGAATAGGAGATACGATAAGAATGATTTCATTGCTAGGAAGCATGGTAAAGAAAGGGAACCATGGGTTCAGAAACCCATGCCCTTTCCTCCCAAACCATCCAAGAAAAAGGATGATGAGGATTTTGAGCGATTTGTTGAAATGATTAGACCTGTCTTTCTGCAAATGCATTTGACAGATATGCTCAAAATGTCTCCTTATGCTAAGTACATGAAGAATATTGTGACTAATAAGAGGAGGATACCTGAGGTTGATATTTTCATCATGCTTGCCAATTACACCTTCAAGGGTGGAACTCCTGAGAAACTAGGTGATCCCGGAGTGCCCACTATACCTTGCTCCATTAAAGGAAACTACATTAGAACTGCTCTATGCGACCTTAGAGCCGGTGTTAGTGTTATGACTCTCTCTCTTTATCGTAGACTTGAATTGGATAAGTTGACACCCACTGAAATCTCCTTGCAATTGGCCGACAAATCAACTGCTTTCCCTATCGGCATTTGTGAGGATGTGCCTGTTGTGGTTGCTAACGTTACTATCTTAACAGACTTTGTTATTCTAGATATTCCCGAGGATGATGCCATGGCGGTCATCCTTGGAAAACCCTTTTTAAACACTGCAGAGGCTGTTATTGATTGCAACAAAGGCAATGTAACTTTCCATGTCAATGGTAATGATCATACAGTGCACTTTCCGAAGAAACAATATCGAGTACATTGCATCAATGCTATTGAAAAAACTTCATCGATTCTTATTGGGAGCTTTGAATGCCCTATACCTACTGTTAAGATGAAGTATGATTTGCTTGTTGGGGATATGCACATCCCCATTAAGGTAACCTAGTCACTACTCGAAAATTCTCCGTTTTTATGCAACTCGAAAAAGTTTGTCAAGGAGACTTGATCAACCTCATTGACAGATTTCTTTTGATGACCATGAGATGGATGAGTCTAGGAGTCACAACCCTTTGCTCCAAACCTTTACCTTCGGTTGCTTAGTAGAAAAATGATAGATTTAGCTTTAGTTTTTCCTGTTTTCTGCTTTTTGCGTCCCGTAGAAAAGTGTCCCAAAAATAAAAGTTCTTCAAATGCCCTGAAAATCAAGTATGATTTTTTCTGGAATTTTTGAAAATTCTGAGACACAGAGCTAGTGAGGGGGATGCACCAGTGGGCCACAAGCCCAGGAGGCGCGGGCACCCCCCTGGCCACGCCTACCAAGCTTGTGGGGCCCCATGCCCCCCTCCACTTATTCCAGCTCCCATCTCCTTCTCCTACCTCTAGAAAATTTCATTCTACAGCTCAAACCCGTGTTCTTGCTCTTCTTGTTGCGATTTTCGATCTCCTTGTGCAAAGCCCCATTCACCAAACTGTTTTGGGGAAATTGTTCCTTGGTATGTGACTCCTCCATTCGTTCAATTAGTTTTTGCTCTAGTGCCTAATTCGTTGCGTATTATTGTTGCCTTGGTGATCCTGTTCTTGAGCTTTGCATGGTAATTTTAGCTGGTCCCAAGTGGTTTTGATGGATGATATGGCCTCTAGGCACTTGTAGGAGTAGTTGCTATGAGTTTCGTTGATCCTTGTTCACTTTTCCATGGAGTCACTAAAAATTCTAGAAATTTTCAGAGAAAGAAAAAGGAAAAGATGAGAAGGTTACGAAGGATGATGAAAATGAGAAGAAGAAACCCAAGTATCTGGTCCCCCGAGTTGCATAAGTTCGACCGTGCGAGTGGCCAAGCGATGTGTTCTTACGTGTCGCCGGACTTTATGAGGACTTTTACTACTTGGTGGAGCACGCCATACCTACCTATATGCGGTATCTACCTGCCGTTCGAAGTAAATTTGCATGTGCCACTCTCTAAACCTTCAAGTAATAATCTGTTTTGCATGCCCGAACCACTCATGTGGTGACAAGGGGCGATCGGTATCTTCCATGCTAGGCGTGTTATCCTCGATACGTTTTTATTCACTATCATTCACGAGAAAGGGGCCGGTAATTGGAATGCCCAGTTCCATGCTCACATCGAAAACATAATTGCAAACAAAACTCCCCCTAGATTGATGTTGGTATGGACGGCACCCGAATATTCGGCTAGTCGTGGAGTGTGATTGATCGGTGGTGGGGGACTCAAAACTTTACTTTTCTGTTTGGGAACCGCCTATAGTATGTGTAGCATGGAAGATGGTGAAAACTCTTGGTCATTGTGTTGACAATGAAAGCATGCCACCCAAAATTATTTATCTCTGTCTTCAAAGCTTGAGCTCTGGCACCTCTGCAAATCAATGCTTCCCTCTACGAAGGGCCTATCTATTTATGTTTCTATTGAATCATCCTCTTCTTTCAAAAAGCACCAATTAGCGAGCACCTCCGTCATTTTTATGCTTTGCTTTTAATTGATATTGAGTATGACTGTGACTGGATCTTCCTTGCCATGAATTACAATGTTCAGTCAGCACTTGGTCTTTGAAGGTGCTGTGCATTTATGTTTTGCGGTCTCAGAAAGAGCTAGCGAGATACCATCTGTTCATATTGCTTCATGATTGTTTTGGTTGAAGTGTTGACGTTTGAAACTTATCATTATTGCTCGCTAGTTGAATATGCCATTGATATGAGTACATTTTGAGACCTAAATGTCATTGCTTATGTGGTTAGCTTATGATCTTGCTGAAATTCTGAATATGAGTTAGACATAATTGCAACAACAAGATCAAACAGAGTTCGTAAAAGTTTTTATTTTGTCTCTTTCAGTTTGTCAACTGAATTGCTTGAGGACAAGCAAGGCTTTAAGCTTGGGGGAGTTGATACGTCTCCATCGTATCTACTTTTCCAAACTCTTTTGCCCTTGTTTTGGACTCTAATTTACATGATTTGAATGGAACTAACCCGGACTAACGTTGTTTTCAGCACAATTGCCAAGGTGTTGTTTTTGCGCAGAAATAAAAGTTCTCGGAATGACCTGGAATTTACGAGGATATTTTGTGGAATATATAAAAAATACTGGCGCAAGAATCAACCAGAGGCGTGGAGCGAGGAGCCCACAAGCCCATGAGGCGCGACCCCCCTGGCCGCGCCTAGCAGGCTTGTGGGGCCATCGGGGCTCCGCTGCCTCCAACTCCAGCTCTATTTGGTCCCTTTCATCCAGAAAAAAATCAAGGAGAAGAGTTCATCACGTTTTACGATACGGAGGCGCCGCCACCACCTGTTCTTCCTCTGGAGGGCAGATCTGGAGTCCGTTCTGGGCTCCGGAGAGGGGAGATCGTCGCCATCGTCATCACCAACCTTCCTTCATCGCCAATTCCATGATGCTCTTACCGTTCGTGAGTAATCTCATCGTAGGCTTGCTAGACGGTGATGGGTTGGATGAGATCTATCATGTAATCGAGTTAGTTTTGATGGGGATTGATCCCTAGTATCCACTATGTTCTGAGATTGATGTTGCTACTACTTTGCCATGCTTAATACTTGGCACTAGGGCCCGAGTGCCATGATTTCAGATCTGAACCTATTATGTTCTCGTCAATATATGTGTGTTGTTGATCCTATCTTGCAAGTTGTAGTCACCTACTATGTGTTATGACCCGGCAACCCCGGAGTGACAATAGCCGAAACCACTCCCGGAGATGGCCATAGTATGAGGAGTACATGTATTCACTAAGTGCTAATGCTTTGTTCCGGTTCTCTATTAAAAGGAGAACCTTAATATCCCGTAGTTTCCATTAGGACCCCGCTGCCACGGGAGGGATGGACAATAGATGTCATGCAAGTTCTTTTCATAAGCACGTATGACTATATACGGAATACATGCCTACATTACATTGACGAACTGGAGCTAGTTACATATCTCTCCATGTTATAATTGTTGCATGATGAATGTCATCCGGCATAATTATCCATCACCGATCCAATGCCTACGAGTTTTTCCTACTGGTCCTTGCTACGTTACTTTGCCACTACTGTTGTCACTGCTGCTACTGTTACTGCTACTACTGTCACTGCTGCTACTATTACAGCTATTGCTATCACTGATGCTACTGTTACCATTGGTACTGTTGCTATCACACTACTTTGCTACTGATACTTTGCTGCAGATACTAAGTCTTTCAGGTGTGGTTGAATTGACAACTCAACTGCTAATACTCGAGAATATTGTTTGGCTTCCCCTTGTGTCGAATCAACAAATTTGGGTTGAATACTCTACCCTCGAAAACTGTTGTGATCCCCTATACTTGTGGGTTATCACTTCTGGGTAAGAATTGGTAAGAAATTGAGATTTGCTTGACGGATTTGTGACACGCCACCACCACCACCACCACTTCCTAGTAGTCTGTAGGTTCATTTTCTTCTGTGTTCCTATTGCTGCTAACCATGCCAGGATCACACGACGAGGAGATCGATTGGGAGAAACTGACCAACCGGGAGCTCCATGATAAATTTCAGCAAATGATGCCTGACCAGGTACAGGATTTCGTGACCACCTTTGGAGAGGCCATGGACAAGCATGAAGGTATGGAGAAGAAATTCAACACCAAGATGAATGCCAAGTTCAATGAGGTGCTTGCCCGTTTACCACCACCAGCTGCAGCTTTTGTCCCTCTTCAACCACAACAACAACAACCCCTGCGAGCGTGATGTGAGCCTGTCGACCAAGTTCAGAATTATGGTGTTGTTACTGCTACTGCTGCTCCTGTTGCTGCTCCTCCTGCTGCTACTACCGAGGTTTCTGTGGTTGAGTAGAATGAGGATTATGATGGTGATTATGATGATGAGGGAGAGGTTGCTACAGTTGAGCACCAGGAACAACAACCACCTCTACAAGTCGCTGGTCGTCCACATGGATACAATCGAAATGGTACGTATGCACCACACTCTCAGGTATGGGATCATGACCATCTCCCTAAACTTAAATTGAATATTCCTACTTTTGATGGTCGATATGTTCCTGATATATATCTTACTTGGGAGTTAGAAACAAAGCAACATTTTACATGCTTGCAATTTCCTGACGATAGACGTGTTGCTGTTGTTGTTTGTTCATTCACTTGTTTAGCTTGTGTTTGATGGTCTGAATATTGTCGAATACATCATGCTAATATTCCAACTACTTGGGCTGCTTTGAAAACTACTATGCGTACTAGTTGGGTTCCACCATATTATCAACGTGAATTACTTCAAAACTTGCAGCGTTTAAGACAAGGAAAAAAGTCTATAGAAGAATATTATAAGGAATTGCAAACTGGAATGATTAGATGTGATATTGTTGAGGACAATGAAGCTATGCTTGCACGTTTTATGGGTGGATTAAATAGGGATATTGAGACTATTCTAGAATATAAGGATTATAACACTCTCACTCGTTTATTCCATCTTGCTTGCAAAGATGAACGTGAAGTGCAGGATCGACAAGCATGGGCGAGAACTAATTTTATGCAAGTCGCACCTCCTCATGGACGCCACGTACCACATCTACTTCCACACGTCCTCCTGCATCAGCACCGCCTACTTTAGCTGCCAATTCCACCAGAGATACCAAGAAACAGGGCCCTGCACCACCCTTCGCAAAGAGCACACCTTCCGGGCCCGCAGAGAGCTCTTCTTCATCCATGGCATCCATAGGGCAAACACATGAGGTTATCTGTCATCGTGCAAGTGTGGAGGTCATTATGCGAGAGAGTGCCCATCCAAGCGTGTGATGATTATTACTGAGGATGGTGGATGTGACTTCGCTAGTGATTATGATGAGGAGACTTTGGCTCTTATTGCAAGTGAAGAACATGGTGTAGATGATATTGAACAAGAGACACAATGCATGGCTGTTGACTGCGCTGACAAGTATGAAATCTTAGTGGCTCAACGTGTTTTAAGTGTGCAGGTAACACAGGCTGAGCAAAATCAGAGGCACAACTTGTTCCATACCAAGGGAGTGGTAAAGGATCATCGATGGAGGGAGTTGCAACAACTTAGCTAGCATGGAGATGGTGGAGAAGTTGTCTCTCACCACCAGACCACATCCTCCTCCTTATTATATCCAGTGGTTCAACAACAGTGGCAAGGTTAAGGTAAAACGTACTGTTCGTGTGCATTTTAGCATTGCTACATATTCTGATTTTGTTGATTGTGATGTGGTACCCATGCAAGCATGCTCCGTTTTACATGGTAGACCATGGCAATATGATAAAAATTATGTACACCATGGTAGAACAAATCAGTATACTCTTATTCATAAGGATCAAAATATAACTTTGCTTACTATGTTTCCTGAACATATTATGAAAGATGACATTGCTAGAGCTAGTAAAGCAAAACGGGAACTACATAAGAGTGAAAATCATATTTTAGCAAAGGAATTTGAGCAACACAATAAGCCTGGTAAATCATCATCTAGTGTTGCATCTGAAATAAAACTGAAGAGTGGTTGTTTACTTGCCACTAAATCTGATATTATTGATTTGAATATTACTACATCTGTTTGCTATGCTTTCGTATGCAAAGATGTATTATTTTCATACGCAAAGATGTATTATTTTCATTCGAGGACATGCCACCCTCTTTGCCTCCTGATGTCATTAACATTTTGCAGGAGTTCGCTGACGTCTTTCCACAAGACGTGCCACCGGGATTACCACCTATTAGAGGGATTGAGCATCAGACTCACTTGATTCCTGGTGCATCGCTACCCAACCGTGCACCATACTGTACCAATCCAGAGGAGACGAAGGAGATCATGTGTCAAGTACAGGTGCTTCTCGACAAAGGTTATATATGTGAATCTCTTAGTCCTTGTGTTGTTCCTATTGTTCTAGTACCAAAAAAGGATGGTACATCGCGTATGTGTGTTGATTGTAGAGGCATTAATAATATTACTATTCGTTATCGTCATCCTATTCCTAGGCTAGATGAAATGCTTGATGAATTAAGTGGCTCTCCAATTTTCTCCGAAGTTTATTTGCATAGTGGATACCATCAAATTCACATGAAATTGGGAGATGAATGGAAAACGGCATTTAAAACTAAGTTTGGATTATATGAGTGGTTAGTTATGCCTTTTGGATTAACTAATGCACCTAGCACTTTCATGAGATTAATGAATGAGGTTTTACGTGCTTTCATTGGACGATTTGTGGTAGTCTACTTTGATGATACACTAACTTATAGTAGATCTTTGGAGGAACACTTGGATCATTTGTGTGTTGTTTTTATTGCTCTGCGTGATGCACGTTTGTTTGGTAACCTCGGGAAGTGCACCTTTTGCATAGACCGGGTATCTTTTCTTGGCTATGTTGTTACTCCATAGGGAATTTAAGTTCATAAAGCCAAGATTGAAGCTATTGAGAGTTGGCTGCAACCCAAAATGGTCACACAAGTGAGGAGTTTCCTTGGACTCGCCGGGTTTTATAGGCGTTTTGTGATAGATTTCAGCACCATTGCTGCACCTCTCAATGAGCTTACAAAGAAGAATGTGCCTTATGCTTGGGGTACGGCACAGGAAGAAGCCTTCATGATTTTGAAAGATAAGTTAACACATGCTCCTTTACTACAACTTCCTGATTTTAGTAAGACTTTAGAACTTGAATGTGATGCTAGTGGAATTGGGTTAGGACGTGTGTTATTACAAGATGGTAAACCTGTTGCATACTTTTCTCAAAAATTAAGTGGGCCTATTCTGAATTATTCTACTTATGATAAGGAATTATATGCTCTTGTTTAGACTTTGGAAACATGGCAACATTATTTATGGCCCAAAGAATGTGTCATACATTCTGATCATGAATCTTTGAAACATATTAAAAGTCAAGCAAAACTGAACTGTAGAGATGCTAAATGGGTTGAATGCATAAGAAGAGTAAAGAAAATGTTATTGTTGATGCTTTGTCTCATCGTTATACTATGCTTTCACAACTTGACTTTAAAATATTTGGTTTGGAGACCATCAAAGATCAATATGTGCATGATGCTGATTTCAAAGATGTATTCGAGAATTGTAAAGAAGGGAGAACATGGAACAAGTTCATCATTAATGATGGATTTGTGTTCCGTGTTAACAAGCTATGCATTCCAGCTAGCTCCGTTCGTCTTTTGTTGTTATAGGAGGCGCACGGAGGAGGATTGATGGGACACTTTGGCGTAAAGAAGATGGAGGACGTACTTGCTACACATTTCTTTTGGCCAGAGATGCGACGGGATGTTGAGCGTTTTGTTGCTCGCTGCACGACATGTCAAAAAGCTAAGTCACGACTCAATCCTCGTGGTTTATATGTGCCTTTGCCAGTACCTACTGTTCCTTGGGAGGATATATCTATGGACTTTGTTTTAGGTTTACCTCGAACAAAGAAGGGGAGGGATAGCATATTTGTTGTCGTGGACAGATTTTCAAAAATGGCATACTTTATACCATGTCATAAAAGTGATGTTGTTGCTAATGTGGCTGATCTGTTATTTTGTGAAATTATTCGCTTGCATGGTGTGCCAGATACGATTGTTTCAGATCCTGGTGCTAAATTTCATAGCCACTTTTGGCGATGTTTATGGGCTAAGTTGGGGACAAAAGTGCTTTTTAGTACTACATGTCACCCCCAAACTGATGGACAAACTGAATAATTCAATAGATCTTTGTCTACTATACTTAGGTATGTTTTGAAGAACAACCTAAAACTGTGGGAAGAATGCTTGCCTCATATTGAATTTTCTTATAATCGTTCGCTCCATTCTACTACTAAGATGTGTCCTTTCGAAGTTGTGTATGGTCTATTACCTCGTGCACCTATTGATTTGTTTCCTCTTCCATCTTCGGAGAAGGTTATTTTTTATGCTAAAGAACGTGTTGATTTCATATTAAAGATGCATAAGTTAACTAAGGAAAACATTGAGCGCATGAATGCTAAATATAAACTTGCCGGAGATAAGGGTAGAAAACATGTTGTCTTTGCACCTGGAGATCTTGTTTGGTTGCATTCGCGTAAGGATAGGCTTCCTGATTTGCGCAAGTCAAAGCTAATGCCGCATGCTGATGGTCCTTTCAAAGTGTTAGAGAAAATAAATGATAATGCATATCGACTTGAGTTGCCTGCAGATTTTGGGGTTAGTCCCACTTTTAACATTGCAGATTTGAAGCCATATTTGGGTGAGGAAGATGAGCTCCCGTCGAGGACTACTTCAATTCAATAAGGGGAGGATGATGAGGACATCAACACCACTGTTACACTCACATCCCCAGTTGTTATACATACTGGTCCAGTTACTAGAGCTCGTGCACGCCAATTGAATTACCAAGTACTTTCGTTTCTTGGAAATACTTCTAATGTTCATGAACATATGATGTTGCCTAAGTTAGATACTTTTGTTGTGCTCATGAATGAATGACCTAGCATGGACAAGAATGATATCTGTTGGAGCGGGATCAAGCATGGAGAAGAAGGTGCACGCGCGAGAAAGAACAATGGAGCTTCCACTGTTGATTTCCGCACTTTAAAGCCACCATAAGGAGAGCATCAAGGCTTGGACAAAATATTCAAGACGCCACTTTATAAATTTCGTCCATAGGCTATTATAGGTGTTGCGTCGCCTTATTTTTGGGCCATGCCCATGTAATTTCGAAATACCATAATATAGGTTGTTTTTAGAGTCCGTATCTGTGGGAAAACCGAGTTTAGGGCTGTTTTCGGACCCCTCCTCCAAGGATCACGAGATTGCCTCTCTATCCCCTCATATATACAGCCCTTAGGGCACCATTTAGACTTGGGTTTTGTTTAGATTACAAGTTCGCCATAGCTGCAACTTCGTGTTCTTCGTTTGTGTTCTACTACTAGACAAAGACGTCACAGAACCCCATCTTCATCAATAAAGCTTTCCTCTTATATTCGCAATATCTTGATTGCAATCTTAGTTTCTTGCTTGTTCTTCGTTTGCGTGCAGGAAACAGACCTTCGTAGTCAGGTTGACCGTGCTCTGGCGTGGTCAATAATCTCTCGGAGTTGGTTTAGCGATTGCTAAGGTGCGACGTCCTCACACGTTCGTAGTCGGGTCGTCAAAGTCTACTCCACCAAAACGAAACCACCATCTCATTGAAATATAGGGACAACTTTGCCTCTATCAATACGAACGAAGGAACAACAACTGAGAAGAATTTGAGAATGAAAGCTGGAAGCTGAGAGCAAAGAAATCTTGTGAAATGACGGCCTTCAGAGGATCGAGAAATGAAACAACTCTGAAATGCACCGGATAGATATGGAAGGAATTACGCGTGATCGAAAACAAATGAGAGGACACACAAGCTGAGATGAAAATCTTCAAAATAATAGAGAAAGATTTAAGAGAAACCCTTCTTCGGTCTTCCAAGCTGAGAATGATGACACGAAACACCACCAAGAATTACTAAGACTCTCCGGAATAATGAACAAGGTAAGGTTGTGCCAATGATGAGAAATAATTTTGAAGTGATCTTGAAGAAGGAATATGACTCATGAGATTCATACTTACGTCACACTTGAAAACATTTAGAGAACTCCGTGAAAGATTAGAAGAGCCACATAAGATCATGGGAAAACCTGTGGGTTATGGGCCCACTCAAAAAGACACCACTGTTGAATGAATTGCTTAGAAAGAGAGGTATTGCACCCGCAAATGAAAATTTGATGAGGTGAGAACCTCGAAATAATTGAAAGGATTGAATGAAAACACAATTCTTCTAAGACAACTTCAGCACTCCGGATAGAACAAAGATGGATGCATAACAAGAGAGATTTGTATATGAATTTCCAACATGGGAAACATTTAAAGGATTAAAAGGATATGATGAACACCGGAATCTTGAATTGAATCCATCGAAGAAGAAAACAAGAATGAATAATGATGAACTCAAAACTCCTGAAGATTTTCACAATGAATCACCGGGAACGAAAGAAAAGAAAAGATGGCGGAAGGAATAATGAAAGGAAGACACTTGGTTGATAACTGAATCATTGAAGAAAAGGGTAGGGGAGGGGAAAACAAAGATAACTAGGGACAGATGAGACAAACTCCAAAAAGAAATGAGAGATTGATCTTTCAAAATTGGAGAGGATTGAATTACTTGAAGATAAGCATATCGGATGGAAAACAATTGGCATGATGACTCCGGCTAACAGAATTGATAAGGCAATTTTATTTAGCAAAAGGATTAGCATTCTCATAAAAATATGAAAATACTTCTTGGAAAAGATGTGAAATCACCACTTGACATCGAAACAACTAGAATTACCATACTCCAACAAAACAAAGGATGTGGCTTACGAAACAAGATAGAACAAATTCATGATAGAGATTTCGTCCGATATTTTTGTGGATAGGTTCGCACGGGCTCGATCGTACATTGGATTGTCATATTGAAATGACGCTCTGCTATGCTCCCTAGGTGCAGTGAACTATAGGGCTTGTCGAAACATACTGATGAATATATCGAGACCGTCCTCTGTAAAAAACAACCGTGAACAAACGAATCCACTAAATGCTCGAACCCCAACCTCACATCATGTATCTGTTGGAAGATTATCCTATAGGTAACTACTTGGATTCCCACCTAAGAACTCCCTAAATTTTCTGGTCATGCAGTCAGGTCCATGGATACAAGGAGTAAAATTCATCACTCAACTCCTAGAAATAACACTAACCCATCCAGTGTATCACATCCGTCAATGCATAACTAGAATCTCGGTAACTCATCTATCTCAGACCCTTGTAATCACAACGATACTAAGTATGGTAGTACATCCAAACACTCTCCACCAGTACTGGGGATGTCGGACTCCTCTCGCCACTACTGGTATTGAAGCGATTTCGAACATCCTCCATCCTAAGATACTAAGAAATTTGAACGATAACGTTGTGCTCAAGAATCCCCTGGAGCTCAACTTCCCGGAAGAAATCAAGTCAGACATGAGGCACCAAGTCAGAACTCAGTCACATTGGTATCATATATATTCCAAAATATCCGCGTGATCCTAAAAAATATTTTGAGCAAGAAGAGGAGTATAATCAAAATTTCCTAAATCGTGAACCTCACGAGAGCATAGACGACAAGAAAAAATAAACCTACTCTCTAATATAATTAAGACTCCAAATAGTTTTTCACAACACTCGACTCGGCCAAGTTCGATCAACCAAAGGCTCCTATGGTCGTAAGGCTTTGATTACCAACTTGTAACGTTCAAGATGTGGCTCTTTCCTTATTTCGGGGCAAGGCCTCAAAAGGGGAAAGTCGCGCATCTAGGCGTTTTGCAAGAATGGTAACATTGCAATACATACAAGAGGGGTGAGTAATAAGATTTGGCTTACACTCGCCACAAGTTAAGTTACATGATCCACACAACATTTATTTAAATCATTCAGAAGGCAGGGTCCGACTACGGACAAAATAAACGACAAAAGCAATGTTCCCGCCTCACTAGGCCCACGATCACGACCAAGGACCTCTAGTCATCGGGGTACGTCACATACAGGCGGCCTTTGTCCTCGTCAAACTCCCACTTCAGCTGGGTATCCTCGAAAACATCTGCATCCGCGTTACCTGTACCTGTGGGTGGTTGTAGTAATTTGTGAGCCACAAGGACTCGGCAATCTCATGACCTTGGTATCGAATCTAACTAAGTTATTGGGTAAGGATGGGGTATGTGTTTGAGTTTGTAGCAGAACTAAGCATTTACGGTGGCTAACTTACGTTGAACAAGAATTAAGATATAGTGGTCCACGCATGATGGTCGTGACTAAGCATAAACACTAAGTGATCCTGAACACCTACTTATGTCAGTCATAACCCCACCGTGTTCTCGATCAAAGAAGGTGCTCTGAAGAAAATAGTCACGGTTACGCACACGGTTGGCAGGTTTTAATGAAGTTACTTCTAGCTATCTAGAACTGAATGTTAACAAAGTTTCCATGTTTGCCACATAACCACGGGCACGGCTTTCGAAAAGATTTAACCCTACGGGGGTTCTCCACCTAATCCATCACAAATTACCACATGCCGCATAGAAATCCTCGATCATGAAACTCACGACCTCATCATATTCTTTAGTGGAAAACCTCAACTCTAAGAAGACCCAAAGTCCCACGGGAATCCCAATGCACAAGACATATCGTTAAGGAAAGACAAGTCCAGCAAGACCACCTGATGTGTCGACGAACCAGATAGGAGTCACGTATCTCGTTCGCACGACATGACCGGATGAGTGCAGCGTACAGTGGCCTGATAGAGATCTCCTGAGTTTCCCCGGGTTGGCCCCCCACACGACTCTAGTTTGGACCAACACTCATGAGGAGCACTGGCCCGGGGGGTTGATTAGTTTCCTTGGGTGGCTATTCCCTATGCTTTTATTATTAAGTTATTAGCAAATTTAACACCAAAGTTGGGTCTTGCCAGACAAACCTTAACGATAAATAATTTACCAAGGGGGTCCCCATAACAACCCCGAACGTGTTAGGAGCGCTCAGTTATGGAATAAAACACCGGTAGCCGAAACTAAGGCGGCAAAAGCTAAACCCTAAACCACCTAGCAAAAGGTTAGGTCTTTCACCTTTTACCAAGTATATAGGAGCATTAATTAAATAGCATGTAATATAAGATGATAATCAAATTGCCCATGTTATCACATGGACGAGATTGCACCTGCAACTAGCAATTCTATCAAGTGGTTGAGCAAAGCACTAACTTAGCCAAACAATATTTGCTAGGAGGTAAAGGATTCGAGGTTTCATGGCAATGTTTGGAGGCTTAATTATCAGGTGGTAGGCAGCGGTAAATAACGATGGAAATGTTTCAACTAGGCATAACAAAGCTAGAAACGGTTTCAAGGTCACGATCATCTTTCCTGTGAAATCTTCACACTCGAACTGCTCTTGATCTTCCTCAACATACTCAATGGAATCATCGAACTCGTTCCCAACACCCGTTGCTACCCAAAAGAAACAAGCATCCAATAAACACCATCAAGTGATAATGCAACAAACAATATGATGCATGTGTGAAAAAATTTCAAAGCATGCACACAAATAATCCCACAAAAATGACAAAATGCCACCTCATCACAAAATGGCACTTTTGCAAAATTGCTCAAAAGTAAAATCTAATGCCACCATTGGATTCCTTGGGATTTTCAACCCCAAATCCATATATCACACTACCATACTTGCATGCATAAAACTACCACAAAACAGAAAAGAAAATCTACTCTAAATCCTAAATCACTTATATGTCAAATCATTGACAGATTTGGCATATGCTAGATTTGGCATATTCCAATTATGGATATATTCCAAATATGGAATACCCACACAAATAAAATAAAAAACAACACAGATTTATATGACAGGGATCCCACTCGTCATACACACCAGGTCCCCCTGGTGCATGACATGTGGGCCGTGTGGCCCACTGTTAGTGGCAAAATTACAAGGAAAATAAAAGGAGCAGAGGGGGGACTCGAACCGAGCACCTCACTTCCCACAGCACACCAACCCACCAGTGCTTTCCTTCGTTCGTTGTATCCACTCGATCAATCGAATCCAATTTCGGATTTTTCTTGGGAAGTTTCGGGAAGCTTGGTTGAGCTTGTAAGAAAAGATAGTAGGTTGACGAGCTTCATTGATCAGTAAACCTATGGTGCTGGTAAGGTCGGGACCATGGTCGTCCATGCTATAGAAATGATCTTTAAGACAACCTATCCGTTTTGGTTTTGAAGAAGACAAGAATGATTCCGTGTGAGGTGTCCTTGGTCATGATACACTAACCAACCAACTTAACCTATAACACTCAATCAAATGAAGTTTTTATTTCCCATATGGAGAAAAAGCTACCTTCATACGAGAAGGATGTGATGCACACCCTCGAGCATGCCTATAAGGCCGCGCCACCACATACCCCACCGCGAGGACATCCTTGGGCCTGCTGAGGAAGCACCCACGAAGAATAAGCCCTACTCCCTCGAGAGAGGATCGGGACCAAGAGGGCATTGTCGGATGGAGATAGCGCATGCCCTTCTGCATCGTCAACAACTCCCCTCTCCCAAATAGGAAGACACACTCGTCACTTTCCTTTGGCCAAGCCCTAGTGTGTCATCATGGATAGCATCAGGCTTGCCCGGTCTATCGAGGGAGGTCATCAAGCACCAGTCAGCCTTGTGCTAGAGCGCACGACCCGTTAGCAATCCCCAAGGTACAAGAATTGCCCATGAAGCTCCCCACACCAGGTGGATCGTCTTCCCCACCCCCATCTCCAAGCCGCACGGTGGCAGGAGCATGTGCATCAAATTCGTCTTTCTCAACAGGCTCGCCTCGCGAGGACCTTCACCCCTACATCTCTGCTCATGCGCACACCCTTAGGCCTGGAGAACACCGCAGCCACCTTCGCGGCGCTAATGCACATGAGCCTGGAGTACCACATCATGAATTTGGTGAACAATTGCCGACCGGCCCATTGCAGCCCCACAAGTGACGGAGGAGGGTGTTCTGGTACAAAACACATGGAATGCCCTCCATTACCATATGTTCTATCTGTGCTTCATGGATAAGAACGAGCCGAAGTTGTACATGCTCTATTGCTCTCTCTACCCATGCTGCCTCTGGCACGTGAGAGCCTCTTCCTACTCTCGTGGAAGCCCCATGCTCAGCGTTGGTGGATAACCCATGCTCAAACATGGCGGACCTTTTGACAATGAGGGCGCTTTTCATCGAAACCAACCTCATGTTGACCCATGTCTGTCTTGACAGCGTACGAAGGGGCCCAAGAACATCTTAGCATGCTCCAAGTGCATCTGCACCTCATTGTCCTGAGCCCTGTGCACGGCATCGGCGATGACCCACAAGTGTAGGGGATCTATCATAGTCCTTTCGGTAAGTAAGAGTGTCGAACCCAACGAGGAGCAGCAGGAACTAACAAGTGGTTTTCAGCAAGGTATTCTCTGCACACACTGAAATTATCGGTAACAGATAGTTGTGTGATAAGATAATTCGAAGCAAGTAGCAAGTAACAATAGTAACAAATGTGCAGCAAGATGGCCCAATCCCTTTTGTAGCAAGGGACAAGCCTGGACGAACTCTTATTGATGGGGTTATAGTCCCAGGGTAGGGTCACAGGCCTGCCCTATAGGTCCTACCCAAGGACTACCCTTCATAAGGGACAAGGCCCTTAGACAGTTCTGACTGAACTAAGGACTTCCCATCATCCAGTCGGTGATGATTCCCCCATCATCCAGTCGGTGACGAGCATTCGGAAAGTATTAAACGTACCGACTGGATTCCACTATGTATATCGTAACCTCCCTAGAGGGCAACGGTCGTACGTTTCCATACACCATTATTAGCATTTAAGGCATACGTTACCTATAACGTAGGCATTTATTCGCCACTACTCCACCCCTGTCTACCGGACCGTTGTGAAGGGTAGCGCACTTTATATAAGCCGCCCTTCCCCACTGCTGCAGGGGTTGGCATTTACTGTAACCTATATTCCACTCGACACTAAGCTCCCAAGAGCACTGAGACGTAGGGATTTTACCTCCACCGTAGAGGGGCCTGAACTCATACATCCTCGCCGTAGCTAAGGCTCTGCCCATCCTTTCGTACCCTACACATCTACTGTCAGACTTATACCCACGACAGTTGGCGCCCACCGTGGGGCAGGCGGCTAAGCGACTTTCAGCGAGTTTGCGACATCATCTTTTCATCATGTCGTCTGGTGGAGATTTGTGCATGGGTCATGAGATCCTCTTCGGCGCACTCTCCTTCATCGTCGATGACTAGGCATGGCATCGGGACGGGCCTCTCGATGTCGAGGCGCTCCCAGCCGCGGGGCTACACACTTCCGTGCCGGTGCCCGCGGCGTCCTTCTTCTCCAGCAATCGGCTCCGGTGTTGATCTTTGCCCCCGTCATGCGCCGCAACAAGCGGTCCCGCCGTCTGTGGCTCCAGCATTGGGTGCGACACGCCCAGGCGCGCCAGAACGCGTCCTCTCAAGTGGCGGTCCTTGAGTCGGTTGTAGTCGCGCCGCCGTCCCAGTGCTTGGACTCAGTTACGACTGAGTTGCCTTCCGAGTACTTGGTTCGCGGGCCTACAGCCGAAGTTCTTATGGCCAATGCCCATGAAAGTCCCTGCCAGACTGGTCGGAACGAGCACGAGGTCGGCGAGTCATCCGACGCTCGCCGTCAGCCCCGCCGTTCTGCCAGTCGACGCACTCGTTAGAGCAACGTGGAGGTGTTCCGCACACCCGTCCTCAACCTGGCTGCCGCCGCCAAGATAGCCGATTCCCTCCAACCGACTGATTCAGAGGCTGGTAGAGGAATGGAGCAGATCCATGCCCTGTTGCACACGACGCAGCAGCAGAATTCGACGGTCTCCCAGTCGCACAACAGGATCCACAACAGTTCTGTTCATGCGAACACGCATCGGTCGGTTTTCAGCACCGATTCTCATCAGCGACGCAGAGGAGGCAGCCGTTCCATGAATCCCGAAGATCGTCGCCGTTCACGCACCCCTCCGCGGGATGGACCTTACGGGCCCCGACATCATGATGATCGGCGTTCAGTCGGTGACACGTATGATCCAAGGCCCGACGCAAGAGGGTACATCGCCCAGAGGAAGGTCGACAGGAGTCGAGCCCACCGTGATGGTCACGAAAGAGACCGTCCGAGTGGAAGTAGGACCATCGTCTCTGGCCCCGAGTGCTTCAGTCGGGCCATCCGTTCAGCTGACATCCCTCCCAACTTCTGATTGGCGACGGGGATCAGCAAGTTTACACGAGAATCCAAGCCAGAAACGTGGATGGACGACTACCGAGTGGCGGTCCAGATCGGTGGCGGAGATGACCAGGTCGCCATGAAACATCTCCCCCTGATGCTCGACGGCTCGACACGAGCGTGGCTGAACCAGTTGGCTCCTTCAAGCATCAACAGCTAGGCAGCTCTGGCCCGAGTCTTCATCAGGACCTTCGAGGGCACGTGCAAACGCCCTGCTGGTCTCGTGGAGCTCCAACACTGTGTCCAGAAGCAGAATGAGCCCGTGCGCGATTTCATCCAGCGTTGGATGACCCTCTACCACACGGTGGAGAACGTCAAAGAGCACCAAGCAGTCTGCGCCTTCAAGGCAGGCGTGCGGTACAGAGATCTGTACCTGAAGTTCGGTCGGACAGGCGACATCTCCATGAGCAAGATGATGGAGATAACCGCGCGCTATGCAAATGGAAAAGAAGAGGACCGCATACGTAGCGGCAAGCATAAAGAAGTCGCCGATGGAGATGGGAACAACACTCGGAAGCAGAAGCAGAAAGCTCCGTCCACTCCGCACGCAGAGGCAGCAGCCGTTACCAATGCCAAGTTCAAGGGCAAGGGGAAGGCTCAGTTCACCCCCAAGAAGAAGCAGTTCGGAAACACCATCCTGGATCAGCCATGTCCAATCCACACGAAGATGGACGAAGAAGGCAATGCCATATTCCCGAAGCACACCACTCGGCAATGTCGCCTCCTGATCCAAGGGTTCGGCGAAGGGCAGCCGAGTGAAAAGGATAATGAACAGGATGATGAGGACTAGGAGGATCCGTTCCCCCAAGTCCATGCAACACTGATGATTTTTGCTGATGTGGAAAGCAAGAGTCGACTGAAGCTGGTGAACAGGGAGGTGAACATGGCCACCCCAACCAACCCCACGTTCCTCAAATGGTCTCAGACTGCGATCACCTTTGACCAGTCGGATCATCCAGCACACGTGCCCACCCCAGGGAGGCAGACTCTGGTCGTCGACCCGGTGGTGGAAGGACTCCGACTATGCAAAGTCCTCATGGACGGCGGCATCGGCTTAAATATCATGTACACCGACACTCTCAAGCGGACGGGCATTCCGATGTCCAAACTTAGCGAGAGCAGCATGCAGTTCCACGGAGTCGTCCCTGGACGAAAGGCCAAGTCACTCGGCCAGATCGCGTTGGACGTCGTTTTCGGCTCCGACAAGAACTTCCGCAAGGAAAAGCTGACATTCGAGGTGGTGGACTTCGAGAGTGCATACCATGCGATTCTGGGTCGTCCGACGTATGCGCGTTTCATGGATCGTCCATGTCACGTGTATCTGAAGCTGAAGATGCCGGGTCCCAAAGGTGTGATCACTGTCCAGCCGAGGAGTGTCTGCAGCAGGGGTTGAGGATCGTCGATCAGCAGATGGCTATCCTCGAGCTGGACAAGTACAAGAAGACAGCCGACCCTGCTGACTTGATGCGTTCAAAGAAGCCAGCTTCGGAGTCCACATTCCATTCGGCGGGAGACACGAAGAAGGTCAGCATCCACCCGACGGACGACACCGCTGCCCCGACGAACATCTCCACCACCCTCGATCCAAAATAGGAAGCCGAGCTCATCCAATTCCTCCATGAGAACTGGGACATTTTTGCATGGAAGCCCGCTGACATGCCAGGTGTACCCAGGGAGTTGGCTGAGCATCGACTGCATGTGGATCCTGCTGCTCGGCCCGTCCGAGAACACATGCGTCGGTCCGCCGTGCACAAGAGGAAGGCAATCGGAGAGCAGGTGGCTAAGCTTTTGGCAGCCAACTTCATTCGCGAGGTGCACCACGCCGAGTGGCTCGCCAATGTTGTCATGGTGCCCAAGAAGGACAAGTCTCTCCGAATGTGCACCGACTTCAAGCATCTCAATAAGGTCTGCCCGAAAGACCATTTCCCGCTCCCCCGCATTGATCAAATTGTTGTTTCGACTGCGGGTTGCGAGCGTTTGTCATTCCTTGATGCCTACTCGGGCTATCATAAGATCCGTCTGTATGGTCCCGATGAACTAAAAACACCCTTCATCACCCCATTCGGGTGCTTCTGCTACATCACTATGCCATTCGGTTTGAAGAATGCAGGTGCAACTTTTATGCGCATGATCCAAAAATGCCTCCTTGACCAGATCGGTCGAAATGTGGAGGTGTATGTGGACGATATCGTAGTCAAGTCATGCAAAGGTTCCGACCTGCCGACTGACTTGGCAGAAACATTCGCCAACCTTCGTAGGTACGATATCAAGCTAAACCCTGCCAAGTGTTCATTCGGTGTTCCCAGCGGAAAGTTACTCAGTTTCTTCGTTTCCGAACGAGGGATCGATGTCAACCCCGAAAAGATCGGGACCATCATCCGAATGGAGCGGCCGGTCAGAATACATGATGTTCAAAGGCTCACAGGTTGCCTAGCAGCTTTGAGCAGGTTTATCAGTCGACTCGGCGAGAAGGCGCTACCTCTGTACCGACTCATGAAGAAATCAGATACTTTCGAGTGGACAAACGAAGCCCAAATTGCATTCGACGACCTCAAAGCCCTGCTTTCCACCCAGCTGGTTCTTACTGCCCCGCTCAGTAAAGAACCCCTTCTTTTGTACATCGCGGCTACAAATCAAGTCGTCAGCACTGTTCTCACAGTCGAACGCGAAGAAGAACGCAAAGCGTACAAGGTTCAGCGGCCAGTATATTATGTCTCCGAAGTCCTGACTCCTTCCAAGAAGAGGTATCCCCATTATCAGAAGCTTATTTACGGGATCTACATGACTGTGAAGAAGGTGGCTCATTATTTCCAAGACAACTCGGTGTCTGTCGTTTCTGATGCTCCGTTGTCGGAAATCCTCCACAATCGGGACGCATCAGGCCGAGTGGCGAAGTGGGCAATGGAGATGTTATACTACGACATCAAGTTCGAAGCCAAGAAGGCTATAAAGTCTCAAGCTCTGGCTGACTTCATAGCAGAATGGGTAGAACAACAGCAACCGACTCACATCTACTCGGCTCATTGGACAATGTTCTTTGATGGGTCCAAGATGTTGAATGGCTCCGGCGCTGGCGTAGTGATCATATCGCCAAAAGGTGATAAACTTAAGTATGTGTTGCAGATACATTTCGATTCCTCCAACAATGAGGCAGAATATGAAGCTCTCGTTTATGGATTGCGCATGGCCATCACACTCGGCGTCCGTCGCCTGATGGTTTATGGCGATTCAAATTTGGTGGTTAATCAAGTGATGAAGAAGTGGGATGTAAGGAACCCCACCATGACTACATAATGCAACGCAGTGAAGAAGATCGAGAAGAAGTTCGATGGTCTGGAACTTCACCATGTTCCACGACTAAAGAACCAAGCAGCTGATGAATTGGCGAAACTTGGATCCACTCGGAGACCAGTCCCGAGTGATGTCTGCCTCGAGCACCTACACCTTCCCTCAGTAAAAGAAGATCCTTTCACAGAGGAACCAGTACAACCAAAGAGCTCAACAGATCCGACTGAAGTCGAGGTCCCTGCTGTGGTGGATTTGATCATGGAGATTCTTCCTCTCATCCCCGATTGGACTGTGCCGTTCATTGCGTACATCCTGAGGCAAGAATTACCAGAAGACGAACTCCAAGCTAGGCAGATGGTCCGCAGGTCGAAGTCCTTCACCGTCATTGACGGCCAGTTGTACAAAGAAAGTATTTCAGGCGTCCTTCAATGATGCATCTCCCCTGAGGAGGGACAGTTAATCCTGGAAGAGATTCACTCGAGAACATGCGGCCATCATGCCTCCTCAAGAGCAATCGTTGCCAAAGCATTCAGAGCTGGTTTCTTCTGGTTGCAGGCGAATGAAATGGCGAAGGATATGGTCGATCGATGCGAAGGCTGTCAGTTCTACTTGAACAAGTCCCACAAGCCAACATCTGCGCTGAAGACAATCCCTCTTGTTTGGCCGTTCGCAGTGTGGGGATTAGATACAGTCGGTCCATTTAGAACAGGCCAAAGGGGATTCACTCATCTGTTGGTGTCAGTCGACAAGTTCACCAAGTGGATTGAAGCCAAGCCCATCAAGAAGCTAGACGCCCTTACGACCATCAAGTTTGTCAGAGACATCATCACCAGATTCGGGGTACCGCACAACATAATCACTGACAATGGCACAAACTTTGACTCGAACAGATTCAAAGGTTTTTGCATAGGCCAAGGTATCCGAGTGGATTTTGCATCTGTGGCGCATCCCCAAACAAACGGGCAAGCAGAGCGGGCGAATGGACTTATTCTTCAAGGGTTGAAGCCTCGACTCCTGCGGGAAGTTGGACATGCTGCCAGCGCATGGGTCATCGAGTTGCCTTCGGTGCTGTGGGGCCTCCGCACAACTCCAAATAGATCTACAGGGCGATCCCCGTTCTTCCTCGTTTATGGAGCAGAGGCAGTCCTTCCGAGTGACTTGCTTCACAACTCTCCGAAGCCGAAGCAGAGCAAGCCAGGCAAGACGGAGTGGATCTTCTAGAAGAAGAGCGTGAGATGGCACTGACTCGCTCAACAATTTATCAACAAGACCTACGGCGTTTTCACGCACGGCACGTCAGAAGTCGTACATTCCAAGTAGGCGACCTTGTGCTCCGAGTGGATCAGCAGAGACCTCACAAGTTGGCTTCCGCCTGGGAAGGACCCTTCATCATCTCCAAGGTGTTGAACAACGGAGCATATCGACTCTACAACCTCGACAGGGAAATGGACGAGCCGCAAGCATGGAACGGAGATCTCCTGAAGTGCTTCTACACGTGACCGCCGACGGAGGCAATGTAAAGAACAAGTATCATTGAAGTAATACAAAGCAGATTGATTTCTTGCAAGTTCAAAATTCTTCCGCGTTGACACACTCCGGTCTAAAAAAATAAAAAAATTCGCTCCAAGTGCGCACTAAAAGTCGCACTCGGGGACTTAGCTGCGATCCAGAATCGCCTAAGTACAAACTCTCTCCGAGTGTGCACTAAAAGTCGCACTCGGGGACTTAGCTGCGATCCAGAATCACCTAAGTACAAACTCTCTCCGAGTGTGCACTAAAAGTCGCACTCGGAGACTTAGCTGCGATCCAGAATCGCCTAAGTACAAACTCTCTCCGAGTGTGCACTAAAAGTCGCACTCGGGGACTTAGCTGCGATCCAGAATCGCCAAAGTACAAATTCTCTCCGAGTGTGCACAAAAAGTCGCACTCGGGGACTTAGCTGCGATCCTGAATCGCCTAAATACTAACTCTGTCCGAGTGTGCACTAAAAGTCGCACTCGGGGACTTAGCCGCGATCCAGAATCGCCTAAGTACAAACTCGCTCCGAGTGTGCACTAAAAACCGCACTCGGGGGCTTAGCTGCGACCCAGAATCGCCTAAGTACAAACTCGCTCCGAGTGTGCACTAATAACCGCACTCGGGGGCTTAGCTGCTACCCAGAGTCGCCGAAGTACAAACTCTCTCCGAGTGTGCACTAAAAGTGGCACTCGGGGACTTAGCTGCGATCCAGAATCGCCTAAGTACAAACTCTCTCCGAGTGTGCACTAAAATTCGCACTCGGGGGCTTAGCTGCGACCCAGAGTCGCCTAACTACAAACTCTCTCCGAGTGTGCACTAAAAGTCACACTCGGGGACTTAGCCGCGATCCAGAATCTCCTAAGTACAAACTCGCTCTGAGTGTGCACTAAAAACCGCACTCGGGGGCTTAGCTGCGACCCAGAGTCGCCTAAGTACAAACTCTGTCCGAGTGTGCACTAAAAGTCGCACTCGGGGACTTAGCTGCGATCCAGAATCGCCTAAGTACAAACTCGCTCCAAGTGTGCACTAAAAACTGCACTCGGGAACTTAGCTGCGATCTAGAATCGCCTAAGTACAAACTCTCTCCGAGTGTGCACTAAAAGTCGCACTCGGGGACTTAGGTGCGATCCAGAATCGCCTAAGTAAAAAGCTTCCTTCAAGTGTATCCTAGAGATCCACTCGGAGGCTTAGCAGACCCTCATTGAGGCTCATGTGGATGTGAAGACAACTCACAACTACATGAGTAGCAACTCGCTCCGAGTGCGACCTTACAGTCGCGCTCGGGGACTTAGCTACAATCCAGAATCGCCTAAGTAAAAAAGCTTCCTTCGAGGGTATCGTAGAGATCCACTCGGAGGCTAAGCAGACCCTCATTGAAGTTCATGTGGATGTGAAGACAACTGACAACTACATGAGTAACAACTCGCTCCGAGTGTGCACTGAAAGTCGCACTCGAAGACTTAGCCGCGACGAAGAGTCGCCTAAGTAAAAGATCGCTCCGAGTGCGCACCCGGAGACTTTACAGACCCTCATTGAGGCTCATGTGGATGTGAAGACAAGTGACAAGTACATGCTCCGCATGTTTGCCATTGGCTTGACCAAGAAATGCCAAACAAAAACCACGAGCCAAAATCGTGTCAAAAAAAAAGTTTTGGCGAATGAAGAGCAAAATGTCCGGTTCGAATTCAAAGTTGGATCTACGATAGTCGGCTCGGTGTGGATCAAGCTTATCCACACTGAACCACGAATGTGACGGCCAACAACAGTGGCCAAAGTTTGATACAGATACCACTCGGCATACCGAGGTAAAGTTTTTCAAGCGTCGTCAGGACTGGCACTGGGACTGGCAGGCTCCACAAAAGTGTCAAGGTCGATCCCGTCTGCGATACGAGTGGCGGTCTCAAGGAAGGTCTCCATGAAATCTTCGAATCGAAGCTTCTTGGTGTTGGCGACCTGTAACGCCTTCAGCTTTTCTTCGCGAGCTTCCTTGCAGTGCACTCGGACCAGCGATTGCGCCACGTCCGCACCACAACGAGCGGCAGACTTCTTCCATGCGTGCACTCTGTTCGGAACGTCCTCCAGCCGAGTCATCAACCCTTCTATTTCCCGCCGGGATCGTCTTCGGGCCACAGCTCCTTGTCGATCCGGGCGATGACTTCTCTCAGGCGGCCAATGAAAGGTCCCACTCTGCCAAGGCGAATATGCGCTCGAAGCAAGTCCCGATTGGCTTCGTCGCCGAGTGGAACGTTCGGAATAACTGACCGCTCAATGTCAGCTGCTTCAGCCTCAGCGTCCATACAAAAATCTGCAAAGCAAAGACGAGAAGAAAGTAAGCGCAAAATGAACTACAAAGTCAGGAAGCACTCGACAAAAAGATTACCACCGATCAGCGCAATCATCTTCCTTGCCCAGTCGCTTATGTACTTCTCCTGCGATATGCACCGACTATTCATCAACTTCATCTGACCCATCAGTACAGTTCTTTATTTGCCCATTTTCTCAATTTCGGCCACCAATGCCTTGTTTGCCTCCCGGGACTCCTCCAAAGACTTCTCCCGGTCAGCAAGAGCCCCCTTCACACCAGCTAAGTCATTCATAGCCGCCTCCAATTCCGCAGCACACTGAATCTTTTCAGCCTTCAGAGCATTGTACGCTGATCCCATTTCGCAAGTCTTCTACAAATCAGCGCGAAGAGAAGATCACACACATTCAACAAGGAAAATAATAAAAGCTCAAAGTTCTTCAGACCCCTGCCGATGCAAGCAGTCGACAGCGGTCTTGGGGACTACACCCAGTGGGTTCACTAAGAGTGACCCCACTGGCATGAAACTCAAACAGGTCCGCCCTATTGAGCTACATGACAAAAAAAGCCTATGAGGCTACTATTACCCGACCTGAGTAAAACTACTCTCGGGGACTACTTCCAGTGGGTGCACTTGGAGTGCCCCCACTGGTAACATTCGGGCAGATCAGTTCTGATCCTATCAAGTCATGGAAAATGTATATAAAGACAACTGCCGGTGCAAGCACTCGACAGAAGTCTCGGGGACTACACCCACTGGGTTCACTCGGAGTGAACCCACTGCAAAATAATCCTACTGTATCCGAGTATATCACTTAAACCCCCAGTGGATTACAAGAGGAAAGTAAACACTTACTAGCGCACTTACTCGGATATCGTCCCGGAGCTCCAAGATTCTCTTGTACAAAGATGCGATGGAGTCGTACGCTCCCTTGGCATCACCCACCATCAACTCCACCTGCACCATGGCCTCCTTGGCGGCTCCCACTTGGTCTTCTGGGAGGTGTCGGGCGTCGTACTGGACGGTCGACGGACCCGACAAGACAGGAGACTCCTTGGGCATCCCAAGTCCCGCTCCAGTCGGCGGCGTCGTCTCAGTCGACGACATCGTCTCAGTCGGCGGCGCGTCCATGGTGGGAGCAGCAGCAATTGGAACAGCCTCAAGGACAGGCGCCAAAGTTTGCCCTGACCCCTTCTGGTCGTCCTCCTCCAGATGAATCACCTATGAAGGAAGCCCAACTGAACAACATGAGATTACAGAAAAAGGGCAAGATTAAAGATAGAACTCGTGAAACAATAATGCAAACTCTCGGAGTCGTCACAGCGTACCTTGCTGGGATGTAGCAACGTTATCCGTATCCATGGGATCATCGTCCTGGCGTGGCAGAGAGGTGGCGGAGGTAGCAGCTCTGTCGAGTAAAATCCACTCGACAGATAAGCATGTGTTTAATCAAATACTGAAAGAAGATAGGAGAACAAGACACTTACGCTGAGGCAACTGGAACAGCGATCCTCATCCGAGGCAAAGCTTTCCGAGGCTTGGACCCACTCGGTTTGGCCACCTTGGACGGTTGGTCTGTGGACTCGGCAGCAGCGTCCCTGGTCCTCTTCACGCTCAGAGCACTCGGAGCCACGGGAGGAGCTGGCGGAGTACTCGGAGCCGCTGGAGGAGCCGACGGAGTCGCAGGTTCATGACGACGCTTGGATTGAGGCTCTGATGGTGGAGGTGGCGAGGTCTGCTCCCCAACCTCCCCCTCCTCCTCTTCAGTCTCCTCCTCCGTCTCCCCACAGTCGGAGACGTACTCGACGCTGTCCACGCTGCCCTCCTGGCTGCCCTCCTCTTCCTCAGCTGGATTCCCATTCAAGACGGGAGAATACCAGTTGGTCCACGCCTGCACAAAATAGAGTCGACAACGTCAGGCGTCAGGCGGTGGTACAAGAAAAAGCGATAAATCTAAGAAGATTGAAAACACTCGACAAGAGGTGCTCACCTCATTCGGAGGAGGATTGTCAGCGCGGAAGGGCTTCACTCGCCGGGCTCCTCTGGGATTATCGCAGGCGCCTGTGATGCTGTGGACCCACGCTGTCACAACCTCCCGAGTCACGCATTCTGGGTGAGTCCGGGTGGAGTCCCCAGGCCCCGCGTAGTGCCACATGGCGTGGTGTCGAGCTTGCAGCCGCTGGATGCGTCGACCCAGTAAAGTCTCCAGCAAATCCGTGCCAGTGACTCCCTTGCGGACGACATCAATTAGCGCTTCGACCAGAGGTTGGATCTGGATCTTTTCCATCTTCGAGAGCGCAAGCTGGCTGGGAGGAGCCGGTCGGTCTAGGCTAAAAGGTGGCAGCCCAGTTGTAGCATTCGGACAAGCGACGTCCTGGCAATAGAACCAAGTCGACTGCCAGTTCCTAACTGACTCAGATGACTGAAGAGGGGGATAGCTACTTTTGTTTTTCTTCTAGAAGCCTAAGCCCCCGCAGAGCTGGAGGATATGGGTTTTGTCGCCCGACTGGCTAAGCTTTTTGACAGTTTGGGACCTAGCGGAGAAGATGTACTTAAAGAGCCCCCAATGGGGGGGGACATCCGATAAAGCACTCGCAAAGCACGACGAATGCAGCAAGATAGGCTATTGTGTTTGGAGGAAAATGATGGAGCTGCGCCCGAAGTGATTCATAATACCTCTGAAGAAGGGGTGAGGAGGCATGGAGAAGCCCTTGTACACATGACTGAGCAGCAAGACGCGCTCTCCCTCCTGCGGCGCCGGCTCCGTCTCGCCCTCCGCCGGCAGCCTCCACGACTTATTGGCAATCATGCCTTGCTCCACCAGCTCCAGCAGGTCGTCCGCCGTCACCGTGGATGGGAGGAAATCCCCCTGGATCCAACCCGCCGGCAGTGCCCACCGTCGTCGCTGAGCAGGAGCCGCCTTCTTCTTCTTCTTCTTCTTCTTCTTCTTCTGCGACTCGAGCTTGCTTGTCTGCCCCTTCGTCATGGTGGAGGTAGCAGATCCGCAGAGGAGGAGAGGAAGGAGAGTGCGAGTAATCAGGAGAGCGCAACGAGAAACCCCCGCTGGGGAGGCTTAAATAAGCTTCCGACTGGGTCACTAACAGGTGGCCCCGAAATCTTATCCCCCGACCGGCTGCTGCGATATTAGTGGAGAAGATAAAGGCGCGGTAACCAAGGCGGCAAAAGCTACTCGATGACGATGTCGTCATCCCCGCTGAGCGCGCGACAACCTAAATTTGAGGATCCCGAAAAATCCGCCGAAGTCAGTTGACCGGTCACGTCGAAAGATTCCGCGAAAGCACTCGGTCCCTGACGGTTCGTTTCAGGATATATTCACTCGGATCACTGGTCGAGAGGATAGAATGGATCGAGGCAAACAACGCCAAAGTCACATCCATACCAGTCGGATCCGTACTCCAGGCATCACTTCGTCGTTCCAACCCCGATCCATTCGAGGAGTAATGATGGGGTTATAGTCCCAGGGTAGGGTCATAGGCCTGCCCTATAGGTCCTACCCAAGGACTACCCTTCATAAGGGACAAGGCCCTTAGACAGTTCCGACTGAACTAAGGACTTCCCATCATCCAGTCGGTGATGATTCCCCCATCATCCAGTCGGTGACGAGCATTCGGAGAGTATTAAACGTACCGACTGGATTCCACTCGGTATATCGTAACCTCCCTGGAGGGCAACGGTCGTACGTTTCCATACACCATTATTAGCATTTAAGGCATACGTTACCTGTAACGTAGGCATTTATTCGCCACTACTCCACCCCTGTTCACCAAACCGTTGTGAAGGGCAGCACACTCTATATAAGCCGCCCTTCCCCACTGGTGCAGGGGTTGGCATTTACTGTAACCTATATTCCACTCGACACTAAGCTCCCAAGAGCACTGAGACGTAGGGCTTTTACCTCCACCGTAGAGGGGCCTCCACTCATACATCCTCGCCGTAGCTAAGGCTCTGCCCATCCTTTCGTACCCTACACATCTACTGTGAGACTTATACCCACGACACTTATATGCATCACAGGAATCACCTTCTTTGCCGTCTGCCACCACAGACGGCAAAGACAAATAACCGGACGGCAAAGACCGTACAAAAGACGGCAAAGATTGTCACGGCCGGCAAATTTTCTGCGTCAGCCTACGACGGCATAGGACCTTCTTTGCCGTCTGCCCCCGTAAAGCAGACGGCAAAGCTCTTTGCCGTCAGCTTTCCTGAGGAGCAGTCGGCAAAGAGTTTGGGACGGCAGCCGAGAGGCGTTGCCTCCGTTAGGGGTTAACGGAGCCGTTGCCGTCTGCCTCCTCGGCAACCTTTGCCGTCTGCCTCCTCGGCAACCTTTGCCGTCAGCCTCCTCGGCAACCTTTGCCGTCCGCCGTGTCCTCCCCTCCCCCCTCTCTCCACTTTTGTATTCTGCCCCCTCCTCTGTGCCCTCTTCTTTGCCGTCTGCCTACCCATCAGGCAGACGGCAAAGAGACTATATGGCGAGCTGCTACTGCCCAGGTTGCAGAGCTGGGCGCCACGTGGCACCTTTGCCGTCGGCCGGCAGACGGCAAAGGCCTTTGCCATCAGCTGGCAGACGGCAAAGATCCTATATTGTCTCTTATTTATTTATTTTTTCTATTTCACATTACATATACATATAATTCAGAGCACATATATCATAAATAGATCACAACACATATATTATATACATATAAAGCTCATCAATGCCATTTGTTCATCAACGTACATCCCATATATCAAAAGAACCAACACATACGAAGTTTCATCCATATATACATACATATAGTTGCACATATATTGTTCATCAACACATACAAAGAACCAACACATTGTTCATCAACTCAAATAAAAACGGAAACTAAAGCACTCCAACGCCAGCTTCCATGCATGTAGTACATCCAATCTGCAAAATGGGAATAAGAAAGTAAGTAGAAGAAGAACAACAACATATATATGACAAATAAGCTAAATTGAAGAAGAAAGAGAAGAAGCAATAAGAGAACGAGGAGAAGAAAAACAAGGAGGAGGAGGAGGAGGGGAAGGGGAAGGAGAAGGAGAAGAAGAAAAAAGAAGAGAAGAAGAAGGAGAAGAAGGAGGAGAAGAAGGAGAGAAGAAGAAGGAGAAGAAGGAGGGCTCCTTCTCCTTCTCCTCCTTCTCTTCTTCTCCTCCTCCTCCTTCTTCTTCTCCTCCTCCTCCTTATTCTTCTCCTTCTCCTTCTATTCTTCTTCTCTTCTTCTTCTTATTCTTCCTTCTCCTTCTTTTTGAGCTAAATATTCCAATTATGTCATTTTAGAGGAAAACAAGCTAAGTATATAATATTCATGAGCTAACCAAGGTTCTTATGCCATTTTGAGCTTATTATGGTATTTTGGAGCTAAATGGGCTAATTATGTCATTGTTGGGTTAATTAAAGCAAGGATAATATGAAAGAGGAGAAGAAAGAGGAGGAGGAGGAGAAGAAGAAGAAATCAAGAAGAAGGAGGAGGAGGAGGAGAAGGAGAAGGAGGAGGAGGAGGAGGAGGAGGAGAAGGATAGAAGGTCCTGGGCCTTCTCCTCCTCCTCCTCCTCCTCCTCCTCCTCCTTTTCTTCTTCTTCATCTCTTCTTCTTCTTTCTTTTCATTTTGCCTATTTCTTCTCCTCTTCTCCTCTTGTTGGAGCTAAATTACCTAATTATGTCTTTTTTGAGCTAAATATTCCAATTATGTCATTTTAGAGGAAAACAAGCTAAGTATATAATATTCATGAGCTAACCAAGGTTCTTATGCCATTTTGAGCTTATTATGGTATTTTGGAGCTAAATGGGCTAATTATGTCATTGTTGGGTTAATTAAAGCAAGGATAATATGAAAGAGGAGAAGAAAGAGGAGGAGGAGGAGAAGAAGAAGAAATCAAGAAGAAGGAGGAGGAGGAGGAGAAGGAGGAGGAGGAGGAGGAGGAGGAGGAGAAGGATAGAAGGTCCTGGGCCTTCTCCTCCTCCTCCTCCTCAGCTCTTGTGCGTTGTATAGACTCACCATGAAATGTCCACAACGTATAATTAGGCTTAAAACCCCTCCTCTACAGGTGTTTAATCATTACAGCCTCTATCGTCTTTTTATAGTTGTCGCATCCAGGGCAGGGGCAATAGTTTCTTTCCTCGCCATTTGCGAATGCGGCTTTCACAAATTCCTTTGTTTTTAAAAACCATTCTTTCGTCATCTCTTTCTGACTAGGGTGACCGGTATACATCCACGCACGATCACTCATCTTGCGTAGCTACTAAAGACAGAAGAAATATATTTATATATAATTCATCATCTATATTCATCGGTTAATCAGGTTCGCCATTTTTATTACGTCCAGGCAACCTACACGCTAATAGGTAAAGATAGGTCCTAATCCCACCCGAGTATGTGTAGACTCGGTTCATTTTCCCATGCTCTGCTCCGGATCCAACGCAAAATTTCGGCAGCATCTCCCCGCTGTTCTCCTGATACACGTCTCCGTAATAAACAGAGAGGATGTGCATCCGGAGAACAACAGGGAGGCACTGACGAAATTCAGCATCGGATCCAGAGCACAGCATACGGGAAAACGAACCCAGTCTACACATACTCAGGCTGTCCATGGATAATGTTGGACAATTCAAAAGGATGGCGGTTATAAATATGCAAAGACATGCATATTTATAGATGTCGCCCTTTCGAATGGGAGACGCATACTGGTCACGCATACTCATGATTGAAGAAACCTATAGCTAGCAAGTTTCATCGGCACGAAGACCGGGACAGAGCAGATTAAGGGGGTAGGAGGAGAAGTCATTTGTGCTCACCAACAAACGCAAGGGCGGAGCTCGTCCAACGCACGTGGAGGTCGTCGAACAACTGCACATTGAAATTCACCCGATCAACACAAATATGATGTTTTTATAATTAACATAACTATATGACCTAACTCATAACTATGTGGGTCAGTGTCATCGGGGGTCGAAGGTCACTGGCGTCGGGGATTGGGGTCTTTTCGGTCAACAAGAGGCGGAAGAGGTGTCGGGGCTCGGGGGTTGGGGGTCAGTGGCGTCGGTGGTCGGGGTAGGGGGTCGGGGGTCGAGGGTGAGTGTTGTCGGGGGTCGGGGGTCGAGGGTCAGTGGCGTCGGGCGTCGGGGGTCGGGGGTCAGCGGCGTCGGGGGTCGGGGTAGGGGGTCGGGGGTCGAGGGTGAGTGTTGTCGGGGGTCGGGGGTCGGGGGTCGAGGTTACCTATAAAACTTTCAAGGTTACCTATAAAACTTTCTAGGTTACCTATAAAACTTTCCAGGTTACCTATACTACATTATAAAACTTTCCAGGTTCCATAAAAAAATATTTCATGCCGGGGTGTCGTCGAGATGTCGTGTCGGGGTTTCGGGGCATCGTGTCGGGTGTCAGGGGTGTCGTCGAGATGTCGTGTCGGGGCGTCGTGTCGGGGTTTCGGGGCATCGTGACGGGTGTCAGGGGTGTCGTCGAGATGTCGTGTCGGTGCGACAACTACTATTGCGAGCTGTTGTAATATCCTCAACGTTGTGGCTAGTGCAAGCATAGGCGGCGACCGGAGGGCTCTACACGGTCAACTACAAACCTAACAACTAACCTAACACACAGTAGGTAATTAACAACTAACCTAACAACTAACCTAGCTCGAGGGGTAATACCACTAACAACTAACCTAATTACCACTAACAACTAACAAGTAACCTAACTAACCTAATTACCAGTACGTAACCACTAACAACTAACCTAACTAACCTAACTAACAATAGGTAATTAACAACTAACCTAACTAACCTAATTAATGAATTAAACAAAAAAAGGAAAAAAGGACTCACCGAGGAGGAGGAGGCCGCAGGAGGGGGGGGGGCGCAGGGCGGCGGTGGGGTGTGTAGGTGGGGAGGTGGGGGGGGGGAGGCGGCGGCGGTGCGGCGGCGGCGGCGGTGGGGGCGCAGGGAGGAGGAGGAGGCCCGTAGGGGGGGGGTCGCAGGGCGGCGGTGGGGAGGTGGGGGGGGGGAGGCGGCGGCGGTGGGGCGGCGGCGGCGCTGGGGGCGCAGGGAGGAGGAGGAGGCCCGCAGGGGGGGGGGGCGCAGGGCATGCGTGGGAGAGAGAGAGAGAGCGCGTGGGAGAGAGGAGAGAGGTAGGCGCGCGGCGCCGTTAACTTTTCGGGGGTCCATCTCCTTTGCCGTCTGCCACTGATCCCCTTTGCCGTCTGCCACCGACGGCAAAGCTACTCAGGCAGACGGCAAAGGGGTGGGTGGGGCCGGGGTGGGATGGGGAGAGAGGAGGGGTGGGGTGGGACAGCTTTGCCGTCGGCCATCCCTACCTTTGCCGTCTGTCAGCAGACGGCAAAGAGGTGGCTGATGGCAAATATTTATTTTGCCATCAGCCTCCTCTTTACCGTCTGTTTTCTTCCAACACAAGGTAAAGAGGTTCTTTGCCGTCTGTCAGCAGACGGCAAAGATCTGGCGGACGGCAAATAAAGGAATTCCAGTCGTGATGAGGTAAAGTGCTCCCGAGGACACATGGGAATTTCTGTCAAGCAAGCTTTCATCTAGTTCATATGATTCGTGTTCACTACTTTGATAATTTGATATGTGGGTGGACAGGTGCTTGGGTGCTGTCCTTACTTGGACAAACATCCCACTTATGATTAACCCCTCTCACAAGCATCTGCAACTACGAAAGAAAAATTAAGACAAAGTCTAACCATAGCATTAAACTAGTGGATCCAAATCAGACCCTTACGAAGCAACCCATAAACTAGGGTTTAAGCTTCCGTCACTCTAGCAACCCATCATCTACTTATTAATTCCCAATTCCTTCCTCTAGGCCCAAATAATGGTGAAGTTTCATGTAGTCGACGTTCACATAACACCACTAGAGGAAATACAACATACATCACATCAAAATATCGAACGAATACCAAATTCACATGACTACTTATAGCAAGACTTATCCCATGTCCTCAGGAACAAAAGTGACTACTCACAAAGCATAATTATGTTCATGACCAGAGAGGTATCGAATAGCATTGGGGATCTGAACATATGATCTTCCACCGAGTAATCCAACTAGCATCAACTACAAAGAGTAATTAACACTACTAGCAACCTTACAAGTACCAATCGAAGTCACGAGACGGAGATTGGTTACAAGATATGAACTAGGGTTCGGAGATGAGATGGTGCTGATGAAGATGTTGATAGAGATGAGTCCCCTCCGATGAGAGGAGTGTTGGTGATGAAGATGGCGATGATTTCACCCTCCGAGAGGGAAGATTCCCCGACACGACGGCCCTGTCGGAGCTCTAGATTGGTTCTGCTCAAGTTCCGCCTCGTGGCGGCGGCGTCTCTTCCTGAAAGCCTCCTCTTTACTTTTTCTGGGAAGAAACCCTCCTTATAGCAAAAGATGAGAGCCAAAGGGGAAATAGGGGGCCCACAAGCCACCTAGGCACGGCTAGGGGGTAGGTCATGACTGGCAGGCTTGTGGCCTCGTGGTGGCTCCCCTCCGGTACTTCTTCCGCCCACTATTTTTTATAAAATCCAAAATAATTCCTCGTTGATTTTCACGGTTTTTGGAGTTGCGCAGAATAGGTATCTCAAACTTGCTCCTTTTTCAGACCAGAATTCCAGTTGTCGGCATTCTCCCTCTTCATGTAAACCTTATAAAATAAGAGAGAAAAGGCATAAGTATTGTACAATAAAGTGTAATAACCCCCCATAAAGCGATAAATATCAACATAAAAGCATGATAGAAAATGGACGTATCAACTCCCCCAAGCTTAGACCTCGCTTGTCCTCAAGCGGAAGCCAAGACCTCAATTCCTTTACAATGTAAAGTATGGGTCAAAGAACCTTATTGAGAATTAACAACCAATAGCCTTTAGTCATTGAAGCAATTGCAATTTATCATAACATCGGAAAGGGTCAAATAAGAGCTTGTAAAGCAAATCCACATACTCAATCATCCTTTCGTCTTCTACAATTGCTAAAACTCATGTGGTACTCATGAGATCAAAGTTTCAGTTAGACACAGAGAAAGATAGGGGCTTATAGTTTCGCCTCCCAACTACTTACCTCAAGCGTAATGTCAACAATAATAATCCATGAATACTTACTTCCAAGTTGACATATGAATATAGATCTTTCCCTAGCACATGACGTTAGCCAAGATAATGGCGAAATAAGGAGTTGGTGTCGATCACCATGACTCTTTTAAGGATAAAAAGTAAAGGTACAAGATAGGCTCTTTGCAGAGGGAAGCAGAGGTTGTCATGCGCTTTTGAGGTTTTTATGTGTGATCTCTTAGTGTGGAGGAACGTCACTTTATATTGCCTCCTGTGATAAAGAACTTTATTATGCAGTCTGTCGCTTTTATGTCTTCCTCATCACAGGTTCGTACAAAGCTTATTTTCCACACACTTATAGATCATACATATCAGGGAGCAATTTTTATTGCTTGCACTGATTACAACTTACTTGAGGGATCTTATTCAATCCATAGGTAGGTATGGTGGACTCTCATGGCAAAACTGGGTTGAAGGTTTATGGATGCACAAGTAGTATCTCTACCTAGTGCGGAAGTTTTGGTTGATATAAGGTGGAAGAAAGTGTCATATGCTAAGGGATCTCTAGTCATATAACATTGTTCAGAACCAAGCAAACATAATTCATTATGTTGTCTTCCTTGTCCGACATCTACTTCTAAGCATGTAATAGTTTAATGAGTGTTCACAATCATAGATGGTGCCCAAGATGATATATTTATATGTGAACCTCTCCTTCTTTATTACTTCCTATTAATTGCAACAATGACCAGGGATTATGTTTGGCCACCCACAACAAGTTTCAATCAACATTCTTTTTATATGTGAATCCATCACTTCCCATAAGATCATTACATGATCTTTCATGCTTTTGTTCTTTTATTATTCTTTTCTTTAGGTCATGGCATGAAGCAAGGCCCTTAACTGAAACACTCTTTATTATATGACTCACGGCTTGAATACATTGGGGGTAACACAAAGAAAAACTCAATCCTAGAACATACTAAAAACTTTATTCTACTAGAGAAAGATAAAAAACCAAAAAGGATCAAACTAAGAAAAAGGTAAAGGAAAAAGATCTGATGGTGATACGATACCGGGGAAACTCCCCCAAGCTTGGCACAAACCAAGAGGAGTGCCCAAACCCGTGCTTAATTGTCTTCCTTCGAAGGTGATGGTGGTGGAGTTGTTGCAGAGTTCTTGAACTTGCTTAATTTCCTCTTGAGCACAAAATTCTGCTCCTTCAGATCGTTAATTTCCTCTTCCAGCCTCAACACCCTTTGGCATAATTCTTGCTTACTCTCGTGCAGAAGACGAGAAGGGGTAAACAAAATCTTAGGCTTCTTCCTTGAGTCAGGGAGGCTCGACTTCTTGAACTCCACATGTGTTTTTCCAGATTGGGGTAGAGGAGCCTCCTCTTCATCGGAACTTGTTCCTTCCTTCCCCTTGGGACCATAATCTTCTTATTCATCAGTGGTCCAACCGTAATGATCCAAGTCCCCATAGACCTTGGGGTTAGCAAGGTAATCGGTCACATAGCTCTCCCCCTCCGAATCTTGGGAAGACATCTTGCCCTAAATCTGCGACAGAAACAGGCTCAAAACGAAAACAGTGGATATTTGCGTGATACGAGGGTCAACCCTTTCGGGAGAATATATAATGAATTTTTACCGATCGAAAGGAGCATTCCACCAGAAAATGGAGTCCTGGAGGCACATGAGGTGCCCACAAGCCACCTAGGCGTGGCCAGGGGGTAGGCCGCACGTGGCAGGCTTGTCGCCTCCTCGCGCGCTTTCCGGACTACTTTAAATTTTTCTATTTTTCTCAAAATTCCAAAACGGAGAAAAATTGCTACTGGAAAAGTTTTGGAGTCGGTTTACTTACCGTATCACATACCTCTTCGTTTTTGGAGTCTGAAACAGGCTGATAAATATCCCTTATGTACTCCTTCGGAGTTATGGTATTAATAATTTTGCTTTCAACATTTATGGGAGTACCTGAGATATAATGCTTGATTCTTTGCCCATTTACAACTCTCGGAAAATTACCTTTCGTGTTGTTGATCTTTATGGCACCGGAACAATATACTTCCTCAACAATTTAAGGACCTTCCCATTTAGAGAGAAGCTTGCCTGCGAAAAATCTTAAACGAGAATTGTATAGCAAGACATAATCACCTACATTGAACTCACGTATTTGTATGCTTTTATCATGCCACCTCTTAACTTTTTCTTTAAATAACTTGGCATTTTCATATGCCTGAGTACTCCATTCATCAAGTGAGCTAATATCAAATAACCTCTTCTCACCAGCAAGTTTGAAATCAAAGTTGAGCTCTTTGATTGCCCAATAAGCCATATGCTCTAGCACAAGAGGTAAATGACATGCTTTATCGCAAACCATTTTGTACGGAGACATGCCCATGGGATTCTTATAAGAAGTTCTATAAGCCCATAGTGCATCATCAAGCTTCTTAGACCAATTCTTTCTAGACCTATTAATAGTCTTTTGCAAAATTAGTTTAATTTCTCTATTACTTAGCTCTACTTGACCACTGGACTAAGGATGATAGGGAGATGCAATTCTGTTGTTGACATCATACTTAGCAAGCGTTTTACAGAAAGCACCATGAATAAAATGTGAACCACCATCAGTCACTAAAAATCTAGGGATTCCAAATCTAGGGAAAATAACTTCTTTGAGCATCCTAATAGAGGTGTTGTGATCAGCACTACTAGTTGGGATAGCTTCTACCCACTTAGTAACGTAATCAACAGCAACTAGGATAGCAGTATACCCATTGGACTTTGGAAAAGGTCCCATATAATAAAAAACCCAAACATCAAATGGTTCAATGACAAGTGAATAATTCATAGGCATTTCCTAACGTTTACTGATATTACCTATTCTTTGACATTCATCACAAGACAGGACAAACTTACGGGCATCCTTGAAGAGGGTAGGCCATTAGAAACCGGATTGCAATACCTTGTGTGCAGTTCTATCTCCCGCATGGTGTCCTCCGTAAGCCTCGGAGTGACACATCTGTAGGATCTGTCCCGTTCATGCTCAGGTACGCAACGTCTAATAACACAATCTACTCCTTCGTTTTAAAGGTGAGGATCATCCCAAAAGTAATGTCTCAAATCAAATACGAATTTCTTCTTTTGCTGGTATGTGATACTAGGTGGTATATATTTGGTAACAATATAATTTTCATAATCAGCATACCAAGGTGTACTACGTGAAGCATTCATGACATTCAATTGTTCATCTGGAAAGCTATGATCACTAGGTTGTGGGTCATCAAGAACATTCTCCAACCTAGACAAGTTGCCTGCTACGGGGTTCTCAGCACCCTTCCTATCAACAACATGCAAATCAAATTCTTGTAGCAAGAGAACCCATCTGATAAGTCTAGGTTTAGCATCTTTCTTTTCCATAAGATACTTAATAGCAGCATGATCAGTGTGAATAGTAACTTTGGAATCAACAATGTAAGATCTGAACTTTTCACATGCAAACACGACTGCTAAAAATTCATTTTCAGTAGTAGCATAGTTTCTTTGGGCACTATCTAGAGTTTTACTAGCATAATGAATAACATTCAATTTCTTATCAACTATTTGTCCTAGAACAACACCAACAACATAATGACTAGCATCACACATAATTTCAAAACGTAGGTTCCAATCAGGTGGTTGAACAATAGGTGCAGTTATCAAGGCCTTCTTAAGTATTTCAAATGCTTCCTCACAATCATCGTCAAAAACAAAAGGGATATCCTTTTCCAAGAGACTGGTAAGAGGCCTAGAAATCTTAGAGAAGTCCTTAATGAACCTTCTATAGAAACCAGCATGACCAAGGAAACTTCTTATACCTTTAATGTGTGTAGGGCATGGCATTTTCTCGATCGCATCAACTTTAGCCTTATCGACTTCAATACCTTTTTCAGAAATTTTATGTCCTAAGTCGACGCCTTCATTAACCATAAAGTGGCACTTCTCCCAATTCAAGACAAGGTTGCTATCTTTACATCTCTGCAAACTCGATCAAGGTTGCTGAGGCAATCATCAAAAGAAGACCCGTAAATGGAGAAGTCATCCATGAAAACCTTAACAATCTTTTCACAAAAGTCAGAGAATATAGCCATCATACATCTTTGAAAGGTAGCAGGTGCATTACATAAGCCATAAGGCATACGCCTATAAGCAAAGGTACCGAAAGGGCAGGTAAAAGTGGTTTTCTCCTGATCAAATTGCGCAACAGGTATTTGGGAGAAACCAGAATAACCATCTAGAAAGCAGAAGTGTGTGTGTTTAGACAATCTTTCTAGCATTTGGTCAATAAAAGGCAAAGGGTAATGATCTTTCCTAGTGGCTTTATTCAATTTCATAAAATCAATTACCATCCTATTGCCAGTAATAATTCTCTGTGGGATCAATTCATCTTTATCATTAGGGACAACGGTAATACCTCCCTTATTAGGGACGCAATGCACTAGACTTACCCAATCACTATGAGCAACATGATAGATAATACCTGCTTCGAGGAGCTTTAGTATTTATTTTCTTACTACCTCTTTCATCTTAGGATTTAATCTCCGTTGATGATCGGCAACTGGTTTGGAATCAGGATCAGTTTTAATTTTATGTTGGCATAGAGTGGGACTAATGCCCTTAAGATCATCAAGAGTATATCCAATAGCAGCACGGTGCTTCCTTAGAGTTTTCAATAATTTCTTTTCTTCATGCTCTGAAAGGCTAGCACTAATAATAACAGGATATATCTATTTTTCATCAAGATAAGCATACTTAAGAGTATCAGGTAACTGTTTAAGCTCAAACACAGGATCACCCTTTGGTGGGGGTGGATCTCCAAGCAGTTCAACACGCAAATTATTCTTAAGGATAGGGTGTTGTTCAAAGATAACTCTATCTATCTCATTCCTTTCATCCATATGCATATCATTTTCATGCTCAAGCAAGTATTGCTCTAAAGGATCAGTAGGAGGCACGGCAATAGAAGCTAGGGCAATAATTTCATCCTTAGTAGACAATTCTTTTTCATGAGGTTGTCTACCAAACTTGGAGAAATTGAATTCATGTGACACACCTTCAAAGCCAACAGTGACAGTTTGCTTCTCACAATCAATATGAGCATTGACAGTATTGAGGAAAGGTCTGCCAAATATGATGGGACAAAAGCTATCTTGTGTGGTAGCCAGAACGAGAAAATCAGCAGGATAGTTAGTTTTACCACACAAGACTTCAACATCTCTAACAATTCCCAAAGGGCAGATAGTATCTCTATTGGCAAGCTGAATAGTAACATCAATAGGTTCCATCTCGACAGGTGCAATCTCGTCTTTAATTTCATCATATAAAGATCGAGGTATTGCACTAACACTAGCAACCACGTCACATAAACCATGATAACAATGATCTCCTATCTTAACAGAAGCAATAGGCATGCCAACAACAGGCCTATGTTTGTCTCTAGCATGAGGTTTAGCAATTCTAGAAGCATCTTCACAGAAGTGAATATCATGCCCATCAACATTGTCAGACAGGAGATCTTTGATATTACAATGCTAGGTTCAACTCTAATTTGCTCCGGTGATGTATGTGTTCTAAGGTAGACCTTACGTATCACAGTTGGAGCTTTAGCATGATCCTTTATTCTAACAGGGAAGGGTGGTTTCTCAATGTAAGCACAAGGAACAATAGGATCATTATAAGCAATGACTTTCTCTTCAAAATGGATTGGGTTGACCTACATTGACTTCTATGGGAGGATGATATTTAAACCACTTCTCTTTAGGGAGGTTAATATGAGCAGAAAATGATTCACACAAAGAAGCTACTATCTCAGAGTCAAGTCCATGTTTAGCGCTAAAATCACAAAAAGTATTTGTTTCAACGAAGGATTTAACGCAATCGAACTTAAGATTCATACCTGACTCCTTACCTTCATCAAACCCCCAATCTTGAGAGTTGAGTTTAATTATTTCCAATAAATTCCATTTGAAGTCAATATCTCTCTTCATAAAAGACCCGGTACAAGAAGTGTCAAGCATGGTTCGATTATCATGAGAAAGCCGAGCATAGAAGTTCTGAATAATAATTTCTCTTGAGAGCTCATGCTTGGGGCATGAATATAAATTGAATTAGGACTCCCCCAAGCTTGAGCGATACTTTCTCTATCACGAGGCCAAAAATTATAGATATGATTCTGATCACGATGTACCAAATGCATAGGATAAAACTTTTGATGAAATTCCAATTTCAATCTGTTGTAGTTCCATGATCCAGTATCATCACATAGCCTATACCATGTCAATGCTTTATCCCTCAAATATAAGGGAAATGCCTTCTTCTTGACCTCATCCTTGGGCAAACCTGCAAGCTTAAATAAACCACAAACTTCATCTACATACATTAGATGCAAGTCGGGATGTGATGTTCCATCTCTTGTAAAAGGATTAGCCAACACTTTCTCTAGCATACCCTAAGAAATTTCATAATGAATATTTTCAGTATGTGCAGTAGGTTGAGGAGCAACTCCTTGTGCTTCCGTTCGAGGTGAAGATACCCCGAACAAGCTCCTCAAAGGATTAGTTTCCATAGTGACAAGTGGCAATAAATTTGAGCACACTATGTAAATGTTTCCTTACCAAATTCCACTTACCCAAGGTGCTTCACTCCCCGGCAACGGCACCAGAAAAGAGTCTTCATGACCCACAAGTGTAGGGGATCTATCGTTGTCCTTTTGATAAGTAAGAGTGCCGAACCCAACAAGGAGCAGAAGGAACTCACAAGTGGTTTTCAGCAAGGTATTCTCTGCAGGCACTGAAATTATCGGTAGCAAATAGTTGTGTGATAAGATAATTCGTAGAAAGTAGCAAGTAACAATAGTAACTAAGGTGCATCAATATGGCCCAATCCCTTTTGTAGCAAGGCAAAATCCTGGACGAACTCTTATGTGAGGTAAAGTGCTCCCGAGGACACATGGGAATTTCTGTCAAGCTAGCTTTCATCAAGTTCATATGATTCGCGTTCTCAACTTTGATAATTTGATATGTGGGTGGACCGGTGCTTGGGTGCTGTCCTTACTTGGACAAACATCCCACTTATGATTAACCCCTCTCGGAAGCATCCGCAACTACGAAAGAAGAATTAAGACAAAGTCTAACCATAGCATTAAACTAGTGGATCCAAATCAGCCCCTTACGAAGCAATGCATAAACTAGGGTTTAAGCTTTTGTCACTCTAGCAACCCATCATCTACTTATTACTTCCGAATTCCTTCCTCTAGGCCCAAATAATGGTGAAGTATCATGTAGTCGACGTTCACAGAACACCACTAGAGGAAATACAACATACATCGCATCAAAATATCGAACGAATACCAAATTCACATGACTACTTATAGCAAGACTTATCCCATGTCCTCGGGAACAAAAGTGACTACTCACAAAGCATATTTATGTTCATGAATAGGAAGGTATTGAATAGAATTAGGGATCTGAACATATGATCTTCCACCGAGTAATCCAACTATCATCAACTACAAAGAGTAATTAACACTACTAGCAACCTTACAAGTACCAAACGGAGTTGCGAGACGGAGATTGGTTACAAGAGATGAACTAGGGTTTGGAGATGAGATGGTGATGATGAAGATGTTGAGGGAGATGAGTCCCCTGCGATGATAGGAGTGTTGGTGATGACGATGGCGATGATTTCCCCCTCCCGGAGGGAAGTTTCCCCGGCAGGACGGCCCTACCGGAGCTCTAGATTGGTTCTGCTCAAGTTCCGCCTCGTGGCGGCGGCGTCTCTTCCTGAAAACCTCCTCTTTATTTTTTCTGGGTCGAAACCCTCCTTATAGCAAAATATGGGAGCCAGAGGGGCAACAGGGGGCCCACAAGCCTCCTAGGCGCGGGCGGGGGGTAGGTCGCGCCTGGCAGGCTTGTGGCCTCCTGGTGGCTCCCCTCCGGTACTTCTTCCGCCTAGTATTTTATATAAAATCCAAAAATAATTCCTCGTTCATTTTAACGGCTTTTGGAGTTGCGGAGAATAGGTATCTCAAACTTGCTCCTTTTTCAGACCAGAATTTCAGCTGCCGGCATTCTCCCTCTTCATGTAAACCTTATAAAATAAGAGAGAAAAGGCATAAGTATTGTACCGTAAACTGTAATAACAACCCATAAAGCGATAAATATCAACATAAAAGCATGATGCAAAATGGACGTATCAGTCGGCAACCTTGCCAACCCACGCCTCGACCGACGCCACCTCCGCTTCAACATCGCCTTTGTCCTCGAGGGTGACCTAAAGGTCGCTCTCGACGTCCTGTATCTGGGCCTTGAGCTTGACACCCTACTTCTAGAGCTCATCACGCTTAAGCTAGAAGTCGGCTTCCTGCAGCGCCAGCTTGCCATGGTACTCTTCCAGAGTGGCCTCCCGCTCCCTCGCAACCTTCCTATCGAGCTAGGCCTGCATCACGCCGCGCGCTACCTCTGAGGTTGCCTCGTCGGTGAGAACCTGGCTTTGCAGGGTCAGGAGGCATTCATGCTCCGCCTCCTGGTCGGAGGCGGTCCAGGCGGCGTCTCGCTCCATAAGGGCCACGTCGTCCTACCGGCCAATGATGTCCTCCTCCCTTTGATCCAGCGTGCCCATGTCGGTGGCGACAACATCCTTGCATGCTCGGAGGTTGGCCTCGAGCATGTAGAGAGTTGCGCGGGCGTTCCCGAAGGCCCCGCACATGACCAAGGCGTTGTCCCTGACCCCTTGAAGGGCCTGACACCGGGGCGCCCCGGTGCTGCTCCGTGTGGCGTCCACCCTCGACGTCCCTGCAAGGGTCTACCCATTCACAAGGCCCTTACCCCTGGATAGGGCGGCATCACAAACCGCTTATTCGGGGATCGTCCCGGCCCTTCGGTGGGCGTCATCAGCACTAGCCCCCTCTAGGGCCAGGTTAAGCATTGAGCAAGGGCCTCCCCGGCGAGTCGTACTAGTGAAGGCCTCATGGATGAGGCGGACCTCTGCCTCTTGCGTGTGGGCGCCCTGCAGGGGTCAACGATTTAGTCCACTATCCTCATCGACAGTGAGTAGTGATAGATGAGGGAGGCTCGTGAAATTAGTCATTGGCGGCGGACCAACGCCTCTTTGTCGAAAGAGACCTTGGGCGTTGGGTACCGCCACTTCCTAGGGAGGAAGGCAGCACCACGGGCTCCGTGTGTGCTCTGGTAACAATGACACTCCTCTTCAGTGCCATGGTCATGGAAAGCAGCAGTGGAGGCGGAGAAGAAGGCGGAGAGAAATAAGTGAGCGACATGCACGTAAGGAAGGAGGAGCGATGTGTAAGGAAGGTGTATGGGGGAAGGCGAGCAATGAAGGATTCGCCAGACGCGTGCAACAATTTTCTAGGCACACGCACAGTTCCCACGACATTGTGGGGCAGTGGGAAGATCCCATCCCGTTGTGGCTGACACATGTCACCTCTTAGCCCAGCAGTTCGTTAGGGCCCGTGGCTTTTCGTCCTGCGCCATTTCATGACTCACTCGCGGAATGTGCACACCATGGGCCCGGGGGCTACTCTCGGCCTAGTGGGAACCAAGGTACCATTGCCCATCTGCCAATGGCCCGGAGGATGATGCGCGGGCCTACCGACGAAAGATGGCCCTATCCCGGTCGCTCTAGAGGAAGGTGCCTCGCGATGGGTATGTCTCATCACGCTCCTTGCCATCGGTCATAGCTTTTTCAAAGCTGCTAGGTGGCAGACCGCCTCGCGAGGCCCCTCCCGCAGGGTCACCTCACGAGGGTTGGCGTGCGGTGCGAGCCGTGGGGACTTGTGCCCGTCACATGTGTAAGGTGCCCGCTTGGAGGAAGATGACACATGCCATGCCAGTAGGCATGAGGTACAATTTACTTTTTGGTGATTAGGCGGAAGCATATGTTTCCACTCCAAAAACAAGTCCCCAAAGGTTGCCACTTCAGTGAAAAAAACATCATGGCTGGTCGATGCGACATGGTGAAGGTCATCGTTGAGCCCACGACCGTGTCACGAAGACTACTTTATTAGTCGAAGACCACCTTTAGTAAGGATAGGCCTAGCTCCCGTTCCCCCTCAAATTGTCACCCTGTGTCCACCCTTTCCTGCTGATATATTCGGGGAAGAGGAGCAATGCACTACAAAGGAGGAATGTCAACTTCCATGTAAGGGGATCGAGCCATTATCTCCCCCACACCCCGTGTACTAGAGCCTCAAGCTCCTTCTTTTCCAAGGAAACCAAATCACAAGTAGGAGTATGGTTTTACACTACACGGTGGCTCGAACCTCGGGAGCTCATGTGTTCTCGTCATTTCCGGTTTGGAGGACTGAGCTCGCCGTCAACCTTGCTGTGTTTGCCGCGGTGTTACAAGTTACAAGCCAAGCCCCTAGTGTTTGAACGTGTTGTTGGAGAAGTTCTTAGATGGAGATCCAAGACTCCGACAGCTACCCCTTAAGTCGCTCGGGTCCCTACTTTCACCACAATAATGTTAATTTCCCTATAAAACCCCCTCAAAATTTCAGCCTGATCGGAGTTACGGATCTCCGGATATTTAAGAAACGATGAAGGGTTAGAAAACAATCAAGAAATTGGAGAGAACACACACAGATAGAGAGAGGGAGAGAGTGTGAGAGATCCAATCTCAAAGGCACTCTTGCCATCCAGGAAGCCATGGTGGCCATGGACATGACGGGAAACTCTCCTACCATCTAGGGGGGATACCAAGGAAGAAGAAGAACGAGGGGGGGGGCTCTCTACCCCTCTCCCCCGGTGGCACTAGAGCGCCGCCGGGGCAACTATCATGAGGAAGATCTACACCAACAACTTTGCCACCATCTACACTGACTCTCTCCCCCTCTATGCAGTGGTGTAACTCCTCTTTTCTCCGCTGTAATCTCTACTTAAATATGGTGCTTAATGCTATATATTATTATCCAATGATGTGTGGCTATCCTATGATGTTTGAGTAGATTTTTGTTGTCCTATGGGTTGATTGATGATCGTGATCGGTTTGAGTTGTATGTGTTATTTTGGTGTTGTCCTAACGTGTGTGATACGTCCCCTATGTATCTACTTTTCCAAACACGTTTGCTCTTGTTTTGGACTCTAATTTGCATGATTAGAATGAAACTAACCCGGTATGACGTTGTTTTCAGCAGAACTACCTTGGTTATATTTTTGTGCACAAATAAAAGTTCTCGGAATTTGAAGAAACTCTCTGTGAATTTTTCCTAGTATTAATAATGAATTATGAAGAAAGATCCACTAGAGGGGGCCTTCTTGTGTCCCACGAGGCAACATGACGTGCCCACCTCTTAGGCCGCGGCCTGTTGTGTGGTGGAGACCACAAGGCTCCTCTAACCCTGTTTACAATCCTATAAATTAATGTATTTGGGAAAAACAGGGAGAAGTTTTCATTGTGATGTATGATACAGAGCCGCTGCCACCTCCTGTTCTTCCTCCGAAGGGTTAATCTAGAGTCCGTTTTGGGCTCCGGAGAGGAGGATTCGTCGCCGCCATCATCACCAAGCGTTTGCCATCAATAATTCCATGAATCTCACCAGCGAGAGTGAGTAATTCCATTGTAGGATCTCTGGTCAATGATGGGGTTTGGATGAGATTTATCATGTAATCGAGTTTAGTTGATAGGGCTTGATCCCTAGTATCCATTATGTTCGATATTGATGTCGCTATGACATTGCTATGTTTAATGCTTGTCACTAGGGCCCGAGTGCCATGATTTTAGATCTAAACTTATTATGTTATCTCTGAATATGAAAGTATTTAGATCTTATCTTTCAACTTGTATGCACTTATTACATGTCTTACTTGACATACCCAAGGTGAAAATAACTGGGATTCTTTCTCGTGATTGTCGTTGTTTGAGGAGTTCATGTATTCACCATGTGTTAATGCTTTGTTCCAGTTCTCTATTAAAAGTAGGCCTTAATATACCTTAGTTTCCAATAGGACCCCTCTGCCATGGGAGGCTAGGACAAAATATGGCATGGAAGTTCTTATCGCAAGCACGTATGACTATATACGGAATACATGCCTACATTATATTAATGAAGTGGAGCTAGTTGTGTGTTGCTCTAATGTGTAACTGTTACATTATTGATACCATCCATATCTTTCCATCGCTGTTCTATGGCCTACGCTTTACATATATTGAATCTTGCTAAGTTACTATTGCTACTATCACTCTCACTACTGTTACAAAGTTGCTGCTACCGCTACTACTATTATTTCCTGTGCTACTAAACTTTTGTTGCAGAGAGATATCCTAGGTGTGGTTGGATTTACAACTGAACTGTCAAGTCTGATAAATATTCTTTGGCTCCCCTTGTGTCGAGTCAATAGATTAGGGTCAAATACTACACGTGAAGACTGTGGCGATCCCCTATACTTGTGGTTTATCAAGACCTTTTTCTCGCACTGTTGCAGGTGGGCATAGCTATATCTGTTGTGTTAACTTCAGGATATCCAATTGCTACTATGAAGAATCTGGAAGATACTCGAACTACGATCATGCCCTCTCATACGAGAGGAGGTAAGGAACTCCCATCTAGCTCTTCTTTTGGTTCATCTAATGTTTTGAAGCAACTTACTACAACACCGCCGGTTTCACATTCCGATATATCGTGTCAACTTGATGATGCTACTTTTGAAATAAATGATTACAATACTGTTGTATTTGATGAAACTGAAACTATGCCACCGAGTGAATTACTTGATGCCCATATTTCTAAAGCTATAGAATTTTAAAATGCTGAAACTGATGAAGATTTTGAATCACCTACTACGCCTCGTTCTCCCAATAAATATGAATTTTCTTATGTACCTGAAGGTTATGTTATGGATGGGTAAGTAGCTCGAGACATTCTTGCTTGTGAAAATAGAGATAACTTGAAGAAACTACTATGCAAATTGAAAAAAATCTATGATGGAGAAAATGAAACGTGATCTTAAATTTGCTACTTCTCATATATTTGTTAATGATGAGGATTACGAATTCTCTATAGACCCTGAGTTGACTCCTATAGTAGAATCTGATCCTTTCCATGGTTATGAAACTCAAACTGTTGTTGGACATCTCACCAAATTGAATGATATTGCTGCTTGGTTTAGCAACGAGGAAAAGATACATTTCTTTTACATCCTTAAGCCTTTTCATTTTTCTCTAGAAGGCGAGGCTAAAACTCTTGCTCCTGGTTGTGTGCGTAGTCCCCAACATATGCTCTATTACTTCTCTGAAAAATATTTTCCCGCTCACAAGAAAAAGATGCCAAGAAATTACCACCTATCGAAGAAATAAATGGACTTCACACCCGGTCATAGGTAGTAGAGGTACAACCACTTTGTTCCTTTAATGAAAGTGATATACCTTACCCTAAGTGTCGGGACCCCGATCCTAAGTCATAGGAATCCAGCCTTTAACACATCGCGTCTCTTTGCGGTCTCACTCACGGTTAACCCCACGGCTGCAGCCTTACCTTAGCCGGGACCGTTTGCGCCTTTTGACTCGCGTATGCAATAGTGTCACTAGCATTCCAATGTCAAAGAATCCGGATCAACAAGTCTAGTCACAAACCAAAGTGGCAGTACCGCACAAGGACAGGCATAGATGACCCACCAAAGCAGGTGTCGGTCACCAGCGAGTGTAGATGAGTCGTAGCAAGCTACAAGGACTCCATTACGTCGCGTGACATTTCCCCAAGGGGACACACACAACAGCTAAGAAGGACACATGCCGGTCAACCAATGTGTCCGGAGCAGTAGCGAACTACCAAGGCTCGTTGGATTACAAAGGGGCATTTCCTTGTAAGGAGTGCTACTAAAGTTCACGACTAGGTAATCGAACCCCATACATATCAAGTACGACACACGTACGCATGGCATACCGATATGTATAAGTACATCGATGGCATCACAACATAACCATAAGCATACAAGCTTAATTTAAGAGGCTCAGAAGAGCCACACACATAATATTTCATAGTAAGGGTCTCACGACCCATAATATCAGTCATTCAGTTACAAGCCAACGGAAGAGTTTAAAACTGTCTGAGTACAGACAGGGCAACTAGAAGGCACATGGCCTGACTATACTACAGACCCAACATAGGGCCAGATCGTAGCTGGGACACCAGCTACTCGTCGTCGTCGATGTCTAGGAAGAACCCTCCATTAGGGTCATTAGCAACCTCTGCAACAATTATTAAGGAAACATGAGTACGGAGGTACTCAGCAAGACTTTAGGATAACTATCTACTCATGCAATGTATCAATAAGGAATTGTGGGGTTTCATGCGGAAAGCCAGCATTTGACTCGTGGCTAGACAACTTGCATTTTTAAATAATTTTGACAACTTGATTTCTCGCACACGGGTCCACTAACACCACAACAATACTCTATCATGGAATCATTCCATCTCCATGCGGAAATGCCGTCCACGACACTCACGCTTATCTTGACAATTTTATGAGTAGCCGTTGAAGTTATCTATGAACAACATTTGTCTCCAAGTAGTCCATATCCGCGGACGCGGCTATTCGAATAGATCATAACCCTGTAGGGGTCTACTTCGTCACACACGCTCTCGCCACTTATCGCCATGTGCACGTCATGCACCTCGGCAACCTTCAAGCGGAAGCCCAGCGAGGGAGTCGGCCACGACCGTTAACCACGCTAATACGTAGTCCAGGTCTATCGCCTATCTGAGGGTAACCCGCACGGAAGTCCGGCTGGGGTTTCCGCCACGGCCTCAAACGATGTGCGCAGGGTTCCCAAGCCCACCATCCGGGTGCCACTTGGTACACCGTGCCACTGCCTACCGTATCACAGCCCACCTCTCAGGTCAGCGCTATGCACGGCCTCGAGCATGACTATAAACACCAGAAACTACTTGCAACTCCTGGACCGAGTACTACGCGATTAATAGGCCGAGCGGGGTCATATTTCAGGGCCCAGCATGTGGTAGTATCTCGTCTTGGATTACATACACGGAACTCAGTTCCTAAGGACGGTTCCAATGAAACAACCCGCCATGTACTCCTACACAGCCTTTCATCGGTACCTCTACCAAATCAGGTTCAACACACAACCTTCGCTTACCGAACACATTCTCACAATTCTGTTCATCTCCCAGATGACAGACCATACACAACTCTAAGCATAGCATGCATAGCGGGATAAGGCACATCACAGCTCAAGCAACTACCAGGTATGCTAGGTTGCAAGGTTCAGCTATTTACTATGACAAGGATAGGTCATGCAAAGGAAGTGGGTTCAACTAACGTGGCAAAAGCAGTTGAAGCATTTGATCCTAATGCAATAAGTAAGTGCAGGAGCAAGAACATGGGATTTATCGGGATGATCAAAATGGTTGCTTGCCTTGTTGCTCAGAGGAGGGACAATATCCGTGAGACGGATATTCGGTCGAGTCCGGTGGAGCGGAGCCTACCGAAAGGAATGACAACAATCAATAACAATCATATGCAAACAAGATGATGCATGAGCATGGCATGAGAATGCAAGGTGATAAACTAATATAGCTAGCATGTATTAGGTTTGAAGTTTATTTGAATCAAAGTCAAATATCACTTCAAACGAGGTATTCTCGGATACCGTTTTAATTGATTCGACCTGATGCTCAGATCAACTTGATGTTAACATGCATGGGATGACATGTTAAGTTGCTGGTTTGTAATTAGAACAGTGTTTGATCATGTCATTCGTAGTGAAATTTAAATATTTTCCAAATTCCATTTATAAAGTATTTATAAGAATTGACTTATCCATTACACTACATGTTTGGGTTCTCTAACATTTTCAAACATGTTTGAAAATGGCATATTCAGATTCCTTGAATTTTTCTGATACTTTTTCATATATAAATTATTTTCATTGGAGTTACAGATTAATTTCTATGAATTTTTGAAGTTTTAAACATTTCTGGAATTATTTCTATACTGGAAAATCCTTTTACTGCATCAGCATGACATCAGCAGGTCCAACTGGCCGTTGAAAGTCAAACCTGACCAGCGGGACCCACTGGTCAGTGTCTTTGGTCAATTTTAGATTAGTATTAATCTTATTTAGTTAATTAAACTCACTGGACCCACATGTCAGTGACTTATCAATTTAATTGATTTATTTTTATTATTTCTAAACTATCCAGAGGCTGGCCCCACACGTCAGTGGCTCAGGCCAGCTGAGATCCACCGGCGGCGAGGTCGCCCTCACCGGCGGGGAGCCTCCGACGACCACCAGTACGGTGGAGGGCATCAGAAACTCGCCTCCGACGGCCAATCTCACGGAAGAGACCATGGGAGGAACGGCTACTCGACGGCGCACACGATGGGACAAGGCCCAGGGGCTGGGGTGGCCGGAATCAACGCCGGCGATGATCTTGGCGGCGACCAAGTTCGGCGATCGTCGAAGCCATCGCATACAGGGTCAAAACGCACGGAGCTGGGCACCTAACGCATGTACATGATGTCCTGAGGCTGCTGGTGGCCTCAGACGGACCAACACTTCACCGGAGGGCTACCGGCGACGAGCTGCAGCGGCGGTTCTCGTCGGGCTCCGATGGAACTAAGCCTAGAGGAGGGCATCGACGGGGAGAGCTTAGGGGAAAGACGCGCAAGCTCATGAGGAGTGCAGAGGAGGGCTCAGACGGCTCGGGGAGGCACTAAGGGCGACGAATCGAGCAGAGCTCGCCGGCGGCCGAAGGTTAAAGACGGTGATGCCGTGGGTGTTGCAGGGCTCGGGGAGGCTTCGGCTTCTGCAGGGAGGACCAATTCGTCGAGGCGGAGCTAACGGCACACTCAGAATGAGGATCCTATGGCTAGGGGCACGGGCAGCTCGAGCTCGAGCTCCTATCAATGGCGGCAGAGAGGATCGGGAGAACCGAGAGGAGAGGGGGAAGAGTGAGCACAGGAATGGATAGCTACGGGCTCGGGGAGCTTATCCCCATGCTTGCCAGTGCGAAGCGGCGTCCAGGCAGGCGCACATGTGCGTGGAGGAGGGAGGAGAGAACTGAGAGGAGAGGGGGAATAGCGCACGGGAACGGATAGGCCAGAGCTCGGGGAGGTTATCCCCGTGCTCGCCAGGGCGAAGCAGCGGCCAGGCAGGCAGGGAGCTGCGTGGAGGCGCGCGGCGTCGCGGCGGCCACCTCCTACTCCCATTGGCGGCGGAGGAAGACGACAGGGAAGAGGCTGGGCCGGGCCAGTTAAGCGTGAGGTAAGTCTTTCCTCATTTTTTTTTCTGTTTTGTTTCTGTTTTAATTACTGACATTGATTTCTATTTATTTTGGCTTCAAAAGCAAACTAAAAATAGTTTGAAAAATGCTGGGGTGTTAGTTGGAATATTTCCAATCACCCATAAAGTTTTCAGCATTTTTGAAAACCATATATTTTTGAATTCAAATTTTAAACTTAAAACCAGTAGCCTTTTGCATGTATTTAAAATGCCAAATGTGTTAAGAAAATGGTTTTCTTCATTGCTTATTTGCTTTCAAGAATTATCAGAAAAGTTGAACTTTTCTTGAGGCCATTTTGGGTTCATTGATTTGAACAAGTTTATATTTTCTTTGAATTTGAGAAGTGGCTAGGGTTTTTGAGTTTTGCTTCACCACTTGCTTTGATCTTGTTGCAATTTCCTTTGATGCAATGCAAAGAAGATATGAGCACAATGCTATTCTTGATTAGGGTTCCAGGGATGTGACAACTCACCCCCACTCAAAAGAATCTTGTCCCGAGATTTAGAAGTCGTCGGGAATAACGCAGGATACTCAAGTCGGAGACGATCCTCTCTTTCCCAAGTTGCCTCCTTCTCAGAATGATTTGACCACTGAACCTTAAGAAACTTGAGGTTTCGACGTCGAGTCGTACGCTCAGCTTGATCAAGAATACCCACGGGGTATTCTCGGTATGAAAGGTTATCTTGGAGATCAAGCGTTTCATGGTCCACTTCACGGATAGGATCCGAAAAGCAAAGCGTGAGTTTCGAGACGTGGAAGACATCATGATCCTTGGAAAGATGCGGAGGAAGTTCCAACTGGTAGGCAACTTCTCCTCGTTTGGCAAGAATGTGAAAAGGACCTATGTAACGAGGAGCCAACTTGCCCTTGATACCGAATCGATGGGTACCATTCAAAGGTGTAACCCGAAGGTAAGCCTTCTCGTCAACTTCAAAGGTCACAGCCTGATGATGACGATCATAATGGCTCTTTTGACGAGACATGGCTGTTTTCAACTTTTCACGAATAATGCGAACCTGCTCTTCTGCATCCTGGATCATATCCGGGCCAAAGAGTTGCCTCTCTCCGGTTTCTGACCAATTAAGAGGTGTTCGACATCTTCGTCCATAGAGAACTTCAAACGGAGCTTTGCCCAAGCTTGATTGATAACTATTGTTATAAGAAAATTCGGCGAATGGAAGGCACTTCTCCCAATTCATACCGAACGATATAACACAAGCTCGGAGCATATCTTCTAGGATTTGATTCACTCGTTCTACTTGACCACTTGATTGAGGATGGAAAGCAGTGCTAAAAGATAAGTGAGTCCCCATAGCATTCTGAAAACTTTCCCAGAAACGAGAAGTAAAAATACTCCCACGGTCTGAGTTAATCTCCAGGGGAACACCATGAAGAGACACTATTCGAGAGATGTATAACTCGGCTAGCTGGCTAGCTGCTATACTCTCACGAACTGGAAGAAAATGAGCTACTTTGGAGAGACGGTCAATGATCACAATGATAGCATTATTTCCTTTCTTGGTCTTGGGAAATCTGGTAATGAAATACATACTGACTTTATCCCATTTCCATTCAGGAATAGCTAAAGGTTGAAGGGTTCCAGCAGGCCTTTGATGTTCTGCCTTAACTCGACGACAAACGTCGCAGTTAGCGATGAACTCAGCAATTTCTCTCTTCATCCTAGTCCACCAGAATCTCTGGCGTAGGTCCTGATACATCTTAGTACTTCTGGGATGAATGGTGAGAGGAGAATCATGAGCCTCCTTAAGGATCAATCGCCGCAGACGTTTGCTCTTAGGAACCACTAAACGGTTCTGAAAGAACACACCACCTTTCTCATTGATGGAGAAATCCCTAGCGTTACCGCTAGCAATATTCTCCTTGATCCGGGATATACCCTTATCATAAGCCTGCACGGCTATGATTTGATCCCTAAGAGTAGGCTTCGCCACTAGGGTAGAAAGGAATCCTTGAGGAACAATATGGAGATTTAACTTCCGAAATTCCTCATAGAGATGTAGTTGACCTTGTTGTAGCATCAAATTGTTACAATAAGATTTACGACTTAGTGCATCAGCCATAACATTGGCCTTCCCCGGGGTGTAAGTTATCCCTAAGTCGTAATCCGAGATCAACTCAACCCACCGTCTTTGCCTAAGATTCAACTCCGACTGGGTGAAGATATATTTCAGACTTTGGTGATGAGTGAATATTCCGCAACGATTACCCAGAAGGTAATGTCGCCAGGTTTTTAGTGCATGGACTACAGCTGCAAGCTCAAGATCATGTGTGGGATAATTATCCTCATGTGGACGCAACTGTGGAGATGCGTATGCAATCACATGACGATCTTGCATGAGAATGCAACCTAATCCTTTTCGCGAGGCGTCGCAATAGATAACAAAGTCCTTGGAAAAATCTGGTGGTAGCAACACAGGTGCGGAAGTCAGGCGTCTTTTCAGTTCCTGAAAGCTATGCTCACACTGTGGTGTCCACTCAAACTTTTTTATCCTTCTTGAGGAGTTCAGTTAGAGACTTTGCAAACTTGGAGAAATTCTCGACAAAGCGGCGACAATAGCTCGCTAGACCAAGAAAACTCCTAACTTGCTTAACTGATTCAGGTTGAGTCCAATCAAGGACGGCTTGAACTCTCTCGGGATTGACAACAATACCCTTACCAGAGATTATGTGACCAAGATAGGTCACTTCTGGTAACCAAAATTCACATTTTGAAAACTTGGCATAAAGGCGATGCTCTCGAAGTTTCATCAATACCAGCCTTAGATGCTCGGCATGTTCCTCTTCGTTCTTCGAGTAGATGAGAATATCATTGAGGTATACCACGACGAATTTATCTAGATAATCCATGAAGATTGAATTCATCAGACGAGAGAAGGTGGCTGGGGCATTGGTTAAACCGAAGGACATGACTGTGTACTCGTATTGGCCATAACGAGTAACAAAAGCCATTTTCAGAATGTCCCCGTTCTTGATCTTGATTTGATGGTATCCCAACCTCAAATCCATTTTGGAGAAGACTAAGGATCTAGCGAGATGATCGTACAGGTTGTTGATCCTAGGGAGCGGATACTTGTTCTTTATGGTGACCAGATTAACTGGTCGGTAATCTACAACCATCCGATCCGTTCCATCTTTCTTCTTGATGAAGAGGACGGGCCAAGCCCAAGGAGAAGAGCTAGGACGAATGAAACCTTTATTCAAGGCCTCATCTAATTGCTTCTTAAGTTCGGCTAGCTCCAGGGGTGCCATCTTATATGGTCTTCTGGCTATTGGAACAGTTCCCGGAACAAGATCTATCACGAACTCTACATCTTTGTCAGGTGGAATTCCTGGCAGTTCCTCTAGAAAAACATCTGGCAAGTCACGGACTACCGGGATGTCTTCAAGTTCCGGAAGAGGGTTGGCATTGAGGGAATAGAGTTGGCATTTGGCAACTCGAGTAGAGACATTGACCATCTCTCCCGAGGGATGGGTAAGCTGAACATTCCTAGAATGAGTATCAATCTTGGCATAGTGAGCTGACATCCAATCCATCCCCAAGATGATATTAATATCCGAAGATTTCAGGGCTATCAATGAGGCTAGAAAAACTAGCATGTCTACTAGAATTTCATTGTCATAGGTTATTCTAGAGGTTTGCCACTTACCACCAGGGGTTTGGACAACCAATGGAATTGGCATATCACAAAAAGACATGTTATGCAACTGTGCATAACTTTCTGAAATGAAGGAATGAGAAGACCCAGTGTCAAAAAGAACAGACGCTGGGTGATGATTAACAAGAAGCGTACCCAGTATGACGTCGGGATCCTCTGCAGCTTCTTCTGTTGAGACATAGTTAACACGGCCACGTGCAGGAGTTGGCTTCACATAGTAAGCTTTGCCCGACTTGCCTTTCCCGACGAACTTTCCGGGTTGTTTGGCACCCACATTCTGAGGACACTCACGGGAATAGTGCCCTCGTTCTCCACACTTGTAGCATATTACTTGGTTGGCACGTGGTGCAGCATTGCTAGCTGGACCACCATAAGTTTTTGCTGGAGGGTTGGTCTGTTTCGTCTGAGGAGACACATAAGATGGCCTCGGAGTGTATCTTGGCGGCAGAGAACTGTTTGGAACCCACAACCTGCATTTTAGAAACGCGGAACCCGAGGACGAGCCAAAGTCACGGGAGTGCTTCTTTGTGGCTTCGAAGTCGGTATGACCAGTCTCGGCACTGGTCGCCTTGCTAACCAGGGCCTGGAAGCTTGCACACTCGTGAAGGCGCAGATCACGACGAAGCTTAGGGCTCAGACCCTTACGGAATCTTGTTTGCTTCTTGATGTCAGTAGACACCTCCTCTGTTGCATAGCGGGCGAGGTTACCGAACTCGCGGCTATAGGCATCCACGGTCAACTTTCCCTGGGTGAATGCACAGAACTCCTCTCTCTTTTTGTCCATCAGGCCTTCTAGAATATGGTGCAGACGGAAGGCTGCACTAAAGTCTGCCCATGTGGCTGCTGGTTCAGCAGGACGCATAGCTTCAAAATTCTCCCACCACAGATTGGCGGGTCCTTCCAGAAAATACGCCGCGAAGGTCACCTTGTTGGCCTCAGCAACATTCGCAGAGCGAATTTTACGTGAGATACTTGAAAGGATCGATATGGTTGACTAGAGGGGGGGGGATAGGCAACGACCACTTTTTAATTAATCTTAGCAAGTTAGGGTAAGAAACATACGGGTTCACAAATATAACAACAATGGGGTGAACCGTAATGAAGCTAGCAATGATAGCTACTAAGACAAGTAAGAGAAAGACAACGACATAAGCATACACAAGTAAAGGTTAGAGATAACCACAAGTGGAACCAATGAAGACAAGGATGTGTTACCGAAGTTCCTTCCCTTTGACAGGAAGTACGTCTCCGTTGGAGCAGTGTGGAGGCACAATGCTCCCCAATAAGCCACTAAGGCCACCGTATTCTCCTCACGCCCTCGCACGATGCAAGGTACCGTGATTCCACTATAGGTGCCCTTGAAGGCGGCGACCGAACCTTTACAAACAAGGTTGGGGGAAACTCCACACAAAGCATGGAGGCTCCCAACAAGACCACGAAGCTTCACCACAATGGAATGTGGCTTCGAGGTGACCTCAACTGTCTAGGATGCTCAAACACGAAGAGTAATAAGATCCGCAAGGGATTGGTCGGGAATCAACTTTTCTCTTGGTGGAAGTGTGGATCTAGGCCTTCCCAACCAATCCCTAAAGAATCAACAAGTTTGATTGGCTAGGGAGAGAGATCGGGCACTTTTGAGCTTACGGAGCAACAATGGAGCTTGGGAGGGTAAGAGATAGGGTTCACAGCTAGAAGAACCCTTTATATAGTGGGGGGGGGGGAAATCCAACCGTTTTCCCACTCACAGCCCGTGCCTAGCGGTACTACCGCTGGCACTCCAGCGGTACTACCGCTGGCTGCAGCGGTACTACTGTTGGGCCCATGGTAGTGCATAAGCACTACCACTGCCAAGAAAGTCTTCGCAAAAAGGTCCGTCCATGTACAACCGCTAGGCAGGCGGTACTAAGCTCCTGGAGCGGTACTACCGCTGACCAGGGGCGGTACTACCGCCAGCTAGCGGTACGACCGCTGGCTGCAGCGGTACCACCGCTAGCACTCCAGCGGTACTACCGCTAGGGCTAGCGGTACTACCGCTAGGCCCAACGGTACTACCGCTGGGGGACCATTTGCAAAGAAGAAGGAAACACCAAGGCGGGAGCCACTCCAAAGTTGCTGGCAAGGGGGAAATAGGTGAAGTGTGCGCGTGCAAGATTGATTCCAACCAAACCTTTCCACTACGGTTCCCCTCTTAATAGTACGACTTTCCTATGACTCAAATAAAGAGAATCGTAGAGAACACCATGCTTCTGTTCCACGAAAGAGGGGGGCGAGTTGTCTTGTGACGTTGACGTGTGTTATCTGAAATCTTAACACACACGGTTAGTCCTTTGCGGTGCCGTCATCAATCACCAAAATTATTTAGGCATAAACTATGCCCCAACAATACTGCACAGCCAATCATCAGCGTCGAGGGGATCGACGGAGTGATGGAACTTTGGAGGATTCAGCTTCACAAAGTCATTGAGGGACACTGCAGCATTCCTATGCTGACGAGCCGTATTCTGCTCAATACGCTCTAACAGTCGGTTGGTCTCCCTTTTGTTCCTCTCTGCCTCAAGCATCACTTCCGCCAGAGAGGGCGGGTGAGGCAGGTCTTCCTGCGACGCTTGACTACCCTCGCCTTGCTCATGAGCAGGGGCACGGTTCAACCTGGTGAACACCATCCTCACAAACAAACTCACAGCTTAGACCAATATCATTATCTATACTAGCTATGGATTAAGAATGTACTGAACACATTGAATGCGGAAATGAATATCCGAACAACATGGTAATAAGCAACTGCTATATATACACCATGGTTCATACACACCCTTACATAGTTCAGTACAACCTTAATCGAAGAGAAAACTACTGAAATTATGAAACTACTCATCAGAGCCTTACAAGCTTCCTATACATTATTTATCTAGGCCTCCGGAATTCATTTCACATCATAAGCATACTTCACAAGTCACACAGGACTGTGAATGCACAGCTACTACCATACTATCCTTCCACTCACAGGTCAGGCATCCGCATAGAACATCTCATAAAGATTGCCTCCATGGCGTGGAAGCTCAACCTGCGGATCAAGAAATACTATGGCCTGAGATCCCTGTGATCCGTAAGGACACGGATGTGGCCTTGGTCCCCTGGCTGGTGGTAGTAGGGGTCCCCGAAGAGGGGTAACTCCTCCTATAGCAGGCCAGTCAACATGGGCCGGAAGATGGGTCCTAACAGGGTTCAGCATCTCCATATCTCCGTACCATGTCTGGACTACCGGTGCCAGCTGCGTCAAAGCCGTCCACAAACGAGCACATGTAGTATAAAGCTCCATGCGGAGAGCACGAGCATCCCTGTCTGTGTTCTCTAGCATCTCAGCAGTGGACTACAGTAACGGATCCTCCATAGAGGAATCAAAATAAACCCCGATGAGATATCCCTCTTCACCAGGCTGAGAGGCAGGAACATAGCGGAACTCTGTATTCTGCAGCAGTGCATGTCTCGCCCTCATAATGGTCAGCATTAAATACGCAACATCTTGTACTGCCATGTCAACAGTGACTCCCAATCCATAGGACCAATGGATTGGCTCCTCAGCTCCAGGGTAGTCTGGAAATACCCTAACAGTGCAGATATACTGGCTCTGGTTGAAGTCTCGGTATTGTTCCTCCACTGTGTACTCTGGGTACCAGCGATAACCGCACACCGACATCACCCTGACCAGCATGGCTGTATGACCCGGCACATCAATGCACCTGGTGAGACGAACCACCTGACGAGAAGGACGGCCAGGCATCTGAAAACAGAGAGTAATGCAAAATCATTAGAGCTCTGAATGCAAAATTGGGCAGCATAACGACTGTAAATGCTCAAAAACAATTTTGAGAAAACCCAAAAATAGAATAGCGTAACCACTCAACTATCAAGTTCAATTCTCTGATCATCAAACTTACTTCCTTTTCCCTAGGGATGAAATAAACCCAAATATCTCTCGACCCGTAGTCCTTTAATCTACCGATCGGAACACGAGCCTAGAAGAAGATGAGTAACCTAGTCCTTAATTCGCGCAGAAAAGACGAGGATGACCAGAATAGAATAACTCGAGAAGAGAACAAGAGTCTTACGTTCCCTTCCACAAACAATTCCCTTATATATAACTATGCAATTCTAGACTCAACTTCGACCAGTTTGGTTTAGTAGTCCTACAGTCAGTCAGGCTCTGATACCAATGCTGTCGGGACCCCGATCCTAAGTCATATGAATCCATCCTGTAACACATCGCATCTCTTTGCGGTCTCACGCACGGTTAACCCCACGGCTGCAGCCTTAGCTTAGCCGAGACCGTTTGCGCCTTTTGACTCGCGTATGCAATTGTGACGCTAGCAATCCAATGACAAAGAACCCGGATCGACATGTCTAGTCTTAAACCAAAGTGGCAGTTCCGCACACGGACATGCATACATGACCCAGCAAAGCAGGTGTCGGTCACCAGCGAATGTAGACGAGTCGTAGCAAGCTACAAGGACTCCATTACATCGCGTGACATTTCCCCAAAGGGGACAGACACATCAGCTAAGAAGGACACACGTCGGTCAACCAATGTGTCCGGAGCAGTAGTGAGCTACCATGGCCCGTTGGATCACAAAGGAGCATTTCCCTGTAAGGAATGCTATTAAAGTCTACGGCTAGGTAATCGAACCCCATACATATCAAGGACGACACACGTACGCATGGCATACCGATATGTATAGATACATCGATGGCATCACAACATAACAATAAATATACAAGCTTTATTTAAGAGGCTCGGAAGAGCCACACAGATAATATTACACAGTAGGGGTCTCACGACCCATCATAACAGTCATTCAAGTTACAAGCCAGCGGAAGTAATTAAACTGTCTGAGTACAGACAGATGAAACTAGAAGGCACGTGGCCTGACTATACTACAGACCCACCCTAGGGCGAGATTGTAGCTGGGATACCAGCTACTCGTCGTTGTCGATGTCTAGGAAGAACCCTCCATTAGGGTCATTAACAACCTCTGCAACAATTATTAAGCAAACATGAGTACGGAGGTACTCAGCAAGACTTTAGGATAACTATCTACTCATGCAATGTATCAATAAGGAATTCTGGGGTTTCATGCGGAAAGCCAACATTTGACTCGTGGCTAGACAACTTGGATTTTTAAATAATTTTGACAACTTGATTTCTCGCACACGAGTCCACTAACACCACAACAATACTCTATCGTGGAATCATTCCGTCTCCATGCGAAAATGCCGTCCACCACACTCACGCTTATCTTGACAATTTTTATGAGTAGCCATTGAAGTTATCTATGAACAACATATGTCTCCAAGTAGTCCATATCCACAGACACGGCTATTCGAATAGATCATAACCCTGCAGGGGTGTACTTCTTCACACATGCTCTCGCCACTTATCGCCATGTGCACGTCATGCACCTCGGCAACCTTCAAGCGGAAGCCTAGCGAGGGAGTCGGCCACGACCGTTAACCACGCTAATACTTAGTCCAGGTCTATCGCCTATCTGAGGGTAACCCGCATTGAAGTCCGGCCGAGGTTTCCGGCATAGCCTCAAACGATGTGCGCAGGGTTCCCAAGCCCACCATCCGGGTGCCACTTGGTACACCGTGCCACTGCCTACCGCATCACAGCCCACCTCTCAGGTCAGCGCTATGCACGGCCTCCAGCATGACTATAAACACCAGAAACTACTTGCAACTCGTGGACCGAGTACTAAGCGATTAATAAGTCGAGAGGGTCAATTAAGTATCCCAACGTGTGGTAGTATCTAGTCTTGGATTACATACACGGAGCTCAGTTCCTAAGGACGGTTCCAATGAATTAACCCGCCATGTACTCCTACATAGCCTTTCACCGGTACCTTTACCAAACCAGGTTCAACACACCACCTTTACTTACTGAACACATTCTCACAATTCTGTTCATCTCCCAGATGACAGACCATACATAAATCTAATCATAGCATGCATAGCTGGATAGGTAACATCATGGCTCAAGCATCTATCAGGTATGCTAGGTTGCAAGGTTCAGCTATTTACTGTGACAAAGACAGGTCATGCAAAGGAAGTGGGTTCAACTAACGTGGCAAAAGCATTTGAAGCATTTGATCCTAATGCAATAAGTAAGTGCACGAGCGAGAACATGGGATTTATCGGGATGATCAAAATGGTTGCTTGCCTTGTTTCTCAAAGGAGGGACAATATCCGTCAGTCGGATATTCAGTGGAATCCCGAGGGGCGGAGCCTACCGAAGGAAATGACAACAATCAATAACAATCATATGCAACAAGATGATGCATGAGCATGGCATGAGGATGCAAGGTGGTATGCTAATATAGCTAACATTTATTAGGTTTGAAGTTGATTTGGGATCAGATTCAAATATCACTTCAAACGAGGTATTCTCGAATACCATTTTAATTGATTCGACCTGATGCTCAGATCAACTTGTTTTTAACATGCATGGAAATGATATGCTAAGTTGCTGGTTGTGATTGAACAATGTTTGATCATAGCATTTGAAGTGGAATTCAAATGATTTTCAAATTCCATCTCCAAAGTATTTATAAATTTTACCTTATTCATTATTCTATATGTTTGGTCCAGTAACATTTTCAAACATGTTTGAAAATGACATATTCAGATTCCTTGGATTTTTCTCATACTTTTTCATATATTAATTATTTTCATTGGAGTTAGAGATTAATTTCTATGATTTTTAGAAGTTTTGGCATTTTTCTGGAATTCTTTTAAATCAGAAATCCACTTATTGCGTCAGCCCCACGTCATCATGGCGTCAGCCGTCGGCTGACCTGATCAGGTCAAACCCGACAGGGGGGACCCACTGGTCAGCCTCACAGGGATAATCCCGCGCTGACCAGCCCCTGATTGCGTTTGACTTGGCCTGGGCCTACTGTCAGCGACTGCTTAGAGCTAATACACCGGGATTAGGCTGGCCACGTCGTTCCCCGCCGGAGACTGACAGGCGGCGACCAGATCCGCGGCGGATCTTCGCTGGAGACGCACCCAATCGTGCTGTGGTGCTCGGAGTCGAGTGCCGAGAGCACTGGGATGATCCCTAGGCTCGGCCTCATCCTCTACAGGCATCAGGAAGGGCTATGGGTGGCCGGAGCATGCCGGCGACGAGCCGAGGCGGCTGCCGGAGCTCGAGTTCATGGGTCTCGGGGCTAGAGTGCCGGAGAGAGAGGGGAAACAGAGGGGAAATGCTCGCAAGCTCACGGTGGAGGCGAAGCTGGGCTCAGACTTCTTGGAGAGGGGCTGTAGCCTGCGATCCACCGTCGATTTGCCGGTGGCCGGATGTTGAAGACGACGGCACTGGGGGCGTTGCAGGGCTCGGGGAGGATGGATTCGTCGACGTGCGTGTCGGGCTCGACGTTGCGGAGAGGATGGAACACTCGGGGGGGCTTCCCTATGGACAGAGAGCTCGGGCTCCTCGAGCTCAAGCTTCTCACAATGGCGGAAGGAGGAGGGAGGAGAGAACAGAGAGGAGAGGGGGAATGGCGCACGGGAACAGATAGGCCAAAGCTCGGGGAGGTTATCCCCGCGCTTGCCAACGCGAAGCGGCGGCCAGGCAGGCAGGGAGCTGCGTGGAAGCGCGCGGCGTCGCGGCGGCCACCTCCTGCTCCCACTAGTGGGGGAGGAAGACGACAGGGAAGAGGCTAGGCCAGGCCAGGTAAGCATCACGTAAGTCTTTCCTCATTTTTTTTCCTGTTTTGTTTCTGTTTTAATTACTGACATTGATTTCTATTTGTTTTGGCTTCAAAAGCAAACTAAAAATAATTTGAAAAATGCTGGGGTGTTAGTTGGAATATTTCCAATCACCCATTAAGTTTTCAGCATTTCTGAAAACCATATATTTTTGAATTCAAATTTTAAACTTGAAACCAGTAGCCTTTTGCATTTATTTAAAATGCCAAATGTGTTAAGAAAATGGTTTTCTTCATTGCTTATTTGCTTTCAAGAATTATCAGAAAAGTTGAACTTTTCTTGAGGCCATTTTGGGTTCATTGATTTGAACAAGTTTATATTTTCTTTGAATTTGAGAAGTGGCTAGGGTTTTTGAGTTTTGCTTCACCACTTGCTTTGATCTTGTTGCAATTTTCTTTGATGCAATGCAAAGAATATATGAGCACAATGCTATACTTGATTAGGGTTCCAGGGATGTGACACTAAGACTCCCACTCAATGCATGGATGAATTCTATAATTTTATTGTTAAGCAAGAACATTTTAATAATTATGTCAAGGATCAATTAAGACGTAATGCTATGCTGATAGATTGTTTGAGTGACTTGATGATTAGAACTACTAATGACGTTAAGGGTCTAGGTAAATATGCTTCAATGGTTCACACCCAACTAGGCGAAGTTGCTATGTCACAAACTGATTTGCTTGCTGAAATGAATGATAATCTGAATGGCAATGTTGTTAGACTAATTACTAGAGAAGGTCACATGACCCAGGAACCACTTTATCCTAAAGGTCATCCTAAAATAATAGAATAAGGTTATCACAGAATTAGTGAAGATACAGCTAGTCCTTCTAAGAAGAAAAAGAAATAGAAAAATGATAGGACTTTGCATGATTCTAGTGAACCAGTTATAGAAAAACCTGCTCAAAATCATAATGATGTTCTATTTCTGATGCTAAGACACAATCTAGTAGTGAACATTAACCTAGTGATGATGAGAATAATGATGCTCGTTGAGAAGCTCCACCATATAGTAATAAATAACTTGATAATGATGTGGAAATAGAACCTGCTAAAGGTCTTGATAAACCACCTCCTAAAAATAAATGTTATGAGAAGAAAGATTGTGTTGCTAGAAAGGATGGGAAAGAAAGAGAGCCATGGGTTCAGAAACCCATGCCATTTGCTCATAACCCTTCTAAGAGTAAGGACAACAAAGATTTTGAGCGCTTTGCTGTAATGATTACGTGTGTCTTCTTCCGCACCGAATTGACAGATATTTTGAAAATACCTCTGTATGCTAATTATATGAAAGATATTATTACCAACAAGAGAAAAATACCTAAAACTAAAGTTGCCACTATGATTGCTAATTATTATTTTAATAGTGGAGTTCCTAAGAAGTTGGGATATCCGGGTATACCCACAATACCTTGCTCCATTAGAAGGAATTATGTTAAAACTGCTTTATGTGATCTAGTAGATGGTGTTAGTGATATGCATTTTTCTCTTTATAAGAGACTTGATTTGGATAAGCTTACACCTACTGAGATATATTTACAAATGGCTTATAAATCCATCACTTTACCTATTGGAATTTGCGAGGATGTTCCTCTTGTGGTTGCAAATATTACTATCGTGATAGACTTTGTTATTGTTGATATGCCCGAGGATGATAACAAGTCAATCATCCTTGCTAGACCCTTTTAAAATACTGCATGGTTAATAATATTAATGTTGTTGAAACAGTTACTACAGTCACCATTGGAGGTTTCAAAATTCCTCTTACTACTTCCAAGAAGAAATATAATACTCTTATTGTTGGGGATATGCAAATCTCCATTGAGGTAACTTAGTGTCAGACGATTTGTTTGGTTTCATGTCTACTGGAAATGGTTATTAGTAAGACTTGATCAACCTTATTAATGGATCGTTTTTGAAAGACACATGAACGATGAATCTAGTAGGCAGAACTATGTGTATTATTAGCTTGCTCTGTGCTATTTTTAGTTGAATAAAAATAAAATGCCATGATTATCCAATTTTACGAGTTTTCCATGCAAAACAAATGACCCAAAACTACAAAGTCTCAGAATGCCACAAAATTTTTCCATGACTCTTTCTGGAATATGTAAGAATTTTTTGTGCTAAAACCATACCAGGAGGGGGTATCTATGGGCCACGAGGCAAGAGGGCATGACCACCCCCTAGGACGCGCCCTCTTGTATGGTGGGGTCCATAGGCCCCCTGCCTTATCTCTTCAGCCCATGTCATCCCTTAGCCACAGGAAAAAAACTCTAGCTCTCTCTCTCTCTCTCTCGTGTTCTTCCTCGTGAAAATGAGATTTTTTATCTCTTTGCTCGAAACTCCGTTTTTAAAACTGATTTGGGGAATTGCTCCTTGGTATGTGATTCCCCGTTCCTCCAATTAGGTTATGCTCTAGCGGTTTATATTTTGCATATTTTTCTACACTTTGTGGTACTGAAAATGAGCTTGCATGTCTAAATCTTTGAGTTCCAAGTAGTGGAATGCTTGATATGTCTTCTAGGCATCCATATGAGTAGTTGCTATCAATGTTGCAAAGTTGTACTAACGTAATTTTGTGGTCCACAAATTTCAGAAATTTGTTCATAGGAAAATGAATTTCTTTAGGAGAGGTTCTTCAAGACGGAGCTCCAAAGGAGTTGTTGCGAGGACCCCGGACCAAGATATCAACATCCACCGCAACACGGAGGTTAGGCCGTGTTAATGGACACACACACCCTTCATAAATGAAGCAGGTTTTCATAAAGAGTTCACACAATTCATTGCAAATGGCGTGTTTACAAACTTCCTCGCAGATGAGTGTGACCAATACTACCACCTTACAAACTCCTTTGTGAAAAATATTTACTTCATCAATACGCTTGATGCTCCCATGGTTCTTTTTGATTTATATGGTGAACATCATGAAATACTACTCTCTAAATTTTGTGAAATATGTATGATTAATTTTGACGGGGGAACCCGTGAGCCTAAAACATAGAATCTCAAGGAATTTCTTCCCACCTTTACTGTGGGAGAAACAAGGGACGTGTCGAAGGATAGGGTTACTAGTTTACATTTTCCTTATATACACTACTTCACTTTATTCACAGGGAAAATTTTAACTGCTATAACTCAGGGTGGTGATATCATTGCAAACACCCTTGTAATCTTATGTCGCGCACTTTACAATGACAGTACCTACAACATAGGTGCTATCGTTCCACGCTGTTTGCATCTTAACCGGATTAAGGGCAAAATCCGTGGTGGTATTGATGCCACCCGCCCAGCAAAGCATTTCAATGTTGCCATACGTCCAACTAATCAGCCATTGCCTAAGGTTAATCTTGATGATTAGTCTATCTTAGATCACCAGTTCATTGAGGAACTGCAACCCCCACAGCACATTCATTACAGCTTAGTATACAACAAGGAGACTCTTGATGTTATTACGTTGCCCGCACATTCTTTGTTTAACTTTCATGATAGCCATGGATATACCGTCATGACGTAGAACATAATTGCTTACCAGAATGAGTTGACTACGACGAAGGCCAAGACCTAGGCAAGGGATGCTCGGGTGCCTCAACAACAATACTTTCCCAGACCTAACGGGCAATATGAGTGGTGATCACCAATATAGGCAAAAGCCTAAGCTTTGGGGAGTATGTATTTCTCACAGACATTACATTCATGTTCACACACTTCATATGGACTGTAGGTGTTCATCCTTTTTCATTGTATATCCATGCTAGTTTTATTTTACCGCTTTCTTCTTGTGTGTTTGAAAAACTTTAGAAAACCCAAAAATATTTCTTGCTTCTTTTTGGTTTTTCTTTCTCGTTTAATTTGTTGAAGTGATAAAAAAAACCTAAAAGATTTCATTTACTTGTTGGGAGCTTTCCCGTGTAAATAGTTATTCTATTTTTTGTTTTTCCTTTGCTTGTTTACTTTCTTTGAGAACAATCAAAATCTCCAAAAATATTTCAGTGTGTTTCTCTGAATTTATTATCTTTTCTTTGAGTCATCAAAAGGAGAAGACTACAATGAAAATGTTGAGTGACTCTGATATGCATTAATGTTGATCTAACCAAGAGGAAATATTACCATGTCTTCTCCTTTGCCCAAATACCTTGCAAATTCCATCTTAGTCCACGAAACTCCTGCACTATTATTATTATCACATTGTTTGGTCGTGCAAGTGAAAGGCAATAATGACGATATTTGATGAAGTGATCGTGGCAAAGGAAGCTCGTATGAACTCGTCTTGCTTTCTGTTTTTGTCAATATGTTTAGTTCGCTTTATCTTGATTTAGTATATCATGGATGAACATGTTTATGATGACTATTAGAGATTATATTTTCTCATGCCATGCTTAAATAGGTAGGAGTTGATAATTATTTATCTTATGTGTCAACATGCATTAAAATAGCTATCATGTGGTATGGTAGTATGGTCTTTCCCTTTGAGTAATTCGAGCGGCTTGACTTGGCCCATATGCAAACATGTAGTAGATTCAAAACCAATGCAGCCTTCATGATGATTAAATTGAGAGTATTTATATCCTACTCATGCTAATGTCCAATATTAATTATTCACAATGCATGCTTATGACCTTTTTGCTCTCTAACTGGTCACAACCTATTGCAAGGTTTCATGTGTACTAAGCGGGAATGCTGCTGGTGCATCCAAATTCCTAAACCAAAGTTGTGCCACATGAGCCCACCATACCTACCTACATGCAGTATTACCCTACCGGTCAAAGTAAATTTGCATGTGCCACCTCTAAATACTCGAACAAACATCTGTTTTGTGCACTCACACCACTCATGTAGCGACGAGGCGGTTGGTATCTTCCATGCTAAGTGAGTTATTCTCAAGACAGTCGTTTATTTGTCGTCATTGCACGAGAGAGACTGGTAAAAAGGATTCCCGGTCCTGCATAACCAAAATTAAATTAAACAAAACTCCTTGGGACAGTTGATATGTCGGAGGGCACACGTGGATTCGGTCAACCACGGTTTGTGTATGGTTGGTGGATAGGACTAAACTTTACAATTCTAGGTGGAACCTCCAATAATGAGTTTAGCATGGAAGATATTGAAAAATCTTTGTCATAACGTTGACAGGAAAAGTGCATCACCCAAAATTATAATTTCACCTCTGTCTTTTAAACTTGAGCTCTGGCACCTCTACAAATCAATGCTTCCCTGTGCAAAGGGCCTTTCTATTTATTCTTATGTTGTTCCTGAATCATCATCTTCTTACTAAAAGCACTAGACGAGAGAGCACTATTGTCATTTTATGCATTGAGTCTAGTTAATGTTGAATATGAGTATGATTAGATCTCTTCTACCTTAAATTATAATGTTTGGTCATGGCTTGAATCTTAGAGCTGCCCTGCATTTATGTTTTGCGGTCTGAGAAAGGGCTAGCAAAATACCATGTCATCATGTTATACCGTGATTGTTTTGACAAATTGTTAGCATGTGAGATATCTTATTATTTCTTACTAGTTGGTTATGTATTGCCATGAGTGAATATGATGTTTAGTTATTGTCATGGATATGGTTATTTTATGTTAAAAACTGAACACCAGCTATGCATATATATGGCAACGAGAACAAAAGGGTTTGTAAAAGTTTTAGTTATCACTTTCACTTTATAAACTAAATTGCTTGATGACTAGCAATGAGTTAAGCTTGAGGGAGTTGATACGTGTCCAACATATCTACTTTTCCAAGCACTTTTGCTCTTGTTTTGGACTCTAATTTGGATAGTGCGAATGAAAAAAACCCAGACTGACACTGTTTTCCGCACAACAACCTTGGGGTTATATTTCTGCAAAAATAGAAGTTCTCGGAATTGGTTGAAACTTTTTGTGAAATTTCTCTAGGATTAATAATGAATTATGAAGAAAAGATCCACCACAGGGGGTCTGTGTGTGGCCCACGAGGCAACAGCGTGCAACCACTCCCTAGGTCATGCGCTGTTGTGGGGTGAGGCCGGCGAGCCTCCTTCGACCCTATTTCAAGTCCTATAAATTCACATATTTGGAGAAAAAAATTAGGGAAAAGTTTTCATCATGATCTACGAGACGGAGCCGCTGCCACCTCCTGTTGTTCCTTCGGAGGGATGATCTGTAGTCTATTTTGGGCTCCGGAGAGGGGGATTCATCACTATCATCATCACCAACCCTTCTCCATCAACAATTCCAAGATCCTCACCACCGGGAGTGAGTCATTCCTTTCTAGGCTCGCTGGTTAGTGATGGGGTTTGGATGAGATTGATCATGTAATCAAATTAAGTTGACAGGGCTTGATCCCTGATGTCCATTATGTTCTGAGATAGATGTTACTATGCATTTGCTATACTTAATGGTTGTCACTAGGGCCCATGTGCCATGATTTCAGACCTAAACTTATTGTGTTGTCTCTAAATATGAAAGTGTTTAGATCCTATCTTCCAAGTTCTATGCACCTATTATGTGTCTTGATCTGCATACCCCAAGGTGACAATAATTGGGATTCATTTCGGTGGTTGTCGTAGTTTGAGGAGTTCATGTATTCACCATGTATTAATGCTTTGTTCCGGTTCTCTATTAAAAGGAGGCCTTAATATCCCTTAGTTTCCAGTAGGATCCCGCTGCCACGGGAGGGTAGGACAAAATATGGCACGCAAGTTCTTATCGCAAGCACGTATGACTATATACGGAATACATGCCTACATTATATTGATGAACTAGAGCTAGTTGTGTGTCAATATCATGTGTAACTATTACAAGATTGATGTCGTCCATATCTTTCCATTGCGGTTTCATGGCCTACCGTTTACATGTACTGAATTTTTCTAAGTTACTATTTCTACTGTCACTGTCACTACTATTACAAAGTTGTTGCTATCACTATTACCACCACTACTATTATTTTATGTGCTACTAAACTTTTGTTGTAGAGAGATATCCTAGGTGAAACTCAACTATCAAGGCTGATAAATATTCTTTGTCTGCCCTTGTGTCGAGTCAATAAATTAGGGTGAAATACTGCCCGTGAATACTGTCGTGATAGCCTATACTTGTGGGTTATCAGTGCCCCCGTGTCGCGCACATGTGGGGGATCCCCACTGAAGGGTGTTGCAATAAGTTCATAATTCACTTATAGTGGGGGCTAGAGTGACAAAAGCTTACACCCGAGTAAGGGGGTTGTTTACTGTCGGTGAACGTAGTAATTTGAAAAAACAATCCTACGTCTTGCAAGGATGTATCTACGGAGGAACCAAAAATTAGCAAAGGAGTAGAGCATCTTCATACCTTTGAGATCGCTAAGAGGAAGCATTGCTAGAACGCGGTTGATGGAGTCGTACTCGCAACGATTCAAATCGCGGTGGATTCCAATCTATGCACCGAACGTCGGTGCCTTCGCGTTCAACACACGTGCAGCTCGGTGACGTCTCCAATGCCTTCATCCAACAAGGAGGGAGGAGAGGTTGAGGGAGAGCTCCGGCAGCACGACGGCGTGGTGATGGTGGAGCTGCATGGTAACTCCGACAAGTCTTCGCCAAGCACTACGTAGGACGAGGAGGAGGAGGTGGAGGGCTACGCCGATAGAGAGAGAGAGAAGTTGTCTCAAATCAGCCCCTAAACCCTCACTATATATAGGAGGAGAGGGAGGAGGGTGCCCACCCTTCGGGTTTCCCACCCTAAGGGTGCGGCAGCCATAGATGGCCTTGGGGCGGTGGCCAAGGTGCTGGAGGCACCCTAGGGTTAAGCCTTGAGGCCCAAGGTGGCCTTCCACGCCTAGGGTTTTCCCCCTCCACCTCTTCTTGCGCCTTGTCGCTGCTCGTGGTGGCGCACCAGTCCACTTATGGGCTGGTTCCCATCCACCCTTTGGCCCATATACCCCTTTGGGGCTGGTGGCCTTTGCCGGTGGACCTCCGGAACCGTTCGGGTGGTCCCGGTACATTACCGGTGTCGCCCGAAACAATTCTGGCGACCAAATCCTCACTTCCTATATATAATTCTTTACCTCCGAACCATTCCGAAACTCCTCATGATGTCGGGGATGTCATCGAGGACTCCAAACAACCTTTGGTAACCATGTACACTACTCCTCTGTAACCCTAGCGTCATCGAACCTTATGTGTGTAGAGCCTACGGGTTCGGGAAGCATGCATACATGACCGAGACACCTCTCCGGTCAATAACCAACAGCGAGGTCTGGATATCCATGTTGGTTCCCGCATGTTCCTCGATGATCTCATCGGATGAACCACGTTGTCGGGGATTCAATCAATCCTATATGCAATTCCCTTTGTCTACCGGTATGATACTTGCCCGAGATTCGATCGTTAGTATACCTATACCTTGTTCAATCTCTTTACCGGCAAGTCTCTTTACTCATTCCATAACACATCATCCCATGGCTAAACCCTTAGTTACACTCAGCTCAATATGATGATGGATTACCGAGTGGGACCAAACATACCTCTGTGTCAAACGGAGTGACAAATCCCAGTCTCGATTCGTACAACCCAACAGATACTTTCGGGGATACCTATGGTGCACCTTTATAATCACCGAGTTACGTTGTGGCGTTTGGTACACCCAAAGCATTCCTACGGTGTTTGGGAGTTACACAATCTCATGACCTAAGGAAATGATACTTGACATTAGAAAAGCTTTAGCAAACGAACAACACGATCTAGTGATATGCTTAGGATTGGGTCTTGTCCATCACATCATTCCCCAATATAGTCCCGTTATCAATGACATCCAATGTCCATGATCAGGAAACCATGATCATCTATTGATCAACGAGCTAGAGAACTAGAGGCCTACTAGGGACACATTGTGATCTATATATTCACACATGCATTGCGGTTTCTGGTTAAGTATGTTAGCGTATGCCTCTCCCTCATATAAATCTACAACCATGATTATCTATCTATTTATCGATTGCCTAGGGAAAAATCTTTCTCTTGCGCTACAAAATCCTTTCTACTAAACAACTAACTTAATTATTCTTTATCTAAACAACCCCTACCTTTTATTTATTTGTTCTTTGTTTTCTTGCAAAACTATCAATTACACCTAGTGACACGTCACCAACATATCTATATTTTTTTATTGTTCCATGCTATTATATTATCATGTAAAGATACTTTTTGTGTCATAAGGCAACAATTTAAATTATTTCTGAGCACTAACCTACTAACCTAGTGCCCAGTGTTAGTTGCTATTTTCCATGTGTTTTTAGTTTTTTAGGTTTTCAGTACCAAACAAAGTCCAATTGCCATCGAAACTTTTGACATATTTACTCGAACAAAAGAAGACCTGGAAGCTTCGTGAGGAGACCTAAAGCCACATGGGGAGCCCACAAGGCAACAAGGCACGACCAGGGGGTGGCGGCGCCCTGATGCCTTGTCGCCTCCCTGTGGCCCCTCTTGCCTAGTTGTGTGGCCTAAATATATCAACCAAACACTTTTTTACGCTGCCGCATGTCTGTGTTCTATGGCGACCCCATCTGGAGCTCCGTTCCGGCACTCTGCCGGAGGGGGATCGATCATGAAGGGCCTCTTCATCAACCTTGGTGCCCTCGTGATGATGTGTGAGTAGTTCACCACAAACCTACGGGTCCATATTTAGTATCTAGATGGATATATGTCTCTGTCTTAATCTTCAATACAATGATCATTGCATCTTTGCTTTGATCTATGCGATCTAATTCTTCTGTGCGGTGTGTTTGTTGGGATCCAATGAATTGTGGGTTTCTGTTCAGATTATTCATGAAAACTATTTGAATATTATCTGGGTTTTATGATTCTTATTTGCATGATCATCATAGTTTTGAAAATCTATCTGATCTATTGAATTGATTTGGCCAAGTAGTTTGATCCTTCTTTAGTGGTAGATGTGCATTGTAGTGGGTTCAACATGGCGAGTTTCTATATCCCACTGATAGAAAGGGGACAAGATGCAACTTTGTCTTGCTTCCACTAAGGATAAAACGTTGGGGTTTATTCATATTGATTGAGTTTAGTTTGTCTATATCATGTCATCGTTCCCCAAGCATTACTTTGTTTACTTAATACTCTAGACAAATGCTGGATAGCGGTCGATGAGTGGAGTAATAGTAGTAGGTGCAGCGAGGAGTCGACTTATTTTCTTATGGATGTGATTCCTATATACACATGATCATTGCCGTGAAAATAACATAACTATCAGTTGTTCTATCAATTGATCAACAATAATTTGTTTACCCACCGTATGTTGCTTTCATGAGAGATGCCACTAGAGAACACTATGCCCCGGGTCTATTCACTTATATATTCCAAAAAAATATAGTTTCCTCGTTGTTATTATTTGTTTTTTTATTTTATTTTTTAAGTCATAACTATCTACAATTATCTACACACCTCATTCGCTTGCAAATAACAGGAACAAGGGGATTGACAACCCTCTTGCATCCACTGAAGACGGTTGAGGATTGATATTCCTATTGGTTCGATAAACCTTGGTTTCTTAATCGAGGGAAATAGTTACTAGCATTGCTCTTCACGGAAAACCCAACGTAGGTAACAAGCATAAACCTTTGAAAAAGTATGATCCAATTTCCTAACTTGGACACCATAGTGATAAACATTTGTATTAATGTGGTGAAGAAGGAGCCATGCTTTGCTAATATGAAAGATTAATTGGGGGGGGTAGACATTCTTTAGAGATCGTAAACTTTGTAAGATTGATGATTTTATTGCTTGTGCTTATAATTATTTCTATGTTGATGTTTGTTAATTCATCATTTCTTAACGAGAATACATGCATAAGATTACATATGGATAGCATATCACATCGAAAATTATGTTTTTATCATTTAACTACTCGAGGACGAGAAGGAGTTAAGCTTGGGGATGCTTGATACGTCTCCAAAATATCTATAATTTTTGATTGTTCCATGTTCTTATATTACCATCTTAAGATACTTTTTGGGTCATGACTCACCATTTTATATTATTTTTTAGCACTAACCTACTAACCCAGTGCCAAGTTGAAAGGATCTATATGGTTGACTAGAGGGGGGGGGGGGTGAATAGGCAACACCAATTTTAAGCTAATCTTAACAAGTTAGGGCTAGCAACATATAGATTCTCTAAAATGACAACTAGGAGAGCAACCTATATGATGCTACCAACTATAATCGCTAAGGAAAGTAAGAAATACTCTACAACAATAACATACACAATGTAAAGGTTAGAGATAACCACAAGTGAAACCGATGAAGACGAGGATGTGTTACCGAAGTTCCTTCCCTTTGACAGGAAGTACGTCTCCGTTGGAGCGTTGTGGAGGCACAATGCACCCCAATTAGCCACTAGGGGCACCGTATTCTACTCACGCCCTCACACAATGCAAGGTGCTGTGATTCCACTATAGGTGCCCTTGAAGGCGGCGACTGAACCTTTACAAGCAAGGTTGGGGCAATCTCAACACAAAGCTTGGAGGCTCCCAACAAGACCATGGAGCTTCACCACAATGGAATGTGGCTCCGAGGTGACCTCAACCGTCTAGGGTGCTCAAACACCCAAGAGTAACAAGATCCGCAAGGGATTAGTGGGGGAATCAAATTTCTCTTGGTGGAAGTGTAGATCTAGGCCCTTGCTACGACAACAAAAGTCTTCCCCTAGCAACGCCAGGAATTCTTCATGCTACTTCTGTTGTTTTGCGTCGGTTTTTCCCTTGAAGAGGAAAGGGTGATGCAGCACATGAGCAGTAAGTATTTCCCTCAATTTGAGAACCAAGGTATCGATCCAGTAGGAGGGTCTCGTCAAGTCCAGAGTACCTGCACAAACACAAAGAAGCTTGCACCCAACGCTTCAAAGGGGTTGTCAATCCCTTCAAGATTGTTTGCAAAGTGAGATCTGAAGGCGGAAAGTGCAACGAAGTAAAAAGTGTAAGGCTGAAAATATGGTGTGGAGTAGAGCCGGAGGCCATAGTGTTCACTAGAGGTTTCTCTCAAAATAGAAAATATCACGGTGGGTGAACAAATTACTGTCGAGCAATTGATAGAACCGCGCAAAGTCATGACGATATCTAAGGCAATGATCATACACATAGGCATCACGTCCGAGACAAGTAGACCGATACATTTTGCATCTACTACTATTACTCCACACATCGACCGCTATCCATCATGCATCTAGTGTATTGAGTTCATGATGAACATAGTAACGCCTTAAGCAAGATGACATGATGTAGAGGGATAATCTCAAACCAATGATGAAAACCCCATCTTTTTACCCTTGATGGCAACAACACGATGCGTGCCTCGCTACCCCTTCTGTCACTGGGTGAGGTCACCGCACGGTATGAACCCAAAACCAAGCACTTCTCCCAATGCAAGAATCATAGATCTAGTTGGCCAAACAAAACGCACAACTCGAAGAGAATTACAAGTATATGAAATCATGCATAAGAGAGATCAGAAGAAACTAAAATATGATTCATAGATAATATGATGATAAATACAAAATTCATCACATCTCGACAAACACACCGCAAAAGAAGATTACATCGGATAGATCTCAATGAAGATCATGGAGAACTTTGTATTGAAGATCCAATAGAGAGAAGAAGCCATCTAGTTACTAGCTATGGACCCGTAGGTCTATGGTGAACTACTCATGCATCATTGGAGAGGTCATGGTGTTGATGAAGAAGCCCTCCGTATCTGAATCCCGCCTCCGACAGGGCACCAGAACGTGCCCCAGATGGGATCTTGTGGAGACAGAAGCTTGCGGCGACGGAAAAGTACGTTCGATGATCGCCTGGTTTTTGGGATTTTTGGGGAATATATAGGCGCAACCCCTAAGGCAAAGGGTGTCCAGGGGGCCCACAAGCCTGAGGGTCGCGGCCTTCCCCTGGCCGCGGGGTGGGAGCTTGTGGGGCCCCTGGGGCCCCATTCCTTGGTTCTCAATTCTCATGATCTTCTTCCGTTACGGAAAAAATCTTTTCGGGGATTTTATTGCGTTTGGACTCCGTTTCAAAATCTCCTCTGAAAGGGGTAAAAACATGGAAAAAACAGGAGCTGGCACTTGGCACTGAGTTAATAAGTTAGTCCCAAAAAATATATAAAAGGCATGCAAAACATCCAAAGTTTGACAAAATAATAGCATGAAATCATAAAAAATTATAGATACATTAGAGACGTATCAAGCATTCCCAAGCTTAACTCCTGCTCGTCCTCGAGTAGGGAAGTGATAAAGAATGAATTTTTGATGTGGAATGCTATCTAGCATAGTTGTCCTTTGCAACTTCTTTCACGTGACATGAATGTTCAGATCCGTAAGATTCGAAACAATAGTTTGCTATTGACATGAAAACAATAATACTTCAAGCAAACTAGCAAGGTAATCATGAACTTTCAAAATAACAAGCCAAGGAAAGTTATCCCTACAAAATCATATAGTCTGGCTATGCTCCATCATCCTCACAAACTAATGTAATCATGCACAACCCCGGTATTGGCCAAGTAATTGTTTTTGCACTCCTACTTTGTCAAACTTTTTATAACTATCACACAATACATGAGCGTGAGCCATGGATATAACACTATAAGTGGAATAGAGTGTGGTGGTGGTTGTGAGAAAAAAAGGAGGAGATGGTCACATTGACTCGGCGTATCAAAGGGCTATGGAGATGACCATTAATAGATATCAATGTGAATGAGTAGGGATTGCCATACAAGAGATGCACTAGAGCTATAAGTATGTGAAAGCTCAAAAGGAAAACTAGTGGGTGTGCATCCAACTTGCTTGCTCACGAAGACATAGGGCAATTTTGAGGAAGCCCATCATTGGAATATACAAGCTAAATTATATAATGAAGATTCCCACTAGCATATGCTAGTGAAAAAGCAAGAAGCTCTCAATCATGAAGAACATGGTGCTATTATGAAGCACACGTGTGGAAAAAGATAGTAGTAGTGTCCCTTCTCTCTTTTTCTCTCTTTTCTTTTTTTTCATTTGGGCTCTTAGGCCTCTTTTTTTGGGCTCTTTGGCCTATTTTTTTCCTCACATGGGACAATTCTCTAATAATGATGATCATCACACTTTTATTTACTCACAGCTCAAAATGATGATGACTTTATAGGAAATGCCTCCGGCAGTGTACCGGGATGTGCGACGATCTAGCATGGCGTATGACGTTGAAACATCTCGCTAGCTATCTTACGATCATGCAATGGCAATATGAGAGTGACGACACAAGTCATGAGACAGAACGGTGGGAGTTGCATGGCAATATATCTCGGAATGGCTATGAAAATGCCATAGTAGGTAGGTATGGTGGCTGTTTTGAGGAAGGCATATGGTGGGTTTGTGCACCGGCGAAAATTGCGCGGCACTAAAGAGGCTAGCAAAGGTGGAAGGTGAAAGTGCATCTATACCATTGACTCACATTAATCATGAAGAACTCACATACTTGTTGTGAAACTTTTTATTAGTAATCAAAACAAAGTGCTAAACGCATACTCCTAGGGGAAGGGTTGGTAGGTGTTAACCATCGCGCGATCCCGACCTCAACACAAAGGATGACAATCAATAGATCAATTTTGCGCCGACTTCCTAACATAGCGGTTCACCATACGTGCATGCTACGGGAATCACTAACTTCAACACAAGTATTTCCAGATTCACAACACCCTACTAAAATAGCTCTTAATATTACGAAATCCACGTCTCAAAACTAATTAAGAGGAATCAAAACTTCTCTTTCTACTCAATGCACATGAAGATGGACGTTTTTGCATCCTCTTTGTGTACCTATCACATTTGGGACTACTTTCATAGCATAAGCCAACTACCAAATCACGCACCACCGTGCTCTAAAAGATATAAGTGAAGCACATAGAGCAAAAGTATGTAGCTCAAAAGATATAAGTGAAGCACTATGAGAAAAAGTATCTAGCTCAAAAGATATAAGTGAAGCACTATGAGAATTCTAGCAAAATCATGATGAGTGCATGTATCTATCTCTAAAAAAGGTGTGCAGCAAGGATGATTGTGACACAAAAAGAAAAGACTCCTAAGATACAAGACGCTCCAAGAAAAACACATATCATGTGGTGAATAAAAATATAGCTCCAAGTAATGTTACCGATGGATTGAAGACAAAAGAGGGGATGCCTTCCCGGGGCATCCCTAAGCTTAGGATTTTTGGCGTCCTTGAATTTGTCTTGGGATGCCTTGGGAACCCCCAAGCTTGAGCTCTTTCCACTCCTTATCACTTTGTCTATGAGAACATCACCCAAAACTTGAAAACTTCATAACACAAAACTTAAACAGAAACTCGTGATAACATTAGCACAAGAAAACAAACTACCACTTCTTTTGGTACTATACCAAACTTGAATTCTGTCTATATTGGTGTTGGGCTACTGTATTCTCACTTCTCCATGGTTATTATCCCCCGATACTAACCATAGTTTCATCAAAACAAGCAACCAACTCAACAAAAATAGAATCTGTCAAAAACATACCAGTCTGTAGCAATCTGTATACTTCATATAATTTTGTTACCTCAAAAAATCTGAAAAATTACGACGGCCTGGGAAAAAGGCATATCAAACAGCAGAAAAAAGAATCAATTCAAAATATCTTTCTGAATAAAAATGAAAAATCATCACGTGAGCGAAACGTTTCTGTCTTTTTCCAGCAGGATCAAACAACCATTACCAAGACTAGTCATAAAGGTTTTGCTTGGCTCAAACACAAAAACAAACACAAAAAACACAATCACAACAGAATTGTGATGGTGTGGAAGCAACAAAACAGAGAGAAAAAGATAAATTCATTGGGTTGCCTCCCAACAAGCGCTATTGTTTAATGACCTTAGCTAGGCATAAAAGCAATAGAATCACATATCATCGTCTTTCGTGCGCAAACCATAAGTGGCCCTCATCATGGATTCATAAGGCAATCTTATTTTATTTCTAGGCAAGTGTTCCGTGCCCTTCCTTAAAGAAAATTGAAATCTAATATTCCCTTCCTTCATATCGATGATAGCACCGATAGTCCTTAGGAAAGGTCTACCAAGAATAATAGGGCATGTAGGATTGCAATCAATGTCAAGCACAATGAAATCCACGGGTACATAGTTCCTATTTGCAATAATAAGAACATCATTGATCCTTCCCATGGGTTTCTTGACAATAGAATCAGCAAGATGCAAATTAAGAGAACACTCTTCAATCTCATTAAAATCCAGAACATCACATAAAGACTTTGGAATCGCAGAAACACTAGCACCCAAATCACACAAAGCATTGCACTCATAGTTTTTGATTTTGATTTTGATGGTAGGTTCCCACTCATCATGAAGCTTTCTAGGGATAGAGACTTCTAATTCAAGTTTCTCTTCAAGAGATTTTATCATAGCTTCGACGATATGATCGGTAAAGGCGTTGTTTTGGCTATAAGCATGTGGAGAGTTTAACATGGATTGCATCAAAGAAATGCATTCAATCAAGGAGAAACTATCATAATTGAATTCCTCGAAATCCAAGGTAGTAATTTCATTACTACTCAAAGTTTTAACATCTTCTACTCCACTTTCAATGCTTTTAGCATCAAGATAGATGGAATCTGAATCATTGGGGCACTTTTCAACCAAAGTGGATTCATATCCAGCCCCATAATCATTAGGTTTGACAAAAGAAAACAAATATTCAATGGGAGTCACACCAAGCACTTTAAGATCTTCGTGATTCTCATCATGAGAACACGCCTTTTTAAACCGTTCATGTCTAGCACGAATTTGGGCGGTTCTTTCTTGGCTCTCAATCATGGAAACACGCATAGCTTTCAAATTTCATCCATGTTGATTTTGGAAGGAGCACATCTAACTTTCAAAGCATCAACATCACTAGACATTCTATCAACGCTCTTAGCCAAATCGTCAATTTTGAGTAGCTTTTCCTCTATGGACGCATTGAAAATCTTTTGAGCGTTGATGAACTCTTTGATATTACTCTCTAGATCAGAGGGTAATCTATTGTAATTTCCATGAGTATTGTTGTAGGAGTTGCCAAAATTATTAGAGGAGTTACTAGGAAAAGGCCTAGGAACATAGTTTCCTCTAAAAGCACTGTTGTTGCCAAAGTTATTCCTACCAATAAAATTAACGTCCAAGCTAGCGTTGCTACTGTCAATCAAAGAGACAAGGGCATATCATTAGTATCCAAAGGAGCACTTCTACTAGCAACCAAATTCATTAACTCGTCCATCTTAGCACTCAACGAGTTAATTTCTTCTATAGCGTGTACTTTCTTACTAGTAGGTGACCTTTCAGTGTGCCACTGAGAGTAGTTCGTCATGATGTTTTCTAGGAGCTTTGTGGCTTACCCTAACGTGATTTCCATGAACGTTCCACCTGAGGCGGAGTCCAAGATGTTTCTAGAAGCGAAATTCAAGCCAGGGTAAAAGATTTGAATAATCATCCAAAGACTCAAGCCATGAGGAGGACAATTTCTAATCATTAATTTCATTCTCTCCCAAGATTGTGCAACATGTTCATGATCAAGTTGCTTGAAATTCATGATATCATTATGGAGTGAGATAATCTTAGCCGGTGGAAAATACTTGGATATATAAGCATCTTTGCACTTATCCCAAGAATCGATACTATTTTTGGGCAAAGAAGAAAACCAAGTTTTTGTGCGGTCTCGCAACGAGAAAGGAAAAAGCTTCAATTTAATCTTGTCATTATCCACATCTTTCTTCTTTTGCTATCGCAAAGCTCAATGAAGGTATTGAGATGGGATGCGGCATCTTCACTAGGAAGGCCGGAGAATTGCTCTTTCATAACAAGATTCAGCAAATCGACATTGATTTCATATGACTCCGCACTAGTGGCGGGAGCAATCGTAGTACTAATAAAATCATTATTATTAGTATTCGAGAAGTCACAAATTTTGGTGTTTTCATTCATGGTGACTTCGGCAAACAAGCAAGCACACAAGCGAGCAAAGAGCAAGCGAGAAAAAGGCGAACGAAAAGGCAAACGAAAAAGGCAAATTGGTGAAGTGGGGGAGAGGAAAACGAGAGGCAACTGGCAAACAAAGTAAATGCAAGAGATGAGTTTGCGACACCTACTTGGATGAGTTCTTGACTTGATCTTCCTCCCCGGCAACGGCGCCAGAAATTCTTCTCCTACGACAACAAAAGTCCTTCCCTAGCAACGCCAGGAATTCTTCTTGCTACCTCTCTTATTTTGCGTCAGTTTTTCCCTTGAACTGGAAAGGGTGATGCAGCACAGGAGCAGTAAGTATTTCCCTCAGTTTGAGAACCAAGGTATCGATCCAATAGGAGGGTCTCGTCAAGTGCAGAGTACCTGTGCCAACACAAACAAGCTTGCACCCAACGCTTCAAAGGGGTTGTCAATCCCTTCAAGATTGTTTGCAAAGTGAGATACGAAGTCGGAAAGTGCAACGAAGTAAAAAGTGTAAGGCTGAAAATATGGTGTGGAGTAGACCCAGGGGCCATAGTGTTCACTAGAGGCTTCTCTCAAAATAGCAAATATCACGGTGGGTGAACAAATTACTGTCGAGCAATTGATAGAACTGCGCAAAGTCATGATGATATCTAAGGCAATGATCATACACATAGGCATCACGTCCGAGACAAGTAGACCGATACTTTCTGCATCTACTACTATTACTCCACATATCGACCGCTATCCAACATGCATCTAGTGTATTGATTTCATGACGAACAGAGTAACGTCTTAAGCAAGATGACATGATGTAGAGGGATAATCTCAAACCAATGATGAAAACCCCATCTTTTTACCCTTGATGGCAACAACATGATGCGTGCCTCGCTACCCCTTCTCTCACTGGGTGAGGTCATCGCACGGTATGAACCCAAAACCAAGCACTTCTCCCGTTGCAAGAATCATAGAACTAGTTGGCCAAATAAAACCCACAACTTGAAGAGAATTACAAGGATATGAAATCATGCATAAGAGAGATGAGATGAAACTCAACTAAGATTCATAGATAATCCGATCATAAATCCACAATTCATCGGATCTCGACAAACACACCGCAAAAGAAGATTACACCAGATAGATATCCATGAAGATCATGGCGAACTTTGTATTGAAGATCCAAGAGAGAGAAGAAGCCATCTAGTTACTAGCTATGGACCCGTAGGTCTATGTTGAACTACTCACGCATCATCGGAGAGGTCATGGTGTTGATCAAGAAGCTCTCCGTATCCGAATCCCCCCTTCGGCAGGGCACCAAAACGTGCCCCAGATGGGATCTTGCCGAGTCAGAAGCTTGCGGCGGCGGAAAAGTGCTTTCAATGATCTCCTGGTTTTTTTGGGATTTTTAGGGACTATATAGGTGCAACCCCTAGGGCAAAGGGTGTCCAGGGGGCCCACAAGCCTGAGGACCGCGACCTACCCCCTGGCCGTGGGGTGGAGGCTTGTGGGGCCCGTGGGGCCCCCTGCCTTGGCTCTCAAGTCTCCTGATCTTCTTCCATTACGGAAAAATCTTTTTGGGGATTTTATTCCGTTTGGACTGTGTTTCAAAATCTCCTCTCAAAGGGGTCAAAAACATGGAAAAAACAGGAACTGGCACTTGGCCCTGAGTTAATAAGTTAGTCCCAAAAAAATATATAATAGGCATGCAAAACAACCAAAGTTTGACAAGATAATAGCATGAAACCATCAAAAATTATAGATACGTTGGAGACGTATCAGCCCTCTCAACCAATTCCTAAAAAATTAACAAGTTTGATTGGCTAGGGAGAGAGATCGGGCACATATAAGCTTAGGGCGCCACAATCGAGTGTTGGAGGGTCAAAGGTAGGGTTCTTGAAGTGGAAGAACCCTTTATATAGTGAGGGAACAAACCCAACCATTATCCTCACTCTCAGCACGAGCAGGGCGGTACTACCGCTGCCCCACTAGCGGTACTACCGCCAGCTCCAGCGATACTACCGCTAGGACAGAGCGGTACTACCGCTGAGCCCATGGTAGCGCAAGGACCACTACCGGGCCTACCATCCCCAAGAAAGTCTTCTCAAAAAGTCCGACGCACTACAGCCGCAAGGAAGGCGGTACTACAGTCTTTGAGCGGTACTACCACTGGTCAGGGGCGGTACTACCGCCAACCCCAGCAGTATTACCTCCAGAGGCCTTTTTGCAAGATAGAGAGAAAGAACAGAGGGGAACAAGCTCCATAGCTGCAAGGGAAAAGATATGGAGATAAAATGTGTGCGTGCGAGATTGATTCCATCCAAACCTTTTCGACACGGATCCCCCCTTAATAGTACGACGTTCCTACGACTCAAAACCACCAAAGAAAATCATAGAAGGCACCGTGCTTCTATTCCCGAGAGGGGTGCCGAATTGTCTTGTGCCTTTGTCATGTATTATCTGAAATGCTCAATGCCCACGATTAGTCCACTGAGGTACTATCATCAATCACCAAAATCACTTAGGCATAAATATTCCCTAACAATCTCCCCCTTTTTGGTGAATTGATGAGAATACCGGATTTGCACAAAAGAAAGTATACTCAATATAACTGCAAACCCAAAGTCTATGGTCTAGGTATTGGCTCCCACTGGATGAGCATATGATTTTAAGATAGTGCTATGAATGGTAGTGCACTTAGTCCAAGGAGAGAACACCCCCTAGAAAACATAAGCTGGTTCTCCTTGCAACGACCTGATACAACATTTGAGAGAGGAAGCAAGGTAAAGCATGTGAGCATGAAGATAATTTAATAGAGATAATGTAGGGCATATGACTCACACCATATGACTAAAGAAAAGTCTCACAATTAAAACAAAGTCTCACATCACACCCATGAAAGGTAGCAAACATGATAAGACCAGCCAAATTCAAAGCATAGAAAGACTCAGAAAAAGATAAAGCAAGCAAATCCAAATTCCTACACTCTCTCACCGTTTGGCATCAAGACACCAAAAAGGGGTAGAGAGGACACCTAGGACATAGGTAGTCACTCAAGCAGCCGCATCAGACTCGTCCGTAGCATCTACATCCTCCTCCTCCTCAGGGTCCTCGTCAGAAACCTCCTCCTCAATATCGGACCCATCCCACTGGTAGCCTTGAGCCTTCATCCAGTGAGTATCCGGGGTGATCATGTCCTCAGAGCCGCTCGAGATCTCCACATCAAGTGCCCTCAAGACACGCTTGTGCCTCTCACGGTTCTCCTTCTAGACACATGAGAGTGATACTATACCTTGGCCTGCATGCAGAAGAGGGTCTTCGTATGATCTTTTAGCTTCACAACCCAAGATGGCATAGCACAGGAGCGGGTATGCGAAGCAGGGCCTTCTGACGCAGCTTGATAGGATCATGGGTGATATAGTCAGCTTCAATAGGGAGAGGCACTCCTGGAAAGGATTCTGCCCACTTCTTCTGGATAAAAGAGAATAGGTAAGGCCCATAGATGGGAACCCTATAGAACATGATGCAATTCTTGAGCTCATTGAACATCACATCAGATATGTCGAGATGTCCGATGTCCTTCGTCCTTGCCTCCTCACACATTAGAAGAAAATCCACCATATAGGATAGAACCTCGTCTAGGTTGCCAATACAAGGAAACGACATGTTGTGGAAGATCCGGTGCATAATATCCAAGTGTGGGGGAAGCACATTCTTCTTCACATAGAGATGTTGCAGCCTATTCTTGGGGGTGGGCCAGGTTGGTTATGAGGACGCAATCCAACAACAGTTTGAGGCCCCTTGTCTTCTACTTTCAGGAGCTGCATGAATTCAACCCATGTTACAGTCAATTTCTGACCACACGTCATCAAAGTCATAGTGCGATCTTCATCAGAGTGAAAGTGAACAGTAACATAGAACCGGGCCACAAGCTCTGGATCAAAGTCATTATGGAAGGTGATGATGTCCTCAACGCCAAGTTGTTGAATCAAGGTGAGGGCCTCACCAAAGTACTCCGGATTGTGCTGAAGGTGAGGCAGGTCAATCCACTGCACTGGGACATAAGCCTTCTTGAAGTCCAGAATCACGTCATGATAAATCATTGCTTGTTGCCCTGACCAAAACAGATCACAGTTTTTGAGGTGAGCTCTTTCATGGACATAAGGGTCGCGGCCGCGAAGTGCCTGAAACTCTTTAGGAGGCATAGTGCGGAGGTTGAGGTTGGCCTCCTTGGACTTTGTGACAATCTTCTTGAATGGGCGCTTTGGAGGGCTAAGATTGGAAGTTGCGGAACCTTCTGGAGCGTCGGGATTGTGGTACCGCTTTGACTGGGTGTCACACACTGGGTTCGAGTGCAGAGAACCATCACCTGTGACACACAAGACACACACACAGAAAGAGCGAGAAAAGGAGTCATGGCAACGTTCAAAACTCATAAAAAGAAACACAAGTTGCCAAAGGAGATCAAAACAAAGTGCCGAGGGGCGGTAGTACCGCTCGCCCTGGCGGTAGTACCTCTGGGGTGATAGCAGTAGTACCACCAAGCCAGTAGTAGTACCGCCCGGATGGCGGTAGTACCGCTGCCCCCTCAGCAGTAGTACCACCCGAGCGGAGTGGTAGTACCGCTCGCGGGTGAACTTGCAGATCGAGATAGAGTTAAAGGAGGTAAAATAACTAGATTTATTCAGAGATCCATATCTAGCATATAAACTTTTGACAAGAATCACATGATCTTTAAAACATGTGGAACTCTAGGTTACTTAGATGGAGACAAATCTAGTCAATGGGATCCACATATAAACCAAGTCCAAAAGGCTTGTGACAAGAACTATCATATTCAAAACATGGAGAATACTAGGGCATGTCAGATGAATGCAAGGAAGAACATTAGACCTAAAATCTCCTAAGATTTTTCCTCCGTTCCATCCAAAAACTAAGCATATAGCATATCCATTGATCTAGTACATCAAGCTCGTAACCCTAGAAGCAAAAACACCCACCAAGAGAGGAAGGAGTGGAGCTGTACCGGACTCCATTGCACTTGACGGAGGAAGGAGGAGGGGAGAAAACCCACCAACTGGAAAGAGAGGGGAGGCTTCATGGAGGGAGATCAGAGTGGGGAGATTTCAGTGTAGAGGGAGAGAGCACCACGAAGAAGAAGAAACAGAGGCAAGCGGCCCCCTCCCTTTATATAGCCCTTAGAGCACGGGCGGGGCGGTAGTACCGCTACCCTGGCGGTAGTACCTCCCCCCTGACGGTAGTACCGCTGGGGTCATAGCGGTAGTACCGCTCCCCATTGAGACAACCCTAAAAGAGATTGAGCATAGCCCTAGGATCGGTTGGTCATTGCGGTAGTACCGCTCCCACAACGGTAGTACCGCTCGGATCCTGGCGGTAGTACCGCTCCCCCAGGCGGTAGTACCGCTGTGGTCCTGGTGGTAGTACCGCTACCCGGGCGGTAGTACCGCTCCAGAAAAACACATAGAGGCTTAGAACGATGTGAAATGTTGCAGGCAATGAGTAGTCACTGTAGAGGAACGGAAAACACATGCAAAATATACTGACTAGTCATTTTGTAACCTTTCGTCAACGAGAGAGAAAGATGGGCGGTGGCCGGAGCCACCTATGTTTGAGACAAAGGTATGACACCGTGAAGATTATCCTTGGGTTCATATAACCACTCGTCTTTGAAGCAAAAGTATCATTTAATAATGGTCAACGTGAAGGACTTGATCAATTTATGCATAATGGGGGGAGGGAAAGTTCATTGAGATAACAACACTCCCCCTATGTCCATGCCTACACCTAGAGCAAGATATAATGCAGCGTGAGGTGCAGAGCGCCTAATTTCAATCCACATTACTTGAATCAATGATATTTAGCTCATGCCTTAACTCCCGGAACCTTGCTTCAACTAGGTGCTTAGTGAAAATATCTGCAAGTTGCTCTTCAGTGTTGATGAAGTGAACCTCAATGTCACCATGCTTGATATGCTCATGAATGAAGTGATGGCGAATATCAATGTGCTTGGTCTTGCTATGTTGAACCGGATTGAGGGAAATCTCGATAGCACTTTGATTATCACATAGAAGAGGCACTTTGTCACAAGTGTCACCGTAATGCTTTGAAGTTTGCCTCATCCATAGCAACTGTGCACAACAACTCGCAGCTGCAACATACTCAGCTTCGGTGGAAGACAATGAGACACAGTTCTGCTTCTTTGAAGACCAACTTACCAGTGAACGACCAAGAAATTGACATCCTCCAGAAGTTGACTTCCTCTCCACACAGTCTCCCGCCGAATCTGAGTTAGAGTAGCTCACTAGGTTGAAGTTTTCTCCTTTGGTATACCATAGGCCAAAGTTTGGGGTATGAGACAAATACTGAAAGATTCGTTTGACAGACATATAATGGATTTCCTTTGGTGCAGATTGAAACCGTGCACAAATCCCTACACTCAACATGATATCCGGGCTAGATGCACAAAGGTAGAGAAGGGATCCAATCATGGAACCATATACCTTTTGATCCACAGCTTTACCATTGTGATCACTTTCAAGCTTGCATCTGGTTGGCATGGGAAACTTGACCGGCTTGACATCCTCTAGCTTGAACCTCTTGAGCATGTCTTGGGTGTACTTGGCTTGTTTGATGAAGGTCCCTTCTAAACCTTGTTTAATCTCGAACCCAAGGAAGAACTTCAACTCACCCATCATTGACATCTCAAATTTCTCGGTCATTAGTGCAGCAAATTCTTCATTGAAAGATTCGTTAGGGGAACCAAAAATGATATCATGAACATGTAGTTGGCATATGAACAAATCCCCTTTGAGCTTCTTGGTAAAAAAAGTGGGATCTATCTTCCCAATTTCAGACCCACGATCTTGTAACAACTCAGTAAGGTACTCATACCACGCACGTGGGGCTTGTTTAAGGCCATAGAGTGCCTTATTAAGTTTGTATACATGATTGGGGAGCTTGGGATGTTCGAATCCCGGGGGTTGTTTGACATAAACCAACTCATTGAAAGGACCATTAAGAAAAGCACTTTTCTCATCCATTTGTTGTAACTTGAAATTATGATGAGAAGCAAATGCAAGCAGGATGCGAATAGATTCTAGACGAGCAACGGGGGCAAAGGTTTCACTATAGTCGATACCCTCAACTTGGGAGTAGCCTTGAGCCACTAATCTTGCCTTGTTTCGAACCGAAATCCCACTGGCATCTTGCTTGTTTTTGAAGATCCATTTGGTCCCGATGACATTATGTTCCTCCTTTAGTCTTGGCACTAATTTCCAGACTTGATTACGCTCGAAGTTGTTGAGTTCTTCATGCATGGCCATAAGCCAATCCTAATCATCGAGTGCTTCCTGTACCTGTTGAGTTTCAGAATACGAAACAAAAGTGTCATGCTCACAATAATTTGAAATTTGTTAACGAGTGTATACTCCCCTTTTTAAACTACCTAGAACGTTCTTCATAAGATATGACTTGACTCTCAGCTTGTTTGCAATCTTGGCTGCGCGACACTCCAAGAGTTCTGCACTTGATAACTGGGGAGCATCAACTTGATTACTTTGCTTGGCCTTGCGTTTTGATCCTCCCTTGGCACCGATACCCCTCTTAGGTGCTGCAGGAGGAAATTGAGAAACAACATCCTAATCAACTTGATTTTCGACTTGAGCACGCTCACTGGTTTGTTCTTGATCTTGTGGCTGCTCTTGATCTTGATCTTGTGCCTGCATTTGATCTGGATCTTGTAGCTGCACTTGATCTTGATCTTGCACAGATTCGGAACCTTGTGTAAGCACTTGGACATCATGTGGTACATCACCATCTTTGAGCGATTGATCTTGTCCTTGAACATGTTCAACTCGTTGATGGTTTTCCCTTTGTTCATCGGAAGCGTGTGGGGCTTGCGAGGGTGATGGCTCTACTTGAGTAGAGCATTGTCCTTGTCCTTCGGCCACAAAGGGTTCCCTAATGGGGAGTATTTGACCAATCCTCATTCTTCTTATGCCTTGCAGAGGAATTTCATCACCTACATCACAGAGACCACTTTGCTCTACTTGGGAGCCATTATTTTCATCAAACTCCACGTTACACGTTTCCTCAATGAGCCCGGTGGACTTGTTGAGGACACGGTAAGCATGAGAGTTTGTAGCATAACCAACAAAGATGCCCTCTTGAGCTCTAGAATCAAATTTAGCTAAACGTGCACCTTTCTTGAGAATGAAACACTTACACCCAAATACCCGGAAGTACTTGAGATTGGGTTTGTTTCATGTGAAAATCTCATATGGGGTCTTGTTCAAGCCTTTGTGGATATAGAGTCGATTGGATGCATGACATGCTATGTAGATGGCTTCGTCCCAAAACTTATACGGAGATTTGAATTCCGCCATCATTGTTCTTTTCACGTCCATCAATGTCTCGTTCTTCCTTTCCGCCACACCATTTTGTTGAGGGGTGTATGGTGCTGAACGTTGATGTTTGATTCCCTCATCACTAAGAAACTCATCCAAGGTGTCGTTCTTGAACTCGGTGCCGTTGTCACTTCTAATCATCAAAATCTGTGCTTCATGTTGACGTCGAGCTTCATCAGCAACGTTGATGACGGTTTGTTGAGTCTCACTCTTCCTCTTGAAGAAATATACCCAGGTGTATCTTGAGTAATCATCAACAATCACCAAGCAGTACTTTCTGCCACCAAGACTATCAAACGATGGAGGACCGAAGAGATCCATATGAAGGAGCTCCAACGGCCTCTTAGTTTGTGTTTGGTTGCTGTCATCGGCTGGAATGTCACGGGTCGGACCCGTTCCTAGTCCTCGTTCCTGCGTTTGGTTTACCAACTGGAACAGAACCCACTCATTCCACTTTAGGGAATATTCCACTCAGATCCGGAACGTGCTAGTACCACGAAATTGATGGAATCACACGGAACGGCTCGTCTGCTCGCGCTGCTCGTCGCCGCTTGTCGCCTGCTCGCGCTGCTCTTCGCCGCCCACCCGTGCTGCTCGTCGCCGCCCACCCGCGCAAAACCGTGGCGCCGCTCATGCCCAGGCTCTTCGCCGTCGCGTTGCGCCGGGTGTGCGACCCGGACTCGCCGCCGCGCGCGCCATCGCAGGAGCCGCCGCGCCCTCGTCGCCGCCGCGCTGCGCCAGGTGCGCGACCCGGACTCGCCGCCGTGCGCGCCATCGCGAGGGCCGCCGCGCCCTCGGCCCCCGCGGCGCTCGGCCCCCTCCCTCTCTGCTGCCGCGCTGCGCCGCCGGCCCTCTCCCTCCCTCTCTGCAGACGCGCCACTCCGCCGGCCCCCTCCCTCTCTGCTGTCGTGCCTCGCCACCGGCACTCTCCCTTCCTCTCTGTTGCGTCGCCGCCGGCCCTCTCCCTTCCATTTTTCATTCCATGCCTCCCAACCAAACACTCGAACGGAACCATCCTGTTCGACTTTTTTGCTCGTACCAAACACAGGAACGGAACCGACCCGTTCCTCTGGCATGGAACCATTCCATTCCATGACAGTTGGTTCTCCAACCAAACACACCCTTAGTGTAAATGAAAGTCATTGGACGATGAGCAGTTTCGTGAATCTTCCCTTCAATACAGGCACTGCAAGCACGATCTCTGGCAAAACTCACATTTGCTAGTCCACGAACATGGTCCCCTTTGAGGAGACTTTGCAAAGATCTCATATTGACATGAGCTAGTCGGCGATGCGAAAGCCAGCCCACATAAACTTTAGCCATTAGACAAGTCGCAGTCTTAGTGGGTCGTTGTGTAAAGTTCACCACATAGAGACCATTTTCGACATATCCAACATAGGCTACTTTAAGAGTCTTGCTCCACAAAAGGACCACGGTATCAAGATTAAAGAATGTGGCAAAGCCCATAATTGCAAGTTGACGAACCGAAAGTAAATTGTAAGCAAGGGACTCAACAAGCATGACCTTCTCAATAGATAACTCTTGATTGATGACCACCTTACCAAATCCCAATACCTTAGCCGTTGATGCATTAGCGAATTGGACATGGGCGGGCATAGATGGGGAAGGATGCACATCCACCACTAAGTCCTAGCTTCCGGTCATATGATTTGTTGCTCCACTATCGAGCAACCATGACAACCCCCGGAAGCAAACTCCTGCAAAAGATCAAGGCTTGGTTTTAGGTACCCATTTTTGAATGGGTCCTTTAATGTTAGAAACAAGGGTCTTAGGAACCTAAATAGCCCATTCAATGGACTCATAGTAAGAACCAACAAATTTGGCATAAAAATTCCCATCACCTGCACGACATAAAACGTAAGATGGATTAAGTCTGCCGGCTGTGTTGGTAGGAATGGTTTTTCCCTTCTTGACACTACCATCCACCACCTTGGCCCTATTCTCCTTGTGAGTCGCTTCGCCCTCCTTGACAAATATGTCAATGAGGGTAGAGGATCGCTTGTTCTTGTTCTTCCTTTTCCTTTTCGACTTGGATGTAAGTCCAAGTTCCTCTGTTCCTACAACTCCCTTTTGATTATTCAAAAGGTCATTTAGGTTCTTCTCGCCTTGGATGCATGACACAAGTCCCTTCTCAAGTTGATCCTTCAACTTAGCATTTTCCTCCACAAGATGTACATGCTCACAACAAGGGTTAGTTGTACAAGCATTATCAATTATAACAAAAGGAGGACAAGTAGAGATCTCCTTGGTAAGCTTTTCTTGGAGTTGATCATGAGACTCTTTTAGGGAGAAATGAGCACCTTTCAAGACCTTGTGAACCTTGTTAAGTGTATCAAACTCCTCCTTGAGTCTGTCATGGCCAACCCCAAGTGCAGCCTTTTCAGACTTAATCATACGAGTGAGGACAATAGCATGATCTAGCTCCTTTTGTAATTTAGCACAATCCTTGTTGTGTGACTCCTTAAGAGCCAAACAAAAACTGCACTCTTTTTCTAGAGCAATAGATAATTAGCAATCTCATCGGCATAGTCACGACTATGTCCTTGCAGCTCGAAGATAGTCTCCTCATGAGTCTCGATGAGGTCATTAGCCTCACCCAGTTGTTCCAAGAGAGAAACAAAGTGCTTCTTGGATTCTCCTTTGACTTTACACAGAAATTTGTCAAAATCATTGAGTTCCACAGCATCACTATTATCAACACAGTTTAACAATGAAGGAGCAGTAGTGATGGAGGTCTTAATGCTGGGTGTTACTTGATCGATACCTTTCGCCATAAGGCACTTGGCGATGCGGTTATCATTGGGGGCGTTGAAGAGAGACATCTTGGGGAGAGGGGGTGGCAATGGCTACAGTCGCCGTTGCCACCATGTCATCATCGTCATCATCATCGGATGGGTACTCTTCAAGTGCCACCATACCCTTTGGATGGGGTTTCTTGACAAAGTTGTTCTTGTTTGGGAAAGACTTGGCTTTGTCTTTGCGAATGAGCTTTCCCCATTATCTTCCCTCTTCTCATATGGACACTCTTCCACAAAGTGACTCACATTGCCGCAGTTATAGCATGTTCTCACACGTTGCTTGGTCTTGAACCCACTTGAATTGTTCTTAGAGAAATTGGGCCTTGAGTTTCTCTTGTTGCCCCAGAATTGCCTCGACGCAAGAGCCATGTGCTCGTGATAAGCATACTTTGTGTCTTCAGGGCAGCCTTCCTCTTCCTCCTCCTCTTCTTCTTCTTCAGAAGTAGTCTTTTATTTTAAAGCAAGGTTGGCTCAAGCTGTCTTTGACCGAACGCAAGCAAGAGCATTATCAGCGGTCTTGTTCATGATTGACATAGCAATGAATTCATCCAAGACCTCACTAGAGGACAAGGAGTGGAAATCTGGCCATTGGCGAATGACGGATGACATGGCTTTGTTGAATGGCATGATGGCCTTGAGAAACTTGCGCTTGATCCATGTGTCATCCACATCCTTGCTCCCATGATCCTTGAGGGCAACATCAATAGCAGTCACCCTTCGATAGAGATCATGAGGATCCTCATCTTCGTTCATCACAAACTCATCGGCCTCATCAAGAACCACTTCATAGTTGGACCATTGAATTCTTGACCTTCCCTTGTACAGCACCATAATGTTCTCCCAACAATCCTTGGCCAGAGGAAGGGGCGCAAGTGAGGAAGATCTTCAGAAGGAACTGTGGACTGGAGAATAAATAATGCACAGTGATTATATTGATTGTCCGCTTCTTCTCTTGGAGTGAGGTTGCTTGGGTCATGATGATAGTAGCCTTGCTCGATGATTCTCCATAAGTTTTTTGAGCTGTGATTCAAATGAGACTTAATAGAAAACACCCAGTTAGCAAAATCACCCTTAACAAGCTTAGGAGGAGGACCAATAGGATTAATGCGCGGTGTAGGAACCGGTCCTCCATAGACCATGGGAGGTGGAACTGAGGCATAGGTTCCAGTCCCATTATTTTCGAGAGGGGAAGAAGGTCGCATACCTTTAGCCATTTCCTTAGAGGAATTGGCCTCCGAATCCGTGTTGCTGGGTTTAACCACCAATTCCGGTTCGCGAGAACTTTTAATTCCCTCAATTAACTCTTTAAGCATGGTCTTGACTTTGTTCGTCAAGGACGTCCTGAGGTTGGCCATAGCCGCATTCAAGTCGTCCCTTGTGACCGAAGTCAAAGCCATGACCTAGGGTTGCCCATGGGCTCCTCCCTCATCATCATCCATACTCTTCGGGTGATGAAACCCTTAATAAAGAGACGTGGCTCTGATACCAATTGAAAGGATCGATATGGTTGACTAGAGGGGGGGTGAATAGGCAACAACCAATTTTTAGCTGATCTTAACAAGTTAGGGCTATCAACATATAGGTTCTCTAAAATGACAACTAGGTGAGCAACCTATATGATGCTACCAACTATAATCGCTAAGGCAAGTAAGAAATACTCTACAACAATAACATACACAATGTAAAGGTTAGACATAACCACAAGTGGAACCGATGAAGACGAGGATGTGTTACCGAAGTTCCTTCCCTTTAACAGGAAGTACGTCTCCGTTGGAGCGGTGTGGAGGCACAATGGTCCCCAATTAGCCCCTAGGCCATCGTATTCTCCTCACGCCCTCACACAATGCAAGGTGTCGTGATTCCACTATAGGTGCCATTGAAGGCGGCGACCGAACCTTTACAAGCAAGGTTGGGGCAATCTCCACACAAAGCTTGGAGGCTCCCAACAAGAACACGAACCTTCACCACAATGGAATGTGGCTCCGAGGTGACCTCAACCGTCTAGAGTGCTCAAACACCTAAGAGTAAAAAGATCCGCAAGGGATTAGTGGCGGGAATCAAATTTCTCTTGGTGGAAGTGTAGATCTAGGCCCTCTCAACCAATCCCTAGAAAATCAACAAGTTTGATTGGCTAGGGAGAGAGATCAGGAACATATGAGCTTAAGGAGAAACCATGGAGTCTTGGAGGGTCAAAGGTAGGGTTCTTGAAGTGGAAGAACCCTTTATATAGTGAGGGAACAAATCCAACCGTTACCCTCACTCTCAGCAAGAGAAGGGCGGTACTACCGCTGGCAGCAGCGGTACTACCGCTGCCCTCCAGCGGTAATACCGCCAGCTCTAGCGGTACTACTGCTAGGATAGAGCGGTACTACTGCTAGGATAGAGCGGTACTACCGCTGAGCCCATGATAGAGCAAGGACTACTACCGGGCTTACCACCGCCAAGAAAGTCTTCGAAAAAGTCTGACGCAGTACAGCCGCAAGGAATACGATACTACAGTCTTCGAGCGGTACTACCGCTGGCCAGGGGCGGTACTACTGCCAGCTAGCGGTACTACCGCCAGGCTGGGGTGGTACTACCGCCAGCCCCAGCGGTACTACCGCCAACTCCAACGGTACTACCGCTTGGAATAAAGTTGTAATACCGCTCACCTCCAGCGGTACTACCGCCAGAGGCCTTTTTGCAAGATAGAGAGAAAGAATAGAGGGGAACAAGATCCATATAGCTGCAAGGGAAAAGAGATGGAGATAAAATGTGTGCGTGCGAGATTTCTGACATGGATCCCCTCTTAATAGTATGGCGTTCCTACGACTCAAAACCACCAAAGAAAATCGTAGAAGGCACCGTGCTTCTATTCCACAGAAGGGTGCCGAATTGTCTTGTGCCTTTGTCATGTATTACCTAAAATACTCAATGCACACGATTAGTCCACTGAGGTACTGTCATCAATCACCAAAATCACTTAGGCATAAATATGCCATAACACCAGTGTCAGTTGTTGTTTTCTGGGTGTTTAGTACGAAACGAAGTCCAATTACCAAGAATTTTTTTGATGATTTTTTCTGGACCAAAAGAAGACCTGGAAGCTTAGGGAGCTGACCCGAAGCCACACGGGCAGCCCAGAACGAAATATGGGGCGGCCAGGGGGTGGCCGCGCCCTGATGCCTTGTCGCCTTCCTTTGGCCCCTCTTGCCTCATTCCCTGGCCTATAAATTCCCCAGTATTCCAGAAACCCTAAATATATCGACAAAACACTTTTTACGCCACCATAAGTCTCTGTTCCACGGCGACCGCATCTGAAGCTCCATTTCGACACTCTATCAAAGGGGGATCGATCACAGATGGCCTCTTCATCAACCTTGGTGCCCTCGTGATGATGTGTGAGTAGTTCACCATCGACCTATGGATCCGTAGTTAGTATCTTGATGGTTATCTCTCTCTTTCTTGATCTTCAATATAATGATCATCACATCTTTGCTTTGATCTATCCGATGTAATTCTTTTGTGTGGTGTGTTTGTTGGGATCTGATGAATTGTGGGTTTATGTTCAGATTATTCATAAAAAATATTTGAATCTTCTATGAGTTTTATGATTCTTATTTGCATGATCATCTTAGCTTCATAAATCTATACGATCTATTGAATTGCTTTGGCCAAGTAGTTTGATCTTTTGTGGGGACCCCAACTTATGAGTCGAGATCGCGAATGAACATGCTCAGTGATCCCACAGATCGATGCTCACCGAACAGACATATACTGAATATTAAGAGCCTTACACCCAAGTACCGAATTATTACATCGCATGACCGAACGGTCAAGTTCACAAGGTAGGGCCTATAAAGCCAAATCACACTGATACAACTTAGGGCTAAGCGGGTGCCCATGCCATCAACCTAGTCCAACAAGCATTCTGATTGGGAAGCATCCTAGTTCGTAGGGCCGTCTCCGAAGACGTACTCTTCTCCAAACTCTGGTCCATCCATGTCTGGTCAATAATATAACCAGTGGCAAGCCAATGAGTACTTTTGAATGTACTCGTAAATAGCCCATGATATGAACAATTCAATTGGTAGTATAACAAGTAATATGCAACTTTGGTGGATAGCATCTTAACTACAAATGAACTTGTTCATGGATATGCAACATAAGCTAGATGTTGTTTAGAAGAAAAGGTTACATGTATCAATATATCTGTCATCGATTGAACACTCCGGGTTCACCCTATATGCCAAGTCACCAAACTTGGTCATATCAACTCTTTCATATTAACACCATTAAACACACACACTCATACTTGGTTTATGCGGAAACGATTGGACGTAGTTTAAGCAACACCACCTAACTGTCCTTGACCGTCGACACGGCTATTCGAATAGTTTTACACTCTGCAGAGGTAGTACGCTGGACCCATGAGATCCGGGAAACTTCCATGCCATCCACGATTTGCGGTATATAATATACCCAAGGTAAGTACCCGATCAATGCCTTTCCCCTGATGATACTAGACAAAGAGGTCCACTCGATTGGTACCCATCCCACATGATGTACGTCTTAAAAGCACCGATTCTGGACAGTATCATCCATGCGGGGATCAACCGTGTGCCTGGAACACGTAAAAACGGCATAGTCGCCCTACCGGGCACGACCCCATCACGAGAGTGACCACACATCACTCCTACCACTAGTAATGTGGCTCTTTGCTAGCACCGACCAGAGTAATCAACAAAGCCCCGTCCCATAAAGGGGTAACCTAGTCGTACATGTAAGGTTGGGACGGTCGACACATGATAAATCTAATCCCATTTCCGAAACCATACACACAAAAAATACCCGGTGCACCACTTCTCCAAAAGTGGCCACCTAACTCATCATCACCCTCGGGCATTAGTGGCACCCGATGGGGTATTCATAAAACTTTGATTTTATACCATCATCATGCTCATGCTACTATGCTTAGCTCTACTTGTCAGCATGATATTAGTGTGACCCTCATAGGTGGTAGGATCATGCTCAAAATGCAAGTGCTCGGGAGGAGCCATCGGTAACATCACTTCAATGGTTTACCGATGCTTATGATCATATGCAACGGAAAAAATTGTTCTACTTAGCATGCAATATAACATATGCTCAAACATGGTCAAAGGGCTGCTTGCCTTGGTCAGCTAAGTATCAGGGGTCTTTGGGGTCTTCAAGTACAACTCCTTCGTCACACGGGTTTTCTATCATCATATTAAATAAAAAGCAATAAGTAGCTCACTCCAAAACAGATCACAAAATCACTTTGAAAATGTTCTTTAATTCTGATAAATCCATATTGTTACTTTAAAAATATTTGTCTCCGGTTTAGATGAAAGATTTATTTTAGAAATCCATTTAACAGAAGCAAAACTATTCCAATTAATCCTTTTTATTATTGTAAAACATAATAGTTGTTACAAAAAATCATCCAAGGGTTCTGTTAAAGACTACATATTTTTAGAAGAATTATGGTGGAAAAATAATAAATTTATACTGGATAAATATTTTTATAAAAATCATTCAAAACCAGGTTTAAAATAACTAGAAAAAGGGCAACAGCTCCGGCCTGGTTTGGCCTAGGACTTGGACGGCCTAGTGGCCCACCTACCAGCCTGCCCACGCGCGTGCGCCGTCAGGTTTGAACCTGATGCACGGACCCCTACGGTCAGCGGCTGCGGGGAGCGAGGTAGAGAGAGATGGGCCACCGACAGGTGGGGCACACCTGTCGGGGTCGTCGCCTACCTCTGGACAGAGAGGAGGAGGAGCACGCCGGCGTGGCTACCAACGTCGTCAGGCCCTAACAATAGCAGGAATGGGTCTGGCTCATCGTCGCCTACCTACTGGTGGTCGAGTATACGACGGGGGGTTCTGGTTCATCGATGACGAGGTGGCTGCGGCGGAGAGGTTTCGAGTGATGAAGGAGGTGGTGGATACGGGCATGGATTCGCTTGGGTGAGAGAGAGGAAAGTTTCCTGGGGTCTCACGAGTGCGAAGGAGGGAAGAGGGGCTCGAGAACCGCCGTGTAGCCAGAGATCGACTGAAGCTCCAAGGCGGATGGGCCTCGGTCGATCTCGAGTTCCGGGGCTCTTTCTGCTCGAGGGGGTGGCTAGGGAGGCGATTGGGGACTCGGTGAAGTGGAGTCAGGGGTTCTGGAGCAAGGCGAGGGGCTATAAATAGGCCCACGACGGTGAGCCGACTCAGGTGCGCTGGTGATCCCACCGTGGAGTGCATCGGGGTGCAGAGAATGGCTGGGGTCGAAACCACGGTCTCAGGACGTGGGTTTGGACCTCCGAGACTCACTACAAGAGAGGGGAGAGAGGAGTGGCCCGCGGGCACGCATCGCACCGACTCTCAGCGCGGGAAAGGAGGGGCCCTAGGGGCTGCCTGATGCAGAGGGGCTGTCGGGGGAGAGGAGAGACACTGCAAAGAGGCTGGAATTGGCCGTGGGAGGTCGCCCCCACCTCGGTTGCTCTCTGTAGCACACCCACAGCGAAGCTTTCGCATGCCACGGCATGCTGGCGCACTGTGGGGGTGCCTTGGACGCGTCTGGCATGTCCTGAGCCCTTATTGGGAGCTGCCTAGCCATTTGAATCCCGTGGGAGCTTCGGCTAGTCAAAGGAGGGGAAGAAAACAGGTGCTGTCAGCCTTGGGATGAAGCTCAAATTGGAGTTTTTGGATTTGTTACGTTGAACCAGAGAAGGGCCACTTGACTGGGGTTAGGCATTGATGCTAGCCACCTAAGCTAGGAGTTTGAGAGAAAGGGATTGGTTTTAGCTCGGGTTAAAAGGGGTTTTTCCATTTTGTCACAAGGTGCTCGAAAGTGGTTTGGGGTGGTTGCACCCCACCACTGATTATGCAACTTAACAGGACTAGGTTTGGGGCAAAAACATGAGGCTACACCAAGTTTGGGCTCCATTGGACAAGTTTAGCTTTGTAAACTTGAAACCATCCCTAAATGACCAGATCTGTTCCTTCCAAAGGGACTGTGGGCAAATCAAGTCCCACAAATCCCATTTTTGGCATGGAGTCCTCATTTGAGGTATTAGGCCCTCCTGCAAAGTTTCAACTCCATTGGATAAACTTTGTTATGTAGAGTTGCTCTAACTTAATTCTATACAAAAAGGGTTTTGGAATTATTTGGTGACCTTAACCACCTTAGATCAAGGTGAAACTTTATGTGGGCACCAAGTATTTCTTAGGAAGGTCACTAGAATTTTCTAGGAATTTATGCAGAATATTTCCTTTGGAAATATTTCAAAAGGTCAAAACAGACAGAATAGGTTTTACTCAAATATTTCTTATATAAATAGGGGTTGAAAATCTTATGTATGGAAAATATATGTCCTTCTGAGTATCTCCAAATTTTCTCAGATTTTTCTAAGGCGGAAAAGTATTTTTCCATATAGGAATATCATTTCTGGCCTTAGAAATGGACATGCAAATAAAATAGGAAAATGATTTATAAAATAGTTATTTTATGGTTTTGGTGAACTAAAATGGTTTTAGAACCAAATGACCAATTTTGGATAAGAGCACTTCTTGACATCAAAGACTTGTAGTGCAACCCAAAGCAAGGTTTTGAAATGACCAGAATAAGAGAAAAGGGTTTTGAAAATAATTAAGTTCTGAGAAATACGGTTTTTGATATCACATAACCAAGAATACAAGCATACAATGACAAGCATGGAACTCACATCATTGATTTTGGAAAAGTTTTAATAAACTCAATTTTTTGAATTACAGAAAAAGTGCAGTGAAAACAGGGTGTGACATTATTCTTCAGTGATAGATGTGCGTTGTAGTGGGTTCAACCTAGCGAGTTTTTATGTCCGAGTGATAGAAAGGGGACAAGATGCATCTTTGTGTTGCTTCCACTAAGGATAAAACGATGGGGTTTATTCATATTGATTGAGTTTAGTTTGTCCACATCATTTTATCGTTCCCCAACCATTACTCTACTTTACTTAATACTCTAGATGTATGCTAGATAGCGATCGATGGGTGGATTAATAGTAGTAGGTGCAGGAAGGAGTCCGACTATTTTCTGATGTACGTGATGTCGGTATACACATGATCATTGCCTTGAAAATCGCATAACTATCCACTCTTCTATCAATTGCCAACAGTGATTTGTTTACCCATCATATGTTGCTTTCATGAGAGATGCCACTAGAGAACACTATGGTCCCCGGATCTATTCACTTATATATTCAGAAAACTTATAACTTCTTTGTTGTATTTATTTTTATTTTATTTTATTTAGCAAGTCACAACTATCTACAATTACCGACACACCTAATCCGCTTGCAAATAACGAGATCAAGGGGATTAACAACCCTCTAGCCTGCGTTGGGTGCAACTTGTTTGCTCTTTTGTTTGTAGCCGCTAAAGACAGTTGAGGATTGTTATTCCTATTTGTTCGATAAACCTTGGTTTCTTAATTGAGGGAAGTACTCACCCGCATTGTGCTCTGGTAAGAAAACCCAACGCAGATCACAAGCATCACGTAATAAGTACTCCTAGAGTTATTCCTGCACAATAGGTTCATACTTGTTCTAGGTAAAGTAAGCATTAACGTTCATAGAGTTGTATCAGTGGTCGACAGAACATGAGAGAATATTAATTCTATCTTTAGCTGCTCGTTGGGTTCGACACTCTTACTTATCAAAAAGGCTACAAACTATCACCTACACTTGTGGGTTATCATGTCCCTTCACAAACCAAAAAAACCGCACGCGTTCACAATGTGTACACTTACTTGTAGTCGGTGGGAGCATACGCGTGTACACCTCAGCTCAAATTATCGTCAGAAATCTCACCATGATCTACACCGAAACACGTACTAAGATGAATCCACTTTTGATCAAACCCCCCTCACCGCGCCATTGAAAGTGATAGACCGCCCGGGGGCGATGAATGGGTGTGTTGTTGGTAACCCCATGAGGGAATGTACGAGGATCACCACCGCACAAATGTGACACAAACATATGCATGAAAAAGGCCATGAGATGATTTAAATATATACCCAATGCGCAACTTTTAATGTGGCATGTGCATGTCACACCCTATGATTTGCCTCTCCTGAGTATGTTAAGATAGATCAAATATTAGAACCAACAAAAACTTTTTGACTGATTGTGATGCTTGATTAGATTACTATTTGCTTGTTTGCTTGGTTATGCTTTAAATCCCAAAAATCCTCCTACTCTCTTGACCCATCTTCGTGATACAAATCTTTTCTCCATGATCAAACCATGTGTATTGGACATACAACTGTTTTTATAAAATATTATTTCCAGCAAAAAACATTTATTTGATTTAGTTTTCAAACCCCGTGTGAACTGAGGTTTGTACTACAAGCCCTCAAATTAGGGAAAGTATTGTGACTCAAATATTTTATTTGGATCCTATTATATACAAGACATCCGAAAACAACACAAATATTATTTTGTAAGTTGTGTTTGTATTTTAGTTAAATACCTTTTTCGACACCAGAAATTGTCTTTTATAGTGGAAACATCTTTTTATGTTTCAAAAATATTTGAGAAAATTTAGGGAAAACGAGTAGACATATATTGTCCATATATACGAGTTTCAAGACATGGTCATGTTCCGAATAATGGACAAAACCCTCCAAACCCCTTTCTGGATATTTCAAGTAATTGAAAATTTTCTATAGGAAATATTGTCAAATAAATTGAGTAGTATTCCAGCAAGTCACATATGACATATGTGATGATCTGGCCATGTTTCATCTCAATCCCAACAGTTTTGGTCCACAAATATGCCCCAAAATCCTCCCTCTACATATCCAAATTTGAGAAACTTTAAATTGTCAAGTATATATATTTGATGTCAAACTTTGTGGGCGTTCTCTAATATCCTAATGATGCCACCACACGAAGTGGTGTATCAAGGATAATAGTTTAGCTTAGCAAGATCTATGGAATTATATTTCTATTGATTTCTAAGGTTTGCAATAGTAACATCAAGTACTTCCTACAAATGTGCTAGAAACTTGTGAGCAGGACCAATTTTTCTTACCATTTACTCCTAGGAAATCTCAAGGCCATTGGAAACCCCTAGATGCCCCAGGACAGCAACAAACACCTTCTACCATAAACATGTTGGACAAGCAAAGTTGACCCAATAAGATTCCTATTGCATTCAACTTTTTGCCCCAGCATGTTATATCCCTGTTCTACCTCCAGTAACTTTCTCTTGGCCAGGGAATAATAATTGGTGGGTAAAACCCTCTCATTTTGATATTAGGACAACATTGGCAGGCTCCTCTTCCCCCTCTCCTTCCATGATGTACTTGAAATTGCCCACAAATTCTTTCACAACACCTGTGGCATACTATTGCATCTAGCCGCACCCAAATATGGCATTCTCATAAGGAACTAATGGGAAGTCCATCTACACCTAGGTTTTGGCATCAAATGTAGCTTTGAACTACAAGTGCTAGTTCTACTTATCTCCTCGAGCTGAAATTGGGTGGACATGGTCTCCTTTTATAAGCAAAATCTCTAGATAAAGTTATCTCCGAGATGCCCTCGAGTAAAAGCCCCTTAGATGAGCCCCAAGTTTGCTACTGAAAACTTACCCACTGTGAAAACCCCATATCCATAGCTCCTACTCCTTCCAAATTTCACCAGTGCCCTCTAGCATGCATGCCTTGCATGCTAGACATCTTTTGCCAACCAAAAAGATGCTCTGGTCATCATGTTATGGCATGGTGACCACACCATTGACTTGAAGCAATGACAGTCTGTCGTCATGGTTTATCCTGTAGCTCGTGTCCTCCTGCGGCAAGGTGCCCACGCGAGCCACCAAATCACCCTTTGCCTCCCACGCCCCTCCATGATTCTAGGAATTTTGCAACACGGTGCAGGCGCATGCACGCTCCACGCCCAAGTGCAGCCGAGAGGAACCGAGCTCCTCTTCACTGCCCCCTATTTGTATCTCTATCGGAGCTCCCTCTCACGCGCTATGCTAGTCCCCCGAAATGCCATTTGAGCTCTTGAGCTCTTCTCTCCCTCCCACGGTCACCATGGCCGCTCCGACTCCCTCTCAAATTCAAGCAACCTTCGCTTTGTCCTCTCGCACCAACCTCTCCACGAGACGGCTAGGGGCGAGGCAAGGCCTTCCCAGACCCCTTCCTCCTGTTTCTCGTGGCCGGGGGTCTGCAATACAACAATTGATACTAGTCAAGAATAAAAACAAAAATAAGTAATATACTCAAATGTGAAGGAAGCATGGAACTACTAATATGACAACATGGAGAAGGTTCATGAAAATAAGTGATTTTAACAAAAGTTACAGAAAATGAACCAAGCTACTGCAATCAATACTCTATTACTCCAGGAGAACTTGCTTTTCAACAAATTTAGTTCCTACAAATTTGTGCAGAAGTTAAGCTTTAACAAATTTTAAGTGAAAATGAACATGTTTTTGCTTTACTCTACTGCACTTGTAGCTTTAACACAAAATTAAGAAAAATTCATGAACATGTACAGCAGGAGAGAGGAGTAGCTTTCTCTACTGTACTTTTAGCTTTATAGCTTTAACACAAAATTAAGAAAAATTCATGAACATGTACAACAGGAGAGAGGAGTGGCTTTCTCTACTGTACTTTTAGCTTTAACACGTTTACACACAGAGAGGAGATGACCAATTTACAAAATGAGTTTCAAACAATTAACAAGACAAGTTAACTTGTTTGGTCCTTTTCTTCTTTTCAGTGAACAAGACTGGTAGCAGCAACAAGTGAACAAATTTGAATTAACAAGACTGGAGCAGTCCAACTGAGAATGCAGAACAAGACTGGAGCACTAAGGAACTAATCACCTAACTTTGCATGTTCACAACACTTTTCTCTGCATGTTTAGTGTACCCCTACTGAGCATGCAGAACAAAACTGGAGTATATGTAGAGACACAAGTTCTGCCACTGAGCATACAGAATATCTAAACATGTTAGACAAACATCAAACAATTTTTTCATAGATTTACTATCTTGATGCAGGAGCAGCAGACAAATTCAGGTGATTATGTTAAATGTTACAGTTACACTTGGTGCTAAGTAGCTACCGCAGCTCCAAAATGCAAATACTTGGTTGTCATGGTAATAAATAGCTACATTTTGTTTGATATACCCATGTTTTTTCACATGCATGGACTTACTGTTAATCTAGTCAAGGTAATTGTTAATGTAGTCAAGGTAACCAGACTGGCAGTAGGGCAATTCATGGTTTTGGTTCACAGCTCTCCTGCCTCTGTGTGTGTGTACTAGATTAAATTAAATGAGCGCACACATGAACTTTTTATGGCTGGTTGGTGTTTTTACCTTGGTGGAATTGCTGGCGATGTCGACGCCCTCGGCGATGAGGGCGAGGAGGCGCTTGACCGCGTCGACATTGTCTACGTCGACATATTCTATAAAAATATGGTTTTTTATAAGAAAAACATTTTCTTTTTCGAGTGACAAAGATTTTTTTTGTGAAGGGCCTTCTTGACACCTGATATTATGCACAACGGTGCATATTGGAATGACAATCAATGTTGCCTAAGGAAGTTTTCATTTTCTTTGGACGAAAAAATCATTTTCCATTTTTCGAGTGCCCAAAATGAGTTTTTTGTTAAGGACCTACCATAAATTTGTTGCAAAATGAGATCAAATCATTTTTATAGAATATTAGGCCATATTTAATTTATAAATGACCAAATGGTTGTGTGTAAAAAGATTTGAGCCACCTCTCATGAAAAAGACAAATTTTCGTCGAATCACGTGGAAGCGGGTCAAATTTGAACTACAGCTGCCTTATAGTTTGCTCTTTATTTTTCCCAAAAATGATTTTTAGGACATACTAGGACATATTTAATGTACGATTGACCAAATCGTTGGTTGTTAGGAAGTTACGACCTTTCTGATGAAAAAGGTTGTTAGTTTTTGGGGTTGGGACCCCTCCGGACAGCTTACGCCCAATTGGCCTCAAATGGTCGTAGATTTACGACCAATTCTGTGAGTGTCACTAACAGAAGGTTGTTAGTTGACATATTTCTTGTAGTGGTGACATACCCAACGACTAGAGGTCCTTGGTTTTGATCGTGGGCCTAGCAAGGCGGGAACAGTGCTTTTTTTGTTTATCTTGTCCGTAGTCGCGCCCTGCCTTCTGAATGATTTGAATAAATCTTGTGTGGATGTTGTAACACAATTTGTGGCGAGTGTAAGCCAAATCTTATTACTCATCCCTCTTGTTTGTATTGCACTGTTTACCATTCTTACGAAATGTGGAGATGCTCCCCTTTCCCCTTTTTGAAGACTCGCCCCCAACTAAGGAAAGTGTCGTATCTTGCACATTACAGGGTCGAACCTAGGTAAACTCGTCTCCCATTTCTGATTAACCTCTTCGAGTCACCACACAACGATGATGGTCTCACCACTAAGTCCTTTCACGAGGACATCTGTTGTGAAAAAACCACAACATAACCTATTATTGATACCAAGTCCCTAAGTTTAGTCTTAGGAACGGGAGTCAACCCAATACTTTGCCACTATTGGATACGAAGAGACGAGTAAACCATACACTCAAAGACATACTAAAAGAGTGCGTCCATTATTACAAAGACAAACAACCAATAGTCAAGTGAAGTTGACTAGAGAACGTGCCTGGACAACTTACTCAAGCAGAAGATCTCTACGAGAAGACTACACCAACAACACCTCAAACTCCCTTACATTTGAAGACCATGTACAACTAAAGATCATCTGTTCTAGGGAAGCCAACAATTCCATGCCACCAGGAAGATGATCCAGGATAATAACCCTTCTAGTCTAGAATGAGACATCATGATGTCACTAACCAATAGGATAAACCCTAGGACCAGCACACTCGCACACTAATTTTCCACCTATTCTCACTTTGGAAATACAAGGACAAGCTAGACCTTTTGTCCAAACCTCGTTCGACAAGGCCTTGACGTTTAGTCATACCTAGCTTATCACAAGAACCACGTTCACCTCTCAGACAAAACCAAGCGACGCCCTTTTATTGTATTGTCAAACACTCCGAGGTCCAATGGAGCAATCACATCGAAAAAGAAGCAACAAAGGGACAGGAAGACTACCTCAGACCCAAATTTCTGCATCTCTTCAACACCTAGCCTAGGAATCTCGGGGACGAGCTTCTTGTAAGGTGGGTAGGTATGTCACACCGTATGTTTTTCCTCTCCTGACTAAGTTGACACAGCTCAAAAAATAGGACCAACAAAAACTTTTTGAGTGATTGTGATGCTTGACTTGATTACTATTTGCTTGTTTGCTTGGTTGTGCCTTAAATCCCAAAAATATTCATACAATATAAACCCATACTCTTGATCCAAATCTTTGCCCAATAATCACAAAATGTGTATAGGACGTACAACTTTTCTTATAAAATATTATTTTCACCAAAAAGCATTTATCAGATTTAGGTTTTCAAAACCCCACTAAATTGAGGTTTGCACTACAAGTCCTCAAATTAGGGAGGTGTTTTGACTCAAATATATTAATTGGATCCTAATATATATAATACTTTCGAAAACCATAAAAATATTATTTTATAAGTTGTTTTTGTATTTTATTTAAATTCCTTTTTCTGAGACCAGAAATGGTCTTTTATAGGGGAAAATTGTTTTTATGGTTCAAAGTTATTTGAGAAAATTTAGGAAAACTCATTGGACATATGTTATCCATATATATTAGTTTCAACACATGGTCATGTTAAAAATATTGGATAAATCCGTCCAAAACCCTTTGTGGATAATTCTAGTATTTGAAATATTTATATGAGAAATATTTTCAAATAAATCCAGTAAAATTCCAACATCTCCCATATGGCATATGTGAAGATCTTGCAAAGTTACATCTGAGTCTTAATACTTTTGTCCACCAAAATGCCCCCAAACCCTCTCTCTATATATCCTAATTTGAGCCACTTTACATTCTCAAGTATATACATTTGACCTCAAACTTTATGGGCATGCTCTAATAGCCTAATGATGTCACCACACCAAGTAGTGCATCAAGGTGAGTAGTTTAGCTTAGCTATATCTAAGAAAATATGTTTCTGTTCATTACTAGGGTTTGGAAAACTTACATTATGTACTTCCTACAAATGAGATGGAAATTTGGGAGTAGGACCAATTGGTCTTACTATTTACTCCTGGTAAATCTCAAGGCCATTGGATGCCCCTAGAGGCCCTAGGTCAACAACAAACACCTTGTGCCATAAACTTGTGGACAAGCAAAGTTGACCCAAAAAGATTCCCCTTGCCCTCAACTTTTTACCCCAACATTTTATATCCGTCTTCTAAATTGAGTAAGTCTCTCTTGGTCGGGGAACAATAAGTGGTGGGTAAACGCTCCCATTTTTCTATTAGGACAACACTGGCATGCTCCTCTTTCCCATCTCCTTCCATTCTGTACTTGTAATTTCCCCAAATTCTTTCAGAACACCTGTGGCATACTAATGCATCTAACCACACTCAAATATGGTGTGCTCATCAGGAAATAATGAGAATTTCATCTAAACATAAGTTTTGGCATCAAATGTAGATTTGAACTACACGTTCCAATTCTACTTATATCTTCGAGCTAAAATTGGGTGGACATGGTCTCCTTTCATACGCAAGGTCTCTAGACAAAGTTATTTCCCAGATGTACTCTAGTAAAAAACCCTTATGTTGGGGATATTACCTATTGATAACCCGCCCTAGTTGGGCCGGGTCACCAAATCAGGCGATTCATCTAAGCGTGGTTCGGGCCTTGGCCTGGCAAGAGCGAAGGAAGTATGCTGGTTTACAACCTCCGGAAGGTCTCCAAGCTTTGGAAGATGGCGACTTAGAGATCGTAAAAGTCACGGTTTGTAGAAAGGAAAGTACTCTTGTAAACCCTAGGGACTCGACCTGTATATAAAGGCGAGTCCCGGGGAAGAAGAGGGTAGGTTAGAAATCATCGAGTGCTAGGTCCGGCGAGTTACGCCCTCCTTGTAATCGAAACTCCATCAATACAACTCAAAGTAGGACGTAGGTCTTTACCTCCTCACGAGGGGCCGAACCTGGGTAAATCGCCGTCTCTCTCCCGTTCAACCCCTTGGAGTCACCACCAAAGTGCGATGGCTCCAGTACTAAGTCTTTTCACGAGGACATCTGCCGTGACAAAACCACGACAGTTGGCGCCCACCGTGGGGCGTGCGCACGGTGGAGGTGAGTTCTCAAAGGGAGCCCTACCAGGGCTTGCGAGCTACGCGACGGGGCTCATGACCCGGAGCCGCCATGGGAAGTACTACATCGACAACCTGCAATGGGGACACGAGGCGGATTCGATCGAATCTGGTTACAGGGTTCCCTTCGGCAAGATCAACGTCTTCATCGGCATGATCGGATCATTCGTGCCTGAGCCGGACATCTCCACCGACATCGTCGAGCCGTCCAGGTACGTCCGCCCAGTAGTGACGCCAAATCTAACTTGCCCGGTCTTTGTTGGGTTCACGCAGGGATCAGAGGAACCAGAACACTCAGCGTCCCAGGAAACTACACCAGTCAACACTGATGACGAATCATCCATGGGCGATTCAGATTCAATCCGGTCTCTACATGGGGATTGTCCTGGGGGCTTGTCGCTGACCATGGACCCCGAAGTTCTTGACCGAACCCGCCGCCAGATCGCCATTTATATGGCTGGGGTGACTCAACCCACGCAAAACCCGACTGGAGGCGACGGAACTAGCGAGACATCTAGAAGCCCGGTCGTTGTCTTGGTAGATTTAGCATCAGAAATTACAAGGCTTATGGCGACTCCCCTCACACCGGAAAACCAGGAGGCAGTAAACGCGGAACTGGCGAAACTCAGAGAAGCGGTGGCAAACTCTCATCGGGATGCCGAGGTGGAGTCCGCCAGGATTGAGACCCGGCAAGCTCAAATTACCGCCGAAAGAACTCGCTTAAATACTGACAACTCGCGGTTCAAAAGACACCAGCGTGCATCCGATGCTGTCCATCAGCAGAGGCACCAGGGTCGCCTGCCCCCTGATCTCAACCCGACCCGCCTGTTTGATACTCCGCGAACTCCCGGGGCCGGAGCCGCCCCAAGGGGAGGACCGGGCCAGCCAACTAACCCGCCGGCTCAGCCAATTGAGGATCGCATTCCCCAATTCCGGACACCTCAAGGTCACTTTTCCAACCCAGTGGATAACGTCCTTGCTGCAACTCGCCATTTGGAATCTGTTCCGATTCACGGCAATACTCCTGCCGAGATAGAAGCAAGGAACGCCATTGAGATGTTGAAGACGGCGGTGGTTCAAAATGCCCAGTTCTCACATAGCCTAGATAGGCCGCATTCCACTCCCCACACGAGTCACACCAGGAGTCAGCCAGAGGACCAGCCCGCTGTAAATAGCGGACCACGACTCATTCCCCAGGACAACCCGCCTGATCATCAAAACCCGCCGGGCCGGGATCTCCCGAACGTCCAAGTCGCCCCAGCCCTTCTCGCCGCGAGCGGTGGACGGGTGGGGGTGCCATGCTTGGCCCCCGCCCTTTGCAACGAACGAATGCCCAAGGAATTTAAGGGACCAAGAAAGGTGCCTAACTACACTCCGGACCTTGAACCGGCATCATGGGTCGAGAGTTATGAAATCGCCATGGACATGCTGGACGTAAACGAACCGGCATCATGGGTCAGCACGTACTTGGTTAAAAAACTTACCCCCCAACTCCATCCAGACCTGGGCTGAATTGAAGGAGCGCTTCATCAAAAACTTCCGGGGAACCTTCAAACGTCCAATGACGATTGTCGATCTGCAGCACTGCGTCCAGCGTCCTGACGAGTCGGCCCACCATTGGTCACGGCGGGTCGCGGAAATTATCCATTCATCAGACGGCATTACGGTGGCTCAGGCTGTGTTGATCCTCGAGCAAAATTACCATTACGAACCCCTGGTACAGAAGCTGGGGCGACTCAAGCGAAAGGTCCAAGACATGGGGGACCTAATGGATACCCTCACTAGATATGCTGAAGCGGACGACACCAAAGATCCCGGTGAGGACGGTAAAGCTAGTTTGCCAAAGAAGGGCGAGTCATCCAAAAATCATACCCGGTTCCAGGGACGTAACCGCCGCGATCAGGGAGCCAATGGCAAGAGAAGGCAACAAGAAGAATCTTCGGATTTAGTCGCCAATACCAACACCAACAATGGCAACCAACGCCAGAAGAAAAACAGGGGATACAGCGGGAAAAAGCCGCGCAACTATGAAGAGTTGCTTAAGGGCCCTTGCCCGCACCATGCCATGGCAGACGGCCCGGCGACTCACTCCTGGGAGAACTGTTTCGTGATTCGGGAGTTTCGGGCGGAGGCGATCAAGAAAAGCCAAAATGATGACCCGGACCAACGGTAGGAGCAGTTTGCTGCACCCAACCAACGTCAGAACCCCTTTGGCGGTTTTCCGGAACCGGGAGCTCAGGGAGGCCCGCAGCCGAGCAGCGGCCAGTATCCGGTGCATCACCAGCGGCGATATAACCCGCCCGGAGCTTTTCAGCAGCCGCACCCACAGGGGGCTTCGCAGGGTCAGGATGCCAATGGGGGCTTTCGCAACAACCCCAAACAGTTAAGCAATGGGAAGTACCACGTTTTCATCGCCAATGCTTGAAGACGCGATTAGAAGGTGAGTCACCGGGCGTATAGTGTGTCTGAGCCAGCACTTCCGAGGTACCTCCACTGGTCTGAGCAGACCATATCATAGAGTAGGGAGGATCACCCGCCAAGAGTTGACAATCCCGGCGACTTAGCGTTGGTCGTAGCTCCCAAAGTTGGGGGGCACACCCTATCAAATGTGCTAATGGATGGCGGCAGCAGCATTAACATCTTGTACTTCGACACTTTCCAAATGATGAACCTATTGGAAAAGGATTTGATGCCTTCAACCACGGTTTTCCACGGAATCGTCCCGGGTAAGTCGACATACCCCATAGGCCGAGTCAGACTCCCAGTTGCATTTGGAACGGCACATAACTACAGGAGTGAGTCGCTGATGTTTGAGGTGGTCAAATTGAAAAGCCCCTACCATGCGCTATTTGGGCGGCCGGCTTATGCCCGGTTCATGGCTCGCCTGTGCTATGTTTACCTTAAGCTCAAGATGCCTGGCCCTAAGGGACCCATTACGTTTGATGGTGATAGAAGGATTGCAAAGGAATATGAAGATTGGGACGCGGCTTATGCGGAAGTTGCCTGCGCTGCAGAGGAGCTCAAACATCATCAGGCCAATGTTGACCCGGCTGACATGTCACCCTTAAAGAAGCCAACGACAGACGCTGAGTCGCCCCTCAAGTTCAAACCAACTTATGACACCAAGACGGTTGATTTCGTTCTTGGCGATTCATCCAAGCAGTTCACCATTGGGACGGGTCTGCATCCCAAATAGGAAAGCGCGCTCATCGAATTCATCCGTGAGAACCGGGACATCTTCGCATTGAAACCTTCTGACATGCCTGGTGTGCCGAGAGAATTTGCTGAGCACCATCTTAATGTTGACCCAAAGGCAAAACCTATCCAGCAGTATCTTCGCAGGTTTAATGAGGAGCGGCGCAAGGCAATCGGGGAAGAGGTTGCCCGTATCTTAGCCGTCGGATTCGTCGTGGAAGTTTTCCACCCCAAATGGTTGGCTAACCCGGTCCTGGTACTAAAAAAGAATGGTACCTTCCGTATGTGCATTGATTACACGGACCTCAACAAAGCTTGTCCAAAAGACCCTTCCGCTCTTCCCCGCGTCGACGAGATTATTGAATCGGTGGCGAGATGCGAACGTTTGTGCTTTTTGGACGCCTACTCTGGATATCACTAGATCAAAATGGCTGTGGAGGATCAAGAGAAAACAACTTTTATAACCCCCTTTGGGGCCTTTTGCTATGTGTCCATGCCGTTTGGGCTCAAGAGTGCAGGGGCGACTTATCAGCGCTGCATCCAGAATTGCCTCCGCAGCCAAATCGGGCGCAACGTCCATGCCTATGTTGATGACATTGTGATCAAAACCCGCCAGGGGGAGACGCTACTGGAGAATCTCAAGGAAACTTTCGATAATCTGCGGGTATATCAGATGAAACTGAATCCCACCAAGTGTGTTTTTGGTGTTCCAGCAGGGAAATTGTTGGGCTTCCTGGTGTCTAAGTGTGGCATTGAAGCTAACTCGGACAAGATCCAAGCAGTTACGTCCCTTGGAAAACCAGCAAATGTTAACCAAGTTCAACGAATGACGGGTCGCATTGCAGCTTTAAGTCGTTTCATAAGCCGCGTGGGAGAAAAGGCGATTCCTCTTTATCAAGTATTAATGGCGGGTCGCATCTGACCATTTTGTTTGGACAGATGAAGCAGATGAAGCTTTCGAAGCCTTGATACGGCAACTAGTCAACCCGCCGGTCTTGGCCGCCCCGACTGAGAAAGAACCCATGCTTCTGTATATTGCAGCAAACTCCAAAGCGGTGAGTGTGGCGGTGGTCGTTGAAAGAAAGGAGGCAGGGAAGGAGTACCCAGTGTAGAGCCCGATTTATTTTATCAGCGAAGTACTAACCCTTTCCAAGCAACGGTACCCACATTGGCAGAAGTTAGTGTATGGGGTGTTTAGGGCGAGTCGCAAACTTAAGCATTATTTCCAAGAGCATCCCATCACGGTGGTTAGTTCCGCCCACCTCGGGGACATCATCCAGAATCGGGAGGCAACAGGCCGGATTGCCAAGTGGGCGATTGAACTTGGGCCACATCACGTACGATACACCCCTCGCACAGCCATCAAGTCTCAAGCCTTAGTTGATTTCGTCAATGATTGGATGGAGTTGCAGGCCCCGGAGGACAGGCCTGATCTTAGGTACTGGACCATTTACTTTGATGGATCCAGGCAGCTGGAAGGCCCGGGGGCTAGTGTGGTACTGGCATCCCCTCAAGGATATAAATTCTGTTATCTCCTCCGCCTCATGTTTCCGTGCACTAATAATGCCGCGGAATATGAAGCCTTGCTTCACGGCTTGCGACTCGCCAAGGAGATGAACCTTACGCGAGTCAGATGTTTTGGTGACTCTGATCTGGTGGCGCAGCAAGTTGGAGGCACTTGGGATTCTCGAGACCATGTGATGGCAGCTTACACAAGAGCTGTATCTGATGTGGCGGGTCATTTCCATGGCTATCAGGTTGATCACATTGACCGGCGCCTCAACGAGGCAGCTGACGCCCTTTCACGTCTTGGTTCTCAGCGAAAGCCGGTTCCCCCCAATGTTTTTCTGGATATTTTGCATAATCCCTCCGTGAGTTTGCCGTCGGAGGAGGAGTTGGCAATACCAGATCCTGAGTCTCACCTCATGGAGGCTCTGCACGTCACACCGGATTGGGTTCTTCCCTATCTGGCCTATCTCGCCTGGGGCGAGTTACCAACAGACGAAGTTTTAGCCCGCCAAATTGTTCGACGGAGCAAATCTATGGTGATCATTAATGGCGAATTATATAAGCGGAGTGCCTCTGCAGTTTTTCAACGATGCGTTTCCTCCGAAGAAGGGTGCATAATCCTAAATGACATTCATTCCGGATATTGTGGGCATCACGCCGGGTCACGCTCTTTGGTTTCAAAGGCATCCCGTCATGGTTTCTTTTGGTTGACGGATCATGTAGATGCAGAAGAGATAGTTCGCCGATGCGAGGGATGCCAGCGTTATGGACGACAGGCTCATGTGCCGACTCAAGAACTAAGAATGATTCCCATCACTTGGCCTTTCGCGGTCTGGGGGTTAGACATGGTTGGCCCCTTTAAAATGTCATCCAACAAGAAAACCCATTTGCTGGTGGCAGTTGATAAGTTCACCAAGTGGGTTGAGGCAGAACCTATCGGAACTTGCGATGCGGAGACAACGGTTAAGTTCTTGAAGAAGCTGATTTTCCGGTTTGGATATCCGCACAGTATCATTACTGATAATGGCACTAACCTGTCCCAAGGGGCGATGCAGGAGTTTTGCCGTCGAGAGCATATCCGGCTTGATGTTTCTGCGGTCGCTCACCCGCAATCTAAAGGGCAGGCGGAACGGGCGGATCAGGAGGTTTTACGGGGAATCAAGCCCCGACTCATGGTCCCCTTGGAAAAAACCCCGAGATGTTGGGTGGAAGAGTTGCCTTCAGTGCTATGGAGCATCCGGACCACCCCGAACTGGTCCACGCGTTTTACCCCTTTCTTTCTGGTCTATGGAGCAGAAGCTGTTCTTCCCACTGACATAAGGCATGACTCGCCTAGAGTCGCCGCTTAGGTGGAGTAGGACAACAAACTGGCGCGTCAAGACTCCTTGGACGCCTTAGAGGAGGCACGTGACTTGGTTGCGGCCCGTTTGGCCATCTATCAGCAGGATCTACGGCGTTATCACAACCGTCGGGTTAAGAGCCGACCCTTTCAAGAAGGCGACTTAGTGCTTCGGTTGATACAGGATCGTGCTGGCATGCATAAGTTGTCACCGCCATGGGAAGGACCATTCGTCGTCAGCAAAAATCTTCGCAACGGCTCTTATTATCTGGTGGATCTCCGGCCTAACCGGCCAACCACGGAGGCTGAGTCAACTCGCCCTTGGAATATTGCCCACTTGCGGCCTTATTACACTTGAGCTTTTAAGCTCTGCATTTTGTAAGTCTTTCGGTTCTTATTATAAAGCAATAAAATTAAAATGCCTCCCGACTTGGGGGCTTCCTCTCATTGAGATCAATTTGTTATCCTGTCGCGACCTTATGAGCCGACGAAATCATTATCTTGGGTGGCGCTTGAGCTTTCTGACTCGCCCCATCCTGTCGCGACCTTATGAGCCGACGAATTCATTATCTTTGGTGGCGCTTGAGCTTTCTGACTCGCCCCATCCTGTCGCGACCTTATGAGCCGACGAAATCATTATCTTGGGTGGTGCTTGAGCTTGCTGATTCGCCCCATCCTGTCACGACCTTATGAGCCGACGAAATCATTATCTTGGGTGGCGCTTGAGCTTTCTGACTCGCCCCATCCTGTCGCGACCTTATGAGCCGACAAAATCATTATCTTGGGTGGCGCTTGAGCTTTCCGACTCGCCCCATCCTGTCGCGACCTTATGAGCCGACGAAATCATTATCTTGGGTGGCGCTTGAGCTTTTGACTCGCCCCATCCTGTCGCGACCTTATGAGCAGACGAAATTGCTATTTTTCTTTTACCTTCTGGCACTGCCACAAGTTTTTTTAGACTTTTTTCTGATTCATCCCAAAATATTTTGGGAAGGCTGCAATTTGTTACCATTTATTATTCATTAAAATGATTTCACATATGTTTTTCAAGCTTAGAACAGGTTGATGATCAAAATCACTTTATCCATGGCGGATTAAGCATCATAAAGAAGCTTCAAACGACGGATCAAGTATTTCAAATCGCCTTAAGGGCGACATAAGGTTTCTTTTCGAAGGTATCACAAAAGCAGTACTGATTCCTAATGGAGACCTATTACATGGCTCTTATGGCCCATTCAATGAAGTTTATTCTGCTGACGCCCTTGGATCAGCTTGCTGCGAGCTTTGGCCAACCTCAATCTGCAAGTTGCCCAGTACCCAGTTACAATTGGACAGAGCGGCAAAGTCATCTTCATCGGTCAGGATTGATGAAAGTTCTGCGTCCAAGTCAAAAGGATTCTTGGGTCGCCGTGGAGTTAAGATGGTCGTCACAAAGGTTGGCGGGTTGACTTTCTTGTTCTTACTATCATAAGCAGCCTGGTACTTTGATAAGTCCACACTTGCAGCAAGCTGAGTCGCCGCCAGACGGGAGTCCTTGACGACGCGCTGGTAGTCCTCTTCGGCGAATTTTGACCCGTCATCCTTGAGTTGAGGAAAGCCCGCCGCTACTTCTTCTGGGTTGATCTCTGGAGCATATGCTAAGCAGCGACTCAATGTAGTCAGCACTCCCTTCCGGGCGGCTGACCGAGTTAACTCGCCAATCTGGGGAGGAAGCATGGATAGGCATCCAAGCATTTTCTTTATGGAGGTTATAGGCTCCTTGGCGCCCATCACTGATTTCACGGTCAGTACACTGCCGGTATATAGCTGTTCTGTCAGCGTGTAAATCGCCTTCAGCGTCAGCATGCAATCATCCTGAAGGTTGGCGGCTCTCGGACCTGTACAAGGGGTAATGGTAATCAGCGACTCAAGATAAGAGTTATTTGTTTAAAAAGGTCAAGAGTTAGTATTTTACCAAAAATGGCTTGCGCCATGTTTGAGATATGACGTTTCAAACCAGACAGCTCTTGTTGCACAGTAGCTAGCTTGGCTTCAACTTTCTCTGCTCGCTTTGTTGAAACTTCTTGGTCAGCTTGAGCACTTTTTAAATCGGCTTTTAGTTTTTCCATCTCAGCTAAGACCAGTTGATACTTCTCCTCCGATTTGGCTCGGGCATCCTGCTGATCAGATAAGCTTTTCTTCAAGTCGCCAAGTGCTGATTAAGTCTGGATAAGAGTTTCCTGTTGAAGCATATGATAAGGGGCAAGTCTCAAAACTATTGCAAGCAATATACCTGACACTTGGGGGCTAATGTATAAATTTTTTTTAGACAAAATTATATAACATCAAGACCTGGCTCATCTTTTTACTAATGACCCGGCCCTTGGGGGTTGCTGGTCGAACGTTTTTTAAAAAAGTCATCAAGACGCGGCTCATCTTTTTACTGATGACCCGGCCCTTGGGGGTTACTGGTCGAAAGTTTTTTTAAAAAGTCATCCAGACCCGGCTCATCTTTTTACTGATGACCCGACCCTTGGGGGTTAATGGTCGAAAGTATTTTAAAAGTCATCAAGACCCAGCTCATCTTTTTACTGATGACCCGACCCTTGGGGGTCAATGGGGATAATATAGTATATAACAAAACTTACCTCATGTTTATTTTTCAGCATCCGAAGTAGGCTTTTCTCCATCTCATAACTCGCCTCCAGGCGACTTGCGAAACCAGAGCAAAGTTCTTTGAATTCCAAATGTTTATATTCAGAGAGCTTAGCCTTGGATAGTCCAGACTCAGGAACAGTTTGAGGTGACGATGGCACATGCTTTGATAAAACCGCTGTGGCCGGTTTAGAGAAGCTGGTACGAGTGATAATTACAGCATCTGGGTCTTCTGCTGTTGTCAATGGAGTTGGCGGCTTGGAGGCATCCATTGTTTTCTTGGGCGAGCTAAGGAGATCCACTTGATCCTCAGGTTTGTCTTGGTCCGGGTTATCTTGGATCGGCGCCGGCTCTTTGATAGGCTCCGAGATTATGATAGGAGTTGACCCGCTGGTTTTCCTCTTCTTCGCCTGTGCCCTAAAAGAGGAAAGAGGCGCGTTTAAGGACTGAAAATATTATCATCATCAGATTCAAAGTAAAATAATCAAATGACTCTCCCAGGGACACGGATCATTGGCGGAAGTGTCGACATTACTGAGTCGCCAGATGTAGGAGGAGAATTCTGCAAGAGTTGTACGTCGAAGATATAAGCGGGGTACAAATGCGATCCATAGAAACATGAAGAAGTGTTGTTCATGGATACCTCATTGGGCCTTTTCTTCTTCTTTGTTGGTAAGCCGGACACCAGATCACCGGAATGACTTCCGGTCTTCTGATTTGAAGTGTATTGTGCTTTCTTCAGAAGAAAATTTGGGCCCAAACAAGCATTTGGATGTGAGAGGGGAACTTTCCCACAAATTCGCCTGGCCGGCTTAGGTGGAGAAGGAGATGAATTGGAGGAAACAGAAATTACCTCTACGGAATCCTCCTGGCTTTCGCTGTCTTCATTCTATTCAAGAGATGTAGAGATATAAATACAAAGTTAACAGTAAGGGATGGCGAGTTAAGAGAAGATAGGTTTTTACCTCCGAAGGTGCATCGCCGACTTGAGATTTGTCGACCTCGGATGGTTTGGCCACAGCAGCTTTGCCCTTGCCCTTGGTTTTCTTCTTTGGGGGCGGCCTAGCTTGCTTCATGGCTGGATTTTTGGGCTTCTTGGACCAAAATTTATCACCTTTCTGAAATGGCATATGTTATAAAAGGCCATAATTCGAGTGAGACATAAGGAGTAAAAACAAAAGGCGGGTTAAATTTGCTTACCTTGGGCGCCGGATTAATCTTGCAGAAGGGTTTAAGGCCTATTTGGCCGCATTTTCCCACAGGCTCACCGGTGAGCTTCTTGATGATGGTGACGATATCATTTTCCGTTAAAGCCGTGTGGAAGTAACATTGAGGATGGTCTAGGGTGCCGTCAAATTCGCACATTAACCCGTCCCGGCGACTTAAAGGGAGGATGCGCCATTCGACCCAGCAGGGGATCAAGTCAACCCTAGTAAGACCGTTGTTTGTTAAAGATCTTAACTCGGACAATACTGGGATAAAATCTTATTCCTCCTCTTCGGTGATCTTGTCCGGAGCTTGAAATTCGTTGGAAGGCGATCTCCCCTATAACCCAGAAGGTTCTTTTCACCTACCGGCGAGGTCTCTTGACAATAGAACCAATACTCGCCCCAGCCTTTGGGGTGGCTTGGCTTGGCGAGTGACGGAAAAGGGCTATCCCTGCGGCGCTGAACATTTACACCACCAAGCTTCAGGCTGGGGCCGTTGTGAAATTCCGTTTGGCGATTTAAGTGGAAGAAATACCAGAATAAGGGAACTGAGGGTTCCATCCGCAGGTAAGCCTCACAAAACACCTGGAACTGGCATAGGTTGCTTATGGAATTGGGCCCTAGATCCTGGAGGCAGACATTAATGAAAGCCATGGCGTCTCTAAGGAACTTCGATCCAGGCGGCTTAAAACCCCGCTCAAGGTGTTCAACAAAAACGACTATCTCCCCTTCTTTGGAATTGGGGATTTCCTCTCCGAACCCGGTACGCCAACCAATAACATCCTGAGGGTCCAAATTTCCCGTTTTCACATAATCCTCTAGTATGGCATCATTGACCTTGGTAGGGAGCCAGTCACTTTTTAAGACGGTGCCCATGCTACAAAGGAATAAAGTATGGTTAAATTGACACGCCAGAACATCTACTGTAAGAGGTGAAACAATTTCATTTGACTCGCCAAGTAATTTGTCCATGGGCTGAGGGAAAATCCTGACCCGCCAAATGAAGGCCCGAGTCAGGTTGCTATGGCGACTTACGAAGTTTGGCTACTTAAAGGAGTTGTGTCTCAATGCGTGAGAGGCGTTTATCCAAAAATGCTGAAGTATGAAAACTACAAAAAGTTTTCACATAAAGAGCGGTAGATTATGGATCTACTGGACATCTGAAAATAAAAGCAGAAAATGACCGGGTACGGCAAACCTACGACCCAGATGGGATAATGTTGTTGCTTTGGTGGAATACTACTCTAAAGTGTGCAAATCGAGGGAAGACAAATAAAGGTATTAGAGACATTGGTTTCCTCGTCGTCATCGATATCAACTAATCAAGGTCAAGTAACAACTATTCGGGAAAGCATCAAGAACATGACACTGATGAACTTCGAAAAAGAATGGGGATCTGCTCTTGATTAAACGGAGACCTAACCTGGTGGGTTTGGCTGGAGATGGTCGACGGCGATGATGGCTACTGGAGGGGCGCAAAAACCTCGGTCGGGCGCGGAAATCTTCGGCGGCGACGAATTGCTTGGCAGCAATGAGGTGGTCGACGATGGCGAGCAGCACGGCCACGGTGAAGTGCTTGACTACGACAAGATCCTTCGGCGGCACCAAAGCTTTCGGGCGACGACAAGAACTGCAGTCGGTGGCGGAGCTCTCGGAAGGAAATAAGGGTTTTCGCTGTGATAATGGGGAGAAGATTGACAAGACTGGTGGGTGGAATGCGCCAGACCTGTCCCCCCCCACCTATTTAACAGGGCAGGCGCTGTAAACGAGGCGCCGTGGGCGGGAAACGCCAAAGGATAAAAGATTCTCCATGATGGCGCTCCGAAAATTTTGGGATAGCAATACCAAAGGATATGTTGGGATTACGTCATTATCTTTTCCGGAATTCAAAGGATAAGAAGATACCAACGAGAAATGGTTTTGCGATTTAAGTTTTTCCGCAACAGATGGCGGGTTAAGTTCATGGCGTATGGAGACGGATGAAAAATGAATCGCCCTTAACTGAGTAAGAATATTGGCGTGAAGAGAATTCAAGTCAATCCGGGGCCTAATGTTGGGGATATTACCTATTGATAACCCGCCCTAGTTGGGCCGGGTCACCAAATCAGGCGATTCATCTAAGCGTGGTTCGGGCCTTGGCCTGGCAAGACCGAAGGAAGTATGGCGGTTTACAACCTCCGGAAGGTCTCCAAGATTTGGAAGATGGCGAAATAGAGATCGTAAAAGTCACGGTTTGTAGAAAGGAAAGTACCCTTGTAAACCCAAGGGACTCGACCTGTATATAAAGGCGAGTCCCGGGGAAGAAGAGGGTAGGTTAGAAATCATCGAGTGCTAGGTCCGGCGAGTTACGCCCTCCTTGTAATCGAAATTCCATTAATACAACTCAAAGCAGGACGTAGGTCTTTACCTCCACACGAGGGGCCGAACCTGGGTAAATCGCCGTCTCTCTCCCATTCAACCGCTTTGAGTCGCCACCAAAGTGCGATGGCTCCAGTACTAAGTCCTTTCACGAGGACATCTGCCGTGACAAAACCACGACACCTTAGATGAGCCCCAAGTTTGCTGCTGCAAACTTTCCCTCCGTGGAAACCCATCTGTATAGCTCCTACTCCTTCCAAATTTCACCATTTCCCTCTAGCATGCATGCCTTGAACGCTGGACATCTTTTGCCGACCAAAAAGATGTTCTCGACATGCTATGGGGTGGTGACCACGCCATTGACCTGAAGCAATGGCGATCTGCCATCATGGTTTTTCATGTAGCTTGTCTTCGGCTTTCGCAAGGTGCCCACACGAGCCACGGAATCACCATTTGCCTCCCACGCCCCTCCATCATGCCAGGAAGATTCCTTCACGGTACAAGCGGATGCGTGCTGCATGCCGGAGCGCACACGAGACGAACCGAACTCCTCTTCGCTGCCCCCTGTATGTATCTCTCCCCGAGCTTCCTCTCACACGCTATGCCACTCCCCTCAATCCTAGAGACTACCCATGAAGGCTATTTGAGCTCCTAAGCTCTTCTCTCCCTCCCCACGACCACCATGGCCGCTCCGGCTCCCGCTCGAATTCAAGCAGCCCCCGACTGCTCCACTTGCACTAAGCCATCCAGGAGACAGCTAGGGGCGAGGCACAACCCACCCAGAACCTTGCCTCCTATTTCTCGTGGTCGGTTCATCGACTCCATGCCGCCGTTGCTGCACTCCACTGCGGTCGAACCCTCGCTCTCTGCAGCACTTTCCGTAGGGTGTAAGCTAGCCAGGCAGGTGTGTCTCATGCTCCCGATCTTTTCCATCACCGGAGCGTCGCCGGGGATGACTCGTAGCTCCCGCAATTGCCACCAGGAGCCGCTCCTTCCCTCTGTGAGGAAAGAGCAAGGAGGTAGATGAAGCCGCCCCGTTAGGCAATAGCTCGTGGGCCTCTGACGAGGCCGAGCCACTCACTGGTGGGTCTCTCCCAGTTTAGGTGGAGACAGGTTCCGCTATTGCCGCCTTTGCTCGAGGAAACATATTTCCCCTGGGGCGCCTTCGAAGCCACCACTTCCCACCCGACCGAGCCACTAGGATGGCCCGGTTGCTATCCTGCGCCAATAGCGCTTTTTAGCCCATTTTTATTTGGTAATTTATTTTACCTTTTTATTTTCTAGAGAGATAAATAATCCTAGAAAAGTCATACGACCTCCAAATTTGATGATTAAAATTGCTATAGACTCCAAAAAGTTAGCTTACACATTTTTCCTGCAATTTTGTGTGCACTCTTCAAATTTATGTTCAAATTTGAAGTATTCAAAACCAAGTTTGTAAAATTCCTAGAGGATTCATTATAGCTCCAAAAGGAGTGTTTCCACTTTCCTTGTGCTCTACGCATTATGCCATATTTATGTTAAAGAGTGGACATTTTTGGAATACCTTGTCTCTGTCGGACCTCTTAAAAGGCCCCTTTTCCCAATGTTTCCATATTGGAAAACCCCTAGGATATTCATCCCAACTCCAAACCTAGTGAGACCAATTTGTAAATATTTCTAAAATCATGCCCTGCTTTATTAGTACCCCCTCTCACTTTTGTAAAATATATATTATGTAAGCTTTTGGCAGAATCATTATTCCCTCCATTTCCACTTTTCAAAAATCCTTATTGACCCGAATCTATTAGAACCACCTTAGGGATTTTTCTTATGATCATGGACGTCCAAGAAAAAGAAAATTCTTAATTTAGAGCACTTTATTTTCTGCCTTGTTGTGTGCTTATTATGATTGCTTTTGGCGGTAGATGACATAGTAGATTAACTACTTGGGGAAGGACTAGAAGGTTATGGAGAACTCGAAGACTTTGTTGGGCCAAGCAAGCAACCCCTTGACCAAGTCGATGAAACCCTTTTATGCATGTCATATAGAACTTCAAATTGTTGCATTGAAATCATGATGAAATTGTGACCCCCTTGGTGGGTTGTCTCTCTTATGTTCCGCGTTGATACTTGCATTGTGCATGACCCTACCTTCCTATGAGGGTTGTGCGGGTGGGAAGTAGATAGGTTGCTAAATTAGTTGCTACACAAGTGGACGGGAATTTGGATGGAAACAAAAATATTTTCAAATACCTTTCAAAAATCCCACTAGGTGCCACTAATGCCCGAGGGAGAAGTTGTGCTAGGTAATCGCTTGATAAGGAAGTGGTGTACCGATTCAAGTTGTGTATGTGTCGTCGAAAACGGATTAGATTCAAGATTTGTCCACTATTCCTAACCTTACATGTACAACCACGATATTCCTTATCGGATGGGGCTTTGTTGATTACTTTGGTCGATGCTATCACAGTGTCCGCATTATTAGTGGCGGGAGTGATGTGGTCACTCTCGATGCGGGGTTGTGCCTGAATTGACGAGTATGACTGTTTTACACACATTGTGCATACTGCTGGTCCCTTCAATGATGGTACTTGTGATGTACATCATGTGGGATGTGTTCCAATGAGTGGACTCTTTGTTTAGTGTTGTCAAGGGAAATCCATTTTTCGGGTGCTTATCTCGAGTACGAAATATATCATGAGTCATGGCTTGACTCGGAAGTTCCCCATGTCTTGTGGATAAAGTGTGCAACCTCTGCAGACTGTAAAACTATTCGAATAGTGATGTCCACGACCAAGGACAATTAGGTGGTGCTCCTTAAACTACGTCGAGATGTTTTCACAAAATCGGTTGTGTGTGTGACACATCATTAAGTCAGAAAACTTGATAAGATGAATAAACATGAGATGTTCAAACTCTGTTTATATTGATATCTCTAACCTGTTCTTATGGATATCTCCTACGTAATGATGAATACTTTATAAAATGTTAGGTCATGATACTTCACTCAAAATTAGTTTTCTTCAAGACTACCTACTTAGTGCTACATCATGCATTGTTTTACCTGGACCCAAACATGGGTTGGTTGCGAGTACATTGAAAGTACTCATTGGCTTGCCACTAGTTATTTAATTGGCCAAGCATGAAAGAACATGATATGATGAAGAGTACCTTTATGACGAACATGTGAGCTTGGACACTTCCCAGTTACAATGCGTGTAGGCTAAAGGAAAATGGATTTGGTCCTCGTTTTCGTTGAGGAATTCAGCTGTGAGTTGATGATTGGCCTTCCTCGCCCTACTTATGAAGACTTGACTGAAATGGTAGTAATGGTTTAAAACGGTATGTAATGGACTTCAGACTCTTCTTATTCGGTGTCCGTATGTTCACTCAGCATTGGTCTCTGGGATCACCTTACATGTGCATTCGGTAACTTCGACTTATGAGTCGAGATCCCCACACTGCCTCACTAACCAACCAACCCCACATGGTGGCACACAACACATATTGTCCCCGACCCCCGACACCCCACCTCAATCTGACCACGCCACCACCACTTCAAGGCATGCACGTCAAAAACTTTATGTAGTGAACACGTGACAAAAGGAGTGTCATGGTAAAATTTGATTTTTATAGAATATTTAGACAATTTTATACATTAAATTGATTCCTTACGTATTTAATTTGTAAAATTGAAATTTGAACTCTATGAACACACAGTTGTGTGCCAAGACGGATTAGAAAATCAATTTTTGTGTCTTGGGTGCATATTTAGTCCCCATGCAAGGAAAGGCAAAAAATTCAAACATCTCGGCATGATGGACCGGCCGCAAATATTATGAGTCCTGGTTTTTGAATTCCAGCAAATTCCTAGCTAATCTAGAATTCATGAATCATTGACATGATTTCATGATATGGATTTGATAGGTTGTGGTAAATAAATCATTTAATTTGAGATAAGTTTTCATCTAAGCTTCTTGCAAACGGGGGTTATTAATAGATGAAACAAAGAACTATCATGTTAACATCACAAATGGTTTACTAATCCAAAATATTGGCGTTACAACAACAATGTACGTGTCATAGTTCCAGTTAAGGAATAATAAAGTTGTAGAATTAATCCTCAAATAGGAAAACAATACACGCCCCACGATCCCTGCGAGAAGATATGATTGATGGGGCGCATTCTTGCAGGCCAGCGTGAAATGTGACCAGGATGCGTGCGAGAAGGTGTGTAAATTAATGGGAGGTTGTTTGCCGCACAATCCCGCAAGAAGACGTGCATGAGGCGTGTCCATTGACGATACACATGCGAGCAATCCGCTGCGCAGGCTCAACGGGAGGTGAGCTGTCCCTTTAAGTCGTCGCCCACCTCACTCCCAACAACTCTAGATTAACGGCGCCCGAGCCGCTGGTTTTAAGAGGTGGCTATACTCCCCATTCTTGCTACACACACAAACACACACACACACACACACAATCCTCTCTCCCCCATGCATATTTTCTTTTGTTCTTAGTCATCGTCGGCAGCCTCCCCTAAGTGCACGATGGGAGGGAGTTACCATGTCGGGGCGGCGAAGCACCCGAGCACAACGTGAAGGTGGGAACAGAGAGTGTCGTCACTGCAGATAATGTGTCGCGCATACAGTAGCCTAGCCTTGACGTCGTCGCCACCGTCGTGCTTGGCTAGCCAGAGCCGGTGGTCAATAACGACCCCGATGACCACTCCAGCGATGAGAACCACTCCAACAAAGAAACGGTTGGTCATCTATACCCAATTTTGGTAAATATATCATAGATAGGTTTTCTCCAACAAAGAAATTGTTAGTACAAATGATTTTGCTAATAATCCGACTAGATTAAGTGATTGTGCTAATAATTCTTAGCCAGATCTTACAATACATTTGAATGTCCTACATAGATGACTGCCAGTTTTTTGACATGTACTAGTATTTACTTCAATCTTCTTATGCTTTTGTGAAAATTATCAGTTCATGCATTTAAGGCATGCATGAATTATATATGCTACACTAAGTTGTGTGCTCTTAGTTTATGCATTACTTTAAGAAACATCACTTGAGGATTTAGGGTTCACATTGTCACATGATATATTATGTTTCATAAACTCTGCCTTGCTCAATTCACATCATAAAATATACTAAGGTCACATTTTTTACTATATGTATAGGTGTTGCCTCACGATGTTGACGGCGATGATGAAGACGTCCAGGAGAGATTAAAGAGGAAAACGCCTAGGGAGCCTAAGGCTGGAAAACATAACGGGCCTGTGTGGAAGAATGGGGGCTATGGATTCCCATTCTGTAAAATAAAATTAACAACACGTATTCTAGTGTCCTTGCGCATGCAAGAGAATGAGCCATTGGCTCGTTCAAGCGCAAGTATTATCGCAGGATGGCACACGCCACGTACGCCGAGTTCCTAGAGAATCTTAAAGATTAATCATGTAGATGAGATGTTGAATTGAGTCTATTTAATTTGTGTGTTTATCTATGTTTGATTATATATGTTTATCGGTTGAACTACATGTTGGTGAGACTATGTGTAATGAACTAATAGTGCAATGTAATTGTAGTCTTTACCTGCAATCAGTGTGGTTGAATTTTTATTCAATTGTATTCCTCTCTTAATCAGACAAACCTATGATTTCCCATAGCGCATGATACGTCCATTTTGCATCATGCTTTCATGTTGATATTTATTGCTTTTTGGGCTGTTATATTACTTGTGGTACCATATTTATACCTTTTCTCTCTTATTTTGCAAGGTTTATTTGAAGAGGGAGAATTCAAGCAGCTGGAATTCTAGACTAGAAAATGAGCAAATCTTAGTCCACTATTCTGCACATCTCCAAATGCCCTGAAAAGTTACGTGGATTTTTTGGGAATATATAAAAATTATTGGGCGAAAGAAGTAACGGAGGGGGCTGCCAGGATGCCACAAGTCCTGCCACCGCCACCCCCCTGGTGGCGGAGTGGGGGCTTGTGGGCTCCCTGACGGCCCACTAGCCCCCCTCTTTTGCTATATGAAGGGTTTTGATCTGGAAAAAAAATCATTCGGGAGCTTTTTCGTGGTTTCGCCGCCGCCACGAGGTGGAACTTGAGCAGATCCAATCTAGAGCTCCGGCAGGACGATCCTGCCGGGAAGACTTCCCTCCCGGAGGGGGAAATCGTCGCCAAAGTCCTCACCAACACTCCTCTCATCGGAGGGGAGGCATCTTCATCAACATATTCAGTAGCATGATCTCCTCTCAATCCCTAGTTCATCTCTTGTAACCAATCTTCTTCTCGCAACTCCGATTGGTACTTGTAAGGTTGCTAGTAGTGTTGATTACTCTTTGTAGTTGATGCTAGTTGGATTACTTGGTGGAAGAGTTTATGTTCAGATACTTGATGCTATTCATTACACCTCTGATCATGATTATGATTATGTTTTGTGAGTAGTTACTTTTGTTCCTGAGAACATGGGATAAGTCATGTGAATTTGATATTCGTTCGGTATTTTGATATGATGTATGTTGTTTTTCCTCTAGTTATGTTATGTGAACATCGACTACATAACACTTCACCATATTTGGTCCTAGAGGAAGTCATTGGGGAGTAGTAAGTAGATGATGGGTTGCTGGAGTGACCGATGCTTAAACCCCAGTCTATGCGTTGCTTCGTGAGGGGATGATTTGGATCCACTAGTTTAATGCTATGGTAAGACTTTGTCTCAATTCTTCTTTTGTAGTTGCGGATGCTTGCGAGAGAGGTTAATTATAAGTGGGATGCTTGTCCAAGTAAGGGCAGTATCCAAGCCCCGGTCCACCCACATATCAAACTATCAAAGTAACGAACGCGAATCATATGAACATGATGAAACTAGCATGACAGAAATTCCTGTGTGTCCTCGGGAGCGTTTTTTCTCCTATAAGACTTTGTTCAGGCTTGTCCCTTCCTACAAAAGGGATTGGGCCACTTGCTGCACCATTGCTACTACTGGTTACTTTTCGCTTGCTACGTTTCATCTCGCTACACAATCACTTGTTACTGCTACTTTCAGTGCTTGCAGTTATTACCTTGCTGAAATCCGTTTATCAGAGCCTTCTGCTCCTCGTTGGGTTCGACACTCTTACTTATCGAAAGGACTACGATTGATCCCCTATACTTGTGGGTCATCAGCGCACACAACTTATTAGCATGAATCGTCTGTGTTACTTTTAGTCTTTCCAATAGAAACCGTTTGTCCACAACGCACACAACCTCGGGTTGAAGTTGGAAAAAAAGTCGAACACGTATAGTGCATATTAGGGTGAATGTTTAGGGCGTCAACTTTGATTCTGTCGCGTCACTTGTGTTCTGATTGGACAGAACACATCCCCACGCATGGCACGTCTGAACCGCAGGATGTACACATATCGAACAGCTGTGTGTATCTCCATCACACCGGAGTGGTAGTTTTTTTAGAGTGATATTTATGATTTATCAAACACGGTTGGGTCTAGTAAAATATTGCCTCCCAAGCACATTATTCTGGAGTAGTAATATTTATGCTTCATCACACGTAGTTGGGTCTATGACCCGTTTCCTCACAAGTACATTATTCTAGGACAGAATACCCTCACCATCCACATGTCACAAAACCCTCACCCCCCCTCCGGCTCCCCGCCCGTAGTAGCACCTAAACTCCTCCGCGAATCTCCATGTCACCACCTATCCCCATGGAAACCACTTAGCTGGAACCGTGTTGCCGCTACTGGTTGTTGCCAAATGCCACCGCATATCTCCAGCCGCCCTTGCCAAAGCCTATCGGCACTGACTTTCTAGACGCTGCTCACCGTCGACCCATCTTGCCTGATTAGGGAATCTTTGGTACTGTTTTTTTCCATGGAGAACCATGTAACTAATCTATTGAAATATTTTTTTCTCATATCTTATCCCCGTCCATCTACCTCTTTTAATCACCCTACTGAAATCGTCATGGATTCATGTTTCTTCTAGCTGATTTGAGGGTTTTCATTCATAGTGTATAGTGCATGGACACATCAGGGCTATTCAACCTCAGCCATACAACCAAGGAGTTCCATATCAACGTATGAGACGACTTCATGAAGCGCACGGTATATATGTTCAATCTCACACTACCTGGGTTGACATGGCCTACACTTTTTCTGAACCTATACTATATATTTCTACATTTGGATAAAAGGAGCCACCTCCAGCATATACATCCAAGGTGATTTCTTAATCTTCTTCTTCTTCTATATTAGGCAAATTAATGATCTATTGTTATTTTGCTTACTCTCATATATTTTGCATGACATCATGGTTATATTATCTATTTACTTATAACTTTTTATCCTTTCATGTCAACTGATGTGTTGTTCTTTTACTACTCCAGACTAGCATATTACACTGTTCTTTAACAATAGTATCAATTCCTGCAGTACGTCCCTTGCTTTGCAAAAATAATGGTAGTGCTAAATCGTGGCCTTTGCATAACTGAAGACTCCAGGGAAGTCATATTGAGCAGAAACCATGGACTAAGAATTGTTGATTTTGTAAAACTTTATGAAGATTGTCACTCCTATTTTGAAGCGGGCCTTTGGGCAGAAATTTGTAAGTTTTATGTACTCAAATCTCGCACTAAAATTACACTGCCCCTAAAAGAGCATGGTTGTACGATAAATGCTAACTTCCCCGACAACATCATATGTCCATACTTTGTTGGAAGTAAGTGTTCTTTATAGTTTTTGCATGTTGACTTACGTACCAATATCAAAGTAATTATGTAGTATTTCAGCAACCAATTGGGATTTTATTTTCTGAATCCATTAAATCTCTTGCCACCTAGTATCTTGTAATTACCAATGCACTACTCTTCTGTCGTGATCTGGCTACATAATTAGTATCCTCCCACTACTCTACTCATGAAAGAAAGTGCCATCGCCCTCCATACTCTGGAGGTGGAGGATGAGGTTGCCAAGAAGGGGAGGCGGGATAGGCCAGAACCGCAAGCACCTGTGACAGGCTTAGACTTCATCAGCAGCCTCTTCGATGATATGTTGACAGTCATCATCTCCCCGCTCACAATCAAAGATGGCGTGAGCACAACCATCATCTCCCGACAGTGGCGCCCCCTATGGTGTTGTGCCTCTCCCGGCCTCATCAACGAACACATGCTCTGAAATGGCTATTGCAAACTTTTGGATGCATTATCACAAATCCTTGGCACGCACTGTGGCCCAATCATAGGCCTTACTATGGGCAAGTTCCATTCCCACGATAATGACCGAGGCAAGCTTGACGAGCAGTTCTTAGTGACTTCCCTAGATCAGCTCGAGGAGCTCACTTGATGGACATATATGCTAGCTGCCACCCTCCATGCTACGCCTCGCGCCAACGCTGCACATCGATAGGTTGATGAACTGCCATTTCCTCCAGACTAACGCCGATCTCGATCTTTTCCTACCTTGATTGAAGAACCTCGAGCTCGTCGTTGTGTGCATCCCCAATGACGACATGGAGCGCCTACTCTGTGGTTGTACTGTGATCGAGTACCTTAATCTTTAGGCGATAAATCCGTAGAGTAGCCTCCACTTTGCCTTCATGACTCTCCGAACAATTTGTGTGTATTGCTGGTGCTACAATAGGAGATCATACAAGGTGAATCACTAAATGGTCATTTAGGGTAAGCCTTTACTTGAGAGATTACTTGTAGTTGACCAACAAAGTCCAACAAGAATCAGGGTCATTTATGCACCAAAGTTGACAATGTTTGGCTACTCGCCTGCCAACTTCTCTGAACTTGTTATTGGATCCATAGCCGTCCAAGTACAACAGTTGCCTTTCTTAGCTTCTTGAAATTAACATTTTTTGTCTATTCATGATGTATGTTCGTTTGTCATCCAGAAAATAATTTGGATAAGATCGACCCTATAAATGCGCACAGTGAAGGTCTTGGCACTAGAATCTATTGGCGCCGACCTTGTGAGATTCTTGAGATGCTTTCCATGACTGGAGAAGATATATATCGAGGTGATGCTCTGTTCATGTTAAATGTTAACCACAAGGGAGTTCAATTTTTGAAACCCTGCAAATCAAAGAGGTCCCTTGTGTGTCCAAGTACTAATACATTCTCTTCCTTTGCACATACGATTAGGCACGATAGTGGATAATATGATACAATGTAACAATCCCATCGAATTCCTCAATCTGCATCTCTCAGAAATTACTTTGAACTCCTATCGATGGACCTTACGGGAGATTCAGTTCGCCAGGTTCTTTGTTGTGAGAGAAAGTGTGCTAAAGATAATGAGAATTTCTCTACATTTACTCAGCAAAAAAGAATGGTTTTCTGCTCAGCATCGGGGACTAGGACAGAATGGCTCTACAGAAGCTCAATTTGATTTTCTTAACTTAAGTATTCATATTGTTCATAAGACCTTATGTCAATCCCATACGTGAAATGTAAGTGGCGGATCCTTTGCAGAAATATTGAATTTGCGAAATTAGTTGTAATATCTGTCGGATTTCGGGCTCTGCAAAACTCTAAGGATTCGAACACACGGGTGTGTACGGTGATCTCTCCCGGCTCGACCTTACCTAGCCCGCTACTGGATGGAAACACAAAATACCACACTATGGTGAGGGGAACACAAAATACCACACTATACCCAGGTTCGGGCCGCTGCGAAGCGTACAACCCTATTCCTGCTTTTGGTGGATTGCCTCTCACGGAGGTTGGTGGATGAACTAGTACAATGCTCTTGAGCCTCTGGAGGCCAAGTGGCTAGGTGTGTTGCCCTACGGTTGGAATGAACTCCCTTTGGTCTGAATCTCCCTCCAAAATGAACCCCCTTTTTCAAGTATCATACTCTCTCTATTTATAGCGAAGGCCCGGATCCTCTTCCCTCATAACTTCGTCGGGAAGGGATCCCACAATGGCCAATTTCGGTGGAAGATAAGGGAACATGCTTCCTGTGTCAAAAGTGGTCTTCGCATGCAAAGTAGCTGCCAGCACCGCAGAGTTGGGCACATGGATGACGCTCGCCCTACCGGCGGGCGGCCGTGGTCTTGTCGCACCAGAAGGGAAAACCTTTGGAACATGCCTTTGGAGCCCTAGTATGCTCCCACCTCCTTTGCACTAAAGGAGAAATTGTCCCGTCCTGCCATCTTCTACCCGCCTGTCCTTCCCTGGTGTCAACCTTGACTCCTGAGGCCTGGCCTTGCCTCGAAATAACCGCCGCTCTAGAAGGGTCTTGAGGAGGCCCCCTGCGGGTCTTAATGTCGCTCTTCATCACGAGGCTTGTCCCCTGGCGAAGGCCTTGTTCCTGGTGGTGCCATTCCAGTCGATCTTGTGTTGATGAAGTGGGCCTGCCCTGGGCTGCACGCAGGCAGGTCTGGATACCCCCATTCCCAGAACACCGACAGTAGCTCCCGGGCCCAAGGCGTGCCTGGGTTGGCTTCTGGTGAAGCCTTGAAGGCGGCCCGAAGCGTCGCGGGCCCCATTTGCATGCGGGTCAGGCGACCCACGTGTCCCGTAGTTCTGCAGCGACGCTCTCACTCCTCGAGGCGCATGGGTGGTGCTAGGCCACGACGGTGCGATCCCCAAGAGTCGTGCAGGCCATCATGTTGCTCATTTAATGGCATGTGTGTGGCTTGACTACACCCAACAATCCTTGCGGATGTGACCGATTGATGGACAGGTGAGGTGACGTGGGCGGCAGTGCTTCCGCCGGTCCACCTCGCGGCCCTCGTGGGGCATGCGACGCCCACACTCTCGCGACGATTAGTGCTAGGGCTCGCCTATAAATTCGCCCTGCCCCCATTGGGGGGCACTACATCCTCTAGCATTTTCTCTGCTTCATCCGTCTACCGCGAGAAAACCTCTTCTCTCCTTCGCTCTTCGTCTTCATTGCGTCCCCCGGAGACGGTTCTGGCCGGGGAAAACATGCGGCGCCTCCTGCGCCTTCGTCCGCCCCCGGAGGCAGCGGCGGAGGGCCTTCAGGACCAACGCGTGTCCGCCACCACTGGGAAATGGCTAACGAGTAAGTCCTTCATCGCATCTCCTTTGCTTGTTGCTCCATCTGTTGTCCTACGGTTCATCTCCCTTCTTCTTCAGTGCACCCTCCTCCAAGAAGCCAAAGCTCGACGAGCTTCAAGAGGAGGTGGAGGATCTTTGGGACCACCTTGAGAGCGCCCAAACTACCCTCCGTGTTGCCCTCCGAGGCAAGGAGGAGGGCAAGGAGGAGCTAGCATCGCTGCAGCAGCAGGTCTTGGAGGCGGGAGACGCCGTGCAAGCCGATCAAGACGAGGCGTTGTACACCCGGCTGATGGCGTCCCTGCACGCCCTGCAATTCGCGGACATTGCCGACCGGGCGACCGCCATAATGCGTCGGTTTGCGCGGAAGGCCCCGGCGCTGCCTAACGTGAGGAGCGACGGGGGCTACCTCGTCTTCCAATAGGAGGTCGTGGGGGCGCTAGAGGCTGGCGTCCACCGCATGGAGGAGGACAGCGCGTCCAGTGTGCGCGAGCTTTGGGCCTTGCCCTGACACTCGTCTTCTCCAACTTGCGCGTCCTTGCTCTGGAGCTCGACCTCCGGTGCGTCGCTAAACCGGCGCTTATTGAGTCCCGTCGTCTTCTCCGGGATGAGGTCCGCCCGCATGTGGACGCCCTTGTGGGCCGGTACGGCCAGGTGCCTGCCTCGAGCGAGGAGGGTGGTCCCGATGCTTGGCCAGTCGGCACCATGGGTGACGACAATAGCCCCTCCCCTTAGTCCCCCAAGCTCCTGTCTGCCTGCTCCTGTAACAGTGGATCAAGAACTTTGCCCTACGGGGCGTTAAGCTTTTATTATTATTACCGGTGTTGTTTTGCTCTTTCCTTTTTGCTCGTGAGTTGATGGCTTGCATGTCAGTGGTTGTTGCGTCCGAGCTGCAAAGCTTAGGGCTCGTCACTTCACCTGTCGTGGCTCGGGGCGATGAGGGGAGCGCGACCTTATGGAGGTCCTGCCCTCCCGAGGCACCTCTCGTGATGTCTCATGCTTGGGCGTTGGATTCGCTCCTTGCCGTCGTCGAATTCTTAGGCCTTGCATCCCTTCGTTAGTGCGCATAGTTTGTCGTAAAGGGAGAGGGTGAAAGGATTGATATGGTTGACTAGAGGGGGGTGAATAGGCAACTACCACTTTTTAATTAATCTTAGCAAGTTAGGGTAAGCAACATAAGGGTTCACTAAAATGACAACAAAGAGGTGAACCTATATGATGCTAAGAACAAAGATAACTAAGACAAGTAAGAGATACACAACAACATAAGCATACACGATGTAAAGGTTAGAGATAACCACAAGTGGAACCAATGAAGACGAGGATGTGTTACCGAAGTTCCTTCCCTTTGACAGGAAGTACGTCTCCGTTGGAGCGGTGTGGAGGCACAATGCTCCCTAATAAGCCACTAGGGCCACCGTATTCTCCTCACACCGTCACACGATTCAAGGTACCGTGATTCCACTATAGGTGCCTTTGAAGGCGGTGACCGAACCTTTACAAACAAGGTTGGGGCAAACTCCACACAAAGCTTGGAGGCTCCCAACAAGACCACGAAGCTTCACCACAATGGAATGTGGCTCCGAGGTGACCTCAACCGTCTAGGGTGCTCAAACACCCAAGAGTAAAAGATCCACAAGGGATTGGTGGGGGAATCAACTTTTCTCTTGGTGGAAGTGTAGATCTAGGCCTTCTCACCCAATCCCTAAAGAATCAACAAGTTTGATTGGCTAGGGAGAGAGATCGGGCACTTTTGAGCTTAGGGAGCAACAATGGAGCTTGGGATGGTCAAAGGTAGGGTTCTAGAGCAAGAAGAACCCCTTATATAGTGGGGGCGAAATCCAACCATTTTCCCACTCAGAGCCCGAGCCTAGCGGTACTACCGCTGGCTGCAGTGGTACTACCGCTGGCACTCCAGGGGTACTACCGCTGGCTGCAGCGGTACTACCGCTGGCACTCCATCGGTACTACCGTTGGCTGGAGCGATACTACCGCTGGGCCCATGGTAGTGCAGATGCACTTCCAGGCCAACCACCGCCAAGAAAGTCTTTGCAAAAAGTCCGACGAAGTACAACCGCTAGGAAGGCGGTACTAAGTTCCTGGAGCGGTACTACCGCTGACCAGGGGCGGTACTACCGCCAGCACTAGCGGTACTACCGCTAGGCCCAGCGGTACTACCGCTAGGCATAGTGGTAGTACCGCTGAGAGACCTTTTTTCTTAGAGGAGATAAACCAGAGGCGGGAGCCACTCCAAAGTTGCAGGGAAAGGGAAAGGAGATAAAGTGTGTGCATGCAAAATTGATTCCACCCAAACCTTTCCACTACGGGTCCCCTCTTAATAGTACGACGTTCCTATGACTCAAAGAAAGAGAATCGTAGAGTACATCGTGCTTCTGTTCCATGGAAGGGGGGGCGAGTCGTCTTGTGCTGTTGACATGTGTTATCTGAAATCTTAACACACACGATTAGTCCTTTGCGGTACTGTCACCAATCACCAAAATTACTTAGGCATAAAATATGCCCTAACAGAGGGTCCCGGTCAGGGCCTGCGAGGCACTTAGCTTGTGGATTTGTGTGGCTACCTTGTGCAGTTCCTCCTGTGCAGTTCCTCTTTCGTAAGTCGGACGAGGTGAAGACCCTTTCAGCACTCTATGTCTGCAGGTCCTGGTCCCGCACATTTCCCTCCTGCCGTGAGGCACAACCCGTTACCAAGGCTGCTCCTCATGGGGCAAAGCCCCGGCGCCCTGGGGGCCGAGTGGCTTTGCAACTAGTAAGGCTCGTGAGGTGCACTGCTCAGGAGCCCCTCTTGACACTCAAGCCACTCTGTGTTGTTGGCACCCGGCCTTAACGGTCGGTAAGGCTCGTGAGGAACGTCCAGGAACCCCCATTCTGGCCCCCGAGCGATTCCGCACTTCATCCCTTTGGTCATCTCCTGAGGGGGCCCTGAGGCCTCCCGAGACTCTTTGTGGTGGCATCGAGTTTCGGTCCGTACCCCCATGAGGGGGTTGACCACTGAAAAATGTTGCCCCTGGGGTGACAAGTCCTTGCTTTCATGCTCCTTGACTCCTAGGGGCGGTGCGGAGCGGTTGTTTCCAAACATGTCCTTCGAACGGGAGGTTTCAAAGCCAGTGAAATAAGAAACGCCAAAGAAAGTTTTCCCCCCTTTTTATTTTTCATACGTCGGGCATTGACATTGGAAAAACCAACTTTTTGAAATCGGCCAGTTCAAACTCAGCAGAAGATAGTTGGTATCCAAGAAAAAGCAAGCAAGCGCCGCGTAGGGCATTAAAGCTGGCATAGTCATTGGCAGACTATATGGGTTTCCTTTCCAACTGCGAGCATGGTCATTGGCGGACCAGGCTGCTTTTCTTCGTCTTCTACACAGGGCAGAGCATAGGTCTTCCACTAGGCATGGGGTGGACCTCTTCCGCGTCCTCGGGGGGCCCTGGTCGTATGCAGCCTCGGCTCTTTGTTATGTGAGAGTGTCAGGGTGGGGTTGTTTATGGGAGGTCGCGAGGACACTTTGGCCTCGCGAGTGTCCCTACCCCCGAGGCATTGGGGCCTGGGCTTCTAGAGTCATTGGTGTACTATGTTGAACCCAGCGCGGAGCATAGGTCTTCCACTAGGCGTGGGGTGGACCCCTTCCGCGTCCACAAGGGGCCCTAGGCGTATATAGCCTCGGCTCGTTATTACGTGAGAGTATCACGGGATGAAGTAGGTTCCGGAAGGATTGAAGGACGATGTAGAGGTGTGACGGGTTGATGCAGGTCTTGCGTGCTCCTTCCCCGGAGGCCAATCAAGAGATTTTCTATGACTCTACGTTGACAGGTCCCAGTCCCGCACATTTCCCGACCGTTGTTGTGTGGGACCGAGTGAACGGATTTAGCTACGGGGTCGGGCCCAGCCCCCCTAACAACGACCGGATGAAGGACGCTATTAAGGGCGGCAGGTGGCCTTGTGACTGGTAAGGTCCCTGAGGCGCGATGATTAGGAACCCCCCTCTAACATTCGAGCAGCTCTACGTCACTAGGACCCAGTCGTGACGTGGGACCGAGTGAACGGATGTAACCACAGGGTCAGGCCCTGCCTCCCCCGACAACGACCGGATCACCAAGGACGCTGTCGGGGGCGGTAGGTGGCATTGCGACTGGTAGGGCCCCAGAAGCGTCGTGATTCGGAGCCCCCTTTTGACATTCAAGCAGCTCTGCGTTGCTAGGACCCGGTCCCGCACATTTCCTGACCGCCGCTGCTTGCAACCGAATGAACAATCTCGGCTACAGGGTCAGGCCATGCCACCCCTGATAACGACCGGATCACTGAGGACGGTATCAAGGGCGGCAGGTGGCCGTGTGAGCGGTAAGACCCCTGGAGCACCATGCTCTGGAGCCCCCCTGGACGCTCAAGCGACTCTGATTTTATCCTATCGATTATGGTCCTGAGGATCCGTGGGGCTCCCCAATCCCCGCGTTGGGGCGATGCGTAGCGGCCGGTGCCCCCGAGCGACGAAGGTGGATCGCCGAAGGATGCAAGCAAGGTAGTGTGTCAGGTCGCCAAGTGTGGGGACCCCGACTTACGAGTCGAGATCGCCGAATGAACGTGCTCAGTGATCCCATAGATCAATGCTCACCGAACACACAGATACTGAATAATAAGAGTCTTACATCCATACATACCGTTTGGTACAACAAATGACCATTTCAGTCAAGCCTTACAAATATAGGGCCTTCAGGGCCAACACACCAAACTCGACCAATAGCGGAAATATCAGTCGAAAACGTGAACCCACGCCATCAGCCTGAACCTACATGCATTCTGACTGGGAAGCGTCCTAGCTCGCAAGAACGTCACCGAGTTACTCTTCACCAAATCCTGTTCTCTCATACCTGGTCAATGGAATAACCAGTGGCAAGCCAATGAGTACTTTGAATGTACTCGCAAACAGCCCATGATATGAACAATGCAAGTGAAGCATAACAATAATATGCATCTCTGGTGGATAACAACTTGGTTGTAAATAAACATCATCATGGATGTGCAACATAAGCTAAATGTTGATTTGAAGAACATGTTACAGATATCAATATATCTGTTGGGGGCTGAACACTCTGGGTTCACCCTATATACCAAGTCACCAAACTTGGTCATTGATACGTCTCCATCGTATCTACTTTTCCAAACTCTTTTTCCCTTGTTTTGGACTATAATTTGCATGAGTTGAATGAAACTAACCCGGACTAACGCTGTTTTCAGCAGAATTGCCATGGTGTTGTTTTTTGCATAGAAATAAAAGTTCTCGAAATGACCTGGAAATTTACGAGGATTTTTTGTGGAATATATAAAAAATACTGGCACAAGAACCAACCAAAGGAGTGGAGCGAGGAGCCCACAAGCCCACTAGGCGTGGGCCCCCGTGGCCGCGCCTAGCACGCTTGTGGGCCCCTCAAAGCTCCACCGCCTCCAACTCCAGCTCTATTTAGTCCCTTTCGTCCAGAAAAAAATCAAGGAGAAGAGTTCATCGCGTTTTACGATACGGAGGCGCCGCCACCACCTGGTCTTCCTCTGGAGGGCACATGTGGAGTCCGTTCTGGGATCCATAGAGGGGAGATCGTCATCACTAACCTTCCTTCATCACCAATTCCATGATGCTCTTCACCGTTCGTGAGTAATCTCATCGTAGGCTTGCTGGACGGTGATGGGTTGGATGACATCTATCATGTAATCGAGTAAGTTTTGATGGGGATTGATCCCTAGTATCCACTATGTTCTGAGATTGATGTTGCTACTACTTTGCCATGCTTAATGCTTGTCACTAGGGCCCGAGTGCCATGATTTCAGATCTGAACCTATTATGTTCTCGTCAATATATGTGTGTTCTTGATCCTATCTTGCAAGTTGTAGTGACCTACTATGTGTTATGACCCGGCGACCCCGGAGTGACAATAGCCGGAACCATTCCCAGAGATGGCCATAGTATGAGGAGTTCATGTATTCACTAAGTGCTAATGCTTTGTTCTGGTTCTCTATTTAAAGGAGAACATTAATATCCCGTAGTTTCCATTAGGACCCCACTGCCACGGGAGGGATGGACAATAGATGTCAAGCATGTTCTTTTCCCTAAGCATGTATGACTATATACGGAATGCATGCCTACATTACGTTGACGAACTGGAGCTAGTTACTTATCTCTCGGTGTTATAACTATTGCATGATGAATATCATCCGGCATAACCATCCATCACCGATCCAATTCCTACCAGTTTTTCCTACTGGTCCTCGCTATGTTACTTGGCCGCTATTTTTATCGCTGCTGCTACTGTTACTTTGCCGCTATTGCTATCGCTGCTACTACTGTTACTCTGTCGCTACTGCTGTCACTCCTGCTACTGTTACCGTTGCTACTGTTGCTATCACACTACTTTGCTACTGATACTTTGCTGCAGATACTAAGTATTTCAGGTGTGGTTGAATTGACAACTCAACTGCTAGTACTCGATAATATTCTTTGGCTTCCCCTTGTGTGGAATCAACAAATTTGGGTTGAATACTCTACCCTCGAAAACTGTTGTGAGCCCCTATACTTGTGGGTTATCAAGACTATTTTCTGGCGCCGTTGCCGGGAGGCATAGCTCTATTCTTTGAGTCACTTGGGATTTACATCTGCTGATCACTATGAGGAATCCGAGAGATCCAAAAACTAAAGTCTTGCCCTTAACTACGAGGACAGGTAATGAACTGCCATCTAGCTCTGCACTTGATTCACCTACAGTTATGAGTAAGTTCGCGACACCACCTCCTGCTAGAAATTTTGATGTGTCGCCTGTGCTTCATGATGCTACTTCTGTTGTCCATGATGCTTGTGATGATGCTTTGCTTGATACTGCTTTGCCACTAGGAGCATTCCTTGATGCACAAATTGTTGAATTGCTGCTAGATGTGATGATACTTCTGAAACTGCTGAGATTATTGAAGTTGAACATGCTATTTCGCATGTTAGAACTAGCTCTCCTAGATATGAATTACCTGATCTACCAGACGGTTATGTTATGGAGGGAGAGATAGATGAGGACTTTCTTGCTTGTAAGGATAGCTATGATCTTGAGAAATTACTGCGCAAGTGGAAAGAAAAAGCTTTGAACGCTAGGATGATATTCGACCCGAAGTTTGCTACTTCGCCTATCTTTGTGACCGATAAGGATTATGAATTCTCTGTCGACCCTAAGTTAATCACTCTGGTCGAATCTGATCCTTTTCACGGTTATGAGTATGAAACGGTTGTAGCATATCTTACCAAACTGCACGACATAGCCACCCTATTCACGAGTGAGGACAAGATCCGCCACTACTATATCCTTAAGTTGTTTCCTTTCTCGCTAAAGGATGATGCTAAGACTTGGTTCACTTCTGTTGCTCCTGGTTGTGTGTGTAGCCCCCAGGTTATGATCTACTACTTCTCTGAAAAATATTTTCCTGCCCATAAGAAGCAAGCTACCTTGCAGGAAATATATATCTTTGCACAAGTTGAAGAAGAGTGTCTCCCACAAGCTTGGGGGAGGCTCGTCCAGTTGCTGAATGCTTTGCCTGATCACCCTCTTGAAAAGAATGAAATACTTGATGTCTTCTATAATGGACTAACCGATGCTACTAAGGACCACCTAGATAGTTGTGTCGGTTGTGTTTTTAGGGAACGAACTATGGAACAAGATGAGATTCTATTGAATAATATCTTGTGCAATGAGAATGCTTGGACTATTCCCGAACCACCTCCTAAGCCAACTCCGAAGAAAAGAGGTATTCTATTCCTCAGTCGTGAAGATATGCAAGAAGCTAAGAAATCTATGAAAGAGAAAGGCATTAAATCTGAAGATGTCGAAAATCTACCACCTATCGAAGAGATTCATGGTCTTGATAACCCGACACGGGTAGTAGAGGTAAATTATCTTCGTAGATTCAATGAGAGTGATATTCCTTTTGATAAACCTGCTAGCTTATGCCTGGATGAATTTGATAACTTTGTTGCCAAACAACAAAGTTTCAATGATTATGTTAGCAGGCAATTGGAACATAATGCTCGTATGCTTAGTCATTTATGTGCTTGTGTGGACAGAAACATCAATGATCTTAAGATGTTGAGTAAACATGCCTCTATGGTTACTACTCAAGTAGAACAAGTACTTAAGGCTCAAAATGACTTGCTCAATGAGTTGTCACTAGAGGCTGTAGAATGACCCAGGAACCTTTGTATCCTGAGGGTCATCCTAAGAGAATAGAACAAGATTATCAAGGAGTTAGCACTGATGCACCTAGTCATCCTAGGAAGAAGAAGAAAGATGATAGGAACTTGCATGCTAGCAACCCTGTTGCTGTTACACGCGAGAATCCAAACGATGTCTCTATTTCTGATGCCGAAACACAATATGGTGATGAACATGAGCCTAATGATAATATCAATAGTGGTGTTCATGATGATGCTCAACCTAGCAATGATAAGGATGTGGAGATTGAACCTGTTGATCTTGATAACCCACAACCTAGGAATATGAGATACGATAAGAATGACTTCATTGCTAGGAAGCATGGTAAAGAAAGGGAACCATGGGTTCAGAAACCCATGCCCTTTCCTCCCAAACCATCCAAGAAAAAGGATGATGAGGATTTTGAGCGATTTGTTGAAATGATTAGATCTGTCTTTCTGCAAATGCGTTTGACAGATATGCTCAAAATGTCTCCCTATGCCAAGTACATGAAAGATATTGTGACTAATAAGAGGAGGATACCTGAGGTTTAGATTTCCACCATGCTCGCTAATTATACCTTCAAGGGTGGAAATCCTAAGAAACTAGGTGATCCCGGAGTGCCCACTATACCTTGCTCCATTAAATGAAACTACATTAGAACTACTTTATGCGACCTTGGAGCCGGTGTTAGTGTTATGCCTCTCTCTCTTTATCGTAGACTTGAACTGGATAAGTTGACACCCACTAAAATCTCTCTGCAAATGGCCGAAAAATCAACTGCTTTCCCTATCGACATTTGCGAGGATGTTCCTGTTGTGGTTGCTAACGTTACTATCTTAAAGGACTTTGTTATCCTGGATATTCCCGAGGATGATGCCATGGAGGTCATCCTTGGAAGACCCTTTTTAAACACTGCAGGGGCTGTTATTGATTGCAACAAAGGCAATGTCACTTTCCATGTTAATGGTAATGAGCATACGATGCACTTTCCGAAGAAACAATATCGACTACATTGCATCAATGCTATTGAAAAAACTTCATCGATTCTTATTGGGAGCTTTGAATGCCCTATATCTACTGTTAAGATGAAGTATGATTTGCTTGTTGGGGATATGCACATCCCCATTGAGGTAACCTAGTGACTATTGGAAAATTCTTTGTTTTTTATGCGACTCGAAAAAGTTTGTCAAGGAGACTTGATCAACCTCAGTGACAGATTTCTTTTGATGACCTTGAGATGGATGAATCTGAGAGTCACAGCCTTCTGTTCCAAACCTTTACCTTCGGTTTCTTAGAAGAAAATGATAGATTTAGCTTTAGTGTCTCCTGTTTTCTGTTTTTTGTGTCCCGTAGAAAAGTGTCCTGAAAATAAAATTTCTCCGAATGCCGTGAAAATCAAGTATGATTTTTTCTGGAATTTTTGAAAAATTATGAGACGGATAGCTAGTTAGGGGGATGCACCAGTGGGCCACAAGCCCTGGAGGCGCGGGCACCCCCCTGGCCGTGCCTACCAGGCTTGTGGGCCCACGTGTCCCCCTCCACTTATTCCAGCTCCCATCTCCTTCTTCTACTTCCAGAAAAATTCATTCTACAGCTCAAACCCGTGTTCTTGCTCTTCTTGCTGCGATTTTGTATCTCCTTGTGCAAAGCCCCATTCACCAAACTGTTTTGGGGAAATTGTTCCTTGGCATGTGACTCCCCCATTGGTCCAATTAGTTTTTGTTCTAGTGTCTTATTCATTGCGTATTATTGCTGCCTTGGTGACCCTGTTCTTGAGCTTTGCATGCTAATTTTAACTGGTCCCAAGTAGTTTTGATGTATGATATGGTCTCTAGGCACTTGTAGGAGTAGTTGCTATGAGTTTCGTTGAGCCTTGTTCACTTCGCCTTTGAGTCACTGAAAATTTCAGAAAAGGAAGATGTTCAGGAGAAACTATCATGGTGGTTCCTCAATCAAGAGGGGTCCCCGTCTCGCGATTCGGGAGCCCGATCCTTACCAACCGAGGAACCCACAGGTACAACCATGTGAATGGCCTTCTAATGAATTCATGATTGATGCAGGTTTCAAAGACGAGTTTTGATACACTTGTTCACAACGTCGGGCTCGAAGAATTCATCTCCGATAAATGTGAATAGTATACTACTCTCACTGCCTCTTTTGTTCGTAGATTCAAATTTTCAGCTGCCGTGACACGTCCGTACTGTTTGATCTCTATGCCAAATCGTATATCATGGATTTAGAGGATTTCAATAGAACTTGCAAGATACCTGATTGGGGTAGTCTCAATGATCCTCCTAAATCTTCGGTTAGAGATTTTTTCTCTAGTATAATAGTCGGAGAAACTAGAGATATTACGCAGGCTACCATGGGGAGCATTCATTTTCCTGCCTTGCATTACTTTGCCCTCTTCATAGGTAGATGCATTAACGGCAAGATCGAGCATTGTCACCTCTGCGCACCTGACCTCAGTATTCTTAAGAGCGCAGTAACGGGTGATAGAAGTTTCAACATAGGAGCTATAATAGCAAGGAGGCTGAATAATAATGCTAATGAAGGGGATTTCTTTGGTGGGATCTATGCCACTCGCATAGCAAATATTCTAGGAGTACCCATCCGCGAAGGAGATCCCCCGCTCCATACAACTTCCCTTGATCGCGCCGCTATGACACGCTATCAGTTCCTTGACAGGGATAATTAATCCCTCCTATACCGGTTAATATTTAAGCGACATCGTGTTTTCCATATTACCCTTCCTGCTCCTGCCTTCTTTGAATTTCGGGTAAAATGGATATATTACATAACAAGAGAAGAGGCAGAGGAGTATGAGAGGGAGGCAAAGGCTGCTCGCCTTCGTGCGGCAGCTATTCAGGCGGTAGCTGCAGCACTCCCGTACAATCCCCATTATGATTTTGGATATCGCCCGGACCATCCATGGGAGTAGACCAACTTAGGCCAAAAGCCTAAGCTTGGGGGAGTACTTGTTTCTCACTGACTTTATATTCATGTTCACACTTTCACTTTGTTAGTCGGTGTTCACACTTTGCCACTATGTCATCCATGCTAGTTTATTTCTTTTTCTTGTTTTCTTCTCGTGTGTTTCTCTAGTTTGAGAAATCCCAAAAAGATTTATCGTTCTTCTTTTGCTTGTTGGGAGCTTTCCCGTGTAAATAGTTTTCTTTTTCTTTGGGTGAAGGTAGAAGGCCATGGTTACAATGTTTAGTGGCTCTCGCATGCATATCGGTTTATCTGTCAAAGATCCATATTACTTTGTCTTCTCATTTGTGTTTGCTTGCAGATTCTAGCTTAGTCCAATGCAGGAACACTCTTATTATTGTTCACATCGTTCGGTCGTGCAAGTGAAAGGCAATAATGACGATATATGATGAAGTGACTGAGCGTGGAAAAGTTGGTATGAACTCAATTTATTTTGATTTTGTAAATATGACTGGCTCATCGTTCCTGATTCAGCTTTGTTGTGAGAGAAACATGTTTGCAATGACAACTTAGAGATCATAGTTTTTGATGTCATGCTTAATTAGCTAGGAGCTTATAATGGTTTGTCTTGGATGCCAACATGAATTTTGAGATGATTATGATGTAGTATGATAGGATGGTATCCTCCTTTGAATGATTCAAGTGGCTTGACTTGGCGCATGTTTTCGCATGTAGTTGAAACAAAATCAACATAGCCTCTATGATATTCATGTTCATGGTGATTTATGTCCTACACATGCTTGCACTCAATGTTGGTTAATTTCAATGCATATTGATAACTGTTGTCGCTCTCTAGTTAGTCGCTTCCCAGTCTTTTGCTAGCCTTCACTTGTACTAAGCGGGAATATTGCTTGTGCATCCACTTCCATAAACCCAAAGTTCTTCCATATGAGTCCACCATACCTACCTATATGCGGTATCTACCTGCCGTTCCAAGTAAATTTGCATGTGCCACTCTCTAAACCTTCAAGAAATAATCTGTTTTTGCATGCCCGAACCGCTCATGTGGTGACAAGGGGCAGTCAGTATCTTCCATGCTAGGCGTGTTATCCGAGATACGTGTTTATTCACTATCAATCACGACAAAGGTGCCGGTAATTGGAATGCCCAGTTCCATGCTCAAATCGAAAAGATAATTGCAAACAAAACTCCCCCTGGATTATTGTTGGTATGGACGGCACCAGAGTATTCGGCTAGTCGTGGAGTGTGATTGATCGGTGGTGGGGGAGTCAAAACATTACTTTTTTTTTGGGAACCGCCTATAGTATGTGTAGCATGGAAAATGGTGAAAACTCTTGGTCATTGCGTTGACAATGAAAGCATGCCACCCAAAATTATTTATCTCTCTTTTAATAGCTTGAGCTCTGGCAATTCTGCAAATCAATTCTTCCCTCTGCGAAGGGCCTATCTATTTATGTTTTTGTTGAGTCATCCTCTTCTTTCAAAAAGCACCAATTAGGGAGCACCTTTGTCATTTTTATGCTTTGATTTTATTTTTAATTAAGTATGACTGTGACTGGATCTTCTTTGCCATGAATTACAATGTTCAGTCAGCCCTTGGTCTTTGAAGGTGCTCCGCATTTATGTTTTGCGGTATCGGAAAGAGCTAGCGAGATACCACCTGTTCATATTGCTTCATGATTGTTTTGATTCAAGTGTTGACGTTTGAAACTTATCATTATTGCTTGCTAGTTGATTATGTCATTGATATGAGTTCCTCTTGAGACCTAAATGTCATTGCTTATGTTGGTACCTTATGATCTTGCTGAAAATCTGAATATGAGTTAGACATAATTGCAGCAACAAGAACAAACAGAGTTAGTAAATGTTTTTCTTTTGTCTCTTTCAGTTTGTCAACTGAATTTCTTGAGGACAAGCAAGCCTTCAAGCTTAGGGGAGTTGATACGTCTCCGTCATATCTAGTTTTCCAAACTCTTTTGCCCTTGTTTTGGACTCTAATTTGCATGATTTGAATGGAACTAACTCGGACTAGCGCTGCTTTCAGCAGAATTGCCATGGTGTTGTTTTTCCACAGAAATAAAAGTTCTCGGAATGACTTGGAAATTTACGAGGATTTTTTGTGTAATATATAAAAAATACTGGCGCAAGAATCAACCTGAGGAGTGGAGCCAGGAGCCCACAAGCCCACCAGGCGCGGGCCCCCCTAGCCGCGCCTAGCAGGCTTATGGGGCCCTCATAGCTCCACCGCCTCCAACTCCAGCTCTATTTAGTCCCTTTCGTCTGGAAAAAAATCAAGAAGAGTTCATCTCGTTTTATGATACGGAGGCGCCGCCACCACCTGTTCTTCCTCTGGAGGGCAGATATGGAGTCCGTTCTGGGCTCCGAAGAGGGGAGATCGTCGCCATCGTCATCACCAACCTTCCTTCATCGCCAATTCCATGATGCTCTTCGCCGTTCGTGAGTAATCTCATCGTAGGCTTGTTATATGGTGATGGGTTGGATGAGATCGATCATATAATCGAGTTAGTTTTGATGGGGATTGATCCCCAGTATCCACTATGTTCCGAGATTGATGTTGCTACTACTTTGCCATGCTTAATGATTGTCACTAGGGCCCGAGTGCCATGATTTCAGATCTGAACCTATTATGTTGTCACCAATATATGTGTGTTTCAGATCCTATCTTGCAAGTTGTAGTCACCTACTATGTGTTATGACCCGGCAACCCCAGAGTGACAATAGACGGAACCACTCCCGGAGATGACCATTGTATGAGGAGTTCATGTATTCACCAAGTGTTAATGCGTTGGTCCGGCTATTTATTAAAAGGAGAGCCTTAATATCCCTAGTATCCACTATGTTCTGAGATTGATGTTGCTACTACTTTGCCATGCTTAATGGTTGTCACTAGGGCCCGAGTGCCATGATTTCATATCTGAACCTATTATGTTCTCGTCAATATATGTGTGTTCTTGATCATACCTTGCAAGTTGTAGTCACCTACTATGTGTTATGAGCCGGCAACCCCGGAGTGACAATAGCCGGAACCACTCCCGGCGATTACCATAGTATGAGGAGTTCATGTATTCACTAAGTGCTAATGCTTTGTTCCGGTTCTCTATTAAAAGGAGAACCTTAATATCCCGTAGTTTCCATTAGGACCCCGTTGCCACGGGGGCGATGGACAATAGATGTCATGCAAGTTCTTTTCCCTAAGCACGTATGACTATATACAGAATGCATGCCTACATTACATTGACGAACTGGAGCTAGTTACTTATCTCTCCGTGTTATAACTGTTGCATGATGAATATCATCCGGCATAATCATCCATCACCGATCCAATGGCTACGAGTTTTTCCTACTAGTCCTTGCTACGTTACTTGGCCGCTATTGCTGTCGCTGCTGCTACTGTTATTTTGCCGCTATTGTTGTCACTGCTGCTACTGTTACTCTGTCGCTATTGATGTCACTGCTGCTACTATTACCGTTGCTATTGTTGCTATCAGACTAATTTGCTACTGATACTTTTCTACAGATACTAAGTCTTTCAGGTGTTGTTGCATTGACAACTCAACTGCTAATACTAAAGAATATTCTTTGGCTTCCCCTTGTGTCGAATCAACAAATTTGGATTGAATACTCTATCCTCGAAAACTGTTGCGATCCCCTATACTTGTGGGTTATCAGTCATATCAACTCTTTCATTTACCACATACTCACACACACCTGGTTTATGCGGAAACGACTCGACGTAGTTTAAGCAGCACCACCCAACTTTCCTTGACCGTGGACACGGCTATTCGAATAGTTTTACACTCTACACAGGTAGTACGCTGGACTCTCGAGATCCGGGAAACATCCATGTCATCCACGACTCGCGGTATATAACATACCCGAGGTAAGTACCCGATCATTGCCTTTCCCCTGACGATACTAGACAAAGAGGTCCACTCGATTGGTACCCAATCCACATGTTGTACGTCTTACGAGCATCGACTCTGGACAGTATCAACCATGTGGGGACCAACGGTGTGCGTGGAACACGTAAAAATGGCATAGTCGCCCTACCTGGAACGACCCCATCATGAGAGTGACCACACATCACTCCCGCCACAAGTAATGTGGCTCTTTGCTAGCACTGACCAGAGTAATCAACACAACCCCGTCCCATAAAGGGGTAACGTGATCGTACATGTAAGGTTGGGACGGTCGACACATCATAAATGTAATCCCAATTCCGAAACCATACTCACTCAAAATACCCGGTGCACCACTTCTCTGAAAGTGGCCACCTAACTCATCATCACCCTCACGCATTAGTGGCACCCAACGGGGTTTTCGTAAACCATTGATTTAAACCATCAACATGCTCATGCTACTGTTATTCTAGCTTTACTTGTCAACATGATATTAGCAATACCCTCATAGGTGGTAGGTTCAAGCTCAATTCATGTGCTCCGTAGGAGCCATCGGTAACATCACCTCAATGATTTACCGGTACTTATGATCATATGCAGCGTAAATATTTGCTACACCAGCATGCATCATAAAATATGCTCAGACATGCTCAAAGGGCTTCTTGCCTTGCTCACATAAGTCCTCGGGGTCTTCGAGGTCTTCCGCTCCAACTCCGAGTACTCCGTCTACCCGTCAACTATCATCGGAAACAACCACGGTAAGCCACACAGCAGGCAAAAATAAAAGTGCTACAAAAATAGAAGTTATATTTTTCTTGGACCTCTATGGTCATAAGAAAAATACCTGAAGCTTGCCATAGGAGACTAGGATCATCAGAGATTTTTGAATGTGCAAAAGGAGGAATAGGTGCTTTTAAAATAGTGGACACACTCATTTAATAGAGAATAATTGTAGAAATGTTTAGGAAGTTGTTTCACTGGATTTGTAGTTGAAATGAATATTCTATGGATTTTCTAATACTCGATAAATACCAATAGGAAGCGACTTATTTAATGCAACAGAATAAAGCCTGATAAAAATGTTGACAAAGGCTTCAAAATGGGGAATGATATGATAAGTCTTTGGAAATTGGAATCACTCCAATTGGAGTTGATTTGAATCCTCTAGGATTTTCACAAACTCGGGCTGAATATATCCAGATTTGTATTTTAATAAATACACCACACGAAGTTGCTCTGGAAAAATGTGCCATGCACATATTTGGATGGGTTTTGAATTTAGGAACCTATAGAAATTTGAGTCATCAGATTTCGAGTTCATTTGAATTGAATATGGATTTTCAAAGTTGCTGATAAAGGAAAAAGGTAAAGGAGATATACCAGAGAGGGCATTTAGGGTGCACGAGGCGTTAGATAGGCCTTGGGCCGACCCAAAGGCTCGGTCTGGCCAGGGAGGAGGCCACGCCAAAGGCGCCTTCTATGGAGTACACCTTCGTCACGGGGAGGCCATAATCGGGGAACCCGAGGCCCCTCTCTCTGACGGCGGGTCCCGCCGGTTCTCTCTCTCTCGCCTCCCCCTGCTTCTTCTTCCTCCTCATGATGAGGGTAGATGGGGGCGCTGGCCGCCGCGGCTCTCGGCACCTGTTGGCCCAGCTGTCGAGGCAAGAGTGTGGGCTGGTGCCCTGCTCCGTGCTGAGCCGGGGGTGCTCTTGGAAGCCGAGGGGATGCCCGGGGCGAGTGGCCCACCGAGAGGAGCGACTGACAGCTCCGTCCGCTGCGGAGGGACATAGTGTGACCTCGGGGAGTGGCCCTAAAGAGTCCATTAGGATGGAGGAGTTGCGGTGGTTCGACTGCAGGGTAGGCCTGAGGCCAGAGGGGGCTGGTTGACTCAGGCACAATCGAGGCCGAGGCGGCGCCATGGCCGATGAAGGATAAGGAGGAGAGCTTGAGAGATCCAATGACTAGGTCACGGAGGCCTCTGGGAGCTAGGACGAGCTGGGGAGGAGGAGGAAAACATCAGGGGCTCGGGGAGGCCCTAGATGGAGAAGGGGAGGGATAGAGAGCTCGGTTGCTCTCTCTGGAGCTTTGGTGCATGGAGAGAGCACGCGTACAAGGGGATACTTGGCCGCTTCTAGGCGTCGGGATGGGTTGGACTGGTTAAGGGAAGTGCCCTGGCGCGCTGGGACACGCGTTCATTGAGGGACCTGAGCTGCAGGACGAAGAAATGCTGCAGAGCACCGTTACTGCTTGCTGCCGGCGCGGTCACCATGGACACTCGAGTCCACAGGGCTACTAAGACCAGTCAAATATGTCCAACACGTAGGGCACACATGAAGGAAGAAGACTTAGGAATTTGGTTGTAGTTGGGGCTGGTTTGAAGTGGTTTCGACTGTGGTTAATATTCCACCAGGAAACTTGGGGCTGGCAAAGGTGGTTTCCAGAGGGAGAACCTTGGGGTGAAACCATTTCCAGGAGCATCTCGCATGGGAAGACTACACTACTGCAATGTTTCAGGTCAAGAAAATAAGGGTAGCTAGTACTTGTTGTACAAAGCTACATTTCAGCCACAATTCAACTTGAGGATGTGCTGCTCGTTTTCTCCAAATGAACATGCCATCTCTTGGCTTGAAACAATGCTTTGGGATGCTAGGAAACCTCTGGCAAGAGGTGGAGGCTTTGGCTTAAATAGAAGTGAGGCAAGAGGGGTAAAATGGTGATTCCAAGGGTAAAATGAGGAATAGTTAAGCCTCTCTCCAATAATTGGCCAGTGTCCATGTAAATGTTACTGGAGGTAAAATGTAACTATATGAAGCTGTGGCAGAAAGTTGAGCTCAAGAGTTAAAGTGGACGGGGCCAAAGTAGCCATTAAAGTGAGTGCACACAAGGTGTTTGATGAGTGGCAGGGCAACCAGATGGACTTCAATGGAGATGAAACTTAACAGGATTAAATAATAGATGAAAATAAGCTTGGATATCAAATTTGGGACATGGGGTACAAGGTTTCCAATGTAGGCTTGGATAACCCATGAAATGAGCATAATTGGATTTCTGCTTACAAACCATTCAAATCAATTCCCTCAAATCCAATATTTGGTGTGGGGTCATAATTTGAGCATAAAGGCATGAAAAAAAAAGTTTGGGGTTAATTCGAGAAACTTTATAATGTAAAGTTTCCCAAAGTCAGAAATCAACAAAGAGGGGTTTGAGGGTCCTGGGACAAGTTCTTCTATTATCCTTGATGCACCACTTGGTGTGGATGCATTATTGGAGTATAAGAACATGTCCACTATATTTGAGCACAATTGGAGATACTTGACAATGTAGAGTTGCTCAAATTAGGATCTGGACAAATAGGGTTTTAGAATAATTAGGGGAGTCAAATCAACTTGGATTGAGATGAAACTTGGCTAGATCGTCAAACATATCATAGGTGACATGCTGGAATTTTACTGGAATTTATTGAGAATATTTCTTATAGAAATATTCCAAAATCATGAAAAAGACAGGAAGGGTTTTGAAGGCGTTTGCCTAACAATTTTAACATGACCATGTGTTGACACTCATATATATGTAATATATATATCCACTGAGTTTCCCTAAATTTTCTTGAATATTTTAAAAGCAATAAAAATAACTTTCCTTCATAAGAAACCATTTCTGGTCCCACGGGAAGGTATTTGAATATAATGGTAAAAAACTTTTAAAATAATAATCTTGTGTTTTTGGGAAGTCAATTTGATAATGGGTTTTAAATGAAATAACTGGTGCAAAATAAATTCCCTAATTTGAGGACTTGTAGTACAAATCCCATCTCAGAGGTTTCTGAAAGCTTAATTCAAGGAAATGCTTTTTGGTGAAAATATTATTATTAAAAAAATAGTTTCTAGTCCTAAATAGATGGCATGATCATTAGGCACGAGTCTTGGGCTAATGAGGTGAGTCTGGAGAGTAATAAGAATTTTGGAGCATCTAACACAGGCATACAAGCAAGCAAGCAAGCAATAGTCACTTCAAGCATCACAAGCATTCACAAAAAAAATTAATTGGTCCTATTTTTTTGGAATAAGTTAATTAGTCAGGAAAGCTAAACACAGGGTGTTACACACCTTACCCCCTTAAGAAAATCTCGTCCCCGTGATTTCTAGGCTAGGGGTTGGAGGGATACAGAATCTTGAGTCGGAGGTAGACTTCATGTCCCCATGTTGCTGTTGTGGGTCTGGAGGTGCTTGATGATATAGATTCCAATGTTCCGCCCGTCCTCGCCTGACTGAGCTGGTTCTGGCAATAAGTTAGGCTTTACCAAGGGTCAAGGGCTTGGTGAGCTAAGTCCGTGCAAGGTTCTGGCTTGCAAGTGCATTCCAAAGTCAGAATACGTGTTAAGATAGTGTGTATGGGTTCTGGTCCCGGGGCTTCGCATGCCGTTAGTGACATCTAGATGTCTCGCGTTAGAACATAAGGGTTAAGGCCTTCAGGTAGCTTCCTAGTGATGGGGATGTTCTAGACTCCCTTAAGGCAGGCAAGCTATGGTTGCGGGTGGTCTTTGTCCTCGAAGGTGTGGTAGTGGTCTTCGAAGGCTTCTCGTGGAGGGTCTGGGTTCGGTCTTGCTCATGAGTTTAAGCTCGGAGAATCAGAGTGCAGAACATGCCCTACCATCTCGGAGGGTTCGCGAGGGGTTCTGGATGATCTGGCTACCCGAGAGTATAGACCAGTCATCCAATCCAAAGTGTGCGGCTCGACAAACGGGTGAATCAGCTTTAGGAGGTTTTCAGCATGATCCAATTTAGGACTCTCGTCTTTCATTTGGACAAAGAAGAAGCCGTCTGATTCTCTTGCTGTCCAAGGGCTTCATCCTCTTGATTCGTCGAGGCTTCTTGACATCCTTGATGTAGTCGGTTGACGTCTTCTACTTCTTCTTCATTGTCATGGTTTCCCAACCATGGCGGTTCTTCGTCTTGTCTTGGGTAGCATAGACTTTCGCTATCTTGGGGTTACTTCGAGAAGCCCACCTTCTCGAGATAACATTGTACCCTCGAGAGGCATAGTGATCAACGTTCCCGGGGCTCGTCCAAATAGGACTAAGGTGTTATTCCTCTTATTGGTTGAATAAGTATGTCATCAGTGAGGATGACAACATATTTTCCCCAAGCATGACATAAGCACAGTGCTCATGAGACATGTGAGGAGAACGGGGACTTGGTATGGGTGATCGCTGGCCGAGGGGTTTGTGGTCCAACATGACCTAATCCTTCATGCCCATGTTCATCATAGACACGATGGGTGGTGGTCGGGAAGAGTACTTGCCATATTCCAACGACTTAGAGTCGTTTTCTATGGTTGTAATCCGACAACCTTATGGCTGGGTGAAGCTTTAGGGTCTCAAGGAACTTAGGATGTGGGTGAACAATTATCATCTTATCCTTAAGCACATTCCTTAGATGCCAATAGTCTGACCTCTAACTCTGGAAAAATCACCCTATTTCATTTAAGATACCATCTCACGTAAGCCAACTCCACACGGCTCATGCTAGTCAACTCCGGGGTTGAGGGCAGGACTAAACCCAAACACCACAAGTATCATACAACATACATTGCACATGTGTCCCTATGCGGGAACCTTGGGGAAGCATACAAGTTGGTAAGCTTGAACTAGGATGCTATAAATCCAAATGCCTAGATTGATCATTCATTTGACACGGTATTGCATTACTATATTAAGGAAATACGTAGTATTCCAATCCAAGGCCTCATTTCCCTTCTATGAATCCAATATTGATGGGGTTCTACATAATCACTTAGAGTCCTCATAATTCACATATTATTGCAAGGCTTACGTCACGATTTATCCACCAACTTCAGTATCATGGCCATCTAATCTCCAAGGGCAATTCACATTGGTTCGAAAATCAATTCGGCAACTCCAACTATACGCACTCATTATCCACCGAGAAACATGGTATCGTGATCGAGATCATCGGGCTAGTTCCAATTTACTCCGAACCATGTGGCCTCATATATCATTAATAGTTTGTTGGGACTACCTTTTTAAATCCAAAACTCATGTCCAATAAGGACTCTTACTCGATACTCGAAGTCATTATGGTAAAAGCATCAAACCATGCCAACTACTTGTCAACGTCAATTATACCACCAAGAATTTATCGCTCGCGATCACAATCATCCTACTAAATCCAACTTACTCAAGGAGCATGTAGGTTGGGTTACAATATCAACATTGTTCTACCAAATTCACCTACCTTATAAGGGTCTCATGATCCACCAAGATAGTCTAGCTATATCCTCCACACAACTATCATCATCACAACATCCTTAGTCTAATACTCTTATGTTAGAGAATGGTCCTTCTTATGGCATCAGAGTTATGGTGCTAGCGTAAGATCGAAGGATACTTGTTCACTATGCTCACTTGTTCCATAAGGAACCCGGTGCTAAACAATGGTTTATCGAGGCTCAACATGTGTTCTGGAAAATTCGTGTATTAAACACGTGACTAGAAATTTGAGCTGGAAGGCTTGTGGAGGTTAGGCTGGGCTAGGGAGGGTTTCCAGTCTAGAGGGAAAGCATCACACCTACGGGTTATGTGTGGTTAAGCATGGCATAGTCAGTGTCTTCAGTGTCAGTTGTCCGTCGAAGTGGATCATTGGTGCATCTTGTCTTGCTGGTCTTCAGTTGACGAGAGGGGTGAGAGAGGGGTGAGAGAGAGTAGCACAGAGGGGAGTGCCTAAGGGGTGCAACAGTGCGAGTGCAATCAAACAAGTGTTGGAAAGTCAATTCACATATCAAGATGAGGCGGGTGTTATAACCGCATGCTTGCTGCCTAGAGCAAAGGTGTGAATTATATCAAAGCACATATAACAAAAACAAAAAACACACAACATGGTCCCATCCGAACCATTCCATGGACTCAACTTCGTATAGGGAATTACAACTCATCCTATCCTAGGGTTCTTGGACTCGATAGTTGTCTTGGCTTCGTGTCATGAAGAGGAGTCTACTAAGTCTTTTGGACTTCTCATAGTGTTGCCACGTCTCTTGTTGTTGCTCACCGAAGCAACTCACAAGAGTTGGAAAAAGCTCCTGATGTCTTCTCGTCTGGGGAGTTGCCGACGAAGGTGGTTCTTTATGGCTGTCATTGACAGGGTCTTCCGTTCTCTTTATAATCTTGTCATTGTGTTCTTGTCTTCTGAAGCTTCAATAATCTCAAGTGGACGACCTTTATGCAATGACGTCAGCAAGGAATGATAGAGCTCCGACCTATCAGTCATACTGATCGCGATATCGGCACCTGGAGTGGGGGATGAAGAGAACCGTTTTCCTGCTCACTAAGGTGAGGAAGACCAAATGGCGAGGTTCTCATCCACCGGTGGTGGTCGACACAACCTTAATATTGGCAGGGTCATTCTATTTGCGATGCACATCATGGCCTTGCATATATTACGACCTGATTATCATAGGTCAAGGTGGCTTCACTCCGGAACAGTGTCAAGCGTGTCGCCATCTTCTTGGTCTCGATGTCCTTGTTCTTCATCCAACTTCTGTTGGTGTCGTCTAGTTGTAAAGTTGTCCTCTTTATCCTTTAGCACAGGGGTGGTCGCTCGGAAAGATTGCTTCCTTCCAAGTTGCCCAAGAGGATTTTAAGTAATCTCGTGGTCACGCATAAGGGTGCTAGTGGCTATTTGCAGTTTGAAGAGGCAGATGAGGAGTGTCAGGGAATACAGTTGAAAGTGGTAAGGCAACAACCTTGCTTCTTTTGAAAATATAGGACAGGTGAGGAAGATAGATATTTGCAAGTAATTTTGCAAGGTCTGGAAAATAGTTTGTCCTAACTAACGTCCGTGCTAACTAAGGGCTTCCTACAGTAAGGATGGCCTCAATACCAGCTCTGTGGGGACCCCGACTTATGAGTCGAGATCGCCGAATGAACGTGCTCAGTGATCCCAGAGATCAATGCTCACCGAACACACATATACTGAATAATAAGAGTCTTACATCCATACATACCGTTTGGTACAACAAATGACCATTTCGGTCAAGCCTTACAAATATAGGGCCTTGAGGGCGAACATACCAAACTAGACCAATAGTGGAAATATCGGTCGAAAGCGTGAACCCACGCCATCAGCCTTAACCTGTAAGCATTCCGACTGGGAAGCGTCCTAGCTTGCAAGAATGTCACCGAGTTACTCTTCACCAAATCATGTTCTCTCATACCTGGTCAATGGAATAAACAGTGCAAGCCAATGAGTACTTTGAATGTACTCGCAAACAGCCCATGATATGAACAATGCAAGTGAAGGATAACAATAATATGCATCTCTGGTGGATAACAACTTGGTTATAAATAAACATGATCATGGATGTGCAACATAAGCTAAATGTTGATTTGAAGAACAGGTTACATATATCCATATATCTGTTGGGGGCTGAACACTCCGGGTTCACCCTATATACCAAGTCACCAAACTTGGTCATATCAACTCTTTCATTTCCCACATACTCACACACACCTGGTTTATGCGGAAACGACTGGACGTAGTTTAAGCAGCACCACCCAACTATTCTTGACCGTGGACACGGCTATTTGAATAGTTTTACACTCTCCAGAGGTAGTATGCTGGACCCACGAGATCCGGGAAACTTCCATGTCATCCACGACTCACGGTATATAACATACCCGAGGTAAGTACCTGATCAATGCCTTTCCCCTGACGATACTAGACAAAGAGGTCCACTCAATTGGTACCTAGCCCACATGTTGTACGTCTTACGAGAACCGACTCTAGACAGTATCAACCATGCGGGGACCAACGGTGTGCCTGGAACACATAAAAACGGCATAGTCTCCCCACCCGGCATGCCCCCATCATGAGAGTGACCACACATCACTCATGCCACTAGTAATGTGGCTCTTTGCTAGCGCCGACCAGAGTAATCATCACAGCCCCATCCCAGAAAGGGGTAACGTAGTCGTACATGTAAGGTTGGGACGGTCGACACATCATAAATCTAATCCCATTTCCGAAACCATACTCACTCAAAATACCCGGTGCACCACTTCTCTGAAAGTGGCCACCTAACTCATCATCACCCTTGGGCATTAGTGGCACCCGACGGGGTTTTCATAGATCTTTGATTTATACCATCAACATGCTCATGCTACTGTTATTCTAGCTTTACTTGTCAACATGATATTAGCATGACCCTCATAGGTGGTAGGATCAAGCTCAATGCATGTGCTCCGGAGGAGCCATCAGTAACATCACCTCAATGATTTACCGGTACTTATGATCATATGCAACGGAAATATTTGCCACACTAGCATGCATCATAACATATGCTCAGACATGGTCAAAGGGTTGCTTGCTTTGCTCACATAAGTACTCGGGGTCGTCGTGGTCTTCCTCTCCAACTCTGAGTACTCCGTCTACCCGTCAACTATCGTCGAAAACAACCACGGTAAGCCACACAGCAGGCAGAAATAAAAGTGCTACAAAAATAGAGGTTATATTTTTCTTGGACCTCTGTGGTCATAAGAAAAATACCTGAAGCTTGCCATAGGAGACTTGGATCATCAGAGAATTTTGAATGGACTAAAGGAGGAATAGGTGATTTTAAAATTAGTCTATAGAAAATATCATGATAAAAATGAGTGGAACCACTCATTTAATAGATAATAATTGTATAAATATTGAGGAAGTTGTTTCACTTGATTTGGAGTTGAATTGAATATTCTATGGATGTTCTAATACTAGATAAATAGCAATAGGAAGCTATTTATTTAATGCAACATAATCAAACCTGAAAAAAATGTTGTCCAAGGCTTCAAAATGGGGCATGATATAATAAGTCATCACTCCAATTGGAGTTGATTTGAATGCTCTAGGATTTTCACAAAGTGGGGTTGAATATATCCAGATTTGTATTTTATTAAATACACCACAAGCAGTTGCTCTAGAATAAATGTGCCATGCACATATTTGGATAGGTTTTGAATTTAGGAACCTGTAGAAATTTGAATCATCAGATTTGGAGTTGATTTGAATTGAATATGGATTTTCAAAGTTGCTGATAAAGGAAAAAGGTAAAGGAGATATACCAGAGAGGGCATTTAGGGCGCACCAGGCGTTAGATAGGCCTTGGACCAGCCGAGAGGCTCGGTCTTGCCAGGGAGGAGGCCACGCTGAAGGCGCCTACTGGGGAGTACGCCTTTGTCACGGGTAGGCGACAAGCGGGGAACCCGTTTCCTATTATCCGCAGGGCCCGAGGCCCCTCTCTCTGATAGCGGGTCCCGCCGACTCTCTCTCCTCTCCCCTGCTTCTTCTTCCTCCTCATGATGGGGGTAGATGGGGGCGCTGGCTGCGGCGGCTCTCGGGACCTGCTGGCCCAGCCGCCGATGCGAGGGTGTGGGCTGGAGCCCTGATCCCTTCTGAGCCGGGGGTGGTCTTGGCGGCCGAGGGGATGCCCAGGGTGAGCAGCCCGCCGTGAGGAGCGGCTGACAGCTCCGGCCGCTACGAAGGGCCATATCATGACCTCGGGGAGGTGCCCTAACGAGTCCATGAGGATAGGGGAGCTGCGGGGGTTCGACTGAAGGGTAGGCCTGAGGCTAGAGGGGGTCGGTTGACTCGGGCGAAAGGGAGGCCAAGGCGGCGCCATGGCCGATGAAGGACAAGGAGGAGCCCTTGAGAACTCCAACGACTGGTTCACGGAGGCCTCTAGGAGCTAGTAGGAGCTGGGGAGGAGGAGGAAAACACCACGGGCTCGGGGAGGCCCTAAATGGAGAAGGGAAGAGAGAGAGAGAGCTAGGGAGCTCTCTCTCGAGCTTCGGTGCATGGCGAGAGCACGCGTGCCAGGGGAGACTTGGCCGCTTCTAGGCATCGGGATGGGTTGGACTGGTCAAGGGAAGTGCCCTGGCACGCTGGGACACGCGTCCATTGAGGGACCTGAGATGCAAGACGAATAAATACTGCAGAGCACCGTTACTGCATGCCGCTAGCATGGTCACCATGGCCACTCGAGTCCACGGGGTTGCTAAGACCAGTCAATCATGTCCAACACGTAGGGCACACATGCAGGAGGAAGACTCAGGAATTTGGTTTTATTTGGGGCTAGTTTGAAGTGGTTTTGACTATGGTTATTATTCCAGCAGGAAACTTGGGGTTGGCAAAGGTTGTTTCTAGAGGGAGAACATTGGGGTGAAACCATGTCCTGGAGCATCTGGCATGTGAAGACTACACTACTGCAAAGTTCCAGCTCAAGAAAAGAAGGGTAGCTAGTACTTGCTGTACAAAGCTACATTTCAGCCACAATTCAACTTGAGGATGTGCTGCTCTTTTTCTCTACATGAGCATGCCATCTCTTGGCTTGAAACAATGCTTTGGGATGCTAGGAAACCTCTAGCAAGAGGTGGGGGTTGGCTTAAACAGACGTGGGGCAAGAGGGAGTAAAATGGTGATTCCAAGGGTAAAATGAGGAATAGTTACATGGAGCCTCTCTCCAATAATTGGCCAGTGGCCATGGAAATGTTACTGGACGTAAAATGTAACTACATGAAGCTGTGGCAGAAAGTTGAGCTCAAGGTTAAAGTGGAAGGGGCCAAAGTAGCCATTAAAGTGAGTGCACACAAGGTGTTTGATGAGTGCCAGGGTAACCAGATGGACTTCAATGGACATGAAACTTAACAGGATTAAATAATAGATGAAAATAAGCTTGGACATCAAATTTGGGACTTGGAGGACAAGGTTTCAAATGTAGGCTTGGATAACCCATGAAATGAGCAGAATTGGCTTTCTGCTTACAAAACCATTCAAATCAATTCCCACAAATCCAATATTTTGTGTGGGGTCATAATTTGAGCATAAAGGCATGCACAAAAAGTTTGGGGTTAATTGGAGAAACTTTATAATGTAAAGTTTCCCAACGTCAGAAATCAATGCAGAGGGTTTTGAGGGTCTTGGGACATGTTCTTCTATTATCCTTGATGCACCACTTTGTGTGGATGCATTATTGGTGTATAAGAACATGTACACTAAATTGGAGCACAATTGGAGATACTTGACAATGTAGAGTTGCTCAAATTTTAATCTATAAAAATAGGGTTTTAGAATAATTAGGGAGTTAAATCAACTAGGATTGACAAGAAACTTGGCTAGATCATCAAACATATCATAGGTGACATGTCGGAATTGTACTGCAATTTATTGAGAATATTTCTTATAGAAATATTCCAAAATCTAGAAATAGGCAGGAAGGGTTTTGAAGGGGTTTGCCCAACAATTTTAACATGACCATGTGTTTAAACTCATATATATGGATTATATATATCCACTAAGTTACCCTAAATTTTCTTAAATATTTTAAAAGCAATAAAAATAACTTTCCTTCATAAGAGACCATTTCTGGTCCCACACGAAGGTATTTAAATATAATGGTAAAATAACTTTTAAAATAATAATCTTGTGGTTTTGGGAAGTCATTTTGATAATGGGTTTTAAATAAAATAATTGGTGCAAAATAAATTCCCTAATTTGAGGACTTGTAGTACAAATCCCATCTCACGGGTTTCTGAAAGCTTAATTCAAGGAAATGCTTTTTGGTGAAAATAATATTGGTAAAAAAAAGTTTCTGGTCCTAAACACATGGCATGATCTTTAGGCATGAGTCTTTGTCTAAGTAGGTGAGTCTAGAGAGTAATAAGAATTTTTGAGAATCAAACACACGCATACAAGCAAGCAAGCAAGCAATAGTCACTTCAAGCATCACAAACATTCACAAAAAAAATTAATTGGTCCTATTTTTTGGAATTAGTTAATTAGTCAAGCAAGCTAAACACAGGGTGTTACACCAAGTGGATGCAATGGAAATTGTAAAACATACGACATGCAGAAGTATGCCCCGAGTAGATGAAGTCCCTGCGGTCAGCAGACACTTCATAAGGCAGTAAATCCAAAAAATTACCTCGAATAGCCACCTTGCGCCTCAGGAGGGCCTTGAGAGGCCTGACCCCCGACGCCCGCGCCTGCATCGTGGTTATCACAGGCGATCCGTGCCACTTGTGTGTCATCGTGGCGTTCTCCCGAGGCCCGTGTGTTTGGCCTTACGTAGTCCTTCGCGAGGAAGGCGGCTAGCGCCGCGCCCCGCGGCTTGAGGGTGCCTCCCAGATCGCGCCCCTTGGGACCGGCTCAAGGAGGAGCCCCCAAACAGTTCCTCACTCCTCAGGAGGATAGGCACCCGTGGGAGACGCCTGACGCTCTTCCTCATCGGGAGGGTCAGGTAGTGCCGCATACTCCAGCATGTACGGTTCAATGTAGGCGCTCGACCGTTGCCCGTGGCCGGTAAACAGTGTGACGGTGGCGGTCCCCCTTGGTGGCGGAGGGGGGTCTCCCCGACCATATTGCTCGAAGTTCTTCCTGCGAAAGGCCCCGTGTGTAGTCGCTTGTTCCTGTTGTTGGCGTTGGCTGGTCCCGGCACCGCCCGGTGCTGACTCCCTCCTTGATGTCGTGTCATGTCTCCGCTGTCGTAGTTTGTCCACTCCATCGCCTCCGTCCTCTGTTGGCTGCGCCGGAGGGAGCGCTGCTGTCTAGCTGCCCCGGGCTGTCAAGGGCCGACTGGGTCTTGGTGATCCGCGCTAGCGTGTCCATCAATCGTCCCGCCGTTCTCCTCACTTCCCTGGTGGTTGTCGGCGTGGTGCACCTCGGGGCCGGTCGCTGGGGTCTGGAGGAGCTGGAGGGCAGCACGAAGCGCGTCTCTCCCGGCCCCGCCCAGAGCAGGTAGGGCCCCGAAGATTGTAGGCTCGGGGACCGGCACACGGTGCGATCCCCCGGCGCCCGACGCCCGTGGCCTTGAGGATGCACCGACTTGGATGGTATTCTGAGCGATGGCGATTAGCTCCATGTTGTGGTCCGCCTAGGCGTCAAAGCCCCCTGGTGTCGGTCACTGGCGTAGCATCTCTCTTGCCATCCGCAGCGCGTCATGTGTGTTGAGGTCTCCCAAGTTGATGCGGCGCACTGTGGGTGCCTGGGCCACCGCCCAGCCCCCATGCACCTGGGTGGGATAGGTGGCCACCATGGTGGAGACGATGTTAACGACCTGGTACGAGCCGCCTGGTACCGCAACACCGGCATGCGAGCTTCCGACCACAGTGACGTGGCGGTCGGAGACCAGCTCGACGAGGCTCGGACAAGCTGGTTGGTCACCGGCCATCAGTGCAGCGGCCTCGGAAGGAGGAAACTAGGAGAAGACCTTCACACGCCCCCTACCTGGCGCGCCAAATGTCGGATTTTGGGATCCGCAAGACCCTAAGGATTCGAACACAGGGGCGTGTACGGCGATCTCTCCTGGCTCGACCTTACCTAGCCCGCTACTCGATGGAAACGACGAAGGACTCACTTGATGGTGAGGGGAGCACAAAACACAACATTTTACCCAGGTTTGGGCCGCTACAAAGCGTTAAACCCTACTCCTGCTTTTGGTGGATTGTTTCTCGCGGAGGTTGGTGGATGAACTAGTACAGTGCTCTTGAGCCTCCGGAGGCCAAGTGGCTAGGTGTTTTGCCCTACGGTTGGAATGGCCTCCCTTTGTTCTGAATCTCCCTCCAAAATGAACCCCTTCTTTCAAGTATCCTACTCTCTCTATCTATAGCGGAGGCCCGGGTTCTCTTCCCTCATAGTGTTGGGAAACGTTGCATGGGAAACAAAAAATTTCCTATGCACATGAAGTCCTATCATGGTGATGTTCATCTATGAGAGGAGATTAGATCCACATACCCTTGTAGATCGCTAAGCGGGAAGCGTTAAGAAACGTGGTTGATGTACTGGTGCAGCTTCGTGATTCAAATCATCGTCGTCCCACCATCCGTTCCGATCTAGAGCCGAACGGACTGCACCTCCGCGTTCAACACACGTACAACTTGATGATGATCTTGGCCTTCTTGATCCAGCAAGATAGACGGAGAAGTAGATGAGTTCTACGGAAGCGTGACGGTGCGCCGGTGGTGGTGATGATCTACTCCTGCAGGGCTCCGCCCGAGCAGTGCAGAAATCCGATCTAGAGAAAGAACTACGTGGTATAGGTTTGAGTTGCACGTGGAAAAGTTGTGTCTCAGAAGCCCTAAAACCACCTATATATATAGGAGGAGGGGAGGGGCTAGCCTTGGGGCTCATGGGAGCCCCAAGGGCGCCGGCCGAAGGGAGAGGTGGACTCCCACCCCAATTCAGTTTGGGGGAAGGAGTCCACTCCTTCCTTCCCACCTCCCTCTTTCCTTTTTTTCTTTCTTTTGGTATTCTTCCCTTGTGGCGCCATAGCCCTCTTGGGCTGGCCTCACTAGACCACTAAGGGCTGGTGCATCACCCTAGGTTCACTGGGCTCACTCCCGGGAGGGTGGGCCCCTCCCGGTGAATACCCGGAACCCATTCGTCACTCCCGGTACACTGCCGGTAATGCCCGAAAACTTTCCGGTGACCAAATGAAACCATCCTATATAACAATCTTTGTTTCCGGACCATTCCGGAAACCCTCGCGACCTCCATGATCTCATCCGGGACTCCGAACAACCTTCGTTAACCAACACATATAAGTCAACTATACCAAAACATCATCGAACCATAAGTGTGCAGACATTGCGGGTTCGAGAACTATGCAGACTTGACCTGAGGCACTCCTCGGTCAATATCCAATAGCAGGACCCGGATGTGCATATTGGATCCTATATAACATTCCCTTTGTCCTTCGGTATGTTACTTGCCCGAGATTTGATCGTCGGTTTCCCTATACCTATTTCAATCTCGTTACCGGCAAGTCTCTTTACTCGTTCCGTAATACAAGATCCCGTGACTTACACTTGAGTCCCATTGCTTGCAAGGCTTGTATGTGATGTTGTATTACCAAGTGGGCCCCGAGATACCTCTCCCTCACACGGAGTGACAAATTCCAGTCTTGATCCATGCTAACTCAACGGACACCTTCGGAGATACCTGTAGAGCACCTTTATAGTCACCCAGTAACATTGTGAAGTTTGATACACACAAGGTATTCTTCCGGTGTCAGTGAGTTACATGATCTCATGGTCATAGGAATGAATAATTGACACACAGAAAACAATAGCAACAAAATGACACGATCACATGCTACGTTCAAAGTTTGGGTCTAGTCCATCACATGATTCTCCTATTGATGTGATCCAATTATCAAATGACAACACTTGCGTATGGTTAGAAAGCCTTAATCATCCTTGATAAACTAGCTAGCCAACTAGAGGCTAGCTAGGGACATTGTTTTCTCTATATATCCACACATGTATTTATGCTTTCATTCAATACAATTATAGCATGGATAATAAACGATTATCTTAAAACAGGAAATATAATAATAACTATTTTATCATTGCCTCTAGGGCATATTTCCAACACATAGCTTTGGCGGGAAGGGATCCCACAACGGCCAGTTTCGGTGGGGGACAAGGGAACATGCTTGCCCTGTCAAAAGTGGTCTTCGCCTACAAAGTAGTTGTCAGCACCGCAGAGCTGCGCGCATGGGTGACGCTCGTCCTGCTGGCGGGCGGTCTTGGTCTTGTTGCACCAGAAGGGAAACCTTTGGAAGAGGCCTTTGGAGCCCTGGTATGCTCCCGCCTCCTTTGCACTGAAGGGAAAATTGTCCCATCCTGCCATCTTCTGCTCGCTTGTCCTTCCATGGCGTCACCCTTTACTCCTGAGGCCCGGCCTTGCCTCGAAATATCCACCTCTCCGGAGGGGTCCTAAGGAGGCCCCGTGCGGGTCTTGATGTCGCTCTTCCTCGCGAGGCTTGGCCAGTACTGAGGGCCTTGTTCTGGGTGGTGCCATTCTAGTCGATCTTGTGTTGATGAAGTGGGCCAGCCCTGGGCCGCAGGCAGGCAGGTCTGGGTACCCCCATTCCCAGAACGCCGAAAATATCTGTATGAACCTCTCGTATGCTCATGTTCAGCTAATCAGTGCGGGCGTGTAGAGCTGCATGTGAAAGTTTTTGCATAAGCTGAATTTCATTTTTATTATTAGTTTGAACCATGTAATATTTGAATTTGAGCTTTATAATACTGGAATTTGAACCTGTGTAACATTTCTCTCATTTGTGATACAATCATTCAAATGGCATCATATGAGACTCGTATTTTGGTAGTACTATTTTGTTCTTAGTACGCAATGGACAATTAATATCCGGACCTTAATATGTGTCGGAATGATTTCCTACGACGATCTATGGGACCGAAAGGCCCCTTTCATACAGTTCTACAGGGACTATGGATGCACAAAGAGCATCACCATGGATGCATGCACGTTGGTTTAGACAGGCTCGGGCCGCTCGGAAGAGTAAAACCCTATGTCCTGTGTTGTGGTGGATTATGTGTTTGTTCACAATACATGTGCGCTTGCCTGACAAGTATGCTCAAGGGTAGCAGCTACGCGCGTAGAATGAATGGAGAATCGACCCCTCTAAAGGTAGCCCTGTACCTCCTTTTATAGTCCAAGGGGTTACCATAGTGGCTAAAGCAATCTTTTCGTGGGAGAATAGTTGACATGATGGCTGCCAAAACTACTCACACAAGCTATTGTGGGAAATACCTAACTCTCACGGACACAGACATATGCATTAAATGCGTCATGAGGTGGTGCTCTAGCGATGTTTGTTGGAAATATGCCCTTGAGGCAATAATAAATTAGTTATTATTATATTTCTTTGTTCATGATAATCCTTTATTATCCATGCTATAATTGTATTGATTGGAAACACAATACTTGTGTGGATACATAGACATAACACTGTCCCTAGTAAGCCTCTAGTTGACTAGCTCGTTGATCAAATATGGTCAAGGTTTCCTCGCCATAGGCAAGTGTTGTCACTTGATAACGGGATCACATCATTAGGAGAATTATGTGATGGACTAGACCCAAACTAATAGACGTAGCATGTTGATCGTGTCATTTTATTGCTACTGTTTTCTGCGTGTCAAATATTTGTTCCGGTAATCAAATGAGGTCCTGCTATTGGATATTGACCGAGGAGTCTCTCGGGTCATGTCTACATAGTTCTCGAACCCGCAGGGTCTGCACACTTAAGGTTCGACGTTGTTTTATGCGTATTTGAGTTATATGGTTGGTTACCGAATGTTGTTCGGAGTCCCGGATGAGATCACGGACGTCACGAGGGTTTCCGGAATGGTCCGAAAACGAAGATTGATATATAGGATGACCTCATTTGATTACCGGAAGGTTTTCGGAGTTACCGGGAATGTACCGGGAATGTCGAATGGGTTCCGGGAGTTCACCGGGGGGGGGGGGGGGGGAAGCCCATAGGCATTAAGGGTGGCGCACCAGCCCTTAGTGGGCTGGTGGGACAGCCCAAGAAAGCCCTATGCGCATTGGAAGAAAAATCAAAGAAAAAAAAGGAGGAGGTGGGAAAGGGAAGAAGGACTCCACCTGCCAAACCAAATAGGACTCGGTTTAGGGGGGGAGACCTTCCCCCTTGGCTCGGCCGAAGCCCTTAGGGGTCCTTGGACCCCAAGGCAAGGCTCCCCCTCTTCCTCCTATATATAGTGGGGTTTTAGGGCTGATTTGAGACTACTTTTGCCACGGCAGCCCGACCACATATCTCCAAGGTTTTACCTCTAGATCGTGTTTCTGCTGAGCTCGGGCGGAGCCCTGCTGAGACAAGATCATCACCAACTTCCGGAGCGCCATCACGCTGCCGGAGAACTCTTCTAACTCTCCGTCTCTCTTGCTGGATCAAGAAGGCCGAGATCATCGTCGAGCTGTACGTGTGCTGAACGCGGAGGTGTCGTCCGTTCGGCACTAGATCGTGGGACTGATCGCGGGATAGTTCGCGGGGCGGATCGAGGGACGTGAGGACGTTCCACTACATCAACCGCGTTCACTAACGCTTCTGCTGTACGGTCTACAAGGGTACGTAGATCACACATCCCCTCTCGTAGATGGACATCCCCATGATAGGTCTTCATGCGCGTAGGAAATTTTTTGTTTCCCATGCGACGTTCCCCAACACTGGCATCATGAGCTAGGTTCATGCGTAGATGTCTTCTCGAGTAGAACACAAAAGTTTTTGTGGGCGGTGATGTGCGTTTTGCTGCCCTCCTTAGTCTTTTCTTGATTCCGCGGTATTGTTGGATCGAAGCGGCTCGGACCGACATTACTCGTATGCTTACGAGAGACTGGTTTCATCGCTACGAGTAACTCCGTTGCTCAAAGATGACTGGCGGGTGTCATTTCTCCAACTTTAGTTGAATCGGAATTGACCGAGGAGGTCCTTGGATGAGGTTAAATAGCAACTCATATATCTCCGTTGTGGTGTTTGCGTAAGTAAGATGCGATCCTACTAGATACCCATGGTCACCACGTAAAACATGCAACAACAAAATTAGAGGACGTCTAACTTGTTTTTGCAGGGTATGCTTGTGATGTGATATGTCCAACGATGTGATGTGATATATTGGATGTATGAGATGATCATGTTGTAATAGATAATATCAACTTGCACGTCGATGGTACGGCAATCGGCAGGAGCCATAGGGTTGTCTTTATAACTAACGTTTGTGCTTGCAGATGCGTTTACTATTTTGCTAGGATGTAGCTTTAATAGTAATAGCATGAGTAGCACGACAACACCGATGGCGACACATTGATGGAGATCATGGTGTGGCGCCGGTGACAAGAAGATCGTGCCGGTGCTTTGGTGATGGAGATCAAGAAGCACATGATGATGGCCATATCATGTCACTTATGAATTGCATGTGATGTTAATCCTTTTATGCACCTTATCTTACTTAGAACGACGGTAGGATTACTTAGAACGACGGTAGCATTATCAGACTATGCACCTTTGCGACAGTTCTTCGTTTCGAGACACCACGTGATGATCGGGTGTGATAGACTCAACGTTCACATACAACGGGTGCAAAACAGTTGCACACGCGGAACACTCGGGTTAAGCTTGATGAGCCTAGCATGTGCAGACATGGCCTCGGAACACATGAGACCGAAAGGTCGAGCATGAATCGTACAGTTGATATGATTAGCATAGAGATGCTTACCACTGAAACTATTCTCGACTCACGTGATAATCCGACTTGAGATAGTGGATTTGGATCATGTACCACTCAAATGACTAGAGAGATGTACTTTTTGAGTGGGAGTTCATTAGTAATATGATTAATTGAACTAATTATCATGAACATAGTCTAATGGTCTTTGCGAATTACGATGTAGCTTGCGCTATAGCTCTACTGTTTTTTATATGTTCCTAGAGAAAATTTTGTTGAAAGTTGATAGTAGCAAACTTTGCAGACTCAGTCTGTAAAACCGAGGATTGTCCTCGTTGCCGCACAGAAGGCTTACGTCCTTAATGCACCACTCGGTGTGCTGCACCCCGAGTGTCGTCTGTGGATGCCGTGAACATCCGACATACACGTTTCTGATGACTACACGATAGTTCAGTGCAAAATACTTAATGGCTTAGAAGCGAGGCGCCGAAGACGTTTTGAAACGTCGCGGAACATAAGTGATGTTCTAATGAAATGAAATTCTGATTTCATGCTTATGCCCTTGTTAAGAGGTACAAGACCTGCGACAAGATTCTTTGTCCACAAAGTAAAGGAGAAAGCTCAATCGTTGAGCATGTGCTGAGATTGTCTGAGTACGACAATCACTTGAATCAAGTGGGAGTTAATCTTCCAGATGAGATAGTGATGGTTCTCCAAAGTCACTGCCACCAAGCTGTGAGAGCTTCGTGATGAACTATAACATATCAAGGATAGATACAATGATTCTTGAGTGATTCGCGATGTTTGACACTGCGAAAGTAGAAATCAAGAAGGAGCATCAATAGTTGATGGTTAGTAAAACCACTAAGTTTCAAGAAAGGCAAGGGCTAGAAGGGATACTTCGTGAAACGGCAAAACAGTTGCTGCACTAATGAAGAGACCCAAGATTAAACCCAAACCTGAGACTAAGTGCTTCTGTAATGAGGGGAACAGTCATTGAGGCGGAGCAACTCTAGATACTTGGTAGATAAGAAGGCTGGCAAAAGTCGAAAGAAGTATATTTGATATACATGATGTTGATGTGTACTTTACTAGTACTCCTAGTACCACGAGGGTATTGGATACCGGTTCGGTTGCTAAGTGATTAGTAACGCGAAATGAAAGCTACGGCATAAACGGAGACTAGCTAAAGGCGAGGTGACGATACGTGTTGGAAGTGTTTCCAAGGTTTATATGATCAAACGTCGCACGCTCCCTCTACCATCGGGATTGGTGTTAAACCTAAATAATTGTTATTTTGTGCTTGCGTTAAGCATGAACATGATTGAATCGTGTTTATTGCAATACGATTATTCATTTAAAGAGAATAATGGTTACTCTATTTTCTTGAATAATCACCTTCAATGGTTTATTGAATCTCGATCGTAGTGTTACACATGTTCATAATGTTGGTGCCAAAAGATACGAGGTGATGATGTTAGTACCACTTACTTGTGGCACTGCCGCTTGAGTCATGTTAGTATAAATTGCATGAAGAGGCTCCATGCTAATGGATCTTTATATTCACTTGATTTTGAATCACTAGTGAAATGCTAAATCATACCACATGAGCAAGGCCTTGTTTTCATTGAGATGAAACAAGATAGTAACTTGTTGGATGTGATACATTTTGATGTATGCAGTCCAATGGGTGCTGAGGCACGCAGTGGATATCATTATGTTCTTGCTTCAATGACAATTTGAGTAGATACAAGAGTATTTACTTAATGAATCACAAGTCTGAAATATTGAAAAGTTCAATTCTGTTTCAGAGTGAAGTTCGTCGTAACAAGAGGATAAACCGTCTACGATATGATCATAGAAATGAATATCTGAGTTACGAGTTTTGGTACGTAGTTAAGACAATGTGGAAATTGTTTCGCAATTCATGCCACCTGGAACATCATATTGTGATGATGTGTCTGAACGTCATAGCCACACACTATTTGGTATGGTGCATGTTGTGATGTCTCTTATCGAATTACCACTATCGTTTACGGGTTATGCATTAGAGACAACCGCATTCACTTTAAATAGGGCACCGCGTATTTCCGTTGAGATGACACAGTATAGACTGAGGTTTAGAGAAATCTAAACTGTCGTTTCTTGAAAGTTTGGGGCTTCGACACTTATGTGAAAAAGTTTCAGTGTAATAAGCTCGAACCCAAAGCGGATAAATGCATCTTCATAGGATATCCAAAACAGTTGGGTACATCTCCTATCTCAGATCCGAAAGCAAAGTGTTTGTTTCTAGAAACGGATCCTTTCTCGAGGAAAGGTTTCTCTCGAAAGAATTGAGTGGGAGGGTAGTAGAACTTGATGAGGTTGTTGAACCATCACTTCAACCAGTGTGTAGCAGGGCGCAGGAAGTTGTTCCTGTGGCGCCTACACCAATTGAAGTGGAAGCTGATGATGGTGCTCATCGAGCATCGGATCAAGTTACTACAAGCCTCGTAGGTTGACAAGGTCGCGTACTACTGCAGAGTGGTACGGTAACCCTGTCTTGGAGGTCATGTTGATAAGCAACAATGAACTTACGAGTTATGAAGAAAGCAATGGTGGGCCCGGATTCCGACAAATGGCTGGAAGCCATGAAATCCGAGAGAGGATCCGTGTATGAAACAAAGTGTAGACTTTGGAAGAACTACTTGATGGTCATAGGACTATTGAGTAAAATTGGATCTTTAAAAGAAGACAAACAATGATGGTGATAAGTCACTATTAAGAAAAGCTCGACTTGTCGCAAAGATGTTTTCAACAAGATCAAACAGTTGACTATGATGAGACTTTCTCACTCGTAGCGATGCTAACGATCTGTTAGAATTATGTTAGTTGTTGATACATTATTTATGAAATATTGCACGTAGGATGTCAAAACATTGTTTTCTCGACGGTTTCCTTGAGGAAACATTGTATGCGATACAACGAGAAGGTTTGGTCGATCCTAAAGATACTAGCAAGTATGCATGCTCCAGTGATCCTTCAATGGACTGGTGCAAGCATCTTGGAGTTGGAATATACACTTTGATGAGATGATCAAAGATTTTGGGTTTGTACAAGGTTTATGAGAAACTTGTATTTCCAAAGAAATGAGTGGGAGCACTATAGAATTTCTGATAAGTATATGTGGTTGACATATTGTGGATCAGAAGTAATGTAGAATTTCTGTAAAGCATACAAGGTTGTTTGAAAGGAGTTTTTCAAAAGAATACCTGGATTGCGCTACTTGAACTTTGAGCATCAAAGATCTATGGAGATAGATCGAAAGCGCTTAATAGAAGTTTCAACAAGATGCATGCCTTGACAAGTTTTTGAAGGAGTTCAAAATAGATCAGCAAAGAAGAAGTTCTTGGTTGCGTTGTAAGGTGTGAATTTGACTAAGACTCAAAACCCGACCCCGGAAGAATAAAGAGAACAGACGAAGGTCGTCTTCTATGCCTTAGCCGTAGACTCTAAAGTATGCCATGCTGAGTACTGCACCTGATGTGTGCCTTGACTCAAAGTCTGTTGAGAGGTACAGAGAGTGATCCATGATTGAATCACTAGCAGCGGTCAAAATTTATCCTTAGTAACTGATGGACTAAGGATTTTTTCTCGATTTCTTTTGAAAAACTCCTTTCAAACAACCTTGTATGCTTTACAGAAATTCTACATTACTTCTGATCCACAATATGTCAACCACATATACTTATCAGAAATTCTACATTACTATACTCCAAACGTCGATGCAAGCTTTGACACTAATCCCAATAACTATGAGTAGTGAAACGGATTCGTATAGTAGAGTAGATATTTGGAGTATTTCCGAATAGCACTTAGTAGCAACATCAATAAGATGACATAAAGATTTGTAAAGAACACACGGATCTGAAAGTTTCAGAATCGTTGACTAAAACCTCTCTCACGAGCAAGACGTGATCAGACCCCATAACTATATGGGTGTTGGATTCGTTGGAATCACATGGTGATGTGATCTAGATTATTGACTCTAGTGCAAGTGGGAGATGTTGGAAATATGCCCTAGAGGCAATAATAAATTAGTTATTATTATATTTCTTTGTTCATTATAATCGTTTGTTATCCATGCTATAATTGTATTGATTGGAAACACAATACTTGTGTGGATACATAGACATAACACTGTCCCTAGTAAGCCTCTAGTTGACTAGCTCGTCGATCAAAGATGGTCAAGGTTTCCTGGCCATAGGCAAGTGTTGTCACTTGATAACGGGATCACATCATTAGGAGAATCATGTGATGGACTAGACCCAAACTAATAGACGTAGCATGTTGATCGTGTCATTTTATTGCTACTGTTTTCTGCGTGTCAAGTATTTGTTCCTATGACCATGAGATCATATAACTCACTAACACCGGAGGAATACTTTGTGTGTATCAAACGTCGCAACGTAACTGGGTGACTATAAAGATGCTCTACAGGTATCTCCGAAGGTGTTCGTTGAGTTAGTATAGATCGAGACTGGGATTTGTCACTCCGTGTGACGGAGAGGTATCTCGGGCCCACTCGGTAATACAACATCACACACAAGCCTTGCAAGAAATGTGACTTAGTGTAAGTTGCGGGATCTTGTATTACGGAACGAGTAAAGAGACTTGCCGGTAAACGAGATTGAAATAGGTATGCGGATACTGACGATCGAATCTTCGGCAAGTAACATACCGAAGGACAAAGGGAATGACACACGGGATTATATGAATCCTTGGCACTGAGGTTCAAACGATAATATCTTCGTAGAATATGTAGGATCCAATATGGGCATCCAGGTCCCGCTATTGGATATTGACCGAGGAGTTTCCCGGGTCATGTCTACATAGTTCTCGAACCCGCAGGGTCTGCACACTTAAGGTTCGACGTTGTTTTATGCGTATTTGAGTTATATGGTTGGTTACCGAATGTTGTTCGGAGTCCCGGATGAGATCACGAACGTCACGAGGGTTTCTGGAATGGTCCGGAAATGAAGATTGATATATAGGATGACCTCATTTGATTACCGAAAGGTTTTCGGAGTTACCGGGAATGTACCGGGAATGACGAATGGGTTCTGGGAGTTCACCGGGGGGGGGGGCAACCCACCCCGGGGAAGCCCATAGGCATTAAGGGTGGCGCACCAGCCCTTAGTGGGTTGGTGGGACAGCCCAACAGAGCCCTATGCGCATTGGAAGAAAAATCAAAGAGAACAAAAAGGAGGAGGTGGGAAAGGGAAAAAGGACTTCACCTTCCAAACCAAGTAGGACTCGGTTTGGGTGGGGGAGACCTTCCCCCTTGGCTCGGCCGAAGCCCTTAGGGATCCTTGGACCCCAAGGCAAGGCTCCCCCTCTTCCTCCTATATATAGTGGGGTTTTAGGGCTGATTTGAGACAACTTTTGCCACGGCAGCCCGACCACATATCTCCACGGTTTTACCTCTAGATCATGTTTCTGCGGAGCTCGGGCGGAGCCCTGTTGAGACAATATCATCACCAACCTCCGGAGCACCGTCACGCTGCCGGAGAACTCTTCTACCTCTCCTCTCCCTTGCTGGATCAAGAAGGCCGAGATCATTGTCGAGCTGTACGTGTGCTGAACGTGGAGGTGCCGTCCGTTCGGCACTAGATCGTGGGACTGATCGCGGGATAGTTCGCGGGGCGGATCGAGGGACGTGAGGACGTTCCACTACATCAACCGCGTTCACTAACGCTTCTGATGTACGGTCTACAAGGGTACGCAGATCACACATCCCCTCTCGTAGATGGACATCACCATGATAGGTCTTCGTGCGCGTAGGAAAATTTTTGTTTCCCATGCGACGTTCCCCAACAGTGGCATCATGAGCTAGGTTCATGCGTAGATGTCTTCTCGAATAGAACACAAAAGTTTTTGTGGGCGGTGATTTGCGTTTTGCTGCCCTCCTTAGTCTTTTCTAGATTCCGCGGTATTGTTGGATCGAAGCGGCTCGGACCGACATTACTCGTATGCTTACGAGAGACTGGTTTCATCGCTACGAGTAACTCCGTTGCTCAAAGATGACTGGCGGGTGTCAGTTTCTCCAACTTTAGTTGAATCAGAATTGACCGAGGAGGTCCTTGGATGAGGTTAAATAGCAACTCATATATCTCCGTTGTGGTGTTTGCGTAAGTAAGATGCGATCCTACTAGATACCCATGGTCACCACGTAAAACATGCAACAACAAAATTAGAGGACGTCTAACTTGTTTTTGCAGGGTATGCTTGTGATGTGATATGGCCAACGATGTGATGTGATATATTGAATGTATGAGATGATCATGTTGTAATAGATAATATCGACTTGCACGTCGATGGTACGGCAACCGGCAGGAGCCATAGGGTTGTCTTTATAACTAACGTTTGTGCTTGCAGATGCGTTTACTATTTTGCTAGGATGTAGCTTTAGTAGTAATAGCATGAGTAGCACGACAACCCCGATGGCGACACATTGATGGAGATCATGGTGTGGCGCTGGTGACAAGAAGATCGTGTCGGTGCTTTGGTGATGGAGATCAAGAAGCACATGATGATGGCCATATCATGTCACTTATGAATTGCATGTGATGTTAATCCTTTTATGCACCTTATCTTGCTTAGAACGACGGTAGCATTATGAGGTGATCTCTCACTAAAATTTCAAGACGAAATTGTGTTCTCCCCGACTGTGCACCGTTGCAACAATTCTTCGTTTCGAGACACCACTTGATGATCGGGCGTGATAGACTCAACGTTCACATACAACGGGTGCAAAACAGTTGCACACGCGGAACACTCGGGTTAAGCTTGATGAGCCTAGCATGTGCATACATGGCGTAGGAACACATGAGACCGAAAGATCGAGCATGAATCATATAGTTGATATGATTAGCATAGAGATGCTTACAACTGAAACTATTCTCGACTCACGTGAAGATCGGACTTGAGATAGTGGATTTGGATCATGTACCACTCAAAATGACTAGAGAGATGTACTTTTTGAGTGGGAGTTCTTAAGTAATATGATTAATTGAACTAATTATCATGAACATAGTCTAATGGTCTTTGCGAATTACGATGTAGCTTGCGCTATAGCTCTACTGTTTTTTATATGTTCCTAGAGAAAATTTAGTTGAAAGTTGATAGTAGCAAACTTTGCAGACTAAGTCTGTAAAACCGAGGATTGTCCTCGTTGCCGCACAGAAGGCTTACGTCCTTAATGCACCACTCGGTGTGCTGCTCCCCGAGCGTCGTCTGTGGATGCCGTGAACATCCGACATACACGTTTCTGATGACTACACGATAGTTCAGTGCAAAATACTTAATGGCTTAGAAGCAAGGCGCCGAAGACGTTTTGAAACGTCGCGGAACATAAGTGATGTTCTAATGAAATGAAATTCTGATTTCATGCTTATGCCCTTGTTAAGAGGTACAAGACCTCCGACAAGATTCTTTGTCCACAAAGTAAAGGAGAAAGCTCAATCGTTGAGCATGTGCTGAGATTGTCTGAGTACGACAATCACTTGAATCAAGTGGGAGTTAATCTTCCAGATGAGATAGTGATGGTTCTCCAAAGTCACTGCCACCAAGCTATGAGAGCTTCGTGATGAACTATAACATATCAAGGATAGATACAATGATTCTTGAGTGATTCGCGATGTTTGACACTGCGAAAGTAGAAATCAAGAAGGAGCATCAATAGTTGATGGTTAGTAAAACCACTAAGTTTCAAGAAAGGCAAGGGCTAGAAGGGATACTTCGTGAAACGGCAAAACAGTTGCTGCACTAATGAAGAGACCCAAGATTAAACCCAAACCTGAGACTAAGTGCTTCTGTAATGAGGGGAACAGTCATTGAGGCGGAGCAACTCTAGATACTTGGTAGATAAGAAGGCTGGCAAAAGTCGAAAGAAGTATATTTGATATACATGATGTTGATGTGTACTTTACTAGTACTCCTAGTACCACGAGGGTATTGGATACCGGTTCGGTTGCTAAGTGATTAGTAACGCGAAATGAAAGCTACGGCATAAACGGAGACTAGCTAAAGGCGAGGTGACGATACGTGTTGGAAGTGTTTCCAAGGTTTATATGATCAAACGTCGCACGCTCCCTCTACCATCGGGATTGGTGTTAAACCTAAATAATTGTTATTTTGTGCTTGCGTTAAGCATGAACATGATTGAATCGTGTTTATTGCAATACGATTATTCATTTAAAGAGAATAATGGTTACTCTATTTTCTTGAATAATCACCTTCAATGGTTTATTGAATCTCGATCGTAGTGTTACACATGTTCATAATGTTGGTGCCAAAAGATACGAGGTGATGATGTTAGTACCACTTACTTGTGGCACTGCCGCTTGAGTCATGTTAGTATAAATTGCATGAAGAGGCTCCATGCTAATGGATCTTTATATTCACTTGATTTTGAATCACTAGTGAAATGCTAAATCATACCACATGAGCAAGGCCTTGTTTTCATTGAGATGAAACAAGATAGTAACTTGTTGGATGTGATACATTTTGATGTATGCAGTCCAATGGGTGCTGAGGCACGCAGTGGATATCATTATGTTCTTGCTTCAATGACAATTTGAGTAGATACAAGAGTATTTACTTAATGAATCACAAGTCTGAAATATTGAAAAGTTCAATTCTGTTTCAGAGTGAAGTTCGTCGTAACAAGAGGATAAACCGTCTACGATATGATCATAGAAATGAATATCTGAGTTACGAGTTTTGGTACGTAGTTAAGACAATGTGGAAATTGTTTCGCAATTCATGCCACCTGGAACATCATATTGTGATGATGTGTCTGAACGTCATAGCCACACACTATTTGGTATGGTGCATGTTGTGATGTCTCTTATCGAATTACCACTATCGTTTACGGGTTATGCATTAGAGACAACCGCATTCACTTTAAATAGGGCACCGCGTATTTCCGTTGAGATGACACAGTATAGACTGAGGTTTAGAGAAATCTAAACTGTCGTTTCTTGAAAGTTTGGGGCTTCGACACTTATGTGAAAAAGTTTCAGTCTGATAAGCTCGAACCCAAAGCGGATAAATGCATCTTCATAGGATATCCAAAACAGTTGGGTACATCTCCTATCTCAGATCCGAAAGCAAAGTGTTTGTTTCTAGAAACGGATCCTTTCTCGAGGAAAGGTTTCTCTCGAAAGAATTGAGTGGGAGGGTAGTAGAACTTGATGAGGTTGTTGAACCATCACTTCAACCAGTGTGTAGCAGGGCGCAGGAAGTTGTTCCTGTGGCGCCTACACCAATTGAAGTGGAAGCTGATGATGGTGCTCATCGAGCATCGGATCAAGTTACTACAAGCCTCGTAGGTTGACAAGGTCGCGTACTACTGCAGAGTGGTACGGTAACCCTGTCTTGGAGGTCATGTTGATAAGCAACAATGAACTTACGAGTTATGAAGAAAGCAATGGTGGGCCCGGATTCCGACAAATGGCTGGAAGCCATGAAATCCGAGAGAGGATCCGTGTATGAAACAAAGTGTAGACTTTGGAAGAACTACTTGATGGTCATAGGACTATTGAGTAAAATTGGATCTTTAAAAGAAGACAAACAATGATGGTGATAAGTCACTATTAAGAAAAGCTCGACTTGTCGCAAAGATGTTTTCAACAAGATCAAACAGTTGACTATGATGAGACTTTCTCACTCGTAGCGATGCTAACGATCTGTTAGAATTATGTTAGTTGTTGATACATTATTTATGAAATATTGCACGTAGGATGTCAAAACATTGTTTTCTCGACGGTTTCCTTGAGGAAACATTGTATGCGATACAACGAGAAGGTTTGGTCGATCCTAAAGATACTAGCAAGTATGCATGCTCCAGTGATCCTTCAATGGACTGGTGCAAGCATCTTGGAGTTGGAATATACACTTTGATGAGATGATCAAAGATTTTGGGTTTGTACAAGGTTTATGAGAAACTTGTATTTCCAAAGAAATGAGTGGGAGCACTATAGAATTTCTGATAAGTATATGTGGTTGACATATTGTGGATCAGAAGTAATGTAGAATTTCTGTAAAGCATACAAGGTTGTTTGAAAGGAGTTTTTCAAAAGAATACCTGGATTGCGCTACTTGAACTTTGAGCATCAAAGATCTATGGAGATAGATCGAAAGCGCTTAATAGAAGTTTCAACAAGATGCATGCCTTGACAAGTTTTTGAAGGAGTTCAAAATAGATCAGCAAAGAAGAAGTTCTTGGTTGCGTTGTAAGGTGTGAATTTGACTAAGACTCAAAACCCGACCCCGGAAGAATAAAGAGAACAGACGAAGGTCGTCTTCTATGCCTTAGCCGTAGACTCTAAAGTATGCCATGCTGAGTACTGCACCTGATGTGTGCCTTGACTCAAAGTCTGTTGAGAGGTACAGAGAGTGATCCATGATTGAATCACTAGCAGCGGTCAAAATTTATCCTTAGTAACTGATGGACTAAGGATTTTTTCTCGATTTCTTTTGAAAAACTCCTTTCAAACAACCTTGTATGCTTTACAGAAATTCTACATTACTTCTGATCCACAATATGTCAACCACATATACTTATCAGAAATTCTACATTACTATACTCCAAACGTCGATGCAAGCTTTGACACTAATCCCAATAACTATGAGTAGTGAAACGGATTCGTATAGTAGAGTAGATATTTGGAGTATTTCCGAATAGCACTTAGTAGCAACATCAATAAGATGACATAAAGATTTGTAAAGAACACACGGATCTGAAAGTTTCAGAATCGTTGACTAAAACCTCTCTCACGAGCAAGACGTGATCAGACCCCATAACTATATGGGTGTTGGATTCGTTGGAATCACATGGTGGTGTGATCTAGATTATTGACTCTAGTGCAAGTGGGAGATGTTGGAAATATGCCCTAGAGGCAATAATAAATTAGTTATTATTATATTTCTTTGTTCATTATAATCGTTTGTTATCCATGCTATAATTGTATTGATTGGAAACACAATACTTGTGTGGATACATAGACATAACACTGTCCCTAGTAAGCCTCTAGTTGACTAGCTCGTCGATCAAAGATGGTCAAGGTTTCCTGGCCATAGGCAAGTGTTGTCACTTGATAACGGGATCACATCATCAGGAGAATCATGTGATGGACTAGACCCAAACTAATAGACGTAGCATGTTGATCGTGTCATTTTATTGCTACTGTTTTCTGCGTGTCAAGTATTTGTTCCTATGACCATGAGATCATATAACTCACTAACACCGGAGGAATACTTTGTGTGTATCAAACGTCGCAACGTAACTGGGTGACTATAAAGATGCTCTACAGGTATCTCCGAAGGTGTTCGTTGAGTTAGTATAGATCGAGACTGGGATTTGTCACTCCGTGTGACGGAGAGGTATCTCGGGCCCACTCGGTAATACAACATCACACACAAGCCTTGCAAGAAATGTGACTTAGTGTAAGTTGCGGGATCTTGTATTACGGAACGAGTAAAGAGACTTGCCGGTAAACGAGATTGAAATAGGTATGCGGATACTGACGATCGAATCTTCGGCAAGTAACATACCGAAGGACAAAGGGAATGACACACGGGATTATATGAATCCTTGGCACTGAGGTTCAAACGATAATATCTTCGTGGAATATGTAGGATCCAATATGGGCATCCAGGTCCCGCTATTGGATATTGACCGAGGAGTTTCCCGGGTCATGTCTACATAGTTCTCGAACCCGCAGGGTCTGCACACTTAAGGTTCGACGTTGTTTTATGCGTATTTGAGTTATATGGTTGGTTACCGAATGTTGTTCGGAGTCCCGGATGAGATCACGAACGTCACGAGGGTTTCTGGAATGGTCCGGAAATGAAGATTGATATATAGTATGACCTCATTTGATTACCGAAAGGTTTTCGGAGTTACCGGGAATGTACCGGGAATGACGAATGGGTTCTGGGAGTTCACCGGGGGGGGGGGGCAACCCACCCCGGGGAAGCCCATAGGCATTAAGGGTGGCGCACCAGCCCTTAGTGGGTTGGTGGGACAGCCCAACAGAGCCCTATGCGCATTGGAAGAAAAATCAAAGAGAACAAAAAGGAGGAGGTGGGAAAGGGAAAAAGGACTTCACCTTCCAAACCAAGTAGGACTCGGTTTGGGTGGGGGAGACCTTCCCCCTTGGCTCGGCCGAAGCCCTTAGGGATCCTTGGACCCCAAGGCAAGGCTCCCCCTCTTCCTCCTATACATAGTGGGGTTTTAGGGCTGATTTGAGACAACTTTTGCCACGGCAGCCCGACCACATATCTCCACGGTTTTACCTCTAGATCATGTTTCTGCGGAGCTCGGGCGGAGCCCTGTTGAGACAAGATCATCACCAACCTCCGGAGCACCGTCACGCTGCCGGAGAACTCTTCTACCTCTCCTCTCCCTTGCTGGATCAAGAAGGCCGAGATCATCGTCGAGCTGTACGTGTGCTGAACGTGGAGGTGCCGTCCGTTCGGCACTAGATCGTGGGACTGATCGCGGGATAGTTCGCGGGGCGGATCGAGGGACGTGAGGACGTTCCACTACATCAACCGCGTTCACTAACGCTTCTGATGTACGGTCTACAAGGGTACGCAGATCACACATCCCCTCTCGTAGATGGACATCACCATGATAGGTCTTCGTGCGCGTAGGAAAATTTTTGTTTCCCATGCGACGTTCCCCAACAGTGGCATCATGAGCTAGGTTCATGCGTAGATGTCTTCTCGAATAGAACACAAAAGTTTTTGTGGGCGGTGATTTGCGTTTTGCTGCCCTCCTTAGTCTTTTCTAGATTCCGCGGTATTGTTGGATCGAAGCGGCTCGGACCGACATTACTCGTATGCTTACGAGAGACTGGTTTCATCGCTACGAGTAACTCCGTTGCTCAAAGATGACTGGCGGGTGTCAGTTTCTCCAACTTTAGTTGAATCAGAATTGACCGAGGAGGTCCTTGGATGAGGTTAAATAGCAACTCATATATCTCCGTTGTGGTGTTTGCGTAAGTAAGATGCGATCCTACTAGATACCCATGGTCACCACGTAAAACATGCAACAACAAAATTAGAGGACGTCTAACTTGTTTTTGCAGGGTATGCTTGTGATGTGATATGGCCAACGATGTGATGTGATATATTGAATGTATGAGATGATCATGTTGTAATAGATAATATCGACTTGCACGTCGATGGTACGGCAACCGGCAGGAGCCATAGGGTTGTCTTTATAACTAACGTTTGTGCTTGCAGATGCGTTTACTATTTTGCTAGGATGTAGCTTTAGTAGTAATAGCATGAGTAGCACGACAACCCCGATGGCGACACATTGATGGAGATCATGGTGTGGCGCTGGTGACAAGAAGATCGTGTCGGTGCTTTGGTGATGGAGATCAAGAAGCACATGATGATGGCCATATCATGTCACTTATGAATTGCATGTGATGTTAATCCTTTTATGCACCTTATCTTGCTTAGAACGACGGTAGCATTATGAGGTGATCTCTCACTAAAATTTCAAGACGAAATTGTGTTCTCCCCGACTGTGCACCGTTGCAACAATTCTTCGTTTCGAGACACCACTTGATGATCGGGCGTGATAGACTCAACGTTCACATACAACGGGTGCAAAACAGTTGCACACGCGGAACACTCGGGTTAAGCTTGATGAGCCTAGCATGTGCATACATGGCGTCGGAACACATGAGACCGAAAGATCGAGCATGAATCATATAGTTGATATGATTAGCATAGAGATGCTTACAACTGAAACTATTCTCGACTCACGTGAAGATCGGACTTGAGATAGTGGATTTGGATCATGTACCACTCAAAATGACTAGAGAGATGTACTTTTTGAGTGGGAGTTCTTAAGTAATATGATTAATTGAACTAATTATCATGAACATAGTCTAATGGTCTTTGCGAATTACGATGTAGCTTGCGCTATAGCTCTACTGTTTTTTATATGTTCCTAGAGAAAATTTAGTTGAAAGTTGATAGTAGCAAACTTTGCAGACTAAGTCTGTAAAACCGAGGATTGTCCTCGTTGCCGCACAGAAGGCTTACGTCCTTAATGCACCACTCGGTGTGCTGCTCCCCGAGCGTCGTCTGTGGATGCCGTGAACATCCGACATACACGTTTCTGATGACTACACGATAGTTCAGTGCAAAATACTTAATGGCTTAGAAGCAAGGCGCCGAAGACGTTTTGAAACGTCGCGGAACATAAGTGATGTTCTAATGAAATGAAATTCTGATTTCATGCTTATGCCCTTGTTAAGAGGTACAAGACCTCCGACAAGATTCTTTGTCCACAAAGTAAAGGAGAAAGCTCAATCGTTGAGCATGTGCTGAGATTGTCTGAGTACGACAATCACTTGAATCAAGTGGGAGTTAATCTTCCAGATGAGATAGTGATGGTTCTCCAAAGTCACTGCCACCAAGCTGTGAGAGCTTCGTGATGAACTATAACATATCAAGGATAGATACAATGATTCTTGAGTGATTCGCGATGTTTGACACTGCGAAAGTAGAAATCAAGAAGGAGCATCAATAGTTGATGGTTAGTAAAACCACTAAGTTTCAAGAAAGGCAAGGGCTAGAAGGGATACTTCGTGAAACGGCAAAACAGTTGCTGCACTAATGAAGAGACCCAAGATTAAACCCAAACCTGAGACTAAGTGCTTCTGTAATGAGGGGAACAGTCATTGAGGCGGAGCAACTCTAGATACTTGGTAGATAAGAAGGCTGGCAAAAGTCGAAAGAAGTATATTTGATATACATGATGTTGATGTGTACTTTACTAGTACTCCTAGTACCACGAGGGTATTGGATACCGGTTTGGTTGCTAAGTGATTAGTAACGCGAAATGAAAGCTACGGCATAAATGGAGACTAGCTAAAGGCGAGGTGACGATACGTGTTGGAAGTGTTTCCAAGGTTGATATGATCAAACGTCGCACGCTCCCTCTACCATCGGGATTGGTGTTAAACCTAAATAATTGTTATTTGGTGCTTGCGTTAAGCATGAACATGATTGGATCGTGTTTATTGCAATATGATTATTCATTTAAAGAGAATAATGGTTACTCTATTTGCTTGAATAATCACCTTCAATGGTTTATTGAATCTCGATCGTAGTGTTACACATGTTCATAATGTTGGTGCCAAAAGATACGAGGTGATGATGTTAGTACCACTTACTTGTGGCACTGCCGCTTGAGTCATGTTAGTATAAATTGGATGAAGAGGCTCCATGCTAATGGATCTTTATATTCACTTGATTTTGAATCACTAGTGACATGCTAAATCATACCACATGAGCAAGGCCTTGTTTTCATTGAGATGAAACAAGATAGTAACTTGTTGGAAGTGATACATTTTGATGTATGCAGTCCAATGGGTGCTGAGGCACGCAGTGGATATCATTATGTTCTTGCTTCAATGACAATTTGAGTAGATACAAGAGTATTTACTTAATGAATCACAAGTCTAAAATATTGAAAAGTTCAATTCTGTTTCAGAGTAAAGTTCGTCGTAACAAGAGGATAAACTGTCTACGATATGATCATAGAAATGAATATCTGAGTTACGAGTTTTGGTACGTAGTTAAGACAATGTGGAAATTTTTTGCAATTCATGCCAGCTGGAACATCATATTGTGATGATGTGTCTTAACGTCATCGCCACACACTATTTGGTATGGTGCATGCTGTGATGTCTCTTATCGAATTACCACTATCGTTTATGGGTTATGCATTAGAGACAACCGCATTCACTTTAAATAGGACACCGCGTATTTCCGTTGAGATGACACAGTATAGACTGAGGTTTAGAGAAATCTAAACTGTCGTTTCTTGAAAGTTTGGGGCTTCGACACTTATGTGAAAAAGTTTCAGTCTGATAAGCTCGAACCCAAAGCGGATAAATGCATCTTCATAGGATATCCAAAACAGTTGGGTACATCTCCTATCTCAGATCCGAAAGCAAAGTGTTTGTTTCTAGAAACGGATCCTTTCTCGAGGAAAGGTTTCTCTCGAAATAATTGAGTGGGAGGGTAGTAGAACTTGATGAGGTTGTTGAACCATCACTTCAACCAGTGTGTAGCAGGGCGCAGGAAGTTGTTCATGTGGCGCCTACACCAATTGAAGTGGAAGCTGATGATGGTGATCATCGAGCATCGGATCAAGTTACTTCAAGCCTCGTAGGTTGACAAGGTCGCGTACTACTGCAGAGTGGTACGGTAACCCTGTCTTGGAGGTCATGTTGTTAAGCAACAATGAACTTACGAGTTATGAAGAAAGCAATGGTGGGCCCGGATTCCGACAAATGGCTGGAAGCCATGAAATCCGAGAGAGGATCCATGTATGAAACAAAGTGTAGAGTTTGGAAGAACTACTTGATGGTCATAGGACTATTGAGTAAAATTGGATCTTTAAAAGAAGACAGACGATGATGGTGATAAGTCACTATTAAGAAAAGCTCGACTTATCGCAAAGATGTTTTCGACAAGATCAAACAGTTGACTATGATGAGACTTTCTCACTCGTAGCGATGCTAAAGGTCTGTTAGAATTATGTTAGTTGTTGATGCATTATTTACGAAATATTGCATGTAGGATGTCAAAACATTGTTTTCTCGACGGTTTCCTTGAGCAAAAATTGTATGCGATACAACCAGAAGGTTTTGTCGATCCTAAAGATACTAGCAAGTATGCAAGCTCCAGTGATCCTTCAATGGACTGGTGCAAGCATCTCGGAGTTGGAATATACACTTTGATGAGATGATCAAAGATTTTGGGTTTGTACAAGGTTTATGAGAAACTTGTATTTCCAAAGAAGTGAGTGGGAGCACTATAAAATTTCTGATAAGTATATGTGGTTGACATATTGTGGATCAGAAGTAATGTAGAATTTCTGTAAAGCATACAAGGTTGTTTGAAAGGAGTTTTTCAAAAGAATACCTGGATTGCGCTACTTGAGCGTTGAGCATCAAAGATCTATGGAGATAGATCAAAAGCGCTTAATAGAAGTTTCAACAAGATGCATGGCTTGACAAGTTTTTGAAGGAGTTCAAAATAGATCAGCAAAGAAGAAGTTCTTGGTTGCGTTGTAAGGTGTGAATTTGAGTAAGACTCAAAACCCGACCCCGGCAGAATAAAGAGAATAGACGAAGGTCGTCTTCTATGCCTTAGCCATAGACTCTAAATTATGCCATGCTGAGTACTGCACCTGATGTGTGCCTTGACTCAAAGTCTGTTGAGAGGTACAGAGAGTGATCCATGATTGAATCACTAGCAGCAGTCAAAATTTATCCTTAGTAACTGATGGACTAAGGATTTTTTCTCGATTATGGAGGTGGTTAAAGAGTTCGTCGTAAAGGGTTACGTCGATGCAAGCTTTGACACTAATCCGAATAACTATGAGTAGTGAAAGGGATTCGTATAGTAGAGTAGATATTTGGAGTATTTCCGAATAGCACATAGTAGCAACATCTATAGGATGACATAAAGATTTGTAAAGAACACACGGATCTGCAAGTTTCAGAACCGTTGACTAAAACCTCTCTCACGAGCAAGACGTGATCAGGCCCCATAACTATATGGGTGTTGGATTCGTTGGAATCACATGGTGATGTGAACTAGATTATTGACTCTAGTGCAAGTGGGAGACTGTTGGAAATATGCCCTAGAGGCAATAATAAATTAGTTATTATTATATTTGTTTGTTCATGATAACCGTTTATTATCCATGCTATAATTGTATTGATTGGAAACACAATTCTTTTGTGGATACATAGACATAACACTGTCCCTAGTAAGCCTCTAGTTGACTAGCTCGTTGCTCAAAGATGGTCAAGGTTTCCTGGCCATAGGCAAGTGTTGTCACTTGATAACGGGATCACATCATTAGGAGAATCATGTGATGGACTAGACCCAAACTAATAGACGTAGCATGTTGATCGTGTCATTTTGTTGCTACTGTTTTCTGCGTGTCAAGTATTTGTTCCTATGACCATGAGATCATATAACGCACTAACACCGGAGGAATACTTTGTGTGTATCAAACGTCGCAACGTAACTGGGTGACTATAAAGATGCTCTACAGGTATCTCCGAAGGTATTCGTTGAGTTAGTATGGATCGAGACTGGGATTTGTCACTCCGTGTGACGGAGAGGTATCTCGGGGCCCACTCACTAATACAACATCACACACAAGCCTTGCAAGCAATGTGACTTAGTGTAAGTTGCGGGATCTTGTATTACAGAACGAGTAAAGAGACTTGCCGGTAAACGAGATTGAAATAGGTATGCGGATACTGACGATCGAATCTCGGGCAAGTAACATACCGAAGGACAAAGGAATGACATACCGGATTATATGAATCCTTGGCACTGAGGTTCAAACGATAAGATCTTCGTAGAATATGTAGGATCCAATATGGGCATCCAGGTCCCGCTATTGGATATTGACCGAGGAGTCTCTCGGGTCATGTCTACATAGTTCTCGAACCCGCAGGGTCTGCACACTTAAGGTCCGACGTTGTTTTATGCGTATTTGAGTTATATGGTTGGTTCCCGAATGTTGTTCGGAGTCCCGGATGAGATCATGGACGTCACGAGGGTTTCCGGAATGGTCCGGAAACGAAGACTGATATATGGGATGACCTCATTTGATTACCAGAAGGTTTTCGGAGTTACCGGGAATGTACCGGGAATGACGAATGGGTTCCGGGAGTTCACCGGGGGGGCAACCCACCCCGGGGAAGCCCATAGGCATTAAGGGTGGTGCACCATCCCTTAGTGGGCTGGTGGGACAACCCAAGAGAGCCCTATACGCATTGGAAGAAAAATCAAAGAGAAGAGAAAAAAAAGGAGGAGGTGGGAAAGGGAAGAAGGACTCCACCTTCCAAACCAAGTAGGACTCGGTTTGGGGGGGAGACCTTCCCCCTTGGCTCCGACGAAGCCCTTAGGGGTCCTTGGACCCCAAGGCAAGGCTCCCCGTCTTCCTCCTATATATAGTGGGGTTTTAGGGTTGATTTGAGACAACTTTTGCCACGGCAGCCCGACCACATATCTCCACGGTTTTACCTCTAGATCATGTTTCTGCGGAGCTCGGGCAGAGCCCTGCTGAGACAAGATCATCACCAACCTCCGGAGTGCCGTCACGCTGCCGGAGAACTCTTCTACCTCTCCGTCTCTCTTGCTAGATCGAGAAGGCCGAGATCATTGTCGAGCTGTACGTGTGCTGAACGCGGAGGTGCCGTTCGTTCGGCACTAGATCGTGGGACTGATCGCGGGATAGTTCGCGGGGCGGATCGAGGGACGTGAGGACGTTCGACTACGTCAACCGCGTTCACTAACGCTTCTGCCGTACGGTCTACAAGGGTACGTAGATCACACATCCACTCTCGTATATGGACATCACCATGATAGGTCTTCGTGCGCATAGGAAAATTTTTGTTTCCCATGCGATGTTCCCCAACAATGTTCCCAGCAAGAATTTCCTCTCCTTTTGTTTCGTTCACCCAACTACCTTTTGTATACTTGACACGTCGCGATACGAGTGCCATTAATGTTGTTGCATTTCTCTCACTGTTTCCACGGGCCTTTGGCTAGCTCCACCTAACTGCTCATTCGCTCAACACTTCACTAATGTTGACAATCATCCTGGTGAGGTGCAGCAGGCGGAGATATAGACAGGTCTTTTCGGGCGGGATGGCTATCAGGTCTTCTTACTCCTGGCAAGGTGGCTTGACGGGGCCTTGCAAGGGTTTTCTGGATTAAGGGGTCCTCGGGCGGCCGGGTTGTCCCTTATGTGCCGATCATATGGACCGCGTCATTGAATACCAGATTATCTAACAACTACGTAATCGAGATGCAAAGCTCCGAAGACTAGGCACGCAGTCCAAGGAAGGAGGACCAGTTCGTCCCATCTACCCCCGATTAAAGTCAGTAACATGTAACCCTAGGGGTCATCGTGTCTATCTAAACCAGAGGTTCTTATGCGTATAGGCAGGTTATCACATCTAGGGTTTAGCTCGTAGGATCTCGAGGTAGATCAACTCTGTAATCATCGTTCCCCATCAATATAATAAACCGGGATGTAGGGTTTTACTCCTCAACAGGGCTTGGACCTGGGTAAACATCGTCTCTCCCGCTTTCCTGCAACCCATCGATCTAAGCTCCATAGTTCGGGACCCCCTACCCGAGATCTCCCGGTTTTGACGCTGACATTGGTGCTTTCATTGAGAGTTCCGCCATTGGATCATTGAAAGGTTCGATGGCTCACTCGATCATCAACGACCGGGACTGCGACGGGGGCATCGCAACCCTGAACAGGTCCTCGCGCTCAGCTGCATCACGCTGCGCGTGGACCTAATTGGCCGCCCTGGCCAAACCAGGGTTTCATCGTCGGTCACCAAATAAGTTTCGGAGACCTTGAATTCTTCACCGACTCGAGAGGCGTTCTGTTCCCCGCCAAAGTCACAACCTTCGCCAATTAAACTCAAAATCCCGAAACCTTGACTCCAGGTCCCTCGTCCGGCCATGGTCTCGGTCCCATCCTTGTCGAAAAGGTGGCCCTGAGATCGGAACAAACCATAGTGTTCGGACAACAGAAACAGCCATTGCCGAACTGTCTTCCCCTACGGAAGTCACGGAGGTCAGCTCCAAAAATCTTGAAAGAATTGGTCACGCCAGCCTCTCGATGTTAAATGAGATGCTCAACCATATCCAGGCGCTTCAAATCTCACTTACCCAAAGTCCGACTTGTTCGAAGATCGGTTCCAAGGTGGATTGTGGGGACGTTTATGACCCACCTACTACCCACTTGATCGCCACCATCTTAGATCTAGCCAACGCATTGGACTATGCCTCCGAAGAGCTCGAGGATATGGACGATGAGGCCTATTACCCCACCCCATAAACACTGGGCGGTTGACCGCAACATCTACTTGCGATGTTTACATGGTAGACACGCCTCGCGACATAGATGATGTCACACCCAAGAAAAACGGCCATAAGCCCGTAGAAGAGCCCTCAAAACGCCGAAAGCCGCGTAAGAGCACCAAGGCAAATAAGGGAAGGGGCTCCGCACAAGCCACAAGCGAGAACACGACCCAAGATGGGCACGGCAACCCCGAAGTTCCCGAGCACCAACCAGAGGAACCGGCCAATGCCGATCCCAACGACCGAAACAATTCGGATGACAATGACGATTACCTCCCTCCCATTGACGACCTAGACGGCCTTGAAGCCGAAGAATTCGTAATTCTGGAAGACCCTGAAGGCGAGGAGAAATTCCGATAGCGGCTTATAGCCACCGCCCAAAGCTTAAAAGTAAAGCAACGACATCTCTAGGATGAATAGGACACCATCAATTATAGGTGGACCAAAATCATAGCGGTCAAAGAAGGATACGACATAGAGTGACCGGACCAGAAGAAAACATACCCACGCCGATGACTACTCCCAGAGTTCGACGACGAGGCCCCAGAACAAGTGTCCCCCCGACACACCGACTATGACAATCCTGACCGCGCACCCCGAGGGTGCGACGGAACGACCGGAGAGAACGAGTACAAACCCAAACCTTCGCACAGAAAAGGCAAAGAGCATATGCACCCTGGGGATAGACCTTACCCACGACATGTTAAATCATGTCGCAACAGGTCCATCTATGGATCCAGGAGATACTCTCCCACTCGATGGGATGACGAATCACCTCGGTTCGCTTACAAGAGCAGAGGCCGGGAAACCTACCAAGCTAAACCTGGAGCCGATCTCCGGCACAACATAACCCAGATCAGAGGCACCGCTCACCCATTGTGTTCATAAATAAGGTCATGCAGCACCAGTTCCCGAAAGGGTTTAAACCCGTAAACATTTAACAATATGACGCGACAACGGACTCGGCCATGTGGATAGAAGATTTCCTTCTCCACATTCATATGGCTACGGGAGAATATTTCCTCACCATAAAATACTTGCCGCAAAAAATCGAAGGGTCGGCAATGTATTGGCTGAACAACCTACCTGAAAATTCCATTGGAAGCTTGAAAGACCTCGAGGAGGCTTTCCTATCTAACTTTCAGGGGACGTATGTTCGGCCACCGGATTCATCCGACCTAAGCAACATCATTCAAAAGGCGGGAGAATCGGCGAGAGAATTCTGGAACCGGTTACTCACCAAGAAGAATCAAATCATAGACTGTCTGGATGCCGAAGAAATATCTTATTTTCGGCACAACATCCGGGACGAATGGCTCGCCACACACCTCGGCCAGAACAGGACAGGAACAATGTCCACCCTTACCTCCCTCATGACCCGCTTTTGCGTTGGTGAAGATAATTGGCTACTTCGACGCAGCCATAATGCGGACGACCCTGGAACCTCAGAAGTTCGGGACAGAAATGGCAAGTGAAGGAAATAACAAGAATAAACACCGCCACCATAATTGTGATGCCAACGACACAACAGTAAATGCTGGATTCCGCGGTACACAACTTCGACACCGGAAGTGTAGGATTGAAAGTATGTCTAGAGGGGGTGATTAGACTACTTGACAAGAAAAAAAATTAGCCTTTTCCCAATTTTAATTGAAAGGCAGCTTTGGCAGTTAGAGCAAGTCAAGTACACCCTAGACATACAGTTCTAAGAGAATGGTAGCGGAAAGTAAAACATGCAAGTGTAAAGTAAAGGAGTAAGGTAGGGAGATCAAACGCATGAGGTTGACACGGTGATTTTTGGCATGGTTCCGATAGGTGGCGATATCGTACGTCCATGTTAGTGGAGACTTCAACCCACGAAGGGTAATAGCTGCGAGAGTCGATGGAGGGCTCCACCCACAAGGGGTCCACGAAGAAACGACATTGTCTATTCCACCATGGCTTCCGCCCGTGAAGGACTAGCCTTACTCACGATAGTTCTTCACGAAGTAGGTGATCTTTTTGCCCTTACAAACATCTTGGTTCAACTCCACAACACGAAGTAGGAGGTTCCAAAGCGACACCTAACCAATCTAGGAGGCACCACCCTCCAAAAGGTAAAAGATGTGGTAGATCAATGAACTCCTTGCTCTTGTGCTTCTAAAGATAGTCTCCTCAACACAAAATCACTCTCTCACAGAATATGCATGGATAGGAGAGATTGTTTTGGTGGAATGCAGTTTGGGGAGGCTAGAGATCAAGTTTGAAATGATTGGATTGGAATATCTTGGTCTCAACACATGAATCGGTGGTTCTCTCTCAGAAAATGAATCTGGCAATGAAGTGTGTGTTCTGAGTGCTTCTCCCACGAGTAAGAGGTGGGTTAAGGGGTATATATAGGCAGCACACAAGATCCAACGGTTACATCTAAAGCGGCAAACTCGGTGACCCCGTAAGTCATAAACTCGATGGTACCAATTCACACAAAGGCGGTAACTTTTGAATCTCGGTGGGACCGATGTACACAACTCAATGGCACCGAAGAGGTGGCTAACGGTCTGATGGACAAACTCGGTGGCACCGATACTCAAACTTGGAAATTTTGATTTTGTGTACCGAGGCAACAGTATGTTGGTCACCCAAACTCGGTAGCACCGATATGGATTTGGTTGCACCGATTTGGTGGGAATGGCTAGGGTTTCTGTCTCGGGTCAAACTCAGTGGGTCCAAAAGGTGAAAGTTGGTGACACCGAACTTGAGTATGTGGAATTGGACAGAATGGTTATGTGAGAAAAATGATTGTGTATTTTGGTGGCTAACCTTAAGAACTTTGAGCAATCAGTTTGTTTTACTACCTCACCCCCTTTTAATAGTATTGGCTATCCTATGGACTCAAAATTGGTTTCTCACACATACAAAATGAAGAGTCTTCTAGTTTGAAGTTTGAGCCAATATTATTCTTTCTTGCATTAAGGGGAATCGCCACATAAGCCTTTAGCCATAGAATCTTTTGAACTTTTTTTAAATATACTTGCAAAACAAATGAGTCCAATGATGCATATGTTGTGATAAATTGTCAAAACCACACTAGGGAGAAATTGTGCTTTCAGGAAGAAATCCTTCAAAGGGAATAGGGATGGACCACATCCATGGGATAAAATCATGTAATGGCCATGCCAGATTCATGGCACCCAAGACAAGCCCGCCACCCACACCAACTGTACTTGCTGGGTGTTCAAACAGACTGGCAAGCTAGCCATTGATGAACAAAACAGTGGCCCGTGAAGTGAAGACGACGAGGAGCCTTGTGGCCCGAACAATGGAGGTCAAAAGTAGTTCCCTCCTGAGGTCAAAACCGTGAACTAGATATATGTCAACCATATACCCAAAAAGGAGAGAAAACGGGCCCTTCGGGAGGTATGCACGGTAGAGCCCATAGCACACAAATACAATCCATGGTCGGCTAGCCCGGTCCCCTGGTCCTCGACCCCATCGTCGATGGTTTCCACCTCACTCGATTCCTTAAGGATGGAGAGAATAGCCTTAATCTGGTTTATTTGGATACGGCGAAAAAGATAGGTGTCATGGGAATGAACCTGACAATAGCATCGGGGGGTACGAACTAAGGGTCAAAGTCTAACTAGGCCTAGTGGATACACTCAAATGTACAAATTCGGGCCCCACTCGGGAGTGGTGACAACCCTATGCCTAGAGCCCTGAGGCTGATGTTTTCTTATGGGGTATTTGAGATTACAAGGTCCTGAACCGTTGAGCTAGAGCCCGGGAGTGGCTTATATAGTGTATGCCATGACTGGTCAAGCTTAATTACAAGACGAGTTAATGCTAATAAATAAGGGAGTTACTATGAATGAAAGCTATTACATACGGCATTACTGGTAACGCACGTCTTCACTGCACTTCATGTGATAGTTTAAGTCCTTAGTCTTTGCAATCTTTTTTTTGATATCATCTTTGCAATCTCTTTGGTACCATCATATTACTGTGGTCCAAGTGCGAGGGTCTATCCGACTAACACAAGGCGATCCGAATGACTCCATGTAAGCCGACTGATGGCACGCTATATGTAGTGAGGCTAAGACTACACCGATGACTTGAAGGACACACATGTCCCATATGGGGTCTTAGGTGGGCCTTGGGAAGCAGGTCCGTAGGCCTACCCATAATGTACAACCCCGTTAGTAGCCCCTGAATCGGTTGAGGTATTGCAGACCGAGTGAATGACCTCCTTAGATGTCCTTGGTGTTTTGGAGACGCTAATGTTGCAGATCGAGGTTGCGTCATTCAGACTCTGAGCAAACCACTACGGATTCAAGAGCGACGAATCCCGAATGCCCAAACATACTAGTATGTCTAGAGTTGGCGGTGATCGGCTATCTTTCACGAAGATAGATTGAATGAATCGGACAATCATGAACTTGGAGCTCCGATGACCAATTGGTGAGATGGGACAGATCACATGCACACTGAGGCAAGGATGGTATAGTCGCCATTGTTAGTTACCCGAGTAAATGGGGTACCGCGGAGGGATAAGCGAGGAGAACATTCGGCTCACCTCGTCACACGCCATGGATATGAAATCCATTCAGGATATGAGGGGAGCGGTTTTTTCGCCACTTTTTGGTGGAGCGTGTGGGGCGACGAATACGGTGATGACATGGGTAGTGGAGGTAGTGGTGAGACGCCTTGATTTCCATGCCCGTGATGTCGTTGTCGTGCTACAGTGTGTGCCATCCTCGGGATTCCACGGACCTTTCTCGGGCTGGCGAAGTACTCTATGGGGTATCTTCATGTTGGGTATTTAAAGCCCAAAATGGACAGGAGAGGAAACCACGTCTCAGATCCAGGTCATTTCCATCCCCACTTCCACCTCTCGCCGCCAAAACCGAGAGCCGCCAGCCACCGCCGACGACTGCCTGCCTCGACTCCCCCCCATGCAGCATGGTAAAAGGAGAGACTGCAAAGGCCGAGCAGGCCAAGAAGGGCTCACATGGTGCCCGAGCGGCCTTGCGAGGTTGGATCGAGGGCGACTGGATGTCGTCCCAAGTCTCCAAGGGGCTATTCTAGGAGACGGAGAGTGAAGGCCTGATTGCTTCAGGGAGCTGGTGACTGCAAGATGACGGGGAGTAGGAGCCCGTGCCTCAGAAGATGCTCCAGGACCCTAGAGTCCGTGCTGGCACCTTGAAGACTCCATCGGTGGCGTAGCCGAGTGCATCGGCGGTGCCGACTCGTTGTTCCAAACAGGGTCAGAGAAAGCCTGAGATGTTGTCGGAGCAAGTTGCCAAGGATCTTAAGATCACGAGTTCCAAACCCTGCAAGGCCGTTCTACCCCGTATCTAGGTTGATGTGCATGTGGCTTCAGCATAATTATTCCCGCCGAGTTATCCTTCTCAACCTAAGCAATGTCTTCCGAGTGATGATTGAATTTTATGTTGTGTCTGTTGCAGGGCCATACCTCGACTGCTTCATTGGAACCCAAGACCTGTGACAAAGGGAAGGCCGATGTTGATGTCTCCTCGTCCAAAGGTAACACTTGAACCATTCTAGTAATTCATTCGGGAATCGGGGTTTAGGAACATGAGTGGCTGATACGTCCATTTTGCATCATGCTTTTATATTGATATTTATCGCATCATGGGCTGTTATTACACATTATGGTACAATACTTGTGCCTTTTCTCTCTTATTTTATAAGGTTTACATGAAGAGGGAGAATGCCAGCTGTTGGATTTCTGGGCTGGAAAAGGAGCAAGTTTGAGATACCTATTCTGCACAACTCCAAAAGCCGTGAAAATCAGCGAGGAATTATTTTGGAATATATAAAAAATACTGGGCGGCAAAAATACTGGAGGGGAGCCACCAGGAGGTCACGAGCCTGCCAGGCACGCCCCACCCCCGTGGGTGAGCCTCGGGCCTCGTGGGCCCCCTGTTACCCCTCCGGCTCCCATCTTCTTCTATATAGAGGGTTTCGTCCCAGAAAAAACGAGGCAGAGCTTTCAGGAAGAAACGCCGCCGCCATGAGGCGGAACTTGAGCAGAACCAATCTAGAGCGCCGGCAAGGCCGTCTTGCCAGGGAAACTTCCCTCCCGGCGGGGGGAAATCATCGCCATCGTCATCACCGACACTCCTCTCATTAGAGGGGACTCATCTCCATCAACATCTTCATCATCACCATCTCATCTCCAAACCCTAGTTCATCTCTTGTACCCAATCTTCGTCTCGCGACTCCGATTGGTACTTGTAAGGTTGTCAGTTGTGTTAATTACTCCTTGTAGTTGATGCTAGTTGGATTACTTGGTGGAAGATCATATGTTCAGATCCTTAATGCTATTCAATACCTCTCTGATCATGAACATAATGATGCTTTGTGAGTAGTTACGTTTGTTCCTGAGGACATGGGATAAGTCTTCCTATAAGTAGCCATGTGAATTTGGTATTCTTTCGATATTTTGATGTGTTGTATGTTGTCTTTCTTCTAGTGGTGTTATGTGAACGTCGACTACATGACACTTCACCATTATTTGGGCCTAGAGGAAGGCATTGGGAAGTAATACGTAGATGATGGGTTGCTGGAGTGACAGAAGCTTAAATCCTAGTTTGTGCGTTGCTTCGCAAGGGGCTGATTTGGATCCACCAGTTTAATGTTATGGTTAGACTTTGTCTTAATTCTTCTTTCATAGTTGCGGATGTTTACGAGAGGGGTTAATCATAAGTGGGATGTTTGTCCAAGTAAGGACAACACCCAAGCACCGGTCCACCCACATATCAAACTATCAAAGTAGCAAACTTGAATTATATGAACATGATGAAAACTAGCTTGACAGAAATTCCCATGTGTCCTCGGCAGCGCTTTACCTTATATATGAGTTCGTCCAGGCTTGTCCCTTGCTACAAAAGGGATTGGGCCATCTTGCTGCACCTTTGTTACTATTGTTACTTGTTACCCGTTACGAATTATCTTATTCCGCAACTATCTGTTACCGATTATTTCAGTGCTTGCAGAGAATACCTTGCTGAAAACCACTTGTCATTTCCTTCTGCTCCTCGTTGGGTTCGACACTCTTACTTATCAAAAGTACTACGATAGATACCCTATACTTGTGGGTCATCAATGGCCTTTTAAACGCCTTGTGAACATGTGCAGAGCCGCAAAACGTGAGTGAAGTCGACCTCGACATCCCCTCTGCAGTTGGAGAAGTGTCGAAGCAAAATTCGACTCCTAGCCGAGTGACTCTCAAGGCCAAGACACCCATGGTACATGAGACCACCTTAGCTTGGGCGTCACTCGGACTAGGTCCGTTGACCGCTCCGTCGCTTCTCCCCATGGGCCGCAACATCTTCCAGCTCCACCATTCCCCGGAGGATCAAGAGGGGGAATGCAAGGAGGCCTTGGCCTAGCTGGACGTGATGGTTGGGCGGCTAAATGAGGTGTATGACACGAGTGAAGCTGTGGGAAAGAACATTTGTGTGAGTCCTTCCGGTACGCATTTGTTTCATAGTTGTTTCTGAATTTGGTCCTGAGTGGGAATCCCGAGTGGGTATGTTCACAGGCACACCCACTGGGTGGCTTTTAGCGGGGGCATGCTGAGCACATCCACTGGGTGTAGCCCCCAAGGCTACCATCGACTGAAGTAGTTGGCGGTAGTCTCAGTTTCTTTCTATGTTCGACAGAGGCTGGTAGGATGCGGAGCCGTTTTCTTTCCTCTATCTCTCAAGTGGGGGCGCGCTGAGCGCACCCACTGGGTATAGTCCCCTAGGCTGCCATGCACTGAAGCACTCGCCGGTAGTGTCATTTTACTTGTGTGTTCGATAGAGGCTGATAGGGTGCAGAGCCCTTCTCCTTTATCCCTCTAGTGGGGAAATGCTGAGCGCACCCACTGGGTGTAATCCCCGAGGCTACCGTCGACTGAAGAAATCGGTCATAGTCTTAGAGTTGGGATATTGTATTGTGATTTACTTGTGTTTGTTGATGGCAGCCTACTTGTGGGCCTATGGGCCGTGATGATACCATGGAGAAAGAGTTGCAGGAACTCCGACTGCGCCTTGATGCAGAAAAAGCCAAAAACAAGCGACTCGAGCAAGAGAAACGTACAGATGAAGGTAAGCTTACACTATCCGACTAATTCCCGCTTCGGTTGTCTTTCCTATCCGACCGAGGCGCTCTTGTCAGACTGCCTTTCTGAGAGGCTGAAGAATTCCATTTCTCTAGTTATCATGAAGGATGCCCTCGAGAAGAGGGATGAAGAGCTTGCATCGGCCTAGAAGGAGGCCAAGCTAAAGACCTAGGCGGCCGAAGCCAAGCTTAAGACTGTCGGGGCGCTTGAAGAAGAGAATCGGCTTCCGAAGGGCAGTGCAAAGAAAACTACCACAGAGCTTGTCGAGATGAAGAGGCATTATGCCGAGTGGAAGGCCAAATTTGAGAAGGTCGCTCCTAAGAAAGCCAAGTTGGAGAAGTTCATTTAGGACTTCAGCGTTGAACACTACGAGAAGCTTAAATGTATGTTAAGCATTCAAATGCTTCTACATTGCCACATTGAAATTTCCGAGTGACGTTTTCTCATTATTTTTATTTTCTCACTGAATTCAGCCATCTCCATTGACGTTGAAGATTAGACGACACAAGTAGAGAAAGGGCTTGATCCTAAGAGAGGACTTCTAAAGGATAGCGCTGTCTTGGCTCTCCTCAGGCTGGAGGCTCGCGTCGATTACGTATTGGGTTGTTTCAAATGGCTGAAGTTGTTCATTGGGGAGATAGACCATGAGAAAACCCATGACCATGGACACCTGAAGGATGCACAGACCATCGTGAACCATGTGAAGGCCATCCCCAATGAACTCAAATCCTGGAAGAAGTCATCGGCGAGGGCCTGAACAGAAATCGCCCTTTCACTCGTCTGCATCCATTGTAAAGTGGTTGATGAAGAGTAGCTGAAGAGTCTCCGGGTCGTCAATAGGAAGAGCGCCAAGTTCGAAGACTTCATGGAGATATTTATGGCGGCCGCCACTCGGATTGTAGAAGGAATCGATCTTGACACCTTCCTGGAAGCAGTGGGATCTTCGGCCTCTGAGTGATGCTCGGAGGAATAACATTCAAGTTTCAATTCGCCTCGGGATGCCGAGTGGTTTTATGTAACCCCAAACTTTGAGTGGGCCTTGGGTCCTCTCTTATGTGCACTTTTTGCTGAACTTGATTCCTTTATCCACATTCGAGTTTGGATATTTTTTGCTTGGTTGTCTTTGTTTGGGATCACTTTTACTTGGTCAAAAGCTGGTTCGCATCCGAGTCCCCGAGTGTGGAAGTTGTCCTCACTCGAGATCATTTGTGACTTAGGCGAAAGCTGGTTCATATCCGAGTCCCCGAGTGTGGAAGTTGTCCTCACTTGGGATTGTTTTTGACATAGGTGAAAGCTGGCTCGCAGCTAAGCCCCCAAGTGTGGAAATTTTCCTCACTCGGGATTGTATTTGACTAAGGAAAAAGCTGGTTCATAGCTAAGCCCCCGAGTGTGGAAGTTGTCCTCACTCGGTGTCGTTTTTGACTTACCGAAAAGCTGGTTTGCAGCTAAGCCCCCGAGTTTGGAAGTTGTCCTCACTCGGGATTGTTTTTAACTTAGGGGAAAGTTGGTTCGCAGCTAAGCCCCCAAGTGTGGAAGTTGTCCTCACTCGGGATCGTTTTTAACTTAGGCGAAAGCTGGCTCGCATCTAAGACCCCGAGTGTGGAACTTGTCCTCACTCGGGATTGATTTTTACTTAGGCAAAATATGGTTCATAGCTAAGCCCCCGAGTGTGGAAGTTGTCCTCACTCGGGATCAATTTTGACTTAGACGAAAGCTGGTTCGCATCTAAGCCCCCAAGTGTGAAAGTTTTCCTCACTCAGGATTGTTTTTGACTTAAGCGAAAGCTGGTTCATAGCCAAGCCCTCGAGTTTGGAAGTTGTCCTCACTTAGGATCGCTTTTGACTTACGCAAAAGATGGTTTGCAGCTAAGCCCCCGAGTGTGGAAGTTGTCCTCAGTCGAGATCGTTTTTGACTTAGGCAAAAGCTGGTTCACAGCTAAGCCCCATAGTGTGGAAGTTGTCCTCACTCGGGATCATTTTTGACTTAGGCGAAAGCTGGTTCGGAGCTAAGCCCTCGAGTGTGCAAGTTGTCATCTCTCGTGGCAAGTTTTATCCTAGGCGAAAGCGGATTAGCTGCTACGGGATGATTGTTCTATTCATCTTGGCATCTGAATTAAGATCTTGTCTTCAGTCCAAACCGCTTTAACTTAGGCGAAAGCTAGTTCGCAGCTAAGCCCCCTAGTGTGGAGGCTGTCCATACTCTCGGAGGGGTTTACCTTACTCGAAACAGGTTCTCTACCAAGAAATGATCGTTCTGTTCATCTTGGCATCCGAATGAAGATCTTGTCTTCATTTGGAACCTCTTTAACTTAGGCGAAAGCTGGTTCGCAGCTAAGCCCCTGGGTGTAAAGGTTGTCCTCACTCGGGGAAGGGTTTACCTTAGGTGAAACAGGTTCGCTACCAAAATGAAATGACAGCTCTTGCGAACTTGTTGATGGTCCTATCCATCTTGGTATCCGAGTGACCATCAAACCTTCATTCGGAAACGTTTTAACTTAGGCGAAAGCTATTTCACGGCTAAGCCCCCGAGCGTGGAGGTTGTCCGCACTCGGGGCAGGTTTTACCTTAAGTGAAAGCAGGTTCGCTGATACACCCACTCGGGGTGTGTTTCACCGGAGTGAAGTATTTGTGAATAGTTGAAGAAAATAAGTAATTTATTCTTCTAATCATTTGGTTTCATTACACAAATGAACAAGGTAAGTTCTATGTGTAGAACTTGCGGAGCAGGTCCGTGTTCGAGGTCCTGGGCTCTTCCACTTTGCCATCAAGGTTGTACAACCGATAAGCTCCGTTGTGCAGGAATTTGGAGATGGCGTATGGCCCATGCCATGGAGACGCCAACTTGTGGTGTTTCTGTTGGTCCAGTCGGAGGACCAAGTCCCCTTGTTCAAACCCTCGGCCCCTGACTTGCTTGTCATAGTAGCGTCGTAGGTCTTGCTAGTACGATGTGGACCGAATGAAGGCCAGCTCTCCCACTTCCTCCAAGAGATCCAAACTATCTTGGCGTGCTACTTCGGCTTCGACTTTGTTGTACTGCTCCACTCAGGGGGAGTTGTGACGTAAGTCACTCGGTAGACCGGCTTCCGACCCATACACCATGAAGAATGGAGTATGCTTGGTTGAATGGTTCATAGTCATTTGCATACCCATAGGACGTATGGTAATTCTTCTAGCCATGCGTCTGTGGCATATTTGAGATCTCTCATCAGCCGGGGCTTCAATCCCTGAAGTATCATACCATTCGCCCGTTCCGCCTGCTTATTCGACTGCGGGTGCGTCGCGGAAGTGTAATTAACCCGAGTGCCTTGGGAGTGATAGAACTCGTTGAACTCCTCCGAGTCAAAGTTGGTTCCGTTGTCGATGATGATGACATGAAGGACTCAAAATCTGAAGATGATTTATCGAATGAAGGTGATGGCAGTTGTCGCATCCAAGCTTTTGATGGGTTTAACTTCAACCCACTTGGTGAACTTATCCACTGCAACTATCAGTTGGGTGAATGCACTCGTCCTGGTGCGCAAACGGTCGACCATACCGAGGACCCACACGATGAATGGCCAATTGACTCGAATCGTTTTTAGCGTGGATGTAGTCTTGTGTGACTGATTCCTATAGAACTGGCATCCAACGCACATGACAACCAATTCTTTTGCTGCCTCATTAGTCGGGGCCAATAAAAACCTGCTCAGAAGGCCTTGGCCACCAAGGTCCGAGAGGACGCGTGTTGTCCATAGGTTCCCGAGTGGATCTCGTGCAGGATCGGTAGTCCTTCCTTCGGGCAAATGCACTTTTGACTGACTCCTGTGACACTCCTCTTATACAACTTGTCTCCAAGTACTTCCAAAGCTTTAGACTGCCGAATGATTTGACAGGCTTCTTGTTCTTTTCGTGGAGATCTTGCTAAAGAAAGTAAGCCACATAAGGTTGTGTCCATTTGGGCGTGATGACCAACATCTCATGGACGAGGTCGACCATGGCTCGGACATCGATCTCACTCGGATTAGATGGACCGATTGCTTGTGGGGACTCTTCTATGAAGGGATCTTCCTTGACCGAGTGGGTGCATAAATGCTCGAGGAACACGCCCTTTTTAACGACTTTCCGAGTGGACCCGATCTTTGCCAAATCATCGGCCGCTTGATTCTTGGCTCTGGACACGTGGTGCAGTTCCAACCCTTCAAAGTTTTTCTCCAGTTTACTGACTATGTTGTAGTAGAATGTCAGTGTTGGGCTTAGAATGTAACATTCCTTCATTACTTGATTGACAACGAGAGTTGAGTCGCCATAGACCATCAAATAGCGAATGTCGAGTGAGATATACATGCGGAGCCCGTACAGGAGGGCCTCGTACCCGACCTTGTTGTTTGATTAATCGAAATGGATTTGGAGAATGTAGCTCAGTCAGTATCCTTGGGGGAAACGTGAATTTCTCCAGCCCCTGAGTTATGGAGCATCTTGGATCTGTCAAGCAACATGGTCCAATGTTCAGGGATGGCCGGAGCAGGCTGCTCTTTCTCTATCCATTCGGCCAGCAAGTCCACCAAGGCCTGAGATTTGATTGCCTTTGTTGCTTCAAATTTGATCTCCAGCGGCAGGAGCTCAATCGCCTATTTGGCTACTCGGCCAGTAGCATCCCGATTGTGTAGGATTCATGTCAGGGGGGCATCACTGATGATAGTGACTGAGTGATCTTGGATATAGTGAACTCCCTTTTTTACTGTTAGGTAGATCCCATAAACCAGCTTCTGTTAGTGTGGATATCTTTGTTTTGAGGGGGTAAGTACCTCGGAGATGTTGTAAATCGGCCTTTGTACCTTGTATTCTTTGCCCACTTCCTTGCGCTCTACAGTGAGTATGGTGCTAACCACTTGGCTAGTTGCAGCAGTGTACAGGAGCAAGGGCTCCCTACTCCTCGGAGCAGCTAACACCGACCGGGTGTAAAGCAGAGCTTTGAGTTGGTCGAATGTGACCTGCGCCTCGTTGGTCCACTGAATCTGTCGGATTTCTTCATCAATCAGTAAAGAGACAAAGCCTTCTCACTGAGTCTTGAGATGAAGCGACCCAGGGCTGCAAGGCAGCCCGTAACCCTTTGCACATCATGGATGCGCACCAGATGTCTCATCTGGATGATGGCACCGATCTTGTCAGGATTGGCGTCGAGACCCCATTCAGAAACGAGGAAACCGGGTAGCTTTCCAGCCGGAATACCGAAGGTGCATTTAGCTAGATTGAGCTTAATCCCGAACATTGGAGGTTCCCGAAGGTTTCGGAAAGGTCGGCTAGAAGGTCAGAATCTTTCTTGGACCTGACCACGATGTTGTCCATGTACGCTTTGACGTTCCGGCTGATCTGTTCTTGTAAGAACTTTTGGATCATGCGCTGGAAAGTGGCCCCAACGTTCTTGAGGTCGAATGGCATCGTGATGTAGCAAAAACACCCGAAAGGGCTGATGAAGGTCGTTTTTATTTCATCATGTCCATACATTCGTATTTTGTGGTACCCAGCGTACGCATCTAGGAATGACATGCGTTCACATCCGGCAGTCGAATCTATGATTTTATCTATGTGGGGTAGAGGGAAGTGGTTTTTCAGGCAGGCCCGATTGATATGCTTGAAGTCAATACAAATTCGGAGTGAAATGTTCTTAGTTGCCACCATGACCACATTTGCCAACCACTCGGAGTGGTAAACCTCACGGATGAACTCAGCAGCTAGGATTCGAGCGATCTCCTCGCCAATCGCCCTACGCTTATCCAGGGAGGAGCGGCACGGGTGTTCCTTGATGGGCTTAACCTTTGAGTCCACTCGGAGGCGATGCTTAGCCAGTTCCCTAGGAGCCCATGACATGTTAGATGGCTTCCATGCGAATATATCCTAGTTCTCACGGAGGAACTGGACGAGATCGGCTTCCTATTTATCTTAGAGTGATGTGGAGATGTCTGTCGCAAACGCACTCGCATCGGTGTGGTGGACGTGGACCTGCTTCGTCTCACCGGGCGATTGAAAGGCGAAGTCAGTAGCCATCCATTTTGACTTGAGGAGTGATACGTCTCAAACGTATCTATAATTATTGATGGTTTCATGCTGTTATCTTGTCATCTTTGGATGTTTTATGTACCTTTTATATCTTTTTTGGGACTAACTTATTAATTCAGTGCCAAGTGCCAGTTCTTGTTTTTTCTGTGTTTTTGGCTCTTTTCAGATGTGATTTTGGAACTAGTCCAAACAGAATAAAATCCCGGAAATGATTTTTTCCCGAACGAAAGAAGATCAGGGGGCTTGTGGGCCAAGCCAGGAGGGCTACAGGGAGCCCACAAGCCCCACTCCGCCACCAGGGGGCGGCAGTGGGCAGGCTTGTGGCCTCCCTGGCGCCCCTGTCACGCCCAAGATGCGACCCTATCCTCAGTTTGACACGGGGGCCTCGTCAAGGATAGAAGCGCATCTCGTCGTGTCGCAAGAATGGATATCGATACAAGTACATGTACTGAAAAGAAGAGATATATATAGTTGGCTTACACTCGCCACAAGCTACATCAGAGTCACATCAGTACATTACATATTCATCAAGAGTAAGAGCAGGGTCCGACTACGGACGAAAACAAACGACAAAAGAAGAACGACGTCCATCCTTGCTATCCCAGGCTGCCGGCCTGGAACCCATCCTAGATCGATGAAGAAGAAGAAGAAGAAGAAGCAACTCCAAATGAACAATCAACGCGCTCGCGTCGAGTAACCTTTACCTGTACCTGCAACTGGTGTTGTAGTAATCTGTGAGCCACTGGGGACTCAGCAATCTCATTTCCAAAGGTATCAAGACTAGCAAAGCTTAATGGGTGAGGCATGGTTAAGTGGTGAGGTTGCAGCAGCGGCTAAGCATATATATCTGGTGGCTAAACTTACGAGTACAAGAATAAAGAGGGGGACGTTCTACGCATAACGGACGTGTCTACTGATGATCAAATGAATGATCCTGAACACCTACCTACGTCAGACATAACCCCACCGTGTCCTCGATCGGAGAAGGAACTCACGAAAGAGACAGTCACGGTTATGCACACAATTGGCATATTTTTAATTAATTAACTTCAAGTTATCTAGAACTAGTGTTAAACAAAGTTTCCACGTTGCCACATAACCGCGGGCACGACTTTCCGAAAAGATTTAACCCTACTGGGGTGCTCCAACTAGTCCATCACAAATTACCACAAGCCGCATACAAATCCTCAATCACGAAGCTCGCGATCTCGTCGGATTCCCTAGTGGAGAACCTCAACTCTGAGATTACCCAAAGCATCACCAGAATCCCGATGCACAAGATATTTCGTCAAAGGTAAAACTAATCCAGCAAGGCCATCCGACGTGTCGACGATCCCGATAGGAGTCGCGTACCTCGTTCTCAGGACACGACGGATGAGCTAGACGTCGGGATCGCTAAACCTCCGGGTGACCAGAGGGGCGCTAGACATCGCTCAGCTGGGGCCAACACTCATGAGCAGCGCTGGCCCGGGGGTTGATTAAATTTCCTCGGGTTAATTACTCCCTATGCAGTTCATTAGTTATTAGGCAAATGTAGTACCAAAGTTAGGCCTTGCCAGACCAGCTTTAATCTAAAACGAATTATCAAGGGGGTCCCCATAACAACCCCGATCGTGTTAGGAGCGCTCAATTATGGAACATAACACCGGTAGCCGAAACTAAGGGGGCAAAGGTGGAACAAAACACCAGGCTAGAAAGGCCGAGCCTTCCACCTTTTACCAAGTATATGGGTGCATTAAGTTAAATAGCATATAGTATGGTGATATGACAAGGAACCCATGTTATCACATGGAAGCAACTGCACCTGCAACTAGCAACGCTAACAACAAGGTTAAGCAAGAAGTAACATAGCCAATCAGTGGTTTGCTAGGTCGAACAGGTTGAAGGTTTCATGGCATTGTTGAGAGGCTGATATTTAACAAGTGGTAGGCAACGAGACATAAACGATAGAAGCGATAAAACTAGCAAGGCAATGATAGTAATGGTATCGGGGGAAATGGTCATATTGCCTGAGATCCCGCTTGGAAGAAGAACAACTCCGTGAAGTCGCCGAACCAACGTAGTCGAACGGGTCCTCACATTCTGACACGCTTGCGGGACTCTATTGAGACGGGCAAACCAGAAACAAACATCAACACAAATATTCACCACACGATGCACAACATGATGCACAACCTAATATGATGCATCAACAGATCAAAATGCAAGGGATGGCATGGCAATTCACCTCACGCAAACACTACACATTAAGTGAATCTCAATCTGCAACGAGTTGCATATCGACGAAAGTCCACATTTAATTATTTAGTTCACTCCCGTTAATTTACACGGCAATAATTAAATTGTAGTTAACATGGAAAGGGTGAAGCGAGTCATTCTACCTGACATCCTAGTCGGTTAACACGCGGAGCATAGAACGGACGCTACGGCACAAGAGACATGCAACACACGATATCATGCCATGAATGCGACATGCATGCAAGATACAACAACACGGGCAAGGAGAGAAAGAATCAAGTGTCGCCACAGCGAGCGAGAGGGAACCATGGCGGCAAAACGGAAACGATGCCACGGCAACGTTCCTATCCCGGTAACTCGTCGAGATATCGTGCCAACGTATATGAAGCGTGTGCTGGAATGGTAAATAAAGATGGGGCGATCCCATATCTCGAGTTCCCATGTGTCGAGGCACGACGAAAGAAGACAACGTGCAACGACCAACATACGGTGCAACATACATTCATCTCATACATCATATGCATTCGTTACATGACACGTCTCATCGGTATACCTTCGAAGCGTGCGATTCGAAGAGGATCGGTTCATAGCGGACGTCGTGGAAGTCATGGTCGTACACGTCCTCGTCGACGGTAGTCGTAGTCTTGCGTCGGTACACCGGTCTTCTCATCGGTAGTCGTGCACTAGGCGTCGAAAGACGGGTCTTCGCGATGGTAGTCGAACACGGGTCCGAGGGTCGTCGAGGACGTCGTGATAATCGCCGATCTTGTCGGATCCACGGCAGGCGGGGATGGCAGTCGACACAACAGCATCAGCTACCAACAACGGCGGAATAGCAACAGCAGCACGCTACGCCAACTAGCGGACCATCGCGACAACGACATCAAGCATCATCACACAGCAGCTAAGCAGCAACTAACTATAGCAGCAAGCAAACTACATCATCTAGCATTGGCGGCAGGCAGGCACTAGCAAGAGCAGCAGGCTAGCAGTAAGCTACAACTAGCTAATTACCAGTAGCAGCAATACATCAGCGGGGCAGGCACAAATAGCAACAAGCAACGACATCAGCGGTAGCTATAGCAATATCAACAGCAGAGCAGGGGCAGCCACGGCTCCAACAGCAAGGCGAGCACGGCGCCGGGAACAGCAAGAAGCAAAGCAAGCTACAGCAAAACGGCAGCAGGACACAACAGCGGATAGCAACATCGACAGGCTTTAGCAACAGGCTGCGGTGGGAAACAGGGACATGCCGCAGCGACAGCAAGCATCGGCAGCAACTGGACGATGGAGGGCACGCGGGGCTGGAAGGGGTCAGCACCTACAGGGGGGCTTAGCACGGGGCTGGGCTCCAACGTGCCGCGGTGACCTCTGGCGAGGCAGCGGAACTGTGCAGGGTCGGTAGCTATAGGGGGCCGGCTCCGGCAATGATGGCCGTCGAGGAACTAATAGGGGCCCGCGGGGAGGAGCGGCGTCGCCCCGGCGGCCATGGCCGACAGGCACCAAGGCTGGGCCGCCTGAGGCTGCGGTGGCCGGCTCCGGCGAGGGGCTGGGCTGAGACCGGGTTCAGGGGCGGCACCAGCAGCGACGGGAGGCCGGCGGGCAGCGGCGCTTCGCCGGTATCTGGTCGGGGCTGGCCGGATCCTGGCCGGAGCGCGGGGAGGCGGCGAGCGGCGGCGCGGCAAGGGGAACCTCCCTGGTGGCGAGCGAGGGGAGGCTACACGCGCATGGGAATCGGGGAGGAAGACGGCGTAGTCGGGAGGAGAGGGAGGGATCGAGCGATGAGGAACGAGAGGGGAGCTGGAAGACGACGCCCGGGCAGGAGGAGGATCCGGAACAAGGATCGCCTCCTCTCGCTAGGGTTGGAGGTTGCTGGGCCTTGGCCCAACTCGGCCATAGGCTGGGCCTTTCCTCTCTGTTTACCTTTTGCTTTCTAAAAAAATCAGAAAAACAAACATAAAGCAAAAAAATAGGTTTTTAACAAAATGAAGAAAATGCCTTTTACTCCTTTTAAAGAAATATACCCAACTTTAAAAATAGGTTGGCATTTTTTAAACGAATAAAAATAAAACCTTTTTTGAAGAATAAAAAGAAACCTCTTTTATTTATAGAATAAAATAAAAGCTGTTTAAAAGAGAAAATAAAGTGAGACGGTTTTAAATAAAACAAAAGGAGAATTAAAATAAAAACCCAAGGGTTACCCCCACATTTAACAAAAGGACCATTTTTTTCAAAGAAGACGCTTTTTTTTAAAGGGGATAAAACGAAAACTCTAGCGAACCGCAAAAAGACCTAAGAGGGGAGAGGAGGGGAGTTCCTATCGCACTAAGACTCGGTGATCACTTGAAACACAACGCTCAATACACCACACGTGACAGACGATACAAGATGCCATGCATGATGCGACGATGCAAACTAAATGAAGACGCAACCAACAAAATAAAATAGCCACACGACGGAAACGGGAATAAAGGGGAATCTTCTGGAATGTCGGCATCGGGCTGTCACAACTCTCCTACACTACAAGAGGATCTCGCCCCGAGATCCAAGAACGAAAGGGGGAGAGGATGAGAAGGCAAGAGGTAAAAACTTAGTCGCTTCTCTGACAAAGAAGTGAAACCAACGATCCTTGAAGGTAGCAAAGCGATGAGGAATGATATGAGAAACAAGCAAGAATTCACGGAAAATTTCGGCAGCACTTCGGTAGGAAAATGGGACAAAAAATTCGATATGAAAAGAGAATTATACAATATTCACAACAAACAAGTAAAATAGAGCAAGGGACACCATGATCTTGATAGAACAACATGATAGACCCAAAAGAGCAACATCACAAGCCTCCGGAATAAGAGAATATGAACTAGCTCAAGCGGAAGAAGAGAATGAAGAAAAGAATGACAACTATCATCAGTATAAAGTTGAAGAGCCTCCGGACAGAGAATTGACGTAGTAGTTGGAAAATCAGTAACGAAAAGAACAAGATAGTAGTGGGCTTATGAAAATCATCTCAACATTTAAGAGGTGACAACCAACCACTAAAAGAAACAAGGATAGATTGGGAGCAACAAGATATGAACACTTCTTACACCAAGAGGGTACCTTGAGAACTAGGATTAACGACAAGCACCATCATAGCAACAATCCATAGGAAAAGCTTTAGGTGAAATCCAAACCAAGATAGCTCAATGAAGAAATCATGGGTTTGAAAATGTCTCATGATCATAGAATTGGTGGTTTTAATTGTCTCATACTTGAATGGAAGTCTCTTCGAGGCTCCTACACTAACAAGAATGCTATAATACCACCTCAAAGGATAAAGGAGAACAAATGCACTTGGAAATGCAAGAGAAGAAAACTTGAGGTACTCCAACAAGAATCTTGAAGAACACTTAGGGAAAACACATCCTTGAAGAACCACCATGACGAGCCTCCGTATACAAATGAATGATGCAAAGATAGGAAGGTAGAAAACAATAAGATTGAAGCCTTGCAAATCCTTCGATGAAGCTTCACGAAGAGATACTTGAGAAAACTTGGAACTCTGGAAAAGAAAAGATAATAACAGTTGAGAAAAAGGAATTTATATCATGAGCCACTCTGGAAGAAGAATTGAAATCATTTGATGAAACAAGAATAAGAATTATGTTAAGCTAATCCTTCATCAAGTTAAATTGACGACAATCAACGGATTTAGCATAGCACTTATTCTTGAAAGAATCTTGAAGAGGCAGAGAGATAAGCACCATTTGAGGCAAAATTGAAGGAAGCACCGGTAAGAATTCACAAATAAATGGGAACACCATGAATTAATGGAGATACATGAGAATGAAGAGATCATGAGCCACCCGAGAGAAAACTAGAACAAGGCACTTGATAAACGAGAGACGAACGAAGAAACAACAATGGAGAAGAATTTGAGAACGAAAGCTGCAAGCTGAGAATGAAGAAGTCTTCTGAAATGATGGCCTTCGGAGGAACGAGAAATAAAAACAACTCAGAAATTCACCGAATAGCTAGAAAGGGATTACTCATGACTGGAACAAATAAGATGACGACACCAAGCTGAAATGAAATCTTCAAGAGAACGGACCAAGATTTGAGAAAGTACTCCTTCAGACTGCAAGCTGAGAATGATGATGAGAACAACACCAAGAATTACTGAGACACTCCGGAATAAAGAAGAATGAAAGGTTGAGCCAAATAGGAGATTTAATTCAAATAGGCCTTGGAGAAGGGATAAGACTGATGAAATTCATACTTACGTCATAGTTGAAAAGAATTAGAGATCTCCGGGAAAAAACTAAAAGAGCAAGGAGAGATCATGGGAAAGAACCTCTGGGTTATGGGCCCACTCAAAGAAACCACCGTTGGAAAAAGATTACATGGAAGAGAGATATTGCACCGGTATGAAGAGAACTAGATGAGGTTGAGAACCTCGAAATAATTGAAAAGATTGGAAACAAAAACTTCTAAGATAGCTTCAACGCTCCGGATCGAAAAGGGAGGAATAAATAAAAAGATAGGCTCATAAGAATTCCCAACATAGGATAGAATTACAAGGATGAATGGATAAGATGACACGGACAACTAAATTGAATTCACTGGAAAAATAACAAGACTGAGTAAGGATGAACATGAAGCTCCTGAGAATCTTCACAATGAATCACCAGGTAAGAGAGAAAAGAACAGACAGCGGAAGCACCATGAAAAGAAAACTCTTGGATGAAAATCCAATCACTGAAGAAAAGGGTGGGAGGGCGGGGAAAAACAAAGACGACTTGGAACAGATGAGATGAATCCGGAAAGAATTGAGAGAATGATCTACAAAATTGAAGAAGATTGAATTCACTTGAAGAGAAGCACACCGATTGAATGGGATTGATACGATGACTCCGGTTGAAAAGAATTGATAAGACAATTGATAGAGCAAAAGAATTAATACTCTCATAAAAATATGAGAACACCTCTTAGAAAAGATCTGAACTCACCACTTGCCATCGAAGCAACACGAATTTGTTGGAAGATCGTCCTATAAGTAACTACTTGAATTCCCACCTATGAATTCCCGAAATATATGGTCATGCAATCTGGTACACTGAATAGAAGGAGTAATATCACACAACTCCTATACTAACCCGTCACCTGTATCAGATCCGTCAACACACGACCAGAATCTCGGACCTTCATCTAATACAGACCCTCGTGATCACAACGATACAAAAGTATGGTAGTTCTCCCAAATAATCTCCGCCAGTACTGGGGACATCAGGGTTATCTCGCCACTACTAGTATTGAAGCAATTACGAACATCCTTCGTTCTGAGATACTAAGATATCTAAATGATAACGATGTGCTCAAGAATCCCCTGGAGCTCAACTCCCCTGAAACTCAAAGCAGATAGGAGGCACCAAGACAGAACTCCGTCACATCGACATCATATAGATTCCAAAAATGTCTGCATCATCCTAAAAAAATTGAGTGAGAAGAGGAGTGGAATTAAATTATTACGTCAAGATTCCTCACCAGATCATAGAAGAGGAGAAAAAAGAATCCTACTCTCCGATATATAACTAGACTCAAAGTAATTTTCACTAGACTCGACTCGGCCAAGTTCGACCAATCAAGGGGGCTCCTAGGTCGGTACTGCTCTGATACCAACTTTTCTCGCCCAAGATGCGACCGTATCCTCAATTTGGCACGGGGGCCTCATCAGGGATAGAAGCGCATCTCGTCGTGTCGCAAGAATGGATATCGTTACAACTACATGTATTGAAAAGAAGAGATATATATAGAGTTGGCTTACACCCACCACAAGCTACATCAGAGTCACATCAGTACATTACATATTCATCAAGACTAAGAGCAGGGTCCGACTACGGACGAAAACAAACAAGAAAAGAAGAACGACGTCCATCCTTGCTATCCCAGGCTGCCGCCCTGGAACCCATCCTAGATCGATGAAGAAGAAGAAGAAGAAGCAACTCCAAATGAACAATCAACGCGCTCGCGTCGAGTAACCTTTACATGTACCTGCCACCGGTGTTTTAGTAATCTGTGAGCCATAGGGGACTCAGCAATCTCATTTCCAAAGGTATCAAGACTAGCAAAGCTTAATGAGTGAGGCATGGTTAAGTGGTGAGGTTGCAGCAGCGGCTAAGCATATATATCTGGTGGCTAAACTTACGAGTACAAGAATAAAGAGGGGGACGATCTACGCATAACAGACGTGTCTACTGATGTTCAAATGAATGATCCCGAACACCTACCTACGTCAGATATAACCCCACCGTGTCCTTGATTGGAGAAGGAACTCACGAAAGAGACAGTCATGGTTACGCACACAATTGGCATATTTTTAATTAATTAACTTCAAGTTATCTAGAACCAGTGTTAAACAAAGTTTCCACGTTGCCACATAACCGCAGGCACGGCTTTCCGAAAAGATTTAACCCTTCAGGGGTGCTCCAAATAGCCCATCACAAATTACCACAAGCCGCATAGAAATCCTCAATCACGAAGCTCGCGATCTTGTCGGATTCCGTAGTGGAAAACCTCAACTCTGAGATTACCCAAAGCATCACCGGAATCCCTATGCACAAGATATTTCGTCAAAGGTAAAACTAATCCAGCAAGGCCGCCCGACGTGTCGACGATCCCGATAGGAGTCGCGTACCTCATTCTCAGGACACGACGGATGAGCTATACGTCGGGATCGCTAAACCACTGGGTGACCAGAGGGGCACCGGACATCGCTCGCGTGGGGCCAACACTCATGAGGGGCACTGGCCCGGGGGTTGATTAAATTTAATTACTCCCTATGCAGTTCATTAGTTATTAGGCAAATGTAGTACCAAAGTTGGGCCTTGCCAGAACAGCTTTAATCTAAAACGAATTATCAAGGGGGTCCCGATAACAACCCCGATCGTGTTAGGAGCGCTCAATTATGGAACATAACATCGGTAGCCGAAACTAAGGGGGCAAAGGTGGAACAAAACACCAGGCTAGAATAGTCGAGCTTTCCACCTTTCACCAAGTATATAGGTGCATTAAAATAAATAGCATATAGTATGGTGATATGACAAGGAACCCATGTTATCACATGGAAGCAACTGCACCTGCAACTAGCAACGCTAACAACAAGGTTAAGCAAGCAGTAACATAGCCAATCAGTGGTTTGCTAGGTCGAACAGGTTGAAGGTTTCAAGCATTGTTGAGAGGCTGATATTTAACAAGTGGTAGGCAACGAGACATAAACGATAGAAGCGATTAAACTAGCATGGCAATGATAGTAATGGTATCTGGGGAAATGGTCATCTTGCCTGAGATCCTGCTTGGAAGAAGAACAACTCCATGAAGTCGGCGAACCAACGTAGTCGAACGGGTCCTCACATTCCGACACGCTTGCGGGACTCTATCGAGACTGGCAAACCGGAAACAAACATCAACACAAATATTCACCAAACGATGCACAACATGATGCACAACCTAATATGATGCATGAATAGATCAAAATGCAAGTCATTGCAGGGCAATTCACCTCACGCAAACACTACACATTAATTGAAACTCGATCTGCAATGAGTTCCATATCGACGAAACTCCACATTTAATTATTTAGTTCACTCCTGTTAATTTACACGGCAATAATTAAATTGTAGTTAACATGGCAAGGGTGAAGCGAGTGATTCTACCTGACATCCTAGTCGGTTAACACGCGGAGCATAGAACGTACGCTACAGCACAAGAGACATGCAACATACGATATCATGCCATGAATGCTAAATGCATGAAAGATACAACAACACGGGCAAGGAGAGAAAGAATTAAGTGTCGCCACGACGAGCGAGAGGGAACCATGGCGGCAAAACGGAAACGATGCCACGGCAACGTTCCTATCCCGATAACTCGTCGAGATATCGTGCCAACATATAGGAAGTGTGTGCCGGAACGGTGAATAAAGATGGGGTGATCCCGTATCTTGAGTTCCCATGTGTCGAGGCATGACGAAAGAAGACAACGTGCAACGCCCAACATACGGTGCAACATACATTCATCTCATACATCATATGCGTTCGTTACATGACACGTCTCATTGGTATACCTTCGAAGCGTGCGATTCGAAGCGTATCAGTTCATATCGGATGTCGTGGAAGTCGTGGTCGTACACGGCCTCGTCGACGGTAGTCGTACTCTTGCATCGGTACACCGGTCTTCTCGTTGGTAGTCGTGCACTAGGCGTCGGAAGACGGGTCTTCGCAACGGTAGTCGGACATGGGTCTGAGGGTCGTCGAGGACGTCGTGGTACTCGCCGATCTTGTCGGATCCACGACAAGCAGGGATGGTAGTCGACACAACAACATCAGCTAGCAACCACGGAGAAATAGCAACAGCAGCACGCTACGCCAACTAGCGGACCATAGCGACAACGACATCAAGCATCATCACACAGCAGCTAAGCAGCAACTAACTATAGCAGCAAGCAACCTACATCATCTAGCATTGGCGGCAGGCAGGCACTAGCAAGAGCAGCAGGCTAGAAGCAAGCTACAATTAGCTAATTAGCAGCAACAGCAATACAACGGCAGGCAGGAACAAATAGCAGCAAACAATGGCATCAGCGGTAGCTATAGCAATAGCAACAACATAGCAGCGGCAGCCACGGCTCCAACAGCAAGGCGAGCACGGCGCCGGGAACAACAAGCAACAAAGCAAGCTATAGCAGAACGGCAGCAGGACACAACAACGGACAGCAATAGCAACGGGCTTCAGCAACAGGTTGCGGTCGGCAGCAGCGACATGCCACAGCGACAGCAAGCATCGGCAGCAACTGGACGATGGCGGGCACACGGGGCTGGAAGGGGTCGGCAACTGCAGGGGGCTTGGCACGGGGCTAGGCTCCGGCGTGCCGCGGTGACCTCCGGCGAGGCAGCGGAACTGCGCAGGGTCGGCAGCTACAGAGGGCCGGCTCCAGCGACGATGGCCGTCGGGGAACTGACAGGGGCCTGCTGGGAGGAGTGGCGAGGGGAACCTCCCTGGTGGCGAGCAAGGGGATGCTACACGCGCGTGGGAATCGGGGAGGAAGACGTCGCAGTCAGGAGGAGAGGGAGGGATCGAGCGACGAGGAACGAGAGGGGAGCTGGAAGACGACGCACGGGCAAGAGGGGGATCGGGAACGAGGAGCGCCTCCTCTCGCTAGGGTTGGTGGTTGCTGGGCGTTGGCCCAACTCGGCCACAGTCTGGGCCTTTCCTCTCTCTTTACCTTTTACTTTCTAAAAAAAATCAAAAAAACAAACATAAAGAAAAAAATAGGTTTTTAACAAAATGAAGAAAATGCCTTTTACTCCTTTTAAAGAAATATACCCAACTTTAAAAATAGGTTGGCATTTTTTTATATGAATAAAAATAAAACCTTTTTTGAAGAATAAAAGAAACCTCTTTTATTTAAAGAATAAAATAAAAGCTCTTTGAAAGAGAAAATAAAATGAGACGGTTTTAAATAAAACAAAAGGAGAATTGAAATAAAAACCCAAGGGTTACCCCCACATTTAATAAAAGGACCCTTTTTTAAAGGGGATAAAACGGAAACTTTAGCAAACCGCAAAAAGACATAAGAGGGGAGAGGAGGGGAGTTCCTATCACAGTAAGACTCGGTGATCACTCGAAGCACAAAGCTCCATACACCACACGTGACAGACGATACAAGATGCCATGCATGATGCGACGATGCAAACTAAATGAAGATGCAACCAACAAAATAAAATAGCCACATGATGGAAACGAAAATAAAGGGGAATCTTCTGGAACGTCGGCATCGGGCTGTCACAACCCCCGTGACCTAGATCTTGCGCCTATATATTCCCTAAAAATCAGGAAAAAATCAGGGGATCCACGAAAATACTTTTCCGCCGCCGCAAGCTTCCGTTTCCGCGAGATATCATCTGGAGACCCTTCCCGGTGCCCTGCCGGAGGGGACTTTGGAGTTGGAGGGCTTCTACATCAACATCATCGCCCCTCCAATGACTCGTGAGTAGTTCACTTCAGACCTATGGGTCCGTAGTTATTAGCTAGATGGATTCTTCTCTCTCTTGGATCTTCAATACAAAGTTCTCCATGATCTTCATGGAGATCTATCCGATGTAATCTTCTTTGGCGGTGTGTTTGTCGATATCCGATGAATTCTGGATTTGTGATCAGATTATCAATGATATATATTTGAGTCTTTGCTGATTTCATATATGCATGATTTGATATCCTTGTAAGTCTCTCCGAGTCTTGGGTTTTTTCTGGCCAACTAGATCTATGATTCTTGCAATGGGAGAAGTGCATGGTTTTGGGTTCTTACCGTGTGGTGACCTTTCCCAGTGACAGTAGGGGCATCACGGCACACATCGTGTAGTTTCCATCAAGGGTAACAAGCACTTGTGGAGAAAGGGGTATTAGAACCGGTTGGTAAGGGCCTTTGGACCCGGATACACATCCGGTGCTACGTATCCGGGACTAAAGGCCCCCCCCCCTTTAGCACCGGTCTCTTACAAACCGGTGCTAAAGGCCTCCACGTGGGCGCCGATGAGTGCGCGCAGGCGGAGGACCTTTAGAACCGGTTGGTAACACCAATCGGTCCTAATGCTTTTTTTTTCTTTTTTTTTCTTTTCTTTTCAGGGTTTCCGATTCCGTATTTCGGTGTTTCCGTGTTCCGTATTTTCAGGGTTTTCGTTTACGTGTTTCCGGTTCCGTATTTCCGTTTACGTCTTTCTGATTCCGTGTTTCCGGTTCCGTATTTCCGTTTACGTCTTTCCGATTCTGTGTGTCCGTGTTCCGTTTTTTACGAACACGGAATCGGAAACACGTATCCAGAAACACCGATTCCGTGTTTGCGGTTAAGTGTTTCTGATTCCGTGTTTGCGGTTAAATGTTGATGCACCAAATAAAAGTACATATATACATGTAACACGAAGTACTGGACCGATTATCATTACATAATTTGAAGTTCATTTCCTATAGCTCTATACTTGCATAGAGAAGGGAGCTGGCTATTTGTTCATAGGATGGAAAAATTCTCCGCCTTCATCTATGACTTGCGTGAGGAGAAATCCTGCCAATTCCTCTGCAACTTCCTTGCAACGTTGGATTGGTCTTAGCATCGCCTGCTTTCGTTGCAGCTTTAAAAGAAGTAGATGAAAACAATTAAGTTATGAACAAAACTAACATAATTGATGGCAACATAAATAAAGTTGTGAAGATCCGGTTACGTACCTCTAGATTTCTGGAAGTACGGGATTTCTCATTGATAATCCTGTGAATGTACTCGCAAACGTAGTATCCACAATAATCAGTGCCCTGTGGTTGTTGCGGGACGCCCTATATACGAGAACATAATTCAGTCAAATTAATAATAATCAAGAGAATGGTAATGTTATTGAAACTAGGGTACGTAGTACTACTTACTTTGTTAATCTGAAAGTGGAGCTTGTCTGCCCATGTACCGGGTTCTTCCTTGATGAACATTTGCCAAACCCTAGCCGACAAAGAAAAATGAATACAAGAGTTAATTATTACTTACTTGATATCACGAAATGAACGAAAAAGAGGCCGATGAACGAAAGAGGCCGATATATATATACCTTTGAAGCATCTGACGCGCGCTCTTCCATTTGTCAGCGTCCCAGGTTAACGGGTCCCAGACTTCAACTTGTCCTTGATCGATTCTAATGATGAACAATATGAAGTGGGACCTGCGCACGTGTACACACGCAGTCATGCATACTCATCAATTACACTTAACATCAGGTAAACAAAATGGAATGTGTACAAGACAGTAACACTCACTTGAATCCGTAGGGCCAAAGTATTTCTTTTTTGGTACTTTGTCGCTTCAAAAACCTTAGCAAATCATCCGGTGTATCCTTGTTGAACTTTTCTATTGTCTCTTGATGAAACGAATACGGGTCAATGAACCCAAAGTCCCAGATTCCTGCCAGCCTGCATTCACGAATCTTCATTCTGCATAGTAGCGTACAAAAAGAATGTCTCCTGAGTGATAATTATACGGGCAATGAACGCGAGCTTAACTAAATAATTAAATTACACAAATAAATCACTTACAAACAGTAGCAGCTGACGATAGCTTTGTCGAGGGCACGTTGATTGTACATCTGGAAAAAATCATCGAACCCAACCTCCACACCGTACTCTCCGAAGTAGTGTTGATCCTGAACTGCCGCCATGATACAGTCTCTCTTTTGCCTTGCGGCCTCCAAGTACCAACCATGTAAATTCCATAGTTGGGTTGTTAGAGCACTAGGATTTTCGACCAGAGGGTGCTCGGGCTTATATTTATATACCACATCAGCAATAGCGTAACCTATGTCGCCCATGCGTGGACCGGACACTGAAGCCTGGTCAGATAACACCTTGAGCGGGGCAATTGACTGTGCTTCTTGTTGTCCGAGCTGGGGAACTTGTTTCCCGCATTTCGTCTGCTCCGCCTGCTTCATCTGTGCGGTGTGCATCTTTTCAATGAACCGTTCATAGTCTGAAAGGGGCGGCGGTGGCGGCGGTTCAGGATAATATAAGTTGTCGATGGTGCGCTCAATTTTCCACTTTGGTACGTTCTTCAGAGTTTCCTTCCAGATGTCTGGAGGGGGCTTCAGGGGAAACCGTGCGAACCATGCTTTGTTTTTCGCTTTCACGGCCTCGTCTAGTTCCTCCGGAGTCATCAGGCCTGGTAACTTCGGGGGAGTCTTGACTTTATTGGGTTTCCTTTCTCTCTTCTTGGGAGGAGTCCCGTTTCTTGTGAACTGCAGCTTCCGCTTTGCCGTACCCGTAGTGGGCGCATCCGTCGGCTCACTGGAGTGCACGGGCGATGGACTCTCGGCCTCGGGCTCCCTATCTTCGTTGTGGGGTGGACTTGGAGGTGCGTTGGGGGGTGGACTTGGAGGTGCGTTGGGGGTGGACTTGGAGGTCGTGCATTCTCTGTACGAAAGTAAAAAAAACTATTAAAAATAGGCTTACATGTGGTGCAACATTCAGTAATTGTTGGAGGTGGTGCATTTGTACCTGGAGGAGTCGGTGGCCTTGGCGCCGCGTTAGGAAACACGATGTGTTTCTTCTTCCACAAGATGATACCAAGCTCCATTTCTCCCAGTGTCTTCTCGCCTTCACCTCCAGGAATATCAAGCTCAATTGACTCGCATCCCGGCGTAATTGTTGACAACCCGACACGAGCATGGGATGCTGGAATCTGACCACCATGGTAGGTTGCTCCAGGTTGATTCGGTAAAGCATAGTGTGACGCCACCATGAAGGATATGTTCCCCATTGGCATATGTATCTCACAGTTTGTCTTCTCCGTGACATCATCCACGGGGTAGTGAGGCGCCGACGGTTCGACTGTAGGACCGTCTTCTAGCTGCAGCTGCGTGGAACCCATGCAGCTTCTATGCTGAGATGGGACGGCATCTGCTACAGGATCGTCTTCTAATTGCTGCTGATCAGCGTCAGGTGCAGGATCTTCTTCCTCCTCTTCAGTGTCAGGTACAGGGTGTCCCCCTTTCTTCAAGAGAAACGCCACCTTTTCTTCTAATGTCGATATCCGTTCCAGCGCTTTCCTCTTGCTTCTACCACGGCTTCTGTAAGTGCCAAGGTCCGCCGGAAACCCTTGGTTCCACGGGGTAGTGGCTCCAAAGCCTCGTGTTCGTCCCCACTTTTCGGGGTTCCCGAGTGCCTTCGTCAACTCGTCGTTCTCTCTATCGGGAACAAAAGTTCCTTTTCGAACAGCTTCTATTGCCTTCTCTAGATCTGATACGACTTGTCTTATTTTTTCCGACCATGGTCCCTCCGCAACAATCATCCCAGTCTCAGCGTCCAATGTTGCCCCATGCGCGAACAACCAGAACTTGGATCTATCGGGCCAGTCATGTGTCTGTGGAATGATATTTCTTTTCATAAGCGCATCTTCATAGCGTCGCCACCTAGGCAGGGCAGTCATGTTGCCACCTGACCCCAAAATATGGTGATATTTCTTCTTCTTCGCATTCTCCGTATTTGTGGCTGATCGGATGTAAAGACACCCGATTTCTTGTACGCCTTAAAATCAGGCCAAGCGTCTCTTATCTTCACTAGGTGCCCAGTGAAAACTGGATCTTCGTCCTTATATTTCTTCCACAAGTCTTTCTTCCACCTCTGGAATTGTGTGGCCATCTTCTTCAAAGCCCACTCCTCGACTTTCTTCTTCTTATCTTCCGCTACGCTGAAATTTAGCCACACCGTGTCGCAAAGCACTCTTTTCAATCTGTCATCGACATAAGTAGCTCCAACATTGGCGCCGGTCTTCGGCTTATTCCATTCTATTAAGTTGATTGGGACCAGGTCTCTTACAACAACTCCGCACTGATTTACAAATTGCGATAAGTTTCTGGGGGTTCCAGTGCTTTGCCATCAGCAGCAACTTTATCGATCGAGTACCTTGCAGTATCTTTCAACCTTGCGGCCGGGCCTCGTTTCGACTTTGTCTCAGTACTTGCGCTAGGTGTTCTGGAGGGCACCTAAACGGGAAAATAATGATTCGTTAGTAAGTGCAATACAAATTAATTGTTGCATCAATAGTGACTTGAGATATACATTGGCAGAGTTTGTTCCGGAGGGCACTTCTGCATCTACTACATCTTCTATATTCTCACCTCCGTCACCGGAGTCGTTCAAAAATTGATTGCTAAACGCATGCCCACCGTCGTCATCATGATATATGGCCGTTGCATCTTCAAAAATCATCTGGCACATGTATCTTTCCTTCTCCGCCTCACCCATTCCCGCGACCTGATCGGCGTGCTGATCATGTGGTTCTTGGGGATCCATAGCTCAACACCTGCTAGTAACAAGAATTTAACTTAGCAAAATTATTTACGGAAAAGTTTTACGGAACCGGAAATTTTACGGAAAAGTTTTACGGAATCATCGGAGTCGTAATTGTCGCAAAGTTTTACGGAATCGTCGGAAAGTTTTACGGAATCGTCGAAATCGTCGGAAACTTTCCCCGCAGTTATGGAATCGTAGGAAAGTTTTACGAAATCGTCGGAATCGTCGTTTAGGGTTTTACGGAATCGTCGGAATCGTTGGTTTAGGGTTTTACGGAATCGTCGGAATCATCGGAATCGTCGGTTTAGGGTTTTACGGAATTGTCAGAATCGTCGGAATCGTCGGTTTAGCGTTTTACGGAATCGTCGGTTTAGGGTTTTACGGAATCGTCGGAATCGTCGGAGTCACCTCACGTTACACGAATGTTGACCGACTTCGTCTATAGGATTTGTACGTCGGAAAGTTTCGAATGTCGATAGAACAAATCCCGTAACTTTTTTTAGCCGTGAGAGCCGTGAGAATATGCATGATCACGTAACTTTTTTTTATAGGATGTCCTATTCGGGCCGGAAAAAAACTAATATCGAAGGTTATAATTACAAGCATACAACAATATGGATATACGAAAATACGGATATACCTTACGTGAAGAAGACGAAGTGGGGCGGCGCGCGAGGAGGCGGCGAGGAGGCGTCGCGAGGAGGCGTCGAGGAGGCGACGGCGCGGCGAGGAGGCGGCGAGGATCGTCGGCCGGCGAGGCGGCGCGAGGAGGCGGCGGCGCGAGGAAGCGGCGGCGCGGCGAGGAGGCGGCGCCGAGGATCGTCGGCCGGCGAGGCGGCGCGAGGAGGCGGCGGCGCGAGGAGGCGACGGCGCGGCGAGGAGGCGCGAGGAGGCCGCACGCACGAGGAGGCGGCGGCGCGAGGAGGCGGCGGCGCGGCGAGGAGGCGACGGCGCGGCGAGGAGGCGGCGCCGAGGATCGTCGGCCGGCGAGGCGGTGCGAGTCGGCGAGGAGAGAGGCGGCGAGGAGAGAAGGCGAGGAGAGACGCGCGGGAAGGCGAGAAGTTGGCGACCCCGTAGAGGTATAGACCCTTTAGCACCGGTCTATATTAACAACCGGTGCTAAAGACCCTTTAGCACCGGTTGCTAACACAGACCGGTGCTAAAGGGTCCAAAATTCGGGCGCGAACCGAACCCACCTTTAGGACCAGTTGTTGTTACAGACCGGTCCTAAAGGTTTTTTCCTTTTTCTTTTTTCCTTTTTTCTGTTTCCGGTTTTCTTTTTCTTTTTGTTTCCTTTTTCTTTTTCCTGTTTCTTCTTTTATTTTTCTTTTTTCCTTTTTTCTGTTTCCTGTTTTCTTTTTCTTTTTGTTTCCTTTTTCTTTTTCCTGTTTCTTCTTTTATTTTTCTTTTTTCCTTTTTTCTGTTTCCTGTTTTCTTTTTCTTTTTGTTTCCTTTTTCTTTTTCCTGTTTCTTCTTTTATTTTTATTTTTTGTTTCCCTTTTCTGTTTTCTTTTACATTTATTTACAAATTGTCAAAATGTCATTTTTACACTTAAAAAATAAAAATGATATTTATCAAAATGGTCAAATTTAGTGGAAACTGGTCAAATTTTTAATATTTATCAAAATGGTCAACACAATTACATAAAAGGTTTAATACATTATTACACATCACCAACAACACCCCCTATCTATTTTTCTTCTTGCCTTTCTTCTGATTACGCCATAACCATGGACTATCTTCATCATTTAACGGGATGCTTGGATCATCTTTGACTTTGAAGGGAGGAATTTCATCAAATTTATTGTAATCTTCTGACATGTCTGTCTTGTCCTCGACTCCCACGATGTTTCTTTTCCCTGAAAGAACTATGTGGCGCCTTGGCTCATCGTCTGATGTATTCGCTTCCTTATCTTTTCTTTTTCTCGGTCTGCTAGACATGTCCTTCACATAGAAAACCTGAGCCACATCATTGGCTAGGACGAATTGATCATTGTCGTACCCAAGATTCTTCTGATCCACTGTTGTCATTTCGTACTTTGGGTCTACCTTCACGCCTGATAGGTTGAACCATTTGCACCAGAACAAAGGGACCTTAAAGGAAGGTCCGTAGTCAAGTTCCCATATCTGCTCTATGTAACCATAGTATGTGACCCTTTGCCCATTGTCGTCTTTTGAATCAAACCGGACGCCACTGTTTTGGTTGGTGCTCTTTTTATCTTGGTCTGCCGTGTAAAATGTGTTACCATTTATCTCGTACCCTTTAAAGGTCAATACAGTCGAAGATGGTTGCTTGGCCAACAAGTATAGCTCATCTTCAACAATGTTGTCATTAATGAGACGTCTTTGCAACCAACCGCCGAAAGTCTTCGCGTGTTCTTTAGCAATGAAATCTTCAGGTTGCTCCGGGTATTCCGAGCGTAAAATATCCTTGTGTTCCTGGATATATGGAGCCGCCAAGCTGGAATTAACTAGAACTGTGTAGTGTGCTTGAGTGAAAGATTGCTCGTCCATACATGTTGTTGATTTCTTTCCTAGCGTGCCTTTTCCACGCAGTCTCCCCTCATGGCGCGACTGAGGAACACCGATCGGGTTCAGGTCAGGAATAAAGTCAACACAAAACTCAATGACCTCCTCTGTTCCATAGCCCTTGACCATGCTTCCTTCTGGCCTAGCACGGTTTTTAACATAATTCTTCAAGACTCCCGTGAACCTCTCAAAGGGGAACATATTGTGTAAGAATACAGGACCGAGAACGGAAATCTCTTGGACTAGGTGAACTATGAGGTGCGTCATAATATTGAAGAAGGTTGGTGGGAACACCAACTCGAAGTTGACAAGACATTGGACCACGTCCTTCTGTAAACTTGGTAGAGTTGCTGGATCGATTTCCTTCTGAGAAATTGCGTTGAGGAATGCACATAGCTTCACAATGGGTACTCGCACGTTTTCTGGCAGAAGCCCCCTCAATGCAATCGGAAGTAACTGGGTCATGATCACGTGGCAGTCATGAGACTTTAGGTTTTGGAACTTTTTCTCTTCCAGGTTTAGTATTCCTTTTATGTTCGACGAGTAGCCAGACGGGACCTTGATACTGCTCAGGACTTGGAAAAAGATCTCCTTCTCTTCCTTGGTAAGAGCGTAGCTGGCAAGACCTTTGAAATTCTCTCGATTCATCAGGTCGTCTCGTTCGTGCATACGTTGGTGGTGCAGCCGTGCTTTTGGTGTATCTCTCGACTTCTTCCCATGCACGCCCAATAAGTTTAGCAGGTTCACGCAAATATTTTTCGTCACGTGCATCACGTCGATCGCACAGCGAACCTCTAGGAATTTCCAATAGGGTAGTTCCGAGAATATAGATTTCTTCTTCCACATGGCTATGTGGTTGTCGGCGTCATTCGGAACAGATTGTGCGCCAGGACCCTTACCAAAGATTACTTTTATATCTTTGACCATGTCATATATATCAGTACCTTTAGGGAGGGTTGGCTTCCTCCGTGTATCTGCCTCGCCTTTGAAATGATTTCCTTTCTTTCTTACGGGATGCCTGTCTGGAAGAAATCGACGATGCCCCGGGTACACATTCTTGCATATATGTATACTTTCAGTATCGCCTAAACAGTGTGTGCATGCGCTGTATCCCTTGTTTGACTGTCCTGAGATGTTACTAAGAGCGGGCCAATCATTGATGGTTACAAACAGCAACCCTCGTAGGTCAAATTCCTCCTGTTTGTACTCGTCCCACACACGTACACCTTCGTCAGCCCATAACTCTAAAAAATCATCAACCAGTGGCCTCAGGTACACATCAATGTTTTTGCCGGCTTGCGACGGGCCTGGGATAAGCACTGGCATCATAATGAACTTACGCTTCATATATAACCAAGGAGGAAGGTTATAGATACATAGAGTCACGGGCCAGGTGCTATGACTGCTACTCTGCTCCCCAAACGGATTCAGGCCATCTGTACTTAGACCAAACCTTAAGTTTCTTGGGTCACGTGCAAAGTCCTCGTACTTATCGTCGATGTTTCTCCACTGCGACCCATCAGCGGGTTGTCTCAGCATATCGTCTTCCCTCCGGTCTTCTTTGTGCCATCGCAGCAACTTGGCATGCTCTTTGTTTCGGAACAAATGTTTCAACCGTGGTATTATAGGAGCATGCCACATCACCTTGGCAGGAACCCTCTTCCTGGGGCGGTCGTCGCCCTCAACATCACCAGGGTCATCTCACCTGATCTTATACCGAAATGCACCGCATACTGGGCAGGCATTTAAATTCTCGTGCTGACTGCGGTAGAGGATGCAGTCATTGATGCATGCATGTATCTTATGCACTTCCAATCCTAGAGGGCAGACAACCTTCTTTGCTTCGTACGTACTGCAGGGCAGCACGTTATCTCTTGGAAGCATCTTCTTCATTATTTTCAGCAGCTTTTCAAATCCCTTGTCAGATATTCCATTCTCGGCCTTCCATTGCAGCAATTCCAGGGTGGTGCCCAACTTTTTCTGGCCATCGTCGTAATTTGGGTACAACAATTTTTTGTGATCTTCTAACATGCGCTCCAACTTCAACCTCTCGTTTTCACTTCCACAGTTTATCTGTTCTTCACGAATGACCTGACGAAGATCATCATCAGACTCATCAACAATGTCCTCAAGTTCAGGCTCGTCTTCCCCCATTTCAGTATCACCGTGTTCACCGAACATAGGATAGTTATCATTATCCTCTTCTTCTTCATTGTCTTCCATTACAACCCCTCTTTCTCCGTGCTTGGTCCAACAAAAATAACTTGGCATGAAGCCTTCTTGCAACAGGTGGGTGTGTATGGTTCTTGAGTTAGGGAAATTCCTCTTATTCTGGCATTTTTACATGGACAAAAAATAAATCCATTCTGCCTGTTTTTCTCAGCCACATTGAGAAAACTATGCATGCCATTAAGGAATTCGGACGACGTCGATCACTGTACATCCATTGCCGGTTCATCTACATTATATAAATTTATCAAAAACCATTATGCTAAATCATCATGACTAAATTAATTAATTAATACAAAAAGTTCATCACACGTTAAAACCAAAGTAGCGTAGTGACCATACATATATAGTTCTCATAAAAACACACACTGAAACCAACCATAAAAACTCTCTCTAATTAATGCATTTAAAAACAACAACAAATGCGATCAAAATCGCAACAAAGGTAACAATTGACCCGACGGCATAATGATACCAAGCCTCTTTACTAATTGCATATTTTCTAATCTTTCTAATCTTCAGACGCATTGCGTCCATCTCGCTCTTGTGACCATCGACGACACTGGCAAGAACCTTTTCCAAGGTCATCTTCTCTCTTTCAGTTTTTTCCAACCTTTCTTCAGTTTTTTTCAATCTTTCTTTCAGGCCAACATTTTCTTGTTCAACTAAGTGTAACTTCTCAACAATAGGGTCGATTGGCATTTCCGGTTCCACTACCTCCTAGATAAAAATATCTATGTCAAGTTGGTTGGTGTAATTAATTGTCATATAATCAGGAAATGAAAATATGTAGTTATAAAAGATAATATACCACATCCGAATCATAGACTGGACGAGGGCCAACGGGGACGGATATCAAAACCATGGCGCTATACATATAAAAAAATCTTACACAATAAGAAAATTATATACAAGTAAATATGTAAATCATACAAATCAAAATTTGTTTTGGTAAATAAAAACAATAGGCTCACCAAGGTTGTGTCGGTGACGGGGCGATCGACGGCGGTGAGGAAGGGGACAAGGCGCGCGACACTAAAAAAAACCACAAATCATAATTAAATTTGAGCTCAAATTGCATATGTATACATAACAAATGATGAACTCTCTCTAGCTTAGGCATTTCATCAAACACCTAGCTAGCACAACAAAAATGAAATGAGCAAGAAAACGAGCAAAACTTGCAATACCGGAAGAGGGAATGTTGATGCTAACCGTAGGACCGATGGGTGCCAACAATCTTGACAAATGGTGGAGAAAAATGGGGATGGATTAGAACTCCCAAGAGGAAGGAGAGAGCAAAAATGGAGTGGAGCTCGAGCTAGAAAAAATGGAGCTAGAAAAAATGGGGTGGAATATAGGGGTGCTCGAGGAGGAAGGAGAGGAGGGACCGGTTTGTGTCAAAAACCGATGCTAAAGGGTCTGACAGCGGGGCCCCACAGTTGCTGCAAAAATGAGAAAACCTTTAGCACCGGTTTGTGATACAAACCGGTTCTAAAGGGTCTGTCCACTGGGGCCCCCTCCCTGTAGCAAACGGTCCAAAAACCTTTAGGACCGGTTTGTGTTACAAACCGGTCCTAAAGGCCTTGCGGCCATTTGCTGCAGGGAGGGGGCCCAGCGGACAGACCCTTTAGAACCGGTTTATATCCAATCCGGGTCCAATGTGGTTGGCTCAATGCCATGTTTTCTACTAGTGAAGGTGGGCTCTTTCTTAGATATGAGATTGTCCATCTACATCATGTCATCTTGCTTAAGGCGTTACTCTGTTCTTTTGGACTTAATACACTAGATGCATGCTGGATAGTGCTCGACGTGTGGAGTAATAGTAGTAGATGCAGAAAGTATCGGTCTACTTGTTTTGGACAAGATGCCTATAGATATAATCATTGCCATAGATGATGTCACGACTTTGCGCGGTTCTATCAATTGCTCGATAGTAATTTGTTCACCCACCGTCTACTTGCTTTCATGAGAGAAGCCTCTAGTAAACACTACGTCCCCCGGGTCTATTCACACCTATCGTTTCCACTTCGCTTTTACTTTGCTTTGTTACTTTGTTGCTTTCAGTTCTCACTTGGCAAACAATCTATAATGGATTGACAACCCCTTCATAGCGTTCGGAGCAAGCTTTTTTTGTTTGTGCAGGCTCTTGTGATACTCCTTCACTGGATCGATACCTTGGTTCTCAAACTGAGGGAAATACTTACCACCGCTGCGCTACATCACCCTTTCCGCTTCGAGGAACGCCAATGCAAGGCTCCAAGGCCACGGGGGAAATCCTTCGCATATTTTCCTAGGAAGTCCCTTAAGGCGTAGCCATAGTAGAAGGATTCTTGGTGCCGTCAACACACCTATTTCTGGAGCCATTGGAAGGTCTTTTCTTGCAGTAGCAAGCAGGTCTGTGGTATCCATTGCCTTCTTGTACCCATCGAGCTCGGCGGCAAGGACCTACTCGTTGGCGATCCTAGAGCCTTGCTGGAGGCACTCGTCGGTGACCTTCCGATTGCCAGTCACCATGATCACGCCTTTTGGCCCTGGAATCTTAAGCTTATGATACATGTAAGATGGACGGGCAATGAAAACTTGCGTAGGTAGGCCTACACAGGATGGCGTGATAGGCGCTTCAAAATTCGACCACTTCAAACGTCATGATTCAAGGTGATTCTTCTCGCTGCCGAATATGACATTCAAGGTGATCGAGTCGAGTGATTCTGCCTTCTTTCCAGGGATGACCCCATGGAACTACATGTTACTCATCCTCAGCGGGGACAACAGAATGTCCATAGCTTTCAGAGAGTCGACGTATAGGATGTTAAGGCCACTGCCCCCGTCCATGAGGACTTTCCGCAGTCGGAACCCATTGATCCCAGGATCGACCACCAACGCCTGCCTCCCAAGGGTGGCAATGTTGGCCAAGTGATCCGGTCGGTCGAATGTGATGGGCGTTTTCGCCAAATTGAGGTATTTCATGACAGCTGGGGCTCCCATGTTCACTCCCCGATTGATAATTTTCAATCGGCTCTTCCTCTCAACATCAGCAAAATCATGAGGGTCCCCTCGATGTTCAGGTACCCGAAGGCATCCTCGTGGTCACACTCATATTCTTTGTCCCTGGAGGGCTCTCTGTCCATCTCGATCTAGAGCAGGCGACAGTCGCGATTCGTGTGCTTGGCGGGGATGGTATCCCCGTCGTCGTCCTTCCTAGCATGAATCGGACACGACTGGTCCAAAAGGCTGCTCTTGGACTCGCCCTTCTTCTTGCGTGCCCAATCTTCTTTCTTCTTCTTGGACTTGTTTTGGCTCTGCCACGGGATAACAGCTACTTCGGCTTCGCCCAATTACCCGACTGAGGGGCTTCGCTGGCTCGGCCTTTGCCGCTATGGAGGCGGTCTTCTTCTTCTCCATTGGCATACCAATTGGCGATATCCATGGCCCGACTGAGGGACAGGTCCCTCGATCGGCCAAACTTGAGGATGAGTTCCCGATACTGAGTGCCTACTTTGAAAGCGCACACGGCATGGTACACTGTGACATTCTCCACCATGTTGTACAATGTGGTTCACTACTGGATGTATTCCCTGAGAGTCTCATTGCTTTTCTGGACATAGTGTTGCAGCTCTGTCAATCCTCCTGGAAACTTGTAAGTGCCCTCGAAGGTCTTGACGAACACTCGGGCGAGGTCACCCCAGCTAGAGATACTGCTGGAGGGAAGCCGATTGAGCCATGTCCTCGGCGACCCCTCTAACATGAGGGACGGATGCTTCATCGCGACGTAGTAGTCACTGCCACCTATCTAGACAACCGCTCGGTTATCCTCCATCCAGGTCACCGGCTTAGACTCACCGTTGAACTTTCCGACACCCGTGGCCAATCGCTAATTGGAGGGGATCTCCGTCTCTCGGATGTGTCGGCCAAAGCATTCAAGGCTAGATACCCCCCGGCTAGCTCCCAAACAATCAACCATGTTTTATGTGATCATAGACCATGCGTTGAATTGGGGGTCCCGATAGACGTCGTCCCCATTACCACAATGCCGATTGGGGCTTGGCCTACGGTAACGGGGTCGGTGACCAAGTGTGCCACACCTTGGAGGAGGTGTTCTGCTTTAGACCAGATGATCCTGCCTCCGGTCCCCGTGCGAGCCTCTTAGAAGAGGAGGAGACCTTTAGTGTCTTCCCGGAGTGTGCGGGATATGGACCGACTGCCCAGTGTCCACCTGTATGGACTTGTTGTGGATGCAATGCCGCGACTGTGACACCGTGGAATTGTGATGCATGGCAGTCTTCAATAGAGCTTGGATCTGTCGAATGCCTTCCTCGGCCGCACTGTCATACGGCTGAATAGAATCAATGATCTGATCAGAAGCGGCCAGGTTCAACAAAGGCATCTACATCACCTCATGTGCCGTGGGCGGTTGTTCGCAAACAACTACCGAAGACTGCGGCTGGAACTCGGCTGGTCCCTCGCGGCCCAAGCATCGAGTGACCGCTGCGGTCGTTAGAGTTGCTCGCGCTAGGCGATATTATCCAGGCGTGCATTCTCCAGCACAATCTCTTTCGGGGTGTTCCCGGTGATGGGGGTGTGGAAAGCCTATTCGCTCGTCTACCGAAGTTCTGCCAACTGCTGCTCGGTGAGTAGCTATGGAACGTGGTGGCTGTTGTCACCGTGCCGACGCTCTCCACCATCACACATGGGAGAATTCTCCGTGCGGATACCGGGGCCGCCACCCATGTTCGTGTCGGCCATCAAGACCTCAGCTGCGCCTCCACTGCTTTGGCAGTCGGAGTCGCCGAGTTATTCTTCGCTTGACTATGGAAAAAGGATGATGGTGGGTCCACCGGAACTGAGTGTAGCCACCTGCCCCGAGATCACCTAGCGGGCCATGGCGTGCTTGATTTGCTGCTGCAACCGCAAGCGCCCGGAGCGCTTGCGACGAACTGCAGCGGGGCATGGGGGAGCCAAGTTGTATGTCACTGATGGCTGCTGAATTAGGTCTCCGGGCGCAACTGCGAAGAAATGCAACGTACATCGAGCAGGGAGGGCGTCAGTGTCCAGTGGCACGTCCTCCGGCCACGCTGAGTCGTCGACGACGAAGGTGAGGGAGATGAAGAGTATATCTCTGCCGAGTGTCATTATGTTGACGGAAAATGTAAAAAACTCCAAGTGCGCTGGATTTGCTAGACACGCAGCCCCAAGGTGGGCGCCAACTATCGTGGGAATGACCTTGACATAGTACCGGGGGTACGAACGGAGGGGTGAAATCTAACTAGGCAGAGTGGATACACTTGGATGTACGAGTCCGGGCCCCACTCGGGAGTGATAACAACCCTACGTCTCGAGCCCTGAGGCTGGTGTTTTTTATGGGGTAGGTGAGATTACAAGGTGCTGAACCCTTGAGCTAGAGCCCAGGAGTGGCTTATATAGTGTATGCCACGACCGGTGGAGCTTCATTACAAGGTGATATAATGCTAATAAATAAGGGAGTTACTCGAATCGACAACTATGACTTATGGCTTTACTGGTAAAGCAGGTCTTCACTGCACTTCATGTAATAGTTTAAGTCCTTAGCCATTGCAACCTCTTTGGTACCATCGTCTTGCTGTTGTCCAGGTGCCAGGGTGCGTCCGACTGACACAAGGCGATCCAAATGACTCCATGTAAGCCGGGTGATGGCACGATGTACCGAGTGAGGTTGAGACTACACCGATGACTTGAAGGACACTGATGTCCGTATGGGGTCTTAGGTGGGCCTTGGGAAGCAGGTCTCTAGGCCTACCCTAATTTACAACCCTGTCAATGGGCATAGACCATCACAAATCAAACCAAGCCGCACGACCTTTAAAGGAGTGATTCCAGTCTTTGATGCCCGTTGGTCGGGTATGATAACACTGGAGGTTGTGTTCGGTTCGCCCGACAACTTCCGCACTGAGGACTTGATCTTCGACATCAACCCCATCCACAGCGGATACCACGCCCTGCTTGGCCACACAGCTTTTGCCCGCTTCAATGATGTACCCCACTACGCCTACATGAAGCACAAAATGCCTGGACCCAAGGGAGTTGTCACTATCAACAACAATACAGAATCTTCTCTCTAGGTTGAGGAGCATACGGCCGCACTAGCGGCTGACTGCCAACACGACAGCGACACTTCAAGCCACATGCCAGCAAGAAAGGCATGGATGGAAGGCAAGTGAGATCGAGCTCAATTAAACCAGTCGGATACTTCTTTGGCTTAGAGTACATAGGGATACGTCTCCCACGGTATGACCCAAATACCTTCAAGGTATGTCCCTGTAAACACAATTTCATCCGTGAAATTCCTTGAGAAGCGGTGGGAGCAACCCGCCAGGGATTATGTGATCGCGTCAAGCGAGCTATGGTCCAACACACCCCTACGGACCAAAGGCAGGGCATCATGAAGAGCTCCAAGCGTCAAGCTCCTCCGTTTTATCAACAGATTCTCAAGGACCTCTACTCAAGGTGTGCATGCTGACAGCAACTCCCTATAAAGGATAGTACCTCCACCCTAGCAATGGTAATAGATATAGCACGACCGAAAAGAGGGCGGACGTCAAATCGCCCATTGAAGGTTGTCGGGAAAAATTGCTTTAAAAACATGTATCGATAGTTACCTATAACAGCTGCCTTTGTGCCATGAGTTATAAAAATTCATCGCACACATTATTCCAAGAACTTTTATGTACACATATTTCATGCTTATCAGCGCTGACAAGTTAAAACTACTTTTTACACATGATAATGTGCTAACGATAATAGACCATGGGCTTAGATGGTAACACCACCCAGATTACTATGTCGTCGGTGCTACTTAAGTGTTCGGTCTCTCGGGTCTTGTGTTATATGCATCGGTTCCGAATTATGTCTTGGGTCTATAGTTGGGTTCCCTGCTCTTGTGCTTACCTCCTTACGTTCCGCTATTTCAGCTAAGGGGTAAAGGGGGAACCACTTCGATTGTATTGCCGGCAAGTCTGGAAAAAAATACCTCAGTGGAGAAAGCTGAAAACTAACCGTCATAATAAGCGAGAACTGGTCTGCAACCCGAGCTCAAAAAAGGCCGTTGGAGGCTATTCTGTGTTACACTGAGGGTTTACCCCTTTACGGACCCTATGGTAGCTATTTCGAGATTCTTCTTACCCGACTACCATCAAAAAACATGGGGGCTTCTGATCAGCCACTTAATTTCAACTCTTAGGGCTAAGTGAAAGCGATAAAACCGCATGGCTGATTGCCTTGCTTCCGTCTCATACTACCACCTTCGGGCACCGACTCATCGGCTAAGGCTCATAGTACAGACGATGAGACACCCCGAGTAGTATCTAATAGGGGGCTGATGCCGATGACCGGTAACTTTCACACTAAACCGGCCAACTGATAGGAGTCAAAATAATACACATAGCACAAATACTAAACATTATAACTTTAAGTTTTTCGGAGGCACAAGGCAACACAATTACTCGAAGAGTACATCTTTCGAGCACTGGGCCTCTATAACCCGAGCACCCTCCGTCGCGAAGGGAAAATACAGCTTGGGGCGTCCGCGCTACTTCCCGGCTGGTGGAGGTGCGGTGGCCATTGTTACGGGCTTCATACCTGGATAGTGCACCCGGGTCCCTGCAAAGGCCATCCGAGCTCCTTCTATGCGGACGGAACGCTTCAGGACCTCAATTCGGGGCATGACATCAACCAACTTCTGTACTAAGCTGAAGTAACTGCTCGGAAAAGGCTCGGTAGGCCATAGTTGGATACAAAGATCCTTCATGGCCGGCTCCGCCATCCTATGCAGCTCCATGAGTTGTTTCATTTGTTAACTCAGACTGGGTTGGGTTCGGGAGTCTGAAACTGAGCCCAGAAGAGCGTCCGCTCAACATCCCCGTCATGGGCCGAGTAGTGCTTGTTTGCTTCTACCACACTCCTTGGGAGGTCCACCAAGGCGCGCGAGGAATGCAACATCCACGTAAGAAATGCATACATGTTTCCACCAAAGGCACATTGCAATAAGTATGGCTTACCAGTTGCCATCTGCTTGGCATGGCACACTTCTTCATCATAGAACATGTGTTCCACCTGCTCTGATTTAAGCTCGGCGGACAGCTTGGAGAGCATGGTCATTTTCTCCCGAGACTTCTGCTACAAAGCCTCACATTTAGAGCTGGCTTCTTGCAGCTCCTGTTAAACCTCGGCCACCCTGGCCTCATTCTTGCTACTTTCAACTTTAATGGAGCTTCGCTCGGCAGCCACCTAGTGAGCAGGGCTCTCCTTGGCCTGCTCCAGTTTGGCCTTGAGTTCCTCGAAAACTTCATCATGTGCTGCTCACCAAAACGCCATAACGAGGTGAGACATTAAAAGTCACGAGAGGCCTTCTGTATTAAAAGGGAGTAACACTATTTATAGCAGTACTTGCAACATACCTTGCTTTTCATCAAGCCGAACATTCACGCGAGTGAGCTCCTCATTGAAAACCCTTAGATTTCGGTTTAGCTCGGCTATCTCCAGCGCATTGGCATTAGTAGTGGAGCATGAAGCCTGCATGTCAGAATTATGAATTTCAATGACTATGAGTTATTGGCATACACGGCATTTGGCCGGAATTACTTCAAAGTGCCGTTATAATTGGAACATATCAGGATTCCTCTTCCTGCCTAGGAGTTATTCTGAGCCACGGATAAGCTTGTCAAACTTACCCCTGGCTCGGGGTCTGTTATACCCAAAAAGGCATATATAACTTTGTAAATGTAATTTAAAAGATTGCATGGCTTACCTTAAAACCCGTCAGCAAGCCGTTGAAGGCTTCGTTCAGTGTGTTGTTACTGGACCAAATACTTTTTAAGACCACACCCATAAGGGTGAGATGTTCTTCGGCAATAGAGCAGCCGGTCAAGGCGTCCTCCATTATGGTCGGCCACCCAGCCATTGCTTTTTCTACTTTGGGAGGCGCTAGGGGCGGCACTGAAGATACCGTAGCATCACGTCCCCCGGAAGCTTTTTCCGGGAAATGCTTCGAGGGAATTTGGTTCTTCTCTCCACTTGCGGACAAGGAACCATCCTCCCGGGTCCTAATGACCTAGGTATGGACCTCGGCCAAAACCTCCTGGTCTTTATTGACCGGTGTATCAACACCAGCTGGAACCTCTCGGTCCTCGGAGGTTGGTGTATCGACTTTGGTCGAGACCTCCCAATCCTTGGCATTCGATGTATCTTCCTCGACCATCTCCACCTCGATAGTGGTCGGAGGGGCCTGCTAGGACATCACCTCTGCCAGCTCATCCGAGGATCGGGGAGGGGTATTGTGGCACGCATTCCCACTCTCCGCCAGCTCGGCGGACAACGAACCCTCCTCCGGCACCTGATCCGTCGGAAGATCTCAAACCAGGCTATGATATGAAATAGCTCAATTCTCATTATTGAATTTTTTTGGTATAACTCTATTAATTTAAGGAATGGATTCCGTACCTTCGGGCTAGGGGCTTGATCCTAGGGGCTCGTCGAGGAATTGCCTCGAAGGCTCCGACCTTATCATCGGAGTCTCAGCCAGCACCGAGAAGGGCGACCTTGCTCTTGCAAGGTTTCTTCGGAGCCCGAGGAGGTAGTCCCTCCTCGGCCCCCTCCGGTGCGTCCCTCTTCCTTGCCTGAAGAGAAACTTTCTCTTCCTCCTCATCTTCATCCTCCCCCTTGTGGCTGGAGGAGGCATGTGTCTCTTTGGACTTTGTATCCGGCGTACCCCTTGACCGGAAACCCCCGCGGGTCTCCTTATTATCCGGCGTAACATACGATGCCTCTACCAGCATCAGATCCATCATAGGAGTCCGAGGTTCCTCGGGAAGGGGAGCTGGGTCGTCTATATTCTTGGCAAGTTCCAGCCAATCCTGCAAAGAAGGAGGGATAGTAAGACCTTCAATAAAACAAAGACTCCGAGTAAGTATAAGAGCTCGGACGTACCTCAAAGGTGGGAGTATTATCGTCCAAGCCGGTGTCTTCATCCTCGGCCGGCCACTCCTGATGTGGTTTGAGTAGTATCTGCCACAGGTCTTCATGAGTGGTGCGGTACAACTCGAGCACCGTCGAGGGATCGTCAGCCTTGTGAGACCAAATCGGGTTGTCCTGGTGTTGGTTGGGAATGATGTGGCGATGGAGTGTGACTTGGACTACTTCGGTCAGCCCGATGTTTGATGCCACCATTTGCTTGATGTGTTTTTGCAACAGCTTCATATCCAAACTCGAGCCCTAGTCCAGACCGTTCTTGAACCATGAGCACAGCCTCATCGGGGGACGAGACCTGAACTCAGTGGGCGCCGCCTAGTTTGCTTCTCGGAGTTCTGTGATATAGAACCAGTCCTTCTGCCAGTTCTTGATGGTGGCGATCAGTGTGCCCTCCGGCCATGGCACGCGACAGATGTGGCTTATCATGGCCCGGCCGTAGTCGGCATGCTGGCTGCTGACCTACTTTGGCTTGACATTGAAAACTTTGAGACAAAAACTAAAGTGTGGATGAACCTGTAGGAAGGCCTCGCAAACGATGATGAAGATGGAGATGTGCATAATGGAATTCGGGTGAAGGTCATGAAATCTAATCCATAATAAAACATCAGACCCCTGACGAAGGGGTGAAGAGGGAAACCCAATCCTCGGAGGAATAGGGGATGAGCACCACTCGCTCCCCGGGCCTTGGAGTAGGTACCACCTGGCGCTTTTCCTGTGCTTGGTGGGCGATGTCGGCTGCAATATAGCCATAGCGCTTCAGCTCCTGGATGTCCCCTTCGGAGACACATAAGATCTCCCATTTGCCATGAGTGCCCGAGCGGACCATTGCAGCGCTTGGAATGGAGGGATCCCACAACAGCCAATTTCGAAGGGGGACAGGGGAACATCCTTCCCCTGTTCAAAAGTGGTCTTCGCCTGCAAAGTAGTTGCCCGCGCTACAGGGATTGGCCCGGGGATGACATATGTCCTGCTGGCAGGTGGCGACGGCCTTGTTGCACCAGAAGGGAAACCTTTGGAAGATGCTTTTGGAACCCCGATACGTCCTCGCCCCTCTTTACACTAAAGGGGAAACTGTTCCGCCCTGCTGTCTGCTGCTCGCCTGTCCTTCCCTTGCGTCACCCTAGACTCCTAAGGCTGTGCCTCGCCTCCGAATGTCTTCCGCTCCGGAGGGGTCCTGAGGAGGCCCCCTGCGGGTCTTGATGTCGTTCCTCCTCGTGAGGCTTGGTCCCTCACGAGGGCCTTGCCTTGAGTGGTGCCGAGCCCGTGGGTTTGCTCGATGAAGCGGGTCGGCCCTAGGCCGCAGGCAGGCAGGTCTGGGAACCCCCATTCACAGAACGCCGACAGTATCCCCCGGGCCCAAGGCGCGCCTGGGCTGGTTCCCGACGAAGCCTCGAGGTCGGCCTAAAGTGTCGCGGGCCCTAAACGTCTGCGGGCCAGGCCTTTGAATGGTGGACCCATCTTCTCTGTGCAGGAACTCCCGACCCGCGCATGCATGGCGCCTCCTCCTCGTGTCGATTCCGCCTCCGGTTCTTCCTCCCGACTCCCGCGCGCCATGTCGCCTTACCCTCACTCTTCTCGCCATGTCTCCGAAAGGTGCGCCTCAGCCCGCGTTGGTCCGGTCAACAATGGTGAACTTCGAGGGGTTGGAGAAGGTCCGAGTGGTGGTCGCGGCCAGCTCCAATGAGTGGGGGGGCCACCCAGATCTGTCCAGCTTCATGGCCTCGAGGCGAGATGGCGTCCCACGCGGTTTATCTTCATATCCACGCCCTCCTTTCTGGTGTACTACCGCCGTTCTCGAGCTTCCTCGATGAAGTGCTCTCACATTACCAGATCCACGCCTCCATCTTGTCATGTCAAACATGTTTTGTCATAACATGCTAACTCATGGATACTCATCTAAGCATATTTACAAAAACAAAAACAAGTTGAGTTCATACACGCTTCTCTCTACCACAGTCACTTCATCAAGTGTCATCATTATTGCCTTTCACTTGCATGGACCAATGATAAGAAAATAATAATAGTGCAAGAGTGTCATGGACTAAGGTGGAACCGGCAACATTTAAGAGGAAAATACGAAGTAATATGGGATCTTTATTAGATCTATAACAATGGATATGAGAGCCACTGAGCATTTTCATCATGGTCTTCCTCTTGGCTACAACTCGATAAAGGGAAAAGAAATCCACAGAAACACACTAAAATATTTTTGGAGTTTTTAGTTTTTTAGAAAAAACCAAACTAAAGAAGGGAAAACTTGAAAGAGAAAAAATATTTACACGGGAAAGCTCCCAACAAGTAAAAGTAGAAAAGAGAAATCCTTTTAGGTTTTCTTTTAGTACTACAACTAAGTCACGCTAGAAAGAAAACCGAAAAGAAACAATAAATATTTTTGGATTTTATGCAGGTTTTCCAGACACACAAGAAGAAAGAAAGAAAATAAATCTAACATATATAGCACGATGCAAGAGTGTGAACACCGACAACTAGAATTGTGAGCATGAATGTGAAGTCAATGGAAACATGTACACCCCCAAGCTTAGGCTTTTGGCCTAGCTTGGTAATCACCACTCGTAGTAGCCGTTTGGCCTCATGTCGAAGTGTTTGGGCGGCAGCACCAGAAAGTCCCACTCCTAGGGTTCCTCCTCAGCCGCTGCATGGGCGTCCCGGTAGGCAATAATGGCCTCACGCATGATCCTCTTTCCATTCTTGGCAATAGAATGAAACAAGCCAGGTGTAGGTAACAGAATAATATCATGCGTAGTCTCACTGAAAACCAAGTTATAACGAATGTTATCCAAGGAATCATCTCTATCAATAAAATTGTGAGAACCCGGAATTTACTTCCAGACCCTCCTCTGTATATTTGTCAACCCTAGGATCATTGTTGATAACACAGCGAAATGGTACCATTGCACAATACGTAAAATTATTTTTAATACAAATTGCCACAAGGCATACATTGACAAATGTCTCATGACATTTATTATAATCAGAAAACAGCGGAAAATACAACGCCTAGAGACTCCATCTCAGCCACAGGCAGCCAATGTAGTCCACGTGACCTCACTCCTACGGATCGCCATAGTAGTCGTAGTCGTCATCTTCACCTTCATGTAACTCTGTTGTCAACAAGGTATTGCCATGAGTACGTTATGTACTCAACATGCCTCCCTCGGCGAAGATCCTAACAGCTACATGTGGCTTCAAAGGAAGGCTATATGGCTCATTTGCGTAAAAGCTAATTTTATTTGAAAAACATACCATTTGGATAAAAGCAGTTTTTGATGAAAACATGTTTATATCCAGAGTAACTTTCATCAAAGTGAGGATCCTCGATCAACTCACACTCATCATAGGTTCCAACAATTGGGGCAAAGAGGGAATAAGCAAGACAGGTCCTGTATGTCAAGAAAGATTCATGTGTCGTCCATGACCGTGGACACGGCTATTCGAATAGTTTTACACTCTGCACAGGTTATACACTTTACCCACACGACACAATCTCGTCTTGATGCCACCAGTGGTCGTTGGTCTAGTACACCATTTAGTATACCGGCAGGGTGATTGTGACGAGGTCTTTGGACTAGAACCCCCAAAGATGTGACATGCCCACCGGGTCTGGCGCACGGAACTGAGAGTACGTCCTCAAACCGGTCCCCCCATCTGTGCCGAGGATACTCCTCATAAGGCAGCTATCCCATCTGCGGTACGGCGACATCGACACCTAAGGCTGACTAGCTTACTTGACCAAGCCAGTGCCCATATAGCATGTGGTTGTACTGTTTACACAATCTTCAAATCCAAGACTTATTAGGCCTCGTGCGACACGGACGACTGATTGCTCCCTTCACCTTGCGCAGCCAATCGCTCCTTTAATCCTTGATTCAGTTCTTGCCCGCGCCAGTATTCAGATGGTAAGTTTCACCCAGAGTAGAAGAGGATAGAGAAGGTCACCAAGGCCAACTGCCTAGCTCATCTATAAGTTTCAGGTGACAATGACTCAAAGGTCAATCAACAAGCACCTATAGGGTAATAAGCATGGCTAAGCATTTCTACTCTACTGGATACTGTATACTTCTACTCAGGTGTCAAATGGATAGGCGACAAGCGGATCAAGGTAATGTGTCAATGGACACGCTACCTACAAGATTAATAACATGCATATTGTAACCATAAAACTCAATGCAATTTATAAAACATAGGATAAGTATGATCAAAGAAGGAGGCATGCCTTCGTTGTTGAGTCCTTCAATAACCTGACTATCTCCATGTCCAACATCGTCACTCCCTACTCGTCATAACGATAGCAAAAGACAAACAATAAATACCAAAGCAATGGTAAGTCCAAATAACATCCAAAACAAAATAAGGTGGATGGGTAACAAGATATTGATCAAGATGGAGATTCAGAAATGAGATAGCACGATAGGGATGTAAGAGAGATGATTCAATGAGGTGACATGGTTTAGGTTGACGATGACTAAGGAACGTTTGGTGATCAAGACTAGCGTTCTAATGGAAACTACGATAATAACGATTAGTACTGTCCACTACACAACTTAGTTAACTATATAGGACTACTACATGATGAAGCCGATAAAGTTCAGCACACATGGAATGGAATCAACATACGTATTTTTACTACAAAATCTCAACATAACATAGTAGATGTAAAGGTTAACCACAAATAAATATTTAGATACAATCTAAATATTTACAATGGTAAGCACAAGCAAAGTAAAACATCAACCATAACAAACAATGTTTTCTAGAACAAAAGATAAACCAATACTAACGACCACTAGCAATTATATTATCACCACATGATCAAAATAATAAAGCATGATGTGCACACTAACTGTATGATCAAAGCGCAATTCTATTAACATGACATATGACTCCTCCTAAGCATGGGATGAACTATTGCATCAAGTATAAAATACTAACATGTGACAAGGGCAATCACCTATAAGAAGCACACAGACTAAGTACGCTACTATAACACATGGAGCATAAAAGACATGAAAGATCACTATGATGACAAGATGTAAAGGCTTAAGCATACAATAATGCAATAGATAGATAAGTAAATATACTTACTAATCATGGTGGATCATCACATGAGATACCACACTAGGCTACCAAAAGAATACAACTCGTAACTATGAGATAACTTAGTTGATATCAACTATCATGAAGATCAAGCATGGCACTAGCATGCAATCTCACATTCTAGTCATGACATGTAAGAACACGAAATCATGGAATAAGCACAACCCTATCATGTTAGTTAATACAGATAAGCACGTTCATAAATAGTAATGAGCATGTAGGCAAGTAAACAACTATATCATATAATCAACTAATCAACATGTATTATACAACATGAATAACATGATGGCATGCGTTTCTAAATAGTATAACCTCACTTGAAAATGCATAGAAGCACAACCAAGACATCGTACAACTCTGGGGTTGGTACACACATGACATGTAAGTCAACTACAGTAATAAAGTAGACCCTAATTGGCACAACACATGGATGGGTACACACATGACATGTGAGCTACCATCCCAGGTAAACAAGACAACTAAGATAAATAACAAGAAGTAATAAAGTAGGTGATATGCTACAACCTAAATCATATGTAGCAATACAAATCTGAAACGTGACATGAAACAACCAACCATGAATAATGGATAGCAAACATCTATAAACTAGATGATCAAATAGGCGATAATATCTATGCAACGAACTATAATGTAGTCACCTCCAAGAGCAAAGCATTTCATTTGATATCTATCATAATTAACATATACAAAACACTTGAAATAATACAACTAATCTATACTAGAAATGCATGACTAAATGTTAGGCGACCAAGATAAATATTTGGATAACCCTAAATATTTGTAAAGATTAAATGGCAATTAACTATATGCAACAACCAATGATTAACCTTGGCTTCGTTTAGCTTATAGCAACTCTACAACAATATCAACTTACTCTAAAATCTAATGTAACATAACATGCTCATGATAACTAGTAAATGGAAATTAAATATATAACACATATGATTAGATAAGCACTGACCTATAACATGCCATGACTTCACACATAAACAAATCGCATAAGCAACATGATTGAAAACGAATATATGGAACAATATAATATTTTTGTCATGCTAAACAAAATAAATTAAATCAAAAGATAAATTATTCTACGCGATTAAATAAAGGAAACAATGAAAATTCTATGCAACTATAAGCATGGCGAACATTATCAAAGTTGTGTGCGCATGCACAAGAGAGGACTACAAAACTAAAATAAATAAATAAATAAATAAAATCCTTACAAACATGGTAATAATTCACAACACGTGTACGTACATATATCCTATGACTACTTATAGAATAAAAAAATAATACATGAAATAATATGTTCAACTATTTTTAAAAAATATATAACCGGTAAAATAATCTAACAAATCATTTGCCGCATCAAAATTATGAGACACATAAAATGCACTCCTAGGCATAAAACAAACTTATGAACAATAACATATTCACGCAAAATTAACAAATATATACACTCCGTAAATCTTAACCAAACGACTACACGGATATATATTTTACAATACAATTATCAAACAAGTAATCCAGTTAATTTTTGTAGCTCTTAGAACATCACACAAGTGAAAAAATAAATAGTGCAAGAAACTTGCACTTAGTGAAATTCTTATGTGAACTAAACAAACATGTAATACGATATATATGCAAAATATAAAACCACAAACGGGGTCCTCTGACCACTTAAAAAGTCTCATCTATTGATAGCTAGATCAAGCAATGAACAAAAGAAAAACAATGGAAAAAGTCTATAATATTTGGTTCATGAGACCGATAGCATCGACGCGCCCAACGGCCAAACTAGGAGGAACTATTATGTCTGGGAGATAAGACGCGTGATGTTGAGACGGTGTGCAAGAGGAATTGGATAGAGACTCACCGAGCATGAATATACAAAGTGATGAACTCGACGAACAGTGTACGCGGACATGCAGAATTCTTCGTGTATGGTGGACGGATCGCGTTCTTTCTTCTCTGAATGGAGCTGCAGCATAGAGGAGGAGATCCTGGCGCAAGGAGTAGGATGGAGATGGTCCGAGTCATCGGAACCGCGACCTCGCGTCTATGGAGCTTCAAAGTTCATGGAGCTTTCACGGGGAGAGGAGGAAAGGAGAGGGAAGGAGTTGCTACGGGAATGGAAGAGGAGGTTGAGGCGCACATATATATAGTCACTGATTTGAAAACGGTGGGGAGTCAAGGAGATTAGAGAAGGGTAGGAGTTCACTTACATGACGTTTTTTCTCTGTATGTTAGTCTGTACGTTACGTGAGTGGAGAAGAAGAGAAAGAGCTCAGGCTTCCCGCTAGGAGATGAGCAGCATTGGAAGATGGAAAGTGGAGCAAAAATAGGAAGAGGGAGAGGGAATTAAAGGAGGATGCATCAGTTTCCTATATATGTATATGTGGTGTCTGTTGGATGTTTCTCTTCTGTAGGCATGAACGAGAGAAAGAATAGTAGCGAAGAAGACGTGCTCCTTTGCGTGGTACTGGGCTAGTTCACCAGGCCTATTAGGAAAAGGAAGTGAGGAAGAAAAGAAAACAAATGGCCTAAGCCCATTAAAAAAATGGTTGAACCTAAGGAATAGAATGAAAAGATACTCGCCTAGAAAAAAGATAGCAAAAAGAGTTGACCTTTTATATGGATGAAACAAAGTAATATACACACATAAAAGAAATATGATTGAGGCGGGGAAATTCAGTCCGGAGTTTAATTGACGAAAAGAATTGATTTTCCTTCGAGGAAAATATAGAGAATTAGCAGAAGCTCGAACAGATATCAAACGAAATCTAGAAAACCAAGAAAACAATTAGATGCACATAACTAAATATGCTCACAACAAAATCCAAGTAAAAGCAAAGAACACAAAATCAATTTAAATTTAAGTTGGTTTTTAATCTAATTAAAATCTCCAAACCATAAAACTTAATTCCCGCTTTTATGAAAATATAAAACAAACGAAATTTTCTTGCCCTGATTTTTGAAAAACTTTTCTCAAACATTCTGAGAATCAGGATGTTACAAATCTACCCCCCTTAAAACAAATCTCGTCCCCGAGATTTAGGCTCACTAAAAAGAATGGTTTGGATAAGCTTCGTCTTCGACACAGTCCTTCCCACAAGATTGTGGAATCGCGGTTCATTTTGATCTTGGTGCGAGCAACTTCAGGATCTTGATTGGGGATACTTCTCTCGTCGAAATCCGTACTACCCTGATCAAGGTTTGCAAATAGTCCTTCCATCTTAGCGACGATGGTCACATAGCTTTTTTTGATTGGTTGATCATTCTTCGATCATGTTGTTCTTCTGTAAGTCAAGTTCTGGTGTGGAAAAACTCATTGATCCTTCCTTCAGGTTGAACTTGGTCGTAGGTGTAGTGAAGGTCTTCAAATCTTATCTTCTTTGTGAATGAAGGACTTGAAATCTTCAATCTTGCCATGAATTACCATCTACTACCCCCCTTAAAAGATGTTTTCCATGGGGTTCACATTGATAATAGACCTCGATGCATGATGTTGCAACTTCTTTACTCTCAAAGTGTCCTCCGGGGTTTATAGAGTAGAGGGAAAGAGCATAAAGATGAGTAAGAGAATCCTACAATGTAGAGATACCCCACAAGATAACCAAAAGACAACACTGAGGTAAGCATAAAGCTATCCAAATAAAACTGAAAAGCAAATGATTTTTGCAAATACGGTTTTAGTAAGTCTGCATACGAAAAAATCAAAATACAATATGCACACAATACTCACACAAAAAGGTTTTGCATCTACAAACTACGAGTTCTACCACTACTAGGGTGTTAACCAACCTAATACTATATGGCAGGTCACATCATAACTTGGGGAGATCATCAACGTTGATGATTGAAGCATCTTGGATCGTTGTTGATTTCTTGAGTTCTCGATGTGTCTTGTCTTGGCAATATGTTGCTACTCGATGCTCTAGGGGTTGAAGTTGTGTTTCTTGGCATGTCTTCTGGAGCTTATGACTCCTCAACACCATGGGTCGGAAAAAGGGTTTCACAACTATAAAGAAGATGGTAGAGAAGTAGAGCTTAGACTTCATTTGAATAAGATAAGATAGGACAAGCAATAGTGAATGAGAAGATTACGAGAATGTTTCTTTTAAAAAAATAGTTTCCCTTTGAAAGTAGTTTCTAAGGCTTTCCATTTCTATCTAAGGCCACGCGACTAGGTCGACATCGGCTCTGATACCACCTCTGTGAGAACCCGAAATTTACTTCCAGACCCTCCTGTGTATATTTGTCAACCCCAGGATCATTGTTGACAACACAGCGAAATGGTATCATTGCACAATACGTAAAATTATATTTAATACAAATTGCCACAAGGCATACTGTCACGCCCAAGATGGACCCTATCCTCAATTTGGCACGAAGGCCTCGTCAGGGATAGAAGCGCATCTTGTCCTGTCGCACGAATGGATATCGTTACAAGTACATGTACTGAAAAGAAGAGATATATAGAGAGTTGGCTTACACTCGCCACAAGCTACATCAGAGTCACATCAGTACATTACATAATCATCAAGAGTAAGAGCAGGGTCCGACTACGGACGAAAACAAACGAGAAAAATAAGAACGACGTCCATCCTTGCTATCCCAGGCTGCCGACCTGGAACCCATCCTAGATAGATGATGAAGAAGAAGAAGAAGAAGAAGAAGCAAGTCCAAATGAACAATCAACGCGCTCGCGTCAAGTAACCTTTACCTGTACCTGCAAATGGTGTAGTAGTAATCTGTGAGCCATAGGGGACTTAGCAATCTCATTTCCAAAGGAATCAATACTAGCAAAGCTTAATAGGTGAGGTATGGTAAGGTGGTGAGGTTGCAGCGGCGGCTAAACATATATGAGGTGGCTAAACTTACGAGTACAAGAACTAAGAGGGGGAAGATCTACGCATAACGGACGTGAAGTTCTGATGATCAAATGAATGATCCTGAACACCTACCTATGTTAGACATAACCCCACCATGTCCTCCATCGGAGAAGGAACTCACGCAGGAGACAGTCACGGTTTCGCACACATTTGGCATATTTTAATTAAGTTAACTTCAAGTTATCTAGAACCAGTGTTAAACAAAGTTTCCACGTTGCCACATAACCGCGGGCACGGCATTCCGAAAGATTTAACCCTGCAAGGGTGCTCCAACTAGTCCATCGCAAATTACCACAAGCCGCATAGAAATCCTCAATGACGAAGCTCGCGATCTCGTCGGATTCCCTAGTGGAAAACCTCAACTCTGAGATTACCCAAAGCATCACCGGAACCCGATGCACAAGATATCTTGTCAAAGGTAAAACTAATCCAGCAAGGCCGCCTGACATGTCGACGATCCCGGTAGGAGCCGCCTATCTCGTTCTCAGGGACACGACGGATGAGCGATGGTTACCACGCCAAATGTTGAGTTGCCCCGGGTAGCATTAGTAAGCTGCTCTGTTTTGGACCAGCACCATCAGCACTAGCCCTCCCTGTATTATGTAGAATTACTCCTTGGGTAGCGCTAACTCCCTATGCATTTCAGTATTATCAAATTATTATGTTGGGAAAATGTAGTACCAATGTAGGGCCTTGCCAGACAAGCTTTAATCTAAAACGAATTATGAAGGGGGTCCCCATAACAACCCCGATCGTGTTAGGAGCGCTCAATTATGGAACATAACACCGGTAGCCGAAACTAAGGGGGCAAAGGTGGAACAAAACACCAGGCTAGAAAGGCCGAGCCTTCCACCTTTTACCAAGTATATAGGTCCATTAAATTAAATAGCATTTAGTATGGTGATACAACAAGGAACCCATGTTATCACATGGAAGCAACTGCACCTACAACTAGCAACGCTAACACAAGGATAAGCAAGCGGTAACATAGCCAATCAGTGGTTTGCTAGGTTGAACAGGTTGAAGGTTTTCATGGCATTGTTGAGAGGCTGATATTTAACATGTGGTAGGCAACGAGACATAATCGATAGAAATGGTAAAACTAGCATGGCAATGGTAGTAATGGTATCTGGTGAAATGGTCATCTTGCCAGAGATCTCGCTTGGAAGAAGAATGCCTCCATGAAGCAGACGAACCGACGTAGTATGGCAATGATAGTAATGGTATCTGGTGAAATGGTCATCTGTGAAACGGGACGGGTCCTCACAATCCGGCACGCTGTGGAACTCTATCGAGATGAAGCAAACCGGAAACACAAATCAACACAGATATACACCACACGATGCAAGACACATAAGATGCATGAACGGTCTAATGCAAGGCATGCCAAACACAACAATCAAACACTACACATTAAGTGAAGCTCGATATGCAATGAGTTGCATATCGACGAAACTCCACGTTGAATCATTTAGTTCACTCCCGTTCAGGTACACGGATATATTAAATTTTGTTAAACATGGCACGAGGGTGAAGCACAAATTAATCTACCAAGCTAGGCATTTTAAATGAGGTCGGAAATGACATATAACATCACCGAGATGACCTCATACGTTACTTTCTAAATCTGTCCGAATTTAACCTAAACACGTTTTATGTTTGTTACACGGCAAGACAAAGTGAAGCATGTGATTCTACTCGTCGTTCTAGTCCATTCAGATATATGGCTCAACTCCAACGGAGCTACGGTTAAATAACTATGACCTAAACCGTTTCTATTGCGTCGACATGCAAACCGATGCAAACAGCAAGCTAAACAGTTTTAAATATGCATGGCAGCTGGAAAACATTAATCTACGTGAAATTCTAGTCAAGTTTCATATATAAATTATTCCGATCCAATGCACAGTTTGAAATCTACGGGGGATTGAAAATATACAATTTTCTGAAATTGGAATAAATCGCTTGACGGGTAAAAAATAACCACGGGCCTAATCTACTGCTACTGGGCCGAAACTAAACGGCGCACAACAACTATTATACGCCGGGGCGGGGAATAGCATATGGGCTCGGGCGAAGGCTGGCCTAGTTGTGCAAAAAAAAAAAAGGGATTCTGGGATTCGAACCCCAGATCAATAGGATGAAACAGGCTGGAGGTAGCCAGTGGGCTGGATGTGCCCTTCGTGCTACTTAATGTATTCGCCTGCTTATATCTATACTCGTAGCTGGTGAAAGACAAGGCAAAACGCTAAAAAAAATATTGGAGCCACTGGGATTCGATCCCTGGGCTACTGGGTCGAGGTGCAACGGTGTGACCAGCTGAGCTAAGATGGGTTTCTGATTAAAAAAGGTTCCTATGCTAGATGAACATACACGGTGAAACTGAACCTAAGCAAATCTGAATCTGAATCGGGCTGAGCCTGAACCTCTCTGAAACTCGGCCATGGCTGTGCTTGCAGCAGCGCTAGGTGGCCACGGGTGATGAACCGGTGCCCAGAAACGGCTGGGGACGGCGGGAACCGACCTGATCCGGGGCGGTGGACCCGTTCCTTGGCAGAGAGCTCCGGTTCAAGGCGGCCATCGCATGGAGCATCGGCTCTGGCTCCGGTAACAGAAAGCCACGAGAGATGAGGGATGTCAGGGAGAAAAGAGAGAAAACGAGGGAGGAGGAGAGAACGACACGACAGGGGCACTGGCCTGAGTGCTGGAGGCTTGGACGCACGGAGGCACGGATCGTGGCAGCACGGATCTTGGGCGGGTTTCGCAACCGGCTACGACCATGGCAGGGTCTCGCTCCCTGGAGAAGAAGACACAAGGGTGAAGGCGCGCACGGGAGCTTGGCTGCGGCCCTCTGAGGGCGTTCCGGCACCGACGATCGGCCCAGAGACGGCGAGGCGGCCGTAGGGTCTAGCGGCAGCAGAGGGAGCTCACGCTTCCGATCCAGATCGGGATCGTGGGAACGGCTGCGGGGCGAGCGTGGTGCGCCCTCGGGCATTGGATCTGAGATCCGGTCGTCTAGATCGGGCGGGGATGGCTGTGGCTGTTTGGATCTGAAGAACTGTTGATTGGCTCGGTGCTGAACACGAGGAGGAAAAGGAGAGGGCGGCGGCGGTGATGGGATAGCTCCCCTAGAATTTAGGATTGGACCTATATTTATAGTATAGGGTCTATATGAGGTCTAATACAACCCTCCGATCTAGATCGGACGATAAAAACAATAGGTTAGGAAAACCAATTGACAAGCCGATGATGTTTTGGGATATTACGGGGTTGATCTGGACCCAGCGGTCATGACCGTGTGTTACGAGTACCGGGAGGTTTTCAGACTGGGTTGCGCGTAGGGTTGGTGCACTGTGCAGAGGGGCTAGGTGGAGATGAGAGGGAAAACGGGCGGCGCGGCAACGATTTTTAAAACACCGACAACCATCCGACGGTAGATCGAATACGGTTCCGCTACGGTCGATCGTTCGGGTACTAGACGGACTCCGATTGCGACGAAACTTGACAGGCGGCCTACCTAAATAAGAATACCACCGCACGTCAAATCTCAGCCCAATCAGAGAAAGTTTTATGCACACTTTTAAAAACAAGATTTGACGATGTCGCGGGCGCGTGCGAGTGCAGTCGGACTCAGAACGGACAACGACGAGAACCAGCAACTACTAACGGATGCAAGTTTGAAAACTAGCGGCAACGGGATGCCGATGCAATGCTGATGATGTGCATGATGCAATGATGATGCAACAAATTAAAATAACCACACGACGAAAACGGAATAAAGGGGGAATCTTCTGGGGCGTCGGTCTCGGGCTGTCACACATACATTGAGAAATGTCTCATGACATTTATTACAATCAGAAAACAGCGGATAATACAATGCGTAGAGACTCCATCTCAGCCAGAGGCAGTCGATGTAGTCCACTGACCTCACTCCTACGGATCGCCATAATAGTCGTAGTAGTCATCTTCATCTTCATGTAACTCTGTTGTCAACAAAGTATTGCCATGAGTACGTTATGTACTCAACATGCCTCCCTCGGAGAAGGTCCTAACAGCTACATGTGGCTTCAAAGGAAGGCTATATGGCTCATTTGCGTAAAAGCTAGTTTTATTTGAAAAATCATACCATTTGGATAAAAGCAGTTTTTGATGAAAACATGTTTATATCGAGAGTAACTTTCATCAAAGTGAGGATCCTCGATCAACTCACACTCATCATAGGTTCCAACAATTGGGGCAAAGAGGGAATAAGCAAGAAAGGTCATGTATGTTAAGAAAGATTCATGTGTCGTCCATGACCGTGGACACGGCTATTCGAATAGTTTAACACTCTACAGAGGTTATACACTTTACCCACATGACACAATCTCGTCTTGATGCCACCAGTGTCTGCTGGTCTAGTACACCATTTGGTATACCGGCAGGGAGATTGTGACAAGGTCTTTGGACTACATCCCCCAAAGATGTGACATGCCCACCGGGTCTGGCGCACGGAACTGAGAGTACGTCCTCAAACCGGTCCCCCCATCTGTGCCGAGGATAGTCCTCACAAGGCAGCTATCCCATCTGCTGTATGGCGACATCGACACCTAAGGCTGATTAGCTTACTTGGCCAAGCCAGTGCCCATATAGCATGTGGTTGTACTGTTTACAAAATCTTCAAATCCAAGACTTATTAGGCCTCGTGCGACACGGACGACTGATTGCTCCCTTCACCTTGCGCAGCCAATCGCTCCTTTAATCCTTGATTCAGTTCTTGCCCGCGCCAGTATTCAGATGGTAAGTTTCACCCAGAGTAGAAGAGGATAGAGAAGGTCACCAAGGCCAACTGGCCAGCTCAGCTATAAGTTTTAGGTGTCAATGACTCAAAGGTCAATCAACAAGCTCCTATAGGGTAATAAGCGATGCTAAGCATTTCTACTCTATCGGATACTGTATACTTCTACTCAGGTGTCAAATGGATAGGCGACAAGCGGATCAAGGTAATGTGTCAATCGACACGCTGCCTACAAGATCAAAAACATGCATATTGTAACCATAAAACTCAATGCAATTTATAAAACATAGGATAAGTATGATCAAAGAAGGAGGCATGCCTTCGTTGTTGAATCCTTCTTCAATAACCCGACTATCTCCATGTCCAACATCGTCACTCCCTACTCGTCGTAACGATAGCAATAGACAAACAATAAATACCAAAGCAATGGTAAGTCCAAATAACATCCAAAACAAAATAAGGTGGATGGGTAACAAGATATTGATCAAGATGGAGATTACGAAATGAAATAGCATGATAGGGATGTAAGAGAGATGATTCAATGAGGTGACATGGTTTAGGTTGACGATGACTAAGGAACGTTTGGTGATCAAGACTAGCGTTCTAATGGAAACTACGATACTGGCGATTAGTATTGTCCACTACACAACTCAGTTAACTATATAGGACTACTACATGATGAAGCCGATGAAGTTCAGCACACATGGAATGGAATCAACATACGTATTTTTACTACAAAATCTCAACATAATATAGTAGATGTAAAGGTTAACCACAAATAAATATTCAGATACAATCTAAATATTTACAATGGTAACCACAAGCAAAGTAAAACATCAACCATAACAAACAATGTTTTCCAGAACAAAAGATAAACCAACACTAACGACCACCACTACTGGAATCTGCTGGTTTGCCGACAGCTAGAGCTGACGGCAAAGGACAGTTTAACGGACGGCAAAGGCTTTGCCGTCAGTGTGCTGTCGGCAAAGGAACCGGCCAAGATTTTATTGGCAATCACCTTCTTTGCCGTCAGCTGAAGGTCGCAGATGACAAAGACTTTGTCATCAGCTTTGTGGCACGGGCTGACGGCAAAGAGCAATGGCGGCAACGGCGCAGACCGAGCCCCGTTAGAAGGTTAACGGCAGGCTTTGCCCACAGTCGTAGCAAAGCTGACGGCAAAGCCGAAACCCTGGGTCCCTTGTGTCCCCTCTTTGCCCACAGCCGTAGGAAACCTGACGGCAACGCCGAAAACCTGTGTCCCCTTGGTCCCCTCTTTGCCGACAACTGGAGCACAGCTGACGGCAAAGCCGAAAATCTGGGAAAATTTGGTATTCCCAGAGTTGCAAGGATACACAGGCTGCCGCCACGTGTGTTCTTTGCCGTCAGTCCACCGACGGCAAAGCCGTTGCCGTCAGTCCACCGACGGCAAAGCCGTTGCCGTCAGTAAGCTGTAGGCAAAGACGCTCTCTGCTTTTTCATATTTGTTTTCTGTTAATTCCCTGCATTTGCAAAACATAGATACAAACAACAACATATATATATATTCCCAGCCCCTAAACAGCACTACAAGTGCATCACAAAGTGCAAACAGCACAACACAAGTGCATCACAAAGTGCAAACAGCACGAATATATGTAATTAACGTGCAAACAAGATCACAAAGTATTACAAAGCATCACAAGTGCATCCGCAAATACAAGTGCATTACAAAGTTCATATAAGACTACACAAGTGCATTACAAAGTCCCTCGAGCATCCATCCATATACCATGCTGCTTTGTCAAAATCTGCATAATGAGAAAGAAGTTAGAAGAAGAATACAATAAGAAAGAAGTTATCTAAATTAAGCTAAGCAATTAGAAGAAGAAGTGGAAGAAGAACGACAACAACAACAACAAGAAGAAGAAGTGGAAGAAGAAGAAGAAGAACAAGAAGAACAAGAAGAACAAGAACAAGATGGAGAAAAAGAAAGAAGAGAAGTTATCTTTTTCTCCTCTTTCTTCTTCTCTTATTTCCTCATCTCTTGTTTGTTCATCTCTTCTGGTTTCTTTTAAAACTTTCTAAACTAATTATGTCATTTTTGAGCCCTAATATCAACTAGAATTTACTAAGCTAACTAAAACATGGCTAATATCAACTAGAATTTACTAAGATAATTAAAGCGTGGCATAATCTAAGTTGATCTAAACAATAAGAAGAATAAGAAGAAGAGGAATAACTTACCGAATGCCAAGAAACGGAGGAGAAGCTCCATCTCCGTTGGTCACTGGGTTGCTAGGGCTCTTACCAGGAGAAGTAAAGGGATCGTGGGATTCAACTCTGGAATGATGCTGCAACAAGGCAAGAGTTAAAATATGTGGTTAGCACGGCGACAGACAATGGTATAAGACCGTTCAAGGTTGGTCATTGAAAGGGAACTAACCGTTCCCACCGGAGAAGACATCGACGGAGGGGGCGGCAAACCTTGCTTCTCACACATAGCCTGCAAATTAGTTTTCGAGGAGTCAAAGAAATAGCCTTGTTGCGTCTCACACATAGCCTTGCTTCTCACACAACTAACTTACCGCAACGAAGTCGTGCATGGCCTTCGCATGGGCATTATTGCGTGCCCTCTCCTCCTCAAGCAACCTCTGCGTATTCCAGTCCCTCTCCTCCAACAAGAGCCTGGTGGCCTCCCTCTCCTTCATAAGTGCGGCCTGCAACCACTCCTCAAAAGGAATTTTCATCATCCAACCAGGGACAAAAGAACGAAAGAAATAATGAAGAAAACTAACCTCGATGGCAAGATCAACTGGCCTCGCGCGTTGCCGTATTACAGGAGCGGAGCTCGTTTGCCTCGCCTTGATCTGAGATAGAGTCTGAGTGATAGGGACGAAGCCATCACACATGGCCAGCATGCCATGACTCTTACCGCCACCAGAGATCATCAACGCCTCTAGATCGATAGGATTCTGGCTCTGGTCAAAGTCAGGCACGCGCAGCTGTTTCACCACCTCAGAATAAGACGTCATCTTGTTGTAGGCGGACAGGCTTGTGTACACCGACGGCCCGTCCCCCTCAGAATATGCCTTCGCCATCTTGTATGAGCCCTTACGGGCCATGCTAAACGCGGCGTATCCCTGAGGCTCGGGCTGGTTATTGTGTTTGGCCTACACGAAAAGACAAAGAATTAGTACAACAAAAATCATGAACGAATGAATTATTGATAAAACAAAACAAGGCACACATGCCCATTTTTTGGCGTATTGCTTGATCTTGGCATTGCCTTGGTGGTGTGGCACACCAACCAATTGGGCACGACGGTCCTTGGCCATAGTGTGGGTGCTCAACCAAGCCTCTGTGCACCACCTGTCCACTATCATCTCCCAACAATCCATCTTATCGGCCAACCATCTCGGGGGCACCTATGAATGTAAGTTAATGAAGAATGAAACTAAGTATTATAACTAAATAGACCAAACTAGCCCTAAGAATTGATCTTTGGAATGTACATACCTCCATGTACTCAGTCTTATGAAGGAAAATCTTTCGACATTCGGTCTTTGTCTTCGGCTCCCCTTGCTTGGCGTACCAATCTCGAACAACCTGAACACACAACTCGTGCCTCGTGTTATTCAATAAACTCTTGCACTCTTTCACGAGGTTCTTCTTGGCTGCCTCTGTCACATCCCTGACACCTTAAGCAAGTTAGCTTGTGCTCATGTCTTCTTTGCATTGCATCTAAGAAACTTTCAACAAGAACAAAGAAAGAGATGAAGGAAAATGCTAAAACCCTAGCCACTTCTTAAAAGTGAGGAAAAATTCAAACTAGTCAAAATCAATGAATCCAAAATGGCCTCAAGAAAAGTTCAAACTTTCTGATAAATCATGAAAGTAAAGGAGCAATGAAGAAAACCATTTTCTTGGCAATTTAAGAATTTTAAATAAATGCAAGAAGCTACTGGTTTCAAGTTTTAAATTTGAAAACAGAAGCTTTAAACTTTCAAAAATGTTGAAAACTTTAGGAATGGTTGGAATTATTCCAACAAATGTTCTAGGGTGCTCAACATAGTTTTTAAAATTTATTTGGGAGTTGAAATAAATAGAAAATCAGTGAAATAGCAAAACAGAAACAAAAACAAAAAGAAAATGAAAATCCTTACCTGTCGCCTAACCTGGCCCGGCCCAGCAATTCGTGTCGTCTTCCTCCCCCGCCAGTGGGCAGCAGGAGGTGGCCGCCGCGTACTCCGGCGCGGCCACGCACCTGTGCGCCTGCCTGGCCGCCGCCTCGCGCTGGCAAGCCCGGGGATAAGCTCCCTGAGCCCGTGGCTATCCATTCCCAGCGCCAGTTTCCCCCCTCCTCTCGGATCTCCCCTCCCTCCTTCTGCCGCCATTGGAGCCCGAGCAGACCTCGAGCTCGCCGTCGATATAGCCGCCCCTTCTCCCTTCTGAGCCGTGCATTAGCTCCGCCGCATCCCCCTGAAGCTCCCTAGCCACGAGCCTGATGCCGAGATGCAGTGAAACGACGAGCAGCTGTCGTCTTCTTCCTCTGGTCACCGAAGATCGCCACCGACGTTCTCCCTCTCGAGGCCGTCCCCGAGAAGACTAGCGCCACCACTGCACTCCCCGTGAGCATGCGGTCATTTCCCCTAAGATCTCCCCGTCGATCCTCTCCTCTAGACCTAGTTCCACCGGAGCCCGACAAGATCCGCCGCTGCAGCTCGTCGCCGGTAGCCCTCCGGTGATCAGCTCGTCCTTCCGAGGGCACCAGCAGCTTCAGGCCCTCGCGTAGATGCTGTAGGAGCTAAGAACCGTGCGTAGTTCCCTCTGTATCAAAGACCCCGATGACGCCCGAACCTTGGCCGCTGCCAAGCTCGTTGCCGGCGTCATCTCCGGCCAGTTCAGCCCCATCTAAGTGCAGAAATGGAACCGCGGGAGATGTGTCGTTCTTCTGGTGCTCTCAGCACAGCGTTTGGCCCCCTGTGCGCCGTTTCCGAGCCCCTCCGTCGTTCTGGTGGTCCCCGCCGGCGAGGACGACCTCGCCGCCGGTGGATCTCAGCAGGCCTGAGCCACTGACGTGTGGGGCCAGCCTCTGGAAGCTTCAGATTAAAGAAAATAAATTTAATTAATCTGCTAAGTCACTCACATGTGGGTCCAGTGGGTTTAATTAACTAAATAAGATTAATCCTAATCTAAAAATTGCCAGAGACACTGACCAGTGGGTCCCACTGGTCAGGTTTGACTTTCAACGGCCAGTTGGACCTGCTGATGTCATGCTGATGCAGCAAAATTATTTTCTAGTATAAAAATAATTCCAGAAATGTTTAAAACTTCAAACATTCATAGAAATTAATCTGTAACTCCAATGAAAATAATTTATATATGAAAAAGTATCAGAAAAATTCAAGGAATCTGAATATGATATTTTCAATCATGTTTGAAAAAGTTACAGAACCCAAACATGTAGATTAATGAATAATTCAATTCTTATAAATACTTTATAAATGGAATATGAAAAGTATTTAACTTTCTTTTTGTTTGACATGATCAAACATTGTTCTAATAACAAACCAGTACCTTAACATGAATTCTCATGCATGCTAACATCAAGTTGATCTGAGCATCAGGTCGAATCAATTAAATCGGTATCCGAGAACACCTCGTCTTGAATTGATATTTGAACGTGATTCAAATCAACTTCAAACCTAATTCATGTTGATTATAATAGTTTATCACCTTGCATTCTCATGCCATGCTCATGCATCATCTTGTTTGCATATGATTGTTATTGATTGCTGCCATTCATTTCGGTAGGCTCCGCACCCACGGATTCCACCGAATATCCGTCTGACGGATATTGTCCCTCCTCTGAGCAACAAGGCAAGCAACCATTTTTGATCATCCCGATAAATCCCATGTTCTTGCTCCTGCACTTACTTATTGCATTAGGATCAAATGCTTCAACTGCTTTTGCCACGTTATTTGAACCCACTTCCTTTGCATGACCTATCCTTGTCACAGTAAATAGCCGAACCTTGCAACCTAGCATACCTTGTAGTTGCTTGAGCCATGATGTGTCTTATCCTGATATGCATGCTATGCTTAGAGTTGTGTATGGTCTGTCATCTGGGGGATGAACAGAATTGTGAGAATGTGTTCGGTAAGCAAAGGTTGTGTGTTGAACTTGATTTGGTAAAGGTACCGGTGAAAGGTTGTGTAGGAGTACATGGCGGGTTGTTTCATTGTAACCGTCCTTAGGAACTGAGTTCCGTGTATGTAATGCAAGACTAGATACTACCACACGTTGGGATACTTAATTGACCCTCTCGACTTATTAATTGCTTAGTACTCGGTCCAGGAGTTGCAAGTAGTTTCTGGTGTTTATATTCATGCTGGAGGCCGTGCATGGTGCTGACCTGAGAGGTGGGCCGTGATGCGGTAGGCAGTGGCACGGTGTACCAAGTGGCACCCGGATGGTGGGCTTGGGAACCCTGCGCACATCGTTTGAGGCCATGGCGGAAACCCCGGCCGGACTTCCGTACGGGTTACTCTCAGATAGGCGATAAACCTGGACTAGGTACTAGTGTGGTTAACGGTCGTGGCCGACTCCCTCACTGGGCTTCCGCTTGAAGGTTGCTGAGGTGCATGACGTGCACATGGCGATAAGTGGCGAGAGCGTGTGTGACGAAGTACACCCCTGCAGGGTTATGATCTATTCGAATAGCCGCGTCCGCGGATATGGACTACTTGGAGACATATGTTGTTCATAGATAACTTCAATGGCTACTCATAAAATTGTCAAGATAAGCGTGAGTGTCGTGGACGGCATATCCGTATGGAGACGGAATGATTCCACGATGGTGTATTGTTGTGGTGTTAGTGGACTCGTGTGCGAGAAATCAAGTTGTCAAAATTATTTAAAAATGCAAGTTGTCTAGCCACGAGTCAAATGTTGGCTTTCCGCATGAAACCCCACAATACCTTATTGATACTTTGCATGAGTAGTTAGTTGTCCTAAAGTCTTGTTGAGTACCTTCGTACTCATGTTTGCTTAATAAATGTTGCAGTGGTTGCTAATGACCCTAATGGAGGGTTCTTCGTAGACATCGACGACGACGAGTAGCTGGTGTCCCAGCTACGATCTGGCCCTACCTTGGATCTGTAGTATAGTCAGGCCATGTGCCTTCTAGTTGCCCTGTCTGTACTGAGACAGTTTAAACTCTTCCGCTGGCTTGTAACTGAATGACTGCTATTATGGGTCGTGAGACCCTTAATGTGTAATATTATGGGTGTGGCTCTCCCGAGCCTCTTAAATAAAGCTTGTATGTTTATGGTTATGTTGTGATGCCATCGATGTATCTATACATATCGGTATGCCAAATGTACGTGTGTCGTACTTGATATGTATGGGGTTCGATTACCTAGTCGTGAACTTTAGTAGCACTCCTTACAAGGAAATGCCCCCTTGTGATCCAATGAGCCTTGGTAGTTCGCTACTGCTCCGGACACATTGGTTGACCGGCATGTGTCCTTCTTAGCTGTTGTGTCTGTCCCCTTTGGGGAAATGTCACGCGATGTAATGGAGTCCTTGTAGCTTGCTACGACTCGTCTACACTCGCTGATGACCGACACCTGCTTTGTTGGGTCATGTATGCATGTCCTTGTGCGGTACTGCCACTTTGGTTTATGACTAGACATGTCGATCCGGGTTCTTTGACATTGGAGTGCTGGTGACACTATTGCATACGTGAGTCAAAAGACGCAAACGGTCCCGGGTTAGGTAAGGCTGCAGCCGTGGAGTTAACCGTGCGTGAGACCGCAAAGGGATGCGATTTGTTACAGGCTGGATTCCTATGGCTTAGGATCGGGGTCCCGACAGAGTTGGTATCACAGCCTGACTGACTGTAGGATTACTAAGCCAAACTGGTCGAAGTTGAGTCTAGAATTGCTTTAGTTATATATAAGGGAATTGTTTGTGGAAGGGAACGTAAGACTCTTGTTCTCTTCTCAAGTTATTCTATTCTGGTCATCCTCGTATTTTCTACGGGAATTAAGGACTAGGTTACTCATCTTCTTCTAGGCTCGTCTTTCTGATCGGTAGATTATAGGACTACGGGTCAAGAGATATTGGGTTTCTTTCATTCCTAGGAAAAAGGAAGTAAGTTTGATGACCAGAGAGTTGAACTTGATAGTTGAGTGGTTACGCTATTCCATTTTGGGTTGTCTCAAAATTTGTTTTTGAGCATTTACAATCGTTATGCTGCCCAATTTTGCATTCAGAGCTCTAATGCTTTTGCATTACTCTCTATTTACAGATGCCTGGTCGTCCTTCTCGTCAGGTGGTACGTCTGACCAGGTGCATTGATGTACCGGGTCATACGGCCATGCTGGTCAGGGTGATGTCGGTGTGCGGTTACCGCTGGTACCCTGAGTACACAGTGGAGGAACAGTACCAAGACTTCAACCAGAGCCAGTACATCTGCACTGTTAGGGTATTTCCAGACTACCCTGGAGCTGAGGAGCCAATCCATTGGTCCTATGGGTTGGGAGTCACTCTTGACATGGCAGTACAAGATGCTGCCTATTCAATGCTGACCATTATGAGAGCGAGACATGCACTGCTGCAGAATTCAGAGTTCTGCTATGTTCCGGCCTCTCAGCCTGGTGAAGAGGGATAACTCAGTAGAGTCTATTTTGATTCTTCTATGGAGGAACCATTACTGATGAGATGCTAGAGAATAGAGACAGGGATGCTCGTGCTCTCCGCATGGAGCTTTATGCTACCCGTGCCCGTTTGTGGATGGCTTTCACGCAGCTGGCACCGGTAGTCCAGACAGGGTACGGAGATATGGAGATGCTGAACCCTGTTAGGACCCATCTTCCAGCTCACGTTGACTAGCCAGCTATAGGAGGAGTCACACCTCTTCGGGGACCCCTCTTACCACCAGTCAGGGGACCAAGGCCACATCCGTGTCCTTATGGATCCTAGGGATCTTAGGCTAGAGTGTTTCCTGATCCGCAGGTTGAGCTTCCATGTCATGGAGGTAATCTCTATGAGATGTTCTATGCGGATGCCTGAGCTGTGAGCGGAAGGATAGTATGGTAGTAGTCGTACGTTCACAGTCCTGCGTGACTTGTGAAGTATGCCTGTAATGTGAAATGAATTCCGGAGGCCTAGGTAAATAATGTATAGGAAGCTTGTAAGCCTCTGATGAGTAGTTTCGTAATTTCAGTAGTTCTCTTTTCGAGTAAGTTTGTACCGAACTATGTAAGGGTGTGTATGAACCATGGTGTATATATAGCAGTTGCTTGTTACCATGCTGTTCGGATATTCATTTCCGCATTCCGTGTGTTCAGTACATTCTTAATCCATAGCTAGTATTGATATGATATTGGTCTAAGCTGTGAGTTTGTTCGTCAGGATGGTGTTCACCAGGTTGAACCGTGCCCCTGCTCATGAGCAAGGCAAGGGTAGTCATGCGTCGCAGGAAGACCTGCCTCACCCGCCCTCTCTGGCGGAAGTGATGCTTGAGGCAGAGAGAAACAAAAGGGAGACCAACCGATTGTTAGAGCGTATTGAGCAGAATACGGCTCGTCAGCCTAGGAATGCTGCAGTATCCCTCAACGACTTTGTGAAGCTGAATCCTCCAAAGTTTCATCATTCCGTCGATCCCATCGACGCTGATGACTGGCTGTGCAGCATCTCATGCAAGATTCGCTCTGCGAATGTGTCTGAGGACGACAAGATGACCTTTGCGGCATATTTCCTGGAGGGACCCGCCAATCTGTGGTGGGAGAATTTTGAAGCAATGCGTCCCGCTGAACCAGCAGCCACTTGGGCAGACTTCAGTGCAGCCTTTCGTTTGCACCATATTCCAGAGGGCCTGATGGACAGAAAGAGAGAAGAGTTATGTGCCTTCACTCAGGGCAAGTTGACTGTGGATGCCTATAGCCGCGAGTTCGGTAATCTCGCCCGCTATGCAACAGAGGAGGTGTCTACTGACGCCAAGAAGCAAGCAAGGTTCCGTAAGGGTCTGAGCCGTGAGCTCCGTCATGATCTGCCCCTCCATGAGTGTGCAAGCTTTCAAGCCTGGTCAACAAGGCGATCAGTGCCGAGACTGGTCATACTGACTTCGAAGCCACAAGGAAGCACTCCCGTGATTTTGGCTCGTCTTCTGGTTCCGTGTTTCCAAAATGCAGGCTGTGTGTTCCAAACAGTTCTCTGCCACCAAGATACACTCCGAGGCCATCCTACGTGGCGCCTCAGATGAATCAGGCCAACCCTCCAGCAAAAGCTTATGGTGGTCCAGCTAGCAATGCTGCACCACGTGCCAACCAAGTGATATGCTACAAGTGTGGAGAACCAGGGCACTATTCCCGTGAGTGTCCTCAAAATGTGGGTGCCAAGCAACCCGGAAAGTCCGTCGGGAAAGCCAAGTCAGGAAAAGCTTACTACGTGAAGCCAACTCTTCCACGTGGTCGTGTGAACTATGTGTCAGCAGAAGAAGCTGAAGAGGATCCCGACGTCATGCTGGGTATGCTTCTTGTTAATCATCACCCAGCGTCCGTTCTCTTTGACACTCAGTCTTCTCATTCCTTCATTTCAGAAAGTTATGCACAGTTGCATAACATGTCTTTTTGTGATATGCCAATTCCATTGGTTGTCGAAACTCCTGGTAGTAAATGGCAAACCTCTAGGATAACCTATGACAATGAAATTCTAGTAGACAGGCTAGTTTTTCTAGCCTCATTGATAGCCTTGCAATCTTCGGATATTAATATCATCTTGGGCATGGACTGGATGTCAGCTCACTATGCCAAGATTGATACTCATTCTAGAAATGTCCAGCTTACCCATCCCTCGGGTGAGATAGTAAATGTCTCTACTCGAGCTGCCAAATGCCAACTCTATTCCTTAAATGCCAACCCTCTTCCGGAACTTGAAGACATTCCGGTAGTCCGTGACTTCCCGGATGTCTTTCTAGAGGAACTTCCAAGAATTCCACCTGACAGAGATGTTGAGTTCGTGATAGATCTTGTTCCGGGAACTGTCCCAATAGCCAGAAGACCTTATAAGATGGCACCCCTGGAGCTAGCCGAACTTAAGAAGCAATTAGATGAGGCCTTGAACAAAGGTTTCATTCGTCCTAGCTCTTCTCCTTGGGCTTGTCCCATCCTCTTCGTCAAGAAGAAAGACGGAACGGATCGGATGGTTGTAGATTACCGACCAGTTAATCTGGTCACCATAAAGAACAAGTATCCGCTCCCCAGGATCAATGACCTGTACGATCAGCTCGCTGGATCCTCAGTCTTCTCCAAAATGGATTTGAGGTTGGGATACCATCAAATCAAGATTAAGAACGGGGACATTCCAAAAACGACTTTTGTTACTCGTTATGGCCAATACGAGTACACCGTCATGTCCTTCGATTTAACCAATGCCCCAGCCACCTTCTCTCGTCTGATGAATTCAATCTTCATGGAGTATTTGGATAAATTTGACGTGGTATACCTCGATGATATTCTCATCTACTCGAAGAACGAACAAGAACATGTCGAGCATCTAAGGCTGGTATTGATGAAACTTCGAGAGCATCGCCTTTATGCCAAGTTTTCAAAATGTGAATTCTGGTTACCAGAAGTGACCTATCTAGGCCACGTAATCTCTGGTAAGGGTATTGCTGTCAATCCCGAGAGAGTTCAAGCTGTCCTTGATTGGACTCAACCTGAATCGGTTAAGCAAGTTAGGAGTTTTCTTGGTCTAGCGAGCTATTGTTGCCGCTTTGTCGAGAATTTCTCCAAGGTTGCAAAGCCTCTAACTGAACTCCTCAAGAAGGATAAAAAGTTCGAGTGGACACCACAGTGTGAGCATAGTTTCCAGGAACTGAAAAGACGCCTGACTTCCGCACCTGTGTTGCTAACACCAGATTTTTCTAAGGACTTTGTTAACTATTGCGACGCCTCACGACAAGGATTAGGTTGCATTCTCATGCAAGATCGTCATGTGATCGCATACGCATCTCGGCAGTTGCGTCCACATGAGAATAATTATCCCACACATGACCTTGAGCTTGCAGCTGTGGTCCATGCACTAAAAACCTGGCGACATTACCTTCTGGGTAATCGTTGCGAAATATTCACTGATCACCAAAGTCTGAAATATATCTTCACCCAGCCGGATTTGAATCTCAGGCAAAGAAGGTGGGTTGAGTTGATCTTGGATTACGAATTAGGGATAACTTACACCCCGGGGAAGGCCAATGTTATGGCCGATGCACTAAGTCGTAAATCTTATTGTAACAATTTGATGCTACAACAAGGTCAACCACATCTCTATGAGGACTTTCGGAAGTTGAATCTTCATATTGTTCCTCAAGGATTCCTTTCTACCCTGGTGGCGAAGCCTACTCTTAGGGATCAAATCATAGCCGTGCAGGCCTATGATAAGGGTATATCCCGGATCAAGGAGAATATCGCTAGCGGCAACGCTAGGGATTTCTCCATCAATGAGAAAGGTGTTGTGTTCTTTCAGAACCGTTTAGTGGTTCCCAAGAGCAAACATCTGCGGCAATTGATCATTAAGGAGGCTCATGATTCATCTCTCACCATTCATCCCGGTAGCTCTAAGATGTATCAAGACCTACGCCAGAGGTTCTGGTGCACTAGGATGAAGAGAGAAATTGCTGAGTTCGTTGCTAACTGCGACGTTTGTCGTCGAGTTAAGGCAGAACATCAAAGGCCTGCTGGCACCCTTCAACCTCTAGCTATTCCTGAATGGAAATGGGATAAAGTTAGCATGGATTTCATTACCGGATTTCCCAAGACCAAGAAAGGAAATAATGCTATCTTTGTAGTCATTGACCGTCTCTCCAAAGTGGCTCATTTTCTTCCCGTTCGTGAGAGTATAACAACTAGCCAGCTAGCAGAGTTATATATCTCCCGAATAGTGTCTCTTCATGGTGTTCCCCTGGAGATTAACTCAGACCGTGGGAGTATCTTTACTTCTCGCTTCTGGGAAAGTTTTCAGAATGCCATGGGGACTCACTTACCTTTTAGCACTGCTTTCCATCCCCAATCAAGTGGTCAAGTAGAAAGAGTGGATCAAATCCTAGAAGATATGCTCCGAGCTTGTGTTATATTGTTCGGTATGAATTGGGAGAAGTGTCTTCCATTCGCCGAATTCGCTTATAACAATAGTTACCAATCGAGCTTGGGCAAAGCCCCTTTTGAAGTTCTCTATGGACGAAGATGTCGAACACCTCTTAATTGGTCAGAAACCGGGGAGAGGCAACTCTTTGGCCCGGATATGATCCAGGATGCAGAAGAGCAGGTTCACATTATTCGTGAAAAGTTGAAAACACCCCAGTCTCGTCAAAAGAGCCAATATGATCGTCATAATAAGGCTGTGACCTTTGAAGTTGACGAGAAGGCTTACCTTCGGGTTACCCCTTTGAAGGGTACCCATCGATTCGGTATCAAGGGCAAGTTGGCTCCTCGTTACATTGGTTCTTTTCGCATTCTTGCCAAACGAGGAGAAGTTGCCTACCAGTTGGAACTTCCTCCGCATCTTTCCAAGGTTCATGATGTCTTCCACGTCTCCCAACTCAGGCGTTGCTTTTCGGATCCTATCCGTGAAGTGGACCACGAAACGCTTAATCTCCAAGATAACCTTTCATACCGAGAATACCCCGTTCATATTCTTGATCAAGCTGAGCGTACCACTCGACGTCGAAACCTCAAGTTTCTTAAAGTTCAATGGTCAAATCATTCTGAAAAGGAGGCAACTTGGGAAAGAGAGGATCGTCTCCGACTTGAGTATCCTGCGTTATTCCCGACGACTTCCAAATCTCGGGACGAGATTCTTTTGAGTGGGGTTGAGTTGTCACATCCCTGACACCTTAAGCAAGTTAGCTTGTGCTCATGTCTTCTTTGCATTGCATCTAAGAAACTTTCAACAAGAACAAAGAAAGAGATGAAGGAAAATGCTAAAACCCTAGCCACTTCTTAAAAGTGAGGAAAAGTTCAAACTAGTCAAAATCAATGAATCCAAAATGGCCTCAAGAAAAGTTCAAACTTTCTGATAAATCATGAAAGTAAATGAGCAATGAATAAAACCTTTTTCTTGGCAATTTAAGCATTTTAAATAAATGCAAGAAGCTACTGGTTTCAAGTTTTAAATTTGAAAACAGAAGCTTTAAACTTTCAAAAATGTTGAAAACTTTAGGAATGGTTGGAATTATTCCAACAAATGTTCTAGGGTGCTCAACATAGTTTTTACAATTTATTTGGGAGAAGAAATAAATAGAAAATCAGTGAAATAGCAAAACAGAAACAAAAACAGAAAGAAAATGGAAAATCCTTACCTGTCGCCTAACCTGGCCCGGCCCAGCAATTCCTGTCGTCTTCCTCCCCCGCCAGTGGGCAGCAGGAGGTGGCCGCCGCGTACTCCGGCGCGGCCACGCACCTGTGCGCCTGCCTGGCCGCCGCCTCGTGCTGGCAAGCTCGGGGATAAGCTCCCTGAGCCCGTGGCTATCCATTCCCAGCGCCAGTTTCCCCCCTCCTCTCGGATCTCCCCTCCCTCCTTCTGCCGCCATTGGAGCCCGAGCAGAGCTCGAGCTCGCCATCGATCTAGCCGCCCCTTCTCCCTTCTGAGCCACGCATTAGCTCCGCCGCATCCCCCTGAAGCTCCCTAGCCACGAACCCGACGCCGAGATGCAGTGAAACGACGAGCAGCTGTCGTCTTCTTCCTGGAGTCACCGAAGATCGCCGCCGACGTTCTCCCTCTCCAGGCCGTCCCCGAGCAGACTAGCGCCACCACTGCACTCCCCGTGAGCATGCGGTCATATCCCCTAAGATCTCCCCGTCGATCCCCTCCTCTAGGCCTAGTTCCACCGGAGCCCAACAAGATCCGCCGCTGCAGCTCGTCGCCGGTAGCCCTCCGGTGATCGGCTCGTCCTTCCGAGGGCACCAGCAGCTTCAGGCCGTCGCGTAGATGCTGTAGGATCTAAGAACCGTGCGTAGTTCCCTCTGTATCAAAGACCCCGATGACGCCCGAACCTTGGCCGCCACCAAGCTCGTCGCCGGCGTCATCTCCGGCCAGTTCAGCCCCATCTAAGTGAAGAAATGGAACCGCGGGAGATGTGTCGTTCTTCTCGTGCTCTCCGCGCAGCGTTTGGCCCCCTGTGCACCGTTTCCGAGCCCCTCCGCCGTTCTGGTGGTCGCCGGATGCTCCCCGCCGGCGAGGACGACCTCGCCGCCGGTGGATCTCAGCTGGCCTGAGCCACTGACATGTGGGGCCAGCCTCTGGAAGCTTCAGATTAAAGAAAATAAATTTAATTAATCTGCTAAGTCACTCACATGTGGGTCCAGTGGGTTTAATTAACTAAATAAGATTAATCCTAATCTAAAAATTGCCAGAGACACTGACCAGTGGGTCCCACTGGTCAGGTTTGACTTTCAACGGCCAGTTGGACCTGCTGATGTCATGCTGATGCAGCAAAATTATTTTCTAGTATAAAAATAATTCCAGAAATGTTTAAAACTTCAAACATTCATAGAAATTAATCTGTAACTCCAATGAAAATAATTTATATATGAAAAAGTATCAGAAAAATTCAAGGAATCTGAATATGATATTTTCAATCATGTTTGAAAAAGTTACAGAACCCAAACATGTAGATTAATGAATAATTCAATTCTTTTAAATACTTTATAAATGGAATATGAAAAGTATTTAACTTTCTTTTTGTTTGACATGATCAAACATTGTTCTAATAACAAACCAGTACCTTAACATGAATTCTCATGCATGCTAACATCAAGTTGATCTGAGCATCAGGTCGAATCAATTAAATCGGTATCCGAGAACACCTCGTCTTGAATTGATATTTGAACGTGATTCAAATCAACTTCAAACCTAATTCATGTTGATTATAATAGTTTATCACCTTGCATTCTCATGCCATGCTCATGCATCATCTTGTTTGCATATGATTGTTATTGATTGCTGCCATTCATTTCGGTAGGCTCCGCACCCACGGATTCCACCGAATATCCGTCTGACGGATATTGTCCCTCCTCTGAGCAACAAGGCAAGCAACCATTTTTGATCATCCCGATAAATCCCATGTTCTTGCTCCTGCACTTACTTATTGCATTAGGATCAAATGCTTCAACTGCTTTTGCCACGTTATTTGAACCCACTTCCTTTGCATGACCTATCCTTGTCACAGTAAATAGCCGAACCTTGCAACCTAGCATACCTTGTAGTTGCTTGAGCCATGATGTGTCTTATCCTGATATGCATGCTATGCTTAGAGTTGTGTATGGTCTGTCATCTGGGGGATGAACAGAATTGTGAGAATGTGTTCGGTAAGCAAAGGTTGTGTGTTGAACTTGATTTGGTAAAGGTACCGGTGAAAGGTTGTGTAGGAGTACATGGCGGGTTGTTTCATTGTAACCGTCCTTAGGAACTGAGTTCCGTGTATGTAATGCAAGACTAGATACTACCACACGTTGGGATACTTAATTGACCCTCTCGACTTATTAATTGCTTAGTACTCGGTCCAGGAGTTGCAAGTAGTTTCTGGTGTTTATATTCATGCTGGAGGCCGTGCATGGTGCTGACCTGAGAGGTGGGCCGTGATGCGGTAGGCAGTGGCACGGTGTACCAAGTGGCACCCGGATGGTGGGCTTGGGAACCCTGCGCACATCGTTTGAGGCCATGGCGGAAACCCCGGCCGGACTTCCGTACGGGTTACTCTCAGATAGGCGATAAACCTGGACTAGGTACTAGTGTGGTTAACGGTCGTGGCCGACTCCCTCACTGGGCTTCCGCTTGAAGGTTGCTGAGGTGCATGACGTGCACATGGCGATAAGTGGCGAGAGCGTGTGTGACGAAGTACACCCCTGCAGGGTTATGATCTATTCGAATAGCCGCGTCCGCGGATATGGACTACTTGGAGACATATGTTGTTCATAGATAACTTCAATGGCTACTCATAAAATTGTCAAGATAAGCGTGAGTGTCGTGGACGGCATATCCGTATGGAGACGGAATGATTCCACGATGGTGTATTGTTGTGGTGTTAGTGGACTCGTGTGCGAGAAATCAAGTTGTCAAAATTATTTAAAAATGCAAGTTGTCTAGCCACGAGTCAAATGTTGGCTTTCCGCATGAAACCCCACAATACCTTATTGATACTTTGCATGAGTAGTTAGTTGTCCTAAAGTCTTGTTGAGTACCTTCGTACTCATGTTTGCTTAATAAATGTTGCAGTGGTTGCTAATGACCCTAATGGAGGGTTCTTCGTAGACATCGACGACGACGAGTAGCTGGTGTCCCAGCTACGATCTGGCCCTACCTTGGATCTGTAGTATAGTCAGGCCATGTGCCTTCTAGTTGCCCTGTCTGTACTGAGACAGTTTAAACTCTTCCGCTGGCTTGTAACTGAATGACTGCTATTATGGGTCGTGAGACCCTTAATGTGTAATATTATGGGTGTGGCTCTCCCGAGCCTCTTAAATAAAGCTTGTATGTTTATGGTTATGTTGTGATGCCATCGATGTATCTATACATATCGGTATGCCAAATGTACGTGTGTCGTACTTGATATGTATGGGGTTCGATTACCTAGTCGTGAACTTTAGTAGCACTCCTTACAAGGAAATGCCCCCTTGTGATCCAATGAGCCTTGGTAGTTCGCTACTGCTCCGGACACATTGGTTGACCGGCATGTGTCCTTCTTAGCTGTTGTGTCTGTCCCCTTTGGGGAAATGTCACGCGATGTAATGGAGTCCTTGTAGCTTGCTACGACTCGTCTACACTCGCTGATGACCGACACCTGCTTTGTTGGGTCATGTATGCATGTCCTTGTGCGGTACTGCCACTTTGGTTTATGACTAGACATGTCGATCCGGGTTCTTTGACATTGGAGTGCTGGCGACACTATTGCATATGTGAGTCAAAAGACGCAAACGGTCCCGGCTTAGGTAAGGCTGCAGCCGTGGAGTTAACCATTCCTGAGACCGCAAAGGGATGTGATCTGTTACAGGCTGGATTCCTATGGCTTAGGATCGAGGTCCCGACAGCCTCCTCCGTCCCCTCCTCGACCTTAAAATTACTCTGCAATTATGCCCAATAGATGCACATATCAATAGTGAAATGATTTGGAAGGAAATAACAATATATAACATTGTACACTTTTTATTGGGTAAAATAATAGTTACCCAAAAATCAGCCAACAACTTGTCGGCCACGCTCACGCAAACAACACCATTGACATGTGTGTTTTCCGGGAGCAGAGCGGCTTGGTAGTGCTCCCACTTGAGTCCTGGCTCGAGAACCATATCCTCACCGGGCAACTGCACTATCCCGGGGAAGTGCTCCCTAAGTAAAGCACCAAGGAGGCAGTTTGGATTCCGGGTATTCTTCGGGTAATCCCACCCCCTACATAATGATAAGGCAAATACATTAGCTACTTGGTGAAATATAATGATATAAGGTACACAATATATATCAACTTACTTCTCGCCATCTGGCTTAATAAATGCCATGTGCTGCAACTCCAATCGGTCTGGAACTCGTGTCATACCACGTTGGTAGACCGACTTGCTGGGAGCCCCCTCAACCTCTGCCTCAGCCCCCTCCACCTCGGCCTCCGCCTCAGCACCCTCCGCCTCAGCCTCCTCCTCAGCCTCCGCCTCAGCCCCTTCATCGGTGTCTACTCCTGGACGGGAGGATCCCGCACCGGTGACACCCTCGTCTGCAAGGGTGAAGTGGCTGAGACATAAGTAGCCGAGGGTGGTGGCGACTGGCTCCTATCATGCAGCCTCCCTCTCCCACGACCACGTCCTCTGCCTCTCTTCTTTGCTCCTCCTCTCCCATGGGGCTCCTCGGCAAAGCTCTGCAACAAAGTTCTCCGTAGCTGCCCAGGTGCTATCCTCAACTTATCCCCGCGTGCCATGTCTCACCACCTATAACGATAAATAGTTAAATAATTAGTACAAATTCAAGGACAATAATTAAATGAACAATAATAAATACATGAATAATTAAACTAATAATTGAATAATTAAACAACAATGTTTGGATGCATACAAAGTACTAATAGTATGGATCATGTGTCTCTTCTCCATGGTCAATTGAAGCAAAATCATCATCAGTATCACACGTGTCGTCATGACTGATATCGTCATCGGGTTCAGGGACATCATGTGGAAGGCCTTTTTGTAACCGATCAAGCATTGATAGCTCATCGGCATTGGTAACTTCTTCTACTTCCACTTCTTCCTCATCATCACGTGAGTCTTGTTCCTCCGTGTTCAGGGTGGACGCAGAGCAGTTTCGGGTACGACGTCTGACGCCACGAGATTCTTGGAAGAATTCTCCATCATATGTTATTGGGTAAATTTGAGGTTCATAATCGTCTTCATTTGGGGGAGGTGGTCTAAGATGTGGCGGCACATCAAACACGACATACCAACCTTCGAGGTTCTTAAAACTTTGACGACAGTATGGCAGATAGAAAACTTGGGTGGCCTGTTGAGCCACAATATAGACATCGACACCGCTTAACTGCCTATCTTGTCGAATTTCGACAATCCCAAGATGTTCATGAGTCCGTCTTGTCTTAGTAGGATCGAACCAATGACATTTGAACACAACAACGTTCGGAGGATTTTCACCATAATAATGAAGTTCGTAGACTTCTTCAAGTCTTCCATAATACTCGACACCTCCCTCGCCTATAGCAGAGACACCGGAATTGTTTGTTTTTCGACCAGGCTTTGAAAGCTCTTTGCTAGCAGTACGAAAGCGATACCCGTTGATGTCGTACTTCTGAAATGTACGGACCTTAAAGTCAAAACCATTAGCTATTTGTCTCAATTCATCGTCGACTTGCTCATCTGAATTAGCCTAGAAGTTAAGAAAAGATAGAATTTGGTGTGTTACTCATGAGTAATAGCAACAAAGGAAATCACTTATTATATATAAGGGAGGTATCGTTTTTTGAACCAAGAAATGAAACCGGGATAGCCGCCTCCTGTCTTTTCAAGAAGTTCATACTCGAGAATGGATTCTTTTTTGATTGCAAAACCATTCGAGAATTGTTCGACGTATCGACTGTATCAATTAATAATATTTGTTAGACACAAAACTTGTTCAAAGTTGCAAAACAATGTACAGAGCACTTACTCGATGTATGGACGAACTTCTGTTAAGTTGTTCAATATATACATCGTTAGTGTGCGCCACTCCTCGACGCACAGCAACTTTGGTTTTCCCACACCAGAAGGTGCAAGCTTCCCTTTGAAGAGGCTGAGATTGGATTCACGTCGTTTGGGGTCGCCCAGATTGTACCAAGGCTTTGGATTATGCAAGTTGTGCATAGTGGCATCATAGTGTGCTGTTACGAAGTTTGCCTCCTCCTCGGTAATGAACGCATCGGCCATCGATGCTTCAATTCTACGTTTATTTTTACATTTTCCTCGAAGTGTCTTCTGCATTCTTTCAGTTGCGTAGCACCAACGATTTTGCACTGGGCCACCCAATCTTGCCTCGGTTGGGAGATGCAAAATCATGTGTTGCATCGGATTAAAGAAGCCCGGTGGAAAAATCTTCTCTAACTTGCAGAGCAACTCAGGCGCCAACTCTTCCATGTCATCTATCAAGGCACGCGACAACTCTTTAGCACAAAGAACACGGAAGAAATAGCTCAACTCGGCCAATACTAGCCATTCAGCCTCGGGGATATAGTCGCGCAACATCACCGGCATTATCCGCTCAAGCCATATGTGCCAATCATAACTCTTGAGCCCAAAAATTTTCAGTTTTCCAATGGCGCTAGATTTGCAACATATCCATCGGGGAACAACAACTTTTTTTGCACCCACAAGAGGATTTCCCTTATTGCTCCCTTCTCAAGATTGTACCAGGCAGGTGGTTTGGACCAATTTTTTCTTCCTTTCGGTTCTCGCATGTTTAGTGATGGCCTATCACACAAAGTCTCCTGGTCAACTCTAGCCTTTGTATTATCTTTGCCCTTATCAGTGCCGAAAAATGTGCCAAGAAGTGCCTCGGCGATATTCTTTTCAGTGTGCATCATGTCAATGTTGTGTGGAAGTAAGAGGTCTTCGAAGTAGGGGAGATCCCAGATGCATGGCCTGTGGGTCCAGGTGTGTTCGTCATTATAACCCAAGAAATACCCTGGACGGTTTGGATCAGGCTCCATAGATTTTAACTGTTCATTAATTTGTGCCCTCATCAACGCCGGTGGCGCTGAGTGTTTGACAACTTTACCTTTCATGAAATTCTTCTTGTCTTTTCTGAATGGATGGTCCATAGGCAAGAACTGTCTATGCAAGTCAAACTAGGAATACTTCCCACCCGTCGGCAACCAATGAAACATAAGAGCTTCCTTGCATTTTGGGCATGGGAACCTTCCATGCACACACCACGCAACGAAAAGCACAAATGCCGGCAGATCATGCAACGAGTATTGGTACCAAACATACATTTGAAAGTTCTCTTTCTTAGCTGCGTCGTATGTGTTAACCCCATTCACCCAAGCTTCTTTCAAGTCATCCATCAGCGGTTGCATGTACACACTCATATTCTTCCCCGGGTAGTTTGGCCCTGGAACTATCAACGTCAGAAATGTGCTTTCTTTGCATAATGGATGATGGTGGAAGATTGAGGGGAATGACAAATACACGTCAGCAAGTATATTGGGTAGCCGTCATACCAAAAGGATTGAACCCATCGAGGCTAATGGCGATTCGACAATTCCTTGGTTCTTTATCATTTTCCTTATGTATACTATCGAATGCCTTCCATGCGTCACCATCTGAAGGGTGTACCAACATCGGAACTCCGTGTTCATCTAATTCTTTCCTAATTCCATGTTTGTGACATGTCATCTGTTTTGTTGTTTCTTCGAGCATGTAAAGTCGTTGAAGTGTTGGTAGGATCGGCAAATACCGTAGGACACTCACGGGGATTTGCTCTGCTTATTCTCACCTTCACCATTTTCTACCTCAACATATCTGGAGGACTTCTAAAATGGACAATATGTTTCGTCCGCATACTATTTCCTAATAAGGCACATCCCTTCTCACAAGCATGTATCTGCTCATACGGCATCTTGAGTGCACTAAGGATTTTGTCTGACTCATATAGGTTTGAAGGCATAATATGACCTTCTGGTAGAAAGCGCCCAAATAGGGTCATCACTGAGTCAAACAGGTCTCTTCCAATGTTGAATTGGGCTTTTAGAGCCATTACTTATGCGATGGCATCTAGCTGAGAAATCTTAGTGTGCTCGTGAAGAGGACGTTTTGAAGACTCCAACATGGCATAGAAGGCTTTGCGGATTCCTCCATCTCTTTGTCCTTGTTCCGAGCATCATCAAAGTCATTCACCATGTCTTCAATCCCTGTATCATAATCATCAGTGCGCCGACGCAACACCTCGTCTCTGTTACGTTGGGCCGACTCACCATGAAATGTCCACAAGGTATAGCCGGGAGTAAAACCACGCATCTGCAGGTGTTTACCCATTACATCCTTTGTCTGTCGCGAATAATTCTTGCAATTAGTGCAGGGGCACCATGTTTTTGGATGGCCTTTAGAAAATGTCGTTTCCACAAATTCATAGGTTTTGCTCAACCATTCATCGGTCATATCTCTCTGACTATGGTGACCGGTGTACATCCATTCACAATCAGTCATTCTGGCAAGCTAGCTACATAGTATCCACATATAAAACAATATAAATTATCAGTTCATCAAGTACGTTAAATTAATTATGGCCATTTTTTAATCATGGTTAATACATTGGGATGCATGGCATGCACACGTACCAGCTACTAGGTAAAGAAGGGTCATAATCCCACCCGAGTATGTGTAGATTGGGTCATTTCCCCATGCTCTGCTCCCGACCCAACACAAAATTTCGGCAGCACCTCCCCGTTGTTCTCCTTATACACGTCTCGGCAACTAACCGAGAGGATGTGTACCCGGAGAACAACAAGGAGGAGCTATCGAAACTCTGCATGGGATCCGGAGCAAAGCGTGGGAAATGGCCCAATCTACACATACCCAGGCTGTCCATGGATAACGTTGGACAATTCGAAAGAATCACCATTATAAATATGTAAATGCATGCATATTTATGACAGGAACCCTTTCGAACGGGAGACGCATATTGGTTACGCAACAACTTTGCATTTTAATACTAAAAATACCTAGCTAGATAGTGTCATTAACACGAAGGCCGGAACAGAGCAAAATAAACGGGGTGGAGGAGGAGTTAACAAATGTGCTCGCTTTCGAATGAAGGGGAGGTCGTCGAAAACCAAACCCTCGCGGAGAAGCTACTGCACATTTAAATGCACTCAATCAACACAAATACGCACTCGGAGTAATTAAATAATTGCTAACTAAATTTAACTTTTCTCCCCCTTCTACTTTCTCTTTTTCCTTTTCTTCTTCTTCTTTCTCTTTTTCTACTCGCAGTAATTATATAATTTCTAACTAAATAATTCTCCCCCTTGTGCTTTCTCTTTTTCCTTTTCTTCTTCTTCTTCTTCTCTTAATCTCGTTCTAATTGCTAACTAAATAATTGCTAACTAGATTTAACTAAAAATCTACCATTAAGTAATTGCTAGCTAAATTTAACTAAAAATCTACTACTAACAGATCTAACTAACATAGAAAAATAAACTAAAAAAAGAAAAAAGGGGAGGAGGAGCTCACCGGCGAGTCGGGCGGGGTTGGCGCGGGGCTGCGCGCGGGGCGGGGTTGGCGCGGGGTGGGGCTGGGCTGGGCCGGTGCGGGGCGGCGCGGGGCAGGGCTGGCGCGGGGCGGGGCTGGTGCGGGGCGGCGCGGCGGGGCGGGCGACGGGGCAGGGCTGGCATGGGGCGGCGCGGGGCGACGGTGCGGCTGGGCGAGGCTAGCACGGGGCGGCGCGTGGCAGGGCTGGCGCGGGGCAGAGCTGGCGTGGGGCAGAGGCGGGGTGGGTCAGGGTGGGCGGCGCGGGGTAGAGGCGGGGCGGGGCGGGGCGACGGCGGGTGGTCGGGGCGGCGCCGACGTGTAGGGGCTGGCGCGGGGCGGGCGCGGGTCGACGACGGCGGTGGGTCGGGAGAGCAGGGAGAGTAGGGAGAGCAGGGAGAGAGAACCGTTAGGGCGTGCAGTTAGGTCGTGTGCACGGGGGAAAACACCGAGCTATGCTGTCAGCTAGCTGTCGGCAAAGACAACCGTTAGGCTCTGCCGTCAGCTGACTGTCGGCAAAGCGGTACCCCGTTAAGCTGTGTCGGACATGGGACCGGGAGCTCCCTATGTCATGAGCCTCACTATGCCGTCAGTGTTTTTCTCCTTTGCCGTCAGCTGGCTAACAGCTTAGACAAAGCGGACGGCATAGATTATCTATTTCGTCAGCCTCTCCTATGCCGTTAGCATTTATTTTGGCTGAGGGCAAAATCTCTTTGCCGTCAGCCCCGTGAAATTGCTGACGGCAAAGCTGAAAGTTGTCGACAAATTATGTTTATCCAGTAGTGCACTAGCAATTATATTATCACCACATGATCAAAATAATAAAGCATGATGTGCACACTAACTGTATGATCAAAGCACAATTCTATTAACATGACATATGACTCATCCTAAGCATGGAATGGACTATTGCATCAAGTACAAAATACTAACATGTGACAAGGGCAATCACCTATAAGAAGCACACGGACTAAGTACGCTACTATAACACATGGAGCATAAAAGACATGAAAGATCACTATCATGACAAGATGTAAAGGCTTAAGCATACAATAATGCAATAGATAGATAAGTAAATATACTTACTAATCATGGTGGATCATCACATGAGATACCACACTAGGCTATCAAAAGAATACAACCCGTAACTATGAGATAACTTAGTTGATATCAACTATCATGAAGATCAAGCATGGCACTAGCATGCAATCTCACATTCTAGTCATGACATGTAAGAACACGAAATCATGGAATAAGCACAACCCTATCATGTTAGTTAATACAGATAATCACGTTCATAAATACTAATGAGCATGTAGGCAAGTAAACAACTAGATCATATAATCAACTAATCAACATGTATTATACAACATGAATAACATGATGGCATGCGTTTCTAAATAGTATAACCTCACTTGCAAATGCATGGAAGCACAACCAAGACATCGTACAACTCTCGGGTTGGTACACACATGACATGTAAGTCAACTACAGTAGTAAAGTAGACCCTAATTGGCACAACACATGGATTGGTACACACATGACATGTAAGCTACCATCCCACGTAAACAAGACAACTAAGATAATTAACAAGAAGTAATAAAGTTGGTTATATGCTACAACCTAAATCATATGTAACAATACAAATCTGAAACGTGACATGAAACAACCAACCATGAATAATGGATAGCAAACATCTATAAACTGGATGATAAAATAGGCGATGATATCTATGCAACGAACTATAATGTAGTCACCTCCAACAACAAAGCATTTCATTTGATATCTATCATAATTAACATATAAAGAACACATGAAATAATACAACTAATCTATACTAGAAATGCATGACTAAATGTTAGCCGACCAAGATAAATATTTAGATAACTCTAAATATTTGTAAAGATTAAATGGGAATTAACTATATGCAACAACCAATGATTAACCTTGGCTTCGTTTAGCTTTTAGCAACTCTACAACAATATCAACTTACTCAAAATCTAATGTAACATAACATGCTCATGATAACTAGTAAATGAAAATTAAATATATAATACATATGATTAGATAAGCGCTAATCTATAACATGCCATGACTTCACACATCAACAAATCGCATAAGCAACATGATTGAAAACGAATATATGGAACAATATAATATTTTTGCCATGCTAAACAAAATAAATTAAATCAAAAGATAAATTATTCTACGCGATTAAACAAAGGATACAATGAAAATTCTATGCAACTATAAGCATGGCGAACATTATCAAAGTTCTGTGCGCATGCACAAGAGAGGACTACAAAACTAAAATAAATAAATAAATAAAATCCTTACAAACATGGTAATAATTCACAACACGTGTACGTACATATATCCTACGACTACTTATAGCATAAAAAAATAACACATGAAATAATATGTTCAACTATTTTCAAAAAAACTATAACTGGTAAAATAATCTAACAAATCATTTGCCGCATCAAAATTATGAGACACATAAAATGCACTCCTAGGCATAAAACGAACTTATCAACAATAACATATTCACGCAAAATTAACCGATGAATACACTCCGTAAATCTTAACCAAACGACTACACGGATATATATTTTACAATACAATTATCAAACAAGTAATCCAGTTAATTTTATGTAGCTCTTAAAACATCACACAAGTGAAAAAAAATAGTGCAAGAAACTTGCACTTAGTGAAATTCTTATGTGAACTAAACAAACATGTAATATGATATATATGCAAAATCTAAAACTAAACAAACATGTAATAAATAGTGCAAGAAAATTCTCGTCTATTGATAGCTAGCTCAAGCAATGAACAAAAGAAAAACAATGGAAAAAGTCTATAATATTTGGTTCATGCGACCGAACGCATCGACGCGCCCAACGGCCAAACTAGGAGGAACTATGATGTCTAGGAGATAAGACCTGTGATGTTGAGACGGTGTGCAAGAGGAATTGGATAGAGAATCACCGAGCATGAAGATAGAAAGCGATGAACTCGACGAACAGTGTACGCGGACATGTAGAATTCTTCGTGTGTGGTGGACGGATCGCGTTCTTTCTTCTCTGAATGGAGCTGCAGCATGGAGGAGGAGATCCTGGCGCAAGGAGTAGGATGGAGATTGTCCGAGTCATCGGAATCGCGACCTCGCGTCTATGGAGCTTCAAAGTTCAGTGAGCTTTCACGGGGAGTGGAGGAAGTGAGAGGGCAGGAGTTGCTGCGGGAATGGAAGAGGAGGTTGAGGCGCACATATATATAGTCACTGATTTGAAAACGGTGGGGAGTCGAGGAGATTAGAGAAGGGCAGGAGTTCACTTACATGATGTTTCTTCTCTGTATGTTAGTCTGTGGAGAAGAAGAGAAATAGCTCGGACTTCCCGCTGGGAGATGGGCAGCGTTGGAAGATGGAAAGTGGAGCAAAAATAGGAAGAGAGAGAGAGGGAATTAAAGGAGGATGCATGAGTTTCTTATATACATATATGTGGTGTTTGTTGGATGTTTCTCTCATGTAGGCATGAACTAGAGAAAGAATAGTAGCAAAGAAGAGGTGCTCCTTTGCGTCTAGTTCACCAGGCCTATTAGGAAAAGGAAGTGAGGAAGAAAAGAAAACAAATGGCCTAAGCCCATTAAAAAAATGACTGAACCTAAGGAATAGAATGAAAAGATACTCGCCTAGAAAAAAGATAGCAAAAAGAGTTCACCTTTTACGTGGATGAAACAAAGTAATATACACACATAAAAGAAATATGATTGAGGCGGGGAAATTCTGTCCGGAGTTTAATTGACGAAAAGAAAATATAGAAAATTAGCAGAAGCTCGAACAGATATCAAGCGAAATCTAGAAAACCCAAGAAAAAAAATTAGATGCACATAACTAAATATGCTCACAACAAAATCCAAGTAAAAGCAGAGAACACAACATGAATTTAAATTTAAGTTGGTTTTTAATCTAATTAAAATCTCCAAACCATAAAACTTAATTCCCGCTTTTATGAAAATATAAAACAAACGAAATTTTCTTGCCCTGATTTTTGAACAACTTTTCTCAAACATTCCGAGAATCGGGATGTTACAAAAATGGTGATGCACAATAGAATGGTGGTCTAGATAAACTCGTGGTAAAATATAATCATCATGATGAAAAGGGATCTTAAATTGTTTCACTAAGCGAGTGGTATAAATACCACCATGGATTTTATCCATAGATCTATTAGTTTGTAAACGACAAGCAATAATAGCTCCAAAATTAAAGGTGTGATCATTATAGATTGCTCGACATACAATGGCAAGGTCAGGAGCGCTAAGTATACTACCCTGCTCCCTAGTAGTTAAAAACTTCATGACAAATAAATCAAAGTAATGCACCGAAGGAAACTGTAGGCTAGTGGCAGTCTCTTTCGACATGCCTCTTCCCTCACCCACCGTTAAAGTGAGCAGCAAGTCCTCAAACTCGATAGGCTTGGGTTCCCTTAACTCCCCATGAGAGGGAATTAAACATATGTCACAGAATGAAGTAAGCAACATTTACTCGGTTTCAGCATATAAATTAAACCGCACTATAGGTGGATCCTGCCTATTTACAAAATAGAAATTTTGAACAAAGGAATTAGTGAGGGTATGGTATTGGTCACACTCATATGCGATGAAGTTGGTCAACCCAGCATTTGCCACGAATTGTGCGAACTCATTGTCGAGTCCGGCTTGTTCCCTCAAGGGTATATGTGGCCATTCGTATGGCCAGACCTCCACCAATCGCTGGGTGGTGAGTCCAGCAGCACGTGATTCACCAACAACCCCACTGTCATTCTTCTTGTATGAACTCCTCCGAAAGAGCTTCATTTTTTCAAGGACAAATTTCTATAAAAAAATGGGTCACAACATAATGTTCACAAGACTTCACAAGAATCATAGCAACTACTCATAAGGATGCCTAAAACCTAAAACAAGCATTCAAACTACTTGGAAATTACAAAATTCAACATGCAAGCTCATCTATAGCAGCACCTAGGGTAGCTTATTACTTCTAAGATAAACCACTAAAGGAAAAAATAATTGGAGGATTGGGGAGTTACATACCAAGGAGCAATCCCCCAATAGTTTCACAAACGGAGTTTCAAGAAAAGAAATAACAAATCGTGGGTTTAGGAGGAAGAGCACGGGAGAGAGAGCTACAAAGATTTTTTTCCTGGGTGTAGGAGAGGCAGTGAGCTAAACGAATAAGTGAGGATACACCCGAGGGGCCCACTACCCACCAGCGCATGCCTGGTGGGGGTGGCGCGCCCTAGTGCTTAGTGGGCACCTCGGAGACCCCCTATGATGTTTTCATCTCAAATATTCAAAAAACAATCATGTGAAAATTTTCATATCATTTGGAAAACTGATATTTTTGGCCACTTTTTTATTGCACGTAGAATTAAGAAAATAGGATAAGCATGGTATCTATTGTATTTAACTACAAATAATAGGAAAAATAAAGTGAGTACAGAAAGTTGTACCTACTGATTTCATCAACCTCATACCTCTTAGAAATGTTTCATTAACAAGGTTGATCAAGTCTTATTAACAACCACTTCCAATTAGCATGAACCCTAAGAATTTTTGTAAAACACTAAGTTAACTCAACGGGGATGTGCATATCCCCAACAATAAGTATATCATATTTATTTTTGGCAGCAGGTAGAGGTAGTTGAAAACTTCGATTGGTGATAGTCTGATATTGTTTAATAACATTAACACCATTCACTTGGAATTGTTTCCTCGGAAAGATGCATCGTATGTTCTTTACCATTGACATGAAAAGTAAATTTGCTTTTGTTGCAATCAATAACAGACCCTACACTATTTAAGAAAGATCTACCACGAATAATCGACATGTTGTCGTCGTCAGGCATATCAAGTGTAACAAACTCTGTGAAGATAGTAACATTCGCAACAACAACGGGCACATCCTCACAAATACCGATAGGTATGGCAGTGTATTTGTCAGCGATTTGTTATGAAATTTTAGTAGGTGTGAGATTATTCAAGTCAAGTCTTTTGTATAAAGAGAAAGGCAGAACACTAACACCAACTCCTAGATCACTTAAAGCAGTTTTCACATAGTTTCTTTTGATGGAGCATGGTATAGTTGATATTCCTAGATCTCCTAGTTTTTTAGGTGCTCCATACATAAAAGACTAATTAGCAAGCATGGAGGAAATTTCAGATTTAGGTATTTTTCTTTTATTAATGATGATGTCTTTCATATACTTAGCATAAGGGGCTATCTTTAAAAGATTAGTTAAACCAGTATGAAAAAATATTATCCTAATCATTTCAGCAAAGCGTTCAAATTCTTCATCATCTTTTTTCTTTGTTGGTTTGGGTGGATAAGTCATGGGTTTTCGAACCCATGACTCTCTTTCTTTGCCATGCTTTCTAGCAACAAAATATCTTTTATCATCATGTTTGTTCTTAGGTTGTAGGTTATCAAGATCAATATCAGGCTCTATCTGAATATCATTATCTGGTTCTTTATGATTGTTAGGTTGAGCATCTACGTGGGCATCATCATTATCATTTTCATTATCACTAGGTGAATGCTCACTACCAGATTGAGTTTTAGCATCAGAGATAGAAATATCATTAGCATTAGCAGAAGGTTTTTCTACTTTACGTTCACTATAAGTATGCAAGGTCCTATCATTTTTCTTTCTCTTTTTATTCCTGGAAGGACTAGATGCATCAATATTAATTCTTTGTGAATCTTGTTCAGTACTTTTAGGATGACCTTTTGGATATATTGGATCTTGGGTCATTGTTCCTCCTCTAGTCATTACACTAACATCATGACCATTCAAATTGTTATTTATTTCATGAAGTGGCTCGGTTTGAGATTTAATAACTTGTTCTAGTTGAATTTGAACCATAGAAGCATGTTTTCCTACACCTCTTACATCATTGGTGATTCTAAATAACAAGTCACTTAAGCAATCAATCATATCAGATTTTGTTTCAATTGTTTCATGACATAGGAGTTGAAATGGTCTTGCTTTCTAATATAATTATCAAACTCATATAAGCATTGACTAGGATGTTTATTGTAAGGATGTCACCTTCATCAAACTTGAAAATAGAATTTACCTCCACCACCTGTGGTGGTGTTTTGGGACCATGTATTTCTTTGATAGGTGGTAAATTCATAACATCTTTAGCTTTATTTCTTTTTCCCTACATACATTTCTTTACCTCTTTCATAGTTTCACGACTAAGGAATAAGATTCCTCTCTTCTTAGGAGTGGGATTAGGCGGTGGTTCATGAAGTTTCCATTCATCATAATTCTTCAATATATTAGTCAATAACTCCTCAGCTTGTTCGACGGTTTGTTCCCTGAAAACACAACCAGCACAACTATGTAGGTGGTCCCTAAAACCAGTGGTTAGTCCATTATAAAATATATCGAGTATTTCATTCTTCTTAAAAGGATGATCAGGCAAAGCATTAAGTAATTGGAGAAGCCTCCCACAAGCTTGTGGGAGACTCTCTTCTTCAATTTGCACAAATTTAAATATTTGTTGTAAGGTGGCTTGTTTCTTATGAGCAGGAAAATATTTTTCAGCGAAGTAATAAATCATATCCTAAGGACTATTCACACAACCAGGAGCAAGAGTATTGTACCAAATCAAAGCATCACCCTTTAATGAGAATGGAAATAATTTGAGAATATAGTAGGAGCGAATTTCTCATCATGAGCAAATAGGGTTGCTATATCATTTAACTTAGTGAGATGTACCACAACAGTTTCATTTTCATAGCCATGAAAATGATCAGATTCAACCAAATAAATTATGCCGGGTCGACACGGAATTCATTATCTTTATGGTAACAAAGATAGGTGAAGTAGAAAACTTAGGATCATATTTCATTCTAGCATTCATGGATTTTTCTTTCAACTTGCATAGTAGTTTCTTAAGATCTTCTCTATCCTCACAAGCAAGAAAGTCTCTAGCTATTTCTTCATCCATAACATAACCTTCATGTATTTCATGCATTTTAGTTCTAGGATAGTCCTGTCTGAAAGGTATTTCACTGTTTTCAGTTTCAAAGATTTCACTAGTTGCAGCATGCTCAATTTCTTTAGCTCTAGCAAGTTGTTCAACAAGAAATTCACCTAGTGGCACAGTATCATCAAGCAAGGTAATAGCATCATTGTTAGCATCATTCATAGCATAGGTAGCATCATCAATAACTTGCGACATATCAGGATTAATAGCATGTGGTGGTGGTGTTGCAAGTCTATTCAAAACAGAAGGTGGATCAAGTGCGGAGCTAGAAGGCTATTTCTTACCTCCCCTCATCTTAGAGGGAACAATCTTGGTTCTTGGATCTCCCAGATTCTTCATAGTGATCAATAAATAAATATCCCAAGTGACTCAGCAAATATAACTATGCTTCCCGGCAATGGCGCCAGAAAACGTTCTTGATAACCCACAAGTATATGGGATCGCAACAGTTTCCCACGGTAGAGTATTCAACCCAAATTTATAGATGCAACACAAGGGGAGCCAAAGAATGTTTGCATGTATTAGCAGCTGAGTTGTCAATTAAGCCACACTTGGAGATTTAGTAACTACAACATAGTGATCAGTAGCATAGTACCATGATAGTTTTCATAGATATGGTAACAGTAGAAGCAGTAACGGTAACTGTGATAGCAATTTTGAAGCAGTTGTAACATCAGTTGCAATAGTAGTAACTTAGCAAGAACAATATGTGGAAAACTCATAGGAACTGTATCGGTGATATTGTTGGATGATATTCATCATGTATCAGTCATAACATAGGGCAACACAGAACTATCTCCTGTTCATCGATATATTATAGGCATGTATTCCATAAATAGTCATCCGTGCTTATGGAAAAGAACTTGCATAACATCTTTTGTCCTACCCTCCCATGGCAGCGGGGTGCATAAGGAATCTAAGGGATATTAAGGCCTCCTTTTAATAGAGAACCGAACAAAGCATTAACACATAGTGCATACATGAACTCCTCATACTACGGTGATCGCTCGAAAGAATCCCAATTATTGTCACTTTGGCGTATGCGGATCCTAACACGTAGTAGGTGCATATAACTTGCAAGATCGGATAGAGAACATAGATATAATGGTGAAAACATAAATGGTGCATATCTGAAATCTTGGCACTCAGGCCCTAGTGACAAGCATTAAGCATAGCAAAGTCATAGCAACATCATTCTCCGAACATATTGGATACTAGGGATGAAGTCCTAACAAAAATTACTTGATTACATGATGAATCTCATCTAGCTCTTCACCGACGAACAAGACTATGAAGGGATTACTCACTCCCAATGGAGAGCATCATGGAATTGGTGATTAAGGAGGGTTGGTGATGATGAAGACCGAAGAGCCCCCTGACCGGGGCCCCAAACGGACTCCAGATTTGGCCTCTTGATGAAGAACATGAGGTGGTGGCGGCTCTGTATTGTGAAACGCGATGAAACTGCCTCTCCTATTTTTCTCTAAAAGTAGGATTTTATAGTGCTCGAGTTAGGGTCAGCTGAGCCCCATGGGCCACACTAGCCACCATGGCGTGCCAGGGGGTGGCGTGCCCTGGTGCCTAGTGGGCGCCTTGGGCCTCCCCTCCAGTGGTTCTTGGTTCCAGTATTTTTATTTTATTCCATAAACAATCTCCAAAAAGTTTCATTCCATTCCAAAAACTTTTATTTCTGCACAAAACAACACGATGGTAATTCTGCCGAAAACAACGTCACTCCGAGTTAGTTTCATTAAATCATGCAAATTAGAGTCCAAAACAAGAGCAACGGTGTTAGGACAGTAGATACGATGGATATGTATCATGCCGCAATTCCCAGTGGTTATGATAATTTTTACTACTTTGCCACGACGCCCATTGATTGCGGGTCGTTGGAGTGGTGGAACGAGGTGGCGCATGCAGAGCGTTTGTTGGGAAGATGCGGGCTCATTGAACGAGGAGGGGCGGCCTCTCCATCTCCCGCCAACAGGACCCTCCCAGCGATCCATCTCGTCCCTTATTATTCCTTTCATGACACGTGTTATGTGTAGGGCATGGTTTTGGCGAACGTGAGCGATCGCTGCAGCGGCGCGTGACTGGCCCCTGGAGTGGTGAAGAGCCATCCCCCCTCGTCTACTCCTATAAGAAGGGGTTCGAGGGAAGCCCTACTCATTCATCTTCCTTCCAGCTACACTTCCAATCATCGCCATTCTTCTTTTTGTCTTCTTATCTAATTTCCAAAAGCTATTGTTGAAGTGGCGAGAGGCAAAGGTTGCGGTCGGGACCGGACCCTAACGCTAGCCTTGTGGACCTCTCCGCAATCGCATATTGTCGTGACAATAGTAGTGTTCGCTGTCGGTTGCCACGGTAGGAGCACCGTTCGAGGTCTTGAAGGATGGAACACTTCATTCCCTCACAGCCATTGCGGCGTCCCTCCACCACTGACCCATGTGGATCCCCTTGCATGGGATGCGGCACACGAGTTCATTGTCGTGCTGCACTCGCGCCCTTGCAGCTGGTTGCGGCTTCCCGACCCCTTCACCAGGGCAATGGAAGGCGGCAGGTGAGCGGGCATATGGCTCCGGGCGAATGGGTGCTGCAACGGGCCCATCTAGGTGGCGGTCGATTTCTCCCCAAACGGTGCCATGTTCTTGACAGGGGGTGGAAGTCGTTTGCATGCTCCTATGGCCTGGGTATAGAGAATCTTCTTCACTTCAGGTTCGATGAAGAGATCACACTCTTCACAAGGTTCTTCTAGAGCTCCGATAGTCAGCTGGATTGTTGTGCGGAAAGCTCCAACTATAGCGGGCTTGACACGTCAAGTGACAATGACGAAGATGACACCCACCTCCCGAAACGCCAAGGTTGAGGACAACTACTTTGAGTAGACGCGACGGCAAGTGGCCGTATTTGGAAGGTGTCGCCGTGTCTTCACTTGGCTGGTCCGAACATGGCGCTCCATTCACGAGGCCTCGTTTTCGGATCAATCGCCACATCATAGTGTCACATGTCCTGCCGCGTCTAAGTAGCACCCTATGTAACCCTCCAAGAAACATGCAAAGAAAATCATAGGGTACAACCCTATTAAATGTTTTAGAGTGTCGTTGTGTCTTGACGAAAAATTGCTCTTTCCTTCTCTTTCTCTTTTCCACGCAGGAACCCGCACTCGTGCATCTTTATTTCCTACTCTTTTCGGGAAGGATTGTCGACGTGCCGCCAGTAGGACAGTCTTTCTGACCTTGTCGCGACTACTTGGAGTGTTTAGCTAAGACACCCAAGTGCGCAACAATTTTGGCAAGGGACCCATGTTTTACATGCCGATGCGCGCGTCCTCACTACCAGCGTCTCCAGGACCAAGTCCTTAGTATCCCGGCGAGGGCTGATACGTCCATTTTGCATCATGTTTTATTACTATTATTTCTAGTGTTTTTATGCTTTATACCACTTTATGGAGTAATTCTAATGCCTATTATCTCATAATATGCAAGGGTTACACTAAGAGGGAGAATCCAAGCAGATGGAATTCTGGACTTAAAAGTGCTACGTCACAGATACCTATTCTGCACATCTCCAAATGGGTTGAAACTCCATCAGGATTTCTTATGGAATATATGAGAAATATTGGAGGAAAGAAGTATCGGAGGGGGCCTGCTAGGTGCCAACTAGGCACCAGGGCACGCCAGCCCCCCCCCCCCTGGCGCGTCCTGCTAGCTAGTGGGCCACCCAGCCCACCTCTGGCAACCATCTTCTGGAATACACTTTCTTTTGACCTGGAAAAAAATCAGGAGAGGACTTTAGGGATGGAGCGTTGCTATCTCAAGGCGGAACCTGGGCAGGAGCAACTTTTCCATCCAGTGGAGCGATTCCACCGAAGGAACTTCCCTCTCGAAGGGGGAAATCAAGGCCATCGTCATCACCAACAACCCTCTCATCTTGGGGACGCCAATCTTCATAAACATCTTCATCAGCACCATCTCCTCTCAAAACCCTAGTTCATCTCTTGTGCTCAATCTTATACTGGATCCTCACATTGGTACCTTGGGTGTGACTACTAGTGTTGATTACATCTTGTAGTTGATGCTTTATGGTTTATTTGGTGGAAGATCATATGTTCAAATACAAAATTCTATTTAATACCTCTCTTATCATGCGCATGTTTATCACTTTTGAGTAGTTACTTTGGTTCTTCGGGCCACGGGAGAAGTCATGTTGCAAGTAGTCATGTGAAGTTGATATTCCTTCGCTATTTTGATGATATGAATGTTGTGATTCCCTTAGTAGTGTTATGTGAACGACCACTACTGATATGTCTCCAAACGTATAAATAATTTATCAAGTATTTGTGCCATGTTTACACTAATTTTATATGATTTTGGTATGATTTGATTAGAACTAACCCGAACTAACGTCGTTTTCAGCACAACTACCGTGGTGTTGTTTTTGTGCAGAAATAGAAGTTCTCGGAATGAGCTGAAAATTTACGAAGAATATTTTTGGAAAATATGAAAAATACTTGCGAAAGAATAAACTAAGGGGGTCCACCACTTGGCCACAAGCCAGGGGGCTCGCTCCCTAGGTCGCGGACCCATATCTTGTTTGCCCCTCGGGCACCGTTTTGACGTGAGACCGACGCCAAAAAAATTATAAATCAAGAAACCTCCAGAAAGAAACCTAGATCAGGAGTTCCCCGCTGCAAGCCTCCAGAGCCATGAAAAAACAATCGGGAGCCAATTCCGGCACCCTGCCGGAGGGGGAAACCATCACCTCAGGCCATCTTCATCACCCCGGCTGTCTCCATGACGAGGAGGGAGTATTTCACCCTCGGGGCTGAGGGTATGTACCAATAGCTATGTGTTTGATCTCTCTCACTCTCTCGTGTTCATGATATGGCACGATCTTGATGTATCAGGAGCTTTATTATTATAGATGAATCATATGGAGTTTTCCCCTCTCTATCTTCTTGTGATGAATTGAGTTTTCCCTTTGAAATTTTCTTATCGGATTGAGTCTTTAAGGATTTGAGAACACTTGATGTATGTCTTGTGATGGGATATCCGTGGTGACAATGGGGTGTTCTATTGATCCACTTGATGTATCTTTTGGTGGTCAACTTCCGGGTTGTGTGACCTTGGGAATCTATGCATAGGGGTTGGCACATGTTGTCGTCTTGATTCTTCGGTAGAAACTTTGGGGCACTCTTTGAAGTTCTATGTGTTGGATTGAACATGATGAATCTGAAATTGTGTGATGCATACAGTATAATCAAGCCCATGTGTACATGTGGTGACATCGGAGTATCAAGGTGACATTAGGGTTTTGGTTGATGTGTATCTTAAGGTGTTATTTTAGTACGAACTCTAGGCGTGTTCGTGACACTTATAGGGATAGCTCATAAGATTGATCGGAAAACGATAACTTTAGGTGGTTTCGTACCCTACAATAATTTCTTTGTTTTTTTCTGCTATTCGTGATTTATATATGATTCAACTATGTTAGTATTGTTGGGATAACTTGCACTAGTGAAAGTATGGACCCTAGGCCTTGTTTCCAAGCATTTATACAATGTTTTGCTCACTGTTTACTATTTTATACATTGCTGTTTTTATATTTCCAGATTACAAAAACCTATATCTACCATACATATTACACTTGTATCACCATCTCTTCGCCGAACTAGTGCACCTATCTAATTTACCATTGTATTGGGTGTTGGGGACACAAGAGACTCTTTGTTATTTGATTACAGGGTTGCTTCAGAGAGACCATCTTCATCCTACGCCTCCAACGGATTGATAAACCTTAGGTGATCTACTTGAGGGAAACTTGCTATTTTCCTACAGAACTCTGCGCTTGGATGCCCAACACGAGTATACAAGAAGGTTGTCTAGTAGACATCAAGCTCTTTTCTGGCGTCGTTGCCAGGGAGGTGAGCGCTCGAAGGTATATCTCCAGATCTTGCAATTAAATCTTTTAGTTTCTTGATTTTCACTAGTTTTGTTTTATAAAACAAAACTAAAAAAAATGGAATTGAGGTTGCCTCATATGCTTCATCTTTTCAATGTCTTTCGTGAAAATGATGGAAATGAAAATTGTGCTCAAGTGTTAGAAGAAGAAGTTATTAAAATGTTTGGCACTAAATCTTTGAGTGATGAGAATGATAGCAATATTGTTAGTATGAATTCTCTTAATATTCATGATGCTAATGATATAAAAGTCCACAAGCTTGGGGATGTTATGTTTGATGAAAATTACATGTTTGAGAATTTATTTGCTGCAATTAATGTTTTTCCCAAGTTGGGGATGTTATGCTCAATGAAGATGATATTTTCATTCACCCTACTTTGAATGATCCAATTCGTTATAACGATTGCATGCCTCCTACTTATGATGACTATTGTGATGATACTTATGTGATGAAAAATAGTGATGATTACAATTATGATACTTGTCATAATTATGAATATCCTTTTACTGAATATTACTCTTTTAATGTGGAACCAATTTGTAGTATTCAATTCTTTTATGATAATCACACTATTAGTCATGAGAAGAAATTTTCTTGTGTGGAGCGTAGTAAAATTCCTATGCTTGTAGATCATGAAAAGAATGCTTTATATGCTGGTTATATTGTGAAATTCCTTCATGATGCTAGTGAAATTATTATGAGGGAGGAACATATGCTTGTAGGAATTGCAATAATATCAAGTTTCCTCTCTATGTGTTCAAAGTTTTGAAGGTATGCTTGTTTTGCCTTCCTATGCTAGTTGATTCTTTCTCCCATAAATTGTTTCTTCACAAAATACCTATTAAGACGAAGTGGGTTAGACTTAAATGTGCCTGTAATGAGATTCATGGTGCTCTTTTGCATGTTATAATTATTATTCTTATGTGAGCATCATTGAAATCATCATGCCTAGCTAAAAGGCTTTAAAGAAAAGAGCTTGTTGGGAGACACCCCAACACTTTTACTTTCTGATTTTTGGTGTTCACATGATTAAACTACTGTAGTAATCATGTTTTATGCCTTTATTTTAATAGAGTGCCAAGTAAATCCTTTGGGATAGTGTGGATGATAGTTGACTTCATTATGTGCAAAAACAGAAACATTTTCTCTCTGTCCAGGAATTTTGAAAATTCACTCGAACATGATTTTGATCAGAAATTTTTACACATGATTGATATGCAAATTTCCTGTATTGTCCTAATATTTCAGAATATTTAAAGACTAGGGAGTATGGTTAAACTACAAATCTTCACAAACTGTTCTGTTTTTGACAGATTCTGTTTTGCATGCATAGTTTGCTTGTTTTACTGTTCCCATAGCTTATATTCAGTGATATAAATTATGGGAATAGTAGAATACAGTAGGTATCATGTGGGAACAATTATGAATCTTGTATTGACAGTACTAATTGAATGATCATTATTTATTATACTAACCGATCTCACGATGTTCCGTTAAGTTTTCTGTGTTTGAAGTTTTCAAGTTTTGGGTGAGACACCGATATGAGGAGAATAAGGAGTGACAATAACCTAAGCTTGGGGATGCTCAAGGCAACCCCAAGGTAATATCTAAGGAATACTCAAGCGCCTAAGCTTGGGGATGCCCTAGAAGGCATCCCCTCTTTCGTCTTCAACATTATCGGTATATCTTACTTGGACATATATTTTTATTCGTCACATAATATGAGTTTTGATTGGAGAATCATTTTATTTTGTTGTTCTATGTTTTGTTTTATTTATAATCTTGTTTTTCAATAAAAAGTTCCAAGAATTCCATTAGGACGTTTGCATTCCATGCTTTGATTGGTGCTGTGTAAAAACAGAAACTGGTGTTGTAGTGTTCGCATTTTCATATTTTACTAGAACATGAAAAGTTTATGAAATTGTTACACAGTGTTTTCATATAAATTTTATAGCATGTCCTAAATTTTAATAATGTTTTGAGTTACAGAAGTACATTATTTTTCATAAATTTCTACAGACTGTTCTGTTTGGACAGATTGCTGTCATAGTTCTGTCATCTACTTATCCTATATTTTCCATAGCCTATATTGATAGATATAAATTTTGGAAATGATAATAAATAGTATATGGTGTTTGCAGTTATTATGGAACTTGTATTGGCAGTACATAAAGAGTTGGTTTATTATTGTGTGCACTAACCTATCTCAAGACTTTTTTCAAGTTTTGTGTGGATGGAGTTTTTGAGGATAGGTGAAACCGGGATATGAGAGGATTGAACAAGATACAAAAGCTCAAGCTTGGGGATGCCCAAGGCACCACAAGTAAATATTTCAAGAACTCTCAAGCATCTCAGCTTGGGGATGCTATGCATCCCACCTCTCTTCGTCAACTATCGGTTAGCCTATGTTGAGCCTCAATTTTTATTCGTTCACATGATGCATCCTATTCTTGGAGTGCTATTTTTCTTTTGCTTGCTGATTAAATAAAATACTCAGATCTGAAAATCTTTATTAAGAGAGAGATAGAGATAAAGTCCTCACATAGCTACTTAATTGTTTGACTGTTCACTGATCTTCACTTATATGTTTTGGAGTAGTTTTGTCATTTACTCTCGTGCTTGACTTATATCCTATGAGTAAACGGTTGAATGAATCGAATATCATAAATATCAGATTATATATGTTTTACATGCTTATCCCATGGGGAGTAATTACTTCACATATAAGAAGTTTAGGTGGTAAAATTTATTGGAAGTTAGCAAACACCGCATTGATCACTTGAACAATTCACGAAACAATATTGAAGGAAGAGAGATTTCACATATAAATATACTATCTTGGAAATATTCTATGATTTTGAATAACCGTTAATTATTTTCAAACTTGAGAAAATTAGTTGAAGTTGGACAAGGAAGACAACATAATGAGTTATGCTTGGGTATATTTGTATAGAAATTATATTGTTATGGATCCTCCAACATGTGGTGCTTGCTTCCACCTCATACTAGCCAAAATTTCCGCACCAAGTAGAAATACTACTTGTGCATCCAAACACCTTTAACCCAAAGCTGTTCCAAAGAGTCCACCATACCTACCTATATCCAGTATTTACCTTCCGTTCCAAGTAAATTTGCATGTGCCAAACTCTAAACCTTCAAATAATATTTTGTTTTGTATGCACGAATCGCTCAATATAGTGACTAGGGGCTGTCAGTATCTTCCATGCTAGGTCAGTTATTCTCACGATATGTGTTGATTCACTATCATTTATGAGAAAGTGGTTGGTATTCGGGATGCCCAATCCCATGCTCAAAAAAATCAAATCAAAATATAATGAAATAAAACTCCCCCAGGATTGTTGTTTGTATGGACGGTACCCGTGGATTCGGCTTGCCGTGGAATGTGATTGATTGGTGGAGGGGGGGTAAAAACATTACCATTCTGTTTGGGAACCACCTATAATGTATCTAGCATGGTAGGTACCGAGATCTCTCGGTTGTTATTTTGATAATGAAAGCATAACGCTCAAAATTATTATTCGTCTCTGTTTTAAAAGCTTGAGCTTTGGCACCTCTGCAAATCAATGCTTCCCTCTCCGAAGGGCCTATCTTTTACTTTCTAGTACTTACCTTTATACAAGAGTCATGGTGATCTTCACCACTTCCTATATTTCTCCTTTTTCTCTTGGGAAGAATCATGTGGTGGGGAAAGATCCAAGCATATATGGCCATTCAAATATATTTGATCATGAATTATTATTGTTGACAATTATCTATATGATAAATAAGTTCGGAGGCAAAACTTTAAGCCCTATATTTCTCTATGTTCGAAGGATGCCATTTGCTCTAAAAACATGAATTGAGTGTTAGCAATCATGGAAGATTATATGATAGTTGAGGATGTGCAATTTGCTAAATCAAAGCTCTTACATAGACCCTTCCTGAAAATAAGATGAATTGCAATTGTTCGATGACTAGGATTATGGTTTGTTAGTTTTCAAGAAACTTTTTGGTCTATACTTTAACATGTAAATAGCTTGTTACATGATCATGAGAAGTTTTATGAGATGAGCTACTATTTATGGTTTATATTGATGGTAGAAAAAAAGTGATAGGAAGTATCATTTGTCACACTTGTGCACTTGCTAGCATTCACACTTCATAAATTATTTCTATTATCATTTAGCTACTCGAGGACAAGCACGAATTAAGCTTGGGGATGCTGATACGTCTCCAACGTATCTATAATTTATGAAGTACTCATGCCATGTTTACAATAATTTTATATGATTTTGGTATGATTTGATTAGAACTAACCCGGGCTGACGTTGTTTTCAGCAGAACTACCGTGGTGTTGTTTTTGTGCAGAAATAAAAGTTCTCGGAATGAGATGAAAATTTAAGGAGAATATTTTTGGAAAATATAAAAAATGCTGGCGAAAGAATCAACCGGAGGGGGTCCACCACCTGGCCACAAGCCAGGGGCTGGCCCCCCTAGGGCGTGCCCCTGTCTTGTGGGCCCCTCAGACACCGCCTTGACATGAGACCTACGCCAAAAATTCCAATAAATCAAGAAACCTCGAGAAAGAAACCTAGATCTAGAGTTCCGCCGTCGCAAGCATCCACAGACACGAAAAACCAATCGGGATCCCGTTACAGCACCCTCCCGGAGAGGGAAACCATCACCGGAGGCCATCTTCATCATCCCGGTTGTCTCCATGACGAGGAGGGAGTAGTTCACCCTCGGGGTTGAGGGTATGTACCAGTAGCTATGTGTTTGATCTCTCTCTCTCTCTCTCTCTCTCATGTTCTGGAGATGGCACGATCTTGATGTATCATGAGCTTTATTAATATAGATGAATCATATGGAGTTTTCCCCTCTCTATCTTCTTGTGATGAATTGAGTTTTCCCTTTGAAGTTTTCTTATCGAATTGACTCTTTAAGGATTTGAGAACACTCAGTATGTATTCTGATAGTATATTCGTGGTGACAATGAGATGTTCTATTGATCCACTTGATGTATGTTTTGGTGGTCAACTTGCGGTTTCCGTGACCTTTAGAATCTATGCATAGGGGTTGGCACATGTTGTCGTCTTGACTCTCCGGTAGAAACTTTGGGGCACTCTTTGAATTTCTTTGTGTTGAATTGAACATGATGAATCTGAAATTGTGTGATGCATATCGTATAATCAAGCCCTTGGGTACTTGTGGTGACATTGGAGTATCTAGGTGACATTATGGTTTTAGTTTATGTGTATCTTAAGTTGTTATTTTAGTAAGAACTCTAGGGCTGTTCGTGACACTTATAGGGATAGCTCATAAGATAGATCCCGAAATATAACTTTGAGGTGGTTTCGTACCCTACAATAATTTCTTCATTTGTTCTACGCTATTTGTGACTTTGGAGTGAACTCTTTGTCGCACTTGAGGGATTTATATATGATTCAACTATGTTAGTATTGTTGGGAGGACTTGCACTAGTGAAAGTATGGACCCTAGGCCTTGTTTCCAAGCATTTATACAATGTTTTGCTCGTTCTTTACTATTTTTTACCTTGGTGTTTTTATATTTTCAGATTACAAAAACATATATCTACCATCCATATTACACTTGTATCACCATCTCTTCGCCATACTAGTGCACCTATACAATTTACCATTATATTGGGTGTGTTGGGGACACAAGATACTCTTTGTTATTTGATTGCAGGGTTGCTCCAGAGAGACCAGCTTCATCCTACGCCTCCCAAGGATTGATAAACCTTAGGTCATCCAATTGAGGTATACTTGCTATTGTCCTACGGAACTCTGCGCTTCGAGGCCCAACACGAGTCTACAAGAAGAAGGTTGTGTAGTAGAAATCGAGTACATAACACTTCACCATCTTTGGGCCTAAGGGAATGCATTGTAGAGTAGTAATTAGATGGTGGGTTGCGAGAGTGACAGAAACTTAAACCCCAGTTTTATGTGCTATTTCGTAAGGGCTGATTTGGATACCTATGTATAATTCTATGGTTAGAATTTATTGTTAATACTTTTCTCGTAGTTGCGGATGCTTGCGGGAGGGTTAATCGTAAGTGGGAGGCTTGTTCAATTAATGAAGCACCCAAGCATCGTTCCACCCACATATCAAATTATCAAAGTATCGAACGCGAATTAACCCGACATCATGAAAGTGACAAGATGAAATTCCAATGTGACCTCAAGAACGCTTTGCCTATTATAAGAAACTGTTCTGGCCTGTCGTTCGCCACAAAATTACTGGGATACCTTGCTGCACCTATTTTTAATATTGCTAATCGTTACTTGTTACAATTAGCTTGCTATCAAACAACTTGCTACTCTATTTCAGTGCTTGCAGAAATTACCTTGCTGAAAACCGCTTGTCATTTCCTTCTGCTCCTCGTTGGTTTCAACACTCTTACTTATCGAAATGATTATGATTAATCCCCTATACTTGTGGGTCATCAAGACTCTTTGTTGGCGCCGTTGCTGGGGAGCGAAGCGCCTTTGGTAAGAGGAATTTGTTAAGGGAAAATTTATATTGCATGCTAAAATTTACTATTACTTGTCACTATTGAAAGTAATCCCTTGAGGGTTTGTTCGGGGTATCGTCACCTCGACACGAAACACCAAGAGTTGTGCCTAAACCTGCTGAACCTACTGAATTTTTTTGTATGAAATTCCTTTAGGTATGATGGAGTAACTTCTAGGTAATCCTTATGCAGGAGATGGAACAAAACATCCCGATATGCACCAAATCTATGTGGATGAAGTTTCTAGATTATTTAAGCTTGTAAGTTTATCCGGAGATGAAGTCAATAAGAATATTTTTCCCTTTATCTTTGGGGGGGAATCATTGAAGTGGAATAGGCTATGTAATGATACATGATCTTGGAACTGGAATCGATTGCAATTGGAGTTTCACCAAAAATTCTATCATATGCATCTTGTTCATCGTGATCGGAATTGTATCTACAATTTTTGCCTCGTCAAGGATATATTATTGCTCTACCTTGGGGGAGGCTGAAGTCAATGTTATATTCATGCCCCAATCATGAGCTCCCGAGGGAAATTATTATTCACAATTTTTATGCTCGACTTTCTAATAATTTTCAAAAAATGATCGATACTTCTTGTTCTCGTTCTTTTATGAAGAATACTATTGAATATACGTTGGATATTTTGGGAAGAATTAAATGCAAATCTGAAGATTGGGAACTCGACGAAGTTAAAGAGTGAGGTATAAAACTTAAGTTTGATTGTGTTAAATCTTTTATGAATACCGATGCTTTCAATGATTTTAGCACTAAATATGTAATTTACTCTGAGATAGTAGCCCCATTTTGTGAAACCTTTTGTGCTCATTTTGATCTCCCTAAAGATAGATGGTTTAAATATGATCCACCTATTAAATAAAAATTTGAAGAAGCTATTAAAGTTGAGGTTGAAACTATCATTTACAATGTTGACCAAGTTGTGCCTACTGCTTATATTGAGAAACCACCTTTCCCTGTTAGGATAAAGATCATGCTAAATCTTTGACCATGGTTAACAGAAGTTATGTTAGAACAACCAAACCCTCTGAGGAAATCAAGGTAGAACCTAGTATTTCTATGATTAAGGATCTCTTGGTCGATAATATTCATATGCATGTTATTTATTTCTATGAAGAAACTGTTAGAATTGCCAAACCTGATACAAAAGATAAAAATAGACCTATTGTTGGCATGCTTGTCGTCTTGGTCAAAATAGGAGAACATTGGTATCATGGTTTATGTGATATGGGTGCTAGTGTTAGTTATTTTCCTTTTACCCTATATCAATAAGTTATTATTAAACTTGCTAATGGAGACACCATCACCCCACTTGGGATTGTTAGAGATTTTGCAGTCTTGTGTGGATAAGTAAAATACCCTGCTGATTTTCTAGTACTTAGCTCACCTTAAAATTATTTTTTCCGCAAAATATTTTGTGGAACCTTCTTGAACACTGTCAATGCTCAAATAAATTGCAAATGGGAATGTGTCAGTGTTAATTTTGGTGGTATGTCTCATGAGTCTCATTTCTCCAAGTTTAGTAAGCAACCCCATGATAAATAATTGCCAAGTAAATATTCCCTCTGTCCCAAAATAACTGTCTCAAGCTTAGTATAAATTTTTACTAGAGCTAGTACAAAGTTGAGACACTTATTTTGAGACGGAGGGAGTATGAATTAATTGGTCTTGCTTGTATTGCCATTCTTCCTATTCATCCATTATAAAAATACTTGCTACACCATGAAAATGATATGCATATGCGTGAAAGAACTGAACTAGATAATATGTTCTCTGAGAAAGGCTATCCTTAAACACAACTTGCTTGTGGAAACTCTACGAGGTCCTTTTCACCCAAGGGTGATCCCGTGTTTGAATTAAAGCAATTACCTCACACTTTGAAATATACTTATCTTGATAAAAATAAGATATATCATGTTATTATCAGTGCTAACCTTACTGGGCATGAAGAAGAACTATTGTTAAAAACTTTAAGGAAGCACTCAGATGCTACTGGCTATACTCTTGATGATCTTAAGGTCATTAGTCCAACTCTCTCTGAGCACAAGATTAATATGGAACCATATGCTAAACCCGTTGTTGATCACCAACGGAGACTAAATCATGAAATGAAAGGAGTTGTAAGAAATGAAATATTAAAGCTTCTGGAAGCTGATATAATTTATCCCTTAGCTTATAGTATATGGGTAAGTCCCGTTCATTGTGTTCCTAAGAAAGGAGGTATTACTATTGTCCCTAATGATAAAAATGAACTCATTCCAAAAAGAATTTTTACTGGCTCTAGAATGGTAATTGATTTTAGAAAATTAAACAAAGCTACTAGAAAAGATCATTATCCTTTACCTTTCATATACCAAATGCTAGAAAGATTATCGAAGCACGCACATTTTTTTCTTTCTAGATGGTTATTCTGGTTTTTGTCAAGTACCTGTGTCACAACCTGATCAAGAGAAAACCTCCTTTACTTGCCCTTTTGGAGCCTATGATTATAGACGTATGCCTGTTGGATTATGCAATGCACCTGCTACCTTTCAAAGATGTATGACTCCTATATTCTTTGATTTTTGTGAAAAGGTTGTTGAGGTTTTCATGGATGATTGTTTCGTTTATGGAACTTCTTTTTATGATTGCTTAACGAACCTTGATCGAGTTTTGCAGAGATGTGAGCACACTAACCTTGTCTTGAATTGGGAGAAGTGCCACTTTATGGTAAATGAAGCTATTGTCTTGGGTCATAAAATTTCCGAACGATGTATTGAGATGGATAAGGCTAAAGTTTATGCAATTGAGAAGATGCCATGTCCTAAAGATATTAAATGTATCTATATCTTCCTTGGGCATGTTGGTTCCATAGGAGGTTTACTAAAGACTTCTATGAAATCTCTAGACCTCTTACCAATTTATTACAAAATGATGTTCCTTTCGTTTTTTATTATCATTGTGTAGAAGGCTTTGAAACAATTAAGAAAGCTTTAACTTATGCACCTATTTCTCAACCACCTGATTGCAACTTGCCTTTTGAAATTATGTTCGATGCTAGTGATTATGCTATTGGTGCAGTTCTAGGACAAATGGTTGATAAGAAATTAAATTTTATCCAGTATGCTATTAAAACTCTAGAAAATGCCCAGAGAAATTATGCTACTACAAATGTATTTGCTTGTGATAAATTCAGATCTTACAATGTTGATTCTAAAGTAATTGTTCATATTGATCATGCTGCTATTAAATATCTTATGAAAAATAAAGGTGCTAAGCATAGACTTATTAGGTGGGTTCTTTTACTACAAGAATTTGATTGGCATATCATTGATAGGAAAGAAGCTAAGAACCCCGTAGCTGATAACTTGTCTAGGTTAGAAAATGTTCTTCATGACCCACTACGTATTGATGATAGCTTCCTTGATGAACAACTTGCTATGGTCAATGTTTCTCATAACATACCGTGGTTTGCTGATTATGCTAATTACATTGTTGCTAAATACGTAACACCTAGTTTCACCTATCAGCAAAAGAAAAAAAATCTTCTTTGATTTGAGACATTACTTTTGGGATGACCCATATCTTTATAAAGAGGGAGTAGATGTTATTATTAGACGTTGTATACCTGAGCATGAACAGGAACAAATCCTTCAGAAGTGTCACTCTTAGGCTTATGGCGGACACCATGAGGGAGATAGAACTACACACTAGGTATTACAGTTTGGATTTTATTGGCCTACTCTTTTCAAAGATGCTCGTAAGTTTGTCCTCTCTTGTGATGAATGTCAAATAATTGGTAATATTAGTAAACATCAAAAAATGCCTATGAATTATTCACTTGTTATTGAACCATTTGATGTTTGGGGATTTGAATATATGGGACATTTTCCTTCCTCTAATGGGTTTACACATATTTTGGTTGCTATTGATTATGTCACTAAATGGGTAGAACCTATTCCAACCAATAATGATGATAATAACACCTCTATTAAAATGCTTAAGGATGTTACTTTCCCACATGTTGGATCCCTAGATAATTAATGACTAATGGCGGTTCACATTTTATTCATGGTGCTTTTCGTAAGTTGCTCGCTAGATATGATGTTAACCATAGAATTGCATCTCCTTATCATCCTCAATATAGTGGTCAAATAGAATTAACCAATAGAGAAATAAAATTAATATTGTAATAGACTGCCAATAGGTCCTGAATGAAGTGGTCTAAGAAATTTGACGGTATCGGGGCTCCGTGGACCCAAAAGGTTTGAACTCTGGGGTGTGCTCGCTGTCCTACCATGTTTTACCTCTCAACCTCACAATGACTCTCCGGTGGAACGAGCTAAGTAGAGCGAACTAGAACACACGCCAGTTTACCCAGGTTCGGGCTACCTTGTGGTGTAAAACCCTGCTCCTGCTTGTCTGAATTGCTTGAGGTGGAAGATGAGTACAAAGGTGGGTTCTTGCCCTAGTCTACATGGTGGGGATCCGATCCTCTACCACAGAGGTAGGGCGTCTCTTTTATACCGGCCTTGGTCCTCTCCCCCCCCCCCCCAAAAAAAAGCATTGGCAGGAAGGGTTGCCACATCGACCATTTTGATAGGGGGCATGACTACACTCCGCCCTGACAAAGATGGTCTTAGCTTCCAAAAGCCTTTCCTCATGACGAGTTGGTGGGCTCGAGGGTGACCTCCGTCCTGTCGAGCCCCTAGCCTTAGTCTGCTTTCACCGATCAGGAAACCTTTCGGAGTCGATTTGGGAGCCCGCCAGTTGGCCCTGCTTCCTTAGTACAAAAGGGGAAATCCTCCCTATCCATGCCCGCTGGCACCGCTTCTGCGCCACCTATGCAGCCTGCATCACCCACGCGGGGGCGCAGGGCCGTGGGGCTCTACCATGCCGGCCCCGACGAGCCTTCCTCGTGAGAGCCTCACGGGTAGCCTCGGGACACGCCCTTGCATAGGGCGACCCCTCATGATCCTCGGCGATGATCCCTATACGCTAGCCTCGTGAGGTGGGGGCCCTTGCAAGGGTCTTACTTGCTGAGTTTGCCGATGGTTCGAACCAAGTTTGCCCAGCCCGGTCGTGCCCGGGGCTGTAGGCCGACGGGCCTGGGTAGCCCCGGTCCCACAGGCCCGACAGTAGCCCTCGAGCCCGTGTTGTGCATGGCTCCGCCCGGTGGGGACAGAGGCCACGCGGGCCCCAATTTCTTACGGGCCAGGCTTGACACGTGGCATCCGACGCGACGTGGAACTCTTCCCGTAATGCTGTGGGAACCGTCCCAAGTGTGTTGATGCAAATCCTCTGCACAAAGCCTGCCATCATTGCTCTTGATCGACGCCACCCAGTTGCGTCGTCCTTCCTGCACGATGTTTCCCTTGCGCACTGGCACACGCGGAGCAGACGGTTGGGGGAACGAGGCGACGGAGGCCGAAATCGCCCACGGGCCAGTCATTGCACATGGTGCATGATGGGGCGCACGTCGCCTCCAGTTCCCACGATGCCTCGAGCACCGCAGTCTCGGCTATAAAACTGCCACTCCCGGGGAGAGGAGCTGCCACCACACCGCTTCCCCATTCTGCCTTCCTCTCGTTCTGCTCCACCATTCCTGCATGAACGTCACTTCATTCCTTCTTCCTCCATTTCCATGGCGGCCAGAAGGGACGCTTCAAGCGATGAGGCATGCGCGGGGCCTTCGGAGCCACAGCTGCACCTGTCGCGAGGGCCCTGGGCCGCGAGTGATGAGTAAGTACACTGCCGCTATTGCTTCTTCTTGTGCACCTTGTTTAGCTAGGCGAACCTTGATCACTGATATTTACGGGGCGCCGACACCCTAGTGGTGCCGCATGGGCCCGCCAGGGGTCCTCTCGTGTGCCGCCCTCTGGGGAGGACTCTTTCTCCGCGCATGGCCTGCTGAGGCTCGTGGGACCCACAACCTCCTCAGGGGCGTAGGCAGAGCCCGGGGGGCGTGCAGTCCAATCCGCCACACCTACCCCACGGGGTGCATGGAGCAAGGCAGACGTAAACCTACGAGTGGTGGCGGTCGTCTGGTAAGAGGAGGATGTGGTTCTCCGCGAGCATGAGGCCGCCCGGACCACCTATGATCAGGAAGCAGAGCGGGAGCACCTCGAGACCGTGGAGAAGCGCATGCTTGCAAACGAGGCCACCTTCATTGCGATGCGCGAGGAATCCCTGGCCGAGGTGGAGGTGAGGGTGTCCCTAGAGCGAGCGGCCACCCTGGGTAATACCGCGGCGAACTCGTCCCGCAGGAGAATTGCCTTCACATTAGGTGCGACGTTCTCTAGGGGGAGTACGCACGCTCAGGGCCCAGCTGGGGGATGGCCAGGACGCTCTCGAGGCTGCCCTCAGGGGCGAGGGGAGCGCTAAGGAGGAGCTAGCCGCACTTCAGCCCGGGTCGAAGAAGCTGCCGAGACCGTGGAGGCGGCCAGGGGTGGCGCGTCTCACACGCGGATTAGGGAGGTGTAGCGGCCAAGCCGTTCTTGGAACTCGCCTACCGCGCGAACGGAGCGCTTCGTCGCTTCTTTGAGGATGCCCCGCCACTGCCTCACGTGCATGGCAATGGGGGCTACCTTGACTTCTTCCTCAAGGTGGTGGAGGCGCTGGAGTCAGGCGTCTCCAAGGTGGATGATGACTTCGAGTCCAGCACGCGCACCCCCTTGGACAGTGTGGTGACGTGCATTTTCTCCAAACTGCATCGCCATGATCGCATTCAATCTCCCCCTCATGATGGAGCCGGTGCCCGTAGACCTCGGGAACCACCTCAGGGAAGAGGTGCGCGATCACGGGGAGTTTGTGCTGGGGTTGTTCGTCCAAACGGAGCCTTCCGAGGGGAGCGGTAGTCCCGGTGCCGGGCCCTCCAGGGGCCACGACAAGGACAACGCCTCCTGTGCCTAAACTTTTCTTTCCCTTTCCTGTTGCATCAAGAATCACCTGACCCTGAAAGGGGCGCCAGACATTATGTAATATACCTTTGTTTTGAGTAGTGGTTGCCTCTTATGCTTGGTGTGTCCTTGTTCCTTCCGCAAGGTCCTTCGCTGCTCTTCGTGCGTTTCCTGTGTCCCGACAGGCGGCTCCTGCGGCGCGTGGCTCCCGAGGGCTTCGCCCTGACACGCGATGGGGCCTTGGGAGACAGCCTGTGAGCATTCCTGAGTACTATCCCTTGCCCGGCCAGGTCATTGACCCGCGGTGCCCCGGTCATCCTTCCCCTCTTAGCCTCCGGGGGAGCTTCTTAGCATGGCCCCACGGGGTGCCTCGAAGTTCTTTGTGATGGTTGTTGGTGCAAGGCTCGTGAGGCTCGTGTCCTCACAAGGGCCTTGCCCATGCGGCATGGTCATGAGTTGATCCCAAGCTGCGGCGCATGCCGCAAGGCCGCAAGCTCGCACCCCTAGGCTTCTCCCGGCCTTCAAGCCTAGCGGCACAGCCCGCGGGCGTTCGCTAGACGTGCTTGATCTAATGGTGGAAATCGGAACGACGCGAGCCCTTTCTGTCGAAGAGTCAGGTGCGACACATGGCGCGCGGCGGGTGTCGGGCGCTCCCGCTTCCTATGTCACCTCGGTACCCGTCCGACTATGACATAAAGTGTGTGTGCGATGAAAGACCATTGTTGCCCTTCTAATATTCCATCTGTGGAATGCGTGCGAGGCAACGTAGACCAAATGCTCGATTGGAAGCTCTATATAAGGGCGGGGGGAGGGACCTCTTGCCCCAACCTCCTCGCCCTTATTCTTCATGCCCGCTCATCGTCGCCGCGGTGATTTCACCAGCGAAGAGGTCGACCGCCACCGAGAAGGAGACGCAATGAAGAGGGGAGCGGGTGTGCGACGACCGACAAGGGGAAGAGGATGCCCATGTGTGCCCGTCGCCGCACTCGAGGCACCTCCAGGGGGATGCAGACGCTCTCCTTCAGCTGTCGTGGTGGCCTGAGGAGCCACGGGACGGGTTCTGTCCATGGGCCCGGCGGGCGCGGCAGACTAGGCGGTCGCGGACGAGGCCGACATGGTGGCGTAGGCACCTCCCCCCCCCCCCAATTTGTGAAGTAACTCCGCTAACTTGCCATGCGAATTCAACATGTGGACGGAGAACAGGCCCCGCACCTGGCTCCAGCTCCCGAACTTTTTCGCGAAGGACATGGAGGAACTTACACCCCTGGGCGGGTGATTATAGCCAGACGACTGCTGCAATGGGCCCACCTAGGTGACGATGGAGTTCAATTCCCTCGGCTTCTTGTTCCTTGGGCACGGGTGGACGTCGTTCGCCCTAGCCCAAGGCTTGCAGGAAGGGCACGTCCTCCACTTCAAGTTTGATGGGACTGCCACACTCTTCGTGAAGGTCTTTGGGAGAATTGGCGGTCGCCTGGAATGCTACATGGAAGGTGGTAGTAGTAGCAACAGCAACCCTTTCGGCACTGATGGCAGCGGCTGTAGCTCCTCCTCCGAGGGGAATGGGGGCGATAATGACTCTGATGGCTCCCTGGGTGCCCACGTCAAGGAGGAGGAGGAGTCTGACTAATCGTGCACGACGCCGGCATCGAGGTCCCCAGAGGCGGCGCTTCAAGGGCCCGATCTTCTTTTTCTTGTGTCGTCTTCCCTTTTCTGTAACTCAACATGTCGGCCCCGTGGGGCGTGTATGAGGGGTCATGTCTTTCATAATTTAAATCGAATGTTACTTTGGATTGAAAATAGACTTCTCCCCGGTACTCTTGGCCAAGCTTGGGTACGAACACTCTCGAGGAGGCCCCTCAGGGGCTCGTAATCCTCGTGCGGGTGGCTCGTGCGAGAGGCCGCTGCTTGTGGGGCCCGCTCTTGAGGCCCCCGAGGGGAGTCCCGCGGACGGGGCGCTCTGTATTGATGGCACGCGCTTGTCCATTTGCGTCCGAGCATTGTGCGGGAAGTTAAGGTCCCCACGGACTTGATGAGGTGATGCATGCGTGGAGCGTGCCCACGAGCGAGAACGTGGCTCTTTAGGTTCCCAACGTTGCCAGGGAAGACCCAGGCCAAGGCACCGTGCCCAACCCCCACGAGTGCGAGGCCCACGGTAAGGTGGCGGGTGCGTGCCACAGGGGCGTTCTCTTGTTGTCTTCATTGTCCCCTAGGGCGTGGTATGGGGATTCCGCTGGATGCGGGCATGGTAAGAAAAGAGGGGACCAAGGAAACCCGAAAAAGCTAGAAGACCAAAACTTTTACCAAAAACCCGAGGATGACTTGTTCGCGAGCCCAAAAGGGGCAGTGTGGCTGCCGTACCCAACACGGGTCAGCCTGGTGGGCTCGTTCACAGGTTGAAGGAATAGGCAAATAATAACGGCTACCGTATCCAGCACGGGTCAACCTAGAAAGAAAAGTGGCTGTCGTATCCAGCACGGGTTAACCTAAAAAAAAGAGGTGCGACTCGTGAGGCGTCTTCTTCGACCGTCTTCTTTCACCACTATGCACCATAGGGGCTTCCACTTGGGCCTAGGCGGGGGCCGTCCACCGTGGCCACGATGCGGATCATCGTGGAGTTATGCTTAGGAGGCCCCCGGGGCGTATACAACCCCAAAACTCATTCTTACATGAGAGGGTCACGGACGTTGATAGTTCGGCGGATACCCCACGCACAAGGGTCAGGAATTCCTCTCCCGGTCTTCAGGTGCACTCCTGAGGCACAAGCATGAGCGTCATTCACACCCGACATACCCCAAGGAGCGCCATTGCATGCCCCACAGCCCAAGCATGAGTATCGTTCACACCCCGTGTAGTCGTGAGAGAACGTCATGAGGAGAGTCTCCATGTGAACCCGCAAGGCACCTGTCCAGCAGTGGCGCGAGCCGAGCCGCGTACCTTCACCTGTCCATGACAGCTTGTTGAGAAGGAGAGGGACTAAGGACCTTGGCGAGATGACTAGCATGGGTGGCCAACCCGCGAGCCAGAGGTTGATCACTTAGATTTATCGGTGATGTGAGGACAAGTTCTACACAAACGCAGTGTCTGACCCCTCACCGCCGATCCTTCCCTCAGCCGTTGCAGGGGCGTGTCAGCCCCCGGCGGAATCAGAGCACGAGAGCTTAAAGTTCATACAAACTACAACATCTCAAGTGAAGGTTAATCGGGTTTGTTACACGTCTAGGAAACGCCCGCTCAAGGCGAGATAAAATACAGGGAATTCCCTGAGTCAAGCAATCCAAAAGGTCACCTAGCATCCATGCTGCCGCGGGAGCATTAGGCCGCTCGATGACGCACAATATCAAGGCCTGCCCCTATGGAAGGGGAGGGTGGCTGGTTCCGGAAGCTTCAACACCTTGCGGGGATGAATCTTGAGGCCTCCTAAGGCCTCAAGGGCCCACGGGGTCCGGCACTTCACGAGGAGTGCGGGACCCCTCCTCTTGCTACTTGCCAGTCTCCTGAATAATGAACTACCACATCCTTCGCGCCCCGCGCCATGCTTGCAAGATGAGGTGCGCCATTCATGGCTTTAGAGCACCCATACGTCGCGCTGGCAAAACAAGGTGTCGTGGTTTTGTCACGACATATGTCCTCGTGCAAGGACTTAGGTGTGGAGCCAATGCAGCTATGTGGCGGCTTGAGAGGGGTTGGTTGGAATTGAGAGACGCAAGTTTACCTGGGTTCGGCCCCTCTGATGGAGGTAAAAGCCCACGTCCTTCTTGTGTTTCATTGATGAAGATGATGATCTCGATTACAAGCGTGCGAAATTGCTACCTCTAATCTCAAGGGTGTCTAATTTGTCTATCTCTAATGACTTGAACTTGTCCCTTTTGGGCGCATTACCCATCCTAATATAGGTGGAAGGGGTAGGTTTACATGTAGAGTCCTACTAGGAGTAGGACTAGGACTAGTCTCTCTTGAATCCTAATCCGGGTCATGTTTCCTTCGTGAGGAAGTCCTTTCTTTCCTTGGGCCTTCTCTGTGATCCGGACATCCCACGAGCCGCCTTCTAGGCCGTTGGGTCTTTGTCATTTGTGTGAGTCGCCTGCCAGGTTTTGTACGAGCTGCCCGCCAGGTTAGTACTGAGTCGACAGTGAGTCGCCAAGTCCCAGCCGGGTCATACTTCAAGTCAGGTTACACCGCGGGGTATATCCCCGACATTAGCCCCCATGTTAGCTTGAATTTATTCATGGTAAGCTCTTGAAATAAGAATAACAAACATGTTAAGGGACCAACTTGCTCCACTGGCCGCCTTGATTTAATGAAGTGGCTCCTTGAAAATCCGGGTTTCTTCTTTGTATGAGCTGTCTTCACAATTATCTTGCAGGTACATGTTCTTTGTAATAAAATGCACATTCCATTGAGTCAGCCTCCAATGCTTTGGCTTGATGAAAAGTTTGGAAATAAGAAATCCACATAATGTTGAACTAGCTTCTGTTGCTTCGCCTTTGATGTAAATATTGGAATTAAAATCCATTTGATGTTGCGCCGGTCTTCAGGGCCTTTCTATGAATAATTTAAAGAAGATGATCTTTGTGACATTCCATCCAGAAATGAGACCAGTTCTCGCTCACAACTGACAGCTTTTTTTGATATATCCATATGACGTGTAGCCCCCAAGCTCCAAGTTTATCAGTTCATGATGACTTGGTGGTTTGCAATAATATATTTGACCATGTAGCCCCCAAGTGTCGGGTTGTCTTTCCTGTAGGAGCCTGGCACTTGTAACTGTCCTATTCTTTATAAATCTTCAACTGGTGTAGCCCCCAAGGGCTGGCTCATCATTGTGTGATGGGTCGGGTCTTCAATTTGGACCTCATGGTCTATGAAACATCTGAGTGTTGTAGCCCCCAAGGGTTGGGTTGTCTTGCCTACAACAACCTGTGACTTTGTATTTGTCTCATGTTCATAAAACTTCAGCTAGTGTCGCCCCAAGGGTCGTGTCATTATGCAATAATGAGCAGGGACTTTGTTGATCTAATTATGTAAACTTGAGCAGCAATGTGTAGCCACCGAAGGCCGGGTCATTATAAAAATGATGAGCTTGTTCTCGCTTGAATCCATACTTGAATAAAGAGCGACTTGTAGCCCCAGGGCTAGGTTGTCTTTCCTGCAACAACCTGGGACTTTGTATTTATCACATGTTCATAAAACTTCAGCCAGTGTAAAATATGTCCTCGTGCAAGGACTTAGGTGTTGAGCCTTTGCAGCTATGTGGCGGCTTGAGAGGCGTTGGTCGAAATCGAGAGATGTGAGTTTACCCAGGTTCGGCCCCTCCGATGGAGGTAAAAGCCGATGTCCTGCATGTGTTTCATTGATGAAGATGGTGATCTCGATTACAAGGATGTGGAATCGCTACCTCTAATCTCGAGTGTGTCTAATTTGTCTATCTCTAATGTCTTTAACCTGTCCATCTTGGGGCGCCTTACCCTTCCTTATATAGGTGGAAGGGGTAGGTTTTACATGTAGAGTCCTACTAGGAGTAGGACTAGAACTAGTCTCTCTTGAATCCTAACCCGGGTCTTGTTTCCTTCTCGGGGCAGTCTTTCCTCTTCTTGGGCCTTCTTTGTGAGACAGCCCTCCCATGAGTCGCCTTCTAGGCCGTTGAGTCTTTGTCGTTTGTCTGAGTCGCCTACCGGGTCTTGTACGAGCCGCCCGCTAGGTCACTAATGAGTCGACAATGAGTCGCCAAGTCCTAGTCGGGTCATACTTCAAGCCGGGTTACACCGCAGGGTATATCCCCGACACCAGGCGACTCCTAGGTGGAAGTCCGAGAATCCGGCCTAATGAGAGCGTCGGAGGTAGCCTCCTATGCCGGAGGGAGGTGTGCGCCGGCCAAAGGCGTAGGGCAAGCGACGCCGACGCCAGCCGCGGGACCCCTTGGCATGTCGGCACAAACGCGGGCCCAACACCGAGCAGCACGCTTGCCTTTGGCAGACTCGCCTACCCGGCAGTCCTCTGTGTTGTTGGTGCGCGCGATGTGGTGAGCGCATAACATCCAGTTGACCCTTCTGCGCTTGCCCATGCGGGGGACCGAGGGCTACTTAGAGTCGTCTACCGGGACTCGAAGGAGGAAGAGCATGGTGCCGGGCATACCGTCAAACTTGGTGCGTCTGATATGGAAATGTTGGTGACACCGAATTTGTGTATGTGGATCTTGACAGAGTGGATATGTGGGGAAAATGACTGAGTGTTTTGGTGGGTAACTATGAGCACTTGAGGAATCAGTTCATTTTACTACCTGATCCCCTTTTAATAGTATTGGCTTTCCTATGGACTCAAAAGTGATTTCTCACAAATATAAAAATAAGAGCCTTCTAGCTTGAAGCTTGAGCCAATATTATTCCTTTCTTGCATCGAGGGACATCTCCACATAAACCTTAAGCCATAGCATCTTTTGAACTTTTTCTGAAATATACTTGGTAAACATATTAGTCCAATGATGCATATGTTGTGATCAATTATCAAAACCACCCTAGGGAGCCATTGTGCTTTCATCTTCGCGTGCTGCTTCAGCTTCGGCTTCGTTGTACTGCTCCACTCGGGGAGAGTTGTGACGTAAGTCACTCGGCAGGGCGGCTTCCGACCAATACACCATGAAGAATGGAGTACGCGTGGTTGAGCGATTCAGAGTCGTTAACATACCCCACATGACGGATGGTAAATCTTCAAACCAAGCGCCAGTGGTATATTTGAGGTCTTGCATCAGCTGGGGCTTCAGTCCTTGAACTATCATGCCATTCGCCCATTCCGCCTTCCCATTCTACTGTGGGTGCGCCACAGAGGCGTAGTTAACCCGAGTGCCATGGGAGTGGCAGAACTCGCGGGACTCATCTGAGTCGAAGTTGGTTCCATTGTCGGTGATGATATCGTGAGGGACTCCAAATCTAAAGATAATTTGTTGAATGAAGCTGACGGAAGTCACCGCGTCCAAGATTTTGATGGGTTTAGCTTCGTCCCACATGGTGAACTTATCCACCACGGCTAGCAAGTGGGTGAATCCGCTTGGCCCGGTGCACAAAGGGCCGATCATGTCGAGGTCCCAAATGGCGAATGGCCAAGTGAGCAGAATCGTCATCAGTGCTGATGCAGGCATCTGCGACTGATTCTTTTAGAACTGGCACCCGACACATAGGTCCACCAAGTCCCTTGTTGCCTCATTGGCTCGGGCTAATAAAAACCTGATCGGAAGGCCTTGGACACCAAGGTGTGAGAGGATGCATGGTGTCCACATGTTCCCGAGTGGATCTCGTACATGATTTGTAGTCCTTCCTCCGGAGAGATGTGCTTCTGGCTGACTCGTGTAACGCTCTTCTTACATTTTGTCCTCGAGTACTTCGAAATCTTTAGACCGCTGAATGATCTGACGGGCTTCGTCTTTGTTCTCTGGAATCTCTTTCCGAAGCAAGTAAGCTAGATAAGGTTGTGTCCATTGGGGAGTGATGACCAACATCTCATGGACGAGGTCAACCATGGCCGAGAAATCGATCTAAGTCGGATTAGACGGACCAATTGCTTGTGGGGGCTCTTTAGTGAAGGGATCCTCCTTGACCGAGGGGTGCGTAAATGCTCGAGGAACACGCCCTTCGGAACGATTTTCTAAGTGGACCCGAACTTCGCCAAGTCGTCGGTCGTTTGGTTCTTAGTTCGGGGCACATGGTGTAGTTCCAACCCTTCGAAGTTTTTCTCCAGCTTTCTGACCGCGTTGTAGTAGACTGTCTTTGCTGGGCTTCGGATGTCCCATTCCTTCATGACTTGGTTGACAACGAGATCCGAGTCGCCATAAACCATCAATCGGCGGATGCCGAGTGAGATGGCCATGTGGAGCCCATACGGGAGGGCCTCATACTTAGCCTCATTCTTGGACGAATCGAAGTGAATTTGAAGCACGTAGCTCGATCGATCTCCCCTAGGGGAAACGAGAACCACTCCAGCCTCTGAGCCATGGAGCACCTTGGATTCATCGAAGAACATGGTCCAATGCTCGGGGATGACTGGAGCCGACTGTTCTTGCTCTACCCACTCGGCAATAAAATATGCCAGGACCTGAGACTTGATTGCTTTCTTGGCTTCAAACTTGATCTCAAGTGGTAGGAGCTTAATCGCCCATTTGGCCACTCGGCCGGTTGCATCCCGATTGTGCAGAATTTTCGCAAGGGGAGCGTCGCTGATGACAGTGACCAAGTGATCTTGAAAATAGTGGACCACCTTCTTCATAGTCAGGTAGATCCCATAAAGCTTGTGGTAGTGTGGATACCTTTGTTTTAAAGGGGTCATCACTTCAGAAATGTAGTAGATGGGCCTTTGTACCTTGTATGCTTTGCCCGCTTCTTCTCGCTCTACGGTCAGTATGGTGCTAACCACTTGGCTAGTGCAGCCGATGTACATGAGCAAGGGCTCCTGGCGGAGCAACTAACACCGGCTGGGTGGAAAGAAGAGCTTTAAGTTGGTCGAATGCGACCTATGCTTCATTGGTCTACTCAAACCTATCGGATTTCTTTATCAATCGTTAAAGAGGCAGGGCCTTCTCACCGAGTCTTGAGATGAAGCGACTGAGGGATGGGAGGCAGCCTATAAGCCTATGTACATCGTGGATGTGCTCCAGCCGTCTCATCTGGATGAGGGCTCCGATCTTGTCGCGATTAGCATCGGTACCTCGTTCGGAGACAAGGAGACCGAGTAGCTTACCAGCTGGTACATCGAAGGTGCATTTGGATGGATTGAGCTTAATCATGAAGTGTGGAAGGTTTACAAAGGTTTCAACAAGGTCGGCCACGAGGTCGGAACCTTTCCTGGATTTGACCACAATGTCGTCCATGTATGCTTCGACATTCCGACTGATTTGTTTCTGCAGACATTTTTGAATCATGCGCTGAAAGGTAGCTCCAACATTTTTGAGACCGAATGGCATCATGATGTAACAAAAACACGTGAATGGGGTGATGAAGATTGTTTTAATTTTGTTAGGACCATACATTCGGATCTGGTGGTACCCGGAGTACGCATCTAGGAACGAGAGGCGTTCACATCTGATAGTCGAATCTACGATTTGATCTATGCGCGGCAGAGGGAAGTGGTCCATCTGGCAGGCCCAATTGAGGTGCTTGAAGTCAATACACATTTGAAGTGAATTGTTCTTCTTTGGCACCATGACTACGTTCGCCAACCACTCGGAGTGGTAGACTTGGCGGATGAACTCGGTGGCTAGGAGCCGAGCAATCTCCTCACTCATTGCCTTACACTTCTCTACGGAGGAGTGGCGCAAGTGTTCCTTCACAGGCTTGACCTTCGGGTCCACTCGGAGGCGATGCTCAGCCAGCTCCCTCGGAACCCCCGGCATGTCAGACGACTTGCATGCAAAGATAACCCAATTCTCACGGAGGAACTGGATGAGTTCGGCTTCCTATTTCTCTCCGAGTGAGGTGGAGATGTTGGTCGCATAAGCACTTGGATCGGTGGGGTGGATGTGAACCTACTTCGTCTCGCCGGCCAACTGAAAAGCAGACTCAGTAGCCGGCCGCTTCGACTTGAGCATATCCGCGGTGTCCACTGCCTTCTTGTACCCGTCAAGCTCGGCTACGAGAACCTACTCGTTGGCGATCCTAGATCCTTGCTAGAGGCACTCTTCGACAACTTTCCGATTGCCAATCACCGTGATCACACCTTTCGGCTTGGCATCTTAATCTTAAGATACACGTAACATGGACGGGTCATGAAACGTGTGTAGGTGGGCCTACCCAGGATGGGGTGATAGGCGCTGCCAAAATCGACCACTTCAGAGGTCAACCTCTCCTATCGATAATTCTTCTTGATGTCGAAAACGACATACAAAGTGATCTGGCCGAGTGATTCGGCCTTCTTTCCGGTATGACCCCGTGAAATTGCATGTTACTCTTGCTCAGCCGGGACAACGGTATGTCCATGGCTTTGAGAGTGTCCCCGTAGATGATGTTGAGGCCACTGCCTCCGTCCATGTGCACTTTCCGCAGTCGGAACCCATTGACCGCAGGATCGACCACCCATGTCTGCCTCCCGGCGGTGGCTATGTTGGCTGGGTGATCCGATTGGTCGAATGTGATGGACGACTTCGCCCAGTCGAGGTACTTTGTGACAGTCGGGGCTGCCATGTTCACCTCCCGATTGATAACCTTCAACTAACTCTTGCTCTCGACATGAGCGAAGATCATGAGGGTCGCCTCGATGTTCGAATATCTAGAGGCGTCCACTGGGTCATCCTCATCTTCCTTGCTCCCGGAGGGCTCTCCGCCCATCTCCTTCTGGAGTAGGCGGCAGTCGCGAGCTGTGTGCTTGGCGGGGATGGTCTCCCCCTCCTCGGCCTTGCGAGAGTGAATCGGACATGGCAGGTCCAATAGGTTGTTCTTTGACTCGGCTTTCTTCTTGCTAGCCCAATCGTTCTTCTTTTTCTTTGACTTATTTTGGTTCTGCCCTGGGACAACTGCTACTTCGGCTTTGCCAAACTCATCTCCTTTTCGCTTCTGCTTCTTCCGAGCTTTACCCGACCGAGGGGCTTCGCTCGCTCAGCCTTTGCCGCTACAGAGGCGGTCTTCCTCTTCGCCATTCACGTACCGATTGGCGATTTCCATGGCCCGACTGAGGGACGGGTCCCCGATCGTCCAAACTTGAGAATCAACTCCCTATAGTGAGTGCCTCCTTTGAAGGCACACACAGCCTGCACTCAGTGATATTCTCAACGATGTTGTGCAGTGTGGTCCACCGCTGGATGTACTCCCTAAGAGTCTCGTTTCTCTTTTGGACACAATGATGCAGCTCTGTCAGACCACCTCGGTGCTTCTATGGGCCCTCGAAGGTCTTGACAAACACTCGAGCGAGATCGCCCCATCTGTGGATGCTGCTGGAGGGTAGTTGATTAAGCCAAGCCCTCGCAGGCCCCTCCAACATGAGGGGCAAATTCTTCATGGCGACGTAATCATCGCCGTCGCCGATCTGGAGGTCAGTCGATAGTCTTCCAGCCAGGTCTCTTGCTTCGACTCGCCATTGAACTTTCCGATCCCCGTGGCCAACCGGTAGTTGGAGGGGATTTCTGCTTCGCGGATGTGTCGGCCGAAGAACTCGAGGCCGGACACTCCCAGCCAGCTCGTGATCGATCAACCACGAGTTGCATGGTCATAGACCGACCGTTGAACTCAGGGGCCCGATAGTCGTCGCCCTCATTACCCCGACATCGATTGGGTCTTGGCCCGCGGTCGTGAGTATGGCGACCGAGTGAGCCACTCCCTTCGGAGGTGACTTGCTTAGGTCTAGGTGACCTTGCCTCGAGTCTCCATGCAGGCCCCTCGGAAGAGGAGGAGACCTTTGGTGTCGTATGTGCACGTGCGGGCTATGAGTCGAGTGCACATTGTCCGCCTGGATGGACTTGCTGTTATTGCGATGCCGCGATTGCGACATTGCAGAATTTTGCTGCATGGCGGTCTTCAATAGAGCCTGAATCTGTCGAATGCATTTTCCGGCCGAGCTGTCACTCAGCTGAATTGAATCACGATCCGAGTGGCTGCCGACAGGTTTATCAGAGGTGTCCGCATCACCTCGATTGGCCGCTCGCGGTTGTTCGGAAACAACTGCCTGTGATTGCGGCTGGAGATCGGCTGATCCCTCGCGGTCCGAGTGTCGAGCGACCGTTGGAGTCGCTCGAGTCGTTCGCGTTCGGCCAGATTGGCGAGACGCGCGTTCTCCAGCACGATCTCCTCCGGGGTGTTCCCGATGATGGGGGTGCGGAGAGCTTGATTGCTCCTCCGTCGAAGTTCCTCCCGCTGCTGCTTAGTGAGCGGTTGCGGAACGTGGTGGCTACCGTCGCCGTGGCGACACTCTCCGCTGTCACGCACGGGAGAATTCTCCGTGGTGTAACCCATGTTGCCTCCCCTGTTGGTGTCGGCCATCAAGATCTCGGCGGCACCCCTGTTGCTTTCGTAGTCGGAGTCGCCGAGTGACTACTCGCTTCATGAAGGGAAGAGGCTGGCGGTGGGCTCATCAGAGCTGAGCATGGCCAGCTGAGCATGGGCACCTGCTCGAAAATGGCCTGGTTGGCCATGGCATGCTTGATCCACCGCTGCATCCACGAGCGCCCAGAACGCTTGCGGCGAACAACAACGGGACGCGGGGGGTGCCAAGTGACACGGCACCGAAGGCTGCCGGATCAGGACTCCATTCGCGACTGCGCTAAAATATGACGTACCTCGTGTAGGGAGGGCGTCGGTGTCGAGTGGCGCATCCTGCAGCCACGCCGAGTCGTTGACGATGGAGCTGAGGGAACCGAGGAGGAACTCTCCGCCGAGTGTCATCATGTTGACAAAAATGCGATAAATCTCCGACTACGCTAGATTTGCTAGACACGCAGCCCCACGGTGGACGCCAACAGTCGGGGGAATGACCCTGATAATAGTACCTAGGGGTACGAACGAAGGGGCGAAGTCTAACTAGGCGGAACGGATACACTCGGATGTACGAGTTCATGCCCCACTCGGAAGTGGTAACAACCTACGTCTCGAGCCGTGAGGTTGATGTTTTCTTATGGGGTATGAAAGATTACAAGGTGTTGAACCTTTGAGCTGGAGCCCGGGAATGGCTTATATAGTTGCTGCCATGACCAGCCGAGCTTCATTACAAGGTAATTAATGCTCATAAACAGGAAAGTTATTACAAACGGCAGCTATAACTCCCCGCGTTACTAGTAACGCGGACCTTCACTCCACTTCATGTGATGAATTAAGTCCTTAGCCGTTGCTGTCTCTTCGGTGCCTCCACCTTGATGTGGTCCGAGTGAGAGGATGTGTCCGACTGACACAAAGGTGATCCGAATGACTTCAAGCAGGCCGAGTGACGGTTGGTGAACCGAATTAGGTCGAGGCTATAGTGATGACTTTAAAGACACTCATGTCCGTAAGAGGTCTTAGGTGAACCTAGGAAGCAGGTTCGTAGTCATATCCCTAATATACAATCCGATCAGTGTGGTTTACCTAAAAGCGAAATAAATTACAAGAGTTCCTTGTTTGCATTGTATATGGTGAGTCCATGGCATTCCTTTCCTCGCAAATTTTACACACCTGGCTCAAGACTTGCTGCTGCTACTCATTACAGAGAGGCCAAAGGCAGCAGCAGCACTCCATTGCATTGGATGGGCGGTCCACTTGGGGCAGGGCGCCTCCCCTTCCCTTTACCAAAAGCGCACCCCGGACCGGCGGCCCCAAGTAAACTACAGCAGTATTATTATTATTCCCCCTCTCTCAACTCAATTGCCTCATGCTGCAAAGCCCCATGCTTTGTCGGCCCGCCCCGCTAGCTAATCACTCCCCTCCTAACCATAAGCACATGTATGAATGGAAATGGTGGTCGTGGTGGTAGTGATGGGTATATAGCTCCGTCTGCGCTTGTCTCGCAGGGCATGCCTTGGACTTGGAGGGAGACATCTTTGCTTAGCGGGAGGACGAGTGTTCCTCCTCCTCCTCTTTCTTCTGCTTCTTCTTCTTTCTTCTTCTTTGGGAAAAGGGATTGATTGCGTGCGAACGAGGCCGCGCTCGCTAGCTCCGAGCTGAGCTACCACAGCCCACAGCCAGTACTGTACTGGTTGGAGTGGACAGGTATTTTTGCGGTGACTAGTCCCAACTCCCAAGCAACAAGCGGCAGGCATCGAGCAGCCAGCCAATGTATTCCTCGCACAAGAGCATCAGCAGCAGAGACAAGACGCCGCCGTGCAGGAAGCTTCACAGGCACAGAATCCCACACTGATGGCTGCACCCTATTCTCCATCTCCATCGCATCCACATCCCACTGCTACTGCCCTTGTCCTGTTACTGCTGCTGCTTCATGTCGCGCTTCTTGGCAAGTGCACGGCGGCGGCGGTGGCGAACGTGACCTTCCGGCCGGGGGAGGAGCTCCGGAGGTACAGGCGGGTCCAGTCGCTCCTCACAAGGCTCAACAAGCCGTCTGTCCGGACCATTCAGGCATGTCTCCTTGATCGCCCCTACTATCTGCAGTGTCATCCTTGTTGTTGCAATTCGGACGTGGCCGACAGAGATTGCTTCCTGGCAGAGCCCGGACGGCGACCTCATCGACTGCGTGCCGGCGCACCTGCAGCCGGCGTTCGACCACCCGAGGCTGCACGGCCAGAGGCCACTGGTAATGCATCTCGTTTGCTTTGCAGGTTTACTTTTATTTTTGCGACAAAGTCGTGAGGTTTAATTTCAACTTAAAGCCAAGGGAAAGCCAACATGCAGATTGATTACTGTAGTAGTTAACGAAGAAGCACTGCTCTTGTTGGATTGATTTCCTTGTCGCAGGGCCCGCCGGCGCGGCCGAGTGGACACCACCGCCGCCCCAATGACACGGCGGACGCCGGAGTGCAGCTTTGGGCGGTGTCCGGCGCGTCGTGCCCGGAGGGGTCCGTCCCGGTGAGGAGGATTACGGAGGCCGACGTGCTACGCGCCAGCTCAGTGAGGAGATTTGGAAGGGTGCCCACGGCCAGAGTACGGCATGACTCCGCCGCCGGCGGCCACGAGGTCCGTAGTCTATTCTTCTCTCGTTATGCCATACTAGTACTGCTCACTACTCACTCCGTCCCATACCATGATATTAAGACGTTCTTGCAGCTCAATTCAATTTAAACTGCAAAAACGTCTTTCATTAGATGGTATTCTCTCTGTAAACTAATATAAAAGTGATCTAAATCACTCTTATATTAGTTTACAGAAGGAGTAGATTGTAAGCAAGCACGACTGGAATTCATTCTTGGTTTGTGGTTGCTGATTGAAATTGGCTCTCCGCCCTAAACGACGCCTCTTTTAAAAAAGATGAAAAACAGAGGAGGCATCTGAAAAAGTGGAGTTAGCTAAAAACGTGATATCGAGCAGTGCCATGATGCCATCCAGTGCAAGGACATAGATTCAGCGCACAGCTTTTAACCTCATGGATTTGACTGGATTTGATTGGTTTGTCGTTGCTTTTACTCCTCCGATCGAGCTAACATCCGCAGAGAGCATTGATCCGGGTGTCGCTTCTTCATCTGCATTTTGGCTCTCGCTGGGTGCAGATTAATTGATACGGTGTCATTATTTATTTATTTCTTTTTGCGGAAAGGTTTTTTTTTTTTTTTGCGGAAAGTGTTGGCAACAGCTAATTGCAGTAGAATAACAGGGGTAACATTAGTAATAAGAAACAGTAATAAAATGTAGTAACTCAATGTGAGTGCAGCACGCGGTGGGGTACGTTGCCGGCGACGAGTACTACGGCGCGCGGGCGAGCATCAACGTGTGGGCGCCCAAGGTGAGCACGCCGACGGAGTTCAGCCTGTCGCAGATCTGGGTTATCGGGGGCACCTTCGGCAACGATCTCAACACCATCGAGGCCGGATGGCAGGTAGTCCTACCTTTGCGATATGAGTATCATCCATGCATGCATTCCTCTCTGGTCTCGGTCTGTCGGGACGGGACGAGACAACATGCTATAAGTAGCAGTTGCTTGCTGTTTTGTCTGACAGGTGAGCCCACAGCTGTATGGGGACAACTCGCCCAGGTTCTTCACTTACTGGACGGTAATACTCCTAGATCCCTTAAACTTCTTTCTTTTCCTCCATTGATCTGATCGATCATGGATCGGTACAAAAAAAACACAAAATTGAATTGGCATTGGCCTTGTGAGTTGTGATGCAGACGGACGCGTACCAGACGACGGGGTGCTACAACCTGCTGTGCTCAGGGTTCGTGCAGACCAACAGCAGGATCGCCATGGGGGCGGCCATCTCGCCCACCTCCGGCTACAAAGGGGGCCAGTTCGACATCAGCCTCCTGATCTGGAAGGACCCCAACCACGGCAACTGGTGGCTCGAGTTCGGGTCGGGGGAGCTAGTGGGGTACTGGCCTAGCTTCCTCTTCAGCCACCTGGAGTCGCATGCGAGCATGGTGCAGTTCGGCGGCGAGGTGGTGGACACGCGCGCCGACGGGTCACACACGGCCACGCAGATGGGGAGCGGCCACTTCCCCGGGGAGGGCTTCGGCCGCTCCTCCTACTTCCGCAACCTGGAGGTGGTGGACTGGGACAACAGCCTCATCCCGCTCAACACCTTCCACGTCACTGCCGACCACCCCAACTGCTACGACATCCAGGGCGGCGTCAACGCCGTCTGGGGGAACTACTTCTACTACGGAGGGCCAGGGAGGAACGTCAGGTGCACCTAGCTAGCTTGGATAGTAGCCACAACAAATTCAGTCTTTCTTTTTTTCTTTCGTTCTGGAAGTTACTACACTATTGACCGATGAATCAGTCTGTTTATCACTACTATTTTCCAACCAAAGGGAGGATTCAGTAGGTAGTACTTGTTGTAAAAGATGGGTCTCCTGACCTGAACAATATAATCACGTCAGATACCGCGCCCACCTCAATCCATGCAATCGAACCACTAGGGTATATTTCTCTAGAAACTCTAGGCAGGGAGTCCCCCAGGAATTTGTCCCTCCCTTGGCTTTGAAGCTTCCACCCATGTTTCCTTGCAGTAAAGCACAAGCATCTACTGATTCACATCCATTTTTTCCAGCCCATCACCTGGACCACACGCCCCGTTTCACTTCGCTAGCTCCGTCAGTTTTACTCAATACTGCAATTGCCAAAAGACAAGGCACACACACGGTAAACAATGTCGTGCGCCTGATTCCGCAACGGCAAACCCCCGCGAAAAATGTGATGTCAGAGCCACTTACAATCTGTGACATCAAACCCCCGCTGCTTCGAGTGAGTATCTTCTGTGTTTGGTGTTTGCCGACGACGTGGTGATCCTATATCACCCAAACCCCTCCGAGCTGGCAGGTAGTCGTCAGATCTTGCGCGTCTTTGGTCTGGCGGCCAGTCAGCGCACCAGTTACGCCAAGCGCTCGGTCGTTTCGATCAAATGCTCCCGTGAAACTACCGAGGCCATTGGTAACGAGGTAGTTTTCCCATCAACAGTTTTCCCATCCAATACCTTGGGTTGCCCTTTTCCGTGCGTAAGGCTCTGTTGAAACCATACTAGATTATAATAATCTACATTATAAAGATGGATTATATAATCTGATTTATAAAAATAATATAGATGAACATGTTTAGAAGTCAGATTATATCAACTGTAATGACATGTCTGTCCTCTGTTTTTTTAAAGAGGAGGATGACGGTGGCAGGAATGTAATTATCTCCAATTTTACAAAGGTAATGGATCATTAGCAATCTATAATCTGGTTTTAGTTGGGATAAAGTAGATTGCGAGTTTTTAATAATCTGTTCATCTAGTTTTTATAATCTATACCATAATATGTCATGTTTGGAGACATACTAGATTATAAAAACTAGATTATATAATCTGAGTGGTTCCAAACAGGGCCTTAAGCATGTGTGAATGCTAGTTTCTTAGCACGTTTTCATAGGCATTTTAACGACATGGCATACTAGTTAATAAAAAAATTGAGGTTGTATCTTAGCTAACATACAACCCCTGTACGTGGTCATAAGGAAAAAACGATTTTAGCCCAATCATATATATATATGCATACATTACCCAAAATCATTAAATGTAGATACAACTTGTAAAAACAATGCATTGACATGGTTGTAGGAGTATCTAAAATTATTAATGGTCATATGATAATGTGATAGGAGCAAGTACAATAGAGGTGAGTCAGCTGGTTATAAGACATAAACTATTATATTTTTGCTTAGTTGAAGAAAAGAGAAGAGGAGAAAGAAGGTAAGCAGGCTCTTAGTTAAGAGCCAGCTCTAGCATGTGCTCCTAGTTACTTTGTGAGAGTGAAAGGTGGGCCATATAATAAAATTATAGTACATTTTTCTAATCAACTATTATACATGTTGGTTACAAGATAGAATATAAATGACATGACAATGATTTATAACCAGCATGTGGCTATAATATTAACTATGTTTTAAGAGACGATGCATTGACACAAACCTAAGGTGGCCTCCTCCCACTTGTGGCCAAGCAAATCAAGAAGGTCACAACATGTCAACATGGAAGGCCTCACTCCTCTCGTGCGAGCGTCTTGCCCTGGTTAAGTATGTCCTCTCTGTCATGACAGTGCACATTCTCTTGACCATGGAAATCTGTTACTTATAGCATGTTGAAGCGATGGCATCATCCATGTCTTTACGAGAGGCTTCCACTACGATAATAAGACAATCAGTTTGTCAGCTAGGAAAAAACATGTTCAATAGTAAACTTATTTCTAGTGACTCAAAAGCACCAAGCAAAAGCTGGAAACGCCATGCAGAAAACACAAATAAACTAGCCAAAACGTTTCGAAAGGTATGCTAAAAGCTTAGCAACGCAGGTCAGCCGGTCAGGTTTCAGTCTGCCGTTCCCACGGGCGACAGGGGTGGCTTCCCGTGGTCATCGGCCCAGGCCCTCTATAATGCTTAAGATGTGCTTATTTTGGGTCGAGGGTCTCCACACCGATGGAAGCGCCTCTCGTCGTATCGCAAGAGTGGATATCATTATAATTATATTTTTTCGATAAAGAATAATTCATTCAACTGATATATCGAGGTAATACAACCGCATTGAAAAAATGCCCGGCTTGTGTATAACACGATGCTCATAGCCAACAAGTCCAACAAGCCTAAAATATCATTTTACAAGAATAGTAAATGATGGGGTTATAGTCCGAGGGTAGGGTCATAGGCCTGCCCTATAAGTCCTATCCAAGGACTTCCCTTCATAGAGAACAAGGCCCTTAGACAGTTCCGGCTGAACTAAGGACTCCCCCATCATCCAGTCGGTGACGAGCATTCGGAGCGTATTTAACGTACCGACTGAATTTCAGTCTGTACATCGTAACCTCTCAGAATGGCAATGGTCATACGTTTTCATACACCATTATTAGCATTTAAGGCGTACGTTACCTGTAACGTAGGCATTTATTCACCACTATTCCACCCCTGTCCACCGGGTCATTATGAAGGGCAGCACACTCTATATAAGCCGCCCTTCTCCACTGGTGCGGGGGTGGGCATTTACTGTAATCCTATATTCCACTCGACACTAAGCTACCAAGAGCACTGAGACGTAGGGCTTTTACCTCCACCGTAGAGGGGCCTGAACTCATACATCCTCGCCGTAGCTAAGGCTCTGCCCATCCTTTCGTACCCTACACATCTACTGTCAGACTTATACCCACGACAGTTGGCGCCCACCGTGGGGCACACGTCTAAGCGACTTCCGGCGAGTTTGCGACTTCATCTTTTCATCATGTCGTCCGGCGGAGATTTGTGCATGGGTGATGAGATCCTCTTCGGTGCACTCTCCTTCATCGTCGACAATTCGACATGGCTTCGGGATGCGCCTCTCGACGTCGAGGCGCTCCCCAGTCACGGGGCTACGCACTTCCGTGCCGGTGCCCGCGGCGTCCTTCTTCTCCAGCAATTGGCCCCGGTGTCGATCTTCGCCCCCGTCACGCGCCGCAACAAGCGGTCCCGCCGTCCGCGGCTCCAGCGTTGGGTGCGACACGCCCAGGCACGATAGAACGCGTCCTCTCAAGTGGCGGTCCTCGAGTCGGTTGTGGTCGCGCCGCCATCCCAGTACTTGGACTCAGTTCCGACTGAGTTACCTTCCGAGTACTTGGGTCGCGGGCCTGCAGCCGAAGTTCTCATGGCCCATTCCCATGAAAGTCCCCTCCGAACTGGTCGGAACGAGCACGAGGTCGGCGAATCATCCGGCGCTCGTCGTCAGCACCATCGTTGTGCCAGTCGACGCACTCGCCAGAGCAACGTCGAGGTGTTCCGCACACCCGTCCTCAACCTGGCTGCCGCTACCAAGATAGCCGATTCCCTCCAACCGACTGATTCAGAGGCTCGTAGAGGGATCGATCAGATCCGTGCCCTGTTGCATACAGCACAGCAGCAGAATTCGGCGGTCTCCCAGTCGCACAACAGGATCCACAACAGTTCTGTTCACGCGAACACGCATCGGTCGGTTTCAAGCCCCGACTCTCATCAGCGACGCGGAGGGGGCAGCCGTTCCAGGAATCCCGAAGATCGTCGCCGTTCACGCACCCCTCCGCGGGGTGGGCCTTACGGGCCTCAGCATCACGATGATCGGTGTTCAGTCGGTGACGCGTATGATCCAAGGCCCGATGCAAGAGGGTACATCGCCCAGAGGAAGGTCGACAGGAGTCGAGTCCACCGTGATGCTCACGATAGAGACCGTCCGAGTGGAAGCAGGACCAACGTCTCTGGTCCCGAGTGCTTCAGTCGGGCCATCCGTTCGGCTGACATCCCTCCCAACTTCCGATTGGCGACGGGAATCAACAAGTTCACAGGAGAGTCCAAGCCAGAAACGTGGCTGGACGACTACAGAGTGGCGGTCCAGATCGGTGGTGGAGATGACCAGGTCGCCATGAAACATCTCCCCCTAATGCTCGACGGCTCCGCTCGAGCGTGGCTGAACCAGTTGGCTGCGTCAAGCATCTACAGCTGGGCAGATCTGTCCCGAGTCTTCATCAGGACCTTCGAGGGCACGTGCAAACGCCCTGCTGGTCTCATGGAGCTCCAGCACTATGTCCAGAAGCAGAATGAGCCCCTGTGCGATTTCATCCAGCGCTGGACGACCCTCTACCACACGGTGGAGAACGTCACAGAGCACCAAGTAGTCTGCTCTTTCAAGGCCGGCGTGCGGTACAGAGATCTGTACCTGAAGTTCGGTCGGACAGGCGACATCTCCATGAGCAAGATGATGGAGATAGACGCATGCTATGCAAATGGCGAAGAAGAGGACCGCATACGTAGCGGCAAGCATAAGGCAGTCGCCGACGGAGATGGGAACAACAATCGGAAGCAAAAGCAGAAAGCTCCATCCACTCCGCAGGCAGAGGCAGCAGCCGTTACGAATGCCAAGTTCAAGGGTAAGGGGAAAGCTCAGTATACCCCCAAGAAGAAACAATTCGGAAATTCCATCCTGGATCAGCCATGTCCAATCCACACGAAGATGGACGAAGAAGGCAACACCATATTCCCGAAGCACACCACTCGGCAATGTCGCCTCCTGATCCAAGGGTTCGGCAAAGGGCAACCGAGTGAAAAGGACAACGAGCAGGATGATAAGGACAAGGAGGATCCGTTCCTCCAAGTCCATGCAACATTGATGATTTTTGCTCACGTGCAAAGCAAGAGTCGACTGAAGCTGGTGAATAGGGAGGTGAACATGGCAACCCTAACCAACCCCACGTTCCTCAAATGGTCTTAGACTGCGATCACCTTTGATCAGTCGGACCATCCAGCACACGTGCCCACCCCAGGAAGGCAAGCTCTGGTCGTCGACCCGGTAGTGGAAGGAGTCTGACTGCGCAAAGTCCTCATGGACGGCGGCAGCGGCTTGAACATCATGTACGCCGACACTCTCAAGGGGATGGGCATTCTGATGTCCAAACTTAGCGAGAGCAGCATGCAGTTCCATGGAGTCGTCCCAGGACGAAAGGCCAAGTCACTCGGCCAGATCGCGTTGGACGTCGTTTTCGGCTCCGACAAGAACTTCCGCAAGGAAAAGCTGACATTCGAGGTGGTGGACTTCCAGAGTGCATACCATGCGATTCTGGGCCGTCCGGCGTATGCGCGTTTCATGGCCCGTCCATGTTACGTGTATTTGAAGCTGAAGATGTCGGGTCCCAAAGGTGTGATCACGGTCACAGGCAATTGGTAGCGGGCCGAGGAGTGTCTGCAGCAGGGGTCGAGGATTGCCGATCAGCAGATGGCTATCCTCGAGCTGGATGAGTACAAGAAGACAGCCGACCCCGCTGACTTGATGCGTTCGAAGGAGCCAGCTTCGGTGTCCGCATTCCAGTCGGCGGGAGACTCGAAGAAAGTCAGCATCCACCCGACGGACGACGCCGCTGCCCCGACGTACATCTCCACCACCCTTGATCCAAAATAGGTAGTCGAGCTCATCCAATTCCTCCGTGAGAACTGGGACATTTTCGCATGGAAGTCCGCTGACATGTCAGGTGTACCCAAGGAGTTGGCTGAGCACCGACTGCATGTGGATCCTGCTTCTTGGCCCGTCCGAGAACGCCTGCGTCGGTCCGTCGCGCAAAAAAGGAAGGCAATCGGAGAGGAGGTGGCTAAACTTTTTGCGGCCAACTTCATTCGCGAGGTACACCACTCCGAGTGGCTCACCAATGTTATCATGGTGCCCAAGAAGGACAAGTCTTTCCGTATGTGCATCGATTTCAAGCATCTCAATAAGGTGTGCCCGAAAAATCATTTCTCGCTCCCCCGCATTGATCAAATTGTTGATTCGACTGCGGGTTGCGAGCGTTTATCATTCCTTGATGCCTATTCGGGCTATCATCAGATCCGTCTGTATGGTCCATATGAATTAAAAACAGCCTTCATCACCCCATTCGGGTGTTTCTGCTACATCACTATGCCATTCGGTTTGAAGAATGTAGGAGCAACTTTTATGCGCATGATCCAAAAATGCCTCCTTGACCAGATCGGTCGAAATGTGGAGGCATATATGGACGATATCGTAGTCAAGTCACGCAAAGGTTCCGACCTGCTGACTGACTTGGCAGAAACATTCGCCAACCTACGTAGGTACGATATCAAGCTCAACCCAGCCAAGTGTTCATTCGGCGTTCCCAACGGAAAGTTACTCGATGTCAACCCCGAAAAGATCGGGACCATCGACCGAATGGAGCGGCCGGTTAGAATACATGATGTTCAAAGGCTCATAGGTTGCCTAGCGGCATTGAGCAGGTTTATCGCTCGACTCGGCGAGAAGGCGTTACCTCTGTACCGACTCATGAAGAAATCAGATACTTTCGAGTGGACAGACGAAGCCCAAATTGCATTCGACGACCTCAAAGCCCTGCTTTCCACCCAGCCGGTTCTTACTGCCCCGCTCAGTAAAGAACCCCTTCTTCTGTACATCGCGGCTACAAATCAAGTCGTCAGCACTGTTCTCACTGTCGAACGAGAAGAAGAAGGCAAAGCGTACAAGGTTCAGTGGCCAGTATATTATATCTCCGAAGTCCTGACTCCTTCCAAGCAGAGGTATCCCCATTATCAAAAGCTTATTTACAGGATCTATATGACTGCAAAGAAGGTGGCTCATTATTTCCAAGATCACTCGGTGTCTGTCATTTCTGATGCTCCGTTGTCGGAAATCCTCCACAATCGGGACGCATGAGGCCGAGTGGCGAAGTGGGCAATGGAGATGTTATACTGCGACATCAAGTTCGAAGCCAAGAAGGCTATAAAGTCTCAAGCTCTGGCTGACTTCATAGCAGAATGGGTAGAACAACAGCAACCGACTCACATCTACTCGGCTCATTGGACCATGTTCTTCGATGAGTCCAAGATGTTGAATGGCTCCCGCGCTGCCGTAGTGATCATATCGCCAAAAGGTGATAAACTCAAGTATGTGTTGCAGATACATTTTGATTCTTCCAACAACGAGGCGGAGTACGAAGTTCTCCTTTACGGATTGCACATGGCCATCACACTCGGCGTCCGTCGCCTGATGGTCTATGGCGACTTGGATTTGGTGGTTAATCAAGTGATGAAGGAGTGGGATGGAAAGAACCCCACCATGACTGCATACTGCAACGCAGTAAGGAAGCTCGAGAAGAAGTTTGAAGGTGTGGAACTTCACCATGTTCCGCGACTGAAAAACCAAGCAGCTGATGAATTGGCAAAACTTGGATCCACTCGGAGACCAGTCCCGAGTGATGTCTGCCTCGAGCACCTACACCTCCCCTGAGTAAAAGAAGATCCTTTTACAGAGGAACCAGTACAACCGAAAAGCTCAACAGATCCGACTGAAGTCGAGGTCCCTGTCGTAGTTGATTTGATCATGGAGATTCTTGCTCTCGTCCCTGAATGGACTGTGCCGTTCATTGCGTACATCCTGAGGCAAGAGTTAAAGGAAGACGAAGTCCAAGCTAGGCAGATCGTCCGTAGATCGAAGTCCTTCACCGTCATTGATGGCCAGTTGTCCAGGGAAAGTGTTTCAGGCGTCCTTCAGCGGTGCATCTCCCATGAGGAGGGACAGATAATCTTGGAAGAAATTCACTCGGGAACCTGAAGCCATCATGCCTCCTCAAGAGCAATTGTCGCCAAAGCATTCAGAGCTAGTTTCTTCTGGTTGCAGGCGAATGAAATGGCAAAATATATGGTCAACCGATGCGAAGGCTGTCAGTTCTATTCGAACAAGTCCCACAAGCCAACATCTGCGCTGAAGACAATCCCTCTTGTTTGGCCTTTCGCAGTGTGGGGATTAGATACAGTCGTACCATTCAGAACATGCCAAGGGGGATTCACTCATCTGCTGGTAGCAGTCGACAAGTTCACCAAGTAGATTGAAGCCAAGCCCATCAAGAAGCTTGACGCCCTTACGGCCATCAAATTCATCAGAGACATCATCTCCAGATATGGGGTTCCGCACAACATAATCACCGACAACGGCACAAACTTCGACTCGGACAGGTTCAAAGGCTTTTGCATAGGCCAAGGAATCCGAGTGGATTTTGCATCCGTGGCACACCCCCAAACAAACGGGCAAGCAGAGCGGGCCAACGGTCTTATTCTTCAAGGGTTGAAGCCTCGACTCCTGCGAGAAGTTGGACATGCCGTCGGCGCTTGGGTCACCGAACTGCCTTCGGTGCTGTGGGGCCTCCGCACAACTCCGAATAGATCTACAGGGCGATCCCCGTTCTTCCTTGTTTATGGAGCAGAGGCGGTCCTTCCGAGTGACTTGCTTCACACCTCTTCACGAGTTGAACTCTTCTCCGAAGCCGAAGCAGAGCAAGCTAGGCAAGACGGAGTGGATCTTCTTGAAGAAGAGCGTGAGATGGCACTGACTCGCTCAACAATTTATCAACAAGATCTGCGGCGATTTCACGTGCGACATGTCAGGAGTCGCACATTCCAAGCAGGCGACCTGGTGCTCCGAGTGGATCAACAGAGACCACACAAGTGGGCTCCCGCCTGGGAAGGACCCTTCATCAACTCTAAGGTGCTGAACAATGGAGCGTATCGACTTTACAACCTCGACAGGGAAACGAACGAGCCGCGAGCATGGAACGGAGATCTCCTGAAGCGCTTCTACACATGACCGCCGACGGGGGCAATGTAAAGAACAAGTATCATTGAAGTAATACAAAGCAGATTGATTTCTTGCAGGTTCAAAAATCTTCCGCGTTTGCAGACTCCAGTCTAAAAAATTCGCTCCGAGTGCGCACTAAAAGTCGCACTCAGGGACTTAGTTGCGACCCAGAGTCGCCTAAGTAAAAAAACTCTCTCTCTGAGTGTGCACTAAAACTCACACTCGGGGACTTAGCTGCGACCCAGAGTCACCTAACTACAAACTCGCTCCGAGTGCGCACTAAAAGTCGCACTCGGGGACTTAGCTGCGACCCAGAGTCGCCTAAGTACAAACTCGCTCCGAGTGCGCACTAAAAGTCGCACTTGGGGACTTAGCTGCGACCCAGAGTCGCCTAAGTACAAACTCGCTCCGAGTGCGCACTAAAAGCCGCACTCGGGGACTTAGCTGCGACCCAGAATCGCCTAAGTACAAACTCTCTCCGAGTGTGCACTAAAAGTTGCACTCGGGGACTTAGCTGCGACCCAGAATCGTCTAAGTACAAACTCGCTCCGAGTGCACACTGAAAGCCGCACTCGGGGACTTAGCTGCGATCCAAAATCGCCTAAGTAAAAAGCTTCCTTCGAGTGTATCCTCGAGATCCACTCGGAGGCTTAGCAGACCCTCATTGAGGCTCATGTGGATGTGAAGACAACTGACAACTACATGATTAACAACTCGCTCCGAGTGCGAGCTTACAGCCGCACTTGGGGACTTAGCTGCGACACAGAATCACCTAAGTACAAACTCGCTCCGAGTGCGCACTAAAAGCCGCACTCGGGGACTTAGTTGGGGTCCAGAGTCACCTAAGTAAAAAGCTTCCTTCGAGTGTATCCTCGAGATCCACTCAGAGGCTTAGCAGACCCTCATTGAGGCTGATGTGGATGTGAAGAAAACTGACAACTACATGAGTAACAACTCGCTCTGAGTGCGAGCTTACAGTCGCACTTGGGGACTTAGCTGCGATCCAGAATCGCCTAAGTACAAACTCGCTCCGAGTGCGCACTAAAAGCCGCACTCGGGGACTTAGTTGCGATCCAGAATCGCTTAACTAAAAAGCTTCCTGGAAGCTTCGAGTGTATCCTCGAGATCCACTCGGAGGCTTAGCAGACCCTCATTGAGGCTCATGTGGATGTGAAGACAGCTGACAACTACATGAGTAACAACTCGCTCCGTGTGCGAGCTTACAGTCGCGCTCAGAGACTTAGCTGCGACCCAGAGTCGCCTAAGTACAAACTCACTCCGAGTGTATTTTCGAGATCCAGTCGGAGGCTTGGCAGACCCTCATAGAGGCTCATGTGGATGTGAAGATAGCTGAGAACTACATGCTCTGCATGTTTGTCATCGACTTCAACAAGAAACGCCAAACAAAAACCACGAGCCAAAATCGTGTCAAAAAAAACTTAGCGAAAGAAGAGCGAAATATTTGATTCGAATTCAAAGTTGGAACCACGAATGTGACGGCCAACAGCAGTGGCCAAAGTTTGATACAAATACCACTCGGCATACCGAGGTAAATGTGCGTTGACCATAAAGTTTTTCAAGCGTCACCAGGACTGGCAGGCTCCACAAAGGTGTCAAGGTCGACCCCGTCTGCGATGCGAGTGGCTGTGTCGAAGAAGGTCTCCATGAAATCTTCGAATCGAAGCTTCTTGGTGTTGGCGACCTGCAACGTCTTCAGCTTTTCTTCGCGAGCTTCTTTGCGGTGCAATCGGACCAGAGATAGCGCCACGTCCACACCACAACAAGCGGCAGACTTCTTCCATGCCTGCACTGTGCTCGGGACGTCCTCCAGCCGAGTCATCAACCCATCTATATCTTGCCGGGAATCGTCTTGAGGCCATAGCTCCTTGTCGATCAGGCCGATGATTTCTCTCAGGCGGCCAACAAAAGGTCCCACTCTACTAAGGCGAATATGCGCTCGGAGCAAGTCCCGGTTGGCTTCGTCGCCGAGTGGAACGTTCGGAACAACCGACCGTACAATGTCGGCTGCTTCAGCCTCAGCGTCCCGACAGAAGTCCGCAAAGAAAAGACAAGCAGAAAATAAGCGCAAAATGAACTCCAAAGTCAAGAAGCACTCGGCAAAAACTTACCACCAAGCAGTGCAACCATCTTCCTTGCCCAGTCGCTGACGTACTTCTCCTGCGCCATGCACCGAGTGTTCATCAACTTCAGCTGGCCCATCCGTTCGGTTCTTTGACTCTTCAATTTTTCAATTTCGGCTAGCAAAGCCTTGTTGGTCTCCCGGGAGTCCTCCAAAGACTTCTCTCGGTCAGCAAGAGCCCCCTTCACACCAGCCAGGTCATTCACAGTCGTCTCCAAGTTCGCAGCAAGCTAAATCTTCTCAGCCTTCAGAGCATTGTACGCGGATCCCATTTCGCAAGTCTTCTGTCAAATAAGAGCAAAGGGAAGATCAGACACATTCAACAAGGAAAAAGTAGCGACTCATATGACAAAACAATCAAAGTTCTTCAGACCCCTGCCGATGCAAGCAATCGACAGCGGTCTCGGGGACAACACCCAGTGGGTTCACTTAGAGTGACCCCACTGGCATGAAGCTCGAACAGGTCGGCCCTATTGAGCTCCATGACAAACAGACAAATCTACGAGAATGCTATTACCCGACCTGAGTAACACTACTATCGGGAACTACATCCAGTGGGTGCACTCCGAGTGCCCCCACTGGTAATATTCGGGCAGATCAGCTCAGATCTGCTCAGATCACGGGAAATACATATAAAGACAACTGCCGGTGCAAGCACTCGATAAAATTCTCGGGGACTACACCCACTGGGTTCACTCGGAGTGAACCCACTGCAAAATAATCCTACTGTATCCAAGTATATCACTTAAACCCCCAGTGGGTAACAAGAGGAAAGTAAACACTTACTAGCGCACTTACTCGGATATCGTCCCGGAGTTCCAAGCTTTTCTTGTAGAAAGATGCGATGGAGCCATACGCTCCCTTGGCGTCACCCACCATCAGCTCCACCTGCACAATGGCTTCCTTGGCTGCCCCCACCCGGTCTTCTGGGAGGTGTCGGGCGTCATATTAAACGGTTGACGAATGCGGCAAGGTGGGCTATCGCGTTCGGAGGAAAATGATGGAGCTGCGCCCCGAAGTGATTCATAATACCTCGGAAGAAGGGGTTGGGAGGCAGGGAGAAACCCCTGAACACATGGCTGAGCAGCAGGACGCGCTCCCCCTCCTTCGGCACCGGCTCCGTCTCTCCCTCCGGCAGCCTCCACGACTTGTTGGTGATCATGCCGTGCTCCACCAGCTCCAGCAAGTTGTCCGCCGTCACCGTGGAGGGGAGGAAATCCCCCTCGATCGAACCCGCCGGCAGCGCACGCTGTCTTTGCTGAGCAGGGTCCACCCCCTTCTTCTTCTTCTGCGACTCGAGTTTGCTGGTCTGCCCCTTCGTCATGGCAAAGGCAGCAGGTCCGCAGAGGAGGAGAGGAAGAAGGAGACTTGGGGCGTGCGGAGGGCTGCGGGAGGAGCGGGGTTAATGCGAGGAAGAAGAGCAACACAACAAGAAATCCACGACGGAGAGACCTATATAAGCTTCCGACTGAGTCGCTAACAGGTGGCCCCGAAATCTTATCCCCCCGACCGGCTGCTGTGATGTTAGTGGAGAAGATAAAGGCACGGTAATCAAGGCGGCAAAACCTACTCGATGGCGATGTCGACATCCCCGCTGAGCGCGCGGCAACCGAAATTTGAGGATCCCGGAAAATCCGTCGCTGTCAGTTTGACCGGTCACATCGAAAGATTCCGCGGAAGCACTCGGTCCCTGACGGTTCGTTTCACGGATATATTCACTTGGATCACTGGTTGAAAGGATAAAATGGATCGAGGCAAACAACGCCAAAGTCGCATCCATACCAGTCGGAATCGTACTCCAGGCATCACTTCATCGTTCCAACCCCGATCCATTCGGGGACTAATGATGGGGTTATAGTCCCAGGGTAGGGTCATAGGCCTGCCCTATAGGTCCTACCCAAGGACTTCCCTTCATAGAGGACATGGCCCTTAGACAGTTCTGACTGAACTAAGGACTCCCCCATCATCCAGTCAGTGACGAGCATTCAGAGCGCATTTAACGTACCGACTGAATTCCACTCTGTACATCATAACCTCCCAGGAGGGCAACAGTCATACGTTTTCATACACCATTATTAGCATTTAAGGCGTACGTTACCTGTAACGTAGGCATTTATTCACCAATATTCCACCCCTGTCCATCGGGCCATTATGAAGGGCAGCGCACTCTATATAAGCCGCCCTTCCCCACTGGTGCGGGGGTGGGCATTTACTATAATCCTATATTCCACTCGACACTAAGCTCCCAAGAGCACTGAGACGTAGGGCTTTTACCTCCACCTAGAGGGGCCTGAACTCATACATCCTCGTCGTAGCTAAGGCTCTGCCCATCCTTTGGTACCCTACACATCTACTGTCAGACTTATACCCACGGCAGTAAACGAGGGTGGGACTCATCCTATCCGGAGATTACACCGCCATCCATATTGGGAGAAAACCCTCCTGGCCGTATGCTCCAACCGTGTGGACGCCATGATAAAAATGTCTCTTTCCTCCTGCCTCTGCAGGATAGACCATGTACGGAGCTATCGCGTACACGCATGAATAACCCGCACAGGAGATAGAACACATTTATTGTTAAAAATCACATCATTCCTAGTAAGCCACAATGCCCAACATAAGGCAGCCGTCCCCACGAGAAGATGTGCAGAAAATTGTTTATCTATTCGCCGCAACCAATTGCCGAACATGTTACGCACACTACGTGGGGGATATGGATTTGAAGGTACTTGAACTATGGCCCAGACTGCACAAGCGAACTTAGCACTCAAAGAATAAGTGTTTAACAAACTCATCATGTTGGCAAAAGACTCATGTCTTGCTACCTTGCCAATTGCATCGTGCCAGGTTATCTCTAGTTAAGATGACCCCTCTGTTAAGAAACCACAATAGTATATTCACTCTTAGAGGGATTTTTAGCCTCCACAATTTGCTGTTATCAACTGGAACATTAGTGTGAACCTTTAAAATTGGGAGAGATTTTCACTTCCCGACCTCTATACCAACTAGGGATGCACACGACCATTTTAGTATGAGTAGTTGAGTACCAAGATAAACATGGTCCCGAGAATTTTTAAATGAGTATCAAGATATTTTTTTGATCAGTGGTTTCACCACAACCACACACCAAACTTGATCCTCAATAAATGGGAGAAAACTTCCCGTTCATCACCTGTCAATTGAACTCGGGTCGTTGGACTGCACAACCGTATGCCCAACCACTGAGCCAAGGCTCGCGTAAAGAAGAGATGAGTATATTGACTTACCATCGCCACAAGCTAATCGTGATCATCCCAATACAAACATACATTCAATCATCATTCAGAAGAGCAGGGTCCGACTACAGACAAAATTAAACATAAAAACAACGTCCATCCTTGCTATCCTAGGCTGCCGGCTTGGAACCCATTCTATGATCAGTGGAGAATAAGAAGAAGAACTCCAAAGCAAACAAGCACCGCTCTCATGTCAAAGCATCTCTTTACCTGTACCTATAACTGTTGTTGTAGTAACCTGTGAGCCACAGGGACTAAGCAATCTCATTTCCAAGGGTAACGAGACTAGCAAAGCTTAATGAGTGAGGCATGGTTAAGTGGTGAGGTTGCAGCAAGTACTAAGCATATATTTGAGTTCCTAACTTATGAGTATAAGAATAAGAAGGATGGTCTACGCATAAGCGGACGTGAACTAATAATGATCAAGAAATGATCCTGAACACCTACTTACGAGTCAAACATAACCCACCATGTTCTCTCTTGATTCAAAACTCACGATCAGAGACATTCATGGTTACACACACGGTTGATGTATTTTATTTGAGCTTACTTCATCTTTTCTATGGCCGGGTGTTAAACAAATTTCAAAGTTTCCACAGAACCACGGGCACGGCTTTCCGAAAGATTTAACCCTATGGGGGTACTCCAACTCATCCATCACAAACAAGCAACAATCTGCATGGAAAACCTCAACCACGGAAAACCCGTAGTATCCTCGGAATCCCAGTGGAAAACCTCAACCTCGAGATAGCCCAAAGTATCCTTGGAATCCCGATGCAGAAATTCGAGAAAGGTAAAATAAATCTAGCAAGCCTGCCCGACGTCTCTACGAACCCGATAGGAGCCGTGTATCTCGTTCTCAAGACACGACCTGATTGTCCAATCATAGAGTTGCCCCTAGCGGCCACCTACGGTTGACAGGTTGGACTAACACTCATGAGGAGCACTAACTAGTGTTTGTTGATTAATTATCCATTGGTTAATTACTCCCTATGCAGGTTTATTGGTTTTTAGGCAAATGTAGTACCAATATCGGGCCTTGTGTGACATACCTGGATTATGCTACTGTAATCCTTGTAGTTAAGCTAGAGTGACCTCTAAGGTTAAGCTAATGGATTTTTCTAAACAATGTTTGATATCTATTATTAAAAATTCATTTTTGAAATTCAAAATTCAGATAATAAGTGGAATTAATAATTTCACAAACCTGAAAACAAAATATCATGTTTGGGTTACAAATATTCTCCTAGTATTTATAAAATTGGAACCAACATTTTATCAAGTAATTTAGTGGCTAAAAAGAATTTAAATAGAGGGAAAAACTTTGAATTAAATGCCTTTTATATTATGGAGAATCCTAAGTTTTGCAAATACCTCCCAAACATTTTGTGATAATGTATAAAACTGCAACACTAATTATGGGCTAAGTCCCTTATTTCATAAACGTCTATTGTTGTTGGAATTAAAATAAATACAGAACAAATAAAATATAAAAGAAAAATAAAATAAAATAGCGCCCCCGCTAGGGCCAACTAGTCGGCCCATTCCCACCCCATAATTCGCGACCCACCTCTCGCCCTCCCCTCTAGCTATATGAACCCTCATCCCTCAAACCCTAACTGTCCCCCCTCACCCCCACTCCCCCACCGCAGCAGCTATCTCCCCCTCGCTCGGCTGAGCCTCCCCGCGCCACTCCAGTGAGCTTTCCGATGCCCGTCGGCATCGACCGTCGCCGTCGTCACCCCCTCACCCTGTCAGATCCTTCTCACCCTCTCCATCGCCGGTGCCTCCCCGACCTGCTTCTCGTCACCTCCCCCACAACTCCAGCACTGTTGCGCCCCCTCCCCCTGCAACCGCATGTCAGGTCACCCCTCTCCTCCTCCCCCCTCCTCGTTGGCCTTGTGCCACTCCGACCGCCACGCCCCCACTACTAGGGAAAACCCTACTAGTAGCGCTGGAAGTATGCGTATCAGTAGCGCTAGGTCGAGCGCTACTGCTATCGCGTTATAGCTAAATCCTAGTAGTAGTGCAGGTATGGGCAGCGCTACTGGTAAGTAGTATTAGTAGTAGCGCTTGCCTGTCCAGCACTACTGCTAACGATAGTATTAGGGCTTTCCCATAGTAAGCGTTGCTGCTAAGCAGTGCTACTGGTAAGTATTTACTAGCGCTACTGCTAACTTCTACTGCTTTCGCAGATTTGTATTTGTGATGTATTTATACATATTCTATACAGATTTGCATCATATTAAAAATACACCATTCTCCCATATCATAGACATACAATAGTCTCGTCATACCATCATCATCATCATCATTCAACACAAAATATCATCACATAATCTCGAAAATAGCGATACATAAGTGCGATCATGTCATGTCTCGAATAAGTGCAACTGCATGGTCATGGCACACCCACAAGTTTCATCATCTCTATCTACAACATGATGTACAAGAGGCGAGCGATCAGCATGAGGAAGAGCACGACTATGTAGTACCGACGGTCCCGCCCCTGCTCATGCTGGAGTGTCCACCTGAAGTAACTACTTTCCGCTTCAGCTCTGGTGTCGAACCCTCTGTGGGTAGCACCCGGGTACCTGTGCACCCGGGCTTGAGCGGTTGGCCAGTGGTCGTAGACTCCTGGAACCCTCCCAACGTACACGACGTAGTAGTCCTTTGCCATCTCTCATATAGGTACCTGCATTGTGAGTTGTTGATTTGAACGATAATATGCAACATAATGTACTTAAGAAAACAAAGAGGCATGCTTAGCGAAATAAAAGCAACAAATAGTAAACATAAATGACGATGTTCCTCATACCCAAACTAATTAACTAGAACAATCTACGCTAGTTCAGGACCACGATTTAGTTACATCACATAGTTTCACCGTGCATAATTTCAAAGTTTTTCCATAGAAAGACAGTAGTGATAAGGCACGCTAGTTTAGGACCATGGTTTAGTTACATCACATTGTCACTGACAATCAGTCGTTCAGGTCCTCGTCCCAATCTTCATAGTCACCGAGGACGCACCTGAGCCTCGTGAAACGGTTCATGTCCAAACGTTGAGCGACTAACAGTGCTCGGACATCAACCCGCGTGATTGCCCCATTGTAGAACATCCCCGTTGGTTCGAGGAATTGCTTCATGATCACTTGGGCTAGTTCACACTGTACGTGATAAAACTCAGCTCGGATTCGATGATTCGGTGTCGTTCCTATGCTTGTGGCCCAGCTGACAATCTCGGCATCTTCGGTAGTAGCTGACATGCGAAGGCGTTGATTATCCCTTCTGAACTCCATTAGGTGATGCATGAAGTAGAATCCATCAGCCGTACTGTTGTTCGGTTGCTGGATGCAGCAGAAGTCGGTCTTATGGCCGAAAGCCGGTGCTTTATTCCTGGTCTTTTTCACCTTGATATATCCACCAGTCAGGCTGAAGGTCCACAGGGCAGAGTCGAGAACACTCTTTACGTGCGTGTAATCCTTTTTCTTGAGGTTCTTCAACGAGTCCAAGTAGATATCATGGGAGTATTCCGGGTACAGAATGATGAGGGATGATAAGGCAGGAGAATCGCTTCCTTGTCCTTATTAGCGATCATGAAATCCCCGAGATACTTGCTCGCATAGTCACGGTGCTCTTTGCAAACTCCCAAGAAGTCCTCGTGCATATAGTATGGGTCCGTGACGCAGATATATTTGATGCTCTCCATATTGATGATGGAGTTGAGATACATCGCATACATGCGGATGAACTGGAAATCCAGCTTGGTCATGTGGAACATGTTGTAGATGTAGTCAAATCGCAGGAGCAACTGATTCGCGGGCCAGGTAACAACGTACATCTTCCCACCCAGCACATGAGCCGCGTAAAGCGGGTATCCTGGATGTTTCGTGGCGAGAAGGTTTTTCTCTCTGGCCAGCACATCTTCATGGAGTCTCTTTAGATCATTGTTCAGTATGTGATCTAGCACTTTGGCAGGTAGGATCCGCTCGCCGGCGATGTGGATACGCGGCTTACCTTCGACAGGTATTCTGTCTACCACCAGGTGTTTCAGATGCGGTTGGCTACTTGAAGCACCTATGGCACCTTTAGGTCTCTTGGTCGGTCTCTTCCTTTGCTGTAACAACTAAGATGCGGTCCTTTTCGATTTGGGGAACGAGGCCCCGAATTGAAAAGAAGCGCATCTAAGCGTTTCGCAAGCACGGTAACTTAGCACATACATAATAATAACAGAATGACAATCAAGGATTCAAATGTCATGTCATAAATATTTTGGAGTACATCACGCATCCAAACAAGGTAGTTCCGCTACAGACTACAAAACATGAGAAATGACTATGCTACCCTGCATGCTTGCCCACGATCACGACCACGCCTCAGTCTTTTGGATAGTTCACGTACCGGCGGTCGTTCTCCTCATCGTACTGCCACGTGAGCTGCGTGCCGTCGGGATCACCTGTCTCGGGGGAACCTGAACCTGTTTGTGTTGTGAAGGAATCTGTGAGCCATGGGGACTCAGCAATCTATGACCTCGATGCCAGAACTAGTCAAGTTATTAGGTTGGAAAGGTGGAGTGTTTATGTTGCTACATCCTAAGCTGTATATGGTGGCTAACTTACATAGAACATGTATTGAAGGTGGTATATTCTAGCGGTCGATGATTAACTGATCACTAAGTGATCCTGAACACCTACTTACGTCAATCATATTCTAGAGAGGTCTTCGAAGGGGACAGTCATGGTTATGCACACAGTTGGCAATTTTATTAGCTTATGTTTAAGTTGTCTATTACCGGATGTTAACAAATATTCCAAGTTGCCACATAAACACGGGCACGGCTTTCCGAAAGATTAAACCCTGCAGGGGTGCTCCAACTAGTCCATCACAAGCGTACACGGGCCGCAAAGTAATCCTCTATCACGAATCTCGTGAGCTCGTCAGATTCCTTACAGGAAAACCTCAACTCTGGGAGAACCAAAGCTTCACCGGGATTCCTATACGAAAGATATATCGCTAAGGTAAGACAAGACTAGCAGGACCTCCCGTCGTGTCGACGACCCTGATAAGAGTCGCGTATCTTAGACTCAGGACACGACGGACGAGCGATGGTTGCCACACCAAAACACCGAGTTGCCCCGGGGAGCGTATTAAGCTGCTCTGGGTTGGACCAACACTCATGAGGAGCACTGGCCCGGGTTGTTAATGAAATTCCTCGAGGTAGTTATTCCCTATGCAGATTATTATTAAGTGATTAGCAAATTAACACCAATGTTGGGTCCTGCCGGACAAGTCTTAGCACTACGCGATTTATCGAGGGGGTCCCCATAACAACCCCGAACGTGTTAGGAGCGATCAGTTATGGAATCAAACACCGGTAGCCGGTAACTATGGCGGCAATAACGGAACAAAACACCCGGCAAAAGGCTAGACCTTCCGTTATATACCAAGTATATAGGTGCATTAATTAAATAACAGAATTAAGATAACGATATCAACTCATGTTATCACATGAAACAAGGCACCTGCAACTAACAACGCTAACATTAGAAGCTTAGCAAAGCCTACTTAAGCCATTCAAGATTTGCTAGGAAGGGATAAATGTTTGGGTTTCATGGCAATTGAGGAGGCAATTATTTTAGTGGTAGGCAGCGAGCATATTATGGAAGAAATGTAATCTAGCATAACAAGTCTAGAGATGGAATCAAGGTCATATCATCTTGCCTGTGATGTCCTCAGCTTGGAACTACTCTTGTTCGTCCTGCACGTACTCTCCTGAATCCACGTACTCGTTCTCCTATCCCGGTGCTACCCAACATAAAAATAGCATCCAATGAACAACAACACCTCAAGATGCAACAAGCACATGATGCATGAGATGAAAATGAACATGCATCTCTATTCTACCACTAGCACAAGCATGAGAAGTAAATGCAAGTTCCTGGACAGAACTGCACCCTAATCTATCTTTACATGCATGAGAATGACATGATCAGATGCGTCACGTGAAAATGTTGCAAAACCATATAAATAACATTGCAAACGGAGCTACAGTTCAACGGGAAACAACGAAACAAGAAATGAAGTGCTACGTGTCAATTACATCACAACACACTCCAATGGCATAACTCTGGTGTTTCCAGGTTGCCAAGACATAAAAGAAACCAACATGGATGGGGTGGTGCAAAGAATAACACCACACCATCATCTATGCACACACAATCATCAAAACACCAAAACTACACAATCTGCCAAAAACAGCATCATAGCCTTTTGAGAGCTACATGCAAGTCACCTACAGCCACACAAACATGCCAAATAAGATATGTGGCAGAAACTATCCAAGAGTACTACAAGCACAAGCAATAAGCTATTGCAAAGGAGTTACACAGCTGCAACTTGGCCGAAAATATCAGATTTCAGGGACTTAGTGAAAATTCAAGATTCTCACTAGTTGTTTATGCTGTGAAGCATTTTGACAGAACCCAAAACAATATCTACATGACTCCAAATGGAATGAAAATTATAGAGAGATAGACAAACATAAAAGCTACAAGTTCCCAGTTGAAAGCTAAGGCTGAATCACAACACATAGACCTGCACAAGCTCATCAACAGGAGAAGAGAATATAAACAAATTCCGAGACTTAGTGAAAATCGCAGATTTTCACTAATGTGGAATTTCAGCCAGATGCCTACTTTGATTGGGCACAACTTGCACATATGGAGTACTAAGCATGAAACAAAACCCACATGCCATAGAGGGGTTCACCCTCTAGAGCCCCAACAAGGAATCAACCTCTTGGGCTCACCACATCTCATGGAACCAAGCTCTAAACATAGAACAAATCTGAAATATGTCATCTCCAGGAAGTGTTCCATTGGCAGAGCTGACTTCACAAATGGATTCCTGGGATGATTCTACCCCCAAAAACATATATAATACCTATGCACTTGTATATAACAAAAGAACACAAACTAGAAAAGAAACCCTACATAGAATCACATATAGTGAATAGTGCATCATCACATGTGCTATTCACTAGAACAATTCCTACACAAGCACTTTCACATGTCCACAACATCAATGGTGCACATGAGTGGGAGACCTCATGCCCATGTGCCTTGGCACACCACCACACACCACACACATCAAGCACTAGCAATAGAGCACCTCACAAGATAAAAAGAACACCCTCTAGCTTATGCTCACAATGCATCCTATACCTACACATGTAAGCATGCTCATGAGCTCAACAAGGCTATCCATGTTTTGGCATGTATGTGGAGACACACACCCCAACACACCAATAAGATAAGAACAACTATCTACACCACACACCGCAAGGGCACCTACATATCACACTCACAAGGTGTGTGGGGGAACCCACACACACACATTACCACACCTGCACTTACTAGTGCACCATGGATTCATCACATTAGTGCCATATACACACAAGATTCACACACACATATAGCATTCCCCACATGCATACCCTCTTGCCAAGCAACCTACACATGCTCAAAGCCTACTCCACACAACATTACACATCCCTACACATATAAACACTACACATGATAGCAATATAAAGGACACCACAGGCTGTTTGAGGGCATAAACAAATGCCACATAAGCCACCCAAGTAGATACATCAAGGATACAATCATACATGATCAACCAAGACAGTAATACAAAAGAAAGAACAAAAAAGAAGTGGGGTGAGGGATCGAACCCTGCACCCCTGGATCAACAACACTGCAACAACACCACTGGGCTACTGTCTTTTGCTCGACAGAGGTGGGGGGGGGGGCTGAGCAGGTTAACCTGCTCTGCTTCTACTGATCTGCCACTGCCCGAAATAATAGCAAAAAAGGGGGTCGAGGGGGGAATCGAACCCACGACCTGAACTACATCAACGCACTGCATCTACCACCACGCCACGGAGAGGAACTTGACAGAACAGGGATCTACAACTAGGTATACTACCACGAGCACCAGGTGCTCTGCTCTGCACGTAGAGACGCCGACGACAACACAGAGGCTGCCGGGGCTGCTGTCCTCTACTGCAACTTCTACCATGCCCGCAGGGAAGGGGGAGACACACCTACACACCAAGGAGAGCCTGTGCTCCTCATCTACAACCACCGAGCACTCCACACGCAACATACTTCACACACATGCACCTAAGCAGGATCTGCCGTCGACCTCTTCGAACAGAGACATGCCGCGACCACTAGCCTATCTACTCGAGGTGAAGGGGGAGCATAGCTAGCTCACCTAGGGAAAAAGAAGAAGCGCCGATGGGGATGATGAGGCCGGCTGGAGGGGAAGTAGTCGATCTGAAGCGAAAGAAGATGGGCTGAAGGAGACCCTGCTGCAGACCGAAGCAGAGAACAAAGTACTCCGGGTCCGAGCCGTTGGTGAGCTCCTGCCCATCGGTGTGGTCGCTCCTCAACCTGAGCGACGGCGGGAATGGAGCGCAGGGTGCTCCCCCGTGCCCCTGGACATGGTGGCGGCGCCGGACGACGACGGATGCAGGGGTAGACGCTGGCGGGTGCTTGCTCTCTCTCTCTCTCTCTGCAACCTAGCTACACAACCTACCTTGGGGGAGAAAGAGAGATGGGGAAGGAGTGGCGGCAGCGGATGGGAAGAGGAGGAACCCTAGGGATGAGGGGGCACAAACGACAACACATTTATGGGGGCCTCGACGTGTGTGAGGCTCACATGGGCTCTCTCTCTCTTTGAAACAGGACGGAAAGCTAGCGAGGGTTGCAGACAGCGTCAAGAGGAGGAAGAGGGTCGTACAACTCGGCTCTAGCGCGGGGAGAGGAGATATGGGCCGCCAGGAGGGAGGGAGCCCACCTCTGGCGCAAAATAGAAACAAATAAATACCTGGGGCTATTCTAGTTACTAGCAACACCAGGAAAACAAATAAAAGCATAGCCTAAACTATAGATGCTAAAAATAAAACAAGCACACCCCTGGACATAAGAATTTATGCCCTAATTAATAAAAATAGAAACAAGATTTTAGGACCAAGTAAATATTTACAAAACAGAAATATGTTGGGCTGTTTTGTGAATATTTGCACCTTTATGACTTGGACATGAAATGATATGGCATGCATGCATGCAAAGGAAGAGTAAACAAGTGACATCACATGAAATCATATGCATTGATAGCTCTCATGTCAATGACAAGTTGGACCCACATGGGGAAGGTTCCAAAAAGGGAAAGATACACTCTTGGGGCATTACAAACTCTCCCACACTACAAAAAGATCTCACCCCGAGATCTACGCCTAAAAGAACTCCGGAAATTCGGAATGGAGGTGATCCTCGCGTTCCCAAGTAGCCTCTTTATCGGAATGGTGTGACCACTGCACTTTGATAAATTTGACAGTCTTGTTGCGGGTCTTGCGCTCAGTCGCCTCAAGAACCGCAACTGGATGCTCACGATAAGATAGGTCAGGCTGAAGGTCGATGTCTTGAAGATGAACATTGCACTTGGGGGTCTTGAAACACCTCTTGAGCTGAGAGACATGGAACACATCATGCACATTTGCAAAGTTTGACGGGAGCTCAAGCTGGTACGCAAGGTCGCCTCTCTTGCCAACAACTCTGAACGGGCCCACGAAACGAGGCGCAAGCTTGCCTTTGATGCCAAAGCGTTGCATACCCTTCATAGGCGACACCTTGAGATAGACGAAGTCATCAAGCTCATAAGACATGTCATGACGCATGCTATCATAATAGCTCTTCTGACGAGACTGAGCTGCTCCGAGGTTGTCGCGAATGACCCGACACATCTCCTCAGCTTCTTCTATCAGGTCATTCCCAAGGATCTGACGCTCGCCGGTCTCGGACCAGTTGAGCGGGGTACGACACTTCCTGCCATAGAGAATTTCAAATGGAGCCTTGCCAGAACTAGCTTGATAACTGTTGTTATACGAGAACTCCGCAAAACGCACGCAATCCTCCCACTTCATGCCAAAAGAGATAACACAGGCTCTCATCATATCCTCAAGAACTTGATTGACTCACTCCACTTGACCACTAGTCTAAGGATGAAAAGCTGTGCTGAAGCGGATCTTCGTGCCCATCGTAGGCTGAAAAGAGTCCCAGAACTTGGAAGTGAAGATACTCCCGTGATCCAAAGAAATCATCATAGGCACGCCGTGCAAAGACACAATCCTGGAAGTGTACAACTCTACAAGCTGAGCTGCCGAAATGGATTCCTTGACTAGAAGAAAATGAGCCACTTTACTCAATTTGTCGATGACGACGAAGATGTCATCATTACCGTTCTTGGACTTTGGAAACCCGGTGACGAAATCCATCTCAATGTGATCGAACTTACACTCGGGAATGGGCAAAGGATGTAAAAGACCTGCTGGACGTTGATGCTCTGCTTACACCCTTCGACATACATCACATTTATTAACGAACTGAGCAATCTCACGCTTCATTCGAGTCCACCAGAAGGTCTGTTTCAACTCCTGATACATCTTGGAGCTTCCATGATGAATAGAGAGCGGAGAGTTATGAGCTTCTTCCATGATTACCATTCTAAGATCACCTTTCGGGATGACAAGACGATCCTCGAAGAACAACGTCTCCCTGGCATCAACACTCAAGCACTTATACTTGGGACGACTCTTTGCCACGCCAATCTTGACTTTCTTCACCATTGCATCAAGAAGCTATGCTGCTCGGACTTGATCTTCCAAGGTACGAGAGATCTGAAGGTTTGCAAGAAATCCCTGAGGTACTAACTGAAGGTTGAGCTTCCTGAAAGACTCACAAAGGCCAGGTTGGAGAGGTTTCAGAATAAGACTGTTGTAGTACGCCTTCCTGCTCAAGGCATCTGCCACGACATTAGGTTTGCCTAGCGTGTACTCAACACTCGGATTAAAATCTTGGAGCATTTTCACCCAACGAGTTTGCCGAAGATTCAGGTTAGGCTGAGTGAAGATATACTTGAGACTATTGTGATCGGTGAACACTTAAACCTTATGTTCGAACAAGAGGCGTCTCCAAGTCATCAGAGCGTGTACCATAGCTGCTAGCTCGAGATCATGCACATGATAGTTCTTCTCCACTGGCTTCAACTGCTTGGAGGTATAAGCAACCACTTTCTTCTCTTGCATCAGAACTGCACCAAGACCCTGGAGAGAAGCGTCGCATAACACCTGGTAAGGCTTGGAATCATCCGGAGGAACCAAGACTCGAGTGGAGGTGAGCTTCTCTTTGAGTGTGCCGAAGGCCAACTAACACTCTCGAGACCAAGCATACTTCACACCTTTCTGAACAAGACTTGAGAGCGGCTTGGCAATCTTGGAGAAGTTCTCAACGAACCTCCTACAATAGCTTGCAAGCCTGAGAAAGCTTCAAAGCTGCTTCACATGCTGCGGAGGCTCCCATTCAACAATGGCCTGCACCTTCGACGGATAAACTTTGATGCCCTTGGCAGAGATAATGTGCCCAAGATAGACCACTTCTTTCAGCCAGAACTCACACTTGGAAAACTTGGCATACAACTTGTACTCTCTCAACTTATGAAGCACCAATCTGAGATGTTCTTCCTCAGTTTCAGAAAAGACCAGAATGTCGTCGAGATAGAGCAAGACAAAGTCATTCTTTAACAAAGAGAATATGTAGTTCATCAATCGACAGAATGTCGGAGGAGCATTTGCCAGACCAAAATACATGACCGTATACTCATACGAGCCAAAATTAATCCTGAAGGCAGTCTTCAGAATATCTTCTTCACGAATGCGAATTTGATGATAGCCCATTCTGAGATCGAGATTGGAGAAGATCTTAGCCCCTTTCAACTGTTCGAACAACTCAGTTATGTTCGGAAGTGGATATTTGTTCCTGATTGTCTTCTTGTTCAATGGACGGTAATCGACACACAGCCGGTCCGTGCCATCCTTCTTCTTGAGAAACAGAACTCCACAGCCCCACAGAGACGAGCTCGGTCTGATCAAACCCAAACGCTCCTGCTCATCGAGTTGCCTCTTAAGTTCCTTCAACTCTTTTGGACCCAATTTGTACGGCCGTTTGCACACCGGCTCATTACCTGGCTCAAGCTCAATCACAAATTCAACTTCTCGGTGCGGAGGCATGCGTGGCAGCTCTTCTGGAAACACATCTTCATATTCGCAGACCACTGTGACTTGCGAAATAGGATTAATCTCACCCTTTTCATTCAAAGAGAACAAACAGATTGTATCATCGCACGCCACGAATATAATCACGTCCTCTGAAGAGTGGGTAAGTTTCACTTCTTTAGCTTCACAATCAATCGATGCCTTGTTCATGGCCAGCCAGTCCATACCAAGGATCAAATCAATATCAGATTTTCCCAAGACAATAGGAGACGCCAGAAAAGAATAACTGTCAATCTGGACGGAAGCATCCGAAACCAACATGTGAGAACTCACGCGCATGCCCGGAGAAACCACACGGAAGGGACAATCCAAATGAATTGTAGGAATATCATTCTTAGAAATGAATGGCTTGGAGATGAAGCAGTGTGACGCACCAGAATCAAATAACACTTTAGCAGGAATATCATTAACGAGGAGGTTACCCATGATCACATCTGACGAGTTTTCTGCCTCAGCTGCATTCACCATGTGGACTCGAGCTAACCTGGGGTTGAACTTGACAACAACATTGCTTGGAGGTTTGCCCAGAGGAGGAGGTGGCAGACGGAGCTGAGAAGTGCACTTGTTGGCATAATGACCCTTCTGCCCACAATTGTGACAAGTAACCTCTGCTGGCTGTCTGTACTGAGTCTGAGGAGGCCCTTGCTTCTGATGTTGGAATCTCTGCTGAAAGACTGGGTTGGGTGGGTGGGAAGAACCATGGCCACCAGAATGCTTGAGCTGTTGCGAGTGCCGAGGAGGAGGAGGAGACACCCAAAACTTATGTTGCTTCTAAACCACCTGAGTAGAAGAAGAGCTGGAATCTCTAAAGCACTTCTTAGAATTCTCCACCCTGAGCAAGGCTGCCTCTGCCCTGAGAGCTAAATTGTAGAACTTGTCGAACTCCTCAGGATCGTGCAAAGCAAGAGCTAACTGCAAATCTTCTTTCAAGCCACCTCTGAACTGATAAATCTTGCTCTTCTGATCGGGGATATCCTGCAAGGCGCATCGGGCTAGCTCGTGGAACTCAACGTTGTACTTCTACACGGAGTTACCACCCTGCTCCAAGCGCCTGAACTTCTCACGCATTTCCTCCACGAAGCTGGAAGGAATGTAGTGGGATCTGAAGTCACGAGAGAACTCATACCAAGTGATCACTCTAGCGCCTCTGGAATCCTTCAACTGTTGCCACCAGATAGATGCTTGCCCCTTCAGCTGGAAAGTTGCAAATTTGACAAAATCCTCAGGACGAACACTGCTACTCGAAATGCTTGTTCATGTCGCGGATCGAATCCTCAACATCAAATGGCTGGTCACAGGAAGTGAAACTCTTCGGTTGATTCGACAGGAACTGACTCAGATTAGCAAACTGATTGCCACCATGCCGGAAATTGCCTTGCTGCTGATTAGCCCTCTCTTGCAACAATTATAGCAGCATCTGGGTGTTTGCATTTGTAGCAGCCATCACCGCTTGCCAAGTCTCTGCAGGAGGAGGCGTCGGCGGAGGAGGATTCTCCGGAGGAGGAGGTGGTGGCGGCACATCCTCACGACCTGGATTCTGACGAGCAGGTGGAGCCATCCTGAAGACGGACAACACATTAGCCCACATAACAAATTGAAGATATAGCTGAATCAAAATGACAGGAATAACTGAATAGGTATATAGCAATTGCACTCGAAAAAATAGTAAGAATGCTTCCTCAAAGTGACGGTCGACAAAATTCTGATTAAGACCACTTACAACAAGTATGATCTAGATCTTCTGGGAACAAACATATGATCGAGATTTCATCCGATATCTTCGTGTATAAGATCACACGGGCTCGAATTTATAGCAGCCATCCTGTGCAAGGTAGTGCACACGACTTACAAGGTATCCCCGAGTCGTAGCGAGCTACAAGGACTCTTTAAGACACAACGAGAACCGATGTAAGACGACCGTGAACAAACATACCCACTGAACATCGAATCCCAACCTCACATCATGCATCTGTAAGAAGATTGTCCTATAAGTTACTACTTGATATCCCACCTATGAATTCCCGAAATATCTGGTCATGCAATCCGGTACATGGATACAAGGAGTAATATCACACAACTCCTATACTAACCCGTCACCTGTGTCACATCCGTCAACACACAACCAGAATATCGGACCTTCATCTACAACAGACCCTCGTCATCACAACGATACACAGCATGACAGTACTCCCGAACAATCTGCACGAGTACTAGGGACATCGGGGTTATCTCGCCACTACTAGTATTGAAGCAATTACGAACATCCTTCGTTCTTAGATACTCAGAAATCTGAATGATGGCGATGTGCGCAAGAATCCCCTGGAGCTCAACTCCCCGGAAGAAATCAAGGCAGACAGGAGGCACCAAGACAGAACTCCGTCACATCGAAATCATATAGATTTCACAAATACCTGCGTGATCCTAAATTTTTTTTTGAGCGAGAAGAGGAGTAGAATTAAGAATTTCCTAAGTCAGAAACCTCGCTAGAGCATGGAAAAGGAGAAAAAAGAATCCTACTCTCCGATATAACTAAGACACAAAACATTTTACTAGACTCGACTCGGCCAAGTACGATCACACAAAGGCTCCTATGGTCGTAAGGCTCTGATTACCAACTTGTAACGACTAAGATCCGGTCCTTACCGATTTGGGGAACGAGGCCCTGAATTGGAAAGAAGCGCATCTAAGCATTTCGCAAGCACGGTAACATAGCACATACATAATAATAACAGAATGACAATAAGGGATTCAATTGTCATCTCATAAATATATTAGAGTACATCAAGCATCCAAACAAGGTAGTTCCGTTATGGACTACAAAACATGAGAAATGAGTATGCTACCCTGCACGCTTGCCCACGATCACGACCACGCCTCAGTCTTCTGGATAGTTCACGTACATGCGGCCGTTCTCCTCATCGTACTGCCACGCCAGCGGCATGCCATCGGGATCACCTGTCTCGGGGGTACCTGAACCTGTTGGTTTTGTGAAGGAATCTGTGAGCCACGGGGACTCAGCAATCTATGACCTCGGTGCCAGAACTAGTGAAGTTATTAGGTTGGAAAGGTGGAGTGTTTAGGTTGCAGCATCCTAAGCTGTATATGGTGGCTAACTTACGTAGAACATGTATTGAAGGTGGTCTATTCTAGCGGTCGATGATTAACTGATCACTAAATGATCCTGAACACCTACTTACGTCAATCATAACCCCACCGTGTTCCCAATCGAAGAGAGGTCTTCGAAGGGGACAGTCACGGTTACGCAAACAGTTGGCAATTTTATTATCTTATGTTTAAGTTTTCTATTACCGGATGTTAACAAATATTCCAAGTTGCCACATAACCGCGGACACAGCTTTCCGAAAGATTAAACCCTGCAGGGGTGCTCCAACTAGTCCATCACAAACGTACACGGGCCGCAAAGTAGTCCTCTATCATGAATCTCGTGATCTCGTCGGATTCCTTAGAGGAAAACCTAACTCTCGGGAGAACCAAAGCTTCACCGGGATTCCTATACGCAAGATATATCGCTAAGGTAAGACAAGACTAGCACGACCTCCCGTCGTGTCGACGACCCTGATAAGAGCCGCATATCTCAGTCTCAGGACACGACGGATGAGCGATGGTTACCTCGCCAAAACAACGAGTTGCCCCGGGGAGCGTAATAAGCTTCTCTGTGTTGGACCAACACTCATGAGTAGCACTGGTCCGGGTTGTTGATTACATTCCTCGGGGTAGCTATTCCCTATGCATATTATTATTAAGTGATTAGCAAATTAACACCAATGTTGGGTTCTGCCGGACAAGTCTTAGCACTACGCGATTTCTCGAGGGGGTCCCCATAACAACCCCGAACGTGTTAGGAGCGATCAGTTAGGGAATCAAACACCGGTAGCCGGTAACTATGGCGGCAATAACGGAACAAAACACCCAGCAAAAGGCTAGGCCTTCTATTATATACCAAGTATATAGGTGCATTAATTAAATAACAAAATTAATATAATGATATCAACTCATGTTATCACATGAAACAAGGCACCTGCAACTAACAACGCTAATATTAGAAGCTTAGAAAAGCCTACTTAAGCCATTTAAGATTTGCTAGGAAGGGATAAGTGTTTGGGTTTCATGGCAATTCAGGAGGCAATTATTTCAGTGGTAGGCAGCAAGCATATTATGGAAGAAATGTAATCTAGCATAACAAGTCTAGAGATGGAATCAAGGTCATATCATCTTGCGTGTGATGTCCTCAGCTTGGAACTGCTCTTGTTCATCCTGCACGTACTCTCCCGAATCCACGTACTCGTTCTCCGATCCCGGTGATACCCAACATAAAAATAGCATCCAATGAAAAACACCACCTCAAGATGCAACAAGCACATGATGCATGAGATGAAAATGAACATGCATCTCTATTCTACCACTAGCACAAGCATGAGAAGTAAATGCAAGTTCCTGGACAGAACTGCACCCTAAGCTATCTTGACATGCATGAGAATGACATGATCAGATGCGTCACATGAAAACAATGCAAAACCATATAAAGAACATTACAAACGGAGCTACGGATCAACGGGAAACAACGAAACAAGAAATGAAGTGCTACGTGTCAATTACATCACAACACACTCCAATGGCATAATTCTGGTGTTTCCAGGTTGCCATGACATGAAACAAACCAACATGGATGGGGTGGTGCAAAGAATAACACCATACCATCATCTATGTACACACAATCATCAAAACACCAAAACTACACAATCTTCCACAAACAACATCATAACCTTTTGAGAGCTACATGCAAGTCACCTACAACCACCCAAACATGCCAAATAAGATATTTGGCAGAAGCTATCCAAGAGTACTACAAGAACAAGCAATAAGATATTGCAAAGGAGTTACACACAGAAAGTTACACACGTGCTAACTTGGCCAAAAATATCAGATCTCAGGGGCTTAGTGAAAATTCCAGATTCTCACTAGCTGTTTATGCTCTGAAGCATTTTGACACCACCCAAAACTATATTTATTGGACTCCAAATGGAATGAAAATTTATAGAGCGCTAGACAAACATAAAAGCTACAACTTCCCAGTTGAAAGCTAAGGTTGAATCACAACACATAGACCTGCACAAGCTCATCAACCGGACAAGAAAATATAAACAGATTCTCAGACTTGGTGAAAATCTCAGATCTTCACTAATCTGGAATTTCAGCCACATGCCTACTTTGATTGGGCACAACATGCACATATGGACTACTAAGCATGAAACAAAACCTACATGCCATAGAGGGGTTCACCCTCTAGTGCCCCAACAAGGAATCAACCTCTTGGGCTCACCACATCTCATGGAACCAAGTTCTAAACATAGAACAAATCTGAAATATGTCATCTACAGAAAGTGTTCCAATGGCAGAACTGACTTCACCAATGGATTCCTGGGATGATTTTACCCTAAAACATATATAATACCTATGCACTTGTATAGAACAAAAGAGCACAAACTAGAAAAGAAACCCTACATAGAATCACATATAGTGAATAGTGGATGGTCACATGTGCTATTCACTAGAACAATTTCTACACAAGAACTTTCACATGTCCACAACATCAATTGTGCACATGAGGGGGAGACCTCATGCCCATGTCCCTTGGCACAACACCACACACCACACACATCAAGCACTAGCATGAGAGCACCTCACAAGATAAAAAGAACACCCTCTAGCTTATGCTCGCAATGCATCCTATACCTACACATGTAAGCATGCTCATGAGTTCAACAAGGCTCTCCATGTTTTGGCATGTATGTGGACACACACACCCCAACGCACCAATAAGATAAGAACAACTATCTACACCACACACCGCAAGGGCACCTACATATCACACTCACAAGGTGTGTGGGGGAACCCCCACACACACATTACCACACTTGCACTTACTAGTGCAACATGGATTCATCACATTAGGGCCATATACACACAAGATGCACACACACATATAGGATTCCTCACATGCATACCCTCTTGCCAAGCAACCTACACATGCTCAAAGCCTACTCCACACAACATTACATATCCCTACACATATAAACACTACACATGCTAGCAATCTCAAGGACACCACATGCTGTTTGAGGGCATAAACAATTGCCACATAAGCCATCCAAGTAGCTACATCAAGGTTACAAACATACATGATCAACCAAGACAGTAATACAAAAGAAAGAACAAAAAATAAATAAAAGAAGTGGGGTGAGGGATCGAACCCTGCACCCCTGGATCCACAACACTGCAACTACACCACTGTGCTACTGTCTTTTGCTCGATAGAGATGGGGGGCTAAGAAGGTTAACCTGCTCTACTTCTACTGATCTGCCACTGCCCGAAATAAAAGCAAAAAGGGGGTCGAGGGGGGAATCGAACCCATGACCTGAACTACATCAACACACTTCATCTACCACCACGCTACGGAGAGAAACTTGACAGAACAGGGGTCTATAGCTAGGTATACTACCACGAGCACCAGGTGCTCTGCTCTGCACACAGAAACGCCGGCGACAACAGAGAGGCCGCCGGGGCTGCTCTCCTCTACTGCAACTTCTACCATGCCCGCAGGGAAGGGGGAGGCACACCTACACACCAAGGAGAGCCTCTGCTCCTCGCCTACAACTACCGAGCACTCCACACGCAACATACTTCACACAGATGCACCTAAGCAGGACCTGCCGTCGTCCTCTTCGAACAGAGACATGCCACGACCACTGGCCGATCTACTCGAGGGGAAGGGGGAGGATAGCTAGCTCACCTAGGGAAGAAGAAGCACCGATCGGGAAGATGAGGCCGGCTGGAGGGGAAGTAGTCGATCTGAAGGGGAAGAAGATGGGCTGAAGGAGACCCTGCTGTAGACCGAAGCAAAGTACGAAGTACTCCGGGTCCGAGCCGTTGGCGAGCTCCTGCCCGTCAGTGAGGTCGCTCCTCGACCTCAGCGACGGCGGGAATGGAGAACGGGGTGCTCCCCCGTGCCCCTGGACATGGTGGCGGCGCCGGACAATGACGGATGTAGGGGTAGACGCCGGCGGGTGCTTCCTCTCTGTGCAACCTAGCTACAGAGCCTACCTTGGGGGAGAAAGAGAGATGGGGAAGGAGTGGCGGCGGCGTATGGGAAGAGGAGGAACCCTAGGGAAGAGGGGGCACGGACGCCAACACATTTATGGGGGCCTCGACGTGTGTGAGGCTCACGACGGCTCACTCTCTCTCTCTAAAACAAGACGGAAAGCAAGCGGGGGTTGCAGACGGCGTCAGGAGGAGGAAGAGGGTCGTGCAGCTGGGCTCTAGCGGGGGGAGAGGAGATATGGGCCGCCAGGAGGGAGGGAGCCCACCTGTGGCGCAAAATAGAATGAAATAAATACCTGGGGCTATTCTATTTACTAGCAACACCAAGAAAACAAATAAAAGCATAGCCTAAACTATAGATGCTAAAAATAAAACAAGCACACCCGTGGACATAAGAATTTAGGCCCTAATTAATAAAAATAGAAACAAGATTTTAGGACCAAGTAAATATTTACAAAACAGAAATATGTTGGGCTGTTTTGTGAATATTTGCACCTTTATGACTTGGACATGAAATGATATGGCATGCACGCATGCAAAGGAAGAGTAAACAAGTGACATCACATGAAATCATATGCATTGATAGCTCTCATGTCAATGACAAGTTGGACCCACATGGGGAAGGTTCCAAAAAGGGAAATATACATTCTTGGGGCATTACATTTGCTTCTTGGGGTAGCAGTAGTGAGCCCACCATACCTTCCCTAACCACCACCCCAAGTGTCCTCGGGCTAAAAAGTGGACGAGCCTTGGGGGGTTGCTGGGTAGAGGTGGCATCTGGAGGCGTCTCCTGCGAGGATGGCTTGAAGAGAGACTTTTTGCATTCCGCCTTAGGACGTTCTGGCTCCGGCAAATCAGGCAGCATCAAGTCATCATCTCCACGGTCATAGCTTGAGTCTTCGCCGTCCTGAGCCATCAATCCATCATAGGCGGTATTGAAATACTAGTTCGGGTCCTCATCATCATCCTCCATGTCATCATCAACATTTGCTTCTTCGACAGCAGGGGCGACATGATCTAGCACTAATGGAGGCTCTCCCTCGCATCGTACGCTACCATCGTCCACCACGACTGGTGCAGGTAATTTGGTAGGTGGGGTGGTGTTCATACCTTCTTGAGAACTTGGTGTTCGCGTGATACTGGGCTCCTCGAGACGAATAAGAGATTTCAGCCAAGTCAATAACCAGTTCTTGCATCCGCCAATAAGTGTAGGGGTCTCGTCGTCATCGGCTGGTATCGGAGGAGGCAAATTCTCGAAGTTCGCTAAGACACTGGCCACGTTAACCTTGAAGACGCCATTGGCCATCTATCGGCTGTGGAACATGCGGTCCTTCGACTTCACGATGGTTGCCTTTCCCACAGCCACCTTATGGCCCTTGATGTCATAGAGTAGGGTGCACGGGGTGTCGTCGGCCTACGAAAGAGACATGTCTGCGACATCCAACATCTGAAAGGCAACTAAATTGGAAGACTATAGACATGTTGGTGAAAAGGGTATGACGCATAATTATCGTGAGGGCGTTGAGCTCAACCAGCAAAGAAGGCCTACCGAGCATGCCAGAGACGGAGGTCGGGCTGCTATGAACAGGAAGATGACCTTTTGCGGTTGCTTGGGCAGGTGTTGGTGCTGTGATGTTCGCCGAGTTGCTCGCGCCAAAGCTGGGAATTGCGTAGTCCTCCAGCCGTGCATTTGGATTGCTCTTTGACCAATTGAAAATTGCCGGAATCAAGCTGGCCATTGTGTGAGTGACCAACCCACTTACTACGTCGACCTACTCTTCTTTGGTCTCACCTTTGGTCTTATTGACCGCAATCGCGACCTTCTCATCGATGCTCTCCTGAGTGACAACCAACCGCCTGTTCGTTCTATCCTTAGGTCCCTCGGGGTAGCACGTCTTCCAAGAGACGCCATCTCCGACGCCGTGCACACGTCCATAGGACGGCAGCTTGTCGACCAGGACATTTTTCAGTATGTTCAGGGCCCAATTGAATGGGGTGTCCCATTTGGCTCTCGCCGACGACTGTGACGACTTGTCGCTTTCGGCTGCCTTTTGGTGCTGCTCTTTCTGCAAATGGACCATGGATGGATTACTAATGTGACAAAACTTCTAGTCAAATTGATTGGAAGCTAATATGATAATGTGGTAATATAACAATTACTAGAAGTCTCATGAACTCCCTCGTGTACGGGTCCGTGTAAAAGATCGTTTTGACTTTGTCCAACTTGTACCGGGCCCTGATCGAGTAATGCTCCAACGGGTGAGTGAACTCCGCCAAGGGGTCTGGAATCCCGAGACTTTCACGTTCGGCGTCCACGTTGGCCCATATGTGCTTCTTCCCCTCGTAACCACGGCTTCCGAGGCGGTGGGGAGGCATGATGACCCACAAGTATAGAGGATCAATCGTAGTCCTTTCGATAAGTAAGAGTCTCGAACCCAACGAGGAGCAGAAGGCTCTGATAAACAGATTTCAGCAAGGTAATAACTGCAAGCACTAAAAGTAGCGGTAACAAGTGATGGTGTAGCGAGGTGAAACGTAGCAAGCGAAAAGTAACAAGTAACAAGTAGTAGCAACGGTGCAGCAAGTGGCCCAATCCATTTTGTAGCACGGGACAAGCCTGAACAAAGTCTTATAGGAGGAAAAACGCTCCCGAGGACACATGGGATTTTCTGTCATGCTAGTTTCATCATGTTCTTATGATTCACGTTCGTTACTTTGATAGTTTGATATGTGGGTGGACCAGCGCTTGGGTACTGCCCTTACTTGGAGAAGCATCCCACTTATGTTTAACCTCTCTCACAAGCAGCCGCAACTACAAAAGAAGAATTAAGACAAGGTCTAACCATAGCATTAAACTAGTGGATCCAAATCAGCCCCTTACGAAGCAACACATAGACTGGGGTTTAAGCTTCTGTCACTCGAGCAACCCATCATCCACTTACTACTCCCCAATGCCTTCCTCTAGGCCCAAGTATGGTGAAGTGTTATGTAGTCGACGTTCACATAACACCACTAGAAGAAAAGACAACATACAACATATCAAAATACCGAACGGATATCAAATTCACATGACTATTATCAGCATGACTTATCCCATTTCCTCAGGAACAAAAGTAACTACTCACAAAGCATAATCATAATCATGATCAGAGGTGTAATTAATAGCATTAAGGATCTGAACATAAACTCTTCCACCAAGTAATCCAACTAGCATCAACTACAAAGAGTAATCAACACTACTAGCAACCTTACAAGTACCAATCGGAGTCGTGAGACGGAGATTGATTACAAGAGATGAACTAGGGATTGGAGAGGATATGCTGCTGATGAAGATGTTGATGAAGATTCCTCCCCTCCGACGAGAGGAGTGTTGGTGATGATGATGGCGACGATTTCCCCCTCCGGGAGGGAAGTTTCCCCGACAGGATCATCCTGCTGGAGCTCTAGATTGGATCTGCTCAAGTTCCGCCTCGTTGCGGCGGAGAAACCACGAAAAAGCTCCCAAATGATTTTTTCGGGAACGAAACCCTTCATATAGAAAAAGAGGGTGGCTAGTGGGCCGTCAGGGCGCCCACAAGCTTGCCCTCCGCCACCAGGGGGGTGGCGGTGGCACGGCTTGTGGCGCCCTGGTGGCCCCCCTTCGGTACTTGTTTCACCCAGTATTTTTATATTATCCCGAAAATTCCACGTAACTTTTCAGGGCATTTGGAGATGTGCAGAATAGTGGACTAAGATTTGCTCCTTTTCCAGCCCAGAATTCCAGCTGCCTGAATTCTCCCTCTTCAAATAAACCTTGCAAAATAAGAGATAAAAGGCATAAATATGGTACCACAAAGTAATATAACAGCCCATAAAGCTATAAATATCAACATGAAAGCATGATGCAAAATGGACGTATCAACTCCCCCAAGATTAGACCTCGCTTGTCCTCAAGCGAAAACCAAGTTCCATAAACATGTCCACATGTTGAGGGATGAAGGTGTCGATAAAACATAATACAGACATGAGGGCATCATGATCACACATAGAACAACAATACATCATAAATATTCTTATGGGAAAGTAACTCCTTCACAAAGCAAAGCATGAAGCAAAAACCTTACTGAGAAGTAACCAACAACAGTCCATAGTCATTGAAGCAATTGCAATTTATCACAACATCAGAAAGAGTCAAATAAGACCTTGTAAGGCAAACCTACATACTCAATTATCTCTTTTGTCTTCCACAATTGTTACAGCTCACGTGATACTCATGGTATCAAAGTCTCAGCTGGACACAGAGGAAGACAGGGGCTTATAGTTTTGCCTCCCAACTTTTTACCTCAAGGGTAAAGTCAACATCAATAAAGCATGAGTACTCAACTCCAAGTTGATATATGAATATAGATCTTTCCCAAGCATGTGACAGTAGCCAATACAAAGGAAAAATAAGGAATTGGTGAAGATCACCATGACTCTTACACGGGCAAAAAGTAAAGGTACAAGATAGGCCCTTCGCAGAGGGAAGCAGAGGTTGTCATGCTTTTTGAGGTTTGAATGCGTGTCCTCTTAGTGCGGAGGAACGTCACTTTATATTGCCTGCTGTGATAAAGAACTTTATTATGCAGTCTGTCGCTTTTATGTCTTCCTCATCATAGGTTCGTACAAAGCTTATTTTCCACACACTAATAGATCATACATATTAGAGAGAAATTTTTATTGCTTGCACCGATGACAACTTACTTGAAGGATCTTATTCAATCCATACGTAGGTATGGTGGACTCTCATGGCAAAACTGGGTTGGAGGTTTATGGATGCACAAGTAGTATCTCTACTTGGTGCGGGAGTTTTGGCTAATATGAGGTGGAACCAATCGTCACATGCTAAGGGATCTCTAATCATATAACATTATTTGGAACCAAGCAAACACAATTCATTATGTTGTCTTTCTTGTCCAACATCTACTACTAAGCATGTAATAGTTTGGTGAGTGCTCACAATTGTAAAAAGTGTCTAAGATGATATATTTATAGGTGAACCTCTCTTTCCTTATTACTTCTTATTAATTGCAACAATGACTGAGGTCTATGTTGATTTATTCTCAACAAGTTTCAATCATCATACGTGTCATATGTGAAGCTATCACTTTCCATAAGATCGTCTCATGCTCTTTCATGCTATCGTTCTTTTCATACTTTTGATCATGGCACAAAGCAAAGCCCTTGACTAAGATACTCTTTATTATATAGCTCGTAATCTCGAATACATCGGGGGAGAGACAAAAGCAAAATACTCAAACTAAACACTAAAGACTTATTCCTCTAAGAGAAGAAATAAAAAATGAGAAGGAAAGAACTAAAACAAAGGTAAAGGCAAAATATATAAAGGTGATACGATACCAGGGCAACTCCCCCAAGCTTGGCAGAAGCCAATGGGATTGCCCATAACAATGCTTAGTTGTCTTCCTTCGGTGGTGATGGTGGTGGAGTTGTTTCCTTTGATTCCAAGAGAACTATCAATCTTTGATTTATACCTTTGAGATATGTGACATGGTTTTCCAGAAAAACAACTTCACGAGAAAGGGAAATATTGCGAGCACGAGTTGTTTTGAAAAACCTCAAGAGTTCAATCAAGGATGGAGACAACACGTGGAGGAAGGGTTGGAGAAAATCTACTCCTTCAACGTCTTCAATGTTGAACATAGGTTGAACTTCCTCCCTAGCTTGGGTTTTCTCCTTAGCTTGGTCCCTGGCTTCCGTGACTTCTACTCTTTTCAGATCAGCATCTACTTCCTCATGAACTTGGTGAAGATCATTCTCCCCAACAGATTCCTGAGACATCTTTGCTCTAAATCTGCGGCAGACAACAAGCTCCAAACAAAAACAGAGGAAAACTACGCGATACGGAGATCAAAACCTTTGGGCGAATATATATTGATTTATTTTCTGGACCAGAAGGAGTGCTCCGCAAGAAAACAGAGTCCGGGAGGCACACGAGGTGCCCACAAGCTTGCCCTCCGCCACCAGGGGGGTAGGGGGCGGTGACAGGGCTTGTGGCCGCCTCGTGCGCTCTCCGGACTGCTTTTCATTTTTCTAATTTTCCAAAAATTCCAAAACGGAGGAAATTTCCTATTGGAAAAGCATCGGAGTCCAATTTCTTACCGAAAGAGATACCTCTTCGTTTTCAGGGTCTGAAACAGGCCGATAAACATCCCTTATGTACTCCTCTGGAGTTATGACATTGATGATATTGGTCTCAACATTTATGGGAGTACCAGAGATGTAATGCTTGTTTCTTTGCCCATTTACCACTCTAGGAAAATTTCCTTCCCTGTTATTGATTTTGATGGCACCGGAACGATATACTTCCTCGATAACATAAGGTCCTTCCCATTTAGAGAGAAGCTTGCCTGCAAAGAATCTCAAACGAGAATTGTATAGCAAGACATAATCACCTACATTGAACTCTCGTTTTTGTATTCGTTTGTCGTGCCATCTCTTAACCTTTTCCTTGAACAACTTGGCATTCTCATATGCCTGGGCTCTCCATTCATCTAATGAGCTGATATCAAACAACCGCTTCTCACCGGCAAGTTTGAAATCAAAGTTGAGCTCTTTGATTACCCAATAAGCTTTGTGTTCCAGCTCAAGAGGTAAATGACAGGCTTTACCGTAAACCATTTTATACGATGACATGCCCATGGGATTCTTATAAGCAGTCGTATAAGCCCATAGTGCATCGTCAAGTTTGCTAGACCAATTCTTTCGAGATCTATTGACGGTCTTTTGCAGGATCAACTTGATCTCCCTATTACTCAACTACACTTGACCACTAGACTGAGGATGATAAGGAGATGTAACTCTATGGTTGACATCATACTTAGCTAGCATCTTGCGGAAAACACCATGAATGAAGTGTGAACTGCCATCAGTCATCAAATATCTAGGGACTCCAAATCTTGGGAATATGACTTCTTTAAGCATCTTAATAGAGGTGTGGTGATCAACATTTTTAGTGGGGATAGCTTCTACCCACTTAGTGACGTAATCCACAGCAACTAAGATGTGAGTGTACCCATTGGAACTCGGGAAGGGTCCCATATAATCAAAGCCCCAAACATCAAACGGTTCAATGACAAGTGAATAGTTCACAGGCATTTCCTGACGCTTACTGATGTTCCCTATTCTTTGGCATTCGTGACAAGACAAGACAAACTTACGGGCATCCTTCAAGAGAGTGGGCCAATAGAAACCTGATTGCAATACCTTATGGGCAGTTCTATCTCCAGCATGGTGTCCTCCGTAGGCTTTGGAATGACACTTCTGCAAGATCTGTCCCTGTTCATGTTCAGGCACACATCGTCTATTAACACCATCTACTCCTTCCTTATAAAGGTGAGGATCATCCCAAAAGTAGTGTCTCAAATCAAAGAAGAATTTCTTCTTTTGCTGATAGGTGAAACTGGGTGGTATGTATTTGGCTACGATATAATTTGCATAATCAGCATACCACGGTGCACTATGTGAAGTGCGGATGACATTTAATTGCTCATCAGGAAAGCTGTCATCAATAGGTAGTGGGTCATCAAGGACTTTATCTAGCCTAGACAAGTTATCTGCTACAGGGTTATCAGCACCCTTTCGGTCAACGATGTGCAAATCAAATTCCTGTAGGAGGAGAACCCATCTGATCAGCCTAGGCTTAGCGTCCTTCTTCTCCATAAGGTACTTAATAGCAACATGATCAGAGTGAATAGTGACTTTGGAGTCAACTATATAATATATGAACTTTTCACATGCAAACACGACTGCTAAAAATTCCTTTTCCGTAGTGGCATAGTTTCTGTGGGCACTGTCTAGAGTTTTACTAGCATAGTGAATAACATTCAACTTCTTGTCATGTCTCTGTCCTAGAACAACACCAACAGCATAATCACTAGCGTCGCACATGATTTCAAAGGGCAAGTTCCTGTCAGGTGGTTGAACAATAGGTGCGGTTATCAAAGCCTTCTTTAGTATTTCGAAAGCTTCCTCATAATCCTCATCAAAAACAACAGGAACATCCTTCTGCAAGAGGTTGGTAAGAGGCCTAGAAATCTTAGAGAAGTCTTTAATGAACCTTTTATAGAAACCAGCATGACCTAGGAAACTTCGTATACCTCTGATATCTGTGGGGCAAGGCATTTTCTCAATTGCATCAACCTTAGCCTTATCAACTTCAATGCCTCTCTCAGAAATTTTGTGTCCTAAGACGATACCTTCATTAACCATAAAGTGGCACTTCTCCCAATTCAAGACGAGGTTGGTATCTTCGCATCTCTGTAAGACTCGATCAAGGTTGCTGAGGCAATCATCAAAGGAAGACCCGTAAACGGAGAAGTCATGCATGAAAACCTCGACAATGTTTTCACAAAAGTCAGAGAATATAGACATCATACATCTTTGAAAGGTGGCACGTGCATTGCATAAGCCAAAAGGCATACGTCTATAGGCAAAGGTACCGAAGGGGCAGGTGAAAGTGGTTTTCTCCTGATCAGATTGTGCAACAGGTATTTGCGAGAAACCTGAATAACCGTCTAGAAAGCAGAAGTGTGTGTGTTTTGATAGCCTTTCTAGCATTTGGTCGATAAACGGTGAAGGATAATGATCTTTCCTGGTTGCCTTGTTCACTTTCCGGAAGTCTATCACCATCCTATAGCCAGTAATAATCCTTTGTGGGATTAGTTCATCTTTATCATTAGGAAAGAAGGTGATACCTCCCTTCTTAGGTACGCAATGTACTGGACTTATCCAATCACTATGGGCAACAGGATAAATGATTCCTGCTTCCATAAGCGTTAATATTTCTTTTCTAATGACCTCTTTCATCTTAGGATTTAATCTCCTTTGATGATCAACAACTGGTTTGAAGTCAGGATCAGTTTTAATCTTGTGCTCACATAGAGTGGGACTAATACCCTTAAGATCATCAAGAGTATATCCAATAGCAAGACGGTGCTTCCTCAGAGTTTTTAGTAACTTCTTCTCTTCGTGCTCTGAGAGGAGAGCACTAATAATGACATGATATATCTCCTTCTCATCAAGATAGGCATACTTAAGAGTATCAGGCAACTGTTTAAGCTTGAACACAGGATCACCCTTTGATGGGGGAGGATCCCCAAACAGTTCAACATGCAGATTATTCTTGAGAATAGGATATTGTTCTAAGACAATTTTATCTATCTCATCTCTCTCCTCCATATGCATATCATTTTCATGCTCAAGAAGATATTGCTCTAAAGGATTTGTAGGAGGTACGCCAATAGAGGAAAGAGCAATAATTTCATCTCTACCAGACGACTCTCTTTCATGGGGTTGTCTTCCAAACTTGGAGAAGTTAAATTCATGAGACACACCCTCGAAACTAACTGTGATGGTCTGCTTAATGCAATCAATGTGAGCATTGACAGTGTTGACAAAGGGTCTACCAAATATGATGGGACAAAAGCTATCTTGTGCAGTACCAAGGACGAGGCAATCAGTAGGATACTTCGTCTTACCACACAGGACTTCTACGTCTCTCACAATTCCTAGAGTGCAGATAGTGTCTCTATTAGCTAGCGAATAGTGACACCAATGGGTTCTAACTCAGCAGGTGCAATCTCATCTTTGATTTCATCATATAGAGAATGGGGTATTGCACTAACACTAGCTCCCATATCACATAAACCATGGTAACAGTGATCTCCTATCTTGACAGAAACAACGGGCATGCCAACTACATGTCCGTGTTTGTCTTTCGCGTGAGGTTTAGCAATTCTAGCGGAGTCCTCACAGAATTTGATAACATGCCCGTCTACGCCTTCGGCTAATAGATCTTTGATAATAGCAACACTAGGTTCAACTCTAATCTCCTCAGGGGGTGCAAGTGGTCTAATGTAACCCCTACGTATCACAGTTGGAGCTTTAGAATAATCCTTTATCATAGTAGGGAATGATGGTTTCTCAGTGTAAGCATAAGGAACAACAGGATCACTAAAAGCAACGACTTTCTCCTCAACTAGATTGGTTTTCGCTATGTTGCTTTCTACAGGAGGATGGTATTTAAACCACTTCTCTTTGGGAAGATCAACATGAGCAGCAAAAGATTCACATAGAGAAGCTACTATCTCAGAGTCAAGTCCATACTTAGCGCTAAAATCTCTAAAAGTATTTGTCTTAACAAAAGATTTAACGCAATCAAACTGGAAATTCATACCTGACTCCTTACCTTCCTCCAGCTCCCAATCTTCAGAGTTGCGTTAGTTTCTCTCCAATAAATTCCACTTGTGACAAATATCCTTCTTCATAAAAGAACCGGTACAAGAAGTGTCAAGCATGGTACAATCTTCATGAGAAAGTCGAGCATAAAAGTTTTGAGTGATGATTTCTCTCAAGAGCTCATGATTGGGGCATGAATATAGCATTGATTTAAGCCTCCCCCAAGCTTGAGCTATGCTTTCCCTGTCATGAGGCCAAAAGTTATAAATAAATTTCCGATCACGATGTACTAAATGCATAGGATAGAACTTTTGATGAAATTCCAATTTCAACCGATTGTAGCCCCATGATCCAGTTTCATCACATAGCCTATACCATGTCAACGCCTTATCCTTCAAAGATAAAGGAAAGACTTTCTTCTTTACCTCATCCTCGGGCAAACCTGCAAGCTTAAATAAACCACAAACTTCATCTACATAGATCAGATGCAAGTCTGGATGTGAAGATCCATCTCCTGTGAAAGGATTAGCCAGCAGTTTCTCAAACATACATGAAGGAATTTCATAAAAGATATTTTCAGTAGGTACCTCAGGTTGAGGAACAACTCCTCGTGCTTCCGTTCATGGTGAAGATGCCCCGAACAAACTCCTCAAAGGAAGAGTTTCCATAGTGACAAGTGACAATAAATTTCAGCACAGTATAAAAATGTTTCCTTACCAATTTCCACTTACCAAAGGCGCTTCACTCCCCGGCAACGGCGCCAGAAAAGAGTCTTGATGACCCACAAGTATAGGGGATCAATCGTAGTCCTTTTGATAGGTAAGAGTGTCGAACCCAACGAGGAGCAGAAGCCTCTAATAAACGGATTTCAGCAAGGTAATAACTGCAAGTAGCGGTAACAAGTGATGGTGTAGCGAGGTGAAACGTAGCAAGCAAAAAGTAACAAGTAACAAGTAGTAGAAATGGTGCAGCAAGTGACCCAATCCCTTTTGTAGCAAGTTACAAGCCTGAACAAAGTCTTATAGGAGGAAAAACGCTCCCGAGGACACACGGGAATTTCTGTCATGCTAGTTTCATCATGTTCATATGATTCACGTTCGTTACTTTGATAGTTTGATATGTGGGTGGACCAGCGCTTGGGTACTGCCTTTACTTGGACAAGCATCCCACTTATGATTAACCCCTCTCGCAAGCATCCGCAACTACAAAAGAAGAATTAAGACAACGTCTAACCATAGCATTAAACTAGTGGATCCAAATCAGCCCCTTACGAAGCAACGCATAGACTCGGCTTAAGCTTCTTTCACTCCAGCAACCCATCATCTACTTACTACTCCCCAATGCCTTCCTCTAGGCCCAAGTATGGTGAAGTGTCGTGTAGTCGACGTTCACATAACACCACTAGAGGAAAAGACAACATACAACATATCAAAACACCGACCGGATATCAAATTCACATGACTATTATCAGCATCACTTATCCCATGTCCTCAGGAACAAAAGTAACTACTCACAAAGCATAATCATAATCATGATCATAGGTGTAATGAATAGCATCAAGGATCTGAGCATAAACTCTTCCACCAAGTAATCCAACTAGCATTAACTACAAAGAGTAATCAACACGACTAGCAACCTTACAAGTACCAATCGGAGTCGTGAGACGGATATTGATTACAAGAGATGAACTAGGGATTGGAGAGGAGATGGTGCTGATGAAGATGTTGATGAAGATGCCTCCCCTTCGACGAGAGGAGTGTTGGTGCTGACGATGGCAACGATTTCCCCCTCCGGGAGGGAAGTTTCCCCGGCAGGATCGTCCTGCCGGTGCTCTAGATTGGATCTGCTCAAATTCCGCCTCGTGGCGGCGGCGAAACCATCTAAAAGCTCCCGAATGATTTTTTCTGGAACGAAACCCTTCATATAGAAAAAGAGGAGGGCTAGTGGGCCTCTAGGGAACCCACAAGCTTGCCCTCCGCCACCAGGGGGTGGTGGTGACAGGGCTTGTGGTGCCCTGGTGGCCCCCCTCTGGTACTTCTTTCGCCCAGTATTTTTTATATAATCCAAAAAAATCCACGTAATGGTTTAGGGCATTTGGAGATGTGCAGAATAGTGGACTAAGATTTGCTCCTTTTCCAGTCCAGAATTCCAGCTGCCTGAATTCCCTCTCCTCAAATAAACCTTGCAAAATAAGAGAGAAAAGGCATAAATATGGTACCACAAAGTAATATAACATCCCATAAAGCAATAAATATCAACATGAAAGCATGATGCAAAATGGATGTATCAAGGCGTGTTCCTGGCCTGGAGCGCCTTCATTTTCTCCGACTTTGCCTTGACCTCTTCTTTTTTGCAAAGTCCTCTTCCGTTCTTGTAGGATTATCAACATGAATCTTGGACCACGTTTCATTCTTCCCAACCGCTTTTTTCACCCAAACTTTCCAGGAGGACAAGTCATTGGTGAACGTCACCATTGCCTTCTCGTTTATCTTTGTCATGACGGGGTCGTCCAACGGCTCTTTATATTCCTTTTCATTCCGGCCGGGGAACATGAACCTATTGTTCAACTTCTTTAGGAGCATGTGCTCCATATGTGGTATCTGTTTCAACCTCTCGTCGTTGATGTTGGCGGTTTCCCTGAGGATGCATCCAAGTTGATTGCCCCAGCACTTGCGTGCTTCCTCTCGCGCCGTTGGCTCTAACTTAAAGGGGTGAATCTCTGTGACCACTATTTGTCCGATGGCAAGCTCGTTTGGTTTTCGTGCCCTCTTCTTCTTTGGTGCTTTACAGACTACGGTATTATGATTGCCGGTCTCGGGGGCGGTGTCGGTGCTGGTGCCAGTGTCGGCGCCGGGGTCGGGGTTGGGACCACTGCCGCCACCATGCAACCCCATCTGGTGTTTGTCCAGGTAATCAAAATAGTGATTTGGTGCCTCCATGGGGTTTGCGGAGTGAGCAGAACCACCCACGACTTCGGCGTCGGTAGACATGTTTCCTATGCAACAATTGTAAATAAAAGATATAATGAAGAGAAAAAGGGGCCTATATTTGGTCGAAATGTTGATTCATTCCCCTTCCGGCAAATCCCGGTTACTCCATATGTCCTAGTTTCTAGCACAAGTCATGCCAAAAATTTCGGCATGACCTTTGCTAAAAAGTGGACATATGGAGCGCTTGAAATTTGCTGGAATGAAAATGAATCAACATTCCTGCAAAAGATAGACCACTCGGATACCATGAGGATAATAAATGGAATTCTCTTGACACCATCACAAGATTAATTATACAAATATAAACAGAAAATAATACTAGCAAAGGGATGCAATGACCTACGCCGAATCTGAGAAAGGCAAATTGTTTCAATAGGGAAAAATATTTTCTTGCCACATTTTTTGTTTTTGAGGACCATCCTCGATTTTGGCAAATCTTCTCATGGAACACTCTAAGTTCAAAACACTATCTACACTAGTTCAAAACACTATCTACACTAGTTCAAAACACTATCTACACTAGTTAAAAAAATTCCATCAAGCACTATCTACACTAGTTAAAAAAATTCTGCCCACTAGTTAAAAACGTCAAACTTTCTGCCCACTGATGACACACAAGTGTAGGGGATTTATCGTAGTCCTTTCGATAAGTAAGAGTGACGAACCCAACGAGGAGCAAAAGGAAATGACAAGTGGTTTTCAACAAGGTATTCTCTGCAGGCACTGAAATTATCGGTAACACATAGTTGTGTGATAAGATAATTCGTAACGGGTAGCAAGTAACAATAGTAACAAAGGTGCAGCAAGATGGCCCAATCCCTTTTGTAGCAAGGGACAAGCCTGGATGAACTCCTATATAAGGTAAAGCGCTCACAAGGACACATGGGAGTTTCTATCAAGCTAATTTTCATCATGTTCATATGATTCGCGTTCGCTACTTTGATAGTTTGATATGTGGGTGGACCGGTGCTTGGGTGGTGTCCTTACTTGGACAAACATCCCACTTAAGGTTAACCCGTCACATAAGCATCTGCAACTACGAAATAAGAATTAAGACAAAGTCTAACCATAGCATTAAACTAGGGGATCCAAATCAGCCTCTTCCGAAGGAACGCATAAACTAGGGTATAAGCTTCTGTCACTCTAGCAACCCATCATATACTTATTACTTACCAATGCCTTCCTCTAGGCCCGTATAATGGTGAAGTGTCATGTAGTCGACATTCACATAACACCAGTAGAGGAAAGACAACATACAACGCATCAAAATATCAAACGAATACCAAATTCACATGACTACTTATAGCAAGACTTATCCCATGTCCGCAGGAACAAACGTAACTACTCACAAAGCATAATTATGTTCATGATCAGAGAGTTATTGAATAGCATTAAGGATCTGAACATATGATCTTCCATCGAGTAAACCAACTAGCATCAACTACAAGGAGTAATTAACACTACTAGCAACCTTACAAGTAGCAATCGGAGTCGCGAGACGGAGATTGGGTACAAAAGATGAACAAGGGTTTGGAGATGAGATGGTGCTGATGAAGATGTTGATGGAGATGATCCCCCTCCGATGAGAGTAGTGTTGGTGATGACGATGGCAACGATTTCCCCCTCCGTGAGGGAAGTTTCCCCGGCAGGACGGCCCTACCGGAGCTCTAGATTGGTTCGGCTCAAGTTCCTCCTCGTGGCGGCGGCGTTTCTTGCCGAAAGCTCTCCCTTGATTTTTATGGGACGAAACCCTCCATATAGCAGAAGATGGGAGCCGGAGGGGTAACAGGAGGCCCATGAGCCCCCAGGCGTGCCTGGAAGGCTCGTGACCTCCTGGTGGCTCCCCTCCAGTATTTCTTCCGCCCAGTATTTTTTATGTATTCCAAAATAATTCCTCGCTGATTTTCATGGCCTTTGGAGTTGTGCATAATAGGAATCTCAAACTTGCTCCTTTTTCAGCCCAGAATTCCAGCTGCCAGCATTCTCCCTCTTCATGTAAACCTTATAAAATAAGAGAGAAAAGGCATATGTATTGTAACATAATGTGTAATAACAACCCATAATGCGATAAATATCAATATAAAAGCATGATGCAAAATGGACGTATCAACTCCCCCACGCTTAGACCTCGCTTGTCCTCAAGCGGAAGCCGAGATCAATAAATATGCCCACATGTTTAGAGATAGAGGTGTCGATAAAATAAAATACGGACATGCATGCATAATGATCATATTTAGAACAACAATATCGTCATATAATCTCTTATGGTAAAGTGACAATTCCTTCACAATGTAAAGTATGGATCAAGAACCTTATTGAGAATTAACAACCAATAGTCTTTAGTCATTGAGGCAGTTGCAATTTATCATAGCATCGGAAAGAGTCAAATAAGAGCTGGTAAAGCAAATCCAGATACTCAATCATCTTTTAGTCTTCTACAATTGCTAAAACTGACGCCGTAATCATGAGATCAAAGTTTAAGTTGGACACACAGAAAGATAGGGGCTTATAGTTTTGCCTCCCAACTATTTACCTCAAGGGTAATGTCAACAATAATAATTCATGATTACTTACTTTCAAGTTTATATATGAATATAGATCTTTCCCTAGCACATGACGCTAGCCAAGATAATGGCGAAATAAGGAATTGGTGTCGATCACCATGACTCTTTTAAAGATAAAAAGAAAAGGTACAAGATAGGCCTTTCGCAGAGGGAAGCCGAGGTTATCATGTGCTTTTGAGGTTTGGATGTGTGATCTCTTAGTGTGAAGGAACATCACTTTATATTGCCTCCTGTGATAAAAAACTTTATCATGCAGTCTGTCGCTTTTATGTCTTCCTCATCACAGGTTCGTACAAAGCTTATTTTCCACACACTAATAGATCATACATATTTAGGGAGCAATTTTTTTATTGCTTGCACCGATGACAACTTACTTGAGGGATCTTATTCAATCCATAGGTAGGTATGGTGGACTCTCATGGCAAAACTGGGTTGAGGGTTTATGGATGCACAAGTAGTATCTCTACTTAGTGTGAAAGTTTGGGCTGATATGAGGTGGAAGCAAGCATCACATGCTAAGGGATCTCGAGTCATATAACATTGTTCAGAACAAAGCAAACATAATTCATTACGTTGTCTTCCTTGCACAACATCTACTTCTTAGCATGTAATAGTTTAATGAGTGTTCACAATCATAGACGGTGTCCAAGATGTTATATTTATATGTGAACCTCTCTTTCTTTATTACTTCCTATTAATTGCAACAATGACCAAGGTCTACGTTTGTCCACCCACAACAAGTTTCAATCAACATTCTTTTTATTTGTGAAGCCATCACTTCCCATAAGATTATCACATGATCTTTCATGCTTTTGTTCTTTTATTATTCTTTTCTTTAGATCATGGCATGAAGCAAGGCCCTTAACTAAAACACTCTTTATTATATAACTCATGAACTCGATTACATTGGGGGTAACACAAAGCAAAACTCAAGCCTAGATCATACTAAGAACTTTATTCTACTAGATAAAGATATTACCAAAAAGGATCGAATTAAGATAAAGGTAAAGGCAAAAGATGTGATGGTGATACGATACCGGGGCAACTCCCCCAATCTTGGCACAAGCCAAGGGGAGTGCCCATACCCGTGTGTTTAATTGTATTCCTTCAGAGGTGATCGTGTTGGAGTTTTGGGAGTCTGGGGTTGATTGTCCGTCATCTAAGGCATAGGTTCTCCATCATGGAAATATGATCGAGTCTCTGGAATCCTGAAATCTACAGCCAACCGCATTGCTTTAAATCTATGCTCATACTCACAGTTTTGGTTCTGCAGGTCGTAGGTCTGGGCTTGGAGGTGATCGATTTTGGCATCAATCTTGTGCTTGTTGGTGAACTTCGTGATCATCATGTGGTTGGTGTTGAGTCCACGTTCCACCATCCCTTGGCACTTGAAGACTTGCTGATCCATTACTTCGAGCCTCGCCTCTACGCTTTCGGTTCTCTTGGGCCCCTCAAGATCACGAATGTGCAGCACCCCCTCATGCATCTCGATAGATTGAGGGTGTTGCAGCACCTCCGCGAGGTAGGTATTGATAACCTTCTCGAAGAACTTGTCCTTTGAGTCCTTTGGGGACGTCATAGCGATCTGGATCTGTCTGCATAGTAGCTCGAAACGGAAACAAAGGATATTTGCATGATACGAGGGTCATACCTTTCAGAAGATTATAAAATGAATTTTTACCAACTATAAGGATTATTCCACAAGAAAACGGAGTTCGGGAGGCATACGAGGTGCTCACGAACCCCCCAGGCGCGCCCAGGTGGTAGGGCTGCGCTTGGCAGGCTCGTCGACTCCTCGTGCGCTTTCCGGACTATTGGAAAAGTTTTGGAGTCGGTTTACTTACCGTATCACATACTTCTTCATTTTCGGAGTCTGAATAAGGCTGGTAAGCATCCCTTATGTACTCCTCCGGGGTTATGGTATTAATTATATTGCTTTCTATATTATGGGGGTACCTGAGATATAATGCTTGATTCTTTGCCCATTCACAACTCTCGGAAAATTGCCTTCAGCGTTGTTGATTTTGATGGCACCGGAACGATACACTTCTTCGACAATGTAAGGACCTTCGCATTTAGAGAGAAGCTTGCGTGCAAAATATCTTAAACGAGAATTGTATAGCAAGACATAATCACGTACATTGAACTCACGTTTTTGTATCCTTTTTTCATGCCACCTCTTAACTTTTTCTTTAAACAACTTGGCATTCTCATATGCCTGAGTTCTCCATTCATCAGGTGAGCTAATATCAAATAACCTCTTCTCACCAGCAAGTTTGAAATCAAATTTGAGCTCTTTGATTTCCCAATAAGCCTTATGCTCTAGCTCAAGAGGTAAATGACATGCTTTACCAAAAACCATTTTATACGGAGACATGCCCATGGGATTCTTATAAGCAGTTCTATAAGCCCACAGTGCATCATCAAGTTTCTTAGACCAATTCTTTCTAGACCTATTACTAGTCTTTTGCAAAATTAATTTAATTTCTCTATTACTTAACTCTACTTGACCACTAAACTAAGGATGATAAGGAGATGCAATTCTATGGTTGACATCATACTTAGCAAGCACTTTACGGAAAGCACCATGAATAAAACGTGAACCACCATCAGTCATTAAATATCTAGGGACTTCAAGTCTAGGAAACATAACTTCTTTAAGCATCTTAATAGAGGTGTTATGATCAGCACTACTAGTTGGAATAGCTTCTACCCACTTAGTAACGTAATCAACAACAATTAGAATATGAGTATACCCGTTGGACTTTGGAAAAGGTCCCATATAATCAAAACCCCAAACATCAAATGGTTCAATAACAAGTGAATAATTCATAGGCATTTCCTAACGTTTACTGATATTACCTATTCTTTGACATTCATCACAAGACAAGACAAACTTACGAGCATCCTTGAAGAGAGTAGGCCAATAAAAACCGGATTGCAATACCTTGTGTGGAGTTCTATCTCCCGCATGGTGTCCTTCGTAAGCCTTGGAGTGACACTTCTGTAGGATCTGTCCCTGTTCATGCTCAGGTACACAACGTCTAATAACACGATTTACTCCTTCTTTATAAAGGTGAGGATCATCCCAAAAGTAATATCTCAAATCATAAAAGAACTTTTCCTTTTGTTGGTATGTGAAACTAGGTGGTATATATTTAGCAACAATATAATTAGTATAATCAGCATACCATGGTGTACTACGTGAAGCATTGATACCATTCAATTGTTCATCAGGAAAGCTATCATCAATAGTTTGTGAGTGATCAAGAACATTCTCTAACCTAGACAAGTTATCTGCTACGGGGTGCTCTGCACCCTTTCTATAAACAATATGCAAATCAAATTCTTGTAGCAAGAAAACCCATCTAATAAGTCTAGGTTTAGCATCTTTCTTTTCCATGAGATATTTAATAGCAACATGATCAGTGTGAATAGTAACTTTGGAATCAACAATATAAGATCTGAACTTATCACATGCAAACACAACTGTTAAAAATTCCTTTTCAGTAGTAGCATAGTTTCTTTGGGCACTGTATAGAGTTTTACTAGCATAATGAATAACATTTAATTTCTCATCAACTCTTTGTCCTAGAACAACACCAACAACATAATCACTAGCATCAAACAAAATTTCAAAAGGTAGGTTCCAATCAGGTGGTTGAACAATAGGTGCAGTTATCAAGGCCTTCTTAAGTATTTCAAATGCTTCTTCACAATCATCATAAAAAACAAATGGAATATCCTTTTGCAAGAGATTGGTGAGAGGCCTAGAAATCTTAGAGAATTCTTTAATAAACCTTCTATAGAAACCAGGATGACCAAGGAAACTTCTTATACCTTTAATGTCTGTATGGCGTGGCATTTTCTCGATCGCATCAACTTTAGCCTTGTCGACTTCAATACCTCTTTCAGAAATTTGATGTCCTAAGACAATGCCTTCATTAACCATAATGTGGCACTTCTCCCAATTCAAGACAAGGTTAGTATCTTTACATCTCCGCAAAACTCGATCAAGGTTGCTCAAGCAATCATCAAAAGAAGATCCGTAAACGGAGAAATCATCCTGAAAACCTCAACAATCTTTTCACAAAAGTGAGAGAATATAGCCATCAGACATCTTTGAAAGGTAGCAGGTGCATTACATAAACCAAAAGGCATACGTCTATAAGCAAAGATACCGAAAGGGCAAGTAAAAGTGGTTTTCTCCTGATCCGATTGTGCAGCAGGTATTTGGGAGAAACCAGAATAACCATCTAGAAAGCAAAAGTGTGTATGTTTAGACAATCTTTCTAGCATTTGATCAATAAAAGGTAAAGGGAAATGATCTTTCTTAGTAGCTTTATTTAATTTCCTAAAATCAATTACCATCCTATAGCCAGTAACAATTCTTTGTGGGATCAATTCATCTTTATCATTAGGGACAACGGTAATACCTCCCTTCTTAGGGACACAATGCACCGGAATTACCCAATCACTATGAGCAACAGGATAAATAATACCTGCTTCGAGGAGCTTTAGAATTTCTTTTCTTACCACCTCTTTCATCTTAGGGTTTAATCTTCGTTGATGATCGACAACTGGTTTGGAATCAGGATCAGTTTTAGTTTTATGCTGGCATAGAGTGGGACTAATGCCCTTAAGATCATCAAGAGTATATCCAATAGCAACACGGTGCTTCCTCAAAGTTCTCAATAATTTCTTTTCTTCATGCTCTGAAAGGTTAGCACTAATAATAACATGATATATCTCTTTTTCATCAAGATAAGCATACTTAAGAGTATCAGGTAATTGTTTAAGCTGAAACACAGGATCACCCTTTGGTGGCGATGGATCTCCAAGTAATTCAACAGGAAAATTATTCTTAAGGATAGGACGTTGTTCAAAGATAACTCTATCTATCTCATTCCTTTCATCCATATGCATATCATTTTCATGTTCAAGCAGGTATTGCTCCAAAGGGTTAGTAGGAGGCACAACAATAGAAGCAAGAGCAATAATTTCATCCTTACTAGACAATTCTTTTTCATGAGGTTGTCTACCAAACTTAGAAAAATTAAATTCATGTGACACACCTTCAAAGCCAATAGTAATAGTTTGTTTCTCACAATCAATCTGAGCATTAACAGTACTGAGGAAAGGTCTACCAAATATGATGGGACAAAAGCTATCTTGTGTGGTAGCAAGAACGAGAAAATCAGTAGGATACTTAGTTTTACCACACAAGACTTGAACATCTCTAACAATTCCCACAGGGCAGATAGTATCTCTATTAGCAAGTTTAATAGTAACATCAATAAATTCCATCTCGACAGGTGCAATCTCATCTTTAATTTCATTATATAAAGATTGAGGTATTGCACTAACACTAGCACCCATGTCACATAAACCATGATAACAATGATCTCCTATCTTAACAGAAACAACAGGCATGCCAACAAGAGGTTTATGTTTGTCTCTAGCATGAGGTTTAGCAATTCTAGCAGCAGCTTCACAGAATTGAATAACATGCCCATCAACTTTATCGGCCAAGAGATCTTTAATAATAGAAATACTAGGTTCAACTTTAATTTGCTTAGGGGGTGTAGGTATTCTAATGTAGCCCTTACGTATCACAGTTGAAGCTTTAGCATGATCCTTTATTCTAACAGGGAAAGGGGGTTTCTCAATGTAAGCACTAGGAACAATGGAATCCTTATAATCAATAACTTTCTCTTCAACTGGATTGGTTTTTACTACATTGACTTCTATGGGAGGATGATATTTAAACCACTTCTACTTAGGGAGATTAATATGAGCAGCAAATGATTCACATAATGAAGCTACTATCTCAGAGTCAAGTCCATGTTTAGCGCTAAAATCACGAAAAGTATTTGTTTCAACGAAGGATTTAACGCAATCGAACTTAAGATTCATACCTGACTCCTTACCTTCATCAAACTTCCAACTTTCAGAGTTGCATTTAATTCTTTCCAATAAATCCCATCTGAAGTCAATATCTCTCTTCATAAAAGAACAGGTACAAGAAGTGTCAGGCATGGTGCGGTTATCATGAGAAAGCCGAGCATAGAAGTTCTGAATAATAATTTCTCTCGAGAGCTCATGGTTGGGGCATGGATATAACATTGAATTAAGCCTCCCCCAAGCTTGAGCGATACTTCCTCTATCACGAGGCCAAAAATTATAGATATAATTCCGATCACGATGTACCAAATGCATAGGATTAAACTTTTGATGAAATTCCAATTTCAATCGGTTGTAGTTCCATGATCCTGTATCATCACATAGCCTATGCCATGTCAATACTTTATCCCTCAAATATAAGGGAAATACCTTCTTCTTGACCTCATCCTCACGCAAACCTGCAAGCTTAAATAAACCACAAACTTCATCTACATAGATTAGATGCAAGTGGGGACGTGATGTTCCATCTCGTGTAAACGGATTAGCCAACAATTTCTCTAGCATACCCGAAGTAATTTCATAATAAATATTTTCAGTAGGTGCAGTAGGTTGAGGAGCAATTCTTTGTGCTTCTGGTGGAGGTGAAGATACACCGAACAAACCCCTCAAAGGATTAGTTTCCATAGTGACAAGTGATAATAAATTTTAGCACACTATATAAATGTTTCCTTACCAAATTTCACTCACCAAAGGCGCTTCACTCCCCGGCAACGGCGACAGAAAAGATTCTTGATGACCCACAAGTGTAGGGGATCTATCATAGTCCTTTCGATAAGTAAGAGTGTCGAACCCAACGAGGAGCAGAAGGAAATGACAAGTGGTTTTCAGCAAGTAACAATAGTTGTGTGATAAGATAATTCGTAACGGGTAGCAAATAACAATAGTAACAAAGGTGCAGCATGATGGCCCAATCACTTTTTTAGCAAGGAACAAGCCTGGACGAACTCTTATATAAGGTAAAGCGCTCCCGAAGACACATGGGAATTTCTGTCAAGCTAGTTTTCATAATGTTCATATGATTCGCGTTCGCTACTTTGATAGTTTGATATGTGGGTGGACCGGTGCTTCGTTGATGTACTTACTTGGACAAACATACCACTTATGATTAACCCCTCTCGCAAGCATCCGCAACTACGAAAGAAGAATTAAGACAAAGTCTAACCATAGCATTAAACTGGGGGATGCAAATCAGCCCCTTGCGAAGGAACGCACAAACTAGGGTTTAAGCTTCTGTCACTCTAGCAACCCATCATCTACTTATTACTTCCCATTGACTTCCTCTAGGACCACATAATGGTGAAGTGTCATGTAGTTGATGAGGAAAGACAACATACAACACATCAAAATATCGAACGAAAACCAAATTCACAAGTCTACTTATAGCAAGACTTATCCCCTATCCTCAGGAACAAACGTAACTACTCACAAAGCATAATTATGTTCATGATGAAAGAGGTATTGAATAGAATTAAGGATCTGAACATATGATCTTCCACTGAGTAAACCAACTAGCATCAACTACAAGGAGTAATTAACACTACTAGCAACCTTACAAGTAGCAATCAGAGTCGCGAGACGGAGATTGGGTACAATAGATGAACTAGGGTTTGAAGATGAGATGGTGCTGATGAAGATGTTGATGGAGATGAGTCCTCTCCGATGACAGGAGTGTTGGTGACGACGATTTCCCCCTCCGGGAGGGAAGTTTCCCCGACAGGACGGCCCTGTCGGAGCTCTAGATTGGTTCTGCTCAAGTTCCGCCTCGTGGCGGCAACGTTTCTTCTCGAAAGCTCTCCCTTGATTTTTTTATCGGACGAAACCCTCCATATAGCAGAAGATGGGAGCCGGCGGGGTAACTGGGGGCCCACGAGCCCCCAGGCACTCCGAGGGGGTGGGGCACGCTTGGCAGGCTCGTGACCTCCTGGTGGCTCCCCTCCAGTATTTCGTCTGCCCAGTATTTTTTATATATTCCAAAATAATTCCTTGCTGATTTTCATGGCTTTTGGAGTTGTGCAGAATAGGTATCTCAAACTTGCTCCTTTTCAGCCCAGAATTCCACCTGCCGGCATTCTCCCTCTTCATGTAAACCTTATAAAATAAGAGAGAAAAAGCATAAGTATTGTATCATAATGTGTAATAACAACCCATAATGTGATAAATATCAATATAAAAGCATGATGCAAATTGGACGTATCACCCACTAGTTCAAAATTAGTGTATCAAACTTGCTGAAATGAATTTGTAGAAACAATAACTAGATAAGAAATGCTACATATCAGCCATATGCTTGCATACCAAAGCAAAACATTTCAAGTTCACCAAGCTTTAGACCTTGCCGGGGGGGGGGGATGGGGTGGGGGGGGGGTCGGGTACCTGCTGCCGAAGAGCACTGCTACTTCTCAAACAAGAGCGCCAGAATTTGGCACGTTGACGGAGACTGGGCTTGCGTTGGTTTTTCCCTTGAAGAGGAAAGGGTGATGCAGCACAGGAGCAGTAAGTATTTCACTCAGTTTGAGAACCAAGGTATCGATCCAGAACGAGGGCCTCGTCAAGTCCAGAGTACATGCGGAAACACAAACAAGCTTGCACCCAACGCTTCAAAGGGGTTGTCAATCCCTTCAAGATTGTTTGCAAAGTGAGATCTGAAGGCGGAAAGTGCAACGAAGTAAAAAGTGTAAGGCTGAAAATATGGTGTGGAGTAGACCTGAGGGCCATAGTGTTCACTATAGGCTTCTCTCAAAATAGCAAATATCACGGTGGGTGAACAAATTACTGTCGAGCAATTGATCGAACCGCGCAAAGTCATGACGATATCTAAGGCAATGATCATACCTATAGGCATCACGTCCGAGACAAGTAGACCGATACTTTCTGCATCTACTACTATTACTCCACACATCGACCACTATCCAGCATGCATCTAGTGTATTGAGTTCATGACGAACAGAGTAACGCCTTAAGCAAGATGACATGATGTAGAGGGATAATCTCAAACCAATGATGAAAACCCCATCTTTTTAATCTTGATGGCAACAACATGATGCGTGCCTCGCTACCCCTTCTGACACTGGGTGAGGTCACCGCACGGTATGAACCCAAAACCAAGCACTTCTCCCATTGCAAGAATCATAGATCTAGTTGGCCAGAAAAACCCACAACTCGAAGAGAATTACAAGGATATGAAATCATGCATAAGAGTGATCAGAAGAAACCTAAATAAGATTCATAGATAATCTGATCATAAATCCACAATTAATCAGATCTCGACAAACACACCGCAAAAGAAAATTACATCGGCTAGATCTCCATGAAGATCATGGAGAACTTTCTATTGAAGATCCAAGAGAGAGAAGAAGCCATCTAGTTACTAGATATGGACCCGTAGGTCTATGGTGAACTACTCACGCATCATCGAAGAGGTCATGGTGTTGATGAAGAAGCTCTCCGTGTCCGATTCCCCTCTCCGGCAGGGCACCAGAACGTGCCCCAGATGGGATCTTGCGGAGACAGAAGCTTGCGGCGGCGGAAAAGTACTTTCGATGATCTCCTGATTTTTTTAGGGATTTTAGGGAATATATAGGCGCAAAACCTAGGGCACAGGTTGCCCAAGGAGCCCACAAGCCAGGGAGGCGCATCCCCCCTAGCCACGCCAAGAGGGCTTGTGGGGTCCCTGCAGGCCCCCTGCCCTGATTCTCCGGCTTCCCGATCTTTATCTGTTTCAGAAAAAAATCTTTTTGGCAGTTTCATTCCGTTTGGACTCCATTCAAAATCCTCCTCTGAAATGGGTCAAAAACATGGAAAAAACAGGAACTGACACTTGGCACTGAGTTCATAAGTTAGCCCCAAAAAATATATAAAAGGCATGCAAAACATCCAAAGTTTGACAAGATAATAGCATGAAACCATAAAAAATTATAGATACGTTGGAGATGTATCAAGCATCCCCAAGCTTAACTCCCGCTCGTCCTCGAGTAGGGAAGTGATAAAAACTGAATTTTTGATGTGGAATGCTACCTAGGATAGTTGTCCTTTGCAACTTCTTTCATGTGACATGAATGTTCAGGTCCGTAACATTCAAAACAATAGTTTTCTATTGACATGAAAACAATAATACTTCAAGCAAACTAGCAAGGTAATCATGAACTTTCAAAATAACAAGGCCAAGGAAAGTTATCCCTACAAAATCATATAGTCTGGCTATGCTCCATCATCCTCACACAACTAATGTAAATCATGCACAACCCCTGTATTGGCCAAGTAATAGTTTTCACACTCTTACTTTCTCAAACTTTTTATAACTATCACGCAATACATGAGCGTGAGCCATGGATATAGCACTATAGGTGGAATAGAGTGTGGTGGTGGTTGTGAGACAAAAAGGAGGAGATGGTCACATTGACTCGGCGTATCAAAGGGCTATGGAGATGCCCATTAATAGATATCAATGTGAATGAGTAGGGATTGCCATACAAGGGATGCACTAGAGCTATAAGTATGTGAAAGCTCAAAAGGAGAACTAGTGGGTGTGCATCCAACTTTCTTGCTCATGAAGACCTAGGGCAATTTTGAGGAAGCCCATCAATGGAATATACAAGCCAAGTTATATGATAAAGATTCCCACTAGCATATGGTAGTGACAAAGCAAGAAGCTCTCAATCATGAAGACATGGTGCTATTATGAAGCACAAGTGTGGAAAAAGATAGTAGCATTGTCCCTTCTCTGTTTTTCTCTCTTTTCTTTTTTTATTTGGGCTCTTAGGCCTCTTTTTTCTCTCTCTTTTCTGTTTTTTATTTTATTTTTGGGCTCTTTGGCCTCTTTTTTTTCCTCACATGGGACAATGCTCTAATAATGATGATCATCACACTTTTATTTACTCACAGCTCAAAGCTTAGAACGATGATGACTCTATAGGAAATGCCTCCGGCAGTGTACCAGGATGTGCAACGATCTAGCTTGGTGTATGACGTTGAAACATCTTGCTAGCTATCTTACGATCATGCAATGGAAATATGAGAGTGACGACACAAGTCATGATACGGAACGGTGGGAGTTGTGTGGCAATATATCTCGGAATGGCTATGAAAATGCCACTGTAGGTAGGTATGGTGGCTGTTTTGAGGAAGACATATGGTGGGTTTGCGCACCGGCGAGAATCGCGCGGCACTAGAGATGCTAGCAATAGTGAAAGGTGAAAGTGCATCTATACCATGGACTCACATTAGTCATGAAGAACTCACATGCTTGTTGCGGAAGTTTTTATTAGTAATCGAAACAAAGTGCTAAACGCATACTCCTAGGGGAAGGGTTGGTAGGTGTTAACCATCGCACGATCCCGACCTCAACACAAAGGATGACAATCAATAGATCAGTTATGCTCCGACTTCCTAACATAGCGGTTCACCATACGTGCATGCTACGGGAATCACTAACTTCAACACAAGTATTTTTAGATTCACAACACCCTACTAACATACCTCTTAATATTATCGAATCCATGTCTCAAAACTATCTGAGAGGAATCAAAACTTCTCTTTCTATTCAATGCACATGAAGATGGAGGTTTTTGAATCCTCTTTGGGTATCTATCACCTTTGGGACTACTTTCATAGCATAAGCCAACTACCAAATCACGCACCGTCGTTCTCTAAAAGATATAAGTGAAGCACATAAAGCAAAAGTATCAAGCTCAAAAGATATATGTGAAGCACTATGAGCATTCTAGCAAAATCACGATGAGTGCATGTCTCTCTCTCTCTCAAAAAGGCGTGCAGCAGGGATGATTGTGACACAACAAAATGAAAAGACTCCTAAGATACAAGACGCTCCAAGAAAAACACATATCATGTGGTGAATAAGAATATAGCTCCAAGTAATGTTACCGATGGATTGAAGACGAAAGAGGGGATGCCTTCCCGGGGCATCCCCAAGCTTAGGCTTTTTGGTGTCCTTGAATTTGTCTTGGGATGCCTTGGGCATCCCCAAGCTTGATCTCTTTCCACTCCTTATATCTTTGTCCATGAGAACATCACCCAAAACTTGAAAACTTCACAACACAAAACTTAAACAGAAACTCTTTATAACAATAGCACAAGAAAACAAACTACCACTTCTTTTGCTACTGTAGAAAACTTGAATTATATCTATATTGTTGTTGGGCTACTGTATTCTCACTTTTCCATGGCTAGTACCCCCCAATACTAACCATAATTTCATCAAAACAAGCAACCAACTCAACAAAAACAGAATGTGTCAAAAACAGATTAGTGTGTAGCAATCTGTATACTTCGTATACTTATGATACCTCAGAAAATTTGAAAAATTACGACGTCCTGGGCAAAAGGCATATCAACTAGCACAAAAAATAATAAACTCAAAAGCTCTTTCTGAATAAAAATGAAAAATCATCTCGTGATAGAAACGTTTCTGTCTTTTTCCAGCAGGATCAAACAACCATTACCAAGACTAGTCATAAAGGTTTTGCTTGGCTCAAACACAAAAGGAAACACAAAAAACACAATCACAACAGAATTTTGATGGTGTGGACGCAACAAAACAGAAAGAAAAAAGATAAATTCATTGGGTTGCCTCCCAACAAGCGTTATTGTTTAACGCCCTTAGCTAGGCATAAAAGCGATAGAATGACGTATCGTCGTCTTTGGTGCTCAACCCATAAGTGGCCCTCATCATGGATTCATAAGGCAATCTTATTTTATTTCTAGGGAAGTGTTCCATGCCCTTCCTTAAAGGAAATTGAAATCTAATATTCCCTTCCTTCATATCGATGATAGCACCGATAGTCCTTAGGAAAGGTCTTCCAAGAATAATAGGGCATGTAGGATTGCAATCAATGTCAAGCACAATGAAATCCATGGGTACATAGTTCCTATTTGCAATTATAAGAACATCTTTGATCCTTCCCATGGGTTTCTTGACAGTAGAATCAGCAAGATGCAAATTAAGAGAACACTCTTCAATCTCATTAAAACCCAGAATATCACATAAATACTTTGGAATCGCAGAAACACTAGCACCCAAATCACACAAAGCATTGCATTCATAGTTTTTGATCTTGATTTTGAAGGTAGGTTCCCACTCATCATGAAGCTTTCTAGGGATAGAGACTTCCAATTCAAGTTTCTCTTCAAGAGATTTTATCATAGCTTCTACGATATGATCGATAAAGGCCTTGTTTTGGCTATAAGTGTGTGGAGAGTTTAACATGGATTGCATCAAAGAAATGAATTCAATCAAGGAGAAACTATAAACATTGAATTCCTTGAAATCCACGGTAGTAATTTCATTACTACTCAAAGTCTTAACATCTTCTACTCCACTTTCAATGCTTTTAGCATCAAGATAGATGGACTCCGAATCATTGGGGCACTTTTCAACCAAAGTGGATTCGTATCCAGCCCCATAATCATTAGGTTTGACACAAGAAAACAAAGATTCAATGGGAGTCACACCAAGCACTTTAAGATCTTCGTGATTCTCATCACGAGAACACGCCTTTTTAAGCCATTCATGTCTAGCACGAATTTGGGCGGTTCTTTCTTGGCTCTCAATCATGGAAACACACATAGCTTTCAAAGTTTCATCCATGTTGATTTTGGGAGGAGCACATCTAACTTTCAAAGCATCAACATCACTAGACATCCTATCAACGCTCTTAGCCAAATCGTCAATTTTGAGTAGCTTTTCCTCTATGGACGCATTGAAAATCTTTTGAGAGTTGATGAACTCTTTGATATTAATCTCTAGATCAGAGGGTAATCTATTGTAATTTCCATGAGTATTGTTGTAGGACATGCCAAAATTATTAGAGGAGTTACTAGGAAAAGGCCTAGGAACATAGTTTCCTCTAAAAGCATTGTTGTTCCTAAAGTTATTCCTACCAACAAAATTAACATCCAAGCTAGCGTTGCTACTCTCAATCAAAGAAGACAAGGGCATATCATTAGGATGCAAAGGAGAACTTCTAATAGCAACCAAATGCATTAACTCGTCCATCTTAGCACTCATCGAGTTAATTTGCTCTATAGTGTGTACCTTCTTACTAGTAGGTGACCTTTCAGTGTGCCACTAAGAGTAGTTTGTCATGATGTTGTCTAGGAGCTTTGTTGCTTCCCCTAACGTGATTTCCATGAACGTTCCACCTGAGACGGAGTCCAAGATATTTCTAGAAGCGAAATTCAAGCCAGCGTAAAAGATTTGTATTATCATCCAAAGACTCAAGCCATGAGCGGGACAATTTCTAATCATTAATTTCATTCTCTCCCAAGATTGTGCAACAAGTTCATTATCAAGTTAAATGAAATTCATGATATCATTACGGAGGGAGATAATCTTAGCCGGCGGAAAATACTTGGATATATAAACATCTTTGCACTTATCCCAAGAATCGATACTATTTTTGGGCAAAGAAGAAAACCAAGTTTTTGCGCGATCTCGCAACAGAAAGTAAAAAAGATTCAATTTAATCACGTCATTATCCACATCTCTCTTCTTTTGCATATCGCAAAGCTCAATGAAGGTATTGAGATGGGATGCATCATCTTCACTAGGAAGGCCGGAGAATTGCTCTTTCATAACAAGATTCAGCAAAGCGGCATTGATTTTGTATGACTCCGCACTAGTGGCGGGAGCAATCAGAGTACTAATAAAATCATTATTATTAGTATTCGAGAAGTCATAGAGTTTGGTGTTTTCATTCATGGTGACTTCAGCAAGCAAGAAAACACACAAGCAAACAAAGAGCAAGCGAGAGAAAAGGCGAACGAAAAAGGCAAACAAGAAAGGAAAATTTGAAGTGGGGGAGAGGAAAATGAGAGGCAACTGGCAAACAAAGTAAATGCAAGAGATGAGTTTGCAACACCTACTTGGATGAGTTCTTGACTTGATCTTCCTCCCCGGCAACGGCGCCAGAAATCCTTCTGCTACTTCTCAAACAACAACGCCAGAATTTGACACGTTGAAGGAGAATGGGATTGCGTTGGTTTTTCCCTTGAAGAGGAAAGGGTGATGCAGCACAAGAGCAGTAAGTATTTCCGTCAGTTTGAGAACCAAGGTTTCGATCCAGAAGGAGGGTCTCGTCAAGTCCAGAGTACCTACGCAAACACAAACAAGCTTGCACCCAATGCTTCAAAGGGGTTGTCAATCCCTTCATGATTGTTTGCAAAGTGAGATGTGAAGGCGGAAAGTGCAACGAAGTAAGAAGTGTAAGGCTGAAAATATGGTGTGGAGTAGACCCGAGGGCCATACTATTCACTAGAGGCTTCTCTCAAACTAGCAAATATTACGGTGGGTGAACAAATTACTATCAAGCAATTGATAGATCCGTGCAAAGTCATGACGATATCTAAGGCAATGATCATACATATAGGCATCACGTCCGAGACAGGTAGACCGATACTTTCTGCATCTACTACTATTACTCCACACATCGATCGCTATCTAGCATGCATCTAGTGTATTGAGTTCATGACGAACAGAGTAACGCCTTAAGCAAGATGACATGATGTAGAGGGATAATCTCAAACCAATGATGAAAACCCCATATTTTTACCCTTGATGGCAACAACACGATGCATGCCTCGCTACCCCTTCTGTCACTGGGTGAGGTCACCGCACGGTATGAACCCAAAACCAAGCACTTCTCCCATTGGAAGAATCATAGATCTAGTTGGACAGACAAAACCCACAACTCGAAGATAATTACAAGGATATGAAATCATGCATAAGAGAGATCAGAAGAAACTCAAATAAGATTTCTAGATAATCTGATCATAAATCCACAATTCATCGGATCTCGACAAACACACCGCAAAAGAAGATTACATCGGGTAGATCTCCATGAAGATCATGGAGAACTTTGTATTGAAGATCCAAGAGAGAGAAGAAGCCATCTAGTTACTAGCTATGGACCCGTAGGTCTATGGTGAACTACTCACACATCATCAGAGAGGTAATGGTGTTGATGAAGAAGCCCTCCATGTCCGAATCCCCACTGCGGCAGGGCACCAGAACGTGCCCCAGATGGGACCTTGCGGAGACAGAAGCTTGCGGCGGCGGCAAAGTTCTTTCGATGATCTCCTTATTTTTTCTGGGATTTTTAGGGAATATCTAGGCGCAAAACCTAGGGCAGAGGTGGCCTAGGGAGCCCACAAGCCAGGGAGGCGCGGCCCCCCTGGCCGTGCCATGAGGGCTTGTGGGGTCCCTGCAGCCCCCCTGCCCTGATTCTCCGGCTTCCCGATCTTTTTCTGTTTTGGAAAAAATCTTTTTGGCAGTTTCATTCCGTTTGGACTCCGTTCAAAATCCTCCTCTTAAAGTGGTCAAAAACATGGAAAAAACATGAACTGGCACTTGGCACTGAGTTAATAAGTTAATCCCAAAAAATATATAAAGGCATGCAAAACATCCAAAGTTTGACAAGATAATAGCATGAAACCATCAAAAATTATAGATACGTTGGAGACGTATCAAGCACCTTGCCGGGGGGGGGGTCGGGTATGTGTTGCCGAAGAGCACTGTCACACACACAGAGAGAGAGAGAGAGAGAGAAGGTATGGGGGGGATCAGGTACCTACCGGGGCCTCACCTCAACCCTAGCCGACATGGAGGGGCGGCGGCGCTGATGGGAGACCTCGGGGAGGCGACGAAGACACTGGGTGGAGTCAGGGGCGGCGCGGGGAGGAGTCAGGGCGACACGAGGAGGAGTCAGGGGTGGCGCTAGGGGTGACGGCGACGCTGGGTGGACACGGGCAGCGAGCGGAGGAATTGGGGAAGAAACAGGGGCGGCACGGAGGAATTGGAGACTTAGTGCGCGTGGCGGTTAACTCAAACTAGCAGTAGCGCTTTTTTAGTTCCACCGCTACTGCTATAGCAGTTAGCAGTAGCGCTGGTTTAGAACGAGCGCTACTGCTAAGTAGCAGTAGCGCTTGTACCGACCCAACGCTACTGCTAACTTTCTTTCCTTTATTTTATTTATTACTTTCTTTTTATTATGTTTAATTTTCTTTTATTTTTATTATTTTTCTTTCCTTTTTTGTTTACTTAACTTTTCTTTTTATTATTTGTTTTTCTCCCGACGATGACGACGTCTCCGTCTCCCCCAATGCGCGAATATCAGCAAAACCATGCATGTGGTAACATATCAGTTGACCGATAACGGGTACTTAAGTGCGTACACAAAATAGATACAAATATATAAATGTAGGTTTATGATCAGCTGCGTTGACGATGTTTCACATTGAGCTTCTTCCCTTTCTTGTTCGTTGCCGAGTAATTGAGCCCCTCCTTGTGACTTTTCCGTAGCCATGGTGTACGATCTTTCCGCCACCATGTAGTCTTGATACTTCTTTTCACGTATGCTTCATCGTCATAGTCATCTTCCCTCATCGGGTAGCCGTTTTGGTCGTAGTCTTCCTCGTTAGCGACTCCATCCATTCCGACAATGCTCCTTTTGGATCTCCTCATGACAACACGGCTGGGATTGGCAGGGTCGGTTATGAAGAAGCATTGTGTCACGTGCTTAGCTTGCACCCATGGCTCATTTTTGGCGATGATGTTAACATTCAGGGAGTGCTCTTCGCGTCGGGTATAGACATTGTTGTGAAATACTTGTTTTTCTCATACGACGTCCTTGGCCCATCTGACACGGAACATCATCGCATCATGCATTCCAGCATAGTCAAGCCCCCAGATCTCTTCGACCCTTCCGTAGAATCTTTCAGTTGTGCCGTTGGCGACGGTCACACATTGAATTGTCACCCCGGAGTTCTGGTAATCAGTGTCCATGTCTTTGGCCTCCGTGTATAATGTGTACCCATTGATATCATAGGACTGATAGGTCGCGAGCTTGGGCGCAGGGCCATGTCCTAAGGCGTGTATGAGCAATCCGTCCGAAGTGCCCTCTTCCGGGGGATTTTCAAGAACTTGATCTTTGAACCAAAGCAAGAAAGTAGTAGTGTGCTCTAGAGTAACTTCTCGTCCGTCTTGAGCATCCCCTTATCATGGTACTTCTTTGCGATGCTTTCTTTGTGTCGTGCCACATAATCATCTACCACATCTAGGTGTTCTAGCACTACTAAGTTAGCCCTGTCAAAGTCGTTCCGTCGATCCGAGTAGTCCATGTGCAATTCGCTCCGGCCGTTGTTGTGACCATCTCCTTCAAGCTTCCCATTGTGCCTCTTGACGGGCAAACCAACAATAGGGTCTTCGACGCTTATATAATTCTCGCAAAAGGAGACGCACTCATGCGTGATATACCCCTGGACGATGCTCTATTCGGATGGGACTTGTTACGAACGAATCCTTTGAAGACCCCATTCATCCTCTCGAACGGTATCATGTTGTGAAGGAATATCGGGCCGAGGTCGATGATGCCGTCCACGACGTGGACACACAGATGCACCATGACGTCAAAGAACGCGAGTGGGAAGTACATCTCAAGCTCACATAGTATGACAACGATCTCTTCGTGTAGCCTTCGGAGCTACTTCACACTTATGGACATTCGAGAGATAACGTCGAAGAAGTTGCAGAGACCAATAAGGGTGTCACGGACGTGCTTGTCCATTATCCCTCTAATGGCAACCGGGAGTATCTCCGTCATCATCACGTGACAATCATGAGACTTCATCCCGCTGAACCTTTTCTTCTTGGGGTCTAGAAATCTGCTTATCTTCCAACAGTAATCGGAACTGACTTTGATTCCCATAAGGCATTTGAAGAATTGATCGATCTCCTTCGGACTTAAGGTGAAGCAAGAAGGGGGGCAATAATTCTCCTCCTTCTTGTTGACTTTTCTGCCCCTTTCCCCCTCCTATGTCTCGGTCTCCGTATCCTCCATCAACTTTTTACGATGGATGTCTTTCCTGATCTTCAAATCTTCCAAGTATTTTCTTGCCTTCGGCCCATCCTTGGTCTTCTCTGGCATGTTCATCAGTGTGCCAAGCAAGCTCTCGAGGACATTCTTCGTGATATGCATTTGATCAAGGCAATGAGGCATGTCGTGATTTGGCCAGTACTCCAGGTCCCAGAAAACAGACCTTGTTTTCCATACCTTCAGCAGCGGCTCAGGCGCCTTTTTGATCTTTCCCGGGGCGGGGCATTATTCCCAGCTTCCCAATAGCTCGTCGATTTCGGCGCCGCTCCTCTTACGTGAAGGTCCTCGAAGCTCAGCCAACCCATTGAATAGATCTCCACGCTTTCTCCACGGGTCATCCTTCTCGAGCCATCTACGATGCCCCATGTACATGATTTTCCCAGACCCGCCATCTCTCGTTGACGTAAGCTACTGATACGTTGTATCATCCATGCACCTCATGCATCCACAGTATTCATGGCACACATGGCCTGAGGTGTACCCGTAACCGAGATAGTCATGCACCATCGTCATCAACACGACTCTCATATGGAAATACTCTCCTTTGCTGGCGTCCCATGTCCATGCCGGTGATTTCCATAACTTGTCTAGATCCTCTTGCAGAAGCCCCATATAAAGGTTAATACTATTTCCTGGTTATTTAGGCCCTTGAATCAGCATGCACATGTGTATGTACTTTGTCTTGATGCACTTCCATTGGGGGAGGTTGTACATCCATACAAACATGGGCCATGTGCCGTGGTTGGTGTTCTGGTTTCCAAATGGATTCATGCCATCGGTACTCGCACCAAGCACGATGTTCCTTGGATCTTCTTTAGCAAATCCATATACGGTGTTGAATGCTCTCCACTTGCTACCATCTATGAGGTGTCTCAGCCAGTGCATGAGCTTTGCTTCCTTAGGATCTACCATACAACGTTCCGAGGAGCTTTCTTTCCTGCCTTCTTGTATCTAGAAGCATTTCACACTCAACAGTTGGTTTTTTCTGCGTGCTCCCCCCGATAAATGATGCAATCGTTGATGCATGCGTGGTACTTAATGTGCGGCAAATCAAAAGGCAAACGATTTTCTTGGCCTCCTCGACACTACTAGGACACAGGTTCCCCGCGGGAAGAACTTTATTACGTAGATACATCAAATGCTCATCGATTTTTTTGTGTCCATTTGTTTTTGGCCTTTGTCTTTAGAAGTTCGAGCGTGAAACTCAAGCGGGTCACCTCGGGATCGCAACCGTCATACAATGGAGTCCTCGAGTCCACTTCAGGTTGAGCCAGCTTGGCCTCCTCTCTTGAAGCATGTAACGACCAAGATGCTGTCCTTTCCAATCTGGGGATCGAGGCCCCGAATTGGAAAGGAGCGCATCTAAGCGTCTCGCAAACAAGGTATCACAGCACATACATAATAATAACAGATAGACAATCAGGGGTTCAATTGCCTTCTCATGAATATATCAGAGTACATCACGCATACAATCAAAGTAGTTCCGCTACGGACTACAAAACAAGGGAAATGGCTATGCTACCGTGCCTGCTGGCCCACAATCACGACCACGCCTCAATCTTCTCGATAGCTCACGTACATGCGATCGGTCTCCTCGTCGTACTGCCACGCCAGCTACGTGCCGTCGGGATCACCTATCTCGGAGGTACCTGAACCTGTTGGTATTGTGGAGGAATCCGTGAGCCACGGGGACTCAGCAATCTAAGACCTTGGTGCCAGAACTAGTCAAGTTATTAGGTTGGACCGGGTAGAGTGTTTAAGGTTGCAGCATCCTAAGCTTGATTTGGTGGCTAACTTACGTAGAACTTTTATGAAGGTGGTCTATACTAGCGGTCGAGAATACTTGATCACTAAGTGATTCTGAACACCTACCTACGTCAATCAAAACCCCACCGTGTTCCCGATCGAAGAGAGAACTCCGAAGGGACACTCACGATTACGCACACGGTTGGCAATTTTATTAGCTTTTGTTTAAGTTATCTAATACCGGATGTTAACAAAATATCCCAAGTTGCCACATAACCGCGAGCACGTATTTCCGAAAGATTAAACCCTGTAGGGGTGCTCCAACTAGTCCATAACAAACATACACGGGTCGGAAATTAATCCTCCATCACGAATCTCGTGATCTCGTCGGATTCTTTGAGGAAAATCTCAACTCTGGGGAGAGCCCAAGCTTCACCGGGAATCCTATATGCAAGATATATCGCTAAGGTAAGACAAGACTAGCAGGACCTCCCGACGTGTCGAAGACCCTGATAAGAGCCGAGTATCTCAGTCTCAGGACATGCCGGATGGAACTAGCTACGGGTGCCAAACCTCAAGTTTCCTTGTGGTGGCCCCGTAGGGAGACAAGTTTGGACCAACACTCATGAGGAGCACTGGCCCGGGTTGTTGATTAAAGATCCTCGGGGTGATCATTCCCTATGCAGATTATTATTAAGTGATTAGCAAATTAACACCAATGTTGGGTCCTGCCGGACTAGTCTTAACACTACGCGATTTATCAAGGAGTCCCCATAACAACCCCGAACGTGTTAGGAGCGATCAATATGGAATCAAACACTGGTAGCCAGTAACTATGGCGGCAATAACGGAACAAAGCACCCGGCAAAAGGCTAGGCCTTAACTTATTTACCAAGTATATAGGTGCATTAATTAAATAACAGAATTTAAGATAATGATATCAAGCTCATGTTATCACATGAGTCAAAGCACCTGCATCTAGCAACGCTAACATTAGTAGCTGAGCAAAGCCTACTTAGCCTTTCAAGTTTGCTAGGAAGGGATCAGTGTTTGGGTTCATGGCATATCAAGAGGCATATATTTCAGTGGTAGGCAGTGACCATACGACAAAGGAAACGTAATCTAGCATAACAAGTCTAGAGATGGAATCAAGGTCATATCATCTTGCCTGTGAGATCCTCAGCTTGGAATGGTTCTTGTTCGTCCTGCACGTACTCTCCTGAATCCACGTATTCGTTCTCCGATCCTGGTGCTACCCAACATAACAATAACATCCAATGAACAACAGCACCTCAAGATGCAACAAGCACATGATGCATGAGATGAATATGAGCATGCATCACTATTTCTATCACTAGCACAAGCATAAGGAGTGAATACATGTTCATGGGCAGAACTGTATCCTAAGCTATTTTGACATGCATGAGAATGACACGATCATATGTGTCTCGAGAAAATGATGCAAAAGCATGTAAAGAACATTTCAATCGGAGCTACGGATCAACGGGAACCAACGAAACAAGATATCAAGCCCTACGTGTGAAAATCATCACCACACACTCAAATGGCACAACTCTGGTATTTCTAGGTTGCCAAGACATAAAACAAACCAACATGGATGGGGTGGATCAAGGAAGAACACCACATCATCAACTAAGCACTCACAAACATCAAAATGACAAAACTACAGAATCTGCCATAAACTGCATCATAGCACTTTGTGAGCTACATGCAAAGCACCTACAGCCACCCAAACATGACAAATAATATATGTGCATGTAGCTAACCAAGAAAACTACAAGCAAAAGCAAGAATCACACAAAAAGTAATTAAACACAGAAAGATACAAGGCTGTAAACTTGCCCAAAAACATCAGTTTTCAAGGACTTTGTGAAAATTTCAGATTCTCACTTTCTGTCTATGCTCTGAAGCATTTTGACAGCAGCCAAAACAATACCTACAGGACTCCAAATGAAATGAAATTTTACACGGAGCTAGAAAAACATATCAGGTCCAACTTTCAAGTTGAAAGCTAAGGCTAGATCACACACGTCGACCTGCACAACCTCATCAACACGAGAAGAAAATATAACCAGATTCTCAGACTTACTAATTTGGAATTTCAGCCACATGCCTACTTTGAGTGGGCATAACTTGCACATATGGAATACTAATCCTGAGATGGAACCAACATGAGGTAGAGGGGGTCACCCTCTACTACCACAACCAAGAAACAATCACAAAGACTCACCACAACTCATGGAACCAAGCTCTAAACATAGAAGAAAATGAAAATATGTCATCTCCAGAAAATGTTCCAATGGCAAAACTGAGTTCACCAATGGGTTCCTTGGGAGATTATACCACAAAAACATATATAATATGTTGGCACTTACTTGGAACAAGTGACCACAAATTAAGAAGGAAGAAACTACAAGAAATCATGCATAGAGAATAGTGCATCATATCATGTAGTTATCACTAGAAAAACTCCTACATGGTTGAGCTCATGTGCACAATGACAATAGTGGCATGGGGGTTTTATCCCCATGTTTGTGTCATGCACATCAACATCACAACCACTTCTCTCACTAGATCACCCACACACAGACACATCATGCCCTCTCTCATATTAACATGAGGAGGTGCACAAGTTGCAAGTGGGGCTGTTTTCTCCACACACACACATCACCACACAACCACACCACAAGCACTTGATCCCAAGAGCAACATCAAGGGAACAACCACTATGCTAATGATCATGGAAACAACACATTCACACATCTACTAGGTACCACATGTGTGCACTACCTACACACATACATGTCAACAACATCTCTACAACACCTACACAAATGCATATGGTTGCAACCATGTCACCTACACATACTAGAAGAATCAAGAAAATTCACACATGCATATCACACATACACACACACACATCATACATGCCCTGGCAACACTACATGTGTGTTTGCAACACACACACAACCAAACACAATCTGCCACTACTATACTTAGCAGGAACAAGTAACAACATGCCAACTTTTATGACTATGGATTAGGCACAAAGTGGTGGAATAACAAAGTAATAGAAAATAAAAAGGATAGCAAAAAGAATGCAACAGGGGCTCCAAGGAATCGAACCCAGAACCTCCTGTACACAACAACAGAACCAAGCCACTACGCCACTGCCACTTTGTTGACATGGTAGGGCGAGTAAACAGGATAACCTGTTCCTGTTGCTACTGTGCAGTTCAATTCGAAAAACAAAAGGTGTGCCGAGGGGAGGTCGAACCCACGTCGTCTCACCAGGCACCACACACTGCTACCACTAGGTTACGGCTCGACACTTAACTACATAGGGGCAGAAAATCAGAAGAAGCACCCCTACTGCTAACTCTGCTGCCGACGACTGGCCAGAATAGGGAGGGACCTCGTCGGTGATCTGTTTGCAATTGGACTAACCGCTCCCTATGGAAGGATGCAGAAGCACCCACGGTTCCATTCCTGCACCTAGCTACGCCCGAGGGGCCCTACAACGACGGATCCACGGTGAGCGGTGCTCCGGCGACAGAGATGACGAGCTCACCCATCTAGCAGCTACGGTGACGGATCCATGACAGGGAGAAGGAGGGGGAATAACTACCTCAGGTACGGGTCGAAGAAGGAACACCCGTGGAGGAAGTAGTGGAAGCAGAGCAACGGCAGGGCGGAGATCGTCGGAGTAGGGGCGCCTCCGAGAAGAAGACGAAGCAGAGCTGCATCGGTCGATCCAACTGCGAGAACGGGCTCCTGGAGATGCCCTCTAGCTGCTGTTCCCTTCGAAGAGGAAGAAGAGGAAGCAGAACTACGGCGACGACGACCTTCATCCTTCGGCCATGGCGGAGCCGAGCTTCTTCTTACCTTGCCGCGACGAGAGAGAGAGAGAGAGAGAGAGAGAGAGAGAGAGAGGGAACGAGATCTAGATGGAGCTGCGGCAGGGAGGAACCCTAGCGTTTGCACGGACGCCAAGGCTCTTTGTAGGGAGAGAGGGGGGAGCGAGGGACGCGCGACGACACCATGCGCGTGGCTCTCTCCGGGGAACAAAGGGGAACGAGAGAGAGAGAATGACACGAGGGTACCACTGCCTCGCTGGAAAGGAGGTTGACGACGAGGGACGCGCACCGGGCTGCGAGGGGAGAGGAGATGGGCCTCTAAGTGGGAGTAAGCCCACTTAGGTGTGCCATATAGAGAAAGAGAGCACCCTGGACTGCGTCCTATTTAACTAAAACAGGGAAAAGGAAAATAGGCACAGGGCAAAATAAAAGGGATAAAATCAAATGGAAAATTGCCCTCGACGTGAAAATGAACTAGCTATTTAAATAAAATACTTCCAACATTTATGGAGCTATTTTCATAAATCCAAAACAACATTTATTTATTCTATTTTGTGATTGATATGCACCCTCAAGTCCAAGAATAAAACTCCAAATCATCACATCATCATCTCCACAATTTACTCTAAACCCAAGACATTTTTAAATCAGATTTGGGGAAGATGGAATTTTGAACATGAGATAAAAGAAAGAGAGGGCTTCGAATTTGCAAAGGGGCTTGAAGGAAAGAACCACCACAACTACTACACACTCCATCACCTCATGAGCATCACCACATAAAACGAAAATGTATCCAAACACAACTTCACAAGTGAACACATGCAATCATAAGGTATGGCAAGAATGGTATGGCATGGATGCATGCATGCAAAAGAAGAATACAAGGTGACACATGAAATCATACATGCATAGATAGCTCTAATGACAATGCCAAGGTGGTCCCACATGGAAGATAACAAAAAGGGAAAGCTTTACACTTGGGGCACTATAAATTCTCCCACACTACAAAGAAGATCTCGTCCTCGAGATCTAAGATTGAAAGAAATCGGGAAATTCAGAACGGAGGTGTTCCTCGCGTTCCCAAGTAGCCTCTTTATCGGAATGGTGTGACCACTGCACTTTGATAAATTTGACGGACTTTTTGTGGGTCTTGCGCTCAGTCGCCTCGAGAACCGCAACTAGATGCTCACCATAAGAAAGGTCAGGTTGAAGGTTAATGTCTTGAAGATGCACAGTGTGCTCGGGGTTCTTGAAACACCTCCGAAGCTGAGTAACATGGAACACATCATGGACATTTGCAAAGTTTGACGGGAGCTCAAGCTGGTACGCAAGGTCGCCTCTCTTGCCAACCACTCTGAACGGACCAACGAAATGAGGCGCAAGCTTGCCTTTGATGCCAAAGCGCTGCATACCCTTCATAGGCGACACCTTGAGATAGACGAAGTCATCAAGCTCATAAGACATGTCACGGTGCTTGCTATCATAATAGCTCTTCTGACGGGACTGAGCTGCTTTGAGGTTGTCGCGAACGATCCGACACATCTCCTCAGCTTCTTCTATCAAATCATTGCCAAATATATGATGCTCGCCGGTCTCGGACCAGTTGAGCGGAGTACGACACTTCCCGCCATAGAGAATTTCACACGGAGCCTTGCCATAACTAGCTTGATAACTGTTGTTATACGAGAACTCCGCGAAAGGCACACAATCTTCCCACTTCATGCCAAAAGAGATAACACACGCTCTCAACATATCCTCAAGAACTTGATTCACTCTCTCCACTTGACCACTAATATGAGGATGGAACAATGTGCTGAAGCGGATCTTCGTGCCCATAGCAGACTCGAAGGAGTCCCAGAACTTGGAAGTGAAGATAGTTCCGCGATCCGAAGAGATCATCATAGTCATGCCCTGCAAAGAGACAATCCTGGAGGTGTACAACTCTGCCAGCTGAGCTGCTGAAATGGACTCCTTGACTAGAAGAAAATGAGCCACTTTACTCAACTTGTCAATGACGACGAAGATGGCATCATTACCCTTCTTGGACTTCGGAAACCCGGTGACGAAATCCATCTCAATGTGATCGAACTTCCACTCGGGAATCGACAAAGGCTGCAAAAGGCCTGCTGGGGGTTGATGATCTTCTTTCACCCTTCGACATACATCACATTCATTTACGAACTGAGCAATCTCACGCTTCATACGAGTCCAGCAGAAGGTCTGTTTCAAGTCATGGTACATTTTGGAGCTACCAGGATGAATAGAGAGCAGAGAGTTATGAGCTTCGTCCATGATTACCTTCCTGAGATCACCTTTCGGGACGACAAGGCGATCCTTGAAAAACAACGTGTCTCTAGCATCGACAGTGAAGCACTTATAGTTAGGAAGACTCTTTCCCACGCCAATCTTGACCTTCTTCACCATAGCGTCAAGAAGCTGTGCTGCTCGGACCTGATCTTCCAAGGTAGGAGAGATCTTAAGGTTTGCAAGAAATCCCTGAGGTACTAGTTGAAGGTTGAGCTTCCTTAAAGACTCACAAAGACGAGGCTGGAGAGGTTGCAGAGTCAGACTGTTGCAATATGCCTTCCTCCTCAAAGCATCTGCCACGACATTAGCTTTGCCTGGCGTGTACTCAACACTCGGATTAAAATCCTAGAGCATTTCCACCAACGTGTTTGCCGAAGATGCAAGTTAGGCTGATTGAAGATGTACTTGATACTCTTGTGATCGGTGAAAACTTCAACCTTACGTTCCAACATGAGGTGTCTCCAAGTCATCAGAGCGTGTACCACAGCTGCTAGCTCGAGATCATGCACATGATAGTTCTTCTCCATTGGCTTCAACTGCCTGGAGGTATAAGCAACCACCTTCTTATCTTGCATCAGGGTTGCACCAAGACCCTGGAGAGAATCGTCGTAGAAGACCTGGTACGGCTTGGAATCATCCGGAGGGACCAAGACTAGAGTGGAGGTAAGCTTCTCTTTGAGTGTATCGAAGGCCAGTTGACACTCTAGAGACCAAGCATACTTAACACCCTTCTGAAGAAGACTTGAGAGCGGCTTGGCGATCTTGGAGAAGTTCTCAACGATCCTTCTGCAATATCCAGCAAGCCCGAGAAAGCTTCGAAGCTACTTCACATTCTACGGAGGCTCCAATTCAAAAATGGCCTGAACTTTGGACGGATCAACTTTAATGCCCTCTACACAGATAATGTGCCCAAGATAAACCACTTCTTTCAGCCAGAACTCGCACTTGGAAAACTTGGCATACAGCTTGTACTCTCTCAGTTTATCAAGCACCAACCTGCGATGTTCTTCATGTTCTTCCTCAGTTTCAGAAAAGACCAGAATGTCATCGAGATAGAGCAAGACAAAGTCATTCTTGAACAAAGAGAATATATAGTTCATCAATCGACAGAATGTCGGAGGAGCATTTGTCACACCAAAAGACATGACCGTATACTCATACGAGCCAAAACTAGTCATGAAGGCAGTCTTCGGAATGTCTTCCTCGCGAATGCGAATTTGATGATAGCCCATCCAGAGATCAAGCTTGGAGAAGACCTTAGCACCTTTCAACTGTTCGAACAACTCAGTTATGATCGGAAGTGGATATTTGTTCCTGATTGTCTTCTTATTCAATGGACGGTAATCGACACACTGCCGGTCCATGCCATCCTTCTTCTTGACAAACATAACATCACATCCCCACGGAGACGATCTTGGTGTGATCAAACCCAAACGCTCCTGCTCATCGAGTTGCCTCTTAAGTTCCTTCAATTCTTCTTGACCCATCTTGTACGGCCGTTTGCATACTGGCTCTGTGCCTGGCTCAAGCTCAATGACAAACTCAACTTCACGGTGCGGAGGATGCCTGGCAGCTCTTCAAGAAACACATCTTCATATTCGCAGACCACTGGGACTTGCGAAATAGGATTGATCTCACCCTTTTCATTCAAAGAGAACAGGCGGATTGTATCATCACGCGTTGTGAATATAATCACGTCCTCCGAAGAGTGGGTAAGCTTCACTTCTTTAGCTTCACAACCAATTGACGCCTTGTTCATGGCTAGCCAGTCCATACCAAGGATCAAATCAATGTCGGAATTGCACAAGACAATAGGAGATGCCAGAAAAGCATAAGCACCCATCTTGATAGAAACATCCGGGACAAAAAACTGAGAGCTCATCCGCATACCTGGAGAAACAACTTGCAATGACTTGGGAAGGAACTCGGTCGCAATATTATTACCAAATGCAAAGGGATATGACATGAAGGAATGCGAAACACCAGAATCAAATAACACTTTAGCAGGAATATCATTGACGAGGAGGTTACCCCTGATCACATCTGACGAGTTTTCTGCCTCAGCTGCGTTCACCATGTTGACTCGAGCTGATCTGGGGTTGAACTTGACAAGAGCTTTGCTTGGAGGTTTGCCTGGAGGAGGAGGCGGCAGTCGGAGCTGAGAAGTACACTTGGTGGCACAGTGACCCTTCTGCTCACACTTGTGACAAGTGACATCTGTTGGGTGCCGGTACTGACTCTGAGGAGGCCCTTGCTTTTGATGCTGGTATCTCTGCTGGAAGATAGGGTTGGGTGGGTGGGAAGAACCACGACCACCAGAGTGCCTGAGCTGCTGCGAGTGCCGAGGAGGAGTAGGAGAAACCCAAAACTTCTGTTGCTTCTGAACCACCTGAGTTGAGGAAGAGCTGGAATCCCTGAAGCACTTCTTAGAATTCTCCACCCTCAGCAAGGCTGCCTCTGCTCTGAGAGCTAGGTTGTAGAACTTGTCGAACTCCTTAGGATCGTGCAAGGCAAGAGCTAACTGCAAATCATCTTTCAAGCCACCTTTGAACTAATAAATCTTGCTCTTCTAATCCGGGATATCCTGCAGCGCGTAACGGGCCAGCTCGTGGAACTCAACGTTGTACTTGTACACGGAATTGCCACCCTGCTTCAAACGCCTGAACTTCTCACGCATCTCCTCCACAAAGCTGGAAGGGATGTAATGGGACCTAAAGTCACGACAGAACTCATCCCAAGAAATTACCCTAGCGCCTCTGGAGTCCTTCAGCTGCTGCCACCATATAGAAGCCTGCCCCTTCAACTGGAATGTTGCAAACTTGACATAATCCTCCGGACGCACATTGCTACACTCAAAATACTTGTTCATATCACAGATCCAATCTTCTGCATCAAATGGCTGGTCGCAAGAAGTGAATGTCTTTGGTTGATTCGACAGGAACTGGCTCAGATTGGCAAACTGATTGCCACCATGCTGGAAATTGCCTTGCTGTTGGTTACCCCTCTCTTGCAGCATCTGTAGCAGCATCTGAGTGTTTGCATTAGTAGCAGCCATCACCGCTTGCCAGGCCTCTGCCGGAGGAGGCGACGGCAGCGGAGGATTCTCCGGAGGAGGAGGTGGCGGCGTCACATCCTCACGCCCTGGGTTCTCAAAAGTTGGTGGAGCCATCCTGAAGACGGACAACATATTAGCCCACAGAATAAATTGAAGATATTGCTGAATCAAAAGACAGGAATATCTGAGCAGGAATAAGCAATTGCACTCGAACAAATTAGTAAGAATGCTTCCTCAAAGTGACGAACGAAAAAATTCCGATTGAGACCACTGCAAACAAGTGTGAGCTAGAACTGCTCGGCACAAACATATGATCGATATTTCATCCGATATCTTCGTGGATAAGATCACACGGCTCGAATTTACAGTATCCATCCTGTGGAAGGCAGTGCACACGACATACGAAGTATCCCCGAGTCATAGCGAGCTACAAGGACTCTTTAAGATACAACGAGAACCGCTGTAAGACGACCGTCAACAAACGCACCCACTGAACATCGAATCCCAACCTTGACCATACACCTGTAGGAAGATAGTCCTATAAGATACTACTTGAAATCCCACCTATGAATTCCCGAAATAACTGGTCATGCAATCTCGTACACGGATACAAGGAGTATATCACACAACTCCTAAACAAACCCGTCACCTGTATCACATCCTTCAACACACAACCAGCACCTCAGACCTTCATCTACAACAGATCCTCGTGATCACAACGATACCAAGTGTGGTAGTACCCCCGAACAATCTGCACCAGTACTTGGGACATCGGGGTTATCTCGCCACTACCAGTATTGAAGCAATAACGAACACCCTTCGTTCTTAGATACTCAGAAATTTGAATGATGGCAATGTGCGCGAGAATCCCCTGGAGCTCATCTCCCTCGAAGAAAATCATAGCAGACAGGAGGCAGCAAGACAGGAATCCGTCACATAAAAATCATATAGATTTCACAAATACCCGCGTGATCCTAAAAAAAATTTGAGCAAGAAAAGGAGTAGAATTAAAGATTTCCTAAGTCAGGAAACTCACCAGAGCATGGAAGAGGAGAAAACAAATCCTACTCTCCGATATAACTAAGACTCAAAACATTTTCTAGACTTGACTCGGCCAAGTAAGATCACACAAAGGCTCCTATGGTCGTAAGGCTCTGATTACCAACTTGTAACGACCAAGATGCGGTCCTTTCTGATCTGGGGCTCGAGGCCCCGAATTGGAAAGGAGCGCATCTAAGCGTCTCGCAAAAAAGGTATCACAACACATACATAATAATAAAAGATAGACAATCAGGGGTTCAATTGCCTTCTCATAAATATATCAGAGTACATCACACATACAATCAAAGTAGTTCCGCTACGGACTACAAAACAAGGGAAATGTCTATTCTACCCTACCTGCTGGCCCATGATCACGACCACGCCTCAATCTTCTGGATAGCTCACGTACAGGCGGTCGGTCTCCTCGTCGTACTGCCACGCCAGCTGTGTGCCGTCAGGATCACCTGTCTCTGAGGTATCTGAACTTGTTGGTAAGGTGGAGGAATCTATGAGCCACATGGACTATGCAATCTAAGACCTTGATGCCAGAACTAGACAAGTTATTAGGTTGGATAGGGTAGAGTATTTAAGGTTGCAACATCCTAAGCTTGAGTTGGTGGCTAACTTACGTAGAACTTTTATGAAGGTGGTCTATTCTAGCGGTCGAGAATACTTGATCACTAAGTGATCCTGAACACCTACCATGTTCCCGATCAAAGAGAGATCTCCGAAGGGATAGTCACGGTTACACACACGGTTGGCAATTTTATTAGCTTTTATTTAAGTTATCTAATACCGGATGTTAACAAAATATTCCAAGTTGGCACATAACCGCGGGCACGACTTTTCAAAATATTAAAGCCTACAGGGGTGCTCCAACTAGTCCATCACAAACGTACATGGGTCGCAAAGTAATCCTCTATCACGAATCTCGTGATCTCGTCGGATTCCTTAGAGGAAAACCTCAACTCTGGGGAGAACCAGAGCTTCATCAGGATTCCTATACGCAAGATATATCGGTAAGGTAAGACAAGACTAGCAGGACCTCCCGACGTGTGGACGACCCTGATAAGAGACCAGTATCTCAGTCTCAGGACACGCCGGATGGAACTAGCTACGGGTGCCAAACCTCAAGTTTCCTTGTGGTTGCCCCGGAGGCAGACCAGTTTGGACCAACACTCATGAGGAGCACTGGCCCGGGTTGTTGATTAAAGATCCTCGGGGTGATCATTCCCTATGCAGATTACTATTAAGTGATTAGCAAATTAACACCAATGTTGCGTCCTGCCGGACAAGTCTTAACACTACGCGATTTATCGAGGGGGTGCCCATAACAACCCCGAACGTGTTATGAGCGATCAATATGGAATCAAACACCGGTAGCCGGTAACTATGGTGGCAATAAAGGAACAAAGCACCCGGCAAAAGGCTAGGCCTTACGTTATTTACAAAGTATATAGGTTCATTAATGAAATAACAGAATTTAAGATAATGATATCAAGCTCATGTTATCACATGAGTCAAAGCACCTGCATCTAGCAACGCTAACATTAGTAGCTGAGCAAAGCCTACTTAGCCATTCAAGTTTGCTAGGAAGGGATCAGTGTTTGGGTTCATGGCATATCAAGAGGCATATATTTCAGTGGTAGGAAGCAAGAATATGACAAAGGAAACTTAATCTAGCATAACAAGTCTAGAGATGGAATCAAGGTCATATCATCTTGCTTGTGAGATCCTTAGCTTGGAATGGTTATTTTTCGTCCTGCACGTACTCTCCCGAATCCACGTATTCGTTCTCCAATCCTGGTGCTACCCAACATAAGAATAACATCCAATGAACAACAACACCTCAAGATGCAACAATCACATGATGCATGAGATGAATATGAGCGTGCATCACTATTTCCATCACTAGCACAAGCATGAGGAGTGAATACATGTTCCTGGACAGAACTGTATCCTAAGTTATTTTGACATGCATGAGAATGAAATGATCAGATGCATCTCGAGAAAACGATGCAAAAGCATATAAAGAACATTTCAATCGGAGCTACGGATCAACGGGAACCAACGAAACAAGATATTAAGCCCTACGTGTCAAAATCATCACCACACACTTAAATGGCACAACTCTGGTATTTCCAGGTTGCCAGGACATAAAACAAACCAACATGGATGGGGTGGAGCAAGGAAGAACACCACATCATCAACTAAGCACTCACAAACATCAAAATGACAAAACTACAGAATCTGCCATAAACTGCATCATAGCACTTTGTGAGCTACATGCAAAGCACCTACAGCCACCCAAACATGACAAATAATATATGTGGCTGTAGCTAACCAAAAATACTACAAGCACAAGCAAGAATCACACAAAAAGGAATTAAACGTAGAAAGATACAAGGCTGTAAACTTGCCCAAAAACACCAGTTTTCAGGGACTTTGTGAAAATTCCAGATTCTCACTTTCTGTCTATGCTCTGAAGCATTTTGACAGCAGCCAAAACAATACCTACAGGACTCCAAATGAAATGAAATTTTACAGGGATCTAGACAAACATATCAGGTCGAACTATAAAGTTGAAAGCTAAGGCTAGATCACAACACATTGACCTGCACAACCTCATCAACAGGAGAAGAAAATATAACCAGATTCTCAGACTAGGTGAAAATCTCAGATTTTCCCTAATCGGAATTTCAGCCACATGCCTACTTTGCGTGGGCATAACTTGCACATATGGAATCCCAATCAGGAGATGAAACCAACATGAGGTAGAGGGGGTCACCCTCTACTACCATAACCAAGAAACAATGACAAAGACTCACCACAACTCATGGAACCAAACTCTAAACATAGAAGAAAATGAAAATATGTCATCTCCAGAAAATGTTCCAATGGAAAAACTGAGTTCACTAATGGGTTTCTTGGGAGATTCTACCCCAAAAACATATATAATATGTGGGCACTTACTTGGAACAAGTGACCACAAATTAAGAAGGAAGACACTACAAGAAATCATGCATAGAGAATAGTGCATCATATCATGTAGTTATCACTAGAACAACTCCTACATGGTTGAGCTCATGTGCACAATGACAATAGTGGCATGGGGGTTTGAACCCCATGTTTGTGTCATGCACATCAACATCACAACCACTTCTCTCACTAGATCACCCACACACACACACACATCATGCCCTCTCTCATATTAACATGAGGAGGTGCACAAGTTGCAAGTGGGGTTGTTTTCTCCACACACACACATCACCACACAACGACACCACAAGCACTTGATCCCAAGAGCAACATGAAGGGAACAACCACTCTGCTAATGATCGTGGAAACAACACATTCACACATCTACTAGGTACCACATGTGTGCACTACCTACACACATACATGTCAACAACATCTCTACAACACCTACACAAATGCATATGGTTGCAACCATGTCACCTACACATACGAGAAGAATCAATAAAACTCACACATGCATATAACACATACACACACACACATCATACATGCCCTAGCACCACTACATGTGTGTTTGCAACACACACACACAACCAAACACAATCTGCCACTACTATACTTAGCACGAACAAGTAACAAAATGCCCACTTTTATGACTATGGATTAGGCACAAAGTGGTGGAATAACAAAGTAATAGAAAATAAAAAGGATAGCAAAAAGAATGCAACAGGGGCTCCTGGAAATCGAACCCAGAACCTCCTGTACACAGCAACCACACCAAGCCACTACGCCACTGCCACTTTGTCGACAGGGTAGGGGGAGTAAACAGGATAACATGTTCCTGTTGCTACTGTGCAGTTCAATTTGAAAAACAAAAGGTGTGCCGAGGGGGATCGAACCGACGCCCTCTCACCCGGCACCACACACTTCTACCACTAGGCTATGGCTCGACACTTAACTACATAGGGGCAGCAAATCAGAAGAAGCACCCCTACTGCTAACTCTGCTGCCGACGACTGGCTGGAACAGGGGAGGGACCTCGTCGGCGATCTGCTTGCAATTGGACTTAGCGCTCGCTATGGAAGGATGCAAAAGCACCCAGGGTTCCATTCCTGCACCTAGCTATGCCCGAGGGGCCCTACAGCGATGGATCCACGGTGAGCGGTGCTCCAGCGATAGAGACGATGAGCTCACCCATCTAGCAGCTACGACGACCGATCCACGATAGGGATAAGGAGGGGGAATCAGTACCTCAGGTACGGGTCGAAGAAGGAACGCCCGTGGAGGAAGTAGTGTAAGTAGAGCAACGGCGCGACGGAGATCGTCGGAGAAGGGGTGCCTCCGGGAAGAAGTCGAAGCAGAGCTGCATCGGTAGATCCAACTCCTGGAGATGCCCTCGAGCTGCTGGTCCCTTCGAAGAGGAAGAAGAGGAAGCAGAACGACAGCGACGATGACCTTCATCCTTCGGCCATGGCGGAGCCGAGGTTCTTCTTACCTTGCTGCGATGAGACAGAGAGAGGGGGAACGAGATCTGGACGGAGTGGTGGCGGGGAGGAACCCTAGCGTTTGCACGGACGCCAAGGCTCTTTATAGGGCGAGAGGGGGAGCGAGGGACGAGCGAAGGCACCATGTGCGCTGCTCTCTTTGGGGAACAGAGGGGAACGGGAGAGAGAGAGAATGACAGGAGGGTCCCACTGCCTCGCTGGAAAGGAGGTTGACGACGAGGGACGCGCACCGGGCTGCAAGGTGAGAGGAGATGGGCCTCTAAGTGGGAGTAAGCCGACTTAGGTGCGCCAGATAGAGAAAGAGAGCACCCTGGACTGCTTCCTATTTAACTAAAACAGGGAAAAGGAAAATAGGCACACGGCAAAATAAAAGGGATAAAATCAAATGGAAAATTGCCCTCGACCTGAAAATGAACCAGCTATTTAAATAAAATACTTCCAACATTTATGGGGCTATTTTCATAAATCCAAAACAACATTTATTTATTATGTTTTGTGATTTATATGCACCCTCAAGTCCAAGAATAAAACTCCAAATTATCCCATCATCATCTCCACAATTTACTCTAAACCCGAGACATTTTTAAATCAGATTTGGGGAAGATGGAATTTGGAAAATGAGATAAAAGAAAGAGAGGGCTTTGAATTTGCAAAGGGGTTTGAAGGAAAGAACCACCACAACTACTACACACTCCATCACCTTAGGAGCATCACCACATAAAACAACAATGTATCCAAACACAACTTCGCAACTGAACACATGCAATCATAAGGTATGGCAAGAATGGTATGGCATGGATGCATGCATGCAAAAGACACCATCGTCTCTATTCGCCATCTTCTTCGCCGTGTACGGAATATTCTCCGCCACCCTCATTTCTGGAATCTTCCGCACCGCCATGTCCGACACCATCGTCTTTGTGTCCATCAGTCATCTCTTCGTCTAGCCCCATGTCGTTATTCCCTGCCATTTGTACGTCCTCCTCCTCCTCATCATCTTCTTCACTTATCCACCGAGTATAGCCATCCATGAAACCATTCATCAGCAGGTGCACCTTCAAAGTGCCACGATCAAAAGGGTCAAAAATGACTCCTTCCTTGCATCTTGCACATGGACATCAAATCCTAGTCCGATTATTTACATGCATGTCCATCACCGCGGATTGCATGTACTGCTCCACCTTCCATCCACTCACCTTCATGACCGACTACACGGTATAACAAGAAAAAGGGTTATAAAATAAATAATGCATGCATGCTTCAAAGTCATATAAAATTTTGGCATGACATTGCCTAAAAATAGGACATGTTGAGTTTGCTCGAAGTTCACCGAAACGGAAATAAATCGACATTTCGGCAAAACATAAGCAACTCGATCAGAGGGCATGTCACACTCGCAGAAATCTCCCCATACATACATACATACATACATATATATATATATCCCAAACACACATATGCTCATTCACACACATATTCCCATTCTTTAAGTGAACAACTTTTTATTCACCTATATATCTCCCGAGAGAGACCGATCGAGTGAGATGATGAGAGAGACCGATTGAAAGAGCACGGGTGGATGGCTAAATAGCTAGATAGATCTAGTTGTTGGGGAGGAGAGGTGAATCTAGCTATCTAAGTAATGGAGAGGGAGTTATGGTGGTGGGGGTATAATGGGGAGAGGAAGAGATGTGGGACAAAGAGAGATGTGAGAGAAGTCATTTATGAAGTAGAGTTATGGTGGAGGGGGATATTAATGAGGAGAGAAGAGAGGTAGGAGGAACAGAGAAGAAGAGCAACAATGGTGTGGAGAGTGTGGAGAGGGGAGAGGAGGGGGAGAGAACTGAAATTGGGAGGAGAGGGGGGTAAAAAGGTGGGAGCCGCAACTAGGAGTAGCGCTGGATAATAGGGAGCACCGCTGCTATTCTATTAGTAGTGGCCCTACATACCATCGAGCACTACTACTAAGTGGGGCCAACTAGCAGCAGTGATGCTGCAAAACAACACGCTACCGCTAAACACTTAGCAGTAGCGCTGGATTTTGGGCGACACTGCTACTACAGCTACCGTCGGTGGCATCGTCTCGTTCCACATAGTGGTAGCGCCTTTTCAATTAGCAGCGCTACTGCTAAGGTATTATTAGCAGCGCTTTACTGGATCAGCACTGCTGCTAATTATCAGCAGCGTTTTTTATTCCAACGCTACTACTGAGGTCCTACCTATAAGGTTTTTGCTAGTAGTGCCCCTCTCGCCACTGCTCACGGTTCGCCCTCCGTCCCGGTAGTGCCCACGCCGCGCCGTTGCCGCAGTTTTCCCCGCCCCCGCGCTGCTGCTGAGGCAAACAATTGTGCACCGCTGAGCCTGCCCCTTCATCGGTCGCCATCCCCCCACCCACGTTGGCCTCGCCCGTTGCACTCTCCGGTCGTGGCCGTGGCCTCGGGGTGAGGTGGTTTCGGTCGGCCGGCTAACGGTTCATGCTAATCCTCCCCCCCAAATTAGCCCCTCACATAATGAAAAATGGAGCCCAATGCTTAAATGTTTTAAAAATAAATAAAATAAATATCAATAAATAATAAATTAATTAATCAATTCTTAAATTAATTAGTTAATCCAATTAACTAGTGTTTAATTTGTCCAATTAATTAGGATAATTAATTAGGTTAATTAAACATAATCTGTTCAATTAAATCTGTTAATAGTTTAAGTAGTGAATGACATGTGGGACCCACTTTTTTATTAAATCATATGAAATTAAAATAAACTGAATTAAATCTCACAATGGGACCCACTAGTCACTTTGATCGCTCAAACATGACTGTTGATTGATGATGTGAGCGTGATGTCATGCTGATGTCATAAATGCATTTTTGAATTAAAATAAATCTATTTAATTTCTGAATATTAATAGAACATTAAAATTAGTATAAAAATAATATATAAGTCATATGAAAATTATTTGTACATGAAAGTTCATCAGACAAACGAGACGAAGCCGGATACGCTGTCCGTTTGTGTGTCACTTGCCCCTAGCATAGCGAACATTGAAGTTTTTCATCGTTTTCGTGTGTCTCGTAGTATTCAAAGATCCGAAAATATCGTCAGATATTATCCTGCTCCGTCAGTAACGTGTAGTACTGCGTTAGATTATCCCTAGCACTACATATTGCCATGTCATGCGCCGTGATGGATCTGTGATAAGTCACAAGTATAGGGTATCGCAACAGTTTTTGAGGGTAGAGTATTCAACCCAAATTTATTGATTCGACTCAAGGGGAAGCGAAAGAATATTCTCAAGTATTAGCAGTTGAGTTGTCAATTCAACGACACCTGAAACATTTAGTATCTGCAGCAAAGTATCAGTAGGAAGGTAGTATGATAGCAATAGTAACCAGTAGCAGAAGTGATAGCAGTAGCAGTGACAGCAGTAGCAACAGCGTAACGTAGCAAGGACCAGTAGGAAAAACTCGTAGGCATTGGATCGGTGATGTATGACTATGACGGATGTTATTCATCATGTAACAGCTATAACACGGAGAGATAAGTAACTAGCTCTCGTTCGTCAATCTAATGTAGGCATGTATTCCGTATGTAGTCATACATGCTTAGGGAAAAGAACTTGCATGACATCTATTGTCCATCCCTCCCGTGGCAGCGAGGTCCTAATGGAAACTACGGGATATTAAGGTTTTCCTTTTAATAAAGAACAAGACCAACGCATTAACACTTGGTGAATACATGAACTCCTCATACTATGGTCATCTCCGGGAGTGGTTCCGGCTATTGTCACTCCGGGGTTGCTGGGTCATAACACATAGTAGGTGACTACAACTTGCAAGATAGGATCTAAAACACACATATATTGGCGACAACATAATAGGTTCAGATCTGAAATCATGGCACTCGGGCCCTATTGACAAGCATTAAGCATGGCAAAGTAGTAGCAACATCAATCTCAGAACATAGTGGATACTAGGGATCAATACCCATCAGAACTAACTCGATTACATGATAGATCTCATCCAAGCCATCACCGTCCAGCAAGCCTACGATGAGATTACTCACGAACGGTCAAGAGCATCATGGAATTGGCGATGAAGGAAGGTTGACGATGACGATGGCGACGATCTCCCTTCTCCGGAGCCCAGAACGGACTCTAGATGTGCCCTGCAGATGAAGAACAGGAGGTGGCGGCGCCTCCGTATCGTAAGACGCGATGAAATCTTCTCCTTGATTTTTTTCCGGACGAAACAGACTATATAGAGTTGGATAGAGAGGCGGTGGAGTTTTGTGGGCCCCACAAGCCTGCCAGGCGCGGTCAGGGGGGGCCGCGCCTGGTGGGATTGTGGGCTTACGCCTACACTTCCTCTGCTGATTCTTGCGCCGGTATTTTTCATAAATTCCAGAAAAATTCTCCTAAAATTTTCAAGTCATTCCGAGAACTTTTATTTCAGTCGAAAAACAACACCATGGCAATTCCGCTGAAAACAACGTTAGTCCTGGTTAGTTCCATTCAAATCATGCAAATTAGAGTCCAAAACAAGGGCAAAAGAGTTCGGAAAAGTAGATACGACGGAGACGTATCAACTCCCCCAAGCTTAAAGCCTTGCTTGTCCTCAAGCAATTGAGTTGACAAATTGAAAGAGACAAAAGAAAAACTTTGACGAACTCTGTTTGATCTTGTTGTTGCAACTATGTCTAACTCATAACCAGAATTTAAGCAAGATCAGAAGCTAACCACATAAGAAAATGACATGTAGGTCTCACGGTGAACTCATACAATGGCATAATAAACTAGCGAGCAAATAATAACCAGTCTCAAATGTCAACACTTCAATCAAAACAATCATGAAGCAGTACGAACAGATGGTATCTCGCTAGCTCTTTTTGAGACCGCAAAACATAAATGCAGAGCACCTTCAAAGACCAAGGGCTGACTAAACATTGTAATTCATGGCAAAGAAGATCCAGTCATAGTCATACTCAACATAGTTAAAAGCAAAGCATAAAAATGACAGAGGTGCTCTCTAATTGGTGCTTTTATAAGAGGAGGATGACTCAACAGGAACATAAATAGACGTGCCCTTCGCAGAGGGAAGCATTGATTTGCAGAGGTGCCAGAGCTCAAGCTTTGAAAACAGAGATAATAATTTTGGGTGGCATGCTTTCATTTTCAGCACAATGAATAAGAGTTCTCACCATCTTCCACGCTACACATACGATAGGCAGTTCCAAACAGAAAATTAAAGTTTTGGCTCCCCCCCACCAATCAATCACACTCCACGACTAGCCGAATACTCGGGTGCCGTCCATAACAACATCAATCCTGGGGGAGTTTTGTTTGCAATAATCTTTTCAATTTGAGCATGGAACTGGGAATAACAACTACTGGCCCCTTTCTCATGAATGATAGTGAATAAACATATATCAAGGATAACACGCCTAGCATTGAAGATACTGATAGCCCTGTGTGACCACATGAGCGGTTCGGGCATGCATAACAGATTATTTCTTGAAGGTTTAGAGACTGGCACATGCAAATTTACTTGGAACGGCAGGTAGATACCGCATATAGGTAGGTATGGTGGACTCATATGGAACAACTTTGGGTTTATGGAAGTGGATGAACAAGTAGTATTCCCGCTTAATACAAGTGAAGGCTAGCAGAAGACTGGGAAGCGACCAACAAGAGAGCGACAACAGTCATCAAAATGCATTGAGATTAACTAACATTGAGTGCAAGCATGAGTAGGACATAAATCACCATGAACATGAATATCATAGAGGCTATGTTAATTTTGTTTCAACTACATGAGTGAACATGTGCCAAGTCAAGCCACTTGAATCATTCGAGGGAGGATACCATCCTATCATACTACATCATAGTCATCTCAACATTCATGTGGGCTTCCAAGACAAACCATTATAAGCTCCTAGCTAATTAAGCATGGCATCAGAAACTATGATTTGTAAGTTGTCATTACAAACATGTTTCCCTCACAACAAAGTTGAATCAGGCACGATGAGCTAGTCATATTTACAAAAACAAAATAGGTCGAGTCCATACCAGCTTTTCCAGGCTCAGTCACTTCATCATATATCGTCATTATTGCCTTTCACTTGCACGACCAATGATGTGAACAATAATAAGAGTGCTCATGCATTGGACTAAGCTGGAATCTGCAAGCAAACACAAAGGAGAAGACAAAGTAATATGGCTCTTTAACACATAAACAGATATGCATGCGAGAGCCACTAAGCATTGTAACCACGGTCTTCTACCTTGACCCAAAGAAAAAGAAAACTATTTACACGGGAAAGCTCCCAACAAGAAAAAGAAGAAAAACAAAATCTTTTTGGGGTTTTCTCAAACTAGACAGACACACGAAAAGAAAACGAGAAAAAGAAAATAAACTAGCATGGATCATATAGTGGCAAAATGTGAACACCGATGAACAAAGTGAAAGCATAAGCAAGAATGTAAAGTCGGTGAGAAACACGTACTCCCCCAAGCTTAGGCTTTTGTCCTAAGTTGGTCTACTCCCAAGGAGGGAAATAACCAGCTCCGGGGTACTCCGGAGTGGACTGAGGATGCCACTGCTGTGTGAGCTCCTCTGGCTCCCACTGATAAACTGGCGTCTAGTACTCGAATGGTGGCTCGGGCACGGGCACCTGTGGTTGGGCTAAGCCCCAATATGCGTAGATGTCCGAGGGCATAATAATGTTCCTGCGTGCATGAAGATTGAACAAAGAAGGAGCAGGCAAAGTAATAGTCTCAAGAGTACCCTGACTAAATACGAGGTTATAAATCATCCTTCTACTTATATCTCTATCAAGAAAGTCATGGAGAACCATGCTATCGTAAGCTAGATATTTCTCGAGAAGAAGAATCTCTTCTTCCTCTTCCAGTCTAATAGGTATCTCAAAGTGTCTAGCAAGACGAGTAGCACAGATACCTCCATAGACAATGCCTTTAGAACGGTTTGTGTTCAACCGTTGAGCTACTATAGCGCCCAAGCTATAAGTTTTATCGTTATAAAGGGCTTCGCGCAAGACCGCAAGATCTGGGGAGCTAAGGGACCCAGCTTTCCCACGGCCAATCAAACATTTTCCCACAAATAATGAGAAGTACCGAAGCATGGGAAAATGTATGCTAGCAGCTCTAGCGCAAGACACTCCTCTCTCCTCTCCTACAACAATAGTATCGATGAAAGCTTCCAAGTCCTGTAGATGAGGTTCATGAATGTCCCCAACGTAAGGTAATTTGCAAACATTGCAAAAATCCTGGAGTGACATGCGCTGGGGGATATCGTAAAGTTTGAACTCAGCCATAGGAGGATTCTTCCTCGGATAGAAGTTAAAGCTTTGTACGAATATATTAGTGGCGAGGAGGTATTGCGGACACTTATCTTCAACGAAGGCAGTAAGGCTTGCGTTCTCCACAAAGTAGTAAAAGTCCTCATAAAGTTCGGCCGTGCGTAAGAACACATCGCTTGGCCACTCGCACGCTCGAACTTCCGCAACTCAAGGGACCGGATACTTGGGTTTCTTCTCACTTCCATCATTCTTGGGGTCACGGCTTAAAGAGCCTATTAAGAACCTCCTCATCTTTTCCCTTTTCTATCTCTAAAAATTTCTGAAATTTTAGTGAATCTAAGGAAAAGTGAACAAGGCTCAACTAAACTCGTGGCAACTACTCCAACAAGTACCTAGAGGCCATATTACACATAAAAACTACTTGGGGCCAGCTAAAATTAGCATGCAGAGCTCAAGAACATGGTCACCAAGGCAGCAAAAATACGCGATCTATAAGGCACTAGAGCAAAAACTAATTGGACCAATGGAGGAGTCACTTACCAAGGAGTAATTTCCCCAAAACAGTTCGGAGAATGGTGCTTTGAGCAAGGAGATCGAAAATCCCAGCAAGAAGAGCAAGAAGAGGGGTTTAAGCTGCGAAAAGATTTTTCTGGAGGTAGGAGAAGCAGATGGGAGCTAGAATGAGTGGAGGGGGTGCACGTGGGCCCCACAAGCATGGTAGGCGCGACCAGGGGGGTGTCCACGCCTCCAGGGCTTGTGGCCCACTAGTGCAGCCCCCAGACTAGCTCTTCGTGTCATTATTTTTCAAAAAATCCAGAAAAAATCATACTTGATTTTCACGGCATTTGGAGAACTTCTATTTTCAGGGTACTTTTCTACGGGACGCTAAAACAGAAACAGGGAAAACTAAACTAAACCTATCATTTTTCTTCTAAGGAACCAAAGGTGAAAGCTTGGAACAGAGGTTTGTGACTGCTCGATTCATCCATCTCATGGTCATCGAAAGAAATCCGTCAATGAGGTTGATCAAGTCTCCTCGACAAACCTTTTCGAATCACAAAAGAAGACGGAGAATTTTCGAATAGTCAATAGGTTACCTCAATGGGGATGTGAATATCCCCAACAAGGAAATCATACTTCATCTTGACAGTAGGTATAGGGCACTCAAAGCTCCCAATAAGAATCGATGAAGTTTTTTCGATAGCAGTGATGCAATGTACTCGATATTGTTTCTTTGGAAAGTGCACCGTATGCTCATTACCATTGACATGGAAAGTGACATTGCCTTTGTTGCAATCTATAACAGCCCCTGCAGTGTTTAAAAAGGGTCTTCCGAGGATGACCTCTATGGCATCGTCCTCGGGAATATCCAAGACAACAAAGGTTGTTAAGATAGTGACATTAGCAACCACAACAGGCACATCCTCACAAATGCCGATAGGGAAAGCAATTGATTTGTCGGCCATTTGCAGAGAGATTTCAGTGGGTGTCAACTTATCGAGTTCAAGTCTATGATAAAGAGAGAGAGGCAAAACACTAACACCGGCTCCAAGGTTGCATAAAGAAGTTCTAACGTAGTTGCCTTTAACGGAGCAAGATATAGTCGGCACACCAGGATCACCTAGTTTCTTACGAGTTCCACCCTTGAAGGTATAATTAGCAAGCATGGTGGAAATCTCAACCTCAGGTATCCTCCTCTTATTAGTCACAATATCTTCCATGTACTTAGCATACGGAGACATTTTGAGCATATCTGTCAAACACATTTGCAGAAAGACAGGTCTAATCATTTCAATGAATCGCTCAAAATCCTCATCATCCTTTTTCTTGGATGGTGTGGGAGGAAAGGGCATGGCTTTCTGAACCCATGGTTCCCTTTCTTTACCATGCTTCCTAGCAGCGAAGTCATTCTTATTGTATCTTCTATTCTTAGACTGTGGGTTATCAAGATCAAGGTTCAATCTCCACATCCTTTTCATTGCTAGGTTGAGCATCATCATGAACATCACTATTGATATTATCATTTGGCTCATGTTCATCACCAGATTGTGTTTCAACATCAGAGACAGAGACATCATTTGGACTCTCAATTGTAGCAAAAACAGGGTTTCTAGCGTGCAAGTTCCTATCATCTTTCTTCTTCTTTCTAGGATGACTAGGTGCATTAGTGCTAACTCCTTGAGAATCTTGTTCAATTCTCTTCGGATGACACTCAGGATACAAAGGTTCCTGGGTCATTCTACCGCCTCTAGTGATAAATCTGAAGGAATTGTCATTCAACTCATTGAGCAAGTCATTTTGAGCCTTAAGTACTTGTTCTACCTGAGTAGTAACCATAGAGGCATGTTTACTCAAAAGCTTAAGATCATTGACATTTCTGTCCACACAAGCACTTAAATGTCTAACCATACGAGCATTCTGTTCCAATTGTCAGTTAACATAATCACTGAAACTCTGTTGTTTGGCAACAAAGTTATCAAATTCATCCAGGCATAAGCTAACAGGTGTATTATAAGGAATATCACTCTCATCAAACCTACACAGAGAATTTACTTCTACTACCAATATAGGGTTATCAAGACCATGGATCTCTTTGATAGGTGGTAGATTTTTGACATCTTCAGATTTAATGCCTTTCTCTCGCAAAGATTTCTTAGCTTCTTGCATATCTTCAGGACTGAGGAATAGAATACCTCTTTTCTTCGGAGTTGGCTTTGGAGGTGGTTCGGGAATAATCCAAGCATTCTCATTGCACAAGATGTTATTCAATAGAATCTGAGCTTGTTCTACAGTTCGTTCCCTCAACTATCTAGGTGGTCTTTGGAAGCATCGGTAAGTCCATTATACAAGATATCAAGTATTTCATTCATCTCAAGAGGGTGATCAGGAAAAGCATTCAGTAGCTGGATGAGCCTCCCCCAAGCTTGTGGGAGACTCTCTTCTTCAGCTTGAGCAAAGTTGTATATTTCCTGCAAGGCAACTTGCTTCTTATGGGAAGGAAATATTTTTCAGAGAAGTAGTAGACCATATCCTGGGGGCTACGCACACAACCAGGATCAAGAGAAGTGAACCAGGTCTTAGCATCATCCTTTAGCGAGAAAGGAAATAGCTTGAGGATATAGTATAGTGGCGAATGTTTTCCTCACTCGTGAATAGGGTGGCTATATTGTGCAGTTTGGTAAGATGTGCTACGACCGTTTTAGACCCATAACCATGAAAAGGATCAGATTCGACCAAAGTGATTAACTCAGGGTCGACAGAGAATTCATAATCCTTATCGGTCAGAAAGATAGGCGAAGTAGCAAACTTCAGGTCGTATTTCATCCTAGCATTTAGAGATTTTTCTTTCCACTTGACCAGTAATTTATCAACATCATAGCTATCCTTACAAGCAAGAAAGTCCTCAGCTATCTCTCCATCCATAACATAACGGTCACGCATATCAGACAATTCATTTCTAGGAGAGCTAGTTCTAGCAGGAAAAATAGCAGGTTCTACTTCAATAGTATCAGCAATTTCAGAAGTATCATCACATCTAGCAGCAACTCTAGCAATTTGCGCATCAAGGGCACCTAGTGGCAAAGCAGTATCAAGCATAGCATCATCATAAACATCATGGGTAGCAGAAGTAGCATCATCAAGCATAGGCGAAATATCAAGATTTCTAGTAGGAGGTGGTGTCGCAAACTTACTCATAACTGAAGGTGAATGAAGTGCAGAGCTAGATGGCAGTTCCTTACCTGTCCTCGTAGTTGAGGGTAAGACTTTAGTTCTTGGATCTTTCAGATTCCTCATAGTGACCAGAAGACGTAAATACCAAGCGACTCAGAGAATATAGTTGTGCCCCCCGGCAACGGCGCCAGAAAATAGTCTTGATAACCCACAAGTATAGGGTATCACAACAGTTTTTGAGGGTAGAGTATTCGACCCAAATTTATTGATTCGACTCAAGGGGAAGCGAAAGAATATTCTCAAGTATTACCAGTTGAGTTGTCAATTCAACCACACCTGAAAGATTTAGTATCTGCAGCAAAGTATCAGTAGCAAGGTAGTATGATAGCAGCAGTAGCAACAGTAACCAGTAGCAGCAGTGACAGCAGTAGCAGTGACAATAGTAGCAACAGAGGAACGTAGCAAGGACGAGTAGGAAAAACTCATAGGCATTGGATCGGTGATGGATGATTATGCCGGATACTATTCATCATGTAACAGTTATAACACGGAGAGATAAGTAACTAGCTCCCGTTCGTCAATCTAATGTAGGCATGTATTCCGTATGTAGTCATACGTGCTTAGGAAAAAGAACTTGCATGACATCTATTGCCGATCCCTCCCGTGGCAGCGGGGTCCTAATGGAAACTACGGGATATTAAGGTTCCCCTTTTAATAAAGAACCGGACCAACGCATTAACACTTGTGAATACATGAACTCCTCATACTATGGTCATCTCTGGGAGTGGCTCCGGCTATTGTCACCCCGGGGTTGCAGGGTCATAACACATAGTAGGTGACTACAACTTGCAAGATAGGATCTAAAACACACATACATTGGCGACAACATAATAGGTTCAGATCTGAAATCATGGCACTCGAGCTCTAGTGACAAGCATTAAGCATGGCAAAGTAGTAGCAACATCAATCTCAGAACATAGTGGATACTAGGGATCAATCCCCGTCAAAATTAACACAATTACATGATAGATCTCATCCAACCCATCACCGTCCAGCAAGCCTTTGATGAGATTACTCACGAACGATGGAGAGCATCATGGAATTGGCGATGAAGGAAGGTTGATGATGACCATGGCGACGATCTCCCCTCTACGGAGCCCAGAACGGACTCCAGATCTGCCATCGAGATGAAGAACAGGAGGTGGGGCGCCTCCGTATCGTAAAACGTGATGAGCTCTTCTCCTTGATTTGTTTCTGGACGAAACGGACTATATAGAGCTGGATTGAGAGGCGGTGGATCTTTGTGGGCCCCACAAGCCTGCCAGGCGCGGCCATGGAGGGGGGCACGCCTGGTGGGCTTGTGGGCTCACCGCTCCATTTCCTCCGCTGATTCTTGCGCCGGTATTTTTCATAAATTCCAGGAAAATTCTTTGTAAATTTCTAGGTCATTCCGAGAACTTTTATTTCTGCGCAAAAACAACACCATGGCAATTCTGCTGAAAACAGCATTAGTACGGGTGAGTTCCATTCAAATCATGCTAATTAGAGTCCAAAACAAGGGCAAGAGATTTCGGAAAAGTAGATACGACGGAGACGTATCAATCTGTTGCTTTATATTTATTGTTTCTTTTCCCTCTTCTCTCCGGTAAATCCCGAGACTAACGCTGCTGCCGGATATGACTACCCTCCTGACGACCAGCCTTTTTCCGTAGAGCAACAAGGCAAGCAACCCCCTTGATCGTTCCTATATCGCCCATTCTTTCTCCCTCATGCTTGCATTAGATTTTGCTACTGTTGTAGATAGCTCCTATTCTCATAAATAGCTTGTTTTGATACACTGCTATTATACTCTACTGCACTTTAAGTTCTTATTTTAGGTGGCTCACTGATCCCCATTGACCCCCTTAGTCCCAGTTTCCGTCGCTTTGTCATCGAAGGCTTGATCAACTGATTGACGAGCCAAGACCCGTCACATCACTCACACCCCCTTGTGGTACGACGTTGCGGAGCTACTATCGAGTACCGAGGGTGAGACCTTGATACGTACTCCTGATGTTAGGTATGTAGTGTAGTTAAACGATGGTGGTTTACGAAGGGCGATCCCTCCTTCACCACCTCTAATAACGACTCTGTCGAACAACCCCTCAAGCATGGACCATCAAGGGTGATTCCTCCCTGGTCGCCTTGACGGTCACATCATTCGGAATTCATTGAGGGTGATACCTCAGATCCCTCTGATGTTGCAGCCACATAGTTACATGACCATACTAGTGGGTACATGAAAGGTGTGTTCCGGGTGGATTCCGACGTGGTTGTGACGAGGCGTGGCCGGGCATTCTTGGCCCTTGCGACACATCCTCGAGACAGTCCGACAGGACGACATAACGTTGATTGCTGATCGTCGTCGTAGTGTTAATTAAAATGCTAATGGGTTTAGGGTATTTGATATGAGTTGTTCGTAGACCTTTTCGTACTAACCTTCACGTGGGAGAACTTATGGGCACTCAACGTCGTAGTATCAGCTGAAGCTCTTCAGATGTCAGCAATGGAGCGGCGCGTGCTTGAGTGTTCCGCGTAAGCATCGTTCTTGTATAAAAGGTAGCAGGACTGATCTCGACCGGCCTCCCATCATGCAAGAGTGCTAAGGGTGATGGACCCATGACTCCTGCCCCCTGAGGATTTAAAGCGATGGGTTGGCCTCTCTGTTGAGCCTAGGTAGGGTTGCGATGTGTTGACGTTCCGTGGCCGGACATGACCCAGGCAGGTGTGTCCGGCGAGAGTTTATCAAGCGTGTTGGGTAAGTTGGTACACCCCCGCAGGGATGAAAATTAACTATTCTAATAGACATGTCCATGGTTAAAGGACAACTCGGAATTGTATCCCGGTCTAATACAAGTACAACTGTTACTTAACTAGAATGTTTGGCTCCAAGATTGCTTCCTCGCACACAGTCGGGGAAGAATCTCTGGGCATGCCTTAATTAAATTTGCTGCAACAACATGACTATATAATTGGGTTATTTCTCTACTCTCTTCTAAAGCTGCAAGACACTGAAGATGCTAGTCTTCGATTGAACTAGTTCCTCTCTCTATTCTCGCACTGTTGTAGTCAGTCCAGATATAACCCCTTTCCTTTGATATTGATGCATACTTAGCATAGTTCTGATGTCATTCTTGCGAGTACTTTGGAGAAGTACTCACCGTTGCTTTGCCCTCCTGTTTACCCTTGATATGATTGCCATGACCAGATGATGCAGCCCAGGAGATGGCGTATCCCTCCAACGATGACTACTATCCTGACGATGCCTACTACTATTTGGAGGCCACTGATGATGAGGAGTAGTTCAAGAGGCTCCCAGGATGAGGCCTCACCTCGTTCGATCTATGTATCTTTTGTTCTAGCCTTCTCTAAGGCATAGCTTGGTCCTTTTGTACTCATATATTTTTCCTTCTGTTGACTCGTGTGTTTCTGAGCTTGTATTCGAGCCCTTGAGACCCCTGGCTTGTAATATGAAGCGTGTATGTTTTTAATTTATGTTTAGAGTTGTGTTGTGATATCTTCCCATGAGTCCTTGAGCTTGGTCATACGCATTTGCGTGCATGATTAGCATACGATCAAATCAAGGGTGTCACAAGTTGGTATCAAAGTAGACTGCATGTAGGTAGCCCCCTTTTCAACTCCTTGGCCGAAGTTGAGTCTAGTACTTGAAAAACTTTTACAAGCATGGTTAGATGGCTTACGGCCCACATCTCAATCGGATGGTATTAGTATCTTTTACTCCTCTTCTATACTCTAGGTTCTGATCTCTCTTGTCTTACGGGTCAATGATTTTGCTAATTCTAACTCTAGATTCACGTAAATAATTCCTCCCGTAGAGCCCCTCATTACAGACGATGGCTTGATTCATCGGAAGACTTCGAAAACACTTTCCGATGTTCACCCAAGATCTTGTGCTCATCGCTTTTGTGATTCCCTTCCTCCTTCAACCTTTATGAATGACTACATGCAAATGTCGTTCATACTTTCCTTTCAATGTCATCTTGTTTTTACATGGTACAATGAATTATCTTACCAGGGATTTGTTCATCCTCCGTTGTCATGGCTTTTGCGAGTCCTTTGAATTGCTAATTCGATCGTTCGATATCCTGAGTAGCCTATTGCTCTTGAACTTTCTCATGTGCTTGCATTAGGGTTAATTCTATATGTCTAGCAACCTTCATTAAATTCTTTGTGATTGTCCTTCGATCCTGTTGATTTAACCTGTGTGTGAATGAACACAGTCATCAATTGCTCATAAATTATCTTTTTGGCTGAGACGACTTTCCAAACATGGGTTGGTTCTCGACAAATCAACTTTGATTGATTGTCCATCTAAGTCCATTCAACTTACTTGTGTTTGATCGGAGCATTTGATTCTAATACACCAACTTGAAGGTCGTAATTACTTTGGTATTTAAACTACAAAATTATTCAGATGTTCCTTAATCTGATGCCTTGTATTCTATCTTCCTCTAATTGAGTACCAATAATCACATTAGGTCCTTTTTGGACCATCACACCCATTGTTGGGTTATTATCCGATGTCATCCTTTACATTCAGAAATCTTGTGATATTCTTGCCCTGATACATGCTTCCATTGGTAAATGTGTCTTCTCCCTTCGATAAGTTATCTCATATGCTTTTGTCACCCTTGCTCTTCAAGCATGTGTTAATTACTCTTGAAGTTCATGGTATATGTTCCTAAGATGACCCGATGGGTTGAACCTATACCTTCCTAAATCCTTGTGATCCCAAGAGTTGTCACGAGTCCTACTCTTTTGTTGTTTTGCCAAATAATCTTTTCAGGCTACAACTTCATCCATCAATAGAAAATGGCCCAGTTGTCCCGGTTCCATAGGCCCATTTGTCCCGGTTCTTGAACTGGAACTAAATGGTCGGGACTAAAGCCCAAAACCATTAGTCCTGGTTCGCTTACAAACCGGGACCGAATGGTCTCCACGTGGCCGCTGCAGCGAGCCCGCGTAGGAGGTTCTTTAGTCCTGGTTGGTCACACCAGCCGGGACTAGGAGGTGGTTTTTTTTGAATGGGGGTGTGTGTGTTGGGGGTTTTGGAGGGTTAATTTAGGGGTTTCATGTTGTGTTAGCTAACTAATAGAGATAAGTGTCATCTCTTTCTCCGTGATGTGGAAGTAACGACTTTAGCAAGTTATCCTTGGTCTCTTAGGTATTGTGGCATAGAAATATCTGGGCTAATGAACCCAACATTGAAGATTCGTCAATGAGACATCATATATATAATAAAAGTTGTCACTAGTCATAATCACAACTCCTCCTCCTCATCATCATCAACTATAACACATTGTAGCACATAATAACACATTGTACCTAGGACCTACTCCTCTCTCATGGGACCTACTCTACCCTCTCTTAGGTAGAATATCATAAAACAAGATAGGCCCTGACTCTCCATTATGGAGAATGGAGATCATCTTGTCTCCTATTCTTGGCCTATGCACAATGTTGCTTCCAAGTAGCTCTCTACAATTGACCAAACATTTTTTCCAATCCTTGATTGTCATTTCATCGGTTTTAGAAATTCGGTATGGACAGGAGTGATGCAGATACCTAGGCTGACCCGGCCATGCTGGTCGTATGCTCATAACATCAACGCGACCTCTTGGAAACATCAGATGAGGCACACAATCTTGCGGGATTTTCTGTTGAAAAAACATAGTATTAACTTTGTAGCTAGCAATGTAGTTTAGTTTTACAAGAATTTATGCAAAAGATGCACGAATGTCGTAATAGTAGAAAATCTTACCGTGGAATCTCCATGCACGTTACCATAGTTCACCACATGCATTAGTGGCACGTAATGACCATAATGTGGGGGAGTTTGTTGATAGGTATTGTAATTCTCAAGATCATTGATAAATGCGATAAGATGATGTTTATCCTTAGAGGCAAATTCCGCTTCATCATGGTAGTAATAGGTTCCGTCTACCATATTTCGTACATTTTTTGAAGAACAAAAATAAGCTGTCAATGGAAATAAGTTGTCAACTATGTTTAAATAAACAATATAAGTTACTTAATAAATATGGTTGAGAAACTCACATAATGGTAGAATTGGAGGTGTTTGCACATCGACCCAGATGCGATATTACCTTCAATTTCATCCTTCGGACGAATACCAAAGGTGATAAGCATATTAGGCTCCAATGCATAAGCCTTGCATAGTGCTTGCACTTTTGTGCATTCAAAATAGGAGTAGGTGTCTGCATTGTACAACTTTACGACAAAAGCATAACCATGCTCGGTCCTCAAGTGAACTCTCTTTACCTCCATAGTTTTTCAGTACTGAAACCAATCTTATCCAAGACATAAATTCTTGCATGGCAGGGGATACGCTAGTAGAGTAGTAAAAATATTTTAAGTCGAAGCAAAATAAGTCATGCTTAATTACGAAAAACGACTTATCGTTGTGACTTACTGTATCCACTACGAAGTCCTCATGTGGCATGATGCTAAAGCGCATATCATCAACTAGGTGAGGCGTGTCGCACATGCCGCGCTCGTCTTGGCAGTATTCACACATAGCGAATTTACTTTCGTCGTCAGACATTTCCTTCCTAAAAATGATCAACACACAGATCACTATTACTCAATATGCAATGGGTTGACTTTAGGTCTGTCGAGTCTTTCCTTCCTAAACTCTCATCTCACGTATATGGTGGACACTCCCTCTGATATTTCGACCGTTGGTGATGGCCGCTACTCCTTTTTTCCCTAGTGCATTACAAATATCTAGCACAAGGAAAAGAAGGAGAAGCGACCCCCACGACAACAGTCGGGATTCTTCCTCTATCTTGCACACAAGGAAAAGAAGGAGAAGCGACCCCCATGACACCTAAAGTCAACCCGTTCTATAAATAAAATAAATGACATATAACTCATCATCATCCTTACTCATTAAACAACTCATGAAAGTCATAGAAGGAGCAACGACAAACCGAAACATAACCGATATTATCACTAATACATATCGAATATTATCATACAATATCACTGATAAAAATCTAGTTGACGTCTCATGGTGCATGCGGTGGCAACCCAAAGATAAGGAACCATCACCGGATCATAGCTTGGGTGATGTCCCTGGAGAACCTGCCAGGTATTGGAGAACCTGCATCCAACGCAGCCATGTAGCGACATACATGCTCGTCGTCCTCCCTTACAGGACGACGTACCACCTCCGTGGGGGCCAGCTCCCTCGACATGGATAATGGCCCACGCGACCGCCACCAATGAAGCTCCGGGTCAACAATGAGACCTGGATTCCTCACCAAGGTGCGCCCCCCAGAAGGTAGCACCTCCCAGTGCCAACCCGGCGGAGCCCAGTCCCGGACATGCTGGCGCCTATTGATGACCCACAATTATAAGGGATCTATCGTAGTCCTTTCTATAAGTAAGAGTGTCGAACCCAACGAGGAGCAGAAGGATCTGACAAGTGGTTTTCAACAAGGTATTCTCTGCAAGCACTAAAATTATCGGTAACAGATAGTTGTTTGCTAAGATGATTCGTAGCAAGTAGCAAGTAGCAAAAGTAACAAAGGTGCAGAAAAGTGGCCCAATCCCTTTTGTATCAAGGGACAAGCCTGGACAAACTCTTATAGGAGGTAAAGCGCTCCCGAGGACACATGGGAATTTCTGTCAAGCTAGTTTTCATCATGTTCATATCATTCGCGTTTGCTACTTTGATAGTTTGACATGTGGGTGGACCGGTGCTTGGGTGCTGCCCTTACTTGGACAAACCTCCCACTTATGATTAACCCCTCTCGCAAGCATCCGCAACTATGAAAGAAGAATTAAGACAGGGTCTAACCATAGCATTAAACTAGTGGATCCAAATCAGCCCCTTACGAAGCAACACATAAACTAGGGTTTAAGCTTCTGTCACTCTAGCAACCCATCATCTACTTACTACTTCCCAATGCCTTCCTCTAGGCCCAAATAATGGTGAAGTTTTATGTAGTCGACGTTCAAAAAACACCACTAGAGGAAAAACAACATACAACGCATCAAAATATCGAACGAATACCAAATTCACATGACTACTTATCGCAAGACTTATCCCATGTCCTCAGGAACAAAAGTGACTACTCACAAAGAATAATAGTATTCATGACCAGGGAGGTATTGAATAGCATCAAGGATCTAAACATATAATCTTCCACCAAGTAATCCAACTAGCATCAACTACAAAGAGTAATTAACACTACTAGCAACCTTACAAGTACCAATCGAAGTCGTGAGACGGAGATTGGTTGCAAGAGATGAACTAGGGTTTGGAGATGAGATGATGCTAATGAATATGTTAATGGTGATGAGTCCCCTCCGATGAGAGGAGTGTTGGTGATGACGATGGCGATGATTTCCCCCTCTGGGAGGGAAGTTTCCCCGATAGGGCGACCCAACCGGAGCTCTAGATTGGTTCTGCTCAAGTTCCGCCTCGTGGCGGCGGTGATTCCTCCCGAAAGCCCCCTCTTGATTTTTTCTGGAACGAAACCCTCCTTATAGAAAAAGAGGGGGGCCAGAGGGCCAACTGGGAGCCCATAATCCCCCTAGGCACGGCCAGGGGGGTAAGCCGCGCCTAGCACTCTTGTGGCCTCTTGGTGGCTCCCCTCTGGTACTTCTTCCGCCCAGTATTTTTTATAAATTCCAAAATAAATCCTCGTTGATTTTCACGGCTTTTGGAGAATAGGTATCTCAAACTTGCTCCTTTTTCAGGCCATAATTCCACTTGTCGGCATTCTCCCTCTTCATGTAAACCTTGCAAAATAAGAGAGAAAAGGCATAAGTATTGTACCGTGAGGTGTAATAACAGCCCATAAAGTGATAAATATCAACATGAAAGCATGATGCAAAATGGACGTATCACCTATCAAGAAGGCTCTCGCTAACCACTCGATGACGAGGATGCGGGCATAGTCGACGTCGAGACAAATTCCTCTGAGAAGTTTTTCTTATTGTTTAATGTTTTAATTTCTAGTTATCATTTATACAATAATCATCTGATATGAATTTAGCTACGACCTGCTACCTATTTTCCTCAACATGCAAGTATGACACCAAATATACAATAATAAAACACAATATATATATTTTGCAAATATTTCCGCAACAACATTCGGGGCTTGAGCAAATATTTTGCAAATATACAAGAATCATATCCTAGCAAGAATCCTATGCATGGGTATATGGGGATGTCTCACCAGAGGTTTGGGTTGGTGTCGTGGTCGAGGTCGGGGTCGAGGTCGGCGACGGGCTCGGGTCGGGGCAACGACGACGACGGGCTTGGGGTGGCGACTGCGACGGTGACGGCATCGGGGGTGGCGACGACGACGGGCTCGTGGCGGGGGCAGGGGCAGCGACGGTGACGGGCTCGGGGGAGGCGACGGTGACGGGCTCGGGGCGGGGGCGGCGACGGCGATGGGCCCGGGGGCGGCGAGGGCGATGGGCTCGGGGGGGAGGCGACGGTGACGGGCTCGGGGCGGGGGCGGCAACGGCGATGGGCTCGAGGGCGGCGACGGTGACGGGCTCGGGGCGAGGGCGGCGACGGTGACAGGCTCGGGGCGGCGACGATCATGGGCTCGGGGGTGGCGGCGACGACGGGCTTGGGGGCAGCGGTGACGACGGGCTCGGGGACGTTTGCAACAAGGAGTAGGAATGAATCGGCGACGGCGGCGCGGGGCAAATGGGAGAGGTTGCGAAAAATTCTATAAGTACCGCCTTATATGCGAAAACCACTTGTCCCGGTTCGAGGAACAAACCGGGACTAAAGGTCAATTTTCAGCCGCCTAACGGGCGGGAAGAAGAGACCTTTATTTCCGGTTTGTGCCGCAAACCGACACTAAAGGTGGCCTTTAGTCCCGGTTTGTACCAACAACTGACACGAAAGGATGTCTTTGATACCGGTTGGTGCCACAAACCGACACGAGTCGCGGTGATTGTGCGCATATTCGAGGAGGGCACCCGCGACTGCCCCTACACACACTGGCTGGTCGCCGGCCTGGCCAAATACCCGAAGAAGGTGAGCCGCAAGGACTCGACCAAGACGACGTTCAAGAAGTCCCGCGTCAAGGTCTTCCTCAAGCTCGAGGATAGGCTCAAGACCGGCAAGAACAGGTGGTTCTTCACCAAGCTCCGCATGATTCAACATGATTCAAGAAGTTCCAACAAGATCTATTCTTCACATGATTCCACATGATCCTACTGCAGGGCAGGTACGCCGGGAAGAAGGCGGTGATCGTGCGCGTGTTCGAGGGGAGCACCCGCGACCGCCCCTACGGGCAGTGCCTGGTCGCCGGCCTGGCCAAATACCCGAAGAAGGTGATCGGCAAGGACTCGGCCAAGAAGACGACCAAGAAGTCTCGCGTCAAGGACTTCCTCAAGCTCGAGGATAGGTTCCAGACCCGCAAGAACATGTGGTTCTTCACCAAGCTCCACATGATTCCACATGATTCGACATGCATCATTCAACATGATTCGACATCATTCAAAAAATTCCAACAAGATCTATACTTCACATGATTCCACATGATCCTGCTACAGGGTAGGTATGCCGGGAAGAAGGCGGTGATCGTGCGTGTGTTCGAGGAGGGAATCCGCGACCGCCCCTACGGGCACCGCGTGGTCGCCGGCCTGTCCAAATACCCAAAGAAGGTGATCCGCAAGGACTCGGCCAAGAAGACGGCCAAGAAGTCCCGCGTCAAGGTCTTCCTTAAGCTCGAGGATAGGCTAAAGACTGGCAAGAACAGGTGGTTCTTCACAAAGCTCCACATTGATTCCATATGATTCGACATGCATGATTCGAAATAATTCAAGAAATTCCAACAAGATCTATTCTTCACATGATTCTACATGATCCTGCCGGAGGGCAGGTACGCAGGAAAGAAGGCGGTGATCATGCACGTGTTCGAGGAGGACACCCGCGACAGCCTCTACGGGCACTTCCAGGTCGCCGGCCTGGCCAAATACACGAAGAAGGTGATCCGCAAGGACTCGGCCAAGAATATGGCCAGGAAGTCCCACGTTAAGGTCTTCCTCAAGCTCGAGCATAGGTTCAAGACCGGCAAGAACAGGTGGTTCTTCACCAAGCTCCGCATGATTCGACATGATTCGATATGCATGATTCGACATGCATGATTCGAAATGATTCCACATGATTCTACATGATTCAAGAAATTCCAACAAGATATATTCTTCACATGATTCCACATGATCCTGCTTGAGGGCAGGTACGCCGGGAAGAAGGCGGTGATCATGCGCATGTTCGAGGAGGCCACTCACGATCGCCCCTACGGGCACTTCCTGGTCGCCGGCCTGGTAAAATACCCGGAGAAGTTGATCCGAAAGGACTCGTCCAAGAAGTCCCACGTCAAGGTCTTCCTCAAGCTCGATGATAGGTTCAAGACCGGCTAGAACAGGTGGTTCTTCACCAAGCTCCGCATGATTCGACATGATTCGACATGCATGATTCGACATGATTCCACATTTTTTGCCATGATTCAAGAAATTCCAACAAGATCTATTCTTCACAAGATTCCACATGATCCTACTGCAGGGCAGGTACGCCGGGAAGAACGTGATGATCGTGCGCGTGTTCGAGGAGGGCACCCGCGACCGCCCCTACGGGCAGTGCCTGGTCGCCGGCCTAGCCAAGTACCCAGAGAAGGTGATCCGCAAGGACTCGGTCAAGAAGATGGCCAAGAAGTCCCGGGTCAAGGTCTTCCTCAAGCTCGATGATAGGTTCAAGACCGATAGGAACATGTGGTTCTTCACCAAGCTCCGCATGATTCGACATGATTCGACATGATTCGACATGATTCCACATGATTCGACATCATTCAAGAAGTTCCAATAAGATCTATTCTTCACATGATTCGACATGATTCAAGAAATGCGTGCATTTCATGTTTTCGAACTTATTTAATTTTTTCCACATGGGTGCGTGTATTAAAAACCATTACAACATATCATGAATAGATAAGTGACCAAATTAATAGAAATTCATCATCACATTATAGCCAAAGTACAATAATGACCAAAACAAATACATAACGTTCTTACATAGTTCTCATTATTGAACAACATATATCTCTCTAGAGCATCTAGTTTGAACATATATTGAAACTACTAAATTTAAATGCAACAACAAATGCGATCATAACCGCAACTAAGGTACAAATTGATCCAATAGCATAATGATACCAAGCCTCAGTATGAATGGCATATTTTCTAATGTTTACAATCTTCGAGCGCATTGCGTTCATCTTGATCTTGTGATCGTCATGCACCTCGGCAACATCCAACTCCAATATCATCTTCTCCTCTTCAACTCTTTGTAATTTTTCTTTCAAGTAATTGTTTTCTTTTTCAACCAAATTTAACTTCTCGACAAGATTTTTTATCTGGGTTGGAATTTCTGGTTCACATACCTCCTAGATTAAAAAATATATGTCACGTTGGTCGTCATAATTGTCATAAACACTAAATAAAATAAATAGTTATAAACTATAATATATACCACATCCGAATCATAGTCAGGACGAGGACCGACGGAGGTGGATACCAAAACCATCACACTATATAATAACAAACAATAATACAAGTAAGAAAATTACACAAGTATATATCTAAATCATACAAGTAAGAACTTTTATCTTTTAGAAATAAGATAAGAAGAAGAAACTAACCACGGTGGTGCCGACGCCGAGATGGGCGCGGGCGATCGACGGCGGTTCGGATAGGGACGGGACACGGACGGACCGCCAAAGCTACACAAAACTACAAGAAAATGGAGCTTGGACAAGGAGCTTTGAGAGGAGAAAGCTTAAGTGTGGCTTGGGCATTTCATTGAACGCCTCGTGTGCATAGGAGGTGAGCTAGAGCACCACAAAGCTCTCCCACGGCCGACCAAAAAACCAGAGCAGTGCACTACCTTGCTCGCGGTCGGGAGGTATATATAGGCCAAGCATTGGTCCCGGTTTGTGGACAAAACCGGGACTGAAGGACAACATTTGGTCCCGGTTCCAGCCACAAACCGGGATGAATTGTTGTGGGCCAAGAGCGAGGCACATTGGTCCCAGTTCGTATGTGGAACCGGGACCGAAGGTGATAAACGAACCGGGACAAATGCCCCACGAGGCTCGGCCGGCGCCCTGGCCTCACGTACCGGGACCTATGCCCACATGGTCTCGGTTCGTGAGTGAACCGGGACTAATGGGATTTCATCAGGTGGACCAAAGCCCTCTTTTCTACTAGTGATCAAAGAGAAGGAGTAAATGGCAGGTGAAGCATTGATGACGTGGGAGTCGACTTTGAACTTTGTGTTCATGCCCATGGAAACAACGTTGCTCCTATCATAGAAGCTTCTCATATCAATAATCATTCTTGGTATGACCTGAACTTGTATCCTTGATTTCGTACATTGAAACCGTGGTTCTGACCATGACTTTTCTTATTTGACCTCATATGTAGGCAAGTTAAAGCACTTGTCTTCTTCACATCAATACATTGGTCCAAGCTTTATTGTTGATCTACCTGTGAGTATTATCCCTCGTATCTCGAGAATAACACAAAGCTATATAACTTCTTATGAGATCCTCATCAACTATGATATTTCACCGATTCCAGTTTCCTCATGTTTTGAGTTGTTGGACACTCAAGGACACCGATAACTAAATCGAGTATGCATTGCGATTCAACAACTCTTAGTAATCTTCTTTTCTTACGAGTTTGTACTCGGTCATGTTTTTCCAAGCTGTTAGGATACATCATCATCGTCATGCTAGAGCTTCACAATGCTATTTGTGTCCTTCATCCCCAGAACACATTTCCCACTATGCGTTAAGCCTACATCAAGCTTTCAACATCATGCTTGTTGTCTTGAGAGGCAATTTTTTTTTGAGCTAGCAATTTTATTTGTTGTTCCCACAACCTTTTGCTTCACCATTCCTTTGCTTGATGTCGTTGCTGATCGATTACATATTCGTGCAACTTCTCGACAAATGTGTCGCGATGATCATCAGCATTCTAAGCTCCTCCAGGATATCGTTGGATTTCATGATGAGAAATACCATCCTTTCCCCTGAATGATTTGTATTATCATCGACATGCTTGTTGCCTTCCCTCCAACAAAAACATGTTCATGTTTGGTGTTGTCCATTGAGTTCCTTGCTATTCAGCAGATGTTTTGTTCCACTTGTTGGATTTCGGGCTCCGCAAAACCCTAGGGTTCGAACACATGGGCGTGTGTGGCGATCTCTCTCGGCTCGACCTTACATAGCCCGCTACTCAATGAAACGGTGAAGAACTCATACGAAGGTGAGGAGAACACAAAACACAACGGTTTACCCAGGTTCGGGCCGCTACTGTCGGGACCCCGATCCTAAGCCATAGGAATCTAGCCTGTAACACATAACATCTCTTTGCGGTCTCATGCACGGTTATCCCCACGGCTGCAGCCTTACCTTAGCCGGGACCGTTTGCCCCTCGTGACTAGCGTATGCAATTGTGTCGCTAGCATTCCGATGTCAAAGAACCCGGATCGACATGTCTAGTCATAAACTCAAGTGGCAGTTCCGTACAGGGACATGCATAAATGACCCAGCAAGGGAGGTGTCGGTCATCAGCGAGTGTAGACGACTCGTAGCAAGCTACAAGGACTCCATTACACCGCGTGACATTTCCCCAAAGGGACAGACACAACAACTAAGAAGGACACATGCCGGTCAACCAATATGTCCGGAGCAGTAGCGAACTACCATGGCTCGGTTGAAACACAAAGGGGCATTTCCCTGTATGGAGTGCTACTAAGGCATACAACTAGGTGTTCGAACCCCATGCATATCAAGTACAACACACGTACGCATGGCATACCGATATGCATAGATACATCGATGGCATCACAACATAACCATAAACATACAAACTTTATTTAGAAGGCTCGGAAGAGCCTCACACATAATATTACACAGATAGGGGTCTCATGACCCATCATCATAAGTCATTCAAACAAGTATTATAAGCCAACGGAAGATTAAAACTGTTTGAGTACAGACAGGTGGAAAGGTAAAAGGCACATAGCCTGACTATCTACAGACCCAACCTAGGGCCAGATCATCGTCAACGTCTAGATAGAACCCACCATTAGGGTCATTAACAACCTCTGCAACAATTTATTAGACAAACGTGAGTACAAAAGTACTCAGCGTGACTTTAGAATAATCTATCTACTCATGCAATGTATCAACACGGAGTTGTGGGGTTCATGCAGAAAGCCAGCTTTGACTCTTGGCTAGACAACTACAATTTTAAATAGTTTTGACAACTTTGTTTTCTCACACACGAGTCCTTGAACACCAAAACAATACACCATCGTGGAATCATTCCGTCTCCCTACGGAAATGCCATCCACGACACTCACACTTATCTTACCATTTTTATTAGTAGCCATTATAGTTGTCTATGAACAACATATGTTTCCAAGTAGTCCATATCCGCGGATGCGGCTATTAGAATAGATCATAACCCTCCAAGGGTGTAATTCTTCACACACACTCTCGCCACTTATCGCTATGTGCATGTCATGCACCTCAGCAACCTTCAAACGGAAGCCCAGCGCGGGAGTCGGCCACGACCGTTAACCATGCTAATACCTTGTCGAGGTTTATCGTCTATCTGAGGGTAACCCGCACGGAAGTCCGGCCGAGGTTTCCGCCACGGCCCCAAACGATGTGCGCAGGGTTCCCAAGCGCACCATCCGAGTGCCACTTGGTACACTGTGCCACTGCCTACCGCATCATAGACCACCTCTAAGGTCAGCACTATGCACGGCCTCCGGCATGACTATAAACACCAGAAACTACTTGAAACTCCTGGACCGAGTACTAGGCGATTAATAAGTCGAGCGGGGTCATATTTCAAGGCCCAGCATGTGGTAGTATCTTGTCTTGGATTACATACACGGAACTCAGTTCCTAAGAACGGTTCCAATGAAACAACCCGCCATGTACCGCTACACAGCCTTTCACCGGTACCTTTACCAAATAAGGTTCAACACACAACCTCTATTAACTGAACACATTCTCACGATCCAGTTCATCACCCAGATCACAGACCATACACAACTCTAAGCATAGCATGTATAGCAGGATAAGACACATCATGGCTCCAGGATCTACCAGGTATGCTAGGTTGTAAGGTTTAGCTAATTACTGTGACAAAGACAAGTCGTGCAAAGGAATGGGTTCAACTAACGTGGTAAAAGCATTGAAAGCATTTTGGCCTAATGCAATAAGTAAGAGCAGGATAATCAGTCGTATCCGGGATTTATCGGGATGATCAAAATTGTTGCTTGCCTTGTTGCTCAACAGAGGGGTGATATCTGTCAGTCGGATAATCAGTCGTATCCGGAGGGGCTGGGCCTATCGAATAACAACATACAAATATTAACAATCATATGCAACTGTCATGATGCATGAACATGGCATGAAATGAAAGGAGATAAGATTCAATGTGGTTGGTGAAACCTTAGTTTGCATCTGGTTTGATATCTAATTTGAAATATTATTTGAAATGACATATATAACTTAAGCATTGAATTTTTCTAATCAATTTGCATATATTATTTGTCTGATTTGGAGTTATATTCAAATTATTATGAATTTCCAAAGTTTTGCAATTATTCTAGAATTATATTAAAACCAGAATTAGATTTGTTGCATCAGCATGACATCAACACGCCAGCTGGCCGTTCAAAGTCAAACCTGACCAATGGGACCCACTGGTCAGTGACTATGGCCAGTTTTTGGATTAAGTTAAACTTAATTAGCTATTTAACAGGGCTGGACCCACATGTCAGTGACTATTTAGCTTTTAATATAATTTTTATTTTTATTTTGACTAAACTTAATTAGGCAGGGGGCTCGCCCCACTTGCCAAAGAGTCAAGGGAGTCAACCCCACCGGCGATGGGGTCAAACCCATCGGCGGCGAGGCTCCGACGGCAACCAAAATGGCGGAGGGCCTCTGGTTTGCTATTCCGGTGACCAAACGCACGGCGGAGGGCACCAGACAACCGGCCGCTCGATCGTAGATCCATTTTTCAAAGAACAAGACCTGAAACCACCGGAGCTAACACCGACGACGAGCTCAGCGGCTGCCGGAGTTGGGCACCATCGGGATCATTGATCCAGAGGCTAGGAGGGTCAGGGATTAGCCCCTATGTCATCTACGCGGCGCACCGATGCTGCTGGTGGCCTCTGAATGACCAGCCGATCACCGGAGATCTACCGGCGACGAGGTCCCGCGGCGGATCTCGTCGGGCTCCGGTGGAATCGGGGCCTAGAGCCCGAGATCGAAGGGCAAAATGAGGGGGAAAGCACCATGAGCTCACATGGAGTAGAGAGGCGACGTGAGCGGGCTCGGGGACGATCTGAGGAGGAAGAACGACGGCGGCGAGCTCCGGGGATCCAAGGTTGAAGACAATGGCGTCACGTCGTCTCAGGGTTCTCGACATCGAGCATCTGGTTGGAGAGCTTCAGGAGATCTAGGCGAAGCTATTGCGCAACTTAGGTCAGAGGGAGAGGGGCTGGAGCGACGGCGAACTCGAGCTCAGTTCGGGCTCTAATGGCGACCGAGAGAAGGGAGAACATGGGGCGAATCAGGGGGGAAAGCACGGGACGAGGTCGCGGAAGGCTTATCTTTCCTCGCCAACGCGAAGCGGCGGCCAGGCAGGCATGCAGGTGCGTGGCCGTGCCGGAGGGAGCGGCGACCACCTCCTGCTGCAGACTGGCAGAAGGTAGACGACATGGCGAGCTGGGCCTGAGCCAGGTAAGCGTGTGATAACTCTTTTTCTATTTATTTTTCTCTTTTATGTTTCTGTTAAAACATTTCTGATATGGTTTTGTTTTATTTTTGGCTCCAAACTATTCCTAAAATAGTTTGAAACGTGCTGAAGTGTTATTTGGAATATTTCCAAACATATATAAAAGTTTCAGCATTTTTGAAAACTTTCGATTATTTGAAATCAATTATTTTGTTGATTTCAGTAGCTTTTAACTTTAATTTAAAATGCCAAAAGCACTTTGAAAATATATTTCACCCCTGATATTTTGTTTTCAACATTTATCAGAAATGATGAACTTTTCTAATGGCCATTATGGAATTTTTAATTTGCCACCAAATTTGAATTGCTTTTGAATATAGAGTTGCTAGGGTTTGGTTTTGTTTTCTTTGCTTTGCTTTCGATTTCATGTCATTTTCTTGGATGCAAAGAAGAAGACATGAGCACAAACTTGCTATACTCTATTAGGGATCAGGGATGTGACAACTCACCCCCACTCAAAGGAATCTCGTCCCGAGATTTGGAAGTCGTCGGGAATAGCGTGGGATACTCATGTCGTAGACAATCCTCTCTTTCCCATGTGTCCTCTTTTTCAGAATGATTTGACCATTGAACTTTTCAGAAACTTGAGGTTTCAACGTCGAGTGGTACGCTCGGCTTGATCAAGAATACGAAGAGGGTATTCTAAGTATGAAAGGTTATCTTGGAGATCAAGTGTTTCGTGGTCCACTTCTCGGATAGGATCCGAAAAGCAATGCCTGAGTTGCGAGACGTGGAATACATCATGAACCTTGGAAAGATACGGAGGAAGTTCCAATCGGTAGGCAACTTCTCCTTGTTTGGCAAAAATGCAAAAAGGACCGATATAACGAGGAGCCAACTTTCCCTTGATACCGAAATGATGGGTACCCCTCAGAGGTGTAAGCCGAAGGTAAGCCTTCTCGTCAACTTCAAAGGTCACAGCCTTATGATGACGATCATATTGGCTCTTTTCACGGGACTGGGCTGTTTTCAACTTTTCATGAATAATGCGAACTTGCTCTTCTGCATCCTGGATCATATCCGGACCAAAGAGTTACCTCTCTCCGGTTTCTGACCAATTAAGAGGTGTTCGACATCTTCGTCCATAGACAACTTCAAAAGGAGCTTTGCCCAAGCTTGATTGACAACTATTGTTATAAGCAAATTCGGCGAATGGAAGGCACTTCTCCCAATTCATATCGAACGATATAACACAAGCTTGGAGCATATCTTCAAGGATTTGATTCACTCTTTCTACTTGACCACTTGATTGAGGATGGAAAGCGGTGCTAAAAGATAGGTGAGTCCCAATGGAATTCTGAAAACTTTCCCAGAAGTGAGAAGTAAAAATAGTTCCATGGTCTTAGTTAATCTCCATAGGGACACCATGAAGAGACACTATTCGGGAGATATATAACTCTGCTAGCTGACTAGCTGTTATACTCTCACGAACTGGAAGAATATGAGCTACTTTGGAAAGACGGTCAATGACCACAAAGATAGCATGATTTCCTTTCTTGGTTTGGGAAATCCAGTGATGAAATCCATACTGACTGTCTCCAATTTCCATTCAGGAAGAGCTAAAGGTTGAAGGGTGCCAGCAGGCCTTTGATGTTCAGCCTTAACTCCACGACAAACGTTGCAGTTAGCAACGAACTCAGCAATTTCACTCTTCATCCTAGTCCACCAAAACCTCTATCGTAGGTCCTCATACATCTTAGTACTACCAGGATGAATGGTGAGAGGAGAATCATGAACCTCCTTAAGGATCAACTGCCTTAGATGTGGATTCTTAGGAACCATTAGACAATTTTGGACGAACACAACATCTTGATCATTCATGGAGAATTCCATAGCGTTTCCACTAATAATATTCTCCTTAATCGTGATATACCCTTATCACGCTTTTGGCCAGCTATGATTTGATCCCTAAGACTAGGCTTCGCCACCAGGTTAGAAAGGAATCCTTGAGGAACGATGTGATGATTTAACCTCCGAAATTCCTCATAGAGATGTGGTAGACCTCGTTGTAGCATCAGGTTGTTACAATAAGACTTACGATTTAGTGCATCAGCCATAACATTGGCCGTCCCCTGGGTGTAAGTTATCCCTAAGTCGTAATCTGTGATCAACTGAACCCACCATCTTTGCGTGAGATTCAAATCCGGCTGGGTGAAGATATATTTCAGACTTTGGTGATCAGTGAATATTTCACAACGATTACCAAGAAGGTAATTTCGCGAGGTTTTAAGTGCATGGACCACAACTGCAAGCTCAAGATCATGTGTGGGATAATTATCCTCATGTGGACGCAACTGTCGAGATGCGTATGCAATCACATGTCGATCCTGCATGAGGATGCAACCTAATCCTTGTCGCGAGGTGTCGCAATAGATAACAGAGTCCTTGGAGAAATCTGGTGGTAGCAACACAGGTGCGGAAGTCAGGCGTCTTTTCAGTTCGTGAGAACTATGCTCACACTGTGGTGTCCACTCGAACTTTTTATCTTTCTTGAGGAATTCAGTTAGAGGCTTTGCAACCTTGGAGAAATTCTCGACAAAGCGGCGACAATAGCTCACTAGACCAAGAAAACTCCTAACTTTCTTAACCGATTTAGGTTGAGTCCAATCAAGGACGACTTGAACTCTCTCGGGATGGACAGCAATACCCTTACCAGAGATTATGTGGCCTAGATAGGGCACTTGTGGTAACCAAAGTTCACATTTTGAAAACTTGGCATAAAGGCGGTGCTCTCGAAGTTTCATCAATACCAGCCTTAGATGATCGACATGATCTTGTTCGTTCTTCGTATAGATGAGAATATCATCGAGGTATACCACGACGAATTTATCCAAATACTCCATGAAGATTGAATTCATCAAGCAAGAGAAGGTGGCTGTGGCATTGGTTAAACCGAAGGACATGACGGTGTACTCGTATTGGCCATAACGAGTGTCAAAAGCGGTTTTTGTAACCCAACCTCAAATCCATTTTGGAGAAGACTGAGGATCCAGCGAGCTGATCATACAGGTTGTTGATCCTGGGGAGCGGATACTTGTTCGTTATGGTGACCAGGTTAACTGGTGGATAATATACAACCATTCGATATGTTCCGTCTTTCTTCTTGACGAAGAGGACGGGACAAGCCCAAGGAGAAGAGCTAGGACGAATAAAACCTTTATTCAAGGCCTCATCTAGTTGCTTCTTAAGTTCGACTAGCTCCAGGGGTGCCATCTTATAAGGTCATCTGGCTATTGGAACAGTTCCCGAAACAAGGTCTATCACAAACTCTACATCCCTATTAGGTGGAATTCCTCGCAGTTCTTCTGGAAAAACATCCGGAAAGTCGCGGACTACCGGAATGTCTTCAAGTTCTGGAAGAGGGTTGGCATTGAGGGAATAGAGTTGGCATTTGGCAACTCGAGTAGAGACATTAACTATCTCACCCGAGGGATGGGTAAGCTGAACATTCCTAGAATGAGTATAAATCTTGGCATAATGAGACGACATCCAGTCCATACCCAAGATGATATTGATATCCGAAGATTTCAGAGCTATCAAAGATGCTAGGAAAACTAGCTTGTCTACTGGAATTTCATTGTCATAGGTTATCCTGGAGGTTTTCCATTTACTACTAGGGGTTTGGACAACCAATGGGATTGGCATATCATAAAAAGACATGTTATGCAACTGTGCATAACTTTCTGAAATGAAGGAATGAGATGACCCAGTGTCAAAAAGAACAGACGTTGGGTGATGATTGACAATGACCTTACCCAATATAATGTCGGGATCCTTTGCAGCTTCTTCTGCTGAAACATAGTTCACGCGGCCACGTAGAGGAGTTGGCTTCACATAGTAAGCTTTGCCTGACTTTCCTTGCCCAACAGACTTTCCAGGTTGCTTCGCACCCATATTCTAAGGACACTCTCGTGAGTAGTGCCCTGGTTCTCCGCACTTGTAACAGATCACCTGATTGGCACGAGGTGCAACATTGCTAGCTGGACCACCATAGGTTTTTGCTGGAGGGTTGGTCTGATTTGCCTGAGGCGCCACATAGGATGGCCTTGGAGTATATCTTGGTGGTAGAGAGCTATTTGGAACCCACAGCCTGCGTTTTGGGAACGTGGAGCCAGATGAGGTGCCAGAGTGATGGGAGTGCTTCTTCGTGGCTTCATGATCGGTATGACCAGTCTCGGCACTGATCGCCTTGTTGAAAAGAGCTTGAAAGCTTGTACATTCGTGGAGGCGAAGGTCACGACGAAGTTCAGGGCTCAGACCCTTGCGGAATCTTGCTTGCTTCTTGGCATCAGTTGACACCTCCTCAGTTGCATAGTAGGCGAGGGTACCGAAATCGTGGCTATAAGCATCCACAGTCAATTTTCCCTGGGTGAAGGCACATAATTCCTCTCGCTTACGGTCCATCAGACCCTGTGGAATATGGTGCAGGTGGAAGGCTGCACTAAAGTCTGCCCATGTGGCTGCTGGTCCGGCAGGACGCATAGCTTCAAAGTTTTCCCACCACAGATTGGCGGGTCCTGCCAGAAAGTACGCCGCAAAGGTCACCTTGTCAGCCTCAGAAACATTTCCAGAGCTAATCTTGTGCGTTATACTGCACAACCAGTTATCAGCGTCGAGGGGATCGATGGAGTGATGGAACTTCGAAGGATTCAGCTTCACGAAGTCATTGAGGGACACTTCATCATTCCTCGGCTGACGAGCCGTATTTTGCTCAATACGATCTAGCAGACGGTTGGTCTCCCTTTTATTTCTTTCCGCCTCAAGCATAACTTCCGCCAAGGAAGGCGGGTGAGGCAATTCCTCCTGCGGTGCTTGACTACCCTCTCCCTGCTCATGGGCAGGGGCATGGTTCAGCCTGGTGAACACCATCCTGACAAACAAACTCATAGCTTAGACCAATATCAACATCAATACCTGCTATGTATTAAGAATGCACTAAACACATGGAATGCAGAAATGAACATCCGAACAACATGGTAACAAGCAACTGCTATATATACACCATGGTTCATACACACCATTACATAGTTCAGTACAACCTTAACCAAAGAGCAAACTACTGAAAATATGATACTACTCATTAAAGGCTTTCCAAGCTTCCTATACATTATTTATCTATGCCTCCCGGATTCATCTCGCGACATAAGCATAGTCCACAAGACACAGGACTGTGGAAGTACAGCTACTACCACACTACTCTTGCACTCACGGGTTCAGGCATCCGCATAAAACATCTCATAAAGGTTGCCTCCATGGCCTGGGAGCTCAACCTGCGGATCAGGAAATACTCGAGCCTGAGACCCCTAGGAACCGTAAGGACACGGGTGTGGCCTTGGTCCCCTGACTGGTGGTAGTAGAGGTCCCCGAAGAGGGGTGACTCCTCCTATAGCAGGCCAGTCAACATGAGCCGGAAGATGGTTCCTAACAGGGTTCAGCATCTCCATATCTCCATACCGTGTCTGGACTACAGGTGCCAGCTGTGTCAAAGCCGTCCACAGGCGGGCACATGTAGCATAGAGCTCCATACAAAGGGCACGAGCATCCCTGTCTGTATTCTCTAGCATCTCAGCGGTGGACTGCAGCAGCGGATCCTCCATAGAGGAATCAAAGTAGACCCCACTGAGGTATCCTTCTTCTCCTGGCTGAGAGGCAGGAACATAGCAGAATTCTGAGTTCTCCAGCAGTGCATGTCTGGCTCTCATGATGGTTAACATTGAGTAGGCAGCATCTTGTACTGCCATGTCAACAATAACCCCCAATCCATAAGACCAATGGATCGGCTCCTCGGCTCCAGGGTAATCTGGGAATACCCTAACAGTGCACAGATACTGACTTTGATTAAAATCCCGGTACTGCTCCTCGAGTGTATACTCTGGGTACCAGCGGTAACCGACTAGTGACATCATCCTGACTAGCATGCCCGTGTGACCCGGCACATCAATGCACCTAGTCAGATGGACCACCTGACTAGAAGGACGGCCAGGCATCTGAAAATAGAGAGTAATGCAAAGGCATTAGAGCTCTCAGGACCAAATTGGGCAGCATAACGGCGGTAAATGCTCAAAAACAATTATGAGACAACCCACAAAAGATAGGATAGCATAACCACTCAACTATCAAGTTCAATTCCATGGTCATCAAAACTTACTTTCTTTCCCTTGGAATAAAAGAAACTTGGACTAACTCTCGACTCGTTGTCCTATAATCTACCGACCAGCAATACACGATCCCGAGAGAAAGATAAGTAACCTAGTTCTTAATCCCCGCAGAAAAGACAAGGATGACCAGAATAGAATAATTTAAGAAGAGAAGAAAGAATCTTACGTTCCCTTCCACAAACAATTCCCTTATATATAACTAAAGCAATTCTAGACTCAACTTCGACCAGTTTGGCTTAGTAATCCTACAGTCAGTCAGGCTCTGATACCAACGCTGTCGGGACCCCGATCCTAAGCCATAGGAATCCAGCGTGTAACACATCACATCTCTTTGCGGTCTCACGCACGGTTATCCCCACGGCTGCAGCCTTACCTTAGCCGGGACCGTTTGCGCCTCTTGACTCGCGTATGCAATTGTGTCGCTAGCATTCCGATGTCAAAGAACCTAGATCAACATGTCTAGTCATAAACTCAAGTGGCAGTTCCGTACAGGGACATGCATACATGACCAAGCAAAGCAGGTGTCAGTCATCAGCAAGTGTAGACGAGTCGTAGCAAGCTACAAGGACTCCATTACACCGCGTGACATTTCCCCAAATGGACAGACACAATAGCTAAGAAGGACACATGTCGGTCAACGAATGTGTCCGGAGCAATAGCGAACTACCATGGCTCGGTGGAAACACAAAGGGGCATTTCCCCGTATGGAGTGCTACTAAGGCATACAACTAGATGTTCGAACCCCATGGATATCAAGTACAACACACGTACGCATGGCATACCGATATGCATAGATACATCAATGGCATCACAACATAATCATAAACATACAAACTTTACTTAGAAGGCTCGGAAGAGCCTCACACATAATATTACACAGATAGGGGTCTCACGACCCATCATCATAAGTCATTGAAACAAGTATTACAAGCCAGCGAAAGATTAAAACTGTCTGAGTACAGACAGGTGGAAAGGTAAAAGGCACATGGCTTGACTATCTACAGACCCAACCAAGGGCTAGATCGTAGCTGGGACACCAGCTACTCGTTGTCGTCAATTTATCGATAGAACCCACCATTAGGGTCATTAACAAGCTCTGCAACTATTTATTAGGCAAACGTGAGTACAAAAGTACTCAGCAAGACTTTAGAATAATCTATCTACTCATGCAATGTATCAACACGGAGTTGTGGGGTTCATGCAGAAAGCCAGCTTTGACTCTTGGCTAGACACCACAACAATACACCACCGTGGAATCATTCCGTCTCCCTACGGAAATGCCATCCACGACACTCACACTTATCTTGCCATTTTTATGAGTAGCCATTATAGTTGTCTATGGACAACATATGTTTCCAAGTAGTCCATATCCGCGGACGCGACTATGCGAATAGATCATAACCCTGCAGCGGTGTACTTCGTCACACACGCTCTCGCCACTTATCGCTATGTGCACGTCATGCACCTCGGCAACCTTCAAACGGAAGCCCAGCGAGAGAGTTGGCCACGGCCGTTAACCACGCTAATACCTAGTCCACGTTTATCGCCTATCTGAGGGTAACCTGCACGGAAGTCCGGTCGAGGTTTCCGCCACGGCCTCAAACGATGTGCTCAGGGTTCCCAAGCCCACCATCCGGGTGCCACTTGGTACATCGTGCCACTGCCTACCGCATCATAGCCCACCTCTAAGGTCAACACTATGCACCGCCTCCAGCATGACTATAAACACAAGAAACTACTTGCAACTCCTCGACCGAGTACTAGGCGATTAATAATTCGAGCAGGGTCATATTTCAGGGCCCATCATGTGGTAGTATCTTGCCTTGGATTACATACACGGAACTCAGTTCCTAAGGATGGTTCCAATGAAACAAACCGCCATGTACTCCTACACAGCCTTTCACCGGTACCTTTACCAAATCAGGTTGAACACACAACCTTTATTAACTGAACACATTCTCACGATCCTGTTCATCACCCAGATGATAGACCATACACAACTCTAAGCATAGCATGCATAGCAGGATAAGACACATCATGGCTCAAGCATCTACCAGGTATGCTAGGTTACAAGGTTTAGCTAATTACTGTGACAAAGACAGGTCATGCAAAGGAATGGGTTCAACTAACGTGGTAAAAGCATTGAAAGCATTTTGACCTAATGCAATAACTAAAAGCAGGAGAGAGAACATGGGGTTTATCGGGATGATCAAAATTGTTGCTTTCCTTGTTGCTCAGCAGAGGGGTGATACCTGTCAGTCGGATAATCAGTCGTATCCGGAGGTGCGGGGCCTACCGAATAACAACATACAAATATTAACAATCATATGCAACGGTCATGATGCATGAACATGGCATGAAATGAAAGGTGATGAGATTCAATGTGGTTGGTGAAACCTTAGATTGTATCTGGTTTGAAATCCAATTTCAAATATTATTTGAAATGACATATATAACTTAAGCATTGAATTGATTTGACCTGACGCTATTTCATAACTTTATTTTTCATGTATGAAAGTAGCACCATTGTGTTCGTTGAATTTTTCTAATCAATTTGCATATATTATATGTCTGATTTGGAGTTATATTCAAATTATTATGAATTTCCAAAGTTTTGCAATTATTCTGGAATTATATTAAAAACAGAATTAGATTTATTGTATCAGCATGACATCAGCAGGTCAGGTGGCCGTTGAAAGTCAAACCTGACCAGTGGGACCCACTCGTCAGTGACTCTGGCTAGTTTTTAGATTAAGTTAAACTTAATTAGCTATTTAACAGAGCTGGACCCACATGTCAATGACTATTTAACTTTTAATATAATTTTTATTTTTATTTTGACTAAACTTAATTAGTCAGGGGGCTGGCCCCACTTGCCAGAGACTGAGGGGAGTCAACCCCACCGGCGATGGGGTCAAACCCACCAGCGGCGAGGCTCCGGCGACCACCAGAACGGCGGAGGGCCTCGGGTTTGCTATTCCGGTGAACAAACGCACGACCGAGGGCACCAGACGATCGGCTGCTCAATCGCAGATCCATTTTTGCAAAGAACACGCGTTGAAACCACCGGGATGACGCCGGCGACGAGCACTAGTGGAGTTCGGGAACCATCAGGATCATTGATCCAGACGCTAGGAGGGTCAAGGCTTAGCCCCTACGTCTTCAATGCGGCGCACTAATGCTGCTCGTGGCCTCAGAATGACCAGCCGATCACCGGAGAGTTACCGGCGACGAGGTCCCGCAGCGGATCTCGTCGGGCTCCGGTGGAATCAGGGCCTAGAGCTCGGGATCAAAGGGGGAAAATGAGGGCGAAAGCACCCTGAGCTCACAGGAAGTGCAAAGGCGACGAAAGCAGGCTCGGGGACGGTCTAAGGAGGAAGAACGACGACAGCGAGCTACGGGGATCCGAGGTTGAAGATGATGACGTCATGGCGTCTTAGGGGTTCTCCGCGTCGAGCGTCTGGTTGGAGAGCTTCAGGAGACCAAGGCGAAGCTATTACGCAGCTCAGGTGAGAGGGAGAGGGGCTAGAGCGACGGTGAGCTCGAGCTCAGTTCGGGCTCTAATGGCAACCGAGAGAAGGGAGAACAGGGGGCGAATGAGGAGGGGGAAAGCACGGGAGGAGGTCGCGGGAGGCTTATCCTTCCTCGCGAGCGCGAAGCGGCGACCAGGCTGGCATGCAGGTGCGTGTCCACGCCGGAGGGAGCGGCGGCCACCTCCTCCTGCCGACTGGTAGAAGGTAGACGACAGGGCGAGCTGGGCCTGGGCCAGGTAAGCGTGTGATAACACTTTTTCTATTTTTTTTCTCTTTTCTGTTTCTGTTAGAACATTTCTGATATGGTTTTGTTTTATTTTTGGCTCCAAACTATTCCTAAAATAGTTTGAAACATGCTAAAGTGTTATTTGGAATATTTCCAAACATATAAAAAAGTTTCAGCATTTTTGAAAACTTTGGATTATATGAAATCAATTATATAGTTGATTTTAGTAGCTTTTAACTTTAATTTAAAATGCCAAAAGCACTTTGAAAATATATTTCACCCCTGATATTTTGTTTTCAACATTTATCAGAAATGATGAAATTTTCTACTGGCCATTGTGCAATTTTTAATTTTCCACCAAATTTGAATTGCTTTTGAATATAGAGTTGCCAGGGTTTGCTTTTGTTTTCTTTGCTTTGCTTTTGATTTCATGTCATTTTCTTGGATGCAAAGAATAAGACATGAGCACAAACTTGCTATACTCTATTAGGGATCAGGGATGTGACTGCTACAAAGCGTAAAACCCTACTCCTGCTTTTGGTGGATTGCCTCTCACGGAGGTTGGTGGATGAACTAGTAGAGTGCTATAGAGCCTCTGGAGGCCAAGTGGCTAAGCGTGTTGCCCTAGGGTTTCAAAAATCCGATTGACCCCCTCTCTCAAATATCCAATCCTCTCTATTTATAGTGGAGGCTTGGTTCCTCTTCCCTTATCATAGGCGGTACGGGGACCCACAACGGACAGCTTCGGTGGGGGACAAGGGAATATGCTTCCCGTGTCAAAAGTGGTCTTCGCCTGCAAAGAAGCTGCCAGCGTCGCAGAGGTGGGCACAGAGATGACGCTCGTCCTGCCGGCTGGCGGCCATGGTCTTGTTGCAACGGAAGGGAAACCTTTGGAAGATGACATTGGGACCCTGATACGTTCCTTGCTCTTTTGCAGTAAAGGGGAAACTTCCCCGTCCTGCCATCCGTAGCTCGCATGTCCTTCCACGGTGTCACCCTTGACTCCTGAGGCCCGGCCTTGCCTTGAAATATGTGCCGCTCCAGAGGGGTCCTGAGGAGGCCCCCTGTGGGTCTTGATGTCGCTCTTCCTCGCGAGGCTTGGCCCCTCGTGAAGGCCTTGTTCAGGGTGGTGTTGTTGCTTGCCGATCTTGCATTGATGAAGTCGGCCAGCCTTGGGTCGTGATGTCTACTACGCAACCTTCTCCTTGTAGACGTTGTTGGGCCTCCAAGTGCAGAGGTTTGTAGGACAGTAGAAATTTTCCCTCAAGTGGGTGACCTAAGGTTTATCAATCCGTGGGAGGCATAGGATGAAGATGGTCTTTCTCAAGCAACCCTGCAACCAAATAACAAACAGTCTCTTGTGTCCCCAACACACCCATTACAATGGTAAATTGTATAGGTGCACTAGTTCGGCGAAGAGGTGGTGATACAAGTGCAATATGGATAGTAGATATAGGATTTTGTAATCTGAAGTTATATAAACAGCAAGGTAATGAATAATAAAAGTGAGCACTAATGGTTTTGCAATGCGTGGAAACAAGGCCTAGGGTTCAAACTTTCACTAGTGAAGTTCTCTGAACAATGATAAAATAATTGGATCATATAACTAGCCCTCAACATGCAACAAAGAGTCATTCCAAAGTCACTAATAGCGGAGAACAATCGAAGAGATTATTGTCGTGTACGAAACCACCACAAAGTTATTCTTTCTGATCGATCTATTCAAGAGTCCGTAGTAAAATAACACGAAGCTATTCTTTCCGTTCAATCTATCCTAGAGTTCGTACTAGAATAACACCTTAAGACACACATAGACCAAGACCCTAATGTCACCTAGATACTCCATTGTCACCTCAAGTATCCGTGGGCATGATTATATGATATGCATCACACAATCTCAGAATCATCTACCCAACCAACACATAGAACTTCAAAGAGTGCCCCAAACTTTCTACCGGAGACTCAAAACGTGTGCCAACCCATATGCATAGGTTCCCTATGTCACGAAATTCGCAAGTTGATCACCAAAACATACATCAAGTACTCACATGAATATCCCTTTGTCACCACAGATAGACGCATGCAAGACATACATCAAGTGTTCTTAAAGACTCAATCCGATGAGATAACTTCCAAGGGGAAACTCAATTCATTACAAGAAGGGAGAGGGGGAAGAACATCATAGGATCCAACTATAGTAGCAAAGCCCGCGGTACATCGAGATCGTGACATCTCAAGAACACGAGAGAGAGAGAGAGAGAGAGAGATCAAACACATAGCTACTGGTATATACCCTCAACCCCGAGGAAGAATTGCTCCCTCCTCGTCATGGAGATCACCGGGATGATGAAGATGGCCACCAGAGATGGATTCCCCCTCCAGCAAGGTGCCGAACCGGGCTCCCGATTGGTTTTTGGTGTCTACAGAGGCTTGCGGCACAGGAACTCCCGATCTAGGTTTATTTCTGGAGGTTTTTGTACTTATAGGAGCGAATGGCATCGAGAACAAGTTAGGGGGACCCACGAGGGAGTCACGAGCCCCCTAGGCGCACCCAGGAGGGTGGGCGCGCCTCCTTGGATCGTGGCTTCCTCGGTACTCCCCTCTGGTATCTTTTTCTTCTGGTATTTTTTATATTTTCCATAAAAAATCATGAGAAATTTTTATTCGGTTTGGACTCCGTTTGATATTCCTATCGGAAAAAGGTCAAAAACAAGAAAAAAACAGGAACTGGCACTCGCCTCTAGGTCAATAGGTTAGTCCCAAAAATAATATAAAATAGCATATTCATGCATATAAAACATTCAAAGTTGATAATATAATAGCATGGAATGATCACAAATTATAGATACGTTGGAGACATATCAAGCATCCCCAAGCTTAATTCCTGCTCGTCCTCGAGCAGGTAAATGATAAAAACAGAATTTTTGATGTGGAACGCTACCTAACATATATTGTAATATGAATATGCAGATCCATATGATTCAAAGCAAAAAGTTTAATATTGACATAAGAACAATAATACTTCAAGCATACTAACAAAGCAATCATGTCTTCTCGAAATAACATGGCCAAAGAAAGTTATCCCTACAATATCATATAGTCTCGCTATGCTCCATCTTCCCCACACAATGTATTTAAATCATTCACAACCCCGGTATTAGTCAAGCAATTGTTTTCACACTTTTACTTTCTCAAACTTTTTCAACTCTCACGCAATACATGAGCGTGAGTCATGGACATAACACTATAGGTGTAATAGAATATGGTGGAGGTTGTGAGGCAAAAAGGAGGAGATGGTCACATCAACTAGGCGTATTAACGGGCTATGGAGATGCCCATCAATAGATATCAATGCGATTGAGTAGGGATTGCCATGCAACGGATGCACTAGAGCTATAAGTGTTTGAAAGCTCAAAAAGAAACTAAGTGGGTGTGCATCCAACTTGCTTGATCGCGAACACCTAGGGCAATTTGAGGAAGCCCATCAATGGAATATACAAGCCAATTTCTATAATTAAATTCCCACTGTTTGAAGATCATGGTGCTACTTTGAAGCACACATGTGGTAAAGGATAGTAGCATTGTCCCTTCTCTCTTTTTCTCTTATTTTTTTGTTTGGGCTCTTTGGCCTCTTTTTTTTTCTTTTTTCTTTTTTCATTTTCATTTTTATGGGCTATTTGGCCTCTTTTTTTATTTTTATAGTCCGGAGTCGCATCCCAACTTGTGAGGGAATCATAGCTTCCTTCCTTTCCTTACATGGGACAATGCTCTAATAATGATGATCATCACACTTTTATTTACTTACAACTCGATTCTTAGAACAAAATATATGACTCTATATGAATGCCTCCGACGTTGTACCGGGATGTGCAATGAATCATGAGTGACATGTATGAAATATATGAATGGTGGCTTCGCCACAAATACGATGTCAACTACATGATCATGCAAAGCAATATGACAATGATGATGCGTGTCATAATAAATGGAACGGTGGAAGTTGCATGGCAATATATCTCGGAATGGCTATGGAAATGCCATGATGGGTAGGTATGGTGGCTGTTTCGAGGAAGGTATATGGTGGTTTATGCACCGGCAAAAATTGTGCGACACTAGAGAGGCTAGCAATGGTGGAAGGGTGAGAGTGCGTATATACCATGGACTCACATTAGTCAGAGAGAACTCACATACTTGTTGCAAAAGTTTTATTTGTAATCAAAACAAAGTGCTAGACGCATGCTCCTAGGGTAAGGGTTGGTAGGAGTTAACCATCGCGCGATCCCGACCGCCACACAAAGGATGACAATCAATAAAAACATCATGCTCCAACTTCCTAGCATAGCGGTTCACCATATGTGCATGCTACGGGAATCAGAAACTTTAACACAAGCATTTATACCATTCCATAATTACTCACTAGCATGACTCTAATATCACCATCTTTATATCTCAAAACAATATGCAAAGAATCAAACTTCTCATAGTATTCGATGCATTCTATATGAAGGTTTTTTTATTATATCCCTCTTGGATGCCCATCATATTAGGACTAGATTCATAACCTTATAAAATTACCATGATTTTTAAGACTCTCAAAATAATATAAGTGAAGCATGAGAGTTCAAATATTTCTATAAAACTAAACCATTCCAATGCTCTACAAAGATATAAGTGAAGCACTAGAGCAAAAGACAAACTACTCCACAAGATATAAGTGAAGCTCAATTAGTAGTTGAATAATTATTTGGCTATGTGAAGACTCTCCCATCTAAGAATTTAAGATCCTAAGTACCTTATTCAAACAAAATAAATAAAATTCAAGTATAGCACAAAATATGTGAAGAAGCAAAAAACTTAGGTTCAGCCGATACTAACCAATAATTGTTGTAGAAGAAAGGTGGGATGCCAACCGGGGCATCCCCAAGCTTAAGTGCTTGATACTTCTTGAAATATGTATTGGGGGTGCCTTGGGCATCCCCAAGCTTGAGATTTTGTGTCTCCTTAATTCCTCCCATATGATGGTTTCCAAAATCTTTAAAACTTCATCCACACAAAACTCAACAAGAACTCGTGAGATAGGTTAGTATAAATCAATGCAAAACTTTATCATCCTTTAATGTAGGAAATTACTAAAATTATTATTTCACATTGCATACTAAATGCCTCTGCATATTTAAAACTCCCATCCTCAAATGGAATCATTAAACAAGCAAACATATGCGAACCATGCAAACATAACAGCAATCTTCCTAACATAACAGTCTGTAAAGAATGCCGCAATATCCATACTCAATTAACCCCAAAAAATCTGAAAACATTCCATGTTGTCGATAATTTATAATATCATACTGTGTCCAAATTTCAAGCTATTCTGACATACTGATTGTTCTAGGGAATGTTTGCACTACAAGCAAACTTTCTGTTTTGGAACAGCAACTCCTATACTTACAAATTAAGCATGGCAAAGGCTATCCTTGACATTTTTATTGAACTAAATGATGCAAAACATTAATTTTAATAACATAAAGCAAGTAATCATAAAAGAAAATGACGCTCCAAGCAAAACACATATCATGTGGTGAATAAAAATATAACCCCAAGTAAAGTTACCGATGGATTGAAGACGAAAGAGGGGATGCCTTCCCGGGGCATCCCCAAGCTTAGGATTTTTGGTGTCCTTTAATATGGATTTGGGATGCCTTGATAATCCCCAAGCTTAGGCTCTTTCCACTTCTTTTTCCTTAGTCCATCCGAACATTACCCAAAACTTGAAAACTTCACAACACAAAACTTAACGGAACTTCGTGAGATGGGTTAGTATAATAAAGACAAATCATTCATTTTGGTACTGTCAAGACAAGAGTCATAAATGTTACCACACAATGCCTACTGTATAATATCATTTACACAGTTTATATCACTTAATATAATCTATGGAAACACTAAAACAAGCAAACTATGCATTGAAAACAGAATCTGTCAAGAACAGAAGAGTCTGTAATGATCTGAACAATAACCATACTTTTGCACCTCCAAAAATTCTGAAACAATTATGAAAATTAAGGAAATTCGTATATAAATCATCATGAAAAAGAATCAACCTAAAATATTTTTGTGTATAGAAATTAAAAATGATTTCGTGAGTACAAAGTTTTTGTCTTTGTCAGCATGATCAAACAACTATCACCCAAACTAGTCATAAAGGCGTTACTTGGCACTTTATTTAAATAAAAGCTATAAAACATGATTAATACACTGTATTAATCATGTGAACACACAAAAACAGTAAGGATACATATTGGTTTGTCTCCCAACAAGCACTTTTCTTTAATGCCTTTCAAGCTAGGCATGATGATTTCAATGATGCTCACATAAAAGATAAGGATTGAACCATAATGAAAGCCTCATGGAGCATATGACTAGCACATTTAAGTCTAACCCACTTCCTATGCATAGGGATTTTGTGATAAAACAATTTATTGGAGCAAGAATCAACTAGCATAGGAAGATAAAAGAAGCATGACTTCAAAAGTTTCAACACATGGAGAGGAAGCTTGATATTATTGCAATAGGTAGAAGCATATGATCCTCACTCATAATAATTTTCAGTAGCATCATGAATGAATTCAACAATATAACCAGAACCCAAAGCATTCTTTTCATGATCTACAAGCATAGAAATTTTACTACTCTCTACATAAGGAAATTTATTCTCATCAATAGTAGTGGGAGTATCGTAAAAGACTTGAACACTACGAATTGATTCCATATTAAAAGAGTAATGTTGAGTAAGAGGGTAGTCATAATTTTGAAAAGTTTTATTATCATTCTACTTTATAGCATAAGTATCATCACAATAATCATCATAGATAGGGGGCATGCTTTCATCATAATAATTTTGATCATTCAAAGTGGGGGAACTAAAAAGATCATCTTCATCAAACACATCATCCCCAAGCTTGTGGCTTTGCATATCATTAGCATCATGGGTATTCAAAGAATTAATACTAATAACATTGCAACCATGCTCATCATTCACATATTTTATGCCAAGCATTCTATGTAATTCTTCTTTTAGCACCTGAGCACAATTTTCATTTCCATCATTTTCACGATGGACATTAAAAAGATGAAGCATATGAGGTAACCTTAATTCCATTTTTTAGTTTGTAGTTTTCTCTTAATAAACTAAATTAGTGATAGAACAGGAAACTAAAAGATTCAATTGCAAGATCTAAAGATATACCTTCAAGCACTAACCTCGCCGGCAACGGCACCAGAAAAGAGCTTGATGTCTACTACGCAACCTTCTCCTTGTAGACGTTGTTGGGCCTCCAATTGCAGAGGTTTGTAGGAGAGTAGAAATTTTCCATCAAGTGGGTGACCTAAGGTTTATCAATCCGTGGGAGGCGTAGGATGAAGATGGTCTCTCTCAAGCAACCCTGCAACCAAATAACAAAGAGTCTCTTCTGTCCCCAACACACCCAATACAATGGTAAATGACAAAGAGATGGTGATACAAGTGCAATACGGATAGTAGATATAGGGTTTTGTAATCTGAAATTATGGATAGTAGCAAGGTAATTAATAATAAAAGTGAGTACGAACGCCATTGGAATGTGTGGACACAAGGCCTAGGGTTCATACTTTCACTAGTGAAGTTCTCTCAACAATGATAACATAATTGGATCATATAACTAGCCCTCAACATGCAACAAAGAGTTACTCCAAAGTCACTAATAGAGGAGAACAAACGAATAGATTATTGTCGGGTACGAAACCACCACAAAGGTATTCTTTCTGGTCGATCTATTCAATAGTCCGTAGTAAAATAACACGAATATATTCTTTCCGTTCAATCTATCCTAGAGTTCATACTAGAATAACACCTTAAGACACACATCAACCAAGAGCCTAATGTCACCTAGATACTCCTTTGCCACCTCAAGTATCTGTGGGCATGATTATATGATATGCATCAAACAATCCCAGAATCATGTATCCAACCAACACATATAACTTCAAAGACTGCCCCAAAGTTTCTACCGGAGAGTCAAAACGTGTGCCAACCCACATGCACAGGTTCCCGATGTCACGAAACCCGCAAGTTGGTCAACAAAACATACATGAACTACTCACATGAATATCCTATTGTCACCACAGATAGACACATGCAAGACATACATCAAGTGTTCTTAAAAACTAAATCCGATAAGATAGCTTCAAAGGGGAAACTCAATTCATTAGAAGAAGGGAGAGGAGAAAGAACATCATAGGATCCAACTATAGTAGCGAACTCCGCGGTACATCGAGATCATGACATCTCAAGAACACGAGAGACAGATCGAACACATAGCTAGTGGTACATACCCTCAGTCCGAAGGGAGAACTACTCCCTCCTCGTCATGGAGATCGCCGGGATGATGAAGATGGCCACCGGAGATGGATTCCCCCGCCGGCAGGGTGCCGGAACCGGCTCCCGATTGGTTTTTGGTGGCTACAAAGGCTTGCGGCGGCGGTATTCCCGATTTAGGTTTATTTCTGGATGTTTCTGTATTTATAGGAGCGGATGGCCTCGAGAACAAGTCAGGGGGACCCACGAGGGAGTCACGAGCCCCCAGGCGTGTCTAGGGGGTGGGCGCGCCTCCCTGGCTCGTGGCTTCCTCGGGACTCCCCTCTCGGTATCTTTATATTATGGTATTTTTGATATTTTCCATAAAAAATCACAGTGAAAGTTTTATTCCATTTGGACTCCGTTTGATATTCCTATCTAAAAAGGGTAAAAAACAAGGAAAAAACAAGAACTCACACTGGGCTCTAGGTCAATAGGTTAGTCCCAAAAATAATATAAATAGCATATTCATGCATATAAAACATCCAAAGTCTATAATATAATAGCATGGAACGATCAAAAAATATAGATACGTTGGAGACGTATCAGACCGCACGCAGGCAGGTCTAGGTACCCGCGTTCCCAGAACGCCGACAGTAGCCCACGGGACCAAGGCGCGCCCGGGTTGGCTTCTCGTCAAAGCCTTGAAGGCGTCCTAAAATTTCGCGTGTCCCTTTTGCCTGCGGGTCAGGCAACCCACGTGTCTCGAAGCTGCACGGCGACGCTCTCGCTCCTTGAGGCGCCCCGGTGGTGCCAGGCCACAACGATGCGATTCCCAAGAGTCGTGTAGGCTATCATGTTGCTCATTGAATGCGACCACACCAAACGGCCCGTGCAGATGTGACTGATCAGTGGACATGTGAGGCGACGTGGGCGGCAGCGCTTCCGTCGGCCCACCTCGCAGCCCCCATGGGGTGTGCGACACCCATGCTGCCGCGACGGTTGGTGGACAGAGTTTGCCTATAAATTCGCCCAGCCACCTTCGAGGGGGGGGGGGTCCGCTGGAGACGGTTCTGGCCGGGGAAAGCATGCAGCGCCTCCTGCGCCTTTGTCTGCCCCCGGGGGCAGCAGCGGAGGGCCCCCAGGGTCCTCGCGCTTCCGCCAATGCTGGATCATGGCTGACGAGTAAGCCCTTCATTGTGTCTCTTTTCTTGTTCCTTCTTCTGTTGTCCTGCGGTTGATCTTCCTTCTTCTTCAGCGCACCCTCCTCCAAGAAGCCAAAATTTGAGGGCTTCAGGAGGAGGCGGAGGGGCTGTAGGCCCGACTTGTGGATGTCGAAGCCACCCTCCGGATCACTCGTGTGGACGAGGAGGAAGCTGTGGTGGAGTTAGGGTCACTACGGAAGCAGGTCCAGGAGGCGACCGAAGCCGTCCTGGCTGCCAAGGGCGAGGCGTCGAAAGCCCAAACGATGGCGCACCAGCGTGCCAAGCAGTTTGCCTACATTGCTAGTCGGGCAGCAGAGGCGACATGCCGATTTGTGGGGGAGGCTCCATCGCTGCCCAACGTGACGAGCGACAGGGGCTACCCCACCTTCTTTGAGAGGGTGGTGGAAGCGCTAGAGACCGACGTCTACCGCATGGAGGAGGACAACGTGGCTAACGGACGCGAGATTCTGGGCCTTGCCTTGACGCTTGTCTTCTCCAACCTGCATCTCCTTGCTCCGGATCTCGACCTTCGGCGCGTCGTTGAGCCGGCGCCTGCCGAGTCCCATCGTCTCTCCTAGGGCGAAGTACGCCCTCACGTGGCTGCTCTGGTGGAACGGTGCGCCTGGGTGCCCATATCCAGCGAGGAGGAGGACTCGGACACCGAGCCCGTGGTCATCAAGGGCGCTGTCGGTGGTTCGTCCCCCTAGGCGTCCCCCATCTTGTGCTTACTTGTTTCTGTGATTAGTGGACCAAGAACTCTGCCTTGCTGGGTGTTAAGCTTTTGCTATTATTACCTTTGTTGCTCTCCTATTTTCTTTTGCTCCTCGGTTTATGGCTTGCATGTTGGTGGTCGTTGTAGCTAGGCTGCAAAGCTTAGGACCCGTTGTTGCAGCTGCCATGGCTTCGGACGAAGAGGGAAGAATGACCTTCTAGGAGTTATGCCCTCCCTAGGCACCTCTCGTGCCGTCGCGTTCTTGGGTGTTGGACTCGCTCTTGCTGCCGTCGAATCCTTAGGCCCTTTATCCTTCGTTAGTGCGCATGTTTTAATTCACCGTTAGTTTGTCATAAAGCGAGACACTCCAGGTCAAGGCCTATGAGGCACTTACTTTGCGGATCTACGTCGGTCCCTCGCATAGTTCCTCAAGTGCAGCTCCGATTTCGTAAGTGGGAAGAGGTGAAGACCCTTTAGGCACTCTATGTCACGAGATCCCAGTCCCGCACATTTCCCTGCCACCGTGAGGTTCAGCCCGTTACCAAGGCTGCTCTTTACGGGGCAAAGCCCCGGCACCCTAGGTGCCGAGTGGCTTTGCGACTAGTAAGGCTCCTGAGGCGCACTACTCAGGAGCCCCCTTTGACACTCAAGCCGCTCTATGTTGTCAGGCGCCGGCCTTGATGGTCGGTAAGGCTCTTGAGGAGCGCCCAAGAACCCCCCCCTTTCTAGCGCCCGAGCAATTCCGCACTTCGTTCCTCAGGTCATCGCCCCACGGGGCCGTGAGGCCTCTTGAGACTCTTTGTGGTGGTATCAAGTTTTGGTCCAGACCCCCGAGCGGGGATTGGCCACTGAAAAATGTTGCCCTTGAGTTGACAAGTTCTTGCATTCATGCTCCTTGACTCCTAGGGGTGGCGCAGAGTGGTTGTCTCCAAACACGTCCTTGGGACAGGTGGTCTCAAAGCCAGTGCAATATGAAATTCCAAAAAAGGTTTTACCCCCTTTTTATTTTTCAAACGTCAGGCATTAAGACTGAAAAAACCAACTTAAGAAATCATTCAGTTCAAACTCAGCGGAAGATAGTTCGAATCCAAGAGAAAGCAAGCAAGTGCGCCGTTCGGCATTTAAAGCTGGCATAGTCATTGGCGGACTATATGGGTTTCCTTGCCAGCTGCGAGCATGGTAATTGGCAGGCCATGCTAATTGCCTTCGTCTTTGTACCCCGCACAAAGCATAGGTCTTCCACTAGGCGTGGGGTGGACCCCTTCCGCGCCCTCGGTGGCCCCTGGGCATATACAACCTCGGCTCGTTATTACGTGAGTGTCACGGTGGGGGTGTATATGGGAGGTCGCGAGGACGCTTTAGCCTCGCGAATGTCCCTAGCCCCAAGGCATTGGGGCCAGAGCTTCTAGATTCATTGGTGGACTGTGTTGTACCCAGCATGGAGCATAGGTCTTCCACAAGGCATGGGGTGGACCCCTTCCACTTCCTCGGGGGGCCCTGGGCGTATACAACCTCGGCTTGTTATTACGTGAGAGTGTCACGGGATGAAGTAGGTTCCGGAAGGATTGAAGGACGATGCACAGGTGCGACGGGTTGATGCAGGTCTTGCGTGCTCCTCCTCGGGAGGCCTATTAAAGGATTTTTATAACTCTACATTGACAGGTCGCAGTCCCGCACATTGCCCGACCGCCATTGCATGGGACCGAGTGAATGGATGTAGCTACGGGGTCGGGCCCTGCCTCCCCTGACACCGACCGACCAAGGACGCTGTCAAGGGAGGCAGGTGGCGTTATGATCGGTAAGGCTCTTGAGGCACGATGTTGAGGAGGCCCCTTCTAATGTTCGAGCGGCTCTATGTCGCTAGGATCGAGTCCCGCACATTTCCCGACCGCCGTTGCGTGTGACTGAGTGAACGAATGTGGCCACAGGGTCAGGCCGTGCCTTCCTCGTCAACGGCTTGATCAAGGACATTGTCAAGGGCGGTAGGTGGCCTTGCGACCGGTAAGACCCCTTTTTGACGTTCAAGCGGCTCTGCGTCTCCAGGACCCGGTCCCATACATTTCCCGACCGTAGTTGCTTGCGACCGAATGAACGATCTTAGCCATGGGGTCAGTCCCTGCCACCCCTGATAACGACCGGATCACGAAGGACGATATCAAGGGAGGCAGGGGGCCTTGTGACCGGTAAGACCCCTAGAGCGCCATGCTTCGGAGCCCCCTTGGACGCTCAAGAGACTCTGATTTTATCCTGCCGATTATGGTCCTCGGGAGTTGTGGGGCTCCCCATCCCCACGTTGGGGTCATGCATAGGAGCCGGTGCCCCTGAGCAAGCAAGGAGAATCGCCGAAGGATGCAATCAGCGCAGTGTGTGAGGTCGCCAAGTGGATCTAACGAAAATTCTAAAGGATACGACTTGCAGAACTATGCCTTGAGTAGTTGGAGTTCCTGTGGTCAGCAGACACTCCTTAAGGCAGCAAATCCACAAAATTGCCTCGCCTAATAGTTGAAGCCGCCTTGTGCCCGAGGAACGCCTCACGAGGCCCGGCCCCTGATGCCCACGCCCGCATCGTGGTCGTCCGGGTGATCCGGGCCACTTGCGTTTCGTTGCGGCATCCGGCTTGTCTCCTGAGGCCCATGGGTTCGGCCTTACTTAGTCCTTCTATGGGGAGGGCGGCTGGCGCCGTACCCCGCAACTTGAGGGTGCCTCCCTGTCTGGGACCCTCCGGTCCAGCTCCAGGAGGAGCCCACAAACACTCCTAACTCCGAAGGAGAATAGGCGCCCCGGGGGGACCCGTGAAGCTTTTCCTCGTTGGGAGCGTCACGTAGCGCCGCATACTCTGGCACATACGGCTCCATGTAGGCGCGTTCCCGTAACCCGCGGCTGGTCATCAATGCGATGGTGGCGGTCCCTCTCGGCGGCGGAGGGGGATCCCCCCGGCCGTGCTGCTCAAAGATCTTCCTGCGATAAGCCTCCAAGCAAAGTCGCTTGTTCCTGCTGTCGCCGTCGGCTGGTCCTGGCGCCGCCTGGTGCTGACTCCTGCCTTGATGTCGTGTCGTGTCTCCGCTGTCGTAGTTCGTCCGCGCCATTGCCTCCGCCCTCTGCTGGCTGCGTCAGATGGAGCACTCCTGTCGGTCCGCCCCAGGTTGTCGAGCGCCGACTCGGTCTTTGTGATGCGCTTTAGCATGTGCATGGGTCGTCCCACAGTTCTCCTAGTGTTCTCGGCGGTTGTCGGCATGGTGCACTTCAGGGCCGGTCGCTGGGGTCTAGAGAAGGTGGAGGGTAGTGATACGTCTCAAACGTATCTATAATTTTTTATGGTTTCATGGTGTTAACTTGTCATCTTTGGATGTTTTATGTACCTTTTATATCTTTTTTGGGACTAACTTATTAATTCAGTGCCAGGTGCTAGTTCCTGTTTTTTCTGTGTTTTTGGCTCTTTTCAGATCTGTTTTTGGAACGGAGTCCAAACGGAATAAAATCCCCAAAATGATTTTTTCTCGAAAGGAAGAAGATCAGGGGGCCTGTGGGCCAAGCCAGGAGGGATCTAGGGAGCCCACAAGCCCCCACTCCGCCACCAGGGGGAGGCGGTGGTGGGCAGGCTTGTGGCCTCCCTGGCGCCCCCCTGACCTAGATCTTGCACCTATATATTCCCTAAAAATCAGAAAAAAATCAAGGGAGCCTCGAAAATACTTTCCCGCCGCTGCAAGCTTCCATTTCCGTGAGATCTCATCTGGAGACCCTTCCCGGCGCCCTGACGTAGGGGACTTTGGAGTTGGAGGGCTTCTTCATCATCATCATCGCCCCTCCAATGACTCGTGAGTAGTTCACTTCAGACCTACGGGTCCGTAGTTAGTAGGTAGATGGCTTCTTCTCTCTCTTGGATCTTCAATACAAAGTTCTCCATGATCTTCTTGGAGATCTATCCGATGTAATCTTCTTTGGCGGTGTTTTTGTCGAGATCTGATGAATTGTGGATTTGTGATCAAATTATCTATGATATATATTATCCGCGCAAAGTCGAGATCTGATTTCTTATACGCATGATTTGATATCCTTGTAAGTCTCTCCGAGTCTTGGGTTTTGTTTGGCCAACTAGATCTATGATTCTTGCAATGGGAGAAGTGCTTGGTTTTGGGTTCTTACCATGTGGTGACCTTTCCCAGTGACGGTAGAGGCAGCAAGGCACAGATTGAGTAGTTGCTATCTAGGTTAACAAGGTGGGCTCTGTCGTTGACATGAGATTGTCCATCTACATCATGTCATCTTGCTTAAGGCGTTACTCTGTTCTTTTGGACTTTATACACTAGATGCATGCTGGATAGCGGTCGACGTGTGGAGTACTAGTAGTAGATGCAGAAAGTATCAGTCTACTTGTTTTGGACGTGATGCCTATAGGTATAATCATTGTCATAGATATCTTCACGACTTTGCGCGGTTCTATCAATTGCTCGACAGTAATTTGTTCAGCCACCGTCTACTTGCTTTCATGAGAGAAGCCACTAGTAAACACTATGGCTCCCGGGTCTATTCACATCTATCGTTTACACCTCCGCTTTTACTTTGCTTTGTTACTTTGTTGCTTTCAGTTCTCACTTTGAGAACAATCTATAAGGGATTGACAACCCCTTCATAGCGTTGGGAGCAGGTTCTTTGTGTTTGTGCACGCACTTGTGATACGCCTTCACTGGATTGATATCTTGGTTCTCAAAACTGAGGGAAATAGTTACCACCGCTGCACCACATCACCCTTTCCGCTTCGAGGGAACACCAACGCAAGGCTCCAAGGCCACGGGGAAATCCTTTGCATATTTTCCTAGGAAGTCCCTAAAGGCGTAGCCGTAGCAGAAGGATTCCTGGTGCCGTTGCTGAGGAGAATCAAGACAAGAACAGTCTCCCGTCAGCACGTGTTTCTGGCACCATTGGAAGGTCTTTTGTTGTAGTAGCAGGCAGCACGAAGCGCGTATCTCTCGGCCCGCCCAGGGCGGGTAGGGCCCCGAAGCTCGCAGGTCTAGGGACCGGCACGCGGTATGAGCCCCCGGCGCCCGGCGCATGTGGCCTTGAGGATTGACTCCATAACAGCAGACCTTCCCTTGCAACAGCACCAAAAGAATGCTGCTAGCACTCTCCGGCAATCGAAACTAGCAGAATGTTGTTGACGGCCCACCAGTGCGTGGGATCATAGCAGTTTTCGAGGGTAGAGTATTCGACCCAAATTTGTTAATTCGCCAGAGAGGAGGTGAGAGGATACTCTCGAGTATTAGCTGCTGAATCTATCAAATTCAACCACACCTGAAAGATTAGTAACTGCAAGCAAAGTAGTAACAGCAAAGTAGCGAGTAACGGCACTGGCAAGGAACAACAGTAGTGATAGCAGCAGCAAGTAGCAACAGTAGCAGCAGAGCAAGACAAGTAACAGCAGCAGAGCAAGACAAGTAACAGCAGCAGCAACAGTAGTAACAGAAGTAGGACAAACTCGTAGGCAATGGGTCGGTGATTTGTTTGGATAATATTCATCATGCAACAGTTATAACACGGAGAGATATGTTGTTAGCTCCTGTTCATAAATGTGATGTAGGCATGCATTCTGTGTGTCGTCATACGTGCTTAGGGAAAAGAACTTGCATGACATCTATTGTCCATCCCTCCCGTGGCATCGGGGTCCAAAAGGAAACTACGGGATATTAAGGTTCTTCTTTTAATAAAGAACCGGGCCAACGCAATAGCACTTGGTGAACACATGAACTCCTCAAACTATGGTCATCATCGGGAGTGGTTCCGGTTATTGTCAATCCGGGGTTGCCGGATCATAACACATAGTAGGTAACTACAACTTGCAAGATCTGATCTAAAACACACATATATTGGTGGCAACATAATAATTTCAGATCTGAACTCATTGCACTCGGGCCCTAGTGACAAGCATTAAGCATGGCAAAGTAGTAGCAACATCAATCTCAGAACATAGTGGATACTAGGGATCAATCCGTACCAAAACTAACTCGATTACATGATAGATCTCATCCTACTCATCACCGCCCAGCGAGCCTACGAATAGATTAGTCACGACCGACGAAGAGCTTCATGGAATTGGAGAGGGAAGAAGGTTGATGATGACGATGGCGACGATTTCCCCACTCCGGAGCCCAAGACGGACTCCAGATCTGCCCTCCAGATGAAGACCAGGTTGTGGCGGCGCCACCGTATCGCAAATGCGATGAAATCTTCTCTTTTTATTTTTTCTGGGACGAAAGTGAACTTATAGACCTGAGATTGGGGGCAGCAGAGCTGTGTGGGCCCCACAAGCTTACCCACCGCCACCAGGGGTGGCGGAGCCAGGGCTTGTGGCTCACTGGCCCACCCCCTCAGGTGGATCTTGACACAGATATTTTTCATATTTTCCAAAAATGCTCCCCGCAAATTTTCAGGACATTTGGAGAACTTTGATTTCTACACAAAAATAACACCAAGGCAATTCTGCTGAAAACAGCGCTAGTCCAGGTTAGTTCCATTCAAATCATGCAAATTAGAGTCCAAAACAAGGGCAAATGTGTTTGGAAAAGTAGATACGATGGAGACGTATCAAGGATGCACCGGGCTGGACGGTCTTCTGGGCGATGGCGATTAGCTACATGATGTGGTCCGCCAAGGCGTCAAAGCCCCCTCGTGTCAGTCGCTGACGGAGCATCTCTCTTGCACCGAGCTCTCCCAAGTTGATGCGGCGCACTGCGTGTGCCTGGGCCGCCACCCAGCCCCCATGCGCCTGGGTGGCACGGGTGGCCGTCACGGCGGAGACGATGTTGACGGCCTGGTACGAGCCGCCTGGTCCCACGACACCGGCGTGCGAGCTTCCAACCGCTGTGATGTGGTGGTCGGAGACCAGCTTGATGACGCTCGGAGAAGCTGGTTGGTCATCGGCCATCGGTCCAGCGGCCTCGGAACGAGGAAACTCGGAGAAAGCCTTCACACGACCCTACGTGGCATGCAAAATGTCGGATTTCGGGCTCCTCAAAACCCTAGGATTTGAACACAGGGGCGTGTGTGGCAATCTCTCTCGGCTCGACCTTACCTAGCATGTTACTCGATGGAAACGGTGAAGAACTCACACGATGGTGAGGAGAACACAGAACACAACAGTTTACCCAAGTTCGTGTCATTGCGAAGCGTAAAACCCTACTCCTTCTTTTGGTGGATTGCCTCTCAAGGAGGTTGGTGGATGAACTAGTACAGTGGTCTCGAGCCTCCGGAGGCCAAGTGTCTAGGCGTATTGCTCTAGGATTTCAATGATATGATCGACCCCCTCTCTCAAGTATCCTTCCCTCTCTATTTATAGTGGAGGCCCGGGGCCTCTTCCCTTATCGTTGGCGGGAAGGGATCCCACAATGACGATCTACGGTTGGGGACAAGGGAACATACTTCCCCTATCAAAAGTGGTCTTCGCGTGCAAAGCAGCTGCTAGCGTCGCACAGGTGGGCACATGGATGATGCTCGTCCTGCCGGCGGGCGACCATGGTCTTGTTGCACCGGAAGGGAAACCTTTGGAAGATGCCTTTGGGACCCTGATACGTTCCTTACTCTTTTGTACTAAAGGGGAAACTGCCCCGTCCTACCATCTGCAGCTCGCCTGTCCTTCCATGGCGTCACCCTTGACTCCTTAGTCCCGTCCTTGCCTTGAAATATCCACCGGTCTGGAGGGATCCTGAGGAGGCCCCCTGCGGTTCTTGATGTCTCTCTTCCTCGCGAGGGCCTAGTTGAGGGTGGTTCTGTTCATTGTTGATCTTGCGTTGATGAAGTGGGCCAGCCCTGGGCCGCAGGCAGGCAGGTCTGGGTACCCCCGTTCCCAGAAAGCCAACACTACTTTCGAGTATTACTATCATTTATGTCAAGAATGTCATGAGGATTGCACATGTGTTAAGAATTCCTGATATAGTGATACTTCTTGCCATCACCATTCATTCCTTAGTCCCCGTGTTGTTTCTAACCGGAATTCTAACAAGTGAACTCTGATGTGTGATTCCAATACTTCTAGCTACCCTATTGCTTTGAATTTAATAACTGATTGTTTCATTCTTAGTACGTTTGTTGGTGACTCACCATTTTAACATTGGTCGTGCTACTAAGTCTATATTCCCAGGTGCACCCTTCGATCAATGTTTAATTATTGATGTTTCCTCGAGCATACATCATTATATCATTTGATCTGACAAATCCAATCTCCTAGTTCTTATAATTTTGGAAATTCATCTCTATCGAAATCTCGAGGGATTGTTGCCGAGGCCATCGGGCACAACCTCAACTTCTCCATGTTTCAGGATGAAGCTTTTGAAAGCATTATCTTTGTGCCTAGATCATGAAGAATATGTTTGATGGAAGAAGTGTTTTCCCAAAGTTCATGTCCATTCTTGTCGCCGTGAATATGATAAAGTTTTTTATCGCTTCCTCTCAGGTAATCCCAAATCATTCACGCATGTGCAAAGTGTTATATGTTTTGAAGATTTGCTATCTTCACTTCATGTAACTTCTCTCAGCACGCCAAGCCACTGACTAAGTCGATAAAAAAATAGGTTCCTTCATAAGAGCTAATCCAGTCTTACACAAGGACCTGGATATCCTCGATGATGGTTCCCAAATCAGAACTCGGTTGCATTATGTTATAAGAATTCCATGTGGGCATGAATGTACTGACATTGTGTTCATGTGTCTTACAATCTAACTCATGATTCAAGACTGGCTTCTGTAGTTCGTATCCGAGAATCTTGCATCATCGTCTATTCTTCTCATGCATCCTAAGTTTGAGTTGTCCTAACACCAATCAGAACTGAATCTCGGGCAAATATGATGGTTGGAACATTTCCCAATAAATATAACTTTGGTCTTTATGTAACCTAGTACGGTGATGTCTTGTCTAGCACACCTAGTCGAAGGACGTATTGTTATAATGTCTTCCATATGTAAGGATAGCCATTCTCCCCTGAGGAAATTGCATGCTTAACTTATAGGTTGTTCCTAATGGATCCTTTGTGTTTCCAAAGTCTGACCTTTACGTTATGACCATGTCGATGCTACCTTGAAGCACGGATATGGTACTTCAAATGCCAACAAGAACATTGGAAGCGCAATGCCAAATTATTCTTGATCAATTATCCAAATAGTTTTGTATGGGTAAGCCTCATGTTTCTCCTTGCCCTTTTATCTAAATGGTTACGTACATGATGACCTATCATGTATACCATCTCTGTTTTCCATGGGAATGATATACTGTAATACTTGTGTGTGAACACATTTCCATTCCATTGGTCCGTTTAACTTTTCTTTTAAACTAACTTATCTCAGAGTGGTGATTCCTTGCTTTGGTAAAAACCTCGGTGTCACAAGTGTTAGTAAGACCGTGTTACTATTTTGGATAACATATCGGTAGCCGCCAATGGACGAGAACTTTGCCAATTGGTCCGCCTCATTCCAACGAGCAGGAAAATGGTTCTATTCGTCCCCCGCCCTTGGTACCGACGTTGTTTCCAATATAACCGACATGCTATCCTCTTGCATGTCTTTCTACCTAGACCGTAGAAGATGTCACCATTGTGCCTACTCTCAACCCACATGGTGGAACCATAACCCAAAGTTCCACAAGATCGAAACCTGACTCTCCTGTACAATGGGGAGATCTAGTCTTGTATCAGACACAATATTTATTTTCGTTGCTCTACCCCCCCTTTCATCTCTGTTTAGGGGTGAAATGATTGCCTAACCATTTGAAACCTTTGTACCATCGCATGTTACTCCCAATGAATTCCGTGAGTTACAACTTGAGGAATGATTCTTGTCTTCTTCCCTAGGTTTGTCGTTAGATGCCCAACTTTGTGTAGCTACGTTCTTCCAAAGTTTCCCTATTATCGATTTCGTAGGACGATGAAGATCCCGAAGGGAGGATGACGCATTCATCAAGATGTCCTAAGTTAGAGAATTAAAGACGTCAACAAAAAGGACAAATTTCTTCGGGAAGAACAAACAAGACCGAGAAGACTTGTTAGAATTTCGTAATGAAACGTTTTCCCCTTTACCTCTACCTCTTAATTCTTGGGACAAGAATTTCTTCTAGTGGTAGAGAGTTGTGACATCCGTGGATTACGCTACGACAATCTCTCTAGGTAAGCTACAGTAACGTCTAAGGTTAAGCTAATGGATTTTCTAAATAGTGTTTGATATCTATTCTTACAAATTCCTTTTTGAAATTCAAAATTCAGATAATTAGTGCAATTAATAATTTGACAAACCTGGCAAAAAAACATGTTTGGGTTACCAATATACTCCTAGTATTTATAAAATTGGAACCAACATTTTATCAAGTACTTTAGCGGCTCAAAACTATTAGAACATAGGCCAATTTTTTTAATTAAATGCCTTTTATATTATGGAAAATCCTAAATTTTGCAAATATCTCCCAAACTTTTATTAAAGTCTTTTGTTGTTGGAATGAAAATAAGAAGAAAACAAATAAAAGATAAAAATAAAAATAAAATAAAAGAAACCCCCCGGGGGCCCGGCCCAACTTGTCGTCCCATTCCCATCCCACAACCAGCGGGCCCAACTGTCCCCCTCCCGTGTGGCTATATAAATTCCTCATCCCTCGAACCCTAACCGTTTCCCCATCCCCCCACTACCTCCCCTCACCACGGCGGCTACCTCCCCCTCGCTCGACCGAGCCTCCCCGCGGCACTCCGGCGAGCTCTACGATTCCCGCTGACACCGTCCGTCACCGTTGTCGCCCCCCTCACCCCGTAGAATCCTCCTCACCCTCTCCAACGCCGGCGCCTCCCCGGCCTCCTCCTCGTCACCTCCCCCCACAAATCCGACGCCGTTGTACCCCCCGCCCCTACAAGCCCCATATGAGGCCGCCCCTCTCCTCCCGCGCCTGCTCGTGGTTTTGGCCCATGCACCAGCAATGCCCGCGCCACACTGTTGTCGTCGTTTCCCCCCGCGCGTGTGTGGGGTGCTGTCGCACACTGTGGGTGCTGTCGCAACTAGCCCCCTCAGCCCCCATTTGCCTCGCCCGGTGTACCCTCCGGTCGTCGCCTCGGCCTCGGCCTCGGCCGGTCGGAAAACCACTCGGGCTAATCCCCCCAAATTAGCACCCCCCACACAATGACACATGGGGCCCACCCCTTAAAACATTTCAAAAAAATAAATAAGTAAATAATAAAATAAATAATTAATTAGTTAATCAAATTAACAAGTGGTTAATCTATCCAATTAATTAGAGTAATTAGTTAGGTTAGTTAAACTTAATCTATTTAATTAAATGTGTTAATAGTTTAAGAAGTGAATGACATGTGGGACCCACCTGGAATTAAATCAAATTAAATTCATTTAAACCGAATTAAATCTTACAATGGGACCCACTAGTCAGTTTCACGAGTCAAACATGAATGTTGACCCATGATGCTAGCATGATGTCATGCTGATGTCATAAATGCATTTTTGAATTAAAAATAAATCTATTTATTTTTTAATATTAATAGAACTTAAAAAATTAATATAAAATAGTGTATAAGTCAAATGAAAAAAAATTATACATGAAAATTGATCAGAAAAACGAGACAAACTTTTTCATTGTTTTTTTTGTCTAGTACTATCCAAATACCCTCAAAATATCGTAAGATATTATCCCGCTCGTCAGTAACATGTTGTACTGCGTTAGATTATCCCTAGCACTGCATGTTTTCATGTCATGCATCGTGAGGCATGTGTTGCTTTATATTTGTTGTTTATTCCCCCTCTTCTCTCTGATCGACCCCGAGACTGACACTGCTGCCAGGTATAACTACCCTCCCGACGACTTCCCCTTCGCCGCAGAGCAACAAGGCAAGCAACCCCCTTTATCATTCCTATATCACCCATTCTTTCTCCCTCATGCTTGCATTAGATTTTTGCTACTCTTGTAGATAGCTCCTATTCTGATGCATAACCTATTTTTGATACACTGCTATTATACTTTACTGCAATTCAAATCATTAGTATAGGTGGCTCAATGATCCCCATTGACCACCTTAGTCCCAGTTGCCCCTGCTTTGTTGTCGAAGGCTTGATGAAGTCATCGACGAGCCAAGACCCTTCACATAACTCACACCCATTCCTTCACCACCTTTGATAACGACTCTGTTGAACAATCCCTGAAGCGTGGACCATCGAGGGTGATTCACGCTGGTTGCCTTGATGGTTACATTGTTCGGAATCCATCAAGGGTGATACCTCGGATCCCTTTGATGTTACAGCCACACAGTTACTACGGGGTACATGAAAGGTCTGTTGCAGGTGGATTTCCGCGTGGTTGTGGCGAGGCGTGGCCGGGCATTCTTGGTCCTTGCCACACATACTCGAGACGGGGCGACGACACAACATATCATGGATTGCTGATCGTCACCTCAGTGTTAATTAAAATGCTTATGGGGTTTGGGTATTTGATTTGAGTTGGTCGCAAAACTTTTTTCACTAACCTTCATGTGGGAGAAATTATGGGTACTCGATGTCGTAGTATTAGCCAAAGCTCTTCACACGTCAACAATGGAGCGGAACGCGCTTGAGTGCTTCGTGTAAGCATCGTTATTATATAAGAGCTCCTAGGACTGACCTCGGCCGCCCTTGCATCATGCAGGAGTGCAAAGGGTGATGGGGCCATGAGCCTTGCACACTTAGGATTTAGACCGACGGGTTGGCCTCTCTATTGATCCTAGGTAGGGTTGTGACGTGTTGATGTTCCAAGGACGGGAATGACCGAGGCATGTGTGTCCGACCAGAGTTTATCAAGTGTGTTGGGTAAGTTGGTGCACCCCTGCAGGAATGAAATTAACTATTCCAATAGTTGTGTCCACAATTATAGGACGACTTGGAATTGTATCCCGATCTTATACCACTACAACCATTACTTAACTGGAATGTTTCACTCTGAGATTGCTTCCTCGCAAGGAGTCGAGGAAGAATCTCTAGGCGTGCCTTAATTAAATTTCCTGCAACAATATGACTATATAATTGGGTTATTGCTCTACTATCTTCTAATGCTGCAAGACACGAAAGATGCTAGTCTTTGATAGGACTAGTTCCTCTCTCTATTCTCGCAATGTTGTAGTCAGTCCAAATATAACAACCTTTCCTTTGATATTGATGCATACTTAGCATAGCTCTGATGTAAGTCTTGTGTGTACTTTGGATGAGTACTCACCATTGCTTTTCCCCCCTTTTCCCCTTGATACGATTTCCACGACTAGATGATGGATCCTAGGAGATGGCGTATCCCCCAATGACGACTACTACCCCGACGGTGCCTACTACTACGTGGGGGCCACTGACGACCAGTAGTAGTTCAGGAGGCTCCCAGACAGTGGGACTCACCTCGTTCGATCTATTTATCTTCTGTGCTAGCCTTCTCTGAGGAATAACATGTTTCTATGTCTGTACTCAAATATTTTTGCTTCGGCTGACTCGTGATTTTCCGAGCTTATATTCGAGCCCTCGAGGCCCCTGGATTGTAATATGAAGCTTGTATGTTTTTAATTTGTGCTTAGAGTTGTGTTGTGATTCTTTCCATGAGTCCGTGAGCTTGGTCGTATGCATTTGCGTGCATGATTAGTGTACGATCAAATAGAGTGTGTCACACCTTGTGAGAAGAGTTTTATCCGTAGAAGAAAATCAAAGGGGTCCCCATAACAACCCTATACATGTTAGTGTTGGATCACTAGAAGGGATGTTTAGAGGGGGTGAATAGACTACTTGCAGAAATTAAATCCTAGAATTTTCCAAATTTTAATGGTTAGCAGACTTTAGCAATTCTAACAAGTCTAGTGCACCCTACACATGCTATTCAGCATATATGGTAGCGGAAAGTAAAGATATTGCACATGTAAGTAAGGAGTAGAGTTTAGGAAGATAAAACACAAAGATGAAGGTGACAATTTTTGGCAGGGTTCCGATAGGTGGTGCTATCGTACATCCATGTTAGTGGAGACTTCAACCCATGAAGGGTAACGGCTGCAAGAGTTCGTGGAGGGCTCCACCCACAAGTGGTCTACGAAGAAGTGGCCTTATCTATTCCACCATGTATTCCGTCCACAGTGGAAAAGCCTCACCCGGGGTAGATCTTCAAGAAATAGGCGGTCTCTTTCCCTGTACGAACTTCTTGGTTCAACTCCAAAACACGAAGTAGGAGGCCCCCAAGAAACACCTAACCAATCTAGGAGGCACCACCCTCCAAAAGGTAATAGATGTTGTAGAACGATGAACTCCTTTCTCTTGTGCTTCAAAACATAGTCTCCTCAACACTCAATCACTCTCTCACATATTTGGAAAGGGTAGAAGAGATTGATTGGGTGGAAAGAAACCTGGGGTGGCTAGAGGTGAAGTTTCAAATGGATGGATTGGAATGTCTTGATCTCAACACATGAGTACGTGTCTCTCTCTCAGAAAAATGGACATGGCAAGTGTGTGTGTGTCTGTGTGTGTGTGTGTGTTATGAGTTCTTACACTATGAATAAGAGGTGGTGGAGGGGTATATATAGGCATCTCTGAAAATCCAACCGTTACAACAATATTGCCCAACTGGGTGACACCGACATGAAACTCGGTGGTACCGAGTTGCACTAAATGTGGAAACTTTTGAATTCTCGATGAGACCGATATGGTGACCTAAGGCAGTTTCTGAACCTCGGTGAGACCGGTTTCAAAACTTGGAAATTCCAATTCTTTAAATCGACACACCAGAAAGTTGGTCACTGATTTTCGGTGGTACCAAAGTGAAACTTGGTGGTACCGAGATATTAGGGTTGGGCAAAGGAATTCTTGGTGGCACCGATTTTTAGGCTTTGGATAGAGAACTTTGTGGGAGAATGGCTGAGTTTTTTTTGTGGCTATCTCTAAGAACTTGAGAAACCAATTCATCATAGATACCCCACCCCTTTTTAATAGTATTGTCTTTCCTATGGACTCAAATGTGATTTATCAAAAATATAAAATGCGGAGTCTTGTAGCTTGAATCTTGGGAAATCCTATTCCTTCTCTTCGGGTTTCTCCACACAATCCTTAGCCAATGCTCTCTCTAGACTATACATGAAATATACTAGATAAAAGTGTTATTCCAAGAGACAATGTATGTTGTCATGAATTATGAAAACCACCAAGGGAGCATATATGCTTTCAATCCCCGTTTTTAGTAATTGATGAAAACATACAATCAAAGCTTCAAATAAAGATAAGGAGTAGAATATGAAAGCTTTGTGAGATACATGACTAATACAAGCACCCCCTAAATGTGCACAATCCCTTTTGTGTGATGTTTTCCTTGGACTACAAGACCACATACATAGTAGAAGGGAAGGGACAATTCATGGGAATCTTGGTTATATGCATCAAACATATGTGAATGAAAGATTTCCATGTTCAGGACTCACTCTTGCAAACAATATGTGCAAGAAACAAGAGATCATCTTCAACATTGATATGATGGATATAGTTACCTTGAGGTTCTTGAGCATCTTAGCAATACGAGTACACTTGTGAAAAAAATGTTAGAGAACACAAGAGTATTCTATTGTAAAGATGCAAAATATTCTATTGTAAAGACACAAAGTACGAAGACATGGAAGACATATAAGAAATATGATTTGATGATAAATATGTGTCCAAGAATATTGGGAGTAGGTAGGGCGAGAAATGATCAATCCCAAGAAGGCAACGAAACGCAAATAAAACTTTCGATATCTCCCCCCTTAATGGAACTCTTCCTCTGAATATGTAAGGCTTGATATATCTCCCCTTTTGGCATATCTTCCCTTTGGTAGACCTCCCCTTTGGTTTAATCATTAGAAGCTTTGATATATCTATCCCTTGGGCAATAATTGGCAAAAAGGTCAGAGAATAACGGTTCATTGAGAGTAAGGGATCCTGGATTCTTCTTCTTGATGAGGGTTTCTTGATTCTTCTCCCCTTGAGTTTAGATAAGGGTTCCTTCAAATTTCTCCCCCTTTCTGTATGTATAAGGGTTCCTAGAGGTTTCTCCCCCTTATATTATGGGATCATTTGAAGTTTCTCCTCCTTTGAAGTGTTCCCCCCTTGATCATTGTGGGAATAACAAGATTATGCCCCCTTTGGCATAATAGAAATGATCAATCAGAACTCAGGTAGTCAGAAAAGTGTGGGATCACTTAGAAGTTTCTCTCACTATGGAAAAAATCGAAAAATACTAAAAGAATATCAAAGATCATAGACAATACTAAAATTCGGAGTCTCTAATGCAATGTGGTTTTGTATAACTGAGTTTGAAGTTTTGGCCTCTCGGCGAAATCGGTAGGACCGATTTTCCCAGATCGGAGGGACCGAGTTGCAATGAAGAATCAACTTCCCAACTCTAATAGAAAGAAAATATCCAAAAACTTTGGAAAAGATAATATCTAAAAGTATTGAAAAAGAAATAATAAGATATAAAACAATGTTTTAAATATATACATACATATAGATGAGAATTTAATGGTTCCAAGAAAGCATACAATAAAATTATGAACCATACAAGAATCTTCATCTAGATGTTGGGCGGTGACTAGGTCACCTATATTAGAGTATATTGACTTGAGGAGTCAAGAAAGAATGCTTGATCATAGGTCATACTAAGTGTTAAGTGCAAAATGGGGTTACTATTTTCGATTAAGCATTTTGTTGTCTTCACATCACTTGAGTTGCTTTACCTCATGATTTGGTGTAAAGGTTTATCAAGGATATGAGTACATACCTTCGAATGATGTTGATGACATGGCATGTAGGTGAACTTGTCGTGGATCCTCAGTGTTGATGAAGATCATCTTGAGTTGGGAGCTACCCTTGTCGTTTTAGTTCACTTTTCACCTACATTTTTATTCATGCAAGGAAGAACATAATACATCCAAATGACAATAATAGTGAATTCTGTTCATTGAATAGTTGTCAAGGATATGATTTTGTTGTCTTCTTTCTTCATCTTGGCCATGAAAAACTTGCTTTTGATGTGAGTTGATTGCAATCTTGTGACGTGTAGTTCTTCCAAGTACCTACAAAAGGTTATATGCAATATAAGGGAGCATAGTTTTCCAAGATATAAGATAGTGTAATATAAATAGCATCATGGAATAATCAAGTAAGCTCATGCCCTTGCATGTATCTGAGTGAGTCTAGCTCAAGTTTGAATCATCAATGATGTTCAACTCACCCCTCAAATGACAAAATGTTTGGTAAAGATATGAGCCAATTGTTTCTGAGTACGAAAATTATTGAGATTAATATCTCCTTTACCAACATGACGACGAATGAAATGATGTCGTGCTTGAATATGTTTAGTTCGAGAATGTTGCACGGGATTATGGACAATTTTAATAGAAGTTTCATTGACACACAACAATGGAACATGTTTCACATCAATGCCATAATCTATAAGAGTTTGCGTCATCCATAGTAATTGCGCACAACATGATTCCACGATGATGTATTCTGCTTTGACAGTAGCTAAAGATACCGAGTTTTTTTCTTGGATGACCAAGACACAAGGGATCTCCCAAGAGATAGTCCTAGTCGGAATAGCCAACATGATTAAAAGTAGATCCCTTGGGATACCATATGCCAAAGTTTGGGGTATGTATCAAGTATCTCACAATTCTTTTCACAACCTTTAGATGAGACTCCTTAGGTGCCGCTTGATATCGGGCACACATGCAAACTGTCAGCATGATATCGGGATGGGAGGCACATAGATATAGACATGAAACAATTATTGATCGATAAACTTTTTGGTCAACCAGTTTGTTGTCCTTGGTGAGGTCAACATGTCCACTAGTAGGCATGGAAGTTTTCATTCCTTTGCATTCTTCCATGTTGAACCTATTGATCAAGTCCTCGGTGTACTTGGTTTGGGAGATAAACGTACCTTCTCTCATCTGTTTGATTTGCAAACCAAGGAAGAATTTCAGCTCACACATCATAGACATCTGATACTTCTCTGACATCAACCTTCCAAATTTCTCACTAAAACAAGGGTTAGTAGAAACCAAGGTAATATCATCCACATATATTTTGCACACAAACAATTCACCATTAATTCTCTTAGTGGATAAGGTTGCATAAATTTTACCAATCTCATAACCCTTTTCAATGAGAAACTTCATTAGGCATTTGTACCAAGCTCGAAGGGCTTGTTTAAGACTATATAAAGCTTTACAAAGTTTGTACACATGATTAGGTTTCTTAGGTTTCACAAAGCCGGGAGGTTGTTTGACATAAATTTCCTCGTCAATTTCACCGTTTAAAAAGCACTTTTGATATACATTTGGTAAAGAGTAATATCATGGTGATTGGCATAAGCGAGATGAATGCGAATGGATTCAAGTCTAGCAACAACGACATAGGTCTCACAGTAGTCCATACTTTAGACTCGCTTGTAACCTTGAGCTATGAGACGCGGCTTGTTGCATACAACTTGACCATCTTAATCTTATTGTTCCAAAACACCAATCTTCTACCAATGATGTTGTCCTCTTCTTGGGCTTTTCCACAAGTGGCCACACTTCATTCCTCTTGAAGTTATGTAGCTCTTCGTGCATGGCATTCACCCAATCCGAATCTTGAAGTGCTTCTTGTACCTTCATAGGCTATATTCTAGAGAAAAATGAGTAATGTTCACAAAAGTTAGCTAAACAAGTTTTAGAGCGAGTGATTCTCCCGATTTGTATGTCACCGAAGATTTGATTCAGCAGATGATCCTTGTCCACTCTTTCTCAAAATCATGATAGTATTTTCTTGTTAGATGGTGGATTTTCCTCATCATGTTCTTCTTTGTTGTCGTTGAAGGTGTCATCTCCTTGAGGTGGTAGTGAGCAAGGTTGAGGTGGATCATCACGATGTACTTCTTCCTCCTCTTTACCATGTCGTGTACCACTTGTTGATGCCCCCATGTCTTTTTGTGGCTTCCACTTGAGTGGATGAAGCACCTTCCTTCATCTCAATGGGATGAATTTTGCCATAGGTAGATCTTGGATGGCTTCCAAAGGTTACTTATATCCTACAAAATTTGCCAATTGTTTGACTTGTGAATAGTTAGATTCATCAAACTTCACATCAACCATCTCTTCTAATTTTTGAGTGAAGTTTTTGTAGACATGGTAAGTGTGAGAGTTTGATCCGTAGACAAGTAGGAAACCTTCATGATATTTAGGAGAAAATTTAGAACGACGATGCTTATCAAGAATGTAGAATTTAGAGCCGAGTACTCAAACGTATCTAACTTGGGGTTCATGGCATAAGTATGAGTAGCTCGTATGTCGTTTTAACAAGAAACTTGTGTAGGTAGAGTCGGTTCGTGCCATACCAAGATGTTTCCACGGCTTCTGTCCAAAAGTGATGTGGCGTCTCGTATTCGTCAAGCATCATTTTAGCCATATCTATAAGTGTCCGGTTCTTCCTCTCAACAACTCCATTTTGTTGAGGTGTGTACGTCACCGATAACTCATTTGAGATACCCCCTTCGTCAAGAAAAGTACCCACACTAGTGTTCTTGAAATTCAATCCATTGTCGCTCCGAACTTCCTTTATATTCACTTCAACCTGATTTTGGTCTTTCCGAGCGAGGTTCTTGAAGATCTTTTATACTTGCGAATTATCATGAAGAAAGAATACCCACGTAAATCTCGAAAAATCATCAACAATGACTAAACCATAAGAATTTCCACTCAAGCTCTTGTAAGCATTGGGACCAAAGAGATACATGTGAAGCAGCTCGAGTGACCTTCTTGTAATCATGATGTTCTTCACGGGATGACCTCCACCAAATTGGTTTCTTGTTTGACAAGTACTACAAAGTCTTTCTTTGTCAAAGATAACATCTTTAACACCAAGAATATGATCACCTTTGATAAGCCTGTCAAGATTATGCATACCAACATGTCCTAGCCTTCTATGCCATAACCAACCTTTAGTAGATTTTACAATAATACATGTATGTGGTTTGGATCTTTTAGTGAAATCGACAATGTATATATCACCTCTACGGAAACTGGTAAAGAACATGTTATCATGATTGTCACTACAAAACACTTGGCAATCAACTTTCGTAAATAGCACATTGAAACCAAAGTCTTCTAGTCTAGATACAGAAAGAAGATTGTAGCTAAGAGATTCAACAAGAATGACATTTTGAATAGAATTATCATGAGATATGGCCACCATACCGAGACCAAGTACCTTACCGTTGGTGTTGTACCCAATAGTCACATATTGTTGTGGTCCCTGGTTTGGTGTGATCTCATGAAACATGTCTCTATCTCTGGTCATATGATTGGTGCATGCACTGTCAAGTATCCGCTCCATTCCTCTGGCCATGTAGTCTCCCAGGTTTTCCATAAGGCTGAGGCTCCTCTGGTTTTCTCATACTCGATGTGAAGCTCTTTGTCTTCATTTTAGTAGCCATTCTCCACACTATTATCGTCCAAGGGGATATCCTCGTCACAAGAAACACTCGATTCATCAGAATTTTGAATATGACAATGTTCTTGTTTATGCATGTGAATGGATTCAACAATGATGTTATTAATGGTAATGACATCCCCTTTAGCATGCATGAGGTCACGAAGCTCAAATAGACATTTATTAAAGTTAGGATCATTGGGCTTGATTTTGTGAAAGGCAACAGATTTTTGGAAAATGATATCAAGATTTTTCAATGAGTTTTCGTGATATCTTTTCTCCAAATCTTTCCACAAGGTATAAGCACATTCAAAGTTCTTCATTTGATCAAGCACATTTTTTGGCTATCCTCTAATGATGAAATAAACGGTTTTAACATTACCAAGCATATTAACTTCATCATCATGAGAAGCATGTAAGGGATAAATGGGAGACACATAGGGATATTAAATGTATTTCCTCAAATTGAATTCATAAAATATATCAAGTATTTCACCTTTCCATTGTCTATAATGATCCCCATTGAGAGCAGTCACTCTACAACTAAGATAACTCAAACTAGACACATCCAACTTCCTCCAATGGTGATAAAACCAAAGCCATGGAGACCAAACCTTTGATACCAATTGTTGCATCACTAGAAGGGATGTCCAAATGGGGTGAATAGACTACTTGCAGAAACTAAGTCAAAGCCTTTTTCCCAATTTTAATGATTGGCAGGTTTTAGCAATTCTAAGAAGTCTAGTGCACCCTACACATGCTAGTCAACATATATGGCAGCGGAAAGTGAAGAAATTGCACATGTTAGTAAGGAGTAGAGTTTAGGAAGATCAAAAGCAAAGATGAACACGACGATTTTTTGGTGTGGTTCCAATAGGTTGTGCTATCGTACGTCCATGTTAGTGGATACTTCAACCCACGAAGGGTAACGGGCTACGAGCGTCCATGGATGGCTCCACCCACAAGGGTTCCACGAAGAAGCGACCTTGTCTATTCCACCATGGCTTCCGTCCACACAGGACTAGCCTTACTCAGGGTAGATCTTCACAAAATAGGCGATCGCCTTGCCTGTACAAACTTCTTGGTTCAACTCCACAACACGAAGTAGGAGGCTCCCAAGCGACACCTAACCAATCTAGGAGGCACCACCCTCCAAAAGGTAATAGATGCGGTAGAACGATGAACTGCTTTCTCTTGTGCTTCAAAAGATAGTCTCCTCAACACCCAATCACCCTCTCAAAGAAATGACATGGGTAGAAGAGATTAATTGGATGGAAAGCAACTTTGGGAGGCTGGAGATCAAGTTTCAAATGGATGGATTGGAATGTCTTGATCTCAACACATGAGTTGGTGTCTCTCTCAGAAAAATGGATCTGTCAAGTGTTTGTGTGTTCTGAGTGCTTCCTATACGAATGAGAGGTGGTGGAGGAGTATATATAGGCATCTCGAAAAATCCAACCATTACAACATTATTTCCCAACTAAATGACACCGGCATGAATCTTGGTGGTAGTGAGTTGCACTAAATGTGGCAAATTTTGAATTCTTGGTGAGATCGATATGAGAATCTGAGTGGTACCGACATTGTGACCTAGGGCAGTTTCCAAATCTTGTTAAGACCGATTTCAAAAATTGGAAATTCTGATTCTTGAAATAGACAGTTGGCCACTGATTTTCGGTGGCACCAAAGTGAAAGTAGGTGGTACCTAGATATTAGGGTTTGGAAAAAGTTCCGTCTCTGGAAAACCAGTAGGGCCGAAATGGAATTCTTGGTGGCATCGGTTTTTGTTGTTTAGGCTTTCGATAGAGAACTTTGTGGGAGAATCGTTGTGTATTTTTGGTGACTATCTTTAAGCACTTGAGGAACCAATTCATCATAGATACCTCACCCCCTTTTAATAGTATTGGCTTTCCTACGGACTCAAATGTGATTTCTCAGAAATATAAAGTGCAGAGTCTTGTAGCTTGAAGCTTGGACAATCCCATTCGTTTCTTGGGGCTTCTCCACACAATCCTTAGCCAGTGCTCTCTGTGGACTGTACCTGAAATATACTGTTAGTCCAAGAGACAATGTATGTTGTCATGAATTATCAAAACCACCAAGGGAGTATATGTGCTTTCAATTAGGAGTGCTCAATATGAAACATAACCCCGGTACACCAGTAACTAAGGCAACAAAGGTGGAACGAAACACCGAGCAAAAGGCCAATCCTTCCATCTTTTACCAAGTATATGTGTGCATTAAATTAAATAGCAATAATATTGTGTTATCTTGAGATATCCATGTTGTCACAAGGAAACAACCTGCACCTGTAAATAACAATGATATAAGAAGGGTTGAGCAACCAGTAACTTAGCCAAACAGTGGTTTGCTGGGATGTGGAGGGGGTTAGAGGCTTTTCATGGCAACGTTGGAAGGCTTTTGATTCAAGTGGTAGATAATGAGACACAATGATATAAACTAGACAATTGGCATGGCAATGATAGTAGTGGTATCCATGGAAATAGTCCTCTTGCCTGAGATCCCGCTTGGAAGAAGAATGGATCCATGAAGTAGACGAACCAACGTAGTCGAATTAGTCCCCATACTCCGAATCGCTTTTGGAACTCTATTGAGAAGAAACAATCCGTAAACAAAAATCAACACATGACAAACACCACAACATATTCATGATATGATGTGCAAAAAATATGATGCATGTCCGGTTTACATATGGAAGGCACGGTAATCACAACAATGAAATACAACACATTCAGTGAAGCTCAAAATGCAGCGACTTGCATACCGCTGAAATTCCAAATTCGAATCTTTTAGTTCACTCTTCTTTATTTAGACGACAAGGTTAAATGTTTATTTAACATGGCAAGAGGTGAATCATAAATGAACTATCTATCTAGGCATTTTAAATGATGTTGGAAACAACATAGAGCATTTCCGAAAGGACTCCATATGGTAATTTAGAAATTGGCTCGGATCTTCTAAAAACATGTTTTATGTTTATTAAACAGGAATGAAATTCACCAGGTATTCTACATGTCATTCTATGCAATTTAAATATAAGGATCACTCAAAACGGAGTTACGGTCTGAAAGATATGACCAACACAAGAGAATATGCCATGAATGCAAAATGTATGAGAATGACAACCACAAACATGTTAAAACATGGGTGCAACAAGATATTATGAAACTAGATGAAATTTTAAGCAAGTTTCAAGTATGGCATGTTCAAAATAGAGCAATGGTTCAACAAATACAACCAATACAAGTTCTAGCTATAATTTGTCCAAAACAGCAACATGACATTTTGCACACACCAAAACAACAAGCTACATGAATCTAAAATGCACAAACAAGACATGGAATAGTAGTTGACATGATGCTCTACAATTCATCTCATAGGAGCAAATAGAATATAGTATGGATCACTAGGAAATGAGCTCACAAAATGGCTACTTGAACACAGTTTTAGACTTAGTGAAAATAACAGTTTTTAATACAACAGTTTCATTAGGAAGGCATATTGAAAGCAAGAAAAACAAATGCTACAGGGCTTATAATGGCACAAAAAATCACAACATGGTAGTAGGTGTTATGCACTTCATTTCATTCCATACTAGCAAGGTCTAATTATGCACACATTGATAGCTAGAATCCACCCAGCATGGCAATCACAACTAAATAGTTTCTTAGACTTAGAAAAAATAGCGTGGTGCAAGGAACAATAGTTTTATCAGATTGATAGGTTTAACAACAAGATTAACTAGGATGCAAAACCTATACTTGAAAACTAATGGCACAAACGAACAAACGATAACATGCTATATAATTCACTCCATTGTACCAACCACAAAGGGGCTATAGAATAATAGCAAATGACATGGAAACATAGCAACAAAATATAACAGATTCTAGACTTAGAGTTCGTTTGACCCCTGGCAAGTTCACATGCGGAGAACTACGACTAAAGTTGACATTCATGGCATGGCAAAGCTACTAACAACAACTAGACATGTCATACTACAAATCAGTCCATTGGCACACATTGAAAAGAGGCACGGTTTGATTAATTTGAAATAGAAAATACACCACCTCGGGGCTGAAGTGGGATGGAGGGATGTAGGGACGGTCGACTGGCTCATTCGTTTGGTGGTCTCGGAGCGGTCCAACATGGAAGTAGGACGACGCCGCCCCAGCGCGAATGTGCCCATGGCTGGTGCTGGTTCGGCGTGGCAGCGCCGGAGGAGTACTGTGGAGGAGTCGAAAGGTTGGGTCGAGGCGGATTCCGGCGGCGCCGACCCAAATCTGGTCGGAGATGTGGCGCACATGGACGTGGGGGCTAGGACACATGCTTGGAGCGGCAGCGGTTGAACTCGTGGGGCACCGACGACTCGGGCTAGCGGCGACAGATGGCGCGAGGCTGCGGGGAGGCGTCCGGCGGAGGCAGGTTCGCCGACGAGGTGGAGTGCGGAGGCACGGCGAAGGGAGGCGCATGGCGGTCGGCGGCGGAGCACTCTGGTGGAGCTCTGGTGAGGCTCCCGGGCAGCTCGGGGAATTGGGACACGGGGCGCTCGAACCCTAGAGGCGGCGACGAATGGGCCGGGAGAGCCCCGGATGGGCCTGGTGGCTGCACGCGGTGGGAGGCTCCACGGGGAGAGGTGGCAACCTTTGAATGGCTGGGAGCAGCGGCGCGACGGCTCAGGCGGCGACTAGTGGCGGCCATGGGTTCGACCGACACATATTTCTAAGTGGCTGCATGTGGAGGTTAGGGGACGGTTGGTGTTAGGGATATGACCCTACACCTTGATTCAAGCAACCAGGTATTAGGCAAAGATGAGCCATGTCAGAATAGATTAAAAGGACTGAAAGCTATGTGACTCATATACATAGGGATTAAAGGGGAGTTAATAAATACTTGATTAGACATAAATCCCTTGCCATCATAACAGGATCAAGAGTTTAACAAATTGCACAAAAGCACGACACAAGCAAAATAGCTATTGGCTTAGAAGATAATACTATGCACTTCAGGCCTAAGCGATGGAATCAAAAAATTTCGTAACCCGAGATTCATGTTTTGTGGGTTAAGCTTTGTTTGGGTCTTGTGCATGAGATGCCTATGGCTTGTCCTCTGCTCGAGTTCCTGGGTCTACAACCTGGAGGTCATCCAAGTGCCATTTGAAGTGGGTTAAGGCTTCAAATATGGCTTCTTGATTCAAAATAGGAGATGGATAACCATCAGGGGCAAAGTATTGCTTATGATGTTGCGGTGTCAGACTAACCGATTTAAACAAGGGTGGCTAAACTGGGGCGTTGTTTGAGTCATAGGCTAGATGGTAGCTTTTCAATTACATGTCATGCAGAAGCTGACTGGCAAACAGCCGAGCCGCTTTGACACACAGAAAATAGTCGTCCTCGGTAAATTCTGATCCATCCACCTTTAGCGCTGGACCCCCCTCTCCACCCCGCCCCCAGCCAACTCCGCTGGGTTGAGCTTGGTTCAGTAAGCGAAAGCTCTACTCAAGGAATATGTAGCTCCATCTCGGGTGGCTGATCTCTTGAGTTCTCTAATTTGCTTTGGGGTCATACAGTGGATGGTCGGCACATCTTTTATGAGCGTAACCAACTCTTTATTCCCCATGACATCTTTGATTGTGCATAGTGTCGAGTGTAAAGCTGCTCTATCAATGCATATACAACCTTGAGATTTACTAAGCAATTACCCTCAAGATTTCATGTACGGTGTCCTGCAAAAAATTCAAGGGCATGAGTCGCCTCGCGACTTGTCTTCATAAATGAGTATTGGGCGGATTAACAAAAAAGTTTCTCAGAATACACACCGAAGATGGATTGAGTGATGTGGTCAATATGGCTTTTCAACCCAGATAGCTCTTCAGAAACGACCTTCAGTTGATCTTCAACATCTTTGGAACACTTGTTCAAGGTGGTTTTCTCAGTTTTGAAGTATTACCTTTCTATCTCAAAGTATGCCTTGATTTTTTCTAACTCTTCCAAGGATAGTCGAAGGCTTTTCTCAAGCTCCAATCGGGCGGTTTGTTCCACCTTAATAGCTTTTGTCAAATCAATGACTTTTACCTCAGTGGCCTTTAGAGTTTCTTTCACAAATTGGAGTAACCATAAGCCGGAGGCGGGAAAATATTGTGACTATGATAAGAAAGATTAAAATAAAGTACCAAGCAGATTGCAAGCAATATACTTGGCACTTGGGGCTAATGCATATCAGTTTTTTCCGAATATGCGATAGAAAAGATCCGAATCATGTCAAGAAGATGAGCCGTCCCTTGAGGGCTACAGGTTGAATTCTTCCACATATTATCAAGACCTGACTCATCTCAAGAAGATGAACCGGTTCTTGTGGGCTACAAGTCGAATTCTTCCACAAATTATCAACACCCGACTCATCTCAAGAAGATGAGACGACCCTTAGGGGCTACGGGTCGAATTCTTTCACAAATTATCAAGACTCGACTCATGTCAAGAAGATGAGCGTGTCCTTGGGGGCTACAGGTCGAATGCTACAAATCATCAAGATCTGACTCATCTCAAGAAGATAAGTCGGCCCTTGCGGGCTACAAGAGGATATGTGGAATATTGAATATACAACATGGTGAAATATACCTCATATTTTTTTCATCATGTTCACGAGGGCAAGTTCTACTTGCCGGCTTGCAGAAAGATGCTCAAGATAAACAGCGTCAATTCTTCAACACTTGAGGTGTCATAACTTGGAAGCTCTAGATTACCCTTTCCCTTGTTAGGCTGGACAACTTCCAGCTTGGTTACAAGCTTTGCCAACACATCAGAGGGTCCAGGAGCAGTATAAGTCGACCCAACGATGGTGACTTCCGCATTCTTGTCACAAGAAACATCCTTAATGTCTAGAGGAATGGGTAGATCAGTATCGGTTACCAGGTTAGTTTGAACATCCATAGTCAAAGTAGCGGTTCTTTATGGTTCAGGATGAGGAGGCAAATCGACTTGGATTTCTTGATGTTTTCAACATCCTCAAGGGCTTCAAGAGCCACCACGTATGGATTTTCCGGCTCAGCGACTGCAAGATTAGTAATTGACTCACCAAGGTTCCTTTTGTTCGCCCTGGACCTGCAAAACAAGAGGGTGGGATAAAGTTACCCCTAGTTCTAACAAAGGGTGGCAACTTCGTGGTAGATGACTCGCCAGATGAAAGGGGTGATTCCTCGTAATTTGAATCAGCAAGACTAAGAGGTTCTTTGAAAAGACCAGCTTGAGGATAAAACAGAGTTGGACTATGAGGCTCCTCATCTTGTAGATTGTAAGAAGTTCACTTGTTGGGTAAGACAGCTACAAGAGTACGAGAGCTACTCCGAGTGTGGTGCCTTGAAGCATGTTGTGTCTTTTTCAAAATCAAATCAGGATCGAAATAGGCATCTCGGTGAGAAAAACTTACTTTCCGAATGACTTGCCTTATTTTCCTCGAAGACAAGGATTCCGAGCGGAGGAAATAGAAAATACCTCAACATTGTTGGCCCGGCTTGTAGTAGTATCACCCTGATAGCAAATATATTAGCAAATTCAATAAATAAACGGCTAAGGAAATCAAATATTACCTCCACAGATGCACCAGCTGATGGAGACTCGCCCCTAAATTACGAATCGGCTACCCACTTAGTTTTCAAAATGTTTTTGGAAATTAATGATATAAAAATAAGGTTTTATCCTCACATGATGAATGACACAAGCATACAATATCAATCATGTCACTCACAACATTAGTCTTGAAAAAGTTTTAACAAGCTCAGAATTTCACAATACAGATAAATGACAGCAAAAACAGGGTGTGACAGTTGAGTTCTATAATTGCCCAATAAGCTTTATGTTCTAATTCAAGAGGTAAATGACATGCTTTTACAAAAATCTTTTCATAAGGAAACACACCCATAGGATTTTTATAAGCTGTTATGTAGGCCCACGCTGCATCATCTCATTTCTTAGACCTATCTTTCGGGACCTATTGGTAGTCTTTTGGAGTATTAATTTTATTTCTTCATTGGTTAATTCTACTTTACCACTAGATTGTGGATGATAGGGAGATGCAAGTCCATGGTTAACATCATATCTAGGAAGAAACTTACGAAAACCATCGGGAATAAAATATGAACCACCCTCAGTCATTAAATATCTTCCGTAAGCATTTTAATAGAGGTGTTATGATCTACACTACTGGTTGGAATAGCTTCTACCCACTTAGTGACATAATCAACATCAACGAAAATATGTGTATAACCATTAGAGGAAGCAAAAGATCACATATAATCAAATCCCCAAACATCAAATGGTTCAATAACAAGTGAATAATTCATAGGCATTTCTTGACATCTACTAATATTACCAATTCTTTGACATTCATCAGAAGTGAGGACAAGCTTATGAGCTTTTTTGAACAGAGTAAGTCAACAAAATCCAGACTGTAATACCTTGTGTATAGTTATATCTCCCGCATGGTGTCCTCCATAAGCCTCAGAGTGACACTTCCTAAGGATTTGTTCCTGTTCATGCTCAGTTATACAATGTCTAATAATACCATCTACTCCCTCTTTATAAAGATATGGGCATCCCAAAAGTAATGTCTTAAATCAAAGAAGATTTTTTTTCTTGTGCTGATAGGTGAAAATATGTGGTATGTATTTACCAACAATGTGATTAGCATAATCAGCAAACCATAGTGTGTTATGAGAAACATTGACCACAACTAGTTGTTCATCAGGGAAGCTATCATCAATAGGTAGTGGGTCATCAAGAATATTCCCTAGCCTATACAAGTAATCAGCTACGGGGTTCTCGGCTCCTTTCCTATCAATGATATACAAATCAAATTCTTCTAGCAAAAGAACCAACCTACTAAGTTTAGGTTTACCATCTTTATTTTCCGTAAGATATTTACTAGCGGCATGACCAGTGTGGACAATTACTTTAGAATCAAGGATGTAAGATCTGAATTTATCACAAGCAAATACAACTACTAAGAATTATTTTTCAGTAGTAGCATAATTTCTCTCGGCACTGTCTATAGTTTTTGTAGCATAACGGATAGCATATAATTCCTAATCAACCCTTTGTCCTAGAAGAACACCAACATCCTAATCACTAGCATCACACATAATTTCAAAAGGCAAGTTCCAATCAGGTGGTTGAACAGTAGGTGGAAAAGTTAAGGATTTCACAAGTGTTTCAAAGGCTTCAACACAATCATCATCAAAAACAAAAGGAACATCCTTCTATAATAAATTTTACAGAGGTCTAGAAACTTTGGAGAAGTCTTTAATAAACCTCCTATAGAAACCAACATGACCAAGGAAACTATGGATACCTTTATTATCTTTAGGACATGACATCTTCTCAATTGCATCATCTTTTGCCGTATCCACCTAAATACCTCGTTCACAAATTTTATGACCGAAGACAATACCTTCATTTACCTTAAAGTGGAACTTCTCCCAATTCAAGACAAGGCTAGTTTTCTCACATGTAACGACTAAGATGCGTCCCTTTCCTTATTTGGGGGCGAGGCCTCAAAAGGGGAAAGGGGCGCATCTACGTGTTTCGCAAACGGGATAATCATCACAATACATAAATAAAGACTAAAAAGTAGGGCATACACTTGCCATCTGTTAAGAATATATCATATAGCTTACAGACATACAATATTCAGAGAAGCAGCAAGTCCAGCTACGGACTTTAAACAGAAAACATATGATCTAACACATCCCGCATGCTAGCCCATGATCACGACCACGGCCTCGGTCTTCCAGATAGTTCACATACAGACGGCCAGAGTCCTCATCGAACTCCCACTTCAGCTGGCTATCATCAGGATCTCCCGCGTCGGGTGTACCTATACCTGTTGGGGTTTGTAGTAATCTGTGAGCCACGGGGACTCAGCAATCTAATTACCTTGGTACTGAATCTAGTCAAGTTATTTGGTGAGGAAGGTTTAGTGTATGGGTTGGCAGCAACCTAAGCATATATGGTGGCTAACTTACGATGATCAGAGTAATTATATGGTGGTCTACGCGAGCGATCGAAGACTAGGTGATCACCAAGTGATCCTGACCACCTACTTACGTCAAACATAACCCCACCATTTTCCCGATCGAAGAGTGGTCTTCGAAGGAGATAGTCATGGTTACGCACACAGTTGGCAGTTTTATTAGCATTAGTTCAAGTTATCTATAACCGAATGTTAAACAAATATCGACATTTTCCACATAATCGTGGGCACGGCTTTCCGAAAGATTCAACTCTGCAGGGGTGCTCCAACTAGTCTATCACAAATTGTCACAGGCCGCAAAGTAATCCTCTATCACGAAACTCGTGATCTCGTCGGATTCCTTAGAGGAAAACCTCAACTTTAGGGAGACTCAAAGTTTAAAGGGGATTCCTATACGCAAGATTTATCGCTAAGGTAAGACAAATCTAGCAGGACCTCCCGTCGTGTCGACGACCTTGATAAGAGCCACGTATCTCGGTCTCAGGACACGACGGATAAGTGAGGCGTAGAGTGGCCTGATAGAAATCACTCAAGTTGCCCTCAGTTGGCCCCACACAATGCTCTAGTTTGGACCAATACTCATGAGGAGCACTGGCCCGATCTGTTCATTAAATCCTCGGGGTAGCTATTCCCTACGCAAATTATTATTAGGTGATTAGCAGATTAAAACCAATGTTGGATCCTGCTAGACAAGCCTTAACACTACACAATTTATCAAGGGGGTCCCCATAACAACCCCGAACGTGTTAGGAGCGGTCAGTTATGGAATCAAACACCGGTAACAGAAACTAAGGCGACAACAACGGAACAAATCACCTGGCAAAAGGCAAGGCCTTCCGTCATTCACCCAATATATAGAAGGTTAACATAATGATATCAAAATACTCATGTTATCACATGAGACAGTTGGCACCTGCAACTAGCAAAGCTACTCATTAGAGGTTCAGCAAGCCTACTTAGGCAAACAACATTTGATAGGAGAGGCAGGTGTTTGTCATTCATGGCAAAGACATGTGGCATTATATCAAGTGGTAGGCAGCGAGCATGTATCGAAGGAAACGTGATTCTAAGCGTAACAAAGCTAGATACGGTATCAAGGTCACGGTCATCTTGCCTGTGATGTCTTCATCTTCGAACTGCTCTTGATCCTCCTGCACGTACTCTCCAGAATCCATGTACTCGCTCTCTGATCCTGATGCTACCCAAGATAAGATAACAACCAATGAACACCAACACAACATAATGCAACAAGCAATATGATGCACGTGTGTAGGAGGAAGCATGCATCACTATTCTAGTCACTTTCATATGCATTAGTTGAGTTAGTTGAATTCTGGGCAGAACCTCATATTAAGTTATCTTGACATGCATGGAGATGGAATGAACATGTGCGTCACGAGAAGACGATGCAAAAACATATAAATAAAGTAGAGAACGGAGTTACGATTCAACCAGAAACTATGAAAAAAGATATGGAGACCTACAGTTCAAATCAGCCACCAACACACTCCAATGTCACTCCCCTGGTGTTACGAGGTTGCCACATGATCAAGCAACAAAATATAAGTGGGGTGGTGCATGGGAACACACCACACCATCAACAATGCCCACACAAGCTTCAAATCAACAAAAACATGCAATTTGTTTTCAATAGCATCATAGCAGTTTGTCTACAATATTTAAAGTAGCTACATCCATCTAAAAGAGCCAAATAAGATATGAGGCAGAAGCCATCCAAAATCTCTACAACCCTGAACAAGAAGTTGATACAAAGGAGTCACCCATGAGCAGACCTATGGAAACAAACTTGGACAAAATATTATAGATTCTCGGACTTAGTGAAAATCACAGATTTTCACCAGCTGCTTATGCTGTGAAGAATTTTGTTATCCTCGAAAATGATATCTACAAGAAGTGAATAAGAATGAAATTTAACAGGGAGCTAGACAAACACAAAAGCTCACAAACTTTAGTTTGTTGCATGGGCTGATTCCCAACATAGGAGCTAATGAAACCAAGACAACACGGGAAGAAAATAACATCACATTCCCACACTTAGTGAAAATCACAAGGCTTCACAAATTTGTTAGTTTCAGCCAAGTGTCAACTTTGACAAGGCACAATAGGTGCATACAAATTGCAAATAACAAAACAAAGACCCCATGCTGTAGAGGGGTTCACCCACTACTACTAGATCAAGGATTCATCCTCATAGGGTCAAGGCACCACCTAATACAAAGCACTAGACATGGCATCATGACAGAAAAAGACATTTTTATGAAGTTTCTCTTAAGTGAAATCTGATTGCACAAATGGATTCCCGGGATGATTCTACCCCAAAATCATATATAATACATGGGTACTTGCGTGCAACATCAAGACACAAAGCTAGCTCGAAAACTACCACCTATAATCCAATATGCTATATAGGAATAATATCACATGTAAACTAGCACATGTAGCAACATCTACACCTACACATGCTCACACACAAGCCCACACACCACTACATCACTTCATAGTGGCAGGCATGAGGGGATAGGTCCACATGCATAAGTGCATATGCACACATACTTACAAACACACATGCATGAGCACACATACACACCTACAAGATTAAGTGCAATATGGGGGGTAGACCCTCTTGCACATGTGAATATGCGCACCCACATGCACACACACACTCACATGTGTGCACACCTTCATGTGCAAATTACACTCCCTCACACATACACACACTCATGTGCACAAGGACACTCTCACACACAAACACACACATACCCTACATGAACTCTAGGCCTTAAATGGAACAAACATCCCGTGGTTGTCTTGTAAAGAACAAAAGAGCACAATGCATCAAAAGAAATAAAAAGAAAAAAAACAAGTGAAAAAAAACAAAAGGGAAGGCCCCTGGGTTTCGAACCCACAACCTCTAGCACTACTACACACACTTGCACCACTTGGCTCTCCTTCGGCTCTCGACAGAGGAGGGGAAGGAAACAAGGCAACTTCTGCACTGCACTGCTACTAGCGAAACCACAAAAAAGAAAAAGGGGGTCTGCAGGGGATCGAACCCCAGACCTGAGGCAAACGAGCCCAGATGCTAAACCAGTCAGGCTACAGACGGACACTTGACCAAGAGGGGTTCCTTGCTCTTTTGAGCAGGCCCCTCGACGCTACTTGCTATTCCGCTGACCAAAACAAAGGTGGCCGCCGGCGAGCACACGGGGACTCAGCAGCGGGACTGATCACTGGGGAGGGTTGCGGGGAGCATGGTGGTTCCATTCCCGAAGCAAGCGCGGGAAAACCCCAACTTTGCACTGCTACTACTGCGAGGAGCTTCCTCGGCATCTACTGCTCGCGCTCCTACGGTTCAACTCCGATAGGGCATCGCCTCGACCATCTACTTGTGCTGACAGAGAGGGGGAACGGGGGAGAACGGTGCACGGCTCACCTAGTATCTAGGCGACGATCCGTTGCAGGAGAGGAGGGAGGGCGACGAGCCGGAGCAGAGGAGTTCGTTGTAAGTAGAGGAAGAAGTCATTATCATGGAAGTCGTGGAAGGAGTCGTCGGCGTCCAGTTGCTGCAGGAACGGAGCTTCCACGGCCACCGCGTGCTCCTGGCGCTGACGAAGAGGCGGCGGAGGCTGATCTGCTACCTGCTACCAGGCTCACCGGAGCCCTTCCATGGAGTCGGCGTCGAAGGGTCTCCCCTGACGGCGCGAGGGAGAGAGGAGGGAGAAAATGGAATGGTCTAGGGCTGGAGAGGGCGACGAGCTGCTTATATGGCCTCCGGATGCGCGCTTGGAGCCGCCGGATCGAAGAGGGAAAGGATCGGTGGTGGAGGTGGAGTCGTACTGGGTGACGACATCGAGGAGGAAGAAGGAGAGGCGAGCGGGCTGCGCTGGCGACAGAACTGATGCGGCCCAGGAAAGAAGGAGGGAGCCAGCCCACGTGGGCCCCACTCAATATGAACAAAAGGCTTTTCTATTTTTAAAATAAACAACACCAAACAAAATGCCATAGCCACACAGGGGTTTGAAGAAAATAAAATAAAAATACTTAGGGCATAAGGGAATTATGCCCTATTTAAATAAAACATAAAAATGATTTTTGGAGCAACTATATTATATTCAAAACTGAATTTAATATGATGTTTTGTTTATAAAACCCAATATGACTTAAGTTTTAAAACTCCAAGACAACACCCCTTAAAACACAAGATAAAACACCAGATGATCAACATTTTTAAAACACGTTTAAACAATGTGAATTCATGAGTTCAAATACTAATCGAGAAGGGGTTTTTGAAAGCAACGTAGTTTGAAATCATCAACACAACCACACTAGCACTCTTAATGGATCAAGGACAACAACATCACAATGGAATGCCATACATGCAAATGAATGCCGTGATGCAAGATGGAGACACAATACAAAGCCACATGAAATGATAACTCTTATAGCATTGAAAACATGGTTCCAAAATAGGAAAGGATCCAAATATGGCAAGGGTTACATCTGGGGCATTACAAACTCTCCCACACTACAAGAAGATCTCGACCCGAGATCTAGGACTGAAAGAACTCTGGAAATTCGGAACGGATGTGGTCCTCGTGCTCCCAAGTGGCCTCTTTACCGGAATGATCTGACCACTGCACCTTGAGAAACTTGATTCACATATTGCGGGTCTTGCGCTCAGTCATTTCAAGAACTGCAACTGGATGCTCACGATAGGATAGGTCGGGTTGAAGGTCGATATCCTGAAGATGGAATGTGCGCTCGGGAGTCTTGAAGCATCTCCGGAGCTGAAAGACATGGAACATGTCATGCACATTTGCGAAGTTTGAAGGGAGCTCCAATTGATAAGCAAGGTCACCTCTCTTGCCAACAATTCTGAAAGGCCCAACAACTACAAGAATACACTCTATAAAGAAACACAAATTCTACATCGTTTTGACTATACGTTGTTAGTTTCACAATAGATACGGATATAAGCGTTGTAGCATACAAGGTTAATATTTGCATCTCATCATCCTAGCATGGTACATATATAAAAACAGATCAAAGGAGGGATAAATAGAACCCCAATTCCCCTCATCTCACCAAACCGCTGCCAGCGACCACCTCATCCCCCTTCTCTAACCCCATCACCGCCGGCATTCCCCATTGCCTCCAGCCCTCCCCCTCGCCTCATCCCACCTCCTAGCTTTGGAGGTTCTCTGATCTGCCGCGCCCCGCACCCACCCATCCCTCTCACGTCCCATCTCTCGCTCTTCACAAGGCTCCTCCTTGCGTCACCTATGGCGGCTGAGTCTGGCGACGTCTAACGAATCCCACGACCGCAAGGCACATCCCGACGTCCCCTTGCACTGCGGCGTTTCCCATCCCACTAGATCCGGCGCTTGCAGCCACAGAAACCCACCCGCCACCCTCGCCCCTAGCTAGGGTTTCGGGGATCGGCTCCGGCACCGGTGGCCGTGTCATGTTACCCTCGTCCAGTGAGTGTATCCCCTTCCTTTGCTTCCTACTCCCTCTCCCCCCTATCTCTAACATGTGCTCTTCTCTTCTCCTGTAGAGATGCAGGGAGGAATCGCTGGTGGAGAGCCATGTTGCTACACGGGATAAAGCAGCCATGGAGCCTCCTCCTCCCTATCCTCCTCTGGCTTCAGGTGATATCGTCCACTCCTCCTCTTTGCTCTAGTTTCTAGCATATATCCCCTGATTAAAGAATTATTAGTGCCATGATGATTGTTCCAGCAGAATAGGAAGTACAGAGACGATAGTTTAAATCAGATGTGGAGCAACGAGGCTACCACGCAACTGTATGACGACCTGGCAGCTGTACGACGACCCTCCCTATAGCAACTCTCGGTCATTACTCGTTCCCCGTCTATGGAGAGTGAGCCTTTATCACCAAATTCCATATTTTGCTTCTGTAGCTAGCTAGATCGTCGAGTTCTTTGTGAAAGCCAAATTAATTTTCATGATATAAATTAGCTGATGAAGTAATCTGTTAGTTATATGTGTTTCTATGAGCATCGTTGTTCACCCTGTTATACTCCGTATGGAGTGGAGAAAAGTCATGAGGGGTGTTCTTCATGGCCTCTAGGGGCAATACGGAATTCTTCTTTCAGGTTGTATTAGCTATGTCAGTAACTGAAACACGAGTCACCCAGTTAACTATGATATTAATAGCTCAATTTGCATATGAATTTCCATGTCAGTCCATGCTAGCCAAAGTAATTAATTAGTTTATTTTCGGACATATAGGCTTTCAGAAATTTATGTCATTTCTTATGTATATCCACGAGAACTGCAGTTAACTTCCTGGTATATTTTATTTATCTTCTGAGTTTAAACATTAAGATAAGCAGCTATGATACCGAGAGAATACATAGTTTTCTATAATGTGTTGCTTAGCATATCAACTTCCCTGCTTTCTTGAAATAATGTTTAATGATGTGCCTAGATTTTACTAGGTAGTCACACTACAATCCCACTGCCGATGCAAAAGTTATGCTAATAGCAAGGAGTACATGATTTGTACAGGTTCATGTTTACATCATAGATAGAGAACGAGTTTTCAATATAAAACAGAACATTTTTTAACATTCTTATGGAATGTTCCAACAATCATTATTAAGGGAGCAATATTCTAAACATATGTTTCTAACATCATATATACCATTCCTCTGGAGTTTCATTATCTGGATTGCAGAGCAACCACTTTCCAGAATATCCTGAGTAATGGTGTCTGGTTCCGAAGCAGTCCTTAATTTTGTTCAAAACTACTGTTTTTCTACCCTTTTCATGTTCTGAACAATAAAATATGCATGCACAAGGCTTTTTAAATTGCATTAGATGTATGTCCTATGCAAATTGTACAGACTCTAATTAAAGAATTGTTGTGATTACTCATGATCAGTGCATATATACCATGTTGTGTGAAAATTATGTAGCTTCATAGAAACTGTATGTATGTCTCTCCATCGTTTCTTAATATTTTCATATTTAGGTCCTTCTGGCTCTCTATACATATTGCATAAGTAGTGATTTTGTCTGGACTAATTTATTTTTACCCAAACACGAATTACCATGTGAACTAAGATGATGTGTTGAATAACTTAATAAGCCCCTTTATCACAACTACTGTGTAACTAATATTTAAATTATGTTTAGAAGCACAAACTGAATGTATGTTTGTCAAATATTATATTTTACTCGTATGCTTCGATCAAGATCTCCTGTGGAAGTGGGAGAAGGGACGCCACCAATCTGTGTCGGTTTGTGTTGCTCCAACCGTTTCACTACATGCCATAAAAATGCTTATCTTTTTTCCATTTGACATGTTCAACATTGGAAAACATGTATACTTATGCAACGATTTCTGCCATACACTAAGACACCCATATTAGGCTCATATATTTGAAGTATGTAACCTGAACCCCTCAAAGAAATGGTAAACTAATTCTAATGGATCCATAATCACCATGAGGTAAGTTATGTATGTATTTCTATCTACTATGTATGATAGTAATTTGTTATGTATAACAAAGATTACACGGCCTTCTGCATTTGCACGCGACTAATAACCCGCCTCGATCATTACTTGCATCATGTCATTCATTGTGTGTTAACAGTTCATTTTGGAATTTTTGTTTGTAGATTCAAAAGATATATGGATGATTATATGGGTGTTGTGGCATGTATACTGCAATGAAGACTATGATGTTCCAGTTCATGATGATGATGATGATGGTGGTGGTGGTTTCCAGTTTTAGTTAAGTTGTAGGGATGTTGTTCCTGTTGGATGATGTTAGTCGATTAATTTTTTGTTAAGTTGTAGGGATGTAAAGAAAACATTTAGATTATGCATCACATTGGGATGATGTTCCTCCAGTATTATCTACTATTGTAATCCAACAGTTTTATTCAATATATGATTTCTTCTTCTTGTGAGTATATTGTCTTGTTTTTTTCTCGGTGCGTGAAGCATATCCAATGCATAAATAACAACATTATATGGATAATTAATTTAATAGATTGCAATATATAATAATAATAATATTATTATTATTATTATTATATATGTACCCGCACCAAGCCTTGCAAATTCTTTGTTGCGAAATCAACGAGATTTGGATTCCTATACATTAAGCATCAACATATAATACTGTTGTAGAGGTCGATTTTATGTGTTGTACTCTTGCAACGGTACATTTTACCAACGGTAATATAAGCATTGCATTACGCGTTTGCAACACTGGATAAGGCAACGCATCTCAAACCGTTGGTAAAGAGGTTAGCAACGCATATATAGACATTTAGATACTCTAAAAGGCGTTGCTATAGGAAGGGTCATGTTGTAGTGAACAAAACGAGGAGCAAGCTTGCCTTTGATGCCAAAACGCTGAGTGCCCTTCATAGGAGACACTTTAAGATAGATGAAGTCATCGAGCTCATAAGACATGTCACGATGCTTGCTATCATAGTAGCTCTTCTGACAGGATTGCGCTCTTTGAGATTATCCCAAATGACACGACCCATTTCTTTTGCTTCTTCAATCATGTCATTCCCAAGAATCTGACGCTCACGAGTCTATGACCAGTTGAGCGGGGTACGACACTTCCTGCCATAGAGAATCTCAAACTGAGCTTTGCCTGAACTTTCCTAACAGCTGTTGTTATAAGAAAACTCAGCAAAAGGTAGGCAGTCTTCCCACTTCATGCCAAAGGAAATGACACAGGCCCTCAGCATATCCTCGAGGAGCTGATTGACTCTCTCAACTTGCCCACTAGTCTGAGGATGAAAGGCTGTGCTGAATCAAATCTTACTACCCATCGCAGATTAAAATGAGTCCCACAACTTGGAAGTAAAGATGCTTCCGCGATCCGAAGAAATCAGCATTGGAACACCATGCAATGAGATTATGCTTGAAGTGTACAACTCTGCAAGCTCAGCTGTCGAGATAGACTCTTTGACTAGAAGGAAATGAGCTACTTTGCTGAACTTGTCGATGACGATGAAGATGGCATCGTTACCCTTCTTGGACTTCAGAAACCCGGTGAAAAAATCCATCTCAATATGGTCGAACTTCCACTCGGGAATGGGCAATGGATGCAAAGACCTGCTGGACGTTGATGCTCTGCTTTCACCCTTCGACATACATCACATTCATTTACGAACTGAGAAATTTCACGCTTCATGCGAGTCCATGAGAAGGTCTGTTTCAAATCCCGATACATCTTGCAACTTCCTTGATGTATCGAGAGAAGAGAGTTATAAGCTTCTTCCATGATAACCTTTCTGAGATCCCCTTTCGGAACGACAAGACGATCCTCAAAGAATAATGTATCTCTGGCATCAACAATGAAGCACTTATACTTGGGAACTCCCTTTTCCAAGACAATCTTAACTTTCTTCACCATTCCATCAAGAACATCAGCTTGCCGGACCTGGTCTTCCAAGGTAGGAAAAATCCGAAGATTACCAAGAAATCCCTGAGGTACTAACTCAAGGTTGAGCTTTTTGAAAGTTTCACAAAGGTCAGGCTGGAGAGGCTTCAGAATGAGATTGTTGCAGTAAGCCTTCCTGCTCAAAGCATCTGCCACGACATTTGCTTTTCCTGGAGTGTACTCAATGCTCGGATTAAATCTTGGAGCATTTCCACCCAACGATTTTGACGAAGATTGAGGTTAGGCTCGGTGAAGATGTACTTGAGACTCTTGTGATCGGTGAACACTTCAACCTTTCTCTCCAACAAGAGGTGTCTCCAAGTCATCAGAGCATGTACCACTTCCACCAACTCAAGATCATGAGTGGGGTAATTCTTCTCGATTGGCTTCAACTGCCTCGAGGTATAAGCTACCACTTTGTTGTCTTGCATCAACACGGCACCAAGAGCTTGAAGAGAGGCATCACAGAACACTTGATAAGGTTTGGAGTCATAAGGAGGAACCAAGACTGGAGTAGAAGTGAGCTTCTCTTTGAGTGTGTCGAAAGCCAACTGACACTCTGGAGACCAGACATACTTCACACCCTTGTGAAGAAGAGTTGAGAGAGTCTTAGCAATCTTGGAGAAATTCTCAACGGATCTTCTACAATAGCTTGCAAGCCCGAGAAAGCTTCGAAGTTGCTTCACATTTTGCAGAGGTTCCCACTCAACAATGACCTGCACCTTCGATGGATAAACTTTGATGCCCTCGACAGAGATGATGTTCCCAAGGTAGACAAGTTCTTTCAACTAGAACTCACATTTGGAAAACTTAGCATATAACTTTTTCTCTCTTAGCTTATCAAGCACAAGCCTTAGATGTTCTTCATGCTCTTCCTCAGTTTCTTGAATGGGGAGAAGAAACAATTTATCAAGCACAAGCCTTAGAACTTTTGCTCTCTTAGCTTAATAAGCAAAAGCCTTAGAACTTTTGCTCTCTTAGCTTATCAAGCAAAAGACCAGAATATCATCAAGATACACCAAGACGAATTCATTCTTGAATGGGGAGAAGAAATAATTTATCATCCGACAAAAGGTCGGTGGAGCATTGGCCAGACCGAAAGACATCACCGTGTACTCATACGAGCCAAAGCTTGTTCTGAATGCAGTCTTTGGAATGTCCTCTTCGCGAATGCGAATGTGATGATTACCCATCCCGAGATCAAGCTTCGAGAAGATCTTAGCCCCTTTCAACCCATTGATGTTAGTAAGTGGATACTTGTTTTTGATCGTCTTCTTATTCAATGGACGGTAATCGACACAGAGTCGTTCCGTACCATCCTTCTTCTCGACGAAAAGAACTCCACAACCCCAAGGAGATGAGCTTGGTATGATCAGACCCAGATGCTCTTGCTCATCAAGTTGTTTATTCAACTCCTTCAGCTCTTCTGGACCCAGTTTGTACGGCCGTTTGCACACAGGCTCAGTACCTGGTTCAAGCTCAATTACGAACTCAACTAATCGATGCGGAGGCATTCCTGGCAGTTCTTCCAAAAAATCATCTTCATATTCGCTGACCAGTGGGACTTGCAAAATTAGAGAGATCTCACCCTTCTCATTCAAAGAAAACAAACGGACCGTGTCATCACGCGCTGCGAAGATAATCACGTCCTCCGAAGAATGAGTTAGCTTCACTTCTTTAGCTTCACAATCAATAGACGCCTTGTTCATAGCCAATCAATCCATCCCAAGGATCAAATAAATATCAGTATTGCCAAGGACAATAGGAGAAGCCAGAAAGGCATAATCACCCATCTTGACAGTGACATCCCGAACCACTTTGTTGGCGCTCATAAGAGTGTTGGGTGACACCACACACAAGGCCTTGCTCAAATACTCAGAATAAAAATCATGCTCGGAAAAGAACATTCTAGACATGAATGAATGAGAAGCACCAGAATCAAACAGAACCTTAGCAGGAATATCATTAACGAGGAGATTACCCATAATCACGTCTGAGGAGTTGTCGGCTTCAGCTGCATTCAGCATATTGACTCTCACAGACCTGGGGTTGAACTTCACTATAGCATTGCTTGGAGGCTTCCCTAGAGGAGGAGGCGGAAGACGCAGCTAAGAGGTGCACTTGTTGGCATAGTGACCCTTCTGCCCACACTTGTTACAAGTAACATCTGCCGGCTGACGGAACTGCGCCTGAGGATTCCCTTGCTTCTCCTACTGAAACCTCTGCTGGAAATCTGGGTTGGGTGGGTGGGAAGAACCACGACCACCTGATTGCTTGAACTGCTGACTCCGCCGAGGAGCAGGAGGAGACGCCCAATATTTCTGCTGCTTCAGAACCACATGAGTTGAGGGCGACGAACTGGACTCCCTGAAACATTTCCTCGAATTCTCCACCCTGAGCAACGCTGCCTCATCCCTGAGAGCCAAGTTATAGAACTTATCAAACTCATCGGGATCGTGCAAGGCGAGGGCCAGCTGCAAGTCCTCTCTCAGACCACCTCTGAAGTGATAGATCTTGCTCTTCTAATCTGGAATGTCCCGCAAGGCATATCGATCCAGCTCGTCGAACTCGACGTTGTACTTGTACATAGAGGAACCACCTTGCTTCAAGCGTCTGAACTTCTCACGCATCTCCTCCAGAAAGCTAGATGGGATATAGTGAGACCTGAAATCTCTACAGAACTGATCCCAACTGAACAATCTGCCACCCCTGGAGTCCTTCAACTGCTCCCACCAAACTGGTGTCTGCCCCTTGAGCTGAAACGTTGCAAACTTGACGAAGTCCTCAAGACAGGCATTGCTGCACTCAAAGTGTTTGTTCATGTCCTAAATCTAGTCCTCAGCGTCAAATGGCTGATCACAGGACGTGAAGGTCTTCGGCTAGTTTGCCAGGAATTGACTCAGAGATGCAAGTTGATTACCACTATGGTTTAAATTGTCGTGCTGCTGATTTGTCCTCTCTTGCAACAGCTAGATTAACATCTGGGTGTTAGCATTTCTTGCAGCCATCACCACTTGCCAAGCCTATGGAGGAGGAGGAGGCGGAGGAGGAGGAGACGGAGTGGGTGGTGGCGGATAATCAACACTCTCGCGACCCGGATTCTGATGAGTTGGTGGAGCCATTCTGAAGACAGACAACACATTAGACCAGAGAATAACATTGAAGGTAAAGCTGAATAAAAAGGCAGGAATATCTGAATAAGAATATTAGCAATTGCACTCGAAAAAAATAGTAAGAATGCTTCCTCAAAGTGACTGTCAACAAATCTGATTAAGACCACTTGCAAACCAAGTATGAGCTGGAACTGCTCGGAACAAACGGATGACACAGATTCCATCCGTTATCTTCGTGGATATGATCGCACGGGCTCGAATTTACAGTAGCCATCCTGTGCAAGGCAGTGCACATGACTTCCAAAGCATCCCCGAGTCGTAGAAAGCTACAGGGACTCTCTAAGACACAACGAGAACCGCTGTAAGAAGATCGTGAAAAAACGTACCCACTGAATGTCGAATCCCAACCTCACATAATGCATCTGTAGGAAAATTGTCCTATAAGTCACTACTTGATATCCCACCTATGAATCCCTGAAATATCTGGTCATGCAATCTGGTATACGGAAACAGGGAGTAATATGTCACACAACTCCTATACTAATCCATCCAGTGTATCACATCCGTCAACACATAAGCAAAATCTCAGACCTTCATCTACTACAGACCCTCGTAATCTCAACGATACAAAGTGTGGCGATACATCCGGAACTCTCTGCACCAATACTGGGGAAGCTAGACTCCTCTCGTCACAACTAGTATTGAAGCAATTACGAACATCCTTCGTCCTGAGATACTAAGAAATCCGAATGATGGCGATGTGCACAAGAATCCCGTGGAGCTAAACTCCCCAGAAGTAATCAAGTCATACAGGAGGCACCAAGACAGAACTCCGTAACATCGATATCATATATATTTCAAAATACCCGCGTGATCCTAAAAAACGTTTTGAGCGAGAAGAGGAGTAGAATTAAGATATCCTAAGTCGAGACCCTCACCAGAGCATAGAAGAGGAGAAAAAAGAAACCTACTCTCCGATATAACTAAGACTCAAAACATTTTACTATACTCGACTCAGTCAAGTTCGATCACACAAAGGCTCCTATGGTCGTAAGGCTCTGATTACCAACTTTTAACGACTAAGATGCGGCCCTTTCCTTATTTGGGGGTGAGGCCTCAAACGGGGAAAGGGGTGCATCTACGCGTTTTGCAAACGGGATAATCATCACAATACATAAATAAAGATTAACAAGTAGGGCATACACTTGCCATCTGTTAAGAATATATCATATAGCTTATAGACACACATTATTCAGAGCAGCAGCAAGTCCAGCTATGGACTTTAAACATAAAACAGATGATCTAACACATCCCGCATCCTAGCCCATGATCACGACCACGGCCTCAGTCTTCCGGATAGGTCACATACAGTTGGCCAGAGTCCTCATCGAACTCCCACTTCAGCTGGTTGTCATCACGATCTCCCGCGTCGGGCGTACCTATACCTGTTGGGGTTTGTAGTAATCTGTGAGCCACGGGGACTCAGCAATCTAGTGACCTTGGTACTAAATCTAGTCAAGTTATTTGGTGAGGAAGGTTTAGTGTATGGGTTGGCAGCAACCTAAGCATATATGGTGGCCAAATTACGATGATCAGAGTAATTATATGGTGGTCTACGCGAGCGGTCGAAGACTAGGTGATCACTAAGTGAGCCTGAACACCTACTTACGTCAAACATAACCCCACCATGTTCCTGATCGAAGAGTGGTCTTCGAAGGAGACAGTCACGGTTACGCACACAGTTAGTAGTTTTATTAGCGTTAATTCAAGTTATCTATAACCAGATGTTAACAAAATATCCACATTTGCCACATAACCGCGGGCACGGCTTTCCAAAAGATTAAACCCTACAGGGGTGCTCCAACTAGTCCATCACAAACTGTCACGGGCCGCAAAGTAATCCTCTATCACGAAACTTGTGATCTCGTCGGATTCCTTAGAGGAAAACCTCAACTTTGAAGAGACCCAAAGTATCACCGGGATTCCTATACGCAAGATATATCGCTAGAAGACAAATCTAGCAGGACCTCCCGTCGTGTCGACGACCCCGATAAGAGCTGTGTATCTCAGTCTCAGGACATGGCGGATAAGCGACATGTACAATGGCATGATAGAAATCACTCAAGTTGCCCTGATTTGGCCCCGCACAGTGCTCTAGTTTGGACCAACGCTCATGAGGAGCACTGCCCCGGGTTGTTGATTAAATCCTCAGGGTAGCTATTCCCTATGCAAATTATTATTAGGTGATTAGCATATTAAAACCAATGTTGGGTCCTGCCAGACAAGCCTTAACACTACACGATTTATCAAGGGGTCCCCATAACAACCCCGAACGTGTTAGGAGCGCTTAGTTATGGAATCAAACACCGGTAACCGAAACTAAGGCGGCAACATCGGAACAAATCACCCGGCAAAAGGATATGCCTTCTGTCATTTACCAAGTATATAGGTGAATTAATTAAATAGCAGGTTAACATATTGATATTAAAATACTCATGTTATCACATGAGACAGCTGGCACCTACAACTAGCAAAGCTACTCATTAGAGGTTCAGCAAGCCTACTTAGCCAAACAACATTTTCTAGGAGATGCAGGCGTTTGGGGTTCATGGAAAAGACATGTGGCATTATATCAATTGGTAGGCAGCGAGCATGTATCGAAGGAAACATGATTCTGAGCATAACAAGCTAGATACGGTATCAAGGTCACGGTCATCTTGCCTGTGATGTCTTCAGCTTGGAACTGCTCTTGATCCTCCTGCACGTACTCTCCAGAATCCACGTACTCTCTCTCCGATACCGATGCTACCCAAGATAAGATAACATACAATGAACACCAACACAACATAATGCAACAAGCAATATGATGCATGTGTGAAGGAGGAAGCATGCATCACGATTCTAGTCACTTTCATATGCATTAGTTGTGTTAGTTGAATTCTGGATAGAACCTCATATTAAGTTATCTTCACATGCATGGATATGGCGTGAACATGTGAATCATGAGAAAAGGATGCAAAAACAAATAAAGAACATAGAGAACGGAGTTACGGTTCAACCGGAAACTACGAAACAATATATGGAGACCTACGGTTCAAATCAGCCACAAACACACTCCAATCGCACTTCCCTGGTGTTACCAGGTTGCCACATGATCAAGCAACAAAATATAAGTGGGGTGGTGCATGGGAACGCACCACACCATCAACAATGCCCATACAAGTTTCAAATCAACAAAAACATGCAATCTGTTTTCAACAGCATCATAGCAGTTTGTCTACAATATTTAAAGTAGCTACACCATCTAAAAGAGCCAAATAAGAGATGAGGCAGAAGCCATCCAAAATCTCTACAACCCTGAACAAGAAGTTAATACAAAGGAGTCAGCCATGAGCAGATCTATGGACACAAACTTGGACAAAATATTACAGATTCTGGGACTTAGTGAATATCACAAACTTATGCTCAGAAGCATTTTGGCAGCCTCCAAAATGATATCTATAGGAAGTGAATAAGCATGAAATTTAACAAGGAGCTAGACAAACAAAAAATCTCACAAACTTCAGTTTCTTGCATGGGATGATTCCCAACACACGAGCTAATGCAACCAAGACAACACGGGAACAAAATAACATCAGATTCCCAGAATTAGTAAAAATCACAAGTCTTCACAAATCTGTCAGTTTCAGCCAAGTGTGAACTTTAACAAGGCACAATAGGTGCATACAAATTCCTAAGAACAAAATAAAGCTCCCATGCTGTAGAGGGGTTCACCCAGTACTACTACATCAAGGATTCATCCTCATAGGGCCAAGGCACCACCTAATACAAAGCACTAAACATGGCATCATGACTGAAAATGACTGTTTTATGAAGTTCCTCTAAAGTGAAATGTGATTGCACCAATGGATTCCTGGGATGATTATACCCCAAAATCATATATAATACATGGGTACTTGCATGCAACATCAAGACACAAAGCTAGCTCAAAAACTACCACCTAGAATCCAGTATGCTATATAGGAATAATATCACATGTAAACTAGCACATGTAGCAACATCTACACCTACACATGCTCACACACAAGCCCACACACCACTACATCACTTCATAGTGGCAAGCATGAGGGGTTAGGCCCTCATGCATAAGTGCATATGCACACGTACTCACACACACACATGCATGAGCACACATACACACCTACAAGATTAAGTGCAACATGAGGGGGGGTAGACCCTCTTGCACATGTGAATATGTGCACCCACATGCACGAACACACACACACACTCACATGTGTGCACACATTCATGTGAAAATTACACTCCCTCACACATACACACACTCATGTGCACAAGCACACTCTCACACACTAGCACACACATACCCTACATAAACTCTAGGCATTAAAAGAAACAAATATCCCCTGGTTTTCTTGTAAAGAATAAAACAACACAATGCATCAAAATAAAGTAAAAGGAAAAAAAGAAGTGAACAAAGGGGATACCCTTGGGTTTCGAACCCACAACCTCTAGCACTACTACACACACTTGCACCACTAGGCTATCCTTTGGCTCTCGACAGAGGTTAGGAAGGAAACAAGGTAACCTCTGCACTGCACTGCTACTAGCAAAACCACAAAAAGAAAAAGGGGGTCTGCGGGGGATCGAACCCCAGACTTGAGGCGAACGAGCCCACATGCTAAACCAGTGGGGCTACGGACGGACACTTGACAGAGAGGGGTTCCTTGCTCTCTCGAGGAGGCCCCTCGATGCTACATGCTACTCCACTGACCGAAACAGATGTAGCCGACGATGAGCACACGGGGACTCAACGACGGGACTGATTACTTGCGAGTGTTGCACTCCCTCGCTCTCCTACGGTTCAACTCCGGCAGGGCATTCCCAAACTAGCGCGGGAAAAACCCCAACTTTGCACTCCTACGGTTCCACTTCCTCGCACTCCTACGGTTCAACTCCGGCAGGGCATCGCCTCGACCATCTACTTGAGCTGACAGAGAGGGGGAGCGGGGGAGAATGGTGCGCGGATCACCTAGGGTCTAGGCGATGATCCGGCGCAGGAGAGGAGGGAGGGCGACGAGCCGGAGCAGAGGAGCTCGCTGGAAGTAGAGGAAGAAGCCGTCGTCGTGGACGTCGTGGAAGGAGCTTTCGGCGTCCGGTTGCTACGGGAACGGAGCTTCCACGACCACTGCGTGCTCTGGGAGCCGACGAAGAGGCAGAGGAGGCCGATCTGCTACCTGCTACCAGGCTCACCGGAGCCCTTCGATGGCGTCAGCAGTGAAGGGTCTCCCGTGAAGGCGCGAGGGAGAGAGGAGGGAGAAAATGGAATGGTCTAGGGCTAGAGAGGGCAACGAGCTGCTTATATGGCCTAGGGATGCGTGCTTGGAGCCACCAGATCGAAGAGGGAAAGGATCGGGGGTGGAGGTGGAGTCGTACAGGGTGATGACACCGAGGAGGAAGAAGGAGAGGCGAGCGGGCTGCGCTGGCTATAGAAGAGATGCGGCCCAGGAAAGAAGAAGGGAGCCAGCCCACCTGGGCCTCACTGAATAAGAACAAATGGCTTTTCTATTTTTAAAATAAACAACACCAAACAAAATTCCATAGCCACACAGGTGTTTGAGGAAAATAAAATAAAAATACTTAGAGCATAAGGGAATTATGCCCTATTTAAATAAAATATAAAACTGATTTTTGGAGGAACTAGATTATATTCAAAACTGAATTTAATATGTTGTTTTGTTTATAAAACCTTGTATGACTTAAGTTTTAAAACCCCAAGACAACACCCCTTCAAACACAAGATAAAACACCAGATGATCAACATTTTTAAAACAGGTTTAAACAAAGTGAATTCATGAGGTCAAATATTAATGGAGAAGGGGGTTTTGAAACCTTGTTTGAAAGCAACATAGTTCGAAATCATCAACACAACCACACTAGCACTCTTAATGGATCAAGCAACAACAACATCACAATGGAATGCCATGCATGCAAATGAATGCCATGATGCAAGATGGAGACACAATACAAAGCGACATGAAATGATAACTCTTATAGCATTGAAAACATGGTTCCAAAATAGGAAAGGATCCAAATATGGCAAGGGTTACATCTGGCGCATTACATCACATCTCTTCAAAACTCGATAAAGGTTGCTTAATCAATCATCAAAAGAAATTCCATAAATAGAAAATTCATCCATGAAAACCTCAACAATCTTTACACAAAAATCAGAGAATATAACAGTCCTACATCTTTGAAAGGTAGCAGGTGCATTGCAGAATCCAAAAGGCAAATGTATATAAGAATAGGTTCCAAAAAGACAAGTAAAGGTGGTTTTCTATATATCAAGTTGTGACACATGTATTTGAGAAAAGCCAGAATAACCATCTAGAAAGCAAAAATATGTGTGCTTTGATAATATTTCTAGTATTTGGTCTGTCAAAGGTAAAGGATAATGGTAATTTTTAGTAGCTTTGTTTAATTTTATAAAATCAATTACCATTCTATATCAAGTCAAAGTTCTTTGTGGAATGAGTTCATTTTTAACATTAGGAGCAACAGTAGTACCTGCTTTCTTAGGAACACAAGGTACGTGACTTACCCATCTACTATCGGATATGGGATAAATATTACATGCTTCCAGAAGCTTAATATTTCATTTCGTATCACTTGTTTCATTTTGGGATTCAGTCTTCGTTGGTGATCAACAACTGGTTTAGCATCTGGTTGCATATTAATCTTGTGCTGATAGAGAGTGGGACTAATGCCCTTAAAATCATCAAGAGTATACCTAATAGTAGCTCGGTGCTTCCTGAAAGTTTTTAAGAATCTTTTTTCTTCATGCTCTATAAGGTTAGCACTCATAATAACAAGATATATCTTCTTTTCATAAAGATAAGCATAGTTCAAAGTGTCAAGTAATTGCTTTAATTGAAACAAAAGATTACCCTTGGGTGGAGGAGGATCTCCTAGAGTTTCAACTTGCAAGTTGTGTTTAAGGATAGGTTGTTGTTCAAAGAACACTTTATATATTTCATTTGTTTCATGCATATCCATATCAGTCTAGTAAATGTTGTTCTAAAGGATGAGTAGGAGGAATGGTAATACAAGCAAGACCAATTATTTCATCTTTACTAGGCAATTATTTATCATGGAGTTGCTTACTGATCTTGGAGAAATTAAACTCATGAGACATACCATGAAAATTAACACTAACAATTTCCTTTTTGCAATCTATTTGAGGATTGAAATTGTTCAATAAGGGTCTACCAAATATTATGGGATAAAAAGCATGTTGTGGTGACCAAAGTGCTAGAAAATCAGTAGGGTATTTTACTTTTCCACACAAGACTTCAACATCTCTAACAATCCCAACTGGTGTGATGGTGTCTCTATTAGCAAGTTCAATAGTAACATATGTGTCTTCTATTCCATCGGGTGCTATCTAATGCATACTTTCTTGATATAAGGTAAAAGCAATAGCACTAACACTAGCACCCATATAACATAAACTATGATAACAATGATCAACTATTTTAACTGAAACAACAACCATGCCAACAATGGGTTTATTTTTATCTTTAATATCTGGTTTGGCAATTCTAGCAGCTTCATCACACAAATAAATAACATGCCCATCAATAATATCAACCAAGATATCCTTAACCATATCAATACTAGGTTCTACCTTGATTTTCTCACAGGGTTTCGTTGTTCTAACATAACTTTTGTTAACCATGGTTGAAGCTTTAGCATGTTCCTTTATCCTAACACGGAAAGGTGATTTTCCAATATAAGCAGTAGGCACAACTAGGTCAACATTGTAAATGATAGTTTCATCCTCAACTCTCATTTGTTCTTCATTTTTTTCTTTAATAGGTGCATGATATTTAAACCATTTCTATTTGGGTATATCAGCATGAGTAGCAAAGGTTTCACAAAATGAGGCTACTATCTAAGAGTCAAGTCCATAATTAGTGCTAAAATCATTGAAATCATCGGTATTCAAAAAACATTAAACCTTCGTCGAGTTCCCAATCTTTAGAGTTGCATTTAATTCTTTTCAAAAGATCCCACCTGAATTCAATAGTCTTCTTCATAAAAGAACCGGAAGAAGAAGTATCGAGCATGGTTTGATCATTAGGAGAAAGCCGAGCATTAAAATTTTGAATAATATTTTCTCTTGGGAGCTCATGATTGGGGCATGGATATAATATTGACTTAAGCCTCCCCCAAGCTAGATCGATAATTTCCCCTTATGAGGCCAAACTATAGATCAAATTTCGATCACGATGAATAAGATGCATAAGATAATTGTTTTGGTGTAACTCCAATTGCAATCGATTCCAATTCCAAGATTATCATCACATAGCCTATACCATGTCAATGCTTACCCCCTAAAGATAAAGGGAAAACCTTTGTATAGAATTCAACTCCAGATAAACCTACAAGCTTAAATAATCCACAAACTTCATTCACATAGATTAGGTGTATATCGGGATGTTTTGTTCCATCTCGTACATAAGGATTAGCTAGCAGTTTCTCTATCATACCTGAAGGAATTTCATGATAAATATTTTTAGTAGGTTCAATAGGTTGAGGGAAAACTCTTGGTGTATCTGGTCAAGGTGAATATACCCCTCAAAGTATTACTTTCCATGGTGACAAGTGACAGTAAATTTCATCATGCAATATAAATTTTCCCTTACCAAACTAAGCTTACCAAAGGCGCTTCACTCCCCACCAGTGGAGCTAGAAAAGGATCTCGGTGAAAAACAAGTATAGGGGATCAATGATATTACTTTTGATAAGAAAGAGTGTCGAACCCAACGAGGAGCAGAAGGAAATGACAAGCAGTTTTCAGCAAGGTAATTTCTGCAAGCACTGAAATAGCGGTAACAAGTTGTTTGATAGCAAGATAATTGTAACAAGTAACAAGTGGCAATAGTAACAATAAGTGATGCAATGTATCCCAATCCTTTTTTGGAAAAGGACAGGCGGAACGGTTTCTTATAATAGGGAAAGCATTCTTAAGGGCACACGAGAATCTCATCTAGTCACTTTCGTCATGTCGGGTAAATTCGCGTTTGGTACTTTGATAAATTGATATGTGGGTGGACAGGTGTTTCACTGCTGTTCTTACTTTAACTAGCCTTCCTCTAATGATTGACCCTCCTGCAAGGATCGACAACTACGAGAAAAGTATTAAGAATAAATTCTCACCATAGCATTAAACATAGGGATCGAAATCAGCCCCTTACGAAATAGCGTATAAACTAGGGTTTAAATTTCTGTCACTCTCGCAACCCATCATCTAATAAATACTCCACAATGCATTCCCTTAGGACCAAAGATGGTGAAGTATTATGTAGTTTACATTCACATAACACCACTAAGAGAATCATAACATTCATATCATCAAAATATTGGACGAATGTCAACTTCACATGACTACATGCAATATGACTTCTCCCGTGGCCTCAAGAACAAAAGTAACTACTCACTAGTGATAAACATTCTCATGATCATAGAGGTAGTAAATAGAAGATTGTATCTGAAAAAATTATCTTGCACCAAATAAACCACAAAGCATCAACTACAAGATGTAATCAACACTACTAGTCACCCCCAGGTACCAATCTCAGGTTCCGTTACAAGATTGAGCGAAAGAGAAGAACTATGGTTTTGAGAGGAGATGGTGATGTTCAAGATGTTGATGAATATTGGCCTGTGCAAGACGAGAGGGTTGTTGGTGATGACGATGGCCTCGATTTCCCCCTCCGGGAGGGAAGTTCGCACGACGGAATCGCTCCAGCGGAGGGCAAAAGTGCTCCTGCCCATATCCTGCCTCGAGACGGCAGCGCTCCATCCCGAAAGTCCTCTCATTATTTTTTATAGGTCAAACATGAATATATACCAGAAGATGGTCGCCAGAACTGGGCTCGGTGGCCCACTACCCACCAGGGCGCGTTAGCGGGGCTGGCGCGCCCCTGTGCCTAGTGGGCACGTGGCAGCCCCCTCTGGTACTTCTTCCTTCCAATATTTTCTTTTGTTCCATAAAAATTTTCCTTGGAGTTTCACCCATTTGGAGATCTACAAAAAAGATATCTGTGACATATCTTTTTTAGGTCCAGAATTCTATCTGCCGGCATTCTCCCTCTTGGTGTAAACCTTGCATATTATGAGAGAAAAGGCATTACTCCATAAAGTGGTATTATGCATAATAATACTATAAATAACAGTAGAAAAACATGATGCAAAATGTACGTATTAGTGGGCACACCTATCACCTCAGTTAAAATTTGGAAATCATTGCTATCATGGCATGTGTGATATTGGTGCTAGTATTAGTGCTATCCCTTTTACATTATATCAAGAAATTATGCATGATATATCACCCTTTGAGAATGAAGATATTGATATCACTATTAAGCTTGCAAACTGTGATACTATTTTGCCACTTGGGATAGTTAGATATAGTGAAGTCTTGTGCAGAAAAGTCAAGTACCCCATGATACATCTCCAACGTATCTATAAGTTTTGATTGTTCCATGCTATTATATTATTTCTTTTCGATGTTTTATATGCATAAATATGATATTTATATTATTTTTGGGATTAACCTATTAATCAAGAGGCTAGTGCCAGTTTATGTTTTTCCATGTTTTTGAGTTTTGCAGATAAGGAATATTAAATGGAGTCCAAATGGAATAAAATCTTCGGAATGATTTTTCTTGGACCACAAGGAACCGAGAAAACTTGGAGATAAAAGCACGAGAGCCGCTGTGTGGCGACAAGCCACCGGGCGCGCCCTAGGGGGGCACCCCCTGGCTTGTGGCCCCACGACAACCCTCCTAACCCTATTCTTCGGCCTATAAATTCCCAAATATTCCCTGGATAGAAAAGAGGGCCACGAAAGTACTTTTCCGCCGCCACAAGCCTCTGTTCCTGTGAGATCCAATCTTGGAGCCTTTTTCGGTAATCTTTCGGAGGGGGAATCGATCACGGAGGGCATCTACATCAACTCTATTTCCCCTCTGAAGATGCGTGAGTAGTTCAGCACAGACCTTCGGTTCCATAGCTAGTAGCTAGATGACTTCTTCTCTCTTTTTGTTCTTCAATGCCATGTTCTTCATGAAATCTATCTGATGTCACACTCTTAAGGTGTGTTTGTAGAGATCCGATGAATTGTAGGTTTATGTTCAGATTATCTCTGAATATTATTTGAGACTTCTCTGAATGCTTATATGCATGATTTCATATCTTTGCAAGTCTCTTCAAGTTATTGGTTTGGTTTGGCCAACTAGATTGGTAATTCTTCCAATGGGAGGAGTGCTTAGTTTTGGGTTCAATCTTGCGGTGGCCCCACCAAGTGACAAAGTAGGGGTAGCGAGGCACGTATTTGTATTGTTGCCATCGAGGATAAAAAGATGGGGTTTTCATCATATTGCTTGAGTTTATCCCTCTACATCATGTCATCTTACCTAGTGCGTTACTCTGTTCTTCAGGAACTTAATACTCTAGATGCATGCAGGAGTCGGTCGATGTGTGGAGTAATAGTAGTAGATGCTGAATCGTTTCGGTCTACTTGACACGGACGTGATGCCTATGTGCATAATCATTGCCTTGGATATGTTCATAATAATTAGCTTTTCTATCAATTGCTCGATAGTAATTTGTTCACCTACCGTATTATTTTCCTTCATGAGAGAAGCCTCTAGTGAAACCTATGGCCCCCGGGTCTATTTTCCATACTATACTTTCAGATCTAGAAACCAAAAGTATCAAAAATATCTTGCTGCATTTTATTTAATTTTCTTTTACTTTTCGTTTCAGCAATGTTTTATATCTATCTCTAGCAGATCTCATCCTTTCAAGTAACCGTGAAGGGATTGACAACACCTTTTTAGCGTTGGGTGCAAGTGTTTGATTGTTTGTGTAGGTACAAAGATTGGGGCCTTGATTGTTCCTCCTACTGGATTGATACCTTGGTTCTCAACAATCTGCGGGAAATACGTATCTACTTTGTTGCATCACCCTTTCCTCTTCAAGGGAAAACCAACGCAAGCTCAAGAAGTTGCAAAAAGGATTTCTCGCACCGTTGCCGGGGAGGATACTTAGCAAGATCAAGCCTACCAAGTACCCATTATTTGCCTTTTGCGTCTCGTTTTCCTCTCCCCCACTTCTAAAACAATTTTCCAAAAATACCAAAAAGATTTGCCTTTTTATTCGCCCTTCTCCCGCTCGTCTTTTTCAATTGTTGTTCGTTTCTTCATTTTCGTGGATCAACCCAAAAATTTTGATCCCTATCTTAGGAAGTTGGAAGATATTGAGAATAATGCTAAGGGATTCATGACGCTCCAATTTGACCTTAATAGTTTCTTTACGAACAAGCTTAAAGAACAACGGTTTATGCGGGAATACATGAATAAAGAACTTGATGATATGACTAAGGAATTTGTGGTTTGAAAACTCAGTTTGCTCACCTTGAAAATTTAGCTGGCCAAATTTCTGATACACAAGCTACCTTAGTTATAAAAGGGTCGCGAAGCCAGAATATTTAAATAATGATGAAGACCTTAAAGTGATTGATGTGACTCCTATTGAATCTTTTTTTCTAATATAAATCTTGAAAAAGATGGGACTGAAGATAAGTCAACTTTAGTTAAAAGGCGTCCCAATGATTCGGAGTTTATAGATCTTAATGCTAAGACTGATAAAAGTGGGATTGAAGAGGTCCCACTCTTTTTGATTTCAAGCACTTTAATTATGACAGTTGTTCTTTGATTGATTGTGTTTCCTTGTTGTAATCCATGTTGAATTCTCCGCATGCTTATAATCAAAATAAAACTTTTACTGAACATATTGTGGATGCTATGATGAAATCATTTGAAGAAATACTTGAGTTGGAAGTTTATAAACCTAGAAAGCTTTGTGATGAGTGGGAACCTAATAGTATCATTAAAATTAAAGATTATGAGTGCCATGCTTTGTGTGATTTGGGTGCTAGCGTTTCCACGATTCCAAAAACTTTATGTGATGTGCTAGGTTTCCGTGAATTTCATGATTGCTCTTTAAATTTGCACCTAGCAGATTCCACCACTAAGAAACCTATGGGAAGGATTAATGATGTTATTTTAGTTGCAAATAGTAATTATGTGCCCGTAGATTTCATTTTTCTTGATATAGATTGCAATCCTACATGTCTTATCATTCTTGGTAGACCTTTCCTTAGAACGATTGGTGCAATTATTGATATGAATGAAAGAAATATTAGAGTCCAATTTCAATTAAGGAAAGGCATGGATCACTTTCCTAGAAATAAAATAAATTATCTTATTAATATATTATGAGAGCTAATTATGTATTGCATACCAAAGATGACAATACCAAGATCTATTGCGTTATAACTAGCTAGGGGCGTTAAACAATAGCGCTTGTTGGGAGGCAACCCAATTTTATTTTTATGCTTTTTTGCTTATTTTTTTGAGTGCTTCACACATTATTACCTCTATAGTAATTGTGTTTTCTTATTTTAGTTAGTTTTTGAGCCAAGTAAGACCTTTGGGATGGTCTATGGTGTTTGTGAGTTGATTTTGCTGAAAAACAGAAACTTTCGCTTCCATTCCAGGAATTTTGTAAATTAACTGGAACGTGCTTTTGACCTGAAATTATTACATAATATTTATATACAAATTTAACTTATTTTACTAATTGTTTAGAAGTTTTGGAGTTACAGATGTATTTCAAGTCTATAGATTGCTAGACATTGTTCTGTTTTTCGCGCTTGTTTTCTTTGTGTTGTTTGCTTATTTTGATGTATCTATGGGTTGTATCGGGGGGTATGAACCATGGATAAGTTGGAATACAGTAAGTATTACACCAATATAAATAAATAATGAGTTCACAATAGTACCTAAAGTGGTGATTTAGTTTTCTTATACTAACAAATCTCATGAGTTTTTTGTTGAGTTTTGTGTTGTGAAGTTTTCAAGTTTTGGGTAAAGAATTGATGGACTATGGAATAAGGAGTGGCATGAGCCTAATATTGGGTATGCCCAAGACACCGCAAGCCATATTCATGTATACCAAAGAGCTAAGCTTGGGGATGCCCCGGAAGGCATCCTATCTTTCTTCTTCAATCCATCAGTAAATTTACTTGAGGCTATATTTTTATTCACCACATGATATGTGTTTTGCTTGGAGCTTCTTGTATGATATGAGTCTTTGCTTTTTGGTTTTCCACAATCATCCTCGCTGAACACATATTTTGAGAGATACACGCTGAATCATGAATTTATTAGAATACTCTATGTGCTTCACTTATATCTTTTGAGCTAGGCAATGTTGCTCTAGTACTTCATTTATATCTTTTTAGAGCATGGTGGTGTTTTATTTTATAGAAATTGTTTAACTCTTGTACCTCACTTATATTATTTTGAGAGTCTTTAAACAGCATGGTAATTGGTTTATGATATGAATTTAGTCCTAATATAATGGGCATCCAAGAGGGATATAATAAAAACTTTCATATAAAGTGCATTGAATACAATGACAAGTTTGATTACTTGCATATAGTTTTGAGATATGAAGATGGTGATATGAGAGTCATGCTAGTGAGTAATTGTGAATTGGAATAAATACTTGTGCTTAAGTTTGTGATTCCCGTAGCATGCACGTATGGTGAACTGTTATGTAACGAAGTCGGAGCATGATTTGTTTAATGATTTTCAATTTTTGTGTAAGGTCGGGATCACGCGATGGTTAACTCCTACCAACCCTTCCCCTAGGAGCATGCGTCTAATACTTTGCTTCGATAACTAATAGACTTTTGCAATAAGTATGCGAGTTCTTTATGACTAATGTTGAGTCCATGGATTATACGCACTCTCACCCTTGCACCTTTGCTAGCCTCTCTAGTACCACGCAACTTTCTCTGGTGCATTAAACCCACCTTCCTCAAAGCAGCCACCATATACTTTCCTCAAAACATCTACCGTATCCACCTATTATGGCATTTCCATATCCATTCTAAGATATATTGCCATGCAACTTCCACCGTTCCGTTTTTTATGACACACACCATCACTTCCATATTGCATATAGAGTCATATTTTGTTCTAGGTATCGAGTTGTAATTTTTGAGTTGTAAGAAAATACAAGTGTGATGATTTGCATTATTATAGCATTGTCCCGTGAGAGGAATGGATTATGGAAGCTATGACTCCCTCACAAGTTGGGATGAGTCTCTGGACTTAAAAAGTAAAGAGGCCAACAAAGCCCAAATAAAAAAAAGAGGCCAAATATGCCCACCAAGAAAATGAGAGAAATAGAGAAGGGCCAATGCTACTATCTTGTTCCACACTTGTGCTTCAAAGTAGCACCATGATCTTCATTATAGAGAGTCTCCTCTTTTGTCACTTTGTTATAACTAGTGGAATTTTTTATCTTATGCACAACCACATAGTTTTGTTTTTGAGCTTTCATACACTTATAGCTCTAGTGCATTCATTGCATGGCAATCCCTACTCACTCACATTGATATTTATTGATGGGCATCTCCATAGCCCGTTGATACGCCTAGTTGATGTGAGACTGTCTTCTCCTTTTTCCTTGCAACCTCCACCATATTCTATTCCACTTATAGTATTGCGTGAGAGTTGAAAAGGTTTGAGAACATAAAAGGTGTGAAACCATTGCTTGACTTGTCATCGGGGTTGTGCATGATTTAGATACTTTGTGTGGGGAACATGGAGCATAGCCAGACCATATGATTTTGTAGGGATAACTTTCTAAGGCCATGTTATTTAGAAAGGATGCAATTGCCTTGTTTATATGCTTGAAGTATTATTGTTTTATGTCAATAATAGACTTTTGTTTTGAATCTTATGGATCTGAATATTGATGCCACAATAAAGAACCTTACATGGATAAATATGTTAGGTAGCATTCCACATCAAAAAAATTGTTTTTATCATTTACCTACTCGAGGATGAGCAGGAATTAAGCTTGGGGATGCTTGATACGTCTCCAACGTATCTATATATTTTGATTGTTTCATGCTATTATATTATCAGTTTTGGATGTTTTATATGCATTAATAATCTATTTTATATTATTTTTGGGACTAACCTATTAACCTAGAGCCTAGTGCCAGTTTCTTTATTTTCCATATTTTTGAGTATTGCACATAAGGAATATTAAACAGAGTCCAAACGAAATAAAATCTTCGGAATGATTTTTGTTGGACAAGAATCAACCCAGAAAACTTGAAGATCAAGGCACGAGAGTCGTCGTGTGGTGACAAGCCACAGGGGGGCGCCCCATGGCTTGTGGCCCCACGACAACCATCCTAACCCTATTCTTCGGCCTATAAATTCCCAAATATTCCCTAGATACAAAAGAGAGCCACGAAAATACTTCTCCGCCATCGGAAGCCTCTGTTACCATGGGATCCAATCTTGGAGCCTTTTCTAGTTATCTTCCAGAGGAGGAATCAATTACGAAGGGCATCTACATCAACTCCATTGCCCCTCCGGTGATGAGTGAGTAGTTCACCACAGACCTTCGGGTCCATAGCTAGTAGCTAGATGGCTTCTTCTCTCTTTTTGTTCTTCAATACCATGTTCTTCATGATCTTCATGGAGATCTATCCAATGTAATACTCTTGCGGTGTGTTTGTTGAGATCCGATGAATTGTGGGTGTATGTTCAGATTATCTATGAATATTATTAGAGTCTTTTCTGAATTCTGATATACATGATTTCACATCTTTGTAAGTCTCTTCGAGTTATTGGTATGGTTTGGCCAACTAGATCAGTAATTCCTGCAATGGGAGAAGTGCTTAGTTTTGGGTTCAATCTTGCGGTGTCCTCACCCAGTGACAAAGTAGGGATAGTGAGGCACATATTTGTATTGTTGCCATTGAGGATAAAAATATGGGTTTTTCATCATATTGCTTGAGTTTATCCCTCTACATCATGTCATCTTACCTAATGTGTTACTCCGTTCTTCATGAACTTAATACTCTAGATGCAGGCAGGAGTCGATCTATGTGTGGAGTAATCGTAGTAGATGCAGAATCGTTTCGGTCTAGTTGACATGGACATGATGCCTATATGCATAATAATTGGCTTGGATATCTTCATAATTATTTGCTTTTCTATCAATTGCTCGACAGTAATTTGTTCACCCATCGTATTATGTTCCTTCATGAGAGAAGCCTCTAGTGAAACCTATGGCCCCGGGTGTATTTTCCATATTGTACTTTCACATGTGTAAACCAAAAATATAAAAAATATCTTGCTGCAATTTATTTACTTTTGTTTGACTTTTTGTTTCAGAAATCTTTTATATCTATCTCTATCAGATCTCATCCTTGCAAGTAACCGTGAAGGGATTGACAACCCCTTTTTAGCGTTTGGTGCAAGTGTTTGATTGTTTGTGTACGTGCGAAGATTGTTGCCTTGCTTGTTCCTCCTACTGGTTTGATACCTTGGTTCTTAACAAACTAAGGGAAATACTTATCTACTTTGCTGCATCACCCTTTCCTCTTGAAGAGAAACCAACGCAAGCTCAAGAAGTAGCACCCCACTAATTGCTTAGTACTTTGTTCGGAACAAGATAACTTTTGTCCCATCATATTTGGTAGACCTTTCTGGAATACGGTTAATGCTGAAATTAATTGTGGTACTTGGAAGGTCAAAGTGAGGTTTGGTGATATTTCTCATGAGTTTAACATCTCCATGTTCAGAAAACAGCCACATGAAAAAGAATTGCCTAGTAAGTATGAAATATTTGGTCTTGCTTCTATTGATATACCTCCTACAGATCCACTAGAACAATATTTCGTAAACCATGAGAATGCTATACATTTGAATGAAAGGAATGAAATAGATAGGATACCCCTTGATCAACAGCGTATCCTTAAGCACAACTTACTAGTTGAAATTTTAGGTGGTCCTCCTCCACCCTAGGGAGATCTCGTATTTGAGGTTAAGGCTTTACTTGATACTTTGAAATATGGTTATCTTGATGACAAGAAGATATATCCTGTTATTATTAGCACTAACCTTTCAGAACATGAAGAAAAGAGATTACTCAAAAATCTAAAGAACCACGGAGCTGCTATTGGATATACCCTTGATGATCTTAAAGGCATAAGCCCCACACTTTGTCAGCACAAGATTAACATTGAACCTCATGCTAAACCAGTTATTGATCATCAGCACCGTATCAACCCTAAGATGAAAGAGGTGGTAAGAACTAAAATCACTACTGGAATCCAGTTCTTTGTCGTCAGCCATGTCTTTGCCATCTGTTGGCTGATGGCAAAGAACTTCTTTGCCGTCAGTTGACACAAGGCGGATGGCAAAGGGCTGACTGATGGCAAAAATACTATTTGCCGTGTGTCGGCCCTTTACCGTCTGCCAGCGGACGAAAAGAGAACGGGTGGGTCCCATGCCTGTCGTGTCCGATGGAAGGCTAACTTTGCCATGTGTTGGCCTTTGCCGTTTGCCGTGGGCCCTTTGCCGTCGGGGGGCGGACGACAAAGGGGCCGACCGTGTAACAGCCGTCTACTCCCCATCGCGCTCACTGTCTCTCTCCCCCCACACTTTCTCTATCTCCCCCTCACACTCACTGTCACTCGCCCAGCCGCCGCCCTGCCTCGCCCCCACCGGCGACCCCCTCCCCGCGGCGCTCCCCTCCCCGCGGCGATCGCCTCCCCACGGCCACCCCGGCCCCTCCCCGCGGTGACCCCCTCCCCGCGACCCCTCCCCGCGGCGACCCCTCCCCGCGGCCACCCCCTCCCTGCGGTGACCCCTCCCTGCGGCCACCCCCTCCCCGCGGTGACCCCCTCCCCGCGGCCGTCCTCCCCCACCACCACACCTCCTCCCTGGTGAGTTCATTTTCTTTCATTTTTTTCTTTTTTTCATTTCATTGCATCTGTTAGTTTAGGTTACTGTCAGTGTTAATTAGGTTAATGTTAGTTTAGGTTAATTAGGTTACTATTAGTTTAATGTTAATTAGGTTATTGTTAGTTTAGGTTAATTAGGTTACTATTACTTTAGTGTTAATTAGGTTACTCTTAGAAGAAGAAGAAGAAGAAGAAGAAGAAGAAGAAGAGAGAAAAGAAGAAGAAGAAGAAGAAGAAGGGGAGGAGGAGGAGAAAGAAGAAGAAAAAGAAGAAGAAGAAGCAGAAGAAGAAGAAGAAAAAGAGGAGAGAGGAGAAGAAGAAAGAAAAGGACCCCGACCCCTCGCCCATGACCCCGGACGCCCGACGCCACCAACCCCTGAGGCCCGACGCCACCAACCCCCGACCCTCGACCCCCGACCCCCGACGCCACTGACACCCGACTCCTGACCACCGACACCCGACACGACTGACCCTCGAGCCCCGACACCCGACTCTCGACCCCCGACGCCCGACGCCACCAACCCTCGACGCCCGACGCCACTAACCCCCGACCCTTGTCCCCCGACCACCGACGCCACTGACACCCGACTCCCGACCCCCAACGCCCGACACCACTGACCCCCGACCCGCAACTCCCGACGCCCGACACCACTGATCCCCGACCCACGACCCCCGACTCCCGACCCCCGACGCCCGACACCACTGACCCCCAACCCCCGACCCCTTACGCCACTCACCCTCGACCCCCGACCCCGACCCCCTACCCCAGACCCCCGACGCCACTAACCCCAACCCCGGGCCCCCGACACCTCTTTGGCCTCTTGTTGATTGAAAAGACCCCAACCCCCGACTCTAGTGACCCTTGACCCCCGACGACACTGACCCCCGACCATCGACGCATTTAACCCGACTCCCGACCACCGACACCACTGACCCTCGACGCCACTAAGCCCCGACCCCCGACACCTCTTCTACTTACTATTGAACGAGAAGGTGATTTTCGGCCTTCTAGAGGCCCACGGGGTCATAGTTTTGTAAATTATGAGTTAGGTCACATATTTTCCGATTATGTTAATTATAAAAACATCATATTTGTGTTGATCGTGTGAATTTCAATGTGCAGTTGTTCGACAACCTCCACGTGCGTTGGATGAGCTCCGCCCTTGCGTTTGTTGGTGAGCACAAATGACTTCTCCTCCTACCCCCTTAATTTGCTCTGTCCCGGTCTTCATGCCGATGAAACTTTCTAGCTATAGGTTTCTTCAATCATGAGTATGCGTGACCAGTATGCGTCTCCCATTCGAAAGGGCGACATCTGTAAATATGCATTTATTTGCATATTTATAACCTCCATCCTTTCGAATTGTCCAACATTATCCATGGACAGCCCGAGTATGTGTAGATTGGGTTTGTTTTCCCGTATACTGTGCTCCGGATCCGATGCAGAATTTCGTTAGTGCCTCCCCTGTTGTTGTCCGGGTACACATCCTCTCTGCTTATTGCCGAGAAGTGTACCAGGAGAACAGCAGGGAGGTGCTGCCGAAATTCTGCGTCGCATCTAGAGCAGAGCATGGGAAAACGAACCCAATCTAAACATACTCGGGTGGGATTAGGACCTACCTTTACCTATTAGCGTGTAGGTTGCATGGACGTAATAAAACTGACAAACTTGATTAGCGTATGAATATAGATGATGAATTATATATTTATTTCTTGTGCCCCCATAGGTAGCTAGGCAACATGAGTGATCGTGCTCGGAAGTACATTGGTCACCCTAGTCAGAAAGACATGACCCATGAATGGTTTACAAAAGCAGGGGGTTTGTAAGAGCCGCATTTGCAAATGGCCAGCAAAAAACATGGTGCCCCTGTCCCAACTGCGATAACTGGAAAAAGCAGACAGAGTTTGAAATGGGTAAACACCTGCAGAAGTGGGGTTTTACGCCTAATTATACGGCGTGGACTTTTCATGGTGAGTCTGACCAACGTGCCAGAGCTGAGGTGATTCGTCGTTGCACTGACGAGCATGGTACCGGGATTGAAGACATGGTCCAAGACTTTGATGATGCTCGGGATTCAGACGATGAGATGGAGGAATCTGCAAAGGCCTTCTATGAAATGTTGGAGTCTACAAAACGTCCTCTCCACGAGCAGACTGAGCTTTGTCAGCTGGATGCCATCGCGCAAGTAATGGCTCTGAAGGCTCAATTCAACCTAGGCAGAGAATGCTACGACGCGATGATGACGATATTTGGACGCTTTCTAACCAAAGGCAATGTACTCCTTGCAAACCTGTACCAGTCAGAGAAAATCCTCCGTGTACTTAAGATGCCCTATGAGAAGATACATGCCTATGAGAATGGATGTGCCTTATTTAGGCTTGAGTATGCGGCCTTGAACTATTGCCCCATTTGCAATTCTTCCAGGTATATTGTGGTAGACAACGGTATGGGTGAGAAGAATCAGACCAAAATCCCCATTAGTGTTCTTAGGTATCTGCTAATCGTACCAAGATTTCAACGTCTTTTCATGCTCGAAGAGACGGCCAGACAGATGACATGGCACAAATTGGGCAAAAGAACCGAACTAGATGCGGATGGGAACAAGATGCTGGTACAGACTTCAGATGGTTTTGCGTGGTGGCACTTCGATGCATTACATAAGGATAAATTGCAAGATCCAAGGCAACCCAGAGTTGCCATCAGCACGGATGGGTTCAATGTGTATGGTATGACGGCAGCACAATACAGTTGTTGACCTGTATTTGTCATTCCACGAAATTTGCCACCCGGAGAGATTATGAAAGGAAAGAACATTTTCCTGACGTTGATAATTCTAGGGCCCAACTACCAGGGGAAGAATATGAATGTGTACATGCAGCTGCTCAAGGATGAGTTGCAAGAAGCCTGGGATAATGGGATCAAGACCTACGACGCGGCTACCAAAACAAATTTCAAAATGCATGTGCGTTACATGTACTCGACGCATGATTATCCGGCGTTTGCGCTATTCGCTGGCTGGTGTGTGCATGGAAGGTTCCCGTGCACCACATGCAAGGCAGCTCTTCAGTTCCGTTGGCTGCAGGCTGGTCGCAAGTATTCTTGCTTCGACATGCATAGACAATTCCTGGATCCTTACCATAAGTTTAGAAAAGACAAGAAGAATTTCATCAAAGGTAGAGTTGTCAAAAACACTACACGAGCTAAGTTGACAGGCCAACAGACCCTTGATTAGTTAAACGCTCTCGAGCCTGATCCTTTGCGTCCAGGATACTTCAAAGGGTATAATACGGAACACGCCTGGACTCACAAGTCATGCTTATGGGATCTGCCTTACTTCAAAGACCTCCTTTTCCCACACAACATCGACGTGATGCACACTGAAAAGAATATTGCGGAGGCCATTTTTGGTACATTGTTTGGCATAGAGGGGAAGTCAAAAGATAATCCTGAGGCTAGAATCGACCTGGAAGCTCTATGTGATAGACCGTTGCAAAACTTGCGACAACGGAAAGGAAAGCAAAGCATAGCGAAGCCAAAGGCATGGTTCAATCTTGAAAGGCCAGCTATGAGGGAAATGCTATTGTGGGTGAAAATGCGGTTGATGTTCACCGATGGGTATGCTGCGAATCTAAAGAGGGGAGCGAGTCTAGAGAAATTGAAAATATTTGGGCTCAAGAGTCATGTTTGGCACATATGGATTGAGCGGGTAATGCCGGTGATGTTGCGTGGCTTTATCCCTGAGGAAGAATGGCTAGTACTGGCAGAGCTGAGCTATTTCTTCTATTCTCTTTGTGCGAAAGATCTATCGCCTGGCGTGCTAGATGAAATGGAAGAGTTGGCGCCGCAGTTGATCTGCAAATTAGAAAAGATCTTTCCCCCGGGCTTCTTTAATCCAATGCAACATTTGATTTTGCATCTCCCGACCGAGGCAAGAATGGGGGGGCCTGTCCAAAATCGATGGTGCTACTTAACTAAGAGGATGCAGAAGACGCCTCGAGCTAAGTGTAAAAATAAACGTACAATTGAAGCATTGATGGCCGAGGCATTCATTACTGAGGAGGCGGCAAACTTCATGACAGCACACTACGAAGCCAAAAATCATCATTTGCATAAACCGAAGCCTCGGTACAATGATGGCGATCCAACAAAAAGTTTGATCCAACCTCGGCCTATTCAAAGGTAAGCTCGCACCATCCGGTGCTTCGAAAGGGAAATCGTTGGATGTCGAAGAATGGCGGACCATTTCTTTGTATATCTTCACCAACCTAACAGAAGTGCGACTGTACATCGAGTAAGTTCTCGGTAATTTATTGTTCCGCAACTTCTAATTGCTTTGAACTACTCTTATTCCCGGATATTGCTTTGATATTTGTATTAAACTTGTAGGCTGATGCGGAGTCTATGGACGCCGAGTTGAGACAAGTCGCTAATGGTTTTGACTATAAGGTCCGTTCATTTGACAAATACAACATCAACGGGTATCACTTTCGTACCTTTGGCAAAGAGCTATGTATGCCCGACCTCAAGACTACAAATTGTTCTATCTGTGCTATCAGCGAAGGAGACACCGAGTATTATGGAAGAGTTGAAGCAATTTATGAACTTCTATTCTATGGTGAAAATCCACCGACCGTCGTAGTCTTCAAATGTTATTGGTTTGAGCCGAGAGAGACTAGAAGGACTCATGAACATATAGGAGTAGTCGAAATCAACCAAAACACCCACTTAGATGTTCCCGATGTCTATATTACGGCTCAACAGGAGACACAAGTTTTCTATCTACCGTGGGCCTGCCAAACTGATCCAAATCTCAAAGGTTGGGATGTCGCTTATGAAGTGCCACCACATTTTAGACCACCTACCCTCAATGAAGAGGATTACGAACCTCACATTAACCCAGACATATATGAAGGAGAATTCTTCCAAGAAACACGTATGTCCAAGAAACGTTTCAAGAACCGCTCTACTTCACCCCAGAACATTGAAGTAGACAGCGATAGTGAATCCGGCTTAACCCCTGAGCCCGAACAGGAAGAGCTGGTAAAAGAAGAGGTTACTGCTGCGGATGACCTCTAACTTCTTGATCGATTACATAATGGTGGCCTTCCACATGTTCTTCGTGATAGTGATGATGATGATGCATTTATTGATGATAGTGATGATCATGATGCATTTATTGACCCCGAACATATATAGACGAGCACGATTGTTATTAGTTCATGTCAGGTATTCAACTATTATACTATCAAGGGAGCGTCAAATTAATCCAATATGGCGAGAACTGAGTATGTGGTTTGCTTCATGCCTCATGCAATTCATTCTTAATGCTATCTTGAGCCCTTTACTAATGCAATTTTCCTCTCTCTCTCTTTTAGGCGCGTCACAATAAGACGGAGGTGCCACAGATGTACGACCTGTATGCGATGGCCCATACTGCCTCGTACAAGAAGGTCAAGGCATTCTCTGAGACTGACCTCGAGCATCCAGAAAACTTCACCAACATCTCCTCCCACCACAAGCTCATGAAGTACAGAGATCACGGGAAGGCGAGGAAAGGGGAAGACTTTAACTCAAGCGAGGGGCCTATTGTTCCAGAGCTGGTGATTATAGCTGGCAACGGGAGGCCCCATGGCTCGATCGCCATTGGAGACGGCCTTATACGTTGTCCAAGCACTCTCCGGCAGATAAAGGCACGCCAAACGAGCTCTTGTCCGGAGACAACAGGTCGTCCACGGCCAGTCGAGCTCACCATCGAGGTTAGTTTAATGGACTCAACTATCTTTCCGCATTATGTTGTGCGTTGGACCCAATATGATTACATTGCTAACAATGAGTTGTGTTTTAGGCTGCTATTCAGAAAGAGAGAGAGGCAATGCAGGCGGCTATGGCGGAGAAGGATAAGGAGATTAGGGAGCTGGAGGAGAGGATGACTGCATTGGTGGAGGCGGAGAGGGCACGGAATGATGCGTCTAACAGGGCCATATACGAGCTCTTCGTGGTAAGTTTCTTCTTCACGTTTTTTCAAATCTTGCATTTGAATGTCCGTTTCATTAATGAATAAAAAGTTTGACTTGTCGAAATCAAATGTAGAATCTATGTGCGAAAAGAGCGGCCAAGTCCCTCCGCCGATGCCAGTCATTAATGTGGCGGGGACGGTGAGTTTCATTTCAATGCAGTGATCTTAAGAGTGTCCTCATGCTAACGACACATTCCAAACGATGTTTGGTGCAGAATATCTCCCGAAATGCATCGCACGACCCTTCTACAGTGGAGCCTTCTCCAGGGAAGCCTTCTCCAGGTGAAACAAGCCAGCGCCACTGTGCTTCACCGCCGTGATGACGATAATGATATGTTATTTCTAGTATTCTAATAAAAAATAGCTGGACTTCCATCTAAATGACATAATAAGCATAGTTTGCTCCGGAATGACCTATTTTACCCAAGTTCGCTCCGAAACGACCTATAGTTAGCTAGGGTTACACCTAAATGACAGAATTAGCTTAGTTAGCTCCAAAATGGTATATTTAATAAAACATGACCTATACTTAGCTAATGATCCTCGAAATGACATAATTAGCTCCAAAAAGGAATTCTTAGCTAATTTAGCCGGAAGAAAGGGACAAGAGGAGAAGAAAGAGGAAAAATGAAAGGAAGGAACAAGAAGAAGAAGAGAAGAAGAAGAAGAGAAGGAGGAGGATAAGAAGAAGGAGAAGAAGGAGGTGAAGAAGGAGAAGGAGCTCCTCTTTCTCCTTCTTCTTCCTCCTTCTTCCTCCTTCTCCTTCGCCTTCTCCTTCTTCTTTTCTTCTTCTTCTCCTCTTCCTTCTCCTTCTCCTCCTCCTCCTCCTTCTTTTACTTCTTCTTCTCTTTCTCTTCTTCTACGTAGCTTAGACTCATCCAAGGAAGACTAAATTGGCTAATTATCCTACAAAAGGACATAATTAGCTTAGTTAGCTCCAAAATTACCTATTTAATAAAAAATTACCTATAGTTAGCTAAGTTCTCTCCGAAATGACATAATAAGGCTTACGTAGCTGCAAGATGACCTATTATCCCTAACTTAGGTATTAAATGGCCTATAATTAGCCTAGCTAGATCCAAAATAGCTTAATAAGCATAGTTTGCTCCGGAATGACCAATTTTACCCAAGTTAGCTCCGAAACGACCTATAGTTACCTAGGGTTCCACCTAAATGACATAATTAGCTTAGTTAGCTCCAAAATGGTCTATTTAATAAAAAGAAGGAGGAGGAGGAGAAGAAAGAGGAAAAATGAAAGGAAGGAAGAAGAAGAAGAAGAGAAGAAGAAGAAGGAGAAGGAGGAAGAACAAGGAGAAGGAGAAGGAGGAGAGAAGATCCTTCGCCTTCTTCTACTCCTTCTTCTTCTTCTTGTCCTTCTTCTTTTCTTCTTCTTCTCCTTCTCCCCCTCCTTTTTCTTCTTCTTTTTCTTCTCCTTCTTCTTCTCTTCTTGCTTCTTCTCTTCCTGCTTCTTCTCTTTCTTCTTCTACGTAGGTTATTTTCCCCCACAAAGACATACTTAGCTAATTATCCTCCAAAATGACAGAATTAGCATAGTTAGGTAAAAACATCATAAGAACCTTGGTTAGCTCATGAAAATGACTAATTTAGCTCCAAAATGACATAATAAGGTCAAAATGGATTAATAATCATAGTTGGCTACAAAATGACATATTTTATCCAAGTTAGCTCTAGAATGACCTATAGTTAGCTAAGTTCTCTCCTAAAGGACATAATAAGGCTATGTAGCTCCAAGATGACCTATTCCACCTAATTTAGCTATTAAATGGCCTATACTTAGCTAATTTCTCTCTGAAATAACCTATATATACTTCTTCATCTTGTATTATTCTTCTAACTTTCTTATTTTTCATTTTCCAGATTACATTCACTTCACGGGAAGCTTGGATTATATTGATGGAATGCTTGAAGATGATTTCTTGTACCATGGCTTCACGAAAGCTTGTATTGAAACTATTGTAGTATATGGATATATATGAAACTTTGTATGCATGAGGATGAAACTGGTGCAATATATGGTTTGGTACGGATGCAACTTGCATAATATGTATGCACTATGGATGAAAGTTATTTTAATATGGTTATGAGTACGGAAAGAAATTTATTTATGTCAAATATATATATCCTGACTATTGTTAAAAATTCTAGATATAATAAGAAATAAATTAAAAAGGGGATGGTTCCCCCCTTTGCCGTCTGCCCCCACATGGCAAAGGGGTGATGGTAGACGGCAAAGGTGAAGAGAGGGTGGGCTGGTTCCCCCCCTTTGCCGTCTGCCCCCGCATGGCAAAGGTGGGATGGTAGACGGCAAAGAGGGGAGAGAGAGGGGCTGGTTCCCCTCTTTGCCGTCTGCCCCCCACATGGAAAAGGGGGAACCAGCCCCCCTCTCTCCCCTCTTTGCTGTCAGCCCCCACATGGCAAAGGTGGGATGGCAGACGGCAAAGAGGAGTGGGGGTTGGTTCCCCACTTTGCCGTCAGCCCCCACATGGCAAAGGTGGGATGGCAGACGGCAAAGAGAGGAGGCATGCCGTTAACACTTAACGGGGCCGTTGGAGTATGTGTCATCCCATTTAATTTGCCGTCTGCCCCCTCATGGCAAAGATTCTTTGTCGTCCGCTTTAAAAAAGCAGACGGCAAAGAACCTCTTCACCGGATTTTTTTTATGTCTACTTTGCCATCTGCTGACCGACGACAAAGCCTTTCTCGTCAGTGGTTCCCCCCTTAGCCGTCCGCCATGGCACACGGCAAATTTCTGAATTTCAGTTGTGAATACTAAAACTTCCGGAAGTAGGTATACTTTATCATAATGCTAATAGTAGATGCGTAAGTCATGTTCGTTGTGTTCCTTAGTAAGGTGGTATAACTATTGTTCCTAATGATAAAAATGAACTTATTCCACAATGGATAGTAACTGGTTATATGATGGTAATTGATTTTAGGAAATTGAATAAGGCTACTAGAAGAGATCATTATCCTTTACCTTTTAGTGATCAAATTGAATAAGAACACACACTTTTCCTTTCTTAATGTATATTCTGGATTTTCGCAAATACCTTGACAAAAGAGGACCAAGAGGAAACTACCTTTACTTGATGTTTTGGAACTGATGCTTATAGGCGTCTGCCTTTTGGTCTATAAAATGCACCTACTACCCTTCAAAGATGTACGACTCCTATATTCTCTAACTTCTGCGAAAATATTCTTGAGGTTTTCACGGATGATTTTTTCGTTTACGGGACTTCCTTTGAATATTTCTTGAGCCGCCTTGATCGAGTTTTGCAGAGATGTGAAGAAAATAATCTCATCTTGAAATGGGAGAAGTGCCACTTTATTGTGAATGAAGGTATAGTGCTTGGGCATAAGATTTCTGAACGAGATATTTAGGAGGATAGGGCCAAAGTTGATGCAACAGAGAAATGCCTTGCAGAAAAGATATCAAAGGTATGGGAAGCTTCTCTGGTCATGTTGGTTTCTATAGGTAGTTCATTAAAGATTTCTCAAAGATTTCTAGGCCATTAACTAATATTCTCCAAAAAGATGTTCCTTTTGTTTTGATGATGATGGTTTAGAATCCTTTGAAATACTTAAGAAAGCTTTAATTTTAGCACATATTATCCAACTACCTAATTGGAACCTACCCTTTGAAATTATGTGTGATGCTAGTGATTATGCTTTTGGTACTGTTCTAGGGAAAAGAGTGGACAAGAAATGGAATGTTTTTCATTATGCTAGTAAGACCCTAGATTTTTCTCAATGAAATTATGCTACTACTGACAAATATTGTTTAGCACTTGTGTTTGCATGTGATAAGTTTTGGCCCTACATTGTTGATTCTAGAGTAACTATTCACACTGATCATGCTGCTATTAAATACCTTATGGAAAAGAAAGATGCTAAGCCTAGACTCATTAGGTGGGTACTTTTACTTCAAGAGTTTGATTTGCGTATCGTTGAATGAAAGGGAATCGATAATCCTATAGCGGATAACTTGTGTATAATGGAAAATGTTCTTGATAAACCACTACCCATTGATGATAATTTCCATGATGAGCAACTTGCTGTTATTAATACTTTATGTAGATGTCCTTGGTATGCTGCTTATGCTAATTTCAATGTTGCTAAATAAACCCCCTAGCTTCACCTATCAACAAAAGAAAAAAAATTCTATGGTTTACGACATTTCTTTTGGGATGATCCCCATCTTTATAAAGAAGGAGTAGATGGTGTTATTAGACATTGTATACCTGAGTATGCGCAGGAACAAATTCTAAGGAAGTGTCATTCTGAGGCCTACGAAGGACACCATGCAAGTGACAGAGCTGCACACAAGGTATTACAATTTGGTTTCTATTGGCCTGCTCTTTTTAAAGATGCTCGTAAGTATGTCATTTATTGTGATGAATGCCAAAGACTTGGTAATATTGGTAAACGTTGGGAAATTCCTATGAACTATTCACTTGCTATTGAACCATTTGATGTATGGGGCTTTGACTTTATGGGACCTTTTCCTTCCTCTAATTTATATACTCACATTTTAGTTGCCGTTAATTACATTACTAAGTGGGTAGAAGCAATTCCAATAGTAGTACTGATCGTAACAATTCTATTAAAATTCTTAAGGACATTATCTTTCCGAGGTTTGGAGTCCCTAGATATTTAATGACTGATGGTGGTTCATATTTTATTCTTGGCGCTTTCTGTAATCTATTATCTAAATATGAAGTTAACCATACAATTGCATCACCTTATCATCAATATAGTGGTAAAGTTGAACTAAGCAATCGAGAAAAAAAAACTTGGAGAAGACTATCAATAACTCCACAAAGAATTGGTCGACGAAACTTGATGATGCTTTATGGGCTTACAGAACCTCGTATAAGAACCCAATGGTGATGTCCCCGTATTAAATGGTCTATAAAAACCATGTGATTCACCTCTTGAGTTAGAGCAAAAATCTTATTGGGAAATTACGGAACTTATTTATGATGTTAAACTTGTCGGTGAAAAGAGATTATTTGATATTAGCTCACTGGATGAATGGAGGACATAAGCTTATGGAAATGCCAATTATTTAAAGAAAAGGTTAAAAGATGGCATGATAAGAGAATTCAAAAATGAGAATTCGGTATAGGAGACTATGTGCTTTTGTACAACTCTCTTTTTGGATTTTTTGCAAGGAAACTCCTCCCCAAATGGGAATTACCTTATTTTGTCGAGGTGGTATATCGCTCTGGTGTTATAATAATTAAAAACTTCGAAGGTAATAACCCGAGAGTGCTGAATGGGAAAAGAATCACATATTATATTTCACGTACACCCATTAATGAGGAAACTAATGCCATCCAAGTTATAACACCGAAGGAGCACATAAAGGAAGTCTTCCAGAACACTCTAGAAACCTGAAAAAGTGGTGCGTACGTTGTACAGTAAGTAAACCAACTCCAAAAATATCAAAAAAAATATTGCTTTACTGGTTTTGGTATTTTAGAAAAAATATAAAAATAAAACGGAGTCGAGGGGGCCCATAAGGGAGGAACAAGCCAATAGGGCGCCCCTAGGCCGCACCCTGATGGCTTGTGGTGGCCTCATGCACCTACCAAAGTCCTAATTCTTCATCAGCACGTATTCTTACGTGGAAAATACATTATATATAATCCCATGTGTTTTGACCACCGCATCGCGAAATTTTCCTCTATTGTTGTTTTTGCTGTTTTTCTAACATATTTAGATCGTCGTGACTTCACCAAGCCCTTCCAAAGACAAGTTCATTGAGAAGGTCATCAACCCCTACCCGATGGAGGTGATAAAGTACCCTCAAGACATTGACATGCATGAGGGGGTGCTTCACATCCGGGATATTCAAGGTCCAAATAAGGAGGAAAGCGAGAAGGCCAGGCTTGCAGCGATGGAGGGGGAGATCTTCAAGTGCCAAGGGCTTCTTGAGCTTCATTTGAGTGCAACCACTCTATGATCACCAATTTCATCCGAGAAAACAAGCTAGACATGAAGAGCGTGGGAGAGATTCTTCCTAAGCTCCAAGATCAGATCGATCACCTCCAAGATGAAGTCTATGAACTCCAAGGCCAAAAATATGAGTATGAATCTATGTTTCACAGGATGAGCTTCACTACTAGTTTCAGGAGTCCCGAGACAACATATTCCTTCTAAGACGTGGAGTCTATGCCCTTGAGTACGGAGGACACCCCTACTACACCCACAACGTCACCTCAGGAGGACGCTTGAGTACATGATTACGTGCACCACCCTTGGCTTGTCCCAGTCTTGCGGGAGGTACCCCGGAATCGTATCACCATCACTTCCATTATTACTATCTATCTTAGTTTGATCCTTAGTTGTTTCGAGATTTAGACAAGTAAATTCCATATTTTCTTGGTTTATATCTTTTGTGTTCCATCTATCCTTGTAATCGAGTATGTGAGTTATATAATAAAGATTGTTTGAGTTTTATGCTTTACGTGTGGGCACTCATCATCATAGCATGGCAATAAAAAGTAAGATAAAGATCAAATGCTCATCTCATGAGAAGTAATGACGTCACACAAAAGGGTGTAAGTGATAAAAGTTGTTGATAGTAAACAAACATAGTAGTAGTCATTGTTGCAATCTAAGCAAGATTATGGTAGAGGATAGGATACTCGCATATAAACACACTATCTTGGACACCTTTAATGATTGTGAGCGTTCATCAAATATTATATAATGATCAAATGTTGATGTTGGATATGGAAGACAACATAATGATCATGGTAATTTATATTCACATAGAAGTTATATGGTCTTGGATCTTTCAACATGTGATGCTTGCTTTAAATACTTTGCTAGCCCAAAAATTATGCACTAAGTAGAGATACTACTTGTGCATCCTTAACCCTAAAATCCAGTTTCTTGCCATGAGAGTACACCATACCTACCTATGGATTGAGTAAGATCCTTCAAGTAAGTTGTGATCGGTGCATCAAGCAATAAAAATTGCCTCTAAATATGTATGATCTTTTATTGCAAATGAAAATATGCTTTGTGTGATCTTGTGATGGCAAAGGAATATAAGCGACAGAGTGCATAATAAAGTTTGCTATAATAAGGGGCACTATAAAGTGACATTCCTTTGCATTAAGAGTTCGCACATCCTACAACATAAATGTGCATGACTGCCACTGCTTCCCTCTGTGAAGGGCCTACATTTTACTTTCAGGAGTTCAATCCTGTACTTGAGTCAATGGAGTTTAGTCCTCCTCCAACCTATTAATCTTGTAGTGGCAACCCCATGTGTTGAGGAAAGATTTAGATTTACATATCCAAGTGGATGTAAACGATCATGATTTATTATGGTTGACATTATCCTTGAGGTAAAGAAGTTGGGTGGAGAATCATTCAAGCCCCTATGTTCCTATGTATCCTATGGAAACATGAGCTCCAAAAATATGCCTTGAGCATGAGCAATCATAGAAGATTAAATGATAGTTGAGTATGTGAACTTGCCAAAAAGAAATCTCTTACGTAGACTCTCCTCTGAATTATGATTGATGATTGCCCGAGTGGCTAAGAACATAGTTATTTGATTATCAATAAGGTTTATGCCCCATACTCCAATAGTTGTGAATGGATTCTTACTTGTTTAGGAGAAGTTATATGTTAAAAAATTTGTTAATATGCTAATATTCATGATGCTCTCATGCTCGTACTCTGTTTTCATCGACACCTCTCTCTCAAATCATACGGTCATTATTTTCGATTTAGGCTCCCACTTGAGGACAAGCGAGGTCTAAGCTTGGGAGAGTTGATATGCACATCTTGCATCATGAATTACTATTGATATTTGTGTTGATCCTGTCCATTATCTCTTATTATCGTACAATTATTGTTGTCTTTCTCTCTGAATTTGGAAGGTACATCACTCAGAGGGAAATATCTGGAAACTAGAATTCTGGACCAGGAAACCAAGGAAAAGTCACAAAAATAAACTTGCTCCAAATGACCTGAACCTTTGCCGAGAATGTTTTTGGAATATTTGAGAATATCTGGGCCATAAATATACGAGAGAGGGGGCACGAGCTGGTCACAAGCGAATAAGGTGCCCCATAGGTCGCGCCCTAATGCCTTGTGGGGCCCCCACTGGCCCTCTGGCGACCTTCTTCTCCTATATGGTGTGTTTTACCCTACAAAAATTGTACGTGATCTTTCGGGAGGAAGCACCGCTGTGTCAAGGCGGAAACCTAGGCATAGGCCCTTTTGCTCTCCGGCACAAGGATTCTGTCGAGGAAACTTCCCTCCGGGAGGAGGAAACGGAAGACATCATCATGACCAACACTTCCTCCTTCGTGGGAGTACCAATATTCATCAACATCTTCACCAGCACCATCTAATCGCCAACCCTTGTTCATCTCGTGTATTCAACCTTTGTACCAAAACCTCATATTGGTATCTGCGGGTTACTAGTTATGTTTATTACATCTTGTAGTTGATGCTTGTTGGATTACTTGGTGGAAAATATTATGTTTGCATCCTTAACCATTGTTATTATTTCCATAATGTTGAACATGTTGATGAGGTGTGAGTAATTACTATCGTTCCTCAGGACATGGGAGAAGTCTTGTTATAACTAATCATATAAAGATTGGTATTCATTCGATATTTGGATGATATGTATGTTGTTACTTGCTTTAGTAGTTTCATGTGAACATCGACTACATGACAGTTCATAGTGTTATGGACATAAAGGAAGTCTTTGTGGAGTACCAAATAGATGATGGGTTGCGAGAGTGACACAAGCTTAAATCCCAATTTATGTGTTGCTTCATAAGGGGCTGATTTGGATCCACGTGTTTCATGCTATGGTTAGATTTATCTTAAGAGAGGGGATAATCATAAGTAGGTTATTAGTTCAAGTAAGAACAACACCTTAAAACCGGTCCACCCAAATATCAAATCATCAAGGTAGGGAACATGAATAAACTTAATATGATGAACCTGGCTAGACAGAAATTCCCATGTGTCCTCGGGAGTGCTTGCTTTATATGAGAGAACTTTTAGGCCTATCCTTTGCTATAAAAAAGATTTGGCTACCTTCTTGCGCCTTTGCTACTATTGTTACTTGTCACTTTTTACGAATTATCTTGCTACAAAACTATCTATCATTGTTACTTACATCACTTGGAGATAATTCCTTGTTGAAACTGCTTATCATTTCCTTCTGCTCCTCGTTGGGTTTGATACAATTACTTATTGAAATGACTACGATTGATCTCCTATACTTGTGGGTCATATGGTATCAATATTTGCAAAGCTTAATGGGTCAAACATGGTTAAGTGGTGAGGTTGCAGCAAGTAATAAGCATATATTTGAGTGGCTAACATATGAGACCAAGAATAAGAAGGGTGATCTATGAAAAAACGAACGTTAACTAATAATCATCAAGAATTGATCCTGAACACCTACTTATGAGTCAAACATAACCCCACCATTTCTCTCTCAGTTCACAACTCACGAGCAGAGGTAGTCACAGTTATGCACATGGTTGGTGTATTTTATTTGAGTTTACTTCAAGTTTGCTTTGACCGGGTATTAAACAAATTTCCAAGTAGCCACATAACCACGAGCATGGCTTTCTAAAAGATTTAACCCTGTAGGGGTTCTCCAACTCATCCATCACAAACTAGCCACAAGCTGCGTGGAAAACCTCAACCATGGAAAACCCGTAGTCTCCTCAGAATCCCGGTGGAAAACCTCAACCTCGAGATAGCCCAAAGTATCCTCGGCATCCCGATGCATGAGACGTACGAGACAGGTAAAACTAATCCAGGAAGGCCTCCCAACGTGTTGATGAACCCGATAGGACTCGCATATCTCTTTCTCAGGACATGACTGGATTGTCCAAACTTATGGTAGGCAAATCGCAGAGTTGCCTCTGGGGGCCACCAGCGGTTGACAGGTTGGACCAACACTCATGAGGAGCACTGGCCCAGGTTGTTGATTAATTATCCATGGGGTTATTACTCCCTAGCATGTTTATTAGTTATTAGGCAAATGTAGTACCAAATGTTGGGCCTTGTCTTAAGAGTTTTATCACAAAACAAAAATCAAGGGGGTCCCCATAACAACCCCAAGCATGTTAGGAGCGCTCAGTATGGAACATAACGCCACTACACATGTAAGTAGAGCAGCAAAGGTGAAACAAAACACCGAGCAAAAAACCAATCCTTTCTCCTTTTACCAAATATATATGTGCATTAATTTTAATAGCAATAATATTGTGATATCTCCAGATATCCATGGTGTCATATGGACACAACCCGCACCTGCAACTAACAACGCTATAAGAAGGGCATAGCAAAAGGTAACTTAGCCAAACAGTGGATTGCTGGGATGTCGATGGGTTAGAGGCTTTTCATGAAAATGTTAGGAGGCTTGACAGTCAAGTGGTAGGTAATGAGACATAATGATAGAAACAAGACAACTAGCACGACAATGATAGTAGTGGTATCCAGAGAAATGGTCATCTTGCATGAGATCCCGCTTGGAAGAAGAATGGATCAATGAAATAGAAGAACCAACGTAGTCGAATGAGTCCTCATACTTTGAATCCGTTTCGGAAGTCTATAGAGAAGAAACAATCCGGAAACAACAATCAAAACATGATAAACACCACAACATATTCATCATATGATGCGCAAACAGTATGATGCATGTCCGTTTTACATATGCAAGGCATGGTAATCACAACAATCAAATACTACACATTAAGTGAATCTCAAAATGTAACGACTTGTATATCGACGGAACTCCACATTCGAATCTTTTAGTTCACTCTCGTTTATTTACACGACATGTTTAAATGTTTATTGAACATGGCAAGAGGTGAAGCATAAATAAACAATATATCTAGGGATTTTAAATGAGGTTGGAAATAACATATATCATTTCCGAAACGACGCCATATGTTAATTTTGAATTTGGTCCAGATTTTCCTAAAACATATTTTATGTTTATTAAATAGGAAAACAAAATGCACCATGTGATTCTACACGTCATTGTAGGCAATTAACATATATGGATCATTTAGAAGGGATGTTATGGTCTAAACAATATGACCAACACAAGAGAATATATCTTGAATGCAAAAGGTATTCAAATGAAAACCACAAACGAGTTAAAACATGGATGGAACAAGATATTATGAAACAAAATAAGCTTCTAAGTAAGTTTCAAGTATGGCATGTTCAAAACAGAGCAACGGTTCAACAAATACAACTAATACAAGTTATAGCTATAATATGTCCAAACCAACAACATGACATTTTGCACACACCAAAACAAAACAATCTAGAGGGATCTAAAATGCACAAACAAGACATGGGGCAGTAGTTGACATGATGCACAACAATTCATCTCACATGAGAAAATAGAATAAAAGTATGGATCACTAGGAAATGAGCTCACAAAATGGCTACTTGAACACAGTTTTAGACTTATTGAAAATAACTGTTTTTAATACAACAGTTTTATTAGGAAGGCATATTGAAAGTAAGAAAAATAAATGCTACGTGCCATATAATGCCACAAAAATTCACAGCATGGTAGTAGGTTTCGGTGTCCAAACCGGCTGATCTAGAGAAGGGGGTCCGAACTGTGGTTCTAGGGTCGATGGGTAACAAAAGGCGAAGAAGACTATGTTTTACCCACGTTCAGGTCCTCTTGATGGAGGTCAAACCCTACATCGTGCTCTTGTTGGTATTGATGGAGTAGTACAGAGTACAGAGTTTGTCTTATTCGAGACTGGATGTTGTGGTCTAAACCCTAATTGTAATGAGCTTAATGTATCCTACGAACTATGGCCCCCTGGCTTATATAGATACCAGGGGTGCTAGGGTTACACCAAGTCAGTTACAATAGGGAAGGAATAAGGTGCTTACTACATCACCTTGGATTGTATGCCAAGTCATCGAAAGAGTCCGTCTTGATTCTGATACTTCTACTGACGGTTGAACATGATCGGGAGTCTGGCCCATGAGAATAAGCGCACGGCCGGAGGACCCCCTACTCTCGGACTCCCTCAGTAGCCCCTGAAGTGGCCTCCAATGTCGAAACCTTCTTCCTTTGGTCACCTCATAGGGACGTTGGCTAGCGAGGCGAGTTCTTCTCTTCCTTTAATAGATGATAGCTCAACTCTCGATGACTTCCCCTCCTTCAAATACATAGACAAATATATATATATATATATATATATATATATATGAATCTCAATTTTAATGTTGATAGTTGGACAACGAGTAGCGTCTTTCTTTATTCGATAGGTCGCGGTTGGTAAAGGCATGTAACCTTTTATGAAAGAGTGGTTCGAGACCGTTTTAGTGACACGTTCCATCAAGAAGATGGTGCCCCTCTTTCCCACGGATATGGTTTATGGTTTGGTTTATCCCACGCGTCCATAATTGTCAAAAATTTTTGGGAAACAACAGAGTTCATGGTGTAGTGGTGGGGCCTTTGGTAATTTGGCGAGCCATAAAAGATAAAACCATCACCTCGGTCCCTTCACACACCCCAAATCGTGAAACACCGTCGCTGTTCCCTGCCTCGAAAGCTCCAGCGCTCAATCTTCCCTCATCCTCTGTCCCTTTGAATCCTTCCATCAATCTAGCGATGGCAAGTGCCGGCTCCAACGGCAAGTGGGTGGACTCCTATGTTACTGAGAAGGATATTCTGGAGCTGAAGAGCTCCGGCTACCTACCGGCGAACATAGACCATCGCACTCCAGAGAAAGGCCAGGTTATCCTCACACCCAAAGATGGGGAGAGAGTGGTTTTTATTACTCATTTTATATTTGAGGTTTAAGTTTTCCCCTTCATCCATTCTTTCAAGGAGTCATGTTCTACTATGGGCTTGACTTCCATGACCTCCCCCCGAACTCTGTCACCCACCTCTCAGCCTTCATCACAGTTTGTTAGGCATTCTTGCGGGTCCAATCCCACTTCAGCCTGTGGCTGAAGATTCTCAATGCCAAGCCTAAGGACGTGAATGGCGAGCAAGCTGACTATGGAGGGTCGATGATCAGCAATCTTAGTGGCTCCAAATGGCTGAAGGGCACATTCATTGAGACCATCAAGTCGTGGCAGACGGAATGGTTCTACATCACCGAGTCACGCAACACAGATGAGGCACCTCATCCCCATTTATATATGTCCCACTTACCCGTCTCGTGTCCTAGACGAAAAAGGCCCTAGATTGGGGGGGCAACGAAGGTGAAGGAGCTCGCGAAGAAGATCTAGAATCTACTAGAGAAAATCGAGCTCACCAATGTAATCCAGGTGATTATGGATTATCGCCTTCTCCCCAGCCAGCGATGGCCCGTCCCAATGTGCGACTTCAATCCGGAGGATCTAGATAGTGTGGTGGGCCTCGTGCGGAGTTTTTTCCGCACTACTCACGAGAAGCCGCGGAAGGCACTTTTTAAGCCACAAAATACTTGGCCCGCCGAGGAGGAAGACGAAGTCCTTTCCCTCCTCAATCCTTCGGGGCCCGTAAGGTTTTTATCATATGTATTAGATTATTCCTTTTTGACAAGGTGCTCACTTCTTCCTTCCTCCATGCCTGCAGATCTGGCTAAAAAAGTCCAAGTAGATTAATTGTCCGACACCTTTTCCTGAAGACAACATGACCCCACTATTGGTGGCCATGTTAGCCGAGAAGTCGTACATGGTTTAGAGGGAGAAGGAGGAGCAGAAGAAGGAGAAGAAGAAGATCCGGGAGGTTCTTCGGTCAAGGGGTCCCCCGGAGACTAAGTCCGGAGATACGCTAGCTCCCTCCAACCTGGAGGGAGAGTAAGAAGAGGATGAGCAGGAGGTGAGCTATTCCTCCTATACAAAGAAAAGAGCGGTGTCCGAAGAGCTGATGGAGATCGGGATCCCGTCATTCCGAAGAAGCAACATAGGGCAACAAGGCCCTATTTGAGGATATTCCGGACTTGGATGAGGAGTCTGAGGATGAAGAACCAGTCCCCTGAAGGACCCTCCGGGTGAAACCCCGAGAACGAAGGTATTTATCCAAAAAATCTAATACATCATTCCTCTAGGTGTCATGGCTCTAACTTGGCTCATTATTTGTATTGCAGCTCGAGCGTGACTTCCCCACAAATCAAATTTTGGAGGGGGATTTCCTGTCAGCCAATCTGGCTAAAGGCGTGACTCGCTCACCCAACAGACCTCCCCATGTGGCTCTAGAGACAGGGGAGTTGGTCTGCAGGGAGGTCCCCCTGTGCCGGAGACTACGGCTGAGGGTGACGAAACTATGGCCGAGGTTGGCACCTCGGCCCCAAAGAACCAACACGATGAATCCCTCCAGACAAGGAAGGAGGGAGGGTCCGGACCTTCATGGTCCCCTCCAAAGACAACTCTGGAGGTTCCTCCCTCTTCGGTGCCATCCATAGTAGTCTCTCCTCGAAGGGAGACTCCTCTGGCGCACCTGGAGTCATCCACAATGTACCAACTCTGAACTGGATGGCCTACCCTAAGTGAGGAAACTCTCAATGATTCCTCCATTCCTGTATACACCCGCACTCATCTGGGTACGGTATTGCAAATCATTTATTCCGTTGACAATGGTGTGAAAGAATATTTCGACGTGCTGCTGCAAGGCATCATGGTAAGCATCATACTTTTCCATTTATGTTTTTACATTGTTTGAAAGCAATCTTATGCTCAGTAGCCCTCGAGCCTTGTGTGAGTTAGAAAAACTCATGCGGGGGTCAGAATAGTTCGGAAAAGTTGCGTGTACCCCCAAGGCTGTGGTGGATTGATGATGAACACCCTAGCAAAGGATTTTGAAAACAATCTGAGAACTATAAAAGTTTGAAAAATGCTTTTCTGCATGCCTCTACACTATTCGTAGCCCCCAATTTCCTGGAGTTGGCGGAAATGAATCAGTAAGTGAAAGTTTCCGAAGAAGAGCTGGACCACATCAACAAGTGGTTTGAAGATGCTCAATGTAAGTGTCAAAACCTTAGATCTCTCATTGAGTTGTTTTCTATCCTTGTCTCTAATTGTATGTTGTTTAAATGACTACCCCAACTGTTGTTGTTGATGGTTATCGACTTAAAGTCAAACTAGGCAAGGCCAAGCAAGAGGTCGCCGAACAGAGGGTCGTGGCTGCACAAGCTAAAGGTGGTAGCGGAATATCCGAGTCCTAGGTTAGTGATGTTCAGCAAGAGCTCAACAAGGCCATCCCAAAAAATGAAGCACTCGAGCAGAAAGACAAAGAAAGAACTTCTGAAATGACAAAAATAACCAAAGCAGTCCAAGAAGCGGGGAAGGAGGCACACAATTTGCAGAAAGAGGTCCATCAGATAAACAAATCATGGATGGTAAGTGATATTTACTACCGTGTACATTTGGCGGACGAAGATTTGCATTGCTTACTCGAATATGGAGATCTCGAGGTGTGATTGCCGATCTCCCAAAGAATGCGACCGAGGCTGGGAAGTACTATGCTTCCCACGAGGGTGTGATGCAGCAAAAGCTGTTCTAGGCGCAATTGCAAGCGCCGGAATATCCTCTAGTTGTTTGCGATCAGTTGAAACAACTTATGAAGCTTCACAGGATGACCAAGTCGGCCAGGAAAGAACTTTGCGTCAGACTATGGACGACAGAGCCGCTGCCCAACTGTTACTTCGGCCTGGGGTAGAAGTTGAATACTATTGCGCCCCAAATTGATCTTATGAGGAGTTCGTTCTACATCGAGGGAGATCGTATGGCCTTTGCGAGGACAATGATGCACTCGACAAACGTAGAGTCCTTGAAAATAGCCACTGCATCTCCACTGCCCGGGAAGGATCACAAACGCACCAAGCTATATTACTCCATTGCCATGGAATGTTCTCGAGCTATTGAAGCACAATGCTCCAAAGACTTAGTCTTTGAGGAAAAAATTCTATCATGTAAGAGTGGTTGTATGATACAATGTCCTTAGATTTTGCATGGTAGACCATGTCTTTTTAATTAAAACTCCTGTTTTGGTTGTTTTGATATTGAAAGTTTCCAGTCGTCGGTTTCAGCCCCCTGCCAGATACTAGTGGGGGTGTTTTCGTCTTCCACATTGTTACCCTTAGCCAACGTATTGGAACCCTAAGGCGGTAAAGTGGGAGGAAACCAGGCAATTCAACTATTCGTCTTTATCTCTTTCATTTAACCATAGGAGCTTGATTGCTTGTGCAAACTAGAAACCCTTTGTAAATTGCGATGTTTGGCTTGTACCATGTAGGAAAGAACCTGTAATCACTTGGTCTGAATGATTACAAACCTTTTTCGCAAAACGCGATGAACTCGAGTGGTTTCTAGTTTAACAGTTGTCTTCGGATCGCAGACCAGTTCTCGCTTATCATGCTAGACAGTTTTGAGCTTTCCCACTAAGGTACTTAACAAGACTAGCTAGAAATACAATCGCAGTGGTTCTTCATATACCCTTTTAGCCGAACTTGTAGAACGTAAATGGATAAACATGGGAGAAGGAAAACCCAACTTTTGACGAAATACATAATTTGAAACCGATGCATATAATGCGAATCCAAGACTATTCACACTTGAAAAGCCAAATAGTATTCTAATGCTTTGAAGGGGTGGTCATGATGGCCAAGCCCCAGCGAGTTCAGCCAATATCCAAGATGTGCAAGAAAACATGCTTGTGTAGGTGTTCAAAAAACAATTCGAAAAATAGCAGGAGGCAAAAGACATTGCAAAGATCGTGAACTACAAAGGCCATTCCTTATTTATGAAAATCTTTTAATCGTATAATTCAAACTCAACAAGCAATTGTATATCTATAAATAAATAAAGTTTACAGAGTACTGGTTTACAAAGGGTTTGATGTAACTGGCTTAGTGTTCGTATGAACACCTTGCTGCATGTCTACACCTTTACTCTTCTGTGATTATTCCTTGAAAGGGGAGAACTTCAATGAACAACTCTTTTTGAACAATGGCGGTATTGAGAAGCCACCGATGTATGGGTTTGCTTATCACAGAGATTGGTCCTTGACGGTACCTATATGTTTCCAAATACTATATTAGCAATGGTTTGGTTTACCCGCACAATAAGGTGTATATTATCAATCCCCATAGCTGCCCATGGTATCTTGAGCACAAACTCATGTCTTCGAGGTATATACCTTGCTGGAGGCAAGGTGCTGCTATGAGGCGTGTATGCCTGTTTAGCTGGCGTGATATGCAACCGCGGTGGGGCTCGAGCCATTTATGCTCGTTAACGGTTAACTTTGTCTTGGGAGTCATATCCTCGGCCTGTACTTCGGGTGCCAAAGTTGTAGTGTCTTCCTCAGTCCGGAGGGATCGCTCGGTGTTACCATTGACTGTAACAACACCCTTAGGTCCTCGCATCTTCAGCTTGAGGTATCATAATGGGGGACGTCATTGGAGCGAGCAAATGTTGTACGGTCGAGGAGTGCATGATACCCGCTGTGGAAGGGGACAATGTCGAAGATCAAATCTTCATTTCAAAAGTTGTCGCATGAACCGGACATTACCTCTAGGGTTATAGTTCCCAAACAACGAGCCTCGATGCTAGGAATTACTCCTTTGAAGGTGCTATTACCGGGCTTGATTCTTGATGGATCAATGTCCATTTTTCGCACCGTATCCTCATAGATTAGATTGAGGTTACTGCCTCCATCTATGAGGACTTGCGTGAGTTGGTACCCATCAATGATCGCATCAAGTACCAAGGCCGCTCACCCCCTATGCCGAATACTAGCAGGGTGGTCCATGCGATAATAGGTGATCGGGCATGCCGACCATGGATTGTACTTTCGGGCTTGATACGTCTCGAACGTATCTATAATTTTTTATGGTTCCATGCTATTATCTTGTCAAACTTTGGATGTTTTGTATGTCTTTTATATCTTTATTGGGACTAACTTATTAACTCAGTGCCAAGTGCCAGTTCCTGTTTTTTCCATGTTTTTGTCCCTTTTCAGACGAGAATGTTAAACGGAGTCCAAACGGAATAAAACCTCCGACAAGATTTTTTCCGGAATAGAAGATACGTAGGGAGCTTGAGAACCAAGGCAGAGGACACGAGGGGAGGCAACAAGCCCCCTAGGCACGGCGTGGGGGGGCCCGCGCCTAGCAGGCTTGTGGGACTCCTAGGGCTCCTCTGCCCTACTTCTTCCACATATAAATCTCCGAAAATCCAAAACCATGGGAGAGATCCACGAAAATACTTTTCCGCCGCCGCAAGCTTCTGTCTCCGCAAGATCCCATCTGGGGCACGTTCTGGTGCCCTGCCGGAGGGGATTCGGATACGGAGGGCTTCTTCATCAACACCATTGTCTCTCCGATGATGCGTGAGTAGTTCACCATAGACCTTCGGGTCCATAGCTAGTAGTTAGATGGCTTATTCTCTCTCTTGGATCTTCAATACAAAGTTCTCCATGATCTTCATGGAGATCTATCCTATGTAATCTTATTTTGCGGTGTGTTTGTCGATATCCAATGAATTGTGGATTTATGATCAGATTATCTATGAATCTTATTTGAGTTTCTTCTGATCTCACATATGCATGATTTCATATCCTTGTAATTCTCTTCGAGTTGTGGGTTTTATTTGGCCAACTTAATCTATGAGTCTTGCAATGGGAGAAGTGCTTGATTTTGGGTTCATACCGTGCGGTGACCTCACCCAGTGACAGAAGGGGTAGCGAGGCATGCATCATGTTGTTGCCATCAAGGGTAAAAAGATGGGGTTTATATCTATTGCATGAATTTATCCCTCTGCATCATATCATCTTGCTTAAGGCGTTACTCTATTTGTCATGAACTCTATACAGTAGATGCATGCTGGACAGCGGTCGATGTGTGGAGTAATAGTAGTAGATGCAGAAAGTATAGGTCTACTTGTCTCGGACGTGATGCCTATATGTATGATCATTGCCTTAGATATCATCATGACTTTGCGCGGTTCTATCAATTGCTCGACAGTAATTCGTTCACCCACCGTAATATTTGCTATCTTGAGAGAAGCCTCTAGTGAAGACTATGGCCCCCGAGTCTACTTCACATCATATTTTCAGCTCTACACTTTTACTTTGTTGCACTTTCCGCCTTGAGATCTCACCTTGCAATCAATCGTGAAGGGATTGATAACCCCTTTGTAGCGTTGGGTGCAAGTTTGCTATTTTTGTGGAGGTACATTTGTGCCTCATCTTGATACTCCTAGTAGATTGATACCTTGGTTCTCAAATTGAGGAAAATACTTACTGCTACTGTGCTGCATGACCCTTTCCTCTTCAAGGGAAAAAACCAACGCAAGCTGAAGAGGTAGCAAGAAGAATTTCTGACGCCGTTGCCGGGGAGATCAAGTCAAGAATAGTCTCCTATCAACGTGCCAATTTCTGGCGCTGTTATCGGGGAGCATCAAGTGAAGCTTATCTGAGTAAGTGTCGCAAACTCATCTCTTGCATTTACTTTTTTTCCTCTCGTTTTCCTCTCCCCCACTTGTGAAAAACAAAAAATTACAAAAATATTTGCCTTTTTCGTTCGCCCTTTGCTTTTGCTTGCTTTCTCTTCGCTTGTGTGCTTGTCTGCTTGCTGAAGTCACCATGACCGAAAACACCAAACTTTGTGACTTCTCGAATACTAATAATAATTATTTTATTAGTACTCCGATTGCTCCCGCCACTAGTGTGGAATCATATGAAATCAATGCTGCTTTGCTGAATCTTGTTATCAAAGAGCAATTCTCTGGCCTTCCTAGTGAAGATGTCGCATCCCATCTTAATACCTTCATTGAGTTATGTGATATGAAAAAGAAGAAAGATGTGGATAATGATGTGATTAAATTGAAGCTATTTCCATTCTCATTGCGAGATAGAGAAAAAACTTGGTTTTCATCTTTGCCCAAAAATTGTATTGATTCGTGGAACAAGTGCAAGGATGCTTATATATCCAAGTATTTTCCGACGGTTAATATTATCTCTCTCTGTAATGATATCATGAATTTTAAGTAATCTGATCATGAAAATGTTGCACAATCTTGGGAGAGAATGAAATTGATGATTAGAAATTGTCCCACTCATGGCTTGAGTCTTTGGATGATTATACAAATCATCTACGCTGGTTTGAATTTTGCTTCTAGAAATATCTCGGACTCCGCCTCCGCTGGATCATTCATGGAAATCACATTAGGAGAAGCCACAAAACTCCTAGACAATATCATGACAAACTATTCTCAGTGGCACACTAAAAGGTCACCTACTAGTAAAAAGGTACACGCTCTAGAAGAAATTAACTCGTTGAGTGCGAAGATGGATGAGTTAATGAAATTGTTTGCTAGTAAAGGTGCTCCTTTAGATCCAAATGATATGCCCTTGTCTTCGTTTATCGAGAGTGGCAATGAAAGCTTGGATGTTAATTTTTTTGGTAGGAATAATTTTTGCAACAACAATGCTTTTAGAGGAAACTATATTCCTAGGCCTTTTCCTAGTAATCCCTCTAGTAACTTTGGCAACTTCTACAACAATTCTCATGGAAATTACAATAAATTACCCTCTGATCTAGAGAGTAATATTAAAGAGTTTATCAACTCAGAAAAGATTTTCAATGCGTCCATAGAAGAAAAACTACTCAAAATTGATGATTTGGCTAGGAACGTTGATAGAATGTCTCTTGATATTTATGCTTTGAAAGTTAGATGTGCTCCTCCCAAGATCAATATGGATGAAACTTTGAAAGATATGCGTGTTTCCATGAATGAGAGTAAAGAAAGAACCACCCAAATTCGTTCTAGACATGAATGGCTTAAAAAGGCGTTTTCTCATGATGAGAATCACGAAGATCTTAAAGTGTTTGGTGTGACTCCCATTGAATCCTTGTTTTTCTTGTGTCAAACCTAATGATACGAATCCTTTGAAAAACGCCCCAATGATTCGGAGTCTATCTATCTTGATGCTAAAAGCATTGAAAGTGGAGTAGAGGATATCAAAACATTGAGTAGTAATGAAACTACTACTTCGGATTTCAAGGAATTCAATTATGATAGTTGCTTTTTGATTGAATGTATTTCCTTGATGCAATCCATGCTAAACTCTCCACACTCTTATGGACAAAACAAGGCCTTTACCGATCATATCGTCGATGCTATGATGAAATCTCTTGAAGAGAAATTCTAATTGGAAGTTTCTATTCCTCGAAAACTTAATTCCGAAACAGAAGATATGCACGGTGCTTGAGAACCAAGGCAGAGGGCACCAGGGGAGGCGACAAGCCCCCTAGGCGCGGCCTGGGGGGGCCGCGCCTAGCAGGCTTGTGGCCCCCCTGTGGCTCCTCTGCCCTACTTCTTCCGCCTATAAATCTCCGAAAAATCCAAAACCACGGGAGAGATCCACAAAAATACTTTTCCGCCGCCGCAAGCTTCTGTCTTCGCAAGATCCCATCTGGGGGACGTTCTGGTGCCCTACTGGAGGGGTGATTCAGATACGGATGGCTTCTTCATCAACACCATTGCCTCTCCGATGATGCGTGAGTAGTTCACCATAGACCTTCGGGTCCATAGCTAGTAGCTAGATGGCTTGTACTCTCTCTTAGATCTTCAATACAAAGTTCTCCATGATCTTCATGGAGATCTATCTGATGTAATCTTCTATTGCGGTGTGTTTGTCGAGATCCGATGAATTGTGGATTTATGATCAGATTATCTATGAATCTTATTTGAGTTTCTTCTGATCTCTTATATGCAGGATTTCGTATCCTTGTAATTCTCTTCGAGTTGTTGGTTTTGTTTGTCCAACTTGATCTATGATTCTTGCAATGGGAGAAGTGCTTTGTTTTGGGTTCATACCGTGCGGTGACCTCACCCAGTGACAGAAGGGGTAGCGAAGCACGCATCGTGTTGTTGCCATGAAGGGTAAAAAGTTGGGGTTTATATCTATTGCATGAATTTATCCCTCTACATCATGTCATCTTGCTTAAGGCGTTACTCTGTTTATCATGAACTGAATACACTAGATGCATGTTGGATAGCGGTTGATGTGTGGAGTAATAGTAGTAGATGCAGAAAGTATCGGCCTACTTGCCTCGGACGTGATGCCTATATGTATGATCATTGCCTTAGATATCGTCATGACTTTTCGCGGTTCTATCAATTGCTCGATAGTAATTCATTAACCCACCCTAATATTTGCTATCTTGAGAGAAGCCTCTAGTGAACACTGTGGCCCCCGGGTCTACTTCACATCATATTTTCAGCCCTACACTTCTACTTTGTTGCACTTGCCGCCTTCAGATCTCACCTTGCAATAAATCGGGAAGGGATTGACAACCTGTCAGTGCATCTAGTGCCCCTTAGTGATTTTGGTGGTTTGAAGACTTATAGGTTAAGTATCTAATGTGTTCATGAGTGTACACAAGAACTATAAGTCGCTGAGGAGTTTGAAATATTCGATGAATATCGACCCCTAAAAATGTATATCTTCGGTTGAAGAAATTGGTCTGAAGCTGAAGATTTGAATCGCGAAGAATTTGCGATGAAATTGATATTCCTTATTAAGATATTGAAATTCAGGAATTCGGTGTGTCCTGAAGAAAATCATTCTGAAGATTTTGAAGCATGAACATTTACTCTTTCTGTGAGGAATATGAGTATATCTTGAGGATGTGCATATCTTGAGGATTTTGCTTTTCACGGCAAATGCACATTGATGATTTAGAGAGACTCCCCTTGAAGATGTGCATATCTTGAGGATTTTGCTTTTCACAGCAAATGCACATTGATGATTTATATCATGGAGATCTCCCCCTGAGTCTTGTAAATCATGCATACATATGACATATAACATGAGGAATTTGAGAATGCATGATGACAAATGGTATCTGGCAAATTTCATCATGCGTGCATTAAAATTTTGAGGAATAAGCATGCGAAGAAAAACGTTCAAAAGCGTTAGAGTACCATCGGGCTTAATTTACAACCCATTACATAAAACACTTGAGAAGAGCGAAGAGTTTGTAACTTAATAAAGTTCATAAGCTCCAAAATATATACCGCGTGAAGAGTAACTCTCAGATTTCTCCCCCTTTGTCATCAAGTGATGAAAAGGGAGAAAACTGAGGACTAACGCCCCTTGAAGACTTCCACTTCTTGGCTGATGAAGAAGACGCGTGAGGATTCTTGGCGACGGGCTTCCTCCTTGGGCCAGTGGCAGTGCCTTCTTGTTCTTCATCAAATTCTGCAGTGTGGAATGAAGAAAAAGAACTGTCATCAAGGTCTGGAACTGGAATTGGCTTGAATTTCTTTTTGGGATGCCACGACCAGTCGAAGTCCTGAGTAAACTCCAATTAATCAAGTTCATCTTGAGTCTTCAGATGAGCCAGAGTGGCCCATGTGCGATCAAAAACCTCATGAAGATAGTAGTGATTTTCATCACTGCATTTTGGGTCTAGTTGAGGGTTTTCACAATGGCACTGAAATTCACGCTTTACCCATTTTTGATTCCGATCGACCTTCTGATGAAGACTCAGGAGTAGTTCTCGGTTAGTCATTGCCCTTGGGGCAACAGGGCTAGGCGGCTCCTGAGTTTCAGTGTCATCCCATGAAGAAGACGCATCTGGTTCATGAAATTGGCCATCAAGGGGCCGACTTCCTTCATCGATGACAGATTTTTCTTTTCCTTCAACAAGCTCAAAAGTCTTCTCGTTGACTCTGATAGGAGGCATATATCCAATGTGATTGTTGAAATCAGCATGATAGTTGATGCCTGACCTAGGTCTGATGAATCTCATGATCCATGGAGCATAAATCTTCAGGTCAAAGTGTGACATAGCATTGTCCGCCAGAGTCCTCAGGAAGAAGTCATGAAGGTTTATTGGGATGCCATGAATGATGTTGAACAAGATATTCTTCATGATGCCTACAACATCTTCTTCATCCTCATGGCCCTTGATTGGAGCGATGACACTACACAGAATCCTGTAGACAGTCCTGGGTTCATACTTCAAGTCTTGAACCAGAAAAGTCATTTTTGGTTGTTGACCCTTGGACAAAGGCTTCATGAGGACTTCGATCAGTTTGTTGGGAAACTCCCGTTCATCATACATCATCACATCTTGTTCTGAGGGAATTGAAACCAGAAGCACTCGTAGCAGCTCAGTAGTAGAGGCTTTGTAATGTGTGTGCTGAGTCATCCAGTCCAGCACCCAAGTGTTGATATCCTCCGGGTGTCCACAGATGTGCAAAGTTGCATGAAACTGAAGAATGATATCACTGTTCCAATCACAGATATCAGCGCAGAGAGGCAGCACTCCGGCTTCATGAAGAACGTTGAGGATTGGGGTGAAGCAAGGAGTTGCTTCCAACTCAACATGAGGAATATGCCTGTGCTAAAATATTTTGTTTCTTCCACAGAGCACAGAGTTATAGTAGTTGAGCTGAGTCCTTGTCCAAAACTTCCTGTGCCTGATGCGAAGCTTGTCATATGGATTGCATTAGCTGAAGATTATGCTACTTTTGTTGAGGAGATACTATCATTGCAGTTTCAGTGTTGACCATAACAATAGCAGTTTCAGTATTGGGTGTAGGAGCATTTTCTTCAGCATGTTCCTCAGGTTGAGGATTTTCTTCAGGTTGAGGGTTTTCCTCTGGTTGAGGATTTTCCTCAGGGTGAAGATTTTTCTCCGGTTGAGGATTTTCCTCAGGTTGAGGATTTTCCTTGGGTTGAGGATGTTCCTCAGCTTGAGGAATTTGCTTGGCGGAGGAAGCAAAATATTCACCTGTTGCAGCTGATCCTTGAGCAGGTTCATCATACATCTTGTGAGGAATGAAGGACCGAGGAATATCATCATTTTGTATTTCCTCATCCATGGTTTCTTCATAATCAACATCTTTCATTTCCTCATCAATCGAAATTCCCTCGTCTTCTTCAGGAATGACATAGTCAATTCCGAAGGGAATCAAAGTATATGATGGAGCTACCTTCAGAGGCACAACATCCAGTGGAGCAGTTTCATCAAGTGTTTTGAGGCGCTTGGCCTCTGATGATTCTGGGGTTAAAGAAGCTTTACTTTCCTTCGCTTCTTTCTCAAGAGCCTTGGTTTTCTTCACGTTCGATGCAGACGGAACCATCTTCTTCACCTTTGAGGGTTGAGGTGAAGGTATTTTCTCTTCAGGAGCTGGTGCAGTATCAGTCCTGGCAGTTTCCTCAGCTGTAGCGTTTTCTTCAGCTGGAGCAGATTCATCAGCTAGAGTGCCTTGAGGCATTTCTTCAATTATAGGTTCATCAGCTCGACTATCTTGAGGCATTTCCTCGGCAGGAGATTCTTCTTCTTCATCTTCCTGAGTCAGCTGAACAGAATAGCTGGGCTCTGGCTGCTCTGGTTTTGCTGGAGGAGCAACCTTCTTATTATATTCATCAACTGCATCAATTGCAAACTTGATGAAATTTGACTTGAGACTTTGATGATCCGTTAGTTTCGTGTACTTGTCGGTCAAAGTCTTTAGTTCAGCGTGGGTAGACACAAGATCATCAGGCGAAAGGTTGAGGAGATTCTGCCTGAGGAATTTCTCCTTCTTCAGCTTTGCATCCTTTGCTTGCTTGGCTTGCGTCACTTTCCATTTGGCCTCATTGATGAATGTGGCCACCATATGCCTGATACCTGGGGGAAGCTTCAAGTCATCAATGGCTGTGTTTGGATCATCATACCAGACATTGATGTACTCCAGCAGGACCTTTGGGTCCATGGCAAGAGGAATAGCGCTGCCAGAGGCTTGTGTGACGCATTCCTGCTTGTTTCTGATGATGGCTTGAAGAGTTTCATCATCAAATTCATCACTTCCTTCTGATGCAAAAGGGACTCTGATGACTTTCCTTCGGCTGGGTCTGATGCCTCTTCCAGCAGTCATTTAGTCTTCAATGGTGTTGGTGAAGACTTTGTCTCTGAGCTCGTGGCAGGAGGTACAGAGGAGCTGGAGTGAGCAGGTTGTTGCTTGACAATCTGCTTGTGTTCAGGCTTTGAAGCCTGTGTAGTTGTTGAGGGTTTTGGCATAGGCACTACCTTCTGAGGAAATTGCTCTTTAGGCTTTGAAGCCTTTGGTTTTTGTTGCACAGTCTTCACTTGAGGAATAGCTGTACCAGAAGCTTGAGCAGCAGAAGAGGTGGTTGCAGTTGCAGCAGCAGATTCCTCATTGAATTTCCTCACTGCAACTTCTGCTTTCTTTTGAAGCTTAGATAAGTGTTTGTCTTTTTCCTCGGGATAATCATCAACAATTTTGATGCTTGAAGGACGTGCTACCTCATAATCACCGAGAGGAGGCCTTTTGCCATGTGGATTGAGGGCGAATTTCTTCGCATACTTTGGAGTGACGAAGCGATATTCCTTCCACTCCTTAGCCCATCTGCGTTCTATCTTTTGAAGCCTGACTTTCCTTTTCGCCTTAGGTTCTTGCTCATCTGGCGTACAATAGTCTAGGTATATATCCTTAGGGATATCAATTGTAGTGTTATGTTCAAGTTTCTTTCCACCCTTTTGCTTTCCGTCATCTTCCATTTTCTTCAGCTAAGGCTTTTGCTGTGGAATTTGCACTCTTGAGGATTGTGCTGACACCGGCAAAGTTTCTTCGAGGAATGCTGCAAATGAGTTAAGTTGATGAGAACCTAGAGATTCATCAGCTGACATTTTGTACCTGTGAACAGAGTATAGGTGCGAGGACTATGGAGAGGTCATGTGCGTTCTCAGATTTGAAGAAATTGAATTTTTTAAAAAGTTGAGGAATTTGATCACTGGGTTGAGGAGTTTGTCTAAGCACTCTGATCTTGGGTTCCAGAGTTGTACAGATTCGAAAATTTGCATAACTGAGGAATCACGTGAAGAATTTTAGTGGCTGAGTGAAATTCATCAAGTGTTTGAGGAATAGAGTGTGCGAAGCTGATAGACACTCAGGAAAAACAGATTTCTCAAATCTAAGGTAAAATGGTAGATCGAAAGGGACAGTAAAAACATGATTTTATTTACCCCATATGGCAAGCATGAAGAACAGAGGCAACAACAGTAGGTGCTCTTCGGTTCGAGTCCGATGCGCCCTAACTTGGCGGCAGAAGACGGCTACGGCGGCAGTGGGTGAAGATGTTCTGCTTCCGGCATGAGCTCGGCGACGGAGAGGTCGAGGCAGTGAAGTTGTTCCTCACCAGCGACGAGATTTCTAGCGGTGGCGCTAGGTTTTGCTTGTGGCGGAGAGAAGGTTGAGAGAGAACAAAGAGTTTGGACAGAAGGGGTAAGGGCGTATTTATAGCTCAGGTGAAAACTGTCCGGCCGATACTTTCGGACCGAACTTCCCTTGCCCATTCGTCTCCGCATGACACCTGTAGCCTGAGATTAAAGAGGTGGAGATCGTGCTTATCTGATCGTGGGAAGTGGGGTTCAGTTACTGTGCAACAATATAAAAATCATTTTTGAAGATTTGTGGATTTCATTGCAAAATTCTCAGCTCAAAAGGACACATTCAGGATTTTGAACAAAAGTTTCAAGTAGAACGCATATGAAGAATTGAATAGACTCGGGGAGTATAGCATAGAGGGGAGTAGGGTCCGATCACATTCACTTAGATGAAATATCAAGTTGAAGAAATAGCTATAAGTGAATGTTGGTGATGAAATATCAAGTTGAAATCACAGTATATATATATGTATATATATATATATATGTATATATATATGTATATATATATATGTGTATATATATATGTATATATATATATATATATGCAAATGAAAATCATCAAGTGTTTTGAAGATTTTGAAAAACTTGAGGATTTTGTGACAAAGCGTCACGTTGATGAATTTCAACTTTGAGGAAAAACAACTTTGAAGAAAAACAACTTCAGGAATTTCAAAGTTGGGTGGTCGCGTGACCCACCGTATAAGTATGATGATTTCAGGCACTGCGTACAATTGTCGTAGGGCCGTGAGAAGTGAATTCTTCATTAATTTCCTCATACTAAGAGTGGTATTCTTCATTGGTTGAAGAAAATCGATTCTTCGTGTGTTGCACATCTAAGTCATCAATTTTGCATAAGTGTTAGGATGTGTGCATGTTTTTAAAAAACATTTGAAGATTCTAAGATATTTAGCTCACACCACAACATGCAAAACAATTTCTCATCCAAGGGCTTAGTAAAGATATCAGCTAGTTGGTCGTCAGTCTTCACATGGTCGATGATGATATTGCCCTTGAGGACATGGTCCCGAAGAAAATGGTGACGAATCTGGATGTGCTTAGTTTTCGAGTGTTGTACTGGGTTGTATGCAATCTTGATTGCACTCTCATTGTCGCAGTAGAGAGGCACATTCTTCATGTTGATGTCGTAGTCCTTAAGGCTTTGCTTCATCCATAGCAACTGAGCACAGCATGATCTAGTAGCAATGTACTCAGCTTCGGCAGTAGAGAGAGAAACGCAGTTCTGCTTCTTTGAGGACCAGCAGACTAATGATCTTCGGAGGAAATGACAAGTGCCAGAAGTTGACTTGCGATCCACACGGTCACGAGCATAGTCATTATCAGAATATCCCACAAGATGAAGATTTGAGCCCTTGGGGTACCATAATCCTAGTGTTGGTGTGTGAGCTAAGTATCGAAGAATATGCTTCACAGCCTTATGGTGTGATTCCTTCGGTTTTGCTTGAAAACGTGCACACATGCAAATACTAAGCATTATATCTGGCCTAGATGCACATAGATACAGTAAAGAGCCAATCATTGAGCGATATACGTGCTGATCGAGTTCTTTACCATTTTCGTCAGTGCAGAGGTGGCCATTGGTAGGCATGGGAGTCTTGGTGCCTTTGCATTCATGCATGTCGAATTTGCTCAGAACATCTTTGAGGTATTTCTCCTGTGATATGAAGATGCCATTGCGTTGTTGACGAAATTGAAGACCTAAGAAGAATTTCATCTCCCCCATCACAGACATATGATATTCTGCACTCATCATGTAAGCAAATTCATCACTGTAATGTTTGTCAGTACAGGCAAATATGATGTCATCGACATATATTTGACACACAAATAGTTCTTTCTCATAGGATTTTGTGAAGAGAGTTGGATCGACTGAACCAGGTTTGAAGCCTTTCTTCATGAAGAATTCCTTCAATGTATCGTAACACGCCCGAGGGGCTTGCTTGAGACCATAGAGCGCCTTTTTGAGTCTAAAGACTTTTTCTGGATTCGTCGGATCCTCAAAACCTAGGGGCTGAGCAACATATACTTCTTCCTCAAGCTTACCATTGAGGAATGCACTTTTCACATTCATTTTATATAAGGTAATGTTATGATGATTAGCATAAGCAAGTAGTATTCGAATAGCTTCACGTCTAGCAACAGGTGCATAAGTTTCATCAAAGTCAATTCCTTCAACCTGTGTGTAGCCTTGGGCTACAAGTCGTGCCTTATTCCTCACCACTTGACCATCCTCATCTTGCTTGTTTCGGAAAATCCACTTGGTGCCGATGATATTGTGCTTGCGAGGATCTGGTCGTTTGTCGAGCTCCCATACGCCATTTAGCTTGAATTGAAGAAGTTCATCTTGCATGGCTTGAATCCACTCAGGTTCCATGAAAGCCTCAACAACTTTTGAAGGTTCTGTGATAGACACAAAAGAAGAATGCCCACAAAAGTTAACTAAGTGTGAAGCTTTTGAGAGAGTGAGAGGACCTGGCGCGTTGATGTCATCGAGGATTTGTCAAGTTCTACTTCATTTGCAATCCTCAGATGAGCTCGTTGAGGATTTCGTCTCGGCTGAGGAATTTGTTCTGGAGCAATTTCCTCACGAGCATCTTCTTGATTTTCATCAGTATTTGGATTGATTTCTTCAGCAAATTCCTCAGTAGGAACAATGTCTTTAGTAACTTTGTGCTTGATTGCTTCCACAAGAGACAATTTATCTCGATCAGGAGGCAATTGCTCTCATTGCGAGCCATTAGTTTCATCGAACCGCACATCTACAGTTTCAACAACCCTATTGTGATAGGTGTTGAAGACTCTGTAGGTGTGCAAGTCCTTTCCGTAACCAAGCATAAAACCCTCATGTCCCTTAGGTGCAAACTTTGAGCTATGGTGGGGATCTCTAATCCAGCATTTTGCACCGAAGACTTTGAAATAACTTACATTGGGTTTCTTGTAAGGAGTTCATCTGAGGTTTTCTTGAGGAATTTGTGAAGATATACCATGTTGATGATATGGCAAGCAATGTTGATTGCTTTAGGCCAGAAACGACGAGGAGTCTGATATTCTTCAAGCAAGGTCCTTGCTATTTCAACCAGACTCCTATTCTTTCTTTCGACGACTCCATTCTGCTCAGGAGTATAAGGAGTAGACAATTCATGAGTAATACCAAGTTCATCAAGAGAAATCAACAATGTACAAATCCCCTCTTCTAACACCTTCGAAGACTTTGGATCTGTCAGATTCCATGATGACCACACATCTATATTTTCCAAAGATAAAAACCATATCAAGATCACAAAGCATTCAGACTGACATGAGGTTAAACCCAAGGGATTCAATAAGCATCACTTTGTCCATGTGCGTGTCCTTAGAAATAGCCACTTTGCCAAGTCCCAATACCTTGCTTTTACTTTTGTCAGCATAAGCGATTTGCTTGAGGGGTGATGGAGTCTGTGGCATATTCATCAGCAAGCTTTTGTCACCAGTCATGTGGTGTGTGCAGCCACTATCAAGAACCCACTTAGTACTCTTGGGTTTGTCATCCTGCAGATGAATTAGTACAACTTACCATCTCATATGCTTTAGACTTGAAGAATATGATATCAATTTCATCAGATAGGAATTTCATCATAAGCAGTAATTTTGAGGACGTGTGAAATGTTTACATTTCATTAATGTTAGCTTGCGTGCTATCAAGCATTTTCCTTAGGTCTCCAGCAAATTCTTTAGGTGATGATTTTCATCTGGAGACCTGTCCTGCAGAAGTGATTAGTTCAATTTTTTCACCACCCACATCAGAAGGGGTGGTAAAGAGTTCATCATCCTGCGAGCACCATATGAGAAAGGAGGCATTGATACTAATGCACTTCTATTCACACTAGGGGGTTAGAGTACTTAAATGAATAGGCAGAGAAGTTCTTTCAGGATTTATGAACATAATGATTTGAGGAATAATGCTCATATTCATATCCCCTGTAATTTCCCTGCATATCAGTAGCATTAGCACGAGTACGAGCATAGTTTTGACCTGTTGAGAATTTTGATCTTGTTGAAAACTTTAGTCCTCCTGGGGAATTTGATCTGGGGTTCAGATTCTTCATAGGTGGTGTCCTGAGGACATTCACCTGAAGATTTTCACAGCAACTTTTGGGGACCCAGATTTTCCTCAGGGGTGGTCCATTCCTGCAATTAGTTCCAACATATCGAGAAAATACTTCACCAGATTGATTTTTGAACAGTTTATAGTTGAAGTCAAATGACTCATCTGACGAATAGGATAATTCACATGCAAAGCCTGTTACATTGGATGGATCAACACGAGGCCCTTTAGCAACAACCCATGAGGTTTTGGGATACTACTCAGGTTTCCAGTATGATCCATCAGCATTCAATTTTCTCTCAAAGGCAATTCCTTCTTTCCTCGGGTTCCTGTTCAAATTCTGCTTTTTGAGCACATCGCAAAGGCTTTAGTGCCCTTTGAGACTTTTGTACATGCCTGTCACATACAATTCCTTCAAACCTTCATTTTCATCAGTGACATTTGTGGTTTCCTCAAGTGAGGAATTTGATACCACATGAGCAGTTGAAAATTTTGTAGCAATAGAAGCATTTGATGATTCTGGTGAAGAATTGGCAGTTTCACGTTCGATGCATTTAAGACATGGAGGAATGAATTCAACCTGAGCGGCACTGGTCCATTGAGCAAGTAATGAATCATTTTCAATTTGAAGAACATCATGAGACATCCTCAGCTTCTCAAGATCAAGTTTCCTTTGAAGGAATTCATAGGGAAGTTTCTCATGATCAACCATGACGATCTTGAAGATTATCAAATCTGGACTGAAGACTTTTCATATCTTCAGTGAGGATTTGGGTAAGATTCATTTCATCATTCAACAGCTCAACGCTTCTGTCTAGCAGTTTCTGAAGCTTTTCAAGGACAGTTTGTTGTTTAGTTGCAATGATAGCAAGGTTACTGTAACTGGGTTTTTTATAATCATCAGGTTCACATTCACTTGAATTAGAGGAGGAAGTATCATTCGGTACCTTTGAACCTTTTGCCATGAAGCAATAGGTTGGGGCGAAGTCATCAGCATAGTCATTAGAGTGGATGGGATTGTCGTTTTCTTCAAGGTTGAAGATTGACTTGCTCACGAATGTGGTAGCTAGTGCGAGACTAGCCTGTCCAGATTCCGAGTCTTCTTCAGAACCCTCCTCTTCATCACATTCCTCAGATTCAGCCTCAGAATCCATTTCCTTGCCAATAAGTTCCCGAGACATTCTGAAACTAGTCTTCTTGTGCGATGAGGACTTTGAGGATGAGGATTTTGAAGATTTCTTCTTTTTCTTTGAGTCATCAGAACTTTCATCCTTGTATTTCTTCTTCTTTGATTCCTTCACCCAACGAGGAAAATCAGCAATATAGTGACCTCATTTCTTGCATTTGTGGCAGGTTCTTTTCTTCTAGTCCTCGGATGAAGATTCTAATTTCCTCATATCTCTTCTTGAAGATTTACCAAACTGGCCACATCTTGTAAACTTCTGGAATTTCCTCACAAGCATTGCAAGCTCCTGTCCTAGTTCTTTATGATCACCAATGCTGCAATCCGAGTCTTCTTCTTCAGATGAGGAAATTGCTTTGGCCTTCAGTGCACGAGGTCTAGAAAAGCTTGGCCCATATAGATCTCTCTTTTCTTCCTGTTGGAATTCATGAGTATTGAGTCTTTCGAGTATACCAGCAGGATCAAGCATCTTGTAGTCTGGTCTTTCTTGAATCATGAGGACCAAAGTATCAAATGAAGAATCCAAAGATCTTAGCAGTTTCTTCACAACTTCATGGTCAGTAATGTCTCGAGCTCCCAGTGCTTGTAGTTCATTTGATATGTCTGTGAGGCAATCAAAGGTATCTTGGCAGTTATCATTGTCAAGCATCTTGAAGCGATTGAGGAGATTGCGAAGAACATCACCACGAGAGTCACGCTGAGTTGATACTCCTTCATTGACTTTGGACAGCCTTTCCCATATTAGTTTTGCTAAGCCCAAAGCACTCACTCTGCCATACTGACCTTTGCTCCGATGCCCATAAATGATATCCTTCGCTTGAGAATCAAGTTGCTTGAATTTCTTCACATCAGCGGCAGAGACAGTAGCAGTGATGAGAGGAACACCATGTTCCACAATATACCAGAGATCATTGTAAATAGCTTGTAGATGCATCTGCATCTTTGTCTTCCAGAAGGGAAAGTCCTTTCCTTCGAAAGTAGGACATCCTACAATCACCTTGATCATGCTTGAAGTCGACATAACTAAAACTCTAGGTGGTTAAACCAAAATCATACAGAACAAGGGAGTACCTTGCTCTGATACCAACTGAAAGTGTGTTATATCGACTAGAGGGGGGTGAATAGGAGATTTTTCGAATTTCATCACCAAGGAAATTCCTTTTGAGGAAATTCCTCACTGATGACTCACTTGCAGCGGAAACAACAAAGGATGAGGGGTGCAAAGTATGACTATAGAAGTTTTCAAGATGAGGATTATGAAAAACAGTTTGCACAGTACGCACGCACAGAGTAAGCAGGTGAGTATTAACTCGTGTGAAGAATTTGAGGTTGAGGAAATTCAGAGAAAGTCTTCAGCAAATTCTTCAAACAGTGATAATGAAAATCTTCAACATACAATATTGAGGAATTGAAAGAGGTGAAGAAATGTACCATAGTGAAGACAGTGGTTGATGACCCAGTTCCAACTGTTGTGACAGTTGTACGTCTGGTTTGGAGCGCTTGGTATTGAAACCAAAGGACACACAGTCCCGGGACACACAAACCCTACCCTATTCGCCTTGAACTAAGGACACACAGTCCTCGCCCAACACTCGTGGTAAGTCTTCAGGGCAGACTTCCAAACCCTCACAAACTTGGTCACCCGGCGATCCACAATTGACTGCTAGATTGCTCTAGTGTCACACCCTATTTTTACTACCACTTCTCTGTAATGCAAAAAATCTGAGCTTGTTAAAACTTTTTCAAACCTAATGATGTGAGTGCCATGATTGTCATTGAATGATTGTGTGATGATCATGTGATGATAAAAACCCCATTTCACAATATTGAATTATTTCCAAAAACCTTTACTTGTTTCTGATCAAGGTAAAACCCTACTTTGAGTTGCACTACATGCCCTTGATGGCAAGGACTGTTTCTACCCAAAGTTGGTGATCTGATTTTAACTTCATTTTAGTGCTCCAAAACCACAAAATAATTGTTTTTAGAATCATTTTCCTAATTAAATTACATGTCCATTTCTGAGGCGAGAAATGGTATTCCTACATGGAAAAATACTTTTCTGCCTTAGGAAAGTCTGATTAATTTTGGAGATGATCAGAAGGACATATATTTTCCATACATAATATTTTAAACCCCCATTTATTATATAAGTATTTGAGTAAAACCCTGAAAACCATTTCCGTCAGTTTTGACCTTTTGAAATATTTTCAAAGGAAATATTCTCAATAAAATCCTAGAAAATTCCAGTGGTATCCCTAAGCCATATTTGGTGTCCACATAAAGTTTCACCTTGATCCAAGGTGATTAAGGACCCCAAATAGCGCTAAAACCCCTTCTATCCATATGGGAGTTAGAGCAACTCTACATAGCAAAGTTTGTGAAATGATGCTAAAACTTTGCACGGGTGCCTAATACCTCAAATGAGGGTTCCACGCAAAAAATAGGATTTGTGGGACTTAGTTTGCCCACACTCTCTTTGGAAGGGACATATATGGTCAAATAGTGGTGTTTTCAAGTTTACAAAGCTAAACTTGTCCAATGGAGCTCAAACTTGGTGAAACCCCATGTTTTAGCACCAAACCCAAACCTATTAAGTTGCAGCACCAGTGGTGGGGTGCAACTACCCCAAACCACTATCGAGCACCTTCTGACATATAGGTAAAAGCCCCTTTAACCCATAGCTAAACCCAACCCCTTTGCTCCAAACTCTCAGATTAGGTGGCCAGTATCAATGCCCAACCCCAATCAAATGACCCCTCACTATTTTAAAGTGGAAATGCCAAGAACCCCAATCTATGCTTTAGTTCAAAGCTGACACCACCAGTATTCCTTGTCTCCCTTGAGCAACCAAAGCTCCCACGGGATCCCAATGGCTAGCCTCACTCCCAGCCAGTGCTAGGACATGCTAGACACATCCAAAGTGCTTCACAACGCACCAGCATGCCATGGCATGCCAAAACTATGCTGTAGCGCGCTACAGGAAGCCACCAAGGTGGGGGCGATGCTCTCGACCAGTTCCAGCCTCCCCCGAGGCATCCAACCTCTTCCCAGACAACCCCTCTGCATCGAGCGACCATGAGGGCCCCTCCTCTCTACACCCCCATGCGTGTCAGGTGAGTCACCGGCGCTCCCGAATCGGCTCACTATCGCGGCCCTATAAATACCCCTCGCTCCAGCACCCCTCAGACAGCTTCGCCACGACCACTAGCACCTCCCTAGCCACCCCAGCAAGCGAGCAGAGCCCTGTTGCTCGAGATCGACCGAGGCCCCTCCGCCTCGGAGCTCCGATCGATCTTCGGCTACACGCCGGCTCTTGCGTCCCTTAACCCACCAAACTGATCCCCTCGACCTCAGGAAGCTTTCCCCCAATTTTCCCAAGAATTTCCGTGCCCCCTAGCTACCCTCTCAACCACCTCCCTAAACTCCTCCATCGCGGCCTCCTCCTCGTCGGCGAACCCGTTCCTCTTCACCGTTGTTCCGACCACCGGCAGGTAGGCGGTGTCGAGCCGAACCCATTCATGTCCTCGTTGGGGCTTGAGAACGTCGGCAGCCTCGCCCGCGTACTCCTCCTCCTCTCTGGCCAGAGGTAGGAGACGACCCTGACAGGTGTTCCCCACCTGTCGGTGGCCCAGCTCTCTCCCCCTCGCTGCCCGCAGCCGCTGACCGCACGGCCCCGCACGTTAGGTTCAAACCTGACGGCGCGCGCGCCTGGGTAGGCTGTCGGCTGGCCTTGGGCCGGCCCAGTTCCGGGCCGAGCCAGGCCCCGGACTTAGCCCATTTTTCTTTTGTTTTTTAAAATCTGATTTCACAGATTTTTATAAAAATATTTAACTAGTGTAAAAATATATTTTTTCCACTAATATTCTTCTAAAAATATGTAGTATTTAATGAGACCGTTGGATGAATTCTTCAGCAACTATTCTGTTTTACAATAATAAAAAGGACTAAATTGGAATAGTTTTGCTTCTGTTTGATTGATTTAGAAAATGTTCCTTCATTGGAATGAGAGGCAAATATTTTCAAAATAGCCACTTAGATTTATCAGTAATAAAGAACATTTTTAAAATGACTTTGTGATCTGTGTTTGAGTGAGCTATTTCTTATTTATTCTTTTGACGATGATAGAAAATCCGTGTGACGAGGGAATCGGAGCGGAAGACCTCGAAAACCCCGGATACCTAGCTGACCAAGGCAAGCAACCCTTTGACCATGACTGAGCATATATTATATTGCAATGTAGTGTAGCAAATATTTTCGTTGCATATGATCATAAATGCCGGCAAATCATTGATGTGACGTTACCGATGGCTCCTCCGGAGCACATGCATTAAGCTTGATCCTACCACCTATGAGGGTCATGCTAATATCATGTTGACAAGTAAAGTTAGAATAGTATTAGCATGATCATGACGATGACATAAATCAAAGGTTTATGAAAACCCGTCGGGTGCCACTAATGCCCGAGGGTGATGATGAGTTAGTTGGCCATTTTCGGAGAAGTGGTGCACCGGGTATTTTGAGTGAGTATGGCTTCGGAAATGGGATTAGATTTATGATGTGTCGACCGTCCCAACCTTACCTGTACGACCATGTTACCCCTTTATGGGACGTGGCTTTGTTGATTACTTTGGTCGGTGCTAGCAAAGAGCCACATTACTAGTGGCGGGAGTGATATGTGGTCACTCTCGTGATGGGGTCATGCCTGGTAGGGCGACTATGCCATTTCTATGTGTTCCAGGCACACCGTTGGTCCCCGCATGGTTGATATTGTCCAGTGTCGGTGCTCGTAAGACGTACAACATGTGGGCTGGGTACCAATTGAGTTGACCTCTTTTCTAGTATCGTCAGGGGAATGGCACTGATCGGGTACTTAGCTCGGTATGTTATATACCACGAGTCGTGGATGACATGGAAGTTTCCCTGATCTCGTGCATCCGGCGTACTACCTTTGCAAAGTGTAAAACTATTCGAATAGCCGTGTCCACGGTCAAGGACAGTTGGGTAATCCTGCTTAAACTACGTCCAGTCATTTCCGCATAAACCAAGTGTGTGTGAGTTGTGATGAAAAGAGTTGTTGTGGAAGTAATGATATGACCATTTTTGGTGACTTGGCATATAGGGTGAACCTGGATGGTTCAGCCCTCAACAGATAGATTAATATCTATAACTTGTTCTTCTAAAGTTGTTCTTAACTTATGATGCATCCCTGTGATCATGTTTATTTACCACCAAGAGATATCCACCAAAAATGCATGTTATTGTTATCCTTCACTTTCATTGTTCATATCATGGGCTGTTTGCGAGTACATTCGAAAGTACTCATTGGCTTGCCACTGTTATATTATTAACCACACATGGAAGGACCGGAGTTTGAACAGGAGTACGTCTTTGGAGACGCCCCTGCGAAATAGGACGCTTCCGAGTCAAAATGCTTGTCGGTGTAGGCTTGATGGAATGGGCATCCCCTTAGCCCCTATGATTTCCGCTATTAGTTATATCAGTATGATTTGGCCCTAAGCCCAACCTTGTGAACTTGACTATTCGGTCATGTGATTTAATAACTCGGTACTTGGAAGTAAGACTCTTATTATTCAGTATCTGTGTGTTCGGTGAGCATTTATCTTTGGGATCACTGAGCACGTTCATTCGGCAATCTCGACTTGTAAGTCGGGGTCCCCACAGAGCTGGCATCAGAGCCATCCTGACTATAGGAAGCCTTAGGTAGCATGGACGATAGCCGAGACGACTAGACCACTTAGACCTTAACCTGAGATTTTGCACCCACTAAAAACTTTCTAACCCTCTCCTCTACACCTTGTAGATGGCCGTCGTACCTGAGATGCTTCTGGATATGGGATTTCCTCTGCTTTTGTGTGATAGCCTCGAGAAGTGCCAAGTACGCCGCACGCCCATCTTCCTATACCACGAGCACCTGGTCAACACCGACACTAAGGATTATCACATGGACGTGATAGTGAAGGCAAACGACTCCCCAACTAGCTGGTTCTTTGAAGGACCACAGATGGAGGATCTGATGTTGGCAGTGGAGACCGCAGCACAAGAGGCGCTTGTCCGACTCCGCGACATCGTTCCCCAGATGGTTGATGAGCCAGCTACTCGTCACCTACCCTTTGTTAAGGATGGGATAGACGGGAGTTGGACCCTCAACCCATCTTCTAAGGACGGGGCGCCACTGAGGTTTCACTCCTACTTCAGTCTCTCCTTCGACACTTTGACACACCTTTTGATCAAAGAGTCAACAAACATTCGCCAAGAGCTGCACCAAGTCCAAGATCTACTTCGCACGGATAAGATGAAGAACCGCAAGGTGAAGAAGGAATTAGCACTAGAAGGACCACCTGGCTTCGCTTTCCGAGGAGGAATACCATCGCTTCAGGCCACTCCTCTTGAGAGTCGTCGCCTGACCGCGGAAGAGTACACCGAACTCTTCTCTACCTCGCCACCCAAGAGAAGCCGTGATGGACCATTTCCTTCCCTACTCCGTCCAAGAAGGGAAGCACTGATGAATATGAAGACGAAGATCCCGCAGAACCCGCCTATGAGACCGCACAGTCTGCCGCTTAGTATTAGTGATGTAGGAAATTAGGAGTTACTCCCCGAGCGTAGGAGTGCATGTATCGGTTCATATGAACCATGAGTGTTGTGTAAGCATGTTGGATGCAAGTTGCATTCTGCCTTAGGAAGCTTGTGAGCGACTACATCGCTTGTTTTAATCTAATGCATTAGCTCTTTGAAAAACCATTGGCTTAAAAAAATCGCACTAGCACAACACCAGACCCCCTCTTTACTAGAGCATCATCCCTTATGATTTCAGCCAGTTCGGCAAATTGACCTGTCTACTCCCCTGACGGGATGGTGAATGCAACTCGCAACGGCACCTTCGGCAACCCCGGCTCTGCCTCCTCAGGTCAGCAGCAGGGAACCGGGGGGGAGCTCAAGCTGGAGATCACCACGAGAAGCAAGACGATGTTCCACCGCCACCGGCACATCCCAAAAGCTTGACTATGGCTCAGTTCCTTCAAGCTCTTCGAGAGGAACGTCAAGCCAACAATGCCGGTATTCAGCAGCTGGCTCAAGCTTTGGTGAACAACCCGTCGCAGAACGGGAGTGGCAATGGTCCCTCTACTCTTTCTAAGTTTATGCGAACTACGCCACCCAATATCACGGAGACGACTGAACCATTGGATGCCGATGACTGGATCCGTACTATCAAAGACCTCCTCGCGCTGGTCAAATGCACTGATGATCATGAGAAAGTCCTCTATGCTTCTAACTGGCTCGGGGGCACAGCCAGATCTTAGTGGGATGGATTTCAAATCATGCGTGTAGGACAAGTCATCACGTGGGCTATGTTCAAAGATGGATTCCTCGCTGCTCACATTCATCCCGGAATGATGACCATTAAGAAGCGGGAATTCCGAGCCTTAAGGCAAGGCAGTGGATCCGTCAAGGAGTATTTGCAAAAGTTCAACCTCCTGTAAAGATATGCACCTGAAGACGTCAAAGTGGAACACTTTATGGAAGGACTGCTGAAGTCACTCCAGTATTAGCTGGTTGTTTGTGAATGCCCGACCTTCAGCGATCTGGTTAATAAGGCCCTTATGTTGGAGGATAAGCGTCGTGTTATGGATGACACCCGTAAGCGCAAGCTAATGGGTAGTGGAGGACTGAGTAACCCGAAGCCACGCCCATGGGAGTCAGCACCAGCAAGGCCCAACGATCAACAGCAGCAGTACAAGACTCCAACATTTTGCCAGAACTACTCGCCTCGGCAGCAAGACAACACCAAGCCAGCAATCAACCGACCGAACAGTATTGGAGTCAAGACCAATCTTCCAGCACAAGTTACCTGTTTTGGATGTGGACAAATAGGGCACTATTCCAGGCAGTGTCCCAACAAGAAGCCCGACGCACCGTGCCCCAATGCACCAAATGAAGGCCAAGGAGCACCAGGCAGGAATCAAGCTCCCCGCAATCAGAAGTATCAGAGCAGGGGGCGGATTAATCATATCTCCACTAAAGAGGCACAGGAAGACCCGGACTGCATTCTGGGTACGTTCCTCGTAAACTCCACCCCAGCAACAGTATTGTTTTATTGTGGTGCTTCGCATTCTTTTGTTAGACAAAGATTTGTGAAAAATGTGGTTTAAAACCTACCCTGCTTCGCGGGCAAATGACAATTCAAACCCCGGGAGCAGTGTTGAGGACCAACTTAGGATGTAGGGAGGTCGGGATAGTTATCAATGGGACAAGCTTCTCAACGAATCTCGTTGTGCTTAAGTCGCAAGGCCTAGAAGTAATTCTCGGCATGGATTGGTCGGCCATGCATCAAAGCATCTTGGACTGTGCCAACAGGGCCATTACCAGGACAAGCGACCAAGGGGTCAATGTCAAGTATGTCTCTGAGCCAGTACCCGCTCGAGTACCACGGGTCAACAACCTGACAGAGGTAGAACTCGATCGAGTGCCAATAGTCTGTGAGTACCCGGATGTCTTTCCTAATGAGCTACCAGGAATGCCTCCTGGCCGAGACATCGAGTTCCTCATTGATATCATGCCCGGATCAAGGCTTATCTATAAGAAGCCTTACAGGATGGGATCCGAAGAGCTAGCAGAGCTGAAGAAGCAATTGGATGAGCAACTTAGGAAAGGGTTTATCCGTCCGAGTGCGTCACCTTGGGTATAGCCTGTTCTGTTAGTGTCCAATAAGGATGGAACTATCAGACTCTGTGTCGATTACCGTTCTCTCAATGAGGTCATGATCAAGAACAAGTATCCGCTCCCCAAGATTGAAGACGTTTGATCCGACTCTGCGTCAATTACCGTTCTCTCAATGAGATATTACCAACTGAAGATCCGACCCGAGGATATACCCAAGACTGCGGTCGTGACCCGGTACGGTCTGTACGAATGCACTGTCATGTGTTTTGGATTGACTAATGCCCCAACTTACTTCATGTACCTCACGAACAAGGTCTTCATGGAATACCTGGACAAGTTTGTCGTCGTATTCATTGATGACATATTAATCTTTTCCAAGTCTGAAGAAGAGCATGAGCAACACTTGAGGTTAGTGTTGGAAAAGCTTCGAGAGACCAACTTTATGCCAAATTTAGGAAGTGCTAATTCTCGCTGAATGAAGTTGGATTCTTGGGTCATACCATGACAGCAAGTGGATTGGCGGTTGATCCCTCCAAGATTACTACAGTAACCAACGGGGAATCGCCTATTGATGTGAAGGAAGTCAGGAGCTTCCTCGGACTCGCGGGATATTACCGCAAGTTTGTAGAAGGACTCTCCCGCATGGCTCGACCTATGACTTAGCTCTTGAAGAAAGGCAAGAAGTTCGAATGGACGTCGGAGTGTGAAGCAAGCTTCCAAGAATTGAAGAAGAGATTAACTACCGCCCTGGTATTGGCCACTCCAGATATCAGCAAGGAGTTTGTGATATATTGTGATGCCTGATACGTCTCCGTCGTATCTACTTTTCCAAACTCTTTTGCCCTTGTTTTGGACTCTAATTTGCATGATTTGCATGGAACTAACCCGGACTAACGCTGTTTTCAACAGAATTGCCATGGTGTTGTTTTTGCGCAGAAATAAAAGTTCTCGGAATGACCTGGAAATTTACGATGATTTTTTTGTGGAATGTATAAAAAATACTAGCGCAAGAAACAACCGGAGGAGTGGAGCGAGGAGCCCACAAGCCCACCAGGTGCGGGCCCCTTGGCTGCGCCTAGCAGGCTTGTGGGGCCTTCAGAGCTCCAACGCCTCCAACTCCAGCTCTATTTAGTCCCTTTCGTCCGGAAAAAAATCAGGGAGAAGTGTTCATCGCGTTTTACGATACGGAGGTGCCGCCACCACCTATTCTTCCTTTGGAGGCAAGATCTGGAGTCCGTTTTGGGCTCCGGAGATGGGAGATCGTCGCCATCATCATCACCAACCTTCCTTCATCGCCAATTCCATGATGCTCTTCATCGTTTGTGAGTAATCTCATCGTAGGCTTGCTAGACGGTGATGGGTTGGATGAGATCTGTCATGTAATATAGTTAGTTTTGATGGGGAATGAGCCCTAGTATCCACTATGTTCTGAGATGGATGTTGCTACTACTTTGCCATGCTTAATGCTTGTCACAAGGTCCCGAGTGCCATGATTTCAGATCTGAACCTATTATGTTCTCGTCAATATATGTGTGTTCTTGATCCTATCTTGCAAGATGTAGTCACCTACTATGTGTTATGACTCGGAAACCCCGGAGTGACAATAGCCGGAACCACTCCCGGAGATGACCATAGTATGAGGAGTTCATGTATTCACTATGTGCTAATGCTTTCTTCCGGTTCTCTATTAAAAGGAGAACCTTAATATCCCGTAGTTTCCATTAGGACCCCACTGCCACGGGAGGGATGGACAACAGATATCATGCAAGTTCTTTTCCCTAAGCACATATGACTACGTACAGAATACATGCCTACATTACATTGACGAACTATAGCTAGTTACATATCTCCCCATGTTACAACTGTTGCATGATGAATGTCATCCGACATAATTATCCATCACTGATCCAATGCCTACGATTTTTTCCTACTGGTCCTTGCTACGTTACTTTTCCACTACTACTGTCATTGCTGCTACTGTTACTCTGTCGCTACCGCTGTCACTGATGCTACTGTTACCGCTACTGTTGTCACAGCTGCTACTATTACCGTTGCTACTGTTGCTGTCACACCACTTTGCTACTAATACTTTGCTTCCAATATCTATCACGACAACTACGGATATTGGCCACTCCAGATATCAGCAAGGACGCCGGAATGGATGCTGGAATGTTAAGCAAGCTTCCAAGAGTTGAAGAAGAGACTAACCACCGCCCCGGTATTGGCCACTCAAGATATCATCAAGGAGTTTGAGATATATTGTGATGCCTCAAGGACCGGGCTCGGTGGGGTTCTAATGCAGGACGGTAGAGTTGTGGCATATCTGTCACGACAACTATGCCCGCATGAGGAGAATTATGCCACCCATGATCTCGAATTGGTAGCAGTAGTGCATGCCCTGAAGAAATGGCGACATTACCTTCTGGGTAAACGATGTGAAATATACACTGACCACAAAAGATTGAAGTATATCTTCACCCAAAGGGAATTGAATATTAGGCAACGATGATGGTTGGAGTTAATCAAAGACTACAACCTCAGCATTCAATATCACCCCGGTAAGGCCAATGTAGTGGTAGATGCCTTAATCCGGAAGACCAGCACCTTGAACGTCATGCTCAAGGAAAGGAAACCCGCCTTATATGAAGAATTGGAGAACTTCGGATTGGAGATAGTAGAATCAGGATTCCTAGCTAACATCAAAGTCAAACCAACGCAGGATGATGATATCAAGGAGGCCCAGAAGGGTCATAAGAGCATTGAAGGCATCAAGAAGAAGATTCAAGAAGGCAAGGCCCTAGGATTCTCGACAGATGAACAAGGAGTAGTGTGGTTTGGGAAACGTTTACGCGTACCGAACCAGACTGAACTCAAGGATTTGATCCTACAGGAAGCTCATGATACACCCTACTCTATTCACCTCAGTGGTAACAAGATGTATCAAGATCTTTGAGAAAGATTATGGTGGCATGCCATGAAGAAGGAAATAGCGTTTTATGTTGCCATGTGCGACGTGTGCCAGCGAGTCAGGGCTGAGCGTCAGCGACGTGCTCGATTGCTACAACCTCTCCAGGTGCTAGAATGGAAGTGGGACAAGATAGGTATGGACTTTGTTACTGGCTTACCAAGGTCTAGCAGAGGCCATGACTCTATATGGGTCATTGTCGACCATCTGACCAAGGTGGCCCATTTCATTCCAGTCAACGCCACTTATGATGGGGACAAGTTGGCTAGTCTCTATATTGAGCGTATTGTGAGCCTTCACAGAGTTCCCAAGGAGATTGTATCTGACCGAGGCACGTAGTTCACCTCATGAATTTGGAAGAAGTTCCAAGAAGCACTCGGAACAAAGCTCTCTTTCAGCACTTCTTTCCATCCACAAACGGGCAGACAAACGGAAAGAGTGAATCAGATACTTGAAGATATGCTCCGCGCTTGCGTCTTAGCATATGGTGCCAAACGGGAAGACTGTCTATCATTCGCTAAGTTCTCATACAACAACAGCTACCAGCCCAGTCTCCAAATCGCCCCATTTGAATTGTTGTACGGACAAAAGTGCCGCACCCCACTCAACTGGTCCGAAACCGGTGAAGGGCTGATTTTTAGGCCGGAAATTTTGCACAAGGGAGAAGAGAAGGTACAACTTGTCCGAGAAAATCTAAAGGCAGCCAAGTCACGACAAAAAATCTATGCGGATTCTCGCCGCAAAGATGTGGAGATCATTCCCGGAGACCAGGTGTACCTCCGTGTCACCCCTCTTAAAGGAACCAAGCATTTCCATGTTAAAGGGAAACTCGCTACAAGGTTCATTGGACCTTTTAAGATCACGGGGAGGCGTGGAGAAGTTGCTTATCAGTTGGACCTACCTTCGGAACTTTCGGGTGTGCACAACGTCTTCCACGTGTCACAACTCCGGAAGTGCCTTCAAGCGCCACACCGTTCTGATCCTTACAAGGACATTGACCATCAAGCCATCAACCTTCAGCTAGATCTGACCTACCACGAGAAGCCGATCCGTATTCTCGATGAAGGTGAACGTTGCACTAGAAGCCGCACCATCAAGTATTTCTAGGTTCAGTGGAGCAACCACACCGAAGCCGAAGCAACATGGGAGCGTGGAGACTATCTACGATCTGAGTTTCCGGACCTTTTTAGCACCTATCTTAGGAATCTCGGGGACGAGATTCTTGTAAGGGGGATAGGTCTGTCACACCCTGTTTTTACTACCACTTATAGGTAATGGAAAAATCTGAGGGTGTTAATTTTTTTCAAAACTAATGATGTGAGTGCCATGATTGTCATTGAATGCTTGTGTGATGATCATGTGATGATAAAAACCCCATTTCACAATATTGAATTATTTCCAAAAACCTTTACTTATTTCTGATCAAGGTAAAACCCTACTTTGAGTTGCACTACATGCCCTTGATGGCAAGGAGTGTTTCTACCCAAAGTTGGTGATCTAATTTTAACTTCATTTTAGTGCTCCAAAACCACAAAATAATTATTTTTAGAATAATTTTCATAATTAAATTACATGTCTATTTTTGAGGCCAGAAATGGTATTCCTACATGGAAAAATACTTTTCTGCCTTAGAAAAATCTGATTAAATTTGGAGATGATCACAAGGACATATATTTCCATACATAAGATTTTAAACCCCTATTTATATTATAATTATTGGAGTAAAACCCTGAAACCCATTTCTGTCTGTTTTGATCTTTTGAAATATTTCCAAAGGAAATATTCTTAATAAAATCCTAGAAAATTCCAGTGGTATCCCTAAGCCATATTTGGTGTCCATATAAAGTTTCACCTTGATCCAAGGTGATTAAGGACCCCAAATAACCCTAAAACCCCTTCTGTCTAGATTGGAGTTAGAGCAACTCTACATAGCAAAGCTTGTCCAATGATGTTGAAACCCCAATCTAAGCTACAGTTCAAAGCTGACAGCACCAGTATTCCTTGTCTCCCTTGACCAGCCGAAGCTCCCACGGGACCCCAACGGCTAGCCTCACTCCCATCCAGTGCCAGGACATGCTAGACACGTCCAACGTGCCTCAGAGTGCACCAGCATGCCGTGGCATGCTAAAACTGCGCTCTCGGTGCGCTACAGGAAGCCACCAAGGTCCGGGCGACGCTCTCGGCTAGTTCGAGCCTTCCCCGAGGTGTCCAGCCTCTTCCCCGACAACCCCTCTGCATCGAGCGACCAACAGGGCCCCTCCTCTCCCGCGCTAGAGCTCGTGCGACGCGTGCCCGCATGCACAAAAACCGGCCAAGGTTGTGCGGCCACTGATGCTCGACTCCTCTCTCTCCCTCTGTTGCAAATGGTTCTGCAGTGAAAAACCACGTCCTAAGACTCTAGTTTCGACCACAGCTCCTCTCTGCACCCCCATGCGCGCCACGGTAAGTCACCGGCGCTCCCGAATTGGCTCACCGTCGCGGGCCTATAAATAACCCCCCCCCCCCCCCCCCCGCTCCAGCACCCCTCAGACAGCTTCGCCACGACCACTAGCACCTCCCTAGACACCCTAGCAAGCCAGTAGAACCCCGGTGCTCGATATCGACCGAGGCCCCTCCGCCTCGGAGCTCAGGTCGATCTCCAGCTACACGACGCCTCCTGTGTCCCTCGACCCACCAAATTGATCCCCTCGACCACAGGAAGCTTTCCCCAAACTTTCCCAAGTATTTCCGTGCCCCTAACTACCCTCTCGACCACCTCCTGAAACTCCTCCGTCGCGGCCTCCTTGTTGTCAGTGAACCCATGCCTCTCTGTCGTTGTTCCGACCACTAGCAGGTAGGCGACGTCGAGCCGAACGGATTCATGTCCTCGTTGGGACTTGAGAATGTCGGCGGCCTCGCCGGCGTACTCCTCCTCCTCTTTGGCCAGTGGTAGGAGATGACCCCGACACGTGTGCCCAACCTGTCGGTGGCCCAGCTCTCTCCCCCTCGCTGCCCGCAGCCGCTGACCGCAGGGCCCCGCACGTCAGGTTCAAACCTGACTGCGCGCGCGCCTGGGCAAGCTGTCGGCTGGCCTTGGGTCGGCCCAGTTCCAGGCCCAGCCAGGCCAGGGACTTAGCCCATTTTTCTTTTTTTTAATCTGATTTAAAAGATTTTTATAAAAATATTTAACCAGTGTAAAAATATAATTTTCCACTGATATTCTTCTAAAAATATGTAGTATTTAATGAGACCATTGGATGAATTCTTCAGCAACTATTCTGTTTTACAATAACAAAAAGGACTAAATTGGAATAGTTTTGCTTCTGTTTGGTTGATTTAAAAAATGTTCCTTCATTGGAATCAGAAGAAAATATTTTTGAAAATATCCACTTAGATTTAGTAGTAATAAAGAACATTTTAAAAATGACTTTGTGAAATGTTTTTGAGTGAGCTATTTCTTATTTATTCTTTTGAGGATGATAGAAAATCCGTGTGACGAGGGAATCGGAGCGAAAGACCTCGACGAACCCGGATACCTAGCTGACCAAGGCAAGCATCCCTTTGTCCATGACTGAGCATATGTTATATTGCATGCTAGAGTAGCAAATATTTCCATTGCATATGATCATAAGTGACGGTAAATCATTGATGTGATGTTACCTATGGCTCCTCCGGAGCACATGCATTAAGGTTGATCCTACCACCTATGAGGGTCATGCTAATACCATCTTGACAAGTAAAGTTAGAATAGTATTAGCATGAGCATGATGATGACATAAATCATATTTTTATGAAAACCCCGTCGGGTGCCACTAATGCCCGAGGGTGATGATGAGTGAGGTGGCCACTTTCGGAGAAGTGGTGCACCGAGTTTTTTGAGTGAGTATGGTTTCGGAAATGGGATTAGATTTATGATGTGTGGACCATCCCAACCTTACATGTACGACCACATTACCCCTTTATGGGACGGGGCTTTGTTGATTACTCTGGTCTGTGCTAGCAAAGAGCCACATTACTAGTGGCGGGAGTGATATGTGGTCACTGTCGTCATGGGGTCGTGCCAGGTAGGGCGACTGTGCCATTTTTATATGTTCCAGGCACACGGTTGGTCCCTGCATGGTTGATACTGTCCGGAGTCGGTGCTCGTAAGACATACAACATGTGGGTTGGGTACCAATCGAGTGGACCTCTTTGTCTAGGATCATCATGGGAAAGGGACTGATCGGGTACTTACCTCGGGTATCTTATATACCGTGAGTCATGGATGACACAGAAGTTTCCCGGATCTCGTGGGTGCAGCGTATGACCTCTGTAGAGTGTAAAACTATTCGAATAGTCGTGTCCACGGTCAAGGATAGTTGGGTAATCCTGCTTAAACTACGTCCACTCGTTTTCGCATAAACCAAGTGTGTGTGAGTTGTGATTAAAGGAGTTGTTGTGAAAGTAATGATATGACCATGTTTGGTGACTTGGCATATAGGGTGAACCTGGATGGTTCAGCCCTCAACAGATATATTGATATCAGTAACCTGTTCTTCAAAGGTTGTTCTTAACTTATGATGCATCCGTGTGATCATGTTTATTTACCACCAAGAGATATCCACCAAAAATGCATGTTATTTTTATCATTCACTTTCATTGTTCATATCATGGTCTGTTTGCGAGTACATTCAAAAGTACTCATTGGCTTGCCACTGGTTATATTATTTACCAGGCATGGAAGGACTGGAGTTTGGAGATGAGCACGTCTTCGGAGACGCCCCTGCGAACTAGGACGCTTCTGAGTCAGAATGTCTATCGGTATAGGCTTGATGGCATGGGCATCCGCTTAGCCCCTATGATTTCTGCTGTTAGTTCTATCAGTATGATTTGGCCTTAGGCCCAACCTTGTGAACTTGACCGTTCGGTCATATGATGTAATAACTCGGTACTTGGATGTAAGACTCTTATTATTTAGTATATGTGTGTTCCGTGAGCATTATCTTTGGGATCACTGAGCACGTTCATCCGGCGATCTCTACTTGTAAGTTGGTGTCCCCACATCTAGACCATGACGCCTAACCGTCTAGAGGATGCAAAGTCTTCAAAGGTAAAAGTCTTCCGTTCCACATAGGAACAAATTCTTCAATGATGCTCAATCACTTGGTTTTTGGTTTGTAGTTTGGTGTTTCGGGTATTTCCTCACTGATGATTTGCTCTCGAACTCTCTGAGGAATTTTGGTTGCTCTAAATGACAAGTGTCAGTTTCTTGCGGAGCAGCCAACCAATTAATGGTTGTGGGGGCGACTATTTATAGCCTGGGAGCATCCCGACATGATTTCACATTAATGCCCTTAAATAATACGACCTCTGGTGTGGATAAGATCGGTGATGTGGCGCGAATTGCGGCAACGGTCGGGACCTTCAACTATGAGAGTCCTCATGTCTCTCTTATTCCGCACTTGAGGCTTTTGGTAGGAATAGGCTTGGGTTGAGCATCATGAGGAAATTCATTCCGAACTGTTACCTCGTCCCCCTTTAATAGTACGGTGTTCCTATGACTCAAGAGTGAAGAAAATGAAACAGAAAGAATAAATATTCACGCTCGAAAGTCTTTGGATTGTTTTTCTTCAGGACACACCGAATTCCTCATCTTTAATATCTTCATGAGGAATATCAATTTCATCGCAATTTCTTCGCGGTCAAGGTCTTCAACAGAAGACCAATTTCTTCAGCCGAAGACATACATTTTTAGGGGTCGATATTCATCGTATATTTCAAACTCCTCAGCGACTTATAGATCCTATGTACACTCATGAACACATTACATACTTAACCTATAAGTATTCAAATCACCAAAATCACTAAGGGGCACTAGATGCACTTACAAAGGGCCTCGACGAACTTCAGCATCAAGATCAAACACATCAGAAGTGATAATGGGAGATAATTCAAAAACACTGGTCTTGATGCTTATCTTGATGAACTTCGTATTACTCACGAATTATCTGCTCTTTATACTCCTCAACAGAATGGTGTCGTCGAAAGAAAGAACAGGACTCTGGTTGAAATGGCACGGACCATGCTTGAAGAATATCAGACTCCTCGTCGTTTCTGGCCTGAAGCAATCAACACTGCTTGCCATATCATCAACAGGGTATATCTTCACAAATTCCTCAAGAAAACTTAATATGAACTCAATGTAAGTTATTTCAAAATCTTCGGTGCAAAATGCTGGATTAGAGATCCTCACCATAGATCAAAGTTTGCACCTAAAGCACATGAGGGTTTTATGCCCGGTTATGGAAAAGACTTGCACACCTACAGAGTCTTCAACAACTATCACAACAAGGTTGTTGAAACTGTAGATGTGCGGTTCGATGAAACTAATGGCTCACAAAGAGAGCAATTGCCTCCTGGTCCAAATAAATTGTCTCTTGGGGAAGCAATCAAGCTCAAAGCTACTGAAGACATTGTTCCTACTAAGGAAATTGTTGAAGAAATCACTCCCAGCACTGATGAAAATCAAGAAGATGCTCCTTAGGAAATTGCTCCACAACAAATTCCTCAGCCCACACGAAATCCTCAACCAGCTCACCCGAGGATTTCAAATGAAGTAGAACTTGACAAAATCCTCGATGACATCAACGCGCCAGGTCCTCTCAGTCTCTCAAAAGCTTCATACTTAGTTAACTTGTGTGGGCATTCTTCTTTTGTGTCTATCACAGAACCTTCAAAAGTTGTTGAGGCTTTCACGGAACCTCAGTGGATTCCATCCATGCAAGATGAACTTCTTCAATTCAAGATAAATGACGGGTGGGAGCTCATCAAATGACCAGATCGTCGCAAGCACAATATCATCGGCACCAAGTGGATTTTCCGAAACAAGCAAGATAAGGATGGTCAAGTGGTGAGGAATAAGGCACGACTTGTAGCCCAAGGCTACATAGAGCTTGAAGGAATTGATTTGCACCTCTTGCTAGACTTGAAGCTATTCGAATTCTACTTGCGTATGCCAATCATCATAACATTACCTTCTTCCAAATGGAACTGAAAAGTGAATTCCTCAATGGTAAGCTTGAGGAAGAAGTATATGTTGCTCAGCCCCCAGGTTTTGAGGATCCGAAGAAACCAGACAAAGTCTTAAGACTCAAAAAGGCACTTCGTGGCCTCAAGCAAGCCCCTTGGGCATTGTATTGATACATTGAAAGAATTCCTCATGAAGAAAGGCTTCAAACCTGGTTCACTCGATCCAACTCTTTTCACAAAATCCTATGACAATGAACTATTTGTGTGCCAAATATATGTCTATGACATCATATTTGGCTGTACTGACAAACGTTACGGTGATGTATTTGCTTACATGACGAGTGAAGAATATCAGATGTCCAATATAGGGGAGCTGAAATTCTTCTTAGGTCTTCAAATTCGTCAACAACGCAATGGCATCTTCATATCACAGGAGAACTACCTCAAGGATGTTATGAGGAAATTCGACATGCATGAATGCAAAGGCGCCAAGACTCCCATGCCTACCAACGGCCACCTCTGCAGTGACGAAAATGGTAAAGAATTCGATCAACACGTATATACCTCAATGATTGGCTCTTTACTGTATTTGTGTGCATCTAGGCCAGATATAATGCTTAGTGTTTGCATGTGTGCTCATTTTCAAGAAAAACCGAAGGAATCACACCATAAGGCTGTGAAACATATTCTTCAATACTTAGCTCACACACCAAAACTAGGATTATGGTACCCTAAGGGCTCAAATCTTCATCTTGTGGGATATTCTGATTCTGACTATGCTGGTGACCGTGTGAATCGCAAGTCAACCTCTAGCACATGTCATTTCCTCGGAAGATCATTAGTCTGTTGGTCCTCAAAGAAGCATAATTGTGTTTCTCTCTCCACTGCCGAAGCTGAGTACATTGCTGCTGGATCCTGCTATGCTCAATTGCTATGGATGAACCAAACCCTCAAGGACTACAACAGCAACATGAAAAATGTGCCTCTCTACTGCGACAAGAGAGTACAATCAAGATTTCATACAACCCAGTTCAAGATTCGAAGACTAAGCACATCCAGATTCATCATCATTTTCTTCGGGACCATGTGCTCAAGGGCAATATGCTCATCGACCATGTGAATACTGACGATCAACTAGCATATATTTTAACTAAGCCCTTGTATGAGAAAAGGTTTTGCAAGTTGCGGTGTGAGCTAAATATCTTAGAATCTTCAAATGTTTTGTAAAAACATGCACACATCCTAACACTTATGCAAAATTCATGACTTAGATGTGCAACACATGAAGAATCGATTTTCTTCAATTAATGAAGAATATCACTCTTAGTGTGACGAAATTGATGAAGGATTTGGTTCTCAGGGCCCTACGACAATTGTACGCGGCGCCTGAAATCATCATTCGTATACGGTGAGTCACGCCACCACCCGACTTTGAAAACCTTCAAGCTGATTTTTCTTCAAAGTTGAAATTCATCAACCTGACGCGTTGTCACAAAATCCTCAAGATTTTTCAAAATCTTCAAAACACTTGATGAATTTCATTTGCCTATATATATATATATATATATATATATATATATATATATATATATATATATATATATATATATATATATAGATTGAGATTTCAAAGTCCTCAACAGCATTCACTTATAGCTATTTCTTCAGTTTGATATTTCATCTAAGTGAATGTGATCGGACCCTACTCCCCTCTATTCTATACTCAACCCAGTCTATTCAATTCTTCATATGCGTTCTACTTGAAACTTTGTTCAAAATCCTCACCGTGTCCTTGTCAGCTGAGGATTTTGCAATGAAATCCTCAAATCTTCAAAAATGAATTTTATATTGTTACAAAGTAACTGAACCCCACTTCCCACGATCAGATAAGCACGTTCTCCACCGCTTTAATCTCAGGCTACACATGTCATGCGGAGACGAATGGGCAAGGCAGTTCGGTCCGGAAGTTTCGGCCGGACCGTTTTCACTTGAGCTATAAATAAGTCCTTACCCCCCTCTTTCAAAACTCTTCATCCTCTCGTCCTTCTCTCCGCCTCAAGCACAAACCTAGCGCCACCGCTAGCAATCTCGTTGCCGGTGAGGAACAACTTCACTTCCTCAACCTCTCCATCACCGAACTCACGCCGGAAGCAGAACATCTACATCCGCCGCTGCTGTAGTTGTCTTCTGCTGCCAAATTAGGGCTCAGTGGACTCGAACGAAAGAGCCTCTTACTGTTACTGCCTATATTCTTCATGCTCGTCACTCAGGGTAATTAAAATCCTATTTTACTACCCCTTTTGATCTAATATTTTACCTTAATTCGAGAAATCTGTTTTTCCTCACTATCTATCAGCTTCGCACACTCAATTCCTCAAACACTTGATGAATTTCACTAAGTCACTAAAATTCTTCATGTGATTCCTCAATTGTGCAAATTTTCGGATCTGCACAACTCTAGAACCCAAGATCAGAATGCTTAGAGAAATTTCTCAACTCACTGGTCAAATTCCTCAACTCTTAAAATTTCAATTTCTTCAAATCTGAGAACGCATATGACCTCTCCAAATTCCTCGCACTATACTCTGTTCATAGGTACAAAATGTCAGTTGATGAATCTCTAGGTTCTCATCAACTTAACTCATTTGCAGCGTTCCTTGAAAAACTTTGCCAGTGTCATCAGAATCTTCTAGAGTGAAAATTCCTCAGCAAAAGCATCAGTTGAAGAAAATGGAAGATCACGGAAATCAAAACGGAGGAAAGAAACTTGAACAGAACACTGCAATTTATATCCCTGAGGATATGTATCTTGATTACTATACACTAGATGAGCAAGAACCTATGCCGAAGCACACAATTAGGCTTCAGAAAATAGAACACAGGTGGACTAAGGAGTGGAAGGAATATCGCTTCGTCACTCCAAAGTATGCGAAGAAATTCGCACTCGAGCCACCTTGCAAAAGGCCTCCTCTTGGTTATCATCAGGTTGCACATCCCTCCAGCATCAAAATAGTTGAGGATTACCCTGAGGAGAAAGATAAAAACTTTTCTAAACTTTAGAAGAAAGTAGAAGCTGGAGTGAGGAAATACAATGAGGAATCTGCTACTACCACTGCAGCCACCTCTTCTGCTGCTGAAGCTTCTCGTACAGCTATTCCTCAAGTGAAGTATGTACCAAAGAAACCAATGGCTTCAAAGCTTAAAGAGGAATTGCCTCAGAAGGCTGCACCTGCGCCAAAACCTTCAACAGCTACACACGCCTCAAAGCCTGAACACAATCAGATTGTGAAGCAACAGCCGACTCACTCCAGCTCCGCTGTACCATCTGCCAGGAGCTCTGAGACAAAGCCTTCACCAACACCCTTGAAGACTAAATGATTGCTGGCAGGGGCATCAGGCCTAGCCGAAGCAAAGTCATCAACATCCCTTCTCCATTAGAAGGAAGTGATGATTTGATGATGAAACTCTTCAAGTCATGATCAGAAGAAGCAGGAACGAGTTGCACAAGCTTCAGGCAGCTCTATTCCTCTTGCCATGGATCCCAAGGTTCTGGTGGACTTCATCAATGTCTGGTATGAAGATCCAAGCACCCCCATTGATTACTTGAAGCTTCCCCCAGGTATAAGTCATATGGTGGCCACATTCATCAATGAGGCCAAATGGAAAGAGACGCAAGCCAAGCAAGCAAAAGCTGCAAAACTGAAGAAGGGGAAATTCCTCAGGCAAAATGTCCTCAACCTGACGCCTGAAGATCTTGTGTCCACCCAGGCTGAACTGAAGACTATGACCGACAAGTACATGAATCTATATGATCGTCAAAGTCTCAAACCAAATTTCATCAAGTTTGCAACTGATGCAGTTGATGAGTATAACAAGAAGGCTGCCCCTCCAGTAAAACCAAAGCTGCCTGACTCCAGCTATTCTGTTCAGCTGACTAAAGAAGATGAAGCTGAAAACCTGTTGTTGAGGAAATGCCTCAAGATAGTCGAGCTGATGAACCTGTAATTGAGGAAATACCCCAAGACATTCCAGCTGATGAATCTGCTCCAGCTGAAGAAAATGCTTCAGCTGAGGAAACTGCCAGGACTGATACTGCACCAGCTCCTGAAGAGAAAATTCCTTCACCTCAATCCTCAAAGGTGAAGAAAATGGTTCCATCTGCATCAGATGTAAAGAAAACCAAGGCTGCTGAGAAAGAAGCAAACAAAAGAAAAGCGTCAATGATTTCAGAATCATTAGAGGCCAAGCGCCCCAAGTTAGCTCAGACAGGGTCTTCAACTGCTCCAGTGGATGTTATGCCTGTGAAGGTAGCTCCATCAAATTCACTTGTTCCCTTCGGAATTGACTATGTCATTCCTGAAAAAGATGAGGAAATGAAAGATGTTGAATCTGAAGAAACCATGGACGAGGAAATTCAAATTGATGATATTCCTTAGTCTTTCATTCCTCACAAGACATCTGATAAAACTGCTCAAGGGTCACCTACAACAACTGAAGATTTTGCCTCCTCCACCAAGCAAACTTCTCAAGCTTAGGAAAATACTCAACCCGAAGAAAATCCTCAACCTGAGGAAAAGGATGAAGAAAATGCTCCTGCACCCAATACCGAAACTACTATTGTTGTGGTCAACACTGAAACAGCAATGATAGTATCTCCTCAAGACCAACAGCATAATCTTCAACCAAAGCAAAATCAGCCTTTTTCAAAGAGGCCAAAGTTTCAAAAGGAAGGATTCTATGACAAAGGGATGTATTTCATCGGCGACAATCCATCTGACAAGCTTCGCATGAGGCACATGAAGTTTTGGACAAGGACTCAGCTCAACTACTATGTGAAAGTGCGTTATATCGACTAGAGGGGGGTGAATAGGAGATTTTAAGAATTTCATCATCACTGAGGAAAACCAAGGCTGCTGAGAAAGAAGCAAACAAAAGAAAAGCGTCAATGATTTCAGAATCATTAGAGGCCAAGCGCCCCAAGTTAGCTCAGACAGGGTCTTCAACTGCTCCAGTGGATGTTATGCCTGTGAAGGTAGCTCCATCAAATTCACTTGTTCCCTTCGGAATTGACTATGTCATTCCTGAAAAAGATGAGGAAATGAAAGATGTTGAATCTGAAGAAACCATGGACGAGGAAATTCAAATTGATGATATTCCTTAGTCTTTCATTCCTCACAAGACATCTGATAAAAGTGCTCAAGGGTCACCTACAACAACTGAAGATTTTGCCTCCTCCACCAAGCAAACTTCTCAAGCTTAGGAAAATACTCAACCCGAAGAAAATCCTCAACCTGAGGAAAAGGATGAAGAAAATGCTCCTGCACCCAATACCGAAACTACTATTGTTGTGGTCAACACTGAAACAGCAATGATAGTATCTCCTCAAGACCAACAGCATAATCTTCAACCAAAGCAAAATCAGCCTTTTTCAAAGAGGCCAAAGTTTCAAAAGGAAGGATTCTATGACAAAGGGATGTATTTCATCGGCGACAATCCATCTGACAAGCTTCGCATGAGGCACATGAAGTTTTGGACAAGGACTCAGCTCAACTACTATGTGAAAGTGCGTTATATCGACTAGAGGGGGGTGAATAGGAGATTTTAAGAATTTCATCACTGAGGAAATTCCTTTTGAGGAAATTCCTCACTGATGACTAACTTACAGCGGAAACAGTAAAGGATCAGACATGCAAACGTTCACACAAGCAGTATTTCAGAGTGAAGAATATGAAAACAGATTGCACAGTAAGCAGGCATGCAGAATACAGATGATGATTAACTATTGTGAAGAATTTGGGGTTGAGGAAATTCAGAGAAAGTCTTCAACAAATTCTACAAACAGTCACAGTGAAAGTCATCAACACATAATACAGAGAAAGTAAAGAGTTGAGGAATTAGAACCATATTCTCAGAGAAGACAGTCGTTGATGACCCAGTTCCAACTGCTGTGACAGTTGTACATCTGGTTTGGAGCGGCTCGGTATTGAAACCAAAGGACACACAGTCCCTACCGTATTCTCCTTGAGCTAAGGACAAACAGTCCTCGCCCAACACTCGTGGTAAGTCTTCAGGGCAGACTTCCAAACCCTCACAAACTTGTTCACCCGGCGATCCACAATTGAGTGCTGGATTGCTCTAGACCATGAGGCCTAACCGTCTGGAGGATGCACAGTCCTCAAAGGTAAAAGGCTTCAGTCCCACAAAGGAACAACTTCTCCAGAAATTCTCAATCACTAGGTTTGGTTTGTGGTTTCGGTGGGTGGTGTATTTCCTCACTGATGAATTACTCTCGAAGGATCTGAGGAATTTGGGTTGCTCTTATGACAAGTGTCAGTTTCTAACGGAGCAGCCAACCAGCTAGTGGTTGTGGGGGGTGGCTATTTATAGCCTGGGAGCATCCCGGCATGATTTGACACTAATGCCCTTAAATAATATGACCGTTGGAGTGGATAAGACCAGTGACTTGGCGTGGTTATCGAAACGGTCGGGACCCTCAACTGTGAGAGTCCTCATGTCACTCATATTCCTCACTTGAGGCTTTTGGTAGGATTACGCTTGGGTTGAGCATCATGAGGAAATCCATTCCATAGTGTTACTTTGACCCCCTTTAACAGTACGGTGTTCCTATTCATCAAATGCGAAGAATGTAAAACAGAAAACGTAAATCTTCCCGCTTCAATTTCTTCAAAATGATTTTCTTCAGGAACCACCGGTATTCTCAATATCAGTATCTTCATGAGGAATATCAATTTCATCGCAGATTCCTCGCGATTCATTTCTTCAGCTTCAGACTAATTTCTTCAACTAAAGATATACATTTTTAGGGGTCGATATTCTTCAAATATCTCAAACTCCTCAATGACTTATAGATCATGTGTACACTTATAAACACATTAGATACTTAACCTATAAGTCTTCAATCCACCAAAATCACTAAGGGGCACTAGATGCACTTACAATCTCCCCCTTTTTGGTGGTTGATGACAATTAGGTTAAGTCTTCAACAGGGATCAAAAATATGAATTGTAAATACTCATTTGAGGAATTTGAAAACAAGATTCAGAGAGACTCCCCCTGAAGACGTGCATACCTTGAGGATTTTGCTTTTATAGCAGATGCACATTGATGATTTATATCATGGAGATCTCCCCCTGAGTCTTGTAAATCATGCATACATATAACATATCATATGAAGAAAATGAAGATGCATGATGGCAAATGGTATCTGACGAATTCCAGCATGCGTGCATTAGAACTTGAGGAATAAGCATGCGAAGAAAAACGTTCAAAAGCGTTAGAGTACCATCGGGCTTAAGTTACAACTCATTGCATAAAAACTTCAGAAGAACCAAGAGTTTGTAAGTTAAATATAGTTCATAAGCCCCAAAAATATCCCGCTTGAAGACTGACTCTCGAGTTTCTCCCCCTTTGTCATCAAGTGACAAAAAGGGACAAACTGAGGACTAACGCCCGTGAAGACCTCATTTCTTAGCGGTTGATGAAGAGCCTTGACGCTTCTTGGGGGTAGTCTTGTTCCTTAGGCCGGTTGCTGTGTCGAGTTGTTCCTCATCAGATTCAGTGATGCGGAATGAAGAAAAGGAGCTGTCTTCAAGGTCTGGCACTGGAATGGGCCTGAACTTCCTCTTGGGAGGCCACGACCAGTCAAAGTCCTGCTCAAAGTTCATTTCTTCAAGCTCAGTCTAAGTCTTCAGATGTGCAAGTGTAGCCCAGGTGCGATCGAAAACCTCATGCATATAGTGATGATTAATCTTCACAGAGTTCTGGGTTTCAGTGAGGGTTTTCACAATGGCACCAAACTGGCGTTTGACCCATTTGTGGTTGTGATCCACCTTCTGGTCAAGACTGAGGAGAAGCTCTCTGGTGGTTAGCACGCGAGGAGGAATAGGGCTTGCTGGACGAGTCTCAGTATCGTCCCATGAAGAATATGCTTCTGGCTCTCTGAACTGGCCATCAAGGGGCCTGCTGCCTTCTTCAATCACAGATTTTCCTTTTCCTTCAATGGGTTCAAAAGTCTTCTTGTTGACCCTGATAGGAGGCATATACCCAACATGGTTTTGACAATCAGCATGAAAGTTGATGCCTGTCCTTGTCCTGATGATTCTCATGATCCACGGGGCATAAATCTTGTGATCATAGGGGCACATGGCATTGCCAGCCAAAGTCCTCAAGAAGAAATCATGGATATTAATAGGAATACCATGAATGATGTTGAAGAGGATATTCTTCATGAGGCCTATAACATCTTCTTCATTGTCATGGCCTTTGATTGGCGCGAGCACACTGCAGAGGATTCTGTACACAGAACGTGGTGTGTACTTGAGCTCATGGACGAGGAATGTGGTTCTTGAGGGTTTTCCTGCAGCCAAAGGCTTCATGAGGACTTCCATCATTCCATTTGGCAGCTCACGCTCACCATAAAGCTTCACTGCCCCATATGAGGGAATTGGTACGGGCAGTTCTCTGAGGAGTTTAGAAGCTGGAGCTTTGTAGTGAGTATTTTGGGACATCCAGTCGAACACCCAAGTGTTGATGTCATCAGCGTTGCCAGAGATGTGCAGAGTTGCATAGAACTGAAGAATAAGCTCACTATTCCGGTCTGATATGTCTGAGCACATAGGGAGCAAACCTGCATCGTGGAGTACACTGAGGACTGGTTCCAGACAGGGTATTGCTTCAAGCTCAACATGAGGAATGTGCCTGTGCTGAAATATCTTGTTGCGGCCACAGAGCACCGAGGAATAGTAGTTCATCTGAGACCTTGTCCAAAACTTCAGATGCCTCATTTGAGGCTTGTCATAAGGGTTCTCTCCGATGAAATACATGCGTTCTTTAAATAAATCTTCTTTCTGAAACTTTGGACGCTTGGAGAATGGCTGGCGCTGAACTGGCTTAAGATTCTGCTGAGGAATGGGAGGGGAGACAACCATGGCAGTCTCTGGGTTGAGCACAATGAATTCATTGTCTTGGGCGGGTAAATTTTCTTCAACTTTTCCTCAAGTTGAGGAATTTCATCAGCTGGTACTTCTTGCTGGGGAGATGATGCTTGTTCTGGCTGAGCTTCAGGCTGAGGAATTTCTGCTTCTTTCTCTACTTGAGGAGTTGAGTTAGCATGTTCCTCATCTTGAGGAGTCTGCTCAGAATGTACATTTTCCTTAGCTTGTTTTTCTTCAGATGGCTTTGTGGCAGAAGGAGTCTCATCAGCTGCTGCAGCTGATGCTTGAGTGGTCTCTGTCTGAGGAATGAGGGGTTGAGGACTGTCATCAATCTGGATTTCCCCATCAGTGTGTTCCTCAGAGGCGACATCCTTCATTTGCTCATCATCCCTTGTAGCTGGGTCAGCAATGACGACCATCTCATATGAGCGGGCGACATTTAGAGGTACTGGATCCAGAGGAGCAATTTCTTCAGTTTCTTTGAGGCGCTTTGCCTCTTTGTTTTCTACTGTTGAGGAGACTTTTCTCTTCTTTGCTTCCTTTTCAGCATCCCTTGTCTTCTTCGCGTATGATGTAGACGGAATTATCTTCTTCACCTTTGAAGCTTTTGGTGAAGGTGTTCTTTCTGCAGATTCTTCAGCTGGTGGTGAGGAACCAGCTGGAACAGAGTCATCAGCCTGCTTTGATGAAGCAGTTGGATCAGGAGCAGTCTCATCAGTGGTTGCGATTTCATCAGTTGCAGTCTCCGCGATGATTTATTCAATGGCCGGTTCATCAGCATGGCGCTCTTGGTGTTCTTCCTCAGCTTGAGGAGTTTCCTCCTCATCAGGAGATGCATCTACAGGCTGCTCAACCAGGGGCTGAGGAGTTGGTGCTGGTTGTGCGGTTTTCTTGTTGTAGTCATCAACAGCACTAGTGGCTAGCTTGATGAAATTGCGCTTGATGCTTTTGCGATCTGACAGCCTGTCACACTTGTCAGTCAGTACTTGCAGCTCTGCCTGAGTTGATACTAATGCATCAGGAGTCAACTTGAGGAGATTCTGCCTGAGGAATTTCTCCTTTTTGGCCTTTGCAACCTTTTCCTGCCTGGCCTGCTATTCTTTCCACTTGGCTTCATTTATGAAGGTGGCCACCATGTGGCTTATGCCAGGAGGAAGTTTCAAATCATAAATGGGTGTGTTTGGGTCCTCATACCATATATTGATGTAGTCAAGGAGGACCTTGGGGTCCATGGCCAGAAGAATAGCACTGCCTGATGCTTGTGCTACCCATTCTTGCTTGTTCTTGATGATGGCTTGCAGAGTTTCATCATCATAATCATCACTTCCCTCTGATGTAGACGGGACTGCGATGATTTTGCTGGGGCTGGGCAGAGGTGCACGTTGAGTAGTTGCCAAAGTCTTCACAAGTGGTGTTGAAGACTTTGTCTCCGAGCTAGTTGCAGCTGGGAGTGAGGAGCTGGAGCTCGCGGTTGTAGGCTTCACGACATGCTTCTGTACTGGTTTTTCTTGAGGCTTTGGAGGTGGAGCTGAGGATTTTTGTGCAGAGGAGATTGGTGTTGAGGGTTTTGGCGTTGATGGTTTTCGTGTTGAAGGTTTTGGAACTGAGGGTTTTGGAGCTGAGGGTTTTGGAGCTGAGGGTTTTGTGACAGAAGCCTGAACAGACTTCTCTTGAGGCTTTGGATCCCTTTGCTTTGTTGGCACAGACTGCGTGTGAGGAATTTCTGTGCCTGAGGTTTCTGCCGCTGAGGAATTAGCAGCACTGGAGGTAGCAGCTGAGGATTCATTAGATTTCCTCACTGCAGCTTCTGCTTGCTTCTTGAGCTTGGCCAGATGCTTTTCTTTCTCATCTGGGTAGTCATCAATTGTCATGACACTTGAGGGATGTGCTACTTGATGATCCTCAAGTGGGGCCCTTCTGCTAGGAGGCTTCAAAGCGAATTTCTTTGCATATTTTGGAGTCACAAACCTGTACTCCTTCCATTCCTTCACCCATCTGTGTTCAATCTTCTGCAGTCTTATCTTTCTCTTGGCCATTGTCTCATGTTCTTCATCAGGTGTACAATAGTCCAAGTATATGTCCTCAGGGATATCAGCAGCTGTGTTCTGCTCCAGTTTCTTTCCTCCCTTCTGTTTTCTCTCTTCCTCCATTTTCTTCAGTTGAGGACTTTGCTGATGATTTTTAACTCTTGAGGATTCTGATGAGCCTTGAAGAGTTTCTTCTAGAAATGCTGCAAATGAGTTAATGTGATGAGAACCGAGAGATTCATCAGCTGACATGTGTGTACCTGTGAACAGAGTATAGTTGCGAGGAACTTGGAGAGGTCATATGTGTTCTCAGATTTGAAGAAAATGAAAAAGTTTGATAGTTTGAGGAATATAACCAGTGGTTTGAGGAATTTGCCTAAGCATACTGTTCTTGGGTTCCAGAGTTGTACAGATCCGAAAATTCGCACAATTGAGGAATCTCGTGAAAATCTTAGATGCTTAGCTAGTTCATCAATGATTGCGGTGATAGGTAGTGTTTGAGGAATCATGTGCGCATCGTATCTTGAGGAAAAACAGATTTCACGTAGAAGAGGTAAAATTTCAGAACTAATCTGCTGTAAAAATGGGATATATTTACCCTGGAAGGTGCGAACGAAGAACACAGAAAGTAGTGTTGGAGAGGCTCTTTGGTTGAATGTCCAATGCACCCTAACTTGGCGCCAGAGGACGTCTACGGCGGCGGCGGACATAGTTGATCCGACTCCGGCGTGATCCTGGCAACGAAAAGGTCGAGGCAGTGAAGCTCTTCCTCGCCGGCGACAAGACTACCAGCGGTGGCGCTAGGGTTTGGTGGAGTGTGCTGTGGCAGGAGAGCGATGAGGCGAAGAAGAGGATACCAAGGGGGATAAGGACATATTTATAGCCCAGAAGTTACTGTTTGGCGTGAAAGTTTCGGACCAGCTAGCCCCAGCCTCTACGTCTCTGCAGGACACGTGTAGCTCCCGTACGATGCGGTGGAGATAGTGCAGATCGTGGTTATCCGATCGTAGGAAGTGGGGGTTCAGTTACTGTTCCTTTAAAGAAAACAATTTTTGAAGATTTGAGGATTTTCGTTACAAAATCATCAGCTGACAAGGATGCAGTGAGGATTTTGAACAAAGTTTCAAGTAGAACGCATATGAAGAATTGAATAGACTGGATAAGTATAGCATAGAGGGAAAGTAGGGTCCGATCACGTTCACTTAGCAGAAACATGAACTTGAAGAAATAGCAATAAGTGAATGCTGTTGAGGACTAGAAATCACAGTCTACCTAGTCAAATGAAAGTCATCAAGTGTTTTTGAAGATTTTGTAATAGATCATCACAATGAAGAACAGCTGTTTTGAAGAAAAACGCATTGTGAGGAAATTGATCATTTGAAGAAAATCAACTTGAGGAATTTCACATTGGGCGGTGGCGTTACCCACCATATAAGAATGTTGATTACAGACGTCGCGTACAATTGTCGTAGGGCCCTGAGAATCAATTTCTTCGTTAATTTCTTCACATTCAGAGTGACTTTCTTCATTTGTTGAAGAAAATCGTTTCATCATGTGTTGCACATCTAAGTCATCAACTTTGCATAAGTGTTAGGATGTGTGCATGTTTTAACAAAACATTTGAAGACTCTAAGATATTTAGCTCACACCGCAACTTGCAAAACCTTTTCTCATCCAAGAGCTTAGTGAAGATATATGCTAGTTGATCATCAGTCTTCACATGGTCGATGAGGATATTGCCCTTGAGGACATGGTCCCAAAGAAAATGATGACGAATCTGGATGTGCTTGGTCTTCGAGTGTTGTACTGGGTTGTATGCAATCTTGATAGCACTCTCATTTTCACAGTAGAGATGCACATTCTTCATGTTGATGCCGTAGTCCTTGAAGGTTTGCTTCATCCATAGCAATTGAGCACAGCAAGAACCAGCAGCAATGTACTCAGCTTCGCCAGTGGAGAGTGATACGCAGTTCTGCTTCTTGGAGGACCAGCAAACTAGTGATCTTCCGAGGAAATGGCATGTGCCAGAAGTTTACTTGCGATCCACACGGTCACGAGCATAGTCTGAATCAGAATACCCTACCAGATGAAGATTGGAGCCCTTGAGATACCATAATCCTAGTGTTGGTGTGTGAGCTAAGTATCGAAGAATATGTTTCACAACCTTATGGTGTGATTCCTTCGGTTTTTCTTGAAATCGTGCACACATGCAAACACTGAGCATTATATCTGGCCTAGATGCACATCGATACAATAAGGAGCCAATCATAGAACGGTATACCTGCTGATCGAAATCTTTACCATTTTCATCAGTGCCGAGGTGGCCGTTGGTAGGCATTGGAGTCTTGGCACCTTTGCATTCGTGCATGTCGAATTTCCTCAGAACATCCTTGAGGTATTTCTCCTGTGATATGAAGATTCCATTGCTTTGTTGACGAATTTGAAGACCTAAGAAGAATTTCAGCTCCCCCATCATGGACATCTGATATTCTTCACTCATCATGTAGGCAAATTCATCACTGTATCTTTTGTCAGTACAGCCAAATATGATATCATCAACATATATTTGACATACAAACAGCTCATTATCATAGGATTTTGTGAAAAGAGTTGGATCGAGTGAACCAGGTTTGAAGCCTCTCTTCATGAGGAATTACTTCAATGTATCATACCATGCCCGAGGGGCTTGCTTGAGGCCACACAGAGCCTTTTTGAGTCTGAAGACTTTGTCTGGATTCTTTGGATCTTCAAAACCTGGGGGCTGAGCAACATATACTTCTTCCTCAAGCTTACCATTGAGGAATGCACTTTTCACATCCATTTGATATAAGGTGATGTTATGATGATTAGCATAAGCAAGTAGTATTCGAATAGCTTCAAGTCTAGCAACAGGTGCAAAAGTTTCATCAAAATCTATTCCTTCAACCTGAGTGTAGCCTTGGACTACAAGTCGTGCCTTGTTCCTCACCACTTGACCGGCCTCATCTTGCTTGTTTCGGAAAATCCACTTGGTGCCAATGATGTTATGCTTGCGAGGATCTGGTCGTTCGACGAGCTCCCATACGTCATTCAGCTTGAATTGAAGAAGTTCGTCTTGCATGGCTTGGATCCACTCCGGTTCCAGAAAAGCATCAGCTACGTTTGAGGGTTCTGTGATGGATACAAAGGAAAAATGCCCACAAAAGTTAACTAAGTGTGAAGCTTTTGAGCGAGTGAGAGGACCTGGCGCGTTGATGTCGTTGAGGATTTTGTCAAGTTCTACTTCGTTTGCAATCCTCGGATGTGCTGGTTGAGGATTTTGTCTGGGCTGAGGAAGTGGTGCTATTGCAATTTCCTCAGGAGCATCTTCTTGGTTTTTATCAGCGATGGGGATCATTTCTTCACCAATTTCCTCAGTGGGGACAATGTCTTCAGTAGGCTTAAACCTTATCGCTTCCTCAGGAGAGAGCTTATCTGGATCAGAAGGCAAGTGCTCTCTTTGCGAGCCATTAGTTTCATCGAACCGCACATCAACAGTCTCAACAACTTTGTTGTGATAGTTGTTGAACACTCTATAGGTGTGCGAGTCCTTTCCATAACCGAGCATAAAACCTTCATGTGCCTTAGGTGAAAATTTTGAGCTATGGTGAGGATCTCTAATCCAGCATTTTGCATCGAAGACTTTGAAATAACTTACATTGGGTTTCTTGTCAGTGAGGAGTTCATATGTGGTTTTCTTGAGGAATTTGTGAAGATATACCCTTTTGATGATATGGCATGCAGTGTTGATTGCTTCAGGCCAGAAGCGACGAGGAGTCTGATATTCTTCAAGCATAGTTCTTACCATTTCAACCAGAGTCCTGTTCTTCCTTTCGACGACACCATTCTGCTGAGGAGTATAAGGAGCAGACAATTCGTGAGTAATACCAAGTTCATCAAGATAATCATCAAGACCAGTGTTCTTGAACTCGGTTCCATTATCACTCCTGATGTGTTTGATCTTGATGCCAAAGTTCGTCGAGGCCCATGAAGAAAATCGTTTGAATATTTCCTGCACTTCAGTTTTATACACTATGATATGCACCCAAGTGTATCTGGAATAATCATCAAATATGATGAAGCCATATAAAGATGTTGCGTTGGTTAGTGTGGTATAGTGAGTAGGTCCAAATAAATCCATATGAAGCAATTCGAATGGACGTGTAGTTGTCATGATGGTTTTAGAGGGATGCTTGGATCTGGTCATTTTCCCAGATTCACAAGCACCGCAGAGATGATCCTTGAGGAATTTGACTGATTCAATCCCGATGACATGCTTCTTCTTTGCAAGCGTGTGCAAATTCCTCATGCCTGCATGACCTAGTCTTCGGTGCCACAACCATCCTTCTGAGGTTTTTGCTAGTAAGCAAGTGGCTGGTTGAGTACCTGTAGAGAAATCAACAATGTACAAATCCCCTCTTCTTACACCTTCGAAGACTTTGGATCTGTCAGATTCCATGATGACTACACATCTATATCTACCAAAGATAACAATCATCTCAAGATCACAAAGCATCGAGACTAACATGAGGTTAAAACCAAGGGATTCAACAAGCATCACTTTGTCCATATGCCTATCCTTGGAAATAGCTACTTTGCCAAGTCCCAATACCTTGCTTTTACCTTTGTCAGCATATGTGATTTGCTTCAGAGGTGATGGAGTTAGTGGCATATTCATCAGTAGGCTTTTATCACCAGTCATGTGATGTGTGCAGCCACTATCGAGAACCCACTCAGTATTTTTGGGTTTGTCATCCTGCAGATGAATTAGTACAGCTTACCATCTCATATGCTTCAGATTTGAAGAATATGATACTAATTTCATCAGTTCAGTAATTTCATCATAACAGAAATGTAAGGACGTGTGAAATATTTCTATTTCATCAATCATTAGCTTGCGTCCTATCAAGCATTTCCTCAGGTCTCCAGCAAATTCTTCAGATGATGATTTTCATCTGGAGACCTGACCTGCAGAAGTGATTAGTTTGATTTCTTCACCACCCACATCTGAAGGGGTGGCAAAGCGTTCATCATCCCGAGAGCACCATATGAGAAAGGTGGCATTGAAGCTAATGCACTTCTCTTAACAATAGGGGGGTTAAAGTACTCATATGAATATGTAGAGAACTGGTTTGAGGTTTTATGAACATAATGATTTGAGGAGTAAAGCTCATATTCATATTCCTTGTAGTTTCCCTGCATGTTAGACGCATAAGCATGGGAACGAGCATAGTTTAGACCAGTTGAGGACTTTGATCCTCTTGAAGACTTTGGTCCTCCTGAGGAATTTGATCTGGGGTTCAGATTCTTCAGTGGTGGTGTCATGAAGACATTCACCTGAAGATTTTCAAGACAACTTTTGGGAACACAGATTTTCCTCAGAGGAGGGCCATTCCTGCAGTTAGTTCCAACATATCGAGCAAATACTTCACCAGATTGATTTTTGAACAGTTTATAGTTGGAATCAAATGACTCATCCGAGGAATAGGATAATTCACATGAGAAGCCAGTTAGATTAGATGGATCAAAAGGAGGCCCAGTAGCAGCAACCCATGAGGTTTTGGGATACTGCTCAGGTTTCCAATAAGATCCATCAGCATTTAATTTCCTCTCAAAGGCAATTCCTTCTTTCCTCGGGTTCCTATTCAAGATCTGCTTTTTGAGCACATCACAAAGGGTTTGGTGTCCTTTGAGGCTTTTGTACATGCCTGTCACGTACACTTCCTTCAACCCTGCATTTTCATCTGTAACATTTGTGTTTTCCTCAAGTGAGGAAATAGACACAACAGGTGCAGTTGAAGAATTTGTAGCATTTGATGATTCTGGTGAGGAATTAGCAGTTTCACGTTCATGGCGGAATAAATTCAACTTGACTAGCGCTGATCTGTTGAGCTAGTAATGAATCATTTTCCATGCGAAGATCATCCTGAGACATCCTCAGCTTCTCAAGATCAAGCTTCCTTTGAAGAAATTCGTAGGAAAGCTTCTCATGATCAGTGAGGAGTGTATCATAACGATCCTGAAGATTATCAAATCTAGACTGGAGATTTTTCATGTCATCAGCGAGGATTTGATTAAGATTCATTTCATCATTCAACAGATCATCACTTTTGTCTAGCAGTTTTTGAAGCTTTTCTAGAGCAGTTTGTTGTTTAGTGGCAATGATAGCAAGTTTACTGTAACTGGGTTTCTTATAATCATTATGTTCATAGTCACTTGAATCAGAGGAGGAGGCATTATTTGATACCTTTGAACCTTTCTCCATGAAGCAATAGGTTGGAGAGATATCATCAGCATAGTCATCAGTATGGATGGTGCAATCATTTTCTTCAAGATTGAAGATTGACTTGCTGACGAAAGTGGTTGCTAGTGCAAGACTAGCCTTTCCGGATTCTGAGTCTTCTCCAGAGCCTTCTTCTTCATCACATTCCTCTGATTCTCCCTGGGAGTCCATTTCCTTGCCAATAAGTGCCCGAGCCTTTCTGAAGCTAGTCTTCTTGTGTGAAGAGGCCTTTGAAGATGAGGATTTTGAAGATTTCTTCTTCTTCTTCGAGTCATCACAACTGTCATCCTTGTATTTTTTTCTTCTTTGATTCCTTTCCCCAGCGGGGACAATCAGCAATGTAATGACCTGATTTCTTGCACTTGTGACAGGTCCATTTCTTGTAGTCCTCAGATGCAGATTATGATTTCCTCATGTCTCTTCTTGATGATTTACCGAACTAGCCTCGTCGTGTAAATCTCTAGAATTTCCTCACAAGCATTGCAAGCTCCTGTCCAAATTCTTCAGGGTCACAACTGTTGTCATCTGTGTCTTCTTCTTCAGATGAGGAAATTGATCTAGCCTTCAGTGCACGTGGTCTGGAATAGCTTTGTCCATATAGATCTCTCTTTTCTTCTAGCTGGAATTCATGAGTATTTAGCCTTTCAAGGATATCAGCTGGATCTAGCATCTTCTAGTCTGGTCTTTCTTGAATCATCAGAACTAGAGTGTCAAATGAAGAATCCAAGGATCTCAGCAGTTTCTTCACAACTTCTTGATCAGTGATGTCTCGAGCTCCCAGTGCTTGCAGTTCATTTGATATATCAGTGAGGCGATCAAAGGTGTCTTGGCAGCATTCATTGTCATGTCTCTTGAAGCTATTGAAGAGATTGCGAAGAATATCAACACGAGAGTCACGCTGGGTTGATACTCCATCATTTACCTTGCATAATCTCTCCCAGATCAGTGTTGCAGAGCCCAAAGCACTTACTCTTCCAAACTGGCCATGGCTCAGATGGCCACAGATGATGTTCTTCGCTTGAGAATCAAGTTGCTTGAATTTCTTCACATCAGCTGTAGTGACACTGGCAGAAATGATGGGGACGCCATTTTCCACAATATACCAGAGATCATTGTCAATAGCTTGTAGATGCATTTGCATTTTGTTCTTCCAGAAAGGAAAGTTCATCCCTTCGTAGGTAGGACATGCTGCAGTCACCTTGAACATGCCTGCAGTCGACATAACTAAAACTCCAGGTGGTTAAACCAAAATCACACATAACAAGGGAGTACCTTCCTCTGATACCAATTGAAAGTGCGTTATATCGACTAGAGGGGGGTGAATAGGAGATTTTTTAGAATTTCACCACTGAGGAAATTCCTTTTGAGGAAATTCCTCACTGATGACTAACTTACAGCGGAAACAGTAAAGGATCAGACGTGCAAACGTTCACACCAACAGTATTTTAGAGTGAAGAATATGAAAACAGATTGCACAGTAAGCACGCACGCAGAATACAAATGATGATTAACTATTGTGAAGAATTTGGGGTTGAGGAAATTCAGAGAAAGTATTCAACAAATTCTTCAAAAAGTTACAGTGAATGTCATCAACACATAATACAGAGAAAGTAAAGAGTTGAGGAATTAGAACCCGATTCTCAGAGAAGACAGTCGTTGATGACCCAGTTCCAACTGTTGTGATAGTTGTACATCTGGTTTGGAGCGGCTTGGTATTGAAACCAAAGGACACACAGTCCCTACCGTATTCTCCTTGAGCTAAGGACACACAGTCCTCGCCCAACACTCGTGGTAAGTCTTCAGGGCAGACTTCCAAACCCTCACAAACTCGTTCACCCGGCGATCCACAATTGAGTGCTGGATTGCTCTAGACCATGACGCCTAACCGTCTGGAGGATGCACAGTCCTCAAAGGTAAAAGGCTTCAGTCCCACAAAGGAACAACTTCTTTAGTGATGCTCAATCACTAGGTTTGGTTTGTGGTTTCGGTGGGTGGTGTATTTCCTCACTGATGAATTACTCTTGAAGGCTCTGAGGAATTTGGGTTGCTCTTATGACAAGTGTCAGTTTCTAACGGAGCAGCCAACCAGCTAGTGGTTGTGGGGGGTGGCTATTTATAGCCTGGGAGCATCCCGACATGATTTGACACTAATGCCCTTAAATAATATGACCGTTGGAGTGGATAAGACTAGTGACTTGGCGTGGTTATCGAAACGGTCAGGACCCTCAATTGTGAGAGTCCTCATGTCAGTCATATTCCTCACTTGAGGCTTTTGGTAGGATTAGGCTTGGGTTGAGCATCATGAGGAAATCCATTCCATAGTGTTACTTTGACCCCCTTTAACAGTACGGTGTTCCTATTCATCAAATGCGAAGAAAGTAAAACAGAAAACGTAAATCTTCACGCTTCAATTTCTTCAAAATGATTTTCTTCAGGAACCACCGGTCTTCTCAATATCAGTATCTTCATGAGGAATATCAATTTCATCGCAGATTCCTCGCGATTCATTTCTTCAGCTTCAGACCAATTTCTTCAACTGAAGATATACATTTTTAGGGGTCGATATTCTTCAAATATCTCAAACTCCTCAATGACTTATAGATCATGTGTACACTTATAAACACATTAGATACTTAACCTATAAGTCTTCAAACCACCAAAATCACTAAGGGGCAATAGACGCACTTACACTATGCCTATGTGCTCTGTGGTTGGAACAAAATACTTCAGCACACGCATATTCCTCATGTTGAGATGGAAGAAATTCCTTGCTTCGCCCCAATCCTCTATGTTCTTCATGAAGCTAGACTGTTGCTCCTCTGCACTGATATAAGTGATTGGAACAGTGATTGGAACAGTGATATTATTCTTTAATTCTATGCTACTTTGCACATCTCTGGAGACCCGAAGGATATCAACACTTGGGTGCTGGACTGGATGACTCAGCACACTCATTACATGCTCCTGCCACTGAAATGCTTCGAGTGCTTCCAGTTTCAATATCCTCAGAACAAGCTATGCTGATGTATGATGAACGGGAATTGCCCAACAGGCTGATGGAAGTCCTCATGAAGCCTTTGGCCAAGGATCAACCTCCAAGAACTACTTTTGTGGTTCAAGACTTGAAGTATGAACCACGAACTGTCTACAGGATCCTGTGCAATGTCATCGCTCCAATCAAGGGCCATGATGATGAAGAAGATGTCGTAGGCATAATGAAGAATATCCTCTTCAACATCATCCATGGCATACCAATAAACCTTCACGACTTCTTCCTGAGGAAAAACTATCATCGATGAAGGAGGTCGGTCCCTTGATGGCCAGATTCGCGAACCAGAAGCATATTCTTCATATGATGACACGGAAACTCACGAGCCGCCTAGCCCTGTTGCCCAAGGATAATGACTAACAGAGAACTACTCCTCAGTCTTCGTCAGAAGGTCAATCGCAATCAAAAATGGGTCAAACGCAATTCAGTGCCATTGTGAAAACCCTCAACGAGACTCAGAATGTTGTGAAGAAAAATCACTACTACCTTCATGAGGTTTTTGATCATACCTGGGCCACCCTGGCTCATGGGAAGACTCAAGAAGAACTTGATGAATTGGTTTTTACTCAGGACTTCGACTAGTCGTGGCCTCTTAAGAAGAAATTCAAGCCAATTCCAGTTCCAGACCTTGAGGAAAATTCCTTTTCTTCATTCCACACTGCTAGATCTGATGAAGAACGAGAAGATACTGCTACTGGCCCAAGGAAGAAGCCCGTCGCCAAGAATCCTCACGCATCTTCTTCATTAGCCAAGAAGTGAAAGTGTTCATGGGCGTTAGTCCTCAGCTTTGTCCCTTTTCGTCACTTGATGACAAAGGGGGAGAAATCTGAGTTAGTCTTCACGCGGGATATATTTTGGGGCTAATGAACTTTATTAAGTTACAATCTCTTGGTTCTTCTGAAGTGTTTAATTAGTTGTAACTTAAGCCCGATGGTACTCTGACGCTTTTGAACATTTTTCTTCACATGCTTATTCCTCAAAATATTAATGCACACATGCTGAAATTCGTTAGATACCATTACTCATCCTGCATTCTCAAATTCCTCATATTATATGTCATATGTATGCAAGATTTACAAGATACAGGGGGAGATCTCCATGCTATAAATCATCAATGTGCATTTGCTGTGAAAGGCAAAATCCTCAAAATATGCACATCTTCACGGGGATTCTCTGAGTATCTTGATTTCAAATTCCTCAAACTAACTGTTTACACTTCATATTTTTATCCCCATTCAAAACTTAACCTAATTGTCATCAACCACCAAAAGGAGGGAGATTGTAAGTGCATCTAGTGCCCTTAGTCGATGAGGAAATTTGAATTATATGATGAATATCGACCCCTAAAAATGTATATCTTCGACTGAAGAAATTGGTCTTCTGCTGAAGACTTTGAACGCGAAGAAATTGTGATGAAATTGATATTCCTCATGAAGATATTGAAGATGAGGAATTTGGTGTGTCCTGAAGAAAAACAATCGGAAGACTTTGAAGCATGAAGATTTATTCTTTCCGTTCCATTCTCTTCACTCTTGAGTCATAGGAACACCGTACTGTTAAAGAGGCTCGACGTAACACTACAGAATGAATTTCCTCATGATGCTCAACCCAAGCCTAATCCTACAAATGCCTCAGTTGAGGATTATGAGTGACATGAGGACTCTCACAGTTGAGGGTCCTGTCCATTGCCGCAATTCGCGCCACATCACCGATCTTATCCACACCAACGGTCATAATATTTAAGGGAATTTATGTCAAATCATGTTGGGATGCTCCCAGGCTATAAATAGCAGCCCCCACAACCGTTAGTTGGTTGACTGCTCCGCAAGAAACTGACACTTGACATTTGGAGCAACCCAAATTCCTCACAGTCATCGAGAGTAAATCATCAGTGAGGAAATACCCCAAACAGCAAACCACAAACCAAAAACAAAGTGATTGAGCATCACTGAAGAATTTGTTCCTGTGTGGAACTGAAGCCTTTTACCTTTGTGGACTGTGCATCCTCCAGACGGTTAGGTGTCATGAGCTAGAGCAATCCAACAGTCAATTGTCGATCGCCAGGTGACCAAGTTTGTGATGGTTTGGAAGTTTGCCCTGAAGACTTACCATGAGTGTTGGGCGAGGATTGTGTGTCCTTAGCTAAAGGAGAATACGGTAGGGACTCTGTCTCCCGGGAATCTGTGTCTTTTGGTTTCAATACCAAGCCGCTCCAAACCAGACGTACGACTGTCACGGCAGTTGGAACTGGGTCATCAACCACTATCTTCACTGTGATACGGGTTCTATTTCTTCAACTCTTTCAATTCCTCAATTTTGTATGTTGAAGATTTTCATTGTCTCTGTTTGAAGAATTCGCTGAAGACTTTCTCTGAATTTCCTCAACCTCAAATTCTTCACAGTAGTTAAATCCTCACCTGCTTACTCTGTGACTGCGTACTGTGCAAACTGTTTTTCATATTCCTCATCTAGAAAACTGTTGTAGTAATACTTTGCACCCCTCATCCTTTGTTGTTTCCGCTGCAAGTTATTCATCAGTGAAGAATTTCTTCAATAGGAATTTCCTTAGCGATGAAATTCTAAAAATCTCCTATTCACCCCCAATCTAGTCGATATAACGCACTTTCATTGAGGCATCATCGTTGCAGGTAATGTCATCTCCCTGAGGCTGCTTCGGGGGAAACCCTAGATCTTGGTCTTTCCGGATCGGACAATGACGGCATCTTCGATATTGAGCTACCTCCTGGGGGCATCGTTGGGTGCAGGTGATAACTGGAAGGGCCCAAAGGCGGAGCAGGGTTTCATCCTCCGCATCAATGACAACGGATCTTGATGGCGTGCTACAATGGAGTCTCGCCATTCGATGCGGGTTGATGGACTCGCGCAGAGGATGACATTGTCTAGCATCATGGCAGCATCGACAATACACCTCGCAAGGTGCTCATCTCTTTCGTCACAGGTGGTCCGCTTTTGGCTGGGTGGTCGGATCTTGAGATTCATTATCTAGTCCTGGCTACAAGTCGAGGAGACATGCCGATGAAAACCAGGCCGTTGGAGGGCAATGGCGGTGTTTTGCATCTTTACCTTGATGAAGGCATCATCATGTAACTGTTGTCGACCCACTCATGTTGCTTAGTGGGGAAACCCTAGGATCTAATCTTCCAGACGGGACGATGGCGGTACTACGGTGCCATTTCTTTCTTGGTAGCAACGTTTATGGAGGAGTGCTAGAAGACAAACGCATGAGGTGGAGTAGTTTCATCTTGCACGGAGCCTCGGTGGAGCTATCAAGTCATGCCTAGTTGGAAGGTCCTACACACGACCCATCTTCGAGAGTCTTCATGTACGGGCGGAAGAGCATGGGCGGTGGCGCTGTTGGGCACCATGGTGGCGTTGACGGATGTCCGTACTTGCAAGGATGATCTGAATATCTCTCCTGAAGATGGGTCAGTGGTCTGATGACGATGGCTTCTTCTAAAACATGTGTATGTGGTCTTGATATGTCTCAAACGTATCTATAATTTCTACTTGTTCCATGATCTTTTGGGTGACATTGTTATATGTTTTGCTACACTTTTATATCATTTTACACATATTTGTACTGACATACAAAATTAGTGCACCCAGTACCAGTTTCTGTGTGCTCATGTCTATTTTGCAGGGGCTTTTACCCAATTTTCCGAAGCCTCAAAAATCCCGTGAAAAATATATAAAAAATCTGCGTACTGGAAGCTTCCAGATAACTGAAGATGGGCCAGACGGGGCCAGGGGCCGTCCAGGCAACCTCCTGGCGCGGCCTACCCCCTGGCCATGCCCACATGCCGCCTGGGTGGGTCCCACCTCCTCCAGTGCCCTCCTTCGGCCTACATTTACCTCTCCGAGAGGAAACCCTTGAAGGCTATCCAAAATCACGAATTTCCCCATCGTTCCGCCGCCGCAGCGCTTCTGAGATCTGGACTGTGAGGAGACCTCTTCCCGGCACCCTGTTGGAGGGAGGTTGAACCCCGGGAGCATCTCCACCGCCATGGGCGCTTCCCAGACCTGCCGTGAGTAGTCCTCCTTGGACCATGAATCCATGACCTGTAGCTATGTGATATCTTCTCTCCAATCTTGTGCTTCCACAATTAGTCCTTGTGAGCTTCCCTACATGATCAAGGCATCTATGTAATTATCTTGATATTGCTATGCTCGGTTTGTTGTGTTCCGATGGATTATGAGATTACGTTCAGATTGTTATGAGTTATATATTTGATTATCTTTTCATATTATGTTACTTAGTGATTCATGCATGTTCTCTGTTGCTATGTATTGCTTTGGTCGAGTAGTAGATTGTAACTCCAAGAGGGAGCGTTATTCATGATTGTGGGTTCATGCCCCTCGATGTCTAGCTTAATTGACAGAAACATGAGACTAGGGGATGTGTTGTTGCCACCAAGGAGAAAACAACGGTGCTTGTGACCACGGTTGCCAGGATTGTTTACCTTATGCATAGTTCGTTAATGCAGTTGTCCGTTGCTTTGAGTTTACACTTTGGGTGGGGCTCACAACTTAATACCAGCGAGATGTTTTGGATAGATATCTCAAGGTGGATGATTAGTAAGTAGATGCTGATGAATAAACGGACTACTTGCCTTGGTCTACTGCCCATTACTATTGAACCTCTAACTATCATGTAGCATAATTAGCATTGCGGTGCGTTCATAATTCTGTCAATTGCCCAACTATAATTTGTTTAGCCAAGCATAGTTGTTTATCGTCTTTTGGGAGAGATACATCACTAGTGAACATCATGTGACTCCCGTCCATATCACCATCATTGTTTACACCTCCATCATTTACTGCTTTCATTTACTTTTTCGTTGCAATCACTATTACTATTCCCGCTTGTGTTTTGATCCTTTGCAAACTACAAGGCTGGAGATATTGACAACATCCCTGTACTCGTTGGGAGCAAAGTTATTTGTTGTGTGTGCAGGTCCACGTCTTCTGCTAGTGCCAGGGTGGGAGACACCTACTTGTTGATCCTAGGTGTCCTCCTGGTTCGATAAACCTTCAGTTTCCGTGTGAGGGAAAACTTGTTGCTGACTACATCTCAACCTTCCACTTGGGGTTACCAACGAGGTCCGAGAAGTATATACATCATCTCGTCATCAAGAAAAAAATTCTCGTGCCGTTGCCGGGGACTCCAGTCTTCAAGATAGGGGAGTTGCACGCTATCTTTAACCTTTGCTTTTTAGTCTTGTTAGTTTTCTTTTTAGTTTTTGGTTTAGAGTCTTATACCAAAAACCACAAAAAAATTAGTTACTTTGTTCTTCCTTGTTGCTGCTACTATGGGTTCCGCTGAGAACACCAAGTTGTCTGACTTCACTAGTCACAACAATAATGAGTTTATCTACACTCCTATTGCTGCTCCCGCCACTGAGGCTACCTGCAATGAGATTAAACCTGCTTTACTGAACCTTGTTATGAAAGATCAATTCTCCGGTGTTGGAGATGATGCTGCTTTGCACTTGAACAATTTTGTTAAGCTTTGCGATATGCAAAAATATAAATAAGTAGATGGTGATATTGTTAAACTTAATCTTTTTCCTTTCTCCTTGACAGGAGGAGCTAAAGTGTGGCTTCAATCTTTGCCTAGGAATAGCATAGATTCTTGGGATAAGTGCAAAAATGCTTTTATTGGTAAGTATTACCCGCCTGCTAAAATTATCCAGTTAAGAAGTAACATTATGAATTTTAGGCAACGGGATAATGAACATGTTGCTCAAGCTTGGGATCGTATGAAATCTCTTGTTAAGAGTTGCCCTACACATGGTTTGACTACTTGGATGGTTATCCCAAGTTTCTATGCAGGATTGAACTTTACCTCGCAGAATCTGTTAGACTCGTCCACGGGAGGAACCTTTATGTCAACTACACTTGGTGCCGACACAAAGCCATTGGATGAGATGATGACAAATTATTCTCAATGGCACACCGAGAGAGCTCCAGCAGGTAGGAAGGTAAACTTTGTTGAGGAGATCTCCTACCTTAATGATAAGGTTGACATGATCATGAATTTACTCACTAAGCAAGCTCCTATTGATCCTCATGATGTTCCTTTAAATTCTTTGGTTGCTCAAGAAAGAGAGAAAGTTGATATTAATTTTATCTCTAGGAACAACTTTAATAATAATGCTTATAGGAGTAATTTTGGTAGCAATCCTAGACCGTTTCCATCCAACAACTATGGGAACAACAACAATTATCCTAGCACCAAAAACTCTACTTCTGAATTAGAGAGCATGCTTAAAGATTTTATCACTTCTCAAATATCCTTGAACAAGAATGTAGAAGAGAAACTAGAAAAATTAGATAGTCTCTCTTTGATTGTGGACAACATAGCTGGTGATGTAGAGATGCTTAAAATTAGAACTTCCCCACTTGAGGAAAGGAACATTACACCCATGAATGCTCTCCAAGTCCAAACTAATGAGAACATAAGAATGCTAGCCAAACTTAAGGATAGATGGGCTAGAGAAAAAGAAGAGGAAGAGAGAATTAAGTGCCTTCCTACACACACTACCCTTGCTACTATACAAGTTGTTTAGGTTCTCAAAACTTTTAGCACCCATCACACCCCTAGACCCAATGGACCTATTAATGGTGATGCTAATACCTCAACTATAGGACAAGAAGGTCCATTGAATCTAGAGACTACCAAAAGAATGAGCTTAGATGACATCACTACCACTTTAATTAATGGCAGTAATCTTGATTTTTACAATTGTAGTCTTTCCAAAGTTATCATTTTTTTTTGCAAAGAATGGCTAAAGACCCCCACACTAGTACATTCAATATTGACTTCACCGAGCATAATACCAATGCTCTTATCAAAGATAGGGAGGAGAATCTCAAGCTAGAGACTTCTATTCCTAGAAAACTATAAGATGGTTGGGATCCCATGGTCAAAGTTAAATTGAATAATATCTCTTGCTTTGCATTATGTGATGTTGGAGCTAGTGCGGTAGTGCCTCCATAATGCCCAAAAGAATGTATGATATGCTTGATTAGAAACCTTATGATCCATGTTCTTTTGGCGTTCGTCTTGTTGATTCTTCCATAAATAAACCTTTAGGGAGCATTTATGATGTACTTATTATTGTCAATGATAATTATGTGCCCGTTGATTTTCTTATTATGGACATTGAGTGTGATCCCTCCTGTCCAATTATTTTGGGACGTCCTTTTCTCCACATGTTGGTGCTATCATTGACATGAAAGAGGGGATCATTAAATTCCAATTTTCTCTTAAAAAGGGAATGGAACACTTCCCTAGAAAGAAGATTAAGTTACCTTATGAGTCCGTTACTCGGCAAGTTATTCTTATGGAGTTGATAACACTTGATCTTTTTGCATTATGCCTAGCTCAAAGGCATAAAAGAAAGCACTTGTTGGGAGGCAACCCAATCTATTTTTACTTTCTGTTTTAGTGGTCTTGATGCTGGTTACTAATGTAGTAACATCATTGTATCTTTATTTTTAAATTTTTGTGCAAAGTTATAGCCTCCGATTGCAAGAAAGTTCAAAAATTCTCTCACGGTGTCCAGAAACAGATTTTGTGTGCTTGACGGAAAAATCGCCAAAAATGACCAGATCATGTTTTTATCTGAATGTTTTTGACAGAATGATCTATGTAATTGCCTTGCTGGCATCTGTTCTGAGTTTTTTGATTTGAGTTGTAGAAGTGCCCCGAATAAATTATTTACTACCTGTTGTTCTGTTTTTCACAGATTCTGCCCTGTTTTGCGTTTTCATTGTTTTGCAAATCCTAAGCTTACTTTTTATTTGAAAAACCTTTTGTCAATCATGAGAAATAGTAGCTATTCATGAAAATATTTATTTCCAGTAGGTAATAAATTATTTTATTATGGGTACTAACCACTCTAATCAGCTTATGATGAGTTTCGTATGAAGGGAGTTTTCAAGTATGTGATGGGAGATGATGGAAGAAGATATACGAGTGTCAAGCGCTCAAGCTTGGGGATGCCCCCATGCACCCCAAAAAGTATTCAAGGAGACTCAAGCGTCTAAGCTTGTGGATGCCCCCGTGCATCCCCTTCTCTATCAACAATCATCAGTTCGTCCATCTCCATGCTATATTTTTATCACTTCATATGATTACGTGCTATGCTTGGAGCATCCCGCTCTTTAATTTTTAGTTTGTTTTAGTTTTGCTTGTTCTTCATAACAAGTCGGAACCTAGCCATCCTTGTTTGGGAGATAAACACGCTCCATTCCACTCTAGAACACAACATAGGTTTTCATGCTTATCTTTTTTTGTGTGTTCTTTATCTTTCCATAGCTCCTCTCATGCTTAGCTCTTAGTTTTCATGCTTATATTTTTAAGAGCTTTTATTTAGGTTGCTTTTGGAACTCTCTTGAGTTATCATGCTTATCTTGTTTAGAGAGTTTGCTTGTTGCATTGAGTTGTGTGTCTTGCATGAGTAGGTAATTAAGATTTCTATTTAAGAATAGTAGTAACTTGGAATAATTTTGAGGTATTGATATGAGTAATGTTTGGACTATTGGTGCCAAGAGCTTGAGCCTATTAGTGATAGGTGTCGTATTTTGGGAAATCCGTGTGTTTTTCAAAAACTAAAAATTAGTTGAGAACTCGAGCTACTAAATTGTTGCTAACCTATGGAGTGGTTGGAATATATAGAGTACCCTCACGTTACCATGAGTCGAGGATGCGCAAGCATAACCAAACCCCCGAACACTCCTCCTCGGGGTACTTGTCTCTTTGTGAATTTCCTAAGTAGATAGAGAGTTACCGATAATATGTGTATGAGTTCCTAGGACTAATGTGAGTATTCGATTGTTGGCACTTCCACCATGCATATTTTGCTAGCCTCTTCGGTGTCGTGCATTGCCCTTTCTCATCTTGAGAGTTGGTGCAAACTTCGCCGGTGCATCCAAACCCATGACATGATACGCTCTGTCATACATAAGCCTCATTATATCTTTCCTCAAAACAGCCACTATACCTACCTATTAAGGCATTTCCATAGCCTTTCCGAGATACATTGCCATGCAACATCCACCATCTCATGACTTGATCTTCATGTCATACATGCCTTTGCTTGATCATAGAGCCGCATGATAGTTCAGCCTTGCCCAAATTATTGCTACATGACGCACCAGTATCATTGGATATCCTGCTACACTGGCAGAGGCATACATTTGCATACATCATGATATTTTTCACTTGTCTTTATGTTGTGTACTTCTTATAAAGTGTGATGATCTTCTTTTTATTCATGTAAAACATAGACTGTTGCCCTTAAGTGAGGGAAAGATCCCAAAGAGGACAAGACAAAATATCCCAAAGAGGACAAATGAGAGATAAATAGAAAGAGCTAAAGAGGCCACAAAAAAGAGAAATAAAAATAGATAAGGGGGCAACACTGCCATTCCTTTGAAAGATTCACACTCGTACTCCATTGCTATATTTGTACTACATAGCGATTATCATTCATGCATAACTATGTGGGGAACCTTATACTATAGAACTTGGTTTGCATATTCCAACGATGAGCCTCCTCAAATGAGCTCTAGGTATTCATGAGCAAACAAGTTGGATGCACCCCCACTAGTTCCAATGGAGAGCTTACCTTAGCTCATATGTGCATCTGTTACATGGCAATCCCTACTACTCACATCATATCTGTCATTTAACTTTCTCTCGCCTATGGTTGTCCTCATTGATGTGAGCCTTTCACACCTTTTTGTATTCCTTCCCCATCATTATTCTCTTTGCCATCCTAAGTGCCAACATATCTTGCTTGCTCTCACCCATTGCATGAGTGCTCAAAGTCGAAAGGGAGAGGATCATTTTTACTTGTGCCTAACTACTGGTCTGGGGATGAGTCAAAATAAGATTCCGAAGGAGACCAAGTGTGAAATTTTAGTAGATTGAGTTCTCAATTAAAAATATATTTTATGATCTCAACCCATCTCCCACTTCGTGCACGCAAACACCATTTGGAGACATTCGAGTCATGGACAGCGAGAGCTCTTGCACCTTTATGTTATTACTTTGCCAAACTCAATACTAAATATTGACTCTTGCTTGTTATTGTCTTGACTTGAATTGCATATCTTACTTGCTTTACTTTGAAGTTCTTATACGTGTGTTAGCATGTCACCACACAAATTATTTGTGTTATCATTTATCTACTCGAGGACGAGAAAAAATTAAGCTTGGAGATGTTGATACGTCCAAACGTATCTATAATTTCTCCTTGTTCCATGATCTTTTGGGTGACATTGTTATATGTTTTGCTACACTTTTATATCATTTTACACATATTTGGGCTAACCTACTAACTCAGTGCACCCAGTGCCAGTTTTTGTCCGCTGATGTCTATTTTGCACGGGGCATTTGCCCAATTTTCCGAAGCCTCAAAAATCCCAAGAAAATATATAAAAAATCAACGTACCGGAAGCTTCCAGAACACCGAAGATGGGCCAGAGGGGGGGCAGGGGCCGTCCAGGCGACCTCCTAGCGCGACCTACCCCCTTACCGCGCCCACGGGCCGCCTGGGTGTTGGAAATATGCCCTAGAGGCAATAATAAAGTTGTTATTATTGTATTTCCAGTTCATGATAATTGTCCATTATTCATGCTATAATTGTATTATGCAGAAACTGTAATTCATGTGTGAATATATATAGATCACAATGTGTCCCTAGTGAGCCTCTAGTTGGCTAGCTCGTTGATCAATAGATGATCATGGTTTCTTGATCATGGACATTGGAGGTCACTGATAATGGGATCACATCATTGGGGAATGATGTGATGGACAAGACCAATCCTAAGCATAGCACTAGATCATGTTGTTCGTCTGCTAAATCTTTTCTAATGTCAAGTATAATTTCCTTAGACCGTGAGATTGTTCAACTCCCGTATATTGTAGGAGTGCTTTGGGTGTACCAAACATCACAACGTAACTGGGTGATTATAAAGCTGCACCACGGGTATCTCCGAAAGTGTGTGTTGAGTTGTATGAATCGAGACCAGGATTTGTCACTCCGTGTGAAGGAGAGGTATCTCTGTGCCCACTCGGTAATCCATCATCATATTGAGATCACTATGACTAAGGGGTTAGCCATGGGATTTTATGTTACGGAACGAGTAAAGAGACTTGCCCGGTAACGAGATTGAACAAGGTACGCGGATACCAACGATCGAATCTCTGGCAAGTATCATACCGATAGACAAAGGGAATTGCATATGGGATTTATTGAATCCTTGACATCGTGGTTCACCCAATGAGATCATCGTGGAACATGTGGGAACCAACATGGATATCCATACCACGTTGTTGGTTATTGGCCGGAGAGATGTCTCGGTCATGTGTGCATGTCTCCCGAACCCGTAGGGTCTACACACTTAAGGTTCGATCACGCCAGGGTTATAGGGAAATAGTGTACATTGTTACCGAAGGTTTCTCAGTGTCCCAGATGAGATCTCGGACGTCACTAGGAGCTTCGGAATAGTCCGGAGATAAAGATTGATTTATAGAATGTGAGGTTTCGGACACCGGAAGTGTTTCACGCGTCACCGGTAACATACCGGGACCACCAGAAGGGTTCCGGGGGTCCACCGGGAGGGGCCACCGGCCCCAAGAGGCTTCACGGGCCAAAAGGTGGAAGGATACCATCCCAAAGTGGGCTGGTGCACCCTCCCCTCTCAGCCCAAGGCGCAAGGAGAGGTGGAGGGGGCAAACCCTAGGCGTAGAGGGGGCCCAAGGCCCACCTAGGGCGCCGCCCTCCTCTCCACCCTAGCCATCGGCCCTCCCTCGCCATCTAGGGTTGCCGCCCCCCTAGGGAGGGAACCCTAGGGGTGCGCACCCTCTCTCCCTCCCTCCTATAAATACCCAAGGTATTGGGATTGATTGGAGACACGAAAACTCTCTCTCTCGGCACAGCCCTACCCCTCTCTTCTCGTCCTCTGCATAGCTTAGCGAAGCTCTGTGGGAGAACCACGTAGCTCCACCGCCACCATGTTGTCATGCTGCCAGAGCTCTCTCCCTCAACCTCTTCTTCCTCCTTGCTGGTTCAAGGTGTTGGAGACGTCACCGGGCTGCACGTGTGTTGAACGCGGAGGTGTCATAGTTCGGCACATAGATCGGAATCCATCGCGATCTGAATTTTTGCGAGTACGACTCCATCAACCACATTCATAGTAACGCTTTCGCTCGGCAATGTTCAAAGGTATGAAGATGCTCTACAACCTCTCCTGTTGCTGGTTTCTCCATAGATAGATCCTTCTATGGCGTAGGAATTTTTTTGAAATTACTACGATCCCCAACAGTGGTATCAGAGCCAAGGTTGTATGCGTAGATTCTGTGACGAGTAGAACACAAAAGTTGTGGGTGCTTATTTGTCTACTTGCTTTCCATTACTATTCTTATCCTTTTTCGGCGGTATTGTGGGATGAAGCGGCCCGGACCGACCTTACACGTATGCTTACGTGAGACTGGTTTCACCGACAGACATGCACTTGATGCATAAGGTGGCTAGCGGGTGTCTGTCTCTCCCACTTTAGTCGAATTGGATTCGATGAAAAGGGTCCTTATGAAGCATAAATAGCATTGGCATATCAACGTTGTGGCTGTCACGTAGGTGAGAAACATTCTTTCTAGAAACTCTAACCAGCCACGTAAAACTTGCAACAACAATTAGAGGACATCTAAATTGTTTTTGCAGGGTATGCTATGTGATGTGATACGGTCAAAAGGATGTAATGTTAGATATGTGATGTATGAGATTGATCATGTTCTTGTAATAGGATTCACGACTTGCATGTTGATAAGTATGACAACCGGCAGGAGCCATAGGAGTTGTCTTAATTTATTGTATGAGATGCAACGCCATGTTGATTACTTTACTTTATCTCTAACGGTTAGCTATAGTAGTGGAAGTAATAGTTGGCGTGACGACTTCACGGAGACACAGTGATGGAGATCATGGTGTCATGCCGGTGACGATGATGATCATGGTGCCCCGAAGATGCTGATCAAAGGAGCAAGATGATATTGGCCATATCATATCACTATATGATTGCATGTGATGTTTATCATGTTTTTCATCTTATTGCTTTGAACGACGGTAACAAATATAAGATGATCCCTCGTTAAATTTTTTGAGATAAGTATTCCCCTAAGTGTGCGCCATTGTGAAGATTTGTTGTCTCGAAGCACCAAATGATGATCGGGTGTGATAGATTCTAACGTTCGCATACAAGGGGTGTAAACCAGTTTACACACGCAAAACACTTAGGTTGACTCGACGAGCCTAGCATGTACAGACATGGCCTCGAATACGGGAGACCGAAAGGTCGAACATGAATCGTATGGTTGATGCGATCAGCATGGAGATGCTCACCATTGATGACTAGTCCGTCTCACTTGATGATCGGACACGGGCTAGTCGACGTGGATCATGTGTCACTTGGATGACTAGAGGGATGTCGATCTAAGTGGGAGTTCATTAGTAATTTGATTATATGAACTTAATTATAATGAACTTAGTCTCAAATTGTCTTTACAAATATTGTAGATCCAATGGCCAACGCAAATGTCCCATTCAACTTCAACGCATTCCTAGAGCAAACCAAGCTGAAAGACGATGGGAGCAAATATGCGGACTGGGCTCGTAACTTAAAGCTCATCCTCATGGCTTCCAAGAAGGCATCTGTCCTTGATGCATTGCTAGGTGATCCTCCCGTTCCCGTGGCGACCCAGGACGTTAGGACCGCCTGGCAGTCGCGCAGTGATGACTACTCTTTCGTTCAGTGCGGCATGCTTTACAGTTTAGAACCGGGGCTCCAAAAGCGTTTTGAGCAACACAGAGCATATGAGATGTTCGAGGAGGTGAAACTTATTTTTCAAGCTCATGCCCGGGTTGAGAGATATGAAGTCTCCGACAAGTTCTTTAGCTGTAAGATGGAGGAGAATAGTTCTGTCAGTGAGCACATACTCAGAATGTCTGGGTTACACAACCGCATGACTCAACTAGGAGTTGCACTTCCAGATGATGCTATCATTGACAGAATCCTCTAGTGGCTTCCACCTAGATACAAAGGCTTTGTGATGAATGACAACATGCAAGGGATGGAAAAGACTATCCCGAGTTGTATTCAATGCTGAAATCTGCACAGGTAGAAATCAAGAAAGAGCATGAAGTATTGATGGTCAATAAGACCACCAGTTTCAAGAAAGGTAAGGGTAAGAAGAACTTCAAGAAACACGGCAAAGTTGTTGCCGCGCCCGATAAGACAGGTACTGTGAAGAAGTCAAAGAAAGGACCTATGCCTGATACTGAGTGCTACTACTGCAAGGGATCCGGTCACTGGAAGCAGAATTTCCCCAAGTACTTAGCGGACAAGAAGGCCGTCAACGTCAAAGGTACCTGTTATTGATGTGTACCTTACCAGCGCTCGTAGTAGCTCCTTGGTATTTGATACCGGTGTTGTTTCTCACATTTGCAACTCTAAGCAGGAACTACGGAATAAGCGTAGGCTGGCTAAGGACGAGGTGACGATGCGCGTCGGGAATGGTTCCAAGGTCGGTGTGTTCCCCGTCGGCACGCTACCTCTACATATACCTTCAGGATTAGTTATAAACCTTAATAATTGTTATTTAGTACCAACTTTAAGCAAGAACATTGTATCGGGATCTCGCTTGATGTAAGATGGCTACTCATTTAAATCTGAGAATAATGCTTGTTCTATTTATATGAGTCGTATGTTTTATGGTCATGCCCCGCTGGTTAATGGTTTATTCCTAATGAATCTCGATCGTGATGATACACATATGCATAGTGTGAGTGCTAAAAGATGCAACGTTGATACTGATAGTCCCACATACTTGTGGCACTGCCGCCTTGGTCATATCGGCGTAAAGCGCATGAAGAAACTCCATACAGATGGACTTTTGGAGTCACTTGAGCTTTAATCATTTGACACATGCGAACGGGGCCTCATGGGAAAGATGACTAAGACTCCGTTCTCCGGAACAATGGAGCGAGCAAATAACTTATTGGAAATAATACATACTGATGTATGCGGTCCAATGAGCATTAAAGCTCATGGTGGTTATCGTTATGTTCTCACCCTCACTAATGATTTAAGTAGATATGGGTATGTCTACTTAATGAAACACAAGTCCGAAACCTTTGAAAAGTACGAGGAATTTTAGGGTGAGGTGGAGAATCAACGCGACAAGAAAATAAATTTTCTACGATCTGATCGTGGAGGAGAAAATTTGAGGCATGAGTTTGTCACACACCTACGGAAATGTGGAATTGTTTCACAACTCACGCCGCCTCGCACACCGCAGCATAACGGTGTGTCTGAATGTCGTAATCGCACTTTATTGGATATGGTGCGATCTATGATGTCTCTTACCAATTTACCGCTATCATTTTGGGGATATGCATTGGAAACTGCCGCATTCACTTTAAATAGGGCATCATCTAAATCCGTTGAGACGACGCCGTATGATTTATGGTTTGGCAAAAAACCTAAGCTCTCGTTTCTTAAAGTTTGGGGTTGCGATGCCTACCTGAAGAAACTTCAACCAGAGAAGCTCGAACCCAAAGCGGAAAAATGCGTCTTCATAAGATACCCTAAGGAAACTATTGGGTACACCTTCTATCTTAGATCCAAAGGAAAGATCTTTGTTGCTAAGAATGGATCCTTTCTAGAGAAAGAGTTTCTCTTGAAAGAACTATGTGGGAGGAAAATAGAACTTGATGAGGTAATTGCACCTCCTCTCGAACCGGAGAGTAGCGCAGCACAAGAAAATGTTTTTGGGGCGCCTGCACCGGCTAGAGATGAAGTTAATGATGATGATCATGACACTTCGGATCAAGTTGCTATTAAACCTCGAAGGTCGACAAGGGTACGTTCCGCACCAGACTGGTACGGCAACTCCGTCATGGAAATCATGTTGTTAGACAATAGTGAACCTTCGAACTATGAAGAAACGATGGCTTGTCCGGATTCCAACAAATGGCTTCAGGCCATGAAATCCGAGATAGGATCAATGTATGAGAAAAAGAGTATGGACTTTGGTGGACTTTCCCGATGATCGGCGAGCCATAGAAAATAAATGGATCTTCAACAAGAAGACTGACGCAGATGGTAATGTGACCATTTATAAAGCTCGACTTGTCGCTAAGGATTATCGACAAGTTCAAGGGATTGACTACGATCATACCTTATCACCCATAGTCATGCTGAAGTCGGTCCGAATCATGTTAGCAATTGCCACATTCTATGATTATGAAATCTGGCAAATGGACGTCAAAACAACATTCCTGAACGACTTTCTTAAGGAAGAATTGTATATGATATAGCTGGAAGGTTTTGTCGATCCTAGAAATGCTAACAAAGTATGAAGTTCCAGCACTCCATCTATGGGCTGGTGCAAGCATCTCAGATTTGTAGCATTCACTTTGATGAGGTGATCATAGCGTTTGGGTTTATACAGACTTATGGAGAAACCTGTATTTACAAGAAAGTGAGTGGTAGCTCTGTAGCATTTCTCATATTATATGTGGATGACATATTGTTGATGGGAAATGATACAGGACTATTGGAAAGCATCAAGGCCTATTTGAATAAGAGTTTTTCAATGAAGGACCTTGGAGAAGCTGCTTATATAGTAGGCATCAAGATCTATAGAGATAGATCGAGACGCCTCATAGCTCTTTCACAAAGCACATACCTTGACAAGATATTGAAGAAGTTCAATATGGAGAAGGCTAAGAAGGGATTCTTGCCTGTATTGCAAGGTGTGAGGTTGACTGTGACTCAACGACCGACCATGGCAGAAGATAGAGAAAAGATGAGTACCCTCCCCTATGCTCCAGCCATAGGCTCTATCATGTATGTCATGTTGTCTACCAGACCTGATGTGAACCTTGCCAGAGTGATCCAGAAGTGGATCACTGGATAGCGGTCAATAATATCCTAAAGTACCTGAAAATGACTAAAGATATGTTTCTCGTTTATGGAGGTGTCGACGAGCTCGTCGTAAATGGTTACGTTGATGCTAGCTTCGACGCAGATCCGGATGACTCCAAGTCACAAACCGGATACATGTACATTTTAAATAATGGGGCAGTTAGCTGGTGCAGTTGCAACCAAAGCGTCGTGGTGGCATCTACATGTGAAGCGGAATACATAGCTGCTTCGGAAGCAGCACATGAAGGAGTCTGGATGAAGGAGTTCATCACCGACCTTGGAGTGATTCCCAGTGCATCGGGCCCGATGACTCTGTTTTGTGACAACACTCGAGCTATTGCTATTGCAAAGGATCCCAGGTTTCACAAGAAGACCAAGCACATCAAGCGACCCTTCAACTCCATACGTGGATACATCGAGGATGGAGATATAGATATTTGTAAAGTACATACGGATCTGAATGTCGCAAATCCGTTGACTAAACCTCTTCCACGGGCAAAGCATGATCCGCACCAAAACTCTATGGGTGTTCGATTCATCACAATGTAACTAGATTATTGACTCTAGTGCAAGTGGGAGACTGTTGGAAATATGCCCTAGAGGCAATAATAAAGTTGTTATTATTATATTTCCAGTTCATGGTAATTGTCTATTATTCATGCTATAATTGTATTAACTAGAAACCGTAATACATCTGTGAATATATATAGATCACAATGTGTCCCTAGTGAGCCTATAGTTGGCTAGCTCATTGATCAATAGATGGTCATGGTTTCTTGATCATGGACATTAGATGTCATTGATAACGGGATCACATCATTGGGGAATGATGTGATGGACAAGACCAAATCCTAAGCATAGCACTAGATCGTGTTGTTCATCTGCTAAAGCTTTTCTAATGTCAACTATCAATTCCTTAGACCGTGAGATTGTGCAACTCCCGGATACCGTAGGAGTGCTTTGGGTGTACCAAACGTCACAATGTAACTTGGCGATTATAAAGATGTACTACGGGTATCTCCCAAAGTATTTGTTGAGTTGTACGAATCGAGACCGGGATTTGTCACTCCGTGTGATGGAGAGGTATCTCTGGTCCCACTCGGTAATACATCATCATATTGAGCTCAGTGTGACTAAGGGGTTAGCCACGGGATGATGTGTTACGGAACTAGTAAAGAGACTTCCCGGGTAATGAGATTGAACAAGGTATAGGGATACCGACGATCGAATCTCGGGCAAGTATCATACCCATAGACAAAGGGAATTGCATACGATATTGATTGAATCCTTGACATTGGGTTCATTCAATGAGATCATCGTGGAACATGTGGGAACCAACATGGATACCTAGACGCTGCTATTGGTTATTGGCGAGAGAGATGTCTCGGTCATGTCTGCATGTCTCCCAAACATGTGAGGTCTACACACTTAAGGTCCGATGACGCCAGGGTTATAGGGAAATAGTGTACGTGGTTACCGAAGTTTGTTCGGAGTCCCGGATGAGATCCCGGATGTCACGAGGAGCTTCGGAATGGTCCGGAGGTAAAGATTGATATATAGGACGTGAGGTTTCGGACACCGGAAGTGTTTCGGGCGTCACCGGTAACGTACCAGGACCACCGAAAGGGTTCAGGGGGTCCACTAAGAGGGGCCACCAGCCCCAAGAGGCTTCATGGGCCAAAAGGTGGAAGGAGACCAGCCCAAAGTGGGCTGGTGCTCCCTCCCCTCTCAGCCCAAGGCGCAAGGAGAGGTGGAGGGGGCAAACCCTAGGCGCAGAGGGGGCCCAAGGCCCACCTAGGACGCCACCCTCCTCTCCACCCTAGCCGCCGGCCCTCCCTAGCCATCTAGGTCTGCCACCACCCCTATGGAGGGAACCCTAGGGGTGCGCACCCTCTCTCCCTCCCTCCTATAAATACCCAAGGTATTGGGGCTGATTGGAGACACAAAAACTCTCTCTCTCGATGCAGCCTTACCCCTCTCTCTCCTCGTCCTCCGTATAGCTTAGCGAAACTCTGCCGGAGAACTAGTAGCTCCACCGCCACCACGCAGTCGTGCTACCAGAGCTCTCTCCCTCAACCTCTCCTTCCTCCTTGCTGGTTCAAGGTGTTGGAGACATCACCGGGCTACACATGCGTTGAACGCGGAGGTGACGTAGGTCGGCTCATAGATCGGAATCCACCGCGATCTGAATCGCTGCGAGTACGACTCCATCAATCGCGTTCATAGTAACGCTTCCGCTTGGTGATCTTCAAAGGTATGAAGAAGCTCTACAACGTCTCTCGTTGCTGGTTTCTCCATAGATAGATCCTTCTATGGCGTAGGAACTTTTTTGAAATTACTACAATCCCCAACACTGGGTGAGTCCCACCTCCCCCGGTGCCCTCCTTCGGCCTATATTTAACTCTCCGAGAGGAAACCCTTAAAGGATATCCAGAATCACGAATTTCTCCATCATTCCGCCGCCGCAGTGCTTCCGAGATCGGGAGCGTCAGGAGACCTCTTCCCGGGACCCTACCGGAGGAAGGATTGACCCCCAGGAGCTTCTCCACCGCCATGGACGCTTCTAGGACCTGCCGTGAGTAGTCCGCCTTGGACCATGAGTCCATGACCAGTAGCTATGTGATGTCTTCTCTCCAATCTTGTGCTTCCATGATTAGTCCTTGTGAGCTGCCCTACATAATCAAGGCATCTATGTAATTCTCTTGCTATTGCTATGCTCGGTTTGTTGGGATCCGATGGATTATGAGATTATGTTCATAACGTTATGAGTTATATATTTGATTATCCTTTTATATTATTTTCCTTAGTGATTCATGCATGTTCTCCGTTGCTATTTATTGCTTTGGTCGAGTAGTAGATTGTAACTCCAAGAGGGAGCGTTATGCATGATTGTGGGTTCATGCCCCTCGATATTTAGCTTGACTGACAAAAACATGAGACTAGGGGATGTGTTGTTGCCACCAGGGAGAAAACAATGGTGCTTGTGACCACGGTTGCAAGGATTGTTTACCTTACGCATAGTTCATTAATGCAGTTGTCCGTTGCTTTGAGTTTACACTTTGGGTGGGGCTCGCAACTTAATACCGGAGAGATGTTCTGGATAGATTAGTAAGAAGATGCTGATGAATAAACGGTCTACTTGTCCTGGCGTACTGCCCATTAATATTGAACCTCTAACTATCAAGTAGGATAATTAGCATTGCGGTGCATTCATAATTCTGTCAATTGCCCAACTATAATTTGTTTACCCAAGCATAGTTGTTTATCGTCTTTTGGTAGAGAGACATCACTAGTGAACATCTTGTGACTCCGGTCCATATCACCATCATTGTTTACACCTCCATCATTTACTGCTTTCATTTACTTTCCCGTTGCAATCACTATTACTGTTCCCACTTGTGTTTTGATCTTTCGCAAACTACAAGGCCGGAGAGATTGACAACCTCTCTGTACTCACTAGGAGCAAAGTTATTTGTTGTGTGTGCAGGTCCATGTCTTCTGCTAGCGCCAGGGTGGGAGACACCTACTTGTTGATCCTAGGAGTCCTCCTGGTTCGATAAACCTTACAGTTTCCGTGTGAGGGAAAACTTGTAGCTGACTACATCTCAACCTTCCACTTAGGGTAAGCAACAAGGTGCGAGAATTATATACATCATCTCGTCATCACGTGTGTGTTTTACATAGGCTATACCGGGTGTTGGGCCCGATACGTTATGTGGGTGGATTAGCGATGATGCCGGTGCCAGGAAATTGTTTGATCTTAAGGGTAGTTTGTGTGTGCCAGATTGCATTGAATTAGCCATCACGCCACCTGGAGATAAGTTTATCATAAAGAAATTTAACAAAGAACTTGTCGAGGGAGAATCAGGCAAACCAAGTTGATCTGAAGTCTCCAATAGCACCATCAAAATGGCAGTGAGGTCTTGCCAATTGGTCAACCCTCACGGGACAGAACCTAGCGCAACCCTAGGTCCCAATTATTTGTATGTAGCTCCAAAATGGAGATATACTAGTAAGAGACATAAGAAACGGAAGTAGGAAAAGAATGGTAGAGGGGCCTCTCCCCATGTCAGCAATTGAGCCAAAAACGAGTAGGCATGTTGAAAACCACAAACTTAAGAAGGCCACAGAATTTATCTCGGGCCTTGACTAAAGATTTCAAAAAGTGTGAGCCATTGCGAGCATTAGAATGAAATGGTGATGAGTTCAGGAAATATTTAGAATTCCGAATTTGGATCCACAGGAAGTCTGCTGGGCAGTTATAAATAAGCCCCACCATTTGATCATGCATTTGTTCATTATAGAAGTGTTAACAATCCCAATCCCCGTGGCTCTTGCGTATGTGCATCAATTTCCATTTAACCATGCAGTATTTCTTCTTGTTATCAGCGGAGTTCCAACAGAGAGCGTTTCTCCTTGAGCATTAGCATCGTGCTCTTGAGAGCGTAACACACGAGCCCACTTTACGCTAAGTGGGTCAGAATTTGGCAGACAATAGTTTCAAGGGAGAAACGAGAAGCTCCGAGGATAGTATTAGGAAACGAAGGGATGTCCTATTCGCCGCTTATTGTGGCAAGGAGTAGCGGTTTTACACACGGTGTCGTGCACCCTCGGCCAACCCATTTTGAAGTGGCTTTGCTTCGTAGTAGAAAAAATTCCAAAAACTCCTTGTGATAGGATTTGAACCCACAACCTCTCGTTAATGCACATCCCGTGCTAGCCACCACACTCCAACACCCATGTGAAAGATTTGTAACACTAAACTTAAAGAAACTAGAACATAGAAAAAACAGTTCATGAAATTTCCAAAAAATATTTTCTAAACATTTTTTGAAAACCAAGAGCAAAAGTGAAAACGTAAACTATTTCCAAACTTACGTACAATATTTGCAAAACTCGAAACATTTTTCAAAATTCTCAGAGAATATTTTTTGAATTGGCAAACAAATTGTGAAAACATGAACAATTTTTTGAATTCGTAAACAAATTTCAAAAACATAAAATTTATTGATTTCATGAACAAATTTGGAAAACACAAACATTTTTTAAATCGTGAACAATTTTTTCAAAAGTTAACAAAGTTAGGAAAACTTGATTTTTTTGGAAATATGAAAAACAATTCTTAAGTTCTATAAAAACGTGATTTTTGTTTAAATACATTAATAAGTTTCAAATTTCAAAACATTTAACAATTTCGAAAAATGTGATCAAAGTTTTATGAAATTCTATATAAGAAACTTGCACTCTGTTTTTAAAGCGTGAAGAAATTTCTATAATCCAAGTTTTTCAAGGCGAACATTTTTTTTAAAAACATCAACATAATTCATAAAATTTGAACAATTTTTAAAAACATGAACACTTTTTGAAAATGTGAAAAAATTCCTACATTCTAAACAAAAACATGATAAAAAATTGAAAAACCTGAATAATTTTTGAAAATGTGAACAAAATTTCTTAACTTTATACAAAACATGAATAAATTTCAATTTTTTGAACATTTTTTAAAAATGTGAACAAATTTTTAAAATCTACAACATTTTATCCTTAGTAGAAAGAATAATAATACATGTCTCACTACTTCTGCTGTCATTGAGCAAGGACACGACAAGATTGAACCTACTACTATGCACCAATTCCACTAAAGATCAAATCATCAACTTGGCAAAAGTAAAGTCATAGATCAAAAATAATTGCATACCTATAAAATCAAACATAACAAATCTATGAAAATACTCAATTACTTTCAATGACAATTTGATCATAAACTGACAATTAATCAGATTCCAACTAACAGACTACAAAGATTACATCGAATAGGCCTTCGAAGAGATCATTGTATTGCAAATCAAATGAATGAGAGAGAGAGAGAGAGAGAGAAGGAGAGACAGAGAAAGAGAGAGCTACTTCCATGGACCCGTAGGTCCTGTGGGAACTACTAACACATAATCATGGATGCAACAAGGTTGATGAAGATGGCTTCCACGGCCGATATCCCCTCTAGCAGATTACTAGACGGATCGTGGAAGAACATAGGCTTGCGGCGGCTATAAATTGTTTCGTGTTTATTTCTGAGGGTTTTGGAATATTTGTTAATTTATAAAAGTGGAATTAGGTCGGGACGACCTCCAAGGGGCCCACAACCTCAGGTGGCACCCCCGTGGGGCATACCTTGCGAGCTTGTGGCCCTCTCGTAAGCTATTTGGCCTCCTCCCAAAACTTCCATCATGTTTGGACATCATTTGATATGGTTTTTCATGGAAACCAAAAAGATGCAGAAAACAAGAATTGGCTCTAGGCACTGAGTTAACTGGTTAGTTCCCAAAAATGAAATAAATTGCATATAAGCATACATGATTGATGATATAATAGCATGAAACAACCAAAAAATCTCAGATACATTGGATACGTATTAGCATCCACAAGGCTAATTCATGCTCGTCCTCGAGTAGCTTAATGATAAAAAAATTGATGTTGAATGCTACCTAACATGTCTTAATCACAAAATCTTTTGGGTATGAATGTTAAGAACCGATGGCTTAGTAAATATCAAAATGATAATATAGATGAACACTAGATAATAACCACAGCTTTTCAAAGTAACAATGTAACATTATCCCTACTCATTTAATCATGTAAGCAATGGCATAATGATGTATACTTCACAACTTTATTCTTATAGTCTATGTTGGCCCGCCAAGCGCATAGTTCTATAGGACAGTAGCAATTTTCCCCCAAGTGGATGACCTAAGGTTTATCAATCCGTGGTAGGTGTAGGATGAAAATTTTCTCTCTCAAACAACCCTGCCCTCAAATTAAAGAAATCTCTTGTGTCCCCAACACAACTAATACAATGGCAAATTCTATAGGTGCTCTAGTTCGGTGAAGAGATGGTTATACAAGTATAGTATGGATAGTAGATATAGATTTTTATAATATAAAAATTATAAAAATAGAAATGTAGCAAGTGTAAAACAACGAGCAAAACATTGTATAAATGCTTGATAATAAGGCCTAGGGCTCATACTTGCACTAGTGTAATCTCTCAACAATGCTGACATAAGAGAATCATATGATCATCCCTCAACGTGCAACAAGGAATAACTCCAAAGTTCCTATCTAGCGGAGAACAATAAGATGAAATTAGTGTAAGGAGTAGAACCACCTCAAAGTTATTCTTTCTTATCAATCTTTTGAGCTATTCCTATAAGTGTCACAAACAACACTGGAGTTCGTACTAGAATAACACCCACGATACATATCAATCAACCCTAATGTCACCTAGATACTCCAATGTCACCTCAAGTATCTGCGGTAAATTATGCGGCATGCAACAAACAAGTTCAGATCTGTGATATTCAATCCAACACAAAGAACTTCAAGGAGCACCCTAAGAATTCTATCGGAGAACATAGTATAAAAGCGGGCAATCAACCCCTATGCATAGATCCCCAAGGTTATCGGAATACGCAAGTTGATGCCATAACATATATCAAGTGAATCACTTGAATACCCCAATGTCACTACGGGTATCCGGATGCAAGACATACATCAAGTGTCTCAAACAAATATATTCAATCCAACATAACGAGATCTTAAAGGGGAAGATTCAATTCATCACAACAAGGTAGAAAGGTAATAACATCTTATGATCCAACTAGATCAGCAAGACCCGTGATACATAAAAATCATACCATCTAAAGAACACAGTAGAGAGAGATAGAACACATAGCTACTAGTACATACCCTCAGCCCCGACGGTGAACTACTCCATCCTCATCATGGTCTTTGTCGGGATGTTGAAGATGGCCACCGAAGAAGATTTCCCCTCTCCGGCAGGGTACTGGAAAGGCTCCAGATGGGTTTTTCATTGATACAAAAAGTTGCAGCGGTGGAACGGATGTTCTCTCTTTATTTGTGGGGTTTCTGGTATATATAGGAATTTTTAGCTTTGGAATCAAGCCAAACGGAGCCACATGGGCCCGAAGGCATCATGGCACGACCTAGGGGCGCCCTATTGGCTTGTGCCCCACAAGTGGCTCCCCTCTGGTGGTTCTTCGCTCCAATATTTCTTATTTCCTCTAGATAAAATATAATAGTTTTGGGCAATTCTAAGAACTCCCATTTTCTGCACAAAAACAACACCATGGTGATTCTGGTGAAAATAGCATCATTCTGGGTTAGTTATAAATAAATCATATAAAGTGCATCAAAAGCATATAGAAGTATTGTAAACATAGGCAAACATGGCATAAATACTTCATAAATTATCGATACGTCGGAGATGTATCTGTATCCCCAAGCTCAATTCCTACTCATCCTCGGGTAGGTAAATGATAAAATAAATAGTTTATGAAGTGTGAATGATAGCACTCCAATCACTTTTTCTAGCATCATAACCAACAATTTTTAATGAAAATCATCATGGTTGAGTTGCAATCAATTCACATGTCGTGGTTTAAACAATGCATTTTCTTGAAACTCAACATCATATGTTCTTAGTCATCAAACAATTTCAATGGATCATCAAGTCTAAGTAAGAGCTCCACATACTAAATTATAATATAGTCTTCTATGATTGCTAATACTCAAGCCATATTTTTAGAAGAAACAACATCAATCGAACACAAAGAAACGTAAGGGCTCAAAATTTCGCCTCCCAACATACTTATCATAAATATAATTGTCAACAATAATCAATCATGATCAAATATATTTGACTGGATATATATGTTTCGATATTTCCCAACCACGCAGTTCTTGCCAACTAATAGATTGAGGTTGGAATAAGAAGTTGAATCAACATGAAAAGTAAGTAACATGAGAGTAAATACATTGTCCCTTCGCAGAGGGAAGAAGAGATTTGCAGAGTTGTGAGAGCTCATTGTTTTAAAATGTAGATGAATATGTAATTTTGGGTGGTCTGCCTTTCATGTCAACGTCACAATAGATTTTTCAATATATTGCATTCTAATCACATTATTGGTCGTTCCCAAGCAGAATTGAAATTTCACTCCCCCTCAATCATTGAACACATTCCATGGCTAGCCGTATCCACGGGTGCCTCCAAACAATCAACTTTCTAGGGGGAGTTCTTGTTTATACATTTTTGTATTATGCAGGACTAGGAATCATTTTAACAGCCCCTCTCGTGCAATGACAAGTGAATAAACACTCATCATGAGAATAACTCGCTTTGCATGGAATATATTAACCCCGATCCCTCCATGAGCGGTATGGGCACACAAAATAGATGCGTATTTGAAGGTTTTAGTGGTGGTGCATGCAAATTTACTTGGAATGGAAGTGAAATACCATATATAGGTAGGTATGGTGGACTATCATGGAATAAACTTGGCTCAAGGATTTGATGCACAAGTAGTATTTCTACTTAGTATGAAGTTTTGGATAGCAAAAGGTTCTAAACAAGCACCACATGTTGGAGGATCCATAACAATATAAATTCTACACAAATATACCCAAACATTACCGTTACGTTGTCTTCCTAGTCCAACTTCAACTATTTTATCAAGTTTGAAAATAATTTATGGGCATTCAAAATAATAAAAGATGTCCAAGATAATATATTTATATGTGAAAGTTCTCTTTCTTATACTAATCATTCATGAATTGCCCATATGACCAATAAAGTGATTATCAAACTTCCATGGATTTTACTTTATAAACCAAATGTGAAACTAATACAATACATAATGCACATTGCTAATTTCAGATTTATGATATTCAATTCATTGACAATTTACGCTTAGGGTATAAGTGAAGCACAAGAGGAAGTATCAAACTACATTCAAAAGATATAAGTGAATATGTATGAGTAGTCAAACAATTAAGTGGCTATGTGAAGACTCTCTCTCAATAAATATTTTTCCAATATGATATTTTATTTCAAACAGAAAATTAAAAAAATACACTCCAAGAATAGCACATATCAAGTGGACGAATAAGAACTTAGGATCAACATAAGCTAACCGATAGTTGTTGACGAAGAGAGGTCAGATACGTAGCATCCCCAAGCTTAGATGCTTGAGACTTCTTGTAATATTTAATTGGGGTGCCTTGGGCATCCCCAAGCTTGAGCTTTTGTATCTCGTTCAATCCTCTCATATCCCAGTTTCACCTAAGTCTCGAAAAACTTCATCCACACAAAACTTGAAAAGAACTCGTGAGATAGGTTAGTACATATAAGAATAAATCAACACTTGAAGTACTGCGAATACAAGTTGCATAATAATTTAAAAATATTAGGTACTATATACTATCATTTCCAAAATTTATATCCACTAATACAAGCGATGAAAACTCTAGGATAAGTAGATAACAAAACTATGACACCAACTGTCCAAACAGAATAGTGTGTAGCAATAGATTTAAACAATGTACTTCTGTAACACCCAAAATTTGAAACTTTAGGATGTGAAAAAAAATTGTATGAAAGTACTGTGATAAAATTTCAGATTCTTTCCATGTTCCAGTAAAGTCTGATAATTCAAATACTACTACAAAAGTTTATGTTTTGGTACAACACACATCACACATGCAATTCAAGCACTCTAAAGGCGATTCTTGGAACTTTTTATTTAAAAATATATTATAACTAATATCTAACAGAGAAAACAAAATAAAATGATGATCCAAGAAAAACACATATCATGTGACGAATAAAAATATAGCTCCAACTAAGATATACCGATAATGTTTGAGACGTAAGAGGGGGTGCCTTCGAGGGCATCCCCGAAATTGGATGCTTGATTCTTCCTTGAATACTACCTTATGGGTGCCTTGGGCATCCATGAGATTAGGTTATTTATGCCACTTATTCACCTCATATCTGTATCTCACCCAAAACATGAAAACCTCAATCACACGAAACATAACGGAACTTCATGAGATGGCTTAATTTAATAAAGAGAGATTATTCACTTAGGCAATGTCAAGATAAGATTCATAATTGTTATTGCATGATACATACTGTATTTTATCATTACCATAATTTATATCACTAAATATAATCTATGGAAACTCAAAAAGAGGCAAACTATGCATTCAAAACAAAAATTGTCAAAAACAGAACACTCTGTGAAGATCCGAATGAACTCCATACTTTCATGACTCTACAATTCCGAACAATTAGGACAATAGATAGAATTTTCATACCAAAACTGTGTACAAAAATTCAGAATTTTTGGACGTTCCAGTAAAATTCGAGAAATTCGGGGAAGTGAGCCTAGCTCACTTGGCTAGTGGAGTGGATGTACAACCCAGCCACCCAAGTTCAAGTCCCCACGGGCGCGAATTTGGGTTCTTATTATTTCAAAAAAAACTCGCTGTGGGGGGTTTCCCTTACATTTTTCCTTCAAAAAAAATAGAGAAATTCAGCACTCGACGTATAAGTCTCTGTTTTTGCACATAATCAAACAAACAAGTATCGACACTATCCCAAAGGCTTTACCTAGTACCTTATTGTAATAACAGACACAAACACGATTAATACAGTAGCGTAATCATGGGATAACACAAAAACAGGAAGTAAAAGTGGTTGGTTGTGTCCTAATAAGCGCTTTTCTTTAATGTCTTCTGCTAGGCATGATGATTTCAATGATGCTCACATAAAAACTCGGAACTGAAACATGCAAGAGAGCATCATGAAGCACACGACAAACACATTTAAGTCAAACCCACTTCCTATACATAGACATTTTTCAAGAAAACAATTTACTGTATCAATAACCAACTTGCAAAGGAAAACAAAAACAAGCATGACTTCAAAATTTTGAACATATAGGGAAGAAACTTGATATTATTGCAATTCCTACAAGCATATGTTCCTCCCTCATAATACTTTTTAGTAGCATAATGAATAAATTCACCGACATAACTGTCACATAAAGCATTATTTCCATGATGCACAAGCATAGAATTTTTATTACTACCCACACAAGCAAAATTGTTATCATTCATAGTAGTGGGAGCAAACTCAACAAAATAAGTATCAGGAGATGCTTGATTGATATAATCCATGTGAAAATTAAAATCATGATGACAAGTTTCATGGTTACCCTTATTCTTTATACCATAATTTCATCACAATAATCATCCTAGATAGGAGGCGTGATTTCAAAATAATAAATTTTCTGGTCAAAACTTGGGGGAATAAAAATAACATCTTCATTAAACATAGCATCCCCAAGCTTGTGGCTTTGCATATAATTAGCACCATGGGTATTCAGAGAATTCATTCTAATTATATTACTATCATGCTTATCATTCAGGGAATTCACATTAAACAATTTCATATATTCTTCCTCTAACAAGTGAGCACAATTTTCCGAACCATCATTTTCACGAAAGACATTATAGAGACGAAGAAAATGAGGCAACCTAAATTCCTTTTTTGTATATTTATTTTATAAAATCAAACTAGTGAAAAACAAGACACCAAAATATTTAACTGCAAGATCTCAAGATATACCTTCAAGAACTCACCTCCCCGACAACGACATGAGAAAAGAGGGTTTAAGCTTCTGTCACTCTAGCGACCCATCATCTAATAACTACTCCACAATGCATTCCCTTAGGTCCAAATATGGTGAAGTGTCATGTAGTCGACGTGCACATGACACCACTAAGGGAATCACAACATACATACCATCAAAATATTGAACACATATCAAGTTCACATGATTACTTGCAACACGATTTGTCCCATGGCCTCAAGAACAATAGTAACTAATCACAAATGATAAACATGCTCAAGATCAGAGGAGTATTAATTTGCATAAAGGATCTGACATTTTGTCTTCCACCAAATAAATCATATAGTATTCAACTAAAAGATATAATCAACACTACTAGCCCTTCACAAGCAAGAATATAAGGTTTCGGTGCAAAGATTGAACACAAGAGATGAACTAGGGTTTGAGAGGAGATGGTGTTGTTGAAGATGTTGATGAATATCGGCCTCCCCAAGATGAGAGGGTTGTTGGTGATGATGATGACGATGATTTGTGTCACATCCCTGGAACCCTAACCAAAGTATACCATTGTGCTCATATCTTCTTTGCATTGCATCCAAGAAAATTGCAACAAGATCAAAGCAAGTGGTGAAGAAAAACTCAAAAACCCTAGCCACTTCTCAATTTAAAGGAAATTTCAAACTAGTTAAAATCAATGAACCCAAAATGGCCTCAAGAAAAGTTCAAATTTTCTGATAATTCTTGAAAGCAAATAAGCAGTGAAGAAAACTATTTTCATAACCCTTTTGGCATTTTATTTAAATGCAAAAAAGCCACTGGATTCAAGTTTAAATTTGAATTCAAAAACTTTAAGTTTTCAAAAATGTTGAAAACTTCAGGAATGGTTGGATATATTCCAACTAATATTCTCGTGTGTTCAAATAAATTTTATAAACTATTTTGGAGCTGAAATAAATAGCAAATCAAAATAGTTAGTAAATCAGAAAAGAAACAATAAAAGAAAGGCAAAACACTTACCTGTCGCTTACCTGGCCCAGGCCCAGCTCCCGTGTCGTCTTCCTCCTCGCTAGTAGGCAGCAGGAGGTGGCCGCCGCGACGCCCGGCGCCTCCACGCAGCTCCCTGCCTGCCTGGCCGCCGCTTCGTGCTAGCACGCGAGGGATAACCCTCCCGAGACGTGCCCGAGCTCATCCTCTCCTCATTCTTCCCTCTGCTTCGTTCCCCACTGCCGCCATTGGAGCCCGAGCCGAGGTCGAGCTCGCCGTCGTTCTAGCCTACCTCTTTCCCTCTTGAGCCGCGCAATAGATCCGCCGCAGCTCCCTGAAGCTTTCTAGCCACGAGCCCGATGCCGACACGCAGTGAATCGACGAGACGCATTCTTCTTCTCCCTCGGGTCACCGAAGTTAATCGTCGGTGTTCTCCCTCTCCAGGCCGTCCCTGAGCAAGCTAGCGCCACCACTGCACTCCCTGTGAGCCTAGCAAACTTTCCCCCAAGCTTCCCCCTTCAATCTCTTCCTCTAGCCCTGATTTCACCGGAGCCCGACGAGATCCGCCGCGGGAGCTCATCGTCGGTAGCTCTCCGGTGAACGGCTCGTCCTTCTGAGGCCACCAGCAGCTTCAGGCCATCGAGTAGTTGCCGTAGGTGCTCAGCCCCGTGCCTATCTCCTTCGGATTCGCCTAGCCCGACGATGCCTGAGCTTCGGCTGCCGCCATGCTCATCGCCGCCGTCATCTCCGGCCAGATCAGCCCCGACTAGGTGCAAAAATGAACATGCGGGAGACGTGTCATTCCTGTGGTGCACTCCGCGCAGAGTTTGGTCGCCTGTGCACCGTTTCCGAGCCCCTCCGCCATTCTGGTGGTCGCCCGAGGCTCACCGCCGGCGAGGACGACCTCGCCGCCGGTGGATCTCAGCTGACCTGAGCCATTGATGCGTGGGGCCAGCCTCTGAAGATTATAGTTAATAAAAATAAAATTAATTAAACTAATAAGTCACTGACATGTGGGTCCAGTGCTGTTAATTAGCTAATTAAGTTTAAAACTAATCTAAAACTGACCAGCGTCACTGACCAATGGGTCCCACTGGTCAGGTTTGACTTTCAACGGCCAGTTGGAACTGTTGATGCCATGCTGATGCAATAAGTAGCTTTTCTGATTTAAAAGAATTCCAGAAAATGCCCAAAAATTCTAAAAATCATAGAAATTAATCTGTAACTCCAATGGAAATAATTTATATATGAAAAAGTATCAGAAAATCCAAGGAATCTGAATATGTCATTTGCAAACATGTTTGAAAATGTTACTGGACCAAACATGTAGAATAATGAATAGGTTAAATTTAATAAATGCTTTGGAGTTCGAATTTGAAAATCATTTGGATTCCACTTCAAATGTTATGATCAAACATTGTGCATTCACAACCATCAAGTTAACATATCATTCCCATGCATGTTAAAAACAAGTTGATCTGAGCATCAGGTCAAATCAATTAAAATGGTATTCGAGAATACCTCGTTTGAAGTGATATTTGAATCTGATTCAAATCAACTCCAAACTTAATAAATGATAGCTATATTAGCATACCACCATGCATCCTCATGCCATGCTCATGCATCATTTTGTTGCATATGATTGTTATTGATTGATGTCATTTCTATCGGTAGGCTCCGCTCCTCCGGATTCCACCGAATATCCGACTGACGAATATTGTCCCTCCTCTGAGCAACAAGGCAAGGAACCATTTTGATCATCCCAATAAATCCCATGTTCTCGCTGCTGCACTTACTTATTGCATTAGGATCAAATGCTTCAAATGCTTTTGCCACGTTAGTTGAACCCACTTCCTTTGCATGACCTATCTTTGTCACAGTAAATAGCTGAACCTTGCAACCTAGCATACCTGGTAGATGCTTGAGCCATGATGTGCCTTATCCTGCTATGCATGCTATGCTTAGAGTTGTGTATGGTCTGTCATTTGGGAGATGAACAGAATTGTGAGAATGTGTTCAGTAAGTAAAGGTTGTGTGTTGAACCTGATTTGGTAAAGGTACCGGTGAAAGGCTATGTAGGAGTACATAGCGGGTTGTTTCATTGGAACCGTCCTTAGGAACTGAATTCCGTGTATGTAATCCAAGACGAGATACTACCACATGTTGGGCCCTAAAATATGACCCCGCTCGACTTATTAATCGCCTAGTACTCGGTCCAGGAGTTGCAAGTAGTTTCTGGTGTTTATAGTCATGATGGAGGCCGTGCATAGCGCTGATCTGAGAGGTGGGCTGTGATGCGGTAGGCAGTGGCACGGTGTACCAAGTGGCACCCGGATGGTGGGCTTGGGAACCCTGCGCACATCGTTTGGGGCTGTGGCGGAAACATCGGCCGGACTTCCGTGCGGGTTACCCTCAGATAGGCGATAGACCTGGACTAAGTACTAGTGTGGTTAACGGTCGTGGCCAACTCCCTCGCTGGGCTTCCGCTTGAAGGTTGCCGAGATGCATGACGTGCACATGGCAATAAGTGGTGAGAGCGTGTGTGAAGAAGTACACCCCTGCAGGGTTATGATCTATTCGAATAGCTACGCCTGCGGATATGGACTACTTGGAGACATATGTTGTTCATAGATAACTTCAATGGCTACTCATAAAATTGTCAAGATAAGCGTGAGTGTCGTGGACGGCATTCCCGTGTGGAGACGGAATGATTCCACGATGGAGTATTGTTGTGGTGTTAGTGGACTCGTGTGCGAGAAATCAATGTTGTCAAAATTATTTAAAAATGCAAGTTGTCTAGCCACGAGTCAAATGCTGGCTTTCCGCATGAAACCCAACAATTCCTTATTGATACTTTGCATGAGTAGATAGTTATCCTAAAGTCTTGCGAAGTACTCTTGTACTCATCTTTGCTTAATAATTTGTTGCAGAGGTTGTTAATGACCCTAATCGAGGGTTCTTCCTAGACATCGATGACGACGAGTAGCTGGTATCCCAGCTACGATCTGGCCCTAAGGTGGGTCTGTAGTATAGTCAGGCCATGTGCCTTCTAGTTTCATCTGACTGTACCCAGACAGTTTATCTACTTCCGTTGGCTTGTAACTTGAATGACTGTTATGATGGGTCGTGAGACCCCTACTGTGTAATATTATGTGTGAGGCTCTTCCGAGCCTTTTAAATAAAGCTTGTATGTTCATGGTTAGGTTATGATGCCATCGATGTATCTATACATATCAGTAGGCCATGCGTACGTGTGTTGTACTTGATATGTATGGGGTTCGATTACCTAGCCGTAGGCTTTAGTAGCATTCCTTACAGGAAAATGCCCCTTTGTGATCCAACGAGCCATGGTGGTTCGCTACTGCTCCGGACACATTGGTTGACCGGCATGTGTCCTTCTTAGCTGCTGTGTCTGTCCCCTTTGGGGAAATGTCACGCGATGTAATGGAGTCCCTGTAGCTTGCTACGACTCGTCAACATTCGTTGGTGACCAACACCTGCTTTGCTGGGTCATGTATGCCTGTCCCTGTGCGGAACTGCCGCTTTGGTTTATGACTAGACATGTCGATCCGGGTTCTCTGTCACTGGATTGCTAGCGACACAATTGCATATGCGAGTCAAAAGGCGCAGATGGTCCCGGCTAAGGAAAGGCTGCAGCCGTGGGGATAACCGTGCATGAGACCGCAAAGAGATGCGATGTGTTACAGGCTGGATTCCTATGACTTAGGATCGGGGTCCCGACAATTTGCCCCTCCGGGAGGGAAGTTCCCCTGGCGGAATCGCACCGCCGGAGTGCAAAAGATCTCCTGTCCAAGTTCCGCCTCAATATGGTGGTGCTTCGTCCCAAAAGTCCTCCTCTATATTTTTTAGGTCAACACCAAATATGTACGGGAAGTGGGGCACCGGAGGTGGGCTCGGCTGAGCACCACCCACCAGGGCGCACCTGAGGGGCCTGGTGTGCCCTAGTGTCTTGTGCTCACCAGGTGGCCCCCCTCTGGTAGCTCTTTGCTCCAGTATCTTTTATATATTCCACAAAAAGTATCCATGAAGTTTCAACTCATTTGGAGTTGTGCAGAATACGTAACTTTACGTGCCTTTTTCAGGTCCAGATTTCCAGCTGCCAGTATTCCTCCCTTTTGTGCAAACTTTGCATATTATGAAACAAAATGCATTAAAAATACTCCCAAAAGCATTATTATGCATAAAACATTATAAATAACATTAGGAAAACATGATGCAACATGGACATATAAACTCCCTAAGCTTAGACCTCGTTTGTCCTCAAACGAAAAACCAAAATCAAAAAACATGTACGCATGCTTAGAGAGAGGTGTCGATAAATACAGAATATGGGCATAGAAGCATCATCCATATTATCATAGCAGAAATAAACTTATTCATAATACTTCATAACAAAACTTTATCATATGAATTCTCATGAACAAGTAACAATTCATCACAATATCAGAGTAGAAGCATAAACTTTATTGAAAACCAACAAACCATGTTCTGAGTCAACTTTGCAACTACAATTCATCATCTTTTTAGGAAGGGTCTCATGTCGGACCGTTTTGGAATGTCCAGATGCTCAACCATCATATAATCTTGTATGATTGCTAACAGTCACCGCATACACATGAGCAACAAGATTAAACCGGACATATATTTTTGCCTCCCAACATATTCACCTCAAGGGTGATGGCAACAATAATAACTCGTGCTCACCCATATTGAACTGCATATATGTGCCTAGATCTTTGCTCACCACATGATTCTTGCAAAAAGATAAGAATAAAAAGGAATAGAAGAAAATACTTTGACTCTTTGCATGAGAATAAAAGATATGCCCTTCGCAGAGGGAAGCACAGGTTGTCATGTGCTTATTTGTTTGTATGCTAAATTCCTTAATGCAAAAGAACATCACGTTATATTGCCTCTTGTGATAGCAACCTTTATTGTGCAGTCCGTCGCTTTTATAACTTTGCCATCACAAGTTCGTACAATGCTCAATTTTCTCTTACACTAAATGATCCAACACATTTAGAAGCAATTTTTATTTACTTATTGCACCAATGACAACTTACTTGAAGGATCTTACTAAATCCATAGGTAGGTATGGTGGACTCTTTCGAATAAGATTTGGGTTTAAGGGTTCTTGGATGCACAAGTAGTATCTCTACATAGTGCGGAATGTTTGGCTAGAAAATATATTGAGCAAGCACCACATGTTAAAGGATCCATGACAATATAACTTCAGTGTGAATATAAGCAAGCATAAATAATTAAGTCTTCCTTGTCCAACGTCAACCGTTTTGGCATACAATATTTTGATGGGGCTCACAATCATAAAAGATGTCCAAGATAATATATTTGCATGTGACTCTTCTCTTCCCATATTAACCGTTTCATGAGTTGCATTATTGACCAATTCTATGTTTGTCGATCCCCAACAGATTTTACTACTTATATTCTTCCTTATGTAATGCCATTACTCTACATAAGACTAGCATATGATCTTATGTTATTTACTTTCCTTTATTTTGATTGCAACATAGAATTAAAGAAGGTAAAACTTGAACTAACCTTATTATATCTCGCACACGATCACAAAGATAGATCACTAAGCAAATACTCGAAAAAAAGGATCGAACTAAACTTTTTATTCAACTAAATCATAGGAAAACTAAGGATCAAACTAAAGTAGATAAAAATAAAGATAGTGGTGTGATACGATACCGGGGGAACTCCCCCAAGCTTGGCGCAAGCCAAGGGGAGTGCCAATACCTGATACTCAATCCTCCTTGGGTGCTGAAGTTGGAGTAAGATTGCACTTCACTTCCAAGCGGTATTGTAGTCTAAGAATGATGCTTCGGAGGGCGTTGTTGTACTTCTGTAGCGTATCACGTACCTCCTATTTTTCACGATTCTGGAGTGTTCGGGAAGGTTTCCCTTATGTTTTCCTCCGGTGTCATGGTTTGAATAAATTTGTTTCAACATTAATGGGCGTACCTAAGATGTAGTGTTTAATTCTTTGACCATTGACCACCTTTGGGTTATTACCTTCGGCATTATTTATTTTGATAGCTCCAGAACGATAAACTTCTTTGATGATATAAGGTCCTTCCCATTTAGAGAGAAGTATTCCTGCAAAGAATCTTAAACAAGAGTTGTACAAAACAACATATTCTCTCACTTTAAATTCCCTCTTTTGAATTATTTTATCATGCCATATTTTAACTTTTTCTTTAATTTTTTTGGCATTTTCATAAGATTGGGCTCTCCATTCATCTAGCAAGCTAATATCAAATAACATCTTTTCACCAACAAGTTTGAAATTGTAGTTGAGTTCTTTGATTTCCTAAAATACTTTGTGTTCTAACTCAAGAGACAAATAACGAGCTTTTCCATAGACCATTTTATAGGGAGACATACCCATAGGATTTTTATAAGTTGCTTTGTAGGCCCAAATTGCATCATCCAATTTCTTAGACCAATTCTTTCGAGACCTATTGACAGTTTTTTGAAATATCAATTTTATTTCTCTATTGCTAAGTTCAACTTGTCCACTATATTGAGGATGATAGGGTGATGCAATTCTGTGGTCAACATCATACTTAGCAAGCATTTTATGGAAGGCACCATGAATAAAGTGTGAATCACCATGAGTCATTAGATATCTAGGGACTCCAAACCTAGGGAAAATAACTTCTTTAAGCATTTTAATGGAAGTGTTATGATCAACACTACTAGTTGGAATAGCCTCTACCCATTTAGTAACATAATCACCAACAACGAAAATATGAGTATACCTATTAGAGGAAGGAAATGGTCCCATATAACAAAAAACCCAAAAATCAAATGGTTCAATAGAAAGTGAATAATTCATAGGCATTTCTTGATTCTTACCGATATTACCAATTCTCTGACATTCATCACAAGATAAAACAAACTTACGCGCATCCTTGAAGAGAGTAGGCCAATAAAAACCAGATTGCAATACCTTGTGAGCAATTCTATCTCCCGCATGATGTCCTCCATAAGCTTGAGAGTGACATTTCCATAGGATTTGTTCCTCATCATGCTCGGGTACAAAATGTCTAATAATACCATCTACTCCTTCTCTATAAAGAAGTGGGTCATCCCAAAAGTAATGTCTTAAATCATAGAAGAAAATTTTGTTTTGTTGGTATGTGAAACTAGGTGGTATATATTTGGAAACAATAAAATTAGCATAGTCAGCATACCGAGGTGTGTAGTGAGAAACATTTATTGCGGCTAATTGTTCATCAGGGAAACTATCATTGATAGGTAGTGGGTAATCAAGAACATTTCCTAACCTAGATCAGTTATCAGCAATGGAGTTCTCAACTCCTTTCCTATTAGTGATGTGCAAATCAAATTCTTGTAGCAAGAGAACCCACCTAATGAGTCTAGGTTTAGCATCTTCCTTTTCCATGAGATATTTTATAGAAGGATGGTCGGTGTGAACAATTACTTGGGAATCAACAATATAAGATCTGAATTTATCACAAGCAAACACAACTGCTAAAAATTCCTTTTAAGTTGTAGCATAATTCCTTTGAGCACTGTCTAGAGTTTTACTAGCACAATATATGACACTTATTTTTTTATCAACTCTTTGTCCTAGAACAGCACCAACCGGATAGTCGCTAGCATCACACATAATTTCAAAAGGAAAGTTGGAGTCAGGTAGTTGAACAATGGGTGTAGTGGTCAAGGATTTCTTAAGTGTTTCAAAGGCTTCTACACAATCATCATCAAAAACAAATGGAACATCCTTTTGTAAAAGATTTGTAAGAGGCCCAGAAATTTTAGAGAAGTATTTAATAAATCTCCTATAGAAACCAGCATGACCTAGGAAACTACGAATAACTTTGATATCTTTAGGACATGGCATTTTCTCAACTGCATCAACTTTAGCTTTATCCACCTCAATGCCTCGTTCGGAAATTTTATGAACCAATACAATACCTTCATTAACCATGAAGTGGCACTTCTCCCAATTCAAGACAAGATTAGTTTGCTCACATCTCTACAAAACTAGATGAAGGTTCCTCAAGAAATCATCAAAAGAAGTCCATAAATAAAAAAATCATCCATGAAAATCTCAATAATCTTTTCACAAAAATCAAAGAATACCACAGTCTTATATCTTCGAAAGGTAGCAGGTGCATTGCATAAACCAAAAGGCATGCGTCTATAAGCATAACTTCCAAAAGGACAAGTAAAAGTGGTTTTATCTTGATCATATTATGAAATAGGTATTTGAGAGAAACCTGAATATCCATCTAGGAAGCAAAAAATGTGTGTTCTTAGAGAGTCTTTCTAGCATTGGATCGATAAAAGGTAGAGGGTAATGATCCTTTCTAGTTGCTTTGTTTAATTTTCTGAAATCAATTACCGTTCTATATCTAGTGAAAATTCTTTGTGGAATAAGTTCATTCTTATCATTAGGAACAATAGTAATACCTCCTTCCTTAGGGACACAATGAATGGGGCTTACCCATTTACTATTAGCTATGTGATATATTGTACTTGCTTCTCGAAGCTTTAATATTTCAGTTCTTGCCACTTCTTTCATTTTAGGATTCAACCAACCTTTGGTGATCAACAACAGCTCGGTGGTTCTTCAGAACATTCAATAATATTTCTTCTTCATGTTCTCAAAGGTTAGCACTAATAAGAACATGATATATCTTCTTTTCATCAAGATAAGTATATTTCAAAGTATGAGGAAATTTTATCAGTTCAAACAAAGGGTCACCTTTAGGTGGAGGAGGACCTCCTAGAGTTTCAATAGGAAAATTGTGTTTAAGCAGAGGTTGTTGCTCAAAGAAGATGTTATGTATTTCATTTCTTTCACGCATATGCATATCATTTTCATGGTCTAGAAAGTATTGTTCTAAAGGATCAGTAGGAGGCACGACAATATAAGCAAGACCAATTATATCATCTTTATTAGGCAACTCTTTCTTATGATGTTTTCTATTAAACATGGAAAAATTAAACTCACGAGAATCACCACGAAAATTAAGACCGACAATTTGTTTATGAGAATCTATAGTAGCATTAACGGTGTTCAAGCAAGGTCTACCAAAGATAATGGGACAAAAGTCATCTTGTGGGGAACCCTCCACAAGAAAATCAGTAGGATATTTTGTTTTCCCACATAAGACTTCAACATCTCTAACAATCCCAAGTTTTGCGATGGTGTCTCTATTAGCAAGTTTAATAGGAACATCTATGTCTTCTATTTCAATGGGTGCTATTTCATCCATAATTTATTGATACAAAGTAAAGGGAATAAGACTTACTCTAGCACCTATATAATAAACTGTGGTAACGATGATCTCCTATTTTAACTAAAACGACAGGCATGCCAACAACTGGTGTATGTTTATCTTTCCCATGAAGGTTAGCAATTCTAGCAGTTTCACCACATAAGTAGATAACATGCACATCAATATCTTATTCCAAGAGATCTTTAACCATAGCAACATTAGGTTCGACCTGAAGTTGTTCAGAAGGTTTAGGTGCTTTAATATGACTTTTTCGAACAATAGTTGAAACCTTAGCATGTTCTTTTATCTTAACAGGAAAAGGAGGTTTTTCAATGTAAGCGGTAGGGACAACTGGGTCAACATTAAAAATGATAGTTTCTTCTTTGTCTATTATTGGTTCTTTAATTTCTTATTTAATAGGGGATGATATTTTATCCACTTATCCTTAGGGAGATCAACATGAGTAGCAAATGATTCACAAAAAGAGGCTACCATCTCAGAGTCAAGTCCATATTTAGTGCTAAACTTTTGAAAAGCATCGGTATCCATAAAAATTTAATACAATCATACTTAAGCTTAATACATGAATCTTTAAATTTCTTGAGTTCTCAATCTTCAGAGTTGCGTTTAATTCATTCTAAGAGAACCCACCTGAATCCAATAGTCTTCTTGATAAAAGAACCAGTACAAGAAGCGTCGAGCATGGTTTGATTATCACGAGAAAGCCGAGCATAAAGGTTTTGAATAATTATTTATATTGAGAGATCATGATTGGGGCATGAATATAACATTGAATTAAGACTCCCCCAAGCTAGAGCGATACTTTCTCCTTCACGAGTCCATATATTATATATATAATTCCGATCACGGTGAACCATATGCATAGGATAATGTTTTTTGACGAAATTACATTTGTAATCGATTCCAGTTCAATAATCCAATATCATCACATAGCCTATACCATGCCAAAGATTTTCCCTTTAAAGATAAAGGGAAAACCTTCCTATTAACATCATCTTCGGGTAGACCTACAAGCTTAAATAGTCCACAAATTTCATCCACATATATCAAGTGCTTAACAGGATGTTCAGTTCCATCTCCTGTATAAGGATTAGCTAGCAGTTGTTCTATCATACCCAAAAGATTTTCATAACTAATATTTTTAGTACGTGTAGTAGGTTGAGGGGCAACTAATTGTGCCTCCAGTCGAGGTGAATATACCCCGAACAAACCCCTCAAAGGATTGTTTTCCATAGTAGCAAGTGACAATAAATTTCAGCACGTAGCAATACATTTTCCTTAACGATTTCCACTTACCAAGAGCGCTTCACTCCCCGGCAATGGTCCTAGAAAATATTCTTGATGACCCACAAGTATAGGGGATCAATCGTAGTACTTTTGATAAGTAAGACTGTTGAACCCAACGAGGAACTGAAGGAAATGACCAGTGGTTTTCAGGAAGATAATTTCAGTAAGCACTGAAATAGCGGTAACAAGTTGTTTGATAGCAAGACAGATGTAAGAAGTAACAAGTAGCAAGAGTAACAATAAGTGCAGCAAGGTAACCCAATCCTTCTGTTGCAAGGCACACGAAAAAGTGATTTCTTATAATAGGCAAAGCGTTCTTGAGGGCACGCGGGAATTCCATCTAGTCACTTTCACCAAGATAGCTTGATTCGTGTTCGATATTTTGATAATATCATATGTGGGTGGACCGGTGCTTCGGTGATGTTCTTACTTGAAAAAACCTCCTACTTATTATTAACTCCCTTGCAAGCATCCACAACTACGAGAAAAGTATTAATATAAATATCTAACCATAGCATTAAACTTTTGGATCCAAATCGGTCCCTTACGAAGTAGCGTATAAACTAGGGTTTAAGCTTCTGCCACTCTAGCAACCCATCATCTAATAAATACTCCACAATGCATTCCCTTAGGCCCTCATATGGCGAAGTGTCATGTAGTTGACGTTCACATGACACCACTAAGGGAATCACAACATACATACCATCAAAATATTGAACACGTATAAATTTCACATGATTACTTGCAAGAGGATTTCTCCCATGGCCTCAAGAACAATAGTAACTACCCACAAATGATAAACATGCTCAAGATCAGTGGATTATTAATTTGCATAAAGGAACTATAATTTTTTCTTCCACCAAATAAACCATAGAGTAATCAACTACAAGATGTAATCAACACTACTAGCCCTTCAGAAGCAACAATCTAAGGTTCTGGTGCAAAGATTTAACACAAGAGATGAGCTAGGGTTGTAGAGGAGATGGTGCTATTGAAGTTGTTTATGAAGATTGGCCTCCCCAAGATGAGAGGGTTGTTGGCCTCGAGACGGCGGCGCTTTGTCCTGAAATTCGTCCTCTATATTTTGTAGGTCAAAACCAAGTATATGCCAGAAGGGGGCACCGGAGGTGGTATGGATTGAGCACCACCCACCAGGGTGCACGTGAGGGTTCTGGTGTGCCCTGGTGTCTTGTGCACACTAGGTGGCCCCTGTCGGGAAGCTCTTTGCTCCAGTATTTTTTATATATTCCACAAAAAATCTCCGTGAAGTTTCGACTCATTTGGAGTAGTGGAGAATAGGTAACTTGACGTAGGTTTTTGTGGTCCAGATTGGTAGCCGCCGGTATTCTTCCCTTTTGTGAAAACCTTGCATATTATGAGAGAAAGTGCATTATTATGCATAAAACATACTAAATAGTAGTAAGAAAACATGATGCAAAATGGACGTATCTCGCCTCCAAGCGTAGAGTTCTGTAGGATAGTAGCATTTTTCTCTCATGTGGATGACCTAAGGTTTATCAATCCGTGGGAGATGTAGGATGAAGATGGTCTATCTCAAACAACCCTATAATCAAATACAAGAAAGCTCTTGTGTCCCCAGCACACATAATACAATGGCAAATTGTATAGGTGCACTAGTTTGGTGAAGAGATGGTGATACAACTATAGTATGGATAGTAGATATAGATTTTTGTAATCTAAAAATGAAAAAACAGCAAGGCAACAAGTCTAAGACAAAGAGAAAAACATTGTATAAATGCTTGGTAATAAGGCCTAGGGTTCATACTTTCACTAGTGCGGTCTCTCAATAATGCTGACATAATAGAATCATATGATCATCCCTCAACGTGCAACAAAAAATCACTCCAAAGTTCCTATCTAGCGGATAACAATAAGATGAAATTGGTGTAGGTAGTAGAACCACGTCAGAGTTATTCTTTGTGATGAATCTTTTGAGCTATTCCTATAAGTGTCAAAAACAGTCGTATAGTTCGTACAAGAATAACACCCATGATACTTATAAATCAACCCTATTGTCACCAAGATATTCCAATGTCACCACAAGTATCCGTGGATAAATTATGCGACATGCATCAAACAATTTTAGATCTATCATATTCAATCCAACACAAAGAACTTCAAGGAGCACCCCAAGATTTCTTTCAGAGAACATAGTATGAAAACGTGCAATCAACCCCTAAATAGATCCCAAGGTCACCGGAATCCTTAAGTTAATGCCTTAACATATATCAAGTGAATCACTAAAAAACCCCAATGTCACTAAGGGTATCCGCATGCAAGACATACAACAAGTGTTCTCAAACCAAAATATTCAATCCAACATAACGAGATCTTAAAGGGAAATATTATATACATCACATAAAGGTAGAAAGGGAATAACATCATATGATCCAACTAGATTAACAAGGCGTATGATATATTAAGATCATGCCATCTCAAGAACACGAGAGAGAGAGAGATTGAATACATAGCTACAAGTACAAACCTCCAAACACGAGCGTGAACTCCTCCTTGTCATGGCCTCCGCTAGGATGATGAAGATAGCCACCGGAGATGATTTCCCCTCTCTGGCAGGGTAGGGAAATGCTCTAGATGGGTTTTTCTTCGATACAAGGAGTTGCGCCCTGTTGGCTTTGTTGGAAATAGGGCGCGCCTAGGGGGGTTGCGCCCTAGAGGCAATAATAAATTGGTTATTATTATATTTACTTGTTCATGATAATCGTTTATTATCCATGCTAGAATTGTATTGATTGGAAACTCAAATACATGTGTGGATACATAAACAACACACTGTCCCTAGTGAGCCTCTAATGGACTAGCTCGTTGATAAAAGATGGCCAAGGTTTCCTGACCATAGACAAGATTTGTCATTTGATAACGGGGTCACATCATTAGGATAATGATGTGATGGACAAGACCCAAACTATCAACTTAGCATGTGATTGTCTCAGTTTATTGCTCCTATTTTCTGCATGTCAAGTATCTGTTCCTATGACCATAAGATCATGCAACTCCCAGACACAGGAAGAATACCTTGTGTGTATCAAACGTCGCAACGTAACTGGGTGACTATAAAGGTGCTCTACAGGTATCTGTGAAGGTATCTGCTGGGTTGGCGTGAATAAGGACTGGAATTTCTCACTCCGTATGACAAAGAGGTGTCTCCAGGGCCCACTCGGTAATACGACATCACAAAAAGCTTGCAAGCAATGTGACTAAGGAGTTACGCATGAGATCTTGTATTACGAAACGAGTAAAGAGACTTGCCGGTAACGAGATTGAACTAGGTATAGAGATACCGACGATCGAATCTCTGGCAAATAACATACCGATAGACAAAGCAAATAGTATACGTGATTGATTGAATCCTTGACATCGTGGTTCGACCGATAAATAACTTCGTAGAATATGTAGGAGCCAATACGTACATCCAGGTCCCGCTATTGGTTATTGGCCACAGAGTGACTCGGTCATGTATGCATAGTTCTCGAACCCGCACGGTGTGCACACTTAAGGTTTGGTGACGATTTGGTATTAATGAGTTATGTGTGGTAGTACCGAAAGGTTTTTGGAGTCCCGTATGAGATCCCGGATGTCACGAGGAGTTCCGAAATGGTCCGGAGGTAATGATTTCGATATGGGAAGTCATATTTTGGCTAGGAGAAAAGTTTTGGGTTTTTCTAGTATTGCATCGGGAAGCTTCTAGAAGGTTCCGAGAACTTCCGGAGGAGTCCGGAAGTCCACCAAGGGTTCTACGACGTCCCAAGGGTTTGCATGGGCTGATGGGAGACGTTGTTGACTTATTGGTCCAAGCACACAGGTCCCTCAAGGCCCATCCAGTCGGGAAAGGTGGAAAGTCCACCTTTGTATGGAAGGCAAGGAAGGGGACTAGGATTCCACCTCCTCCCCCCTTGGATGCGCCCTAGGGCTTGGAGGGGCTGTTCCCCACATCCTTCGCCTATATATAGAGAGAAGGGGGCGCCCCGAGATCACACACGAAGCCCTTGGCGCCCCTCTCTCTACCTATAGCATTTTCTCCTCCATTTACAGTTTCAGTAGCGCTAGGCGTAGCCCTGCCGGGATAGTACTCATGGGGAACGTTGCATGGGAAACAAAAAATTTCGTACGCACACGAAAGACCTATCATGGTAATGATCATCTATGAGCAGGGAGATCGGATCCACATACCCTTATATATCGCTAAGCGAGAAGCTTTAAGAAACGTGGTTGATGTAGCCGAACGTCTTCGCGATCCGAATCGCAAGCGTCCCACGAACTTCGTCCCAATCTAGTACCAAACGGACGACACATCCATGATCAGCACACATAGAGATCGATGACGATATGTGCCTTCTTGATACAACAAGAGAGATGAAAAGGTAGCCTGATTCTCCGGAAGCACGACGACGTGGCAGTGATGGTGGTGGAGCTACTCCGGCAGGGTTTCACCATGCCGTATCGAACTAGCTATGGGGTGTCACGAAGTGGTGCAGTGAGAGAGGGCCGCACAATAGCTTGGGGTGCAAAAATCCTCTCAAACCTCCACTATATATAGGAGGAAAAAGAGGGAGGGTTGGCTTGGCTCCTACTCCAAGGAGGAGCTTCGGCCGAGCCCAAGAGGGAGCAGTCCTCCTCCAATTCGTTTTGGTGGAGGACTCCTTCCATACTTGTCCACCTCCTTCCTTTTTTCCTTTTCCTATTTTTGTGTTCAGCCGAAATAGGTTTATTGGGCTGGCCTCACCAGCCCACTACGGGCTAGTGCGCCACCCATGGGCCTATTAGGTCCTCTACCGGGTGGGGGCCCTCCCGATAAAACCCCAGAACCCATTTGTCACTCCCGGTACTTTACCGGTAATGCCCGAAATCTTTCCGGAAGCCAAATGCAACATTCCTATATTTCAATCTTCGTTTCCGGACCATTCGGGAAACCCTCGTGACGCCCGGGATCTCATCTGGGACTCCAAACAAATTCGGTTACCAACATCAATAATTCAACAATACTGAAACGTCACCGAACCTTAAGTGTGCAAACCCTTCGGGTTCGAGAACTATGCAGACATGACCGAGACATTCTCTAATCAATATCCAATAGCAGGACTAGGATTACCATATTGGATCCTACATGTTCTACGAAGATCTTATCGGTTGAACCTCTATGTCAAGGATTTAGTTAATCTCGTATAATGTTCCCTTTATCCTTCGGTATGTTACTTGCCCGAGATTCGGTCGTCAGTATCCCCATACCTATTTCAATCTCGTTACCGACAAGTCTATTTACTCGTTCTGTAATACAAGATCATGTGGCTACCTCTTTGGCCACATTGCTTGCAAGGATTGTTTGTGATGTTGTATTGACGAGTGGGCGTCGACATACCTCTCCGTCATACGAAGTGACAAATCCCATTCTCGATCCATCCTAATTCAACGGATACCTTCGGACATACCTGTAGAGCACCTCTATAGTCACCCAGTAACGTTGCAACATTTCATACACATAAGGCATTCCTCCGGTGTCAGTGAGTTACATGATCTCATGGTCATAGGTATGTATACTTGACATGGAGAAAACAATAGCAACAAAATGACACGATCACATGCTACATCTATAGTTTGGGTCTTGTCCATCAAATCATTCCCCTAATGATGTGACCCCGTTATCAACTGACAACACTTGTCTATGGCCAGGAAACCTTAACCATCTTTGATCAACGAGCTTTCAACTAGAGGCTCACTAGGGACATTGTTTTGTCTATATATCCACACATGCAATTGTGTTTCCATTCAATACAATTATAGCATGGATAATAAACGATTATCTTGAAACAGGAAATATAATAATAACAATTTTATTATAGCCTCCAGGGAATATTTCCAACAGTCTCTCACTTGCACTAGAGTCAATGTAACAAATCTAACACCCCTACATTTCTGGTGTTGATAATGTTTTGCTCGTGGAAGAGGTTTAGTCACCGGATCTGCAACATTTAGATCCGTGTGCACTTTGCAAATATTGATGTCCTCTTTCTTGATGTAATCGTGGATGGCATTGAAGCGTCGTTTTATGTGTCTGTTCCTCTTGTGAAACCTTGATTCCTTGGCTAGAGCAATGGCACCAGTGTTGTCACACAACAGATTAATTGGAGCCAGTGCACTCGGCACAACTCCAAGATCTGACATGAACTAATTCATCCACACACCCTCCTTAGCCGTCTCCGAGGCAGCTATGTACTCCGCTTCACATGTAGAATTGATACGTCTCCATCATATCAATATTTCCAAACTCTTTTTCCCTTTTTTGGTGTGGGGACCCCAACTTACGAGTCGAGACCGCCGTGCTCAGTGATCCCAGAGATCAATGCTCACCGAACACAGATACCGAATAAAAGAGTCTTACATCCATACATACCGTTTGATACAATAAATGACCACTTCGGTCGAGTCTTACATATATAGGGCCTTATAGGCCAACACTCCAAACTGGACCAATAGCGGAATTATTGGTTGAAAGCGTGAACCCATGCCACCAGCCTTAACCTAGAGGCATTCTGACTGGGAAGCGTCCTAGCTCGCAAGAACGTCACCGAGTTAATCTTCACCAAATCCTGTTCTTTCATACCTGGTCAATGAAATAAGCAGTGGCAAGCCAATGAGTACTTTGAATGTACTCGCCAACAGCCCATGATATGAACAATGAAAGTGAAGGATAACAATACCATGCATCTCTAGTGTAACTCATCTGGGTGGAATGATCATGAATATGCATCAAGTTAAAGAATTACTCTTGAAGAACAGGTTACAGATATCAATATATCTGCCGAGGGCTGAACCATCCGGGTCACCCTTTATGCCAAGTCACCGAACTTGGTCATATCATTGCTATCATAGCAACACCTCTCTCATCACCACACACACACACAACTCACGCACACTTGGTTTATGCGGAAATACCAGGACGTAGTTTAAGCAGGATTACCCAACTGTCCTTGACCGTGGACACGACTATTCGAATAGTTTACACTCTGCAGAGGTAGTACGCTGGACCCACGAGATCCGGGAAACTTCCGTGTCATCCACGACTCGTGGTATATCACATACCCGAGGTAACTACCGATCAATGCCTTTCCCCTGACGATACTAGACAAAGAGGTCCGCTCGATTGGTACCAACCCACATGTTGTACGTCTTACGAGCACCAACTTTGGACAGTACCAACCATGCGGGGACCAACGGTGTGACTGGAACTCATAAAAATGGCATAGTCGTCCTACCCGGCACGACCCATCACGAGAGTGACCACACATCACTCCCGCCACTAGTAATGTGGCTCTTTGCTAGCACCGACCAGAGTAATTAATGTATCCCCGTCCCATAAGGGGTAACGTGGTCGTACTGGTAAGGTTGGGACGGTCGACACATCATAAATCTAATCTGATTTCCGAAACCTTACTCACACAAATACCGGGTGCATCACTTCACCGAAAGTGACCACCTAACTCATCATCACCCTCGGGCATTAGTGGCACCCGACGGTGTTTTCATAAACTCTTGCTTTATGACAACATCATGCTTATGATAATACTACTTCTATCTTTACTTGTCGACATGGTATTAGCATGACCCTCAAGGGGTAGGGTCAAGCTCAATGCATGTGCTCCGGGGGAGCCTTCGGTAAAATCATATCAAATGATTACCGGCACTTATGATCACATGCAACGGGAATACTTACTATTTAACATGCAAAGTAACATATGCTCAGTCATGGTCAAAGGGATGCTTGCCTTGCTCACGTAAGTCCTCGGGGTCTTCGAGGTCTTCCGCTCCAACTCCGAATACTCCGCCTACCCGTCAACTATCGTCGGAAACAACCACAGTAAGCCACACATCAAGCAGAATAAAAGTGTTCTATAAATAGAAGTTTTATTTTTCTTGGACCTCTCTGGTCATAACTAAAATACCTGAAGCTTGATATAGGAGAATTGGACCATCAGGGAATTTTGAATGGATGAAAGGAGCAATAAGTGATCATTGAAGAAGCCAACAGAATTCATTCTGTTAAAAATGAGTGAAGGCACCCATTTAACAGAGCATGATTTGAGAAACTTTTAGGAAGTGGTTTCACTTGATTTGGAGTTGGTATGAATATTCTAGGGGTTTTATAACACGGAATAAATAGCAAAGGGGACTATTTATTTTATGCAACAGAAATATGGCAAGCAAAAATATTTAATAAAGTTAGACATTTAGAACAATACTCTAGGAGTCTCTGGAATTTTGAATCACTCCATTTGGAGTTGATTTGAATCTTCTAGGAATTTGCAAAGATGGTTTTAAAATATCTAAATGGGAATTTAGATATTAATAACACAAGGAAGTATTTTGGAAAAAGGTGCAATGCTCAAATCTGGATAGAACGGGATTTTAGAAACCTGTAGAATTTTGAATCATCAAGTTTGGAGTTAGTATGAATTTATGAGGGAATTTACAACTTAAGGAGAAAATGAAAATAAGAAGAGCTCAGCCTCTGGGGGGGTTATCTTGCGCCACCAGCGCCAGATAGGTCTTCGGGCCGGCCCAGTGGCTCGGGCCACCAGCGAGGGGCCACGCAGGAGGTGCCTTGCGGGAAATGCGCTTTCTATGCGGGGTGACGGCATCCCACCGAGGCGCGGCCACTTAAGTGGCACGGCCCACTTGGCGGCCTTGCCATCCGGCTGACGCGCGGGCCCGCGGCCTTCTTCAACCTCCCGTCGCGGGAGAGAGCAAGGGAGGCCGGCGGCGGCTGCAGGAGCTACAGGGCACGGCTCCCAGCGCTCCAACCATAGGAGAGCTCAGGGAGGCGAGCCGCACCCGTTCCCCTGCTCAGCACCTGTAGGGGAGGGCTGCAAGGGAGCCGGCGACGAGGCTACAGGGAGGCCGTCTACCCCCTGGTTTCGGCACCAGCGGCGAAGGGAGAGAGCAGGAGGTGTTGCGGAGGAGTCGCGGTGGCCTGGGATCTCCGACAGGGGTGGAAGGAGGCGAGGGGAGGCTCCGAGCGCGCCAGCCCGTGCGGAGGCCGGATCTCTACCCCGCCGCCATGGAAGAAGTAGGAGGGCAGGGAGGCTTAGGGGAGAAGGGAGAGCTCGAGGGGGGTTCACAGGGGAAGAGGAGGAGGATCTGAGGGAACCAGATAGGCCTGGGGGTGAGGAGATATGGGAGGGGAAGGCCGAGAGAGCTCGGGAGCTCTCTGGAGCCCTCAGTGCATGGTCACCACGCTCCCCAGGACGAGCTTGGAGGCTAGCTGATGGTGGGGAGCGGTATGAACGGTCAAAATCAAGGGCTGAGACATACTGGGACATGTTGGCTCGGCTAGGTGTGGTCTGGAGGAAGGAGACAAGGTGCAGAGCTCTCTAATTGTAGGTCAGGGTGGTGGTCACCACAACCACTTGTTCCTAGGGGGTCCCAATGACCAGTCAAAGATGTCTGGGAGGTGAGGCATGCTACCTGGAAGGTGAGTAAGGAGTTTGGACCCTAGTGGAGTTGATTTGATGAGGTTTGGACACTGGTTTAGCTTGCAGCAGTAAACTTGGGGCTGGCATAAGTGGTTTTCACAGGAAGGTATGGAAGGTGAAACCATGTCCTGGAGCATGTGGTATGGAAGGACTACACATCTGCAAATATTCAGCTCAAGCAAACATGTGTAGCTAGCACTTGCTCTACAAGCTACCTTTTTGCCAGAAATGAACTTGTAGATGTGCTGCTCATTTTCTCCACATGAGCATGCCATATATTGGTTTGAAATGAAGCCTTGACACACTAGAGAGGCTCTGGAAAGAATTGGGGTATTAGCTTAAGCAGAAGTATGGGAAGAGAGGTAAATTAGTGATTCCAAGGGTAAAATGAGAGATAGTTACAAAGCGTCCTTCTCCAATAATTGACCAGTGGCCATGGGAATGTTACTGGAGGTAAAATGTAACTATGTGAGGCAGTGGTAGAAGGTTGAGCTCAAGGGTAAAAGTGGAAGAGATCAAAGAGGCCAATTTAGTGAGTGCACACAAGGTGTTTGATCTGTGGTTGGGCTACCAGATGGATTCCAATTGCTATGAAACTGAACATGATCAAATAATGGATGAAAATAAGCTTGCACACCAAATTTGAGATTTGCTGGAGAATTTTTCCAATGTAGACTTGGAAAACCCTTGAAATGGGCAGAAATGGCTTTCTGCTTACAACCCTATTCAAATAAATTCCCACAAATCCAATATTTGGTGTAGGGGCATTATTTGAGCATTAAGGCATGCACAAAAACACTACTACAGGAATTAGCTTAGGTAACACATCCCAGTAACAGAAGAAAAAATATGTTACTGCGTAAAAGCGCTGTAACACAACATTTGTGTCCACAACTAAGTTATAACACATTCTATGGGAAGTGTTACAAATTTGTAACACATATTCCTCATGCGTCGAATGTGTTACGATGTTGTAACACATTATTAATGTCGGTCGAGAGAGTGTTACAAAAATGTAACACATATATGAGATGTGATGTTGTGTTACAAGTTTGTAACACATGTGAGCTACCTAGGTAAATGTTACCAACGTAGTAAACATTTAATATAGTTTTTCTTTGTTGTCATGAAAATAATTGTTGCAACATACATGCGATCAATTCTCAGGTCGATTCCATCATAGCACACGACCTCTGGGTTAATAGTTACGGGCTTGCGTCATTCACATGCTAGCTACACAAAAGTTTACGGGACATGTGTTTGCTTAAGGACCGAATATATTAGGATAAAAACATTAGCGTAGCCTAGATACGAAATCCCATAGAAGGCACGACTTAAATAAAAAAATGTTTTTTTCATGTATGTAATTCTACTAAAATGAGATTATTTCCATGTATGTGCATACATACGACCCTTTTTCTAAGACTAGATAAGAGAGAGGGAGGGAGGGAGAGAGAGATAATGTGTTTGTAATCTCGTAAAAAAACATTCTCATCTTAATATAAAAGACGTGCAACTCTTTTGGATATTCTAAAAAATAATGTTTTGTGCTTTCAAAATTTGCTAAAATTAAAAGGTGTGCTAGCTTCTTTTAAGTAATTCTGGACTTAATTAATATTAATATGCTTTGACGATTTTATTGATCCGTTTATTCTCTTATAAAGCATAAAAGTATGTTGATGTCTTGTAATTAGGAAGTGTTTTTGATAAAATATATTGTACGTTGACATGTTATATCTGTGACTTTTTTTATTAGTTGGACTACCTTAATCCACAATCATGGGTAAAACAAGGAAAAAAATATGAGAAAGCTGAGTGTCGTTGGAAGAACTTTGAACTTTTAACTTAGTAAATGAGACTTTATTCATATTACTTAAGAACTCCCACTCAAAAAGTACATCTCTCTAGTCATTTGAGTGATACATGATCCAAATCCACTATCTCAAGTCCGATCATCACGTGAGTCGAGAATAGTTTCAGTGGTAAGCATCTCTATGCTAATCATATCAACTATACGATTCATGCTCGACCTTTCGGTCTCATGTGTTCCGAGGCCATGTCTGCACATGCTAGGCTCGTCAAGCTTAACCCGAGTGTTCCGCGTGCGCAACTGTTTTGCACCCGTTGTATGTGAACGTTGAGTCTATCACACCCGATCATCACGTGGTGTCTCGAAACGACGAACTGTAGCAACGGTGCACAGTCGGGGAGAACACAATTTCATCTTGAAATTTTAGTGAGAGATCACCTCATAATGCTACCGTCGTTCTAAGCAAAATAAGGTGCATAAAAGGATTAACATCACATGCAATTCATAAGTGACATGACATGGCCATCATCATGTGCTTCTTGATCTCCATCACCAAAGCACCGGCACGATCTTCTTGTCACCGGCGTCACACCATGACCTCCATCATCATGATCTCCATCAGCGTGTCACCATCGGGGTTGTCGTGCTACTCATGCTATTACTACTAAAGCTACATCCTAGCAAAATAGTAAATGCATCTGCAAGCACAAACGTTAGTTTAAAGACAACTCTATGGCTCCTGCCGGTTGCCGTACCATCAACGTGCAAGTCGATATAATATATTACAACATGATCATCTCATACATCCAATATATCACATCACATCGTTGGCCATATCACATCACAAGCATACCCTGCAAAAACAAGTTAGACGTCCTCTAATTTTGTTGTTGCATGTTTTACGTGGTGACCATGGGTATCTAGTAGGATCGCATCTTACTTACGCAAACACCACAACGGAGATATATGAGTTGCTATTTAACCTCATCCAAGGACCTCCTCGATCAAATCCGATTCAACTAAAGTTGGAGAAACTGACACCCGCCAGTCATCTTTGAGCAACGGAGTTACTCGTAGCGATGAAACCAGTCTCTCGTAAGCGTACGAGTAATGTCGGTCCGAGCCGCTTCGATCCAACAATACCGCGGAATCAAGAAAAAGACTAAGGAGGGCAGCAAAACGCACATCACCGCCCACAAAAACTTTTGTGTTCTACTCGAGAATACATCTACGCATGAACCTAGCTCATGATGCCACTGTTGGGGAATGTCGCATGGGAAACAAAAAATTTCCTACGTGCACGAAGACCTATCATGGTGATGTCCATCTACGAGAGGGGATGTGTGATCTACGTACCCTTGTAGACCGTATAGCAGAAGCGTTAGTGAACGCGGTTGATGTAGTGGAACGTCCTCACGTCCCTCGATCAGCCCCGCGAACCGTCCCGCGATCAATCCCACGATCTAGTGCCGAACGGACGGCACCTCCGCGTTCAGCACACGTACAGCTCGACGATGATCTCGTCCTTCTTGATCCAGCAAGAGAGACGGAGAGGTAGAAGAGTTCTCCGGCAGCGTGACGGCGCTCCGGAGGTTGGTGATGATCTCGTCTCAGCAGGGCTCCGCCCGAGCTCCGCAGAAACGCGATCTAGAGGTAAAACCATGGAGATATGTGGTCGGGCTGCCGTGGCAAAGTTGTCTCAAATCAGCCCTAAAACCCCACTATATATAGGAAGAGGAGGGGGAGCCTTGCCTTGGGGTCCAAGGACTCCCAAGGGGTCGGCCGAACCTAAGGGGGAAGGTCTCCCCCTCCCAAACCGAAATCTACTTGGTTTGGAAGGTGGAATCCTTCTTCCCTTTCCCACCTCCTTTTTTTTTCCTTTTCTCTTTGATTTTTCTTCCAATGCGCATAGGGATCTTTTGGGTTGTCCCACCAGCCCACTAAGGGCTGGTGCGCCACCCCCAAGGCCTATGGGCTTCCCCGGGGTGGGTTGCCCCCCCCCCCCCCGGTGAACTCCCGGAACCCATTCGTCATTCCCGGTAACTCCGAAAACCTTCCGGTAATCAAATGAGTTCATCCTATATATCAATCTTCGTTTCCGGACCATTCCGAAAACCCTCGTGACATCCGTGATCTCATCCGGGACTCCGAACAACATTCGGTAACCAACCATATAACTCAAATACGCATAAAACAACGTCGAACCTTAAGTGTGCAGACCCTGTGGGTTCGAGAACTATGTAGACATGACCCGAGAGACTCCTCGGTCAATATCTAATAGCGGGACCTGGATGCCCATATTGGATCCTACATATTCTACGAAGATCTTATCGTTTGAACCTCAGTGCCAAGGATTCATATAATCCCGTATGTCATTCCCTTTGTCCTTCGGTATGTTACTTGCCCGAGATTCGATCGTCGGTATCCGCATACCTATTTCAATCTCGTTTACCGGCAAGTCTCTTTACTCGTTCTGTAATACAAGATCCCGCAACTTACACTAAGTCACATTGCTTGCAAGGCTTGTGTGTGATGTTGTATTACCGAGTGGGCCCCGAGATACCTCTCCGTCACACGGAGTGACAAATCCCAGTCTCGATCCATACTAACTCAACGAACACCTTCGGAGATACCTGTAGAGCATCTTTATAGTCACCCAGTTACGTTGTGACGTTTGATACACACAAAGCATTCCTCCGGTGTCCGTGAGTTATATGATCTCATGGTCATAGGAACAAATACTTGACACGCAGAAAACAGTAGCAACAAAATGACACGATCAACATGCTACGTCTATTAGTTTGGGTCTAGTCCATCACATGATTCTCCTAATGACGTGATCCCGTTATCAAGTGACAACACTTGCCCATGGCCAGGAAACCTTGACCATCTTTGATCAACGAGCTAGTCAATTAGAGGCTTACTAGGGACAATGTTTTGTCTATGTATCCACACAAGTATTGTGTTTCCAATCAATACAATTATAGCATGGATAATAAACGATTATCACGAACTAAGAAATATAATAATAACTAATTTATTATTGCCTCTAGGGCATATTTCCAACAGTCTCCCACTTGCACTAGAGTCAATAATCTAGTTCACATCACCATGTGATTCCAACGAATCCAACACCCATATAGTTATGGGGTGTGATAACGTCTTGCTCGTGAGAGAGGTTTTAGTCAACGGTTCTGAAACTTTCATATCCGTGCGTTCTTTACAAATCTTTATATCATCTTATAGATGCTGCTACTACGTGCTATTCGGAAATGCTCCAAATATCTACTCTACTATACGAATCCGTTTCACTACTCATAGTTATTCAGATTAGTGTCAAAGCTTGCATCGACGTAACCCTTTACGACGAACTCTTCAACCACCTCCATAATCGAGAAAAATTTCTTAGTCCATTAGTTACTAAGGATAAATTTTGACCGCTGCTAGTGATTCAATCATGGATCACTCTGTGTACCTCTCAACAGACTTTGAGTCAAGGCACACATCAGGTGTGGTACACAGCATGGCATACTTTGGATTCTACGGCTAAGGCATAGAAGACGACCTTCATCTATTCTATTTATTCTGACGGGGTCGGATTTTGAGTCTTACTCAAATTCACACCTTACAACGCAACCAAGAACTCCTTCTTTGCTGATCTATTTTGAACTCCTTTAAAAACTTGTCAAGGCATGCATCTTGTTGAAACTTCCATTAAGCGCTTTCGATCTATCTCCATAGATCTTTGATGCTTAACGTTTAAGTAGCGCAATCCAGGTACTCCTTTGAAAACTCCTTTCAAACAACCTTGTATGCTTTACAGAAATTCAACATCACTTCTGATCCACAATATGTCAACCACATATACTTATCAGAAATTCTATAGTGCTCCCACTCACTTTTTTGGAAATACAAGTTTCTCATAAACCTTGTACAAACCCAAAATCTTTGATCATCTCATCAAAGTGTATATTCCAACTCCGATATGCTTGCACCAGTCCATTGAAGGATCACTGGAGCTTGCATACTTGCTAGTATCTTTAGGATCGACAAAACCTTCTGGTTGTATCACATACAATGTTTGCTCAAGGAAACCGTCGAGGAAACAATGTTTTGACATCCTACGTGCAATATTTCATAAATAATGCATCAACAACTAACATAATTCTAACAGACCTTTAGCATCGCTACGAGTGAGAAAGTCTCATCATAGTCAACTGTTTGATCTTGTCGAAAACATCTTTGCGACAAGTCGAGCTTTTCTTAATAGTGACTTATCACCATCATCGTCTGTCTTCCCTTTAAAGATCCATCTTTACTCAATAGTCTTATGACCATCAAGTATCTCTTCTAAAGTCTACACTTTGTTTTCATACATGGATCCTCTCTCGAATTTCATGGCCTCCAGCCATTTGTCGGAATCCGGGCCCACCATTGCTTCTCCATAACTCGTAGGTTCACTGTTGCTCAACAACATGACCTCCAAGACAGGGTTGAAGTACCATTCTGTAGTAGTACGCGACCTTGTCAACCTACGAGGCTTGTAGTAACTTGATTCGATGCTTGATGATCACTATCATCAGCTTTCACTTCAATTGGTGTAGGCGCCACAGGAACAATTTCCTGCGCCCTGCTACACACTGGTTGAAGTGATGGTTCAATAACCTCATCAAGTTCTACTACCCTCCCACTCAATTCTTTCGAGAGAAACCTTTCCTCGAGAAAGGATCCGTTTCTAGAAACAAACACTTTGATTTAGGTTCTGAGATAGGAGATGTACCCAACTGTTTTGGATATCCTATGAAGATGCATTTACCCGCTTTGGGTTCGAGCTTATCAGACTGAAACTTTTTCACATAAGTGTCGAAGCCCCAAACTTTCAAGAAACGACAATTTAGATTTCTCTAAACCTCAGTCTATACTGTGTCATCTCAACGGAAACACGCGGTGCCCTATTTTAAAGTGAATGCGGTTGTTTCTAATGCATAACCCATAAACAATAGTGGTAATTCGACAAGAGACATCATAGCATGTACCATACCAAATAGTGCATGGCTATGACGTTCAGACACATCATCACACTATGATGTTCCAGGTGGCATGAACTGTGAAACAATTTCCACATTGTCTTAATTGCGTACCAAAACTCGTAACTCAGATATTCATTTCTATGATCATATCGTAGACAGTTTATCCTCTTGTTACGACGAACTTCACTCTGAAACGGAATTGAACTTTTCAATATTTCAGACTTGTGATTCATTAAGTAAATACTCCTGTATCTACTCAAATCGTCAGTGAAGTAAGAACATAATGATATCCACTGCGTGCCTCAGCACCCATTGGACTGCATACATCAAAATGTATAACTTCCAACAAGTTACTATCTTGTTTCATCTCAATGAAAAACAAGGCCTTGCTCATGTGGTATGATTTGCATGTCACTAGTGATTCAAAAACAAGTGAGTATAAAGATCCATCAGCATGGAGCCTCTTCATGCAATTTATACCAACATGACTCAAGCGGCAGTGCCACAAGTGGTACTATCATCATTACCTCGTATCTTTTGGCACCAATATTATGAACATGTGTAACACTACGATCGAGATTCAATAAACCATTGAAGGTGATTATTCAAGGAAATAGAGTAACCATTATTCTCTTTAAATGAATAATCGTATTGCGATAAACACGATCCAATCATGTTCATGCTTAACGCAAGCACCAAATAACAATTATTTAGGTTTAACACCAATCCCGATGGTAGAGGGAGCGTGCGACCTTTGATCATATCAACCTTGGAAACACTTCCAACACGTATCGTCACCTCGCCTTTAGCTAGTCTCCGTTTATGTCGTAGCTTTCATTTCGTGTTACTAATCACTTAGCAACCGAACCGGTATCCAATACCCTCATGCTACTAGGAGTACTAGTAAAGTACACATCAACATCATGTATATCAAATATACTTCTTTCAACTTTTGCCAGCCTTCTTATCTACCAAGTATCTAGAGTTGCTCCGCCTCAGTGACTGTTCCCCTCATTACTGAAGCACTTAGTCTCGGGTTTGGGTTCAATCTTGGGTCTCTTCATTAGTGTAGCAACTGTTTTGCCGTTTCACGAAGTATCCCTTCTAGCCCTTGCCTTTCTTGAAACTTAGCGGTTCTACAAACCATCAACTATTGATGCTCCTTCTTGATTTCTACTTTCGCAGTGTCAAACATCGTGAATCGCTCAAGGATCATTGTGTCTATCCTTGATATGTTATAGTTCATCATGAAGCTCTCACAGCTTGATGGCAGTGACTTTGGAGAACCATCACTATCTCATCTGGAAGATTAACTCCCACTTGATTCAAGCGATTGTCGTACTCAGACAATCTGAGCACACGCTCAACGATTGAGCTTTTCTCCTTTACTTTGTGGACAAAGAATCTTGTCGGAGGTCTCGTACCTCTTAACAAGGGCACAAGCATGAAATCACAATTTCATCTCTTTAGAACATCACTTATGTTCCGTGACGTTTTAAAACGTTTTCGACGCCTTGGTTCTAAGCCATTAAGTATTTTGCACTGAACTATCGTGTAGTCATCAGAAACGTGTATGTCGGATGTTCACAGCATTAACAGACGACGCTTGAGGTGCAGCACACCGAGTGGTGCATTAAGGACATAAGCCTTCTGCGCAGCAACGAGGACAACCCTCGGTTTTACAGACTTAGTCTGCCAAGTTTGCTACTATCAACTTTCAACTAAATTTTCTCTAGGACATATAAAAAACAGTAGAGCTATAGCGCAAGCTACATCGTAATTCGCAAAGACCATTAGACTATGTTCATGACAATTAGTTCAATTAATCATATTACTTAAGAACTCCCACTCAAAAAGTACATCTCTCTAGTCATTTGAGTGGTACATGATCCAAATCCACTATCTCAAGTCCGATCATCACGTGAGTCGAGAATAGTTTCAGTGGTAAGCATCTCTATGCTAATCATATCAACTATACGATTCATGCTCGATCTTTCGGTCTCATGTGTTCCGAGGCCATGTCTGCACATGCTAGGCTCGTCAAGCTTAACCCGAGTGTTCCGTGTGCGCAACTATTTTGCACCCGTTGTATGTGAACGTTGAGTCTATCACACCCGATCATCACGTGGTGTCTCGAAACGACGAACTGTAGCAACGGTGCAAGTCGGGGAGAACACAATTTCATCTTGAAATTTTAGTGAGAGATCACCTCATAATGTTACCGTCGTTCTAAGCAAAATAAGGTGCATAAAAGGATTAACATCACATGCAATTCATAAGTGACATGATATGGCCATCATCATGTGCTTCTTGATCTCCATCACCAAAGCACCGACACGATCTTCTTGTCACCGGCGTCACACCATGACCTCCATCATCATGATCTCCATCAACGTGTCGCCATTGGGGTTGTCGTGCTACTCATGCTATTACTACTAAAGCTACATCCTAGCAAAATAGTAAACGCATCTGCAAGCACAAACGTTAGTTTAAAGACAACCCTATGGCTCCTGCCGGTTGCCGTACCATCGACGTGCAAGTCGATACAATCTATTACAACATGACCATCTCATACATCCAATATATCACATCACATCGTTGACCATATCACATCACAAACATACCCTGCAAAAACAAGTTAGACGTCCTCTAATTTTGTTGTTGCATGTTTTACGTGATGACCATGGGTATCTAGTAGGATCGCATCTTACTTACGCAAACACCACAACGGAGATATATGAGTTGCTATTTAACCTCATCCAAGGACCTCCTCGGTCAAATCCGATTCAACTAAAGTTGGAGAAACTGACACCCGCCAGTCATCTTTGAGCAACGGAGTTACTCGTAGCGATGAAACCAGTCTCTCGTAAGCGTACGAGTAATGTCGGTCCGAGCCGCTTCGATCCAACAATACCGCGGAATCAAGAAAAAGACTAAGGAGGGAAGCAAAACGCACATCACCGCCCACAAAAACTTTTGTGTTCTATTCGAGAATACATCTACGCACGAACCTAGCTCATGATGCCACTGTTGGGGAACGTCGCATGGGAAACAAAAAATTTCCTACGCGCACGAAGACCTATCATGGTGATGTCCATCTACGAGAGGGGATGTGTGATCTACGTACCCTTGTAGACCGTACAGCAGAAGCGTTAGTGAACGCGGTTGATGTAGTGGAACATCCTCACGTCCCTCGATCCGCCCCACGAACCGTCCCGTGATCAGTCCCACGATCTAGTGCCGAACGGACGGCACCTCCGCGTTCAGCACACGTATAGCTCGACGATGATCTCGGCCTTCTTGATCCAGCAAGAGAGACGGAGAGGTAGAAGAGTTTTCCGACAGCGTGACGGCGCTCCGGAGGTTGGTGATGATCTCGTCTCAGCAGGGCTCCGCCCGAGCTCCGCAGAAACGCGATCTAGAGGTAAAACCATGGAGATATGTGGTCGGGCTGCCGTGGCAAAGTTGTCTCAAATCAGCCCTAAAACCCCACTATATATAGGAGGAGGAGGGGGAGCCTTGCCTTGGGGTCCAAGGACTCCCAAGGGGTCGGCCGAACCTAAGGGGGAAGGTCTCCCCCTCCCAAACCGAAATCTACTTGGTTTGGAAGGTGGAGTCCTTCTTCCCTTTCCCACCTCCTTCTTTTTTTCTTTTTCTCTTTGATTTTTCTTCCAATGCGCATAGGGCTCTTTTGGGTTGTCCCACCAGCCCACTAAGGGCTGGTGCGCCACCCCCAAGGCCTATGAGCTTCCCCGGGGTGTGTTGCCCCCCCCCCCCCCCGATGAACTTCCGGAACCAATTCGTCATTCCCGGTACATTCCCGGTAACTCCGAAAACCTTTCGGTAATCAAATGAGGTCATCCTATATATCAATCTTCGTTTTCGGACCATTCCGGAAATCCTCATGACGTCCGTGATCTCATCCGGGACTCCGAACAACATTCGGTAACCAACCATATAACTCAAATACGCATAAAACAACGTCGAACCTTAAGTGTGCAGACCCTGCGGATTCGAGAACTATGTAGACATGACCCGAGAGACTTCTCGGTCAATATCCAATAGCGGGACCTGGATGACCATATTGGATCCTATATATTCTACGAAGATCGTATCGTTTGAACCTCAGTGCCAAGGATTCATATAATCCCGTATGTCATTCTCTTTGTCCTTCGGTATGTTACTTGCCCGAGATTCGATCGTCGGTATCCGCATACCTATTTCAATCTCGTTTACCGGCAAGTCTCTTTACTCGTTCTGTAATACAAGATCCCGCAACTTACACTAAGTCACATTGCTTGCAAGGCTTGTGTGTGATGTTGTATTACTGAGTAGGTCCCGAGATACCTCTCCGTCACACGGAGTGACAAATCCCAGTCTCGATCCATACTAACTCAACGAACATCTTCGGAGATACCTGTAGAGCATCTTTATAGTCACCCAGTTACGTTGCGACGTTTGATACACATAAAGAATTCCTCCGGTGTCCGTGAGTTATATGATCTCATGGTCATAGGAACAAATACTTGACACGCAGAAAACAGTAACAACAAAATGACACGATCAACATGCTACATCTATTAGTTTGGGTCTAGTCCATCACATGATTCTCCTAATGATTTGATCCCGTTGTCAAGTGACAACACTTGCCCATGGCCAGGAAACCTTGACCATCTTTGATCAACGAGCTAGTCAACTAGAGGCTTACTAGGGACAGTGTTTTGTCTATGTATCCACACAAGTATTGTGTTTCCAATCAATACAATTATAGCATGGATAATAAACGATTATCATGAACTAAGAAATATAATAATAACTAATTTATTATTACCTCTAGGGCATATTTCCAATAGTTAGCTACTCTGCACGAAGCCACCAAGCAATTCTGTACCAACACAAAGCACACATGCCACCACCCCCTCTATGCCTCCATGTAGCATGCAGTCGAAACCTGTAGCATGCAGCAAAAACATGAACAAGAAAATAAAAAAACACTTTCTGCTACTTTTATCGCTAAAATTTCATATCTAACATGAAAGCGTCAACCCAAAATTAAATAAAGAATGCACAAAACATAATTGAAGAACATCAAGACTGAACAATACATTTTATTAGAGGTAAAAATCACATCTCAAATGTTGTGTTACAAATGAAATATGGATCAACCTATATGAGTGCACTGTTCAAAGCCACATATTTAGAAACATTAACATAATTCATTAATTTATGAATGGGTTGATCAGAAGTTCAAACAGTCATACTATTACTTTCATACAAGGACATTTCTAGGAGAAAATAATATACACGTCATCTTTATGACAAAAAATACAAGAGCATATTCAGAAAGCATAACTATATTACCTCAACATAGTGCATACCTTGTTGCTACTAACCTCAACTATTCTTCGGTGCTCGAAGCACTAGTAGCATCCACTATTGTCCCCTCAACGTCTGTTCTAACCCAGTGTTGGTCATTGTTCTTTCTTTTCAAAATCTCTCCAAGCTGTGAAACATGAAATGGCTGGTTTTCTGTCTCCTCTTCCCATTCCAAGTTACCTAAGTCATATACATCTCTAGGCTTTGGCAACTTCATTATCACAAACCAACCTAGATTCAATTCATCTTTCACATAGAACACTTGATTCGCCTGGTTAGGGAAAATAAAAGGCTCATGCTCAATCTTTTCTCCTTTGTGTATTTGATGTGAGAAATTGACAAGTGTGTAACCGTACTTGTCTTTTTTCATTCCTTTTTCTGAGAACACATTAACCCATTCATATCTAAACAACACCACTGAAAACTGTTCAGAGTAGTTTAGCTCGACAATATCAATTACCCTCCCATAGTATGTCACATCCTGTAAAACTGCATTAGCATCGCGTGCTGAATCATAACGAGATGTTTTTGCAGTTACCATGACTCCACTATTTTGTGTCTCTTTATCCAAGCGTTTAGGCCTAAAATGGTAGCCTCGGGAGTTGAAAGCGCAATATCTTTTGGCTGCATTAACTGGTCCCCGGGCCAACAATCTAATATCCTTTTTCAATACTATGGACGCCATTTTCCTTCTCCAATTTCTTTATCTGAATATTTATAATATGATTAAAACTAAATGTAGTGATGTGTGTATAGTATATGCAGAATATGGCACTTACATGAGCTTGAAACCATTCGTGGAACTTATCGTTTTGAATCCTCTCAACAACATCAATGTTTAAATTGCGTCCATTAGTTATCTCATCAGCATGAGCTCTGCAAAGTAGTTAACAAATAGAGGTAAAGTAGGGGAAAGGGTAACTAAGACAATTTATAAGCATAAGATATTACCTAAGGTATGAGTTCACATCGGAGCAATTGAACAAGACATATCTATGTGCGTGTACTTTAGCCACACCGCTCAGAACATAATTTCTAGGCCTTCCAAGTGGATTGCCAGAATGAGGAAATAATCTTCATCCATGTGCAATATCATGATTCCCAACCCACTCCTCGTCATCTTCGTTCCTCGAAGCCAAGTTATGCTTAGTCTCAAAACCGACAATATATCTTGAACAAAATGTCATGCACTCATCTGCTAAAAATGCTTCGGCAATAGATCCTTCAGGATGAGCTCTGTTACGGACATTCGACTTCAACTTACCTATATACCTACATAAACACAAAGAGAAGAAAGAAGAAAATTATTGAATAATCTTTTCCTACAACGATATGTAATGCATCCCCATATTTATATAAGAAGCTAGCATACCTTTCCACAAACCACATCGAACAGTAGCACACTGGGCCACCTACTTTTGCCTCTGTTGCTAGATGCATAACCAAATGCACCATAACCGTGAAAAAACCTGGCGGGAATATCATCTCCATATGACATAATGTCATTACGATTCGCTCCTCCAACTTCTCAAGCTCGCTGATGTATAGGACTTTTGCACTCACTTCTCTAAAATACCCACACAAGTCAAACAACACAGACATGACATGATCTGGGAGTAGACCTCGGATAGCAAGTGGCAGGAAATGTTGCATTAGTATATGACAATCATGACTTTTAAGGCCTGAGATTCTCCCTTGAACAACATTTGCACATCTTGAGATGTTTCCTGAAAACCCATTCGGACCCCTTGCACCATGAAGGACTTTACAAAATTGTTGCTTCCCTTCTTTAGATAGGTTAAAGGAGGCAGGTGGGAGATAATACTTATCATTAGGTTTTTTTTGTGGATGTAACTCTCGTTTAATGTTCATATGTTCATCGCAGTCATTCAGTTGAGACCCATTATCTATGTTCCCGAAAACATCATGGACTAGTTGGCACATATTAGAGTTTATGCCTCCCTGTTTTGACCTTTTTCGTTTGCTAGAGGAGATGTATCGTGCAGTTTCACCATGACAACCCCAAACTGTGTACCCAAGTAGCATTCCATTACACACCAAATGATCATATACAGTGTTTCGCTTCAACAAAAACTTATTGACACATTTGATGCATGGACAACGGATCTTGGCATCTGTACTTTTTCCAGTGTATGCAAAATCAAGAAAACCTTCTATGCCAGCCAAGTAGTCTGCACTTGGTCTAGGAGAACACAGTAACTTTTTAATATTTGTTAGATCCATCTGACTAGCTGTGTTAAAGTAGCAAATGTCATTGTATATCTTATCATTGTATGATGCGAATTAACAAGCAGATATTAAACAAAAACGAAAACAACTAATGTAATAAATCTTATTGCAATCACCAGTTACAGTCTGTCTTTGTATATCTCAAACACCAAATAATTTAATAAATCTCATGGCACTCAGCAGATAGTCTGTCTTTGTATATCTCAATCTACAATCTTATGGCAATCACTAATTTAATTGTATGATGCGAATTAACAAGCAGATATTAAACAAAAATGTATGTACAATACTATGTTTTAATCAATCAGCTCACCTCAAACAGCGACTGCGTCAGGCTCTTAGGAGTATCGGGAATAATTCACTATGACCTGCATGGAAAGTCAGCATGAGGACATACCGATATTAGAGCCCGATCGATTGATGGATCGATCGAGTGGCAAACCGAACCAGCGCGAAAATATATTGCAGGAGAGGCACAACAGCGAGTTCTGAAGCTCGAGCCCTCAAACCTGAACCAGTTCGGTCTGACGACGATGTGGAGAAGCAGCGCGCTGCCCACAGATTGTGGAGAAGCAGCGTCCAAGGTAATTGGGCGCCCGGCGATGTCCTTCGCTCCCGCCATCTCCTTCTCCCGTTCGTGGACTCGGGCGGCAGATCTTGCCGCCGGTGAAGGTGTGGATTTGAGCGCCGAGAGGAGGCGTCGTGGGCTGTGGTCTAGAGTGGCCGGTGGAGGTATGGAATCGAGAGGATGCAAAGCTGGGAGTGGAATCGAGGGGCCGCGGCACGGCCTCGCGGCGGCGCAGTCAGCGGCCAACGCTCTGGTCAGCGGCGGCGGAACACAGGACCGAGGTAAGAGATGAGAAAGGAATCGATATATTCTTCTACTACGAGATAAGAGTCCAGAAAACAAAGCTTACCTACGTACACAACACAAGTTCTTTTTATTTTTGCATCGACGTACACAACACAAAGTACATGGATATATAACAAGGAAAACGGGGTCCTCTGTGGTATATAATAAGCATATGTACGTACACACCACAAATACATGGATGTATAGAGTAGCGCATGTCATTTTTTTTGTGGAAAATATTTCGATATATTCATCATCAACCATGAAAGTACAACGAGTATCAAAAATAATAAAAATTATATCTAGATTCTTAGACAGTCGAGAAATCGTCGCATTAAGGTCTTATAAAAAAAGAGCAACGGAATAAAAACCGTCATCATTGAAAAGAACTGTAGATCGAAAGGATGGAATTTGTAGACACATGAGCATGGACGAACGAAGATGCCGACAGGAGGCAGAAGAACCCTAGCGTCGGCTGGGCGTCGTGGGTACGAGGGAAGGTCTGAAAGGAAGGTTATGTCATATTATAGTACACTACAAGCAAGTAACTTTATTAAATTTAAAGCAAAAAAGCATTACATTCATTAGAACAAGTTGCATGAAAATTGAATTTTAGTTAATCAATTTTGATGGGAAGGAATATCGATTTATAATAGAGCACCAAGGCAGTTGACGATAGTGCCATGGCGAATGGTAGCGAGTGTTGGGGACACCGACAAGACCTCTGCCAGGAAGGGGTCGTAACGGTGGCTACCAACGAAGATGAGACCGAAACTTGACAGGTTGGGTAGGGGGTGCGGGCTCGCTGGCAACAGAGGGTGGCATTTCCTTCAATGTTGGGGATATCGTTTATCGGGAACTTATCGATCGATGCATGATAAGGGGTAAATCGATCGATTTATCGGCAAATTAAAGCGGACGATTTATCGGCATATCCGCCAATTTATCATCTTATTTATCTTATCGATCGAACAAGGGTAAGCGCGATTTATCGACATATCGGGGGATATCTTGAAGAGTGATTTTCGTAAGTGGTACATGAGGCAGTTTGGGAAAGAAGTTGAACAGGGAAGATATGAGGTCGAACAAGGTGATCTACCGTTAATTTTGCATCAATGGCTCAAAAACAAAATCGACTGACCCAAAAACAACTTTCAGTCGACTGTCCTCTAATATATCCCTTCTTATTAACAAAATTGATCGAAATATATAAGTCATCTCTCGCGTGGATAACAGTGGTGATGGAGCACATCAAGAGGATCGATCTGACGAAGATCAAATCGACTGATCCATGGTTTAATACGTGGGTGGTTCGAAGTGTTTAACCTAGTTCGCGGAAACGGGCACGAGCTCCCGCAAAAAGTTCCCTTCAGAACGCATTGGATAAAATTTGGAGCTTAATTTCCCTCCTCGTCGATGAAAAAAAATGTAGGAGTAGTATTCATTTTTTCCCTTCGCGAAAACTCCCCAATTATTCCCGCTTAGTTTTCCCTCCAGCTAACTAACAACAGGCTAAATAAATCGGATCTGTACATAATTTTGTATTGCATCAACCTCGCCGCCCTCCATAACCCACCTCGGCGGCCTGCGTTGCCGCCCTTCAGCGCCGCCTGCTCGCCCACAACATTCTCGTCCAATGCCGCCTGCTCGCCCATCCGCCTGCTCGCCCGCCTGTTCGCCCATCAACACTGGATTGAACCGGCGCTGCCCAGATCTGCCTTGGTGTGGTTTGCATCTTTGGAGCGACGACATCCTCGATCTTCAACTCCGGCAGCTACATCCAAAAATCCCCGCGGCTGGTATCGATCTACTCCCATCTCCCTGCTATGAATCCTGACTAATTCTCTTTCTCCTCCCTGTGTCTGTCTTCCTCTCTGAATTTGGTAGTAGGTGTTCGTGCATATTATGTAGTACATCAGCCAATGGTGAATCTAGGATAAGAATGGAGGATGGGCTGAAATCACTAGTCATTATGCTAAACTGATACACGTATGATTCCTAGTCTGAATTGTTGTGCACGGCAAAACACTACCATGATCTCTGCATATCCGAAAGATATGTGTGACGTTGGCTGCAGTTTTTCCCTCTTTACAGTAAGACGTTTCAGTCTTTAATCCCCTGTTTCTTGATTAGTACTGATGTATGGAATACTTATACAGATCTTATAGTCTGAAATTAATAATACATCTTGTACAATACTGATAGTACTCTGATTAGTTTAGCCTATAATGAGAGATTCAGAGTTATAAAAAATCTGATTATGGACTGAAATCAGAGTACTGATAGGCTCTGAATAAGAGTACTATCAGATATATTATTAATGATTTCAGCCCATAATGAGAGATACAATACTGATAGGCTCTGAATCACCATTGGCTGATGTAAACCTTGTTAGTACTGCGGTTCTTGTTATTACTCTGTTAAGTAGTGCATTGACCTTACATTTTTATTATAACAGGCAGTAAGCGCGAAGAACAAAACAAGTCGTTCAATGGTGAAGACAAGACATACAGCAGGGACAAAGAGTTTTGCTCGTTGGGCCGAGGACCTTGTGAGTTTCTGTTTGTGTGTGTGCGCGCGCGTGTGTGTGTATGTGTTCTAAATATTCAGAGCATGCTCTTTACATACGAATGTACTTCTGGTTTTGCAGCGTCAAGAGGATCCTGAAAAGAAACAATCACATAGAGCGAAGGTTTATTTAGCAACTCATAGAATACCAAGAAAAGCCAAAGATAAAAATAAGCTTGTGGTAGGTTATATACATTCAAGTTTTACACAATCAAGTTAGCACTGAATCCAACAAGTATAATATGTCTTATTCTTCTGTTTCAGGTTGAGTTGGAAAATATAATTACTGAACACCCAGAGTTGGCTCAAAGTGAGCACGGAAGAGTTGCGTGAAAAGGTGATGCCTTGCACAAAGTTTTGGGGAATGAAAACTTTGTGACATGGCATGGGTTTGCTTCCTGTTCCTAACCAAGTGTATGGTCGAAAGTCTCGTTATCTCAAGAACATCAATGTGACTACAATAGATGGTTCATCACATGACGGAGGGGCTGATGCCATGGAGGAAATAGCGAAGCTCAAGCAACTCATAGAACAGCAAGACAAAATTATTGATGCATTAAGAAACAATGATGGATTTCGTGGGGCCAACGAAATTACAATGATAAATATATATATTGTTGCATTCATATAATTAGTTTACTAAAACTTGTTTAATTTCAATTGTAGGAAAATTCCCAAACAATACGTAATGGTGAATCTCATCCAGAAGTACTACATGATAATAAAAGAAAGGTATTATCAATATATTCAACATGTGCTTGTTCATTTTCAAATCTCTTTACATATTTTACATTTTGCAGAGAGTTCAGGCCAATGGACCCGGTGAAGAAAACACCATGATCAAACCCAGAGATACAGTAATGGTAAATTTGTGCATTTATCACTACACTTTGTAAGTCATACTAACTAATGCCTCAAATGGTAAAATGCAGAAGGAAATTCACCCAGATCTTGAACACGAGGATTGCAATGAATTCTCATATCAAGAACCATCCTCACTAGCGAACCATGTCTCTGATGTAGAGGTAATGGTTACCTCTTGAGAAATCTTCTTGCTAGACAGTGAATTATCAGAAGATTTACAGTAATTATGTTCATATAGTAAAACAAACTATAAATTCCAGTGGAAACCACTTAAAATTACACTGTAAAACAGATTTGCAGTAGATTTACAGTGATTTTGCAGTAGATTTACAGTGAATTATCAGAAGATTTATAGTAATTATGTTCAGAGTAAAATAAACAATAAATTCTAGTGAAAACCACTTAAAATTACACTGTAAAACAGATTTGCAGTAGATTTACAGTGAATTATCAGAAGATTTACAGTAATTATGTTCACAGTAAAATAAACAATAAGTTCCAGTGAAAACCACTTAAAATTACATTGTAAAACAGAATTGCAGTAGATTTACAGTGATTTTGCAGTAGATTTACAATTCATTAGCAATAGATTTACAATGAAGAGTTACAGTGTAAGTACACTGGTAGCGAAACTTACATAGAATAAATTCCAGAATGAAAAATACACTAAAAGTTTGACTGGAATTTTCAAAATACACTAGACTGATATTTCAGTTACAAAAACCTCTTCCATGTCCAATCTACAGAGACCAAATGTACTGCAATTGGAGTGAGTTACAGTGTACATACATTGTAAAAAGAACTGCAAGTACACTGACATTACACTGTAATTTACACATGATATATTACAAAATGGAAATTACACTACAATTTGGACTGGAATTTTAAGGACACGGCACTGTAATTCAGATCTTTGTTGACACTGTACATAGGTCAAAGAAAACACTAAAAGTAAATCAAAAAACAATAGCTTTGCTTAAGAATGATACTGAGTGCTAGATACATCATCTACATGCTAGATACATCATCTACATTGTTAACACAGAAGGGATACACAGCGAAAACAACAGGAGGGATTGAACTCATATAGGAGCTACTAGTCACGGTGACAGCTACAGAGGCGATCGGAAACCCAAAATCAGAAACACATGAAGGATCCACCATTACATATGCATCTAACAATACTCCCTGCAACATCCAACCCTTCTAGGGATCCGCTGGTACACAGGAAAACATCACAACACTATGGTAGATCTAGCAAAAATCATACAGAAAATAGAAGGGAGGTGAACACAGAGGGAAATGGATACATACACAGGAGGGGAACACGGGGCTAGCAGATCAGCACGGGGGGCCTAGACGCCTAATCTGTCGCCATGACTGATCAGGGACTCGGATCTCAAGCCAAAATCGCCATGGCTCTCCTCTGCCTTCAACCTCTCACCGCTCAAAATCATTGTGATGTCAATAGATGTAAATGCATTATGAACTTTACATTGCATAATCGTAAGGATAAATCATTTTCTCCTCTTATGTTTCTTTGTAGATAAGAAAGAGCAAGGAGAATATGATTGAAAATTTGACTAGACTAAGCAAACAAAGCACTCAAGACAAGTCTCTAGTCCATGTCTCCTGTAAGCAGAAACGTGGTCCTTCCATGAAGGTAAAATAGATAGTGTGTTCATACTGTATTTGTGTTCACAAAGTTGTTTTGTATTATTTCGTACATAATTTCAATCTCATTTCAGGTTGGCACACAAGTAATTCTGAAGTCTTCAACATATCCAAACAAAAGACATGTGGCACATGCTACTATTTTGGGTTGCAAATCAAAACAACTGGTTGGTGGTGTTGAGCTAGGTCGCCAGTTCATAGAAGCGCAAGTTGATCAACCTATTGATGAATGTGAGCTCTTGGTAAGGGAAAGGGAAAACTGTAGAACAGTTGGCGATGCTTTCACCTCTGGATTGACAATTGCTTGGCCTTCAGCATGTGTATGTTAATATTTAACTTTTTCACTTTTGTTAAATTAAATTTGGGATGTACTTAATTGTAATTCTCATTGTATTTTTTTCAGATTGAGAGGTTCAGTGGTTGAGTTGATTCGGATGCTTCTGCTCAGGAGGAATGCTCAGGAGGAATCAAGATGCGAATATGATATATTTGTTTAAGAAAGATTTGGAGGGTGCATTTGGGTGAACATTAGTAGGGGTGTCACACGCTTTTAGTGATAGGAAATCTTTTGCATATTATAGTTTACATTACGAGGTTGAGAAATGTAATTTGTTGCTACAACATGGATCTTCTATATATTCACGTTACAAGTGCTATTGAATGACATGAACCATATTTTTTATTTTATATCCCTTTTCTCGTGCATGTATAAATTTACTTTACATCCATGATCTTTTTATAGTATACAGTGTGTCATATGCTTATCGATTTCAATATGAGGAAGTGCTACAGGAAAAATATTAGTACAATATTTCATACAAAGTTGTTGTAACAGAAAAATGGACTGATTATGTTGTGTTACGATAGTTAGGAAAAGGTGTTACTAGGTTTGCTACCAACCATCACAAGAGATGTTACAACATATACAAAATTATGTTACTATTCTGTTGCTACCATAAAGAAAACGTGTTGGTGAATTATCAAAGTGTGTTACAAAGGCCTAGTGTAGTTACTGCCAATCATGAATAATTGTGTTGCAATTTTCCTTACAACGTGTTACTAACCATGTTGCTACACCAGGAAAAGCATGTTACAAAGTGTGTGCCTATAGTTATATAAGTGTGTTACCAGGACCGGCGGTAACACATATGGCTTGTGTTGCAAAAATACAATTGTAACACCTATAAATACATATAGGGACAATTCTTATGTGCTACAATAGATACCACTTAGTAACATAGCCTACAGGAACACCAACAAAAATGTGTTACTACGCGCCATAGTAACACAATACCTAAGATAAAGTAACACATCAACGTGTTACAAGAGATCAATCCTGTAGTAGTGAAAGTTTGCGGTCAATTGGGGAAACTTTATAATGTAAAGTTTACCAAAGTTAGAAATCTACACAGAGGGTTTTGAGGGTCTTAGGACAAGTTCTTATATTCTCCTTGAGGTACCACTTGGTGTGGATGCCTTATTGGAGTATTAGAACATGTCCACCAAATTTAAGCATAATTGGAGACACTTCACAATGTAGAGTTGCTCAAATTTGAATCTAGACAGATAGGGTTTTAAAATAGTTAGTGGAGTCAAATCAACTTGGGTTGAGATTAAACTTGGCAAGATCATCAATAATATCATAGATGACATGCTAGAATTTTTACTGGAATTTATTGAGAATATTTCTAATATAAATATTTCAAAAGCTTGAAATAGGCAGGAATGGTTTTGGAGGGGTTTGCGTGATATTTTGAACATGACCATGTGTTGAAACTCATAAATATGGAATAAATATATCCACTGAGTTTCCCTAAATTTTCTTAAATATTTTGAAAGCAATAAAAATAACTTTCCTTCATACGAGACCATTTCTGGCCTCATAGAAAGGCATTTAAATAAAATAATAAAATAACTTTTAAAATAATAATATGGTGGTTTTTGGAAGACATTTTGATAATAGGTTTTAAATAAAATAATTGGTGCAAAATAAATTCCCTAGTTTGAGGACTTGTAGTACAAACCTCATCTGAGGGGTTTGAAAGTTTAATTCAAAGAAATGCTTTTTGGTGAAAATATATATTTATCCTAAACACATGGCATGATCATAGGTAGGGGTTCATGGAATGAGGAGGTGAGTTGGAAGATAGAGAGGATTATTGGGGAGCAATCACGTGCGTTCAAGCAAACAGGCAAACAATAGTCACTCCAAGCATCACAAGCATTCACAAAAAAAATTAATTGGTCCTAAATTTTGGAATAAGTTAATTAGTCACGAAGGCTAAACATAGGGTATTATATTTGGACTCTAATTTGAATGATTTGAATGGAACTAACCCCGACTGACGCTGTTTTCAGCAGAATTTCCTTCGTGTTATTTTTGTGCACAAATAAAAGTTCCTAGATTGACCTAAATATTTACGGAGAACATTTTTGGAATTAATAAAAAATATTGGCGAAAGAATCAACCGGAGAGGGGCCACCACCTGGCCACAAGCTTGTAGGGTGCCCCCCACCTAGGGCGTGCCCTTGGCTTGTCGGGCCCATGTGGCTCCACCAACCTCGTTTGCACATCTACATATACCTATCCGGGGAGAAAATAATCATGAGAGGACTTCATCGCATTTTACGATATGGAGCTGCCGCCACCTCCTGTTCTTCTTTGGGAGGGCATATCTCGAGTCTGATTTGGGCTCCAGAGAGGGGAAATCGACGCTGTCGTCATCACCTACCATCCTTCATCACCAATTTTATGATCTTCTCCACCGTTCCTGAGTAAATCCATCGTAGGCTTGCTGGACGGTGACGGGTTGGATGAGATATATCATGCAATCGAGTTAGTTTAGTTAGGGTTTGATCCCTAGTATCCACTATATTCTAAGATTGATGTTGCTATGACTTTTCTATGCTTAATGCTTTTCAGTAGGGACGATGTGCCATGATTTCAAATATGAACCTATTATGTTTCCATGAATATATATATATGAGTTCTTGATCCTATTTTGCAAGTTATAAACACCTTTCACGAGTTATGATCCGCATCCCCCCAGGGTGACAATAACTGGGATTCTTTCCAGTGATTACCGTAGTTTGAGGAGTTCATGTATTCACTAAGTGCTAATGCTTTGATCCGGTTCTCTATTAAAAGGAGTCCTTAATACCTTAATTTCCATTAGGACCCCGCTGCCACGGGAGGGTAGGACAAAAGATGTCATGCAAGTTCTTTTCCATAAGCACGTATGACTATATATGGAATACATGCCTACATTACATTGATGAACTGGAGCTAGTTTTGTATCACCCTATTTTGTGACTATTACATGGTGAATGCCATCAAACATAATTATCCATCACTGATCCATTACCTACGAGCTTTCCACATATTGATCTTTGCTAAGTTACTTTTCCGTTTCTATTGTTACAATCACAACAAAACTGCTACTGTCACATTTGCTACTGTTACCGTTACTTCCATACTACTTTGCTACTAAATACTTTGCCGCGGATAATAAGTCTTTCAGGTGTTGTTAAATTAACAACTCATCTGCTAATACTCGAGAATATTCTTTGGCTCCCCTTGAGTCGAATCAATAAATTTGGGTTGAATACTCTACCCTCAAAAACTGTTGCGATCCCCTATACTTGTGGGTTGTCAAGACCTTTTTTGGCGCCGTTGCCGTGGATCATAGCTTTATTCTCTGGGTCACTTGGAATTTATATATGTTGATCACAATGAAGTACGTGAAAGAAGCTAAAACCAAGATATACCCCTCAACTACGAGGACGGGTAAGGAACTGCCATCTAGCTCTGCACTTGATTCACCATCTATTATGAGTAAATTCGCGACACCACCACGTGCTACTGAATGTAATATGTCGCAAGTAATTGATGATGCTACTTGTCCTATGCATGATTCTTATGATGATACTTTGCTTGATACTATTGTGCCACTTGGTGAATTTCTTGATGAACAAATTGCTAGAGTGAATGCTGAAACTGATGATATTGCTGAATCTGATGAAATTGAATACTATGATTCACCCGCTAGACTTAGCTCTCCTAGATATGAATTGCCTAATATACCTGAGGGTTATGTGATGGAAGGATAAGTAGCTAGAGACTTTCTTGTTTGTAAGGATAGATATGATCTTAAGAAATTGCTATGCAAGTGGAAGGAAAAATCTTTGAATGCTAGAATGCAATATGATCCCAAGTTTGCTACTTCACCTATGTGTGTTACTGATAAGGATTATGAATTATCTGTCGATCCCGAGTTAACTTGGTAGAATCTGGTCCTTTTCATGGTTATGAATCTGAAACTGTTGTGGCACACCATACTAAACTGAATGATATAGCCACCCTATTTACTCATGATGAAAAAATTCGTTATTACTATATGCTTAAGCTGTTTTCGTTCTCATTAAAGGGTGATGCTAAGATATGGTTTAATTCTCTTGCTCCTCATTGTGTGCATAGTCCCCAGGATATGATTTAGTACTCTGAAAAATATTTTCCTACCCATAAGAAACAAGCTGCCTTGCAGGAAATATTTAACTTTGTGCAAATTGAAGAAGAGAGTCTCCCACAAGATTGGGGGAGGCTTCTCCAATTACTTAACGCTTTGCCTGATCATGCTCTAAAGAAAAATAAAATACATGATACATTTTATAACGGACTAACCGATGCTTCTAGGGATCACCTAGCCAGTTGTGCTGGTTGTATTTTCAGGGAACAAACTGTTGAACAAGCTAAACTACTATTGAATAATATATTGAGCAATGATAATGATTGGACTATTCCTGAACCACAACCAAAACCAACTCCGAAGAAAAGAGGTATTCTATTCCTCAGTCCTGAAGATATGCAAGAGGCAAATAAATCTATGAAATAAAAAGGTATTAAAGTTGAAGATGTTAAGAATCTACCGCCTATTGAAGAAATACAAGGTCTTGATAACCCTACACAGGTAGTAGAGGTGAATTCTCTTTGTAGATTTGATGAAGGTGACATTCCTTATATTAAGTCTGCAAGCCAATGCTTGGATGAATTTGATAACTTTGTTGTTAAACAAGAAAATTTCAATGCTTATGTTAGTAGACAATTGAAGCATAATGCTTACATGCTTGATTGCTTGGGTTATTATATGAGTAGAACTATTAAAGACCTTAGGCTTATTAGTAAACATGATTCCATGGTAACCACTCAAGTAGAACACGTACTTAAGGCTCAAAATGATTTGCTCAATGAGATCATTAGTAAGAACAATGGCCATTATGTTTGGGTTGTGACTAGAGGTGGTAGAATGACTCAGGAACCTTTGTATCCTGAGGGACATCCTAAGACGGTTGATCAAGATTCTCAGAGAGTTAATATTGATGTACCTCGTCCTTCTAATAAAAGGAAAAAATGATGATAGGACTTTGCATGCTGCTAGTGAACCTGTTGTAGAGTCACATGAAAACCCAAATGATATCTCTATTTCTCATGTAGAGACACAATTTGTTAATGGACATGAACATAGATATAATATTAATGATGTTGTTCATGTCAATGCTCAACCTACTAATGACAGTGATGTGGAGGTTGAACCTGCTGGAGTTCTTGATAACCCACAACCTAGGAATGAGAGATATGATAAAAGGGATTTTATTGCCAGGAAGCATGGTAGGGAAAGAGAACTATGGGTTCAGAAACCCATGCCCTTTCCTCCCAAACCATGCAAGAAGAAGGATGATGAGGATTTTGAGCGCTTTGCTGAAATGCTCAGACCTGTCTTTTTACGTATGCGCTTAACTGATGTTCTGAAAATGTCTCCTTATCCTAAGTATATGAAAGATATTATTACAAATAAAAAAAGATACTGGAAGCTGATATTTCCACCATGCTTGCTAATTATACTTTTTAGGGTGGAATATCAAAGAAACTAGGAGATCTCGGAGTACCTACTATACCATGCTCTATTAAAGGGGATTATGTGAAAACTGCTTTATGTGACCTCAGAGCTGGTGTTAGTGTTATGTGGTTCTCTTTATATTGTAGACTTGATTTGAATAAGTCGACACCTACTTAAATCTCTCTGTAAATGGCTGGTAAATCAACTGCTTTACCCATTGGTATTTGTGAGGATGTGCCTGTTGTGGTTGCAAATGTTACTATCCTAATGGACTTTGTTATTCTTGATATTCCTAAGGACGACACTTTGTTGATCATCCTTGGTAGACCCTTTCTGAATACTAAAGGGACTATTATTGACTCCAACAAAGGCAATGTCACTTTTCATTAATGATAATGAGCATACGATACACTTTCCGAAGAAACAACCTCAAGCTCATTGTATCAACTCCATTGTAAAAAGCGTTAATTAGCCGTTTGCTCTCAGTGGTGTCTCTGTGCTTAGTTTTGCCCCTCGTCTGGGAGGTCGATAACCGCCACGTCGCCCCCGTCGTCGTCGCCGTCGCCAACGTCACCATCATCGTTGCTGCTACACAGAAGCCAGTCGTCCTCCTCCGCCGCCGCCTCCAACGCCACTGCCTGCGCTTCGTCCAAGGCCTCCTCCGCAGCCGCCCGCGCGGCCTCCTCTGTCGACTGCGCTAGTGCTGCCAGCAACCCAGGCGTTTCATCGGGGTTGCCGTCCTGGTGTAGCGCCGCCTGCTACCGAGAGAGCGGGACCTCCGGCGAGGCAGGAGGGGCGGCGGCGGCGGGCGCTGATGCGCGGCAACGGGAAGGGCTGGGGGTTGCGGGCGCGGGTGAGCTGCGACGGGAAGGTCCGGTGGTGGCGGGCGCGGCTGCGCGGTGACGCGAAGGGCTGGCCTCCCATCGTATGTCCCCGGCGGGGAGACCACGAGCGACGCGCCTGAATGCGCTGATGACGTCATCGAAAATTTTACATGTCCAGAAGCGGCGGGGGCATCTCCTGTCGTACCGGCCACCGGGGTGCCTCCGGAGTTCCCCCCTCAACGCCGGTGGACCGAGGTTTGGGTGACCGTCAGCGGAGATTCGCCACGGGAGTGGTAACCTTGCCGATGGAGGAACGGGCAACCCGAACCGGGCCAGATCTTCGGTCTCGGCGACGGTTAGGCTGGACAGCTAGACGCCGCTCGGCGCCACACCGTCGCTGTCGGACTCGCTTGTTATCCCGGCCACGGCAGAGAGAATCGTGGCGAGAAGAGAGAGAGGAGGAAGGGTTGGTGCTAGCCGGGACGGGGTCGGCATCGGCTTTTATAGCCCCACGGGCGCAGGCGAGGCGTCGGGCATCCGAACCGCGCCGTTAATGCGCACGATAGGCAAGGCGTTAGGCGACCGAGGCGTGGGGGCGGCCGAACTATTGCATTACTGCACGCGGCGGAGCCAGCGTGTGGCAGCCGAGGAAGGAGGCGGCGGTGCCAGCACATGGCAGCCGAGGAAGAAGGCGGCGGTGCCAGCGTGCGGCAAGCAACGCGGCTGGTTGGTCAGCGGGCGCGGTAGTCGAGGTTGAAGCGGCACGCGAGGCGATCGGCTGGTCTGCGGGCGCGGTAGTCGAGGAAGAAGGCGGCGTTGCAACGCGCGATAGTCGAGGAAGAAGGCGGCGGAGGAAGAAACCGCTCCCGCACATGCATGCCCACGCCCGCCTCCCCCGCATGCATGCTCACATCGCCGTACTACCCATGCATGCATGCGTGGAAATCGCACAACCAATCAGATTGTATCTCGCGGATCGCCCTCCTCCTCCCTGCAGATCGACGGTATTTGTTTGGCGCTAGCGTTAGATGGACGTTCCTTGTTCATCGCTAGGGTTAGCGGGGTTTGGGAGGGGTTTGGAGGAGTCAAAGTTAGATTTGACCAAAATTCAAATGGGCATAAAAATTCAAAAAAAAAGAAAAATTAAAAACCTGCGCACATAGTCTTCTTATGTCATATACTAACGATTTAAGTTGATAAACAAGGTCTACATACATTTAAACGACAAGTCCACGTGTCTTATGTGATATCTCAAGTATCTCGAACTTTCTTGTATAAAGTGAAGAGAAGGGTTTTGGGGAAATGAACATGAAAAGTTCAAAAACCTCATCACAACTTCATTTTGGAGTGACCAAGAAGGATCCATGGTTAGTTTTTCATTTTCATGTTTTAAACTTGTTTAAAGTTAGGTTTGACGAGAATTCAAATGGGCATAAAAATTCAAAAAAATAAAAAATATGAAAACATTTGCATATAGTCTTCTTATGTCGTATACTAACGATTTAAGTTGATAAACAAGGTCTACATACATCTAAACGACAAGTCCATGTGTCTTATGTGATATCTCAAGTATCTCAAACTCTCTTATATGAAGTAAAGAGAAGTGTTTTGGGGAAATGAACGTGAAAAAAACAAAAACCTCACCACAGCTTCATTTTGAAGTGACTAAGAAGGATCCAAGCTTAGTTATTCATTTTGATGTTTTAGACTTGTTTACATCTTGGTCAAAGTTAGGTTTGACCAAAATTCAAATGAACAAAACAAATTCAAAAAAGGAAAAACCAACGCACATAGTGTTTGTATATGGAATATATGTGTAGGAAAGTTATTTGGCTGATTTAGACAACGTCGAAAAAACCTTGCTTAGAAATGAGGTCATTTACCCTACCTTCGGAGCTCTTTTTAGCACATTTTTCATTAATGTGAGTTTACCCTACCAAAGTTTCGAAATAAGTGCAACATCCAAATAGCATGTCAAATTTGAAGTTCCAACATAGGTCCAGCCTCACTCAAACTCTCTTGTATGAAGTGAAGAGAAGTGTTTTGAGGAAATGAACATGAAAATTTTCCAAAACATCACCACAACTTCATTTTGGAGTGACTAAGAAGGATCCAGGGTTAGTTTTTCATTTTCATGTTTTTAACTTGTTTAAATGTCGGTCAAAGTTTGGTTTGACCATAATTCAAATGGGCAAAAAAATTAAAAAAACAGAAAAATAAAAAACCATCGCACATAGTTTTCTTATGTCATATACTAGCAATTTAAGTTGATAAACAAGGTCTACATACATTCAAATGAAACAATTTGACATATGAAGTGAAGAGAAGTGGTTTGGGGTTTGGAACATGAAATTTTAAAAGACCTCACCACAGCTTCATTTTGGAGTGACTAAGAAGGATCGAGGGTTAGTTTTTCATTTTGATGTTTTACACTTGTTTAAATGTTGGTCAAAATTAGATTTGACCATAATTCAAATGAGCAAAACAAATTCATAAAAAAACTAGCGCACATAGTTTGGTGGCGGCATAGGTGGCGGTGGCGGCGGCGGCGTAGGACGGCCGGGCGGCAACGGGACAGAGTGGCGTCGAGTGGCGTGGTTAGAACAATAGGATTGATTTGGGGACGTTGTTGCACGGTCCCACATGTCAGCTCCGGACCCACGTCCACGCGGTCCCACGTGTAAGATCCGGACCCATTACCACTAACGCTGACAGACGGAATGGACTCAAAACTGCTCGTTTGGCCTCGTCATAGTAGTTGCGCACAAAATAGGTGCAAAACTGAGAAAATGGACACCACTGATTGCAAAAGGATAATTAACCCTTGAAAAATTCTAATAGTTACTATTGGAGACTTTGAATTCCCTCTCCCTACTTTCAAAAAGAGATATGATATACTTATTGTTGGGGACATGCATATCCCCATTGAGGTAAGTTAGTGTTATTTGAAAATTCTTTGGTTCCATGTCATTCCAAAAAAAGTTAGCCAATAAGACTTGATCAACCATATTGATGGATTCCTTTTGAAAGCACAACCTTCTGTACCCAACTTCCATTTTCTGTTCCTTAGTTTCAATTTAGTAAAAATGATACTATTTCTCCATTTTCCGTTAAATCCATGCAACAGAAAAATGACGTGAAAATTAAAGTTCTCAAAACACCCTGAAAATTTAGTATGATTTTGCTAGAATATTTAAGAATTTTTGGTACTTAGAATAGATGAGGGGGATGCATGAGTAGGCCACGAGCCCGCAGGGCGCGACCAACCCCTCGGCGCGCCTCCCTGGCTTAAGGGTCGCACGTGGCCCCCTTCACTCATTCCAGCACCCATCCACTTCGTCTTCCTCCAGAAAAAATACCACCATTGCTCAAACCCGTGTCCTATCTCATCTTGGTGCCATTTTCAATCTCCTTGCTCAAAGCTCCATTAGCAAAACTATTTTAGGGATTGTTCATCGGTATGTAACTCCTCCTATGGTCCAATTAGTTTTTGTTCTAGTGCTTTATGTACTGCAAAAAAAAATCTGCTGTAGTGACCTTGTTCTTGAGCTTGCATGTCAAATTTGTAGGGTCCCAAGTAGTTTTGATGCATGATATATCTTCTAGTCACTTGAGGGTGTAGTTGCTACAAGTTTTCATTGAGCTTTTTCACCCTTATTTGGAGTCACTAAAAATTCCAGACTTATTTTTTAGAGAAAGAAAAATGTTAAGGAAAAGATATCAAGGTGATTCCTCGATCAAGAAGACCCCGAGACTCGTGACACGCTACCCTGATGTGACGCCCTCGGCTTAATCGTACGCTAATCATACACGCAAATGCGTACGATCAAACCCAAGGACTCACGGGGAGATATCACAACACAACTCTAGACACAAAAAAAATAACATCAGCTTCATATTACAAGCCAGGGGCCTCGAGGGCTAGAATACGAAAGCTCGATAAGCACACGAGTCAGCGGAAGCAACAAATATCTGAGTACAGACATAAAACATGGGGTGCCTTAGAGAAGGCTAGCACAAAAGATACAACGATCGAACGAGGCGAGGCCTCCTGCCTGGGAACCTCCTAACTACTCCTGATCATCAGCGGCCTCCACGTAGTAGTAGGCACCGTCGGGGTAGCAGTCGTCGGCGACGGGGACCTCCATCTCCTGGGCTTCATCATCTGGTCGCAGCAAACGGATCAAGGGAACAAGGGGGGAGCAAAGCAGCGGTGAGTACTCATCCAAAGTACTCGCAAGTCTTACATCAGAACTATTCTAATAATGCATCAGTATCAAAGAAGGGGGTTATATGTGGACTGACTGCAGCAATGCGAGAAAAGAGAGAGAATGCCTAGTCCTATCGAAGACTAGCATCTTCAGGGTCTTGCAGCAATAGACGAGAGTAGAACACGGGTAAAACATTAATAGTCATATTGTTGCAGCAATATTAAAGTGAGGTCACGCCTGAAGATCCTCCCTCGACTCCCTGCGAGGAAGCAATCCCGAGGCAAACTAATTCCAGTTAAGTAACAATTGTAGTTGTATAAGATCGGGGCACAACTCCAAGTCGTCCTGTAACCGTGGACACGGCTATCCGAATAGTTAATTTTCATCCCTGCAGGGGTGCACCACATGTCCCGTCACGCTCGATAACACTCTGGCCGGACATACTTTTCTGGGTCCTGCCCGGCCTCGGAATATCGACACGTCGCAGCCCCACCTAAGACTAATCAGAGAGGCCAGCCCGCCGGTCTAAATCCTAAGCACAAAGGGTTCATGGGCCCAGTTCCCCTTCACGCTCCTGCACGTGGCGTGGGCGGCCGACGTCAGTCCTAGCATCCCTTAATCACAAGCGCGATGCATCTCGGGACCACTCGGGCGCGCGCCGCTACACTGCTGGCATCTGAAAAGCTTCGTCTGATACCGCGACGTCGAGTACCCATAATTCTTCCCGCGTAGCCGGTTAGTGCGAAAAGGTCTCCGACCAACCCAAATCAAATACCCAAATCCATTAGCATTTTAATTAGGCCAGCAACACAGTCTCACGGGAATCCACCCGGCTTACAACTAATCACCGAAGATCCCAGTAACATGGTCGAGTAACTGTGTGGTTGTAACATCGGGGGAATCCGAGGTATCACCCTCGTTGGATTCCGAACGATGTACCCGTCAAGGTGGGCTTAGAGGAATCACCCTCAGAGGTCCCACACTCGCGGGGTGGCACGACAGAGACGTCATCGGGAATGGTGAAAGAGGAATCACTCTCGATAACCACGACCGACTAGCTATACTACAGAGATATCATCAGGAGTACTTAGCGAGGTGTCACCCTCGGTACCCGATAGTATCCCTGTAGCGTCATACAACGAAGGGGGGTGAACGTGCTGTGTCGGGTCTGGCTCGTCGATCGGAGATCGAGATTGAAAAGCAAGCGGGGCAACTGAACTACGGGGTCAGAGGGGATGACTGCTCCACCTATACTAAGCAAGTTAAAGGTACAGGACTGAAAGTAGCAGTTCATCAAAAACAGGCTATGCATCAGATATAGGAGCTAACTACAACAGTAGCAAAATACTAATGCAAGCAGTAGGAAGAAAGACATAGGCGATATAGGAATGATCAAGGGGAGTTTGCTTGCCTTGCTGCTCTGCGGCAAAGGACTGATCGGCAGGGTCGTAGATGTACCCGGCAGCAGCGTCAGTCTCGGGGTCTACCGGTAAGAAGAGGGGGAAGAAACAATAAATAATAGCACCGATGCAACACAAAACACGACATGGAAATATGCAGGCTAGGCATGAGCTAACGCAGGAACATCCGTCATAGACGGGTCGGAAGAATATCTGACGATATTTTCCGGGGTCTCGGGCTACTACCGGTTACACTGGAAACGATGGAAAAGTTCCATGTTTGCTATGCTAGGGACGCGTGACAGACGAATGGACCGTGTATCCGGGTTCGTCTCGTTTTGCTGATCAACTTTCATGTTGAAATTATTTTGATCTGACTTACGGATTATTTAATATTAATTTTCAAAGTTTTATTAATTATTTAGGAATTAAAAAACAGATTTAAAAGATTTAGTAAAATCCTATTATGACATCATCGCGATGTCAGGCTGACATCACATTTGACCGGTCAACTGACCAGCGGGTCCCGAACGTCATAGGCACAAGTTTTTATTAAGATTAATTATTTATTAATCAGATTAATTCAACGAGGGACCCACGTGCCATACTCTAATTATGTTAATTAATTATTTTAACTAATATATCTATTTATTTATTTGTTTAAGAAAAACATTATTTTTAATTATCGCGTGGGGCCTCCGTGTCATTGACAGCGGTGCATTGGCCCCACCGGTAAGTGGCCTAAGGTTATTTTCTCATTTATTTTTATTAGATACCTAACCGTGCAAATACCGTATTCCTCTAAATATCCAAATACACAAATACATTCTTCACATCTCATACATACATACGGAATACAACCTTTGTTTTTATTTCTTTTTTCTCAAAAACTCTCATCTCTCATCTCTCTGTTAACAGAGACAGAGAAGTTCTTTTGCTACTCCACCTAGAAGAACACAAACTTCGAATCCTTCTACCGGAGTCCACCGTCGACGGATCGAGGCCCCGTTTGCCGGAACGGAACCGGGACGTCGAGGAGAACGACACGGTGGGAGGAGCCTGAGGAGGGGCTCACCGACGGTGACGTGACGGCCCGGTGAAGCCGGAGTTCGCACGAAGATGTCGGTGGAGACGGACGTGGAGGCGGTGACGGTGCCGACGAGGGGGAGCCGGTGAGGAGGGCCCCGGTGAGGAGAGGCCCCCGGAGGTGGAGCCGCCGACGGGGAGGGGCTCGGCCGGCGGGGCTCCCGGGGTCGGCCGACGGGATGGGGAGGGCCCCGGCCGCCGGACCTGGAGGGGGGGGCCAAGGTGGCGCGCCGGCCGGGGAGGGGGGGGGCTCGCCGTGAGGTGGGGGGGGGGCTGCCGGGTTGGGTGGCCCGGTGGAGGAGGTGGCCGCCGGGGGGGCGACGGGGGAGCTCGCCGCGGGAGGAGGGCCGGTGGAGGGAGGAGGTGGCCGTGGGGGATGGAAGGAGGCCGCCGGCGGGAGGAGGGGGTGGCCGCCGGCGTGGTGAGGGGGACCGAGGGGGGGCCGCCGTGGGAGGGGGCGGTGGAGGGAGAAGGGGCGACGGGAGTTGGGAGAGGAGGGAGTCACGGGAGCGAGTTGGGGCGAGATGGGGGGGGGGTGTCGGTGGGGTGGGGAGGGTCACGAGAGGGGAGGGAGAGGTGGCGGCGTGGGGGTGGGGCCCCCCACGAGGGGGGCTGGCGGCGGCGTGGGGAAGGGGGGAAGTAGCGAGGGGTGGGAGGTTCTGGTCGCCAGGGGAGGGCGCTCTAGGGTTTGGGGAGGCCGGCTGGGCCTTGAGCCCAGTTGGGCCAGGGGGGGGGTTGTTTCCTTTTTTTTTGATTTGTTTTATTTTGTTTTTATTTTACCTTTTTCCTTTTTTTATTATTTCTTTCTTTCAGTTTTCTTTTCTTTCTTTTAGCATTATTATTTCTTTAATACTTTCTTTTTTTATATATGTTCTTTTAATATTTGTAATGAACCGATAAAGTGCTTCCCTTTGCTTTCAAATCATCGACCCGGACAGACGCGAATCCACGCAGGTCTGTGATGGGAATTCGATGACGTGGCATCATTAGCGGTTGATCACTGTAGCTTAATTACAATCACTACTGTAGCAAAAGTCGAGGATGTCACACCTGACTTTGAACACCCAAGGGAAGCTCAAGTGCGACTTGTGAATGACCGTTGGAATCATTCATGGTCCAGGACGGATTCAAGGAAGAATTTTACGCGTACGTACAAAATGTCGGCCTTGAAGATTTTGTTTCAGACCAATGCAAGCAATATTACCAACTCACCGATTCCTTCGTGCGGAGGTTTGAATATTCATCCAGGCGTAATTCGCATTCCATTCTATTTAATCTTTATGATGAATCTTACTATGGACCTAGAAGATATTAACCATGCATGCAAAATTCCACAATGGGGTTGCCATAGTGATCCTCACAAAGCCGAATATAATGATTTTCTTACCAGCCTTATTTTGGGAGAGACTAGAGGTATTACACAAGCTACCTTGGGGAGCATTCACTTTCCTGCCATACACTATCGTGCTCTCTTCATAGGTAGATGTATTAATGGTAAACATGAGTATTGCCACCTTTGCGTACGTGACCTTAGTATTTTTAAGAGTGCGGTCATGGGTGATAAATGATATAACTTAGGAGCTATTATTGCTAGGAAGGTACATTTATTTGGTGGAATTTATTCGACCCGTGTAGCTAATTATCTTGGGATAGAATCCTATCGAGTTACCGCTTGCTTTTCTTGATTATGAAGCTATGGTGTGCTACCAGTTCCTTAAGAGAAATGAACAACACCTCCTATACCGCTAATTTTTGATATACACCATGCTTTCCATATTACCCTTCCTACTCCTGCCTTCTTTAACTTTCAGAAAAAATGGAGGTACTTTTTAACCACAGAGGAGGCAGACTAGTACGAGAGAGGGGCGAAGGCCACTCGCCTCCACGCTGAAGCCGTTTAGGTGGCAGTTGCAGCAGCCCTGTACAACCCCAACTATTACTTTGGATATTACCAGGGCCAGCCATGGCCTTAGACCAACTTAGGCCAAAAGCCTAAGCTTAGGGGAGTACGTATTTCCCACGGACATTACATTCATGTTCACACACTCACTCGAGTTGTCGGTGTTCATACTTCTTCATTGTACCATCCATGGTAGTTTATTTCTTCTTTTTTTTTTGTTCTTGTGTGTTTCATTAACCTTAAGAAAATCCAAAAAAATTAGTCCTAGCTTTACCTTCTAGTTTGTTTAGTTGTAGTGTTAAAGTAAAACCCAAAAAGATTTTTCGTTCATCTTTTTCTTGTTGGGGGCTTTCCCGTGTAAATAGTTTTTCTTTCTTCTTTTGGTCGTAAGGAGAAGACCATGATGAGATGCTGATTGGCTCTCATATTCATTATTGTTTATCTATCAGTGAGCCCATACTTCCTTGTCTTCTCCTTTGTGTTAATGTTTGCAGATTCCATCTTAGTCCAATGCACGTGCACTCTTATTATTATTATTCACACCGTTCGGTCGTGCAAGTGAAAGGCAATAATGACGATATATGATGAACTGACGGAGATGGAAAAAATTTGGTATGAACTCGACATATTTTGTTTTTGTAAATATGATTCGCTCATTGCTTGGGATTCATCTCGTTATGGATTGAACATGTGTCCAATGCCAATTAGGGATTATAGTTATTTATGCCATGCTTAATTAGCTAGGAGTGAATAATGGTTTGTCTTGAGTGCCAACATGCATATTAAAATGGTGATGTAGTATGATAGAATGGTATACTCCTCCGGATGATTTGAGTGGCTTGACTTGGCACATGTTCATGCATGTAGTTGAAACAAAACCAACACAACCTCCATGATGTTTATGTTCATGGTGATTTATATCCTACTCATGCTTGCATCCAATGTTGGTTAATCTCAAATCATGTTTATAACTATTGTCGCTCTCTAGTTGGTCGCTTCACAGTCTCTTGCTAGCCTCCACTTGTACTAAACGGGAATACTGCTTGTGCATCCATTTCCATTAACCCAAAGTGGTTCCATATGAGTGCACCTTACCTGCCTATTTGCAGTAATTACCTGTCGACCCAAATAATTTGCATGTGCCATACTCTAAACTTCAAATAAATTTTCTGTTTTGTAGTGACTATGGGTTGTCAGTATCTTCCATGCTAGGTGGGTTATTCTCAAGATATGTGTTGATTCACTATAATTCACGAGAAAGTGGCTGCTAATTGGGATGCCCAGATCATGCTCAAAAGTCAAATCAATTATAATGAAACAAAACTCCCCCAGGAATGTTGTTGGTATGGACGGTACCCGTGGATTCGGCTCGTCGTGGAGTGTGATTGATTGGTGGAGGGGGAGTAAAACCTTTACTATTTAGTTTGGGAACCGCCTATAATGTTTCTAGCGTGGAAGATATTGAGATCTCTTAGTTGTTATGTTGACAATGAAATCATACCGCCCAAACTTTTGTTTCATCCCTGTTTTAAAATCTCGAGCTCTAGCACCTGTGTAAATTAGTGCTTCCCTCTGCGAAGGGCCTATCTATTTTACTTTACTGCCGAGTCATCATCTTCTTATAAAAAGGCACCAGTTAGAGAGCACATCTGTCATTTGTATGCTTTGTTATTAATTGATATTGAGTATGAGTATGACTAGATCTCTTTTACCATGAATTACAATGTTTAGTGAGGCCTTGTTCTTCGAAGGTGCTCTGCATTTATGTTTTGCGGTCTCACAAAGGGCTGGCGAGATACCAGTATATCATATTGTATTATGATTCTTTTGATAAAATTGTTGTCATCTGAGGCTTATTATTATCGCTCGCTAGTTGATTATGCCATTGATATAAGTAAATATGAGACCTAAATATAATTGTGAACGTGGTTAGTCTATAATCTGAGCTGAAGATCTGAACATAAGTTAGACATATTTACAACAACAAGATCAAACAGAGTTTGTAAAACTTTTTCTTTATCACTTTCAGTTTATCAACTAAATTGCTTAAGGACAAGCAAAGGTTTAAGCTTGGGGGAGTTGATACATCTCCAATGTATCTACTTTTCCAAACTCTTTTGGCTTTGTTTTGGACTCTAATTTGCATGATTTGAATGGAATTAACCCGGACTGACGCTGTTTTCAGCAGAATTGCCTTGGTGTTATTTTTGTGCACAAATAAAAGTTCTCGGATTGACCTGAAAATTCACAAAGAACGTTTTTGGAATTAATAAAAAAATTGGCAAAAGAATCAACCGGAGAGGGGCCACCACCTCGCCACAATCCTGCAGGGCGCCCCCCCTAGGGCGTGCCCCTTCGATTGTGGGGCCCCTGTGGCTCCACCGACCTCGTTTCCACTTCTATATATTCCTATCCGGGGAGAAATAAATCAGGAGAAGAGTTTATCGTGTTTTACGATAAGGAGTCATCGCCACCTCCTGTTATTCCTCGGGAGGGCAGATCTGGAGTCTGATTTGGGCTCACGAGAGGGGAAATCGATGTCGTCGTCATCACCAACCATCCTTCATTACCAATTTCATGATCCTCTCCGCCGTTCGTGAGTAATTCCGTCGTAGGCTTGCTAGACGGTGATGGGTTGGATGAGATCTATCATGTAATCGATTTAGTTTAGTAGGGTTTGATCCCTAGTATCCACTATGTTTTGAGATTGATGTTGCTATGACTTTGTTATGCTTAATGCTTGTCACTAGGGACCGAGTGCCTTGATTTCAGATCTGAACCTATTATGTTTTCATGAATATATATGAGTTCTTGATCCTATCTTGCAAGTTATAAACACCTATTACGTGTTATGATCCGCATCCCCCAGGGTGACAATAACTCGGATTCCTTTCAGTGATTAATGTAGTTTTAGGAGTTCATGTTTTGACTAAGTGCTAATGCTTTGGTCCGGTTCTCCATTAAAAGGAGTCCTTAATATCCCTTAGTTTCTGTTAGGACCCAACTGCCATGGGAGGGTAGGAAAAAACATGTCATGCAAGTTCTTCTCCATAAGCACGTATGACTATATATGGAATACATGCCTACATTACATTGATAAAATGGTGCTAGTTCTGTATCACCCTATGTTATAACTGTTGCATGATGAACGCCATCCATTGTCTACGAGCTTTCCACATATGGATCTTTGCTAAGTTAATTTTCTATTTCTATTGTTACAATCACTACAAAACTGCTACTCTCACGTTTACCACTTTTACCATTACTTCCATACTACTTTGCTACTAAATACTTTGGTGCAAATATTAAGTCTTTCAAGTGTGGTTGAGTTGACAACTTTTTTTGGCTCCCCTTGAGTCGAATCAATAAATTTGGGTTGAATACTCGACCTTCGAAAACTATTGTGATCCCCTATGCATTTGTGTTATCAAGAATCAGCTACGACATTTTACTTGGAACTGCACCAGCTTACCGTACCCCCATTAAGAATAAACACGTGTCCGATTTGTGACTTAGAGTCATCCGGATCAGTGTTGAAGCTTGCATCAATGTAACCCTTTACGACGAGCTCTTCATCACCTCCATAAATGAGAACTATTTCCTTAGTCCATTTCAGGTACTTTAGAATATTCTTGACCATTGTCCAGTGCTCCACTCATGGCTTACTTTGAAACCAGACCGCAACACTTATGACAAGGCTGACATCCGGTCTTGTGCACAACATTGCATACATGATAGACCCTATGGATGAAGCATATGGGACGACACTCTTCGTTTCTCTATCTTCTGCAGTTACTGGGAATTGAGTCTTACTCAACTTTATACCTTGTAACACAGGAAGAACCCCTTCTTGGATTGTTCCATTCTGAACTTCTTCAGAATTTTATCAAGGTATGTGCTTTGTGAAAGTCCTATCAGGCGCCTTGATCTATCTCTATAGATCATAATGCCCGATATGTAAGCAGCTTCTCCCAGGTCCTTCATTGAAAAACTTTTATTCAAGTAATCCTTTATGCTTTGTGAAAGTTTCACATTATTTCCAATCAGAAATATGTCATCCACATATAATATTAGAAATGATAAACCCGAACGTGTTGATCACCTCATCAAAGCGTTGATTCCAACTTCGAGATGCTTGCACTAGTCCGTAAATGGATCGCTGGAGCTTGCACACTTTGTCAGCATTCTGTGGATCGATAAAACCTTCCAGATGTATCATATACAAGTCGTCCTTACGAAATCCGTTAAGGAACGCTGTTTTGACATCCATTTGCCAAATTTCATAATAAAAAAATGCAGCTATTGCTAACTTGATTCTGATGGACTTAAGTATCGCTACGGGTGAGACAGTCTCATCATAGTCAACCCTTTAAACTTCTGAAAAACCCTTTGCCACAAGTTGACCTTTATAGATGGTGACATTACCGTCGGCGTTCGTCTTCTTCGTAAAGATCCATTTGTTCTGAATGGCCTTTCGGACTTCAGGTAATACTTCCAAACTCCATACTTTATTTTCATACATAGATCCTATCTCGGACTTCATGGCCTCTAACCATTTGTTGGAATCCGGGCCCACCATTTCTTATCCATAGCTCGTAGGCTCATTGTGGTCTAACAACAAAACCGATAAGACAGGATTCCAGTACCACTCTGGAGCAGTACGTGCCCTTGTGGTCCTACGAGGTCCGATAGAAACTTGATCTGAAGTTTCATGTTCATCATCATTCGCTTCCTCTTCAACTGGTGTAGCTTCGACAAAAAACTTCTTTCTGTCCTGCGCCACCATCTGGTTGAAGCAAAGGTTCTACAACCTCGTCAAGTTCTATCTTCCTTCCACTCAAATCTTTCGACAGAAACTCTTTCTCCAGAAAATCTCCATTTTTAGAGACAAACACTTTTCCCTCGGATCTGAGATAGAAGGTATACCCAACTGTCTATTTTGTGTAACCTATGAAGACACACTTTTCCACTTTGTGTTCCAGCTTTTCAGGCTAAAGCTTTTTGACATAAGCATCACATCCCCAAACTTTCAGAAATGACAACTTTGGCTTCTTTCCATACATAGCTCATATGGTGTCGTGTCAATGGATTTTGACGGTGTCCCAGTTAAAGTGAATGTAGCTGTCTCCAATGCATAGCCCCAAAACGATAATGGAAAATCGGTAAGAGACATCACAGAATGCCATATCTAATAACGTACAATTACGACGTTCGGACACACCATCGCGCTGTGGTGTTCCAGGCGGTGACAATTTTGAAACAATTCCATATTGTCTTAAGTGGGCACCAAACTCGTAACTCAGATACTCACCTCCTCGATCAGATTGTAGGAATTTGATCTTCTTGTTACGATGATTTTCAACTTCACTCTGAAATTGCTTGAACTTTTCAAACGTTTCAGACTGGTGCTCCATCAAGTAAATATAACCATACCTACTCAAATCATCAGTGAAGGTCAGAAAATAACGATATCCACCGCGCGCCTCTACGCTCATTGGTCCGCACACGTTAGTATGTATGATCTCCAACAAGTCACTTGCACGCTCCATTGTTTCGGAGAACGGAGTCTTAGTCATCTTGCTCATGAGACATGGTTTGCATGTGTCAAGTGATTCAAAATCAACTAACTCCAAAAGTCCATCAGCATGGAGTTTCTTCATGCGTTTTGCACCAATATGACCTAAGCGCCAGTGACACAAGAAAGTGGCGCTATCATTATTAACTCTCCATCTTTTGGTCTCAATGTTATGGATATGAGTGTCATCACTATCGAGATTCAACTTGAACTCCTCACACTGGGTGCATGATCATAAAATATATTACTCATATAAATAGAACAACCATTATTACTCTGACTTAAATGAGTAACTGTCTCACAATAAAAAAGATCCAGATATAATGTTCATGCTTAACGCATGAACTAAATAACAATTATTAAATTCATCACTAATCCCGAGGGCAACTGAAGCGAGATCGTGCCGACGGCGATCAAATCAACCTTGGAACCATTTCCCACACGCATCGTCACTTCATCCTTCGCTAGCCTTTGTTTATTCCGCAGTTCCTGTTTCGAGTTGCAAATGTGAGCAACAGAACCAATATGAAATACCCAAGCGCTACTACGAGAGATGATGAGGTACACATCAATAACATGTATATCAAATATACCTTGTTTGGCATTGGCCGCCTTTTTTCCGTCAGATACTTGGGGCAGTTTCGCTTCCAATGACCAGTTCCCTTGCAATAATAACACTCAATTTTCGGCTTAGGTCCAGCCTTGGGTTTCTTCGTCAGAGGGGAAACATCTTTGCCGCTCTTCTTGGAGTTACCCTTCTTTCCTTTGCTGTTTTTCTTGAAACTGGTGGTCTAATTGACCATCAACACTTGATGCTCTTTCTAGATTTCTGACTCTACGACTTTCAGCATCGCAAATAGCTCGGCGAGTGACTTATTCATCCCTTGCATGTTATAGTTCAACACGAAGCTCTTATACATAGGTGGCAATGACTGAAGAACTCTGTCAGTGATAGCCTCTAGCGGGATATCAATCCTCAGCTCAGCTAGACGGTTAGAGTACCTAGACATTTCGAGTAAGTGTTCACTGACAGACCCGTTCTCCTCCATTTTGCAAGCATAGGACTTATCAGAGGTTTCATACCTCTCATTTCGGGCATCCTTCTCAAAGATAAGCTTCAAATCCTGGAACAGCTCACATGCTCCATGCCATTCAAAATGTCTTTGAAGTCCGGTTCTAAGCCACACAAAACTGCACATTGAACTAATGAGTAGTCATCCTTACGCGATTGCCAATCATACAAAATGTCTTGGGTCGCCATATTGGGTGGTGCATCACCTAGCGCTGCATCAAGGACATATTTCTTTTGGCCAGCCGTGAGGGTAAGCCTCAGATTACGAGCCCAGTCAACAAAGTTGCTTCCATCATCTTTCAGTGTAGCTTTCTCGAGGAACGTATTAAAATTCACGGTGGCTACTGCGCGAGCCATTGATCTACAACATAAAATTTTGCAAAGATTACTTAGACTAGGTTCAAGATAATTGAGTTTACCTAATCATATTACTAATAAACTCCCACTCAAATTGACAGTCATCTAGTCATTCGAGTGTGGCCCGATCCAAATTCACAAACTCAAGTCCGATCATCACATGAGTTGAGTATAGTTTCAATGGTAAACATCTCCATGTTGATGATATAAACTATATGATTCATGCTCGACCTTTCGGTCTCTTGTGTTCCGAGGTCTTGTTTTGACATGCTAGGCTCTCCAAGTTTAACCCGAGTGTTCTGCGTGTATGTGAACGTTGAGTCTATGACACCCGATCATCATGTGGTGTCTCAAAACGACGAACTTTCGCAACGGTGCACAGTCAGGGAGAACACAATTTTATCTTGAAATTTTAGTGAGAGATCACCTTATAATGCTACTATCGTTCTAAGAAAAATAAGGTGCATAAAAGGATTAACATCACATGCAAATCATATGTGACATGATATGTCCATGAACTTGTGCTTCTTGATCTCCATCACCAAAGCACCGGCATGATCTCCATCATCACCGACGCCGCACGATGATCTCCATCATCATGATATCCATCATCGTGCTGTCATCGAGGTTGTCGCACTAACTATGTTGTTACTACTAAAGCTACTTATATAGATAAAGCAATGCATCACCAAGCGCAATTTTTAAAGACAACTCTATGGCTCCTGCCGGTTGCCGTAGCATCGACGTGCAAGTCAATATTTTACTATTACAACATGATCATCTCATACATCCAATATATCATATCATGTCTTTGGACATATCACATCACATGCATACCCTGCAAAAATAAGTTAGACGTCCTCTAATTTGTTGTTGAAAATTTTACGTGGCTGTTATGGGTATCTAGTATGATCACATCTTACTTATGCATAGCAACAACTGTGATATGCAAATTGCTATTTAACCTTCTCCAAGGACCGCCTCGGTCAAATACGAATCAACTAAAGTTGAAGAAACAGACAACCGCTAGTCATCTTTATGCAACAAGTTGCATGTTAGTCGATGGAACCGGTCTCCCGTAAGCATACGAGTAATGTTGGTCTGGGCCGCTTCAATCCAACAATACCACTGAATCAAGAAAAGACTAAGGAGGGCAGCAATTTGAACATCAACACCCACAAACTCTTTTGTTTTCTACTCAAGATATCATATACGCATGAACCTAGCTCATGATGCCGCTGATGGGGAACGTTGCATGGGAAACAAAACAATTCCTACACACACAAATGACCTATCATGGTAATGATAATCTACGAGAGGGGAGATCGTATCCACAGACCCTTGTAGATTGCTAAGCGGGAAGCATAAAGAAATGCAGTTGATGTAGTCGAACGTCTTCGCGATTCAAATCACAAGCGTACCACGAACTCCATAGCGATCTAGTACCGAACGGACAACACCTCCACTTTCTAAACACGTACAGTTCGATGACGATCTCTGCCTTCTTTATCCAGCAAGAGAGACGAAGAGGTAGCTGAATTCTTCGGAACAGGAAGGCGTGGCGGTTATGGTGGTGGAGCTACTCCAGCAGGGCTTCGCCGTGCCGTATCATACTAGCTACGAGGTATCACGAAGTGCTGGAGGGAGAGACGGCTGCACAATGGCTTGGGGTAAAAAAATCCTCTCAAACCTCCACTATACATATGAGGAACAAGAGGAAGGGTTGGCTTGGCTCCTACTCCAAGGAGGAGCTTCGGCCGAGGCCAAGAGGGAGGAGTCCTCCTCCAATTTGGTTTGGTGGAGTACTCCTTCCCTACTTGTCCACCTCCTTCCTTTTTTTCCATTTCCTTTTATTTTTTCTTTTAGCCCAAATAGGTTTATTGGAGCCTGACCAGCCCACTAAGGGCTGGTGCGCTACCCATGGGCCTATTAGGTCCCCTCCCCGGTGGGTGGCCCCTCCTAGTAAAACCCCGGAACCCATTCGTAACTCCCGGTAATTTACCGGTAATGTACGAAATCTTTTCGGAAGCCAAATGCAATATTCCTATATATTAATCTTCATTTCAGGACCATTCCCGAAACCCTTGTGACATCCGGGATCTCATCCGGGACTCCGAACAACATTCAGTTACCAACATCAATAATTGAACTATACCAAAACGTCATCGAACCTTAAGCATGCACACCGTGCGGGTTCGAGAACATGTAGACATGACCGAGACATTCTTCGGCCAATATCCAATAGCGGGACCTGGATGTCCATATTGGATCCTACATATTCTATGAAGATCTTATTGGTTGAACCTCTATGTCAAGGATTCAGTTAATCCCATATGATGTCCCCTTTGTCCTTCGATATGTTACTTGCCCGAGATTTGATCGTCGGTATCTCCATACCTATTTCAATCTCGTTACCGGCAAGTCTCTTTACTCGTTCCGTAATACATGATCCCTTGGCTAACTCTTCAGCCACATTGCTTGCAAGGCTTGTTTGTGATGTTGTATTACCGAGTGGGCCTCGAGATACCTCTCCGTCATACGGAGTGACAAATCCCAGTCTTGATCTATGCTAACTCAACGGACACCTTCGGAGATACCTGTAGAGCACCTTTATAGTCACCCTGTAATGTTGCGACATTTGATAAACATAAGGCATTCCTCCGGTGTAAGTGAGTTACATGGTCTCATGGTCAAAGGAACATATACTTGACATACAGAAAACAATCGCAACAAAATTACACGATCATAGTTTGGGTCTTGTCCATCACATCATTCCCCCAATGATGTGATCCTGTTATCAACTGACGACACTTGTCTATGGCCAGGAAACCTTAACCACCTTTGACCAATGAGCTAGTCAACTAGAGGCTCACTAGGGACATTGTTTTGTCTATATATCCACACATGCATTTGTGTTTCCATTCAATACAATTATAGCATGGATAATAAACGATTATCTTGAAACATGAAACATTACTAGGGAAAACCCTAGCAGTAGCGCGGGTATTTGGTTTATCAGTAGCACGGGTAACTGCACTACTCATAGGGCGCTACAGCTAAAGTTTATCAGTAGCACGTTTTGACACACGTTGCTGCTATCCCTACTTAGCACTAGCGCTTTATGTACTGGCGCTACTGCTATGTGTATGAGTAGCGTGTTTTGACATACGCTACTGTTATTTTTGCAGTAGCGTTTTCCTGTCTAGCGCTAAAGAGCGCTACTACTATATTTTCTCATATCATTTTTTTGCTACGTATTTACGATGTTTCTGTACAAGTATCATACAATGCTCTAATCATATCATAAACATGCAATATGCTCATCATATCATACACATAATAGTCTCATCATATCATCCAACACAAATCATGTCGTCACGTCATAATCACGATATAGGTATACAAGTTACATGACATGTCTCGTCATACATAATGTAGTACTTCTTGAGGCATCGGTTCGTATCCCTCGCTCGCACTAGTGTGAACCTAAACTAACTACTGGCTGTCGATCGGAAACCGGAAACCGGTACACCTGGGCCTGACACTCCGGCCACTCGTCGTATACTCCGGGCATAGCACTCTTCGCCATCAATGATCTATGCACCTGCATGTTGATGATATATTACATATATAGTTGAGCAAGAGAAAGAGACAGACTTGGCAAAAATATAAGCAACATATAATAAGCATAAAAAGTTCACCGTACCTAAAATGCCCTAACTAGAGTGATCTTTTCGTTGTGCATAACTCAAAGTTTCGTCATAGAGAAAGTATGGACTAAATGGACACATTGTCATATATCGTCAATCACTCCAACATGTCGTGCCATCCATGCAAGTCAGGGAGATAGTCCTTGAGCGTAGTGAAAGGCTTCAGGTCCAGACGCTGAGCGGCCACGCGTGTTCGAACGTCTTCCCGCGACATTTGCACTTCTTCATAGAACATCCCTATTTTTTCGAGGACCTCCTTCATGATGATTTTGGCAAGTTCACGCTGAATGTGATAGAACTCAGCTCGGAGTCGATGATCCAGGATATCTCCTAGGTTCTTTGCCCATTGCAGAATATGGGCATCGCCGGATCTAGGTGACATGCGAAGGTTCTGCTGATCCCGTTTGAACTCCTGCATGTGGTGGAGGACATAGAATCCATCACTAATAGTACCACTCAGTTGCTAGATGCAGCAGAAGTCGGTATTATGGCCGAAGCAGGGCGCGCGGTTCCTTGTCTTCCTGTGCGAGATCTCTCCACCCCGTACGCCGTAAGTAAAGATAGCACTCTTGAGAACAGATTTGATGGGGTGTAATCCTTTTTCTTTATGTTCTTCGACGAGTTCAAGTAAACATCGTGGGAGACTCGGGGGTAAAGGATGATGAGGACGGCACGCCCATCGCTGCGCAAAATAAGTACACCTCAAATTAGCCTCCACGCGTGCAAATGAACTGATCGAAATCGAAGGAAGGATATCCGCGCAGATGACTTACATGGGATGATAAGGCATGAGAATTGTCTCATTGTCCTTATTGCTAACCATTAAATCGGCGATGTAGTTACTCGCGTATTCATGGTGCTCTTTATAGGCTGCGAGAAGCTCTCGTGCATGAAGTACGGGTCAGCGACACAAATATAAGGTATTTGCTTAATCCTGATGATGTAGTTCATGTGCAAGGCAAAATGGCGGACAAACGTAAAATCCAGCTTTTTCACGTGAAACATATCGAAGATGTAATCGAATCGAAGGAAGAACTCCGCGGGGAATGTGTCGACATACAACCTTTGCTGCGGCACGGTAACCACGTAGAGCGGGTATCCTAGATTTTACGAGGTGATCAAGATTTTCTCTCTCCGCAGCACATCGTCATGAAGTCTCCTGAGATCATCATATATGTCCTCTAACGCTGCCATAGATAGGATTGGTTCATCCGGGATATGGTATTTTGCCGCACCCATGACAGGTATACAGTCTTGAACCCGAGGCTGCGGAGGCGACTGGATCATAGAAGCAGCTTTGTTGCCTTTCCTCGCTCTCTTCCTGTGCTTCTTTGCTACTGGTAGGTCGTCTATAATATGTTCAGCCTCTGGAGGCATCAATTGAGGCACCGACTCATGAAGCTCAAACCCTGAGTACTCATACTGCTGAGACATCAATCCTCCATCGTCATAGGCGCCAGTATTGAGATACTGTAGAGTGTCATCGTCATCCTCATCAATGGCATCGATATCATGGGTTGCTTCTTTGGTGGCGGCGACATCATCAGCGACTAATGGAGCCTCTTCCTCAACCCGTCCACTATCATCCGACACAACATGTGACACTAATTGGGTAGGTGGGGTGTTGATGTTCATACCTTGCCGAGGCTGCGTGGTCGTGGGTGTGCTCTCGGCTGCCTCCAAACGAAGTAGACTCTTTGGTCACAATAGGACCCACCTCTTGCAATCGCCAAGCCGCCGCGGGGTCTCGTTGTCTTCTCACTCTAGTAGCGGAGGAGCCAAATTCTCATGGCCCGATTTGACACTGGCCACAAAACCCTTGAAGGCATCAGGGGGATCGGACGGCTGTGGAACAATTGTTCCTTCGGCTTCACTATCGTCACCTTCCCCACGTCCACCTTCTTTCCGCTGATGGTTTACAATATGGTGCACGGGATAACGTCAGCCTACAAAGACATGTTTGCGACGTGAGACCTCCGAAAGGCAACGAAAATGAGAGATTACACATTTATTGAAGATGGCTAGTGTGATAGGTACCGTGAGGTCATCGAGCTTAGCCAAAGACGAAGCACCGCCGAGCACGTCCGAGATGGAGGACGGGCTTCTATGAGCAGGTGCGGGAGCCAGTGCAGGAGCTGGTGCATGAGTAGGTGTAGGAGCTTGTGCAGGAGCCGGTGGAGAAGCAAGTGCGGGAGCCGGTGCAGGAGCTGGTGCAGGAGCAGGTGTGGGAGCCGATGCAGGAGCAGGTGCTGGTGCAACGCTAGTCGAGCTAGTCTCGAATAAGTTGGAAAGGGGAAAATCCGCTGCCTCTTTATTTGGATTTTGCCTAGCCCAACTGACGATATCCAGAACCAAGACACCATACGAAGCTGCAATCTCCTGTTTTGCGGTAGCTACCGCTGCTGCGACCGCAATCGCAACCTTCTTGTCGATGTTTTCTTCATTTAACCTCTGTCTTTCCTTTCTCTCCTCGGTGATCTCACGGTAGTACTTCTTCCACGTGGCATCATCTCTGACGCCGTGCACGCATCCATACAACGGCCGAGTGTCCACCTCGAGTCCTTTCAATATGTTCAAGGCCCAGTTGAATGGATTGTCCCACTTGGGCCTCCACAACGCCTCCGACGGCGAGTCACTTTTGGCCACGATCCTCTGTTGCTCTCTTTGCAAAAAGAACAAGGATCTTTCACAAATATGACTAAACGTGCAGTCGAATTGATCAGAAGCTAAAAATTACCAGCAGTCTCATGAACTCCGTTGTGACCGCGTCCGTCTCGAAAACCTCCTTCACTGGGTCCCAATGGTACCGGGCCGTGAGGACGTCACGCTCCTGCAGGACGGTGGACTCCGCCAAGGGGTCTGGGATGTCCAGACTTTCGCGTTCCGCATCCTCCTTGGCCCATATGGATCTCTTCCCCACGTAACCACGGGTTCCGAGGTGGTAGCACCCCATGTTCCTCTCTTGAAGCCCCTTCATGTACTCTAACTTTTCTTTGGCTGCTTCGTGTGGGGACCCTAACTTACGAGTCGAGATCGCCGAATGAACGTGCCCTGTGATCCCAGAGATCAACACTCACCGAACACACAGATGTTGAATATTAAGAGTCTTACATCCAAGTACCGAATTATTACATCACATGACCGAATGTTCAAGTTCACAAGGTAGGGCCTATAAGGCCAAATCACACTGATACAACTAGTAGCAGAAATCTTAGGGCTAAGCGGGTGCCCATGCCATCAGCCTACACCAACAGGCATTCTGAGTGGGAAGCGTCCTAGTTCGTAGGGCCGTCTCCGAAGACGTACTCTTCTCCTAACTCCAATCCTTCCATGTATGGTCAATAATATAACCAGTGGAAAGCCAATGAGTACTTTTGAATGTACTCGCAAACGGCCCATGATATTAACAATGCTGTTGGTAGAATAACAAGTATTTGCAGTTTGGTGGATAACAACTTGACTGTAAATAAACATGATCATGGATGTGCAACACAATCTAGAGGGTAATTAGAAGAACATGTTACAAATATAAACATATCTTGCAAGGGCTGATCACTCCGGGTTTACCCGATATGCCAAGTCACCAAACTTGGTCATATCAACTATTTTATATTAACACCATTTACCACACACTCACACACACTTGATTTATGCGGAAACGACTGGACGTGGTTTAAGAAGGATTACCCAACTGTCCTTGACCGTGGACACGGCTATTCGAATAGTTTTACACTCTATAGAGGTTGTACGTTGTACCCACGAGATCTAGGAAACTTCCGCGTCATCCACGACTCACTGTATATAACATACCCGAGGTAAGTACCCGATCAATGCCTTCCCCTCGAGATACTAGACAAAGAGGTCCACGGTGTGCCTGGAACATGTTGTACGTCTTACGAGCACCGACTCTGGACAGTAGTGTCGGGACCCCGATCCTAAGCCATAGGAATCCAGCCTGTAACACATCGCATCCCTTTGCAGTCTCACGCACGGTTAACCCCACGGCTGCAGCCTTACCTTAGCCGGGACCGTTTGCGCCTTTTGACTCATGTATGCAACTGTGTCGCTAGCATTCCAATGTCAAAGAACCCGGATCGTCAAGTCTAGTCATAAACCAAAGTGGCAGTACCGCACAAGGACAGGCATACATGACCCAACAAAGCAGGCGTCGGTCACCAGCGAATGTAGACGAGTCGTAGTAAGGTACAAGGACTCCATTACATCACGTGACATTTCCCCAAAGGGGACAGACACAACAGCTAAGAAGGACACACGCCGGTCAACCAATGTGTCCGGAGCAGTAACGAGCTACCATGGCTCGTTGGATCACAAAGGGGCATTTCCCTGTAAGGAGTGCTACTAAAGTCTACGGCTAGGTAATCGAACCCCATACATATCAAGTATGACCCACGTACGCATGGCATACCGATATGTATAGATACATCGATGGCATCACAACATAACCATAAACATACAAGCTTTATTTAAGAGGCTCGGAAGAGCCACACACATAATATTACATAGTAAGGGTCTCACGACCCATCATAGCAGTCATTCAGTTACAAGCCAGCGGAAGTGTTTAAAACTGTCTGAGTACAGACAGGTGAAACTAGAAGGCACATGGCCTGAGTATACTACAGACCCAACCTAGGGCCAGATCGTAGCTGGGACACCACCTACTCGTCATCGTCGATGTCTATGAAGAACCCTCCATTAGGGTCATTAGCAACCTCTGCAATATTTATTAAGCAAACATGAGTACGGAGGTACTCAGCAAGACTTTAGGATAACTATCTAGTCATGCAATGTATCAATAAGGTATTGTGGGGTTTCATGCGGAAAGCCAGCATTTGACTCGTGGGTAGACAACTTACATTTTAAAACAATTTTTAACAACTTGATTTCTCGCACACGAGTCCACTAACACCACAACAATACTCCATCATGGAATCATTCCGTCTCCATACGGAAATGCCTTCCACGACACTCACGCTTATCTTGACAATTTTATGAGTAGCCATTGAAGTTATCTATGAACAACATATGTCTCCAAGTAGTCCATATCCGCGGACGCGGCTATTCGAATAGATCATAACCCTGCAGGGGTGTACTACGTCACACATGCTCTCTTCACTTATCGCCATGTGCACGTCATGCACCTCGGCAACCTTCAAGCGGAGGCCCAGCGAGGGAGTCGGCCACGACCGTTAACCACACTAGTACCTAGTCCAGGTGTATCGCCTATCTGAGGGTAACCCGCACGGAAGTCCGGCCGAGGTTTCTGCCACGGCCCCAACCGATGTGCGCAGGGTTCCCAAGCCCACCATCCGGGTGCCACTTGGTACACCGTGCCACTTCCTACCGCATCACAGCCCACCTCTCAGGTCAGCACCATGCACGACGTCCAGCATGACTATAAACACCAGAAACTACTTGCAACTCCTGGACCGAGTACTAAGCGATTAATAAGTCGAGCGGGGTCATATTTCAGGGCCCAACATGTGGTAGTATCTCGTCTTGGATTACATACACAGAACTCAGTTCCTAAGGACGGTTCCAATGAAACAACCCGCCATGTACTCCTACACAACCTTTCACCGGTACCTTTACCAAATCAGGTTCAACACACAACCTTTGCTTACCGAACACATTCTCACAATTCTGTTCATCTCCCAGATGACAGACCATACACAACTCTAAGCATAGCATGCATAGCAGGATAAGACACATCATGGCTCAAGCAACTACCAGGTATGCTAGGTTGCAAGGTTCAGCTATTTACTGTGACAAGGATAGGTCATGCAAAGGAAGTGGGTTCAACTAACGTGGCAAAAGCATTTGAAACATCTGATCCTAATGCAATAAGTAAGTGCAGGAGCGAGAACATGGGATTTATCGGGATGATCAAAATGGTTGCTTGCCTTGTTGCTCAGAGGAGTGACAATATCCGTCAGACGGATATTCGGTGGAATCCGGGGGAGCGGAGCCTACCGAAAGAAATGACAACAATCAATAACAATCATGTGCAACAAGATGATGCATGAGCATGGCATGAGGATGCAAGGTGGTATACTATTATAGCTAACATGTATTAGGTTTGAAGTTAATTTGAATCAAATTCAAATATCACTTCAAACGAGGTATTCTCGGATACCATTTTAATTGATTCGACCTGATGCTCAGATCAACTTGCTTTTATCATGCATGGAATGACATTTTAGGTTGCTGGTTTGTGATTTGGATAGTGTTTGATCATGTCATTTGTAGTGAAATTTAATTATTTTCCAAATTCCATCTCCAAAGTATTTATAAGAATTAACTTATTAATTAATCTACATGTTTGGGTTCAGTAACATTTTCAAACATGTTTGAAAATGACATATTCAGATTCCTTGAATTTTTCTGATACTTTTTCATATATAAATTATTTTCATTGGAGTTACAGATTAATTTCTATGAATTTTAGAAGTTTTGGCATTTTTCTGGAACTCTATTAAATCAGAAATTCACTTACTACATCATCACTACATCATCATGGCGTCAGCAGGTCGACTGACCTGATCAGGTCAAACCTGGCAGGGGGGACCCACTGGTCGGCGTCTCAGGGGCTAATCCCGCGCTTACCAACCCCTAAGTGGGTTTGACTTGGCCTTGGGCCCATTGTCAGCGAGCGATTAGGGTTAAACTACTGGGGTTAAGCTGGCCACGTCGTTCCCCGCCGGAGCCTGACCGGCGGCGACCAGATCCGCGGCAGAACCTCGCCGGAGACACGCTATATCGTGCTGTGGTGCTCGGAAAAGGTTGCCGAGAGCACTGGGATGATCCCCAGGCTCGACCTCATCCAGCACTGGCCTCAGGGAGGGCTATAGGTGGCCGGAGCAAGCCGGCGACGAGCCGAGGCGGCTGCCGGAGTTCGGGCTCGATGGTCCAGTGGGTAGAGGGCACTGATCCGAGGGGAAGAAGAGGAGAAATGATCGCAGGCTCACGGTGGAGGTGAAGCTAGGCTCAGACTGCTCGGGGAGGGGTTGTAGCCGGCGTTTCACCGTCGATTTGCCAGCGACCGAAGGTTGAAGACGATGGTGTTGGGGACGTTGCAGGGCTCGGGGAGGCTTCGGCCTTTGCAGATAGAACCAGCTCGTCAAGGCGGAGCTACTGGACTACTGGGAGGAAGGTCCTGTGGCTAGAGGCACGATGGCTCGAGCTCGAGCTCTTGGCAATGGCGATAGAAGGAGGGAGGAGAGATCCTGAGAGGAGGGGGAAACTAGAGCAGGGGAACGGCTAGAGACGGGCTCGGGGTGGATATCCCTGCTGTCGCGCTGTCCTAGGGAGCACCGGAGCATGCCACGGCGAAGCAGGAGGTGGAGGAGCCGCCGTGGGCGTTCGCTCCTCTGCCAGAAGGCAGGAGGAGGAAGACGCCCTTGCCCCTGGTGGGCTAGGCCTCCTCAGGGCGAGAGGTAAGGTTTTCCTCTTTTCTTTCTATTTTATTTCTGTTTTGTTTTTGTGATTTGCTAACTATTTTGATTTGCTTTTTATTTCAGATCCAAAATAATTTATAAAAATATTTTGAACACACCAGAATATTAGTTGGAATATATCCAACCATTCCTAAAGTTTTCAACATTTTTGAAAACTTAAAGTTTTTGAATTCAAATTTAAAACTTGAAACCAGTAGCTTTTTGCATTTATTTGAAATGCCAAGAGTGTTATGAAAATGTTTTCTTCATTGCTTATTTCTTTCCATGATTTATCAGAAAAGTTGAACTTTTCTTGAGGCCATTTTGAGTTCATTGATTTGAACAAGTTTATAATTCCTTTGAATTTGATTAGTGGCTAGGTTTTTTTTGAGTGTTCCTTCACCACTTGCTTGTTCTTGTTGAAAATTTCCTAGATGCAATGCAAAGAAGAAATGAACACAATGCTAACTTGATTAAGGTGTCAGGGATGTGACAACTCAACCCCACTCAAAAGAATCTCGTCCCGAGATTTAGAAGTCGTCGGGAATAACGCAGGATACTCAAGTCGGAGACGATCCTCTCTTTTCCAAGTTGCCTCCTTTTCAGAATGATTTGACCATTGAACTTTAAGAAACTTGAGGTTTCGACGTCGAGTGGTACGCTCAGCTTGATCAAGAATATGCATGGGGTATTCTCGGTATGAAAGGTTATCTTGGAGATCAAGCGTTTCGTGGTCCACTTCACGGATAGGATCCGAAAAGCAACGCCTGAGTTGCGAGACGTGAAAGACATCATGAACCTTGGAAAGATGCGGAGGAAGTTCCAACTGGTAGGCAACTTCTCCTCATTTGGCAAGAATGCGAAAAGGACCAATGTAACGAGGAGCCAACTTGCCCTTGATACCGAATCAATGGGTACCCTTCAAAGGTGTAACCCGAAGGTAAGCCTTCTTGTCAACTTCAAAGGTCACAACCTTATGATGACGATCATATTGGCTCTTTTGACGAGACTGGGCTGTTTTCAACTTTTCACGAATAATACGAACCTGCTCTTCTGCATCCTGGATCATATCCGGGCCAAAGAGTTGCCTCTCTCCGGTTTCTGACCAATTAAGAGTTATTCGACATCTTTGTCCATAGAGAACTTCAAAAGGAGCTTTGCCCAAGCTTGATTGATAACTATTTTTATAAGCAAATTCGGCGAATGGGAGGCACTTCTCCCAATTCATACCGAATGATATAACACAAGATCGGAGCATATCTTCTAGGATTTGATTCACTCTTTCTACTTGACCACTTTATTGAGTATGGAAAGCAGTGCTAAAAGATAGGTTAGTCCCCATGGCATTCTGAAAACTTTCCCAGAAACGAGAAGTAAAGATACTCCCACGGTCCGAGTTAATCTCCAGGGGAACACCATGAAGAGACACTATTCGAGAGATATATAACTCCGCTAGCTGGCTAGCTGTTATACTCTCACGAACGGGAAGAAAATGAGCCACTTTGGAGAGTCGGTCAATGACCACAAAGATAGCATTATTTCCTTTCTTGGTCTTGGGAAATCCGGTAATGAAATCTATACTAACTTTATCCCATTTCCATTCAGGAATAGCTAAAGGTTGAAGGGTGCCAGCAGGCCTTTGATGTTCTTCCTTAACTCGACGACAAACGTCGCAGTTAGCAACGAACTCAGCAATTTCTCTCTTCATCCTAGTCCACCAGAACCTCTGGCGTAGGTCCTGATACATCTTAGTACTACCGGGATGAATGGTGAGAGGAGAATCATGGGCCTCCTTAAGAATTAACTGCCTTAGATGTAGGTTCTTAGGAACCACTAGACGATTCTGGAAGAACACAACACCTTGATCATTCATGGAAAATTCTTTAGCGTTTCCGCTAAAAATATTCTCCTTGATCCGTGATATACCCTTGTCACGCTTCTGGCCAGATATAATTTGATCCTTAAGGGTAGGCTTCGCCACCAGGGTAGAAAGGAATCCTTGAGGAACAACACGAAGATTCGACTTCCGAAAGTCCTCATAGAGATGTGGTTGACCTTGTTGTAGCATCAAATTGTTACAATAAGATTTACGACTTAGTGCATCGGCCATAACATTGGCCTTCCCCGGGGTGTAAGTTATCCCTAAGTCGTAATCCGAGATCAACTCAACCCACCGTATTTGCCTGAGATTCAAATCCGACTGGGTGAAGATATATTTCAGACTTTGGTGATCAGTGAATATTTCACATCGATTACCCAGAATGTAATGTCGCCAGGTTTTTAGTGCATGGACCACAGCTGCAAGCTCAAGGTCATGTGTGGGATAATTATCCTCATATGGACGCAACTGTCGAGATGCGTATGAGATCACATGACGATCTTGCATGAGAATGCAACCTAATCTTTGTCGCGAGGCGTCGCAATAGACAACAAAGTCCTTAGAAAAATCTGCTGGTAGCAACATAGGTGCGGAAGTCAGGCGTCTTTTCACTTCCTGAAAACTATGCTCACACTGTGGTGTCCACTCGAACTTTTTATCCTTCTTGAGGAGTTCAGTTAGAGGCTTTGCAACCTTGGAGAAATTCTCAACAAAGCGGCGACAATAGCTCGCTAGACCAAGAAAACTCCTAACTTGCTTAACCGATTCAGGTTGAGTCCAATCAAGGACAGCTTGAACTCTCTCGGGATTGACAGCAATACCCTTACCAGATATTACATGACCTAGATAGGTCACTTCTGGTAACCAAAATTCACATTTTGAAAACTTGGCATAAAGGCGATGCCCTCGAAGTTTCATCAATACCAGCCTTAGATGCTCGGCATGTTCTTGTTCGTTCTTCGAGTAGATGAGAATATCATCGAGGTATACCACGATGAATTTATCCAAATACTCCATGAAGATTGAATTCATCAGATGAGAGAAGGTGGCTGGGGCATTGGTTAAACCGAAGGACATGACGGTGTACTCGTATTGGCCATAATGAGTAACAAAGGCCGTTTTTGGAATGTCCCCGTTCTTGATCTTGATTTGATGGTATCCCAACCTCAAATCCATTTTGGAGAAGACTGAGGATCCAACGAGCTGGTCGTACAGATCGTTGATCCTGGGGAGCGGATACTTGTTTTTTATGGTGACCAGATTAACTGGTCGGTAATCTACAACCATCCGATCCGTTCCGTCTTTCTTCTTGACGAATAGGACGGGGAAAGCCCAAGGAGAAGAGCTAGGACGAATGAAACCTTTATTCAAGGCCTCATCTAGTTGCTTCTTAAGTTCGGCTAGCTCCAAGGGTGCCATCTTATACGGTCTTCTGGCTATTGGAACAGTTCCTGGAACAAGATCTATCACGAACTCTACATCTCTGTCAGGTGGAATTCCTGGCAGTTCCTCTGGAAAAACATCCAGGAAGTCACGGACTACCGGAATGTCTTCAAGTTCCGGAAGAGGGTTGGCATTTAGGGAATAGAGTTGGCATTTGGCAACTCGAGTAGAGACATTGTCTATCTCACCCGAGGGATGGGTAAGCTGAACATTTCTAGAATGAGTATCAATCTTGGCATAGTGAGCTGACATCCAGTCCATACCCAAGATGATATTAATATCCGAAGATTTCAAGGCTATCAATGAGTCTAGAAAAACTAGCCTGTCTACTAGAATTTAATTATCATAGGTTATCCTAGAGGTTTGCCATTTACTACCAGGAGGTTGGACAACCAATGGAATTGGCATATCACAAAAAGACATGTTATGCAACTGTGCATAACTTTCTGAAATGAAGGAATGAGAAGACCCAGTGTCAAAGAGAACATACGCTGGGTGATGATTAACAAGAAGCGTACCCAGTATGACGTCCGGATCCTCTGCAGCTTCTTTTGCTGAGACATAGTTCACATGGCCACGTGCAGGAGTTGGCTGCACATAGTAAGCTTTGCCTGACTTGCCTTGCCCAACGGACTTTCCGGGTTGCTTGGCACCCACATTTTGAGGACACTCACGGGAATAGTGCCCTAGTTCTCCACACTTGTAGCATATCACTTGGTTGGCACGTGGTGCAGCATTGCTAGCTGGACCACCATAAGTTTTTGCTGGAGGGTTGGTCTGATTCGTCTGAGGCGCCATGTAGGATGGCCTCGGAGTGTATCTTGGCGGCAGAGAACTGTTTGGAACCCACAACCTGCATTTTGGAAACACGGAACCAGATGACGAGCCAAAGTCATGGGAGTGCTTCCTTGTGGCTTCAATGTCGGTATGACCAGTCTCGCCACCGATCGCCTTGTTGACCAGGGCTTGAAAGCTTGCACACTCGTGGAGGCGCAGATCACGACGAAGCTCAGTGCTCAGACCCTTACGGAATCTTGCTTGCTTTTTGGCGTCAGTAGAGACCTCCTCTGTTGCATAGCGGGCGAGGTTACTGAACTCGCGGCTATAGGCATCCACGGTCAACTTGCCCTGGGTGAAAGCACAGAAGTCCTCTCTCTTTCTGTCCATCAGGCCCTCTGGAATATGGTCCAGACGGAAGGCTGCACTGAAGTCTGCCCATGTGGCTGCTGGTTCAGCAGGACGCATAGCTTCAAAGTTCTCCCACCACAGATTGGCGGGTCCTTCCAGGAAATACGCTGCAAAGGTGACCTTGTCGGCCTCAGAAACATTCGCAGAGCGAATCTTGCGTGAGATGTTGCACAGCCAGTCATCAGCGTCGAGGGGATCGACGGAGTGATGAAACTTTGGAGGATTCAGCTTCACAAAGTCGTTGAGGGACAGTGCAGCATTCCTAGGCTGACGAGCCATATTCTCCTCAATACGCTCTAACAGTTGGTTGGTCTCCCTTTTATTTCTCTCTGCCTCAAGCATAACTTCCGCCAGAGAGGGCGGGTGAGGCATGTCTTCCTGCAACGCTTGACTACCCTCGCCTTGCTCATGAGAAGGGGCACGGTTCAACCTGGTGAACACCATCCTGACAAACAAACTCACAGCTTAGACCAATATCATATCAATACTAGCTATGGATTAAGAATGTACTCAACACACGGAATGCGGAAATGAATATCCGAACAACATGGTAACAAGCAACTGCTATATATACACCATGGTTCATACACACCCTTACATAGTTCAGTACAACCTTAACCGAAGAGCGACTATTGAAATTATGAAACTGCTCATCAGAGGCTTACAAGCTTCCTATACATTATTTATCTAGGCCTCCGGAATTCATTTCACATCACAGTCATGCTTCACAAGTCACGCAGGACTGTGAACGTACAGCTACTACCATACTATCCTTCCCCTCACAGCTCAGGCATCCGCATAGAACATCTCATAGAGATTACCTCCATGGCGTGGAAGCTCAACCTGCGGATCAGGAAACACTCTGGCCTGAGATCCCTGGGATCCATAAGGACACGGATGTGGCCTTGGTCCCCTGACTGGTGGTAATAGGGGTCCCCGAAGAGGGGTGACTCCTCCTATAGCTGGCCAGTCAACGTGGGCCCGAAGATGGGTCCTAATAGGGTTCAGCATCTCCATATATCCGTACCCTGTCTGGACTACCGGTGCCAGCTGCGTCAAAGCCGTCTATAGATAGGCACGGGTAGCATAAAGCTCCATGCGGAGAGCACGAGCATCCCTGTCTCTATTCTCTAGCATCTCAACAGTGGACTGCAGTAGTGGATCCTCCATAGAAGAATCAAAATAGACTCCGCTAAGGTATCCCTCTTCACCAGGCTGAGAGGTCGGAACATAGCAGAACTCTGAATTCTGCAGCAGTGCATGTCTCGCCATCATAATGGTCAGCATTGAATAGGCAGTATCTTGTACTGCCATGTCAACAGTGACTCCCAACCCATAGGACCAATGGATTGGCTCCTCAGCTCCAGGGTAGTCTGGAAATAGCCTAACAGTGCAGATATACTGGCTCTGGTTGAAGTCTCGGTACTGTTCCTCCACTGTGTACTCGGGGTAACAGCGGTAACCGCACACCGACATCACCCTGACCAGCATGGCCGTATGACCCGGCACATCAATGCACCTGGTCAGACGTACCACCTGACGAGAAGGACGGCCAGTCATCTGAAAATAGAGAGTAATACAAAAGCATTAGAGCTCTAAATGCAGAATTGGGCAGCATAACGGCTGTAAATGCTCAAAAACAAATTTTGAGACAACCCAAAATGGAATAGCGTAACCATTCAACTATCAAGTTAATTCTCCGATCATCAAACTTACTTCCTTTTTTCTAGGGATGAAAGAAACCCAATATAACTCTTGACCCGTAGTCTTATAATCTACCGATCAAAAACACGAGCCTAGAAGAAGATGAGTAACCTAGTCCTTAATTCCCGCAGAAAAGACGAGGATGACCAGAATAGAATAACCTGAGAAGAGAACAAGAGTCTTACGTTCCCTTCCACAAACAATTCCCTTATATATAACTAAAGCAATTCTAGACTCAACTTCGACTAGTTTGGCTTAGTTATCCTACAGTCAGTCAGGCTCTGATACCAACGCTGTCGGGACCCCGATCCTAAGCCATAGGAATCCAGCCTGTAACACATCGCATCCCTTTGCGGTCTCACACACGGTTAATCCCACGGCTGCAGCCTTACCTTAGCCGGGACCGTTTGTGCCTTTTGACTCACGTATGCAATTGTGTCGCTAGCATTCCAATGTCAAAGAATTCGGATCGACAATTCTAGTCATAAACCAAAGTGGCAGTACCGCACAAGGGCAAGCATACATGACCCAACAAAGCAGGTGTTGGTCACCAGCGAATGTAGACGAGTCGTAGCAATCTACAAGGACTCCATTACATCGCGTGACATTTCCCCAAAGGGGACAGACACAACAGCTAAGAAGGATACACGCCGGTCAACCAATGTGTCCGGAGCAGTAGCGAGCTACCATGGCTCGTTGGATCACAAAGGGGCATTTCCCTGTAAGGAGTGCTACTAAAGTATACGGCTAGGTAATCGAACCCCATACATATCAAGTATGACCCACGTACGCATGCCATACCGATATGTATAGATACATCGATGGCATCACAACATAACCATAAACATACAAGCTTTATTTAAGAGGCTCGGAAGAGCCACACACATAATATTACACAGTAAGGGTCTCACGACCCATCATAGAAGTCATTCAGTTACAAGCCAGCGGAAGTGTTTAAAACTGTCTGAGTACAGACAGGTGAAACTAGAAGGCACATGGCCTGAGTATACTACAGACCCAACCTAGGGCCAGATCGTAGCTGGGACACCACCTACTCGTCATCGTCGATGTCTATGAAGAACCCTCCATTAGGGTCATTAGCAAGCTCTGCAATATTTATTAAGCAAACATGAGTACGGAGGTACTCAGCAAGACTTTAGGATAACTATCTACTCATGCAATGTATCAATAAGGTATTGTGGGGTTTCATGCGGAAAGCCAGCATTTGACTCGTGGGTAGACAACTTACATTTTAAAACAATTTTTAACAACTTGATTTCTCGCACACGAGTCCACTAACACCACAACAATACTCCATCATGGAATCATTCCGTCTCCATACGGAAATGCCTTCCACGACACTCACGCTTATCTTGACAATTTTATGAGTAGCCATTGAAGTTATCTATGAACAACATATGTCTCCAAGTAGTCCATATCCGCGGACGCGGCTATTCGAATAGATCATAACCCTGCAGGGGTGTACTATGTCACACATGCTCTCGCCACTTATCGCCATGTGCACGTCATGCACCTTGGCAACCTTCAAGCGGAGGCCCAGCGAGGGAGTCGGCCACGACCGTTAACCACACTAGTACCTAGTCTAGGTCTATCGCCTATCTGAAGGTAACCCGCACGGAAGTCTAGCCGAGGTTTGCGCCACGACCCCAAAGGATGTGTGCAGGGTTCCCAAGCCCACCATCCGGGTGCCACTTGGTACACCGTGCCACTGCCTACCGCATCACAGCCCACCTCTTAGGTCAACACCATGCACTACCTCCAGCATGACTATAAACACCAAAAACTACTTGCAACTCCTGGACCGAGTACTAAGCGATTAATAAGTCGAGCGGGGTCATATTTCAGGGCCCAACATGTGGTAGTATCTCATCTTGGATTACATACACAGAACTCAGTTCCTAAGGAAGGTTCCAATGAAACAACCCGCCATGTACTCCTACACATCCTTTCACCGGTACCTTTACCAAATCAGGTTCAACACACAACCTTTGCTTACCGAACACATTCTCACAATTCTGTTCATCTCCTAGATGACAGACCATACACAACTCTTAGCATAGCATGCATAGCAGGATAAGGCACATCATGGCTCAAGAAACTACCAGGTATGCTAGGTTGCAAGGTTCAGCTATTAACTGTGACAAGGATAGGTCATGCAAAGGAAGTGGGTTCAACTAACATGGCAAAAGCATTTGAAACATCTGATCCTAATGCAATAAGTAAGTGCAGGAGCGAGAACATGGGATTTATTGGGATGGTCAAAATGGTTGCTTGCCTTGTTGCTCAGAGGAGTGACAATATCCGTCAGACAGATATTCAGTGGAATCCGGGGGAGCGGAGCCTACCGAAAGAAATGTCAACAATCAATAACAATCATGTTCAAACGAGGTATTCTCGGATACCATTTTAATTGATTTGACCTGATGCTCAGATCAACTTGCTTTTATCATGCATGGAATGACATTTTAGGTTGCTGGTTTGTGATTTGGATAGTGTTTGATCATGTCATTTGTAGTGAAATTTAATTATTTTCCAAATTCCATCTCCAAAGTATTTATAAGAATTAACTTATTCATTAATCTACATGTTTGGGTTCAGTAACATTTTCAAACATGTTTGAAAATGACATATTCAGATTCCTTGAATTTTTCTGATACTTTTTCATATATAAATTATTTTCATTGGAGTTACAGATTAATTTCTATGAATTTTAGAAGTTTTGGCATTTTTCTGGAACTCTTTTAAATCAGAAATTCACTTACTACATCATCACTACATCATCATGGCGTCAGCAGGTCAACTGACCTGATCAGGTCAAACCTGGCAGGGGGGACCCACTGGTCGGTGTCTCAGGGGCTAATCCCGCGCTTACCAGCCCCTAAGTGGGTTTGACTTGGCCTTGGGCCCATTGTCAGCGAGCGATTAGGGTTAAACTATTGGGGTTAAGCTGGCCACGTCGTTCCCCGCCGGAGCCTGACCGGCGGCGACCAGATCCGCGGCAGAACCTCGCCGGAGGCACACTGGCCTCAGGGAGGGCTATAGGTGGCCGGAGCAAGCCGGCGACGAGCCGAGGCGGCTGCCGGAGTTCGGGCTCGATGGTCCAGTGGGTAGAGGGCACGGATCCGAGGGGAAGAAGAGGGGAAATGATCGCAGGCTCATGGTGGAGGTGAAGCTAGGCTCAAACTGCTCGGGGAGGGGCTGTTGCTGGCGTTTCACCGTCGATTTGCCGGCGACCGAAGGTTGAAGACGATGGCGTTGGGGACATTGCAGGGTTCGGGGAGGCTTTGGCCTTTGCAGAGAGAACCAGCTCGTCAAGGCGGAGCTACTGGACTACTCGGGAGGAAGGTCCTGTGGCTAAAGGCACGACGACTCGAGCTCGAGCTCTTGGCAATGGCGACAGAAGGAGGGAGGAGAGATCACGAGAGGAGGGGGAAACTAGAGCAGGGGAACGGATAGAGACGGGCTCGGGGTGGATATCCCTGCTGTCCCGCTATCCTGGGGAGCACCGGAGCGTGCCATGGCGAAGCAGGAGGTGGAGGAGCCGCTGTAGGCGTTCGCTCCTCTGCCAGAAGGCAGGAGGAGGAAGACGCCCTTGCCCCTGGTGGGCTGGGCCTCCTCAGGGCGACAGGTAAGGTTTTCCTCTGTTCTTTCTATTTTCTTTCTGTTTTGTTTTTCTGATTTGCTAACCATTTTGATTTGCTTTTTATTTCAGCTCCAAAATAGTTTATAAAAATATTTTGAACACACCAGAATATTAGTTGGAATATATCCAACCATTCCTAAAGTTTTCAACATTTTTGAAAACTTAAAGTTTTTGAATTCAAATTTAAAACATGAAACCAGTAGCTTTTTTGCATTTATTTGAAATGCCAAGAGTGTTATGAAAATGGTTTTCTTCATTGCTTATTTGTTTCCATGATTTATCAGAAAAGTTGAACTTTTCTTGAGGCCATGGCGAAGCAGGAGGTGGAGGAGCCGCTGTAGGCGTTCGCTCCTCTGCCAGAAGGCAGGAGGAGGAAGACGCCCTTGCCCCTGGTGGGCTGGGCCTCCTCAGGGCGACAGGTAAGGTTTTCCTCTGTTCTTTCTATTTTCTTTCTGTTTTGTTTTTCTGATTTGCTAACTATTTTGATTTGCTTTTTATTTCAGCTCCAAAATAGTTTGTAAAAATATTTTGAACACACCAGAATATTAGTTGGAATATATCCAACCATTCCTAAAGTTTTCAACATTTTTGAAAACTTAAAGTTTTTGAATTCAAATTTAAAACTTGAAACCAGTAGCTTTTTTGCATTTATTTGAAATGCCAAGAGTGTTATGAAAATGGTTTTCTTCATTGCTTATTTGTTTCCATGATTTATCAGAAAAGTTGAACTTTTCTTGAGGCCATTTTGAGTTCATTGATTTGAACAAGTTTATAATTCCTTTGAATTTGAGAAGTGGCTAGGTTTTTTTTGAGTGTTCCTTCACCACTTGCTTGTCCTCGTTGAAAATTTCGTAGATGCAATGCAAAGAAGATATGAAATCAATGCTAACTTGATTAAGGTGTCAGGGATGTGACAAATAGCAACCATGCGGGGACCAACGGTGTGCCTGGAACACGTAAAAACGGCATAGTCGCCCTACCTAGCACGACCCCATCACGAGAGTGACCACACATCACTCCCGCCACTAGTAATGTGGCTCTTTGCTAGCACTGACCAGAGTAATCAACAAAGCCCCGTCCCATAAAGGGGTAACATGGTCGTACATGTAAGGTTGGAACGGTCGACCCATCGTAAATCTATTCCCATTTCCGAAACCATACACACACAAAATACTCGGTGCACCACTTCACCAAAAGTGGCCACGTAACTCATCATCACCCTCGGGCATTAGTGGCACCCAATGGGGTTTTCATAAACCTTTGATTTTATACCATCATCATGCTCATGCTACTATGATATTAGCGTGACCCTCACTGGTGGTAGGATCATGCTCAAAATGCAAGTGCTCCAGAGGAGCCATCGGTAACATCACTTCAATGATTTACCGATACTTATGATCACATGCAACAAAAATATTTGCTACACTAGCATGCAATATAACATATGCTCAAACATGGTCAAAGGGCTGCTTGCCTTGGTCAGCTAAATATCCGGGGTCTTCGGGGTCTTCAAGTCCAACTCCTTCGTCACACGGGGTTTCTATCATCGTAATAAATAAAAAGCAATAAGTAGCTCACTGCAAAACAAATCAGAAAGTCACTTTAAAAATGTTGTTTAATTCTGATAAATCCATATTTTTGTTTTAAAATTATTTTTCTCTGGTTTTAGTGAAAGAATATTTTTAAAATCAATTTAACAGAAGCAAAACTATTCCAAACTAGCATTTTAATGTCAGAGCCCTAGTTTCTACTTGCTTGCCAAGCATTTATGCATGCATATTTAAATTTTTATGAATTTGGAACGGGAAGTGATCAAGCCCCAAGGAATTAAAATTTGACAAAAGGGCAATATAAATATTACCTTAAAATGAACCAGGAAAATGTTCCAAATATTTTGAGAAAATAGTGACATGGTATAAATTTGTCAACCAATATTTCAGTCAGAGAAACATTTTGAAATGGATTTTTCAATTTATCAAACAATTATTTGGAATGGAATTATTTTTGCTTAATATAAAATAATGTTTCAAAAATTCTTAAACTATTATGTGGCATTAGATATTTTTATCTGTGTCACATAGTATTATTTTAGGGTTTTATAAAATGGTTAAATATTTTATTTAAAACCTAGAAATAAATGTCAGAAAAAGAAATAAAGGAAAAACAAAAAAAGAGGAGAAGATCTACATGGCGCTCACCTGGCCGGCCCAGCCCACCAGGGGCGAGGAGGTCTTCTTCCTCCTTGCCAGGAGGACGAGGGCGTGTCGCTAGCGCGCGCACCCGACGGCCAGCTCCTGCTTGCCATGGAGCTGCTCGTCCCCGTTCTCATCTCCTCGCCTGAAGATGCCCCAGAGCCCCCTTTGTCTTCTCCACCCCTCTCTGCTCACCCTGGACATTTCCCCCTCTCGATCTCTAGGATCACCGAGACCCACCGGAGAGCATCATCGTTGCAGCCATGTCAATTGTAGCCCCCGCGCCGCCTTTCATTGTCTAGAAGACCGAACATGCAGCCCCTCATCTCCCTGCCCAAGGAATCAAACCCAGAAGGTTTCCATCACCGTCATCATCGCCGTTTTCATCACCGGCCGTCGAATCTCCCCACCATCGATCGATTTGCAGCAACCGGAGCTTCCCCAACCTCTACGTGTGTGCCATCGGCTCCGTGGTGAGCCCCAGGTTCTTTTCCCCCTAGCCCCATCACCGCTCCCCTTCCCTAGCCCGCTGGCCACCAGAGCCGCAAGCTCCTGCTACCGGCCATGGCGTCGCCATGGCCAGGGCCCCTTTCTCGCACTACTGAGCGCCTCGGCGTGCTCAGTGAGCTCTCTTGGAGCCACAGCCGTCCCAAACTCCTCCTCCTGTGCCTCCTAGCACCAGCTTCACCATGGCCGAGCTTCGGCCACCGCGGAAGTCATCACTGTCGTCGATATAGTGCACCCTAGGTGATGCCGCTTGCTTCATCGGATGCGCGCGAGTGCGTGCTTTCTATAGAGTCAAACCGCGCCCAAAACGGATGCCCGTAGTGAAATTCCGACGAACTCCACCGTGTGTGGTGTCGCCGGCGTTGAGCCGCCGGTGGCTCTGGCCCCTTTGACCATGGGTTTGACCTCCTAGGATCACAGACAGGTGGGTGCTAGACCCTGTTAATTCTAGCTAAACACAAAATTTAATTAATTAGATTAACTAACCTAATGACTCACTGACCAGTGGGCCCAACGGCTCTAAAACAGGAATTAAGATTAACCTAACCCTGTTAATTAAACTCTGTCACTCACGTGTGGACCCCACACGTCAAGTTTGACCCTGACCAGGTGAGTTGACCTACTGACGCAATGCTGACGCAGAGTTGACGCAATAAGTAATTTCTGATTTTAAATAATTCCAGAATAATAACAAAACTTCAAAAATTCATAGAAAATAAAATATAAATCAGATGAAAATAATTTATATATGAAAAATGATCAGAAAAATTCAAGGAATCTGATTATGGCTTTTTCATGCATGTTTCAGAAAGTTAACATCATCAAGTAGGCAAAATGATGATTAGGGTAAATTTAATAAATAGTTTGGAATTGGAATTTGGTATTAATTTTAATTCCACTTCAACTGATAAGACCAAACATTGAGCTAGGAAACTCAGTACCTTAATATAGCATCTTCATGCATGATAAAACAAGTTATGCGAGAGCATCAGGTCAAATCAATTAAAAGGGTATCTGAAAAATACCTTGTTTGAACTGATATTTGAATTCTAATTCAAACCAGCTTCAACTCAAGAAATGGTAACTATATTAGCCCTGCCACTTCTCATTTTCATGTCATGATCACGCATCATAGTGTTGCATTCCCGTGAAGTAATTATTGTTCTTTCTTGTTTGTCGGTGTTGTTCCCTCTCGGTAGACGATGGTTCCGACGATGTGATCGTTGACATTGATGAAGACTCATTGATATCTTCAGACGTGTCAGGCAAGCAAACCCCCTTGAGCATACTGATATAAACCCACTCTCTCGCTCCTTCTCTCTTTTATTGCATTAGGACAAACACGATTCAACTGTTACATGTTCTCAGTATTTGAACCCACTCCTGTGCATGACCTGATTTTGTCACAGTAAATAGTTGAAACCACCTAGCATGAGTAGAAAATGCTTGAGCCTTGTTGTGCTTACTCATCCATGCTTGTTCACTGTGCCTGCTATGCTTAGAGTTGTGTTGGATCTGATCCATCTGGGTGATGAATCGTAATGGTTGTGTTCTTATCCTACAGTGTGAGAGTAAAGGTGTGAATCCGATTTGGTAAAGGTAATGATGAGAGGCCATGTAGGAGTACATGGTGGGTTGTCTCATTGGAACCGTCCTTAAGAACTGAGTTCTGTGTATGTTATCCAAGACAAGATACAACCACACATTGGGATAGTTAATTGACCCTCTTGGCTTATTAATCGCCTAGATCTCTGTCCAGGAGTTGCAACTAGTTTCTGGTGTTTGTAGGAAATGTGTTGGCGGCCGTGTTTAGCTCTACCCGACGGGGTAGGCTTCTCTGCGATAGATACACAGTGGCAGGGTGTACCATGTGGCACCTAAATGATGGTCTTGGGAACCCCGCGCACATCGTTTGGTGCCGTTAAGGAAACTTCGGCCAGACTTCCTTGCTGGTTTAGTCTCAAATAGACGATAAACCTGGACTAGGGTCTTGTGTGGTTAACGGTCGTGGCCGACACCCACGCCAGTGCTTCCGCTTGAAGGTTGTCGAGATGCATGACGTGCATATGGTGCTAAGTGGTGAGAGCATGTGTGAAGAAGTATACCCCTGCAGGGTGAATTAATCTATTCGAATAGCCACGTCCTCGGATATGGACTACTTGGAAACATTACGTGGTACATAGACAATTTAAATGGATACTCTAAAACATGCAAGATAAGTGTGAGTACTATGGATGGCTTTCTCGTAGGGAGACGAGAGTGGATCCATGGTGGTGTATTGATTGGTGAATGTGTGGACTCGTGTGCACTATCCCACCTCAAAGAAAGAAGTTGTACTCGTAGTACAGATTAGCCAAGAGTCAAAGCTGGCTTGCTGCAATCAAACCCCAAAATCCTTTCATTGATACATGATGCATATGTAGATAGTTTTGATGTAAGTCTTGCCGAGTACCTTTGTACTCACGGTTGCTTTATTTATGTTTTTGCAGAGAATATTTAGTCTCATTAAAAGGTTCCACGCGATGTGTTCGACGTTGATAGGAATAGCTTGGGAATCCGAGACAGAGGTCTGATTCCTTTGGTAGGGTTGTGGTAGCTTTTGAGGCTCCTCCAGCCATTTTTAGTAGATGTTTGTACCCAGACATGTTCTATTTCCGCTTGTTGTTTGTATGACTTGAGTGTCGGGTCACGAGACCCCTGTTTGTAATATCATACTATGTTGATTCTTATGAGTCTTTAATAAAAGCTTGAGTCATAGAGTTATGTTGTGATGCCATGTTGTATCTACACATATCGTGCATATTGTGTGTATGTTATGAAATGCAATATATGTGTGGGATTTGGCACCTAGTTGTGCGCCTTTAGTCATACTCTTTAAGGGCAAATGCCTCTTTGTGCTTCCATCGAGCTTTGGTAGCTTGCTACTGCTCCGGACACATTGATTGACACGCATGTATCCTTGTTTGCTGCTGTGTTTGTCCCTTCGGGGAAATGTCACGCGGTGTAATGGAGTCCTCGTAGCTTGCTACGACTCGTCTACATAAGCTGATGACCGACACCTGCTTTGCTGGGTTATGTATGCTTGTCCCGGTAACGATGTATCACTTGGGTATATAACTAGTCATGTCGACCCGGGTTCTTTGTAGTTTGAACGCTAGCGACACATTCATATACGTGAGCCGAAAGACGCAAACGGTCCCAGCCAAGGTAAGGTGGCATCCATGGAGTTTACCGTGCGTGAGGCCGCAAGTGATGTGATGTGTTACAGGCTGGATTCTTATGACTTAGGATCGGGGTCCCGACAGCTTTGGTATCAGAGCTTGACTGCCTATAGGATAACCAAGCCAAACTGGCCGATGTTGAGTCTAGCAACTCTTTCGTTATATAAGGGAATTGTTTGTGTAAGGGAACGTAATGCTCTTTTACTCCTTTCCTTATGTCATTCTTATTTTGAGTCATCCTCTTCCTTATTTTACATGGTTTAAGAATTAGGCTTTATCATCTGTTCATTAGGATGACGAGTTACTATGCTGCAGACTTATAGAAAAGTTGTTGTCTTCAAGGATCAGTGTCTCCATAACAACTCAATTGTTATGTTGTTAGTTTTCTTGCAGGTTGCCTCATATTTCATGTCCATACAGCCGTCATGCTGTCCGAGTTTTCCAAGGTTTCTAAATAATCTGATGCAATTGAAAATCCTCTCATCCCGAGTTAATGCCTTTAGGCCACACAAAGCACACTAATCATTGTGTTGTGGTACTCTATTACCTCAACGTTTTGTTCAAGTATTAGGAAAACATGTTACCCCAAAAACCACCCAATAGTCTAGACGTGTTCTGTGTTTTCAGTGTGATAATTATGGCCATCATTTTCGAAAACATCTCGTGATGTTATTTAGTTTGTAGGTATCCTATTCCTGGATTCTTGAATCCAAGGATCATTCTGCTCACTTCTGTTGATAGTGTTGCTAGTTCCTTTAGAATGATTAGTAACCTTGTTGTAGTTTCCAAGGTTCATGGTATATCATTCTTCCAAGACCATGGACCATCTCTGGCAGAAGTTCTTCGTGAACTAAAGATCATAACAAGAGTGCTCGTGATGAGTTCTCTACTCCATATTGTGATTCTGCCAACTGCTCCCTTTTGCATGGGTTATTTGGAAGAATTATGTTGAACTTGTTTGACATGTTAATCTATGCATCAACAACTCAGAAAAATCACGTGCTCTTGAGTTGGTCCTAACTAGTTGTATTCTGACTTTCATTTATGAGAGGATAGTTAAGAGTAGTTGAGCATTAGTGTCATCGATGTCTTCTATTCCTGTGGTCTATCAAGTTGTTCTATTTCCGAATGATTCGGAGAAGGAAACTCCAGTACCTCGTCCATTTCGTCGATTGGGTCAAAGTAGTTGTATTCCGCAGATCAAAATGCCAATCTGGCTTTTGTTCTGTTCTATCTTGGAGTATAACCCTCTTGTTGTCAGGACTGTCGTGAGAATTGACCATCTCTTATGAGCTCTTGATTTAGTGATACTTCTCGACATCATTATTCACCCCTCGGTTTCCGTGTTGGTTGTAACCGGGATATCGACAAGTGAACCATGATGTGTGAAATCAATAGTCCTAGCAATGTTATTGCTTGGTAGCTAATGGACAATAATTTCACTTTTATGGTGATGGTGATTAAATCGTCATCCTAAGATTGACCGTGCTACCTAGTCCATGTTTCATGGTGCACCTTTTCGATCAATGGGTTAGCATTGTGTCAATCCTTTGCTCTTTGATCATATCATCTTGCCCTGAAAAGCGAGATTGTTCCCGAGCTTAATAACATATCGGTGGTTCATGATTTTCTGAATATCTTCTCGGAAGTAATACCAGGTTTTTCCTGACTGTTATGATAGAGCTCGTGATCAAGTTGGTTTCCCTATACGCCATCTTCTCCAAGAATCCGTGTTGGATACCCCGAGCTAGTTGGTTAAGCTAAACAACAACTTGGAGAGTTGGAAGATAAAAGCTTCGCCTAAACTTAGCTCATTTTAAAGGGATATCTTTCCTGTTGTGTAAGTCTTGAAGAAAGATGATATTGTCATCGGTTGATTCGTGTGATCAATTGCTGCTTATATTATCTTGGCCAATTTTGATTTCAGTATGGGCTATTGTCAAATCAAACTCAGAACCAAAGATTTTCGTAACGATGTCTTACTCGTGGATTTCCTTGAGCATACACCATTGTATTCTTTGTATGACCAATGCTATTATCTTGCTCACATAGTTGTGGAAATCCATTTATATGGGTATCTTGATGAATTGTTGTTGAACCCATCGGCAACATTTTTATTTGTTCCACGATTTATGTTGGACATCAAGCTAGTGCTGGAAACTTCGTAGACATTGTCTTCGTGTCTCGAGCACGAGGTATATGTTAGGTGTAAGAAGTGACTTCCTCTAATTCACGTGCATTTGATGCAAGTTGCTGCCGTGAATTTGACAAAAGTTAATTTGTTTTCCTCGGAATCATCCCCAAGTCAGTCACGCACGTGCAAAGTATTCTATGGTTTGATAGATTGATCATCTCCACTCCATATGTAATTCCAAGCACCCCAAGCCACTGATTGACTTTTTCAAGGAAAGGAAGTTAAGTACCATTCTTGAAGGTACCAGACGGATTTGCACATGGCTTCGTTACCCGCAATGATGAATCCCACCCAGAACTCGGTAGTGTTTTGTTGTAAGACTTTTCATGTGATCATCATTGTCTTGGGCAGTGTGTTCACGTGGGTCTTGCAATCTAGCTCATGTTTTGGAGTTGTCTTCCGTAGTTCATTTCCCGAGAATCTCGTCACGTTATCTCGTCGATTCGTGTTGCAAACTTTCTTTTTAGACATGCTGAGCCTGAAACATCATGTCACCAACCAGATCAAAATCTCACATAGATATGATGGTTGGAACATTTACCAAGAATTATAATTTTGGTCTCTCTGTAACACGGTAAAGTGATGTCATGGCTAACACATCTAGCCGGAAGACTTAATATTATAATGTCTCGCATCAGCCACATTAGCCATCTTCCCGTGAGGACCATCTATGAATTATTTTGGAAGTTGTTCCTCATGGACCCCTTTGAGCCCCGAAGTCCGACCTATACTTGATGTGCTAGATATAAAGCATGACCTATAATTGGGTTGTGCTAGTACATCAAAGAGAACATTAGAAGCCGAGTGCTAAATGTCTCTCGGTCGATTAACCAGATTTCGTTCCCTTGGCATAGCTAAGGTGAAATCTGAGAACGTGTTGTCTTCCTTTGCATCTGCATTCTTCATTATCATTCATCATGGTAGTATGTTGTGTCACCAAGATCTTGGCACGGATGTTGGTAAACCCTGATGAATAAGGAAATGCTCAAGTTCTTGAGAGCAGGCTCAGACACAAGGTTATACCCTCGGTATCAATTGGAATGTGCCTTCCGTTTGCCGAGTTATTCTATAACTCTAGTTTCTTTCGAAACTGAGTATGCCATTCTTTCAAAATCCTTCAAATGACCATTCGTGAATTGCCTTAAACTGCTATGAAGAGTTTAAATGATCTTTGGATCAAAAGTAATTCTTTTTGCCACTTAAGGGAATAACTCAACGAGGCACCTTCCTAAGGTGCCTCGTTATGGTATGAAGGGCAACTTAACTCCTTGCTACTTTGAAACCTCATCTCCATCTATTCTAAGCGTGGTATTATTGCCTACCAATTGAACCTCGATCATATGTTTCATTTTCCTTATCCCTGCTAGGTGTTTCGTGTCACGGCTCAAGGGACGTTCCTACGTCTCATTCTATAAGTTGATCTTGAGTTGCTCGATCTTTGAGGAGATCGAATCTTGTAGAGTCTTCCTGTTCTTGTCGTCGTGTTAGATGAAGACCTCAATGACAAAGATGTCAAGATCAACATGGTGCAATGAAGCAACATCTCTGAGAAGGGTAATTGGATCGTAAAGATTGTGATATCTAATGTTCCCTCTTCCTCTTCCCGACTATGCCTGCATCTCGGGACGAGTTTCTTGTTTAGTGGGGGTGAGTTGTCACAGCCCTAGTTTCTACTTGCTTGCCAAGCATTTATGCATGCATATTTAAACTTTTATGAATTTGAAATGGGAAGTGAACAAGCCCCAAGGAATTAAAATTTGATAAAAAGGCAATATAAATATTACCTTAAAATGAACCAGGAAAATGTTCCAAATATTTTGAGAAAATAGTGACATGATATAAATTTGTCAATCAATATTTCAGTCAGAGAAACATTTTGAAATGGATTTTTTAATTGATCAAACAATTATTTGGAATGGAATTATTTTTTGCTTAATATAAAATAAAGTTTCAAAAATTCTAAAATGGATAATCCAAAAACGTGTAACGGATGTATCACTTGGGTATATAACTAGTCATGTCGACCCGGGTTCTTTGTCGTTTGAACGCTAGCGACACATTCATATACGTGAGCCAAAAGACGCAAACGGTCCCAGCCAAGGTAAGGTGGCAGCCGTGGAGTTTACCGTGCGTGAGGCCGCAAGTGATGTGATGTGTTACAGGCTGGGTTCTTATGACTTAGGATCGGGGTCCCGACATCTAAAAATTTGCCTAACAGTTCCATTAAATACTCCTCATTTTTTTAAAATAACAGTGGAAGAATCATTAGTTTTCACTGGTTAAATCTTTTTATAAAAATCTTGTAAAACAAATTTGAAAAATAAAAAGGAAAAAGGGCAACAGCCCTGGCCTGGCTCGGCCTAGGGTTCGGCCGGTCAAGATGGCTAGCCAGCGAGGCTGCCTAGGCGCGCGCCATCAAGTTTGAACCTGACGCACGGGCCCCTGCGGTCAGCGGCTACGGAGAGCGAGGGAGAGGGAGATGGGCCACTGATAGGTGAGGCACAGCTGTCGAGTCGTCTCCTACCTCTGTACAGAGAGGAGGAGGAGCACGCCAGCATGGCTACCGATTTCCTCAGGCCCTAACAACGCTGAGAATCGGTCCGGCTCGTCGTCGCCTACCTGCTGGTGGTCGAGTCGACGATTGGGGCTCCTGGTACACCGGCAACTAGGGGGCTGTGGCGGAGTGATTGCGGTCAATGGTGGAGGTGGTGGTTACGGGCACGGATTTGCTCTGGGAAGAGGGGGGAAATGATCCTGGGATCACAGGGAGAGTGTAGGTGGACAGAGGGACGTGAGAAACGACGTGTAGCCGGAGATCGACCGGAGCTCCGAGGCGGAGGGGCCTTGGTCAATCTCGAGCACCGGGGCTCTACTTGCTCAATGGGGTGGCTAGGGAGGTGATTGAGGTCTAGGTGGAGTAGAGTGAGGGGTGCTGGAGCGAGGGGTGGCCTTATATAGGTCCACGACGGTGCACCGGGCGGGAAGCTCCGGTGGTTTCACCGCGGCGTGCATGGGGGCACAGATAGAGGATGGGCTCGAAACCGTGGTCTCAGGACGTGATTTCGGGCCTTTGAGCTTACTGCGAGAGAGAGAGGAGCGAGGAGTGGCGTGCCTGCGTGGCCCCGTTCCTCTGGCCGCTACTGGTGCGCGCGGGCACGCTTCGCACCGGCTTTCAGCGCGGGAAAGAAGGGGCCTGGGGGCTGCCTGATGTAGAGGAGCTGTTGGGGGAGAGGAGAAACATCGCGGGGAGGCTAGAATTGGCCAAGGGAGTCGTCCCCACCTTGGTTGCTCTCCGTAGCACACTCGAAGTGCAACTTTGGCATGCCACAGCATGCTGGAGCGCTCTGCGGTGCCTTGGATGCGTCTGTCATGTCCTAGGCCCTTGCTTGGAGATCCCTAGCCGTTTGAATCCTGTGGGAGCATCGGTTGGTCAAAGAAGGTGTGGAAACCAGCTGTTTTCAGCCTTGGGCTGAAGCTTAGATAGGGGTTTTTGGATTATCTACTTAGAACCAGAGAAGATCCACTTGACTGGAGTTAGGCACTGATCCGAGCCACCTAATCTAGGAGTTTGAGAGAAAGGGAGAGGGTGTAGCTGGGGTCAAGATGGGTTTTGCCCAACTCCGAGAAGGTGCTCGACAGTGGTTTGGGGTTGTTGCACCCTACCACTGGCTATGCAACTTAACAAGACTAGGTTTGGTGCAAAAAACATGAGGCTACACCAAGTTTGGGCTCCATTGGACAAGTTTAGCTATGTAAACTTGAAATCACTCCTAAATGGCCAGATCTGTTCCTTCCAAAGGGAGTGTTATCAAATCAAGTCCCACAAATCCCATTTTTGTCATGGAGTCCTCATTTGATGTATTAGGCACTCCTGCAAAGTTTCAGCTCCATTGGATAAACTTTTCTATGTAGACTTGCTCTAACTTCATAGTGGACAGAAGGGGTTTTTGAATTATTTGATGGCCTTAACCACCTTGGATCAAGGTGAAACTTTATATGGGTACCAAATATGGCTTAAGGAGATCACTGAAATTTTCTAGGAATTTATTGAAAATATTTCCTTTGGAAATATTTCAAAAGGTCAAAATAGACAGAATAGCTTTTCAGGGTTTTACTCAAATATTTATAATTTAAATAGGGGTTGAAAATCTTATGTATGGAAAATATATGTCCTCTCATTATCTCTAAAATTTCTCAGATTTTTCTAAGGCAAAAAAGTATTTTTCCATATAGGAATATCATTTGTGGCCTCAGAAATGGAGATCCAAATAAAATAGTAAAATAATTATTTTATGGTTTTGGTAAACTAAAATAGTTTTAGAACCAAATCACCAACTTTGGGTGAAAGCACTCCTTGCTAGCAAGGACGTGTAGTGCAATCCAAAACAGGGTTTTGAAATAACCAGAATAAGAGAAAGGGTTCTGAGAATATTTTATGTTATGAAAAATATGGTTTTTGATATCACACAACCAAGCATACAAGCATACAATGACAACCATGGAACTCACATCATTGATTTTGGAAAAGTTTTAATAAACTCATATTTTTGAATTACAGAAGAAGTGCAGTGAAACCAGGGTGTGAGAGACCTATCTCCCTTACAAGAAACTCATCCCCGAGATTCCTAAGCTAGGTGCTAAATAGGGACGGAAACTCAGATCGAAGATAGTCTTCATGCTCCCATGTTGCTTGTGCTTCGGTATGGTTGCTCCACTGAACCTTGAAATACTTACTGGTGCGGCTTCTGGTGCAACGCTCTGCTTCATCCAAGATGCGGATCGGCCTCTCACGATAAGTGAGATCTGGCTGGAGGTCGATGGCCTGATGGTCAATGTCCTTATAAAGATCTGGACGGTTTGGCGCTTGCAGACACTTCCGGAGTTGTGACACGTGGAAAACGGTGGGCGGACTCGAAAGTTCCTGGGGTAGCTCTAACTGGTAAGCAACTTCCCCACGCCTTGTCGTGATCTTAAAAGGACCAATTAACCTTGGAGCAAGTTTCCCCTTGACGTGGAAGCGCTTGGTTCCCTTGAGAGGCGTGACACGGAGGTACACCTAGTCTTCGAGGTTGAACTCCAATTCCATGCCGTGAGAATCCGCATAGCTCTTTTGTCGCGACTTGGTTGCCTTCAAGTTTTCTCGGACAAGCTACATCTTATCTTCTGCCTCTTGCAGAACTTCCAGCTTGAAAATCAACCCTTCGTCGGTTTTGGACCAGTTGAGCAGGGTGCGACACTTTCGTCCATACATCACTTCAAATGGGGCATCTGAAGACTGGACTAGTAGATGTTGTTGTATGAGAACTCAGCGAAGGGCAAACAGTCTTCCCATTTGGCACGATGTGCCAAGACCCAAGCGCGTAGCATATCTTCGAGTATCTTATTTAATCTCTCCGTCTGTCCGCCCGTCTGCGGGTGGAAAGCAGTGCTGAAAGAGAGCTTGGCTCCGAGGGCTTCTTGGAACTTCTAGAATCTTGAGGTGAACTGCGTGCCGCGATCAGATACAATCTCTTTGGGGACTCCATTAAGACTCACAATACGTTCAATGTAGAGGCTAGCGAGCTTGTCGCCCCCATAGGTGGTACTGACCGGGATGAAATGAGACACTTTGGTCAGATGGTCGACGATGACCCATATAGAGTCATGGCCTCTGCTAGACCTGGGTAAGCCGGTGACGAAGTCCATGCCGACTCGGTCCCACTTCCATTCGGGCACCTGGAGAGGTTGTAGCAGTCCAGCGGGTCGTTGATGTTCCGCTTTGTCTCGCTGGCAGACATCGCACTTGGCAACATAAGACGCTATTTCCCTCTTCATGCCATGCCACTAGAATCTTTCTCGCAGGTCTTGATACATCTTGGTACCACCGGGGTGAATAGAGTAGGGTGTGTCATGTGCTTCCTGTAGGATCAAGTCCTTGAGTTCCGCCTTGTTGGGTACGCATAAATATTTCCCAAACCACACTACTCCATGCTCATCCACCGAGAATATTGGGGCCTTGCCTTCCTGGATCATCTTCTTGATGCCTTTAATGCTCTTGTGCCCCTTCCGGGCCTCCGTGATGTCGTCTACCAGCGTTGGTTTGACCTCGAGGTTAGCTAGGAATCCTGGTTCAACTAGCTCCAACCCGAAGCTTTCCATTTCTTCATACAATGCGGGTGGCCTTTCCTTGAGCATAACATTCAAGGTGCTGGCCTTCCTTCTGAAGCCATCAACCACTACATTGGCCTTACCGGGGTGGTATTGAATGCTGAGGTCATAGTCTTTGATTAACTGCAACCATATTCACTGCCTGATATTCAATTCCCTTTGAGTAAATATATACTTCAGACTCTTGTCGTTAGTGTATATTTCACATCGCTTCCCCAGAAGGTAATGTCAACACGCCTTGAGGGCATGCACTACTGCTGCGAATTTGAGATCATGGGTGGCATGGTTCTCCTCATGCGGGCACAGTTTCCATGAGAAATATGCCACAACCCTGCGAATTCTGGAGGCATCACAATATATCACAAACTCCTTGCAGATATCTGGAGTAGCCAATACCGGGGAGGTAGTCAATCTCTTCTTCAACTCGTGGAAGTTTGCTTGACACTCCGACGTCCATTCGAACTTCCTGCCTTTCTTCAAGAGCTGGGTTATGGGTCAAGTGATGCTGGAGAATCCTTCTACAAACTTGCGGTAATATCCCGTGAGTCCGAGGAAGCTCCTGACTTCCATCACAACGATTGGCGACTTGCAATTGGTTACCGTGGTAATCTTGGAAGGATCGACCGCCAATCCGCTTGCCGTCATGGTATGACACAAGAATCCAACTTCGTTCAGCCAGAATTGGCATTTGCTGAACTTGGCATAATGTTGGTGCTCTCGAATCTTTTCCGACACTAACCTCAAGTGTTGCTCATGCTATTCTTCGGACTTGGAGAAGATTAATATGTCATCGATGACTACGACGACAAACTTGCCTAGGTATTCCATGAAGACCTTGTTCATGAGGTACATGAAGTAGGCTGGGGCGTTTGTCAATCCAGAAGACATGATAGTGCACTCGTATAGACCGTACCGGGTCATGAATGCAGTCTTAGGTATGTCTTCAGGTCGGATCTTCAACTGGTAATATCCAGATCGGAGATCGATCTTGGAAAATACGTTGGCTCCATTAAACTGGTCAAACAATTCTTCAATCTTAGGGAGCGGGTACTTGTTCGTTATCTTGACTTCATTGAGAGAACGGTAGTCGACACAGAGTTTGATAGTCCCATCCTTCTTAGAAACGAACATAATAGGTCATCCCCAAGTTGATGCACTCGGACGAATGAATTCCTTCTAGAGTTGCTCATCCAGCTTCTTCTTTAGCTCTACTAGCTCTTCGGATCCCATCCTATAAGCATTCTTATAGATAGGCCTCGACCCGGGCATGAGCTCAATGATGAAATCGATGTGTCGATCGGGAGGCATCCCTGGTAGCTCATCAGGAAAGACGTCCGGGTATTCAAATACTATCAACACTCGGTCCAACTCTTCTCACGATAGGCTATTAACCTGCGAGACTGGAGTGGATACAGGCTCAGAGACATACTTGACTTTGACCCCTTGGTGGCTTGTCATGGTAATACCCTATTGGCACAATCCAAGATGCTCTCGTGCTTGGCCAACCAATCCATTCCAAGGATTAATTCTAAACCTTGCGACTTAATGACTATGAGATCTGCTGAGAAGCTTATCCCATTAATACTCATCCCGACTCGTCTACATCCTACGTTGGTCCATAGCACTTCTCCCGGGATATGTACTGCCATTTGCCTGTTAAGTAGGGTAGGCTTCAAACCACATTTTTCCGCAAACTTCTCAGTAACAAAAGAATGCGAAGCACCACAATCAAACAATATTGTTGCTGGGGTGGAGTTGACGAGGAACGTACGAGAATGCAGTCCGGGTCTTCCTGTGCCTCTTCTACGGAGATGTGATTAATACGTCCCCTGTTGTGATACTGCTGGTTGCGGGGTGCTTGGTTCCTGCGTGGTGCTCCTTGACCTTGATTTGGCACATTGGGCGCGGTGCTTCGGGCTTCTTATTCGGGCACTCCCTGGAATAGTGCCGAGTTTGTCCACATCCAAAACAGGTAACCTGTCCCGGGATGTTGGTCTTGACTCCACTGTTGTTTGGTGGGTTGAATGCTGGCTTGGTGTTGACTTGCTACTGAGGGTGTTAGTTCTGGCAGAATTTTGGAGCCTTATACTACTGCTGCTGATAACTGGGTCTTGCTGGAGCTGACTGCCATGGGCATGGCTTTGGACAACTAGTTCCTCCACTACCCATTAGCTTGCGCTTACGGGTGTCGTCCATTGCACAATGCTTATCCTCCCACATAAGGGCCTTGTTAACAATATCGCAGAAGGTCCGACATTCAAAGACAACCAGTTAATACTGGAGTGACTATTGCAGTCCTTCCACAAAGAATTCCACTTTTGCGGCCTCAATGCTGACGTCCTATGGTGCATATCTTGATAGGAGGTTAACTTCTTGAAAAGACCTCGATGACGCCTAGAGGGGGGTGAATAGGATATTTGAAAACTTCTTTAGATTTGGCTTGAAACTAATCCTAAATGCAGTAGGCACTTCAACGTGTATCAACAACACGATCTACCAAGATGGACACAATGCAATTACTAACAAGCACAAGTAAGTTACACAAACTTACTTGAGCTATATCACACGACAAGTAGGTGAACAACACAAGATACTAGATCACACTATATCACACGATATATCAAGGTCTACAAGTATGTACGTGTGGATATAGAGGGTATGCTTGAATGATTAATCTTGTACAGAAAATAGCCAACACAATATAATGAGCACAAACAATATGCAATGTATGTATGCTCAAATAACACAAGTAGGCCACAAGTAAGGAGTTAGGGTTAAGGATAACCAAGGTCACTGAGACGAAGATGTATCCCGATGTTCACTTCCTTGGAGGGAAGCTAGTCTCTGTTAGTGGATATTACCACGAAGGCACACCAACGCCACGAAGGCTCACCCTATTCTCCCTTTGAGATAACACCACGAAGGCGTTTCTCAACCACTAGTGGTAAGCCTTTGAGGTGGCTTCCAAACCCTCACAAACTTTTCCGGGGTAATCACACGGATTGATTCCTCTCCGAAGGACTCCTACCGCCTAGGAGTCTCCAATCTCCAAGAGTAACAAGATCACGGGGAATGCTCAAAACTTGCTCAAATTTCAAATAGCTTTGGTTGAGAGGAGGAGAGGGAGAGGATCTATCTTTTGATTGGAACAACTCTCAAAGGGGCTCACAAATGCTCTTGGGATCTAAGATTTGGTGTGAGCAAATGTGTGTGAGGTAGAAGTGTGTTCTTATGAGGATAAGGCTGTGTTGAACTGCCCTCTCACGAAGTGGGAGGGGGGGGGGGTATTTATAGTGTGGAGTGAAATCCAGCCGTTGGAGGTACTTTAAGACACAGAGGGCCCGGACGTCCGACAGTTGTCGGAAGTCCGGGCGTCCGCGAGGGGTCGGATATCCGACAGGGGTCGGTCGTCCGAGGCCTGTAGGTATCACTGAAAATATTGTGAATTGAACAGCGACCACACGTCCGGCGGGAGGCCGGAATCCGAGTTATACGACACAACTGCTACTGGTTGGAGGTTCCGGATTTCCGACGGGGTCGGACGTCCGGCGCTCGGACGTCCGGAGGGAGCCGGATTTCCGAGTTAGAGAACTCATGTTCTACTGGTGTAGGGCTCCGGGTTTCTGAAGCTGGTCGGTCGTCCGACCCTTGACCGGCCCTCGGACGTCCGGAGGGAGCCGGAAGTCCGAGTTATATGGCTCAAGTTCCTCTGGAGCATAGTTCCGGAATTCCGAAGCTGGTCGGATATCCGGGGATCGGATGTCCGGAGGGAGCCGGAAGTCCGAGTTATATGGCTCTGATTTCTCTAGTATATGATTCCGGATTTCCAAAGCAGTCGTTCGTCCGGCCCTCGGACGTCCGGAGGAAGCTGGATGTCCGAGGCACTGGTTCTGTTTTCAGATAATAGCAGAGCAGTGGAGATGTGGTGTGAGGAGAACAGTGGAGATGTAGTTTGAGCAAGTTCATCGCAAAACCTGTGATCCCCTCTTAATAGTGCGGGATCCCTAAAGACTCAAGAATCATAAAAGGGGTACTGATGATCCATACTTGAGTGTATACTTTTATTTGCTGATCATCACTCCGCACAACTACCGTCAAAGGAACTGATACCTTTGAGTTAGCCCTTTCACTTGAGCTTGATGTTGTTGTTCCTTCTTGGCTCAAGTTGAAAGCAAGACATGATGAAGTCTTAAAGTAGCTCTCCCATACTGAATGTGGAAAGCCTAGCTTATGTATTCATCTTCATTTGTCCACCATGTGAACATCCACAATAATCAAGCATGTAGTGCTCAGGAATGCTTATCTTGATCTTGTCCTTGTTAGCACATGAGGTTGTCCTTATCAACACAAGATCATTGACAATAGTTTCAATGATATATTCGTGTTGATCCGCTTGAACTTGCACACCACAATCTTGATGACGATCACCACTTGACGTCATCCTTCATGGGTTGTATGAGATCTTCCTTTTGACACAAGCCCAATGGAAGCACACCTAACCCCCACATAGGAGTCTCACAAAGACCATGGGTTAGTACACAAACACGTAATGGACAATGCTTACCATACCATGGGATCACTTGATCCCTCTCGGTACATCTTATACGCTTTGTGTGTTGATCATCTTGATTTACTCTTTGTCTGAGATCTTGATCAACCCGGTGTTTCTATGACCATTCTTTGGATAATACCTTAAATAACATCTTCGTCATCATATAAACTCCTTGAACCCAACAGATGGACTTCAAGAAGTGCCTATGGACAAATCCTATAAATATAACTTAAGGCAACCATTAGTCCATAGGAATTGTCATCAATTACCAAAACCACATATGGAGATATATGCTCTAACAATGTCCCCCATTTTGGTAATTGAAGACAACCACTTCAAGTGAGTTTATATAAGGAAATAAGCATAACCAAGCGCACACATACAAGGTAATAATGCATGTGAGCAAGATGTAAATGCTTACGCAATAAAAGCAAAACCCTCTAAACATATCCAAAGTAAACTCACTAAACTTCTCCCCCATTGGCATCGATTGCCAAAATGGACGAAAAGTTTAGAGAGCAAATATAGTAGGTGGTGCTCCAAAAAATGTGTGCTTCTCAGCAAATGAGTGCAAAAAAATACACAAATACAATGATAAGTAGTTGGAGGAAAACAAACTATATTGAGGACCCAAAGATTGCAAATAAAAGAATCGTATGCCACAAAGACATACAAAGATAGAGGCAAGCAATCAAAAGATTCCAGATGGAACAAACAATCATATGGTCCTTCGAACCACATGAATAAAAGATATTATGATAAAGGCAACATAGTGCTTTATCAAAAACTAGAGAAGCTCCCCATGATTTCTGAACTAATATGAGATTTTTGTATTTGACACAGGTGCACAAAATAGGATCGTTGCTCCCCCAGAATTTATAAAACACACAACGAGTGCAAGAGGATAGATGAGACAATAAGCATATCACTTGCACAAAACAAATGGTTGAGCAACATGTAATAGAAGAAACTTAAGAATAGGCTCAAACAAAGTAATGTGTATGAGTCATGGAAAAGCACTTGAGAAGACTAAGATAAGGATGAGCATTACTCATCAACATAGTCTTGATGAAATGAGATACAAAGTGCAAGACATATCATTCCCACACACACATACTAGAAAATGGGTTCACAAGCTTACTAATAAACAAAATAAGAACCAACGCCTGTGACTACCCATTGTGAAGATAGGAAGTAAAAACCTTGTCAAGAGGAGGGATACTAATTGAAAATGGCAAAACCCTCATCAAGACAAGCATGAGGAAAAATAATCTTCGCGACCAAAGAGTGCATCAAGATGTAGGAAAATAAGATACGCACACAAAACAAATCTTTTCACGAAGCCATCAAAAACCGACAAAGGAGATGTAACGATGGACGTGAAGGAAAAAGAGGATATCAATTAGAGATGTAACTTCTCTTATGCGTAAAAGATTCTAAGTAGAAGACAATCATGATGATATATCTCCACAAAGAAGGATATACACACAAAATGGTTACAAGAAGGAACAAACTAGATATCCAAAAAGGAAGTCATACATATATCAATGAGATCTTTTGCTTGGAAACATAGCACATGGCCTAATATTTTCTTATTGTACAATATGAACTTCCAACATACGAACATCAAAGACATCCCAACTAGCAGTAAGACATCATCGTTCGGATGCTTTGAGAAAGAAAACAAGTACTACGGGAACAAATCAAGAGATTCATGCCATGATGCAACCTGGAAAAGGAGAGACAAGTTGGGTCCTTTGCAAGAAAAGAATGCATGAAGTAAATACTTGTTACCGAGACAACATTGGATTGATGTAGTAGATAGTTGTTCTTTGACCATCCTAACTTGGCTCCAATAATCACATGGTCTCAACATCTTCCTTATGGGTGAGCCGAGCATCCAATGCATCTCCAGTTGTTCCTGGAACAACAAAACAAACAAAATGGTGCCCAAACTCATTGGGACCAAAGAGTTAGAAAACCAGCAATACATAGGACAAACTCCACATACATATGTGCAGATAGATATGAATTTGAATTTCATGCACACTTTAGCAAATTTATGACAAGGTGGAGTTTCCCCTATATACTGGCTCAAAGAAGGAAAGCAAGCAGGAGAAGTTGTATATAGTAGCTAGATGCGCATGCTCAAGACTCTCAAGAATCAACTCAACACAAAGTTGATAAGTCATCAAAAGACAAGGTATCAAGTGATAATAAGATCCTAAAACAAAAGAACTATCACTTGAAGGATATCACTGAAAAGATACCTCAAGGAATGAGATATCCATTGACACATGCCAAATAGAAGACAACAAGAAACCAATTGAAGGAAAACAAACGCGAGGTATCTAGTTTCCAAGAGAGAGCTAGGTTCCAACAAACAAAGCCCTCTACAAATTTTCATGATGGCACAAAGCATCATAAAGAGCAAGACTTGCCTCCCATCAATACACACTTGATGTGGATCAAATGATTTTATGATGGGTGAATAAAGAGAGTGTTTTAAAGAGAATATGATAGCTCCCCCAAGGGACGTGCATTATATCGAATTTGCATTTGAATACAAAACGCACACGATGGGATCATCACTTTCTCTATATCTATAAAAACACTAGACATGTTAAAAATAGATTCATAAGAGGCAAGGAAGACAAACGAAACAAAAAATCCAATATAAAGATGCCTAGCAATTCCAATCACATGATGGGAATACCAATTGTCAAGGACAAGAAGTATTTTGAAATAATACTCTGGTAGATCACAAATATATCCAAGATCATCTTTACCCATAAAATGCAAGCAAATCACACTTGTAGAGCTAACATGCCACCTAGGAACAAGATAATTCACAATATCAACACTAAGTGGCAATACGTCAAATGTACACATTTTCTAGGTTTGTAATATGCACATAGCATATTACTCCCCCATAATGTGATAAACCAATAACATTTAACAAGTGGCAAATTAAAACCAACAAGAGATACTTAATGGACCATATAGAATTTGAATTTCTCATGAGTAAGACATACCACATAGACACTAGATAATCTTGAAGCATCAAAACTAAGTGGTATTCCCCATGTATACACATTTATAGGATTGTGAGGTGTGCAAAGCACATCACTCCCCCACAATGGGATAATCCATTAATCTCTCACAAGAGCCAACAAAAATACAGACAAGATGCAAATAGGCTCAATACAAGACTCATATGTACATGATGTGCAAACCAACATACACATACTCGATTACTCAAGATAAGCAAGTTGGAAGCACAACATATACAAACGCATGCAAGGTACAAAACCACAACATGCAAAGGGGCAAGCACCTAACAATGTAAACAGTTTAAGTATAAGTTACCATAATGAGGCACATTGGATATAATATAGAAACTCGATAATCTAAATGACTTGGCTTGAGATAATATGAATGATGAAGACCCCTTAATTATTCATTATGTATCTAGGTCTCTAATGTCCTCCATAGTCACCTATTGATCAAGTTTGAGCTTGTTGGTCCCCAACTACGTTGGGTCCTAAGGGGTTAATCACAATAGGCTTGGTAACCCAAATGGTTCTTTTCTTGACACCATTTTGAGTACCAAAAACTTAGCAAACACATTGCCAACCTTATCCTTCCCAAGGAATAGATATCATCAATAGTGATTGGGTTGGATAAGTTACCTCTTGTGCACGACGAAGCGACATGACCCTTCTCACGACATAAATAGCAACATCTACCCTTTGCTTTCTTCCTAGTTGATTTCTCACCTCGGGGAGTGTTGGCTTGGGTCTTATTGGGAAGAGGCCTTCTTTCAACTTATAGTTGAATATGTGATTGAGTTTGTGGCCGCTTCCCTTGTTACTTGTGACTTTGAGACTTCGTCTTCAGAGGGCAAGATCTAACATGGAGCCCTTTAACTTTGCACTTGAAGAAAATGATTTTGGCCGAATTCTTGACTTCTTCTAGGCCCCTCTTGTTCTTGTTTGAGTTTACTCCAACATCATTTATGTCATTCGGAGATGTTTGCTCACACAGGACGTTGTTGAGTGTGGACTTCCCTTCATTACACTGTTCCAAGTCTTTCTTCAAAGAAGTGACTTGGGCCTTGAGCTCTTCGATTTCCTCTGCACAGTTAGTATCAATGCAAGTACTAGAGGAAGTGTAAGCTTCAATGTTAGAGCAACAAGGCAAGGAAAGTAATTCATCACACGAGGTAGCAACATTATGAGTAGACGAATTACGAGGACTAGCACATGGAAATATAGTACTTTGACCAGAAGTAGTGCCATTGTCCACATGAGGCTCACTTGATGTTACCTTGGTGATGATAGCCTCATGAGCTAACTTTTGCACATTATGGGATGTTAGAAGATCGGCATGAGAGCTTGTGAGCATTACATGGTTTTCTACCAACTTCCCATAATTGCTAGTTAGTAAATCAAATTGAGCACGTAGCTCAACATGCTCCTTCAATGTTGATACTTCAAAAGAGATAGGGTTAGATGTACAAGTATCATCAACAATATGAGAGGAGTAAGTAGCGATTAGAGACTTCTCATGAGTAGATTGATGCTCCTCAAATATCTTAGAGGTTTTGACGAGCTCTCCCTTGACATTCTTGCATTCAAGGAGAAAGACCTCAAAATCCCTTTTAAGTTTATCTCTCCTTCAATCTCTCCTTTTGAAGATCTTAAGTCTCTAGATGCTTGATGACTCTTCTCAAGTTCATGTTCAAGTTGTTCACTTTTAGCTTGTTCATGATTAAGTGAATCATTACAATTTTCAAAGTAAGCAAGAACATCTTGGAACCTTTGAAGAGCATTATTTTTAGCTTTATGAAGAATTTTACTTATCAGATAGATATTTTCAGTCAACTCATCATCATCATCCTCATCGCAAATATCATCGTTATTGCACAGGGAAGATGATACCTCATTACTACCTCTTGCCATGAGGCACATGTGAACTGGAGGAGTTTATGATGATTCTTTTGGTGAATCAGATTGTTCATTAGTCAAAAGTACTTCATATTTCGTGATTTCCCCTAAATGATTAGTCATAGAGAAACTAGGGAGAAACAAGATATTTTGATCAAGAGGACACGAGGAAGCAGGCATATCATCATAGACATTTGTCGAGGGATCTTTAGATGAAATGCATGACCTATCAGCACAATAATTTACACTATGTGTGGTGCTAGATATGCTCGTGTCCATAGAGGCTATGACATTTTCATCAACATATATTTCTTCACTCACCATGTCATTACCTTGTGAGATTGAAGATGCTGAGGTGTGCAAGCAATCGGATATGGAAGTAGTGGTGCTCTTTAAGATCGAAAAGAGTGAAGAGTTCATGCACCAAATCCTTCATTATAATACCGTCTTCATCAAGATTGGACCCACCATATATATCTTCAAGTTTAGTCCAAACTTCATGAGCTGACTTGCAAGTCGTGATAGACTTGCACACTTCAGGACTTACGGTTCGATGAATGGCAAGAAAAGCCTCACAATCAAGATACATTTCATTAGTAGATGAAGATGCATCATCCTTTTTGTCGGCAATCCCTACAAGAACAATTCGTAAAGTATTTGGGCCCATGGCCAGAAAGTGATGAAGCATACGAATTCTCCATAGGGTATAATTTGTGCCATGAAAGTCAAAGATGCCATTGTGCACTAATCCAATAGTCGACATCGATACTCTCTAGGTCGTGAAACCTAATTAAAGAGAGACCTAGCTCTGATACCAATTGAAAAGACCTCGATGACGCCCAGAGGGGGGGGGTGAATAGGCTATTTAAGAACTTCTTCAGATTTGGCTTGAACCAAATGCGGAAATAAACGAAGAGGTTACTTGTCAAGCTCAAATCCTAAATGCACTAGGCACTACAACGTGTATCAACAACACGATCTACCAAGATGGACACAATGCAATTACTAACAAGCACAAGTAAGTTACACAAACTTACTTGAGCTATATCACACGACAAGTAGGTGAACAACACAAGATACTAGATCACACTACATCACACGATATATCAAGGGCTGCAAGTATGTACGTGTGGATATAGAGGGTATGCTCGAATGATTAATCTTGTCCAGAAAATAGCCAACACAATATAATGAGCACAAACAATATGCAATGTATGTATGCTCAAATAACACAAGTAAACCACAAGTAAGGAGTTAGGGTTAAGGATAACCAAGGTCATTGAGACGAAGATGTATCCCGATGTTCACTTCCTTGGAGGGAAGCTAGTCACGGTTAGAGAGGTGGATGTTACCACAAAGGCACACCAACGCCACGAAGGCTCACCCTATTCTCCCTTTGAGATAACACCACGAAGGCGTTTCTCAACCACTAGTGGTAAGCCTTCGAGGTGGCTTCCAAACCCTCACAAACTTTTCCGGGGGTAATCACACGGATTGATTCCTCTCCGAAGGACTCCTACCGCCTAGGAGTCTCCAACGTCCAAGAGTAACAAGAACATGGGGAATGCTCAAAACTTGCTCAAATCTCAAATAGCTTGGGTTGAGAGGAGGAGATGGAGAGGATCTATCTTTTGATTGGAACAACTCTCAAAGGAGCTCACAAATGCTCTTGGGATCTAAGATTTGGTGTGAGCAAATGTGTGTGAGGTAGAAGTGTGTTCTTATGAGGATAAGGCTGCATTGAACTGCCCTCTCACGAAGTGGGAGGGGGTATTTATAGTGTGGAGTGAAATCCAGCCGTTGGAGGTACTTTAAGACACACAGGGTCCGGACGTCCGACAGTTGTCGGAAGTCTGGGCGTCCGCGAGGGGTCGGATATCCGACTGGGGTCGGTCGTCCGAGGCCTGTAGGTATCACTGAAAATACTGTGAATTGAATAGCGACCAGACGTCTGGCGGGAGGCCGGAAATCTGAGTTATACGACACAACTGCTACTGGTGGGGGTTCTGGATTTCCGACGGGGGTCGGACGTCCGGCGCTCGGACGTCCGGAGGGAGCTGGATTTCCGAGTTAGAGAACTCATGTTCTACTGGTGCAGGGCTCCGGATTTCCGAAGCTGGTCAGTTGTCCTACCCTTGACCGGCCCTCAGACGTTCGGAGGGAGCCGGAAGTCTGAGTTATATGGCTCAAGTTCCTCTGGAGCATAGTTCCGGAATTCCGAAGCTTGTCGGATATCCGGGACTCGGACGTCTGGAGGGAGCCGGAATTCTGAGTTATATGGCTCTGATTTCCCTGGTATAGGATTCTGGATTTCCGAAGCAATCGGTCGTCCGGCCCTCGGACGTCCGGAGGAAGCCGGATGTCCGAGGCACTGGTTCTGTTTTCAGATAACAGCAGAGCAGTGGAGATGTGGCTTGAGCAGAACAATGGAGATGTAGTTTGAGCAAGTTCATTGCAAAACCTGTGATCCCCTCTTAATAGTGCGGGATCCCTAAAGACTCAAGAATCATAAAAGGGGTACTGATGATCCATACTTGAGTGTATACTTTTATTTTCTGATCATCACTCCGCACAACTACCGTCAAAGGAACTGATACCTTTGAGTTAGCCCTTTCACTTGAGCTTGATGTTGTTGTTCCTTCTTGGCTCAAGTTGAAAGCAAGACATGATGAAGTCTTCAAGTAGCTCTCCCATAGTCAATGTGGAAAGCCTAGCTTATGTATTCATCTTCATTTGTCCACCATGTGAACATCCACAAGAATCAAGCATGTAGTTCTCAGGAATGCTTATCTTGATCTTGTCCTTGTTAGCACATGAGGTTGTCCTTATCAACACAAGATCATTGAAAATAGTTTCAATGATATATTCATGCTGATCCGCTTGAACTTGCACACCACAATCTTGTTGACGATCACCACTTGACGTCATCCTCCATGGGTTGTATGAGATCTTCCTTTTGACGCAAGCCCAATGGAAGCACACCTAACCCCCACATAGGAGTCTCACAAAGACCATGGGTTAGTACACAAACACGTAATGGACAATGCTTACCATACCATGGGATCACTTGATCCCTCTCGGTACATCTTATACACTTTGTGTGTTGATCATCTTGATTTACTCTTTGTCTGAGATCTTGATCAACCTAGTGTTTCTATGACCATTCTTTGGATAATACCTTGAATAATATCTTGGTCATCATATAAACTCCTTGAACCCAACAGATGGACTTCAAGAAGTGCCTATGGACAAATCCTATAAATATAACTTAAGGCAACCATTAGTCCATAGGAATTGTCATCAATTACCAAAACCACATATGGAGATATATGCTCTAACACTTCTGCAAATACTCCTTGATGGTTCCACTGCCTTGCCTTAAAGCTCGGAATTCCCGCTTCTTAATGGTCATCATTCCGGGAGGAATGTGAGCGGCGCGGAATCCTTCCTTGAACATTGCCCAAGTGATAACTTGTCCTGCTCGCATGATCTGGAACCCATCCCACCAAGCTCTGGATGTGCCTCCAAGGCAGTGAGAAGCATAAAGGACTTTCTCGCGATCATCGGTGCACTTGACCAGCGCGAGGAGGTCTTCGATAGTACGGATCCAGTCATCAGCATCCAATGGTTCAGTTATCTCCTTGAATATATGAGGCATAGTCCGCATAAACTCAGATAGAGTAGAGCGACCGTTGCCATTTCCGTTCTTCGGCGGATTGTTCACCAAGACTTGAGCCAACTGTTAGGTAGCGTCATTATTGGCTTGACGCTCCTCTCGGAGAGCTTGAATGAACTGAGCCATGGTCAAGCTTTCCGGAGGAGGTGGTGGTGGTGGAATATCTGCTTGCTGGTGCTTGTGGTAATATCCAGCTTGAGCGTCCCCTCCGGTTCTGCTGCTGGCCTAAAGAGGCGGAGCCAGGGTTGCTGAAGGTGCTGGTGCGAGTTGAAATCACCATCCTGTCAGGGGAGTAGACATGTTAATATGCTGAATTGGCGGGAATCATAAGGGATGATGCTCTATTAAGGGGGTTTGGTGTCGTGATAGTGTGAGATTTTTAAACCAAAGATTTTGGAAAAGCTAATGCATTAAATTTTAAAACAAGTGATCTACTCGCTTACAAGGCAGAAATGCGGCTTGCATCATATATGTTGACACAACACTCATGGTTCACATGGACCGATACATGGACTCACTACGCTTGGGGAGACTCCTAATTGCCTAAGCCGTACTCCTAAGCGGCAGACTGCTTGGTCCCATAGGAGGGTTCTTCATCTTCATCAGTGTTTTCCTCCTACAACGGTGTATGAGAAGGAAGTGGTCCATCACGGCGTCTCTTAGTTGGCGAAGCAGTGAGGAGCTCAGTGTACTCTTCCGCGGTCAGGCGGCGACTCTGAATAGGAGTGGCCTGGAGCCGTGATACTCCTCCTCGGAAGGCAATAGCTGACCGCCCTCCAGGTGCTCCATCCTTCTTGACCTTGCGGGTCTTCATCTTTTCCAAGCGAAGTAGGTCCTTGACTTCGTGCAGTTCTTGGCAAATCTTCGTTGACTCCTTTATCAAAAGGTAAGTCAAAGTGTCGGAGGAGAGGCTGAAGTAGGTCTGAAACCTAAGTGGCATCCCATCCTCTGAAGATGGGTTGAGTGTCCAACTCCCATCAATCCCGTCCATAATAAAAGGTAGGTGACGAGTAGCGGGCTCGTTAGCCATCTCGGGAAGGATGTCGTGGAGATGTACGAGCGCCTCTCGTGCGGCTGTCTCCACTGCCAACATCAGATCCTCCATTTTTGGTCCTTCAAAGAACCAACTAGTTGGGGAGTCATTAGCCTTCATTATCACGTCCACGTGATATTCCTTGGTGTCGGCATTGACCTAGTGCTTGTGGTAGAGGAATATGGGCGTGCGGTGTACTTCACACTTCTCGAGGCTATCTCCCAAAAGTAGGGGAAAGCTCGTCTCCAGAACCATCTCAGGTACGCCGTCCATCTACAAGGTTGTAGGAGAGGGTTAGAAAGTTTTGGTGGGTGCAGAAAATCTCAAGTTTAAAGGCTAAGTGCACTACTCGTCTCGGCAATCATCCATGCTACCTAAGGCTTCGTACCGTCAGGATGGCTCTGATACCAGCTCTGTGGGGACCCCGACTTACGAGTCGAGATTGCCAAATGAACATGTGTCACATCCCTAGCTACCCTTTGATGATTAGCAATATTGTGCTCATGTTTTATTCTTGCATTAAAAATGAAAATAGAAATCAAAGATAAACCCTAGCACTTCCATATTTAATCCAATTCAAAACTTGTGATAAATCAATGAACCCAAAATGGTATTAGAAAACCCAAAAGCCTATGATAATATTCAAATAAGGGGTTTTAAATATCTCTGGTTATTATAAAATGTTGAATCTTTTATATGGGTTTGGATATAATTAAAATAACACCCCAACATTATTTTTACTATTTTGTAAATAGTTTGGAGCCAAAAATAAAATGAAACAAATGTCAGAAAGGTTAAAATAGAAAGCAGAACTGAAAAAGTAATGGAAAAAGACTATGTGTCGCTTACCTTGGCCCATCCCAGCTTCCTCCTCCCTGTCGTCTTCCTCGCGCCAGTATGTAGTAGGAGGTGGCCGCCGCCTCCTCCGGCACGGCCACACACCTGAGTGCCTGCCTGGCCGCCCCGTCGCGCTGGCCGCGAAGGGATAAGCCCCCGCAACCCATTCCAGCTCTCTCCCTCTCCCCATTCGCTCCCCTGTGTGCCCATCCTCTTGGCCGCCATTAGAGTCAAGCTTGAGATCGAGCTAGCCGTCGTCTGTGGCCACCTCAAGCCTTCCCAAGCATGTCGTTCTCTCCGCCTTGTCAAGCACGTTGTCCTCGCCAAAGGAAGCAGGCCCCCGAGCCCTACAATGCCTCAACGCCGTCGTCTTCCTCCTCGGATCACCGACGCTCGCCGCCATCGTTCTCCCTCTCTAGGCCGTCCTCGAGCCCACTCTCGACGTCTCTGCAACCTCTGTGAGCTCAGGATGATTTCCCCCTCTTTTCCCCGTCGATTACGTGCCCTAGCTTCCGATTCCACCGGAGCCCGATGAGATCTGCCGCGGGAGCTCGTCGCCGGTGATGTTTCGATGATGGGTTGGTCCATCTGAGACCACCATCAGCTTCAGCGTGTCGCGTAGATGCTATAGGAGCCAAACCCCCATCCCTTTTGCCCTCTGTATCGATGACCTCGGCGTTGCCAGAGCTCCGGCAGCCGCCGAGCTCGTCGCCAGCGTCATCTCTTTCTATTTCAACCCCTGAGACTAGCAAAAATGGTCTCACGGATGAGTGGCCATTCTTCTAGTGCCTTCCGTCGCTTATTTGCTCGCCAAAGGAGCATTTCCGATGCCCTCCGCCATCCCTGGAGCCACCGGCCGCTCATCGCCGGTGGGTTTGACCCCAGCGCCGGTGGGTTGACTCCCCTGAGCCTTTCACGGGTGGGGTCAGCCCCTGGCTAATTATGTTTAAGTTAATAAAAATAATTAGTTAATTATATCACTAACGAGACACTGACATGTGGGCCAGCCTCTGTTAATTAGTTATTTAAGTTAAAGTTTAATTAAAATCTAACTAGAGTCACTGACTAGTGGGTGCCACTAGTCAGGTTTGACTTTCAACGGCCAGACTGACCTGTTGATGTCATGCTGATGCAGTAATACTATTTCTGTTTTAAATAATTCCAGAATAAGTGCAAAACTTTGATAATTCATAGAAAATTAAATATAACTCCAAATCTGACAAATAATAAATGCAAATTGATCAGAAAAATTCAATGAACACAGTGGTGCTACTTTAATGCATGACAAACAAAGGTATGAAACAGCATGAGGTCAAATCAATTAAAGGAATTTAATAAATGTCCCATTTTAAATAGTATTTGAATTTGAATTCAAATCAGCATCAAACCAAAGGTTTGGTAGCCACACTAGCTCATGCTACATTTCATTTCATGCCATGATCGTGCATATGAATGTTATTGATTGTCATTATTATTTCGGTAGGCTTTGCCCTTCCGGATACGTCCGAATATCCGACTGACGGATTTAATCCTTCTGCTCAGCAACAAGGTAAGAACCCTTTTGGTCATCTCGATATAATCCCATGTTCTTACTCCTGCTCCCACTTATTGCATTAGGAGAAATATTTCAAGTGCTTTACTTCGGTAGCTGAACCTATTCCTTTGCATGAGCTGTCATTGTCACAGTAAATAGCCAAACCTTGCAACTTAGCATACCTGGTAGTTACTTGAGCCATGATGTGTCTTATCCTGCTAGGCTTGCTATGCCTAGAGTTGTGTCAGGTTTGTTTCATCTGGGTGATGAACAAGAATGGATGAATGTGTTCTAGTGACAAAGTATAAGTGTGGAACCTAATTTGGTAAAGGTACCGTTGAAAGGCTATGTAGGAGTACATGGAGGGTTGTTTCATTGGAACCGTCCTTAGGAACTAAGTTCCGTGTATGTAATCCAAGACTAGTTACTACCACATGCTGGGCCCTGAAATATGACCCCGCTCGACTTATTAATCGCCTAGTACTCCGTTGAGGAGTTGCAAGTAGTTTCTGGTGTTTATAATCATGCTGGAGGCCATGCATAGTGCTGACCTTAGAGGTGGTCTATGATGCGGTAGGCAGTGGCACGGTGTACCAAGTGGCACCCGGATGGTGGGCTTGGGAACCCTGCGCACATCGTTTGGGGCCATAGAGGAAACCTCGGCCGGACTTCCGTGCGGGTTCACTCTCATATAGGCGATAAACCTGGACTAGGTATTAGTGTGGTTAACGGTCATGGCCAACTCCCTCGCTGGGCTTTCGCTTGAAGGTTGTCGAGGTCCATGACGTGCACATGGCGATAAGTGGCGAGAGTGTAAGTGCAGCTAGTGCCCCTTAGTGATTTTGGTGGTTTGAAGACTTATAGGTTAAGTATCTAATGTGTTTTTAAGTGTACACAGGATCTATAAGTCATTGAGGAGTTTGAGATATTTGAAGAATATGGACCCCTAAAAATATATGTCTTCAGTTGAAGAAATTGGTCTGAAGCTGAAGAAATGAATCGCGAAGAATTTGCGATGAAATTGATATTCCTCATGAAGATATTGATATTGAGAAGATCGGTGGTTCCTGAAGAAAATCGTTCTGAAGAAATTGAAGCGTGAAGATTTTCGTTTTCTGTTTTACTTTCTTCGCATTTGATGAATAGGAACACCGTACTGTTAAAGGGGGTCAAAGTGACACTATGGAATGGATTTCCTCATGATGCTCAACCCAAGCCAAATCCTACCAAAAGCCTCAAGTGAGGCATATGAGTGACATGAGGACTCTCACAGTTGAGAGTCCCGACCGTTTCGATAAGCCACGCCAAGTCACTGATCTTATCCACTCCAACGGTCATATTATTTAAGGGCATTAATGTAAAATCATGTCGGGATGCTCCCAGGCTATAAATAGCCGCCCCCACAACCACTAGCTGGTTGGCTGCTCCGCTAGAAACTGACACTTGTCATAAGAGCAACCCAATTCCTCAGAGCTTTAGAGAGTAAATCATCAGTGAGGAAATACACCACCCACCGAAACCACAAACCAAACCTAGTGATTGAGCATCACTGAAGAAGTTGTTCCTGTGTGGAACTGAAGCCTTTTACCTTTGAGGACTGTGCATCCTCCAGACGGTTAGGCGTCATGGTCTAGAGCAATCCAGCAGTCAATTGTGGATCGCCGGGTGACCGAGTTTGTGAGGGTTTGGAAGTCTGCCCTGAAGACTTACCACGAGTGTTGAGCGAGGACTGTGTGTCCTTAGCTCAAGGAGAATACGGTAGGGACTGTGTGTCCCAGGACTGGGCGTCCTTTGGTTTCAATACCAAGCCGCTCCAAACCAGATGTACAACTGTCACAGCAGTTGGAACTGGGTCATCAACATCAGTCTTCACTAAGATTCGGGTTCTAATTCCTCAACTCTTTCTTTCTCTGTATTATGTGTTGATGACTTTCACTGTGACTGTTTGAAGAATTTGCTGAAGACTTTTTTGAATTTCCTCAACCCCAAATTCTTCACAATAGTTAATCATCATCTGTATTCTGCGTGCCTGCTTACCGTGCAATCTGTTTTCATAATCTTCACTCTGTAATACTGCTGTTGTGAACGATTGCACGACTGATCCTTAACTGTTTCCGCTGTAAGTTAGTCATCAGTGAGGAATTTCCTCAAAAGGAATTTCCTCAGTGATGAAATTCTAAAAATCTCCTATTCACCCCCCTCTAGTCGATATAACGCACTTTCAATTGGTATCAGAGCAAGGTACTCCCTTGTTCTGTGTGATTTTGGTTTAACCACCTGGAGTTTTAGTTATGTCGACTGCAGGCATGTTCAAGGTGACTGCACCATGTCCCACCTACGAAGGGAAGAACTTTCCTTTCTGGAAGAACAAAATGCAACTGCATCTGCAAGCAATTGACAATGATCTTTGGTATATTGTGGAAAATGGCGTTCCCCTCGTTTCTGCCAGTGTCACTACAGCTGATGTGAAGAGATTTAAGCAACTCGATTCTCAAGCGAAGAACATCATGTGTGGCTATTTGAGCCCAGGTCAGTTTGGAAGAGTAAGTGCTTTGGGATCTGCAACACTGATCTGGGAGAGATTGTGCAAGGTAAATGAAGGAGTATCAACCCAGCGTGACTCTCGTGTTGATATTCTTCGCAATCTCTTGAATCGCTTCAAGAGACATGACAATTAATGCTGCCAAGACACCTTTGATCGCCTCACTGATATATCAAATGAACTGCAAGCACTGGGAGCTCGAGACATCACTGATCACGAAGTTGTGAAGAAACTGCTGAGATCCTTGGATCCTTCATTTGACACTCTAGTTCTGATGATTCAAGAAAGACCAGACTACAAGATGCTAGATCCAGCTGATATTCTTGAAAGGCTAAATACTCATGAATTCCAGCAAGAAGAAAAGAGAGATCTATAAGGACCAAGCTATTCCAGACCACGAGCACTGAAGGCTAGAGCAATTTCCTCATCTGAAGAAGAAACAAATGACAGCAGTTGTGACCCTGAAGAATTTGGACAGGAGCTTGCAATGCTTGTGAGGAAATTCCAGAGATTTACACGACGAGGACAGTTCGGTAAATCATCAAGAAGAGACATGAGGAAATCAGAATCTGCATCTGAGGACTACAAGAAACGGACCTGTCACAAGTGCAAGAAATCAGGTCATTACATTGCTGATTGTCCTCGCTGGGGAAAGGAATCAAAGAAGAAGAAATACAAGGATGACAGTTCTGATGACTCAAAGAAGAAGAAGAAATCTTCAAAATCCTCATCTTCAAAGTCCTCCTCACACAAGAAGACTAGCTTCAGAAAGGCTCGGGCACTTATTGGCAAGGAAATGGATTCCGAGGCAGAATCAGAAGAATGTGATGATGAAGAAGGCTCTGGAGAAGATTCAGAATCCGGACAGGCTAGTCTTGCGCTAGCAACCAATTTCGTCAGCAAGTCAATCTTCAATCTTGAAGAAAATGAGTGCACCATCCATACTGATGATTATGCTGATGACTTCGCTCCAACCTATTGCTTCATGGCAAAAGGTTCAAAGGTATCACATAATGCCTCCTCATCTGATTCAAGTGACTGTGAACATGATGATTACAAAAAACCCAGTTACAGTAAACTTGCCATCATTGCCACTAAACAACAAACTGCTCTGGAAAAGCTTCAAAAACTGCTAGACAAAAGTGATGATCCGTTGAATGATGAAATTAATCTTAATCAAATCCTCGCTGATGACATGAAAAATCTTCAGTCTAGATTTGATATTCTTCAGGATCGTTATGATACACTCCTCACTGATCATGAGAAGCTTTCCTACGAATTTCTTCAAAGGAAGCTTGATCTTGAGAAGCTGAGGATGTCTTATGATGATCTTCGTATGGAGAATGATTCATTACTAGCTCAGCAGATCAGCGCTAGTCAAGTTGAATTTACTCCTCCATGTCTTAAATGCATTGATCGTGAAACTGCTGATTCTTCACCAGAATCTTCAAATGCTACTACTGCTACAAATTCTTCAACTGCACCTGTTGTGTCTATTTCCTCACTTGAGGAAAACACAAATGTCACTGATGAAAATGCAGGGTTGAAGGAATTGTACTTGACAGGCATGTACAAAAGCCTCAAAGGACATCAAATCCTTTGTGATGTGCTCAAAAAGCAGATCCTGAACAGGAACCCGAGGAAAGAAGGAATTGCCTTTAAGAGGAAATTGAATGCTGATGGATCTTATTGGAAACCTGAGCAGTATCCCAAAACCTCATGGGTTGCTGCTACTGGGCCTCCTTTTGATCCATCTAATCTAACTGGCTTCTCATGTGAATTATCCTGTTCCTCGGATGAGTCATTTGATTCTAACTATAAACTGTTCAAAAATCAATCTGGTGAAGTATTTGCTCGATATGTTGGAACTAACTGCAGGAATGGCCCTCCTTTGAGGAAAATCTGGGTTCCCAAAAGCTGTCTTGAAAATCTTCAAGTGAATGTCCTCATGACATCACCTCTGAAGAATCTGAACCCCAGATCAAAATCCTCAGGAGGACCAAAGTCTTCAAGAGGATCAAAATCCTCAACTGGACAAAACTATGCTCGTACCCGTGCTTCTGCGTCTAACATGCAGGAAAACTACAAGGAATATGATTATGAGCGCTACTCCTCAAATCATTATGTCCATAAATCCTCAAACGAGTTCTCTGCATACTCATATGAGTACTTTAACCCCCCTACTGTTAAGAGAAGTGCATTAGCTTCAATGCAACCTTTCTCATATGGTGCTCGCAGGATGTTGAACGCTTTGCCACCCCTTCAGATGTGGGTGGTGAAGAAATCAAACTAATCACTTCTGCAGGCCAGGTCTCCAGATGAAAATCATCATCTGAAGAATTTGCTGGAGACCTGAGGAAATGCTTGATAGGACGCAAGCTAATGATTGATGAAATAGAAATATTTCACACGTCCTTACATTTCTGTTATGATGAAATTACTAAACTGATGAAATTAGTATCATATTCTTCAAACTTGAAGCATATGAGATGGTAAGCTGTACTAATTCATCTGCAGGATGACAAACCCAAAAATACTGAGTGGGTTCTCGATAGTGGCTGCACACATCACATGACTGGTGATAAAAGCCTACTGATGAATATGCCACTAACTCCTTCACCTCTGAAGCAAATCACATATGCTGATAAAGGTAAAAGCAAGGTATTGGGACTTGGCAAAGTAGCTATTTCCAAGGATAGGCATATGGACAAAGTGATGCTTGTTGAATCCCTTGGTTTTAACCTCATGTCAGTCTCGATGCTTTGTGATCTTGATATGATTGTTATCTTTGGTAGATATAGATGTGTAGTCATCATGGAATCTGACAGATCCAAAGTCTTCGAAGGTGTAAGAAGAGGGGATTTGTACATTGTTGACTTCTCTACAGGGTCCTCAACCAGCCACTTGCTTACTAGCAAAAACCTCAGAAGGATGGCTGTGGCACAGAAGACTAGGTCATGCAGGCATGAGGAATTTGCACACACTTGCAAGGAAGAAGCATGTCATTGGCATCGAATCTGTCAAATTCCTCAAGGATCATCTCTGCGGTGCTTGTGAATCTGGGAAAATGACCAGATCCAAGCATCCCTCCAAAACCATCATGACCACTACCCGTCCATTTGAATTGCTTCATATGGATTTGTTTGGACCTACTCACTATGCAACACTAACCAATGCAGCATCTCTATATGGCTTTGTCATAGTTGATGATTATTCCAGATACACTTGGGTGCATATCATAGTGTATAAAACTGAAGTGCAGGAAATCTTCAAACGATTTTCTTCAAGGGCCTCGACGAACTTCGGCATCAAGATCAAACATATTAGGAGTGATAATGGAACCGAGTTCAAAAACACTGGTCTTGATGATTATCTTGATGAACTTGGTATTACTCACGAATTGTCTGCTCCTTATACTCCTCAGCAGAATGGTGTTGTCGAAAGAAAGAACAGGACTCTGGTTGAAATGGCAAGAACTATGCTTGAAGAATATCAGACTCCTCGTCGCTTCTGGCCTGAAGCAATCAACACTGCATGCCATATCAACAACAGGGTATATCTTCACAAATTCCTCAAGAAAACCTCATATGAACTCCTCACTAAGAAGAAACCCAATGTAAGTTATTTCAAAGTCTTCGGTGCAAAATGCTGGATTAGAGATCCTCACCATAGCTCAAAATTTGCACCTAAGGCACATGAAGGTTTTATGCTCGGTTATGGAAAGGACTCGCACACCTACAAAGTCTTCAACAACTATCACAACAAAGTTGTTGAGACTATAGATGTGCGGTTCGATGAAACTAATGGCTCACAAAGAGAGCAATTGCCTTCTGATCCAGATAAACTGTCCCCTGAGGAAGCGATAAAGCTTAAGCCTACTGAAGACATTGTTCCCACTGAGGAAATTGAAGAAGAAATAATCCCTATCGCTGACAGAAACCAAGAAGATGCTCCTGAGGAAATTGCAACAGCACCACTTCCTCAGCCCAGACAAAATCCTCAACCAGCTCATCCGAGGATTGCAAATGAAGTAGAACTTGACAAAATCCTCAACGACATCAACGCGCCAGGTCCTCTCACTCGCTCAAAAGCTTCACACTTAGTTAACTTTTGTGGGCATTTCTCTTTTGTATCTATCACAGAACCCTCAAAAGTAGCTGAGGCTTTTCTGGAACCGGAGTGGATCCAAGCCATGCAAGACGAACTTCTTCAATTCAAGCTGAATGACGTATGGGATCTCGTCAAACGACCCGATCCTCGCAAGCATAACATCATCGGCACCAAGTGGATTTTCCGAAACAAGCAAGATGAGGACGGTCAAGTGGTGAGGAACAAGGCACGACTTGTAGCCCAAGGCTACACCCAGGTTGAAGGAATAGATTTCGATGAAACTTTTGCACCTGTTGCTAGACTTGAAGCTATTCGAATTCTACTTGCTTATGCTAATCATCATAACATCATCTTATATCAAATGGATGTGAAAAGTGCATTCCTCAATGGTAAGCTTGAGGAAGAAGTATATGTTGCTCAGCCCCCAGGTTTTGAGGATCCAAAGAATCGAGACAAAGTCTTCAGACTCAAAAAGGCTCTGTATGGCCTCAAGCAAGCCCCTCGGGCATGGTATGATACATTGAAGGAATTCCTCATGAAGAAAGGCTTCAAACCTGGTTCACTCGATCCAACTCTTTTCACAAAATCTTATGATAATGAACTGTTTGTATGTCAAATATATGTTGATGATATCATATTTGGCTGTACTGACAAAAGATACAGTGATGAATTTGCCTATATGAGGAGTGAAGAATATCACATGTCTATGATGGGGGAGCTGAAATTCTTCTTAGGTCTTCAAATTCGTCAACAAAACAATGGAATCTTCATATCACAGGAGAAATACCTCAAGGATGTTCTGAGGAAATTCGACATGCATGAATGCAAAGGTGCCAAGACTCCAATGCCTACCAACAGTCACCTCCGCACTGATGAAAATGGTAAAGATTTCGATCAGCAGGTATACCGTTCTATGATTGGTTCTTTGTTGTATCTATGTGCATCTAGGCCAGACATAATGCTTAGTGTTTGCATGTGTGCACGTTCTCAAGCAAAACCGAAGGAATCACTCCATAAGGCTGTGAAACATATTCTTCGATACTTAGCTCACACACCAACACTAGGATTATGGTATCCCAAGGGCTCCAATCTTCATCTGGTAGGGTATTCTGATTCAGACTATGCTGGTGACCGTGTGGATCGCAAGTCAACATCTGGCACATGCCATTTCCTCGGAAGATCACTGGTTTGCTGGTCCTCAAAGAAGCAGAACTGCGTATCACTCTCCACTGCCGAAGCTGAGTACATTGCTGCTGGTTCTTGCTGTGCTCAATTACTATGGATGAAGCAAACCCTCAAGGACTACGGCATCAACATGAAGAATGTGCCTCTCTACTGTGACAATGAGAGTGCTATCAAGATTGCCTACAACCCAGTACAGCACTCGAAGACCAAGCACATCCAAATTCGTCATCATTTTCTTCGGGACCATGTCCTCAAGGGCAATATCCTCATCGACCATGTGAAGACTGATGATCAACTGGCTGATATCTTCACTAAGCCCTTGGATGAGAAAAGGTTTTGCAAGTTGCGGTGTGAGCTAAATATCTTAGAGTCTTCAAATGTTTTGTAAAAACATGCACACATCCTAACACTTATGCAAAGTTGATGACTTAGATGTGCAACACATGATGAAACGATTTTCTTCAACCAATGAAGAAAATCACTCTGAATGTGAAGAAATTAACGAAGAAATTGATTCTCAGGGCCCTACGACAATTGTACGCGGCGTCTGTAATCAACATTCTTATATGGTGGGCAACGCCACCGCCCAATGTGAAATTCCTCAAGTTGATTTTCTTCAAATGATCAAATTCCTCACAATGCATTTTCATCAAAACAGCTGTTCTTAATTGTGATGATCTATTGCAAAATCTTCAAAAACACTTGATGACTTTCATTTGCCTAGGTAGACTATGATTTCTAGTCCTCAACAACATTCACTTATTGCTATTTCTTCAAGTTGATGTTTCTGCTAAGTGAATGTGATCGGACCCTTTTTCCCTCTATGCTATGCTTATCCAGTCTATTCAATTCTTCATATGCGTTCTACTTGAAACTTTGTTCAAAATCCTCACTGTATCCTTGTCAGCTGATGATTTTGCAACGAAAATCCTCAAATCTTCGAAAAATTGTTTTCTTCAAAGGAACAGTAAGGGAAACCCCACTTCCCACGATTGGATAGCCACGATCTCCACTATCTCCACCGCATCCTACGGGAGCTACACGTGTCCTGCGGAGACGTAGAGGCAAGGGCTATTCGGTCCGAAACTTTCGCGCCAAACAGTAACTTTCGGGCTATAAATATGTCCTTAACCCCCTCGGCATCATCTTCTTCGCCTCATCGCTCTCCTGCCACACCACACCGAACCCTAGCGCCACCGCTGGTAGTCTTGTCGCCGGCAAGGAAGAGCTTCACTGCCTCAACCTTCTCGCCGCCAGGATCACGCCGGAGTCGGAACATCTACGTCCGCCGCCGCCGTAGACGTCCTCTGCTGCCAAGTTAGGGTGCATTGGACACTTGACCGAAGAACCTCTCCAACACCACCTTTTTGTGTTCTTCGTTCGCACCTTCCAGGGTAATTATATCCCATTTTTACAACAGATTAGATCTAAAATTTTACCTCTCCCTTGTGAAATCCGTTTTTCCTCAAGATACGATGCGCACATGATTCCTCAAACACTATCCATCACCACAATCATTGATGAACTAGCTAAGCATCTAAGATTTTCACGAGATTCCTCAATTGTGCGAATTTTCGGATCTGTACAACTCTGGAACCCAAGAACAGAATGCTTAAGCAAATTCCTCAACCACTGGTTATATTCCTCAAACTGTCAAACTTTTCCATTTTCTTCAAATCTGAGAACGCATATGACATCTCCAAATTCCTCGCAACTATACTCTGTTCACAGGTACACACATGTCAGCTGATGAATCTCTCGGTTCTCATCACATTAACTCATTTGCAGCGTTTCTGGAAGAAACTCTTCAAGGCTCATCAGAATCCTCAAGAGTTCAAAATCCTCAGATAATTCCTCGTCTGAAGAAAATGGAGGAAGAAAGGAAACAGAGGGGAGGAAAGAAACTGGAGCAGAACACAGCTGTGGACATTCCTGATGACATATACCTGGACTACTGCACGCCTGATGATGAACCTGAGACTATGCCTAAAAGAAAGATTAGGCTGCAGAAAATTGAACGCAGATGGGCAAAGGAGTGGAAGGAGTACAGGTTTGTGACTCCAAAATATGCGAAGAAATTCGCCTTGAAACCTCCTGGCAGAAGGGCCCCGCTTGAAGATCATCAAGTTGCTCATCCCTCAAGTCTCATGACACTTGATGACTACCCAGAGGAAAAAGAAAGGCATCTGGCCAAGCTCAAGAAGCAAGCAGAAACAGCAGTGAAGAAATTTCATGAATCTTCAGCTGCTGCCTCCGGTGCTGCTCATTCCTCAGCAGCAGAAACCTCAGGCTCCGAGATTCCTCAACCAAAGTCTGTGCCAGCAAAGCCAAAAGCTTCAAAACCCGAAGAAAAGTTTGCACAGGCTTCAGTCACCAAACCCTCAGCTCCAAAACCCTCGGTTCCAAAACCGTCCACACCAAAACCATCAGCGCCAAAACCCTCAGCACCAATCGCATCTACACCAAAGTCCTCAGCTCCACCTCCAAAGCCAGTACAGAAGAAAGTCGTGAAGACTATGACTGCCAGCTCCAGCTCCTCACTCCCAGCTGCAACTAGCTCGGAGACAAAGTCTTCAACTCCCCATGTGAAGACTTTGGCAACTACTGAACCTGCACCTCTGCCCAGCCCAAGCAAAATCATCACAGTCCCGTCTGCATCATAGGGAAGTGAAGAATATGATGATGAAACTCTGGAAGCCATCATCAGGAACAAACAAGAAAGGGTAGCACAAGCATCAGACAATGCTATTCCTCTGGCGATGGACCCCAAGGTCCTCCTCGATTTCATCAATGTGTGGTATGAAGACCCAAACACACCCATTGATGATTTGAAACTTCCTCCTGGTGTCAGCCACATGGTGGCTACTTTCATAAACGAAGCCAAGTGGAAGGAACAGAAGGCCAAGCAGGCAAAGATTGCAAAGGCCAGAAAGGAGAAATTCCTCACGCAAAATGTTCTCAAACTGACGCCTGATGCATTGGTGTCCACCCAGGCAGAGCTGCAAGTCTTGACTGACAAGTGTGAGAAACTGTCAGATCGAACAAGCATCAAAAGCAATTTCATCAAGCTAGCCACTAGTGCTGTTGATGACTACAACAGACGTCACCCCCCACCAGCACCAACTCCTCAGCCCCTGGTTGAACAGCCAAAAGATGCATCTCCTGTTGAGGAGGAAATTCCTCAAGCTGAGGAACAATACCAAGAGCGCCGTGCTGATGAGCCGGCCATTGAAGAAATCATCACTGAGACCGCTCCTGATGAAACTGCAAACCCTGATGAAACTGCTACCGATCTAGCTGCTTCACCAAAGCAGGCTGATGACTATGTTCCAGCTGGTTCCTCACTGCCAGCTGAAGAATCTGTTAAGAAAACACCTTCACCAAAAACTTCAAAGGTGAAGAAGTTAACCCCGTCTGCATCAGATGCGAAAAAGACAAGGACTGCTGAGAAGGAAGCGAAGAAGACAAAAGCTTCCTCAGCAGAAGAAAAGATTGAGGCAAAACGCCTCAAGGAAACTGAAGAATCTGCCCCACTAGACCCGGTGCCTCTTAATGTTGCACCCTCATTTGAAATGGTCGTCGTTGGTGACCACACTACGAGGGCAGATGAGGAAATGAAGGATGCTGCCTCTGAGGAGCATACTGATGAGGAAATACAAATTGATGACAGTCCTCAACCTCATATTCCTCAGAAAGAGACTACTGAAGCCTCAGCTGCAGCAGCTGATGAATCTGCTTCTGCCACAAAGTCAGCTGATGAAAATCAAGCTGAAGAAAATGTCCAGTCTGAGCAGGCTCCTCCCACTGAACAAGCTGATCAAACTCCTCAAGCTGAGAAGGATGAAGAAATTCCTCAACCTGATGCTCAGCTAGAACAAGAAATTCCTCATCCTGAGGAAACTGCTGAAAAAAATGTTCCCGCCCCTGACAATGAGTTCATTGTCCTCAACCCAGAATCTGCCATGGTTGTTTCCCCTCCCATTCCTCAGCACAATCTCAATCCAGTTCAGCGCCTGCCATTCTCGAAGAGGCCAAAGTTTCAGAAAGAAAATTTCTTTGAGGAACGCATGTATTTCATCGGAGAGAATCCTTATGACAAGCCTCAAATGCGGCTTCTGAAGTTTTGGACAAGAACGCAGATGAACTACTATGCTTCTGTGCTCTGTGGCCGCAATAAGATATTCCAGCACCGGCACATTCCTCATGCTGAACTTGAAGAAATTCCCTGCATGGAACCAGTCCTTAGTGTACTACATGATGCAAGTTTGCTTCCTATGTGCTCCGACATATCAGATTGGAATAGTGAGCTAATTCTTCAGTTCTATTCAACTCTGCACATCTCGGGCAATGCTGATGACATCAACACTTGGGTGTTCGACTGGATGACCCAAAATACTCACTACAAGGCTCCAGCATCTGAACTCCTCAGAGAACTGCCCGTACCAATTCCTTCAGAAGGGGCAGTGAAGCTTTATGGTGAGCGTGAGCTGCCAAATGGTGCTAGCGCCAATCAAAGGCCATGATGATGACGAAGATGTCGTCGGCCTCATGAAGAACATCCTCTTCAACATCATTCATGGTATCCCCATGAATATCCATGATTTCTTCTTGAGGACTTTGGCTGACAATGCAATGTGCCCCTATGATCACAAAATCTATGCACCACGGATCATGAGATTCCTCAGGACAAGGACAGGCATCAACTTTCACGCAGATTTCCAGAACCATGTTGGTTATATGCCTCCTATCCGGGTCAACAAGAAGACTTTCGAGCCCATTGAGGGGAAAGGAAAGTCTGTGATTGATGAAGGAAGCAGGCCCCTTGATGGCCAGTTCAAAGAACCAAATGCATATTCCTCATGGGACGACACTGAGACTCGTCCGCCAAGCCCAGTTCCTCCTCGCGTGCTAACCACCAGAGAACTTCTTCTCAGTCTTCATCAGAAGGTGGATCACAACCACAAATGGGTTAAACGCCAGTTTGGTGCCATTGTGAAAACCCTCACTGAGACACAGAACAGTGTGAAGCTAAATCATCACTATCTGCATGAGGTTTTTGATCGCACCTGGGCTACCCTTGCACATCTGAAGACCCAGACTGAGCTTGAAGAATTGAACTTTGAGCAGGACTTTGACTGATCGTGGCCTCCCAAGAAGAAGTTCAGGCCCATTCCAGTGCCAGATCTTGAAGACAGCTCCTTCTCGTCCTTCCGCACCGCCGAATCTGATGAGGAACAACTTGACACCGCGACAGGCCCAAGGAAGAAGACTACACCCAAGAAGCGCCAAGGATCTTCATCAACTGCCAAGCAATGAAGTCTTCACGGGCGTTAGTCCTCAGTTTGTCCCTTTTTGTCCCTTGATGACAAAGGGGGAGAAACTTGAGAGTTAGTCTTCAAACGGGATTTATTTTTGGGGCTTATGAACTATATTTAAGTTACAAACTCTTGGCTCTTCTGATGTTTTTTATGTAATGAGTTGTAACTTAAGCCCGATGGTACTCTGACGCTTTTGAACGTTTTTCTTCGCATGCTTATTCCTCAAGTTTTAATGCACGCATGCTGAAATTCGTCAGATACCATTTGCCATCATGCATCCTCATTCTCTTCATATGATATGTTATATGCATGCATGATTTACAAGATTCAGGGGGAGATCTCCATGATATAAATCATCAATGTGCATATGCTATAAAAGCAAAATCCTCAAGGTATGCACATCTTCAGGGGGAGTCTCTGTGAATCTTGTTTTTCAAATTCCTCAAATGAGTATTTACACTTCATATTTTTGATCCCTATTGAACACTTAACCTAATTTTCATCAACCACCAAAAAGGGGGAGATTGTAAGTGCATCTAGTGCCCCTTAGTGATTTTGGTGGTTTGAAGACTTATAGGTTAAGTATCTAATGTGTTTTTAAGTGTACACAGGATCTATAAGTCATTGAGGAGTTTGAGATATTTGAAGAATATGGACCCCTAAAAATATATGTCTTCAGTTGAAGAAATTGGTCTGAAGCTGAAGAAATGAATCGCGAAGAATTTGCGATGAAATTGATATTCCTCATGAAGATATTGATATTGAGAAGATCGGTGGTTCCTGAAGAAAATCGTTCTGAAGAAATTGAAGCGTGAAGATTTTCGTTTTCTGTTTTACTTTCTTCGCATTTGATGAATAGGAACACCGTACTGTTAAAGTGGGTCAAAGTGACACTATGGAATGGATTTCCTCATGATGCTCAACCCAAGCCAAATCCTACCAAAAGCCTCAAGTGAGGAATATGAGAGACATGAGGACTCTCACAGTTGAGAGTCCCGACCGTTTCGATAAGCCACGCCAAGTCACTGAGCTTATCCACTCCAACGGTCATATTATTTAAGCGCATTAATGTCAAATCATGTCGGGATGCTCCCAGGCTATAAATAGCCGCCCCCCACAACCACTAGCTGGTTGGCTGCTCCACTAGAAACTGACACTTGTCATAAGAGCAACCCAATTCCTCAGAGCTTTAGAGAGTAAATCATCAGTGAGGAAATACACCACCCACCGAAACCACAAACCAAACCTAGTGATTGAGCATCACTGAAGAAGTTGTTCCTGTGTGGAACTGAAGCCTTTTACCTTTGAGGACTGTGCATCCTCCAGACGGTTAGGCGTCATGGTCTAGAGCAATCCAGCAGTCAATTGTGGATTGCCGGGTGACCGAGTTTGTGAGGGTTTGGAAGTCTGCCCTGAAGACTTACCACGAGTGTTGAGCGAGGACTGTGTGTCCTTAGTTCAAGGAGAATACGGTAGGGACTGTGTGTCCCGGGACTGGGTGTCCTTTGGTTTCAATACCAAGCCGCTCCAAACCAGATGTACAACTGTCACAGGAGTTGGAACTGGGTCATCAACATCAGTCTTCACTAAGATTCGGGTTCTAATTCCTCAACTCTTTACTTTCTCTGTATTATGTGTTGATGACTTTCACTGTGACTGTTTGAAGAATTTGCTGAAGACTTTCTTTGAATTTCCTCAACCCCAAATTCTTCACAATAGTTAATCATCATCTGTATTCTGCGTGCCTGCTTACCGTGCAATCTGTTTTCATAATCTTCACTCTGTAATACTGCTGTTGTGAACGATTGCACGACTGATCCTTAACTGTTTCCGCTGTAAGTTAGTCATTAGTGAGGAATTTCCTCAAAAGGAATTTCCTCAGTGATGAAATTCTAAAAATCTCCTATTCACCCCCCCTCTAGTCGATATAACGCACTTTCAGAGAGCGTGTGTGAAGAAGTACACCCCTGCGGGGTTATGATCTATTCGAATAGCAGCGGCCGCGGATATGGACTACTTGGAGACATATTTTGTTCATAGATAACTTTAATGGCTGCTCATAAAAGTGTCAACATAAGCGTGAGTATCATGTATGGCATTTCCGTAGGGAGACGGAAAGGAATCCATGATAGTGTATTGTTGTGGTGGTAGTCGACTCGGGTACGACTTATCAAAGTTGTTTTAATCTAATCAAAATTGTAGTATAGTCTAGCCAAGAGTCAAAGCTGGCTTGCTGCATATAACCCCACAATCCCTTTTATTGATACTTGTGCAAGAGTAGATAGATCTGTTCTTAAGTCTTGTTGAGTACTTTTGTACTCATGTTTGCTTAATAAATGTTGTAGAGGATACCCACGAGCCAACAGGTGGGTTCTATCTAGACCTCGATGATGACGAGTAGCTGGTGTCCCAGCTACGACCTGGCCCCTTTCAGAAGGGATTTGTAGATAGTTAGGCTTTATGCCTTTTCCTTTCAACTGTCTGTACTCGGACAGCTTTAATGTTTCCGCTTGGTTTGTATGACTTTGCTTATATGACTTGAGTGTCGGGTCATGTGACCCCTACCTATATGAACATATTATGCAAGACTCTTCCGAGTCTTCTAAATAAATGTTGTGTTGTTGTATGGTTATGTTGTGATGCCATTGTTGTATCTATGCATATCAAGTATGTCATGCGTACGTGTGTTGCACTATGATATGTATGGGATTCGACACCTAGTTGTATGCCCTTAGTAGCTCTCTATACAGAGAAATGCCCCTTTGTGCTTCCAGCGAGCCTTGGTAGTTCGCTACTGCTCCGGACACATTGGTTGACCGACATGTATCCTTCTTAGCTGTTGTGTCTGTCCCTATGGGAAAATGTCATGCGGTGTAATGGAGTCCTTATAGCTTGCTACGACTCGTCTGCACTCGCTGATGATCGACACCTGCTTTGCTGGGTTATGTATGCCTGTCTCTGTACACTTGAGCCACTTGAGTTTATGACTAGCTATGTCGACCCGGGTTCTTTGACATTGGAAGCTAGCAACACAAATGCATACGTGAGTCAAAAGGTGCAAACGATCCCATCTAAGGTAAGGTGGCAGCCGTGGGGTTAATCATGCGTGAGACCGCAAAGGTATGCGATGTGTTACAGGCTAGATTCCTATGGTTTAGGATCGGGGTCCCGATAACATGGTCAGTGATCCCATAGATCAATGCTCACCGAACACACGTATGCTGAATATTAAGAGTCTTACATCCAAGTACCAAATTATTACATCACATGACCGAATGGTCAAGTTCACATGGTAGGGACTATAAGGCAAGATCACACTTATACAACTAGTAGCGGAAATCTTAGGGCTAAGCGGGTGCCCATGCCGTCATCCTAAACCAATAGGCATTCTGACTAGGAAGCGTCCTAGTTCGCAGGGCCGTCTCCGAAGACGCACTCTTCTCCAAACTCCGGTCCTTCCATGTCTGGTCAATAATATAACCAGTGGCAAGCCAATGAATAGTTTTGAGTGTAGTCGCAAACAGCCCATGATATGAACAATGCAGTTGTTAGAATAACAAGTATTTGCAGTTTGGTGGATAACAACTTGAATGTAAATAAACATGATCATGGATGTTCAACACAAGCTAGAGGGTAATTAGAAGAACAAGTTACAGATATCGACATATGTGTCAAGGGCTGAACTCTCCGGGTTCACCCGATATGCCAAGTCACCAAACTTGGTCATATCAACTGTTTTATATTAACACCATTCACCACACACTCACACACACTTGATTTATGCGGAAACGACTGGACATAGTTTAAGCAGGATTACCCAACTGTCCTTGACCGTGGACACGCCTATTCGAATATTTTTACATTCTGCAGAGGTTCTATGCTGTACCGACGAGATCAGGGAAACTTCCGTGTTTTCCACGACTCCCGGTATATAACATACCCGAGGTAAGTACCCGATCAACGCCTTTCCCCTAACGATAGTAGACAAAGAGGTCCACTCGATTGGTACCCAACCCACATGTTGTACATCTTACGAGCACCGACTCTGGACAGTACCAACCATGCGGGGACCAACGGTGTGCCTGGAACACGTAAAAACAACATAGTCGCCCTACCTGGCACGCCCCATCACGAGACTGACCACACATCACTCCCGCCACTAGTATTGTGGCTCTTTGCTAGCACCGACCAGAGTAATCAACAAGCCCCGTCCCATAAAGGGGTAACATGGCCGTACATGTAAGGTTGGGATGTTTGACACATCAGAAATCTATCCCCATGTCCGAAACCATACACACACGAAATACTCGGTGCAACACTTCACCAAAAGAGGCCACCTAACTCATTATCACCCTCAGGCATTAGTGGCACTCGATGGGGTTTCATAAACCTTTTATTTTATACCATCATCATGCTCATGCTACTATGCTTAGTTCTACTTGTCAACATGATATTAGCGTGACCCTCAAAGGTGGTAGGATCATGCTCAAAATGCAAGTGTTCCAGAGGAGCCATCGGTAACATCACTTCAATGATTTACCGATACTTATGATCGCATGCAACGGAAGTATTTGCTACACTAGCATGCAATATAACATATGCTCAAATATGGTCAAAGGGCTGCTTGCCTTGGTTAGCTAAGTATCCGGGGTCTTCAGGGTCTTCAAGTCCAACTCCTTCATCACACGTGGTTTCTATCGTAGTAATAAATAAAAATAAATAAGTAGCTCACTCCAAAACAGATCATAAAGTTTTTTAATTCTGATAAATCCATATTGTTATTTTAAAAATATTTGTCTCTGCTTTTAGTGAAAGAATATTTTTTAAATCAATTTAACAAAAGCAAAACTATTCCAAATTAGCCTTTTTAATTAATATAAAAAACATAAGTTGTTCTAAAAATGTGCCTAATAGTTCCATTAAATACTCCTCATTTTTGGAAAAATAATAGTGGAAGAATCATTTATTTTCACTGGTTAAATCTTTTTAGAAAAATCTTGTAGAACAGAGTTTAAAAATTAAAAGGAAAAAGGGCAACAGCCCTGGCCTGGCTCGGCCTGGGGCTGGGCCAACCGAGATAGCCAGCCTGCCTGCCTGCCCAAGCGCGCACGCCGTCAGGTTTGAACCTGACGCGCGGGCCCCTAAGGTCAGCGGCTATGGGGAGTGAGGGAGAGGGAGATGGGCCACCGATAGGTGGCGCACACCTGTCGGGGTCGTCTCCTACCTCTGGACAGAGATGAGGAGGAGGAGGACGCCGGCGTGGCTACCGACGTCCACAGGCCCTAACAACGGCGGGAATGGGTTCGACTCGTTGTCGCCTACCTGCTGGTGGTCGAGTCGACGATGGGGGGGGGGTCTTCCTTCACCGGCGACGAGGGGGCTGCGGCGGAGAGGTTTCGGTCAACGGTGGAGGTGGTGGCTACGGGCACGGATTTGCTCGAGGAAGAGGGGGGAAATGATCCTGGTGTCACGGGGAGTGTGTGGGTGGGCAGAGGGACGCAAGAACCAACGTGTAGTCAGGGATCGATCGGAGCTTTGACACGGAGGGGCCTTGGTCAATCTCGAGCACCGAGGCTGTGCTTGCTCAATGGGGTTTCTAGGGAGGTGATTGGGGTCTAGGTGGAGTGGAGTGAGGAGTGCTGGAGCGACGGGGTGGCCTTATATAGGCCCGCGACAGTGCACCAGGCGGGAAGCTCCGGTGGTTTGACCGCGGCGTGCATGGGGCATAGAGAGAGGCTGGGCTCGAAACCGTGGTCTCAGTACGTGGTTTCGAGGCTCTGAGCTTACTACGAGAGAGAGAGGAGCGAGGAGTGGTGTGCCTGCGTGGACGCATTCCTTTGGCCGCAACTCGTGCACGCGGGCACGCGTCGCACCAGCTCTCCGCCTGGGAAAGAAGGGACCCTAGGGGCTGCCTGATGCAGAGGAGCTGTGGCCCCCACCTCGGTTGCTCTCTGTAATGCGCCTAAACTGCATCTTTGGCATGCCACGGCATGCTAGCGCGTTCTGGAGTTCCTTGAACGCGTTTGGCGTGTCCTGGGCCCTTGCTTGGTGATGCCTAGCCATTTGAATCCCGTGGGAGCAACAACTGGTCAAAGGATGGGTGGAAACCAGCTGCTGTCAGTCTTGGACTGAAGCTTAGTTTGGGTTTTTTCGATTATCTACTTAGAACCGGAGAAGAGCCACTTGACTGGAGTTAGGCACTGATGCTAGCCACCTAATCTAGGAGTTTGAGAGAAAGGGAGAGGGTGCAGCTGGGGTTAAGAGGGGTTTAGCCCAACTATCAGAAGGTGCTCGACAGTGGTTTGGGGTGGTTGCTATTGGAAATATGCCCTAGAGGCAATAATAAAATGGTTATTATCATATTACCTTGTTCATGATAAGCGCCTATCGTTCATGCTATAATTGTATTAACAGGAAACAGTAATACATGTGTGAATAAATAGATCACAATGTGTCCCTAGCAAGCCACTAGTTGGCTAGCTCGTTGATCAATATATGATCATGGTTTCGTGATCATGGACATTAGATGTCATTGATAACGGGTTCACATCATTGGGAGAATGATGTGATGGACAAGACCCAATCCTAAGCATAGAGCTAGATCGTGTTGTTCGTATGCTAAAGCTTTTCTAATGTCAAGTGTCTTTTCCTTCGACCGTGAGATTGTGCAACTCCCGGATACCGTAGGAGTGCTTCTGGTGTATCAAACGTCACAACTTAACTGGGTGACTATAAAGGTGCACTACGGGTATCCTCGAAAGTGTGTGTTAGGTTGGTACGAATCGATATCGGGATTTGTCACTCCGTGTGACGGAGAGGTATCTCAGGGCCAACTGGGTAGAACATCATCATGAGCTCAATGTGACTAAGGAGTTAGTCATAGGATGACGTGCTACGGAACGAGTAAACGGACTTACCGGTAACGGGATTGAACAAGGTATGGGTATACCGACGATTGAATCTCGGGCAAGTTCTATACCGACAGACAAAGGGAATTTTATACGGGATTGATTGAATTCTTGACATCGTGGTTCATCCAATGAGATCATCGTGGAACATGTGGGATCCACCATGGGTATCCAGATCCCGCTGATGGTTATTGGCTGGAGAGCGTCTCGATCATGTCTGCATGCCTCCCGAACCCGTAGGGTCTACACACTTAAGGTTCGATGACGCTAGAGTTATAGGGAATTGCTATATGAGGTTACCTAAGGTTTTTCAGAGTCCCAGATAAGATCCCGGACGTCACGAGGAGCTCTAGAATGGTCTGGATGTAAAGATTGATATATAGGATGGATGGGTTTGGACGCCGGAAATGTTTCGGGCACCACCGGCAAAGTGTCGGGACCACCGGAAGGGTTCCGGAGGCCCACCGGGAGGGCCATCAGCCCCAGGAGGCTACATGGGCCACGTGTGAGAGGGAACCAGCCCCTGGGTGGGCTGGTGCACCCCCAGACCCAGCTCGAGGCGCCTAGAGAGGGAAACGGGGGAACCCTAAGTCTGGTGGGCCTAAGGCCCACTAGGGGTGCGCCACCCCCTCTCCCCCTCCTGGCCGCCACCCACGCTCCCATCTAGGGCTGCCGCCCCCCCTTTAGGGTGGGAAACCCTAAAGGGGGCGCCACCCTCCCTCCCCCCTATATATAGCGGGGTTTTTTGGCATTTGAGAAAACGGTTTTCCATCTCTCTCGGCTCAGCCCTGCATCTCTTTTTCCTCCTCTCCCATGTTGCTTGGTGAAGCCCTACCAGGAGACCTTGTCTCTCCATCGACACCACGCCGCCGTGCTGCAGGAGATCTTCCCCAACCTCTCCCTCCTGCTTGCTGGATCAAGGTGCGGGAGACGTCACTAGGTTGCATGTGTGTTGAACGCAGAGGTGTCGTGATTCGGCACTAGATTGGAATCACACCGCGATCTCAATCACCGCGAGTATGACTCCATCAACCGCATTCTAGCAACGCTTCCACTTAGCGATCTTCAAACGTATGAAGATCCACTCACCCCTCTCTCGTTGCTCATCTCTCCATAGGAAGATCTGAGTATGGCATAGGAAAATTTTGAATTTATGCTACGTCACCCAACAGTGGTATCAGAGCCAGGTTTTCTATGCGTAGATTCCATGCACGAGTAGAACACAAAAGGTTGTTGGCGCTGATTTGTCAATTGCTTGCCGCTACTAGTATTATTCTTTTCCGTCGGTATTGTGGGATGAAGCAGCCCGGACCGACCTTACGCGTACGCTTACGTGAGATAGGTTCCACCGGCCGACATGCACGCTGTGCATAAAGGTGGCTAGCAGGTGTTTGTATCTCCCACTCTAGTCGTATTGGATTTGATGAAAAGGGTCCTTATGAAGGGTAAATAGCTTTGACATATCATCGTTGTGGCTGTCACGTAGGTAAGAAGGCGTTCTTGCTAGAAGCCCAAATCATCCACATAAAACTTGTTTTTGCAGGGTTTGACATGTGATGTGATATGGCCAAAGTTGTGATGTTACATTGTGATGTATGAGATGATCAAGTTATTGTAATAGGAATCACGACTTGCATGTCGTTGAGTATGACAACTGGCAGGAGCCATAGGAGTTTTCTTAATTTATTGTATGAGATGCAACGCCATGTGTTTACTACCTTTACTTCATTGCTAACGGTTAGCTATAGTATTAGTAGTAGTTGGCGTGACGACTTCATGGAGACACGATGATGGAGATCACGGTGTCACGCTAGTGACAATGATGATCATGCGATGCCCGAAGATGGAGATCGAAAGAGCAAAGATGATAATAGCCATATCATGTCACTATATGATTGCATGTGATGTTTATCATGTTTTTCATCTTATTACTTAGAACGACGGTAGCATAATTAGATGATCCCTCATAAAATTTCGAGAACTTATTCCCCTAAGTGTGCACCGTTGCGAAGGATTGTTGTCTCGCAGCACCACATGATTATCGGGTGTGATAGATTCTAACGTTCGCATACAACGGGTGTAAGCCAGATTTGCACACGCGAAACACTTAGGTTGACTCGACGAGCTTACCATGTACAGACATGACCTCTATTACAAGAGACCGAAAGGTCAAACATGAGTCGTATGGTTGAATACGATAAACATGAAGTTGCTCACCATGACGACTGGTCCATCTCACGTGATGATCGTACACGGGTTAGTCGACATGGATCATGTATCACTTAAATGACTAGAGGGATGCCGATTTAAGTGGGAGTTCATTAGATGAACTTAATTATCATGAACATAGTCAAATAGGTCCTTGCAAATTACGGAACCTGCGCTATAGCTCTACGGTATTTGATATGTTACTAGAGAAATCTTAGTTGAAAGATAGAAGTAGCAATTGTGCGGACTGGGTCCGTTAACTGAGGATTGTCCTCATTGCTACGCAGAAGGCTTATGTCTTTAATGCACCACTCAGTGTGCTGAACCCCAAGCATGGTCTGTAGATGTTGCGAACATCCGACATACATGTTTTTGATAACTACATGATAGTTCAGTGTGTGTTGCTTGAACAACTTAGTATTAAGGCATTAAAGACGTTTCGAACATCGCTGGACATCGTGATGATCCAAGAGATGAAATTGGGATTTCATGCTCGTGCCCTTGTTGAGAGGTATGAGACCTCCGACGAGATTCTTTGTTTGCAAAGTAAAGGAGAAGAGATCAATCGTAGAGCATGTGCTCAGATTATCTGAGTACTACAATCGCTTAAATCGAGTGGGAGTTGAACTTCCACTTGAGAGAGTGATAGTTCTCCAAGGGCACTGACACCAAGCTACTAGAGCTTGGTGATGAACTATAACATATCAAGGATGGATATGATGATCCTTGAGCCATTCGTGATGTTTGACACCATGAAAGTATAAGTCAAAGGGGAACATCAATTGTTGATGGTTTGTAAAACCACTAGTTTCAAGAAGGGAAAGGGCTTGAAGGGATACTACATTAAACGACAAGCCAGTTGCTGCTCTATGAAGACATCCAAGGTTGAACCCAAACCCGAGACTATGTGCTTATGAAATAAGGTGAATAGTCACTGAAGGGGAACTACCCTAGACACTTGGTAGATGAGAAGGCTAGCAAAGTCGACTGAAGTATATTGGATATACATGATATTGATGTGTACTTTACTAGTACTCCTAGTAGCAGCACGGTATAAGATACCGGTTCGGTTGCTAAGTGATAGTAAGTCGAAATAAAAGCTACAGATTAAACATATACTATTTAAAGGCGAGGTGACGATGTGTGTGTTTCCAAGGTTGATATGATCACACATCGCACGCTCCCTATACCATCGATATTAGTGTAAAACCTAAGTAATTGTTATTTGGTGTTTGCGTTGAGCATAGACATGATTGGATTATGTTAATGGGAAATACGATTATTCATCTAAAGAGAATAATGGTTATTCTGTTTAGTTGAATGATACCTTAAATGGTCTTGCACCTAGAATGAATGGTTTATTGAATCTCGATCGTAGCGATACACATGTTCATAATATTGTTACCAAAAGGTACAAAGTAGTAATGATAGTACCACTTACTTGTGGCACTGCTACTTGAGTCATATTAATATAAAATGCATGAAGAAGCTCCATGCTGATGGATCTTTGTACTCACTCATTTTTGAAACGGTTGAAACATGCAAACCATGCCTGTTGGTATAAACGCATGAAGAAACTCCATACGGATGGATCGTTTGACTCACTTGATTTTGAATCACTTGAGACATGCAAATCAAACCACATGGGCAAGATGACCGAAGACCTCTTTTTCAAGTAAGATGGAACAAGAATGTAACTTGTTGGAAGTAAAACATTTTGATGCGTGCAGTCCGATGAGTACTGAGGCACGCAGTGGATATCATTGTGTTCATACTTCACAAATGATTTGAGTAGATACTAGTGTGTTTACTTGATAAGACAGAAATCTAAATTATTGAAATGTTCAAGTAATTTCAGAATGAAGTTGAAGATCATCGTGACAAAAGGATAATATGTCTACAATGTGATCGTCGAGGTAAACGTATATATATGAGTTACGAATTTGGTAAACATTTAAGACAATGTGAAAATAGTTTCACGTGAAAAATGTTTCACAACTCATGCCACCTGGAACACCATAGTCTGATGGTGTGTCCGTATGTCATAGCCGTGCCCTATTAGATATAGTGCATACTATGATATTTATTATCATATTACCAATATCATTTATGGGTTAGGCATTAGAGACAACCGCATTCACTTTAAATAGGGCACCACGTAATTCCGTTGGAGATGACACCGTATGAACTATGGTTTAGAGAAACCTAAACTGTCATTTCTTAAAAGTTTGGGGTTGCGATGCTTATATGAAAGAGTTTTCAGCCTGATAAGCTCGAACCCAAAGCGGATAAATGCATCTTCGTAGTACACCCGAACAGTTGGTTATACCTCCTATCTCAGATCCGGAAGCAAATATGTTTGTTTCTTAAAACGGGTCCTTTCTCGAGGAAAAGTTTCTCTCGGAAGAATTGAGTGGGAGTTTTGGTAGAAACTTGATGAGGTTATGTGAACCATCACTTCAACGAGTGTGTGTGTAGCAGGGCGCAGGAAGTTGTTACTATGGCACTACTAGGAAAAGGGCTATAGATGATATAGACACTAATGGCGCACCAGACAAGTAGTGCGCCACTACTATATAGCAGTGGCGCACCATGTGCACGTGTGCCATTAGTGTGATGGACACTAATGGCGCACCACACACACGATGCACCACTACTAACAAGTTTTTTTGCAAAATTACTAATGGCGCGCCGGGGCAGAGTGCAATCACATGTAAAATAGCGTAAAACTGATATATACCTTAAATATCTCAGCGGAAGCGGTCAAGGGAGTGGAGTCCCAATAAACACCAACGACAAGTTGAGTGTAGACCGTAACCCTGAATCGTACTCTTACTTGTCGAAGAAAGATATCTGCAACATAAGACGTTGCAGCCGTGTAGGTCAGCATATTGAATATGCCGACAAATCACATAAGAGAGGGGTGAAAAGTAATCATCTATACTATATGCATATATGGAAGGTGGGGCTATAAGTTTTTAGCAAAAAGCAAGTTTTCTCCTACATCAATAGAGGGCTAAAAGCAAAATATTACTACAAAAGTTGGTTGTTAACGAGATGGTTCCGCCAACCAGTTCTCGTACCCGAGTTGTCAATGATTACCCTCATTAAATATATATATAATGGTGTTGAGAAATCCAGATAACTTCAGTTCCTTTGGCTCAAGTTGTCCTTGACCGTGGACACGGCTAATCGATTAGGTTTGAGTACTCTGCAGAGTTTTGCATACGTTCCCCACAAGATTTGATCGCCTCCGTGTATGTCCTCGCACTTCAGGGTGTTTGAAGACCGGATGATCAAAACATGGTCTTTCAATGGGTCCCTCTGAATCCCTGTCGGTGCCCATCCATTCCTACTGTTCTTCTACATCTGCTAGCACCGCCTGTCCAGAGTCACCGCGTTGTCCAACCAAGCCAGAGCCCATAATGACTTGTGGCTGTGCAGGTAAGCCTTGGGTCTTGAAAATATCCGTCCGTCTCTTTGAGCCTGGGTGAAGCTTTCCGCAGGATGTCATGGCCGTCCCGAGCATCCCGGGCATCCACTGGGTTCTCGAGGGAGCCGATCAACCGTCCTTCACCCAGAGTTGCATTGCGTCCGAGGTCTTGAAAATCTTGTCTTAACCGGTCTTGATTATTTAATCAACCTCGCATCACTCGTGTTATGCACTCAACCGAAGTCCCGTCTACTGAAGCATAGCAATATAACAAGCATAACATTCACATAAGCACTCATACTAGCAATCATTCTAGCAATCAAAACAAAAGAGAGAGCGAATAGGAATTCCGAAAGAAACTTCAAATAAGACTAGGGAGTCCTCTACTACATCAAACACTAAATGATTTTTGTTCAACAGAAAATAATAACAAGGAACTAAGATATAAGTTGAACCAAGATAAAATAAAGTATTTTTCACAAAACTTTTTGAAAGTATTCCATAACGGGATTTGAAACAACGGTGAAAACAATTGCACGTTACTACGGAACTAGAATTGATTTCATGAAAACAAATAAAAATAAGATAAAAACTTGTTGCAAAACTACTGTTAACTAACATAAACAAAACAATAATGTTTCTGAAATAATAAAGAAAATATTTTAAAACAAAAGTAGAAAAGGAATTAGCCGAAATCCTAAAAGAGGTGAAACAGAAATTGTTTCAGAAGAAACAGTGAGCTAAAATACTCAAAAAAATCTGAAATTTTTACCACTGGTAAGCAAGATCACTAGTGATCAGTACCAAAAGGAATCAAATTAAAAGCTATTTTTAAACTCCTGGAATAGGCCAAACAAGTTTTAAACTAAATCTGATCTAACTTATATTTGAAAATTTCAAATATAGACAAATTATATGTTTTTAAAAACGAAAGGAAATTTGTGAGCTACTGGAAAAAGAATCAATGTCATTGGACTTCGGGATCAAATGTTGTGGCCTAAACAAAACAGAAACTTTGTGTTTTTGCAATTTAGACAGAAAAACTGAAGTTGACTAGCTAACAAATAGGGGTAGACGTGGCATGCTCCTATAGGCCGAGGGGTGTGTTTGTTTCAACATTTTTGAGCAAACGGCCGGAGGCTAATAAAAACTGCTGGCTAAAACATAAGTGAATTAAAAACCGTTGGTTTTCTACTCTAAACCGAAGGGGTAAGTCACTCTAATCTATACCGTAGATTATGGATCTAAGGGCTACTACATAAAAAAACAAAACAAAGAACAGAGTGCGGAGGGAGATTACCTCTGCTGGGAGTTGCTGGCCTCCTGGTCGAGGTGGGGTGGGGTGCCGGTGGGGTGGGGAGGGGCCGGCGGGAGTGGGGAAGGGGGGGGGGGGCGAAGGTGGGGCTCCAGGGAGGGGGTGGTGGCGAGGTGGAGGGGGGGTCTGCAGGTGGGGTGGCGAGGTGGGAGAGTTACTGGTGTTGCAGCTCGCTGGCAATGGCTGGCCGAGGTGCAGGAGGGTGGAGGGGTGGCGGGGTGGGGTGGCAGGGGGCCGAAGGGTGGGAGGCGCAGTGGAGGAATGCGAGGTGGAGGAGTGTGTAGGGGGGGCCGAAGGTGTGAAGCTTCTGTGAATTTTCTGGCAGCTCTCTGGTGATTTTTCCGGTGACGAATCCGGCGAGGGGTGCGCGAGCTAGAGGCGAGGAGAGGAGGTGGTTTCAACGGGAATGGAACGAGGAGGACGTGGGGCTTCTTCTAGAGGCGACGGGAGGCGCTGGGAAGGAAAGGATTTCGCGAATTCCGGAGGTGGGGATCTCCTCTCCATGGAAGGCAAAAATCTCTGTGATGTGAAGAAGAAAGGAGGAAGAAGATGATCTTCTTGGGCTAGGATAGGAAAGTGTCTTATTGGGCCACTTGGGGTTTCCTAATAAAACGATTTCTTTCCTATTTTCAAAACTAGGAAACTAAAACGTTAAAAGGATATCAAATCAATTCGGAATAAAGAGTTTTTTATACAAAAATTATCAGAAAAATAAAATATAAATGATGGGTATTTTTCCACGGCAAAAATAAAAACTTCAGAAAAAATTATTTTCACAAAATTGCCTAAAAGATTTATTTTCTTTTGCAAATAATTTGCAAATGATCCTCTAAGTTTGAGGGTTCAAATAACTTTCAAAATGCTCGTGGGTTCGAGGGTCATGTTCCTCCGCTCTAGAATGTATTTCCCGGCATTTTGTTGCACGAAGAAAACGAATGGAAATGCAAAAGAATTCAAATGCAAATATCTCCGTTCAAATTCTTTATAGTTGAAGAAGTCATGTCATCTTCTCTCTTTGCATTTAAAAGCTTGAATTTGAATTCATCGGAGAAGGGGAAAGTCATATTATTCCCTCTCATTCAAAAGTTTTGAAAAGTTTCAAATTTCACACGAGTTTCAGTCACTCAACAAACAAACAAACAATCAATCTAATAATTATATTAACATTCCAAAATTTATAATTTTGGGATGTTACAAACTACCACACTTAAAATGAATCTCGTCCTCGAGATTCGAAGAGGCTAGAAAGAAAGGTTAGGGTTCGGGGGTCTTCTAACAAATCCAATCTCCGGCAAGGTGGGATGCTACCACACTTAAAATGAGAGATACTGGTCCCTAAAAATGCTTTAACGATTCCTCTGGGGTTTTGGCAACTGACATCGCACAGTCTTCATATTAAATCCTTTGGTGATGCTCCCCCGTTGATATAAGCTTCTTCCGTCACTGGGTCTTCTTAACTGACAGTCTCATGGTCAATTCTAAATAACATGTCGATGGTTCTCATGGTGGTCTACCATTTGTGGTTATCCTGCAGAGAGAGGGGTCTTGGTTTCATCCTCACCGTAAAATTTCCTAGGCGTGACAACAAGTGCCATGTACAAGGGTTTTCATCATACCATTCTAAGGCTTAAACAAAAGCTTCAAAGAACGTCGTCTCTCACTATGGGTAAGTCTCTCAGATTTACCATTCCGAATAGCAAGATAAATGATAAGAGTAAGTCGTCATGGTGATCAATCCATTCCGCACCCAAATCATTTCTCTGTATAAGGTTTAGTGAATCTTGCATTCTAACACTTGGGCATCCTCACAAGCATTGCATAATTTTTCTTGTCCACGAACGAAGTTCGGATAATCCATTGGTTCTGCAAGCTGAACGAAACATCTATCGTATCTTCACAACTCTCAGGTTTTCGTATGCTCCTAAGAAAACGTTTGCTGAACCATCATAGCTTCTTCCATAAATCATATGCATTTCATAATCAATCCTTTATTACATCCTTAATTTATCCTCAAAAACTCCAATACAAAAGTACTCTATTACAATTGCTGCCATCCACATTGTTCGGTATGGTCAAGCATTTATGCCAACTTTATTCATCTATCTCTCTTGAAGGTACTTTAGTTCCACTCGAACTTTCCGAGGTGCTCCTTGAAATCATCCATCTTTTGCTTCATCATGGTGGCCATGAGCTTCATCTCCATCATCTCCGCACGTACTTCACTGAGGTATTCCTGGGTATGACGGAGTCTTGCTTCAAGTATTTCTCCGATCTGACGTATGGCTTCCATGGCAGCTTCACGAACAGCATCAAAGAAGGTTGCTCGAGGTACACGTGAAATGAAAAAGTATTTCCCCATAGTCTTTGGAAAAACTCCTTTCACATGGTGGAGGTGTACTTCCACATACCAAAGTTCCACTCCATTTTCCACAAATGGGTAGCCTTTGTAGATTGCATCTCCTTCAAGATGAATGTGCTTCATCATGTCCTTCAGGATTTTCGGGTAATCATGATTACTGGTCAGGGTCATGATCGTTTCTGGGCCCTTGAGGAATGACTCGTAGCGAGTTGTCATCTGCAGGTGTCAGTAAATAGGTACTCAGAGGAATGTATATGTCTCCTTGGTAATCATGGTACATTCCTACTCAATGGATCCTGTGGGTTTACCGATTACTACCACACTTAAATGAATTATACTCATGCCTGCATAGACCATATTTTCTCATATCCTCATAATTGTTCAGAGATCTTTGTTCGAAGAAAAACAACACATACATTTTCAACATAGACAATCATGAGACAATACTTTCCATTTATTCATGATGTTATTACAATCTCAGGGACTTCTGTTACAAAAATTTCACTCCATGATCTCATGAAAAACAAGAGTGCTTCGGATTACACTTATTGCCATGGTCAAAACTTAACTACTCCATTCTAGCTTTCTTCCTTTGTGGACAATCGCTGGCAAAATGTCCTGCTTCCTTGCAACAAAAGCAAATGATTTCTGACAAGTATCGAGGCTTCTTAGCTTCTGCTTTTGCTCCTTGGATTCCCGGCTTCCTTCCTGAGCACATGTATTTGTGGTGGCCAAATTTCATACACTTGTAACATCTGACATGACTCAGGTCTATGTCTGCACATATTTGGTTCTTCCGAGGGTACTTGTTCTTCTTTCCGGACTCCTTTATTTTGGCCAGTTCTTCTATTTCATGTGGATCAAACTCCACTTCTTCCGTCGGGAAGTTTCCCAGATACTCTTGGCTTCTCGTCGTGCAGTCCTGTGAATAATGTCCTTCTTCTCCACATGAGTAGCATGCATTGGAGAAAAATCTGGTCAGACCTTGTCCATCAGGGTCTTCAATATTTTCGTTCATCACCGGTCCTTCTAGAATCTTCTTCTTGAGGGTTTCCGTCACTGCATCTCTGTGTTGCTTGACAACTTGTTGCACCTTGGGGTAAATGTGACACGCCGCTGGGTAGTGGGTGGTTCCTTCACAAAGGAAACAAGTCACTTGACTACTTGGGCACTCCTCAGCTGGGTGATTTTCTTCACAATGAGTGCATCCATCCATGTGTTCTTTATCGGTGTGTCCTATTTCTCCACAGATCTTGCATGCACAAGTCTTCTCCTTCGGATTATCATAGCCCTTCTGAACGAGACGGGATCTTAACAGAGTCTTCTCGAATTCTTCCCAACTTTCTGCTCCACTAAATCCTTGTATGGCATGGTGCATTTTCCACCAGATAGCAGCACTTTGTGTAAAGTACTGAAGAGCGTGTTCCACTTCATACTTCCTTGAGATCAAGTTGCTCCCGAAGTGGTTTTCCATGTTCTGAATCCATCTCAGCTTCCAGCTGGGTCATTGGTCCAGGGACTACAAGTCCAGCTTCATACTCCATCTGGTAGGGTTGAGGTTTTGGGGATGAGACGGGTAAGAGGGGGAGGGAGATACACACAATACAAACAATATTTTTGAGAATGGGTTTTATTTGTGGCTGTCAAAAACACACACGAATGACGGCTCACAAATCATCGTATCTAACGTGGGTACATAAAAGGGGATTGGACTTCTAATGGTCATATAATTATTCGAACACTTCAGGGTCTTCGAGTTCTTCGGGTCTTGAGAGTCCTCTGTTGGTGTAGCTTCAATTCTTCAAACGCATGGTGAAATCCTCTTTACTTTGAAGTAGAACTCCGTTGATTCTTCATGAGGTCGAAGGTGTAAGGGTATTGTCTAACTATTGGAGGTGGGAGAGAGCGTTTGATGAAATCAGAAGAGATGAGAAGTAAAAGGTGTTCTTGAAAAATAGAAATTTTGAGAGATCCTTTCCTAAGAAATTTCCAGTTTCTAGGGGTCACGTCCTACAGTCAACATGTGCTCTAATACCATTTCTGTAGTGACCCGACTCAAGACGAGTGAAGCCTCTATGTTTCTGTGCCATCCCTGGATCAGTATGCTGGCACACATAGTACATCAATGTATATATCAAAGTGCAATCACATGTAAAATAGCGTAAAACTGATATATACCTTAAATATCTCAGCGGAAGCGGTCAAGGGAGTGGAGTCCCAATAAACACCAACGGCAAGTTGAGTGTAGACCGTAACCCTGAATCGTACTCTTACTCGTTGAAGAAAGATATCCGCAACATAAGACGTTGCAGCCGTGTAGGTCAGCATATTGAATATGCCGGCAAGTCACATAAGAGAGGGGTGAAAAGTAATCATCTATACTATATGCATATATGGCAGGTGGGGCTATAAGTTTTTAGCGAAAAGCAAGTTTTCTCCTACATCAAGAGAGGGCTAAAAGCAAAATATTACTACAAAAGTTGGTTGTTAACGAGATGGTTCCGCCAACCAGTTCTCGTACCCGAGTTGTCAATGATTACCCTCATCAAATATATATATATATATAATGGTGTTGATAAATCCAGATAACTTCAGTTCCTTTAGCTCAAGTTGTCCATGACCGTGGACACGGCTAATCGATTAGGTTTGAGTACTCTGCAGAGTTTTGCATACGTTCCCCACAAGATTTGATCGCCTCCGTGTATGTCCTCGCACTTCAGGGTGTTTGAAGACCGGATGATCAAAACATGGTCATTCAACGGGTCCCTCCGAATCCCTCTCGGTGCCCATCCATTCCTACCGTTCTTCTACATCTGCTAGCACCGCCAGTCCAGAGTCGCCGCGTTGTCCAACCAAGCCAGAGCCCATAATGACTTGTGGCTGTGCAGGTAAGCCTTGGGTCTTGAAAATATCCGTCCATCACTTTGAGCCTGGGTGAAGCTTTCCGCAGGATGTCATGGCCATCCCGAGCATCCCGGGCATCCACTGGGTTCTCCAGGGAGCCGATCAACCGTCCTTCACCCAGAGTTGCATTGCGTCCGAGATCTTGAAAATCTTGTCTTAACCGGTCTTGATTATTTAATCAACCTCGAATCACTCGTGTTATGCACTCAACCTAAATCCCGTCTACTCAAGCATAGCAATATCATTTTTGTCGTCCCGGGGCCAAGTATCGGGGTTGTTGTGTGCCTACCACATGATACTACAATCTATACTAACATTTCCAAGTACCTAAGCAGCATGCAATTGGGCATAGGATGGTAGAACTATGATGCATAAAACATAGGTGATAGTATGATCAAAGTGACTTGCCTGGTGATGTTGACGAAGAAGAATTTCTCGAGAAATAACTTGATAGACTACTCGTCACTCTCCGATGAAATCTATATAACAAACATAACATTCACATAAGCACTTATACTAGCAATAATTCTAGCAATCAAAACAAAAGAGAGAGCGAATAGGAATTCCGAAAGAAACTTCAAATAAGACTAGGGAGTCCTCTACTACATCAAACACTAAATGATTTTTGTTCCACAGAAAATAATAACAAGGAACTAACATATAAGTTTAACTAAGATAAAATAAGTATTTTTCACAAAACTTTTTGAAAGTATTCCCAAACGGGATTTGAAATAACGGTGAAAACAATTGCACGTTACTACGGAACTAGAATTGATTTCATGAAAACAAATAAAAATAAAATAAAAACTTGTTGCAAAACTACTGTTAACTAACATAAACAAAACAATAATGTTTCTGAAATAATAAAGAAAATATTTTAAAACAAAAGTAGAAAAGGAATTAGCCGAAATCCTAAAAGAGGTGAAACATAAATTGTTTCACAAGAAACAGTGAGCTAAAATACTCAAACAAATCTGAACTTTTACCAGTGATAAACAAGATCACTAGTGATCAGTACCAAAAGGAATCAAATTAAAAGCTATTTTTAAACTCCTGGAATAGGCAAAACAAGGTTTAAACTAAATCTGATATAACTTATATTTGAAAATTTCAAACATAGACAAATTATATGTTTTTAAAAACTACAGGAAATTTGTGAGCTACTGGAAAACGAATCAATGTCATTAGACTTTGGGATCAAAAGTTGTGGCCAAAACAAAACAGAAACTTTCTGTTTTTGCAATTTAGACAGAAAAATTGAAGTTGACTAGCTAACAAATAGGGGTAGACGTGGCATGCTCCTATAGGCCGAGGGGTGTGTTTGTTGCAACGTTTTTGAGAAAACAGCCGGAGGCTAATAAAAACTGCTGGCTAAAACATAAGTGAATTAAAAACCGCTAGTTTTCTACTCTAAACCGAAGGGGTAAGTCACTCTAATCTATACCGTAGATTATGGATCTAAGGGCTACTACATAAAAAAACAAAACAAAGGACAGAGAGGGGAGGGAGATTACCTCGGCTGGGAGTTGCTGGCCTCCTGGTCGAGGTGGGGTGGGGTGCCGGTGGGGTGGGGAGGGGCCGGCGGGAGTGGGGAAGGGGGGGCGAAGGTGGGGCTACAGGGAGGGGGTGGTGGCGAGGTGGAGGGGGGGTCTGCAGGTGGGGTGGGGAGGTGGGAGAGTTACTGGTGGTGCAGCTCGCTGGCAATGGCTGGCCGAGGTGCAGGAGGGTGGAGGGGTGGCGGGGTGGGGTGGCCGGGGGCCGAAGGGTGGGAGGCGCGGTGGAGGAAGGCGAGGTGGAGGAGTGTCCAGGGGGGGCCGAAGGTGTGAAGCTTCTGTGAATTTTCTGGCAGCTCTGTGGTGAGTTTTCCGGTGACGACTCCGGCGAGGGGTGCGCGAGCTAGAGGCGAGGAGAGGCGGCGGTTTCAACAGGAATGGAACGAGGAGGACGTGGGGCTTCTTATAGAGGCGGCGGGAGGCGCTGGGAAGGAAAGGATTTCGCGAATTCCGGAGGTGGGGATCTCCTCTCCATGGAAGGCAAAAATCTCTGTGATGTGAAGAAGAAAGGAGGAAGAAGATGATCTTCTTGGGCTAGGATAGGAAAGTGTCTTAATGGGCCACTTGGGGTTTCCTAATAAAACGATTTCTTTCCTATTTTCAAAACTAGGAAACTAAAACGTTAAAAAGGAAATCAAATCAATTCGGAATAAAGAGTTTTTATATACAAAAATTATCAAAAAAAATAAAATATAAATGATGGGCATTTTTCCACGGCAAAAATAAAAACTTCAGAAAAAATTATTTTCACAAAATTGCCTAAAAGATTTTTTTTTTTGCAAATAATTTTCAAACGATCCTCTAAGTTTGAGGGTTCAAATAACTTTCAAAATACCCGTGGGTTCGAGGGTCATGTTCCTCCGCTCTAGAATGTATTTCCCGGCATTTTGTTGCACGAAGAAAACGAATGGAAATGCAAAAGAATTCAAATGCAAATATCTCCGTTCAAATTCTTTATAGTTGAAGAAGTCATGTCATCTTCTCTCTTTGCTTTTAAAAGCTTGAATTTGAATTCACCGGAGAAGGGAAAAGTCATTTTATTCCCTCTCATTCAAAAGTTTCGAAAAGTTTCGAATTTCACACGAGTTTCAATCACTCACCAAACAAACAAACAATCAATCTAATAATTATATTAACATTCCAAAATTTATAATTTTGGGATGTTACACCCCGCCTCCCCTCAGCTGGCCGGCGAAGTCCCGGGCTCCGATTCGCTCCGGGTAGGTGTTCCTCTCATTTCCTCCAAGGTCGAGAGGCATCGCCGGCCGCCGTTTCAATCTCCTCCGAGGTCGTGCGTGCTCAAGGAAGGAAGGAAGGTACCGCCGTTTGTTGATCGCTTCGCTGCTATCCCCTCCCCTGTTCGTCGCTACCTCAGTTCTTGTTCTTGATTGATAGGGGAAACCATTCTCCTAGTCGTACTAGTAGAAAGAAAGTAAGAATTTCGCCTAGGGTTGCAGCAAATAGTACGACTACTGTAGTATCTTCTAGTTGAACAGATATATCGGATTGGCCTACTTTGTGAACTGAACTCATCTGCTGTGGAAAGATGATTGATTTACCTACTTTTTTCTTTCTTTCTTGCCCAACCAAGACCTACAAGTACGTACTAACTAATTTTGCTATTAATAATCTAGGTGCCCCCAAATAAGCTGTTAGTTCAGATTCAGCTCGTTTCTGTGTATTCGCTCTTAGCGAGTTCATTGTTCAGGCTCTTCCTGCTACTTAATTATGGTGTCGTCATGTTTTATTTCTAACAATCTAGAGCTTTTTGACACGCAAGTGTCATGGTTGCTGGAATGCTGTTATTGTTGGCTGCTCACTGAAGAAAATAGCATATGGCTCAAAATATTAGTGACATACACTACAAACTTTGATATACCTTACTCTGTTATAGGTGTATACTTTGATTTTCAGAGCACACATTCTTGTTGAAAGCATCCCTCCTTTCCTTGCTCTAATTATACAGCAATCTTGCAAGCCTCTGACTGAATCACTAAACCTTGTTCATTGTTCAGAGCAACCTTGTTCAGTGAACAGATTCTTGTTGAACCACTTTGACTTTGGGCTAATGATGATACAGTAAACCTGCAAGTGTATGTACACTCTGAACCTTGCTTATGTCCAGGAAAGGTTGCAGGTTACCACATCGTACCTACAATATTGGGTGCATCGCCTACTATTCCTAACTAAGTGCGATTCTACGTTCAGAGCAAAGCAAATGTAACATCTGCAACTCTTTTGAACTTGCTGCAGATTAGTCGTTCCCGGAGCTGATTGCACGCCATAACGTCGAAGAAGCGTTGGCCTCAATTTTGGTCAGAATATGATGATGTTTCTTGGGTTTGCCGCTGGTGAAACAGCACTGGTTGCTCGGTGCTCTGTTCTCGGTGCTTTGGTCATCTTTGCCACAGTAGTTCACAGTCCTCTCGATGCTAGTTTAGTCGCCCGCCGACAATTTCGACCTTGCATTTCTCCACCCTTCTCCTGTATTCAGATAGCTAGTTTAATTTTATCACGTGGCCTGCTTGTACCGTCATGTTTTCTTTCTAACAATCTAGAGACTTTAATAAATCTCCATGCTTGTGAACAACACACGATTCTCCTCCGAGGTCGTTCGTGCTCAAGGAAGGTACCACCGTTTCTCGGCCGCTTCTCATCCCTCCTGTTCGTCGCGTTGGTTCCCCTTCCCCGATTCGACATGTAGATGGTTTTTCTTTTCTTTTTTGATTCACTCTCTTGTTCTTGATAGGGGAAACAATAAATTAAGTTATCTATGTTGTAAAGCTTTTTGCCCTGTGAACTCATCGGCTGTGGGTTACAGCAGATAACGACTAGTATTTCTAGTTGAACGGATATTAGATTGGCCCTACTTTGTGAACTCAACTCATGTGCTGTGGCAAAATGGTTGATTTCCCTAACTAGTTTCCATATATGCTCTGGTTTTTCATGTTACTACTAATTAGCTAGGTGCCTCCAAATCAGTTATTGGTCCAGATTCAGCCCATTTCTTTGTATTCTCTTGGTCAGTTCATTGTTCAGACTCTGTCTGCTATTTAATTTGGTGGCAGTTTAATTTTATGATGTGGCCTGTAGCATCTTTTTTTTCTTTCTATACCAATCTAGACACAGATAAGGTCCTAGCTATCTACTTTAATAAATCTCCCTGCGTGCCTGGTTGGACCTAAGTTTGTTACTCTTGTCAAGCCATTCTCCTAGGGACTAGTAGAAAGTAAGTTTTTTGCAACTGAGTACTCCCTCCATCCTGAATTACTTCTCGCAAAAATGGATGTATCTAGAACTAAAATACATCTAGATACATCCATTTCCACGACAAGTAATTCCGGACGGAGGGAGTACTAGCCTAGGGTTCCAGAAAATACTAGTATTTCTAGTTGAACATATATTAGATTAGCGTTATCTATTTATAATAACTGCACCTTGTGAACTCATGAGCCGTGGCAAAATGATGTCCCTACTTTCATTCCTACCCAAGCAAGGGCTGCAAGTACTAATTTCAATTTGTGTGCTCTAGTTTTTCATGTTACTAGTAAGGTGCCTCCAAATAAGTTGGTTCGGATTCAGCACGTGGGTCTTTGCGGAATTGCTCGTGTCTAATCTAGCTCGTTTCTTATTATTCTATCTTAATTAGTTCATTATGCAAGCTTGAATTTAGTCCGACCTAGACAGCGACATGGACCCCATGCCCAAGTCGACGAGGAGCACATCATCTAGTCCAACCTAGACAGTGACCATGATGATGCCCCACACAAGGACACTAAAGCATTGTGCTATACTAGTATACTTCTACTAATATGCTTAGCAGATTTACCTTGAATTTAGAACTGGCCACTTTGAGAAGAATTTATATTATTTATCGACCAAAGGTAACAAACTTTATCACGAGGGTGGCTGATTTGAGTGGACCAAGCATAATGTTTTTCCTCCCTTGCAAAATGCACTGACACCTACCACAACTGTGAATTTATCTCGATGTATTTTGTACAAGCTCCCAGTTTCCGCTGGTGCAGCCGCGACCTCAACCCATCTCCCCTCATCCCTTCTCTCTTTGAATCCCTTACCCATTTGTCCGATTCGCAACAGTTCCATGGATGACAATGACGAGGAGAATGGCGACCACGGGAAGCCCGATGAGCTCCATTGCGGTGAGTCCATCCACCCCGACTTCCCAAAAAAGGTCGACCCCTCTTGCTCTGTTTTTTCTAAGTTATTGCTGCTCTGCTCTAGTCTAGTTTCCAGGAGGAGCTTCACAAATTTATTCCCTTGTCTAGTGCTCCCGTTCTTGTTCTGAACTGTATGCGGATTATGCGGCGACTTCCTTTCATGTAACTTTCCCAGAGGGGCTTCACAAATTTATTCTTGTAGCAGATCAACTAGTAGTGCCTTAAGCAACTGGTGACTCTATGTGAAATGCAGAGGTTGAGGGGGATGGCTTTCAGTTTTGTTGTTTGAACCATGGTTTCATGAAATTAAATAACCTGTGTGATGATGCATGAATAAATCTATTAATCTCTAGATGCTCCACTGCTAGGTGTGTCCTATGCGTATGACACTTGTAGATGCTGAACTGTTTAGGAAATTTCTGACAATTACATTGGTATTGATATGCATTGGATCAAGTATTTTATGTGCTGCTCATTTATGTAAATGGATCTGGGCGCACCTGCTTTGGTACTCACTTTTGAGATGATTTGTTCCCATGTAGAGTACAGACAGGCTGGATACAACACTTCTTTTTGGTAAATGGCAAGATGCTTTCAATTTGGAGGCTTGTGGCTCCAAAACCATTACAATTTAGTTAATTTGGCTGGGGAGGCCCATACATATGCGCCACTAATTCTTTTTCACATTATTCTGTTTTTGTTCTGTCGACAAAGAGTTTGAGATAAGGACAGTGTTACTGATTCCAACAATTGATCTTTTATGTTTTCTGTAACTTCCATTCTTGCTTCGGAAAAGCGAGGGGGAGAGAAAGAGAGAGAGTTTCTTCCATTCTTGTTTGGTTAACTAAGTAAAATTGCTACTGCATAGACAATGTTTGGCTTGTACTCCAATCTTGTTCTTGCTGGGCTAATTACTTTTTTTATTTGGAACGGCAAGTGCCCAACTCCATGGATGACGACCGGGTCCCCATTCCCAAGGATGATGAGGAGGACATCATCTCGTCCTACCTGGAAGGCGTCCATGGCGATGCTCCCCACAAGGTGTGCTCAATAATTGTTTTGAATAGTTTCTATTGTGCTTGGTTGTGAAACTAAACTAGCAGGGCTGGGCTGGATGGTTTACTCCCAGCTTTCTTGCTTGATGCCACTCCACGGCGAGCCTATATATTTTTAGCTTTCTTCGTACTTATAGTGTAGTATTCAAGTGAATCTTGTTGCTTTTGAAATGTTTGTATTCATGCCTACTTAATGTGTACTTGCAGTAGTACTTCTGTGTAATTCATATACCACAAATTAATGTGTAATCATGTTTGTATAATTATGAGCTTAATGTGTACTCCAGTTTGTATTCCATGGAAATAGAGATAAAGCATTTTAATTCCTTAGGTTTTTTCGTTGTATATTTTCTTGCACTGTAAATTTCAGCTACATTCCACTGTAATATATCATGGAAATACTCTGTAATTTGCATTCCTTTTTTTGGTTCTGGTCAGCACCTATGCCGACAGTTAAACCGTCGGCATAGAGGAGACGTGCTACCCAGGGCAGCCACGTGGCTGCCACTAGGCTGTCCTGGCGCATCGCTATGCCGACGGTTAGATACGCGTGCTATCTAGTGGGAGAGAGGAGGGAGCGATGGAGGAACCGGAAGAAGACCAGTTTCATCGCGATTATGCTCATCGTGATGACCACCGCTCTCTTCTATGTTATGGTAGTTTAGATGATCGATATCGACTTGTAATGTGAAGACAAACTCGCTACTCGCGGTCTCGAGACTCATAATGTTCTAACTTAGTTCGGTATTATAAATTCGGAGACTCATATGATGAATTGTATTCGAAGACTAATCTTCTATTGTATTCGATAAATCTGTTGTTTATACGTTGTGCTCTCTATATTCTGTGCAATAATATGTTTTGTAATCTGTGCAAATATCAGGAAAAAAAATAATACCTAATATTCATACTAGTGGCGCACCACTCAGCACTTTAGTAGCGCACTGCAAAAAGCACACTAGTGGCGCATCATCAACTAGTGCGCCATTAGTAAGCCAGAGCACATGGGTAAATATGGCCCCTGGGAGGCATACTAATGGCGCACCATGAGCTATACTAATGGCGCACTGCCTGGTGCGCCATTAGTATACCAGATACTAATGGCGCACCATGAGCTATACTAATGGCGCACTGTCTGGTGCGCCATTAGTATAGCAGATACTAGTGGCGCACCTGTGGTGCGCCATTAGTGAAAAATTCTAATGGCGTGATGCTAGTGGCGCACCTGTAGTGCGCCATTAATAGCCAAAACAAGTGCGCCACTAGCAGGCCCTTTCCTAGTAGTGTGGCAACTACACCAATTGAAGTGGAAGCTAATGATAATGATCATGAGACTTCATATCAAGTTACTAGAAACCTCGTAGGTCGACAAGGTCATGTACTGCTACTATAGAATGGTAAAGTGACCCTGTCCTGAAGGTCATGTTATTGGACAATAATAAACCTACGAGCTATGGATACGCGATAGTGGGCCCGGATTTCGACAAATGGGTGGAAGCCATGAAATCCGAGGGAGAATCCATGTATAAAAACAAAGTATAGACTTTGGAAGGACCACTTAATGGTCATAAGACTATTAACTGTGAATGGATCTTTAAAAGAAGATATACGATGATGGTGAAAAGTCAACATTAAGAGAGCTTGACTTGTCACAAAAGTGTTTTCGACTACGATGAGACTTTCTCACTTGTAGTGATGCTAAAAGTCTGTTGAAATTATGTTAGCAGTTGCTGCATCATTTCTGAAATATTGCAGATAGGATGTCAAAATATCGTTTCCTCGACGGTTTCCTTGAGGAAAGGCCGTATGTGATACTGATACGTCTCAAACGTATCTACATTTATTGATGGTTTCACGCTGTTATCTTGTCTTCTTTGGTTGCTTTATGTACCTTTTATATCTTTTTTGGGACTAACTTATTAATTCAGTGCAAAGTGCTAGTTCTTGTTTTTTTCGTGTTTTTGACTCTTTTCAGATCTGATTTTGGAACGGAGCCCAAACGGAAGAAAAACCCCGAAATGATTTTTCCCGAACGGAAGAAGACCAGGGGGCTTTTGGGCTAAGCCATTTGGGCTCTAGGGAGCCCACAAGACCCCACTCCGCCACCAAGGGGAAGCGGCGGTGGGCAGGCTTGTGGCCTCCCTGGCCGCCCCCTGACCTAGGTCTTTGGCCTATAAATTCCCAAATATTCCGCATAAAATCAGGGGAGCCTCGAAAATATTTTTCCACTGTCGCAAGCTTCCGTTTCCGCGAGATCTCATCTGGAGAGCCTTCCCGGCGCCCTGCCGGAGGGGACTTTAGAGTTGGAGGGCTTCTTCATCATCATCATCGCCCGTCCAATGACTCGTGAGTAGTTCACTTCAGACCTACGGGTCCGTAGCTAGTAGATAGATGGCTTCTTCTCTCTCTTGGCTCTTCAATACAAAGTTCTCCATGATCTTCATGGAGATCTATCCGATGTAATCTTCTTTGGCTGTGTGTTTGTCGAGATCCGATGAATTCTGGATTTGTGATCAAATTATCTATGATATACATTCTCTCCGAGTCTTGGGTTTTGTTTGGCCAACTAGATCTATGATTCTTGCAATGGGAGAAGTGCTTGGTTTTGGGTTCTGCCATGTTGTGACCTTTCCCAGTGACAGTAGGGGCAGCAAGGCACACATCAAGTAGTTGCCATCAAGGGTAAAAAGATGGGGTTTTTATCATTGGTTTGAGATTATCCCGCTAGATCATGTCATCTTGCTTAAGGCATTACTCTGTTCTTATGGACTTAATACACTAGATGCATGCTGGATAGCGGTCGACGTGTGGAGTAATAGTAGTAGATGCAGAAAGTACCGGTCTACTTGTTTCGGACGTTATGCCTATATATATAATCATTGCATAGATATCGTCACAACTTTGCTCGGTTCTATGAATTGCTCGACAGTAATTTGTTCACCCACCATCTACTTGCTTTCATGAGAGAAGCCACTAGTAAACACTACGGCCCCCGGGTTTATTCACATCCATCGTTTACACGTCCACTTTTACTTTGCTTTGTTACTTTGTTGCTTTCAGTTCTCACTTGGCAAACAATCTATAAGGGATTGACAACCCCTTCATAGCGTTGGGTGCAAGCTTTTGTGTTTGTGCAAGATCTTGAGATACTCCTCCGCCGGATTGATACCTTGGTTCTCAAACTGAGGGAAATACTTACCGTCGCTGTGCTACATCACCCTTTCCGCTTCGAGGGAACACCAACGCAAGGCTCCAAGTCCACGGGGGAAATCCTTTGTATACTTTACTAGGAAGTCCCTTAAGGCGTAGCCGCAGCTGAAGGATTCCTGGTGCCGTCAATACAACTATTTCTGGCGCCGTTGCAAGGGATACACAACAAACATCAGAAGTATTTCTGGCGCCGTTGCCGGGTAGGAGGATCGCTTGCCGAGGAAGATCAAGACAAGAATAATCTCCCATCAACACGCCATTTATGGCGCCGTGGACGGGGAGGAGAAAACAAGATCTATCCAAGTAGGTCTCACAAACTCTTCTCTTGCATTTACTTTTGTTGCCAGTTGCCTCTCATTTTCCTCTCCCCCACTTCACATTTGCTGTCTTCTTTTGCCCGCTTCACTCTCTCTTCCTACTCGTTTGTTTGTGAGATAGTCCATCAATGGCTAGACCCACCACTCCAAACGACACCCCTGAAAATGAAGTTCTCAATTTCAGGAAGAATGAGGAAGAAAGTTTGAAGGATGCTTGGTACAGGTTTTGCAATGCTCAAAGTAGATCTACTCGTAAGCAATCCACTACCGTCCTCCTTCACAGTTTCAATGTTGTAATTTCTCCTTGGAATAGGTATATCCTTGATACCATTGTAGGAGGGAAATTTTTGGGGAGCCATACTGTTGACTCCTATAGAGCTATCATTAATTTGGTAGGCTCACCCCTGCTCATGGTTAATGGAACTATCTTGACCTTGGAACACGTCATGCAAAGGCTTGACGCTATTGAAAACAAAATGGCCACAGTTGAACTTATTGAGGGTTTGGATAGAAAGATTCACAATCAAATTTCTCAGTACGGATCCAAAGTGGGAAACATTTTGAAAAATTTAAAGGAGAAGGAACTTATAGTTAATGATTCTTCTAGAATTGGCAAATTAGAAGATGTCATAACCAACTTGGTTTCCGCTTTTGTCGCTGTGCAAAATACTCCAAATCTCACTCTCAAAAAGACCGTCAAGCCTGTTTTTGTTCCTAAAGCTAGTGGTGAGTCATCCAATAAAGATGAATATCTTAAGATGATAAATGATCACGCTGCTTATGGTTTTGAGCACCAAAGATGACTATACGTGATTCCATCACTTTCGCCTAGCTAAGGGCGTTAAACAAAAGCGCTTGCTGGGAGGCAACCCAACGAATCTATCCTTTTTCTTTCTGTTTTGTGTTTTCCACACTTTCATAATTCTGTTATGATTTTGTTTTTGTGTTTCTTTTTTTGCGTTTGTGCCAAGCAAAACCGTTATGATTAGTCTTGGGGATGATCGTTTGGTCATGCTGGAAAAAACAGAAACTTTCAGCTCACGAAAAGATTTTTCATTTTTTTAATGTAAGAGCTTTTGAGTTGATTCGTTTTTCTGCTGATGGCTACGCTAATTCTTCAGACTGACGTAATTTTTCAGAATTTGTGAAGTACCAGAGGTACACAAAATATGCAGATTGCTACAGACTGGTCTGCTGTTAACAGATTCTGTTTTTGTTGTGTTGGTTGCTTATTTTGATGAAACTATGGATAGTATCGGGGGTATTAGCCATGGAAGATTGAAATTACAGTAACCCAACATTAGCAAAAGTAGAATTTAAGTTTGCTACAGTACCTAAGGAAGTGGTGGTTTGCTTTCTTGTACTAATGTTATCACGAGTTTCTGTTTAAGTTTCGCGTTGTGAAGTTTTCAAGTTTTGGGTGAAGTTCTTATGGAAAAAGAGATAAAGAGTGGCAAGAGCTCAAGCTTGGGGATGCCCAAGGCACCCCAAGAGATTCAAGGATGCCGTAAAAGCCTAAGCTTGGGGATGCCGCGGGAAGGCATCCCCTCTCTCGTCTTCAATCCATCGGTAACGTTACTTGGGGCTATATTTTTATTCACCACATGTTATGTGTTTTTCTTGGAGCATCTTGTATCGTAGGAGTCTTTTATTTTGTTGTGTCACAATCATCCTTGCTGCACACCTAGAGAGATAGATATGCACTCACCGTGATTTTGTTGAGCTTCACTTATATCTTTTGGTAGACAATTCAGCTCACATGTGCTTCACTTATATCTTTTGAGCTAGATACTTTTGCTCTATGTGCTTCACTTGTATATTTTAGAGCGCAGCGGTGCGTGACTTGGTAGTTGATGTATGCTTTGAAAGTAGTCTCAAAAGGGGTAGTTATCCAAAGGGATACGAAAACTTCCACCTTCATGTGCATTGAATAGTTAGAGAAGTTTGATTAATCTCAAATTAGTTTTGAGTTGTGGTTATGGTAATATTGAAGTCATGCTAGTAAGGTGTTGTGGATCTAGAAATACTTGTGTTGAAGTTAGTGATTCCCGTAGCATGCACGTATAGTGAACCGCTATGTGATGAAATCTGAGCATGATTAGTATATTGATTGTCATCCTTTGCTTGGAGGTCGGGATCGCGTGATGGTTCATACCTACCAACCCTTCCCCTAGGAGTATGCCTTGAATGCTTTGTTTCGATTACTAATAAAATTTTTTGCAACAAGTATATGAGTTCTTCATTACTAATGTTGAGTCCATGGTTTAGATGCACTTTCACCTTCCACCATCACTATCTTCTTAGTGCCGTCCAACTTTCGCCGGTGCACAAAACCCACCATTAGCCTCCCTCAAAACAGCCACCATACCTACCTACTATGGCTTTTCAAAGTCATTACGAGATATATTGCCATGCAACTACAACCATGACATGTGCCACCACGTCTACTTTGCCTTTGCATGATCATAAGATAGCTAGCATGATGTTTCCATTTATGTCTATGCCATGATAGATCATTGCCACGGTACACTACCGAAGGTATTCCATATAGAGTCATCGTTACTCTAAGTTTTGAGTTGAAAGTGTGATGATCATCATTAATGGAGCATTGTCCAAAGAAGCCCACAAAAAAAGAGGCCACAGATCCCACCAAATAAAAAAATAAGAGAAAAAGAGAGAAGCGACAAGGCTACCACTTTTTCCACACTTGTGCATATTAAGCAACATGATCTTCATGATTGAGAGTCTATCGTTTTTTCACCATGATATAGCTAGTGAGAAATTTTCATTATATAACTAGGCTTGTATATTCCAATGATAGGCTTCCTCAAAATTGCCGTAGGTCTTCGTGTGCAAGCAAGTTGGATGCACACCCACTAGTTTTCTTTAAGAGCTTTCACATACTCGTAGCTCTAGTGCATCAATTGTATGGCAATCCCTACTCATTCACATTGATATCTATTGATGAGCATCTCCACAGCTCATTGATATGCCTAGTTAATGTGACTATCTTCTCCTTTTTTGTCTTGCAACCTCCACCACATTCCACACCATCTATAGTGCTATAATCATGGCTCACGCTCATGTATTGCGTGAGAGTTGAAAAGGTTTGAGAAAGTAAAGGTGTGAAACAATTACTTGGCCAATACCGGGGTTGTGCATGATTTAAATTCGTTGTGCAATGATGATAGAGCATAGCCAGACTATATGCTTTTGTAGGGATAACTTTCTTTTGGCCTTGTTATTTCGAAAGTTCATGATTACTTTGCTAGTTTGCTATAATTATTATTGTTTCCACGTCAATAGCAAACTATTGTTTTGAATCTAATGGATCTGAACATTCACGTCACATAAGAGGAATTACAAAGGACACCTATGCTAGGTAGCATGAAAGCATCAAAAATTCATTCTTATCACTTCCCTACTCGAGGACGAGTAGGAGTTAAGCTTGGGGATGCTAGATATGTCTCAAACGTATCTATAATTTTTGATGGTTTCACGCTGTTATCTTGTCTTCTTTACTTGTTTTATGTACCTTTTATATATTTTTTGGGACTAACTTATTAATTCAGTGCCAAGTGCCTGTTCCTATTTTTTCGTGTTTTTGACACTTTTCAGATCTGATTTTGGAACGGAGTCCAAACGGAAGAAAAATCCCAAAATGATTTTTTCCTGAATGGAAGAAGACCAGGGGGCTTTTGGGCCAAGCCAGGTGGGCTCTAGGGAGCCCACAAGCCCCCACTCCGCCACCAGGGGGATGCGGCGGTGGGCAGGCTTGTGGCCTCCATGGTTGCCCCCTGACCTAGGTCTTTGGCCTATAAATTCCCAAATATTCCGCAAAAAATCAGGGGAGCCTCAAAAATACTTTTCCGTCGCCGCAAGCTTCCGTTTTCGTGAGATCTCATTTGGAGACCCTTCCCGGCGCCCTGCCGGAGGGGACTTTGGAGTTGGAGGGCTTCTTCATCATCATCATCGCCCCTCCAATGACTCGTGAGTAGTTTACTTCAGACCTACGGGTCCGTAGTTAGTAGCTAGATGGCTTCTTGTCTCTGTTGGATCTTCAATACAAAGTTCTCCATGATCTTCATGGAGATCTATCCGATGTAATCTTCTTTGGCGGTGTGTTTGTCGAGATCCGATGAATTGTGGATTTGTGATCAGATTATCTATGATATATATTTGAGTCTTTGCTGATTTCTTATATGCATGATTTGATATCCTTGTAAGTCTCTTCAAGTCTTGGGTTTTGTTTGGCCAACTAGATCTATGATTCTTGCAATGGGAGAAGTGCTTGGTTTTGGGTTCTGCCATGTGGTGACCTTTGCCGGTGACAGTAGGGGCAGCAAGGCACACATCAAGTAGTTGCCATCAAGGGTAAAAAGATGGGGTTTTTATCATTGGTTTGAGATTATCCCTCTACATCATGTCATGTTGCTTAAGGCGTTACTCTGTTCTTATGGACTTAATACACTACATGCATGCTGGATAGCGGTTGACGTGTGGAGTAATAGTAGTAGATGCACAAAGTATCGATCTACTTGTTTCGGACGTGATGCCTATAGATATAATCATTGCATAGATATCGTCACAACTTTGCGCGGTTCTATCAATTGCTCGACAGTAATTTTTTACACCACCGTTTACACCTCTGCTTTTACTTTGCTTTGTTACTTTGTTGCTTTCAGTTCTCACTTGGCAAAAAACCTATAAGGGATTGACAACCCCTTCATAGCGTTGGGTGCAAGGTTTTGTGTTTGTGCAGGATCTTGAGATACTCCTCCGCCGGATTGATACCTTGGTTCTCAAACTAAGGGAAATACTTACCGTCGCTGTGCTACATCACCCTTTCCACTTTGAGGGAACTCCAACGCAAGGCTCCAGGGCCACGGGGGAAATCCTTTGCATACTTGCCTAGGAAGTCCCTTAAGGCGTAGCCGCAGTTGAAGGATTCCTCGTGCCGTCGACACAACTATTTCTCGCGCCATTGCAAGGGATACACAGCAAACATCAGATACAACCAGAAGATTTTGTCGATCCTAAAGGGTGCTAACAAGTATGCAAAGCTCCAGCGATCCTTCTATGGACTGGAGCAAGCATCTCGGAGTTGGAATATACACTTTGATGAGATGATCAAAGTTTTTGGTTCTATACAAAGTTTATGAGAAACTTGTATTTCCAAAAGGTGAGTGGGAGCACTATAGAATTTCTGATGAATATGTGTAGTTGACATACTGTTGATCGGAAATAATGTAGAATTTCTGTGAAGCATAAAGGGTTGTTTGAAAAAGAGTTTTTCAAAGAAAACCTAGATATAGCTACTTGGGAGTTGAGCAACGAGATCTATAAAGATAGATCAAAGTGCTTAATGGAACTTTCAGCTAATTGCATGCCTTGATAAGTTTTTGAAGGAGTTCAAAATAGATCAGCAAAGAAGGAGTTCTTGGCTATGTTGCAAGGTATAAATTTGAGTATGACCCAAAACCCGACCATGGCAGAGGAAAGAGAAAGGACGAATGTCGTCCCCTATGCATCAGCCGTAGACTCTACAAGTATGCAGTGTTGTGTACCACACCTAGAGCGTGCCTTGCCATGAGTTAGTCATGGGGTACCACACCTAAAGCATGCCTTGCCATGAGTTAGGAATGGATCACTGGACAACTGTCAAAGTTATCCTTAGTAACTAATGAACTAAGGAATTTTTCTCAATTATGGAAGTGATTAAAGAGTTCGTCATAAAGGAGTTACGTCGATACAAGTTTTGTCACTGATCCGGAGGACTATGAGTAGTAAATCGGATTTGTATAGTGCAGCAATCATTTGGAATGGTTTCAGATGGGGCGTAGTAGCATCTATAGGATGTCGTAGAGATTTTTAAAGCGCACACGGATCTGAAAGGTTCAGAGTCGTTGACTATAAACCTATCTTACAAGCAAGACATGATCAAACCCCAAAACTGTATGGGTGTTGAATTCATTACAATCACATAGTGATGTAAACTAGATTATTGACTCTAGTGCAAGTGGGAGACTGTTGGAAATATGCCCAGAGGAAATAATAAAATGGTTATTATCATGTTTCCTTGTTCATGATAATGGTCTATCGTTCATGCTATAATTGTATTAACAGGATCGTGTTGTTCGTATGCTAAAGCTTTTCTAATGTCAAATGTCCTTTCCTTCGACCGTGAGATTGTGCAACTCCCGGATACTGTAGGAGTGCTTTGGGTGTATCAAACGTCACAACATAACTAGGTGACTGTAAAGGTGCACTACGGGTATCTCCGAAAGTGTCTATTGGGTTGGTACGAATCGAGATCGGGATTTGTCACTCCGTGTAACGGAGAGGTCTCTCGGGGCCCACTCGGTAGAACATCATCATGAGATCAATGTGACTAAGGAGTTAGTCACAGGATGACGTGCTACGGAATGAGTAAAGAGACTTACCGGTAACGAGATTTAACAAGGTATGTGTATACCGACGATCGTATATCGGGCAAGTTCTATACCGACAGACAAAGGGAATTGTCTACGGGATTGATTGAATCCTTGACATCGTGGTTCATCCGATGAGATCATCGTGGAACATGTGGGAGCCCCCATGGGTATCTAGATCCCGCTGATGGTTATTGGCTAGAGAGTGTCTCGGTCATGTCTGCATGCCTCCCGAATCCGTAGGGTCTACACACTTAAGTTTCGATGACGCTAGGGTTATAGGGAATTGCTATACAAGGTTACCGAAGGTTGTTCGGAGTCCCGAATGATATCCCGGACATCACGAGGAGCTCTGGAATGGTCCGGAGGGAAAGGTAGATATATAGGATGGATGGGTTTGGACGCCGGAAATGTTTCGGGCACCACCGGCAAAGTGTCGGGACCACCAGAAGGGTTCCAGAGGCCCACCGGGAGGGTCCACCAGCCCCAGGAGGCTACATGGGCCAAGTGTGAGAGGAAACCAGCCCCTTGGTGGTCTGGTGCGCCCCCACACCCAACCCAAGGTGCCTAGAGAGGGAAAGGGGGGAAACTCTAAGTCTGGTGGGTCTAAGGCCCACCAGGGGTGCGCTACCCCCCTCTGCCCCTCCTGGCCGGCACCCACTCTCCCATCTAGGGCTGCCGCCCCCTTTAGGGTGAGAAACCCCAAAGGGGGCGCCACCATCCCTTCCCCCTATATATAGCGGGGGGTTTTGGCCTTTGAGAACACGGTTTTCCATCTCTCTCGGTCCAGCCCTGTCTCTCTTCTACCTCCTCTGCCACGGTGCTTGGCGAAGCCCTGCCCGGTGACCTCGTCTCTCCATCGACACCACGCTGTCGTGCTGCCGGAGATCTTCCCCAACCACTCCCTCCTCCTTGCTCGATGAAGGTGCGGGAGACGTCACCGGGCTGCACGTGTGTTGAACACGGAGGTGCCGTGATTCAGCACTAGATCGGAATCATACCGCAATCTGAATCGCCGTGAGTACGACTCCATCAACCGCTTTCTAGCAACGCTTCCGCTTAGCAATCTTCAAAGGTATGAAGATCCACTCACCCCTCTTTCGTTGCTAGTCTCTCCATAGGAAGATCTGAATATGGCATAGAAAATTTTTGAATTTTTGCTACGTTACCCAACAGTTGCACCCCACCACTAGCTATGCAACGTAACAGGACTAGGTTTGGTGCAAAAACATGAGGCTACACCAAGTTTGAGCTCCATTGGACAAGTTTAGCTATGTAAACTTGAAATCCCTCCTAAATGGCCACATCAGTTCCTTCGAAAGGGAGTGTGGTCAAATCAAGTCCCACAATTCCCATTTTTGGCATGGAGTCCTCATTTGAGGTATTAGTGTTGGAAATATGCCCTAGAGGCAATAACAAATTAGTTATTATTATATTTCTTTGTTCGTGATAATCGTTTATTATGCATGCTACAATTGTACTGATTGGAAACGTAGATACATGTGTGGATACAAAGACAACACACTGTCCCTAGTGAGCCTCTAGTTGACTAGTTAGTTGATCAAAGATGGTCAAGGTTTCCTGGTCATAGGCAAGTGTTGTCACTTGATAACGGGATCACATAATTAGGAGAATCATGTGATGGACACGACCCAAATTATAAATGTAGCATGTGATCGTGTTATTTTGTTTTTATTGTTTTCTGCATGTCAAGTAATTAGTCCTATCACCATGAGATGATATAACTCACTATCACCGGAGGAATACCTTGTGTGTATCAAACTTCGCAACGTAACTGGGTGACTATAAAGGTGCTCTACAGATATCTCCGAAGGGGTCTGTTGAGTTAGTATGGATCAAGACTCGGATTTGTCACTCCGTGCGACGGAGAGGTATCCCGGGGCCCACTCGGTAATACAACATCACAAACAAGCCTTGCAAGCAATGTGACTAAGTGTAAGTCACGGGATCTTGTATTACGAAACGAGTAAAGAGACTTGCCGGTAACGAGATTGAAATAGGTATACGGATGCCGACGATCAAATCTCGGGCAAGTAACATACCGAAGGACAAAGGGAATGACATACGCGATTATATGAATCCTTGGCATAGAGGTTCAACCGCTATTGGATATTGACCGAGGAGTGTCTCGGGTCATGTCTACATAGTTCTCGAACCCGCGGGGTCTGCACACTTAACGTTCGATGATGTTTTAGTATAGTTGAGTTATATGTGTTGATGACCGAAGGTAGTTCGAAGTCCCGGATGAGATCGTGGACGACATGAGGGTTTCCGAATGGTCCAGAAACGAAGATTGATATATAGGAAGTTGGTGTTGGGATTCCAATAAGTTTTCGGGCATTACCGGAAGTGTACCGAGAGTGACGAATGGGTTCCGGGGGCCCACTGGGTGGGCCCACCATGCCTCAAGGGGTCCACATGTGTTTATTGGATGCACAATAAGGTATAATGGGCTGACAATGTCATCCAAGGAAAGCCCATGAGGAAAAAGTGGAAAATCCAAAAGACGTGGGAAAATAAGGAAGGAGTGCTAATCCAAGTGGGATTGGAGAAGGACTCCTGCCTCTCTCCCAGTTCGGCTGATCCAAGGAGGACTCCTTGGTGCGCCAAGGCTGACCAAGGCTCCCTCTCCCCTCCTCCTATATATAGTAGAGGTTTTGGACTTTTGAGACACAACTTTGCCACTTGCAACTCAAACCTACACCTCGTAGTTCTTCCTCTAGACTAGATTTCTGCGGAGCTCGGGCGGAGCCATGCAGGAATAGTTCATCACCAACACCAGCGCACCGTCACGCTGCCAGAAAAATCATCTACTTCTCCGTATCTCTTGCTAGATCAAGAATGACGAGATTGTCATCGAGCTGTACATGTGCAGAATGCGGAGGTGCCGTCCGTTCGGTACTAAATCGGAACGGATCGTGGGACGGATCGCAAGACGGTTCGTGGGACGGTTCGAGGGATGTGAAGATGTTCCACTACATCAACCGCGTTTCTTAATGCTTCCTGCTGTGCGATCTACAAGTGTACGTAGATCCAAATCTCCACTCGTAGATGGACATCACCATGATAGGTCTTCGTGTGCGTAGGAATTTTTTCCCCATGCAACGTTCCCCAACAGTGGCATCATCATCTAGGTTCATGCGTAGATGTTATATCGAGTTGAACACAAAAGGTTTTGTGGACAGTGATGTTCGATTTTCTGCCCTCCTTAGTATTTTCTCCTTTCGGTGGTATTGTTGGATTGAAGCGGCCCGGAACGATATAACTCGTACGCTTACGAGAGACTGGTTTCATTGATTGACATGCAACCTCCTTGTATAAAGATCACTAGCGGGTGCCTGTTTCTTCAAATTTAGTTGAATTTGTTTTGACTGAGGCAGTCCTTGGAGAGGTTAATTAGCAATTTGCACATCTCCATTGTGGTTTTTGCGTAAGTAAGATGCGATCATACTAGATACCCATAGCAGCCACGTAAAACATGCAACAACAAATTAGAGGACGTTTAACTTGTTTTTGCAGGGTATGCTTGTGATATGATATGGCCAATGACGTAATGTGATATATTGGATGTATGAAATGATCATGTTGTAATAGTTAATATCGACTTGCACGTCAATGCTACGGCAACTGGCAGGAGCCATAGGGTTGTCTTTAAACTAACGTTTGTGTTTGCAAATTGCTAGGTTGTAGCTTTAGTAGAAATAACATATATAAAATGACAACCTCGATGGCGACACGTTGATGGAGATCATGGTGTGGCGCCGGTGACAAGAAGATCATGCCGGTGCTTTGGTGATGGAGATCAAGAAGCACAAGATGACGGCCATATCATGTCACTTATGAATTGCCTATGATGTTCATCCTTTTATGCACCTTATTTTGCTTAGAACAACGGTAGCATTATGAGGTGATCTCTGATGTTTTGCAGTGTATCCCTTGCAACGGTGCTAGAAATAGTTGTCTCGACGGCACCAGGAATCCTTCAGCTGCGGCTACGCCTGAAGGGACTTCCTAGGCAAGTATGCAAAGGATTTCCCCCGTGGCCTTGGAGCCTTTCGTTGGTGTTCCCTCGAAGCAGAAAGGGTGATGTAGCACAGCGACGGTAAGTATTTCCCTCATTTTGAGAACCAAGGTATCAATCAAGCGGAGGAGTATCTCAAGATCCTGCACAAACACAAAAGCTTGCACCCAACGCTATGAAGGGGTTTTCAATCCCTTATAGATTGTTTGCCAAGTGAGAACTGAAAGCAACAAAGTAACAAAGCAAAGTAAAAGCGGAGGTGTAAACGATGGATGTGAATAGACCCGGGGGCCGAAGTGTTTACTAGTGGCTTCTCTCATGAAAGCAAGTAGACGGTGGGTGAACAAATTACTGTCGAGCAATTGATAGAACCGCGCAAAGTCATGACGATATCTATGCAATGATTATATCTAAAAGCATCACGTCCGAAACAAGTAGACCGATACTTTCTGGATCTACTACTATTACTCCACACGTCGACCGCTATACAACATGCATCTAGTGTATTAAGTCCATAAGAACAGAGTAACGCCTTAAGCAAGATGACATGATGTAGAGGGATAATCTAAAACCAATGATAAAAACCCCATCTTTTTACCCTTGATGGCAACTACTTGATGTGTGCCTTGCTGCCCCAACTGTCACCGGGAAAGGTCACCAAATGGCAGAACCCAAAACCAAGCACTTCTCCCATTGCAAGAATCATAGATCTATTTGGCCAAACAAAACCCAAGACTCGGAGAGACTTACAAGGATATCAAATCATGCATATAAGAAATCAGCAAAGACTCAAATATATATCATAGATAATCTGATCACAAATCCACAATTCATCGGATCTCGACAAACACACCGCCAAAGAAGATTACATCAGATAGATCTCCATGAACATCATGGAGAACTTTGTATTGAAGATCCAAGAGAGAGAAGAAGCCATCTAGCTACTAACTACGGACCCGTAGGTCTGAAGTGAACTACTCATGAGTCAATGGAGGGGCGATGATGATGATGAAGAAGCCCTCCAACTCCAAAGTCCCCTCTGGCAGAGCACCGGGAAGGGTCTCTAGATGAGATCTTGCGGAAACGGAAGCTTGCGGCGGCGGAAAAGTATTTTCGAGGCTCCCCTGTTGTTTTGCGGAATATTTGGGAATTTATATGCCAAAGACCTAGGTCAGGGGCGGCCAGGGAGGCCACAAGCCTGCCCACGCCGCCTCCCCCGTGGTGGCGGAGTGGGGGCTTGTGGGCTCCCTGGAGCCCACCTGGCTTGGCCCAAAAGCCCCCTAGTCTTCTTCCGTTCGGGAAAAAATCATTTCGGGGTTTTTCTTCCGTTTGGACTCCATTCCAAAATCTGATCTGAAAAGAGTCAAAAACACGGAAAAAACAGGAACTGGCACTTGGCACTGAATTAATAAGTTAGTCCCAAAAAAGATATAAAATGTACATAAAACAACCAAAGAAGGCAAGATAACAGTGTGAAACCATCAAAAATTATAGATATGTTTGAGACGTATCAAGCATCCTCAAGCTTAACTCTTGCTCGTCCTCGAGCAGGGAAGTGATAAGAATGAATTTTTGATGCTTTCAGGCTACCTAGCATAGGTGTCCTTTGTAATTCCTCTTATGTGATGTGAATGTTCAGATCCATTAGATTCAAAACAATAGTTTGCTATTGTAGTGGAAACAATAATAATTCAAGCAAACTAGCAACGTAATCATGAACTTTGAAAATAACAAGGCCAAAAGAAAGTTATCCCTACAAAAGCATATAGTCTGGCTATGCTCTATCATCATTGCATAACGAATTTAAATCATGCACAAACCCGGTATTGGCCAAGTAATTGTTTCACACCTTTACTTTCTCAAACCTTTTCAACTCTCACGCAATACATGAGCGTGAGCCATGGTTATAGCACTATAGATGGTGTGTAATGTGGTGGAGGTTGCAAGACAAAAAAGGAGAAGATAGTCACATTAACTAGGCATATCAATGAGCTGTGGAGATGCTCATCAATAGATATCAATGTGAATGAGTAGGGACTGCCATAAAAATGATGCACTAGAGCTACGAGTATGTGAAAGCTCTTAAAGAAAACTAGTGGGTGTGCGTCCAACTTGCTTGCTCATGAAGACCTTAGGAAATTTTGATGAAGCCTATCATTGGAATATACAAGCCAAGTTATATAATGAAAATTTCCCACTAGCTATATGGTGGTGATAAAACGAGAGACTCTCAATCATGAAGATCATGGTGCTTAATATGCACAAGTGTGGAAAAAGTGGTAGCATTGTTCTCTTTTTCTCTCATTTTTTTATTTGGTGGGCTCTTTGGCCTCTTTTTTTTGTGGGCTTCTTTGGCCTCTTTTATTTCCTCACATGGGACAATGCTCCACTAATGATGATCATCACACTTTCAACTCAAAACTTAGAGTAACGATGACTCTATATGGAATGCCTTCGGTAGTGTACCGTGGCAATGATCTAGCATGGCATAGATATCAATGGAAACATCATGCCAGCTATCTTATGATCATGCAAAGGCAAAGTAGACATGGTGGCACATGTCATGGTGGTAGTTGCATGGCAATATATCTCGGAATGACTTTGAAAAAGCCATAGTAGGTAGGTATGGTGGTTGTTTTGAGGGAGGCTAATGGTGGGTTTTGTGCACCGGCGAAAGTTGCACGGCACTAAGAAGATAGTGATGGTGGAAGGTGAAAGTGCATCTAAACCATGGACTCAACATTAGTAATGAAGAACTCATATAATTGTTTCAAAAGTTTTATTTGTAATCTAAACAAAGCATTCAACGCATACTCCTAGGGGAAGGGTTGGTAGGTATAAACCATCGCGCGATCCCGACCGCCACGCAAAGGATGACAATCAATATACTAATCATGCTCAGATTTCATCACATAGCGGTTCACCATACGTGCATGCTACGGGAATTACTAACTTCAACACAAGTATTTCTAGATCCACAACACCTTACTAGCATGACTTCAATATTACCATAACCACAACTCAAAACTAATTGAGATGAATCAAACTTCTCTAACTATTTAATGCACATGAAGGTGGAAGTTTTCGTATCCCTTGGATAAATACCCCTTTTGAGACTAGTTTAAAAGCATAGATAAAATACCAAGCCACGCACAGCTGCGCTCTAAAAGATATAAGTGACGCACATAGAGAAAATGTATGGAGCTCAAAAGATAAAATGAAGCACAGGTGAGCTGAATTGTCTACCAAAAGATATAAGTGAAGCCCCACAAAATCACGGTGAGTGCATGTCTCTCTCTCTAGGTGTGCAGCAAGGATGATTGTGACACAACCAAATAAAATACTCCTATGATACAAGACGCTCCAAGCAAAAACACATAACATGTGGTGAATAAAAATATAGCCCCAAGTAACGTTACCGATGGATTGAAGATGAGAGAGGGGATGCCTTCCCGGGGCATCCCCAAGCTTAGGCTTTTACGGCATCCTTGAATCTCTTGGGGTGCCTTGGGAATCCCCAAGCTTGAGCTCTTGCCACTCTTTATCTCTTTGTCCACAAGAACTTCACCCAAAACTTGAAAACTTCACAACACGAAACTTAAACAGAAACTCGTGATAACATTACTACAAGAAAGCAAACCACCACGTCCTTAGGTAGTGTAGCAAACTTAAATTCTACTTGTGATAATGTTGGGTTACTGTACTTTCAATCTTCCATGGCTAATACCCCCGATACTATCCATAGTTTCATCAAAATAAGCAACCAACCCAACAAAAACAGAATCTGTTAACAGCAGACCAGTATGTAGCAATCTGTATATTTCGTATACCTGTGGTACTTCAAAAGTTCTCAAAAATTACGGGAGTCTGAAGAATTTGCGTAGCAATCAGCAGAAAAAAGAATCAACTCAAAAGCTTTTACAGAAAAAAAATGAAAATTCTTTTCGTGAGCAGAAAGATTCTGTCTTTTCCAGCATGACCAAACGATCATCCCCAAGACTAATCATAACGGTTTTGCTTGGCACAAATGCAAAAAGAAACACAAAAAACACAATCATAACAGAATTATGAAAGTGTGGAAAACACAAAACGGAAAGAAAAAGTATAGATTCGTTGGGTTGCCTCCCAACAAGCGCTTTTGTTTAACGCCCTTAGCTAGGCGAAAGTGATGGAATCACGTATAGTTATCTTTGGTGCTCAAACCGTAAGTAGCCCTTATCATAGATTCATAAGGAAATCTTATTTTCTTTCTAGGAAGGTGCTCCATGCCCTTCTTTAAAGGAAATTGAAATCTAATATTCCCTTCCTTCATATCGATGATAGCACCAATAGTCCTTAGGAAAGGTCTACCAAGAATAATGGGACATGAAGGATTGCAATCTATGTCAAGTACAATGAAATCCACGAATACATAGTTCTTATTTGCAACAATAAGAACATCATCGATCCTCCCCATGGGTTTCTTGACAGTAGAATCCGCAAGATGCAAATTAAGAGAACACTCTTCAATCTCATGAAAACCAAGAATATCACATAAATACTTTGGAATCGCGGAAACACTAGCACCCAAATCACACAAAGCATTGCACTCATAGTTTTTTATCTTGATTTTGATAGTAGGTTCCCACTCACCATGAAGTTTTGTAGGTATGGAGACTTCTAGTTCGAGCTTCTCTTCAAGAGATTTCATCATAGCATCTACGATATGCGCGGTAAAGGCTTTGCTTTGGCTATAAGCATGTGGAGAGTTTGCAATGGATTGCTTCAAAGAAATGCATTCAAACAAGGAGCAATTATCATAATTGAATTCCTTGAAATCCAAAGTGGGAGTTTCATTACTACCCAAAGTTTTGACTTCTTCTACTCCACTATCCACACCTTTATCATCAAGATAGGTGGACTCCGAATCATTGGGGCGTTTTTCAACCAAAGTGGATTCATATCCAGCCCCTCCATAAGTAAGTTTGACACGCCAAAACAAAGATTCAAGAGGAGACACACCAAGCACTTTAAGATCTTCGTTCTTTGCATCACTAGAACGCACCCTTTTAAACCATTCATGTCTAGCGCGAATTTGGGCGGTTCTTCCTTTGCTCTCATTCATGGAGATACACATAGCTTTCAAAGTTTCATCCAAGTTGACCTTGGGAGGAGCGCATCTAACTTTGAAAGCATCAATATCACAAGACATCCTATCAGCGCTCTTAGCCAAATCGTCAATCTTGAGTAGTTTTTCCTCTATGGACGCATTGAAAATCTTTTGAGAGTTGATGAACTCTTTGATATTACTCTCTAGATCAGAGGGTAATTTGTTGTGGTTTCCATAAGTGTTGCCGTAGGAATTGCCATAATTGTTAGAGGAGTTACTAGGAAAAGGCCTAGGAACATAGTTTCCTCTAAAAGATAGTGACATGTCATTAGGATCTACGGTAGCGTTTCTACTAGCAACCAAATTCATCAACTCATCCATCTTAGCACTAAGCGAGTTAATCTCTTCTATAGCGCGCACCTTTTTGCTAGCAGGCGACCTTTCAGTGTGCCACTTAGAGTAGTTGGTCATGATATTGTCTAGGAATTTTGTAGCGTCTCCTAACGTGATTTCCATGAACGTTCCACCTGAGGCGGAGTCCAAGATATTGCGAGAAGCGAAATTCAAGCGAGCGTAAAAGATTTGTATAATCATCCACAAACTCAAAGCCATGAGCGGGACAATTTCTAATCATAAGATTCATCCTCTCCCAAGATTGTGCAACGTGTTCATGATCAAGTTGCTTGAAATTCATGATATCGTTACGTAAGGAGATGATCTTAGCCGGCGGAAAATACTTGGATATGTAAGCATATTTGCACTTATCCCAAGAATCGATACTATTTTTAGGCAAAGAAGAAAACCAAGTTTTTGCGCGATCTCGCAACGAGAAAGGAAAAAGTTTCAACTTAATCACGTCATTATCCACATCTCTTTTCTTTTGCATATCACAAAGCTCAATTAAGGTATTGATATGGGATGCGGCATCTTCACTAGGAAGGCCAGAGAATTGCGCTTTCATAACAAGATTCAGCAAAGCTGCATTGATTTCATACGATTCCGCACTAGTGGCGGGAGGAATCGGAGTACTAATAAAATCATTATTATTAGTGCTCTAGAAGTCTCAAAGTTTGGTGTTTTCAGACATGATGACTTCAACAACCAAACAAGCACACAAGCAAGCAACAAAACCGGCAAAGGCAAAAGAAAACGGCGAAGGCGAAAGGGGAATGAAGACGGTAAATGTGAAGTGGGGGAGAGGAAAACGAGAGGCAACTGGCAACAAAAGTAAATGCAAGAGAAGAGTTTGTGAGACCTACTTGGATAGATCTTGTTTTCTCCTCCCCGGCAATGGCGCCAGAAATACTTCTGATGTTTGTTGTGTATCCCTTGCAACGGCGCCAGAAATAGTCGTGTCGACGGCACCAAGAATCCTTCAGCTGTGGCTACGCCTTAAGGGACTTCCTAGGCAAGTATGCAAAGGATTTCCCCCGTGGCGTGGGAGCCTTGCGTTGGTGTTCCCTCGAAGCAGAAAGGGTGATGTAGCACAGCGACGGTAAGTATTTCCCTCAGTTTGAGAACCAAGGTATCAATCCGGCGGAGGAGTATCTCAAGATCCTGCACAAACACAAAATCTTGCACCCAACGCTATGAAGGGGTTCTCAATCCCTTATAGATTGTTTGCCAAGTGAGAACTGGAAGAAACAAAGTAACAAAGCAAAGTAAAAGCAGAGGTGTAAACGATGGATGAAAGCAAGTAGACGGTGGGTGAACAAATTACTGTCAAGCAATTGATAGAACCACGCAAAGTCGTGACGATATCTATGCAATGATTATATCTATAGGCGTCACGTCCGAAACAAGTAGACCGATACTTTCTGCATCTACTACTATTACTCCACACGTCGACCGCTATCCAGCATGCATCTAGTGTATTAAGTCCATAAGAACAGAGTAACGCCTTAAGAAAGAAGACATGATGTAGAGGGATAATCTCAAACCAATGATAAAAAAACCCAGCTTTTTACCCTTGATGGCAACTACTTGATGTGTGCCTTGCTGCCCCTACTGTCACTGGGAAAGGTCACCACATGGAAGAACCCAAAACCAAGCACTTCTCCCATTACAAGAATCATAGATCTAGTTGGCCAAACAAAACCAAAGACTCAGAGAGACTTACAAGGATATCAAATCATGCATATAAGAAATCAGCAAAGACTCAAATATATATCATAGATTATCTGATCAGAAATCCACAATTCATCGGATCTCGACAAACACACCGCCAAAGGAGATTACATCGGATAGATCTCCATGAAGATCATGGAGAACTTTGTATTGAAGATCCAAGAGAGAGAAGAAGCCATCTAGCTACTAACTACGGACCCGTAGGTCTGAAGTGAACTACTCACGAGTCATTGGAGGGGCGATGATGATGATGAAGAACCCTCCAACTCCAAAGTCCCCTCCGGCAGGGCGCCGGGAAGGGTCTCCAGATGAGATCTTGCGGAAACGGAAGCTTGCGGCGGCGGAAAAGTATTTTCGAGGCTCCCCTGAGTTTTTTGCGGAATATTTGGGAATTTATAGGCCAAAGACCTAGGTCAGGGGGCGGCCAGGGAGGACACAAGCCTGCACACCGCTGCCTCCCCCCTGGTGGCGGAGTGGGGGCTTTTGGGCTCCCTGGAGCCCACCTGGCGTGGCCCAAAAGCCCCCTGGTCTTCTTCCGTTCGGGAAAAAATCATTTCGGGGTTTTCTTCCGTTTGGACTCCGTTCTAAAATAAGATCTGAAAAGAGTCAAAAACACGAAAAAAACAGGAACTCCCACTTGGCACTGAATTAATAAGTTAGTCCCAACAAAGATATAAAATGTACATAAAACAACCAAAGAAGACAAGATAACAACGTGAAACCATCAAAAATTATAGATGCGTTTGAGACGTATCAATCTCTCACTAAAATTTCAAGATGAAATTGTGTTCTCCCCGACTATGTACCGTTGCGACAGTTTGTCGTTTCGAGACACCACGTGATGATCGGGTGTGATAGACTCAACGTTCACATACAACGGTTGCAAAACAGTTGCACACGTGGAACAATCGGGTTAAACTTGACGAGCCTAGCATCTGCAGACATGGCCTCGGAACACATGAGACCTAAAGGTCGAGTATGAATCGTATTGTTGATATCATTAGCATAGAGATGCTTACCACTGAAACTATTCTCAGCTCACGTGATGATCGGACTTGAGTTAGTGGATTTGGATAATGTACCACTCAAATGACTAGAGAGATGTACTTTTTGAGTGGGAGTTTATCAGTAATTTGATTAGTTAAACTCTAATTATCATGAACATAGTCAAAAGGTTTTGCAAATTATGATGTAGCTTGTGCTATAGCTCTACTGGTTTTTATATGTTCCTAGAGAAAATTTAGTTGAAAGATGATAGTAGCAATTGCGGTCTGAGTCCGTTAAACTGAGGATTTTCCTAATTGCTGCGAGAAGGCTTATGTCCTTAATGCACCACTCGGTGTGCCGCACGTCAGGCGTCTTCTGTGGATGTTGCAAATATCAGACATACACGTTTTGATGAGTACGTGATAGTTTAGTGCATACTACTTAATGGCTTAGAAGCAAGGCGCCGAAGACGTTTTGAAACGTCACAGAACATAAGAGATGTTCTAAGAGATGAAATTGAGATTTCATGCTCGTGCCCTTGTTGAGAGGTATGAGACCTCCGACATGATTCTTTGTCTACAAAGTAATGGAGAAAAACTCAATTGTTGAGCAAGTTCTCAGATTGTCTGAGTACAACAATCGCTTGAATCAAGTGGGAGCTAAAATTCCAGATGAGATAGTGATGGTTCTCGAAAGTCACAGCCACTAAGCTGCTAGAGCTTCGTGATGAAATATAACATATCAAGGATAGATATGATGATCCTTGAGAGATTCGTAATGTTTGACACTGCAAAAGTAGAAATCAAGAAGGAGCATCAATTGTTGATGGTTAGTAAAACCACTAGTTTCAAGAAGGGCAAGGGTAGAAGGGATACTTCATGAAACCGCAAACCAGTTGTTGCTCTAATGAATAAACCCAAGATTGAACCCAAAACCAAGACTAAGTTCTTCTTTTATGAGGGGAACGGTCACTGAGGCGGAGCTACCCTAGATACTTGGTAGATGAGAAGGCTAGCAAAGTCAACAGAAGTATATTTCATATACATGATATTGATGTGTACTTTACTAGTACTCCTAGTAGCACGAGGGTATTAGATACCGGTTCGATTGCTAAGTGATTAGTAACTCGAAATAAAAGCTACAAAATAAACAGAGACTAGATAAAGGCGAGGTGACGAGAAGTGTTGGAAGTGTTTCCAAGGTTGATGTGATCAAACATCGCACGCTCCCTCTACCATGAAAGATTTGTGTTAAACCTAAATAATTGTTATTTGGTGTTTGCATTAAGCATGAACATGATTCGATTGTGTTTATTGCAATAGGATTATGCATTTAAAGAGAATAATGGTTATTCTATTTGCTCTAATAATTACCTTCAATGGTTTATTGAATATCGATCGTAGTGTTACACATGTTCATAATATTGGTGCTAAAAGATACAAAGTAATAATGATAGTACCACTTACTTGTGGCACTGCCGCTTGATTCATGTTGGTGTGAAATGCATCAAGAAGCTCCAGGCTGATGGATCTTTGTACTCACTCATTTTTTGAATGTTTGAGACATGCGAACCGTACCTGTTGGTATAAATGCATGAAGAAACTCCATGCAGATGGATCGTTTGGACTCACTTGATTTTGAATCACTTGAGACATGCAAAATCATACCACATGGAACAAGAGAATAACTTGTTGGAAGTAATACATTTTTGATGTGTGCAGTCCAATAAGTGCTGAGGGACGCAGTTAATATCGTTATGTTCTTACTTCACTGACGACGTGAGTGAGATACAGGAGTATTTTCTTGATGAATCACCAAGTCTGAAATATTGAAAAAGTTGAAATATATTTCATAGCGAAGATCATCGTGACAACAGGATAAACTGTCTACGATATGATCATAGAGATGAATATCTGAGTTGCGAGTTTTGGTACACAGTTGAGACAATGTGGAAATTGTTTCGCAATTCATGCCACTTGGAACACCATAGTGTGATGGTGTGTACGAACGTCATAGTCGCGCCCTATTTGATATGGTGCATACTATGACGTCTCTTGTCGAATTACCACTATCGTTTATGGGTTATGCATTAGAGACAACCGCATTCACTTTAAATAGGGCATCGCATATTCCTGTTGAGATGACACAGTATAGACTATGGTTTGGAGAAACCTAAGTTGTCGTTTCTTAAAAGTTTGGGGCTGCGATGCTTATGTGAAAAAGTTGAAGTCTGATAAGCTCAAGCCCAAAGAGGATAAATGCATCTTCATAGGATATCCAAAATAGTTGGGTACATCTCCTATCGCAGATCTGGAAGCAAAGTATTTGTTTCTAGAAACGGGTCCTTTCTCGAGGAAAAGTTTCTCTCGAAAGAATTGAGTGGGAGAGTGGTAGAAATTGATGAGGTTATTGAACCGTCATTTCAACCAGTGTGTAGGAGGGCGCAGGAAGTTCTTCCTATGGCGCCTACACCAATTGAAGTGGAAACTGATGATGGTGATCATTGAGCTTCGGATCAAGTTACTACAAACCTCGTAGGTCGACAAGGTCGCGTACTACTACAGAGTGGTACTGTAACCCTGTCCTAGACGTCATGTTGTTGAACAAGAATGAACCTACGAGCTATGGAGAAGCAATGGTGGGCCCGGATTCCGATAAATGTCTGAAAACAAAGTGTAGACTTTGGAAGAACTTCTTTATGGTCGTAGGACTATTAAGTAAAGATGGATCTTTAAAGGGAAGACAGACGATGACGGTGAAAAGTCACCATTAAGAAAAGCTCGACTTATCGCAAAGATTTTTCGACAAGTTCAAAAGAATTGACTATGATGAGACTTTCTCACTCGTAGGGATGCTAATAGTCTATTGGAATTATGTTAGTAGTTGTTACATTATTTATGAAATATTGCACATAGGATGTCAAAACATTGTTTCCTCGACGGTTTTCCTGAGGAAAGGTTGTATGTGATACAACTAGAAGGTTTTTGTCAATCCTAAGGATGCTAACAAGTATGCAAGCTCCAGTGATCCTTCAATGGACTGGTGCAAGCATCTCGGAGTTGGAATATACACTTTGATGAGAAGATCAAAGCTTTTGGGTTTGTACAAGGTTTATGAGAAACTTGTATTTCCAAAGAAGTGAGTTGGAGCACTATAGAATTTTTGATAAGTATATGTGCTTGACATATTCTAGATCGGAAGTAATGTAGGATTTCTGTGAAGCATAAAGGGTTGGTTGAAAGGAGTTTTTCAAAGTAATTCTTGGATAGAGATACTTGAACATTGAGCATCAAGATCTATAGAGATAGATCAATACGCTAAACAGAACTTTCAATGAAATGCATGCCTTGATAGGTTTTTTAAGGAGTTCGAAATAGATCGGCAAAGAAAGAGTTCTTGGCTGTGTTGTAAGGTGTGAATTTGAGTAAGACTAAAAACCCGACCACGGCAGAAGAAAGAGAAAGGACGAAGGTCGTCTCCTATGCCTTAGTCATAGATTCTAAAGTATGTCATGTTGTGTACCGCACCTAGTGTGTGCTTTGCGACAAGCCTGTTAAGAGGTACAAAGAGTGATCCAGGATTGAATCAATAAACATCGGTCAAAGTTATCCTTAGTAAATTAAAGAACTAAGGAATTTTTCTGGATTATGGAGGTGGTTAAAGAGTTCATCGCAAAGGGTTACGTCGATGCAAGCTTTGACACTAATCCGAATAACTATGAGTAGTAAAACAGATTCGTATAGTAGAGTAGATATTTGGAGTATTTCCGAATAGCACCTAGTAGTAGCATCTATAAGATGACATAAAGATTTGTAAAGCACACAGGATCTGAAAGATTCAGAACCGTTGAATAAAACCTCTCTCACAAGCAAGATGTGTTCAAACCCCAGAACTATATGGGTGTAGGATTCGTTAAAATCACATGGTGATGTGAACTAGATTATTGACTCTAGTGGAGACTCTTGTAAATATGCCCTAGAGGCAATAATAAATTAGTTATTATTATATTTCTTTGTTCGTGATAATCGTTTATTATCCATGCTATAATTGTATTGATTGGAAACGTAGATACATGTGTGGATACATAGACAACACACTTTCCCTAGTGAGCCTCTAGTTGACTAGTTTGTTGATCAAAGATGGTTAAGGTTTCCTGGCCATAGGCAAGTGTTGTCACTTGATAGGGGGATCACATCATTAGGAGAATCATGTGATGGACAAGACCCAAATTATAAACGTAGCATGTGATCGTGTTATTTTGTTGCTATTGTTTTCTACGTGTCAATTATTTATTCCTATGACCATGAGATCATATAAGTCACTATCACCGGAGAAATACCTTGTGTCTACCAAACGTCGCAACGTAACTGGGTGACTATAAAGCTGCTCTACAGATATCTCCGAAGGTGTCCGTTGAGTTAGTATAGATCAAGACTCGGATTTTTCACTCCGTGTGACGGAGAGGTATCTCGGGGCCCACTCGGTAATACAACATTAGAAACAAGCCTTGCAAGCAATGTGACTAAGTGTAAGTCACGTGATCTTGTATTACGGAACGAGTAAAGAGACTTGCCGGTAACGAGATTGAAATAGGTATACGGATGTCGACGATCAAATCTCGGGCAAGTAACATACCAAAGGACAAAGGGAATGACTTATGGGATTACATGAATCGTTGGCACAGAGGTTCAACCGATAAGATCTTCGTAGAATATGTAGGATCTAGTATGGGCATCCACGTCCCGATACTGGATATTGACCGAGGAGTGTCTCGGTTCATGTCTACATAGTTCTCGAACCGGCAGGGTCTGCACACTTATGGTTCGATGATGTTTTAGTATAGTTGAGTTATATGTGTTGGTGACTGAAGGTTGTTCGGAGTCCAGGATGAGATCACGAACGTCATGAGGGTTTCCAAAATGGTCCAGAAACGAAGATTGATATATAGCAAGTTGGTGTTTAGATTCCGGAAAGCTTTCGGGCATTACCGGCAATGTACCGGGAGTGACGAATGGGTTCCAGGGGCCCACTGGGTGGGCCCACCACGCCCCAAGGGGTCCACATGGGTTTATTGTATGCACAATAAGGTATAATGGGCTGACAAAGTCATCCAAGGCAAGACCATGAGGAAAAAGTGGAAAATCCAAAAGAGGTGGGAAAATAAGGAAGGACTGCTAATCCAACTGGGATTGGAGAAGGACTCCTCCCTCTCTCCCACTTCGGCCGACCCAAGGAGGACTCCTTAGTGCGCCAAGGCTGCCCAAGGCTGCCTCTTCCCTTCTCCTATATATACTAGAGGTTTAGGGCTTTTGAGACACAACTTTTCCACGTGCAACTCAAACCTACACCTTGTAGTTCTTCCTCTAGATTAGATTTCTGCGGAGCTAGGGGGAGCCCTGCAGGAATAGTTGATAACCAACACCGACGCGCCATCACGCTGTCAGAGAACTCATCTACTTCTTCGTCTCTCTTGTTGGATCAAGAAGGTCGAGATCGTCATCGAGCTATACGTGTGCTGAACGCAGAGGTGACGTCCGTTAGGCACTAGATCGGAACGGATCGTGGGACGGATCATGGGACGGTTCGTGGAACGGATCGCGGGACGGTTCGTGGGACGGTTTGAGGGACGTGAAGACATTCCACTACATCAACTGCGTTTCTTAATGCTTCCTGCTGTGCGATCTACAAGGGTACGTAGATCCTAGTCTCCACACGTAGATGGACATCACCATGATAGGTCTTTGTGTGCGTTGGAATTTTTTTTGTTTCCCGTGCAACGTTCCCCAATAATTAGGCACTCCTGAAAAGTTTCAGATCCATTGGATAAACTTTGCTATTTAGAGTTGCTCTAACTTCATACTGGACATAAGGGGTTTTGGAATTATTTGGAGACCTTAAGCACATTGGATCAAGGTGAAACTTTATATGGGTACCAAATATGGCTTAGGTAGATCACTGGAACTTTCTAGGAATTTATTGATCTAAGGTTTTCAAAAGTTCAATATAGACAGAATAGGTTTTCAGGGTTTTACTCAAATATTTATAATATAAATAGGGGTTGAAAATCTTATGTATGGAAAATATATGTCCTCCGAGTATCTCTAAATTTTCTCAGATTTTTCTAAGATAGAAAAGTATTTTTCCATATAGGAATATCATTTCTGGCCTCAGAAATGGACATGCAAATAAAATAGGAAAATAATTTGTAAAATAATTATTTTATGGTTTTGTCAAACTAAAATAGTTTGAGAACCAAATCACCAACTTTGGGTGAAAGCACTCCTTGCTAGCAAGGACTTGTAGTGCAACCCAAAGCAGGGTTTCGAAATAACTTGAATAAGAGAAAGGGTTTTGAGAATATTTTTTGTTATGAAAATATGCTTTTTGATATCACACAACTAAGCATACAAGCATACAATGACAATCATGGCACTCACATCATTGATTTTGGATTTTTTTAATAAACTCAGATTTTTTCATTACAAAAGAAGTGCAGTGAAAACAGGGTGTGACACTTCGGCAACGCAAGCCGCCTTGAATATTTCAAACTGCTCTTCCATAATTTTCGGATTATCCTTTACAATCTCGGAGTAGGGTTCCTTTTTGTCGATGATCCTTGCTTTCACCCTTACTTTCCAGGTGGACTACGCGCCGCTAAATGTGCCCATGGGGCGTCTATTTATCTTCTTCATTGCCGGGTCTTTATCTGGATTTTTATATTTGATTTCATCCCGACCCGGGAACAAGAACACCTGGTGCAGCTTTGTTAGGAGGTACTGCTTCATATCTGGTATCTTCCATTGTTTCGCCTCGTTGATGGTGGTTGTTGCCCGTAGGATGCATCCTTTTTGATTGCCGAAGCATGCACGCGCTCCACTGTCTCTTTTGGCACAAAATTGTCGTCGTCCACCTCCGTGACCACCAGTCTAGTAGTGATGAGTCGGTTTGGGCGTTGTTGCCACTTCGGTTTCGGTTCTATACCGGCTTCGCCAGTCTCGGTGCCGGTCTCAGCGCCGGTCTCGGCCACGGTGTCAGTCTCTGCGACGGTCTCTGTGCCGATTTCAGTCTCAATGCCGGTCTCGATGTTGGTCTCAGTTGCAGATGTGACAGGTGGGCCCTGCAACAACCTATTTCTCATCGAGAAGGTTCAAATAGGCGTCTGCCGCCATGTAGAACTTGCAATCACCAGAACCCTGTCCTTCATCTTTGCTAGCCATGTTTCCTATGATTAAATCTAGTCAATTAAATCTAGACCTAATAAAATGAATAATGACATAAAAAAGGCCAATATTTTGCAGGAATGTTGATTCATTCCTGTTGCGGCAAATCCCGAGCAATCGATATTTCATAGTTTGTAGCACAAGTCATGCTGAAATTCATGGAAAAATTTGGCATGACCTTTGCTACAAACTGGACAAATAGAGCTCCTGAAATTTACCGGAACAGAAATGAATCAACATTCCGGCAAAACATAGGACACTCGGAATCATTCCCTGCAAACAACAAAAGGCCACTTCGGCACAATCAAACCACTTCAATGACAATATATAACATGACCACTTCAATGAAAAGATATAATCAACAATAATGGAATATGCAAACGAACATCAATGACAAAGATCATATAACATCGATTCTGTTTTTTCTTTATAGCTAAATGCCATAGCTACACTTTTTTATTTTTAGCTAAATGCTTTTGTTTTTTGTTTAAAGCTAAATTCTAGGAAGGGATCATCTTTAAAATAAAAGTTTCCTAAATTGTTTTCCTTGAAAAATAGTGGTCTTTTCAAAAATCAAAAACCTTTGCAAAATGACCTCACTAAACACTTCTGTGCCTAGGACAGAACCAAATTATGTTCTAGCTATTCCTCTATCTCTCTCACACACACACATTATTTTCTCTAACCCTTCCCTACCTAGGACATAACCCAATTAAATTGCAAAGGAATTCCATTTTCTCTAACCCTTGTGACCTCACCAAAGTTTCTATAGTCCAAATAATTCAAATTTAATTTGAATGAAATTTGGACTAGATTTAGGTCCATAGTCCAAATATTTTTTGCTAGTTAACCTACGCACACGACCTATCCATGTCGATGTCCATCTATGGGAGGCGAGATCGGGTCCACATACCCTTGTAGATCCCTAAGCGGGAAGCATTACGAAACGCAGTTGATGTAGTCGAACGTGTTCGCGATCCAAATCACAAGTCGTCCCTCGATCCAATCACGATCTAGAGCCGAACGGACGGCGCCTCCGCATTCATCACACGTACGGCTTGATGATGATCTCCGCCTTCTTGATGCAGCAAGAGAGACGAAGAGGTAGCTAAATTCTCCAGTACCACGACGGCGTGACGGTGATGATTGTGGAGCTACTCCGGCAGGGCTTCGATGTACCGTACCGAACTAGCTAGGGGGTGTCATGAGGTGGTGGAGGGAGAGATGGCTGCACCGTGGCTTGAGATGCAAAAAGTCTCTCTACCCTCCACTATATATAGGAGGGAAGGGAGGGGTGTCTCCCTAGGGACTTGCCCTAGGGTACGGCCTGCGTAAGGAGGAGGGGGGAGTCGTCCTCCAAGTCGGTTTGGAGGAGAACTCCTCTCCAATTCGGTTTGGCCCCACCTCTCTTTCCTTCTCCATTCAGCCGAATAGGCCCTCTTGGGCTAGCCACCAGCCCACTAGGGGCTGGTGCACCACCCTTGGGCCTATTTGGTCCCCTCCGTGGTGGGTGGCCCCTCCCGGTGGAACTCCGGACCCCATTCGTCACTCCCGGTACTTTATCGGTAGTGCCCGATATCCTGTCGGAAGCCAAATTGATACTTCTTATATATCAATATTCGTCTCCGAGCACTTTTGGAACTCCTCGTCACATCCAAGATCCTATCTAGGACTCCGAACAACATTCGGTTACCAACATTAATAATTCAACTATACCGAAACATAACCGAACCTTAAGTTTGCAGCCCGTGCGGGTTCGAGAACTATGTAGACATGTACGAGACCCTCTCCGGTCAATATCCAATAGCAGGACCTGGATGTCCAATTGGATCCTACATATTCTACGAAGATTTTAGTCGGTTGAACTTCTATGTCAAGGATTCAGTTAATCCCATATAACATTCCCTTTGTCCTTCTTTATGTTACTTGCCCGAGGTTCGATCGTCAGTATCTCCATACCTATTTGAATCTAGTTACCGGCAAGTCTCTTTAGTCATTCCGTAATACAAAATACCATGGCTGACTCTTTAGTCACAATTCTTGCAAGGCTTGTTGTGATGTTGTATTACAGAGTGAGCCTCGAGGTAGCTTTGTGTCATATGGAGTGACAAATCCCAGTCTTGATCAATGCTAACTCAACAGATACCTTCAGAGATACCTAGAGCACCTTTATAGTCACCAAGTTACGTTGTGACGTTTGATACATACAAGGTATTCTTCCGGTGTCAGTGAGTTACATGATCTCGTGGTCATAGGAAAATATACTTCACATGCAGAAAACAGTACAATAAAACAACACGATCACATGCTATGTTCATAGTTTGGGTCTTGTCCATCACATCATTCTCCTAATGATGTGACCCCATTATCAAGTGACAACACTTGTCTATGGTTAGGAAACCTTAACCATCTTTGATCAACGAGCTAGTCAACTAGAGGCTTACTAGGGACAATGTGTTGTCTATTTATCCACACATGTATCTGAGTTTCCGTTCAATACGATTCTAGCATGGATAATAAATGATTATCTTGAACAAGGAAATATAATACTAACTATTTATTATTGCCTCCAGGGCATATTTCCAACAAGTTTTCTATAAAATTTAGTATTGTCGTCCCTAAAGATTAGGTGAAGCCCATGAGCAATTTGTCTTAACTCAAAAGATATAAGTGAAAAATAAAGAGCAATCTAATAAGTATCAGTGAATGGGTGCCTTTCATAATGGGTGTGTCCGTAAAACAATGGATGTGGAAAACTAAAAATAAAACAAAATAAAAATATACCACACGATGCTCCAAGCAAAAGACATATCATGTGATGTATAATAATATAGCTCCAAGTGAAATTACCGATGGATAGTATACGAAAGAGGGGATGCCTTCCGGGGCATCACCAAGTCTAGACGCTTGTGTCTTCCTTTGGTATTACATTGGGGTTTCCTTTTCCATCCCCAAACTTAAAGCCTTGCTGCTCCTTATTCCCTCATCCATCATGATCTCGCCGAAAACTTGAAAACTTCGGCACACAAAATTTAACACAAACTTTGTGAGATCTGTTAGTATAATTGAATCATCATCACTTTAGGTATTATTATAAATAGATTCATAATTGATGTTCCATTATACTTAGTGCATTCTAACTTCTCGATGATTTATACCCCCTTATACAATCCATAGCATCATCAAAGTATGAACACTATGCAATGAAAAAAAATCTATCTAAAACAGAATAGTACTTATGACTAAAACCATACTTTTGTAACTCATACAATTCTGACGAATTAGGACAACACACACAAGTTTTGTCTCAATATTGTGTAAATATTTCGGCAGTTTATAACATTCTATTAGAAAATATAAATTCAAATATTGCGCGTAAAAGATTCTATTTCAGCACCATATCAATTAAATTATCATCCACATCATCCTAAAGTCTTTACTTGGAACAAAAGTCAAAAGAAAAGATACAAACATAATCCCTATAGTAGAAATCATTATGTTGACACACGAAACAAAAAATAAAAATAAAGAGTATTATTTTCTTATCTCTGAACAAGCTCTTTGTTTATAGTTATTTAGATAGGCTCAAGATTCTAATGATGCTCATATAAATGAAACAAACTGAAGCATGAACAGAACATCATATAACATGTAACAAACACATTTAAGTCTTACCGTCTTCAGGCGCATATGCATTTTATAAGAAATACATTATCAAGACAAGCAATATCTATCACATGCAAATATAAAAAATAAATCATTGATAATTTCAACACAGAGAGAGGTAACTTAGTGACATGAAGATTTTTATAACCATATTTGCCTCCCTCAAAATAAATACATGTAGGATCATATTCAAATTCAACAATATAGCTATCATATAAAATATTACCTTGATGATCCACATGCACAAAAGTTTGACACTCTGCCAATATAGTTGGATTGACATCAAATAAATTCATGACCTCTCCAAACCCATTTTTATGAAAAAAAATCATAAGACTCAACACTCTGTTATTATGTGGGATTCCTTTTACCTAAAGTTGATGCTCCTCCAAACCCATTTCAATACTATTGCAATTTTCATTATCGTAGATTCATTATGAGGCTTAAATAAATTTTCAAGATCAAAAGAAACATCTTCACCCCAATCATGATCATTAGCACAATTTACTTTCATGGAATCCATATTAATATCATTTCAATCATGTTTTTATTTGAATAAATGTATCCTAATAGCATTTAATTTTATCATTTCATCATTATTAGTTGTTGATTTACGACAAGCGGTAAATTTAAAAATATTAGCAAGTGGATGAGGATTCATATGAATTTATATTATTGTATTAATTCAACTTGATTATTGCAAAATAAAGCAAGAAAATAAGGTGTTTGTGTGTAGGTACCTTGCGTTTGTTCGATAATCTCCTTGGCAACGATGCCAGAAATTCTTCTTCTCCTACTGATGATGGTGTTGGGATTTTCCCTCAAGAGCAAGGGTGATGTTCCAAAGTGGTGAAATTTATTTCCCTGATTTAAGAACCAAGGTTTATCGAACCCATAGGAAATCACCTAGAAAATAATCGATAATACTTGCACACACACAAATACATACTTTCACGCAATGTGTGCAAGAGGTTGTTAATACCCTTGAACTCCTTAATGTTAAGGATTAATTATGATAGTGGTAGATTTACAAAATCAAAACAAAATAAAAGTAAATAAATTACAGCAAAGACACTTTTGGAATTTTAGTAAGTATAATAGGTGGATGGACCCAGGGACCATAGCTTTCACTAGATGCATCTCTCCCGTGAACATTGCAACGGTGGGTGGAAAACAAATACTATTGGGACTGATAGAAAAACAAATACTGTTGGGACTGATAGAAAACCAAATAATTATGAAGATATTCATGGCCTGATCAATATGTAGGAATTACGTCTGTGACAAGTAGACCAACGATGATGCATGTACTACTACTATTATTTCACCAATCGACCACTATCTATGGCATTAAATTCATAACAAACAATGTAACACTTAAAGCATGATGACATAATGTAGATAAAGTAATACCAAGCAATATGTTGAAATCCCGATATTTTATCGTTAGTAGCAACAATACAATACGTGCCTCACTAATCCTCCTATCACAATGAGAACACTTCAAGATTGAATATTCTAATATGTGTCACTTCCATTGAAGAACTACTCATCAATTTGGACAAAGTATAATCATAGTTGTAAAGAATTACATAACCATGAAGCTTACATCAACTAGGTATTGAAGATCAAACAAGAGAGAGAGAGAGATCTTGCTATTGTTATGAACCTGTATGTCCTCTAGAAACTACTCACACATCATCATGAAGGTAGTAAGGTTGATAAAGACAACCTTCGTGATCGATTCCCCGCTGGCACATTACCGATGGAGCCCGAGATGGGATCACAGAAGAACAAAGGCTTGCTGCAGTGAAAAAATTGTTTTTAGTCTCACTGTGATGATTTTGAAACAATTTTGAATTTGTAGAAGTGGAATTAGGTCAGGATAACCTCCGAGGGTCCCATGAGCCCATGTATGGTTTCATCGTGTTTAGACTTCATTTAGTATGGTTTTTCTGTGAAACTAAGAACTTGCAAAAAACACGAACTACCACTTGGCAATAAATTAATAGGTTAGTCCGCAAAAATGATAAAAAATTGCATATATAGCATACAAGGTTCATAATATCATAGCATGAAACAATCAAAAATTATAGATACATTGGAGACGTATCAAGATATCCAAGTTTAATTTATGCTCGTCCTCGACTATGCAAATGATAAAACAGAATTTTTTATGTTGAATGCTACCTATTTTGTGTGAATCATGTAATCTTTTAGGTATGAATGTTAAGAACCGATGATATAGTAAATATCAAAACAATAATATAGAGGCAGACTAGCTCATAACCACAACTTTTGAGAATAAGAATGCTAAATAGCGTTATCCCTTCTCATTTAATCATGTAAGCATTGTCCTAATTCGGTATTCCTCACGTAAAGCATAACTCGTGATACCTAGTGTGGAACCAAGCATTTGACTTGTACTTTTTCACATGCTTTGGCATTTTCAACTTCACTCAATAAGTGAGCATGAGCCATGACCTAGCACTTTAGGAGGAAAAGAATGATGGCAGGCATTCATAAGGGAAGACAAAAAATAGACAAAGCCTTGCATCAACTTGGCGGATCATTACGCCATGGAGAAACCTTTCAATCGATATCAAGGGATGCACTAGAGCTTTAAGTGTATGAACTCTCTGTACTAAAACTAATTGGGTGTGCATGCAAATTGCTTGCTCTTTAAGACCTCGGGAATTTGAGAGGAAGCCCGCAATGATATGAAAGTTACGTTCTAATAATGTAAAGATTCCCACTAGTATATGAAAGTGACAAATCATGAGGACTCTATATATGAAGAACATGGTGCTAATTTCAAACAAAAGTGTGGTGAAGGTTACTAATGTTGTTGTCACACCCTATGTTTCGACTCTCGTGACTAAATTGACATAGCTCAAAAATTAGGATTAATTAATTTTTTTGTGATTGCTTGTAATGCTTGATATGATTGTTGTTTGCTTGTGTTTTAAATTGCAAACGTTCCTACTACTCTTTAGGCTCACCTCCTTGCCCAAAGCCTTTGCCCAATGACCATACCATGTGTATAGTGCTTAAAAATATTTTTACCAAATATTTTTTACCAAAAAGCATTTATTTAATTTTGGCTTTGAAAAAACCCGAGTTGGGATTTGTACTACAGGTCCTCAAATTAGGGAAGTTGTTTTGCCCCAAATAGTTTATTTAAATGTCATTATCAAAAAGACGTCCCAAAACCACGAAATTATTCTTCTTGATTTCAAAATATTTGAGAAAATTTAGGGAAACTCACTAGACATATATATTCCATATATAACAGTTTCAACACATGGTCATGTTCAAAATCTTGGATAAAACACTTCAATCCCTTTTCTGCCTATTTCATGCTTTTGAAATACTTCTACAAGAAATATTCTCAATAAATTACAAGAAAATTATAGCAAGTCACACATGATATATGTGATGATATTGCCAAGTTTCATCTCAAACCAATTTGATTTGGTTTACCTAAATATTCCAGAACCCTATGTTTCCAAAACCAAATTTGAGCAAATCTACATTGCCAAGTACCTCCAATTGTGCTAATTATGTGGACATGTTCTCATACTGTAATAATGCATCCACACCACGTGGTGCATCAAGGGGATTAGATGAATTTGTCCCAAGCCCCTCAAAACCACTCCTGTTGATTTTTGGAATTGGGAGACTTTACATTATAAAGTTTATCCAATTGATCCCAAACTTTTTGGGCATCCTCTAATACTCAAAATAATGGCACTCACAAGCATTAACACCCAACAACATGGAGCAACAAGCAACACCGACAAAACACAGTTGACATGATGCCACGCATGATGCCATGATGCAAACTAAATGATGATACAACAAAATAAAATAACCACATGACAGAAACGGAAATAAAGGGGAATCTTCTGGAACGTCGGTGTCGGGCTGTCACAACTTCCCACGGAGCCCATCTGAACCGTCCTTCAGCCAAAGGTATATTTCGTTCCAAGGTCTTGCAAGTCTTGGAGTCTTTAGGTCTTGATTATTAAGTTTCTCACAACACTCATGATAAACACTCAACCAAACCCCGTCTACTAGGAGCAAAGCAAAATAATGTCCCGGCCAAATTAACAATGGTTTAGGGGTGCTTATCATAACATACTATTCAATAACCAAAGTTTCCAAGTACCTACTTGCATGCAATGGGTGAAGAAGGTTCAAACTAATGCAATTAAACCATAGGTAAGAATATGATCAATGTGAACTTGCCTGGTAAGGTTGATGGAGATAGATATCGCTCTCAAGAAATAACTTGATAGAACTATTCGTCACTCTCCGATGAAACATATATATATATAATCAAACATAGTATTCATATAAGCAATCATACTAGCAATCATCCTAGCAATCAATATAACAAACAACAATAAAATTTATGCAATAAAATCAATAAGAAAGATCTAGTAGAAATCCAAAGGAAAACTTCAAAGAAAACTATGGAGTCTTCTACTACAACAATCACTAAATAGTTTTTGTTCTAATTAAACTTAAAAGAAAATAAAAAACTAAAATAGTAAAATAACAGAAAATAAAATATAAAATTAACTAAGATAACAGAAAGTATTTCATAAAATTATATTATTTAGAAAGTATTTTAAAATAGGACATCAAACTAGCAACGAAATCAGTTTGCAAGTTATTACCGAACTAGAATTGATTTCATGCTATCAAATAAAATTAAATTTTGTTGTTGTTGAAAACCTACTGTTAACTAACAGAAAACAAAAATATAACCTTTCACTAGTATAAAAGAAGGTAATTAAAAACAATTATAGCCAAAGAAATGTTAACAATCCTAAAAAGAACTAAAACAAAATTTGTTTCACATGAAATAATGAGTTAAAATATTCCAAAAATTCTGAAATTTTACCCACTGATAAATAAGCTTACTAGAGATCAGTAGGAAAAATAATCAATTAAAAATCTATTTTTAAACTCAAGATATAAGCAAAACAAGATTTAAACCAAATATGTTTAAATTAAAATTTTACATTTTCACACATGGAGAAATTATATATCTACATAAAGTACATAAAGTTTTTGATACAATGCAAAAAGAATCACCTCATTTCGATTTATAGAATAAAAGTTGTAGGCATTCTAAAATCAGGTTCCAAATCAGTTTTCAGAACTAAAAACAGAAGAAATAATAAATAGTATAGGTGACGTGGCAGATTCCTATCGGCTGAGAGGTGTGCACGTTTTAGGCTATCTAGAGGTCGGCCGCAATATAAGAAAACCTTTCGGTTTTATAATCTGACTAACCAGAAAACCGCTGGTTTATTGCAATTAGCCGAAGGGGTAGGTTCGATCTAATCTAAACCATCCATTGTAGATCTAAGGGTGGGAGGGGAGATAAGAGAAAAGAGGGGAGTCTTACCATGACAGAGGAAGCAGACGTCGAGCTCTCCTGCAGGCCGACGTGAAAGGAGGCGGGGTGGCAGCGCTCTGGGGAGGAAACGGCGGGCGGGGGAAGGCCTCGGCGGGGAGGGGCGGCGTTCCCAGGCGAGGCTCCTGGCGAAGGGGCGCTCGCTCCACGAACTCCTGGAGCTCGGTCCATGCAGGGAAACGGCGGGGAGGAGCGGCGTGGTGTCGGGCGATGAAACGGATATTTTTCTAGGGGAATGGAAAGAGGAGGCCGAGGGGATTCTTAGAGGGGTGGTGGGAGGTGCGAGGAGGGAAGGAATCCCATGAATCCGGGAGAGGAACCTTCCTGTAGGGGCCTGCCATGGCCAGGGAAGGAAAGAACGTGAGGTGGAAGAAGCAGGAGTAATGGGCCAGATTGGTTTCCTAATAGGCCGATATAACTTTCCTAATAAAAGACTTGTTTCCTATTTATTAAAAACAGGAAATAAGACCCAGAAAAGGAATTTAATCATTTAAAAAAAATGGTATTATATATCAAAATTCTCAGAAAACAAATTCCCACCACGTGGGAATTTTATATTTCACAAAATGAAAACTTCATAAAAAAATTTAAATCCAAAAAAAATCCAAATTTTTGGCACTATTTTTCTTCTAACTTTTTATTTATTTTGGGGTGTCAGGTTACCTCCTCTCTTTCTTGCTTGGCAAGCATATTGTCAGGAAGAATTGCTTTGTGGTGAAATCTTGTGCCAAAATAAATTCGAATCAAATACCAAAAGAAATTCAAATGCCACCATGATTCAAATTCTTTATAGTTGAAGAAGTCATGCTATCTCCTCTCACTGATTTTAAAAGGATGAATTTGAATTCACAGGAAAAAGGGGAAAGTCATTTTAGTCCCTCTCATTCAAAAGTTTTTAAAATGTTTCAAATTTCACTCAAGTTGCAATCACTCAAACAAACAAACAATCAATCTAGTAAATATTATAGCATACCAAAATTTGGGATGTTACACCTCTCCATCCTCATCCATGGCCGATAACTGCGGCATCGGCTTCAGCAAAATTTGCTCAGTCCCGACCACTTCCTCCACTCTAGGACGCACCGGGACCCCCTATAACGCAATGAGCCCCGCTCGTGCTCCTTTCTTTTGCTCCGATGAGTGATCGTCTCCAAAGTATCTATAATTTATGAAGTATTCATGCCATGTTTACAATAATTCTATATGATTTTGGCATGATTTTATTAGAACTAACCCGTACTGACGCTGTTTTCAACAGAGCTACTGTAGTGTTGTTTTTGTGGAGAAATAAAAATTCTTGGAATGGGCTGAAAATTTACGAAGGATATTTTTGGAAAATATGAAAAATAATGGAGCAAAAAGATACCGGAGAGGAATCCCGAGGCAGCCACTAGCCACCAGGGCGCCCCCTGGCTTGTGGGCCCCTCGAGCACTCCCATGACGTGATTCCAATGCCAAATATTCTCATAAATACAGAAACCCCCGAGAAGAAACCTAGATCAGGAGTTCCGCTACCGCAAGCCTCTAGAGCCACGAAAATCCAATCTTGGCCCTCTCCGGCACCCTATCGGTGGGGGTCACCATCAACGGGGACCATGAAGAAGGAAGACGGAGGGGCCATCATCACCATGGAGGTCAAGGACCAGAAGGAGAACATCTCCCCACCTTGGGGGGAGGCCATGGAGGAGGAGGCACAAGGGGGAGACCCTCTCCCCCTCTCTCCCTACGGTGCCGGAGTGCCACCAGGGGAACCATCGCCGCGGTGACATCTTCATCAACATCAGCTTCTTCATCACCATCCAAATCTTCTTTTAGCGGCCCACTCTCGCGCACAGCGCTGTAATCCCCTACTTGAACATGGTGCTTTATGCCACATATTATGATCCAATGATGTGTTGCCATCCTATGATGTTTTGAGTAGATTCCCTTTGTCTTATGGGTTGATTGATGATCTAGATTGGTTTGAGTTGCATGCTTTATTATTGGTGTTGTCCTATGGTGCTCTCTGTGTCATGCAAGCGTGAGGGATTCCTGATGTAGGGTGTTGCAATATGTTCATGATTCGCTTATAGTGGGTTGCTTGAGTGACAGAAGCATAAACCCGAGTAGGTGGGTTGTTGCGTATGGGATAAAGGGGACTTGATGCTTTAATGCTACGGTTGAGTTTTACCTTAATGGTCTTCAGTACTTGCAGATGCTTGCTAGAGTTTCAATCATAAGTGAATATGATCCAAGTAGAGAAAGTATGTTCGGTTATGCCTCTCCCTCATATTAAATTGCAATAATGATTACAGATCTTGTTAACAATTGCCTAGGACAATTCTGCATCACCGACCCATCATTATTCCACACTCACTATTTGTAACATATTGTAATATATTCTAACTTTATGATAACAACACCTATTATTATATTTTAGTTCTTCGATGTCATGCAAAGTTGTTCTCTTCACACCCACAATGTTGTTTTATTTCTTGTTCCTAGTTGGAAGCAAACGTTCGACGTACGTAGAGTTGTATCAGTGGCAGATGGGACTTGAGAGAATATTGCTCTTACCTTTATCTCCTTGTGGGTTCGACACTCCATACTTATCACTTCCACCTTTGGAAATTTCTATGATGATTCCTTGCACTTGGGGATTATCAAGATCTTTTGTGGTGCCGTTGCCGGGGAGCAATAGCGTGGGTTTGATATTCTCGTGTGTGCCTGTTTTCTTTCTTTACTAAGTAGATTTTGTTTTCCCTTTTGGCTTTATTTAGTTGTGGGTGAAACAAAAAACAATTTAATAATGAAAAATACAAAAATTATTACTTGCCTCTGAAGCCTAAGAAGTTTTCAAAAAGAGAAGTGAGGGTCGACCTTGAACACTTGTGTTCATGCTCATGGAAGCAATGTAGGATTTTTCATGGAAGTTTGTCAAAAATAAGTATCCCCTTGTATATATCCATTGTACATAAAGAATAATGTGCCAAGATTTGCCTTTAGGATGATTAGATTGGTTGTTTGGTGTGTGAAGTGCAAAAATAGAAACTTTGGCTGTAGTGCGTGAATTTACATTTTTTACTGCAATGTCAAAAGTTTATGAAACTTTTACACAGTACTTATATGCAAATGTTTTATTTCATCCTAGTTTTTTCAGAATTGTTTGATTTAAAGAAGTTTATGAAGATTCCAGATTGCTACAGATTGTTCTGTTTGTAACAGATTCTGTTTTCTATGCATTGTTCTCTTATTTTGATGAATCTATGGGTTGTACCGGGGGTATGAACTATGGTGAAGTTGTACTACATTATATATAATGCTAATATGAATTTTGAATGAGTTCACAACAGTACTTAAAGTAGTATTTTGATTTATTATACTAACGGATCGCATGAGGGTTTTGTTAAGTTTTGTGTGAATGAAGTGTTCGAAGATCGAGGAGGTATCGATAAAAGAAGAATACAGAGAGACGAGAGTTCAAGCTTGGCCTTATATCTTTTGAGTATGGCTCTCTAGAATGCTCTCTGTGCTTCACTTCAATCTTTTGAGTTTGGCCTTATAGAATGCTTCGTGTGATTCAGTTATATATTTTGAGCTTGGGTATCGGTTGATCTATATTAATTTTAGAATTCTCCATGAACTTCACTTATATCTTTTACAGTATGATTAAAATTATCATCGGAATTAGGCTTGGAAGAGCATCACTGAAATAACCATGCCTAGCTAAAAGGCATTAAAGAAAAGCGCTTGTTGGGAGACAACCCAACACTTTGACCTTCTGTTTTTATGAGTTAACATGATTAAGCTACTGTAGTAATCATGTTTTGTGTATTTTATTTCCATAAATTGCCAAGTAAAGCCTCTGGGATGACTCACAAGATGAGTAGAATTGATGCTGAACCAAAACAGAAACTTTTGACTCCAGTACAGGAATTTTCATTTTTTACTGGAGCGTGATAATGATCTGAAATTTTTACACAATATTGATATACAAGTTATTATTTCTTCCTATTTTTTCCGAATTATTCGAGACAGGGATGTATGGCTATACTCCAGATCTTCACAAACTGTTATATTTTTGACAGATTCTGTTTTTGCATGCATAGTTTGCTTATTTAGTGTTCCCATAGCTTATATTCAGTAATATAAATTATGTGAATGATAGAATATAGTAGGTATAATGTCGGAACAATTATTAATCTTGTCTTGAGAGTACCTAAGTGAATGATCTATCTTTATTACACTAAGCCTTCTCACGAAGTTCTGTTAAGTTTTGTGTGATTGAAGTTTTCATGTTTTGTGTGAGACACCGATATGAGGAGAACAAGGAGTGACAAGAAACTAAGCTTGGCGATTCCAAAGGCATACCCAAGGTAATATCCATGGAATACTCAAGTGCCTAAGATTGAGGATGCCCCGGAAGCATTCCATCTTTCTTCTCAACGCTATCGGTAATCTTACTTAGAGCTATATTTTTATTCGTCAGATAATATGATTTTTGCTTGGAGCATCATTTTATTTTGTTTATTTTCGTTAGGTGTTATTTATAATTTTATTTTCAATAAAAAATTTCCAAGAATTGCATTAGGATGCATGCATTGCATGGTTTGTTGTGTGCTGTGTAAAACCAGAAACTCTTGCTGTAGTGTTTGATTTTTCATATTTTACTGGAACTTGGAAAGTTTCTGAAATTTTTACATAGTGTTGTAATGTAAATTTTATAGATTATTATAAATTTTCATAATTATTTGAATTACAGAAGTACACTGTTTTCATAAGTTTCTACAGACTGTTCTGTTTGGACAGATTTCTGTCATAGTTTTGTTATCTACTTATCCTATATTTCCATAGCCTATATTGGTAGATATAAATTGTGGTAATGATAGTAAAAAGTACATGATGTTTAAAAATGACTATAAAACTTGTCTTGGTAGTACATGAAGAGTTGATTTATTATTGTGTGTACTAACCTATCTCACGAGTTCTTTTCGAGTTCTGTGTGGATGAAGTTTTTGGGAATAGGTGAAACCATGATATGAGAGGATTGAACGAGATACAAAAGCTCACGCTTGGGGATGCCCAACGCACACCAAGTAAATATTTCAAGAACTCTCAAGCATCTAAGGTTGGGGATGCTATGCATCCCATCTCTCTTCGTCAATTATCGGTTAGCCTATGTTGAGCCTAAATTTTTATTCGTTCACATGACACGTCCTATTCTTGTAGTGTTGTTTTTCTTTTTCTTGGTGTTTAAATAAAATACTCAGATCTGATAATCTTTATTGGGAGAGAGATAGAAAGTCCTCACATAGCTACTTGATTGTTTGACCAGTCATTTATCTTCACTTATATGTTTTGGAGTAGTTTTGTCATTTACTCTCCTGCTTCACTAATATCCTATGAGTAAATAGTTGAATGAATTGAATATCATAAATCTGAAATTATATATATTTTAAATGCTTATCCCATGGGGAGTAATGACTTCACATATAAGAAGTATAGGTAGTAAAATTTATTGAAAGTTAGCAAACACGACATTGGTCACTTGAACAAGTCATGAAAGAATATTGAAGGAAGAGAGATTCCAAATATAAATATACTATCTTGGACATCTCCTATGATTGTGAGCCCCATTAAATATTTTCAAACTTGAGAAAATTAGTTGAAGTTTGACAAGGAAGAGAGCTTAACGAGTTATGTTTGGGTATATTTGCATCGAAGTTATATTGTTATGAATCCTCAACATGTGGTGCTTGTTTACAGCTTTTTGCTAGCCAACACTTCATACTAAGTAGAGATACTACTTGTGGATCCAAAAACCCTTAAACCCAGTTTCTTTCCATGAGATCCCACTATATCTACCTATATGTGGTATTTACCTGCCGTTCCAAGTAAATTTGCATGTGCCAAACTCTAAACCTTCAAATAACATTGAGTTTTGTATGCCCGAATCGCTCATGTAGTGACTAAGGGATGTCACTATCTTCCATGCTAGGTGGGTTATTCTCACAATATGTCTTGATTCACTATCATTCACAAGAAAGTGGATGGTATTCGGGATGCCCAGTTCCATGCTCAAAAATCAAATCAAAATATAATGAAACAAAACTCCCCCAAGAGTGTTGTTTGTATGGACGGTACCCGTGGATTCGGCTCGCCATGGAGTGTGATTGATTGGTGGAGGGGGAGTAAAAACTTTACAATTCTGTTTGGGAACCGCCTATAATGTATATAGCATAAAAGATACCGAGATCTCTCGGTTGTTATGTTGACAATGAAAGCATATCTCTCAAAATTATTATTCATCTCTGTTTTAAACACTCGAGCTCTCACACATATGCAAATCACTCCTTTCCTCTACGAAGGGCCAATCTATTTACTTTCATGTTATTTACTATTCTTGTTGAGTTAACTTCTTATTCCAACCTCAAAGTATTAGTTGGCAAGCATCAGGTGGTGGGGAAAGATCCAAACATAGATATCCATATAAATATATTTGATCATCAATTATTATTATTGAAAGTTATCTATATGATAAATAAGTTGGGAGGTGAAACTTTAAGCCCCTATCTTTCTCTGTGTTTGATGGATGCTATTTGTTATAAAAATATGCTTTGAGTGTCAACAATCATGGACTATATTATAGTTGAGTATGTGGAATTTTCTAAATCAAATATCTTACATAGACCCTTCCTGAAAAATAAGATGAATTGCAATTGTTTGGTGACTCAAAGCAGAGTTTGTTAGTTTTGAAGAAACTTTATGGTCTACACTTTAACACGTGAATAGCTTGTTACTTCATCATGAGAAGTTTTGTGAGATGAGCTACTCTTTATGATATGTAATGATTCTAGACAAAGTGTTTGGAATTATCATTTATGAAATTTATGCACTATGCTAGCATTCAGACTCCATAAATTATTTCTTTTATCATTTACCTACTCGAGGATGAGCAGGAATACTACAACAAATGTGATAATCTATGACGCACATTCCATGATGATTCAGTGAAAAAACGTCACGGAATCATCTTAATTTCACAAACTGTGACGTTTTTTCAGTGAATCGTCCTGGAATGAGCGTCACAAATTATCACTTTTGTTGTAGGTACTACTGGAATTCAGTTATTAGCCGTCAGCCTCTTCTTTGTTGTCCGCTGGATGATGGCAAAGACCCTATTTGCCGTCAGTCACCAGAAAACTGACGGCAAAGAGCAGACGGATGGCAAACATACTCTTTGCCATTAGTCTTATCTTTGTCGTCTGCTGGCGCACGACAAAGAGTAGGAGGGCAGATGGCAAAGAGCACGGGGCGGCCCACCACACACCCCCTCCCACCCCACCGACGGCAAAGAAGCTACAGCAGACGGCAAAGGGCCCAAACTGGCCTGCTGAATCAAATTGGGTGCCCCCTTTGCCGTTTGTCGTGCTGGTGGGCGGACGGCAAAGGTTAAAAGGGTAGACGGCAAAGGGGCATGTGAGAGGAGCTTTGCTGGTACCTTTGCCGTCAGCCCACCAGCACGGCGGACGACAAAGGGTCAAAGGGCAGATGGCAAAGGGTCAAAGGGAAGATGGCAAAGGTGCAAACCAGAGGGGCTTTGGCGGTGCCTTTGTCGTCAGTCCACCAGCACCGCAGACGGCAAAGGGGCCAATGGCGGACGGCAAACTATCTGTGTGCCCAGCAGGGCGCCGTTAGCACTTGACGGAGGTACCCGCAGATGTGTCGTCCCATATTCTTTGCCGTCAGCCCCCTCGCGGCAAAGATTCTTTGCCGTCAGCTGTCCCAATGCAGACGGCAAAGAGGCCCTTCACCGTATTTTTGTTTGCCGTTCAGTTTGCCGTCTGCTGACGGACGACAAAGGCCTTTGTCGTCCGGGGTGACCCCCTTTGCCGTCCGGGGTGACCCCCTTTGTCGTCCGCCATGACAGACGGCAAAGTCTCAGATTCCTGTAGTGTAAGCTTGGGGATGCTGATACGTCTCTAACGTATCTACAATTTATGAAGTATTCATGCCTTGTTTACAATAATTCTATATGATTTTGGTATGATTTTATTAGAACTACCTCAAACTGATGTTGTTTTAAGTAGAGCTACCGTGGTGTTGTTTTGTGCAGAAATAAAACATCTCGGAATGGGATGAAAATTTATGGAGAATATTTTTGGAAAATATGAAAAATAATGGATCAAAAAGATACCGGAGAGGAGTCCCGAGGCAGCCACAAGCCACAAGGGCGCCCTCCCCCCTAGGGCGCACTCCCTGGCTTGTGGGCACCTCGAGCACTCCCCTGACGTGATTCCAATGCCAAATATTCTTATAAATACATAAACCCGCAAAAAGAAACCTAAATCGGAAGTTCCGCCACCGTAATCCTCCACAACCATGAAAAACCAATCTTGTCCCTCTCCTGCACCCTGCCGGAGGGGGTCACAATCACCGGAGACCATGGAGGAGCAAGACAGAGGGTCCATCATCACCATGGAGGCCAAGGACCGGAGGGAGAACCTCTCCCCACCTTGGGGGGAGGCCATGGAGTAGGAGGCACAAGGGGGATACCCTCTCCCCTTATATCCTGATGGTGCTAGAGTGCCACCGAGGGAACCATCTCCCGCACGCCGCTGTAATCCCCTACTTGAACATGGTGCTTTATGCCACATATTATGATCCAAAGATGTGTTGCCATCCTATGATGTTTTGAGTAGATTCCCTTTGTCTTATGGGTTGATTGATGATCTAGATTGGTTTTAGTTGCATGGTTTATTATTGGTGATGTCCCATGGTGCTCTCCATGTCGCGCAGGAGTGAGGGATTCCTATTGTAGGGTGTTGCAATACGTTCATGACTCAGTTATAGTGGGTTGCTTGAGTGACTCAAGCATAAACCCGAGAAGGTGGGTTGTTGCGTATGGGATAAAGGGGACTTGATGCTTTAATTCTATGGTTGGGTTTTACCTTAATGATCTTTAGTAGTTGCGGATGCTTGATAGAGTTCTAATTATAAGTGCATATGATAAAAGTAGAGAAAGTATGTTAGCTTATGCCTATCCCTTGGATAAAATTGCAAAAATGATTACCGATCTTGTTAACAATTGCCTAGGACAATTCTGCACACCGATTCATCATTATTCCACACTCGCTATTTGTAATATATTGTAATATATTCTAAATTTATGATAACATCACCTATTTTTATATTTTAGTTCTCCGATGCCATGCAAATCTATTCTCTTCATACCCACAACATAGTTTTATTTCTCATTCCTAGTTGGAAGCAAACATTCGGCGTACGTAGAGTTGTATCAGTGGCAGATAGGACTTGAGAAATTATTGCTCTTACCTTTAGCTCCTTGTGGGTTCGATACTCCATACTTATCACTTCCACCTTTGGAAATTGCTACGATGATTCCTTGCACTTGGGGATTATCAGTGAGCATGGCACCCTACCCACCTTGATCGTCGCCGTCCATCGCCATGGTCGATGTCGCGCTCCTCCTCTTCTTTCCTGAGCCCTAAGAGCCCTACACGTGGGTGCGGCTCGGATCCCCGAGCACGCCGGTGGTCGAATCGCCAAAAATGGTGGCTGATGGCGTCGGCAGCCACCACCGGACCCTGTGCCTCTCTCACGGCGGGAGCTTGAAGACGACTCCGTCAGCTGACGGGCCCTACCTATCGTTTGCCAGTGGGGCTGACGGGTGGGACATGACCCGTTAAGTGGAGGCGGGAGCCGCTAGAGGCCTCCTACTCTTGGGGAAGGCATATCTCCCTGGGTGGCCTTGGATAATGCCTCTGAGCAACCCGACCAAGCCATTGGGCAAGTATAACGACCAAGATGCGACACTTTCCTTATTTGGGGGCGAGGCCTCAAAAGGGGAAAGGGTCGCATCTAACCATATCGTAAGCAAGATAACATTGACATTACATAAATAGAGAGATGAGTATAAGATTTGGCTTACACTCTCCACATGCTAAATTACAATCCAAACAAGCATTCATTATTCATACATAAGACAGGGTTCGACTCCGGACAAGATAAACGACAACATCATAATATCCCATCTTGCTAGTCCCAAGATCATGACTAGGCGCCCCTAGTCCTCGGGGTACGTCACATAGAGTCTGCCACTGTCTTCGTCAAACTCCCACCTTAGCGGGGTATCCCCGGGAACATCTACAACTGGGGTACCTGTACCTGTGGGTGTTTGTAGTAAACTGTGAGCCACGAGGACTCATCAATCTTATCACCTTGGTATCAAGTCTAACTAAGTTAAATAGGCGAGGTAGGTTAAGTGTTTGAGTTTCCAGCATTCTAAGCATATATGGTGGCTAACTTACGAAGAACGTAAATAACATATGATGGTCTACGTAAGACGGTCGAAGACTAGAATCATCACTAAGTGATCCTGAACAGATACTTACGTCATTCGTAGCCCCACTGTGTTCCCGGTCAGAGAAGGAGCTCCGAAAGAAATAGTCACGGTTACGCACAGAGTTGGCAAGTTTTATTTGAATTACTTTAAGTTATCTAGAACTGGATGTTATCAAAATATCCATATTTTCCACATAACCGTGGGCACGGTTTTCCGAAAGATTAAACCATGCAGGGGTGCTCCAATTAGTCCATCACAAATTACCACAGGCTCCATGGTAATCCTCTACCACGAAACTCGTGATCTCGTTGGATTCCTTAGTGGAAAACCTCAACTTTGAGAATTCCCAAAGTCACACCAGAACCCCAATGCGCAAGATATATCGCTAAGGTAAAACAAGTCCGGCAAGACCTCCGGACGTGTCAACAATCTCGATAGGAGCCGCGTATCTCATTCTCAGGACACGACGGATAAGCTACGCGTACGTTGGCGTGATAGAAATCACCCAAGTTGCCCTGGATTGGCCCCCCACAATTCTCTAGGTTGGACCAACACTCATGAGGAGCACTGTCCCGGGGGTAGATTACATTCCTCGGGGTAGCTATTCCCTATGCTTTTTATTATTAAGTTGTTAGCAAATTAACACCAAAGTTGGGTCTTGCCAGACAAGCCTTATCTCTAAACAATTTATCAAGGGGGTCCCAATATTAACCCCGAACGTGTTCGGAGCGCTCAGTTATGGAATAAAACACCGGTAGCCGAAACTAAGGCGGCAACAACGAAACAAATCACCCGGCAAAAGGATAGGCCTTCCGTTATTTACCAAGTATATAGGTGCATTTAGTAAATAGAATATAAATATGATGATATCAAATGCCCATGATATCGCATGGACCAGCTGGCACCTGAAACTAGCAATGCTAACAATTAGTGGTTGAGCAAGACTAACTTAGCCAAACAGTATTTGCTAGAAGGGGAGGTGTTTGAGGTTTCATGGCAGTGTTTGATGGCCTATATGTCATGTGGTAGGCAGCGGAGATGTATCGAAGCAAACGTAGCAAGAAGATGATGCCACAAATATAATGATGCATGCATGCACTACCTCTAACCATGCACATGAACCACCCTACATAGATAAAATTATTGCCACCTCACAAGAAAGGGACTTCCTACAGAAATGCCCAAAATCATATTCCAGTACCACCATTGGATTACTTGGAATTTTCTACCCCAAATCCATATATTATACTACCATGTTTGTATTCAGAAAAACACCACAAACACTAAACTAAAAATGGCACAAAATCAAACTATAACTATATCAAGGACATGGTTGTTCTTGGGCCTGCCCAATTTGGCAAGTCCATATCTGGACATTTCAAAAAATGGAAATATTCCTTTTTATCACCAGAATAAATACAAGCAATAAAAATAAAATAGAGCAAAATAAAATAAGGAGGGGACCCACCTGGCAGTGGCCAGGGCCCCTCACTGGATGACACGTGGACCCCTGTGGCCCACTGTCAGCCACACAACACACACAACACATCACCACACCACACCGAAAAGAAAAAGGGGCCAGGGGGATTCGAACCGACGGCACCCTGGTGGAGGCGCATCGCTCGCACCACTGGGCAATGAGGGGGGTGTCTGAACCATAAAGGGTTCGGCACCCAATATGCTGACTCCACGAGCCTTCTCCTACCTCCAAACGGAACTTCAGAGGAGAAGGGATCGACGCCGACGAGCGGCGAGGAAACAACGGCGACGTGGAACTATCGGCGGGGGTGCGGGAACCTTAGGGGGTTCCATTCCCAGGGTTACTACTGGGTCTAGAGGGGCCAAGGCCCCGAGATGTGAATCTCTGCGCGCGGCGGCAACAGGCGCTCCGGCTACCGCTACTACTCCAAACTGCTGCTACGCCACTGCACCACCGAACTGTTGTGCTACTACTGATAAGGAAGTACTGAAGCTGCAGCTTCTCTGATGCGCCTGCGCTGCATGAACACCTACAGGTTCAAACTTCAACTGCTCCTATACAACTGTTGATACCGCGCTCGTGTCGTTGCAACTGGGCAACTCTCTCAGCTTGCGATCGAAGGAGAAACCACACACACAGTCGTCGTCTAGATCACGCGAGGGAGAGGATTGTTTTTGCGCCGTCTAACTACCCTGACGGCTTTTCTGTATTCCATATGTTATTTCCACCTTCTACTCCAATAGCTCGACCGATTCCTATGCCACGTCCGCCCTCGACGCACCATCCCACGTCGAGCGGATCACGGGCACGATCAAGCTATTGGTGGCCCGCCGTGAACGCAACATAACTCGGCCCTACATTATGGAAAGAAAAAACTTACAGACTCTGAACATGTCTAACCTGTCGAACAACTGACAGATGAACAGAAAGAGAAAATGGGAGTGAGGCCAACCCTACTGCCGAGGGTTTTGCACGACCCAAGTAACCCTACAAATCACCCCCTTACTTGCGTCGTCCAGGCTGCACCTCCTTGATGCCGATCCTCCTCTTCATCTTGATGAATTGGACCCTGCCCAGGGACTTGGTAAGGGCATCTGCGAGCTGATCTTCAGTGCCCACATAATCGATATCCACCTTCCCTGTCTCAACACAATCTCGTATGAAATGGTATCTCAGGTCACTGTGCTTGCTGCGATCATGATGCATTGGGTTCTTGCTCAACGTGATCGCTGACTTGTTGTCCATTAGCAGCTTCACAGTTCTTGGCTTGGTGCCCTGGATATCCGCGATCAAACTCCTCAGCCACACTGCCTGCATCGCTGTTGCTGCTCCTGCCACATACTCGGCTTCACAAGAGGACATGGCGATTATCTTCTGCTTCTGCGACGCCCAGGTGATTAGGTTTCTGCCGAGGAAGAAAACTGATCCGCTGGTGCTCTTTCGATCGTCTGTGTCCCCCCCATGATCACTGTAACTATATCCCACGAGCTCTTCTTCGTGTCCTCCTCCTCGCTGGTACTTGCAGCCATGTGACATGGTGCCACTGATGTAGCGGAGCAGATGCCGTACAGCAGCCATATGCTGTGTTGTGGGTGCCTCCATATAACCACTACTGGAAATCAGTATTTTGCCATCTGACTAGTCTTTGCCGTCTGCTAGCTGATGGCAACGATAGTCTTTGCCGCCAGCTTCAGCAAAACGGACGGCACAGTACTAGCTGATGGCATACAGTCTTTTTGCCATCTGTCACCTCTTTGCCGTGTGCTAGCGGACGGCAAATAGTCTAGAGGCAGACGGCAAAGATGTAGATAGGACGTCCTGACCGCGGGGTGGCTAGGTCAAACAGGAGTCGGACCTTTGCCGTCTGCTAGCGGACGGCAAAGAGTCCGGAGGCAGACGGCAAAGAGTCTAGACTCTTTGCCGTCCGCCGGCAGACGGCAAAGCGCTATCTCCGTTAACGCTCCTTCCGCCCCCCACCCCGCCCCTCTCTCTCTCTAACGGCTCATCCCCGCGCACCCCTCGCTCTCTCTCCCCACCCCGCGCGCTCCTCTCTCTGTAACGGCCGCCAGGACCACCTCGCGCCGCCGGCCCAGTCGCCTCGCCGCCCCTGCCGCTGCCCCACCTCGCCGCCGCTGCCGCTGCCCAACCTCGCCCCCACTGCCACCCCCGCTGCCGCTGCCCCACCTCGCCCCCGCTGCCGCTGCCGCTGCCCCACCACCGTCACGCCGCCGCACCTGGCGCCCCCGGCGCCGCCCCGCCACCCCGGCCCCTCCACAGCCGCCCCTCTCGATGAGCCCCCACCCCCCACCCCCCACCCGCATTATTTTTTACGTGTTTTATTATTTTTTTAGTAGTTTTAGTAGTTGTTATTGTTAGTAGTTTTAGTGGTAGATTTAGTTAGGTTAGTAGTTTTAGTTAGGTTAGTAGATTTAGCTAGGTTAGTAGTTTTAGTTAGGTTAGTAGATTTAGTTAGGAGGAGAAGAGGAGAAGAGGAGGAGGAGGAGGACAAGAAGAGGAGAAGAAGAAGAGGGGTAGGAGGAGGAGGAGGAGGAGAAGAAAAAGAAGAAGAAGAGGAGAAGAAAAAAATAAGAAGGAGAAGAAGAAGAAAAAGAAGAAGAAAAGAAGAAAAAAATAAGAAGGAGAAGAAGTAAAGAAGAAGAGAAGAAGAGAATAAGAAAAAAATAAGAAGGAGAAGCAGAGAAAAAAGAAGAAGAAGTTGATTTTTTATTGTTTGGTATTTAGTGGTAGCTAGATTCTTTTTTAGTTACTTAGTGGTAGATTCTGTTTTTGTTATAGTGGTAGATTCTGTTTTTGTTATTTTTTTGCTGTTTAGTGCTATCTAGGTTTAGCGATAGGTTTAGTTAGCTTGGTTAGTTAGGTTAGTTAGTTAGTTAGCTTACTAGAAAGAATAGGAAGAAGAAGAAGAGGAGGAGGACGAGAAGAGGAGAAGAGGAGGAGGAGGAGGAGAAGAAGAAGAAGAAGAATAGGAGGAGGAGAAGACAAAAAGAAGATCACATGTTTGGTATTTAGTTTTTTGGAATTAATTAGTAGTTTTAGTGGTAGATTCTGTTAGTTAATTAATAGATTTAGTGGTAGATTCTGTTAGTTTATTCGCCCTTCATTGCTTAGGTACAAGACTACTTCAAAGAATATCACATGTTCTTTTGTTGAAATCAAGTCTGTCAAAATAATGTATCGTCTATATTTATTGGTACCGTAGAAAAACAGGACAACTTAAATAATATTGCCATCCTCAAATGTAGAAAATATCGAAAAGTTTTATATAAACTGGAAAGTAGTATAGGTAACCTGGAAAGTCCTCTGGACCAAAAGGGCAACTTCTGGACCTGCGAACTTTGCGTGGTAGGTGCATGTCCATACAGCAGGGTAATTTCCCCAACAATGACATAATTAGTCCATTTAGCTCCAAAATACCATAATAAGCTCAAAATGGCATAAGAACCTTGGTTAGCTCATGAATATTATATACTTACCTTGTTTTCCTCTAAAATGGGATAATTAGCCCATTTAGCTCAAAAAAGACATAATTAGGTAATTTAGCTCCAACAAGAGGAGAAGAGGAGAAGAAATAGGCAAAATGAAAAGAAAGAAGAAGAAGAAGAACAAGAAGAAGAGAAGAAGGAGAAGGAGGGGGAGGAGGAGGAGGAGGAGGAGAAGGCCAAGGACCTTCTATCCTTCTCCTCCTCCTCCTCCTTCTTGATTTCTTCTTCTTCTCCTCCTCCTCCTCTTTCTTCTCCTCTTTCATATTATCCTTGCTTTAATTAACCGAACAATGACATAATTAGCCCATTTAGCTCCAAAATACCATAATAAGCTCAAAATGGCACAAGAACCTTGGTTAGCTCATGAATATTATATGCTTAGCTTGTTTTCCTCTAAAATGACATAATTGGAATATTTAGCTCAAAAAGACATAATTAGGTAATTTAGCTCCAACAAGAGGAGAAGAGGAGAAGAAATAGGCAAAATGAAAAGATAGAAGAAGAAGAAGAAGAGATGAAGAAGAAGAGAAGAAGGAGAAGGAGGAGGAGGAGGAGGAGGAGGAGGAGGAGAAGGCCAAGGACCTTCTAGTCCTTCTTCTCCTCCTCCTTCTTCTTGATTTCTTCTTCTTCTCCTCCTCCTCCTCTTTCTTCTCCTCTTTCATATTATCCTTGCTTTAATTAACCCAACAATGACATAATTAGCCCATTTAGCCCCAAAATACCATAATAAGCTCAAAATGGCACAAGAACCTTGGTTAGCTCATGAATATTATATACTTAGCTTGTTTTCCTCTAAAATGACATAATTGGAATATTTAGCTCAAAAAAGACATAATTAGGTAATTTAGCTCCAACAAGAGGAGAAGAGGAGAAGAAACAGGCAAAATGAAAAGGTAGCAGAAGAAGAAGAGATGAAGAAGAAGAGAAGAAGGAGAAGGAGGAGGAGGAGGAGGAGGAGGAGAAGGCCAAGGACCTTCTAGTCCTTCTCCTCCTCCTTCTTGATTTCTTCTTCTTCTCCTCCTCCTCCTCTTTCTTCTCCTCTTTCATATTATCCTTGCTTTAATTAACCCAACAATGACATAATTAACCCATTTAGCTCCAAAATACCATAATAAGCTCAAAATGGCATAAGAACCTTGGTTAGCTCATGAATATTATATACTTAGCTTGTTTTCCTCTAAAATGACATAATTGGAATATTTGTGTTGATCGGGTGGATTTACATGTGATAGTTGTCTCGTCGCTGTGAGGTCTGTTGTGCGAAGACCTGCCCGTGCGTTGTACGAGCTCTGCCCCTGCATTCGTGGCTCAGTACAAATTTCATCTCCTCCCCGCCCCTTCATTTACTATGGCTCGGTTTCCGGATGAAACTTTCTAGATTTAGGTAATTCAATTAATTTATCAGTATGCGTGACCAGTATGCGTCTCCCGTTCGAAAGGGTGACATCTATAAATATGCATGTCTTTGCATATTTATAACCGCCATCCTTTCGAATTGTCCAACATTATCCATGGACAACCCGACTATGTGTAGATTGGGTTCGTTTTCCCGTATGCTGTCCTCTGGATCCGATGCGGAATTTCGTCAGTGCCTCCCTGTTGTTCTCCAGATGCACATCCTCTCTGTTTATTGCGGAGACGTGTATCAGGAGAACAGCGGGGAGGTGCTGCCGAAATTTTGCGTTGGATCCGGAGCAGAGCATGGGAAAACGAACCCAATCTACACATACTCGGGTGGGATTAGGACCTATCTTTACCTATTAGCGTGTAGGTTGCCTGGACGTAATAAAAATGGCGAACCTGATTAACCGATGAATATAAATGCTAAATTATATATAAATATATTTCTTCTGTCTTTAGTAGCTACGCAAGATGAGTGATCGTGCGTGGATGTATACCGGTCACCCTAGTCAGAAAGAGATGACGAGAGAATGGTTTTTAAAAACAAAGGAATTTGTGAAAGCCGCATTCGCAAATGGCAGGAAAGAAACTATTGCCCCTGTCCTGGATGCGACAACTATAAAAAGACGACAGAGGCTGTAATGATTAAACACCTGCAGAGGAGGGGTTTTAAGCCTAATTATACGATGTGGACATTTCATGGTGAGTCTATACAACGCACAAGAGCTGAGGTGGTCCGTCGTCGCACGGACGAGCATGGTACTGGGATCGAAGACATGGTGCAAGACTTTGATGATGCTCGAGATTCGGAAGATGAGATGGAGGAATCTGCAAAGGCCTTTTATGAAATATTGGAGTCTTCAAAACGACGCACACTGAGCTCTGTTAGCTGGATGCAATTGCACAAGTAATGGCTCTGAAGGCTCAGTTCAACTTGGGAAGAGAATGCTACGACGCGATGATGACACTATTTGGACGTTTCCTACCCAAAGGCCATGTCATGCCTGCAAACTTGTACCAGTCGGACAAAATACTTCGTGTACTTAAGATGCCCTATGAGAAGATAGATGCATGTGAGAAAGGATGTGTCTTATTTAGGAAGGACTATGCACACTTGGACTATTGTCCCAATTGAGAGTCTTGCAGGTATCTTCTGGTAGACAACGGTATGGGTGAGAAGAGGCAGACCAAAATCGCAGTTAGTGTTCTCCGGTATATGCCAATCGTACCAAGACTTCAACGTCTTTTCATGGTCGAAGAGACAGCTAGACAGATGACATGGCACAAATTGGGCAAAAGAACCGAACTAGATGCGGATGGGAATAAGATGATGGTACACACATCGGATGGGGAAGCGTGGAAACATTTCAATGGATTGCATCAGGATAAAGCGGCAGATCCAAGGAATCCTCGAGTCTGCGCCGCCACTGATGGTTTTAATCCCTTCGGCATGACGACAACCCAATACAGTTGTTGGCCTGTATTTGTCATTCCACTGAATCTCCCCCCGGGCAGATTATGCAAAGGAAGAACATATCTATGACGTTGATAATTCCAGGGCCCAATTATCCGGGGAAGAATATGAATGTGTACCTGCAACCGCTTAAGGATGAATTGGAAGAAGCTTGGGAAAATGGGGTCAATACATATGATCCCGCTAGAAAAGAAAACTTCAAAATGCATGTGTGGTACACGTAGTCTATGCATGACTTGCCAGCGTATGCGCTATTCTCTGGATGGTGTGTGCATGGAAGGTTCCCGTGCCCCCAATGCAAGGCAGCTCTTCAGTTTCATTGGTTGCAGGAGGGTCGGAAGTATTCTTGCTTTGACTTGCATATACAGTTCCTGGATCCAGACCATCAGTTCAGAAAAGACAAGAAGAACTTTACCAATGGTAAAGTTGTCAAAAACTTTGCACCACCTGCGTTCACAGGCCAACAGATCCTGTATCAGTTAAACGCCCTCGAGCCTGATCCAGAGCGTCCAGGGTATTTCAAGGGGTATAATTCAAAACATGCCTGGACTCACAAGCCATGCTTCTGGGATCTGCCTTACTTCAAAGACCTCCTTCTTCCACACAATATCGACATGATGCACACTAAAAAGAATATCGGAGAGGCTATTTTTGGTACATTGTTCGACATAGATGGGAAGACAAAGGATAATATTAAGGCTAGAGTCGATCAAGAGATACTATGTCATAGACCGTTACAAAACATGCGAGAAGGCAAAGGAAAGCAGAAGTGGTCGAAGCCAAAGGCCTGGTTCAATCTTGGAAGGCCAGCTATGAGGGAAATTATCTTGTGGGTCAAAATGCACTTGATGTTCCCCGATGGGTATGCAGCGAATCTAAAGAGGGGAGCGAGTCTTGAAAAATTAAAAATCTTTGGTCTCAAGAGTCATGATTGGCACATATGGCTAGAGCGGGTAATACCGGTGATGTTACGTGGCTTTATTCCTCAGGATGAATGGCTAGTACTGGCGGAGCTGAGCTATTTCTTCCGTGTTCTTTGTGCGAAAGAATTGTCGCCTGGCGTGGTAGAAGACATGGTGGACTTTGCACCGGAGTTGTTGTGCAAGTTAGAGAAGATCTTTCCACCGGGCTTCTTTAATCCAATGCAGCATTTGATTTTACATCTACCGACCGAGGCAAGATTGGGTGGGCCCATGAAAGATCGTTGGTGCTATGCAACTGAGAGGATGTAGAAGACCCTTCGAGCTAAATGTAAAAATAAGTGTAGAATTGAAGCATCGATGGCTGAGGCATTCATTACTGAGGAGGTGGCAAACTTTGTGACAGCACACTACGAAGCCAAAAATCATCATTTGCATAATCCGAAGCCTCGGCACAATGATGGAGACCCTAAAAAGGTGGGTCCAACCTCAGCCTATTCAAAGGGAAGCTCGCACCAGCCGGTGCTTCGAAACCAATAACGTTGGATATCGAAGAATGGCGGAACATTTTGTTGTATATCTTCAACAACCTAACAGAAGTGTGGCCGTACATCGAGTGAGTTCTCGGCACATTTTCCCGTAACTTCTAATTCATTTGAACTGCTCTTATTCCCGGATATTTCAAACAGCCGTTACGTCGTCAAATTCTCGGATGGAGCGGTGATCGAAAATGATTCCGTCGAAGAGTATGAGCTTCTGTCAAAGACAGGAGGCAGCTATCCTGGTTTCATCTCCTGGTTCAAACAAACGGTAATTATCAATAATGGACCATTTCATTCTTGGTCTAACTTGCGGCTAATGCAACAACCGTTTCGTATTAAACTTGTAGGCTAATTCAGAGTCTATGGACGCCGAATTGAGACAAGTCGCTAATGGTTTTGACTATAAGGTCCGCTCATTTGAGAAATACAACATCAACGGGTATCTCTTTCTTACCTTTGGCAAAGAGCTATCTATGCTCGACCGGAAATCTACAAATTGTGGTGTCTCTGCTATCGGCGAAGGTGTTATCGAGTATTATGGAAGAGTTGAAGCAATTTATGAACTTCAATTCTATGGTGAAAACCCACCGAACGTCGTAGTCTTCAAATGTTACTGCTTCCAGCCGAAAAAGACTAGAAGGACTCATGAACATATAGGACTAGTCGAAATCAATCCAAACACCCATTTAGATGTTCCCGATGTCTATATTACGGCTCAACAGGCGACCCAAGTTTTCTATCTACTGTGGGCATGCCAAACGGATAAGAATCTGGAAGGTTGGTATGATGTCTATGAAGTGCCGCCAGATGTCAGACCACCTCTCCCAAATGAACAGGATTATGAACCTCACATTAACCCAGACACATATGATGGAGAATTCTTCCAAGAAGCATGTCTTTCCAAGAAACGTTTCAAGAACCTCCGTGCTTCATCCAAGAACATGGAATCAGACAGCGACAATGAATCCGACTCCAGCCCTGAGCCGGAACCAGAAGACCTGGAACTCGTAGAGGTTACTGATGCGGATGACCTGTCAATGCATCAACGATTAAAGGAAGGCCTTTCACAACTTCACGCCGTTGAACCCGATGAGCACGTCATTCATGAAGACATGCGTGATAGTGATGATGATGATGCATTTATTGATCATGATTATTAGTTTGTAAGATTCACAACTTAAATTATATATTTGAATCTTTATTATTCATGTACATATTATTATTCATGTCAGTCATTCAATTTTTTTATGTTGTACTAATTTCTTTTAATCTTTATCATGGCAGGTGTTGAAAGATGGTGGGCGCGGGTCCAGAGCGCTCGACGGGTTGTTCCCAGGAGCCCCCCACGAGGGGTGGTACTTCCCTTCCTCCCCTATCTCTCCGTAGAGCCTTGGCAGACAGTCTTTCGACACCAGCCGGGGGTTCTTCTTCGTCGGCGGCATTGCCCACTGGGAGAGGTGCTGGTCGGGTACGGAGGAAGGGGAAGGGTACAGGCAGAGGTGGTGGCCGCGGAAGATACAGGAGGACTGTTGAGCCGTCCTCGCCACCACCACCAGCTCATTCACCCGAGCATCGGACTAGTATGGTTGATCCGTTTGCGGAGGAGGCTACAGGGACTCCGGTCCAGGAGCCTGGTGTTCACGGGCATTCGTCCCATGAGACTCCGGTCCAGGAGCAGCCTCGGGTCGAGGTGCACTCGGCCTAGGAGCAGCCGGAGGAGACTACGGTTCCGGAGGCTTCACCCGACGTGGAGAGGCCCGGATGGGAGCCTTGGCCGGATCGTACCGAGTTGCCGGATTGGACCGAGGGTCCGGGTGGCTCAGGGGGCGGGGATGGCGGGGATGAGCTTACGGATACTGAGGGCGATGTGCAGGTGGACGGGGCCACCGTGTACAAGCGTGGTAGTACACGTCTCGCGGTCGCCCCGGCTACCCGCGAGCAGAGGCCGGTGATTAAACCTGAAGGAGATAGGTAAGTACATTTACCCTTTTTTTAGCTTTTGCCTTCAAGTTTGTTCAAATATCTAATGCGCTGAACTTATCATACTGCAGGGGATGGGTACACCCTCTTGGAGTCCGCGGGCCGAACTCCGTCCTTGGTGTGCTTTGCCGGACAAATTTCCCGGGGTTTGTCACGTTGCCTGGTGAGGGTCAGGTTCCTACACTAGGATTTACCTGGGAGCACTACCAGGCTGCGCAGGCCCCGCCGGAGGAGATTATAGATGGTGTCTTGTGCCACACGAGGGCCCAGATGGTGATCAAGAGCTTTTGGGTAAATTATCCTTTTACAGAATCTAAAATTAACAATATACCTAATTATTTTACTAATCGGTGTTTTCACGTTTGATTGGAGACCTTCTATAGGTGTGAGGATGGATATGAGGAGGAGGCGGCCAGGGTTCTCGAGGTCGAGTGTAGGCGGTTACTACAGAACTTGCGCCACGAGGCTCGACCGCGGGCTATTCGAGATTACTATGCCACGCATGGTATTAAGAAGGAGAAGAAGGATTGCCGCGGAAAGTTTCTAAAGAAGGAGCAATACATGAAGGTAATTACGTATTCTTAAGTCCTACGTAGTTTTCTTGATTTCATTCATAGGCGTAGCGCTGAAAATTCTTTCTAATAACTTACAGGTGCCCCGAAGATGGTGTGCGGATAAGATGGATTGTTGGGAGGCGTTGGTTGATGAGTGGTGCACAGGCAGTTGGCGAGCCGTCCACGAGAATGCGAAGGATCGGCGTAGCCAAATGGTTGGTGTGCCACACCATCAAGGCAGCGCCAACTTACTTCAGTTTGGACGAAACTGGGTATGTGATTTGCTTCATGATTCATGCAATTCATTCTTGATGCTAATATTTTGTTCCTCTCTTTTAGGCGCATCACAATAAGACTGAGATGCCACACTTGTACGACCTCTATGGAATGGCCCATACTGCCTCGTACAAGAAGGCGAAGGCATTCTCTGAGTCTGACCTGGATGATCCCAGTAACTTCACCAACATAGCATCCCACCAGAAGCTCGTGGCATACAGGGACGCGGGGAAGGCTACGAAAGGGGATGACTTTAACCCTAGCCAGGAACCTTTGGATCCAGAGCTGGTGATGATATCTGGTGGCGGGAGGCCCCATGGCTCGATAGCCATTGGAGATGGGATAATACGTTGTCCACTCACTCTTCCGGAGATCAAGGCGCGCCAGTCGAGCAGATGTCCTGAGATAACGCCTCGTCCACGGCCAGTCGAACTTGCCATCGAGGTTAGTTGTATGGACTAAGAACACTTTCATCAATTTCATTATGTGTGTCACCATAGATCATTACTGTGGTAACGAGGTATGGTTTTTCAGGCTGCTCTTCAGAAAGAGAGAGCGGCAAACCAGGCTGCTCTTGAGAAAGAGAGATTGGCAAGCCAGGTGCTCTTCAGGCTGCTCTTGATGAGAGGGACCAGAGCACGTCACGATTGCTTGAGGAGGAGAGGGCCCGGAATGAGGCGGGTCAACGGGCCCTGTACGAGCTTTTTGTGGTATGTTTTTTTCACGTTAGCCAAATCATGTGTGTAATGTCTAATTCAATACTAACTAATACGACCCACTCTTTACGGTCTGTGTGAGAAGAGCGGTCAAGTCCCTCCGCCGATGCCCGTCTTCTCTTCGATTGGCACGGTGAGTTTCATTATAAACTAGTATTAATAATTGAGTGTCATCATGCTAACTGAGACATTGCAAAATATCTTTTCCGCAGAATAACTCCCGAGCGGCATCGCACGACCCTTCTCTAGGGCGACCGTCTCCAAACAAAGCCGGCGCGAGCAACCGTGGTGTTTCTCCTCCTTGATGACCACTACGGTAAGTTTCTCCTCCAAACTTAGCTTGTTTTCCTCTAAAATGAGATAATTAGCCCATTTACCTCCAAGAAGACATAATTAAGTAATTTAGCTCCAGCAAGAGGAGAAGAAATAGGAAAAATGAAAAGAAAGAAGAAGAAGAAGAAGAAGAGAAGAAGGAGAAGGAGGAGGAGGAGGAGGAGGAGGAGAAGGAGGAGAAGGCCAAGGACCTTCTAGTCCTTCTCCTCCTCCTCCTTCTCCTCCTTCTCCTCCTTGATTTCTTCTTCTTCTCCTCCTCCTCCTCTTTCTTCTCATCTTTCATATTATCCTTGCTTTAATTTCGCCAACAATGACATAATTAGTCCATTTAGCTCCAAAATACCATAATAAGCTCAAAATGGCATAAGAACCTTGGTTAGCTCATGAATATTATATACTTAGCTTGTTTTCCTGTAAAATGGGATAATTAGCTCATTTAGCTCAAAAGACATAATTAGGTAATTTAGCTCCAACAAGAGGAGAAGAGGAGAAGAAATAGGCAAAATGAAAAGAAAGAAGAAGAAGAAGAAGAAGAAGAAGAAGAGAAGGAGAAGGAGGAGGAGGAGGACGAGGAGGAGAAGGCTAAGGACCTTCTATTCTTCTCCTCCTCCTCCTCCTTCTTCTTGATTTCTTCTTCTTCTCCTCCTCATCCTCTTTCTTCTCCTCTTTCATATTATCCTTGCTTTAATTAACCCAACAATGACATAATTAGCCCATTTAGCTCCAAAATACCATAATAAGCTCAAAATGGCACAAGAACCTTGGTTAGCTCATGAATATTATATACTTAGCTTGTTTTCCTCTAAAATGGCATAATTGGAATATTTAGCTCAAAAAGACAGAATTAGGTAATTTAGCTCCAACAAGAGGAGAAGAGGAGAAGAAATAGGCAAAATGAAAAGATAGAAGAAGAAGAAGAGATGAAGAAGAAGAGAAGAAGGAGAAGGAGGAGGAGGAGGAGGAGGAGGAGGAGAAGGCCAAGGACCTTCTAGTCCATCTCCTCCTCCTCCTTCTTCTTGATTTCTTCTTCTCCTCCTCCTCCTCCTCTTTCTTCTCCTCTTTCATATTATCCTTGCTTTAATTAACCCAACAATGACATAATTAGCCCATTTAGCTCCAAAATACCATAATAAGCTCAAAATGGCACAAGAACCCTTGTTAGCTCATGAATATTATATACTTAGCTTGTTTTCCTCTAAAATGACATAATTGGAATATTTAGCTCAAAAAAGACATAATTAGGTAATTTAGCTCCAACAAGAGGAGAAGAGGAGAAGAAATAGGCAAAATGAAAAGATAGAAGAAGAAGAAGAGATGAAGAAGAAGAGAAGAAGGAGAAGGAGGAGGAGGAGGAGAAGGCCAAGGACCTTCTAGTCCTTCTCCTCCTCCTCCTTGATTTCTTCTTCTTCTCCTCCTCCTCCTCTTTCATATTATCCTTGCTTTAGTTAACCCAACAATGACATAATTAGCCCATTTAGCTCCAAAATACCATAATAAGCTCAAAATGGCATAAGAACCTTGGTTAGCTCATGAATATTATATATTTATCTTGTTTTCCTCTAGAATGACATAATTGGAATATTTAGCTCAAAAAGAGGGAGAAGGAAGAAGAAGAAGAGAAGGAGAAGGAGAAGAAGAAGTAGGAGGAGAAGAAGAGAAGAAGAAGGAGAAGGAGGAGAAGAAGGAGAAGGAGCCCTCCTTCTTCTCCTTCTTCTTCTCTCCTTCTTCTCCTCCTTCTTCTCCTTCTTCTTCTCTTCTTTTTTATTCTTCTTCCCCTCCTTCTCCTTCTCCTTCCCCTTCCCCTCCTCCTCCTCCTCCTCCTCCTTCTTGTTTTTCTTCTCCTTGTTCTCTTCTTGCTTCTTCTATTTCTTCTTCAATTTAGCTTATTTGTCATATATATGTTGTTGTTGTTCTTCTTCTGACTTTCTTATTCCCATTTTGTAGATTGGATGTACTACATGCATGGAAGCTGGCGTTAGAGTGCTTTAGTTTCCGTTTTTATTTGAGTTGATGAACAATGTGTTTGTTCTTTGTATGTGTTGATGAACAATGTGCTGATGAACAATATATGTGCAACTATATGTATGTATATATGGATGAAACTTTGTATGTGTTGGTTCTTTTGATATATGGGATGTACGTTGATGAACAAATGGCATTGATGAGCTTTATATGTATATCATATATGTGTTCTGATCTATTTATGATATATGTGCTATGAATTATATGTATATGTGCTATGAAATAGAAAAAATAAATAAAAATGTGACAATATAGGCTCTTTGCCGTCTACCAGCTGATGGCAAAGGCCTTTGCCATTAGCTGGCAGACGGCAAAGGTGCCACGTGGCGCCCAGCTATGCAACCTGTGCAGTAGTAGCTGGCCATATAGTCTCTTTGTCGTCTGCTTCCTGGGGGGTAGACGGCAAAGAAGAGGGCACAGAGGAGGAGGCATACGGCAAAGAGTGGAGAGAGGGGGGAGGGGAGGACCCGGCAGACGGCAAAGATGGTTGTGGAGGCAGACGACAAAGATGGAGGGGGAGGGGAGGGGAGGAGAAGGCAGACGGCAAAGATTGATGGGGAGGCAGACGGCAAAGATTGATGGGGAGGCAGACGACAAAGGCTCCGTTAACCCCTAACGGAGGCAACGCGTGTCGGCTGCCGTCTCAAGAGCTTTGCCGACAGCTCATGAGGAAAGCTGACGGCAAAGAGCTTTACCGTCCGCCTTACGCGGGGAGACGGCAAAGAAGGACCTATGTCGTCGTAGGCTGACGCAGAAATTTTGCCGGCCGTGACAATCTTTGCCGTCTGTGGTATCATCTTTGCCGTCAGGGATACTGTCTTTGCCGTCTGTGATGGTAGACGGCAAAGAAGGTGATTCCTGTAGTGAACGGCTGACTATGCCTACTGCATAGGCTATGTCTACCCGAGTGTTTGCTAGATACCTCAAACTTCCCACCACGCTTCTGTAGTGAGTAGCATCCATCGCTGGGCTCCCGTCGCTCTTCAACAGTTTTAGTCGATTTTCCATGGGAGTAGAGCATGGCTTGCATCCTGTCATTCCCATCTGCTCAATGATCTTGCGGGCATAGCTGCTCTAGCATAGGGAAATGGAGTTGTCCTTCTGTTCAACCTCAATCCCAAGGTCGCTCATGCTGAACGTGCGCTGCATTTCTGCCTTGAACTCTGCAATCTCGTCAGTGTTGGCTCCTGTGATGACAAGATCATCAACGTACACCCCCACAAGGAGGAGGGTATCGCCACTGCCGCGCTTGTACATAGAGTGCTCCAGTGGGCTTCTCTCGAATCCAAGCGCTACAAGCTCGCTGTCATGCTTGATATTCCATGCCCGCAGAGCTTGGCGGAGTCCGTACAATGCCTTGCGTAGTTTCAGGACAGCATGAGCGTTGTTGTCGTCGATGAATCCTTCTGGTTGCCGCACGTATACCTCCTCTTCCAGCTCTCCGTTGAGAAATGCTGACTTCACATCCATGTGATGTACTTGCCATCCATGGTGTGCAGCGAGAGCGATGAGGATGCGCACTGTCTCCATCCGTGCTACCGGTGCAAATACCTCCTCAAAGTCGATCCCTTCTCTCTGTGCGTATCCTTTGGCAACCAGTCGAGCTTTGTGCTTTATTACATTAACTTGGGGATCTTTCTTGATCTTGAACACCCACTTCAGCCCAATTGCTCGGTGTCCGTCAGGGAGCTCTGTCAGTTTCCACGTGTCATTCCTGCGAATAGCCTGCATCTCCTCCTCCGTGGCCCTTTTCCAACACCCTTCTGCTAGTGCCTCGCCGACGTTGCTTGGTTCCTTGCTAGCCAGCAGGCATAGCCCACTGTACTCGATTTCGACCGGCTCTGTATGATCCATCACCTCCTTCATCATGCGGTACCGGAGTGCCACTCCCTCCGAGTCGTGTGACTGTCTCGTGGGAGGCGTCGCCAACGGCGCCGAAGGGGGCTCTGGTGTGCATGGCTTGTAGGGGGTTGATGGCGTAGGTGGTGTCGCTGGAGACGTATCTAGAGCGTCGTCATCGCCGTCGATGAGCTTGGCGTTGTTGATGGTGTACTCGATGGTGAAGGAAGCCGGAGCTCCAATGGGGACTACTAGGTCTTGTGTCTCTTCCCAATTCCAGGGACGATCTTCGTCGAAGATCACATCGCGGGTAACGTGGAGTTTGCGGGCCGCCGGGTCGTAGACTCGGTACGCCTTGGTGCCATCTTCATAGCCCACGAACACCATGGGTGTTGCTCGATCTGGCAACTTGGTGATGCCTGGTCCTACCTTCTTCATGAAGGCAGTGCAACCAAAAGTGCGCAGGTAGGAAACGTTGGGGCGTCTTCCGTGCCATGCCTCATATGGGGTGATGCCGTCCAGGGCGTGTGGGCGCCCTGTTCAGGATGTGCACTGCAGTTTTGACAGCTTCTCCCCAGAACTCGCCAGGGACCTTCATGCTTTTCAGAAGGCTGCGTGCGATTTCCACCACCGTCTGATTCCTGCGCTCCACTACACCGTTCTGCTGTGGAGAGTACGGTGCCGTTGTGTATCTCTTGCACCGCTCTCTTCGCAGCAGGTCTTGAAGGTGATGGAGTTGAATTCTCCAGCTCTGTCAGTTCTGAATGCAAGCAGCTTTGTGTCGCGCTCGCTCTCTGCAAGTGTCTTGACCTTCTTAAAAATTTGAATGCTTCAACCTTCGTTCGCAAGACCTCTATCCACATGAACGGGCTATAGTCATCGACGATGAGGAGGAAGTAGCTGTTTCCGCTCGGGGTAGCCGGTCTCACTGGCCCGCAGAGATCACCGTGGAAGAGCTCGAGTGCGCACTCCGCTCGATACGCCGACACCTATGGGAACAGTGTACAATGCATCTTGGCTAGCGCGCATCCATCACAGAGCTGATCCACACGTGCGATCGGTGGCACACAAGTGACCATGCCCTTGCTGGTGAGATCATGGAGCGCCCTGAAGTGTAGATGCCCGTATTGCGCGTGTCAGCGCCAGTCCATGTCGTTCGCCTTGGCCAGAAGGCACACTGGTGCAGTGATGTCGGGCCGTAGCATGTACAGCCTGCTCGCGGTGTGCCTTACGTGCACCAGCAGTAGCCCTTCGTGGTCGTGGACGCAGAGCTCTCCGCCTGCAACCACCGTCTTGCACCCAGCTTCGTCGAGCTGCCCAATACTGACGATGTTACTTCGTAGGCGGGGAATGAAGTACACCTCTGTCAGCGCCTGGTGTGTCTTGTTTCTGTAGTTGAACAGCACCGTGCCTCGCCCACAAATATCGACAGTAGATCCATCGCCAAACCTGACAGTCCCAGTCATGGTCTCATGTAGGGTGGCAAAGGCCGAGCGATCACCAGTCATGTGATTGCTCGCGCCTGTGTCCAGATACCAGGCCTCCCGCGGAGTCTCCACAAGAATCACGTTCTTCTCGTTAAGGAAGACACGGTCGAGGGTTGGTTGCTCGTCGACTTGTGCCAGCCCGTAGCTCACAGCCATGAGGAGTGCAGGCTGATCTTCCTGTGGCTGGTTGAGGTTTGCTTCCTCCTTGTGCTCTTGCTTCGGCCTGCGGCAATCCCGAGCCATATGCCCCTGGATTCCACAGTTGTGACAGTTTCCCTTTATGCGGTATCCGCACCCGGCGTGACCTCTGCCCTCGCCCGACGTGCCATCCCTGCCTCTTCCGCCTCGGCCTGTGCCGCGGCCACGGCCTCGCTCGCCTCTGCATCCACTACCACACCCTGCGCCCTGAGATGAGCCATCACCATGCTCTCGCTGCTTGGCACGTGCGTTCCACTGGTCCTCTATGAGCATCAGACTGCCTTCGACATGCCCTGAGCCGCCTTAATCAAACCGCTCCTCGGCGGCTTTTAGGCGACCAGTTAGGTCCTCAATGCTCAGGGAGTCAAGATCAACTAGTGTCTAGATGGACAGGGCTATCTGCGAATACCTTCGAGGGACGACACGGAGAAACTTCCTGACAGCCTTCTCCTCCGTGACCTTGTCGTGAGAATATTCAGATTGGTGACCATGGACCCGAGTCGCATCGCGAAATCGTCCACGGTCTCGTCGTTGCGGAATTCGATTGTCTCGAACTCCCTGGCCAGCGACTACGCCTCAGCTACGTGTACGCGATCACCACCAAGGCGCATGGTCGCGATGGCGTCCCACGCCGTCTTTGCCAAGGATTTTACGGCCAGTGTGCTCAGCATCTCTGGCGGCACCGCCCCAAGGATGGCCTCCAGCGCCATCCTGTCCTTGTAGTAGTCGGCGTCGCCTCGCTCGACGGCGTCCCAGTAGCCGCGCGCTTCCAGCTTCACCTTCATGAGAAGCGAACAGTCGTTGTAGTTCTTCTTCGTGAGCATCGGCCAGCTGGCCGATCCCGACTCACGAAACACCTTCTACACAACAGGCGCCGCAAGTTCGCGGCCGCGCATCGTGCGGCTCTGCCCACACCTCCTCGTTGGTGACCGCGACGATGACCGAGAACGAACCGGCAACTTCGCGCCTGAGCCAGTCACCTCATCCGTCGACGTCTTCCCGCCGGCCATGTCAGCAGGATCTCACAACGGCTCTGATGCCACTTGTCGTTGCCACTGGGCAACTCTCTGAGCTCGCGATTGAAGGAGAAACCACACACATAGTCGTTGTCTAGATCACGCGAGGGAGAGGATTGTTTTTGCACCGTCTACCTGCCCTGACGGCTTTGCTGTATTCCTTATGTTATTTCCACCTTCTACTCCAACAGCTCGACCGATTCCTACGCCACGCCCGCCCTCGACGCGCCATCCCACGTCGAGCGGATAACGGGCACGATCAAGCTGTTGGTGGCCCGCCGTGAACACAGCACGACTCGACCCTACATTATGGAAAGAAAAAACTTACAGACTCTGAACATATCTAACCTGTCGAACAACTGAGAGACGAACAGAAAGAGAAAATGGGAGCGAGGCCAACCCTACTGCCGAGGGTTTTGCATGACCCAAGTAACCCCACAGCTCGTACTACCTACTGCTGCTGCTAATCGACAGAGCAAAGCCGGCAGCTACAATTCGGCACAACTAAGAGAGGCAGAAGGTGCGCTTAAATAGGGGACGCGCGGAGGCCGCAGACGAGGAGGTGTTCGCAGGCAGGGGAGGTGGTGACGGCGTGCTGCTGTATGCTAGTGCACGCCGGCGCCTCAAGTAGAAGACATCGTGGACGGCGACAGCGTCCGTCTCCACGGCTGCTCTATGTGGGAATGGATCCCCATGGACTCCCGCATACTCCTGGCATGGTTGGGGAGGATGGGGAGGGCGACTACGTTCACGACGAGCTTGAAAACGTGCCAGTCATGGCACTGCGGTGGTGCTCAGGGGCTACCCCGACGGCGCTTGGGATGAAGGGAGGAGGGAAACAGAGAGGGTTAGGGATGGAGAAGGGCTGGGGCTCACAAATATCCCCATCGACGCGCTTTTGGCCGTCTGATGAGGGCTGGAGAGCATCGGTGGTGGAGGGCGAGGTCGTACAGGGGGTGACGAACGCAGGACGAAGAACTGACGCGGGAATGGGCTGGCTGGGCCTAAAAGATCTACTCGCCTTGGCTCTCTCCTCTCTCTGAAAAACAATAAACACACGGGAACTAATCTAACTAAAACCCACAACAGCTTTGAAATAAAACCAGGGAGAAAAGAAAAGGTAAAGAAATAAAATAAAAATAAAACTAAGCTTCTAAAATGTCCCTCCTATTTATAAAAATATAGGGGGTATCTTAGAGCAAAGTAAATAAATGGTTTTTATATTGGAATTGGGTATGTTTAAAAAAATAGAGTCAAAAGGAAAAAACACAAAAGAAAACGAGAGGCTGCCTCCAGAATTAATAATGGGATTTTGAAAAGAAGATGTACATTTTTATTTGGGCAAATCTGAAACTTAAAAACAGCTCAAAACAATTGGAAAAGAGGGGGGTTTAAGGTGCTATGGTGCAACAAGGGGTTTTGAGATGCACTTGTTGCACCCACTCTCATGCCAAGACCAACCCATACACACATGCACTCACATACACCACCAAGGATCAAAACAAAGGAGACAAATAATATGAGGCTATGCATAATGCACATGAAATGATGACACCACTAAGTCTCACATCCATCTCATTAACACTCCAAGGTTGCCATACAAGGAAACGTTACATAAATGCAAATGGGTGCACTAGGGCTGTAATAACTCTCCCACACTACCAGAGGATCTTGACCCGAGATCTATGACTAGAAGAACTCCAGGTACTCGGAACGGAGGTGGTCCTCATGCTCCCAAGTGGCTTCTTTGTCTGAATGACGTGACCATTGCACCTTGAGGAACTTGATTGACTTATTGAGGGTCTAGCGCTCAGTTTCTTCAAGTATTGCTATCAGATGGTAATGGTAGGATAGGTCGGACTGGAGATCGATATCCTGGAGATCAACTGTGCGCTCGGGAGTCTTGAAGCATCTCCGGAGCTGAGAGACGTGAAACACATCATGCACATTGGAGAAGTGGGAAGGAAGCTCTAACTGATATGCAAGATCATCTCTCTTGCCAACAATTCTGAAAGGACCAACAAAGGGAGAGCGAGCTTTCTTTTGATGCCAAAGCGCTGAGTGCCCTTCATGGGAGACACTTTCGAATACATACAATCATCGAGATGAAATGTCATGTCATGTTGCTTGCTATCGTCGTAGCTCTTCATACGGGACTGAGTTGCTTTGAGATTATCCCGAATGACACAGCACATTTCTTCTACTTCAGCAATCATGTCACTCCCAAGAATCTGACGCTCACCAGTATCTGACCAATTGAGCAGGGTATGACACTTCCTGCCATATAGAATCTCGAATGGATCCTTGCCTGAGCTTACTTGAAAGCTCTTGTTGTATGAGAACTCGGAAAATGGAAGGCAATCTTCCCACTTCATGCCAAAAGAAATCACACAAGCTCTGAGCATATCTTCAAGGATCTGATTGACTCTCTCAACTTGCCCACTTGTCTGGGGATGGAAAGTTGTACTGATACGATCTTAGTACCCATCGAAGTCTAAAAGGAATCCTAGAAGTTGTAAGTAAACATGCTTCCACGATCTGAAAAAATGAGCATAGGAACACTGTGCAAGGAGACTATCCTTGATGTATACAACTCTCCCAGCTGAGCTGCCAAGATAGACTCTTTGACCGGTAGGAAATGAGAAACTTTGGTCAACTTGTCGATGACGACGAAGATGGCATCGTTGCCTTTCTTGGACTTCGGGAACCAAGTGAGAAAATCCATTTCCACATGATCGAATTTCAACTCAGGTATAGGCAAGGGATGCAGGAGACCTGATGGACGTTGATTCTCTGCCTTCACTCGGCGACACACACCACACTCGTTCACAAACTGAGCAATATCACGTTTCATGCGAGTCCACCAGAAGGTCTTCTTCAGATCCTGATACATTTTGGAGCTTCCTGAATGTATCGAGAGGAGGGCATTATGGGCTTCATCCATGATAACTTTCCTGAGCTCTCCTTTTGGAATGATAAGGCGGTCCTTGAAGAACAAGGTATCTCTGTCATCAACACGGAAGCACTTATATTTCGGAATGCTCTTTGCTAAGACAATCTTAACTTTCTTCACCATCACATCAAGAAGTTGAGCTTGTCGGACTTGATCTCCAAAGGTAGGAGAAATCTGGAGATTAGCAAGAAATCCCTCACATACTATCTGAAGGTTGAGCTTCCTGAAAGATTCACAAAGATTAGGCTGGAGAGGCTTTAGAATGAGGCTGTTGCAGTAAGCCTTTCTGATCAAAGCATCTGCAATGACATTTTCTTTGCCTGGAGTGAAGTCAATGCTTGGATTATAATCTTGGATCATTTCCGCCCAATGAGTTTGCCGAAGATTGAGACTAGGCTGGGTGATGATGTATTTGAGACTCTTTTGATTGGTGTAGAACCTCAACCTGTCTACCCAACAATAGATGTCTCAAAGTCATCGAAGCATGGACCACTGCCGCCAACTCAAGATCATGAGTGGGGTAGTTCTTATCACTTTGCTTCAACTGCCTCTAGGTATAAGCTACCACTTTCTTATATTGCATTAGAACTGCACCAAGACCTTGAAGAGAGGCATAACAAAACACTTGATAAGGCTTGGAATCATCAGGAGGAGTTAAGACTGGAGTAGGAGTGAGCTTCTTTTTGAGTGTGTCGAAGGCCAACTGACACTCTGGAGACTAGACAAACTTCACACTCTTCTAAAGAAGGCTCGAAAGAGGCTTAGAAATCTTGGAGAAGTTCCCAACAAACCTTCTTTAATAGCTAATAAGCCCGAGAAAGCCTCGAAGCTGATTCACATTGTCAGCACGTTCCCACTCAACAATTGCGTGCACCTTTAACAGATCAACTTTGATGCCCTCGGCAGAGATGATTTTCCCAAGGTACACAACTTCCTTCAACCAGAACTCACATTGGAAAACTTGGTTGTCGGTGCAGTAGAGAGTGGGGTCCCTTGTGCCCCGGACTTGTGTATGGGCATCAGCAGCGCCCCCGACAGCAGGGTACCGGGAAGAGCAGCAGTAAGGCAATCCAAGACCCACCAAGGCCACGCCCTCCCCTCACTAAGTGGGGCGTGGGATACAAGGGCTCCAGGCGCAAGGCCCCGACAAGCCCTCCTTGCCGGGAAGATTCCCATGGCCTCGGCAGGTCCGCTTCCCGGGGAAGACTACCCGAAGAATAGCAAGACCCCGACAAGCTTCCATTCCTGGGAAGGCTCGCACAGACTGGCAAGGACCCCGACAAGCCCTCCTTGCTGAGAAAATGTTCAAGGCCCCTGACAAGCTTTCCTTGCCGGGGAGGTGACCAAGTCACCCGAGGGAGGCTTCCGGCCAGCAAGCCCCTGTTCGCTCGCCAGGTGTCCCCACGAGTTTCTAACATAATCCGACCGCTCCAGCACACACCCCGTGTGCCAGCAGAAGGCCTAGGTGTCGCTCCACCTGCGTATGTGTCCCAACCATCTTGCGGTAGGTCCGGGGTCAGACAAGCCATTTACTGCCCCTGACACCACCGAAGAAGTAGATCAGTGAACACTGTTCACTTTACATCGCGTGAGCACGCTGTTGGTGACCCCTTTGCCTATAAAAGGAGGCCCAAAGTTCATTCTTAGGGGTTGGCCTTTTTGGGGATCAGAGACTGTACATCGCGTGAGCACGCTGTTGGTGACCCACTAAGTTACTCTAGCGAAACAACTCTACAGTAAGCACATAATACAAACTAAGCAGGAGTATGGTTTTACGCGCCAAGCGGCCCAAACCTGGGTAAAGAGGACCTTGCCGGTGTTGAACGCCAGTTCCACTCTCGACGCCATACCTCTCTCTCCCCGCCAAATGATCATGGGACTCCTCGAGTTTCCCATAGGTGTTGGTTTTCCCCGACATCTTTAGTGTGCCAGGTAGGGGGATGCGATGGTTGAGAGCGTCTTCGCGGATTCAAGCAAGATCCGCGTCAGATCTAGGGAGCTTGAGTGCACCACTGTGGTCTCTCAAAGTAGGGCGCAGCGGTGGTCGCTCTACTTCGCCACGGCTTCCTGATGTGTGCGCGAGCACCCTGCTGCGCGAACGCAGGCTAGGGGGGACGGAAACCTTGAGCTCAAAGGCACCAGGCGGACGCATCACTCCGAGATAGTGTGCTCCTGTCGAGGGTGTGCCTGGGGTCTCCGGTGAGGCCTCTGGTGCATACTCCGGCCAACGCACCTCCACGGAGAGGTGCATAGCCGTCGAGAATGCACCTACGGGCCCCGAAAACCAAACACGCACTCCAGCCGAACGCTTTCACCCCACAAGCACCACGTCTTCGCCAAAGGTGCGTTAGGGGGCTCCGTTAGCACGACCAGGAAAACGTAGGAAAGGAGTTATGCTCCGGCAACCCTCCTTCTATACGACAGTCGAGAACTGTTGACAAATACCTTGCCGGAGGGGAAGTTGTCGGAAGAATATAGTCCCCTACTTGCCTGGGATCTGAGGCCCCGACAAAGGACCCAAGCGCCGCGGAGATGAGTGCCGCGGCACGATAAATAAGTGATAAATATTCAGATGATATTTCAGAGTAGATAGGTTGTTACCTTTCTGGAAGATCCCTAACCCTGTTTGAGAAACCTACACTACTGGAAATAGATAATTTGCCATGTGCCTAATCTTTGCCGTCTGCAGGCGGTCGGCAAAGAAGTTCTTTGCCGTCAGCTTACACGTGGCAGACGGCAAAGAGGAGGCTCATGGCATAAAAATGGTTTGCCATCTGCCTTTGATTTACCGTGAGCTGGCAGATGGCAAAGGACACAAAGGCAGACGGCAAAGAGGTGCCAGCCCTTTGACATCTGCTGGCAGACGACAAACCAAAACAAGGCTGACGGCAAAGGGTTGGGTTCTCCTCTTGATTAACGGCCGTCTCCATCCCCACCTCCCCCACGTCTTTGCTGTCCGCCTCCAGTCCTCTGTGCCGTCAGCTTCATACAAGGCGGACGGCAAAGAGGACGGCTACTAACGCCCCCCATCTGCCCTATCCCCCAATCCCCACTCTTTCTCTCCCAAATCCGCCTCCCCTCCCCGCGGCGCCACACCACCACCACCGCGTCGCCACCCTCCAGCGGAGTCAAAAACGCCCCCCGCGACAAGGTCCCCCGAGCCATCCCTACATCCAGCATCCTCCAACACCCCTCCCCTTCCCTCCCTCCCCGACCCAATCCAGAGAGCCCGATCCCGCCATGGCGTCGAAGTTCGAGGTCCACGAGGACACGATAGCCGTGGTCGGGGCCGGCGGGGCGGCTGCCGCGGGGAAGGCGGAGACAGTGGGGGAGTCGCTCAATCTACACGGGTGCTGCGTACGGGGTGGCTAACCCCGCGCCGCGCCTCCGCCCCTACTTGCCCCACCGACTCTGGCCCGACTCCCGAGCCCTCACCCTCCCCCCCGCCATCGGCAATCGAAGCACAGGTCGCGCATGTGCGTCTCCTTCCTCCGTGGGCGAATCTGGCAAGCCCCCCTTGCGTTCGAGCAGCGCTCGAAAGTATATCTAGTTTTGTGGCAAGCAGTTGATCCTGTAGTTCTTGGACAAGGTCGTGGAAGTTGCAGGAATACCTACTTCGGAAAGATTTAGATGGGAACCTTCTTTGTTTTTAACCAGGCAGATATTAGCTTCTCCTTTAATCAAATCAATCAAGCTTAGTTACAACGGTTAATCAACGTCTGTAGTCATTTTACTCACTCTGAAATGTTGACTTTGTTTGTTAATGTTCACTCTGATGTATATACTGATTCCTGAGCTGAAACAAGGAAATCTGAAGAACATCTTGATGTCTGTCTATGGAAACAAAGACGCCGTGGATGATGAATTGGTAGAGGTAAATACGCTCTGCATCTCTCGGGCCATCACTAAATTTTCATATTATGCAGGTCAGATATCTAAGTGGCAGGCAAACGGTGGTTGATGCTTTCTTGTCGTGGTGTTGTGCAGATCATAAGGGGGCCGGCTGACACCGAAGGAGCTAATAATTAGCTAGCCATCCTAACCGCCCCATCCTTTGTTGGTAGCGGATTCGTAAGTCCTTTTCTCTTGCTCAGCCAGGTTTCTGTAGACTTGGACATAATTAGCTAGCTTAATTCTCTTCTCTCTGGCCTAACAGTGCAAATTAGTACTCATTCTTTTTTCTTTCTTTCAAAGCTTTACCCAAAGAAGTAGTAGTAGAAGAGGAGCCTACATCAGGGATGACTATGAGCGACAGAGAAGGGGAGGTAGTTGTGTTCTAGAGCCAATTCTATCTATTAACATCCGCAGGTAAGCGGTGCATTTTGCTTTTAATTTTGCCATGTGTTGTATAGGCATGCGAGCTCATGGTACCTACCATGTCATGCCAATTTATTTTGTGACTTTTACAGAATCAAATGGGAAGATATACCGATCAGTGATAAAGGAATCTATCGTGAGCACCTTAGTATTTGGCATTACAACCGCCTTGTAGGAAAGAGACAACCTAAGTAGCATGTACAGACAGGATACATTATATCCAGCATGACAAACTACATATAACCTGACGGTCTATCTAGTGCCATAGTGCTTAGTTTCTCTAGTTAGTTCTTTCGTTATATGTTCTGTCAACTACACACAAAGTTGTGCCTGTGACCTGACTTGCAATTTATCAACGAAACGAGAACACTGTCGGCTTTGTAGTTGGTTGTTCGTAATTGGCTAAGGTTACACCACCGTGTAATATGCAATGCGGATAGATCACATTTTCTTTTGATATCATGTCGCTCTCTTTGCATGCTGCGAGAGAGCTGAGCACATTAATAGAGATGAGCCTGTGGCCGGGTATTACAGACGGAAATGCTTTCGAGTCCTTGTTTCTACTTGCTTTTACTTACAATGTTGATTCCTCCAACATCTTACAGTGGAAGTGGCAGAAGCTGGTCACCAGAGTCGCGGGCGCCAACCTGGAGCGCCTCGAGTCCATGGCCTTCGGCAATGTCTCTGTCGAGGCCGGCGGCGTGGCGCGGCCCCATGAACCAAGCCAGGGAGCCGCCGGGGCCGGATCTCCCCACGCCCATGGATGAGTCGCCCGCCATTGCTGTTGTTCCCGTTGCCGCTGGAGAGGAGCAGCAGCAACTTCCCGCCGTCGCTGTTGAGGAGCAGCAGCCACTTCCAATCGCAACGCCATCGGCCGCCGCCGCCACATCAATCTTTGATGTCGGGGAGAGGGGCATCCCAGTGCATCATCTCCCTCCAACAACCTCAATTTCTAAGGTGAATCGCCTTACACAATAGAACTTATAGTTTGAAAATGTATTTATTTTCCTTTCACCTACCACCTATTCTGACCAGAGTAAACAATTTAGTGTATATAGATAACGAGAGAGCATCACAAAATCACACAGTAAATACAATATGATGGTTTAGTTTTCAAAACAGAATAGATATCCATGTAGACATTAGAGACAATTATTATGTTAGCTAGTTTACCTTTCCTCCTTTTATCATATAAAATATGAAAGCCAATGCTCGAACGGATATAGTGCAAATTAAACTGTAAAATAATGCATAAAGGAAATAGACTTGTCGTCAAGGGGTTGCAATTTTGTGCATCCCTTTGGTTTTGTATTGCTCTAAACATGCCCATTTTCATTATATTTATCATTTACTAAAATGAAAATGCTCAAATCTACTATTTTAGTATATAGAGAAAAGTAAAATGATGTTCGTTGTTTCTTGAATTCTGGTGAATTTGGACACCAAACTGAATTTATAATCAACACGATATTTACCAAAATAACAGTTTGATATTACAAAAATAATAATTTGACCATCCACATGCCTTATATCCGTTATCTTCGACCCTATATGTGTAGTTACTACAAATTAGCATGCATATTACTATAAAAAACTTTCAACTTCTAATACCAGAATATAATGATACATATGTATATGAGGTGAGAAAACAAAATCAGACTCAGATTATTGCACTATTTAACTTCGGCTCCATGGCACCAGGAATTCGTCTTTCGATGGACTGATTCCATCCAGCTCATTAAAACTTGAAAATCAGATCCCATCAAAGTGAGAGAAACAAAAGAGACTGAGAAGGATGTGATTTACAAATATGGAGACAACACATAATGATACCATTAAAAATATTCTTTCTACGAACACCATATTGTAATAAGTTTTCCTAATAAAAAAGGAAGCAACACATACAATGTATATCTGCACCAATTAGCATGATATTTCAACTAACTAATCTTACTCGTTTTGCCTAGACAGGCCTCCTTACGTCTACCATCTATATATGCTCTAATATATAAAAGAACTACTATGTGAAATTATTCACTCTTGAATTGGCAATATAGCCTGCAATTTAGTAAAGGGAAAATAGCGTTGAGGTCAAGGCACAATAGCAGCGATAGCGGTCATACCACACACTATTTAAAGATATTGTATTAACTAATCACCTATCCCTAAACTACAAACTGTAATCAACTGTCCCAAAGACACGGCCGCCATGTGGTCATCAGAGTAACCCTTTGCAGCTACTCGTACAGATGATTATTAGCATAGGCATTGCATATTGGCTAGCTACCGAGTTTGCATCCGTGCTACGGTCCTACATTATCAATAACATTACATGAAGAAATAAGTTGGCTACAAATGTTACAATCTCATGTGTGTGGGTACTCAGTTTCTTACCAAGTCTGAACATAAACATTATCTTAGCACACCCTCCAAACATGTTCCATCTTCTAATTTCAAACATGCAGTATCAAGGTTGAAGAAACACATACTTCGGATTAGGTTGGAAGAAGATGTAATCTTATCGATTTTCACATTAGATGCCTCTTGTAATGTTAGTATTTTTTTGTCAGGCCTTAGTAAGTTGTCTGCATATATGCAATGAACATTCCCGCATATATGCACCTTCTACCTCTTCTTCTTCTTTTACTTGTTATTCTTTTACTCTTTTTTCTTCTTCTACTTCTTCTAACTTTCTTAATTACTCTCCTTTTTGCAGATTTGACTCATTTCATGGAAGCTGGCATTGATGGACTGTTAGTGTTTAGTTTTTTCATTTGTATTGATGAACAATGTAAAACTTATGTATGTATATATGGATGAACTATGTGAAACTACGTATTGTGCTAGCCTATGTGTTCTCTAGCTTGTTAAATATTTCTTGATGATGTTGGAAATATATATGCTGTGAAATATGTGTTGAAGATGTCTAAAACTATATATGCTGTGAAATATGTATATAAATATAGTATAAAAATGTAGGGTAATAAAAGAAAAAAGACAAAAAAGGAGCAATACAGGCTCTTTGCCATCAGCGAGCAGACGGCAAAGGGCCGCCCCACGGCAGACGACAAAGGGTGGAGGGGCGGAAGACAGCAAAGGGTGGAGGGGAGGCAGACGGCAAAGCCTCCGTTAGCCCCTAACAAAGACAACGCCTGTCGGCTACCGTCTAGTGCTCTTTGTCGACTGCTCTTGTGAAAAGCTGACAGCAAAGCTCTTTGTCGTCCGCTTCGGGGAGGCAGACGGCAAAGAAGTTACAATGCCGTCGTAGGGGAGGCAGAGGCTGACGGCAAAGGTCTTTGCCGTCGGTGTAGATCTCTTTGCCGTCCGCTATGGCAGACGGCAAAGAAGCTGATTCCTGTAGTGTTGCGCGTATTTGGAACCTTGTCAGGATCAGTGCGCCTTAGTTCTGTTTTGAACTAGTTCAACGACCTGAACGGCCACAGAGCGCTTTCTCACTATTTTGAACATGTTCAACAGTCTAAGTGGCTACATAGCACCTTATTTTGCCTCAAGCCGCACTCTACGATCTAATGGTTGCAGTGAGCGCGGCAAGGAGCCTTGCGGGTAACGACCCCTCAAGCGAACTGCTCGGGATCCGTTCCTCAATGCACTAGCGGTAGGACCAGTCGCGTCGGCAAGCTTCCGAAAAATGCAAAAGGCGTATCATTCAAGGAGGAAGATCAGACGCAAGGGAAACAACATTTCATTCACTTGTTTGAAACAAACTCACACATATTACATGAATGATTTTTGCTACTCTAACCTATTACACTGTCTTTTGGTGAGGGACATGCTTGCCGGACAGAAGTTCAAGAAGACAAAAAGGTGGAGCTCGCGACACGGTCAGGGATGGATCCTCCGGGACCAGCACTATGCCAACGAGAACGGGACCAGCCCCGGAAAGCACCGCCTAACCCTTTCTGGCATGATACGAGAGGGTAGGGCACAGGAAGGGGCGAAGGATCCAGAGCCCACGAGCGCGCCTCTTCCCGGGGCTAGGGAGCTAGCACTTGCTCCGGTGAGGTGGTCCAAGCCGGGAGGCTGGAGAAGTTAGAGCTTGCGGAGGTGCCTCCTTCTCGAACATGAGGTACCAATGCCAGCTCCAGCAAGATAACCCCGCCGGGCGGGGGATAGGCGTGAGCTTGCCTTGGCGGTAGGGCCGTGATACGTCTCAAACGTATCTATAATTTTTGATGGTTTCATGTTGTTATATTGTCATCTTTGGATGTTTTATGTACATTTTATATCTTTTTGGGGCTAACTTATTAATTCACTGCCAAGTGCCAGTTCCTGTTTTTATGTGTTTTTGGCTCTTTTCAGATCTGATTTCGGAACGGAGTCCAAATGGAATAAAATCCCTGAAATGATTTTTTCCCGAACGAAAGAAGATCAGGGGGTTTGTGGGCCAAGCCAGGAGGGCTACAGGGAGCCCACAAGCCCCCACTCCGCCACCAGGGGGCGGTGGTGGGCAGGCTTGTGGCCTCCCTGGTGCCCCCGTGACCTAGATCTTGCGCCTATATATTCCCTAAAAATCGGAAAAAAGGGATCCACGAAAATACTTTTCCATCGCCGCAAGCTTCCGTTTCCGCGAGATCTCATCTGGAGACCCTTCTCGGTGCCTTGCTGGAGGGGACTTTGGAGTTGGAGGGCTTCTTCATCATCATCATCGCCCCTCCAGTGACTCGTGAGTAGTTCACTTCAGACCTTCGGGTCCGTAGTTAGTAGCTAGATGGCTTCTTCTCTCTCTTGGATCTTCAATACAAAGTTCTCCATGATCTTCGTGGACATCTATCCGATGTAATCTTCTTTGGCGGTGTGTTTGTCGAGATCCGATGAATTGTGGATTTGTGATCAGATTATCTATGATATATATTTGAGTCTTTGCTGATTTCTTATATGCATGATTTGATATCCTTGTAAGTCTCTCCGAGTCTTGGGTTTTTTCTGGCCAACTATATCTATGATTCTTGCAATGGGAGAAGTGCTTGGTTTTGGGTTCTTACCATGTGGCGACCTTTCCCAGTGACAGTAGGGGCAGGAAGGCACACATCGTGTTGTTGCCATCAAGGGTAACAAGGTGGGCTCTGTCGTTGGTATGATATTGTCCATCTACATCATGTCATCTTGCTTAAGGCGTTACTCTGTTCTTTTGGACTTAATACACTAGATGCATGCTGGATAGCGGTCGACGTGTGGAGTAATAGTAGTAGATGGAGAAAGTATCGATCTACTTGTTTTGGACGTGATGCCTATAGATATAATCATTGCCATAGATGACGTCATGACTTTGTGCGGTTCTGTCAATTTCTCGACAGTAATTTGTTCACCCACCGCCTACTTGCTTTCATGAGAGAAGCCACTATTAAACACTACGGCCCCCGGGTCTATTCACATCTACCGTTTCCACTTTCGCTTTTACTTTGCTTTGTTACTTTGTTGCTTTCAGTTCTCACTTGGCGAACAATCTATAAGGGATTGACAACCCCGTCATAGTGTTGGGAGCAAGCTTTTTGTGTTTGTGCAGGCACTTGTGATACTCCTCCACTGGATCGATACCTTGGTTCTCAAACTGAGGGAAATACTTACCACCGCTGTGCTACATCACCCTTTCTGCTTCGAGGGAACACCAATGCAAGGCTCCAAGGTCACGGGGGAAATCCTTTGCATATTTGCCTAGGAAGTCCCTTAAGGCGTAGCCGTAGCAGAAGGATTCATGGTGCCGTTGCTGAGGAGTATCAAGCAACACTCCTATTTCTGGCGCCGTTGGAAGGTCTTTTGTTGCAATAGCAGAAGTATTTCTGGCGCCGTTGCCAGGGAGGAGAGATCAAGATCTATCCAAGTAGGTCTAAGAAACTCATCTCTCGCATTTACCTTTTTGCCAGTTCCCTCTCGTTTTCCTCTCGCCCACTTCACAATTTGCCTTTTTCGTTTGCCCTTTTTACGTTCGCCCTTCTTCCGCTCGCTTTCTGTTTGCTTGTGTTACCATGTGCCTTCTTTTAGCTTGCATCTTTGCTTGCTAAAAATCCATTGATATGGATCCTCATCCACTAGCTAATCTCTTTAACAGACCCACTTATGTGGAACTAATTGCTAGTGAGTTGAGTGCACTTGACTATCTTTATGGAATTTTGCTTGAGATGCGTGAATGTGAAAAACGTGATGAAGAAATTCATGAAGTGATTCACGAGGGCTCCTTGGATGAAAAGCATGATTGCGATGGTTTGACTATAAATTCTATTGGTGACAATCATGCTAAAAATATGCAAAACCCTAAGCTTGGGGTTGCTAGTTTTGCTATGACCACTACTTATTGCAATAATCATGATTGGGATGATGATCTTTCTTATGATCTTGAAAATTTGTTTAAACCTCATGATGAATATGATATTTGCAATAATATTGAAAGTGTGTTTGGAGAAGTCATGACTTTAGTTGATGATAATCCCACTATTTTTGAATAGCGTCAACTTTGCATGCATGTGGATCATGAAAAGAATATCCTATGGGATAGCTACATTGTTGAATTTGAATATGATCCGACATGTAACTTCAATGAGAGAGGAAAATATTTTGGTAGAAACTTTCATGTTACCAAATTACCTCTCGTTATGTTGAGATTGCTATTGTCTCTTTCTTCTTCTTTGCATTTGGTAACTATTGGTTGTCTTGCCAATTTGTTTTCCTATAAATTGCCTATGCATAGGAAGTATGTTAGACTTAGATGTGATTTTCACATGCTTTATGATGCTCTCGTTTGCTGCAATTCTTGTCTTTTATGTGAGCATCATTGATGCCTAGCTAAGGGCGTTAAACAATAGCGCTTATTGGGAGGCAACCCAACGAATCTATCCTTTTTCTTTCTGTTTTGTGTTTTCCGCACTTTCATAATTCTATTTTGATTGTGTTTTTTGTGTTTCTTTTTGCGTTTGTGCCAAGCAAAACCGTTATGATTAGTCTTGGGGATGATCGTTTGGTCATGCCGGAAAAGAGAGAAACGTTCTGCTCACGAAAAAAATTTCGTTTTTTTTCTGTAAGAGATTTTGAGTTGATTCTTTTTGCTGCTGATTTCTACGCAAATTCTTCAGACTTTCGTAATGTTTCAGAATTTTTGAAGCACCAGAAGTATACATAATATACAGATTGCTACAGACTGGTCTGCTGTTAACAGATTCTGTTTTTGTTGTGTTGGTTGCTTATTTTGATGAAACTATGGATAGTATCGGGCGTATTAGCCATGGTAGATTCAAAATACAGTAATGCAACATCAGCACAAGTAGAATTTAAGTTGCTACAGTACCTAAGGAACTGGTGGTTTGCTTTCTCATACTAATGTTATTACGACTTCCTGTTTAAGTTTCGTGTTTTGAAGTTTTCAAGTTTTGGGTGAAGTTCTTATGGACAAAGAGATAAAGAGTGACAAGAGATCAAGCTTGGGGATGCCCAAGGCACCCCAAGAGATTCAAGGATGTCGTAAAATCCTAAGCTTGGGGATGCCCCGGGAAGGCATCCCCTCTCTCGTCTTCTATCCATCGGTAACGTTATTTGGGGCTATATTTTTATTCACGACATGTTATGTATTTTTGCTTGGAGCGTCTTGTATCATAGGAGTCTTTTATTTTTGTTGTGTCACAATCATCCTTGCTGCACACCTAGAGAGAGAGACATGCACTCACCGTGATTTTGTCGAGCTTCACCTATATCTTTTGGTAGACAATTCTGTTCACATGTGCTTCACTTATATCTTTTGAGCTAGATACTTTTGCTCTATGTGCTTCACTTATATCTTTTAGAGCACAGCGGTGCATGGCTTGGTAGTTGATCTATGCTTTGAAAGTAGTCTCAAAAGGGGTAGTTATCCAAAGGGATACAAAAACATCCACCTTCATGTGCATTGAATGGTTAGAGAAGTTTGATTCATCTCAATTAGTTTTGAGTTGTGGTTATGGTAGTATTGAAGTTATGCTAGTAAGGTGTTGTGGATCTAGAAATACTTGTGTTGAAGTTAGTGATTCCTGTAGCATGCACGTATGGTGAACCGCTATGTGATGAAATCTGAGCATGATTAGTCTATTGATTGTCATCCTTTGCGTGGCGGTCCGGATCGCGCAATGGTTTATACCTACCAACCCTTCCCCTAGGAGTATGTGTTGAATGCTTTGTTTCGATTACTAATAAAATGTTTGCAACAAGTCTATGAGTTCTTCATGACTAATGTTGAGTCCATGGTTTAGATGCACTTTCACCTTCCACCATCACTATCTTCTTAGTGCCGTGCAACTTTCGCCGGTGCACAAAACCCACCATTAGCGTCCCTCAAAACAGCCACCATACCTACCTACTCTGGCTTTTTCAAAGTCATTCCAAGATATATTGCCATGCAACTACCACCATAAAATGTGCCATCACATCTACATTGCCATTGCATCATCGTAAGATAGCTAGCATGATGTTTCCATTATTGTCTATGCCATGCTAGATCATTCACACGGTACACTACCGAAGGCATTCCATATAGAGTCATAGTTGCTCTAAGTTTTGAGTTGAAAGTGTGATGATCATCATTGATGGAGCATTGTCCCATGTGAGGAAATAAAAGAGGCCAAAGAATCCCACCAGAAAAAAAGAGGCCAAAGAGCCCACCAAAAAATAAAAAAAATAAAAAAATAAAATGAGAGAAAAAGAGAGAAGGGACAATGCTACCACTTTTTCCACACTTGTGTATATTAAGCACCATGATCTTCATGATTGAGAGTCTCTCGTTTTGTCACCACCATATAGCTAGTGGGAAATTTTCATTATGAAACTTGGCTTGTATATTCCAATGATAGGCTTCCTCAAAATTACCTTAGGTCTTCATGAGCAAGCAAGTTGGATGCACACCCACTAGTTTTCTTTAAGAGCTTTCACATACACTTATCTCTAGTGCACCATTTGTATGGCAATCCCTACTCATTCACATTGATATCTATTGATGAGCATCTCCACAGCTCATTGATATGCCTATTTAATGTGACCATCTTCTCCTATTTTGTCTCGCAACCTCCACCACACTCCACACCATTTAAAGTGCTAAAACCATGGCTCACGCTCATGTATTGCGTGAGAGTTGAAAAGGTTTGAGAAAGTAAAGGTGTGAAACAATTACTTGGCCAATACCGGGGTTGTGCATGATTTAAATTCGTTGTGCAATGATGATAGAGCATAGCGAGACTATATGCTTTTGTAGGATAACTTTCTTTTGGCCTTATTATTTTGAAAGTTCATGATTACCTTGCTAGTTTGCTTGAATTATTATTGTTTCCACGTCAATAGAAAACTATTGTTTTGAATCTAATGGATCTGAACATTCACGTCACAGAAGAGGAGTTACAAAGGACACCTATGCTAGGTAGCATGAAAACATCAAAAATTCATTCTTTATCACTTCTCTACTCGAGGACGAGCAGGAGTTAAGCCTGGGGATGCTTGATACGTCTCAAATGTATCTATAATTTTTGATGGTTTCATGCTGTTATCTTGTCATCTTTGGATGTTTTATGTACCTTTTATATCTTTTTCCGAACTAACTTATTAATTCAGTGCCAAGTGCCAGTTCCTATTTTTTCTATGTTTTTGGCTCTTTTCAGATCTGATTTTGGAACCGAGTCCAAACGGAATAAAATCCCCGAAATGATTTTTTCCCGAACAAAAGAAGATCAGGGGCTTCTGGGCCAAGCCAGGAGGGCTACAGGGAGCCCACAAGCTCCCACTCCGCCTCCAGGGGGGTGGCGGTGGGCAGGCTTGTGGCCTCCCTGGCGCCTCGTGACCTACATCTTGTGCCTATATATTCCCTAAAAATCAGAAAAGAAAAATCAAGGGATCCACGAAAATACTTTTCCGCCGCCGCAAGCTTCCGTTTCCGCGAGATCTCATCTGGAGACCCTTCCCAGTGCTCTGTCGGAGGGGACTTTGGAGTTGGAGGGCTTCTTCATCATCATCATCGCCCCTCCAATGACTCGTGAGTAGTTCACTTCAGACCTACGGGTCCGTAGTTAGTAGCTAGATGGCTTCTTCTCTCTCTTGGATCTTCAATACAAAGTTCTCCATGATCTTAATGGAGATCTATCCGATGTAATCTTCTTTGGCGGTGTGTTTGTCGAGATCCGATGAATTGTGGATTTGTGATCAGATTATCTATGATATATATTTGATTCTTTGCCGATTCCTTATATGCATGATTTGATATCCTTGTAAGTCTCTCCGAGTCTTGGGTTTTTTCTGGCCAACTAGATCTTTGATTCTTGCAATGGGAAAAGTGCTTGGTTTTGGGTTCTTACCGTGTGGTGACCTTTCCCAGTGACAGTAGGGGCAGCAAGGCACACATCGTGTGGTTTCCATCAAGGGTAACAAGGTGGGCTTTGTCGTTGATATGAGATTGTCCATCTACATCATGTCATCTTGCTTAAGGCGTTACTCTGTTCTTTTGGACTTAATACACTAGATGCATGCTGGATAGCGGTCGACGTGTGGAGTAATAGTACTAGATGCAGAAAGTATCGATCTACTTGTTTTGGACGTGATGCCTATATATATAATCATTGCCATAGATGACGTCACGACTTTGTGTGGTTCTATCAATTGTTCAACAGTAATTTATTCACCCACCGTCTACTTGCTTTCATGAGAGAAGCCACTAGTAAACACTACGGCCCCCGGGTCTATTCACATCTATCGTTTCCACTTTTGCTTTTACTTTGCTTTGTTACTTTGTTGCTTTCAGTTCTCACTTGGCGGACAATCTATAAGGGATTGACAACCCCTTCATAGCTTTGGGAGCAAGCTTTTTGTGTTTGTGCAGGCACTTGTAATACTCCTCCACTGGATCGATAACTTGGTTCTCAAACTGAGGGAAATACTTACCACCCCTGTGCTACATCACCCTTTCCGCTTCGAGGGAACAACAATGCAAGGCTCCAAGGCCACGGGGGAAATCCTTTGCATATTTGCCTAGGAAGTCTCTTAAGGCGTACCCGTAGCAGAACGATTCCTGGTGCCGTTGCTGAGGAGTATCAAGCAACAGTCCTATTTCTGGCGCCGTTGGAAGGTCTTTTGTTGCAATAGCAGGCCGAGAGTCAGTCGGAGCTCGGGGAGTCGTATTCCGACCTGACCCCCCCGAGATCCCGACCTGCCAAGAGCGCCGCTGCCGCGCTGTCCTCCTCACCGCTATCGCTCGAGGAGGGACATTCGGCGCTGCTCGAGGTCTCTTTGCAGCAGCCAAGACGCACACCTGAGCGCCCGTAAAACTTGATGGATATCATATTATCCTCCGCTAGCTTGAAGCGGAGGATATGCCCATCCTCGAGGCTGTGGGTTCGGGCGAAGGCTTTCCAGCCCAGCCAGAGCAACATGGAGAGGCGCTTCGGGTACTCCACATGTACTTGCATAGCGCCGTGGGAGCAGCCTTACGCCCGCAACCACAACATAGAGGGCTTGGTGGCCTCCATCGCCCTAGCAAAAGGGCAAGGAAGATGCAAGTGGCCCCGCAGGACGCCGTGCAGCTCCACGACGAATTCCAACACCGTCCCGTCCGAGTGCCCGCCAAGCACGGGAGAAGATGGAGGTGTTGGATTAGCACTCCTCCTCGCCCGGCCACGGCCTCCGTGGTGACCGCGACTCCTCTCCCTCCGCCAACACGAACGCTCGTGCCGCCCTCCGCAGCTCCACCACCTGAAGCTGTGGCATGATCCGAGTGGGATCCCCTTGCCGTCCTGGCGGCCGATGGTGGCCTCCCTCGTCCCTAGCCATGGTTAGGGGCGAGCCCCAGCTGGAGCTAGAAGAGATTCTACAGATGCAGTCTAGGGCTGGTGGATCAGCAAAACCCCCTCGCAAACTCCCTAATTTATAGAGAGAGGTGCGGGGGGCTAGCTCCCCTCACTCTAGAAACCGCCGCCCCTCTCGCCCAATCACCCACGATCACGGGGGAACAGGGAACCGCCCTGCTGCACCAATGCATGCAGGGGCGGGCCCTGCCACGAGTGCAGCCATTATGGCCCTGAACACCACTTGTGTGACCGTTACTGCTCATGCTTCACGCGTGGCAATAACGCGTCGGTAGGTGGGGAGGCTAGTGTGCGCGCACTTCTCCACCTTGTGCATTTGGTGCACGACGTGGGGAAGGGCCACCTGCAATGGCTGCAAAGCTACATAGTTCGCTGCTAAGGAAGCCCGTGCACTACTTTGGGCCTGGCCCAACCCCACGCGCGTGCGTGGCCTAGGCCCGGGGGCTCATGTCGGTGCACTAGAGACTGGGGTCTCTTGTGCCCCATACTTGTGCACGGGCATCAGCAACGCCCCCAACAACAGTGTACCGGGAAGAGTAGCAGGAAGGCAATCCAAGACCCATCAAGGACACGCCCTCCCCTCACTTAGTGGTGCGTGGGATACAAGGGCTCCAGACGCAAGGCCCAGCAAGCCCTCCTTGTCGGGAACATTCCCAAGGCCCTGGCAGGTCCGCTTCACCGGGAAGACTACCCGAAGAATAGAAAGACCCTAACAAGCTTCCCTTGTCGGGAAGGCTCGCACAGACAGGCGAGGCCCCCGGCAAGCCCTCCTTGCCGGGAAAGTGTTCAAGGCCCCCGGCATTCCTTCCTCGCTGGGAGGTGACGAAGTCACCCAAAGGATTCTGGTGCAACGTCATTTTGTTTGGTTGATATCTCCATGCTTCGGACAAATTTTAAGGTGATTCCAATTGGGCCTGAAATCCAGTAAAATATATTTTGCATCCCCAAAAGAATCACTTAATTCGGAGTCCGGATGAAAAAGTTGAAGGCGTTCTGGTACAGGTATGTCTGTGCAGTCCGAATCTGAGTCCAGAACGTGAAAGACTTAGACTCTATCTTCTCTTGGGCTAAAATTGACGTGAGAGAACTTCTTGAACAGCAACTAATTATTTCCTTTAACATGATGGGACCTATTGACTAGTATCCAACCATTTTCTCTTTCCTTGTCATCACACGTGATTCATACAAGTGTTCGACCATTCTGCATTTAGGCATAAAATAAAAACACGTGAAGTATTTTTGTTCCGAATAAGATAAATAATTTATTGCATAAGTTTTATCAGAAATCACCTCAAATAAATACGCATATGCAATGATTGTAATAATATCAAAGGTATTCATGTCATCATCATCCTCCCCTTTTTGAAAATAAAGCCGTCCTCGGCGCTGCTTAATCTGAAATTTGGCTAACAAAAGAGACAGGGTGTACATTTTGTATATGTATATGTCATCCATTTTTACTCCCCTTGGTTTTTGCATATATGGCACATGTATACATGAGTAACTTTCATATGTTATGAAATATAAATCCAAAATATTATCACAAGAAGTAGAAAGCATGAAAATATTGCAACTCAGTTTGCACATATAAGTGAAGCTCTTATTTATATCAAAAGGTTGACAATGCTCATCACTATACCATCCCAACAATGGTGAAGAAAATTGAATTGTTTCAAATGTACATGCTACAACAGGCTGAACTAAGCAAACATGCAACATGTCATTTGACATAGAATCATCACCAAGATTGGAGGTCATATCAAGATGATTAAACATTGCCACAATTATTTTCAAACATATTTGATTCAAATTTGATTTATTCCCTTTTTCACATGGTTCTTTCTCAACAATAGTTAGTTCAATGGGTGCACTCAATTTTTTTGATATTGTAGTTGTTTGAGCACACGCCAAAGTCAAATCATCAACGTAATTCTTTAAACTAGGTGGTGTGATCAAAGTAATAGGTGGCTCATCACAGTGTACATTGCAATTGACAAGGCATTCATCATACTCATGTAGAGGTGGAAGATAGGTACCTTTTTCATTACCTCTTATGATCAAATCAGATGATGTAGGCATTCTCGATGGTAACATGTCACATGGTGAAGGTGATGTATCCCTCACAACAATTAATGTGGTTGTCATCGTACGCCCAGTAGTTGAAGGAACAACCATATCAACTCTTGGAATAAGCACCTTGCGCTCGTTCTCCTTGTCGGCAATACGACGTTCTATTTCCCGTTCAACTTTGCAAGCAAGACGAAACAAACGATCCATAGGATAACACTTTTCATGAATTAGTACCTCCTGAATATCATTGTTTGACCCTCCCAAAATCTATCCATAAAATCTTCTTCACTTTCTTCTAATGAGGAATGCAACAAGGTTGTTTTTAAATCATCATAATATTTTGTTATGGTGTCACTACCTTGTTTAAATGTTGTAGCTTTTTAATCATGCCACGAGTATAATAAGTAGGAACGAATGTGTGTCTCATGGCAAGTTTCAAATCAACCAAGTAGTAGGTCTATAATGAGGGTGTAACCGACAATATTCACTCCACCAAACTGAAGCATAACCGGTGAAAGAACCAACCGCGACCTTAACTTTCTTATGTTCAGAAAAATTATGGGAAGAAAATATATTATTTATTTCAGATTCCCATTCAATATATAAAGCAGATCTAAAACATCCATTAAATGGTGGTATAGAAACATTAACCTCATGATGTGCATTTGTATCTCTGTGCACCTCTCATACCAGTTGGTGTGGTGGCACGTCTCACACGATCGAAGAAGCCCATGAACTGACAACTATGGATCCTGTTATGACTAGTAGAAACAAGAAACAAAAATCCAAGAATATTTTTCCTATGAACTACGAGGATGTGGTGGTAAAATTCTCACAGTAAAGAAAACATCAATGTCTTACAAATTCTTACCATGAAGCAGGCGGTGACCGGCAACCGATGGTGTCAATATCTTCGAAGGTTGTTTAAATAGATTACTAGGTAAACGTATGTATACACGGTGTAGAAATATGTGGAGCTAGGGAGACTTAATGTATGGTAGAAAAAGATTACCAATAATCAATTCAGATATGCAATGCTGAATAAACGCTCAACGACGGTACTGTGCTGGTCCTAGGCTAGACCGTACTAGAGACGCGAGCCTAGAACACTAATGTAGTCACATCAAAGAACAAATAGCAGCAATGGATGATATGAAGTAGGTCTTGGTAGGAAGGTATAAGTGAAGATCACAATGGCAGTAAAGATAGTGATGATAGATGACCCCAAGCAGGATAAACCAAAACTATCTCTAGAACTTCCCCCTTGAAAATATTATGTGAAATTTCTGACATTTTTCTCAAGAATGCTATTGACTCAAGCTTTCGAATGCAAAAACTTCGGGAACAAACCTGAAAAATACTAACAAATTGTGTTCCTGACGTTCGGAGGACAAAAAGTCCTATTTAGAAGCCGATTTTGAGGTGAAAATAATGAACTAACTTGATCAACTATTCAGATGCGGCTCGTCAATATCTTGAATTTAAGTACTCGCGGAGACAAAACGGACATCGTATGAGGAAGATACACCTGTTTAACTGAACAGTGCACAAAAGAGTTTTCAATGCGAATTCACATACGGAATTCACTCTAGATAGATCCGAAATTTGTATTTTTTTTCTCCTCTTTCTTTTTTCAGGGGTAATGGGTATGAAAAAAATCTAATCTAGGGATAACTGGAAATTCTCACCGAGCAACCTGAAAACTGATACCACTTGATATATCACTTGATAGAGGCGAGGCTCCCGATCTTTCGATGAGATGGTGGCCATTGATTTGGTGGAGATGACTTTAATGATCCGACTACAAACATGCACAACGTCGCGCCTTAGCAATCGCTAAACCAATCTCCAGGAGGTTATTGACCACTTGCATATTCTTTGTCCAAGTAGTTGGAGCTCTGATACCACTTGATATATCACTTGATATAGGCGAGGGTTCCCAATCTTTCGATGAGATGGTGGCTATCGATTTTGTGGAGATGACTTTGAAGATCCAACTACAAACATGCACAACGTCGCGCCTTAACTATCGCTAAACCAATCCCCAAGAGGTTATTGACCACGCCGGAGCACGATCAATCTGACCACGAAGGTCTATTCCTGCAAGCAATCGAAGAACAAGCAAGAATATGATATTGCAATCTTAATATTGCGAATATATATGAAGTATTGATAAGGGTGGGGATCCGAAAGTGGTCTTAGTCTGGTCGTTAAACACAAACTAAGTACACGAAGTTGCAATGGCTAACTTTTAACTAAACAAATCCCAACCAAAAAGCTACTAGGTTGATCTACTTATATAGGAGCAAGGGGTGGCAGCCAATAAAGTGGGAGGACATCCCAAAGAAGCCTAAAATTAACCTAGGTCGTACACGGTTTATGGGCCCAAGTGGAGGTGGTGCAACACCTTTGGACTTGTTGTCTGACTCGGATTCTCGTGCAACGTCATTTGGTTTGGTCGATATCTCCATGCTCCGGACGAATTTGAAGGTGATTCCAAATGGGCCTGAAAGCTAGTGAAATCTACTTTGCATCCCAAAAAGAACGACACAATTCGGAGTAGGGATGAAAAGGTTGAAGGCGTTTTGGTACAGGTATGTCTATGCAGTCCGAATCTGAGTCCAGAACGTAAAAGACTTAGACTCAATATTCTCTTGGCCTAAAAGTGACGTGAGAGAACTTCTTGAACAGCAAGGAATTATTTCCTTTAACTTGAGAGGACCTCTTGAATAGCATCCAACCATTTTCTCTTCCATTGTCATCACACGTGATTCATACAAGCGTTCGACCATTCTGCATTTAGGCATAAAATAAAAACAGATGAAGTATTTTTGTTCCGGATAACATAAATAAATTATTGGATGAGTTTTGTCAGAAATCACCTCAAATAAATGAGCATATGCAATGATTGTGATGATATCAAAGGTATTCATGTCCTCATCAGATCCTATAGTATCCATGATGTACAAGGCAGTGCACACGACATACGAAGCATCCCCGAGTTGTGGCATCCTAGAAGGACTCTTTAAGACACAATGAGAAACGTTGTAAGATGACCGTGAACAAAAGAATCGACTGAATGTTGAATCCCAACCTCACAGCATGCATCTGTTCGAAGATTGTCCTATAAGTAACTACCAGAGTTCCCACCTAAGAACTCCCGAAATTTCTAGTCATGCAATCTGGTCCACGGATACAAGGAGTAATATATCACTCAAATCCTATACTAACCCGTCCAGTGTATCACATCCCTCAACACAGAACCAGAATCTTGGAACTTCATCTATCTCAGACCCTCATAATCACAATAATACAAAGTATGGCAGTACTCCCGAACTCTCTGCACCAGTACTTGGGGTGTCGGGGTTATCTCGCCACTACTAGTATTGAAGCAATTTTAGACATCCTCCGTCCTGAGATACTAAGAAATCTGAATGATAACGATGTGCTCAATAATTCCTTGGAGCTCAACTCCCCGGAATAAAATCAACACAGCAGGAGGCACCAAGACAGAACTCCGTCACATCGGTATCATATAGATTCCAAAATATCTGTGTGATCCTAAAAAAATTTGAGCGAGAAGAGGAGTAGAACTAAAATTTCCTAAGTCGCGTACCTCACTAGAGCATAGAAGAGGAGAAAAAAAGAAACCTACTCTCCGATATAACTAAGACTCAAAATAGTTTTTACTAGACTCGACTCGGCCAAGTTCGATCAATCAAAGGCTCCTATGGTCGTAAGGCTGTGATTCCCAACATTTAATGACCAAGATGCGGAAGTTTCCTTATTTGGGGGCGAGGCCTCAAAAGGGGAAAGGGTCGCATATATGCGTATCGCAAGCAGGATAACATTGCCATTACGTAAATACATAGATGAGTATAGGATTCGGCTTACACTCGCCACATGCTAAATTACAATCCACACAAGCATTCATTATTCATACATAAGACAGGGTCTGATTACGGACAAGATAAATGGAAAAATCATGCAATCCCATCTTGCTAGTCCCACGATCACGACAAAGCGCCTTTAGTCCTCAGGGTACATCATATAGAGTCAGCCAGTGTCTTCGTAGAACTCCCAGCTCAGCGGGGTATCCTCGGGAACATTTGCAAGCGGGGTACCTCTACCTGTGGGTGTTTGATGTAAACTGTGAGCCACGAGGACTCATCAATCTTATGACCTTGGTATCGAGTCTAACTAAGTAAAATAGGCGAGGTAGGTTAAGTGTTTGAGTTTGTAGCATCCTAAGCATATATGGTGGCTAACTTATGAAGAACAAAAATAACATATGGTGGTCTACGTAAGACGGTTGAAGACTAGAATGATCACTAAGTGATCGTGAACACCTACTTACGTCATTCGTAACCCCACCATGTTACCGATCAGAAAAGGAGCTCTAAAAGAAACAGTCACGGTTACGCACATAATTGGCAAGTTTTATTTGAATTACTTTAAGTTATCTAGAACCGGATGTTAACAAAATATCCATATTTGCCACCTAACCGCGGGCACGGCTTTCCGAACGATTAAACCCTGCAGGGGTGCTCCAACTAGTCCATCACAAATTACCACATGCTGCATAGTAATCCTCTACCACGAAACTCGTGATCTCGTCAGATTCCTTAGTGGAAAACCTCAACTCTGAGAAGACCCACACTCTCACCGGAATCCCAATGCACAAGTTATATCACTAAGGTAAGACAAGTCCGGCAAGACCTCCTGACGTGTCGACGATCCCGATAGGAGCCGCGTATCTCGTTCTCAGGACACAACGCAGAAGCTACGCGTACGGTGGCCTGATAGAAATCACCCAAGTTGCCCTGGATTGGCCCTGCAGAGTGCTCTAGGTTGGACCAACACTCATGAGGAGCACTGGCCCAGGGGTGGATTAGATTCCTCGGGGTAGCTATTCCCTATGCTTTTCATTATTAAGTTGTTAGCAAATTAACCCCAAAGTCGGGTCTTGCCAGACACGCCTTAACTCTAAACGATTTATCAAGGGGGTCCCCGTAACGAGCCCGAACATTTTAGGAGCGCTTAGTTATGGAATAAAACACCGGTAGCCGAAACTAAGGCGGCAACAACGGAACAAATCACCCAGAAAATGGCTAGGCCTGCCGCTATTTACCAAGTATATAGGTGCATTAATTAAATAGAAGATAAATATGATGATATCAAATGCCCATGTTATCACATGGACCAGCTGGCACATGCAACTAGCAACGCTAACAATTAGTGGTTGAGCAAGCCTAACTTAGCCAAACAAAATTTGCTATGAGGGGATGTGTTTGAGGTTTCATGGTAGTGTTTTATGGCCTATGTATCATGTGGTAGACAACCGAGATGTATCGAAGGAAACGTAGCACTAAGCATAACAAAGCTAGAAACGGTGTCAAGGTCACGATCATCTTGCATGTGATTTCTTCAGAGTGGAACTATTCCTGATCTTCCTGCACGAACTCACCGGACTCTTCGAACTCGTTCCCGGCCCCAAAAGCTACCCAAAAGAAACAAGCAGGAAATAAATACCAGCAAGAAGATGATGCCACAGAGAGACCGATGCATGCATGCACTACCTCTAACCATGCACATGAACCACCCTACTTAGATAAAACTATTGCCACCTCACCACAAGGGGACTTCCTACAGAAATGCCCAAAATCATATTCTAGTGCCACTATTGGATTCCTTGGGATTTTCTACCCCAAATGCATATATTATACTCCCATGTTTGCATTCACAAAAACACCACAAACATTAAAAGAGAAACGGCACAGACTCAAACTATAGCTATATCAAGAACAAGGCTGTTCTTGGGCCTGCCCAATTTGGCAAGTCCATATCTGGACATTTCCAAAAATGGAAATATTCCTTTTTATCACCAAAATAAATGCAAGCAATAAAAATAAAACCGGGAAAAATAAAATAAGGAGGGGACCCATCTGGCAATGGCCACGGCCCCTCACTGGATGACACGTGGATCCCTGTGGCCCACTGTCAGCCACACACCACACAACACAGCACCACACCACAAACATTAAAAGAAAAACGGCATAGAATCAAACTATAGCTATATCAAGAACAAGGCCGTTCTTGGGCCTGCCCAATTTGGCAAGTCCATATCTGGACTTTTCCAGAAATGGAAATATTCCTTTTTATCACCAAAATAAATGCAAGCAATAAAAATAAAACCTGGAAAAATTAAATAAGGAGGGGACCCATCTGGCAATGGCCACGGCCCCTCACTGGATGACACGTGGATCCCTGTGGCCCACTGTCAGCCACACACCACACAATACAGCACCACACCACAAACATTAAAAGAAAAACGACACAGAATCAAACTATAGATATATCAAGAACAAGGTTGTTCTTGGGCCTGCCCAATTTGGCAAGTCCATATCTAGACATTTCCAGAAATGGAAATATTCCTTTTTATCACCAAAATAAATGCAAGCAATAAAAATAAAATCAGGAAAAATAAAATAAGGAGGGGGCCCATCTGGCAATGGCCACGGCCCCTCACTGGATGACATGTGGATCCCTGTGGCCCACTGTCACCCACACACCACACAACACAGCACCACACCGAAAATAAAAAGGGGCTAGAGGGATTCGAACCCATAAACCCCTGGTGGAGGCACAGCGCTCGCTTCCAGGCGGGAGTGTTTGAACTAGAAGGGGTTTGGCCCCGAATATGCTGACTCCACGGGCCTTCTCCTGCCTATAGATCAAACTACACAGGAAAAGGGGTCGACGCCGACAAGCGGTGAGGCAACAACGGCACCGAGGAACTACCAGCGGGGGTGCGGGAACCCTAGGTGCTCCATTCTCGGGGTTACTACTGGATCTAGAGGGGCCAAGACCCCGAGCTGCGAATCTCTACACGCGGCGGCGATGGGCGCGGCGGCTACTGTTGCTGCTCCGAACTGTTGCTACCCCACTGCACCACCAAACTGCTGCGCTGCCACTGCTAAGCCACTACCGAAGCTGCAGATGCTTTGATGTGCCGAGGCAGCACGAACACCTACAGGTTCCAACTGCTACTACTGGTCTACAACTGCTGATACTGCTCCTCGCATTACCTACTGCTCCTGCTACTCGACAAAGCAACGCGTGCGGCTACCACCTTAGGCACAACTAAGAGAGGCAGAAGGCGTGCTTACAGAGGGGGCGCACGGAGGCTGCGGATGAGGAGGCGTTCGCAGGGAGCGGAGGTGGCGACGGCCTGCTGCTTTATGCTACTACACGCCGACGCCCGAAGCAGAGGACGTCGTGGACGGCGACGTCGTCGGTCTCCACGGCTGCTCTCTGCGGGAATGGATCCCAATGGACGCCCGCATGCTCCTGGAAGGGTTGGGGAGGTAGGGGGCGGCGACTACATCGGCGACGGACTTGAGCACGCGCCAGTCATGGCACTGCGGTGGTGCTCGGCGGTTGCCCCGACGGCGCTAGGGAGGAAGGGAGGAGGGAAACAGAGAGGGTTAGTGATGGAGAGGGGCTGGGGCTGCTAAATATCCCCATCCACGCGCTCATGGCCGTCAGATGAGGGCTGGAGAGCATCTATGGTGGAGGAGGAGGTCGTACAGGGGGTGACGAATGCAGGAGGAAGAAGGGACGCGGGATTGGGCTGGCTGGGCCTAAAAGATCTACTCGGCCTAGCTCTCTCCTCTCTTAGAAAAACAATGAACAGAGGGGAACTAATCTAACTAAAACCCACAACAGCTATGAAATAAAAACCAGGGAGGAAAGAAAAGGTAAAGAAATAAAATAAAAATAAAACTAAGCATCTAAAATGTCCCTCCTATTTATAAAAATATATGGGGCATTTTACAGCAAAGTAAATAAATGGTTTTTATATTAGAATTGGCTTTGTTTTAAAAAATAGAGTCAAAAGGAAAAACACCAAATAAAACTGGAGGCTGCCTCCAATATTAATAATGGGATTTTTAAAAGAATAAGAACATTTTTATTTGGGAAAATCTGAAACATAAAAACAGCCCGAAATAATTGGAAGAGAGGGGGTTTAAGGTGCTATGGTGCAACAAGGGGTTTGAGATGCACTTGTTGCACCCACTATCATGCCAAGACCAACCCATACACACATGCACTCACATACACCACCAAGGTGATACACAACACAATTATCAACACAAAGAAGAGAAATAATACTCCCTCCGTTCCAAAATATAAGACCTTTTAGAGATTCCACTAGAAGGCTACATACAAAGTAAAATGAGTGAATCTATACTCTAAAATATGTCTATGTACATCCATATGTAATTCATAATGTAATCTCTAAAAGGTCTTATATTTAGGAACGGAGGGAGTATGAGACTATGCATGATGCATGATGCAGATGAAATGATGACACCACTAAGTCTCACATCCATATCATTAACACTACAAGGTTGCCATACAAGGAAAGGTTACATAAATGGAAAGGGGTGCACTTGGCTCTCACAGCCTAGTGCGTAGCTTGGCCTTTTAGTAAATCTAATTTTCTTTTTATTTTCGTGTGGAACTATATAATCCATAGAAAATTCATTTCAACTCCAAACTTGGTAATTCAAATTCCTAGGGGTCCCAAAAATCTTGTTCTATCCAAAAATATATCCTACATATTTTTCCTGCTACCTTTTTTGTATAGTTCAAATTTAAATTTGAATTTGAACTATGAAATACCTCATTTGAAAAATCCCTAGAGCATTCATATCAACTTCAAATGGGGTAATTCAGATTTATAGAGACTCCAAATATCATGCCGTGTTTTTATTGCCATGGTTAACATATTTGCCATTTCTTGTCTCTGTTGTACCTAATAAATAGCTCCCTTTCCAATTATTTCATCTTAGGAAAATCATAGGAAATTCATCCCAACTCCAAATCCACTCTAACCACTTTCTAAGTATTTGCAAATACATTCCCTATTTAATAGGTGTATTCATGCATTTTTACAAAAATATTTTCTATGAACTCCTTATAGGATCATCATTTCCTCCATTTCCACCATTCACAAAGCCTCGTTGATCCAACTCCAGTAGAGCTATTTTAGGACTATTCTTATGACTAGAGATGTCCAAGAAAAATAAAATTCCTATTTTTAGAGCACTTTTATTTTCTGATTGTGGTGTTGCTCTTTGTGGTTTTTTTGGCGATAGTTAATGAAGTAGACGAGGTGCTCAGAGTGGACTAGAAGCCCATGAAGACCTCGAAGACATTGATGAACCAACCAAGCAGACTTTGACCATGTCTAAGAAACTACTTTTATGTATGTCAAATAACACTTCGTTCCGATGCATTGAATCATGTTGAATCGGTGACCACCTTGGTGGGTCGTTTCCGATAACTCCTCCTTCATACTTGCACTTGGGCATGACCCTACCTTCCTATGAGAGTTGTGCGGGTGGTAAGTAGTTAGGTTTCTCTGTTGTTTCTACGCAAATTGGGATGGGAGTATGCATGGTGACGGAAAGGAAAGGACTTCCAAGATTTTATGAAAACCCCATCGGGTGCCACTAATGTCCAAGGGAGATGTCTTGAGCTAGGTAACCCGTTGATAAAGGAGTGATGTACCAAGGTTAGTTGTGTGAGTGGTTTCTAAAAACCGGATTAGATTTAAGATTTGACGGGCATCCCAAACTTACATGTACAACCACGATACCCCTTATGGGACGGGGCTTTGCTGATTACTATGGTCGATGCTAGTAGAGAGCCAACATTAATAGTGGTGGGAGTGATGTGGACACTCTTGAGACGGGGTCATGCCAAGAAAGGACGACCAAGGGCTGTTTTCACAAACACCGGGCACACCATTGCTTGCCCTCATGGACGATACGTGTGATGCACATCGTGAGGGATTGACACCAACGAGTGGTATCCTGGCTAGTACCGTCATGGGAAAGGTAATTTTCGGGTACTTAGCTCGAGTATGAGAAATGCCGCGAGTTGTGTCCTAACATGAAAGTTTCCCGAGTCTTGTGGGTAAAGTGTGCAACCTCTGGAGAGTGTAAAACTATTCGAATAGCCATGTCCACGGTCAAGGACAGTTGGGTGGTGCTGCTTAAACTACGTTCATAAGTTTTCGCATAAACCAAGTGTGTGTGTGAGAGAGAGAGAAAGGTGGTTATGTGAGATTGGTGGTGGTTTCAATGCTGAGCTAAGTCAGACGACTTGGCATGATGGGTGAACATGGGATGTGCAACCCTCAGTTCATATTGATATCTGTAAGCTGTTCACATGGTTATGACTTACCTTATGATGCATTCCCGCACGGGAAGTTGATCATGTTATTGCACCTCGGGAAAATCTTATTTCCTCAAAATATTGCTTACTAGTGTTATATCATGCTTCATTATTGCCTTGTTCCAAATCACGGGTTGCTTGCGAGTACATTTAAAGTACCCTTATGATGGAGAATACCTTGCTGACACTCGTGTGAGCTAGGACGCTTCCCAGTCATAATGCCTATGGGGTTAAGGCTGGCGGCATGGGTTCATGTTACCGATGCAGATTTTCCGCTCCAATATATATGAAGACTTGGCCATGGAGGCCATATCTGCATAAACTTATGTAATGGATGTAAGGCTCTTATTATTCAGTTAAGTGTGTTAAGTGAGCATTGATATCTGGGATCACTTTGTAGTACATTCGATGATATCAACTTATGAGTCCGGGTCCCCACAGTTGTCCCCTCCCTCTTCTTATCGCATTTTATTCTTGGGATCTTTTTTGCCTCTTTTGCATATCCTCGTGGATAGGGGAAACACTCTACTAATGATGATCATCATACTTTTATTAACTTATAAGTCGACAAAACTGAAAACTGACATGTTTATGTATGAACTCCTCTCGATGTGTACCAGGATGTGTAATTATACTAGCCTATTATAAGAATGATGAATGGTGCCTTTGCCAAATATATCCGTGGAGAGTGGCTCTCTAGAGAGCTCGGGGAAGAAAAACCCCTCACCATGGCCACCCTCACACATCTGATGACTCACTTCTGTGTAAGTGAGGACAACTGGCTTGCCGACCGCGTCAACCAAAACAACATTCCAAGCACCATGGAGGTGTGCGACGCGAACCCTAAACCCCGTCATCACAAGAATGACAAACATCACAATAGATGAAAGAGCGGCGCCAGGGCTAGTGAATGCCTAATGTGTCTCTAACATTCTTATTGTTCCATGCTATTAAATTATCAATCTTGGATACTCCATATGAATAAAATGCTATTTTATGTCATTTTTTGGGACTAACCTATTAATCCAATACCTATCGTCATTATTTGTTTTCTCCTTGTTTTCCGTTTTTCAGGAAATCTGTATCAAAAGAACTCCAAATGCTATAAAACTTTTGGACAATTTTTTTGGATAGAATAGACCCTAGGAGCTCCGGGAGGAGACCAAAGGACAAACAAGGAGATGACAAGGCAACACGATGCACGCTGATGCTTTGTGGCACCCATGTGGCTCTGTCTGACCTATTTCCACCTTCATAAATTCTCTAAAATCAGGAAACCCAATAGATACCCACAAGAAACACGTTTTCCAGCACCGGAAGCTTCTGTTATGAAGTGATCCCATCTGTAGTCCTTTTCTGGTGCCCTGCCGGAGGGGAATCGATCACTGATGCCATCTACATCAACCTTGCTACCTCCATGATGATGTGTGAGTTGTCCACCACGGACATAAGGGTCCATAGCTAGTACGTAGATGCCTTCTTCTCTCTCTATAGGATCTTCAATACAACGTTGTCTGCGATTCTCGTAGTGATCTATTCGATGTAATCCTCTTTTGTAGTGTGCTTGTTGGGATTCGATGAATTGTGGGTTTATGATAAGGTTATTCATTGAAAGTAATTGAATTTTGTGTGATTTCTATTATGCATGATTATTATAGCTTCAAATTGCTCTCTGATCTATCTATTTAGCTTGGCCAGATAGACTGATTTATCTTCACTGGGAGTGGTGCGTTGTACTCGGTTAAATCTTGCGGTGCTCTATATCCCAGCTAAAGAAGGGGACAAGACACGTATTTATATAGTGGCTATTGAGGATAAAATGAGAGGGTCTAAACATAGTGTTTCTCTTACTTTGTCTACATCATGTCATCCTACATCCAACATTGCTTTGTTTGTCATGAACTTAAAACCTAGAGAGGCAAGCATAGAAGCACTCTCAAAGTGGTGTAATAGTTGTAGATGGAGGATCGTTTTGGTTTACTTGTTTATGGAGATGAAGCCTATATACAAATAATCATTGCCATGAATAATGTGTCATAACTATGTGTTATTCTATCAGTTTCCCAATAGTAATTTGTTTACCCAGTTATACTTGCGATCTACGTTGGGTTTTCTCTGAAGAGGAACGAGTTATCACAGCACAATGCACGTAACTATTTCCTTCATTTATGTAACAAAGGTTTATCGAACCAATAGGAATATCAGCCACAATCGTCTTCAGCGACTGCACACAAAGGAACAAACAACTTGCACCAAACACGGACAAGAGGGTTATCAATCCTCTTGTCTTGTTATTTGCAAGCAAGTGAGGTGTGTAGATAATTGTAGATACAAATATAAAATAAAAACAAGTAAATGGAAACAATGTAATGAAGGTTTTATCAATATGTTGTGAATACACCCGGGGGCCATATCTTTTCCTAATGGATATCTCTTGAAAATTAGCATACAATGGGTAAAAAATTACTATTGGGCAATTGACAGAAAAGCGGATAGTTATGAGATATTCAAGGCAATGATCATGTGTATATTGGCATCACATCTATAAAACGATAGGCCGACTCGTACGTGTACCTATTACTATTACTGCACTCATCGACCGTTATCTAGCATGCATCTAGAGTATTAAGTAAAACAAAGTAATGCATGGAGGAAAATGACATTATGTAGATAAAGTAAAATAAAGCAATAATAATAAATCTCGTCGTTTTGTCCTTAGTAATAGAAACATAAAGACGCAGCTTGTCCCCTTCTCCCACTAGGATATAGAAATTCGACACGTGAAACCTACCACATTGCACCTCTCTCACCGAAGAAATATCAATCTAGTTGACCAAACTGTTTCAATAGATCGGAGAGAATTATGAAGCTATCAAAATCATTCACATAAGAATCATCTAAGTATTTAGAAGAGACTCAAATATTTATCAAGAATAATATGAATATAAACCCGCAATTCATCGGATCCCAACAACCGCACTACACAAAAAGAATTATATCATATGGATCAAAGTGAAGATGCGATGATCATTGTATTGAATATCAAACAGAGAGAGAGAGATTGTCATCAAGGTATTGGCCATGGAAGCATAGGTCTCTGGTGAACTAATCACACATCATCATGAGGGAAGCAAAGTTGGTGACGAGGCCATTGGTCCCCATCAGACAGGGTATCAGAATGGAGCACCAGATGGCCTCCCGTCGGAACAGACACTTGCAACGGTGTAAAAAGTGTTTCGGGACTCCCTCTGGTGTTTTTAGGGTAGATCAGAAATTATAAGACAAAGAACAGTGTCGGGAGGGCCACGGGGAAGGCACTAGCCATCAGGACCCTAGGTTGTGTTGTTGTGTCTTGTGGGCCCCTCGTGAGGCCTCCAGCCTTCTTCCAATGCTCGTTGGTGTTCTTTTGGTCTAGAAAAAATTACCAGAAAGTTTCAAGGCAAATGGTCCTTATTTTGTATGTAAAACCTGCAAAGTGAAAAGCACATAGAAAACAACAACTCATACTAGGCACTAGCTCAATAGGTTAGTGCTCAAAAATAATATAAAATGGTAACATAATACCCCATAAGTATTTTAGAATGATAATATATCACAATGGACAAATCAAAAATTATAGATATGTTTGAGATGTATCAAGCATCCCCAAGCTTAATTCCTGCTCGTCCTCGAGTTAGTAAATAATAAAAACAGAATTTTTTATTTGACATGCTATCTTTGATGTAACCTTATGCATGTGTGCTCATTGAGAAACGATGAATTAAGAAACATTAACATAGAAATATTTATAGGTATAAGCAGCAAATCACTAATCTTTCGAAGTATACAATCCTCAAAGATTGTTTCCCCCCATCCATCTTTATTACATTAGCAAGGCATGGCTCCATCTTCCCCACATTAGTACAAATGTCAAGCACCACGGTGTCCAAGTCAGGGAATTGGATCATACTTTTTCAATACGCAACAACGTTTTATTCTTCACGCAATACATGAGCATGAAACATTAGACTTAGCTTAAAGATGGAACAAAATATGGTGGTAGGTTTAAAAGGGGTAAAAGTGGAGAAGATAGTCTCACATCAACTAGTCATACCAACGAGCTATGGAGATGCACGTCGATAGATACTGATGCGATGAGTAGGGATTGCCATGCAAATGATGCACAAGAGCTATAAGTGTATGAAAGCTCCACTGGAGCTAAGTGGGTTGTGCATCCAGCTTGCTCCCTCATGAAGGCCTCAGGATTTGGAGGAATCCCGACAATGGAATATACATGCCAAGTTCATGAAAAACTGATTCCCACTAGCATATGAATGATATAACACGAGACTCTCTATACGAAGAACAATGTCCCACTTTGAGGCACAAGTGTGGTAAAGGATAGTAGAAAGTCCATTCTCTCTTTTTATCTCATTCATTTTTTTATGGTGGGCTCATTTGGTCTCCCCCATTCTTATTTCCTCATAGGTACAATTCTCTAATAATGATGATCATCACAGTTTTATTTACTTACAACTCAATATGAAAACTGATAGGACGATATGACTCTGAATGAATGCCTCTCGCAATGTACCGGGATGTGCAAGGATATAGCATGACATGTATAAAAAATATGATGAATGGTGGCTTTTCCACAAATACTATGTGAGCTCTATATGATCATGCAAAGCATTATGATGATGAACGAACTAGTCATGTGAAGTGACGATGGCATTTGCATGGCAATATATCTCAGAATGGCTATTGAAATGCCATGATAGGTAGATATGATGGATGTTTTGAGTAGGATATAAAAAGGTTTATGTGCAATAGAGTGTTTCTTGTCATGGGGTTTGGATGCACCGGCGGAAGTTGCACCTTTCCTCAAGGTGAGAATAGGCAATGCACGGTACCGAAGAGGCTAGCAAATATGAGGAGGTGAGCGTGCATACGTCCATGGTGTCACATTAGTCATGAAGAACTCATATACTTATTGCAAAATATTATTAGTTTTATCATAAATTGAAGTACTACTCGCATGTTTCAAGGTAGAGTATTGGTAGGAATTAACCATCGCACGAGTCCGACTGAAAACAACACAAGGATTTCAACGAGGAATAGAAATTCTCACACATAATCACCATGCCTTTTTAATTTTTTAGATGATAACCAAGTTTAACATCTCTTAATATAGACACCTATCCGAATTAATAATAATGCACTCCCACCTTTTTCATATAACCACATCAATATCATTAACCCAGAATTTCTCTATATGTGATACATGATGGTTTCTTATCACCACTCACTAAATACTCATTATTTCTGATATAGTCTTATGACCAATGAAAATTACCATCACTATTTGTCCAGATCCCAAACAAATATAAGTGAATAACAAGAGTATAATATATCTATAGAATCTACATGCCACTGTTCTCAAAAAGATACAAGTGAAGAACTAGAGCAACTGTTAAGCTTAAAAGATATAAGTGAAGCACATAGAGTATTTTAACAAATTGTGTTGATGTGATATCTCTCTCAAATTGTTGTGTCGAGAAAAAAAAATGGAAAACTGAAAGTAAAAGCAAACAAAAGAAAATGACCCTCCAAGCAAAACTCATATCATGTGATGAATAAAAATACAACTCCAAGTAACATACCGATGGATTGGGACAAAAAGAGGGGATGTTTTACGGGGCATCCCCAAGCTTAGACGTTTGAGTCTTCCTAGAATATTGCCTTGGGGTTCCTTGGGCATCCCCAAGCTTAGGCTCTTCCTGCTCCTCAATCCTTTGTCCATCAAGACAATACCCAAAACTTGAAAACTTCAATCACATAAAACTCAACAAAACTTCGTGATATCCATTAGTATAAGCAACATATAAAATACTCTCAGGTGATGTTACAAGTTGATTCTTATTTATTTTTGCATAGGGTACTGTATCTTAACTACTCCATGTCTTATACCCCCCCCGATAGAATCCATATCATCATCAAAACAAGCAAACTACACATGCAAAAATAGAATCTGACTAAAATAGAACAGTTTGTAGTAATCTTGAATGAACCTATAGTTCTACAACTCCAAAGATTCTGAAAAATTAGGAATACCTCAGGAATTTATGTATCAGTTGTGTAAAAACTTCAGCTTCAAAAGACGTTCCAGTAAAATCAGAGAAATTCTGCACTACACGTCAAAGTTTTGGTTTTTGCACCATATCGATTCTACTCATCATGCATATCATCCCAAAGGCTTTACTTTGGTAAAAAAACTAACTAAAACATATAAACAATCATTACAGAGGCAATAATGATGTTATCACAAACTAATAGAAAAACAAAAAACAAAATTAAATATAACTATCGGGTTGCCTCCCGACAAGCGCTATTGTTTTATGCCCCTAGCTAGGCATATTGCATAGTTTCAAGTGTTACCATCTTTGACACTCAACCCATAAGTGCCGCTCATGATTGATTCATATGGTGGCCTAATTATGTTTCTATGGAAGTGTTCCATTCCTTTCTTTCATGGATATTGGAAGCTTATATTTCCCTCTTTCATGTCAATGTTGCACCTATAATTCGTAGTAAGGGTCTTCCAAATATAATTGGACAAGTAGGGTTGCAATCAGTATCAAGCACAGTGAAATCTACACGCACATTATTTATTCTACCCAAGGGTCTCCTGATGGTAGAATCTAAAAGATGCAGGTTTAGGGAACATCCTTCAATATTAGTGAGACCAAGCACATCACATAAAGTTTTAGGTATAGTAGAAACAGTAGCACCAAGGTCACACAAATAATTGCATTCATATTTATTTATCTTAATTTTGGTAGTAGGTTCCCACTCATCATGCAACTTTCTAGGAATAGAAACATCAAGATCAAGTTTCTCATCATAACCTTTCACCATAGCTTTCCCTTTGTGTTGATTAAACTCTTTGTTTTGTTCAGAAGAATTGGGTGAGATAATAATGGATTGCCGTAAGGAAATACATTCTTCCACAGAGAAATTATCATACTTAAATTCCTTGTAATCCAAAATAGTGGGCACATCACTAGTTAAAGTTTTGACCTCTCCAAACCCACCTTTTCAATTTTAGCATAAAAATCATCACCCTCCAAGCAAACGGGACGCTCGTTTACTAGATTTGAATCATATCTGATCCTTTTATCATTAACATTAAAAGGTGTAAACAAAGATTCAATAGTAGAAGTGCCCATCATTTTAAGATCTTCATCATGATTCCAGGAATAACTAGGTGGAAGAGGTTATTCTAGGAATTCCCGCTTAGCTTTCAACTTAGCGGTCCTCTCCTTACTTTCATTAATAGGAACTTGTACATATTTAGTAGTCTCATTAAAATCATGTTTAGTAGGAAAATCTTTTTAAGAGCTTCGACATCAAGAGCAACCCTATCCATGTTTTTAGCCAAAGTATCGACAACATGCAATTTTTCATCTACCATAGTATTGAATTTTTTTTGAGAATTAATAAACTCCTTTGTTGTGTTCTCAAGATCATAGGGTATACTATTAGAATTTTTAGAGGAATTTCAATAAGAATTACCATCATAATTGCCATAACCATTAGGATTATTATCAGGATATGGCCTAGCATTAAAATTACCCCTATAAGCATTCTTGCTAAAATTATTTTGCGAGACAAAGTTCACATCAATAACATAATTATTTTATTCAATCAAGGTAGAAAAGGGCATATCATTAGTATCAACATGAGTATTTTTATTAGCAACCAAATTCATAAGAGCATCCAGTACTTCACTCAAGGTAGAGATTTCCTCAACATAATTTACCTTCTTACCAATTGCACCTCTTTCGGTATGCCATTAAGAATAGTTGGTCATGATGTTGTCCGAAAGTTTGGTGGCTTCTCTTGGGGTCAAATCCACGAAGGTACCACCTGCGGTACAATCTAGAAGATTTCTAGACACAAAGTTTAGTCCAACATAGAAATTTTGGTTAATCATCCACATGTTTAAGCCATGCATTGGACAATTTCTTATCATAAATTTCATACTCTCCCAAGCTTGCGAAAATTGTTCATGATCTTGCTGTTTAAATTTCATTATTTGATTTCTAAGAGAGATGATTTTTGCAGGAGGAAAATACTTGGCAATAAAAGCATTTGTACACTTATTCCATGTTCTAGTAATATTACGTGGTAAAGATGAAAACCAAGCTTTAGATTTCTCTCTTAGTGAAAAACGAAAGAAATTTAATTTCACAATATCATTATCCATGTCATGTTTCTTTTGCATACCATACAGTTCAACAAATATATTGAGATGCAAAGCGTGATCCTGATTAGGACTTCTCGAAAATTTCTCTTTCATGACATGATTCAGCAATGCAACATTAATATCGAACGCATCTGCCCTAGTGGCAGGTGGTATAGGATTAATAATAAAATCATTGTTATTAGTATTTGAGAAGTCACACAAAATAGTAGTATCTTGAGACATGGTGACCGAGCAAGCAAAGTAACAAGCAAGATAAGAAAACTAGAGAGCGAAGATGCCATCTAGTGACAAGCCAAGCAAGCAAACATATATATTTATGTATTTTTATTTTTTATGAGACAAACTAAATATACCATAAAAATAAAAAGAGGAACAAGTGAACGCAATTTTGTGTGGAGTTACTTAGTAGTTGATGATATTGGCCGGCAACGGTGCTAGAAATCCTTCTTGATACTTGTGATCTGCGTTGGGTTTGTGTGAATAGGAACGGTTTATCGCAGCACAATGTGGGTAACTATTTCTCTCAGTTATGAAACCAAGGTTAATAGAACCAATAGGAATTTCAAGCAGAACAGTCTTTAGCGGTTGCACACAAAAGAACAAATAAATTGCACCCAACGCGGGCAAGAGGGTTGTCAATCCTCTTGTCTTGTTATTTGCAAGCAAGTGAGGTGTGTAGATACTTAGAGAGAGCAAGATAAAATAAAAACAAGTAAATGGAAGCAAGGAAATGAAGGTTTTATCAATATGTTGTGGATAGACCCTAGGGCCATAGCTTCCCCCAATGGAATATCTCATGAAAAATAGCATGCGGTGGGTAAACAAATTACTGTTGGGCCAATTGACACGAAAGTGTATAGTTATCTGATATTCACGACAATGAACATGTGTATATAGGCATCGCACCCACAAAAAAATAGGCTAAATCCTGCCTGCACCTTTTACTATTACACCACTCATCGACAACTATCCTACATGCGTCCAGAGTATTAAGTAAAACAGAGTAATGCATCAAGAACAATGACATGATGTAGATAAAGTGACTCAAGCAATATGAATAAAACCCATCGGTTTATCCTTAGTAGCAGCAACAGAAAGATGCATCTTGTCCCCTTCTATAACTGGGATATAGAAATTCGCCATGTTGAACCTAACACAAAGCACCTCTCTCACCGAAGAAATATCAATCTAGTTGGCCAAACTATTTCAATAGATCAGAGAGAATTACAAAGCTATCATAGTCATGCACATAAGAATCATATAAGTATTCAGAGGAGACTCAAATATTTATCATGAATAATCTGAACATAATCCTATAATTCATCGGATCCCAACTAATGCACCGCACAAAAGGAATTACATCATATGGATCAAAGGAAAAATGCGATGATCATTGTACTGAAGATCAAAGAGAGAGAGAGAGAACATGCCCTGGCCATGGACCCGTAGGTCTATGCTGAACTACTCAAACATCATCGTGAGGGCATAAAGGTTGATCAACAGGCCCTCCCTGATCGATCCCCCCTTCGGTAGGGTGCCGAAACAGAGATCCAGATGGCCTCCCATCGGAAAAAAGACTTGTGATAGCGTAAAAAGTGTTTCAAGACTCCCTGTGGGGTTTTTAGGGTATATGAGAATTTATAAGCCAAAGAACAGAGTCGAGAGGGCCACGAGGGAGGCATAAGCCATCTAAGTGCACCCCTAGGCCGTGCCATGTTGACTTGTGGGCCCCTCATGACGCCTCCAGCCTTCTTCCAATGCTCGTTGATCATATTTTGGTCCAAAAAAATCACCAAAAAGTTTCACGGCAATTCGATCTCATTTGGTATGGAAAAACTGCAAAGTGAAAACATGCAGAAAAGAGGAATTGGCACTCGGCATTGGATCAATAGGTTAGTTCTCAAAAATAGTATAAGATGGTAAATAAATACCCCAAAAGTATTCTAGAATGATAATATATTAGCATGAAACAATAAAACATTATTGATACGTTGGAGACGTATCACACACCATGTGCTATGTTCGAGAGAGAAGCCTCTAGTGAAAACTATGGCCCTAGGGTCTACTGGTACATCCATTTTGCATCATGATTTGCTATTAATATTTGTATTGTTTTTGGTCATTTTTCCACTTCATGATACAATTCTAATGCCTTTTATCTCTTAATTTGTAAGATTTTCACAAAGAGAGAAACTACCGAAAACTGGAATTCTGGACCTGAAAGTGAGGGAAAAATATGGAAAAAATTTAGGACTCTAAATGACCTCAAACTTCACGGAGATTTTCTATAAAATATATAAGAATTATTGGAGTGAATAACCACCAGAGGGGGCCACCTATTGCTCCCAATGCAATATGGCATCCTCTGGTCCCTTGGGAGGCCCACAGACGGCCTCTGGTGCCCCTATTCTGCTATGTTAGGGGTTTGGACATAGAAGGAGGATACTTTCGGGACAAAGTGCCGCCGTCTCAAGGCGGAAACCTGTGCAATAGCCATTTTTCTCTCCGGCAGAGCGATTCTGCCGCGAAACTTCCCTCGAGGAGGGGGAAATCAAAGTTATCATCATCACCAACAATTCCTCCTTCATGGGAGGGCCAATATTCATCAACATATTCACCAGCACGATCGCATATCAAACCATAGTTCATCTCACTAGTGCAACGACGTGCTATACAAATAGTTTTGACCCCTTCCCGTGACGATATTTTGAACCATTGCCTAGTGAATTTGGGCGATAGGGGGTCCTTCCCACACGACCCCAAAAATGTCGGGGATAGAGAGTAGGAGTGCATAAGTTCTCCAAAACAAACCGTATGTGATGCCCGTATGTATCCCAAACGCGATTATTCACACAACTGTTTGTGATATGTTGAATATTACCAATGCTCCATCCTTGCTACTCTGTGTACGGGCATTACCATCGTAGTCGGTATTCTGTGGTGCTACATTTATGATGTGCACCCCATCGCAAACAATTCATGATTACAGAACGTGTATGATAAGCATACAATCACACACATTTACTTCTCCTGAACCATATGCAATAAATAATTAAGAATATTAGCTAATCATCGTACGAGTGTCGGATAGGATTAGGAAACGTCAGACCATCGTAAGAGTGTCGGACAAGATAACTATCGCACACGCTTTTCCGGAGTGCAACATTTATAATGTGCACCACATCAGAAACATTTCATGAATGTAAAGCGTGTACGATAAGGCAACTATCACAAACATTTAGTTTGCTCGCCGTTTGTGATATTTTCGACAATCACACATGCTTTGTAAACGACACATTTGTGTTTTACCGACCGTGTGCGCCATAAGGACACGTAGAGCCTAATTGCACCCTAATTTTATTGATGCTACTTAAAATTGTACCAAATTTGGAGTTGAAAGTAGACTAAAACTTTATTCATATCCATCAGATTCAAACAACCAATGCATTATTTGATTCACGGGTACATATGTTCAAGAATTACATAAGCACCAAATAAAGAATGATGAACCAGAGTTGTATACGTGTACTATTAAAGTTAGTAAAGAAAAAGGCGAAAGACACTCTCGTTGTTGAACAAGGTGAGGCAGAATGCCCTTATTGTGACCTCGTCCATGCAGAAGGCACACACGAGTCTAGTCCAACCCCTTGTGATGGCCGACTGCCCATCCTTCACTGTCTTCATGAACACATCTATATAGTCATAATGCTCAGGTAGAAATACTTTAACCTTTGCATGCCCATCGATATTGTAATTTGAGAGGTAGTCTAGAGTAAACTGCTTTGGGAACCACTACAAAGGAAAAAAAGATTGAGACATTGTCATCTATCACAACTTATTATGGGCAGTAAAAAGGACGCTGCAATGTTCTTCCTTACCATCCCGCGGTTCACTGTTCTCTTGGATAAAGTGTAAATAAATAGTTTAATTGCTATCTTTTGACCCATTTGTGGCAACCCCTACTTACGAGTCGTGATCACTGAATGAACGTGCTCAGTGATCCCAGAGATCAATGCTCATTGAACACACAAATATCAACATATCTTCTGAGGGCTGAACACCTCAGGTTCACCCTATATGCCAAGTCACCGAACTTGACAATGTCATCTTTTAGATAACACTAATGAACACACACACACAAACACTTGGTTTATGCGGAAACGAGTGGACGTAGTTTAAGAAGTATTACCCAACTGTCCTTGACTGTGGACACGGCTATTCGAATTGTTTTACACTCTGCAGAGGTTGTACGCTGTACCCGCGAGATCTGGAAAACTTCCGTGTCATCCACGACTTGCGGTATATAACATACCCGAGGTAAGTACCTGATAATTGCCTTTCCCCTGACTACACTAGACAAAGAGTCCACTACATTGGTACCCATCCCACATGATGTAGGTCTTACGAGCACAAACTCTAGATCGTATCATCCATGCGGGAGCAACGGTGTACCCGGAACATGTAAAAATGGAAAGTCGACCTACCTGGTATGACCCCGTCACGAGAGTGACCACATATCACTCTCGCCACTAGTAATGCGGGATCTTTGCTAGCACCGACCAAAGTAATCAACAAAGCCTCGTCCCATAAAGGGGAATCGTGGTCGCACATGTAAGGTTGGGATGGTCGACACATCATAAATCTAATCCCATTTCTGAAACCACTCACACAAAACCTATACCATACACCACTTCTTTCTCAAGTGGTCATCTAGCTTAACACCATCACCCTCGGGCATTAGTGGCAGCCGACGGGGTTTTTGTAAAACCTTTGTTATCAACTCTGCTTTACCATCATCATGCATATGCTCATCCTATGCGTAACACTACTTTCAGCGTAACCCTCATAGATGCTAAGGTCATGATGATGCAAGTGCTCTGGAGGAGCCATTAGTAACTGCATGCTCTGCTGCACCTATTAATCTTAACTATATGCATGAAAATAAAATAAGGAACATGTCATGCATAAAACATTTTTCTCAGACATGGTCAAAGGGGTGCTTGCCATTGCTCACATAAGTCCTCGGGGTCTTCGAGGTCTTCCGGTCCAACTCCGAGTACTCCGTCTACTCCATCAATTATTGTCGGAAACAATCACAGTAAGCCACACAGCGAGCAGAAACAAAAAAGAGCTATATAAATAGGAGTTTTATTTTTCTTGGACCGCTCTGGTCATAATAAAAATACCTGAAGCTTGCTCTAGGAGATTTGGACCATCAGGGATTTTTGTATGGACAAAAGGAGGAATAGGTGATCCTATAAGAAACCTACAGACAACATTTTGCTAAAAATGAGTGGAGGCACTCAATTAACAAAGCATGATTTTAGAAACATTTAGGAAGTTGTTTCACTCGATTTGGAGTAGGTATGGATATTCTAGGGATTTGTCAATATGGAATAAATAGCAAAACGAAGCTATTTATTCAATGCAATAGAATCATGCCAGATAAAAATGTTGACTAATGCTTCGAAAATAGAGCATGATATTAGAAGACTCTGGAAATTGGAATCACTCCATTTGGAGTTGATTTGGGCTTCCTAGGGATTTCACAAGAGTGCGTTTGAAATGATCACATCCATGTTTGCATTAGTTCCTTACCCAAAATATCCTTTGAAAAATGTGCACGCACATATTCGGATAGATCTTGATTTTAGAAACCTATAGAAATTTGATGATAGAATGAATTTACCATGGATTTTAGAAGTCTAAATTCAAAGATAAAACATAGAAGGGTATACCAGAGAGGCCTTTCGTTGCGCCTAGTGCGCTAGATAGGCCTCGGGCCGGCCAAGCAGCTCAGGCCGCGCTGCAGCAGGCCACGCCCGAAGGCGTACAACGCCAAATACGCCTCCAGCATGGAGAGGCGTAGCCCACCTAGGTGTCTCCACTTATGGGGCGGCCCGACCCTTGGTGTCGATGTCGTTTGGGCCACGGTTGTAGGTCCTTCTTCCTCCTCCTGCTCGAGCACGGGAGGAGCAGGAGATGCAGGAGACGCCCGTGCTGGTTCCTCCTCCCGCGGCCCCAGTCGCGCCTTGTTGTATCTCCGGCCGCCGGATGCTCGCGGGACTGAGCCGGGCCTAACCAAGGGCCCTGCGCCCGCGAGGGAGGCTGAGGCTGCGCAATATTTTGCTGGATGCCGCTGGTGATTTTTCGTCTATGGGGGCAGATAGAGGGCATGATTAAGGGACGAGAGGGTCCGGCGTGTTCAAGGGGAAGAGAGGGGAAGGAATGGGAGCCAGAAGGGCTCGGGGAGGCCTTAAATGGAGGCGGCGACCGAGGGGAGTCCCGGATGCGCCTCGGTGCTCTCTCAGCACGACGGCCATGCGTGCCTAGAGCCACACTGGTCATTTTCTGGTGTCGGTGAGGTGAATGACTGGTCAAAGGAGGTCCCGTGGCACACTAAGACATGCTGCAACAGCCGGCCACGCCTTGGAGGAAGAAGACAAGGTGGAGAGTACCGTTTTTGCACGCCAGGGAGGTGGTCACCGCGGCCACCAGTGTCCAGGGCCACGCCATGGCCAGACAAAGGTGTCAAGCATGCAAGGCATGTGTTCCACGAAGCACTAGAAGAGTTTGGACCCAAGTGGAGCTATTTTGAATAGCTTTTGACTGGAGTTAAGTTTGCAGCAGCAAACTTATGGTTGTAAATGAGAGCACTTACTAGAGACATAATGGGGTGAAACCATGTCTAGTAGTCTTAATAATGGAAGGACTACAATTCTGCAAAGTTTCATATCAAGAGGAGGTGTCTAGCTAGCAGCTGCAGTTCAAGGCTATACTTCAGCCAGAAATCAAGTTTCAGATGTGCTGCTCATTTTTCCCACATGAGCATGCATTATTTTGATTTTAACTGATGCATTAGCATGCTAGAGATGCCTTGGAAGAAAGTGGGGGCTTTGGCTTAAGTAGAAGTATAACATGAGAGGTAAAACAGTGTTGCCAAAGTAGAAATTGAGAGGTAGATAGATGGAGTCATCCTCCAATAATTGACCAATGGCCATGGCAAGTTTACTGGAGGTAAAAGGTAACTATAGAGAGTTGTGGTAAAAATTTAAGCTCAAGGGAAATAATGGAAGGGGCCAAAGCACCAACTTTGGTGAATACAAACAAGGTGTTTGATGGATGTTAGGGCTACCAGATGGATTCCAATTGATATCAAACTTAATAGGATCACATAATAGATGAAAATAAGCTTGGACACCAAATTTGGGATTTGGTCGAGAAGGTTTTCAATGTAGACTTGAAAAACCCATGAAATGGGCAGAAATGACTTTCCGCCTACAAAACCATGCAAATAAGTGCCCTCATTTAGGAGGGTTTCACCATGATCCAATTCGGACTCTCGTCCTTGATTTGGACCAAGAAGAGGCTCTCTGATTTCTCTCGCTATTCAAAGGCTTCATCGGCTTGAATCGTCGAGGCTTCTTCACATCGTTGATGTAGTCGACGCAGGATCGGTGGTTGACTTCTACTTCTTCTTCTTCATCGCCGTGGTTTCTCTAACCACCGTGGTTCTTCGCCTTGTGTTGGGAAGGATAGACTTCCACTGTCTTAAGGTCGCTTCGAGAAACCCATCCTCTTGAGATAACACCTTATTCCCGAGAGGCATAACGATCGCTGTTCCTGGAGCTCGTCCCAAACAGGACGGAAGTGCTCCTCTTCCTATTGGGTGGATAAGTATTTCATCCATGAGGATAACAACATACTTCCCCAAGCATCACATAAGCACAGTGCTCATGAGACATGTGAGCATGATATTAGAAGACTTTGGAAATTTGAATCACTCCATTTGGAGTTGATTTGGGATTTCTAGGGATTTCACAAGGGTACGTTTGAAATGATCATATCCATGTTTGCATTAGATCTCTACAGAAAGTATACTTGTAAAAATATGCGAGAACATATTCGGATAGATAATATTTTAGAAACCTATAGAAATTTGGATCATCAAATTTGGAGTTAGAATGAATTTACCATGGATTTTAGAAGTGTAAATACAAAGATAAAACGTAGAAGGGTATAGCAGAGAGGCCTTTATTTGCGCCTAGTGCGCTAGATAAGCCTCAGGTTGGCCAATTAGGTCGTGTCGTGCTGCAGCATGCCACGTCGAAGGCGTACAACGCCTAATACGCCTCCAGCGTGGAGAAGCGTAGCCCACCTGTGCGTCTCCACTTATGGGGCGGGCCCGACCCTTGGGGTCGCTGACGTGCGAGTGCCGGCTGTAGGTCCTTCTTAATCCTCCTGCTCGAGCATGGGAGGAGCAAGAGAGGCAGGAGACGCCCGCACCGGTCACTCCTCCCGCGGCCCCAACCGCGCCTTGTTGGATCTTCGGCCGCCGGAAGGTCCCAGGACTGAGCCGGGCCCAGCCAAGGGCCCTGCGCCCGCGGGGGAGGCCGAGGTTGCGCAGTCTTTGACCAGATGATGCTAGGGATTTTTCGGCTATGGAGGCAGATGGAGGGCATGAGAGAGGGAGGAGAGGGTCCAGCGTGTTCAAGGGGAAGAGAGGGAAAGGAATGGGAGCCAGAAGGGCTCGGCGGGGCCTCAAATGTAGGCGGCAACTGAGAGGAGTCTCGGATCCGCCTCGATGCTCTCTGAGCATGACGACCATGCGTGCCTAGATCCACACTGGTCATTTTCTGGTGTCGGGGAGGAGAAGGACTGGTCAAAGGAGGTCCCGGGGCGCACTGCGATGTGCTGCAACAACCGGGCTTGCCTTGGAGGAAGAAGACAAGGTGCAGAGCATCGTTTTTGCATGCCAGGGAGGTGGTCACCGTGGCCACTTGTGTCCATGGCCACCCCATGGCCAGACCAAGGTGTCAAGAATGCAAAGCATGCGTGCCACGAAGCACTAGTGGAGTTTGGACCCAAGTGGAGCTGTTTTGAATAGGTTTTGACTGGAGTTAAGTCTGATGTAGCAAACTTAAGGTTGTAAATGAGGGCACTTACTAGCGAGATAATGGGGTGAAACCATGTCTAGTTGTCTTAATCATGGAAGGAGTACAGTTCTCCAAAGTTTTATATCAAGAGGAGGTGTCTAGCTAGCAGCTGCAGTTCAAGGCTATATTTCAGCCAGAACTATGGTCATAGGTGGTCTTCATCCTCGAGGGTGTTGCAGTGGGTCTTTGAATGCTTCTCGTGAAAGGGTGTAGGTTGGGTCTCGCCCGTGAATCTAAGATTGGAGACTCTGTGTTTAGAACAGGTTATACCATCTTGGAAGGTTCGTCAAGGGTTCTGGATGAGCTGGCTACCCAAGAGTATAGACCAGTCATCCAGTACCTAAGGTCTTGGAATCGTCAGGCGGGTGAATCACCTTTAGGAGGGTTTAACCATGATCCAATTAGGACTCTCATCCTTGATTTGGAACAAGAAGAGGCTCTCTGATTTCTCTGGCTGTCCAAAGGCTTCATCAGCTTGAATCATCGAGGCTTCTTGACATCGTTGATGTAGTCGGCGCAGGATCGGTGGTTGACTTCTACTGCTTCTTCTTCATCGCCGTGGTTTCTCTAACCACTGCGGTTCTTTGCCTTGTGTTGGGAAGAATAGACTTCCACTGTCTTGAGGCCGCTTCGAGAAACCCATCCTCCTGTCGAGAGGCATAACGATCGGTGTTCTAGGGGCTCGTCCCAAACAGGACGGAACTGCTCCTACTCTTATTGGGTGGATAAGTATATCATCATGAGGATAACAACATACTTCCCCAAGCATCACATAAGCATAGTGCTCAGGAGACATGCGACGAGAAAGGGAACATGCTATGGGTGGTCAGTGGCTGAGAAGTTCGTGGTCCAACATGATCTAGTCCTCATTGTAATGCTCAAGATGCGTTCCTATCCTTATTTTGGCGCTAGGGCCTCGACAAGGATAGAAACACATCTCATCATTTAGTAAGAATGGATATCATTACAAGTACATGTACTGAAAATATGAGTATACGGAGTTAGCTTACACTCGCCATGAGCTACATCAGAGTCACATTAGTACATTACATACAATCAGCATGGAGAAGAGTAGGGTCCGTCTACGGACGAAAAAGAACGATAAAATAACAATATCCATCCTTGCTATCCCAGGCAGCCGGCCTAGAACCCATCCTAGATCGACTAAGAATAAGAAGAAGAAACTCCAAATGAACAATCATCGCGCTCATGACAAGTAACTGTTTACATGTACCTGCAACTGGTGTTGTAGTAATCTGTGAGCCACAGGGACCCAGCAATCTCATTTCCAAAGGTATCTAGACTAGCAAAGCTTAATGGGTGAGGTATGGTTAAGTGATCAGGTTGCAGCAAGCGACTAAGCATTTATTTGAGGTGGCTAACTTACGAGTACAAGAATAAGAGGGAGATGGTCTACGTATAGCGGACGTGAACCACTGGTGATCAAATCAATGATCCCGAACACCTACTTATGTCAGACATAACCCCAGCATGTCCTCGATCGGAGAAGGAACTCACGAAAGAGACATTCACGGTACGCACTTAGTTGTCAAGTTTTAATTAAGCTAACTTCCAGTTATCTAGAAGCGGATGTTAAACAAAGTTTCAACGTTGGCACATAACCACAGGCACGGATTAACGAAAGATTTAACCCTACAGGGATGCTCCAACTAGTCCATCACAAACTACCACACGCTACGACGGAATGACCTCGATCAGGGAAACCCATGATCTCCTCAGGTTCCTATTGGAAATCCTCAACCTCGAGATAACCCAAAGCATCCTTGGAATCCCTCGCACAAGACGCTCGAGAAAGGTAAAACAAGTACAGCAAGGCCACCCGGCGTGTTGATGATCCCGATAGGAGCCGCTTATCTCGTTCTCAGGACACGACGGACAAGCGAAACGTACGGTGGCCTGATAGCCATCACCCGAGTTGCCCCGGGTTGTCCCCGTACGATGCTCTGTTTTGGACCAGCACCATGAGCAGTGGCCTTCCCTGTATTATGTTGAATTACTCCTCGGGTTCATGACGCCCTATGTTTTTCACTATTAACAAAATTATTGTGTTGGGAAAAATATATTACCAATGTTGGGCCTTGCGAGACGAGATTTATCCCAAAACGAGAATCTACGGGGTCCCCATAACAACCCCAAGCATGTTAGGAGCGCTCATTTATGGAAAATAACACCGGTAGCTAGAACTAAGGCGGCAAAGGTGGAACAAAACACCAGGCTAGAAATGCCAAGCCTTCGACCTTTTACCAAGTATATAGGTGCATTAAATTAAATAGCATTTAATATAGCGATATAACAAGGAACCCATGTTTACACATGAAAGCAATTGCACCTACAACTACCAACGCTACACTTGGTTAAGCAAGCGGTAACATAGCCAATTGGTGGTTTGCTAGGTTGTGAACAGGTTGAAGGTTTCATGGCAATGTTGGATGGCTGATATTTAACACGTGGTAGGCAGCGAGACATATCGATAGCAACGAAACACTAGCATGGCTATGATAGTAATGATATCTGGCGAAATGATCATCTTGCCTGAGATCCCGATTGGAAGGAGAACGACTCCGTGAAGCAGACAAACCGACTTAGTTGAACGGGTCCTCATATCCTAACATGCTTGCGGAACAATATCGAGACGAAGCAAACCGGAAACAAGAATCAAGACGGATTTCCACCACTGCACATGCACGACATGATGCACACGCTAATAAGATGCATGTTCAGTTTACATATGCAAGGCATGGCAATGATAAATCACATCACGCAAACACTACACATTAAGTGAAGCTCAATATGCAATGAGTTGCATATTGACGTAACTCCACCTTTTTTATTATTTAGTTCACTCCCATTAGGTACATGACAGTATTAAATGTTTTTAGACATAGCACGGGGCGAAGCACAAATTAATCTACCTATCTAGGCATTTTAAATGAGGCCAAAAACGACATATAGCATCTCCGAAATGACGCCACGCGTTAAATTCTAATTATGTACATATTTGTCCTAATCACGTTTTATGTTTGTTAAACGGGAAAACAATGTGGTTCAGATGATTCTACTCGTTGTTCTGGTCCATTTACATATATGGCTCATCTCCAAGGGAGCTACGGTTGAATAACTGCGACCTAAACCGTTTTTAATACGTCAACACGCACACCGATGAAAAAAACATGTTTAAGTATTTTTATCATGCATGACAGTTGGAAAATATTAATCTACACGAAATTCTAGCCAAGATACATATGTAACTTGTCACAAACCGACGCACGGATTAAAATCCATGGGCGTTTGAAAATATGCCGCTTTTTTGAAATTAATAAAGCCGAAACCTAAATAAAATAAGACCACTCGGCCTAATATACTATCGGGCCTAAATCGCAGCATGGCACAGGATAGAAAAGTGCGCCTAGGGAGAGGATTAGGGGCAACTCGAGGCTCACCTTGGGCCTGGGGCGGCTGAGCCTGGGGGCGAAGGAGGCAGGCCGGCTCGGGCAGGTGGGCTATCGCTGCGGTTGGTGCCTCGTGGAGCGAGGCCGGCCTGGCCACGCGGGGTGAAGCGGGCTGGCTGGGCCGGGACGCTGCGGCCAACGTGCTGGCGCTGGAGCAAGTCAACGGGACGCTCGTTCCTGGCCCCAATCGCGTGCGGAAGGCAGCGCGGTGATGGCGATAGCTTGCGGCGGCCGGAACTACGGCCAGCGGCGGTGGGGCATGCAGATCCGGCTGTGCGGGGCACCTCGGGTACGGAACCCGACGGGAGGAGCATGGCGTCTCGGAGCTCTCCCCTGGCTGCGCTCGGGGTAGAGCGCAGAGTAACTCCGGGGCGACGAGGTAAATCGGCAGGGCTTCGGCGAACCTCCGACGACCTACGTTGGCGGGGAAGGCGGCGCGAGATCCGATGCGGGGCTCGTCGAGTAGCTCGGGCTGCAAGGCTCCTTCGGTGGCGATGGTGTCTCATTCCTGGCCCGGGCAGGCCTCGCGCGGGCTGGAGCTAGCCGGCAACGCTGGTGGGAGGCAGGTCGACCAGGTGGCGTCTGTCCTTGGTGGGGCGCGGGTCCTGAGGACGACGGCTAGGGTTTCCAGATCTGGACGTCGAGGGTGTCTATTTATAGACAAGAGCTAATTTGGAGGGCTTTAGATGCCATTTGCGGACCGTTCGATCCTCTTCAGGCGTCCAGATCAGAGGGATTAGGGGTAAGTGATGGGTGGGCTATGTAGAGATCTATGGACAAGATATGAGTGGAATACGGGCACCCGGCGATAGGGTTTTTAAAACACCGAAAACGTCCAACGATTAACCGTTAACGGTGCCGCTACGGTCGACCGTTCAGGTATAAAATAGTGTCCGATTGCAATGAAATTGGGCAGGTGGCCTACCTATATTAAAATAATACCACACGCCAAGTTTCAACCCAATCCGAGAAATTTTAATACACACTTTTAAAAACAAGACTTTAACGATGTCGTGGGCGCGTGCGTGTGTGCTTGGTTTCAAAACGGTCAACATCGATAACGGAGAGAACCCACAACTAATAACGGATGCACGTTTGAAAACTGGCGACAACGGAGTGCCAATGCAATGCGGATGATGCGATGATGAATGCGACAAACAATCTAATCACTCGATGAGAACGGAATAAAAGGGGAATCTTCTGGGACGTCGGTTTCAGGCTGTCACAACTATCCTACACTAACAAGATATCTTTCCCCATGATCTAAGAATGAAAGGGGGAGAGGATGAGAAAGAGCAAGAGGAAATACTTAGTCACTTCTTTGACAAACGAGTGAAACCAACGATCCTTGAAGGTTGCAAAGAGGTTGAAGAATGGTATGAGAAACAAGCAAGAATTAAATCGAAATTTCGGCAGCACTTCGGTAGGAAAAAGGGACAAAATTTGATAAAATGGAAAGAGCTTGACAAGATTGACAACAAACCAACTAAACTGATAAGCAATGAGAGAACATGATCTTGACAGAACAAGATGATAGATTGAAGAAAGCGAGATCACCACAACTCACGAACAAGAGAATAGAAACTAGATCTTTGAGAATAAAATGAAGAAGAAAATGACATTTTCCACCAAATTTGAACTTGAAGAGAATCCTACAAAGTTGAATTGCATCGAGTTGTTGGAAAATCAACAACGAAAGAACAAGCATGTAGTGGTCTTATGGAAAACATCTCAAATAGTAAGGTGACAACAAGCCACTAATAGAATCAAGGATTGATTGGATGCGACGGAAAGGCAAAACTTCTTACACCAAGAGGATACATTGAAAACTTGGATTATTGGCAACACCATAATAGCAACAATCCTTAGACAAAGCTTTAGGTGAAATATAATCCAAGATAGCCCAAAGAAGAAACCATGGGATGAAAATAACTCATGATCATAGAATTTGGTGGGTTTACATATTACATTCTTGAAACAAATTCTCTTCGAGACTCCTCCACTAACAAGAACATATAACACTACCTCAAAGGATAAAGGAAAAGAAAAGATGGAGCAGTTGGGAAAAGAATTGATATCATGAGCCACTTTGGAAGAAGAATTTAAATCACTTTGAGGGGACAACAATAAGAATTATGTTATGCTTATCCTTCATCAAGTTAAATTGATGACAATCATGGATTTAGCATACCACGTATTCTTCTAGAAAGATTGAGGAGAGATATGAGCACAAACTTGAAGAAGTTTTGAAGGAGACACCAATAAGAATTGGAATCAATGGGGATAACAAGAATGAATGGAGATACATGAGAATGGAGAGATCATGAGCCACGTGAGAGAAAAAAAACATGAACAAGGCACCGGAATAATTGAGAGACGAACAAAGAGACAACAATTGAGAAGAATTTGAGGATGAAAGCTGAAAGTGGAGAACAAAGAAATCTTTTAAAATGATGGCCTTTAGAGGATCAAAAAATGAAAACAACTCAAAAATGAACCCCTATAGACATAGAAGGAATTACTCATGATCGAGAACAAATCAAGATGACAACACAAATCTCAAATGACAATCTTCAAAGAATGGAAAAAGATTTAAGAGAACCACTTCTTCATTCTTCCAATCTGAAAAAGATGAGGAGAATACCACCAAGAATTACCGAGACACTCGGTAATAATGAAGAATGAAAGGTTGAGCCAAAGATGAGAATAGTTTTGAAGCAAACTAGGAGAAGGAATATGTCTGATGAAATTCATATTTACGTCACAATTCAAAAGAATTACAGATCTCCGGAAAAGATTAGAAGAACCAGATAATATCCTAGGAAAACCGATGGGTTATGGGCCCACTCAAAAGAAACACTACTAAAACAATTGATTTGAAAAGAGAGATTGCACCCGTTCAAATGAAAACTAGATGAGGTGTGACCCTCAAAACAATTGAAAGGATTGAAAACAAAAACTTCTAAGATATCTTCAACACTCTAGGTAAAAAAAGATGAATAACAAGAGAGGCTTGAATAAGAATTCACCGGAAAAGAGAACAAGAATGAAAAAAAAAGAACACGAAACTCCTGGAAATCTTCACAATGAATCACCGGATACGAATTAAAGAAAAGATAGCGGAAGCAACACTAAAAAGAAAGGCACTAGGTTGATAATAGTATCACTAAAGAAAAGGGCGGGCGGACGGTGAAAAAAAAGACAATTTGGGGCAGATGAGATAAACTATAGAAAGAAATGAGAGATTGATCTTGCAAAATTGGAGAGGGTTGAATTCACTCGAAGAGAAGCACACCGGATGAAAAGAATTTATATGACGACTCCGGTTGAAAATAATTGCAAAGACAACTTGATTGAGCTAAAGAATCAGCATTCCCATAAAAATATGAGAACACCTCTGGTAAGATATGAAATCACCACTTGACATTGAAGCAACTTGAATTACCATATAACAACAAAACAAAGGATGAGGCTTACGAAACAAGCCGGAACGAATTCATGACACAGATTCCGCTCAATATTTTCTTGGATAGATTTGCACGGGCTCGATCCTACTGTAGCCATAATGTACAAGGCAGTGCACACGACATACAAGGCATCCCCGAGTCGTAGCAAGCTACAAGGACTCTTTAAGACACAACGACAACTGCTGTAAGACGACCATGAACAAACAAATCCACTAGATGTCAAACCCCAACCTCACATCATGCATCTGTTGGAAGATTGTCCTATAAGTAAATACTTGAATTCCCACCTAAGAACTCCCAAAATTTTTGGTCATGCAATCGTGTCCATGGATCCAAGGAGTAAAATTTCACTCAACTCCTAGCATCTAACCCGTCTAGTGTATCACATCCATCAACACATAACCAGAATCTCGGAACCTCATCTATCTCAAACACTCGTAATCACAACAATACTAAGTATGGTGATATATTCGGATCTATCTGCACAAGTACTAGGGAAGCCGGACTCCACTCGCCACTACTAGTATTGAAGCAATTTCGAACATCCTTTGTCTTGAGATACTAAGAAATCTGAATGATAGTGATGTGCTCAAGTATCCCCTGGAGCTCAACTCCGTGGAATAAAATCAACACAGCAGGAGGCACCAAGACAGAATTCCGTCACATCGACATCATATAGATTCCAAAAATATCTGCGTGATCCTAAAGAAATTTTGAGTGAGAAGAGGAGTAGAATTAAAATTATTATGTCAAGATTCCTCACCAGAGCATAGAAGAGGAGAAAAATAATCCTACTCTCCGATATATGACTAGACTCAAATTAGTTTTTCCCTAGACTCGACTCGGCCAAGTTCGATCAATCAAGAGGGCTCCTAGGTCGGTACTGCTCTGATACCAACTTGTAACGCCCAAGATGCGGCCCTATCCTTATTTTGGCACGAGGGCCTCGACTGGGATAGAAACGCATCTCATTATTTTGCAAGAATGGATATCGTTGCAAGTACATGAACTGAAAAGACGAGTATACAGAGTTAGCTTACACTCGCCACAACCTACATCAGAGTCACATCAGTACAATACATACAATCAGCATGGAGAAGAGCAGGGTCCGTCTATAGACGGAAAACAAACGATAGAACAACAACGTCCATCCTTGCTATCCCAGGCTCCCGTCCTGGAACCCATCCTAGATCGACGAAGAAGAAGAAGAAGAAACTCCAAATGAACAATCATCACGCTCATGACAAGTAACCCTTTACCTGTACTTGCAACTGGTTTTGTAGTAAACTGTGAGCTACAGGGACTCAACAATCTCATGTCCAAAGGTATCAAGACTAGCGAATCTTAATGGGTGAGGTATGGTTAAGTGGTGAGGTTGCAACAAGGGACTTCGCATTTATTTGAGGTGGTAACTTACGAGTACAAGAATAAGAGGGATATGGTCTACGCATAGCGAACGTGAACTACTGGTGATGAAACGAATGATCCTGAACTCCTACTTACGTCAGACATAACCCCACCGTGTCCTCCATCAGAGAAGGAACTCACGAAAGAGATAGTCACGGTTACGCACACAGTTGGCAAGTTTTAATTAAGTTAACTTCAAGTTATCTAGAACCGGATGTTAAACAAAGTTTCCACGTTGCCACCTAACCGCGGGCACGGCTTTCCGAAAGATTTAACCCTGCAGGGATGCTCCAACTAGTCCATCACAAACTACCACACGCTCCGACGAAATGACCTCGATCTGGGAAACCCATGATCTCCTCGAGTTCCTATTGCAAAACCTCATCCTCAAGATAACGCAAAGCATCCTCAGAATCCCTCGCACAAGACGCTCGAGAAAGGTAAAACAAGTCCAGCAAGGCTGCTCGGCGTGTCGACGATCCCGATAGGAGCCGCGTATCTCATTCTTAGGACACGACGGATAAGCGAAGCACACGGTGGCGTGATAGACATCACCCGAGTTGCCCCGGGTTGGCCCTGCACGGCGCTTTGTTTTGGACCAGCACCATCAGTACTGGCCCTCCCTGTATTATGTTGAATTACTCCTCGGGTTCATGACGCCCTATGTTTTTCAGTATTAGCAAAATTGTTATGTTGGGCAAAATAGAGTACCAATGTGGAGCCTTGCGAGACAAGCTTTATCCCAAAACGAGAATCTAGGGGGTCCCCATAACAACCCCAAGCATGTTAGGACGCTCATTTATGGAACATAACACCGGTAGCCGAACTAAGGCGGCAAAGGTGGAACAAAACACCAAGCTACAAAGGCCAAGCCTTCCACCTTTTACCATGTATATAGGTGCATTAAATTAAATAGCATTTATTATGGTGATATAACAAGGAACCCATGTTTACACATGGAAGCAACTGCACCTGCAACTAGCAACACTACACATGGATAAGCAAGCGGTAACATAGCCAATGAGTGGTTTTCTAGGTTGTGAATAGGTTGAAGGTTTCATGGCAATGTTGGGAGCCTAATATTTAACAGGTGGTAGGCAGCGAGACATATCGATAGCAACGAAACACTAGCATGGCAATGATAGTAATGATATGTGGGGAAATGATCATCTTGCCTGAGATCCTGCTTGGAAGAAGAACGACTCCATGAAGCAGACAAACCGACGTAGTCGAACGGGTCCTCACATTCCGACATGCCTGTGGAACTCTACCAAGATGAAACAAACCGGAAACAATAATCAAGACTGATATCCACCATGGCACATGCACGACATGATGCACACCCTAATAAGATGCATGTTCAGTTGAAATATGCAAGGCATGGCAATGATAAATCACATCATGCAAACACTACACATTAAGTGGAGCTCAATATGCAACGAGTTGCATATTCACGCAACTCCATGTTTTTGACTATTTAGTTCAATCCAGTTAGGTACATGACAATATTAAATGTTTTTAGACATGGCACGAGGTGAAGCACAAACTATCTAACTATCTAGGCATTTTAAATGAGGCCGAAAACGACATATAGCATCTCCGAAATGACTCCATGCGTTAAATTCTAATTCTATACAGATTTTTCCTAATCACATCTTATGTTTGTTAAACGGCAAAATAAAGTGGTTCACATGATTCTACTCATTGTTCTGGTCCATTTGCATATATGGATCAGCTCCAACGGAGCTACTGTTAAATAACTACGACCTAAACCGTTTTTAACACGTCAACACGCACACCGATGCAAATAGCACGTTTAAGTATTTTTATCATGCATGAAAGTTGAAAATTATTAATCTATGCGAAATTCTAGCCAAGTTACATATCTAATTGTCTCAAATCGACGCACCGAATAAACTCCAAGGTGTTTGAAAATATGTCGCTTTTCTGAAATTAATAAAGCCGAAACCTAAAAAAATAGGACCACTAGGCCTAGTCTACTATCGGGCCGAAAGCACAACATGGCGCAGGGTAGAAAAGTGTGCCTAGGGCAAGGATTAGGGGCAACTAGAGGCTCACCTTGGCCCTGGGGCGGCTGGGCCTGGGGGCGGAGGAGGCAGGCCGGCTCGAGCAGCTGGGTCATCGCTGCGGTTGGTGCTTCGTGGAGCGAGGCCGGCCTGGCGAGGCGGGGTGAAGTGGGCCGGCTGGGCCGGGGCGCTGCAGCCCATGCGCTGGTGCTGGAGCAAGTCAACTGGATGCTCGTCCCAGTCCCCGATCGCATGCGGAAGGCAGGGAGGCCATGGCGATGGCTTGCGGCGCCAGTTCTGCGGTGGTCGGAGGCTGGGCTCCGGCGGCCGAAACTACGGCCATCGGCGGTGGGGCATGCAGATCCGGCTATGCGGGGCACCTCGGGTACGGAACCCGATGGGAGGAGCTGGGCGTCTCGGTGCTCTCCCCTGGCTGCCCTCGGGGCAGACCACAGAGAAACTCCGCGGTGATGAGGCGGACCGGCAGGGATCCGGCAAACCTCCGACGACCTGCGCCGGCGGGGAAGGCTATGTGAGATCCGGCGCATGGCTGGTCTAGCAGCTCGGGTAGCTCGGGTTGCAAGGCTCCTTGGCTGGCGGCGGCATCTCTGTCCGGCAAGATCCGGCGCTAGTGGGAGGCAGGGCGACCAGGTGGCGTCTGTGGTTGGTGGGGCACGGGTCCCGAAGATGACGACTAGGGTTTCCAGATCTAGACGTCTAGGGTGTCTATTTATAGACAATAGCTAATTTGGAGGGCTTTGGATGCCATTTTCAGACCGTTCGATCTCGTGAGGCGTCTAGATCAGAGGGATTAAGGGTTAATTGATGGGTGGGCTGTGTAGAGAGCTATGAACGAGAGATGAGTGGAATACGGGCACCCGGCGACAGAGTTTTTAAAACACCGAAAACGTCCAACGATAAACCGATAACGGTGCCGCTATGGTCGAACGTTCGGGTATCAAACAGACACCAATTGTGACGAAATTTGGCAGGCTGCCTACCTATATTAAAATAAGACCGCACGCCAAGTTTCAAGCCAATCTGAGAAAGTTATATACACACTTTTAAAAACAAGACTTTAACAATGTCGCGGGGGCGTGCATGTGTGCTTGGTCTCAAAACGGTCAACGTCGATAACGGAGAGAACTGGCAACTAATAACGGATGCAGGTTTGAAAAGTGGCGGCAACGGAGTGCCGATGCAACGCGGATGATGCGATGATGAATGCGACAAACAATCTAATCACTCGGCGAGAATGGAATAAAAGGGGAATCTTCTGGGACGTCGGTGTCGGGCAGTCACATTCATGCCCATGCTCGTCATAGGCACGTTGGGTGGTGGTCGGGCGGAGTACTGGCCATATTCCAACTCTTAGAGCCGTTTCCTGCGGTCATAATCCTATCACCTTATGGCTCGGTGAAACTTTTGGGTTTCAAGGAAGTTAGGACGTGAGTGAACATCTATCATCTTATCCTAAGCATATTCCTTAGATGCCAATAGTCTGAACTCTCACTCTCGACAAAAATCACCCTATTTCATCAACGATACCATCCCACATATGTCAACTATACACCACTCATGCTAGTCGACACCAGGGTTGAGGGAGGGACGAAACCCAACACCACAAGTATGATATAGCTACGTTGCACATGCATTCTTATGCAAGAACCTCGAGACGGCATACAAGCTCCTAAGCTTGAATTAAGACACCACAAATCCAAATGTCCAGCTAGATCATCCAATGGACATGGTACTGCATTTCTATATCAAGGAAACACGTAGTATACCAATCCAAAATCTTGTTTCCTTTCTACGAATTCAATCAAGTGGTCCATCAATCCGGTCGATCATCACTGGACCCATCACTCCTACAACTCCAATACCGATGGGGTTCTACATAATCACTTAGTGTCCTCATAATTCACATATTACTTCAAGGATTACGTCACAATATATCCACCAACTCCCAATATCGTGGCCAACTAATCTCCAAGGCCATTCTTATACAGGTTCGCAAGTTATTTCTACAACTCCAATTACTTGAACTTGTTATCCACCGAGAAACATGGTATCATGATCGAGATCTTCGGGCTAAATCCAATTTACTCCGAACCATGTGGCCTCATACATCATTGATACTTCATTAAGGTTACCTTTTTAAATCCAAACTCAAGTCCAATAAGAACTCTTACTCGTTAACCCAAATCATTATGTTAAAATCAACAAACCATGACTACTAACCGATAAAGCTAATTTATTATAGCACCAAGAATTTCGGATTGTGATCATAATCGTTCTAGTGAATCCAAGCTTACTCCAGGAATATGTAGGTCATGCGCTTATGTCAACTTGTTCCACCAAGCTCACCTACCTTTATAAGGGTGTTACGATCCACCATCATAGTCTAGCTATATCCTCAAGGCATCTATCATCATCACAACAAACCATAGTCTAATATTCTTATATCCGAGAACGGTCCTTCTTATGGCATGCGGGTTATGGTGATAGCTTAATAATGAAGGATACTCGTTCACTGTGATCAATCGTTCCATAAAGAACCCAGTGCTGAACAGGGTTTATCGAGGCTCAACTGGTGTTCTGGAAAATCCGTGTATTAGACAAGTGACCGGAACTTTGAGCTGGGAAAGCTTGTGAGGGTTAGTCTGGTATAGAGAGGGATTTCCAACCTTGAGGGAAGCATAACTTCTACAAGTTGCGTCTGGTTAAGCATGGTATAGTTAGTGTCTTAAGTGTCAGTTGTCTGTCGAAGTGGGTCCTTGGTGCATCTTGTCTTGCTGGTCTCTAGTTGTCAAGAAGGGTGAGAGAGAGAATTGCAGCACGGAGGGGGTGCCTAAGGGGTGTTATAGTGTAGGTGCAATCAAACAAGTGACACAAAGTCAACTCAAGTATCAAGATGAGGCAGGTGATATAATCGCGTGCTCATTGCGTGAAGCCAAAGGGAGACTTATATCCAAGCACAAAAAAACAAAAACAAGCAACACACAACATGGTTCCATCCGAACCATTTCATGGACTCGACTTCGTATAGGGAATTCACGACTCATCCTACTCTAGGGGTTCTCGGTGTCGACAGTCGTGCTTGCTTTGTGCTCTAGAGAGGAGTTCTCTTAGTCTTCTGGACCATCTCATGGTGTTTCCACGTCTCTTGTGGTTGCTGGCCGAAAAGACTCGGGTTAAGCTGAAAAGAATTCTTGATGACTTGTCATTTGTTGAGCTGCCGACGAGGGTGGTTCTTCATGGCTGTCGTTGAGAGGATCTTCTGATGTCTTTATAATCTTGCCATTGTCTTCTTGCCTTCCAAGGCGTTGAGAGTTCCAAGTGGACAACTTTTATGCAACGACGTTAGAAAGGCATGATAGAGTTTCGACCCGTCAGTCACGTTGATCACAATATTGACACCTAGAGCGAGGGATGAAGAGAACCATTCTCCTGCTCACTAAGGTGGGGCGGACCAAATGGCGAGGTTCTCATCCACCAGTGGTGGACAACACAACCTTGATGTTGACAGAGTCTCTCTATTAGCGATGCAAATCATGGTCTTGCACTAGGTGAAGGTGGCATCACCCCAGAACAGTGTTGAGGGTATCGCCATCTTTTGGGTCTCGATGTCCTCATTCGTCATGGAAATTACTTCTGTTGGTGTCGTTTGGTCATAGCGTTCTCATCCATGTCCTTCAAGTACATGGGTGATCGCTTGGAAAGGTTGCTTCCTTCTGAGTTACGACCGAGGATTTTAGTAATCCCGTGGTTAGAGGGCATAAGGGTGCTAGCAGTCATTTGCAAGTTTTGAAAAACAGACGAGGAGAGTCAAGAGAATAAGGGTGGAAGTGCTAAGGTAAAACCTTCGCTTTCTTTTAAGATTTAGGAGAGGTGAGAAATAAACAGGTTTTGCAAGTACTTTTGAAGGGTCTGGAAACCAGTTTGTGCTAACTAACATCCGTGCTAACTAAGGGGTTTCCTACAGTCAGGATGGCTCTGATACCAGCTCTGTGGGGACCCCGACTTATGAGTTGTGATCACCGAATGAACGTGCTCAGTGATCCCACAGATCAATGCTCACTGAGAACAGAGAAACTGAATAACAAGAGTCTTACATCCATACATACCGCTTGATACAAATAATGACCATTCCCATCAAGTCTTGCATATATAGGGCCTTGAAGGACAACACACCAAACTTGACCAATAATGGAGATATTGGTCGAAAGCGTGAACCCATGCCATCAGCGTTAACCTACATGCATTCTGACTAGGAAGCATCCTAGCTCACAGGAACGTCACCAAGTTACTCTTCACCATATCCTGCTCTCTCATACATGGTCAATGATATACAAGTGGCAAGCCAATGAGTACTATGAATGTACTCGCAAACAACACATGATCTAGAATAAGATAATATAGGAACATGAACTAGCATAAGAATGCAGCCTTTGCGGAACGCATATTTTCTTTAATTGCAGTAACATGGTCAGGTGTAGGTATAATCATGCATCATAAGGTAGGTGGTAATCGTAAGAACAGGTTACATATATCAAGATATCTGCTGAGGGCTGAACACCTCAGGTTCACACTATATGCCAAGTCACTTAACTTGACAATGTCATCTTTTAGATAACACTAATGAACACACACACACACACACACACACACACACACTTAGTTTATGCGAAAACGACTGGACATAGTTTAAGCGGGATTACCCAACTGTCCTTGACCATGGACACAACTATTCGAATAGTTTTACACTCTGTAGAGGTTGTACGCTATACCTACGAGATCCGGGAAACTTCCGTGTCATCCATGACTCGCGGTATATAACATACCCGAGGTAAGTACCCGATCATTCCTTTTCCCCTGATGACACTAGACAAAGAGTCCACTCGATTGGTACCCAGCCCACATGATGTACCTCTTACGAGCACCAACTCTAGACCATATCATCCATGCGGGGACCAACGGTGTGCCCAGAACACGTAAAAACGGCATAGTCGACCTACCTGGTACGACCCTGTCACGAGAGTGACCAGTTATCACTCCCGCCACTAGTAATGCGGGCTCTTTGCTATCGCCGGCCAAAGTAATCAACAGAGCCCCATCCCATAAAGGGGTATCGTGGTCGCACATGTAAAGTTGGGACGGTCGACACATCATAAATCTAATCCCATTTCCGAAACCACTCATAGAAAACCTTTCTGGTACACCACTTCTTTCTCAAGTGTTCATCCAGCTCAACACCATCACCCTCAGGCATTAGTGGACCCCGACGGGGTTTTCGTAAAACCTTTGATATCAACTCTGCTTTACCATCATCATGCATATGCTCATCCTATATGTAGCACTACTATCTACTTCTCAACATTTATCAGCGTGACCCTCATACACTACTGAAATTCAGAAATTTGCCATCTGCCCTGGCAGACGGCAAAGGGGCAACAACTAACGGCAAAGGCTTTGCCATGTGGGGGCAGACGGCAAAGGGGGGAACCAGCCCCCTCTCTCTCCCCTCTTTGCCGTCTGCCATCCCCCCTTTGCCATGTGGGGCAGACGGCAAAGAGGGGAGAGAGAGGGGCCTGATTCCCCCCTTTGCCATGTGGGGGCAGACGGCAAAGTGGGGAACCAGCCCCTTTTTAATTTATTTTTTATTATATCCAGCATTTTTACCAATAATCAGGATATATATATATATTTGACATAAATAAATTTCTTTCCGTACTCATAACCATATTAAAATAAGTTTCATCCATAGTGCATACATATTATGCAAGTTGCATCCGTACCAAACCATATATTACACCAATTTCATCCACATGCATACAAAGTTTCATATATATCCATATACTACAATAGTTTCAATACAAGCCATGGTAAAAGAAATCATCTCCAAACATTCAATCAATATAATCCAAGCTTCCCGTGAAGTGAATGTAATCTGCAAAAATGACAAATAGGAAAGTTAGAAGAATAATACTAGATGAAGAAGTGCATATAGGTTATTTCGGAGAGAATTTAGCTAAGTATAGGCCATTTAGGAGCTAACTAAGCTAATTATGTCATTTAGGTGGAACCCTAGCTAACTATAGGCCATTTCGGAGCTAACTTGGGTAAAATAGGTCATTTCGGAGCAAACTATGCTTATTAAGCCATTTTGGATCTAGCTAGGCTAATTATAGGCCATTTAATACCTAAGTTAGGGGGAATAGGTCATATTGCAGCTACGTAAGCCTTATTATGTCATTTAGGAGAGAACTTAGCTAACTATAGGTCATTTTTAATTAAATAGGTCATTTTGGAGCTAACTAAGCTAATTATGTCATTTTGTAGGATAATTAGCCTATTTAGCCTTTCTTGGATGAGTCTAAGTTACGTAGAAGAAGAGAAAGAGAAGAATAAGTAAAAGAAGGAGGAGGAGGAGGAGGAGGAGGAGAAGGAAGAGGAGAAGAAGAAGAAAAGAAGAAGGAGAAGGAGAAGGAGGAAGAAGGAGGAAGAAGAAGTAGAAGGAGGAGCTCCTTCTCCTTCTTCTCCTTCTTCTTCTCCATCTTCTTATCCTCCTCCTTCTCTTCTTCTTCTTCTCTTCTTCTTCTTCTTCATTCCTTTCATTTCTCCTCTTTCTTCTCCTCTTGTCTCCTTCTTCGGGCTAAATTAGCTAAGAAGGCCTTTTTGGAGCTAATTATGTCATTTCGAGTATAATTAGCTATGTATAGGTCATGTTTTACTGAATAGACCATTTTGGAGCTAACTAAGCTAATTATGTCATTTAGGTGGAACCCTAGCTAACTATAGGCTGTTTGGGAGCTAACTTGGGTAAAATAGGTCATTCCAGAGCAAACTATGCTTATTAAGCCATTTTGGATCTAGCTAGCCTAATTATAGGCCATTTAATACCTAAGTTAGGGGGAATAGGTCATCTTGTAGCTACGTAAGCCTTATTATGTCATTTAGGATAGAACTTAGCTAATTATAGGTCATTTTTTATTAAATAGGTCATTTTGGAGCTAACTAAGCTAATTATATCATTTTGTAGCATAATTAGCCAATTTAGCCTTTCTTGGATGAGTCTAAGCTACGTAGAAGAAGAGAAAGAGAAGAAGAAGTAAAAGAAGGAGGAGGAGGAGGAGGAGGAGGAGAAGTAGAAGGAAGAGGAGAAGAAGAAGAAAAGAAGAAGGAGAAGGAGAAGGAGGAATAAGGAGGAAGAAGAAGGAGAAGGAGGAGCTCCTTCTCCTTCTTCTCCTTCTTCTTATCCTCCTCCTTCTTTTCTTCTTCTTATCTTCTTCTTCTTCCTTCGTTTCATTTTTCCTCTTTCTTCTCCTCTTGTCCCCTTCTTCGGGCTAAATTAGCTAAGAATGCCTTTTTGGAGCTAATTATGTCATTTCGAGGATAATTAGCTAAGTAGAGGTCATGTTTTATTAAATAGACCATTTTGGAGCTAACTAAGCTAATTATGTCATTTAGGTGGAACCCTAGCTAACTATAGGCCGTTTCGGAGCTAACTTGGGTAAAATAGGTCATTCCGGAGCAAACTATGCCTATTAAGCCATTTGGATCTAGCTAGGCTAATTATAGGCCATTTAATACCTAAGTTAGGGGGAATAGGTCATCTTGCAGCTACGTAAACCTTATAATGTTATTTCGGAGAGAACTTAGCTAACTATTGGTCATTTTTTATTAAATACGTCATTTTGGAGCTAACTAAGCTAATTATGTCATTTTATAGGATAATTAGCCAATTTAGGCATTTTGGAGCTAACTAAGCTAATTATGTCATTTAGATGGAAGTCTAGCTATTTTTTGTTGAACACTAGAAATAACATACCATTATCGTCATCACGGCGGTGAAGCACGGTGGCTCTGGCTTGTTTCACCTGGAGAAGGCTGCCCTGGAGAAGGCTCCACTGTAGAAGGGTCGTGCGATTCGTTTCGGGAGATATTCTGCACCAAACATCGTTTGCATTGTGTCGTTAGCATGAGGACACTCTTAAGATCACTTCACTGAAATGAAACTCACCGTCCCCGCCACGTTAATGACTGCCATCGGCAGAGGGACTTGGCCGCTCTTCTCGCACATAGAGTGTACATTTGGTTTCGACAAGTCAAACTTTTTATTTATTAATGAAACGGACATTCAAATGCAAGATTTGAAATAACATGAAGAAGAAACTTACCACGAAGAGCTCGTATATGGCCCTGTTAGATGCATCATTATGTGCCCTCTCCGCCTCCACCAATGCAGTCGTCCTCTTCTCCAGCTCCCTAATCTCCTTATCCTTCTCTGTCATAGCCGCCTGCATTGCCTCTCTCTCTTTCTGAATAGCAGCCTGCAACACAACTCATTGTTAGCAATGTAATCATATTGGTTCCAACGCACAACATAATGCGGAAAGATAGTTGAGTCCATTAAACTAACCTCGATGGCGAGCTCGACTGGCCGTGGACGACGTGTTATCTCCGGACAAGAGCTCGTTTGGCGTGCCTTTATCTGCCGGAGAGTGCTAGGACAACATATAAGGCCGTCTCCAATGGCGATCGAGCCATGGGGCCTCCCGTTGCCAGCTATCATCACCAGCTCTGGATCAATAGGGCCCTCGCTCGGGTTAAAGTCCTCCCCTTTCCTCGCCTTCCCGTGATCTCTGTACTTCACGAGCTTGTGGTGGGAGGAGATGTTGGTGAAGTTTTCTGGATGCTCGAGGTCAGACACAGAGAATGCCTTGACCTTCTTGTACAAGGCAGTATGAGCCATTGCATACATGTCGTACATCTGTGGCACCTCCGTCTTATTGTGACGCGCCTAAAAGAGAGAGAGAGGAAAAATGAATTAGTAAAGGGCTCGAGATAGCATTAAGAATGAGTTGCATGAGGCATGAAGCAAACCACATACCCAGTTCTCGCCAAATTAGATTAAGTTGACGCTCCCCTGATGGTGTGGCACACCAACCATTTTTCCACGCCTCTCCTTAGCGTTGTTGTGGCTGGCCTCCCACGTTTCAGAGCACCACTGATCCACCAAGGCCTCCCAACAATCCATCTTATCCACACACCATCTCAGGGGCACCTAAGTTAATAAAGAGAAATTTGAGCGCGTAAGAACCAAATCAAGGAAACTAACTACAAAGCCTTAATAATATGTAATTACCTTCATGTAATGCTCCTTCTCCATCTTAGCATCACGACACTTCGCCTTGTCAATCCTAATACGCCGCGTGCCATAGTAGCCTCGAACAGCCTGCACCCGAGCCTCGTGCCGAAAGTTTTGAAGTAGGCGGCGACATTCGGTTTTGATAACCTTTGCTGCGTCCTCCTCGTATCCCTCACACTTGTAGTAGGTCTGCAAATGAGACAACATCGATTAGTACAATAAATAGCTAAGGTTGATTTATAATTGTGTGAAGGAGAAATTACCCAGAACTTTTGGATCACCATGTCCGCCCTCGTGTCGCACAAAACACCGTCGATCTCCACCTCCGGCGGGGCCGGGGCACCCAAGTAGTGCTCCCAGGTCATTCCTACCTCTCGCTCGGCAAACCCGAAGGCAAAAGGTTAAATAAGAGTAAATTAACTTACTTGTCCCCATTTGGCCTGATCGACCACCTCTGCTCGGGGGTCGCCCGCACGAGCGGGAGCCACGAACTACCACGCTGGTAGATGGTAGCCCCCTCACCGAGCTCCTCGTCGCTACCAGCATGGCCACTTGGCTCAGCCCAGGTATCCCACTGGGTCTCTTGGGACGTACCCTCATCCCTGCTTTGCTCCGGAATCGCCTGGAATGAAGCCTCTGGGAAACGATTCTCGTGGGTCGAAGGCTCGTCAACCTGAGGCTCGTCAACCCGAGGCTCGTGAACCGGACACCGTGTAGCCTCCACCTCAGACGAATCCACCCTAGAAGTCTTGTGCTGAGGTGAATCAGCTTGGGGTCGTGGCGGAGACCGTGTAGCATCAACCTCAGAAGGCGTGGCAGCCACCGCCCTACCTCTCCCGCGGCCACGTGTACCTTTAGTACAACATAAATACCAACATGAGTAATAAAATGTATATAAATACCAATATGCATACAACATGAGTACAACATAAATACCAACATGAATACAACGTGTACCTTTAGTACCTCTCGGCTTCGCGGGGGGTCGACCTCCTCTCACGGAGGGCGCTCCTTGTAGAGTAGAGATCAATGCTCTCCGAAGAGGCGAGGCAGGAATGGAAGTACCCATCCCATCACCCGCCGACGAAGAAGGAGCCGTGGAGTGCTTTCGACCCTTTCCCACCATCTTTCAACACCTGTCTTGACAAAGAGTAAATGAAATTAGTACAACATAAATACCAACATGAGTAATAAAATGTATATAATTTAAGTGTATCATCATCATAAATACCAACATGACTAATAAAAATTGAATACCTAACATGAACTCAAAATTTATATATAGTATAATAGTTGAATACCTGACATGAACTATTAACAATCGTGCTCCTCTATATATGCTTCGGGGTCAATAAATGCATCATGATCATCACTATCATCAATAAATGCATCATCATCATCACTATCACGAAGAATATGTGGAAGGCCACCATTATGTAATCGGTCAAGAAGTGACAGGTCATCCGCAGCAGTAACCTCTTCTTCTTCCAACTCTTCCTGTTCGGGCTCAGGGGTTAAGACGGATTCACTGTCGCTGTCTACTTCAATGTTCTGGGGTGAAGTAGAGTGGTTCGTGAAACGTTTCTTGGACATATGTGTTTCTTGGAAGAATTCTCCTTCATATGTGTCTGGGTTAATGTGGGGTTCGTAATCCTCTTCATTCAGGGTAGGTGGTCTAAAATGTGGTGGCACTTCATAAACGACATCCCAACCTTTGAGATTTGGATCAGTTTGGCAGGCCCACGGTAGATAGAAAACTTGTGTCGACTGCTGATCCGTAATATAGACATCGGGAACATCTAAGTGGGTGTTTTGGTTGATTTCGACTACTCCTATATGTTCATGAGTCCTTCTAGTCTCCCTCGGCTCAAACCAATAACATTTGAAGACTACGACGGTCGGTGGGTTTTCACCATAGAATAGAAGTTCATAAATTGCTTCAACTCTTCCATAATACTCGGTGTCTCCTTCGCCGATAGCAGAGACAGAACAATTTGTAGTCTTTAGGTCGGGCATAGATAGCTCTTTGCCAAAGGTACGAAAGTGATACCCGTTGATGTTCTATTTGTCAAATGAATGGACCTTATAGTCAAAACCATTAGCGACTTGTCTCAACTTGGCGTCCATAGACTCTGCATCATCCTACAAGTTTAATACGAAAGAATGGATGCATTAGCCGCAAATTAGACCAAGAAATCAAATGGGCCCTTAATGGTACTTAATTACCCTTTGGTTGAACCAAGAGATGAAACTGGGATAGTCGCCTCCATGCTTTGCGAGAAGATTATACATTTTGACGGAATCCTTTTCGATGACCGCTCCATCCGAGAATTCGGCAACGTATCGACTATATCAAATATCCGGGAATAAGAGTTGTTCAAAGCAATTAGAAGTTGCGGAACAATAAATTACCGAGAACTTATTCGATGTACGGCCGCACTTCTGTTAGGTTGGTGAAGATATACAAAGAAATGGTCTGCCATTCTTTGACATCCAACGATTTCCCTTTCGAAGCACCGGATGGTGCGAGCTTACCTTTGAATAGGCTGAGGTTGGATCAAACTTTTTTTGGATTGCCATCATTGTACCGAGGCTTCGGGTTATGCAAATGATGATTTTTGGCTTCGTAGTGTGCTGTCACGAAGTTTGCCGCCTCCTCGGTAATGAATGCCTTGGCCATCGATGCTTCAATTCTACGTTTATTTTTACACTTAGCTCGAAGCGTCTTCTGCATCCTATCTGTTGAGTAGCACCATCGATTTTGAACGCCCCCCCCCATTCTTGCCTCGGTCGGGAGATGCAAAATCAAATGTTGCATTGGATTAAAGAAGCCCGGTGGAAAGATCTTTTCTAATTTGCAGATCAACTCCGACGCCAACTCTTCCATTTCATCTAGCACGCCACGCGATAGTTCTTTCGCACAAAGAGAACGGAAGAAATAGCTCATCTCAGCCAGTACTAGCCATTCATCCTCAGGGATAAAGCGACGCAACATCACCGGCATTACCCGCTCAATCCATATGTGCCAATCATGACTCTTGAGCCCAAATATTTTCAATTTCTCAAGACTCGCTCCCCTCTTTAGATTCGCAGCATACCCGTCGGGGAACATCAACCACATTTTCACCCACAATAGCGTTTCCCTCATAGCTGGCCTTTCAAGATTGAACCATGCCTTTGGCTTCGCTATGCTTTGCTTTCCTTTCCGTTGTCACAAGTTTTGCAACGGTCTATCACATAGAGCCTCCAGGTTGATTCTAGCCTCGGGTTATCTTTTGACTTCCCCTCTATGCCGAACAATGTACCAAAAATGCCGAACAATATTCTTTTCAGTGTGCATCACGTCAATGTTTTGTGGGCAAAGGAGCTCTTTGAAGTAAGGCAGATCCCATAAGCATGACTTGTGAGTCCAGGTGTGTTTCGTATTATACCCTTTGAAGTATCGTGGACGCAAAGGATCAGGCTCGAGAGCGTTTAACTGATCAAGGGTCTGTTGGCCTGTCAACGTAGATGGTGCAGTGTTTTTGACAACTCTACCTTTGATGAAATTCTTCTTGTCTTTTCTGAACTTATGGTCAGGATCCAGGAATTGTCTATGCATGTCGAAGCAACAATACTTGCGACCAGCCTGCAGCCAACGGAACTGAACAGCTGCCTTCCATGTGGTGCACGGGAACCTTCCATGCACACACTAGCCAACGAATAGCGCAAACGCCGGATAATCATGTGTCGAGTACATGTACCACACATGCATTTTGAAATTTGTTTTGGTAGCCGCGTCGTAGGTCTTGATCCCATTATCCCATGCTTCTTGCAACTCGTCCTTAAACGGCTACATGTACACATTCATATTCTTCCCCGGATAGTTGGGCCCTGGAATTATCAACGTCAGGAAAATGTTCTTTCTTTTCATAATATCTCCGGGTGGCAAATTTAGTGGAATGACAAATACATGCCAACAACTGTATTGTGATGTCGTCATACCATACACATTGAACCCATCCGTACTGATGGTAACTCTAGATTGCCTTGGATCTTCTGATTTATCCTTATGTAATGCATCTAAGTGCCTCCACGCAAAACCATCTGAAGTGTGTACCAACATCTTGTTCCCATCCGCATCTAGTTCGGTTCTTTTTCCCAATTTGTGACATGTCATTTGTCTGGCCATCTCTTCGACCATGAAAAAACGTTGAAGTCTTTGTACGATTGGCAGATACCGAAGAACACTAATGGGGATTTTGGTCTGATTCTTCTCACCCATGCCGTTGTCTACCACAATATACCTGGAAGAATTGCAAATGGGGCAATAGTTCAAGGCTGCATACTCAAGCCTAAATAAGGAACATCCATTCTCATAGGCATGTATCTTCTCATAGGGCATCTTAAGTACACGAAGAATTTTCTGTCACTGGTACAGGGTTGCAAGCAGTACATGGCCTTTGGGTAGAAAGCGACCAAATATCGTCATCATCGTGTCGTAGCATTCTCTGCCTAGGTTGAATTGAGCCTTCAGAGCCATTACTTGCGTGATGGCTTCCAGCTGACAAAGCTCAGTCTGCTTGTGGAGAGGACGTTTTGAAGACTCCAACATTTCATAGAAGGCCTTTGCAGATTCCTCCATCTCATCGTCCGAATCGCGAGCATCTTCAAAGTCTTGCACCATGGCTTCAATCCCGGTACCATACTCGTCGGTGCGACGACGAATCACCTCAGCTCTGGCACGTTGGTCAGACTCACCATGAAAAGTCCACACTATATAATTAGGCGTAAAACCCCACTTATGCAGGTGTTTACCCATTTCAAACTCTATCTGCTTTTTCCAGTTGTCGCAGTTGGGACAGGGGCACCATGTTTTTTGCTGGCCATTTGCAAATGCGACTCACACAAACCCCCTGGTTTTTGTTAACCATTCATGGGTCATGTCTTTATGACTAGGGTGACCAGTGTACATCCAAGAACGATCACTCATGTTGCCTAGCTACCTATGGGGGCACAAGAAATAAATATATAATTCATCATCTATATTCATACGCTAATCAAGTTTGTTAGTTTTATTACGTCCATGCAACCTACACGCTAATAGGTAAAGATTGGTCCTAATCCCACCCGAGTATGTGTAGATTGGGTTCGTTTTCCCATGCTCTGCTCCAGATGCGACATAGAATTTCGACAGCACCTCCCCATTGTTCTCCTGATACACGTCTCGGCAATAAGCAGAGAGGATGTGTACCCGGAGAATAACAGGGTAGGCACTGACGAAATCCACATCGGATCCGGAGCACAGCATACGGGAAAACGAACCCAATCTACACATACTCGGGCTGTCCATGTATAATGTTGGACAATTCGAAAGGATGGCGGTTATAAATATGCAAAGAAATGCATATTTATAGATGTCGCCCTTTCAAACGGGAGACGCATACTGGTCACGCATACTCATGATTGAAGAATCCTATAGCTTGCAAGTTTCGTCGGCACGAAGACCGGGAGAGAGCAAATTAAGGGGGTAGGAAGAGAAGTCATTTGTGCTCAGCAACAAACGCAAGGGCGGAGCTCGTCCAACGTACGTGGAGGTCGTCGAACAACTGCACATTGAAATTCACACGATCAACACAAATACGATGTTTTTATAATTAACATAATCAGAAAATATGTGACCTAACTCATAATTTACAAAACTATGACCTCATGGGTCTCTGGAAGGCCGAAAAGCACCTTCTCGTTCAACAGAAAGCAGAAGAGGTGTTTGGGGTCGGGGTTTAGTGGCGTCGGGAGTCAGTACCGTCGAGTGTCGGTGGTGTCGGGTGTCGGTAGCATCGGGTCGGGGGGTTAATGGCGTCGGTTGTGGGGGGTTAGTGGCGTCGGGGGTCGAGGGTTAGTGAGGTCGGGGGTCGAGGGTCAGTGATGTCGGGTGTCAGTGGCGTCGGGAGTCGGGGGTTGGTGGCGTCGTGCATCGGGGGGTCGGGAGTCCTGAGTCGAGGGTCTGGGTCGGGGGTCAGTGGCATCGGGGGTCGAGGGTTAGTGGCGTCGGGGGTCAGCGGCGTCGGGGTCGAGGGTCGGGGGTCAGTGGCGTCGGCGGTCGATGGTCGGGGGTAAGTGGCGTCGGGCGTCAGGGGTCGGGGGTCGAGGGTCAGTTTCGGGGTGTCGCGGTTCCCTTTTCCTCTTCTTTCTTCTTCTCCTCTCTCCTCTTTTTCTTCTTCTTCTTCTTTTCTTCTTCTTCTTCTTCTTCTTCTTCTTCTTCTTCTTCTTTCTCCTCCTCCTCCCCCTCCTCTTTTCTCCTCCTATTCTTTTTCTTCTTCTTCTTGTTCTTCTACTTCTTCTTCTTCTTATTTCTCCTCCTCCTCCTCCTCCTCCTCCTCTTCTTCTTCTTCTTCTTCTTCTTCTTCTTCTTTCTCCTCCTCCTCCTCCTCCTCTTCTTCTTCTTCTCCTTCTTCTTTTCGTTCTTCTTCTAATTATTTTCTTCTTTTCCTTTTTTCTTTTCATTTTTTTCCTTCTGCTTTTCCTCTTTTTTCTTCTAACCTAACTAACTAACCTAATTAGCCTAATAAACTAACCAAATAAACTAACTAAATTACCCTATATATAATAAAAAACTAACCTAATAATCTAACTAAAGTAATTAACTTTTTAAAAAGAAAAAGGAGAAGAACTCACCGACGGAGTGGTGTGGGCGGCGGTGGATGACGGCAGGGGCGGCGGTGGCGGTGGACGACGGCAGGGGGGCACGTGGCGCGCGGCAGGGGGCTCGCCTAGGGGGTGGGTCGCCGCGGGGAGGGGCTCTCTCAGGGAGGGGCTCGCCGTGGGGGTGGGGCTCGCCGCGGGGCGGGCTCACCGCGGGGAGGGGGTCGCCGTGTGGTGAGGAGAGATAAAGTGGCCGGGGGGAGAGAGAGATAGTGAGCGAGGAGGGGGTTAACGGCCGTTATAGGGCGGCCCCTTTGCCGTCCGCCCCCCGACGGCAAAGGGCCCCATGGCAGACGACAAAGGCCCCCGGACGGCAAAGGCCCCCGGATATCGGACACGACAGGCATGGGACCCACCCGTCCTCTTTGCCGTCTGCCCTGGGTCTCTTTGTCGTCCGTTGGCAGACGGCAAAGGGCCGACAGATGGCAAATAGTATTTTTGCCATGTGTCAGCCCTTTGTCGTCTGCCTTGTGTCAACTAATGGCAAAGAGGTTCTTTGCCATCAGCCAGTAGACGACAAAGCACTGGCTGACGGCAAAGAACTGGATTCCAGTAGTGATAGATGGTAAGATCATGCTCAATGCAAGTGCTCCGAAGGAGCCATCGGTAACACCATGCTGGGGTGCACCTATTAATCTTAACTATATGCATCAGAATAAAATAGGCAATATGTCATGCATAAAATATTTTTCTAAGACATGATCAAAGGGCTGCTTGCCTTTGCTCACATAAGTCTTCGAGGTCTTCCGATCCAAATGAATAGAATGAAGAAGTTTAAATTAAAAAGCCTCGGAAGTTTTCGTGTGTTCAAAGGACGCTCTTAACCCATCATAATTTTGTAAAATAAAATGATTTCCAATAGTTTTCTATTTGTATAATTTGCGAAAATACGATGAGTGCTTCATGAGTTAGGGGCGAAAAATTTAGAGATTAGTTGAAATTGAAAAACAATCATAAGTCCACCTATTACATGGTGTGTGCTTTCATATGAGAAAAGGGAATAAAAAAACAAAGTATAAAAAGATTGTTGCTAGAACTTCACGTGCTCGACATTCAAAAGTTCAAAAAATAATCTAACAGAGGTCCACCATTTATTTACCACTTAAAAAGCACAAACGAAAAGTTGTTTTTGATTTTTAATTTTTTTCCCTCAATCCATTACAAACTTGAAGCAAAAAAGCTCGACATGAAAATGTTCCTCACATTCAACAACTCTCCAAGGGTATATAACATTCTTATTCCAAAATAAACAGTTCAAAATAAATTTTTGTATATTGTTCAAAAAGAAAATTTTAACCATGTTAGAAAAAAATGCATATTTTCATTAGGTTTCTAATGGTACATCATGTGTGCAATTCCGAGGAACGGGTAAAGAATTACGATCAAAAATACGTGACCAAAGTTCATAGTGAAAATGGCGAGCAATTCAATTATTACACGGGATGCATTTTAGGTGAGAATAAAAGGATAGAAAAATAAAAGCTTAAAAGGTTTGTTGAAAGAAATTCACATGCCCTATACGGGGAAGTCCAAAATCCTTGCGAGAGAGGTTCGCCTTATATTTCCGTGTTCAAAAACAGAGAAAAAGAAATTGTTTTTGGTGTTTTAAAATAATTCTCTCAATCCACAAAGATGTTTAGTTATTATTTGGGAGCAATTAGATTTCAAAAAGAAAATCAAATGTTCAAATTATAAGAACAGAGAAAGTTCACGTGCTACATGGTGTGTGTTTAATGTGAAAAAACATATAAAAAGGCAAGGACAAATGTTTTGTTGTTATAAGTTCAAGCCCTTGGTCGAAGATAGTTAAAAATATATCTTAAGAGAGGTTTGTACAAAAGGAATATCATTTGTGAAACACCGACGAATGAGTGAGAAATTACAAACGAAAATACACGATAGAAGTTCAACCTGAAATTAGCGGAAAGTTCAACTACTACACTTCATGAATGTCACATGAAAATATTCTAAACTGCCGCGAGTATAAAAAAATGATCAACACAGAAAAGCTCCTTATTTACAACAACTTTCCATCAGTATTTCATTTTCTTAATTCCGGTGAGTGGATGGAGAATTAAAAGCAGAAACAACACATGAAAAACAAAGTCTAGTTCATGGACACAAGCCGAGAAGTTCACATTCTTCACGCCATGTATTTTCGAAGAAACTATTTCATGCTATAGGAAGAACACATGGTCTCGCTGTTTTCAAGATTTCTTAAAAACGGCTAGCAACCACAGAAAACTATCTACAAGAAAAAGTTTCGTCTTTTCTGTAGCTTTTCAATGGTATATTATTTCCCACATTCTGATAAAGTTTGTAAAAACAATGGCCAAAAAACATTCTTAGCCATTTTTAAAACTAACTTGAAACCGTAAAGAATTGGATATAACAATCTTCAGATAAAAGTTTTGCATTTTTCAAGTTTTCCAATGACATATCATTTGCTCCATTCTGAGAAACCATTCAGAAATTTAAGTGAAAATATGAACTCGGTACAACTTGTGTCGTTTTCTAAAGTACTTTCCAACGCATTTTCAGAATAGTTAGAAGAAGAAAATTGTATGAAAATCGGCGCATTTTCATAAGCTTTCCAATGCCATATCATTTTCATTGATCGAACTAGCCGTTTTCAAATTAACCCCAAAATACTAAGCCGACTGTTCAGTGTCACAAATTCCACCATTTTTAAATTTCTCTTTAACCGTAGGGCATTTCGGAAAACTTTCAATGTACGGAACGAGCTGATTTGGAGCAGATATCCAACACCATATCATTTGCGTCATTCTGATAAACAGTTTGAAAATAGGCTCAAAAATATGATTGATATTTCTTTTTGTGAACAAAAACGGTTTTCAGAACTGCTCTTAAACCGTGAACATTTTGACAAAAATTCAACGTAGGTTGTTACCAGGGTGTCGGTGCACTAATAATGGGGTACCTAGTGCCCCTTACTTATGCACAGCCATCATCTCCAATCTCAAGACCAACACCAACAGTCCAAGACGCGCGAAGGACTCCCGGCACTTGTCGGGATCGAAAGCGCAAGCATTCTCATCGAGACCCGGCAAGGCGCCTCCCCAGCAGGTGTGGGCCAACCTGCCACAGCTCTGCCTCATAGCTACACGAGTTACTTGTCAATGAGGTGTCGAGCCCCTAGATGGCTAGGTGGCTCTCGCTAGGCATGTGGCGCCCAGCCGGAAGACATGTTAGATCGTGCTGACACCCGCCTGAAGCGTGTCAAGACCTCAAGCCACGACCAGCTCATGGGTGTCAAGACCTCAAGCCTGAAGCGTGTGGGCCGCATTTCTGGTGCTCTGTCTTATGTGCCAGAGTTATGTATGATAGCACTGTTAGCTATCTAATCATGTCAGTTGCAACTTTGGACGCCCCTTGAGCTCTAAAAGGAGGCCCGAGGCAAGATAACAAAGGTTTCGGATCTTCAGGCATTTGAGCGCCTAGAGATTCAACACTTGGTAGATGAGGTCCCCGCGGGATTAGAGCCAAGTGTAAGCGTTCACACATGCTAACCCTTCCCGGCATCCCTTGTCAGGGCATAGCTCCATGTGAACTTCATGTTCCCCAATCAATCCACTAAAGCAGGAGTAGGGTTTTACGCTTCACGGTGGCCCGAACCTGGGTAAAAACCTCTGAGTCTTATCACCATGTTGTTTCTATACTCTCTGCGGTTTGCGTGATATGACCTCCTCGCTGAATCACAAGGGGCCCGAAGGTCCCATAGGTCACCATGTGCACCCCATCACCGACATCTTTGGAGCGCCAGGTAGTGGGCTTCGTCGCACAAACCTAAGGATAGGAGTAGCATGCTGGTCTTCATCATGACCTTCTCTTTCGAAGGCCCCGATGATTGCAGCTGCACACGCCGCCAGTGTTGCGAAGGCATCACGCGACGCGGTAGGTGCAGGAGGCACTGCCATCATGTCCGCTATGGTCGAAGCCGATATAAGGGGTGTCGGAGGTGAATTAAAGTGGTGTCATAGTGAGCTTGCCCCTGGTGATGCGGGCAAAAGGGACACTCGGGCCCCACGCATCCGGCGCATCTGTGACCATGCTCGCAACAGCGGCGCCCAGTCTGAAGGCGACCACGGCCCTCCAGCTGTGTCAGCAACGGGCGCGGCTGTTGGGTGCTCCCCTCGTCTAGAACAAGATGGAGTGCTGGTTGGGACATGGATCCATGCACCCATCATCCCCCACATCAAGCCAACACGTTGTCCGGGGCATGATGACCAGGATGCGACGAGGCTCCCGCTGGTTCCACCAAGAGTCGAGTTACGTCGCGGTCCACCTCTCTGCCCATTCCGAACACAGCCGTAGAGGCAATGGACACAGATCAACTACTATTAAACTTCCCATTAGCGATTGACAAGATGGACGAGTGGAGAGATACAATCCAAAGATTGATTGTCTTCACCGAAGCCGAAAAATCACAGCATGCAGGGCCGTCGTGTCATCCACGAACGGTGATGGCTGCCCGAACAAATGCCTGAGGTGGGGAGGCCACACCGATGGTGCAATCAACTCCTCGACATCAAGCTCAACGGAAGCCGCGATAAGCTCCATGCACTGACGGGCCCAACGAGGCATCTATGGCCTCAACTGGCTTGCATGACCAGCGGCAGGTCCTAGAAGACCGACGGAAGGAGGACGCATGCACCACTATCGAGCGGCACCGGGAAGCACACCATCAATCCGACAAACCTTCCTGTCGGTCTTCTAGGAATGGGGGTCCCCAGACTTGCGTGCATGTGGCCCAGGGCTGGCCCACTTCAACAAGCAAGCACAATCGGGTGCGGCACCAATCAAGGCAAGTTCCTCGCGAGGAGGAATAGCATCAAGACACGCAGTGTGGCCCTGAGCCGAGGCAGGAAGCGCATCCCCGCGACAGGCCTCGTGAACCCAGGGCGAGGCCAGGAGATGAAGCAAGTTGTCAGGTGGTTCCTCGGCTACGCGCCGACGCGCGCGCTCCCGGCACTGCAAATCCTACACCGCGAGCGTGCCCCGCTTGAAGCAGACCCAGTGGAACAACATAAACAGGTCGCCCTCTCACGCGCTGCCCCTGTCGGGCCTGTGTGGTGCCTCGCCATCGCCCTTGAGATCTACCCAATAGTGTGGCCCTAGAAGTTCAAGCCCGACCTACCCCCCGCTCTACGATGACACGCAGGATCCGGCCGAGTTCCTACAACTCTACACACTGAGTATCAGGGCGGGATGTGGGGGTGACAAGGTCATGGCGTGCTGGTTCCCCATGGCGCTCAAGAGCGGCGCGCTCTCTTGGCTTGTTAGCCTCCCAAGGGCGTCCATCACTTCCTGGGATGATCTACGTGAACGCTTCATCGCCAACTTCCAGGGCACCCGCGACCGCGCTCCCACCATGAACAACCTGCGACGCATAAAGCAACAGAAGGGGGCGACCCTGCACAAGTTCATACAACGCTGCATGGCCATGCACCTCAACATCCCCAAGGCGTCGGACGAGGACGTCATGTCGGCTTTCTCCGACGGAGTCACCGACCTCAAGATGAATGAGGAGGTTGCCATGAGTGATGAAATGAGCACTGCACTGGAAATGTTCAACCTCGCAAACAAGTGCTCCAGTGCTGAAGAAGGTCGCCTGTCCCTCCTCGGGCCTTAGGCAGCAGAACTAGAAGAGAAGAAGACCAAGGCCAAGGAGACAAAGCGCAAGGCTCCGGCGGTGCTTGTAGCCGAGCCTGAGGGGAAGCACGACCGAGGGGAGAGAGTCCGTCAGGAGGTGGACAACGTGCATCTTCCATGATAACATCGGCCATGATACCTCCCAGTGCCACGAGCTCCGATTGGACCATACCGAGCACTTCAGCACGCACCCCAGACGAGGAGACCGAGGCCCTGCGCGTGGCGGTCGTCGTAGTGGAGGCCGCTAGGGTGACCGGGAGACGCGTCGGGGGTGGCATGAACAACCTCATGAAAACGTTGGCGCGGCCAGCCTCAGGAGGACCACTGGCGTCACCAGGCTCAAGACGACCGCTGGCGCGACGACCTTCGGGAGGGGAAATGACGCGATCAGCCTCGGAAGGCTTGCCCTCGTGAGGCTGGGCTACCTCCGCTGCCTCCACCAGGATTCCAGGAGGTCAGGGCAATGGCCTCCATCCTGGGCGGCGCCCAGACCCCGGCCTCGAACCGCTCCTTTAAGCAGTTCTGCCCGGGACGTGAATGCTGCTCTCCCGAAGCCTAAACCGATGCACCCCCTCAAGTGGTCCCAAACCACCATCACCTTCGACCCAAGTGATCAGCTCAGGCGCTCGTTCATGGCCGACAAGCTCCACATGATGTGCACTCCGACCATCAGCAACGCCCTTGTCACCAAGACCCTTATCGACAGTGCAACGAGGCTCAAGGTCCTCCCGGTTGAGACCTTCTAGACACTCTAGGTCAAACAACTCATGTCGTCCAAGCCCTTCCCAGGAGTCACAGAAAGGTCCACCGTGCCCATCGGGCAGGCGCGTCTTCCAGTCACCATCGGCGAGCGCAAGAAGTACCACAGTGAGATCATCGTCTTCGACATCGCACATATCCACCTGTCATACAACGTGATCCTTGGGTACCCGGCCCTCGCCAAGTTCATGGTAGTGGCCCACCATGGCTACAACGTCCTCAAGATGCCAGGGAGCGGCGACGTCATCACCATCGCCTAGGACGAGAAGGATGATATCTGTACACTCGAGCGTGCCTATGGCGCCGCGGCGGCAGAACGCTCGGATGACGAAGAATACGAGCCACCTCGCGAGGACCCATGCTAGAAGAAGAAGCAGCTCGTCCCCATGGAGCGCCCTGCGACTTCGGGGTTCATGCCCAGGGACGGGGTCATGCCTCCCATCGCATAGGAAGGCGCGCTCGGTGTCCCCTTGGGTGAGGCTCGGGGGATCCCACCAGGGAGGTTCCCGGCCTGACCAATGAGGCGAGGGTGGCGCTCGAGCACAACTCGAGGGCGCACTCCAGCGTACGAGGTGGGGACTACCGTGCATCAGCAATCACAGTCGCCGTCATTGGCACGGTCGACCGGCTCCCCATTTGCATCAACGCACTCACAATTGGTGGGTGTACCCGGGTGCCTGCACCTGACCATTGGTGGGTGTACCCGGGCGCCTGCACCCTCATGCCCATTGGGCTGGGGAACGTGGCTGCTACCTACCAGCGGCTCCACCAGACCATGCTCATGACTTGCCTGCTAGGGCGTGGAGAGGAAGAGGATGAGATGCTCGGGCCATGCGAAGGTCCCGAGCCTCAGGAGACAACGGACCCGTGAGGGTCGCGATCGTGGAAGCAGGAGATCGGGCGATGACGGCGCCCTCGACCCTTCAGTGGCATGGCCGCCAAGTGACTTTTTGTTGGCTGCTACCTGGTAATTTTTTGGCTCACTCTGTTCGAGGGCGCCCACAGGTCCATGTGTCCTCCAGGAGTTCAAGGCACTCCCCATCCGCCACTTTCATTTATGCATCATTTAGTTGTTTTAGTCGCACCCACTTCGAACCCTAACATTCTACCTTGCTTGCATCTTTGGGCGGTCCGCCCCCCGCATGGGGGCTCCGGCCGAAGCTTATCCTTGCGGGCCTCCTAAGGCAACAGACACCCTACCTCACTCCCGAAGAAGAAGAAGTCAGCAGGGTTTACCAAAGACCCAAAAGGAATCGGGCGCCTATGCCTCCGAGGTAGGGACACTCGCGAGGCCAAAGCGTCCTCGCGACCTCCCATATAGACCCCCTCGTGACACTCTCACTTAATAAGGAGCTGGGGCACTATACACCCCCCTCGAGGACGCAGAGGGGTCCCTCCCATGCCTAGTGGAAGCCCTATGCTCCGCGTTGGGGAGAAGACCATGACACTCTCACTTAATAATGAGCTGCGGTTGTATACGCCCGGGCCCCCCCGAGGAAGAGGAGTGGTCCCTCCCACGCCTAGTGGCAGCCCTACGCTCCACGCTGGGGAAAAGACAGAGGCAATCAACTCAGTCCGCCAATGACCATGCCTGTAGCTGGCAAGGAAATGAACACAGTCCACCAAAGACTATGCCCACAACTGGCAAGGAAATCAACACAGTCCACCAATGACTATGCCCACAGCTTGCAAGGAAGTCAACCGAGTCCACCTACGACTATGCCACGCCCACTGCGGGGGATTGAAAACTGGAGGTACGGAGCCGCTCGTACATCAAGGGGGACCCCTGAGCATCGCGACTCAGGGGCCTAACTGCGCCCATAGACCCTTCCATCTTGGGCCGCCCAGGTGGTCCAACGAGGCGGAGGTACGCGCGGGGCGGGCCCAGTCTCAATTTGTCAGTTTCTTAGGACGGACATTGGAGTCGCTCGTAAGTCAAGGGGGACTCCTGAGCATCGCGACTCAGGGGCCTTACTACGCTTGTAGCCCCTTCCCCCTTGGGCCGTCCTCGTATCCAGTCGGTCCAATGGCGGCGGAGGTACGCGTGGGGCGGTCCCTGCCAACGCAGACTGCTAAAGGTGTTCTGAAGTTTCAAAACACTGTCACGTTCCCCTCATGAGGGCTGCTCGCACGTCAAGGGGGACTATTGAGCATCGTGTCTAAGGAGCCTAACTGGACCTGTAGCCCCTCACCTCTTGGCCATCTTGGAATCCGGTTGGTTTAATTGCGGCTGAGGTATGCACGGGCCAGGCCGTGCCGACGCAGAGTATCATAGCAAACATGAAATAAACGAGGCTCAGAAAACATTCAAGCAATCAGCTAGTTATTACAAGCCTTAACAACTTCTTGGGAATGCAAATGAGTTTGATGCCTCCACGAGGCATGATATGCATTGCACGGAAAGAACAGGGGGAAGAAATCAGGAGGAACAACCACCGCCGGTTGCTCCATCTTCAGCGGGCTTTTCGTCATCCAAAGATGGGGGAACTGTGACGCGGGCGAACCTCTTCACCAAAGCCTCCATGGGGCCCTTAACCGCCTCCGCAGCGCTGTCGCGGGCCTGAGTAGGGATCGGCAGGATCACGGAGTGGAAGTCAAACCCCGACTCACGAAGATGAAGGTGATTGAAAATGCGTGTCGCGGCCTCAGAAAAGAGGTCACGACATTCACTATCCAAGATCTTGTCCACCTGGATGACGGCTTCCTCCAACGCCACGGCGAGCTCCGCCACGAGCACGGCGAAGCCGCCCTCTGCGGTGTCGAGAGGCTCATCGAACCCGTCCCGGCAGAGGGTGTGGAGCGCCGTGTGAAGCCTGAGCTCAACGTCAGGGAATTAGACCAGCTCTGTGGCCTTCTTCTTCTCGGCCGCGTTGAGGGCTTCCTCCTTGGCATCGAGAAGGGTCTTCTTCAAGGCGGTCTCCTTCTCCTGCTCATCCAAGCGCGCCTGCTTCACGCCTAGGCATGTTTCCTCCTCGGACAACTCTTCTTCCCGGGCGGCGAGCTTGGTCTTGCGGGCCTCGAGTTCTTCCTTCCGCAGGCGAAGCTGCTCGGTTAGCTTGGCTTGTTCTTCTTGGAAGGCCTTCAGGTGAGCCTCCGCCTCTTCGCAACACTTGGCGGGGGCGGTGGCTTCCTTCCCCACCTCTTCGTAGCGTTTGGAAGCCGCCGCAACTCCTTTCCTCACCTCCTCGCGCGCGGCGCGAGCGGATTCGGCTTCCATCATCGCCTCCTTACGCGTGGTGCAAGCGGACTCGGGTTCCCTCGTCACCTCCTCACGCGCAACGCGAGTGTATTCCGCTTCCTCCAGCACCTCCTCGTGCACATGGCGAGCGTCCTTGGCCTCCTTCTCGCCCTCCGCCATCAAAACCGCGAAATTGCTCAGGACATCGAAGGCCTTGTTCAGGACGCCCTGGACGTATACCGGAGTCCTCTAGATCTCCCCCTGAGGAGCCTCTAGTGCTGTCGCGGGCCGTGCCGTCAGGGAGGCAGTGTTACGAGGGACAGGGGGCTCCGAAGGTTGCTCGGAGATTGCGAGCATTGGCGCATCAGTGGACTGAGGGCCCTCAAGAGCCTGCCCCTTGGGCAACGGCGTCGCCACGACCGCGTGAGGACGCTTCGGGGGCTCGGGTGGCTCAGCGACCAAGGCCTGAGAGTTTGACTCACGAGCCTCCCCTTCTTCATCGACAGGCGGCGACACATTGGGAAGGGCCGATGGTGCGTCACGAGTCGCCTTCGGCTTGATGCACGCCTTCTTATTCTTCACCCCCAGCGAGGCAATGTCCCTGGACATCAGGAAAAAAGGGAATCAGCCATGCGCGAACGATGGACGCACGGGGCGTGCCAAGACGAGTAACTTACTCTTTGACATCGACCCATCTCCTCTTCCTCTCTGCCCCGGCGACGGCAGGAGTGACAGGGCTCCCCACAAAGGGGGGTGAGCCCGGCGCCTTAGATTTCTCGCCGGCGGAGGCAGGATGCTCCAAGGGCGACTCAGCCTTGTGCTTCCGGGGGCGAGCACGTAAGGGGACCGATGAAACGAGTTAGGTTCCTAATAGCTCGGGCGGAGACAAAAGGCAAGGGAGACCCGACATCAGCCACGTGACGCGCACCGGCCTGGCCCACAGGCATTTAGGGCCCGAGGTACCTCAGGACTGTCACACCCTGTTTTTACTATCACTTATGTGTAATGCAAAAATTTGAGCAATGTTAAAACTTTTTCAAAACTAATGATGTGAGTGCCATGATTGTCATTGTATGCTTGTATGTTTGATCATGTGATGATAAAAACCCCATTTCACAATATTGAATTATTTCCAAAACCTTTTACTTGTTTCTGATTAAGGTAAAACCCTACTTTGAGTTGCACTACATGCCCTTGATGGCAAGGAGTGTTTCTACCCAAAGTTGGAGATCTGATTTTAAATTTATTTTTGTGCTCCAAAACCACAAAATAATTATTTTGTGAATTATTTTCCTAATTAAATTGCATGTCCATTTCTGAGGCCAGAAATGGTATTCCTGTATGGAAAAATACTTTTATGCCTTAGAAAATCTGGTTAAATTTGGAGATTATTAGAAGGGCATATATTTTCCATACATAAGATTTTTAACCCGTATTTATATTATAATTATTTGAGGAAAACCCTGAAAAACATTTCTATCTGTTTTGATCTTTTGAAATATTTCCAAAGGAAATATTCTCAATAAAATCCTAGAAAATTCTAGTGTTATCCCTAAGCCATATTTGGTGTCCACATAAAGTACCACTTTGATCCAAGGTGATTAAGGACCCCAAATAACCCCAAAACCCCTTCTGCCCAGATTGAAGTTAGAGCAAAGTCTACATAGCAAAGTTTGTCCAATGATGCTGAAACTTTGCAGGAGTGCCTAATACCTCAAATGAGGGTTCCAGACCAAAAATGGAATTTGTGGGACTTAGTTTGCCAACACTCTCTTTGGAAGGGACAGATCTGGTCAAATAGTGGTGTTTTCAAGATTACAAAGCTAAATTTGTCCAATGGAGCTAAAACTTGGTGAAACCCCATGTTTTAGCTCCAAACCCAAACCTGTTATGTTGCAGCACCAATGGTGGGGTGCAACCCCCTCAAACCACTGTCGAGCACCTTCCGACAGATGGGTAAAAGCCCTCTTAGCCACAGCTAAACCCAACCCGTTTGCTACCAAACTCTCAGATTAGGTGGCCAGTATCAATGCCCAACCCCAGTCAACTGGCTCCTCACTGGTTCAAAGTGGAAATGCCAAAAATCCCAATCTAAGCTTCAGTTCAAAGCTGACAGCACCAGTATTTCTTGTCTCCCTTGATCAGTTGAAGCTCCCACGAGACCCAAACGGCTAGCCTCACTCCCAGCCAGTGCTAGGACATGCTAAACACGTCCAAAGTGCCTCAGAGCGCACCAGCATGCTGTGGCATGCCAAAACTATGCTTTAGGCGCGCTACAGGAAGCCGCCAAGGTGGGGGCGACGCTCTCGGCCCGTTCCAGCCTCTCCCGAGGTGTCCAACCTCTTCCCCGACAACCCCTCTGCGTCGAGCAACCATCAGGGCCCCTCCTCTCCCGCACTAGAGGTCGTGCGATGCGTGCCCGCGCGCACCAGAACCGGCCAAGGTTGCATGGCCATGGATGCTCGACTCTTCTCTCTCTCCATCTGTTGCAGATGGTTCTGGCAGTCCAAAACCATGTCCTGAGACCGTGGTTTCGACCCCAGCTCCTCCCTGCACCCCCATGCGCCACGGTGAGTCATCGGCGCTCCCGAATCGGCTCACCGTCATGGGCCTATTAATAGCCCTCCCCTTCGCTCCAGCTCCCCTCAAACAGCTTCACCACGACCACTAGCACCTCCCTAGCTACCTCCTCGACCACCTCCCGAAACTCCTCTACCGCGGCCTTCTCGTCGTCGGCGAACCCTTGCCTCTCCATCGTTGTTCCGACCACCAGAAGGTAGGCGGCGTCATGCCGAGCCCATTTCTGTCCTCGTTTGCGCTTGAGAACGTCGGCAGCTTCACCGGCGTGCTCCTGCTCCTCTCTGGTCAGAGGTAGAAGACGACCCCGACAGGTGTGCCTCACCTATCGGTGGCCCAGCTCCCTCCCCTACGCTGCCTGCAGCCGCCGACCGCATGGCCCCACACATCAGGTTCAAACCTGACGGCGCGCGTGCCGGGGCAGGCTGTCGGCTGGCCTTGGGCCAACCCAATTCCACACCGAGCCAGGCCAGGGACTTATCACATTTTTCTTTTGTTTTAAAATCTGATTTTCAAAGATTTTTATAAAAATATTTAACGAGTGTAAAAATATATATTTTCCACTGATATTCTTCTAAAAATATGTAGTATTTAATGAAACCATTGGATGAATTCTTCAGCAACTATTCTGTTTTACAATAATAAAAAGGATGAAATTGGAATAGTTTTGCTTTTGGTTGGTTGATTTTAAAAATGTTCCTCATTGAAATCTGAGGCAAATATTTTCAGAATCACAACTTAGATTTATCAATAATAAAGAAGATTTTTAAAATGACTTTGTGATCTGTTTTTGATTGAGCTATTTCTTATTTATTCCTTTGACCATGATTGAGCATATGTTATAATTGCATGTTAAGATAGCAAGTATTTCCGTTGCATATGATCATAAGTGCGGGTAAATCACTAAGGTGATGTTGCCGATGGCTCGTCCGGAGCACATGAATTGAGCTTGATCCTACCCCTTTGGAGGATCATGCTATTATCATGTTGGCAAGTAATGCCAGAGTAAATAGCATGAGAATGTTTTTGGCATAAATCCAAGATTTATGAAAACCCCATAGGGTGCCACTAATGCCCGAGCGTGATGATGAGTTAGGTTGCCACTTTTGGTGAAGTGGTGCACCAGGTATTTGTGTGAGTATGGTTTCAGAAATGGGATTAGATTTATGATGTGTCGACCGTCCCAACCTTACCAATATGACCACGTTACCCATTGTGGGAAGAGGCTATGTTGATTACTCTGGTCGGTGCTAGCAAAGAGCCACATTTCTAGTGGCGGGAGTGATGTGTGGTCACTCTCGTGATGGGGTCGTGCCAGGTAGGACGACTATGCCATTTTTATGAGTTCCAGGCACACCGTTGGTCCCCGCATAGTTGATACTGTCCAGAGTCGGTGCTCGTAAGACGTACAACATGTGGGCTGGGTACCAATCGAGTGGACCTCTTTGTCTAGCAACGTCAGGGGAAAGGCATTGATCGGGTACTTACCTCGGGTTTGTTATATACCGCGACTCGTGGTTGACACGGAAGTTTCACGGATCTCGTGGGTCCAGCGTACTACCTCTGCAGAGTGTAAAACTATTCGAATAGCCGTTCCCACGATCAAGGATAGTTGGGTAATCCTGCTTAAACTTCGTCCAGTTATTTCCGCATAAACCAAGTGTGTGTGAGTTGTGATAAAAAGCAGTTATTGTGAAAGTAATGATATGACCAAGTTTGGGGACTTGGCATACAGGGTGAGCCCGGATGGTTCAACCCTCGACAGATATATTGATATCTGTAACATGTTCTTCAAAAGTAATTCTTTAACTTGATGCATATTCATGATCATTCCACCAAGATGAACACCACCAAAGATGCATGTTATTATTATCCTTCACTTTCATTGTTCATATCATGGGCTGTTTGCGAGTACATTCAAAGTACTCATTGGCTTGCCACTGGTTATATTATTGACCAGACATGGAAGGACCGGAGTTTGGAGATGAGTACATCTTCGGAGACACCCCAGCGAACTAGGACGCTTACGAGTCAGAATGCGTGTCGGTGTAGGCTTGATGGCATGGACACCCGCTTAGCCCCTATGATTTCCGCTATTAGTTGTATCAGTACGATTTGGCCTTAGGCCCAACTTTGTGAACTTGACCATTCGGTCATGTGATGTAATAATTCGGTACTTGGATGTAAGACTCTTATTATTCAGTATCTGTTTGTTCGGTGAGCATTGATTTCTGGAATCACTGAGCACGTTCATTCGGCCATATCAACTTGTAAGTCGTGGTCCCCACAGAGCTGGTATCAAAGCCATCCTGACTATAGGAAGCCTTAGGTAGCATGGACGATAGCCGAGACGACTAGTGCACATAGGCCTTAACCTGAGATTCTGCACCCACTAAGAACTTTCTAACCCTCTCCTCTACATCTTGTAGATGGCCGCCGTACCTGAGATGCTTCTGGAGACGGGCTTTCCTCTACTTTTGAGTGATAGCCTCGAGAAGTATCAAGTACGACGCACACCCATCTTCCTCTACCACGAGCACTGGGTCAGCGCCGACACTAAGGAATATCATGTGGACGTGATAGTGAAGGCTAATGACTCCCCGACTAGTTGGTTCTTTGAGGGACCACAGATGGAGGATCTGATGTTGGGAGTGGAGACCGCAGCACGTGAGGCACTCGTGAGACTCTGCGACATCCTTCCCGAGATGGCTAACGAGCCAGCTACTCGTCACCTACCCTTCATTAAGGATGGGATAGATGGGACCTGGACACTCAACCCATCTTCTGAGGACGAGACGCCACTGAGGTTTCAGACCTACTTCAGTTTCTCCTCCGACACTTTGACGCACCTTTTGATCAAAGAGTCAACAAAGATTCGCCAAGAGCTGCACCAAGTCAAGGATCTGCTTCGCACGGAGAAGATGAAGAACAACACGGTGAAAAAGGAAGGAGCACCCGAAGGACCACCTGGCTTCGCTTTCCGAGGAGGAATACCACCGCTTCAGGCCACTCCTCTTCAGAGTTGTCGCCTGACCGTGGAAGAATACACTGAACTCTTCGCTACCTCGCCAACCAAGAGACGCCGTGATGGTACGCTTCCTTCTCCTACTACTTCAAAGAAGGGAAGCACTGATGAAGATGAAGATGAAGATGAAGACAAAGATCCCGCAGAACCCGCTTATGAGACCGCACAGTCTGCCGCCTAGTATTAGTAATGTAGGCAAATAGGAGTTACTCCCCAAGCGTAGGAGTTCATGTATCGGTTCATAGGAACGATGAGTGTTGTGTAAGCATGTTGGATGCAAGTCGCATTCCGCCTTAGGCAGCTTGTGAGCGACTACATCGCTTGTTTTAATCTAATGCATTAGCTCTTTCAAAACGAATGGCTTAAAAATTTCACACTAGCACAGCACCAGACCCCCTCTTTACTAGAGCATCATCCCTTATAATTCAGACAGTTCGACAAATTGACCTGTCTACTCCATTGACAGGATGGTGAATGCAACTCGCAACAGCACCTTCGACAACCCTGGCTGTGCCTCCTCAGGACAGCAACAGGGAACCGGATGGGAAGCTCAAGCTGGACATCACCATGAGTAGCAAGACAATGTTGCATTGCCACCGCCTCCTCCCGAAAGGTTGACTATGGATCAGTTCCTTCAAGCTCTTCGAGAGGAACGTCAAGCCAATAATGTCGCTATTCAGCAGCTGGCTCAAACCTTGGTGAACAACCCACCGCAGAACGGGAATGGCAATGGTCGCTCTACTCTCTCTGAGTTCATGCGAACTACACCACCCATATTCACGGAGACGACTGGACCATTGGATGCCGATGACTCGATCCATACTATCGAAGACCTCCTCGTGCTGGTCAAATGCACTAATGATCATGAGAAAATCCTCTATGCTTCTCACTGTCTCGGAGGCACAACCAGAGCTTGGTGGGATGGATTTCAGATCATGTGAGAAGGAAAGGCAGTGGATCCGTTAAGGAGTATTTGTAGAAGTTCAACCTCGTGTCAAGATACGCACCTGAAGACGTCAACACTGAGGCCGCCAAAGTGGAACGCTTGATGGAAGGACTGCATCAGTCACTCCAGTATCAGCTGGTTGTTTGTGAATGCCGGACCTTCAGCGATCTGGTTAATAAGGCCCTTATGTTGGAGGATAAGCGTCGTGCTATGGACGACACCCGTAAGCGCAAGGTAATGGGTACTGGAGGACCGAGTAACCCGAAGCCACGCCCATGGCAGTCAGCTCTAGCAAGACCCAGCTATCAGCAGCAACAGTACAAGACTCCAACATTTCGCCAGAACTACGAGCCTCGGAAGCAAGTCAACACCAAGCCAACAATCAATCCACCGGAGACAAAAGGTAAGGGTGACCCGACATCAGCCGCGTGACGCGCACTGGCCTGGCCCACAGGCATTTAGGGCCCGAGGGACCTCAGGCCTGTCACACCCTGTTTTTACTACCACTTATGTGTAATGCAAAAATCTGAGCTTGTTAATTTTTTCAAAACTAATGATGTGAGTGCCATGATTGTCATTGTATGCTTGAATGTTTGATCATGTGATGATAAAAACCCCATTTCACAATATTGAATTATTTCCAAAACCTTTTACTTGTTTCTAATCAAGGTAAAACCCTACTTTGAGTTGCACTACATGCCCTTGATGGCAAGGAGTGTTTCTACCCACAGTTGGAGATCTGATTCTAACTTTATTTTTGTGCTCAAAAACCACAAAATAATTATTTTTTGAATTATATTCCTAATTAAATTGCATGTCCATTTCTGAGCCCAGAAATGGTATTCCTACATGGAAAAATACTTTTCTGCCTTAGAAAAATCTGATTAAATTTGGAGATGATGAGAAGGCCATATATTTTCCATACATAAGATTTTTAACCCCTATGTATATTATAATTATTTGAGGAAATCCCTGAAGAACATTTCTGTCTGTTTCATCTTTTGAAATATTTCCAAAGGAAATATTCTTAATAAAATCCAAGAAAATTCCAGTGGTATCCGTAAGCCATATTTGGTGTCCGCATAAAGTATCACTTTGATCCGAGGTGATTAAGAACCCTAAATAACCCAAAACCCCCTTCAAACCAGATTGAAGTTAGAGCAACTCTACATAGCAAAGTTTGTCCAATGATGCTGAAACTTTGCAGGAGTGCCTAATAACTCAAATGAGGGTTACACACCAAAAATGGGATTTGTGGGACTTAGTTTGCCCGCATTATCTTTGGAAGTGACATATCTGGTCAAATAGTGGTGTTTTGAAGTTTACAAAGCTAAACTTGTCGAACGGAGCTCAAAATTGGTGAAACCCCATGTTTTAGGACAAAAACCCAAACCTGTTAAGTTGCAGCACCACTGGTGGGGTGTAACCCCCTCAAACCACTATCGAGCACCTTTTGACAGATGGGTAAAAGCCCTCTTAGCCACAGCTAAACCCAACACCTTTGCTCCAAACTCTCAGATTAGGTGGCCAGTATGAATGCCCAACCCCACTCAACTGGCTCTTTAGTGGTTCAAAGTGGAAATGCCAAAAACCCCAATATAAGCTTCAGTTCAAAGCTGACAGCACCAGTATTTCTTGTCTCCCTTGACCAGCCAAAGCTCCCACGAGACCCAAACAGATAGCCTCACTCCCAGCCAGTGCCAAGACATGCTAGATACATCCAAAGTGCCTCAAAGCGCACCAGCATGATGTGGCATGCCAAAACTGCGCTCTCGGCGTGCTACAGGAAGCCACCAAGGTGGGGGCGACACTCTCGGCCAGTTCCAGCTCCCGCGAGGTGTCCAACCTCTTCCCCGACAACCCCTCTGTGTCGAGCAACCATCAGGGCCCCTCCTCTCCCGCGCTAGAGCTCGTGCGACGCGTGCCCGCGCGCACCAGTACCAGCCAAGGTTGCGCGGCCATGGATGCTCGACTGCTCTCTCTCTCTACCTCTGTTGCAGATGGTTCTGGCGGTCCAAAACCACGTCCTGAGACCGTTGTTTCGACCCCAGCTCCTCCCTGCACCCCCATGCATGCCACGGTGAGTCACCGGTGCTCCCGAATCGGCTCACCGTCGCAGCCTATTTATAGCCCTCCCCATCGCTCCAGCTCCCGTCAGACAGCTTCACCACGACCACTAGCATCTCCCTAGCTACCTCCTCGACCACCTCCTGAAACTCCTTCGCCGCGGCCTTCTCGTCGCCAGCAAACCCTTGCCTCTCCGTCGTTATTCCTACCACCAGCAAGTAGGCGGCGCCATGCCGAACCCATTTCTGTCCTGGTTGGGGCTTGAGAACGTCGGCAGCTTTGCTGACAGGCTCCTCCTCCTCTCTTGCCAGAGGTAGGAGACGACCCCGATAGGTGTGCCCCACCTGTGGGTGGCCGAGCTCCCTCCCCCGCGCTGCCCGCAGCCGCTCATCGCAGGGCCCCGCACATGAGGTTCAAACCTGATGGTGCGTGTGCGTGGCCAAGCTGTCGGCTGGCCTTGGGCTAGCCCAGTTCCACGCCGAGCCAGGCCAGGGACTTAGCCCTTTTTTCTTTTGTTATAAAATCTGATTTTCAAAGATTTTTATAAAAATATTTAACTATTGTAAAAATATAATTTTTCCACTGATATTCTTCTAATGAAACCATTGGATGAATTCTTCAGCAACTATTCTGTTTTACGATAATAAAAAGGATTAAATTGGAATAGTTTTGCTTCTGGTTGGTTGATTTTAAAAATGTTCCTTCATTGGAATTTGAGGCAAACAATTTTCAAAATGACAACTTATATTTATCTACAATAAAGAACATTTTTAAAATGATTTTGTGATCTGTTTTTGAGTGAGCTATTTCTTAGTTATTCTTTTGACGATGATAGAAAATCCGTGTGACAAGGGAATCGGAGCGGAGGACCTCGAAGACCCCGGATACCTAGCTGACCAAGGCAAGCATCCCTTTGACCATGACTGAGCATATGTTATAATTGCATGTTAAGGTAGCAAGTATTTCTGTTGCATATGATCATAAGTGCCGGTAAATCACAAAGGTGATGTTACCGATGGCTCCAACGGAGCACATGCATTGAGCTTGATCCTAACCCTTTTGAGGATCATGCTATTATCATGTTGACAAGTAATGCTAGAGTAAATAGCATGAGAATGTTGTTGGTATAAATCCAAGATTTATGAAAACCCCGTCGGGTGCCACTAATGCCCAAGGGTCATGATGAGTTAGGTGGCCACTTTTGTTGAAGTGGTGCACCGAGTATTTGTGTGAGTATGGTTTCGGAAATGGGATTAGATTTATGATGTGTCGACCGTCCCAATCTTACCAGTACGACCACGTTACCCCTTATGGGACGGGGCTATGTTGATTACTCTGGTCGATGCTAGGAAAGAGCCACATTACTAGTGGCGGGAGTGATGTGTGGTCACTCTTGTGATGGGTTCGTGCCAGGTAGGACGACTATGCCATTTTTATGAGTTCCAGGCAAACCGTTGGTCCCTGCATAGTTGATATTGTCCAGAGTCGGTCCTCGTAAGACGTACAACATGTGGGCTGGGTACCAATCGAGTGGACCTCTTTATCTAGCATCGTTAGGGGAAAGGCATTGATCGGGTACTTACCTCAGGTATGTTATATACTGCGAGTCGTGGTTGACACAGAAGTTTTTCGGATCTCGTGGGTCTAGCGTACTACCTCTGCAGAGTGTAAATATATTTGAATAGCCGTGTCCATGGTCAAGGACAATTGGGTAATCCTGCTTAAACTACGTCCAGTTATTTCCGCATAAACCAAGTGTGTGTGAGTTGTGATAAAAAGGAGTTATTGTGAAAGTAATGATATGACCAAGTTTGGTGACTTGGCATACAGGTGAGCCCGGATGGTTCAGCCCTCGACAGATATATTGATATTTGTAACCTGTTCTTCAAAAGTAATTCTTTAACGTCATGCATATTCATGATCATTCCACCAAGATGAATAGCACCAAAGATGCATGTTATTGTTATCCTTCACTTTCATTGTTCATATCATGGTCTGTTTGCGAGTACATTCAAAGTACTCATTGGCTTACCACTGGTTATATTATTGACCATACATGGAAGGACAGGAGTTTGGATATGAGTACGTCTTCGGAGACGCCCCTGCAAACTAGGACACTTCCGAGTCAGAATGCCCGTCGGTGCAGGCTTGATGGCATGGTCACCCGCTTACCCCCTATGATTTCCGCTATTAGTTGTATCAGTATGATTTGGCCTTAGTCCTAACTTTGTGAACTTGACCATTCGGTCATGTGATGTAATAATTGGGTACTTGCATGTAAGACTCTTATTATTCAGTATCTATGTGTTTGGTGAGCATTGATCTTTGGGATCACTAAGCACGTTCATTTGGCGATCTCGACTTGTAAGTCGAGGTCCCCACAAGACCGCCCCCAAGGCTTCGCCTAGAGGCCGGCACGAGCACGCGAGAGATCTTCGTACACACCCATGAGTTCGAATCTTGAGGGTTTTGCGGAGCCCGAAATCCGACACTACCTTATGAGGTCGTGCCTCCCGCCTTCACTCACGAGTTGCGGCAGGTTCGCTTCCATCGAGCCGAGCTTCCAAGCCCGAGCTGACGGAAAAGTATGACGGGAAGTTCAATCCGCCGGAGTTCTTGGGCATCTACACGATTGTCGTCCAAGCCGTCGGAGGAAGAAACGAGAAGGTGCTCGCCAACTATTTCCCTTTGGCAGTCAAGCCAAATGTGAGGTCGTGGCTGATGCACCTGCTATAAAATTCCATTGCATCCTGGGCTGACCTGTGCAAGGAGTTCGTTGGTGCCTTCACGGGCGGCCACCAGGAGCCAGGACAACCCAGCGACTTGCAGGTTCTCCCTCAAAAGGAGGGCGAAACCCTATGAAAATACATCCAGAGATACAACAGAGTACACCGCAACATTCAGAACATACACCCCATAACCGTGATTGCCGCATTCCACTAGAACGTATGCAACAGGAGAATGCGGCCCAAGATGAATGTCAAACTCCCGAAGACCATCAATGATCTGTACACATGCCTCACCACTGCCCATGCCTCACCATCTTCGTTTGCTCGCTGGGAACCCTCGAGCATATCGATCATGTGGCCCTCGCCTCTCTTGTGGTCCTACTAGATTTGCACAAGAAACCTGTTAGTTATTGCTCTCCATCGCGGTGAGGCATATTTCCCCACAAACCCTCTACTTATTTTGTTTGGTATGTTCCCAAATTGGCTATACAATAACGGAGAGCGCATATATGTTGATCATCTACTTTCCTAACTACTCCCTTTGTACCTAAATAATTGTAGTTGGGGAGAAGTAGACTAGATCTCCCCAACTACAATTATTTTGGTACACACGGAGTAGTACATATAAGTCATATTTGTTCCAATTAGTTATTATCGATTTATAGATCGTGGGCGCCCGAGTCGTACAAACTGAACAAATTAGTCGTACATTTTCTAAATTATTGCATGACATGTTTAGAGAGCTTGATACCAAGTTGTTAGCTTTAGGCTTAATCCTCCTTTCCATAGTTTCGCATTGTCGGTGTTCTAGGAATGGGGGTGCCCAGATCTGACTGCCTATGGCCCAGGGCTGGCCCACTTCATCAGGCAAGCACAATCGCACACGTACCACTCAAGGCAAGGTCTTCGCGAGGGACCGAGACTCACGAGGAGGAGCAGCACCAAGACCCGCAGGGGGCCTCCTCAGGACCCCTGTGGAGCGGCAGAGTTTCCGGGGCAAGGCCCAGCCTCAGGAGTTAAGGATGACGCGGGGAAAGGACAAGCGAGCAGCGGATTGCAGGATGGTGCAGTTTCCCCTTTTGTGCAAAGGAGGGAAGGACATACATGTGTTCCCAAGGCATCTTCCAAAGGTTTCCATTCTGGTGCAACAAGGCTATCGCTGCCCGCCAGCAGGACAAACTTCATCCCTGGACCCGTCCCTACAGTGCTGGCAGCCACTTTGCAAGCGAAGACTACCTTTGGGAAGAGGAGCATGTTCCCGTGTTCCCCTTCAAAATTGGACGTTGTGGGATCCCTTCCCGCCGAAATGATAAGGGAAGAGGATCGGGGCGCCACTATATATAGAGAGAGCAGGTTACTTCATACGAGGATACGATTCATTAGCTCGCCCACTCGCACCATACAAAGGCCACCCAGCCTCAGTAGGCCCTCAAACACTGTACTAGTTCATCCGCCAACCTCCACGAGAGGCAATCCTCCAAAGCAGGAGTTGGGTATTACACTTCTCAGCGGCCCGAACCTGGGTAAACTACCATGTTCTGTGTCTTCCTCACCATCGAGTGAGTCCTATGCCATCCCCAGCGAGTAGCGAGTTAGGTGAGGTGAGCACGCAAGAGATCTTCGTACACGCCCCTTAGTTCGAATCTTTAGTGTTTTGCGGAGCCCGAAATCCGACATTTTGTGCGCCAGGTAGGGGGCTTGTCAAGGTTTCCTCCAGGCTCCGCCTTCACCAGGCTTCGCCGCTCCGATGGTTGATGCTCGCCGGGCTCGCGCCGAGCGTCGCGTCACCCGCGTTGCTCAGACGCAGCCCGTGGGCCCTGCCGGCACGCGCTGGTCACCATTTCCCATGGTGAATGCCGCCACGGGCCCCAACACTCAAGAACAACAAGGTTTCACCCAGCCGGCTACCGAGCAGCCCGACGGCCACTCCGTCGCTCATCCGGACTTCCGGGTCGGCCTCGTGCGCCCGACGGAGGTGCCGCATGGCCGGCGCGCGGTTGCCACGGCCGCCGAACTGCTCCGCTACCGGTCTTCCCCTGACCGCCACAAAGGCTGGCTCCAGCACATCGAGGAGCTCGTCACTTCTGTCGGTGATCCCGCGGCGCTCTCCTGCTTGTTCCGACCCGAGCCGTCCCTGGCAAACGACAAGAAGCAAGACGCGCTACCCCCACCTTCACGGCATGGCATGCACTTTGAGCCCAGGCAGGAGGCACGTCCCCGTTACCGGCCTTGCGAACCCAGGGCGAGACCAGGAAATGAAGCAAGCTGTTGGGTGGTTCCTTGGCCATGCGCCGACGCACGCACGCTCCCGGAGCTACAAATCCCACACCGTGAGCGTGCCCCGCTCGAAGCAGATCCAGTGGAGCACCAGGACCTTGTCGCCCCCACGCCGCTGCACCCGTCGGGCCGGTGGGGTGCCTCGGCATCGCCCCTGAGCTCTACCCAACTGCGTGGCCCTACAAGTTCAAGCCCGACCTACCCCCGCGCTACGACGGCACCCTGGACCCGGCAGAGTTCCTATAACTCTACATGCTGAGTATCACGGAAGCAGGGCGCGACAAGGTCATGGCATGCTTGTGACAGCCCGATGCCGACGTTCCACAAGATTCCCCTTTCTTTCCATTTTCGTCGTGTGGGTATTTTCATTTGTCGCATCATCATCGCATCACTCGCATCATCTGCATTGCATCGGGATCTCCATTGCCGCCAGTTTTCAAACTTGCATTCGTTAGTAGTTGGCGTTCGCGTCGTTGTCTGTTCTGAGTCCAACCGCACTCGCACGCGCCCGCGGCACCGTCGTAACCCTGTTTTTAAAGCGTGGATAATACTTTCTCCGATTGAGTTGGAATTTCTCGTGCGGTATTATTTATTTATAGCTAGGCCGCCTGTCGAATCTCGTCGTGATCGGAGACTGTCTGGTACCCGAACACTCGACCGTAGCGGCACCGTATTCGGGCTACCGTCGAACGTCTGTCGGTGTTTTAAAATTCGTTGCGGCGCCGCCCGTTCTCCCTCTCGTCACTGTATATCCCCTCTACACGTCCGCGTACCCATTCCCGCGTTCGGAATCGTCCGATTTCGACCGCGCGGTTGAAACCGGGGCGAAAAACTGCTAAACCTAGCCCCTTCCCTATTTAAACAGCTCCCCCTTCCTAATCTGGACCCTAACCTTCTGTCTCCCTCGATTTCCACGCCCCCGAAACCCTAGCGCCGCCTCCCACCTCTCTCTCTCCCCTCCAGCCGCCAGGCCCGGGCAGGCCCATTCGCCCTCAGTGTTGGGGAACGTCGCATGGGAAACAAAAATTTTCCTACGCGCACGAATACCTACCATGGTGATGTCCATCTACGAGAGGGGATTTCCGATCTACGTACCCTTGTAGATCGCACAGCAGAAGCGTTAAGAAACGTGGTTGATGTAGTGGAACGTCCTCACGTCCCTCGATCCGCCCCGCGAACCGTCCCACGGACCGTCCCGCGATCCATCCCACGATCCGCTCCGATCTAGTGCCGAACGGACGGCACCTCCGCGTTCAGCACACGTACAGCTCGACGATGATCTCGGCCTTCTTGATCCAGCCAGAGAGACGGAGAGGTAGATGAGTTCTCCGGCAGCGTGACGGCGCTCCGGAGGTTGGTGGTGATCTAATCTCAGCAGGGCTCCGCCCAAGCTCCGCAGAAACGCGATCTAGAGGTAAAACCGTGGAGGTGTGTGGTCGGGCTGCCGTGGCAAAAGTTTTCTCAAATCAGCCCTAAATCCCCACTATATATAGGAGGGAGGGAGGGGAGGAGGAAGCGTCAAAACCTAAAGGTTTGGCCGAAATTGGAGGTGGAGGAGTCCTACTCCAATCCTACTTGGAGTAGGATTCCACCTTCCCACTTGGAAACTCTTTCCACCTTGTGTTTTTTCCTTCTCAAACCTTATGGGCCTTAGTGGGAACTTATTCCAGCCCACTAGGGGCTGGTTTATCCCTTCCCATAGCCCATGAGACCCCTTGGGGCGTGACACCCCTCCTGATGGTCCCCGGCACCCCTCCCGGCACTCCCAGTACACTACCGATGAGCCCGAAACTTTTCCGGTAATGCACGAAAACCTTCTGGTAACCAAATGAGGTCATCCTATATATCAATCTTCGTTTCCGGACCATTCCGGAAACACTCGTGACGTCCATGATCTCATCCGGGACTCCTAACAACATTCGGTAACCAACCATATAACTCAAATACGCATAAAACAACGTCGAACCATAAGTGTGCAGACCCTGCGGGCTCGAGAACTATGTGGACATGACCCGAGTGACTCCTCGGTCAATATCCAATAGCGGGACCTGGATGCCCATATTGGATCCTACATATTCTATGAAGATCTTATCGTTTGAACCTCAGTGCCAAGGATTCATATAATCCCGTATGTCATTCCCTTTGTCCTTCGGTATGTTACTTGCCCGAGATTCGATCGTCAGTATCCGCATACCTATTTCAATCTCGTTTACCGGCAAGTCTCTTTACTCGTTCCGTAATACAAGATCCCGTAACTTACACTAAGTCATATTGCTTGCAAGGCTTGTGTGTGATGTTGTATTACCGAGTGGGCCCCGAGATACCTCTCCGTCACACGGAGTGACAAATCCCAGTCTCGATCCATACTAACTCAACAAACACCTTCGGAGATACCTGTAGAGCATCTTTATAGTCACCCAGTTACGTTGCGACGTTTGATACACACAAAGCATTCCTCCGGTGTCCGTGAGTTATATGATCTCATGGTCATAGGAACAAATACTTGACACGCAGAAAATAGTAGCAACAAAATGACACGATCAACATGCTACGTCTATTAGTTTGGGTCTAGTCCATCACATGATTCTCCTAATGATGTGATCCCGTTATCAGGTGACAACACTTGCCTATGGTCAGGAAACCTTGACCATCTTTGATCAATGAGCTCGTCAACTAGAGGCTTACTAGGGACAGTGTTTTGTCTATGTATCCACACATGCACTGTGTTTCCAATCAATACAATTATAGCATGGATAATGAACGATTATCATGAACAAAGAAATATTATAATAACTAATTTAGTATTGCCTCTAGGGCATATTTCCGTGACGTAACCCTTTAGTCAAATAAATATGATCACGTCTTGCTCGTGAGAGAGGTTTTAGTCAACGCACTACTACAGGAATTAGCTTTGGTAACACATCCCAGTAACACAAGAGAAAATATGTTACTGCGTAAAAGCGCTGTAACACAACATTTGTGTCCACAACTAAGTTGTAACACATTCTATGGGAAGTGTTACAAATTTGTAACACATATTCCTCATGCGTCGAATGTGTTACGATGTTGTAACACATTATTAATGTCGGTCGAGAGAGTGTTACAAAAATGTAACACATATATGAGATGTGATGTTGTGTTACAAGTTTGTAACACATGTGAGCTACCTAGGTAAATGTTACCAACGTAGTAAACATTGAATATAGTTTTTCTTTGTTGTCATGAAAATAATTGTTGCAAGATACATGCGATCAATTCTCAGGTCGATTCCATCATAGCACACGACCTCTGGGTTAATAGTTACGGGCTTGCGTCATTCACATGCTAGCTACACAAAAGTTTACGGGACATGTGTTTGCTTAAGGACCGAATATATTAGGATAAAAACATTAGCGTAGCCTAGATACGAAATCCCATAGAAGGCACGACTTAAATAAAAAAATGTTTTTTTCATGTATGTAATTCTACTAAAATGAGATTATTTTCATGTATGTGCATACATACGACCCTTTTTCTAAGACTAGATAAGAGAGAGGGAGGGAGGGAGAGAGAGATAATGTGTTTGTAATCTCGTAAAAAAACATTCTCATCTTAATATAAAAGACGTGCAACTCTTTTGGATATTCTAAAAAATAATGTTTTGTGCTTTCAAAATTTGCTAAAATTAAAAGGTGTGCTAGCTTCTTTTAAGTAATTCTGGACTTAATTAATATTAATATGCTTTGACGATTTTATTGATCCGTTTATTCTCTTATAAAGCATAAAAGTATGTTGATGTCTTGTAATTAGGAAGTGTTTTTGATAAAATATATTGTACGTTGACATGTTATATCTGTGACTTTTTTTATTAGTTGGACTACCTTAATCCACAATCATGGGTAAAACAAGGAAAAAAATATGAGAAAGCTGAGTGTCGTTGGAAGAACTTTGAACTTTTAACTTAGTAAATGAGACTTTATTCATATTACTTAAGAACTCCCACTCAAAAAGTACATCTCTCTAGTCATTTGAGTGGTACATGATCCAAATCCACTATCTCAAGTCCAATCATCACGTGAGTCGAGAATAGTTTCAGTGGTAAGCATCTCTATGCTAATCATATCAACTATACGATTCATGCTCAGACCTTTCGGTCTCATGTGTTCCGAGGCCATGTCTGCACATGCTAGGCTCGTCAAGCTTAACCCGAGTGTTCCGCGTGCGCAACTGTTTTGCACCCGTTGTATGTGAACGTTGAGTCTATCACACCCGATCATCATGTGGTGTCTCGAAACGACGAACTGTAGCAACGGTGCACAGTCGGGGAGAACACAATTTCATCTTGAAATTTTAGTGAGAGATCACCTCATAATGCTACCGTCGTTCTAAGCAAAATAAGGTGCATAAAAGGATTAACATCACATGCAATTCATATGTGACATGATATGGCCATCATCATGTGCTTCTTGATCTCCATCACCAAAGCACCGGCACGATCTTCTTGTCACCGGCGTCACACCATGACCTCCATAATCAAGATCTCCATCAGCGTGTCGCCATCGGGGTTGTCGTGCTACTCATGCTATTACTACTAAAGCTACATCCTAGCAAAATAGTAAACGCATCTGCAAGCACAAACGTTAGTTTAAAGATAACCCTATGGCTCCTGCCGGTTGCCGTACCATCGACGTGCAAGTCGATATAATCTATTACAACATGATCATCTCATACATCCAATATATCACATCACATCGTTGGCCATATCACATCACAAGCATACCCTGCAAAAACAAGTTAGACGTCCTCTAATTTTGTTGTTGCATGTTTTACGTGGTGACCATGGGTATCTAGTAGGATCGCATCTTACTTACGCAAACACCACAACGGAGATATATGAGTTGCTATTTAACCTCATCCAAGGACCTCCTCGGTCAAATCCGATTCAACTAAAGTTGGAGAAACTGACACCCGCCAGTCATCTTTGAGCAACGGAGTTACTCGTAGCGATGAAACCAGTCTCTCGTAAGCGTACGAGTAATGTCGGTCCGAGCCGCTTCGATCCAACAATACCGCGGAATCAAGAAAAAGACTAAGGAGGGCAAAAAAACGCACATCACCGCCCACAAAAACTTTTGTGTTCTACTCGAGAATACATCTACGCATGAACCTAGCTCATGATGCCACTATTGGGGAACGTCGCATGGGAAACAAAAAATTTCCTACGCGCACGAAGACCTATCATGGTGATGTCCATCTACGAGAGGGGATGTGTGATCTACGTACCCTTGTAGACCGTACAGCAGAAGCGTTAGTGAACGCGGTTGATGTAGTGGAACGTCCTCACGTCCCTCGATCCGTCCCGCGAACCGTCCCGCGATCAGTCCCACGATCTAGTGCCGAACGGACGGCACCTCCGCGTTCAGCACACGTACAGCTCGACGATGATCTCGGCCTTCTTGATCCAGCAAGAGAGACGGAGAGGTAGAAGAGTTCTCCGGCAGCGTGACGGCGCTCCGGAGGTTGGTGATGATCTCGTCTCAGCAGGGCTCCGCCCGAGCTCCGCAGAAACGCGATCTAGAGGTAAAACCATGGAGATATGTGGTCGGGCTGCCGTGGCAAAGTTGTCTCAAATCAGCCCTAAAACCCCACTATATATAGGAGGAGGAGGGGGGAGCCTTTCCTTGGGGTCCAAGGACTCCCAAGGGGTCGGCCGAACCTAAGGGGGAAGGTCTCCCCCTCCCAAACCGAAATCTACTTGGTTTGGAAGGTGGAGTCCTTCTTCCCTTTCCCACCTCCTTCTTTTTTTCCCTTTTCTCTTTGATTTTTCTTCTAATGCGCATAGGGATCTTTTGGGTTGTCCCACCAGCCCACTAAGGGCTGGTGCGCGGCCCCCAAGGCCTATGGGCTTCCCCGGGGTGGGTTGCCCCCCCCCCCCGGTGAACTCCCGGAACCCATTCGTCATTCCCGGTACATTCCCGGTAACTCCGAAAACCTTCCAGTAATCAAATGAGGTCATCCTATATATCAATCTTCGTTTCCGGACCATTCCGGAAACCCTCGTGACGTCCGTGATCTCATCCGGGACTCCGAACAACATTCGGTAACCAACCATATAACTCAAATACGCATAAAACAACGTCGAACCTTAAGTGTGCAGACCCTGCGGGCTCGAGAACTATGTAGACATGACCCGAGAGACTCCTCGGTCAATATCCAATAGCGGAACCTGGATGCCCATATTGGATCCTACATATTCTACGAAGATCTTATCGTTTGAACCTCAGTGCCAAGGATTCATATAATCTCGTATGTCATTCCCTTTGTCCTTCGGTATGTTACTTGCCCGAGATTCGATCGTCGGTATCCGCATACCTATTTCAATCTCGTTTACCGGCAAGTCTCTTTACTCGTTCTGTAATACAAGATCCCGCAACTTACACTAAGTCACATTGCTTGCAAGGCTTGTGTGTGATGTTGTATTACCGACTGGGCCCCGAGATACCTCTCCGTCACACGGAGTGACAAATCCCAGTCTCGATCCATACTAACTCAACGAACACCTTCGGAGATACCTGTAGAGCATATTTATAGTCACCCAGTTACGTTGCGACGTTTGATACACACAAAGCATTCCTCCGGTGTCCGTGAGTTATATGATCTCATGGTCATAGGAACAAATACTTGACACGCAGAAAACAGTAGCAACAAAATGACACGATCAACATGCTACGTCTATTAGTTTGGGTCTAGTCCATCACATGATTCTCCTAATGATGTGATCCCGTTATCAAGTGACAACACTTGCCCATGGCCAGGAAACCTTGACCATCTTTGATCAACGAGCTAGTCAACTAGAGGCTTACTAGGCACAGTGTTTTGTCTATGTATCCACACAAGTATTGTGTTTCCAATCAATACAATTATAGCATGGATAATAAACGATTATCACGAACTAAGAAATATAATAATAACTAATTTATTATTGCCTCTATGGCATATTTCCAACAGTCTCCCACTTGCACTAGAGTCAATAATCTAGTTCACATCATCATGTGATTCCAACGAATCCAACACCCATATAGTTATGGGATCTGATCACGTCTTGCTCGTGAGAGAGGTTTTAGTCAACGGTTCTGAAACTTTCATATCCGTGCGTTCTTTACAAATCTTTATGTCATCTTATAGATGCTGCTACTACGTGCTATTCGGAAATGCTCCAAATATCTACTCTACTATACGAATCCGTTTCACTACTCATAGTTATTCGGATTAGTGTCAAAGCTTGCATCGACGTAACCCTTTACGACGAACTCTTCAACCACCTCCATAATCGAGAAAAATTCCTTAGTCCATTAGTTACTAAGGATAAATTTTGACCGCTGCTAGTGATTCAATCATGGATCACTCTGTGTACCTCTCAACAGACTTTGAGTCAAGGCACAAATCAGGTGCGGTACATAGCATGGCATACTTTAGATTCTACGGCTAAGGCATAGAAGACGACCTTCGTCTATTCTCTTTATTCTGCCGGGGTCGGATTTTGAGTCTTACTCAAATTCACACCTTACAACGCAACCAAGAACTCCTTCTTTGCTGATCTATTTTGAACTCCTTCAAAAACTTGTCAAGGCATGCATCTTGTTGAAACTTCCATTAAGCGCTTTCGATCTATCTCCATAGATCTTTGATGCTTAACGTTTAAGTAGCGCAATCTAGGTACTCCTTTGAAAACTCCTTTCAAACAACCTTGTATGCTTTACAGAAATTCTACATCACTTCTGATCCACAATATGTCAACCACATATACTTATCAGAAATTCTATAGTGCTCCCACTCACTTCTTTGGAAATACAAGTTTCTCATAAACCTTGTACAAACCCAAAATCTTTGATCATCTCATCAAAGTGTATATTCCAACTCCGATATGCTTGCACCAGTCCATTGAAGGATCACTGGAGCTTGCATACTTGCTAGTATCTTTAAGATCGACAAAACCTTCTGGTTGTATCACATACAATGTTTGCTCAAGGAAACCGTCGAGGAAACAATGTTTTGACATCCTACGTGCAATATTTCATAAATAATGCATCAACAACTAACATAATTCTAACAGACCTTTAGCATCGCTACGAGTGAGAAAGTCTCATCATAGTCAACTGTTTGATCTTGTCGAAAACATCTTTGCAACAAGTCGAGCTTTTCTTAATAGTGACTTATCACCATCATCGTCTGTCTTCCCTTTAAAGATCCATCTTTACTCAATAGTCTTATGACCATCAAGTATCTCTTCCAAAGTCTACACTTTGTTTTCATACATGGACCCTCTCTCGGATTTCATGGCCTCCAGCCATTTGTCGGAATCCGGGCCCACCATTGCTTCTCCATAACTCGTAGGTTCACTGTTGCTCAACAACATGACCTCCAAGACAGGGTTGCCGTACCATTCTGTAGTAGTACGCGACCTTGTCAACCTACGAGGCTTGTAGTAACTTGATTCGATGCTTGATGATCACTATCATCAGCTTCCACTTCAATTGGTGTAGGCGCCACAGGAACAATTTCCTGCGCCCTGCTACACACTGGTTGAAGTGATGGTTCAATAACCTCATCAAGTTCTACTACCCTCCCACTCAATTCTTTCGAGAGAAACCTTTCCTCGAGAAAGGATCCGTTTCTAGAAACAAACACTTTGATTTCGGATCTGAGATAGGAGATGTACCCAACTGTTTTGGATATCCTATGAAGATGCATTTATCCGCTTTGGGTTCGAGCTTATCAGACTGAAACTTTTTCACATAAGTGTCGAAGCCCCAAACTTTCAAGAAACGACAATTTAGATTTCTCTAAACCTCAGTCTATACTGTGTCATCTCAACGGAAACACGCGGTGCCCTATTTTAAAGTGAATGCGGTTGTCTCTAATGCATAACCCATAAACAATAGTGGTAATTCGACAAGAGACATCATAGCATGTACCATACCAAATAGTGCGTGGCTATGACGTTCAGACACATCATCACACTATGATGTTCCAGGTGGCATGAACTGTGAAACAATTTCCACATTGTCTTAACTGCGTACCAAAACTCGTAACTCAGATATTCATTTCTATGATCATATCGTAGACAGTTTATCCTCTTGTTACGACGAACTTCACTCTGAAACGGAATTGAACTTTTCAATATTTCAGACTTGTGATTCATTAAGTAAATACTCCTTTATCTACTCAAATCGTCAGTGAAGTAAGAACATAATGATATCCACTGCGTGCCTCAGCACCCATTGGACTGCATACATCAAAATGTATCACTTCCAACAAGTTACTATCTTGTTTCATCTCAATGAAAAACAAGGCCTTGCTCATGTGGTATGATTTGCATGTCACTAGTGATTCAAAAACAAGTGAGTATAAAGATCCATCAGCATGGAGCCTCTTCATGCAATTTATACCAACATGACTCAAGCAGCAGTGCCACAAGTAAGTGGTACTATCATCATTACCTCGTATCTTTTGGCACCAATATTATGAACATGTGTAACACTACGATCGAGATTCAGTAAACCATTGAAGGTGATTATTCAAGGAAATAGAGTAACCATTATTCTCTTTAAATGAATAATCGTATTGCAATAAACACGATCCAATCATGTTCATGCTTAACGCAAGCACCAAATAACAATTATTTAGGTTTAACACCAATCCCGATGGTAGAGGGAGCGTGCGACGTTTGATCATATCAACCTTGGAAACACTTCCAACACGTATCGTCACCTCGCCTTTAGCTAGTCTCCGTTTATGTCGTAGCTTTCATTTCGTGTTACTAATCACTTAGCAACCGAACCGGTATCCAATACCCTCATGCTACTAGGAGTACTAGTAAAGTACACATCAACATCATGTATATCAAATATACTTCTTTCGACTTTTGCCAGCCTTCTTATCTACCAAGTACCTAGAGTTGCTCCGCCTCAGTGACTGTTCCCCTCATTACTGAAGCACTTAGTCTCGGGTTTGGGTTCAATCTTGGGTCTCTTCATTAGTGTAGCAACTGTTTTGCCGTTTCACGAAGTATCCCTTCTAGCCCTTGCCTTTCTTGAAACTTAGCGGTTCTACAAACCATCAACTATTGATGCTCCTTCTTGATTTCTACTTTCGCAGTGTCAAACATCGCGAATCGCTCAAGGATCATTGTATCTATCCTTGATATGTTATAGTTCATCATGAAGCTCTCACAGCTTGGTGGCAGTGACTTTGGAGAACCATCACTATCTCATCTGGAAGATTAACTCCCACTTGATTCAAGCGATTGTCGTACTCAGACAATCTGAGCACACGCTCAACGATTGAGCTTTTCTCCTTTACTTTGTGGACAAAGAATCTTGTCGGAGGTCTCGTACCTCTTAACAAGGGCACAAGCATGAAATCACAATTTCATCTCTTTAGAACATCACTTATGTTCCGTGACGTTTTAAAACGTTTTCGACGCTTTGCTTCTAAGCCATTAAGTATTTTGCACTGAACTATCGTGTAGTCATCAGAAACGTGTATGTCAGATGTTCACAGCATTCACAGACGACGCTTGAGGTGCAGCACACCGAGTGGTGCATTAAGGACATAAGCCTTCTACGCAGCAACGAGGACAACCCTCGGTTTTACAGACTTAGTCTACAAAGTTTGCTACTATCAACTTTCAACTAAATTTTCTCCAGGAACATATAAAAAACGGTAGAGCTATAGCGCAAGCTACATCGTAATTCGCAAAGACCATTAGACTATGTTCATGACAATTAGTTCAATTAATCATATTACTTAAGAACTCCCACTCAAAAAGTACATCTCTCTAGTCATTTGAGTGGTACATGATCCAAATCCACTATCTCAAGTCCAATCATCACGTGAGTCGAGAATAGTTTCAGTGGTAAGCATCTCTATGCTAATCATATCAACTATACGATTCATGCTCGACCTTTCGGTCTCATGTGTTCCGAGGCCATGTCTGCACATGCTAGGCTCGTCAAGCTTAACCCGAGTGTTCCGCGTGCGCAACTCTTTTGCACCCGTTGTATGTGAACGTTGAGTCTATCACACCCGATCATCACGTGGTGTCTCAAAACGACGAACTGTAGCAACGGTGCAAGTCGGGGAGAACACAATTTCATCTTGAAATTTTAGTGAGAGATCACATCATAATGCTACCGTCGTTCTAAGCAAAATAAGGTGCATAAAAGGATTAACATCACATGCAATTCGTAAGTGACATGATATGGCCATCATCATGTGCTTCTTGATCTCCATCACCAAAGCACCGGCACGATCTTCTTGTCACCGGCGTCACACCATGACCTCCATCATCATGATCTCCATCAACGTGTCGCCATCGGGGTTGTCGTGCTACTCATGCTATTACTACTAAAGCTACGTCCTAGCAAAATAGTAAACGCATCTGCAAGCACAAACGTTAGTTTAAAGACAACCCTATGGCTCCTGCCGGTTGCCGTACCATCGACGTGCAAGTCGATATAATCTATTACAACATGATCATCTCATACATCCAATATATCACATCACATCGTTGGCCATATCACATCACAAGCATATCCTGCAAAAACAAGTTAGACGTCCTCTAATTTTGTTGTTGCATGTTTTACGTGGTGACCATGGGTATCTAGTAGGATCGCATCTTACTTACGCAAACACCATAACGGAGATATATGAGTTGCTATTTAACCTCATCCAAGGACCTCCTCGGTCAAATCCAATTCAACTAAAGTTGGAGAAACTGACACCCGCCAGTCATCTTTAAGCAACGGAGTTACTCGTAGCGATGAAACCAGTCTCTCGTAAGCGTACGAGTAATGTCGGTCCGAGCCGCTTCGATCCAACAATACCGCGGAATTAAGAAAAAGACTAAGGAGGACAGCAAAACGCACATCACCGCCCACAAAAACTTTTGTGTTCTACTCGAGAATACATCTAGGCATGAACCTAGCTCATGATGCCACTATTGGGGAACGTCGCATGGGAAACAAAAAAATTTCTACGCGCACGAAGACCTATCATGGTGATGTCCATCTACGAGAGGGGATGTGTGATCTACGTACCCTTGTAGACCGTACAGCAGAAGCGTTAGTGAACGCAGTTGATGTAGTGGAACGTCCTCACGTCCCTCGATCCGCTCCGCGATCAGTCCCACGATCTAGTGCCGAACGGACGGCACCTCCGCGTTCAGCACACGTATAGCTCGACGATGATCTCGGCCTTCTTGATCCAACAAGAGAGACGGAGAGGTAGAAGAGTTCTCCGGCAGCGTGACGGCGCTCCGGAGGTTGGTGATGATCTCGTCTCAGCAGGGCTCCGCCCGAGCTCCGCAGAAACGCGATCTAGAGGTAAAACCATGGAGATATGTGGTCGGGCTGCCGTGGCAAAGTTGTTTCAAATCAGCCCTAAAACCCCACTATATATAGGAGGAGGAGGGGGGAGCCTTGCCTTGGGGTCCAAGGACTCCCAAGGGGTCGGCCGAACCTAAGGGGGAAGGTCTCCCCCTCCCAAACCGAAATCTACTTGGTTTGGAAGGTGGAGTCCTTCTTCCCTTTCCCACCTCCTTTTTTTTCTTTTTCTCTTTGATTTTTCTTCCAATGCGCATAGGGCTCTTTTGGGTTGTCCCACCAGCCCACTAAGGGCTGGTGCGCCACCCTCAAGGCCTATAGGCTTCCCCAGGGTGGGTTCCCCCCCCCCGGTGAACTCCCGGAACCCATTCGTCATTCCCGGTACATTCCCGGTAACTCCGAAAACCTTCCGATAATCAAATGAGGTCATCCTATATATCAATCTTCGTTTTCGGACCATTCCGAAAATCCTCGTGACGTCCGTGATCTCATCCGGGACTCCGAACAACATTCGATAACTAACCATATAACTCAAATACGCATAAAACAATGTCGAACCTTAAGTGTGCAGACCTTGCGAGTTCGAGAACTATGTAGACATGACCCGAGAGACTCCTCGGTCAATATCCAATAGCGGGACCTGGATGCCCATATTGGATCCTACATATTCTACGAAGATCTTATCGTTTGAACCTCAGTGCCAAGGATTCATATAATCCCGTATGCCATTCCCTTTGTCCTTCGGTATGTTACTTGCCCGAGATTCGATCGTCGGTATCCGCATACCTATTTCAATCTCGTTTACCGGCAAGTCTCTTTACTCGTTCTGTAATACAAGATCCCGCAACTTACACTAAGTCACATTGATTGCAAGGCTTGTGTGTGATGTTGTATTACCGAGTGGGCCCCGAGATACCTCTCCGTCACACGGAGTGACAAATCCCAGTCTCGATCCATATTAACTCAACGAACACCTTCGGAGATACCTGTAGAGCATCTTTATAGTCACCCAGTTACGTTGCGACGTTTGATACACACAAAGTATTCCTCCGGTGTCCGTGAGTTATATGATCTCATAGTCATAGGAACAAATACTTGACACGCAGAAAACAGTAGCAACAAAATGACACGATCAACATGCTACATCTGTTAGTTTGGGTCTAGTCCATCACATGATTCTCCTAATGATGTGATCTCGTTATCAAGTGACAACACTTACCCAAGGCCAGGAAACCTTGACCATCTTTGATCAACGAGCTAGTCAACTAGAGGCTTACTAGGGACAGTGTTTTGTCTATGTATCCACACAAGTATTATGTTTCCAATCAATACAATTATAGCATGGATAACAAACGATTATCATGAACTAAGAAATATAATAATAACTAATTTATTATTGCCTCTAGGGCATATTTCCAACAGTTAGCTACTCTGCACGAAGCCACCAAGCAGTTCTGTACCAACACAAAGCACACATGCCACCACCCCCTCTATGCCTCCATGTAGCATGCTTCAAAAACATGAACAAGAAAATAAAAAAACGCTTTCTGCTACTTTTATCGCTAAAATTTCATATCTATCATGAAAGCGTCAACCCAAAATTAAATAAAGAATGCACAAAACATAATTGAAGAACATCAAGACTGAACAATATATTTTATTAGAGGTAAAAATCATATCTCAAATGTTGTGTTACAAATGAAATATGGATCAACCTATATGAGTGCACTGTTCAAAGCCACATATTTAGAAACATTAACATAATTCATTAATTTATGAATGGGTTGATCAGAAGTTCAAACAGTCATACTATTACTTTCATACAAGGACATTTCTAGGAGAAAATAATATACACGTCATCTTTATGACAAAAAATACAAGAGCATATTCGGAAAGCATAACTATATTACCTCAACATAGTGCATACCTTGTTGCTACTAACCTCAACTATTCTTCGGTGCTCGAAGCACTAGTAGCATCCACTATTGTCCCCTCAACGTCTGTTCTAACCCAGTGTTGGTCATTGTTCTTTCTTTTCAAAATCTCTCCAAGCTGTGAAACATGAAATGGCTGGTTTTCTGTCTCCTCTTCCCATTCCAAGTTACCTAAGTCATATACATCTCTAGGCTTTGACAACTTCATTACCACAAACCAACCTAGATTCAATTCATCTTTCACATAGAACACTTGATTCGCCTGGTTAGGGAAAATAAAAGGCTCATGCTCAATCTTTTCTCCTTTGTGTATTTGATGTGAGAAATTGACAAGTGTGTAACCGTACTTGTCTTTTTTCATTCCTTTTTCTGAGAACACATTAACCCATTCACATCTAAACAACACCACTGAAAACTGTTCAGAGTAGTTTAGCTCGACAATATCAATTACCCTCCCATAGTTCCTGTAAAACTGCATTAGCATCGCGTGCTGAATCATAACGAGATGTTTTTGCAGTTACCATGACTCCACTATTTTGTGTCTCTTTATCCAAGCGTTTAGGCCTAAAATGGTAGCCTCGGGAGTTGAAAGCGCAATATCTTTTGGCTGCATTAACTGGTCCCCGGGCCAACAATCTAATATCCTTTTCAATACTATGGACGCCATTTTCCTTCTCCAATTTCTTTATCTGAATATTTATAATATGATTAAAACTAAATGTAGTGATGTGTGTATAGTATATGCAGAATATGGCACTTACATGAGCTTGAAACCATTCGTGAAACTTATCGTTTTGAATCCTCTCAACAACATCAAGGTTTAAATTGCGTCCATTAGTTATCTCATCAGCATGAGCTCTGCAAAGTAGTTAACAAATAGAGGTAAAGTAGGGGAAAGGGTAACTAAGACAATTTATAAGCATAAGATATTACCTAAGGTATGAGTTCACATCGGAGCAATTGAACAAGACATATCTATGTGTGTGTACTTTAGCCACACCGCTCAGAACATAATTCCTAGGCCTTCCAAGTGGATTGCCAGATTGAGGAAATAATCTTCATCCATGTGCAATATCATGATTCCCAACCCACTCCTCGTCATCTTCGTTCCTCGAAGCCAAGTTATGCTTAGTCTCAAAACCGACAATATATCTTGAACAAAATGTCATGCACTCATCTGCCAAAAATGCTTCGGCAATAGATCCTTCAGGATGAGCTCTGTTACGGACATTCGACTTCAACTTACCTATATACCTACATAAACACAAAGAGAAGAAAGAAGAAAATTATTGAATAATCTTTTCCTACAACGATATGTAATGCATCCCCATATTTATATAAGAAGCTAGCATACCTTTCCACAAACCACATCGAACGGTAGCACACTGGGCCACCTACTTTTGCCTCTGTTGCTAGATGCATAACCAAATGCACCATAACAGTGAAAAAACCTGGCGGGAATATCATCTCCATATGACATAATGTCATTACGATTCGCTCCTCCAACTTCTCAAGCTCGCTGATGTATAGGACTTTTGCACTCACTTCTCTAAAATACCCACACAAGTGAAACAACACAGACATGACATGATCTGGGAGTAGACCTCGGATAGCAAGTGGCAGGAAATGTTGCATTAGTATATGACAATCATGACTTTTAAGGCCTGAGATTCTCCCTTGAACAACATTTGCACATCTTGAGATGTTTCCTGAAAACCCATTCGGACCCCTTGCACCATGAAGGACTTTACAAAATTGTTGCTTCCCTTCTTTAGATAGGTTAAAGGAGGCAGGTGGGAGATAATACTTATCATTAGGGTTTTTTTGTGGATGTAACTCTCGTTTAATGTTCATATGTTCATCGCAGTCATTCAGTTGAGACCCATTATCTATGTTCCCGAAAACATCATGGACTAGTTGGCACATATTAGAGTTTATGCCTCCCTGTTTTGACCTTTTTCGTTTGCCAGAGGAGATGTATCCTGCAGTTTCACCATGACAACCCCAAACTGTGTACCCAAGTAGCATTCCATTACACACCAAATGATCATATACAGTGTTTCGCTTCAACAAGAACTTATTGACACATTTGATGCATGGACAACGGATCTTGGCATCTGTACTTTTTCCAGTGTATGCAAAATCAAGAAAACCTTCTATGCCAGCCAAGTAGTCTGCACTTGGTCTAGGAGAACACAGTAACTTTTTAATATTTGTTAGATCCATCTGACTAGCTGTGTTAAAGTAGCAAATGTCATTGTATATCTTATCATTGTATGATGCGAATTAACAAGCAGATATTAAACAAAAACGAAAACAACTAATGTAATAAATCTTATTGCAATCACCAGTTACAATCTGTCTTTGTATATCTCAAACACCAAATAATTTAATAAATCTCATGGCACTCAGCAGATAGTCTGTCTTTGTATATCTCAATCTACAATCTTATGGCAATCACTAATTTAATTGTATGATGCGAATTAACAAGCAGATATTAAACAAAAATGTATGTACAATACTATGTTTTAATCAATCAGCTCACCTCAAACAGCGACTGCGTCAGGCTCTTAGGAGTATCGTGAATAATTCACTATGACCTGCATGGAAAGTCAGCATGAGGACATACCGATATTAGAGCCCGATCGATTGATGGATCGATCGAGTGGCAAACCGAACCAGCGCGAAAATATATTGCAGGAGAGGCACAACAGCGAGTTCTGAAGCTCGAGCCCTCAAACCTGAACCAGTTCGGTCTGACGACGATGTGGAGAAGCAGCGCGCTGCCCACAGATTGTGGAGAAGCAGCGTCCAAGGTAATTGGGCGCCCGGCGATGTCCTTCGCTCCCGCCATCTCCTTCTCCCGTTCGTGGACTCGGGCGGCAGATCTTGCCGCCGGTGAAGGTGTGGATTTGAGCGCCGAGAGGAGGCGTCGTGGGCTGTGGTCTAGAGTGGCCGGTGGAGGTATGGAATCGAGAGGATGCAAAGCTGGGAGTGGAATCGAGGGGCCGCGGCACGGCCTCGCGGCGGCGCAGTCAGCGGCCAACGCTCTGGTCAGCGGCGGCGGAACACAGGACCGAGGTAAGAGATGAAAAAGGAATCGATATATTCATCTACTACGAGATAAGAGTCCAGAAAACAAAGCTTACCTACGTACACAACACAAGTTCTTTTTATTTTTGCATCGACGTACACAACACAAAGTACATGGATATATAACAAGGAAAACGGGGTCCTCTGTGGTATATAATAAGCATATGTACGTACACACCACAAATACATGGATGTATAGAGTAGCGCATGTCATTTTTTTTGCGGAAAATATTTCGATATATTCATCATCAACCATGAAAGTACAACGAGTATCAAAAATAATAAAAATTATATCTAGATTCTTAGACAGTCGAGAAATCGTCGCATTAAGGTCTTATAAAAAAAGAGCAACGGAATAAAAACCGTCATCATTGAAAAGAACTGTAGATCGAAAGGATGGAATTTGTAGACACATGAGCATGGACGAACGAAGATGCCGACAGGAGGCAGAAGAACCCTAGCGTCGGCTGGGCGTCGTGGGTACGAGGGAAGGTCTGAAAGGAAGGTTATGTCATATTATAGTACACTACAAGCAAGTAACTTTATTAAATTTAAAGCAAAAAAGCATTACATTCATTAGAACAAGTTGCATGAAAATTGAATTTTAGTTAATCAATTTTGATGGGAAGGAATATCGATTTATAATAGAGCACCAAGGCAGTTGACGATAGTGCCATGGCGAATGGTAGCGAGTGTTGGGGACACCGACAAGACCTCTGCCAGGAAGGGGTCGTAACGGTGGCTACCAACGAAGATGAGACCGAAACTTGACAGGTTGGGTAGGGGGTGCGGGCTCGCTGGCAACAGAGGGTGGCATTTCCTTCAATGTTGGGGATATCGTTTATCGGGAACTTATCGATCGATGCATGATAAGGGGTAAATCGATCGATTTATCGGCAAATTAAAGCGGACGATTTATCGGCATATCAGCCAATTTATCATCTTATTTATCTTATCGATCGAACAAGGGTAAGCGCGATTTATCGACATATCGGGGGATATCTTGAAGAGTGATTTTCGTAAGTGGTACATGAGGCAGTTTGGGAAAGAAGTTGAACAGGGAAGATATGAGGTCGAACAAGGTGATCTACCGTTAATTTTGCATCAATGGCTCAAAAACAAAATCGACTGACCCAAAAACAACTTTCAGTCGACTGTCCTCTAATATATCCCTTCTTATTAACAAAATTGATCGAAATATATAAGTCATCTCTCGCGTGGATAACAGTGGTGATGGAGCACATCAAGAGGATCGATCTGACGAAGATCAAATCGACTGATCCATGGTTTAATACGTGGGTGGTTCGAAGTGTTTAACCTAGTTCGCGGAAACGGGCACGAGCTCCCGCAAAAAGTTCCCTTCAGAACGCATTGGATAAAATTTGGAGCTTAATTTCCCTCCTCGTCGATGAAAAAAATGTAGGAGTAGTATTCATTTTTTCCCTTCGCGAAAACTCCCCAATTATTCCCGCTTAGTTTTCCCTCCAGCTAACTAACAACAGGCTAAATAAATCGGATCTGTACATAATTTTGTATTGCATCAACCTCGCCGCCCTCCATAACCCACCTCGGCGGCCTGCGTTGCCGCCCTTCAGCGCCGCCTGCTCGCCCACAACATTCTCGTCCAACGCCGCCTGCTCGCCCATCCGCCTGCTCGCCCGCCTGTTCGCCCATCAACACTGGATTGAACCGGCGCTGCCCAGATCTGCCTTGGTGTGGTTTGCATCTTTGGAGCGACGACATCCTCGATCTTCAACTCCGGCAGCTACATCCAAAAATCCCCGCGGCTGGTATCGATCTACTCCCATCCCCCTGCTATGAATCCTGACTAATTCTCTTTCTCCTCCCTGTGTCTGTCTTCCTCTCTGAATTTGGTAGTAGGTGTTCGTGCATATTATGTAGTACATCAGCCAATGGTGAATCTAGGATAAGAATGGAGGATGGGCTGAAATCACTAGTCATTATGCTAAACTGATACACGTATGATTCCTAGTCTGAATTGTTGTGCACGGCAAAACACTACCATGATCTCTGCATATCCGAAAGATATGTGTGACGTTGGCTGCAGTTTTTCCCTCTTTACAGTAAGACGTTTCAGTCTTTAATCCCCTGTTTCCTGATTAGTACTGATGTATGGAATACTTATACAGATCTTATAGTCTGAAGTTAATAATACATCTTGTACAATACTGATAGTACTCTGATTAGTTTAGCCTATAATGAGAGATTCAGAGTTATAAAAAATCTGATTATGGACTGAAATCAGAGTACTGATAGGCTCTGAATAAGAGTACTATCAGATATATTATTAATGATTTCAGCCCATAATGAGAGATACAATACTGATAGGCTCTGAATCACCATTGGCTGATGTAAACCTTGTTAGTACTGCTGTTCTTGTTATTACTCTGTTAAGTAGTGCATTGACCTTACATTTTTATTATAACAGGCAGTAAGCGCGAAGAACAAAACAAGTCGTTCAATGGTGAAGACAAGTCATACAGCAGGGACAAAGAGTTTTGCTCGTTGGGCCGAGGACCTTGTGAGTTTCTGTTTGTGTGTGTGCATGCGCGTGTGTGTGTATGTGTTCTAAATATTCAGAGCATGCTCTTTACATACGAATGTACTTCTGGTTTTGCAGCGTCAAGAGGATCCTGAAAAGAAACAACCACATAGAGCGAAGGTTTATTTAGCAACTCATAGAATACCAAGAAAAGCCAAAGATAAAAATAAGCTTGTGGTAGGTTATATACATTCAAGTTTTACACAATCAAGTTAGCACTGAATCCAACAAGTATAATATGTCTTATTCTTCTGTTTCAGGTTGAGTTAGAAAATATAATTACTGAACACCCAGAGTTGGCTCAAAGTGAGCACGGAAGAGTTGCGTGAAAAGGTGATGCCTTGCACAAAGTTTTGGGGAATGAAAACTTTGTGACATGGCATGGGTTTGCTTCCTGTTCCTAACCAAGTGTATGGTCGAAAGTCTCGTTATCTCAAGAACATCAATGTGACTACAATAGATGGTTCATCACATGACGGAGGGGCTGATGCCATGGAGGAAATAGCGAAGCTCAAGCAACTCATAGAACAGCAAGACAAAATTATTGATGCATTAAGAAACAATGATGGATTTCGTGGGGCCAACGAAATTACAATGGTAAATATATATTTTGTTGCATTCATATAATTATTTTACTAAAACTTGTTTAATTTCAATTGTAGGAAAATTCCCAAACAATACGTAATGGTGAATCTCATCCAGAAGTACTACATAATAATAAAAGAAAGGTATTATCAATATATTCAACATGTGCTTGTTCATTTTCAAATCTCTTTACATATTTTACATTTTGCAGAGAGTTCAGGCCAATGGACCCGGTGAAGAAAACACCGTGATCAAACCCAGAGATACAGTAATGGTAAATTTGTGCATTTATCACTACACTTTGTAAGTCATACTAACTAATGTCTCAAATGGTAAAATGCAGAAGGAAATTCACCCAGATCTTGAACACGAGGATTGCAATGAATTCTCATATCAAGAACCATCCTCACTAGCGAACCATGTCTATGATGTAGAGGTAATGGTTACCTCTTGAGAAATCTTCTTGCTGGACAGTGAATTATCAGAAGATTTACAGTAATTATGTTCATATAGTAAAACAAACTATAAATTCCAGTGGAAACCACTTAAAATTACACTGTAAAACAGATTTGCAGTAGATTTACAGTGATTTTGCAGTAGATTTACAGTGAATTATCAGAAGATTTATAGTAATTATGTTCAGAGTAAAATAAACAATAAATTCTAGTGAAAACCACTTAAAATTACACTGTAAAACAGATTTGCAGTAGATTTACAGTGAATTATCAGAAGATTTACAGTAATTATGTTCACAGTAAAATAAACAATAAATTCCAGTGAAAACCACTTAAAATTACATTGTAAAACAGAATTGCAGTAGATTTACAGTGATTTTGCAGTAGATTTACAATTCATTAGCAATAGATTTACAATAAGAGTTACAGTGTAAGTACACTGGTAGTGAAACTTACATAGAATAAATTCCATAATGAAAAATACACTAAAAGTTTGACTGGAATTTTCAAAATACACTAGACTGATATTTCAGTTACAAAAACCTCTTCCATGTCCAATCTACAGAGACCAAATGTACTGCAATTGGAGTGAGTTACAGTGTACATACATTGTAAAAAGAACTGCAAGTACACTGACATTACACTGTAATTTACATATGATATATTACAAAATGGAAATTACACTACAATTTGGACTGGAATTTTAAGGACACGACACTGTAATTCAGATCTTTGTTGACACTGTACATAGGTCAAAGAAAACACTAAAAGTAAATAAAAAAACAATAGCTTTGCTTAAGAATGATACTGAGTGCTAGATACATCATCTACATGCTAGATACATCATCTACATTGTTAACACAGAAGGGATACACAGCGAAAACAACAGGAGGGATTGAACTCATATAGGAGCTACTAGTCACGGTGACAGCTACAGAGGCGATCGGAAACACAAAATCAGAAACACATGAAGGATCCACCACTACATATGCATCTAACAATACTCCCTGCAACATCCAACCCTTCTAGGGATCCGTTGGTACACAGGAAAACATCACAACACTACGACAGATCTAGCAAAAATCATATAGAAAATAGAAGGGAGGTGCACACAGAGGGAAATGGATACATACACAGGAGGGGAACACGGGGCTAGCAGATCAGCACGGGGGGCCTAGACGCCTAATCTGTCGCCATGACTAATCAGGGACTCGGATCTCAAGCCAAAATCGCCATGGCTCTCCTCTGCCTCCAACCTCTCACCGCTCAAAATCATTGTGATGTCAATAGATGTAAATGCATTATGAACTTTACATTGCATAATCGTAAGGATAAATCATTTTCTCCTCTTATGTTTCTTTGTAGATAAGAAAGAGCAAGGAGAATATGATTGAAAATTTGACTAGACTAAGCAAACAAAGCACTCAAGACAAGTCTCTAGTCCATGTCTCCTGTAAGCGGAAACGTGGTCCTTCCATGAAGGTAAAAGAGATAGTGTGTTCATATTGTATTTGTGTTCATAAAGTTGTTTTGTATTATTCCGTACATAATTTCAATCTCATTTCAGGTTGGCACACAAGTAATTCTGAAGTCTTCAACATATCCAAACAAAAGACATGTGGCACATGCTACTATTTTGGGTTGCAAATCAAAACAACTGGTTGGTGGTGTTGAGCTAGGTCGCCAGTTCATAGAAGTGCAAGTTGATCAACCTATTGATGAATGTGAGCTCTTGGTAAGGGAAAGGGAAAACTGTAGAACAGTTGGCGATGCTTTCACCTCTGGATTGACAATTGCTTGGCCTTCAGCATGTGTATGTTAATATTTAACTTTTTCACTTTTGTTAAATTAAATTTGGGATGTACTTAATTGTAATTCTCATTGTATTTTTTTCAGATTGAGAGGTTCAGTGGTTGAGTTGATTCGGATGCTTCTGCTCAGGAGGAATGCTCAGGAGGAATCAAGATGCGAATATGATATATTTGTTTAAGAAAGATTTGGAGGGTGCATTTGGGTGAACATTAGTAGGGGTGTCACACGCTTTTAGTGATAGGAAATCTTTTGCATATTATAGTTTACATTACTAGGTTGAGAAATGTAATTTGTTGCTACAACATGCATCTTCTATATATTCACGTTACAAGTGCTATTGAATGACATGAACCATATTTTTTATTTTATATCCCTTTTCTCGTGCATGTATAAATTTACTTTACATCCATGATCTTTTTATAGTATACAATGTGTCATATGCTTATCGATTTCAATATGAGGAAGTTCTACAGGAAAAATATTAGTACAATATTTCATACAAAGTTGTTGTAACAGAAAAATGGGCTAATTATGTTGTGTTACGATAGTTAGGAAAAGGTGTTACTAGGTTTGCTACCAACCATCACAAGAGATGTTACAACATATACAAAATTATGTTACTATTCTGTTGCTACCATAAAGAAAACGTGTTGGTGAATTATCAAAGTGTGTTACAAAGGCCTAGTGTAGTTACTGCCAATCATGAATAATTGTGTTGCAATTTTCCTTACAACGTGTTACTAACCATGTTGCTACACCAGGAAAAGCATGTTACAAAGTGTGTGCCTATAGTTATATAAGTGTGTTACTAGGGCCGGCGGTAACACATATGGCTTGTGTTGCAAAAATACAATTGTAACACCTTTAAATACATATAGGGACAATTCTTATGTGCTACAATAGATACCACTTAGTAACATAGCCTACAGGAACACCAACAAAAATGTGTTACTACGCGCCATAGTAACACAATACCTAAGATATAGTAACACATCAACGTGTTACAAGAGATCAATCCTGTAGTAGTGAAAGTTTGCGGTCAATTGGGGAAACTTTATAATGTAAAGTTTACCAAAGTTAGAAATCAACACAGAGGGTTTTGAGGGTCTTAGGACAAGTTCTTCTATTCTCCTTGACGTACCACTTGGTGTGGATGCCTTATTGGAGTATTAGAACATGTCCACCAAATTTGAGCATAATTAGAGACACTTCACAATGTAGAGTTGCTCAAATTTGAATCTAGACAGATAGAGTTTTAAAATAGTTAGTGGAGTCAAATCAACTTGGATTGAGATTAAACTTGGCAAGATCATCAATAATATCATAGATGACATGCTAGAATTTTTGCTGGAATTTATTGAGAATATTTCTAATATAAATATTTCAAAAGCTTGAAATAGGCAGGAATGGTTTTGGAGGGGTTTGCGTGATATTTTGAACATGACCATGTGTTGAAACTCATAAATATGGAATAAATATATCCACTGAGTTTCCCTAAATTTTCTTAAATATTTTGAAAGCAATAAAAATAACTTTCCTTCGTACGAGACCATTTCTGGCCTCATAGAAAGGCATTTAAATAAAATAATAAAATAACTTTTAAAATAATAATATGGTGGTTTTTGGAAGACATTTTGATAATAGGTTTTAAATAAAATAATTGGTGCAAAATAAATTCCCTAGTTTGAGGACTTGTAGTACAAACCTCATCTCAGGGGTTTGAAAGTTTAATTCAAAGAAATGCTTTTTGGTGAAAATAGATATTTATCCTAAACACATGGCATGATCATAGGTAGGGGTTCATGGAATGAGGAGGTGAGTTGGAAGATAGAGAGGATTATTGGGGAGCAATCACGTGCATTCAAGCAAACAGGCAAACAATAGTCACTCCAAGCATCACAAGCATTCACAAAAAAAATTAATTGGTCCTAAATTTTGGAATAAGTTAATTAGTCACGAAGGCTAAACATAGGGTATTACATTTGGACTCTAATTTGAATGATTTGAATGGAACTAACCCCGACTGACGCTGTTTTCAGCAGAATTTCCTTCGTGTTAATTTTGTGCACAAATAAAAGTTCCTAGATTGACCTAAATATTTACGGAGAACGTTTTTGGAATTAATAAAAAATATTGGTGAAAGAATCAACCGGAGAGGGGCCACCACCTGGCCACAAGCTTGTAGGGTGCCCCCCACCTAGGGCGTGCCCTTGGCTTGTCGGGCCCATGTGGCTCCACCAACCTCGTTTGCACATATACATATACCTATCCGGGGAGAAAATAATCATGAGAGGACTTCATCGCATTTTACGATATGGAGCTGCCGCCACCTCCTGTTCTTCTTTGGGAGGGCATATCTCGAGTCTGATTTGGGCTCCAGAGAGGGGAAATCGACGTTGTCGTCATCACCTACCATCCTTCATCACTAATTTTATGATCTTCTCCACCGTTCGTGAGTAAATCCATCATAGGCTTGCTGGACGGTGACGGGTTGGATGAGATATATCATGCAATCGAGTTAGTTTAGTTAGGGTTTGATCCCTAGTATCCACTATATTCTAAGATTGATGTTGCTATGAATTTTCTATGCTTAATGCTTTTCAGTAGGGACGATGTGCCATGATTTCAAATATGAACCTATTATGTTTCCATGAATATATATATGAGTTCTTGATCCTATTTTGCAAGTTATAAACACCTTTCACGAGTTATGATCCGCATCCCCCCAGGGTGACAATAACTGGGATTCTTTCGAGTGATTACCGTAGTTTGAGGAGTTCATGTATTCACTAAGTGCTAATGCTTTGATCCGGTTCTCTATTAAAAGGAGTCCTTAATATCCCTTAATTTCCATTAGGACCCCGCTGCCACGCGAGGGTAGGACAAAATATGTCATGCAAGTTCTTTTCCATAAGCACGTATGACTATATATGGAATACATGCCTACATTACATTGATGAACTGGAGCTAGTTTTGTACCACCCTATTTTGTGACTATTACATGGTGAATGCCATCAAACATAATTATCCATCACTGATCCATTACCTACGAGCTTTCCACATATTGATCTTTGCTAAGTTACTTTTCCGTTTCTATTGTTACAATCACAACAAAACTGCTACTGTCACGTTTGCTACTGTTACCGTTACTTCCATACTACTTTGCTACTAAATACTTTGCCGCGGATAATAAGTCTTTCAGGTGTTGTTGAATTAACAACTCATCTGCTAATACTCGAGAATATTCTTTGGCTCCCCTTGAGTCGAATCAATAAATTTGGGTTGAATACTCTACCCTCAAAAACTGTTGCGATCCCCTATACTTGTGGGTTGTCAAGACCTTTTTTGGCGCCGTTGCCGTGGAGCATAGCTTTATTCTCTGGGTCACTTGGAATTTATGTATGTTGATCACAATGAAGTACGTGAAAGAAGCTAAAACCAAGATATACCCCTCAACTACGAGGACGGTTAAGGAACTGCCATCTAGCTCTGCACTTGATTCACCATCTATTATGAGTAAATTCGCGACACCACCACGTGCTACTGAATGTAATATGTTGCAAGTAATTGATGATGCTACTTGTCCTATGCATGATTCTTATGATGATACTTTGCTTGATACTATTGTGCCACTTGGTGAATTTCTTGATGAACAAATTGCTAGAGTGAATGCTGAAACTGATGATATTGCTGAATCTGATGAAATTGAATACTATGATTCACCTGCTAGACTTAGCTCTCCTAGATATGAATTGCCTAATATACCTGAGGGTTATGTTATGGAAGGAGAAGTAGCTAGAGACTTTCTTGTTTGTAAGGATAGATATGATCTTAAGAAATTGCTATGCAAGTGGAAGGAAAAATCTTTGAATGCTAGAATGCAATATGATCCCAAGTTTGCTACTTCACCTATGTGTGTTACTGATAAGGATTATGAATTATCTGTCGATCTCGAGTTAACTTGGTAGAATCTGGTCCTTTTCATGGTTATGAATCTGAAACTGTTGTGGCACACCATACTAAACTGAATGATATAGCCACCCTATTTACTCATGATGAAAAAATTCGTTATTACTATATGCTTAAGCTGTTTTCGTTCTCATTAAAGGGTGATGCTAAGATATGGTTTAATTCTCTTGCTCCTCATTGTGTGCATAGTCCCCAGGATATGATTTAGTACTCTGAAAAATATTTTCCTACCCATAAGAAACAAGCTGCCTTGCAGGAAATATTTAACTTTGTGCAAATTGAAGAAGAGAGTCTCCCACAAGATTGGGGGAGGCTTCTCCAATTACTTAACGCTTTTCCTGATCATGCTCTAAAGAAAAATAAAATACTTGATACCTTTTATAACGGACTAACCGATGCTTCTAGGGATCACCTAGCCAGTTGTGCTGGTTGTATTTTCAGGGAACAAACTGTTGAACAAGCTAAAGTACTATTGAATAATATATTGAGCAATGATAATGATTGGACTATTCCTGAACCACAACCAAAACCAACTCCGAAGAAAAGAGGTATTCTATTCCTCAGTCCTGAAGATATGCAAGAGGCAAATAAATCTATGAAATAAAAAGGTATTAAAGTTGAAGATGTTAAGAATCTACCGCCTATTGAAGAAATACAAGGTCTTGATAACCCTACACAGGTAGTAGAGGTGAATTCTCTTTGTAGATTTGATGAAGGTGACATTCCTTATAATAAGTCTGCAAGCCAATGCTTGGATGAATTTGATAACTTTGTTGTTAAACAAGAAAATTTCAATGCTTATGTTAGTAGACAATTGAAGCATAATGCTTACATGCTTGATTGCTTGGGTTATTATATGAGTAGAACTATTAAAGACCTTAGGCTTATTAGTAAACATGATTCCATGGTAACCACTCAAGTAGAACACGTACTTAAGGCTCAAAATGATTTGCTCAATGAGATCATTAGTAAGAACAATGGCCATTATGTTTGGGTTGTGACTAGAGGTGGTAGAATGACTCAGGAACCTTTGTATCCTGAGGGACATCCTAAGACGGTTGATCAAGATTCTCAGAGAGTTAATATTGATGTACCTCGTCCTTCTAATAAAAGGAAAAAATGATGATAGGACTTTGCATGCTGCTAGTGAACCTGTTGTAGAGTCACATGAAAACCCAAATGATATCTCTATTTCTCATGTCGAGACACAATTTGTTAATGGACATGAACATAGAAATAATATTAATGATGTTGTTCATGTCAATGCTCAACCTACGAATGACAGTGATGTGGAGGTTGAACCTGCTGGAGTTCTTGATAACCCACAACCTAGGAATGAGAGATATGATAAAAGGGATTTTATTGCCAGGAAGCATGGTAGGGAAAGAGAACTATGGGTTCAGAAACCCATGCCCTTTCCTCCCAAACCATGCAAGAAGAAGGATGATGAGGATTTTGAGCGCTTTGCTGAAATGCTCAGACCTGTCTTTTTACGTATGCGCTTAACTGATGTTCTGAAAATGTCTCCTTATCCTAAGTATATGAAAGATATTATTACAAATAAAAGAAAGATACTGGAAGCTGATATTTCCACCATGCTTGCTAATTATACTTTTTAGGGTGGAATATCAAAGAAACTAGGAGATCTCGGAGTACCTACTATACCATGCTCTATTAAAGGGGATTATGTGAAAACTGCTTTATGTGACCTCAGAGCTGGTGTTAGTGTTATGTCGTTCTCTTTATATTGTAGACTTGATTTGAATAAGTCGACACCTACTTAAATCTCTCTGTAAATGGCTGGTAAATCAACTGCTTTACCCATCGGTATTTGTGAGGATGTGCCTGTTGTGGTTGCAAATGTTACTATCCTAATGGACTTTGTTATTCTTGATATTCCTAAGGACGACACTTTGTCGATCATCCTTGGTAGACCCTTTCTGAATACTAAAGGGACTTTATTGACTCCAACAAAGGCAATGTCACTTTTCATGTTAATGATAATGAGCATACGATACACTTTCCGAAGAAACAACCTCAAGCTCATTGTATCAACTCCATTGTAAAAAGCGTTAATTATCCGTTTGCTCTCAGTGGTGTCTCTGTGCTCAGTTTTGCCCTCAGTTGTGAATTGTGCTTAGTTTTGCCCCTAGTTTTTCCGCACCGACTCATTCCGTGAACAATGTCGTCTCCGTCAGGTCAATGTTTTAACTCGGTCCTTACAGGTGGGACCAGGCGGCCCAGATGCGCTACACAATGAGACCATCGCTCTTGTGGCTTGTGGGACCAAGGAAAGAGCCGTGGGTGTAACGTATAAAGCAAATTATAAAAGAACAATTCAAATTCCATTCATTTTTAGGATATATTACATCGATTCGAACGAAATTTTATAAAGAAACCTAATCTAATCCTCGTCCGGGAGGTCGATAACCGCCACGTCGCCCCCGTCGTCGTCGCCGTCGCCAACGTCACCACCATCGTTGCTGCTACACAGAAGCCAGTCGTCCTCCTCCGCCGCCGCCTCCAACGCCACTGCCTGCGCTTCGTCCAAGGCCTCCTCCGCAGCCGCCCGCGCGGCCTCCTCTGTCGACTGCGCTAGTGCTGCCAGCAACCCAGGTGTTTCATCGGGTTGCCGTCCTGGTGTATCGCCGCCTGCTCCCGAGAGAGCGGGACCTCCGGCGAGGCAGGAGGGGCGGCGGCGGCGGGCACTGATGCGCGGCAACGGGAAGGGCTGGGGGTTGCGGGCGCGGGTGAGCTGCGACGGGAAGGGCCGGTGGTGGCGGGCGCGGCTGCGCAGTGACGCGAAGGGCTGGCCTCCCATGGTATGTCCCCGGCGGGGAGACCACGAGCGACGCGCCTGAATGCGCTGATGATGTCATCGAAAATTTTACCTGTCCAGAAGCGGCGGGGGCATCTCCTGTCGTACCGGCCGCCGGGGTGCCTCCGGAGTTCCCCCCTCAACGCCGGTGGACCGAGGTTTGGGTGACCGTCAGCGGAGATTCGCCACGGGAGTGGTAACCTTGCCGATGGAGGAACGGGCAACCCGAACCGGGCCAGATCTTAGGTCTCGGCGACGGTTAGGCTGGACAGCTAGACGCCGCCCGGCGCCACACCGTCGCTGTCGGACTCACTTGTTATCCCGGCCACGGCAGAGAGAATCGTGGCGAGAAGAGAGAGAGGAGGAAGGGTTGGTGCTAGCCGGGACGGGGTCGGCATCGGCTTTTATAGCCCCACGGGCGAAGGCGAGGCGTCGGGCATCCGAACCGCGCCGTTAATGCGCACGATAGGCGAGGCGTCAGGCGACCGAGGCGTGGGGGCGGCCGAACTATTGCATTACTGCACGCGGCGGAGCCAGCGTGTGGCAGCCGAGGAAGGAGGCGGCGGTGCCAGCACATGGCAGCCGAGGAAGAAGGCGGCGGTGCCAGCGCGCGGCAAGCGACGCGGTTGGTTGGTCAGCGGGCGCGGTAGTCGAGGTTGAAGCGGCACGCGAGGCGGTCGGCTGGTCAGCGGGCGCGGTAGTCGAGGAAGAAGGCGGCGTTGCAACGCGCGATAGTCGAGGAAGAAGGCGGCGGAGGAAGAAACCGCTCCCGCGCATGCATGCCCACGCCCGCCTCCCCCGCATGCATGCTCACATCGCCGTACTACCCATGCATGCATGCGTGGAAATCGCACAGCCAATCAGATTGTATCTCGCGGATCGCCCTCCTCCTCCCTGCAGATCGACGGTATTTGTTTGGCGCTAGGGTTAGATGGACGTTCCTTGTTCATCGCTAGGGTTAGCGGGGTTTGGGAGGGGTTTGGAGGAGTCAAAGTTAGATTTGATCAAAATTCAAATGGGCATAAAAATTCAAAAAAAAAAGAAAAATTAAAAACCTGCGCACATAGTCTTCTTATGTCATATACTAACGATTTAAGTTGATAAACAAGGTCTACATACATTTAAACGACAAGTCCACGTGTCTTATGTGATATCTCAAGTATCTCGAACTTTCTTGTATAAAGTGAAGAGAAGGGTTTTGGGGAAATGAACATGAAAAGTTCAAAAACCTCATCACAACTTCATTTTGGAGTGACCAAGAAGGATCCATGGTTAGTTTTTCATTTTCATGTTTAAACTTGTTTAAAGTTAGGTTTGACGAGAATTCAAATGGGCATAAAAATTCAAAAAAATAAAAAATATGAAAACATTTGCATATAGTCTTCTTATGTCGTATACTAACGATTTAAGTTGATAAACAAGGTCTACATACATTTAAACGACAAGTCCATGTGTCTTATGTGATATCTCAAGTATCTCAAACTCTCTTATATGAAGTAAAGAGAAGTGTTTTGGGGAAATGAACGTGAAAAAAACAAAAACCTCAGCACAGCTTCATTTTGAAGTGACTAAGAAGGATCCAAGCTTAGTTATTCATTTTGATGTTTTAGACTTGTTTACATCTTGGTCAAAGTTAGGTTTGACCAAAATTCAAATGAACAAAACAAATTCAAAAAAGGAAAAAACCAACGCACATAGTGTTTGTATATGGAATATATGTGTAGGAAAGTTATTTGGCTGATTTAGACAACGTCGAAAAAACCTTGCTTAGAAATGAGGTCATTTACCCTACCTTCGGAGCTCTTTTTAGCACATTTTTCATGAATGTGAGTTTACCCTACCAAAGTTTCGAAATAAGTGCAACATCCAAATAGCATGTCAAATTTGAAGTTCCAACATCGGTCCGGCCTCACTCAAACTCTCTTGTATGAAGTGAAGAGAAGTGTTTTGAGGAAATGAACATGAAAATTTTCCAAAACATCACCACAACTTCATTTTGGAGTGACTAAGAAGGATCCAGGGTTAGTTTTTCATTTTCATGTTTTAAACTTGTTTAAATGTTGGTCAAAGTTTGGTTTGACCATAATTCAAATGGGCAAAAAAATTAAAAAAACAGAAAAATAAAAAACCATCGCACATAGTTTTCTTATGTCATATACTAGCAATTTAAGTTGATAAACAAGGTCTACATACATTCAAATGAAACAATTTGACATATGAAGTGAAGAGAAGTGGTTTGGGGTTTGGAACATGAAATTTTAAAAGACCTCACCACAGCTTCATTTTGGAGTGACTAAGAAGGATCCAGGGTTAGTTTTTCATTTTGATGTTTTACACTTGTTTAAATGTTGGTCAAAATTAGATTTGACCATAATTCAAATGAGCAAAACAAATTCATAAAAAAAACTAGCGCACATAGTTTGGTGGCGGCATAGGTGGCGGTGGCGGCGGCGGCGTAGGACGGCCGGGTGGCAACGGGACAGAGTGGCGTCGAGTGGCGTGGTTAGAACAATAGGATTGATTTGGGGACGTTGTTGCACGGTCCCACATGTCAGCTCCGGACCCACGTCCACGCGGTCCCACGTGTAAGATCCGGACCCACTACCACTAACGCCGACAGACGGAATGGACTCAAAACTGCTCGTTTGGCCTCGTCATAGTAGTTGCGCACAGAATAGGTGCAAAACTGAGCAAATGGACACCACTGATTGCAAAAGGATAATTAACCCTTGAAAAATTCTAACAGTTACTATTGGAGACTTTGAATTCCCTCTCCCTACTGTCGAAAAGAGATATGATATACTTATTGTTGGGGACATGCATATCCCCATTGAGGTAAGTTAGTGTTATTTGAAAATTCTTTGGTTCCATGTCATTCCAAAAAAAGTTAGCCAATAAGACTTGATCAACCATATTGATGGATTCCTTTTGAAAGCACAACCTTCTGTACCCAACTTCCATTTTCTGTTCCTTAGTTTCAATTTAGTAAAAATGATACTATTTCTCCATTTTCCGTTAAATCCATGCAACAGAAAAATGACGTGAAAATTAAAGTTCTCAAAACACCCTGAAAATTTAGTATGATTTTGCTAGAATATTTAAGAATTTTTGGTACTTAGAATAGATGAGGGGGATGCATGAGTAGGCCACGAGCCCGCAGGGCGCGACCAACCCCTCGGCGCGCCTCCCTGGCTTAAAGGTCGCACGTGGCCCCCCTTCACTTATTCCAGCACCCATCCACTTCGTCTTCCTCCAGAAAAAATACCACCATTGCTCAAACCCGTGTCCTATCTCCTCTTGGTGCCATTTTCGATCTCCTTGCTCAAAGCTCCATTAGCAAAACTATTTTAGGGATTGTTCATCGGTATGTAACTCCTCCTATGGTCCAATTAGTTTTTGTTCTAGTGCTTTATGTACTGCAAAAAATCTACTGTAGTGACCTTGTTCTTGAGCTTGCATGTCAAATTTGTAGGGTCCCAAGTAGTTTTGATGCATGATATATCTTCTAGTCACTTGAGGGTGTAGTTGCTACAAGTTTTCATTGAGATTTTTCACCCGTATTTGGAGTCACTAAAAATTCCAGACTTATTTTTTAGAGAAAGAAAAATGTTAAGGAAAATACATCAAGGTGATTCCTCGATCAAGAAGACCCCGAGACTCGTGATACGCTACCGTGACTTTGAACATCCAAGGGAAGCTCAAGTGCAACTTGTGAATGACCGTTGGAATCATTCATGGTCCAGGACGGATTCAAGGAAGAATTTTACGCGTACGTACAAAATGTCGGCCTTGAAGATTTTGTTTCAGACCAATGCAAGCAATATTACCAACTCACCGATTACTTCGTGCGGAGGTTTGAATATTCATCCAGGCGTAATTCGCATTCCATTCTATTTAATCTTTATGATGAATCTTACTATGGACCTAGAAGATATTAACCATGCATGCAAAATTCCACAATGGGGTTGCCATAGTGATCCTCACAAAGCCGAATATAATGATTTTCTTACCAGCCTTACTTTGGGAGAGACTAGAGGTATTACACAAGCTACCTTGGGGAGCATTCACTTTCCTGCCATACATTATCGTGCTCTCTTCATAGGTAGATGTATTAACGGTAAACATGAGTATTGCCACCTTTGCATACGTGACCTTAGTATTTTTAAGAGTGCGGTCATGGGTGATAAATGATATAACTTAGGAGCTATTATTGCTAGGAAGGTACATTTATTTGGTGGAATTTATTCGACCCGTGTAGCTAATTATCTTGGGATAGAATCCTATCGAGTTACCGCTTGCTTTTCTTGATTATGAAGCTATGGTGTGCTACCAGTTCCTTAAGAGAAATGAACAACACCTCCTATACCGACTAATTTTTGATATACAACATGCTTTCCATATTACCCTTCCTACTCCTGCCTTCTTTAACTTTCAGGAAAAATGGAGGTACTTTTTAACCACAGAGGAGGCAGACTAGTACGAGAGAGGGGCGAAGGCCACTCGCCTCCACGCTGAAGCCGTTTAGGTGGCAGTTGCAGCAGCCCTGTACAACCCCAACTATTACTTTGGATATTACCAGGGCCAGCCATGGCCTTAGACCAACTTAGGCCAAAAGCCTAAGCTTAGGGACGTACGTATTTCCCACGGACATTACATTCATGTTCACACACTCACTCGAGTTGTCGGTGTTCATACTTCTTCATTGTACCATCCATGGTAGTTTATTTCTTCTTTTTGTTTTGTTCTTGTGTGTTTCATTAACCTTGAGAAAATCCAAAAAAAGTAGTCCTAGCTTTACCTTCTAGTTTGTTTACTTGTAGTGTTAAAATAAAACCCAAAAAGATTTTTCGTTCATCTTTTTCTTGTTGGGGGCTTTCCCGTGTAAATAGTTTTTCTTTCTTCTTTTGGTCGTAAGGAGAAGACCATGATGAGATGCTGATTGGCTCTCATATTCATTATTGCTTATCTATCAGTGAGCCCATACTTCCTTGTCTTCTCCTTTGTGTTAATGTTTGCAGATTCCATCTTAGTCCAATGCACGTGCACTCTTATTATTATTATTCACACCGTTCGGTCGTGCAAGTGAAAGGCAATAATGACGATATATGATGAACTGACGGAGATGGAAAAAATTTGGTATGAACTCGACATATTTTGTTTTTGTAAATATGATTCGCTCACCGCTTGGGATTCATCTCGTTATGGATTGAACATGTGTCCAATGCCAATTAGGGATTATAGTTATTTATGCCATGCTTAATTATCTAGGAGTGAATAATGGTTTGTCTTGAGTGCCAACATGCGTATTAAAATGGTGATGTAGTATGATAGAATGGTATACTCCTCTGGATGATTTGAGTGGCTTGACTTGGCACATGTTCATGCATGTAGTTGAAACAAAACCAACACAACCTCCATGATGTTTATGTTCATGGTGATTTATATCCTACTCATGCTTGCATCCAATGTTGGTTAATCTCAAATCATGTTTATAACTATTGTCGCTCTCTAGTTGGTCGCTTCACAGTCTCTTGCTAGCCTCCACTTGTACTAAACGGGAATACTGCTTGTGCATCCATTTCCATTAACCCAAAGTGGTTCCATATGAGTGCACCTTACCTGCCTATTTGCGGTAATTACCTATCGACCCAAATAATTTGCATGTGCCATACTCTAAACTTCAAATAAATTTTCTGTTTTGTATGCCTGAATTGCTCATGTAGTGACTATGGGTTGTCAGTATCTTCCATGCTAGGTGGGTTATTCTCAAGATATGTGTTGATTCACTATAATTCACGAGAAAGTGGCTGCTAATTGGGATGCCCAGATCATGCTCAAAAGTCAAATCAATTATAATGAAACAAAACTCCCCCCAGGAATGTTGTTGGTATGGACGGTACCCGTGGATTCGGCTCGTCGTGGAGTGTGATTGATTGGTGGAGGGGGAGTAAAACCCTTACTATTTAGTTTGGGAACCGCCTATAATGTTTCTAGCATGGAAGATATTGAGATCTTTTAGTTGTTATGTTGACAATGAAATCATACCGCCCAAACTTTTGTTTCATCCCTGTTTTAAAATCTCGAGCTCTAGCACCTGTGTAAATTAGTGCTTCCCTCTGCGAAGGGCCTATCTATTTTACTTTACTGCCGAGTCATCATCTTCTTATAAAAAGGCACCAGTTAGAGAGCACATCTGTCATTTGTTATTAATTGATATTGAGTATGAGTATGACTAGATCTCTTTTACCATGAATTACAATGTTTAGTGAGGCCTTGTTCTTCGAAGGTGCTCTGCATTTATGTTTTGCGGTCTCACAAAGGGCTGGCGAGATACCAGTATATCATATTGTATTATGATTCTTTTGATAAAATTGTTGTCATCTGAGGCTTATTATTATCGCTCGCTAGTTGATTATGCCATTGATATAAGTAAATATGAGACCTAAATATAATTGTGAACGTGGTTAGTCTATAATCTGAGCTGAAGATCTGAACATAAGTTAGACATATTTACAACAACAAGATCAAACAGAGTTTGTAAAACTTTTTCTTTATCACTTTCAGTTTATCAACTAAATTGTTTAAGGACAAGCAAAGGTTTAAGCTTGGGGGAGTTGATACATCTCCAATGTATCTACTTTTCCAAACTCTTTTGGCTTTGTTTTGGACTCTAATTTGCATGATTTGAATGGAATTAACCCGGACTGACGCTGTTTTCAGCAGAATTGCCTTGGTGTTATTTTTGTGCACAAATAAAAGTTCTCGGATTGACCTGAAAATTCACAAAGAACGTTTTTGGAATTAATAAAAAAATTGGCAAAAGAATCAACCGGAGAGGGGCCACCACCTCGCCACAATCCTGCAGGGCGCCCCCCCTAGGGCGTGCCCCTTCGATTGTGGGGCCCCTGTGGCTCCACCGACCTCGTTTCCACTTCTATATATTCCTATCCGGGGAGAAATAAATCAGGAGAAGAGTTTATCGTGTTTTACGATAAGGAGTCGTCGCCACCTCCTGTTATTCCTCGGGAGGGCAGATCTGGAGTCTGATTTGGGCTCAGGAGAGGGGAAATCGATGTCGTCGTCATCACCAACCATCCTTCTTTACCAATTTCATGATCCTCTCCGCCGTTCGTGAGTAATTCCGTCGTAGGCTTGCTAGACGGTGATGGGTTGGATGAGATCTATCATGTAATCGATTTAGTTTAGTAGGGTTTGATCCCTAGTATCCACTATGTTCTGAGATTGATGTTGCTATGACTTTGTTATGCTTAATGCTTGTCACTAGGGGCCGAGTGCCTTGATTTCAGATCTGAACCTATTATGTTTTCATGAATATATATGAGTTCTTGATCCTATCTTGCAAGTTATAAACACCTATTACGTGTTATGATCCGCATCCCCCAGGGTGACAATAACTCGGATTCCTTTAGGTGATTAATGTAGTTTTAGGAGTTCATGTTTTGACTAAGTGCTAATGCTTTGGTCCGGTTCTCCATTAAAAGGAGTCCTTAATATCCCTTAGTTTCCGTTAGGACCCAGCTGCCATGGGAGGGTAGGAAAAAACATGTCATGCAAGTTCTTCTCCATAAGCACGTATGACTATATATGGAATACATGCCTACATTACATTGATAAAATGGTGCTAGTTCTGTATCACCCTATGTTATAACTGTTGCATGATGAACGCCATTCGACATAATTATCCAACACCAATCCATTGTCTACGAGCTTTCCACATATGGATCTTTGATAAGTTAATTTTCTGTTTCTATTGTTACAATCACTACAAAACTGCTACTCTCACGTTTACCACTTTTACCATTACTTCCATACTACTTTGCTACTAAATACTTTGGTGCAAATATTAAGTCTTTCAAGTGTGGTTGAGTTGACAACTCAACTACTAATACTCGAGAATATTTTTTGGCTCCCCTTGAGTCGAATCAATAAATTTGGGTTGAATACTCGACCTTCGAAAACTATTGTGATCCCCTATGCATTTGTGTTATCAAGAATCAGCTACGACGTTTTACTTGGAACTGCACCAGCTTACCGCACCCCCATTAAGAATAAACACGTGTCCGATTTGTGACTTAGAGTCATCCGGATCAGTGTTGAAGCTTGCATCAATGTAACCCTTTACGACGAGCTCTTCATCACCTCCATAAATGAGAAATATTTCCTTAGTCCATTTCAGGTACTTTAGAATATTCTTGACCATTGTCCAGTGCTCCACTCATGGCTTACTTTGAAACCGGACCGCAACACTTATGACAAGGCTGACATCCGGTCTTGTGCACAACATTGCATACATGATAGACCCTATGGATGAAGCATATGGGACGACACTCTTCGTTTCTCTATCTTCTGCAGTTACTGGGAATTGAGTCTTACTCAACTTTATACCTTGTAACACAGGAAGAACCCCTTCTTGGATTGTTCCATTCTGAATTTCTTTAGAATTTTATCAAGGTATGTGCTTTGTGAAAGTCCTATCAGGCGCCTTGATCTATCTCTATAGATCATAATGCCCGATATGTAAGCAGCTTCTCCCAGGTCCTTCATTGAAAAACTTTTATTCAAGTAATCCTTCATGCTTTGTGAAAGTTCCACATTATTTCCAATCAGCAATATGTCATCCACATATAATATTAGAAATGATAAACCCGAACGTCTTGATCACCTCATCAAAGCGTTGATTCCAACTTCGAGATGCTTGCACTAGTCCGTAAATGGATCGCTGGAGCTTGCACACTTTGTCAGCATTCTGTGGATTGATAAAACCTTCCAGATGTATGATATACAAGTCGTCCTTACGAAATCCGTTAAGGAACGCTGTTTTGACATCCATTTGCCAAATTTCATAATCGAAAAATGCAGCTATTGCTAACTTGATTCTGATGGACTTAAGCATCGCTACGGGTGAGACAGTCTCATCATAGTCAACCCTTTAAACTTCTGAAAAACCCTTTGCCACAAGTTGACCTTTATAGATGGTGACATTACCGTCGGCGTTCGTCTTCTTCGTAAAGATCCATTTGTTCTGAATGGCCTTTCGGACTTCAGGTAATACTTCCAAACTCCATACTTTATTTTCATACATAGATCCTATCTTGGACTTCATGGCCTCTAACCATTTGTTGGAATCCGGGCCCACCATTGCTTATCCATAGCTCGTAGGCTCATTGTTGTCTAACAACAAAACCGATAAGACAGGATTCCGGAACCACTCTGGAGCAGTACGTGCCCTTGTGGTCCTACGAGGTCCGATAGCAACTTGATCTGAAGTTTCATGTTCATCATCATTCGCTTCCTCTTCAACTGGTGTAGCTTCGACAAAAACTTCTTTCTGTCCTGCGCCACCATCTGGTTGAAGCAAAGGTTCTACAACCTCGTCAAGTTCTATCTTCCTTCCACTCAAATCTTTCGAGAGAAACTCTTTCTCCAGAAAATCTCCATTTTTAGAGACAAACACTTTTCCCTCGGATCTGAGATAGAAGGTATACCCAACTGTCTATTTTGTGTAACCTATGAAGACACACTTTTCCACTTTGTGTTCCAGCTTTTCAGGCTAAAGCTTTTTGACATAAGCATCACATCCCCAAACTTTCAGAAATGACAACTTTGGCTTCTTTCCATACATAGCTCATATGGTGTCGTGTCAATGGATTTTGACGGTGTCCCAGTTAAAGTGAATGTAGCTGTCTCCAATGCATAGCCCCAAAACGATAATGGCAAATCGGTAAGAGACATCACAGAATGCCATATCTAATAACGTACAATTACGACGTTCGGACACACCATCGCGCTGTGGTGTTCCAGGCGGTGACAATTTTGAAACAATTCCATATTGTCTTAAGTGGGCACCAAACTCGTAACTCAGATACTCACCTCCTCGATCAGATTGTAGGAATTTGATCTTCTTGTTACGATGATTTTCAACTTCACTCTGAAATTGCTTGAACTTTTCAAACGTTTTAGACTGGTGCTCCATCAAGTAAATATAACCATACCTACTCAAATCATCAGTGAAGGTCAGAATATAACGATATCCACCGTGCGCCTCTACGCTCATTGGTCCGCACACGTTAGTATGTATGATCTCCAACAAGTCACTTGCACGCTCCATTGTTTCGGAGAACGGAGTCTTAGTCATCTTGCTCATGAGACATGGTTTGCATGTGTCAAGTGATTCAAAATCAACTAACTCCAAAAGTCCATCAGCATGGAGTTTCTTCATGCGTTTTACACCAATATGACCTAAGCGCCAGTGACACAAGAAAGTGGCGCTATCATTATTAACTCTCCATCTTTTGGTCTCAATGTTATGGATATGAGTGTCATCACTATCGAGATTTAACTTGAACCCCTCACACTGGGTGCATGATCATAAAATATATTACTCATATAAATAGAACAACCATTATTACTCTGACTTAAATGAGTAACTGTCCCACAATAAAAAAGATCCAGATATAATGTTCATGCTTAACGCATGAACTAAATAACAATTATTAAATTAATCACTAATCCCGAGGGCAACTGAAGCGAGATCGTGCCGACGGTGATCAAATCAACCTTGGAACCATTTCCCACACGCATCGTCACTTCATCCTTCGCTAGCCTTTGTTTATTCCGCAGTTCCTGTTTCGAGTTGCAAATGTGAGCAACAGAACCGATATGAAATACCCAAGCACTACTACGAGAGATGATGAGGTACACATCAATAACATGTATATCAAATATACCTTGTTTGGCATTGGCCGCCTTTTTTCCGTCAGATACTTGGGGCAGTTTCGCTTCCAATGACCAGTTCCCTTGCAATAATAACACTCAATTTTCGGCTTAGGTCCAGCCTTGGGTTTCTTCGTCAGAGGGGCAACATCTTTGCCGCTCTTCTTGGAGTTACCCTTCTTTCCTTTGCCGTTTTTCTTGAAACTGGTGGTCTAATTGACCATCAACACTTGATGCTCTTTCTAGATTTCTGACTCTACGACTTTCAACATCGCAAACAGCTCGGCGAGTGACTTATTCATCCCTTGCATGTTATAGTTCAACACGAAGCTCTTATACATAGGTGGCAATGACTGAAGAACTCTGTCAGTGATAGCCTCTAGCGGGATATCAATCCTCAGCTCAGCTAGATGGTTAGAGTACCTAGACATTTCGAGTAAGTGTTCACTGACAGACCCGTTCTCCTCCATTTTGCAAGCATAGGACTTATCAGAGGTTTCATACCTCTCATTTCGGGCATCCTTCTCAAAGATAAACTTCAAATCCTGGAACAGCTCACATGCTCCATGCCATTCAAAATGTCTTTGAAGTCCGGTTCTAAGCCACACAAAACTGCACATTGAACTAATGAGTAGTCATCCTTACGCGATTGCCAAGCATACAAAATGTCTTGGGTCGCCATATTGGGTGGTGCATCACCTAGCGCTGCATCAAGGACATATTTATTTTGGCCAGCCGTGAGGGTAAGCCTCAGATTACGAGCCCAATCAACAAAGTTGCTTCCATCATCTTTCAGTGTAGCTTTCTCGAGGAACGTATTAAAATTCACGGTGGCTACTGCGCGAGCCATTGATCTACAACATAAAATTTTGCAAAGATTACTTAGACTAGGTTCAAGATAATTGAGTTTACCTAATCATATTACTAATAAACTCCCACTCAAATTGACAGTCATCTAGTCATTCGAGTGTGGCCCGATCCAAATTCACAAACTCAAGTCCGATCATCACATGAGTTGAGTATAGTTTCAATGGTAAACATCTCCATGTTGATGATATAAACTATATGATTCATGCTCGACCTTTCGGTCTCTTGTGTTCCGAGGTCTTGTTTTGACATGCTAGGCTCTCCAAGTTTAACCCGAGTGTTCTGCGTGTATGTGAACGTTGAGTCTATGACACCCGATCATCATGTGGTGTCTCGAAACGACGAACTTTCCCAACGGTGCACAGTCAGGGAGAACACAATTTTATCTTGAAATTTTAGTGAGAGATCACCTTATAATGCTACTATCGTTCTAAGCAAAATAAGGTGCATAAAAGGATTAACATCACATGCAAATCATATGTGACATGATATGTCCATGAACTTGTGCTTCTTGATCTCCATCACCAAAGCACCGGCATGATCTCCATCATCACCGGCGCCGCACGATGATCTCCATCATCATGATATCCATCATCGTGCTGTCATCGAGGTTGTCGCACTAACTATGTTGTTACTACTAAAGCTACTTATATAGATAAAGCAATGCATCACCAAGCGCAATTTTTTAAAGACAACTCTATGGCTCCTGCCGGTTGCCGTAGCATCGAGGTGCAAGTCGATATTTTACTATTACAACATGATCATCTCATACATCCAATATATCATATCATGTCTTTGGCCATATCACATCACATGCATACCCTGAAAAAATAAGTTAGACGTCCTCTAATTTGTTGTTGAAAATTTTACGTGGCTGTTATGGGTATCTAGTATGATCACATCTTACTTATGCATAGCAACAACTGTGATATGCAAATTGCTATTTAACCTTCTCCAAGGACCGTCTCGGTCAAATACGAATCAACTAAAGTTGAAGAAACAGACAACCGCTAGTCATCTTTATGCAACAAGTTGCATGTTAGTCGATGAAACCGGTCTCTCGTAAGCATACGAGTAATGTTGGTCTGGGCCGCTTCAATCCAACAATACCACTGAATCAAGAAAAGACTAAGGAGGGCAGCAATTTGAACATCAACACCCACAAACTCTTTTGTTTTCTACTCAAGATATCATATACGCATGAACCTAGCTCATGATGCCACTGATGGGGAACGTTGCATGGGAAACAAAACAATTCCTACACACACAAATGACCTATCATGGTAATGATAATCTACGAGAGGGGAGATCGTATCCACAGACCCTTGTAGAGTGCTAAGCGGGAAGCATAAAGAAATGCAGTTGATGTAGTCGAACGTCTTCGCGATTCAAATCACAAGCGTACCACGAACTCCATCGCGATCTAGTACCGAACGGACAACACCTCCACTTTCAGCACACGTACAGTTCGATGACGATCTCTGCCTTCTTTATCCAGCAAGAGAGACGAAGAGGTAGCTGAATTCTTCGGAACAGGAAGGCGTGGCGGTTATGGTGGTGGAGCTACTCCAGCAGGGCTTCGCCGTGCTGTATCATACTAGCTACGAGGTATCACGAAGTGCTGGAGGGAGAGACGGCTGCACAATGGCTTGGGGTGAAAAAATCCTCTCAAACCTCCACTATACATATGAGGAACAAGAGGAAGGGTTGGCTTGGCTCCTACTCCAAGGAGGAGCTTCGGCCGAGGCCAAGAGGGAGGAGTCCTCCTCCAATTTGGTTTGGTGGAGTACTCCTTCCCTACTTGTCCGCCTCCTTCCTTTTTTCCATTTACTTTTATTTTTGCTTTTAGCCAAAATAGGTTTATTGGAGCCTGACCAGCCCACTAAGGGCTGGTGCGCTACCCATGGGACTATTAGGTCCCCTCCCCGGTGGGTGGCCCCTCCTAGTAAAACCCCGGAACCCATTCGTAACTCCCGGTAATTTACCGGTAATGTACGAAATCTTTTCGGAAGCCAAATGCAATATTCCTATATATCAATCTTCATTTCAGGACCATTCCCGAAACCCTTGTGACATCCGGGATCTCATCCGGGACTCCGAACAACATTCAGTTACCAACATCAATAATTGAACTATACCAAAACGTCATCGAACCTTAAGCATGCACACCGTGCGGGTCCGAGAACATGTAGACATGACCGAGACATTCTTCGGCCAATATACAATAGCGGGACCTGGATGTCCATATTGGATCCTACATATTATACGAAGATCTTATTGGTTGAACCTCTATGTTAAGGATTCAGTTAATCCCGTATAATGTCCCCTTTGTCCTTCGATATGTTACTTGCCCGAGATTTGATCGTCGGTATCTCCATACCTATTTCAATCTCGTTACCGGCAAGTCTCTTTACTCGTTCCGTAATACATGATCCCTTGGCTAACTCTTCAGCCACATTGCTTGCAAGGCTTGTTTGTGATGTTGTATTACCGAGTGGGCCTCGAGATACCTCTCCGTCATACGGAGTGACAAATCCCAGTCTTGATCTATGCTAACTCAACGGACACCTTCGGAGATACCTGTAGAGCACCTTTATAGTCACCCTGTAATGTTGCGACATTTGATAAACATAAGGCATTCCTCCGGTGTAAGTGAGTTACATGGTCTCATGGTCAAAGGAACATATACTTGACATACAGAAAACAATCGCAACAAAATTACACGATCATAGTTTGGGTCTTGTCCATCACATCATTCCCCCAATGATGTGATCCTGTTATCAACTGACGACACTTGTCTATGGCCAGGAAACCTTAACCACCTTTGACCAATGATCTAGTCAACTAGAGGCTCACTAGGGACATTGTTTTGTCTATATATCCACACATGCATTTGTGTTTCCATTCAATACAATTATAGCATGGATAATAAACGATTATCTTGAAACATGAAACATTACTAGGGAAAACCCTAGCAGTAGCGCGGGTATTTGGTTTATCAGTAGCACGGGTAAGTGCACTACTCATAGGGCGCTACAGCTAAAGTTTATCAGTAGCACGTTTTGACACACGTTGCTGCTATCCCTACTTAGCACTAGCGCTTTATGTACTGGCGCTACTGCTATGTGTATGAGTAGCGTGTTTTGACATACGCTACTGTTACTTTTGCAGTAGCGTTTTCCTGTCTAGCGCTAAAGAGCGCTACTACTATATTTTCTCATATCATTTTTTTGCTACGTATTTACGATGTTTCTGTACAGGTATCATACAATGTTCTAATCATATCATAAACATGCAATATGCTCATCATATCATACACATAATAGTCTCATCATATCAGCCAACACAAATCATGTCGTCACGTCATAATCACGATATAGGTATACAAGTTACATGACATGTCTCGTCATACATAATGTAGTACTTCTTGAGGCATCGGTTCGTATCCCTCGCTCGCACTAGCGTGAACCTAAACTAACTACTGGCTGTCGATCGGAAACCGGAAACCGGTACACCTGGGCCTGACACTCCGGCCACTCGTCGTATACTCCGGGCATAGCACTCTTCGCCAACGATGATCTATGCACCTGCATGTTGATGATATATTACATATATAGTTGAGCAAGAGAAAGAGACAGACTTGGCAAAAATATAAGCAACATATAATAAGCATAAAAAGTTCACCGTACCTAAAATTCCCTAACTAGAGTGATCTTTTCGTTGTGCATAACTCAAAGTTTCGTCATAGAGAAAGTATGGACTAAATGGACACATTGTCATATATCGTCAATCACTCCAACATGTCGTGCCATCCATGCAAGTCAGGGAGATAGTCCTTGAGCGTAGTGAAAGGCTTCAGGTCCAGACGCTGAGCGGCTACGCGTGTTCGAACGTCTTCCCGCGACATTTGCACTTCTTCATAGAACATCCCTATTTTTTCGAGGACCTCCTTCATGATGATTTTGGCAAGTTCACGCTGAATGTGATAGAACTCAGCTCGGAGTCGATGATCTAGGATATCTCCTAGGTTCTTTGCCCATTGCAGAATATGGGCATCGCCGGATCTAGGTGACATGCGAAGGTTCTGCTGATCCCGTTTGAACTCATGCATGTGGTGGAGGACATAGAATCCATCACTGATAGTACCACTCAGTTGCTAGATGCAGCAGAAGTCGGTATTATGGCCGAAGCAGGGCGCGCGGTTCCTTGTCTTCCTGTGCGAGATCTCTCCACCCCGTACGCCGTAAGTAAAGATAACACTCTTGAGAACAGATTTGATGGGGTGTAATCCTTTTTCTTTATGTTCTTCGACGAGTTCAAGTAAACATCGTGGGAGACTCGGGGGTAAAGGATGATGAGGACGGCACGCCCATCGCTGCACAAAATAAGTACACCTCAAATTAGCCTCCACGCGTGCAAATGAACTGATCGAAATCGAAGGAAGGATATCCGTGCAGATGACTTACATGGGATGATAAGGCATGAGAATTGTCTCATTGTCCTTATTGCTAACCATTAAATCAGCGATGTAGTTACTCGCGTATTCAATGGTGCTCTTTACAGACTGCCAGAAGCTCTCGTGCATGAAGTACGGGTCAGCGACACAGATATAAGGTATTTCCTCAATCCTGATGATGTAGTTCATGTGCAAGGCAAAATGACGGACAAACGTAAAATCCAGCTTTTTCACGTGAAACATGTCGAAGATGTAATCGAATCGAAGGAAGAACTCCGCGGGGAATGTGTCGACATACAACCTTTGCTGCGGCACGGTAACCACGTAGAGCGGGTATCCTAGATTTTACGAGGTGATCAAGATTTTCTCTCTCCGCAGCACATCGTCATGAAGTCTCCTGAGATCATCGTATATGTCCTCTAACGCTGCCATAGATAGGATTGGTTCATCCGGGATATGGTATTTTGCCGCACCCATGACAGGTATACAGTCTTGAACCCGAGGCTGCGGAGGCGACTGGATCATAGAAGCAGCTTTGTTGCCTTTCCTAGCTCTCTTCCTATGCTTCTTTGCTACTGGTAGGTCGTCTATAATATGTTCAGCCTCTGGAGGCATCAATTGAGGCACCGACTCATGAAGCTCAAACCCTGAGTACTCATACTGCTGAGACATCAATCCTCCATCGTCATAGGCGCCAGTATTGGGATACTGTAGAGTGTCATCGTCATCCTCATCAATGGCATCGATATCATGGGTTGCTTCTTTGGTGGCGGCGACATCATCAGCGACTAATGGAGCCTCTTCCTCAACCCGTCCACTATCATCCGACACAACATGCGACACTAATTGGGTAGGTGGGGTGTTGATGTTCATACCTTGCCGAGGCTGCGTGGTCGTGGGTGTGCTCCCGGCCGCCTCCAAACGAAGTAGACTCTTTGGTCACAACAGGACCCACCTCTTGCAATCGCCAAGCCGCCGCGGGGTCTCGTTGTCGTCTCCCTCTAGTAGCGGAGGAGCCAAATTCTCATGGCCCGATTTGACACTGGCCACAAAACCCTTGAAGGCATCAGGGGGATCGGACGGCTGTGGAACAATTGTTCCTTCGGCTTCACTATCGTCGCCTTCCCCACGTCCACCCTCTTTCCGCTGATGGTTTACAATATGGTGCACGGGATAACGTCGGCCTACAAAGACATGTTTGCGACGTGAGACCTCCGAAAGGCAACGAAAATGAGAGATTACACATTTATTGAAGATGGCCAGTGTGATAGGTACCGTGAGGTCATGGAGCTTAGCCAAAGACGAAGCACCGCCGAGCACGTCCGAGATGGAGGACGGGCTTCTATGGGCAGGTGCGGGAGCCAGTGCAGGAGCTGGTGCATGAGTAGGTGTAGGAGCTGGTGCAGGAGCTGGTGGAGAAGCAAGTGCGGGAGCTGGTGCAGGAGCTGGTGCAGGAGCAGGTGTGGGAGCCGATGCAGGAGCAGGTGCTGGTGCAACGCTAGTCGAGCTGGTCTCGAATAAGTTGGAAAGGGGAAAATCCGCTGCCTCTTTATTTGGATTTTGCCTAGCCCAACTGACGATATCCAGAACCAAGACACCATACGAAGCTGCAATCTCCTGTTTTGCGGTAGCTACCGCTGCTGCGACCGCAATCGCAACCTTCTTGTCGATGTTTTCTTCATTTAACCTCTGTCTTTCCTTTCTCTCCTCGGTGATCTCACGGTAGTACTTCTTCCACGTGGCATCATCTCCGACGCCGTGCACGCATCCATACAACGGCCGAGTGTCCACCTCGAGTCCTTTCAATATGTTCAAGGCCCAGTTGAATGGATTGTCCCACTTGGGCCTCCACAACGCCTCCGACGGCGAGTCACTTTTGGCCACGATCCTCTGTTGCTCTCTTTGCAAAAAGAACAAGGATCTTTCACAAATATGACTAAACATGCAGTCGAATTGATCAGAAGCTAAAAATTACCAGCAGTCTCATGAACTCCGTTGTGACCGCGTCCGTCTCGAAAACCTCCTTCACTGGGTCCCAATGGTACCGGGCCGTGAGGACGTCACGCTCCTGCAGGACGGTGAACTCCGCCAAGGGGTCTGGGATGTCCAGACTTTCGCGTTCCGCATCCTCCTTGGCCCATATGGATCTCTTCCCCACGTAACCACGGGTTCCGAGGTGGTAGCACCCCATGTTCCTCTCTTGAAGCCCCTTCATGTACTCTAACTTTTCTTTGGCAGCTTCGTGTGGGGACCCTAACTTACGAGTCGAGATCGCCGAATGAACGTGCCCTGTGATCCCAGAGATCAACACTCACCGAACACACAGATGTTGAATATTAAGAGTCTTACATCCAAGTACCGAATTATTACATCACATGACCGAATGTTCAAGTTCACAAGGTAGGGCCTATAAGGCCAAATCACACTGATACAACTAGTAGCAGAAATCTTAGGGCTAAGCGGGCGCCCATGCCATCAACCTACACCAACAGGCATTCTGAGTGGGAAGCGTCCTAGTTCGTAGGGCCGTCTCCGAAGACGTACTCTTCTCCTAACTCCAATCCTTCCATGTATGGTCAATAATATAACCAGTGGAAAGCCAATGAGTACTTTTGAATGTACTCACAAACGGCCCATGATATCAACAATGCTGTTGGTAGAATAACAAGTATTTGCAGTTTGGTGGATAACAACTTGACTGTAAATAAACATGATCATGGATGTGCAACACAATCTAGAGGGTAATTAGAAGAACATGTTACAAATATCAACATATCTTGCAAGGGCTGATCACTCCGGGTTTACCCGATATGCCAAGTCACCAAACTTGGTCATATCAACTATTTTATATTAACACCATTTACCACACACTCACACACACTTGATTTATGCGGAAACGACTGGACGTAGTTTAAGAAGGATTACCCAACTGTCCTTGACCGTGGACACGGCTATTCGAATAGTTTTACACTCTATAGAGGTTGTACGTTGTACCCACGAGATCTAGGAAAGTTCCGCGTCATCCACGACTCACCGTATATAACATACCCGAGGTAAGTACCCGATCAACGCCTTCCCCTCGAGATACTAGACAAAGAGGTCCACGGTGTGCCTGGAACATGTTGTACGTCTTACGAGCACCGACTCTGGACAGTAGTGTCGGGACCCCGATCCTAAGCCATAGGAATCCAGCCTATAACACATCGCATCCCTTTGCAGTCTCACGCACGGTTAACCCCACGGCTGCAGCCTTACCTTAGCCGGGACCGTTTGCGCCTTTTGACTCATGTATGCAACTGTGTCGCTAGCATTCCAATGTCAAAGAACCCGGATCGACAAGTCTAGTCATAAACCAAAGTGGCAGTACCGCACAAGGACAGGCATACATGACCCAACAAAGCAGGCGTCGGTCACCAGCGAATGTAGACGAGTCGTAGCAAGGTACAAGGACTCCATTACATCGCGTGACATTTCCCCAAAGGGGACAGACACAGCAGCTAAGAAGGACACACGCCGGTCAACCAATGTGTCCGGAGCAGTAACGAGCTACCATGGCTCATTGGATCACAAAGGGGCATTTCCCTGTAAGGAGTGCTACTAAAGTCTACGGCTAGGTAATTGAACCCCATACATATCGAGTATGACACACGTACGCATGGCATACCGATATGTATAGATACATCGATGGCATCACAACATAACCATAAACATACAAGCTTTATTTAAGAGGCTCGGAAGAGCCACACACATAATATTACCCAGTAAGGGTCTCACGACCCATCATAGCAGTCATTCAGTTACAAGCCAGCGGAAGTGTTTAAAACTGTCTGAGTACAGACAGGTGAAACTAGAAGGCACATGGCCAGACTATACTACAGACCCAATCTAGGGCCAGATCGTAGCTGGGACACCAGCTACTCGTCGTCGTCGATGTCTATGAAGAACCCTCCATCAGGGTCATTAGCGACCTCTGCAGCATTTACTAAGCAAACATGAGTATGGAGGTACTCAACAAGACTTTGGGATAACTATCTAGTCATGCAATGTATCAATAAGGTATTGTGGGGTTTCATGCGGAAAGCCACCATTTGACTCGCGACTAGACAACTTACATTTTAAAACAATTTCTAACAACTTGATTTCTCGCACACGAGTCCACTAACACCACAACAATACTCCATCGTGGAATCATTCCATATCCATACGAAATGCCGTCCACGACACTCACGCTTATCTTGACAATTTTATGAGTAGCCATTGAAGTTATCTATGAACAACATATGTCTCCAAGTAGTCCATATCCGTGGACGCGGCTATTCGAATAGATCATAACCCTACAGGGGTGTACTTCGTCACACACGCTCTCGCCACTTATCGCCATGTGCACGTCATGCACCTCGGCAACCTTCAAGCGGAGGCCCAGGGAGGGAGTCGGCCACGACCGTTAACCACACTAGTACCTAGTCCAGGTCTATCGCCTATCTGAGGGTAACCCGCACGGAAGTCCGGCCGAGGTTTCTGCCACGGCCCCAAACGATGTGCGCAGGGTTCCCAAGCCCACCATCCGGGTGCCACTTGGTACACCGTGCCACTTCCTACCGCATCACAGCCCACCTCTCAGGTCAGCACCATGCACGACCTCCAGCATGACTATAAACACCTGAAACTACTTGCAACTCCTGGACCGAGTACTAAGCGATTAATAAGTCGAGCGGGGTCATATTTCAGGGCCCAGCATGTGGTTGTATCTCGTCTTGGATTACATACACAAAACTCAGTTCCTAAGGACGGTTCCAATGAAACAACCCGCCATGTACTCCTACACAACCTTTCACCGGTACCTTTACCAAATCAGGTTCAACACACAACCTTTGCTTACCGAACACATTCTCACAATTCTGTTCATCTCCCAGATGACAGACCATACACAACTCTAAGCATAGCATGCATAGCAGGATAAGACACATCATGGCTCAAGCAAGTACCAGGTATGCTAGGTTGCAAGGTTCAGCTATTTACTGTGACAAGGATAGGTCATGCAAAGGAAGTGGGTTCAACTAACGTGGCAAAAGCATTTGAAACATCTGATCCTAATGCAATAAGTAAGTGCAGGAGCGAGAACATGGGATTTATCGGGATGATCAAAATGGTTGCTTGCCTTGTTGCTCAGAGGAGTGACAATATCCGTCAGACGGATATTCGGTGGAATCCGGGGGAGCGGAGCCTACCGAAAGAAATGACAACAATCAATAACAATCATGTGCAACAAGATGATGCATGAGCATGGCATGAGGATGCAAGGTGGTATACTATTATAGCTAACATGTATTAGGTTTGAAGTATCACTTCAAACGAGGTATTCTCGGATACCATTTTAATTGATTCGACCTGATGCTCAGATCAACTTGCTTTTATCATGCATGGAATGACATTTTAGGTTGCTGGTTTGTGATTTGGATAGTGTTTGATCATGTCATTTGTAGTGAAATTTAATTATTTTCCATTCCATCTCCAAAGTATTTATAAGAATTAACTTATTCATTAATCTACATGTTTGGGTTCAGTAACATTTTCAAACATGTTTGAAAATGACATATTCAGATTCCTTGAATTTTTATGATACTTTTCCATATATAAATTATTTTCATTGGAGTTACAGATTAATTTCTATGAATTTTAGAAGTTTTGGCATTTTTCTGGAACTCTTTTAAATCAGAAATTCACTTACTACATCATCATGGCGTCAGCAGGTCAACTGACCTGATCAGGTCAAACCTGGCAGGGGGGACCCACTGGTCGGCGTCTCAGGGGCTAATCCCGCGCTGACCAGCCCCTAAGTGGGTTTGACTTGGCCTTGGGCCCATTGTCAGCGAGCGATTAGGGTTAAACTACTGGGGTTAAGCTGGCCACGTCGTTCCCTGCCGGAGCCTGACTGGCGGCGACCATATCCGCGGCAGAACCTCGCTGGAGACACGCTATATCGTGCTGTGGTGCTCGGAAAAGGTTGCCGAGAGCACTGGGATGATCCCCAGGCTCGACCTTATCCAGCACTGGCCTCAGGGAGGGCTATAGGTGGCCGGAGCAAGCCGGCGACGAGCCGAGGCGGCTGCCGGAGTTCGGGCTCGATGGTACAGTGGGTAGAGGGCACTGATCCGAGGGGAAGAAGAGGGGAAAGGATCGCAGGCTCACGGTGGAGGAGAAGCTAGGCTCAGACTGCTCGGGGAGGGGCTGTAGCCGGCGTTTCACCATCGATTTGCCAGCGACCGAAGGTTGAAGACGATGGTGTTGGGGACGTTGCAGGGCTCGGGGAGGCTTCGGCCTTTGCAGAGAGAACCAGCTCGTCAAGGCGGAGCTACTAGACTACTCGGGAGGAAGGTCCTGTGGCTAGAGGCACGACGGCTCGAGCTCGAGCTCTTGGCAATGACGATAGAAGGAGGGAGGAGAGATCCCGAGAGGAGGGGGAAACTAGAGCAGGGGAACGGCTAGAGACGGGCTTGGTGTGGATATCCCTGCTGTCGCGCTGTCCTAGGGAGCACCGGAGCATGCCACGGTGAAGCAGGAGGTGGAGGAGCCGCCGTGGGCGTTCGCTCCTCTGCCAGAAGGCAGGAGGAGGAAGACGCCCTTGCCCCTGGTTGGCTGGGCCTCCTCAGGGCGAGAGGTAAGGTTTTCCTCTTTTCTTTCTATTTTCTTTCTGTTTTGTTTTTGTGATTTGCTAACTATTTTGATTTGCTTTTTATTTCAGCTCCAAAATAATTTATAAAAATATTTTGAACACACCAGAATATTAGTTGGAATATATCCAACCATTCCTAAAGTTTTCAACATTTTTGAAATTTTGAAGTTTTTGAATTCAAATTTAAAACTTGAAACCACTAGCTTTTTGCATTTATTTGAAATGCCAAGAGTGTTATGAAAATGGTTTTCTTCATTGCTTATTTGTTTCCATGATTTATCAGAAAAGTTGAACTTTTCTTGAGGCCATTTTGAGTTCATTGATTTGAACAAGTTTATAATTCCTTTGAATTTGAGAAGTGGCTAGGTTTTTTTTGAGTGTTCCTTCACCACTTGCTTGTTCTTGTTGAAAATTTCCTAGATGCAATGCAAAGAAGAAATGAACACAATGCTAACTTGATTAAGGTGTCAGGGATGTGACAACTCAACCCCACTCAAAAGAATCTCGTCCCGAGATTTAGAAGTCGCCGGGAATAACGCAGGATACTCAAGTCGGAGACGATCCTCTCTTTTCCAAGTTGCCTCCTTTTCAGAATGATTTGACCATTGAACTTTAAGAAACTTGAGGTTTCGACGTCGAGTGGTACGCTCAGCTTGATTAAGAATACGCACGGGGTATTCTCGGTATGAAAGGTTATCTTGGAGATCAAGCGTTTCGTGGTCCACTTCACGGATAGGATCCGAAAAGCAACGCCTGAGTTGCGAGACGTGAAAGACATCATGAACCTTGGAAAGATGCGGAGGAAGTTCCAACTGGTAGGCAACTTCTCCTCATTTGGCAAGAATGCGAAAAGGACCAATGTAACGAGGAGCCAACTTGCCCTTGATACCGAATCGATGGGTACCCTTCAAAGGTGTAACCCGAAGGTAAGCCTTCTTGTCAACTTCAAAGGTCACAACCTTATGATGACGATCATATTGGCTCTTTTGACGAGACTGGGCTGTTTTCAACTTTTCACGAATAATACGAACCTGCTCTTCTGCATCCTAGATCATATCCGGGCCAAAGAGTTGCCTCTCTCCGGTTTCTAACCAATTAAGAGGTGTTCGACATCTTTGTCCATAGAGAACTTCAAAAGGAGCTTTGCCCAAGCTTGATTGATAACTATTGTTATAAGCGAATTCGGCGAATGGGAGGCACTTCTCCCAATTCATACCGAATGATATAACACAAGATCGGAGCATATCTTCTAGGATTTGATTCACTCTTTCTACTTGACCACTTTATTGAGGATGGAAAGCAGTGCTAAAAGATAGGTGAGTCCCCATGGCATTCTGAAAACTTTCCCAGAAGCGAGAAGTAAAGATACTCCCACGGTCCGAGTTAATCTCCAGGGGAACACCATGAAGAGACACTATTCGAGAGATATATAACTCCGCTAGCTGGCTAGCTGTTATACTCTCACGAACGGGAAGAAAATGAGCCACTTTGGAGAGTCGGCCAATGACCACAAAGATAGCATTATTTCCTTTCTTGGTCTTGGGAAATCCGGTAATGAAATCCATACTAACTTTATCCCATTTCCATCCAGGAATAGCTAAAGGTTGAAGGGTGCCAGCAGGCCTTTGATGTTCTGCCTTAACTCGACGACAAACGTCGCAGTTAGCAACGAACTCAGTAATTTCTCTCTTCATCCTAGTCCACCAGAACCTCTGGCGTAGGTCCTGATACATCTTAGTACTACCGGGATGAATGGTGAGAGGAGAATCATGGGCCTCCTTAAGAATTAAATGCCTTAGATGTAGGTTCTTAGGAACCACTAGACGATTCTGGAAGAACACAACACCTTGATCATTCATGGAAAATTCTTTAGCGTTTCCGCTAAAAATATTCTCCATGATCCGTGATATACCCTTGTCACGCTTCTGGCCAGCTATAATTTGATCCTTAAGGGTAGGCTTCGCCACCAGGGTAGAAAGGAATCCTTGAGGAACAATACGAAGATTCAACTTCCGAAAGTCCTCATAGAGATGTGGTTGACCTTGTTGTAGCATCAAATTGTTACAATAAGATTTACGACTTAGTGCATCGGCCATAACATTGGCCTTCCCCGGGGTGTAAGTTATCCCTAAGTCGTAATCCGAGATCAACTCAACCCACCGTATTTGCCTGAGATTCAAATCCGGCTGGGTGAAGATATATTTCAGACTTTGGTGATCAGTGAATATTTCACATCGATTACCCAGAATGTAATGTCGCCAGGTTTTTAGTGCATGGACCACAGCTGCAAGCTCAAGGTCATGTGTGGGATAATTATCCTCATATGGACGCAACTGTCGAGATGCGTATGAGATCACATGACGATCTTGCATGAGAATGCAACCTAATCTTTGTCGCGAGGCATCGCAATAGATAACAAAGTCCTTAGAAAAATCTGCTGGTAGCAACGTAGGTGCGGAAGTCAGGCGTCTTTTCACTTCCTGAAAACTATGCTCACACTGTGGTGTCCACTCGAACTTTTTATCCTTCTTGAGGAGTTCAGTTAGAGGCTTTGCAACCTTGGAGAAATTCTCAACAAAGCGGCGACAATAGCTCGCTAGACCAAGAAAACTCCTAACTTGCTTAACCGATTCAGGTTGAGTCCAATCAAGGACAGCTTGAACTCTCTCGGGATTGACATCAATACCCTTACCAGATATTACATGACCTAGATAGGTCACTTCTGGTAACCAAAATTCACATTTTGAAAACTTGGCATAAAGGCGATGCTCTCGAAGTTTCATCAATACCAGCCTTAGATGCTCGGCATGTTCTTGTTCGTTCTTCGAGTAGATGAGAATATCATCGAGGTATACCACGACGAATTTATCCAAATACTCCATGAAGATTGAATTCATCAGACGAGAGAAGGTGGCTGGGGCATTGGTTAAACCGAAGGACATGACGGTGTACTCGTATTGGCCATAATGAGTAACAAAGGCCATTTTTGGAATGTCCCCGTTCTTGATCTTGATTTGATGGTATCCCAACCTCAAATCCATTTTGGAGAAGACTGAGGATCCAACGAGCTGGTCGTACAGATTGTTGATCCTGGGGAGCGGATACTTGTTCTTTATGGTGACCAGATTAACTGGTCGGTAATCTACAACCATCCGATCCGTTCCGTCTTTCTTCTTGACGAATAGTACGGGGCTAGCCCAAGGAGAAGAGCTAGGACGAATGAAACCTTTATTCAAGGCCTCATCTAGTTGCTTCTTAAGTTCGGCTAGCTCCAAGGGTGCCATCTTATATGGTCTTCTGGCTATTGGAACAGTTCCTGGAACAAGATCTATCACGAACTCTACATCTCTGTCAGGTGGAATTCCTGGCAGTTCCTCTCGAAAAACATCCGGGAAGTCACGGACTACCGGAATGTCTTCAAGTTCCGGAAGAGGGTTGGCATTTAGGGAATAGAGTTGGCATTTGGCAACTCGAGTAGAGACATTGTCTATCTCACCCGAGGGATGGGTAAGCTGAACATTTCTAGAATGACTATCAATCTTGGCATAGTGAGCTGACATCCAGTCCATACCCAAGATGATATTAATATCCGAAGATTTCAAGGCTATCAATGAGTCTAGAAAAACTAGCCTGTCTACTAGAATTTAATTATCATAGGTTATCCTAGAGGTTTGCCATTTACTACCAGGAGGTTGGACAACCAATGGAATTGGCATATCACAAAAAGACATGTCATGCAACTGTGCATAACTTTCTGAAATGAAGGAATGAGAACCCAGTGTCAAAGAGAACATACACTGGGTGATGATTAACAAGAAGCGTACCCAGTATGACGTCAGGATCCTCTGCAGCTTCTTTTGCTGAGACATAGTTCACATGGCCACGTGCAGGAGTTGGCTGCACATAGTAAGCTTTGCCTGACTTGCCTTGCCCGACGGACTTTCCGGGTTGCTTGGCACCCACATTTTGAGGACACTCACGGGAATAGTGCCCTAGTTCTCCACACTTGTAGCATATCACTTGGTTGGCACGTGGTGCAGCATTGCTAGCTGGACCACCATAAGTTTTTGCTGGAGGGTTGGTCTGATTCGTCTGAGGCGCCATGTAGGATTGCCTCGGAGTGTATCTTGGCGGCAGAGAACTATTTGGAACCCACAGCCTGCATTTTGGAAACACGGAACCAGATGACGAGCCAAAGTCACGGGAGTGCTTCCTTGTGGCTTCAATGTCGGTATGACCAGTCTCGGCACCGATCGCCTTGTTGACCAGGGCTTGAAAGCTTGCACACTCGTGGAGGCGCAGATCACGACGAAGCTTAGGGCTCAGACCCTTACGGAATCTTGCTTGCTTTTTGGCGTCAGTAGAGACCTCCTCTGTTGCATAGCGGACGAGGTTACCGAACTAAAAGCTATAGGCATCCACGGTCAACTTGCCCTGGGTGAAAGCACAGAAGTCCTCTCTCTTTCTGTCCATCAGGCCCTCTAGAATATGGTCCAGACGGAAGGCTGCACTGAAGTCTGCCCATGTGGCTGCTGGTTCAGCAGGACGCATAGCTTCAAAGTTCTCCCACCACAGATTGGCGGGTCCTTCCAGGAAATACGCCGCAAAGGTGACCTTGTCGGCCTCAGAAACATTCGCAGAGCGAATCTTGCGTGAGATGTTGCACAGCCAGTCATCAACGTCGAGGGGATCGACGGAGTGATGAAACTTTGGAGGATTCAGCTTCACAAAGTCGTTGAGGGACAGTGCAGCATTCCTAGGCTGACGAGCCGTATTCTCCTCAATACGCTCTAACAGTCGGTTGGTCTCCCTTTTATTTCTCTCTGCCTCAAGCATAACTTCCGCCAGAGAGGGCGGGTGAGGCATTTCTTCCTGCGACGCTTGACTACCCTCGTCTTGCTCATGAGAAGGGGCACGGTTCAACCTGGTGAACACCATCCTGACAAACAAACTCACAGCTTAGACCAATATCATATCAATACTAGCTATGGATTAAGAATGTACTGAACACACGGAATGCGGAAATGAATATCTGAACAACATGGTAACAAGCAACTGCTATATATACACCATGGTTCATACACACCCTTACATAGTTCAGTACAACCTTAACCGAAGAGCGACTATTGAAATTATGAAACTGCTCATCAGAGGCTTACAAGCTTCCTATACATTATTTATCTAGGCCTCCGGAATTCATTTCACATCACAGGCATACTTCACAAGTCACGCAGGACTGTGAACGTACGGCTACTACCATACTATCCTTCCCCTCACAGCTCAGGCATCCACATAGAACATCTCATAGAGATTACCTCCATGGCGTGGAAGCTCAACCTGCGGATCAGGAAACACTCTGGCCTGAGATCCCTGGGATCCATAAGGACACGGATGTGGCCTTGGTCCCCTGACTGGTGGTAATAGGGGTCCCCGAAGAGGGGTGACTCCTCCTATAGCTGGCCAGTCAACGTGGGCCCGAAGATGGGTCCTAACAGGGTTCAGCATCTCCATATCTCCGTACCCTGTCTGGACTACCGGTGCCAGCTGCGTCAAAGCCGTCCACAGACGGGCACATGTAGCATAAAGCTCCATGCGGAGAGCACGAGCATCCCTGTCTCTATTCTCTAGCATCTCAACAGTGGACTGCAGTAGTGGATCCTCCATAGAAGAATCGAAATAGACTCCGCTGAGGTATCCCTCTTCACCAGGCTGAGAGGCCGGAACATAGCAGAACTCTGAATTCTGCAGCAGTGCATGTCTCGCCATCATAATGGTCAGCATTGAATAGGCAGCATCTTGTACTGCCATGTCAACAGTGACTCCCAACCCATAGGACCAATGGATTGGCTCCTCAGCTCCAGGGTAGTCTGGAAATAGCCTAACAGTGCAGATATACTGGCTCTGGTTGAAGTCTCGGTACTGTTCCTCCACTGTGTACTCGGGGTAACAGCGGTAACCGCACATCGACATCACCCTGACCCGCATGGCCGTATGACCCAGCACATCAATGCACCTGGTCAGACGTACCACCTGACGAGAAGGACGGCCAGTCATCTGAAAATAGAGAGTAATACAAAAGCATTAGAGCTCTAAATGCAAAATTGGGCAGCATAACGGCTGTAAATGCTCAAAAACAAATTTTGAGACAACCCAAAATGGAATAGCGTAACCACTCAACTATCAAGTTAATTCTCTGATCATAACACTTACTTCCTTTTTTCTAGGGATGAAAGAAACCCAATATAACTCTCGACCCGTAGTCTTATAATCTACCGATCAGAAACACGAGCCTAGAAGAAGATGAGTAACCTAGTCCTTAATTCCCGCAGAAAAGACGAGGATGACCAGAATAGAATAACCTGAGAAGAGAACAAGAGTCTTACGTTCCCTTCCACAAACAATTCCCTTATATATAACTAAAGCAATTCTAGACTCAACTTCGACTAGTTTGGCTTAGTTATCCTACAGTCAGTCAGGCTCTGATACCAACGCTGTCGGGACCCCGATCCTAAGCCATAGGAATCCAGCCTGTAACACATCGCATCCCTTTGCGGTCTCACACACGGTTAATCCCACGGCTGCAGCCTTACGTTAGCCGGGACCGTTTGTGCCTTTTGACTCACGTATGCAATTGTGTCGCTAGCATTCCAATGTCAAAGAACCCGGATCGACAAGTCTAGTCATAAACCAAAGTGGCAGTACCGCACAAGGGCAGGCATACATGACCCAACAAAGCAGGCGTCGGTCACTAACGAATGTAGACGAGTCGTAGCAATCTACAAGGACTCCATTACATCGCGTGACATTTCCCCAAAGCGGACAGACACAACAGCTAAGAAGGACACACGCCGGTCAACCAATGTGTCCGGAGCAGTAGCGAGCTACCATGGCTCTACCATGGCTTGTTGGATCACAAAGGGGCCTTTCCCTGTAAGGAGTGCTACTAAAGTATACGGCTAGGTAATCGAACCCCATACATATCAAGTATGACCCACGTACGCATGGCATACCGATATGTATAGATACATCGATGGCATCACAACATAACCATAAACATACAAGCTTTATTTAAGAGGCTCGGAAGAGCCACACACATAATATTACACAGTAAGGGTCTCACGACCCATCATAACAGTCATTCAGTTACAAGCCAGCGGAAGTGTTTAAAACTGTCTGAGTACAGACAGGTGAAACTAGAAGGCACATGGCCTGAGTATACTACAGACCCAACCTAGGGCCAGATTGTAGCTGGGACACCACCTACTCGTCGTCGTCGATGTCTATGAAGAACCCTCCATTAGGGTCATTAGCAACATCTGCAATATTTATTAAGCAAACATGAGTACGGAGGTACTCAGCAAGACTTTAGGACAACTATCTACTCATGCAATGTATCAATAAGGTATTGTGGGGTTTCATGCGGAAAGCCAACATTTGACTCGTGGCTAGACAACTTACATTTTAAAACAATTTTTAACAACTTGATTTCTCGCACACGAGTCCACTAACACCACAACAATACTCCATCGTGGAATCATTCCGTCTCCATACGGAAATGCCTTCCACGACACTCACGCTTATCTTGACAATTTTATGAGTAGCCATTGAAGTTATCTATGAACAACATATGTCTCCAAGTAGTCCATATCCGCGGACGCGGCTATTCGAAAAGATCATAACCCTGCAGGGGTGTACTACGTCACACATGCTCTCGCCACTTATCGCCATGTGCACGTCATGCACCCCGGGAACCTTCAAGCGGAGGCCCAATGAGGGAGTCAGCCACGACCGTTAACCACACTAGTACCTAGTCTAGGTCTATCGCCTATATGAGGGTAACCCGCACGGAAGTCCAGCCGAGGTTTCCGCCACGACCCCAAAGGATGTGTGCAGGGTTCCCAAGCCCACCATCCGGGTGCCACTTGGTACACCGTGCCACTGCCTACCGCATCACAGCCCACCTCTCAGGTCAGCACCATGCACGGCCTCCAGCATGACTATAAACACCAAAAACTACTTGCAACTCCTGGACCGAGTACTAAGCGATTAATAAGTCGAGCGGGGTCAGCATGTGGTAGTATCTCGTCGTGGATTACATACACATAACTCAGTTCCTAAGGAAGGTTCCAATGAAACAACCCGCCATATACTCCTACACAGCCTTTCATCGGTACCTTTACCAAATCAGGTTCAACACACAACCTTTGCTTACCGAACACATTCTCACAATTCTGTTCATCTCCCAGATGACAGACCATACACAACTCTTAGCATAGCATGCATGGCAGGATATGGCACATCATGGCTCAAGCAACTACCAGGTATGCTAGGTTGCAAGGTTCAGCTATTTACTGTGACAAGGATAGGTCATGCAAAGGAAGTGGGTTCAACTAAGATGGCAAAAGCATTTGAAACATCTGATCCTAATGCAATAAGTAAGTGCAGGAGCGAGAACATGGGATTTATCGAGATGGTCAAAATGGTTGCTTGCCTTGTTGCTCAGAGGAGTGACAATATTCGTCAGACAGATATTCGGTGGAATCCGGGGGAGCGGAGCCTACCGAAAGAAATGACAACAATCAATAATAATCATGTTCAAACAAGGTATTCTCCGATACCATTTTAATTGATTCGACTTGATGCTCAGATCAACTTGCTTTTATCATGCATGGAATGACATGTTAGGTTGCTGGTTTGTGATTTGGACAGTGTTTGATCATGTCATTTGTAGTGAAATTTAATTATTTTCCAAATTCCATCTCCAAAGTATTTATAAGAATTAACTTATTCATTAATCTACATGTTTGGGTTCAGTAACATTTTCAAACATGTTTGAAAATGACATATTCAGATTCCTTGAATTTTTCTGATACTTATTCATATATAAATTATTTTCATTGGAGTTACAGATTAATGTCTATGAATTTTAGAAGTTTTGGCATTTTTCTGGAATTCTTTTAAATCAGAAATTCACTTACTGCATCATCACTACATCATCACGGCGTCAGCAGGTCAACTGACCTGATCAGGTCAAACCTGACAGGGGGGACCCACTGGTCAGCGTCTCAGGGGCTAATCCCGCACTGACCAGCCCCTAAGTGGGTTTGACTTGGCCTTGGGCCCACTGTTAGCGAGGGATTAGGGTTAAACTACTGGGGTTAAGCTGGCCACGTCGTTCCCCGCCGGAGCCTGACCGGCGGCGACCTGATCCGCGGCAGAACCTCGCCGGAGACACGCTATATCGTGTTGTGGTGCTCGGAAAAGGTTGCCGAGAGCACTGGGATGATCCCCAGGCTCGACCTCATCCAACACTGGCCTCAGGGAGGGCTATAGGTGGCCGGAGCAAGCCGGCGACGAGCCGAGGCGGCTGCCGGAGTTCGGGCTCGATGGTCCAGTGGGTAGAGGGCACGGATCCGAGGGAAGAAGAGGGGAAATGATCGCAGGCTCATGGTGGAGGTGAAGCTAGGCTCAGACTGCTCGGGGTGGGGCTGTTGCTGGCGTTTCACCGTCGATTTGCCGGCGACCGAAGGTTGAAGACGATGGCGTTGGGGACGTTGCAGGGTTCGGGGAGGCTTCGGCCTTTGCAGAGAGAACCAGCTCGTCAAGGCGGAGCTACTGGACTACTCGGGAGGAAGGTCCTGTGGCTAGAGGCACGACGGCTCGAGCTCGAGCTCTTGGCAATGGCGATAGAAGGAGGGAGGAGAGATCCCGAGAGGAGGGGAAACTAGAGCAGGGGAACGGATAGAGACGGGCTCGGGGTGGATATCCCTGCTGTTGCGCTGTCCTGGGGAGCACCGGAGCGTGCCACGGCGAAGCAGGAGGTGGAGGAGCCGCCGTAGGCGTTCGCTCCTCTGCCAGAAGGCAGGAGGAGGAAGACGCCCTTGCCCCTGGTGGGCTGGGCCTCCTCAGGGCGACAGGTAAGGTTTTCCTCTGTTCTTTCTATTTTCTTTCTGTTTTGTTTTTCTGATTTGCTAACTATTTTGATTTGCTTTTTATTTCAGCTCCAAAATAGTTTATAAAAATATTTTGAAGACACCAGAATATTAGTTGGAATATATCCAACCATTCCTAAAGTTTTCAACATTTTTGAAAACTTAAAGTTTTTGAATTCAAATTTAAAACTTGAAACCAATAGCTTTTTGCATTTATTTGAAATGCCAAGAGTGTTATGAAAATGGTTTTATTCATTGCTTATTTGTTTCCATGATTTATCAGAAAAGTTGAAGTTTTCTTGAGGCCATTTTGAGTTCATTGATTTGAACAAGTTTATAATTCCTTTGAATTTGAGAAGTGGCTAGGTTTTTTTGAGTGTTCCTTCACCACTTGTTTGTTCTTGTTGAAAATTTCGTAGATGCAATGCAAAGAAGATATGAACACAATGCTAACTTGATTAAGGTGTGAGGGATGTGACAAATAGCAACCATGCGGGGACCAACGGTGTGCCTGGAACACGTAAAAACGGCATAGTCGCCCTACCTAGCACGACCCCATCACGAGAGTGACCACACATCACTCCCGCCACTAGTAATGTGGCTCTTTGCTAGCACTGACCAGAGTAATCAACAAAGCCCCGTCCCATAAAGGGGTAACATGGTCGTACATGTAAGGTTGGGACGGTCGACCCATCATAAATCTATTCCCATTTCCGAAACCATACACACACAAAATACTCGGTGCACCACTTCACCAAAAGTGGCCACGTAACTCATCATCACCCTCGGGCATTAGTGGCACCCAATGGGGTTTTCATAAACCTTTGATTTTATACCATCATCATGCTCATGCTACTATGATATTAGCGTGACCCTCACTGGTGGTAGGATCATGCTCAAAAAGCAAGTGCTCCACAGGAGCCATCGGTAACATCACTTCAATGATTTACCGATACTTATGATCACATGCAACAAAAATATTTGCTACACTAGCATGCAATATAACATATGCTCAAACATGGTCAAAGGGCTGCTTGCCTTGGTCAGCTAAATATCCGGGGTCTTCGGGGTCTTCAAGTCCAACTCCTTCGTCACACGGGGTTTCTATCATCGTAATAAATAAAAAGCAATAAGTAGCTCACTGCAAAAGAAATCAGAAAGTCACTTTAAAAATGTTGTTTAATTCTAATAAATCCATATTTTTGTTTTAAAATTATTTTTCTCTGGTTTTAGTGAAAGAATATTTTTAAAATCAATTTAACAGAAGCAAAACTATTCTAAACTAGCATTTTAATGTCACAGCCCTAGTTTCTACTTGCTTGCCAAGCATTTATGCATGCATATTTAAATTTTTATGAATTTGGAACGGGAAGTGATCAAGCCCCAAGGAATTAAAATTTGACAAAAGGGCAATATAAATATTACCTTAAAATGAACCAGGAAAATGTTCCAAATATTTTGAGAAAATAGTGACATGATATAAATTTGTCAACCAATATTTCAGTGAGAGAAACATTTTGAAATGGATTTTTCAATTTATCAAACAATTATTTGGAATGGAATTATTTTTGCTTAATATAAAATAATGTTTCAAAAATTCTTAAACTATTATGTGGCATTAGATATTTTTATCTGTGTCACATAGTATTATTTTAGGGTTTTATAAAATGGTTAAACATTTTATTTAAAACCTAGAAATAAATGTCAGAAAAAGAAATAAAGGAAAAACAAAAAAGAGGAGAAGATCTACATGGCGCTCACCTGGCCGGCCCAGCCCACCAGGGGCGAGGAGGTCTTCTTCCTCCTTGCCAGGAGGACGAGGGTGTGTCGCTAGCGCGCGCACCCGGCGGCCAGCTCCTGCTTGCCATGGAGCTGCTCGTCCTCGTCCTCATCTCCTCGCCTGAAGATGCCCCAGAGCCCCCTCTGTCTTCTCCACCCCTCTCTGCTCACCCTGGACATTTCCCCCTCTCGATCTCTAGGATCACCGAGACCCACCGGAGAGCATCATCGTTGCAGCCATGTCAATTGTAGCCCCCGCGCCGCCTTTCATTGTCTAGAAGACCGAACATGCAGCCCCTCATCTCCCTGCCCAAGGAATCAAACCTAGAAGGTTTCCATCACCTTCATCATCGCCGTTTTCATCACCGACCGCCGAATCTCCCCACCATCGATCGATTTGCAGCAACCGGAGCTTCCCCAACCTCTACGTGTGTGCCATCGGCTCCGCGGTGAGCCCCAGGTTCTTTTCCCCCTAGCCCCATCGCCGCTCCCCTTCCCTAGCCCGCTGGCCACCGGAGCCGCAAGCTCCTGCTACCGGCCATGGTGTCGCCGTGGCCAGGGCCCCTTTCTCGCACTACTGAGCGCCTCGGCGTGCTCAGTGAGCTCTCCTGGAGCCACAGCCGTCCCAAACTCCTCCTCCTGTGCCTCCTAGCACCAGCTTCACCATGGCCGAGCTTCGGCCACCGCGGAAGTCATCGCTGTCGTCGATGTAGTGCACCCTAGGTGATGCCTCTTGCTTCATCGGATGCGCGCGAGTGCGTGCTTTCTATAGAGCCAAACCGCGCCCAAAACGGATGCCCGTAGCGAAATTCCGACGAACTCCACCGTGTGTGGTATCGTCGGCGTTGAGCCGCCGGTGGCTCTGGCCCCTTTGACCATGGGTTTGACCTCCTAGGATCACAGACAGGTGGGGCCTAGACCCTGTTAATTCTAGCTAAACACAAAATTTAATTAATTGGATTAACTAACCTAATGACTCACTGACCAGTGGGCCCAACGGCTCTAAAACAGGAATTAAGATTAACCTAACCCTGTTAATTAAACTCTGTCACTCACGTGTGGACCCCACACGTCAAGTTTGACCCTGACCAGGTGAGTTGACCTACTGACGCAATGCTGACGCAGAGTTGACGCAATAAGTAATTTCTGATTTTAAATAATTCCAGAATAATAGCAAAACTTCAAAAATTCATAGAAAATAAAATATAAATCAGATGAAAATAATTTATATATGAAAAATGATCAGAAAAATTCAAGGAATCTGATTATGGCTTTTTCATGCATGTTTCAGAAAGTTAACATCATCAAGTAGGAAAAATGATGATTAGGGTAAATTTAATAAATAGTTTGGAATTGGAATTTGGTATTAATTTTAATTCCACTTCAACTGATAAGACCAAACATTGAGCTAGGAAACTCAGTACCTTAATATACCATCTTCATGCATGATAAAACAAGTTATGCGAGAGCATCAGGTCGAATCAATTAAAAGGGTATCTGAAAAATACCTTGTTTGAACTGATATTTGAATTCTAATTCAAACCAGCTTCAACTCAAGAAATGGTAACTATATTAGCCCTGCCACTTCTCATTTTCATGTCATGATCACGCATCATAGTGTTGCATTCCCGTGAAGTAATTATTGTTCTTTCTTGTTTGTCGGTGTTGTTCCCTCTCGGTAGACGATGGTTCCGACGATGTGATCGTTGACATTGATGAAGACTCATTGATATCTTCAGACGTGTCAGGCAAGCAAACCCCCTTGAGCATACTGATATAAACCCACTCTCTCGCTCCTTCTCTCTTTTGTTGCATTAGGACAAACACGATTCAACTGTTACATGTTCTCAGTATTTGAACCCACTCCTGTGCATGACCTGATTTTGTCACAGTAAATAGTTGAAACCACTTAGCATGAGTAGAAAATGCTTGAGCCTTGTTGTGCTTACTCATCCATGCTTGTTCACTATGCCTGCTATGCTTAGAGTTGTGTTGGATCTGATCCATCTGGGTGATGAATCGTAATGGTTGTGTTCTTATCCTACAGTGTGAGAGTAAAGGTGTGAATCCGATTTGGTAAAGGTAATGATGAGAGGCCATGTAGGAGTACATGGTGGGTTGTCTCATTGGAACCGTCCTTAAGAACTGAGTTCTGTGTATGTTATCCAAGACAAGATACTACCACACATTGGGATAGTTAATTGACCCTCTTAGCTTATTAATCGCCTAGATCTCTGTCCAGGAGTTGCAACTAGTTTCTGGTGTTTGTAGGAAATGTGTTGGCGGCCGTGTTTAGCTCTACCCGACGGGGTAGGCTTCTCTGCGATAGATACACAGTGGCACGGTGTACCATGTGGCACCCAAATGATGGGCTTGGGAACCCCGCGCACATCGTTTGGTGCCGTTAAGGAAACTTCGGCCAGACTTCCTTGCTGGTTCAGTCTCAAATAGGCGATAAACCTGGACTAGGGTCTTGTGTGGTTAACGGTCGTGGCCGACACCCACGCCAGTGCTTCCGCTTGAAGGTTGTCGAGATGCATGACGTGCATATGGTGCTAAGTGGTGTGAGCATGTGTGAAGAAGTATACCCCTGCAGGGTGAATTAATCTATTCGAATAGCCACGTCCTCGGATATGGACTACTTGGAAACATTAAATGGATACTCTAAAACATGCAAGATAAGTGTGAGTACTATGGATGGCTTTCTCGTAGGGAGACGAGAGTGGATACATGGTGGTGTATTGATTGGTGAATGTGTGGACTCGTGTGCACTATCCCACCACAAAGAAAGAAGTTGTAGGCGTAGTACAGATTAGCCAAGAGTCAAAGCTAGCTTGCTGCAATCAAACCCCAAAATCCTTTCATTGATACATGATGCATATGTAGATAGTTTTGATGTAAGTCTTGCCGAGTACCTTTGTACTCACGGTTGCTTTATTTATGTTTTTGCAGAGAATATTTAGTCTCATTAAAAGGTTCCACGCGATGTGTTCGACGTTGATAGGAATAGCTTGGGAATCCGAGACAGAGGTCTGATTCCTTTGGTAGGGTTGTGGTAGCTTTTGAGGCTCCTCCAGCCATTTTTAGTAGATGTTTGTACCCACACATGTTCTGTTTCTACTTGTTGTTTGTATGACTTGAGTGTCGGGTCACGAGACCCCTGTTTGTAATATCATACTATGTTGATTCTTATGAGTCTTTAATAAAAGCTTGAGTCATAGAGTTATGTTGTGATGCCATGTTGTATCTACACATATCGTGCATATTGTGTGTATGTTATGAAATGCAATATATTTGTGGGATTTGGCACCTAGTTGTGCGCCTTTAGTCATACTCTTTAAGGGAAAATGCCTCTTTGTGCTTCCATCGAGCTTTGGTAGCTTGCTACTGCTCCGGACACATTGATTGACACACATGTATCCTTGTTTGCTGCTGTGTTAGTACCTTCGGGGAAATGTCACGTGGTGTAATGGAGTCCTCGTAGCTTGCTACGACTCGTCTACATAAGTTGATGACCGACACCTGCTTTGCTGGGTTATGTATGCTTGTCCCGGTAACGATGTATCACTTGGGTATATAACTAGTCATGTCGACCCGGGTTCTTTGTCGTTTGAACGCTAGCGACACATTCATATACGTGAGCCGAAAGACGCAAACGGTCCCAGCCAAGGTAAGGTGGCATCCATGGAGTTTACCGTGCGTGAGGCCGCAAGTGATGTGATGTGTTACAGGCTAGATTCTTATGACTTAGGATCGGGGTCCCGTCAGCTTTGGTATCAGAGCTTGACTGCCTATAGGATAACCAAGCCAAACTGGCCGATGTTGAGTCTAGCAACTCTTTCGTTATATAAGGGAATTGTTTGTGTAAGGGAACGTAATGCTCTTTTACTCCTTTCCTTATGTCATTCTTATTCTGAGTCATCCTCTTCCTTATTATACATGGTTTAAGAATTAGGCTTTATCATCTGTTCATTAGGATGACGAGTTACTATGCTGCAGACTTATAGAAAAGTTGTTGTCTTCAAGGATCAGTGTCACCATAAGAACTCAATTGTTATGTTGTTAGTTTTCTTGCAGGTTGCCTCATATTTCATGTCCATACAGCCGTTATGCTGTCCGAGTTTTCCAAGGTTTCTAAATAATCTGATGCAATTGAAAATCCTCTCATCCCGAGTTAATGCCTTTAGGCCAGACAAAGCACACTAATCATTGTGTTGTGGTACTCTATTACCTCAACGTTTTGTTCAAGTATTAGGAAAACATGTTACCCCAAAAACCACCCAATAGTCTAGATGTGTTCTGTGTTTTCAGTGTGATAATTATGGCCATCATTTTCGAAAACATCTCGTGATGTTATTTAGTTTGTAGGTATCCTATTCCTGGATTCTTGAATCCAAGGATCATTCTGCTCACTTCTGTTGATAGTGTTTCTAGTTCCTTTAGAATGATTAGTAACCTTGTTGTAGTTTCCAAGGTTCGTGGTATATCATTCTTCCAAGACCATGGACCATCTCTGGCAGAAGTTCTTCGTGAACTAAAGATCATAACAAGAGTGCTCGTGATGAGTTCTCTACTCCATATTGTGATTCTGCCAACTCCTCCATTTTGCATGGGTTATTTGGAAGAATTATGTTGAACTCGTTTGACATGTTAATCTATGCATCAACAACTCAGAAAAATCACGTGCTCTTGAGTTGGTCCTAACTAGTTGTATTCTGACTTTCATTTATGAGAGGATAGTTAAGAGTAGTTGAGCATTAGTGTCATCGATGTCTTCTATTCCTGTGGTCTATCAAGTTGTTCTATTTCTGAATGATTCGGAGAAGGAAACTCCAGTACCTCGTCCATTTCGTCGATTGGGTCAAAGTAGTTGTATTCCGTAGATCAAAATGCCAATCTGGCTTTTGTTCTGTTCTATCTTGGAGTATAACCCTCTTGTTGTCAGGACTGTCGTGAGAATTGCACCATCTCTTATGAGCTCTTGATTTAGTGATACTTCTCGACATCATTATTCACCCCTCGGTTTCCGTGTTGGTTGTAACCGGGATATCGACAAGTGAACCATGATGTGTGAAATCAATAGTCCTAGCAATGTTATTGCTTGGTAGCTAATGGACAATAATTTCACTTTTATGGTGATGGTGATTAAATCGTCATCCTAAGATTGACCGTGCTACCTAGTCCATGTTTCATGGTGCACCTTTTCGATCAATGGGTTAGGATTGTGTCAATCCTTTGCTCTTTGATCATATCATCTTGCCTGAAAAGCGAGATTGTTCCCGAGCTTAATAACATATCGGTGGTTCATGATTTTCTGAATATCTTCTCGGAAGTAATACCAGGTTTTTCCTGACTGTTATGATAGAGCTCGTGATCAAGTTGGTTTCCCTATACGCCATCTTCTCCAAGAATCCGTGTTGGATACCCCGAGCTAGTTGGTTAAGCTAAACAACAACTTGGAGAGTTGGAAGATAAAAGCTTCGCCTAAACTTAGCTCATTTTAAAGGATATCTTTCCTGTTGTGTAAGTCTTGAAGAAAGATGATATTGTCATCGGTTGATTCGTGTGATCAATTGCTGCTTATATTATCTGGGCCAATTTTGATTTCAGTATGGGCTATTGTCAAATCAAACTCAGAACCAAAGATTTTCGTAACGATGTCTTACTCGTGGATTTCCTTGAGCATACACCATTGTATTCTTTGATCTGACCAATGCTATTATCTTGCTCACATAGTTGTGGAAATCCATTTATATGGGTATCTTGATGAATTGTTGTTGAACCCATCGGCAACATTTTTATTTGTTCCACGATTTATGTTGGACATCAAGCTAGTGCTGGAAACTTCGTAGACATTGTCTTCGTGTCTCGAGCACGAGGTATATGTTAGGTGTAAGAAGTGACTTCCTCTAATTCACGTGCATTTGATGCAAGTTGCTGCCGTGAATTTGACAAAAGTTAATTTGTTTTCCTCGGAATCATCCCCAAGTCAGTCACACACGTGCAAAGTATTCTATGGTTTGATAGATTGATCATCTCCACTCCATATGTAATTCCAAGCACCCCAAGCCACTGATTGACTTTTTCAAGGAAAGGAAGTTAAGTACCATTCTTGAAGGTACCAGACGGATTTGCACATGGCTTCGTTACCCGCAATGATGAATCCCACCCAGAACTCGGTAGTGTTTTGTTGTAAGACTTTTCATGTGATCATCATTGTCTTGGGCAGTGTGTTCACGTGGGTCTTGCAATCTAGCTCATGTTTTGGAGTTGTCTTCCTTAGTTCATTTCCCGAGAATCTCGTCATGTTATCTCGTCGATTCGTGTTACAAACTTTCTTTTTAGACATGCTGAGCCTGAAACATCATGTCACCAACCAGATCTAAATCTCACATAGATATGATGGTTGGAACATTTCCCAAGAATTATAATTTTGGTCTCTCTGTAACACGGTAAAGTGATGTCATGGCTAACACATCTAGCCGGAAGACTTAATATTATAATGTCTCGCATCAGCCACATTAGCCATCTTCCCGTGAGGACCATCTATGACTTATTTTGGAAGTTGTTCCTCATGGACCCCTTTGAGCCCCGAAGTCCGACCTATCTTGATGTGCTAGATATCAAGCATGACCTATAATTGGGTTGTGCTAGTACATCAAGGAGAACATTAGAAGCCGAGTGCTAAATGTCTCTCGGTCGATTAACCAGATTTCGTTCCCTTGGCATAGCTAAGGTGAAATCTGAGAACGTGTTGTCTTCCTTTGCATCTGCATTCTTCATTATCATTCATCATGGTAGTATGTTGTGTCACCAGGATCTTGGCACGGATGTTGGTAAACCCTGATGAATAAGGAAATGCTCAAGTTCTTGAGAGCAGGCTCAGACACTAGGTTATACCCTCGGTATCAATTGGAATGTGCCTTCCGTTTGCCGAGTTATTCTATAACTCTAGTTTGTTTCGAAACTGAGTATGCCATTCTTTCAAAATCCTTCAAATGACCATTCGTGAATTGCCTTAAACTGCTATGAAGAGTTTAAATGATCTTTGGATCAAAAGTAATTCTTTTTTCCACTTAAGGGAATAACTCTACGAGGCACCTTCCTAAGGTGCCTCGTTATGGTATGAAGGGCAACTTAACTCCTTGCTACTTTGAAACCTCATCTCCATCTATTCTAAGCATGGTATTATTGCCTACCAATTGAACCTCGATCATATGTTTCATTTTTCTTATCCCTGCTAGGTGTTTCGTGTCACGGCTCAAGGGACTTTCCTACGTCTCATTCTATAAGTTGATCTTGAGTTGCTCGATCTTTGAGGAGATCGAATCTTGTAGAGTCTTCCTGTTCTTGTCGTCGTGTTAGATGAAGACCTCAATGACAAAGATGTCAAGATCAACATGGTGCAATGAAGCAACATCTCTGAGAAGGGTAATTGGATCGTAAAGATTGTGATATCTAATGTTCCCTCTTCCTCTTCCCGACTATGCCTGCATCTCGGGACGAGTTTCTTGTTTAGTGGGGGTGAGTTGTCACAGCCCTAGTTTCTACTTGCTTGCCAAGCATTTATGCATGCATATTTAAACTTTTATGAATTTGAAATGGGAAGTGAGCAAGCCCCAAGGAATTAAAATTTGATAAAAAGGCAATATAAATATTACCTTAAAATGAACCAGGAAAATGTTCCAAATATTTTGAGAAAATAGTGACATGATATAAATTTGTCAACCAATATTTCAGTCAGAGAAACATTTTGAAATGGATTTTTTAATTGATCAAACAATTATTTGGAATGTAATTATTTTTTGCTTAATATAAAATAAAGTTTTGAAAATTCTAAAATGGATAATCCAAAAACGTGTAACGGATGTATCACTTGGGTATATAACTAGTCATGTCGACCCGGGTTCTTTGTCGTTTGAACGCTAGCGACACATTCATATAGGTGAGCCAAAAGACGCAAACGGTCCCAGCCAAGGTAAGGTGGCAGCCGTGGAGTTTACCGTGCGTGAGGCCGCAAGTGATGTGATGTGTTACAGGCTGGGTTCTTATGACTTAGGATCGGGGTCCCGACATCTAAAAATTTGCCTAACAGTTCCATTAAATACTCCTCATTTTTTTAAAATAACAGTGGAAGAATCATTACTTTTCACTGGTTAAATCCTTTTATAAAAATCTTGTAAAACAAAGTTGAAAAATAAAAAGGAAAAAGGGAAACAGCCCTGGCCTGGCTCGGCCTAGGGTTCGACCGGTCAAGATGGCTAGCCAGCGAGGCTGCCTAGGCGCGCGCCATCAAGTTTGAACCTGACGCACGGGCCCCTGTGGTCAGCGGCTACGGGGAGCGAGGGAGAGGGAGATGGGCCACCGATAGGTGAGGCACAGTTGTCGACTCGTCTCCTACCTCTGTACAGAGAGGAGGAGGAGCACGCCAGCGTGGCTACTGACGTCCTCAGGCCCTAACAACGCTGAGAATCGGTCCGGCTCGTCGTCGCCTACCTGCTGGTGGTCGAGTCGACGATTGGGGCTCCTGGTACACCGGCAACGAGGGGGCTGTGGCGGAGTGATTGCGGTCAATGGTGGAGGTGGTGGTTACGGGCACGGATTTGCTCTGGGAAGAGGGGGGAAATGATCCTGGGATCACAGGGAGAGTGTAGGTGGACAGAGGGACGCGAGAAACGACGTGTATCCGGAGATCGACCGGAGCTCCGAGGTGGAGGGGCCTCGGTCAATCTCGAGCACCGGGGCTCTACTTGCTCAATGGGGTGGCTAGGGAGGTGATTGGGGTCTAGGTGGAGTGGAGTGAGGGGTGGCCTTATATAGGCCCACGACGGTGCACCGGGCGGGAAGCTCTGGTGGTTTCACCGCGGCGTGCATGGGGGCACAGATAGAGGATGGGCTCGAAACCGTGGTCTCAGGACGTGGTTTCGGGCCTTTGAGCTTACTGCGAGAGAGAGAGAGGAGCGAGGAGTGGCGTGCCTGCGTGGCCCCGTTCCTCTGGCCGCTACTGGTGCGCGCGGGCATGCTTCGCACCGGCTTTCAGCGCGGGAAAGAAGGGGCCTGACGGCTGCCTGATGTAGAGGAGCTGTTGGGGGAGAGGAGAGACATCGCGGGGAGGCTAGAATTGGCCGAGGGAGTCGTCCCCACCTCGGTTGCTCTCCGTAGCACGCCCGGAGTGCAACTTTGGCATGCCACAGCATGCTGGAGCGCTCTGCGGTGCCTTGGATGCGTCTGTCATGTCCTAGGCCCTTGCTTGGAGATCCCTAGCCGTTTGAATCCTGTGGGAGCATCGGTTGGTCAAAGAAGGGGTGGAAACCAGCTGTTTTCAGCCTTGGGCTGAAGCTTAGATAGGGTTTTTTGGATTATCTACTTAGAACCAGAGACGATCCACTTGACTGGAGTTAGGCACTGATCCGAGCCACCTAATCTAGGAGTTTGAGAGAAAGGGAGAGGGTGCAGCTGGGGTCAAGATGGGTTTTGCCCAACTCTCAGAAGGTGCTCGACAGTGGTTTGGGGTGGTTGCACCCTACCACTGGCTATGCAACTTAACAAGACTAGGTTTGGTGCAAAAAACATGAGGCTACACCAAGTTTGGGCTCCATTGGACAAGTTTAGCTATGTAAACTTGAAATCACTCCTAAATGGCCAGATCTGTTCCTTCCAAAGGGAGTGTTATCAAATCAAGTCCCACAAATCCCATTTTTGTCATGGAGTCCTCATTTGATGTATTAGGCACTCCTGCAAAGTTTCAGCTCCATTGGATAAACTTTTCTATGTAGACTTGCTCTAACTTCATAGTGGACAGAAGGGGTTTTTGAATTATTTGATGGCCTTAACCACCTTTGATCAAGGTGAAACTTTATATGGGTACCAAATATGGCTTAAGGAGATCACTGAATTTTTCTAGGAATTTATTGACAATATTTCCTTTGGAAATATTTCAAAAGGTCAAAATAGAGAGAATAGCTTTTCAGGGTTTTACTCAAATATTTATAATTTAAATAGGGGTTGAAAATCTTATGTATGGAAAATATATGTCCTCTCATTATCTCTAAAATTTCTTAGATTTTTCTAAGGCAAAAAAGTATTTTTCCATATAGGAATATCATTTCTGGCCTGAGAAATGGAGATCCAAATAAAATAGTAAAATAATTATTTTATGGTTTTGGTAAACTAGAATAGTTTTAGAACCAAATCACCAACTTTGGGTGAAAGCACTCCTTGCTAGCAAGGACGTGTAGTGCAATCCAAAACAGGGTTTTGAAATAACCAGAATAAGAGAAAGGGTTCTGAGAATATTTTATGTTATGAAAAATATGGTTTTTGATATCACACAACCAAGCATACAAGCATACAATGACAACCATGGAACTCACATCATTGATTTTGGAAAAGTTTTAATAAACTCATATTTTTGAATTACAGAAGAAGTGCAGTGAAACTAGGGTGTGACAGACCTATCTCCCTTACAAGAAACTCGTCCCCGAGATTCCTAAGCTAGGTGCTAAATAGGGACGGAAACTCAGATCGAAGATAGTCTTCATGCTCCCATGTTGCTTGTGCTTCGGTGTGGTTGCTCCACTGAACCTTGAAATACTTACTGGTGTGACTTCTGGTGCAACGCTCTGCTTCATCCAAGATGCGGATCGGCCTCTCACGATAAGTGAGATCTGGCTGGAGGTCGATGGCCTGATGGTCAATGTCCTTATAAAGATCTGGACGGTTTGGCGCTTGTAGACACTTCCAGAGTTGTGACACGTGGAAAACGGTGTGCAGACTCGAAAGTTCCTGGGGTAGCTCTAACTGGTAAGCAACTTCCCCATGCCTTGTCGTGATCTTAAAAGGACCAATTAACCTTGGAGCAAGTTTCCCCTTGACGTGGAAGCGCTTGGTTCCCTTGAGAGGCGTGACACGGAGGTACACTTGGTCTTTGAGGTTGAACTCCAATTCCATGCGGTGAGAATCCGCATAGCTCTTTTGTCGCGACTTGGTTGCCTTCAAGTTTTCTCGGACAAGCTACATCTTATCTTCTGCCTCTTGCAGAACTTCCAGCCTGAAAATCAACCCTTCGTCGATTTTGGACCAGTTGAGCAGGGTGCGACACTTTCGTCCATACATCACTTCAAATGGGGCATCTGAAGACTGGACTAGTAGATGTTGTTGTATGAGAACTCAGCGAAGGGCAAACAGTCTTCCCATTTGGCACGATGTGCCAAGACCCAAGCGCGTAGCATATCTTCGAGTATCTGATTTAATCTCTCCGTCTGTCCGCCCGTCTGCGGGTGGAAAGCAATGCTGAAAGAGAGCTTGGCTCCGAGGGCTTCTTGGAACTTCTAGAATCTTGAGGTGAACTGCGTGCCGCGATCAGATACAATCTCTTTGGGGACTCCATTAAGACTCACAATACATTCAATGTAGAGGCTAGCGAGCTTGTCGCCCCCATAGGTGGTACTGACCGGGATGAAATGAGACACTTTGGTCAGATGGTCGACGATGACCCATATAGAGTCATGGCCTCTGCTAGACCTGGGTAAGCCGGTGACGAAGTCCATGCCGACTCGGTCCCACTTCCATTCGGGCACCTGGAGATGTTGTAGCAGTCCAGCGGGTCGTTGATGTTCCGCTTTGTCTCGCTGGCAGACATCGCACTTGGCAACATAAGACGCTATTTCCCTCTTCATGCCATGCCACTAGAATCTTTCTCGCAGGTCTTGATACATCTTGGTACCACCGAGGTGAATAGAGTAGGGTGTGTCATGTGCTTCCTGTAGGATCAAGTCCTTGAGTTCCGCCTTGTTGGGTACGCATAAATATTTCCCAAACCACACTACTCCATGCTCATCCACCGAGAATATTGGGGCCTTGCCTTCCTGGATCATCTTCTTGATGCCTTTAATGCTCTTGTGCCCCTTCTGGGCCTCCGTGATGTCGTCTACCAGCGTTGGTTTGACCTCGAGGTTAGCTAGGAATCCTGGTTCAACTAGCTCCAACCCGAAGCTTTCCATTTCTTCATACAATGCGGGTGGCCTTTCCTTGAGCATAACATTCAAGGTGCTGGCCTTCCTTCTTAAGCCATCAACCACTACATTGGCCTTACCGGGGTGGTATTGAATGCTGAGGTCATAGTCTTTGATTAACTGCAACCATATTCACTGCCTGATATTCAATTCCCTTTGAGTAAATATATACTTCAGACTCTTGTCGTCAGTGTATATTTCACATCGCTTCCCGAGAAGGTAATGTCAACACGCCTTCAGGGCATGCACTACTGCTGCGAATTCGAGATCATGGGTGGCATGGTTCTCCTCATGCGGGCACAGTTTCCATGAGAAATATGCCACAACCCTGCGAATTCTGGAGGCATCACAATATATCACAAACTCCTTGCAGATATCTGGAGTAGCCAATACCGGGGAGGTAGTCAATCTCTTCTTCAACTCGTGGAAGCTTGCTTGACACTCCGAAGTCCATTCGAACTTCCTGCCTTTCTTCAAGAGCTGAGTTATGGGTCGAGTGATGCTGGAGAATCCTTCTACAAACTTGCGGTAATATCCCGCGAGTCCGAGGAAGCTCCTGACTTCCATCACAACGATTGGCGACTTCCAATTGGTTACCATGGTAATCTTGGAAGGATCGACCGCCAATCCGCTTGCCGTCATGGTATGACACAAGAATCCAACTTCGTTCAGCCAGAATTGGCATTTGCTGAACTTGGCATAATGTTGGTGCTCCCGAATCTTTTCCGACACTAACCTCAAGTGTTGCTCATGCTATTCTTCGGACTTGGAGAAGATTCATATGTCATCGATGACTACGACGACAAACTTGCCTAGGTATTCCATGAAGACCTTGTTCATGAGGTACATGAAGTACGCTGGGGCGTTTGTCAATCCAAAAGACATGATAGTGCACTCGTATAGACCGTACCGGGTCATGAATGCAGTCTTAGGTATGTCTTCAGGTCGGATCTTCAACTGGTAATATCCATATCGGAGATCGATTTTGGAAAATACATTGGCTCCATTAAACTGGTCAAACAATTCTTCAATCTTGGGGAGCGGGTACTTGTTCGTTATCGTGACTTCATTGAGAGAATGGTAATCGACACAGAGTCTGATAGTCCCATCCTTCTTAGACACGAACATAATAGGTCATCCCCAAGTTGATGCACTCGGACGAATGAATCCCTTCTAGAGTTGCTCATCCAGCTTCTTCTTCAGCTCTACTAGCTCTTCGGATCCCATCCTATAAGCATTCTTATAGATAGGCCTCGACCCGGGCATGAGCTCAATGATGAAATCGATGTGTCGATCGGGAGGCATCCCTGGTAGCTCATCAGGAAAGACGTCCGGGTATTCAAATACTATCGGCACTCGGTCCAACTCTTCTCACGATAGGCTATTAACCTGCGAGACTGGAGTGGATACAGGCTCAGAGACATACTTGACTTTGACCCCTTGGTGGCTTGTCATGGTAATACCCTATTGGCACAATCCAAGATGCTCTCGTGCTTGGCCAACCAATCCATTCCAAGGATTACTTCTAAACCTTGCGACTTAATGACTATGAGATCTGCTGAGAAGCTTATCCCATTAATACTCATCCCGACTCGTCTACATCCTAGGTTGGTCCATAGCACTGCTCCCGGGATATGTACTGCCATTTGCCTGTTAAGTAGGGTAGGCTTCAAACCACATTTTTCCACAAACTTCTCAGTAACAAAAGAATGCGAAGCACCACAATCAAACAATATTGTTGCTGGGGTGGAGTTGACGAGGAACGTACGAGAATGCAGTCCGGGTCTTCCTGTGCCTCTTCTACGGAGATGTGATTAATACGTCCCCTGTTGTGATACTGCTGGTTGCGGGGTGCTTGGTTCCTGCGTGGTGCTCCTTGACCTTGATTTGGCACATTGGGCGCGGTGCGTCGGGCTTCTTATTCGGGCACTCCCTGGAATAGTGCCGAGTTTGTCCACATCCAAAACAGGTAACCTGTCCCGGGATGTTGGTCTTGACTCCACTGTTGTTTGGTGGGTTGAATGCTGGCTTGGTGTTGACTTGCTACTGAGGGTGTTAATTCTGGCAGAATTTTGGAGCCTTATACTACTGCTGCTGATAACTGGGTCTTGCTGGAGCTGACTGCCATGGGCATGGCTTTGGACAACTAGTTCCTCCACTACCCATTAGCTTGCGCTTACGGGTGTCGTCCATTGCACAATGCTTATCCTCCCACATAAGGGCCTTGTTAACAATATCGTAGAAGGTCCGACATTCAAAGACAACCAGTTGATACTGGAGTGACTATTGCAGTCCTTCCACAAAGAATTCCACTTTTGCGGCCTCAATGCTGACGTCCTATGGTGCATATCTTGATAGGAGGTTAACTTCTTGAAAAGACCTCGATGACGCCTAGAGGGGGGTGAATAGGATATTTGAAAACTTCTTTATATTTGGCTTGAAACTAATCCTAAATGCACTAGGCACTTCAACGTGTATCAACAACACGATCTACCAAGATGGACACAATGCAATTACTAACAAGCACAAGTAAGTTACACAAACTTACTTGAGCTATATCACACGACAAGTAGGTGAACAACACAAGATACTAGATCACACTATATCACACGATATATCAAGGGCTACAAGTATGTACGTGTGGATATAGAGGGTATGCTTGAATGATTAATCTTGTACAGAAAATAGCCAACACAATATAATGAGCACAAACAATATGCAATGTATGTATGCTCAAATAACACAAGTAAGCCACAAGTAAGGAGTTAGGGTTAAGGATAACCAAGGTCACTGAGACGAAGATGTATCCCGATGTTCACTTCCTTGGAGGGAAGCTAGTCACTGTTAGTGGATGTTACCACGAAGGCACACCAACGCCACGAAGGCTCACCCTATTCTCCCTTTGAGATAACACCACGAAGGCGTTTCTCAACCACTAGTGGTAAGCCTTTGAGGTGGCTTCCAAACCCTCACAAACTTTTCCGGGGGTAATCAAACGGATTGATTCCTCTCCGAAGGACTCCTACCGCCTAGGAGTCTCCAACCTCCAAGAGTAACAAGATCACGGGGAATGCTCAAAACTTGCTCAAATCTCAAATAGCTTGGGTTGAGAGGAGGAGAGGGAGAGGATCTATCTTTTGATTGGAACAACTCTCAAAGGGGTCACAAATGCTCTTGGGATCTAAGATTTGGTGTGAGCAAATGTGTGTGAGGTAGAAGTGTGTTCTTATGAGGATAAGGCTGTGTTGAACTGCCCTCTCACGAAGTGGGAGGGGGGGGGGGTATTTATAGTGTGGAGTGAAATCCAGCCGTTGGAGGTACTTTAAGACACAGAGGGCCCGGACGTCCGACAGTTGTCAGAAGTCCGGGCGTCCGCGAGGGGTCGAATATCTGACAGGGGTCGGTCGTCCGAGGCCTGTAGGTATCACTGAAAATACTGTGAATTGAACAGCGACCACACGTCCGGCGGGAGGCCGGAAATCCGAGTTATACGACACAACTGCTACTGGTTGGAGGTTCTGGATTTCCGACGGGGTCGGACGTCCGGCGCTCGGACGTCCGGAGGGAGCCGGATTTCCGAGTTAGAGAACTCATGTTCTACTGGTGTAGGGCTCCGGGTTTCCGAAGCTGGTCGGTCGTCCGACCCTTGACCGGCCCTCGGACATCCGGAGGGAGCCGGAAGTCCGAGTTATATGGCTCAAGTTCCTCTGGAGCATAGTTCCGGAATTCCAAAGCTGGTCGGATATCCGGGCCTCGGACGTCCGGAGGGAGCCGAAAGTCCGAGTTATATGGCTCTGATTTCTCTAGTATATGATTCCGGATTTCCGAAGCAGTCGGTCGTCCGGCCCTTGGACGTACGGAGGAAGCCGGATGTCCGAGGCACTGGTTCTGTCTTCAGATAACAGCAGAGCAGTGGAGATGTGGTGTGAGGAGAACAGTGGAGATGTAGTTTGAGCAAGTTCATCGCAAAACCTGTGATCCCCTCTTAATAGTGCGGGATCCCTAAAGACTCAAGAATCATAAAAGGGGTACTGATGATCCATACTTGAGTGTATACTTTTATTTGCTGATCATCACTCCGCACAACTACCGTCAAAGGAACTGATAGCTTTGAGTTAGCCCTTTCACTTGAGCTTGATGTTGTTGTTCCTTCTTGGCTCAAGTTGAAAGCAAGACATGATGAAGTCTTCAAGTAGCTCTCCCATACTCAATGTGGAAAGCCTAGCTTATGTATTCATCTTCATTTGTCCACCATGTGAACATCCACAAGAATCAAGCATGTAGTGCTCAGGAATGCTTATCTTGATCTTGTCCTTGTTAGCACATGAGGTTGTCCTTATCAACACAAGATCATTGACAATAGTTTCAATGATATATTCGTGTTGATCCGCTTGAACTTGCACACCACAATCTTGATGACGATCACCACTTGACGTCATCCTTCATGGGTTGTATGAGATCTTCCTTTTGACGCAAGCCCAATGGAAGCACACCTAACCCCCACATAGGATTCTCACAAAGACCATGGGTTAGTACACAAACACGTAATGGACAATGCTTACCATACCATGGGATCACTTGATCCCTCTCGGTACATCTTATACGCTTTGTGTGTTGATCATCTTGATTTACTCTTTGTCTGAGATCTTGATCAACCTGGTGTTTCTATGACCATTCTTTGGATAATACCTTGAATAACATCTTGGTCATCATATAAACTCCTGGAACCCAACAGATGGACTTCAAGAAGTGCCTATGGACAAATCCTATAAATATAACTTAAGGCAACCATTAGTCCATAGGAATTGTCATCAATTACCAAAACCACATATGGAGATATATGCTCTAACAATGTCCCCCATTTTGGTAATTGAAGAGAACCACTTCAAGAGAGTTTATATAAGGAAATAAGCATAACCAAGCGCACACATACAAGGTAATAATGCATGTGAGAAAGATGTAAATGCTTACACAATAAAAGCAAAACCCTCTAAACATATCCAAAGTAAACTCTCTAAACTTCTCCCCCATTGGCATCGATTGCCAAAATGGACGAAAAGTTTAGAAAGAAAATATAGTAGGTGGTCCTCCAAAAAATGTGTGCTTCTCAGCAAATGAGTGCAGAAAAATACACAAATACAATGATAAGTAGTTGGAGGAAAACAAACTATATTGAGGATCCAAAGATTGCAAATAAAAGAATCGTATGCCACAAAGACATACAAAGATAGAGGCAAGCAATCAAAAGATTCCAGATGGAACAAACAATCATATGGTCCTTCGAACCACATGAATAAAAGATATTATGATAAAGGCAACATAGTGCTTTATTAAAAACTAGAGAAGCTCCCCATGATTTGTGCACTAATATGAGATTTTTGTATTTGACACAGGTGCACAAAATAGGATCGTTGCTCCCCCAGAATTTATAAAACACACAACGTGTGCAAGAGGATAGATGAGACAATAAGCATATCACTTGCACAAAACAAATGGTTGAGCAACATGTAATAGAAGAAACTTAAGAATAGGCTCAAACAAAGTAATGTGTATGAGTCATGGAAAAGCACTTGAGAAGACTAAGATAAGGACGAGCATTACTCATCAACATAGTCTTGATGAAATGAGATACAAAGTGCAAGACATATCATTCCCACACACACATACTAGAAAATGGGTTCACAAGCTTACTAATAAACAAAATAAGAACCAACGCCTGTGACTACCCATTGTGAAGATAGGAAGTAAAAACCTTGTCAAGAGGAGGGATACTAATTGAAAATGGCAAAACCCTCATCAAGACAAGCATGAGGAAAAATAATCTTCACGGCCAAAGAGTGCATCAAGATGTAGGAAAATAAGATACGCACACAAAACAAATCTTTTCACGAAGCCATCAAAAACCGACAAAGGAGATGTAACGATGGACGTGAAGGAAAAAGAGGATATCAATTAGAGATGTAACTTCTCTTATGCGTACAAGATTCTAAGTAGAAGACAATCATGATGATATATATCCACAAAGAAGGATATACACACAAAATGGTTACGAGAAGGAACAAACTAGATATCCAAAAAGGAAGTCATAAATATATCAATGAGATCTTTTGCTTGGAAACATAGCACATGGCCTAATATTTTCTTATTGTACAATATGAACTTCCAACATACGAACATCAAAGACATCCCAACTAGCAGTAAGACATCATCGTTCGGATGCTTTGAGAAAGCAAACAAGTACTACGAGAACAAATCTAGAGATTCATGCCATGATGCAACCTGGAAAAGGAGAGACAAGTTGGGTCCGTTGCAAGAAAAGAATGCATGAAGTGAATACTTGTTACCGAGACAACATTGGATTGATGTAGTAGATAGTTGTTCTTTGACCATCCTAACTTGGCTCCAATAATCACATGGTCTCAACATCTTCCTTATAGGTGAGCCGAGCATCCAATGCATCTCCAGTTGTTCCTGGAACAACAAAACAAACAAAATGGTGCCCAAACTCACTGGGTCCAAAGAGTTAGAAAACCAGCAATACATAGGACAAACTCCACATACATATTTGCAGATAGATATGAATTTGAATTTCATGCACACTTTAGCCAATTTATGACAAGGTGGAGTTTCCCCTATATACTGGCTCAAAGAAGGAAAGCAAGCAGGAGAAGTTGTATATAGTAGCTAGATGCGCATGCTCAAGACTCTCAAGAATCAACTCAACACAAAGTTTATAAGTCATCAAAATACAAGGTATCAAGTGATAATAAGATCCTAAAACAAAAGAACTATCACTTGAAGGATATCACTTAAAAGATACCTCAAGGAATGAGATATCCATTGACACATGCCAAATAGAAGACAACAAGAAACCAATTGAAGGAAAACAAACACGAGGTATCTAGTTTCCAAGAGAGAGCTAGGTTCCAACAAACAAAGCCCTCTACAAATTTTCATGATGGCACAAAGCATCATAAAGAGCAAGACTTGCCTCCCATCAACACACACTTGATGGGGATCAAATGATTTTATGATGGGTGAATAAAGAGAGTGTTTTAAGGAGAATATGATAGCTCCCCCAAGGGACGTGCATTATATCGAATTTGCATTTGAATACAAAACGCACACGATGGGATTATCACTTTCTCTATATCTATAAAAACACTAGACATGTTAAAAATAGATTCATAAGAGGCAAGGAAGACAAACGAAACAAAAAATCCAATATAAAGATGCCTAGCAATTCCAATCACATGATGGGAATACCAATTGTCAAGGACAAGAAGTATTTTGAAATAATACTCTGGTAGATCACAAATATATCCAAGATCATCTTTACCCATAAAATGCAAGCAAATCACACTTGTAGAGCTAACATGCCACCTAGGAACAAGATAATTCACAATATCAACACTAAGTGGCAATACGTCAAATGTACACATTTTCTAGGTTTGTAATATGCACATAGCATATTACTCCCCCATAATGTGATAAACCAATAACATTTAACAAGTGGCAAATTAAAACCAACAAGAGATACTTAATGGACCATATATAATTTGAATTTCTCATGAGTAAGACATACCACATAGACACTAGATAATCTTGAAGCATCAAAACTAAGTGGTATTCCCATGTATACACATTTATAGGATTGTGAGGTGTGCAAAGCACATCACTCCCCCACAATGGGATAATCCATTAATCTCTCACAAGAGCCAACAAAAATACAGACAAGATGCAAATAGGCTCAATACAAGACTCAAATGTACATGATGTGCAAACCAACATACACATACTCGATTACTCAAGATAAGCAAGTTGGAAGCACAACATATACAAACGCATGCAAGGTACAAAACCACAACATGCAAAGGGGCAAGCACCTAACAATGTAAACAGTTTAAGTATAAGTTACCGTAATGAGGCACATTGGATATAATATAGAAACTCGATAATCCAAATGACTTGGCTTGAGATAATATGAATGATGAAGACCCCTTAATTCTTCATTATGTATCCAGGTCTCTAATGTCCTCCATAGTCACCTATTGATCAAGTTTGAGCTTGTTGGTCCCCAACTACGTTGGGTCCTAAGAGGTTAATCACAATAGGCTTGGTAACCCAAATGGTTCTTTTCTTGACACCATTTTGAGTACCAAAAACTTAGCAAACACATTGCCAACCTTATCCTTCCCAAGGGAATAGATATCATCAATAGTGATTGGGTTGGATAAGTTACCTCTTGTGCACGACGAAGCGACATGACCCTTCTCACGACATAAATAGCAACATCTACCCTTTGCTTTCTTCCTAGTTGATTTCTCACCTCGGGGAGTGTTGGCTTGGGTCTTATTGGGAAGAGGCCTTCTTTCAACTTGTAGTTGAATATGTGATTGAGTTTGTGGCCGCTTCCCTTGTTACTTGTGACTTTGAGACTTCGTCTTCAGAGGGCAAGATCTAACATGGAGCCCTTTAACTTTGCACTTGAAGAAAATGATTTTGGCCGAATTCTTGACTTCTTCTAGGCCCCTCTTGTTCTTGTTTGAGTTTACTCCAACATCATTTATGTCATTCGGAGATGTTTGCTCACACAGGACGTTGTTGAGTGTGGACATCCCTTCATGACACTGTTCCAAGTCTTTCTTCAAAGAAGTGACTTGGGCCTTGAGCTCTTCGATTTCCTCTGCACGGTTAGTATCAATGCAAGTACTAGAGGAAGTGTAAGCTTCAATGTTAGAGCAACAAGGCAAGGAAAGTAATTCATCACACGAGGTAGCAACATTATGAGTAGACGAATTACGAGGACTAGCACATGGAAATATAGTACTTTGACCAGAAGTAGTGCCATTGTCCACATGAGGCTCACTTGATGTTACCTTGGTGATGATAGCCTCATGAGCTAACTTTTGCACATTATGGGATGTTAGAAGATCGGCATGAGAGCTTGTGAGCATTACATGGTTTTCTTCCAACTTCCCATAATTGCTAGTTAGTAAATCAAATTGAGCACGTAGCTCAACATTCTCCTTCAATGTTGATACTTCAAAAGAGATAGGGTTAGATGTACAAGTATCATCAACAATATGAGAGGAGTAAGTAGCGATTAGAGACTTCTCATGAGTAGATTGATGCTCCTCAAATATCTTAGAGGTTTTGACGAGCTCTCCCTTGACATTCTTGCATTCGAGGAGAAAGACCTCAAAATCCCTTTTAAGTTTATCATGAGCAACTTCAATCTCTCCTTTTGAAGATCTTAAGTCTCTAGATGCTTGATGACTCTTCTCAAGTTCATGTTCAAGTTGTTCACTTTTAGCTTGTTCATGATTAAGTGAATCATTACAATTTTCAAAGTAAGCAAGAACATCTTGGAACCTTTGAAGAGCATTATTTTTAGCTTTATGAAGAATTTTACTTATCACATAGATATTTTCAGTTAACTCATCATCATCATCCTCATCGCAAATATCATCGTTATTGCACAGGGAAGATGATACCTCATTATTACCTCTTGCCATGAGGCACACGTGAACTGGAGGAGTTGATGATGATTCTTTTGGTGAATCAGATTCTTCATTAGTCAAAAGTACTTCATATTTCTTGATTTCCCCTAAATGATTAGTCATAGAGCAACTAGGGAGAAACAAGATATTTTGATCAAGAGGACACGAGGAAGCAGGCATATCATCATAGACATTTGTCGAGGGATCTTTAGATGAAATGCATGACCTATCAGCACAATAATTTACACTATGTGTGGTGCTAGATATGCTCGTGTCCATAGAGGCTATGACATTTTCATCAACATATATTTCTTCACTCACCATGTCATTACCTTGTGAGATTGAAGATGCTGAGGTGTGCAAGCAATCGGATATGGAAGTAGTGGTGGACTCTTTAAGATCGAAAAGAGTGAAGAGTTCATGCACCAAATCCTTCATTATAATACCGTCTTCATCAAGATTGGACCCACCATATATATCTTCAAGTTTAGTCCAAACTTCATGAGCTGACTTGCAAGTCGTGATAGACTTGAACACTTCAGGACTTACGGTTCGATGAATGGCAAGAAAAGCCTCACAATCAAGATACATTTCATTAGTAGATGAAGATGCATCATCCTTTTTGTCGGCAATCCCTACAAGAACAATTCGTAAAGTATTTGGGCCCATGGCCCGAAAGTGATGAAGCATACGAATTCTCCATAGGGTATAATTTGTGCCATCAAAGTCAAAGATGCCATTGTGCACTAATCCAATAGTCGACATCGATACTCTCTAGGTCGTGAAACCTAATTAAAGAGAGACCTAGCTCTGATACCAATTCAAAAGACCTCGATGACGCCCAGAGGGGGGGGTGAATAGGCTATTTAAGAACTTCTTCAGATTTGGCTTGAACCAAATGCGGAAATAAACGAAGAGGGTACTTGTCAAGCACAAATCCTAAATGCACTAGGCACTGCAACGTGTATCAACAACACGATCTACCAAGATGGACACAATGCAATTACTAATAAGCAAAAATAAGTTACACAAACTTACTTGAGCTATATCACACGACAAGTAGGTGAACAACACAAGATACTAGATCACACTATATCACACGATATATCAAGGGCTGCAAGTATGTACGTGTGGATATAGAGGATATGCTCGAATGATTAATCTTGTACAGAAAATAGCCAACACAATATAATGAGCACAAACAATATGCAATGTATGTATGCTCAAATAACACAAGTAAACCACAAGTAAGGAGTTAGGGTTAAGGATAACCAAGGTCACTGAGACGAAGATGTACCCCGATGTTCACTTCCTTGGAGGGAAGCTAGTCACCGTTAGAGAGGTGGATGTTACCACGAAGGCACACCAACGCCACGAAGGCTCACCCTATTCTCCCTTTGAGATAACACCACGAAGGCGTTTCTCAACCACTAGTGGTAAGCCTTCGAGGTGGCTTCCAAACCCTCACAAACTTTTCCGGGGGTAATCACACGGATTGATTCCTCTTCGAAGGACTCCTACCGCCTAGGAGTCTCCAACCTCCAAGAGTAACAAGAACATGGGGAATGCTCAAAACTTGCTCAAATCTCAAATAGCTTGGGTTGAGAGGAGGAGATGGAGAGGATCTATCTTTTGATTGGAACAACTCTCAAAGGGGCTCACAAATGCTCTTGGGATCTAAGATTTGGTGTGAGCAAATGTGTGTGAGGTAGAAGTGTGTTCTTATGAGGATAAGGCTGCATTGAATTGCCCTCTCACGAAGTGGGAGGGGGTATTTATAGTGTGGAGTGAAATCCAGCCGTTGGAGGTACTTTAAGACACACAGGGTCCGGACGTCCGACAGTTGTCGGAAGTCTGGGCGTCCGCGAGGGGTCGGATATCCGACTGGGGTCGGTCGTCCGAGGCCTGTAGGTATCACTAAAAATACTGTGAATTGAACAGCGACCAGACGTCCGGCGGGAGGCCGGAAATCCGAGTTATACGACACAACTGCTACTGGTGGGAGGTTCCGGATTTCCGACGGGGGTCGGACGTCCGGCGCTCGGACGTCCGGAGGGAGCTGGATTTCCGAGTTAGAGAACTCATGTTCTACTGGTGCAGGGCTCCGGATTTCCGAAGCTGGTCAGTTGTCCTACCCTTGACCGGCCCTCGGACGTTCGGAGGGAGCCGGAAGTCTGAGTTATATGGCTCAAGTTCCTCTGGAGCATAGTTCCGAAATTCCGAAGCTTGTCGGATATCCGGGACTCGGACGTCCGGAGGGAGCCGGAATTCTGAGTTATATGGCTCTGATTTCTCTGGTATAGGATTCCGGATTTCCGAAGCAGTCGGTCGTCCGGCCCTCGGACGTCCGGAGGAAGCCGTATGTCCGAGGCACTGGTTCTGTTTTCAAATAACAGCAGAGCAGTGGAGATGTGGCCTGAGCAGAACAGTGGAGATGTAGTTTGAGCAAGTTCATCGCAAAACCTGTGATCCCCTCTTAATAGTGCGGGATCCCTAAAGACTCAAGAATCATAAAAGGGGTACTGATGATCCATACTTGAGTGTATACTTTTATTTGCTGATCATCACTCCGCACAACTACCGTCAAAGGAACTGATACCTTTGAGTTAGCCCTTTCACTTGAGCTTGATGTTGTTGTTCTTTCTTGGCTCAAGTTGAAAGCAAGACATGATGAAGTCTTCAAGTAGCTCTCCCATACTCAATGTGGAAAGCCTAGCTTATGTATTCATATTCATTTGTGCACCATGTGAACATCCACAAGAATCAAGCATGTAGTTCTCAGGAATGCTTATCTTGATCTTGTCCTTGTTAGCACATGAGGTTGTCCTTATCAACACAAGATCATTGAAAATAGTTTCAATGATATATTCATGCTGATCCGCTTGAACTTGCACACCACAATCTTGATGACGATCACCACTTGACGTCATCCTTCATGGGTTGTATGAGATCTTCCTTTTGACGCAAGCCCAATGGAAGCACACCTAACCCCCACATAGGAGTCTCACAAAGACCATGGGTTAGTACACAAACACGTAATGGACAATGCTTACCATACCATGGGATCACTTGATCCCTCTCGGTACATCTTATACACTTTGTGTGTTGATCATCTTGATTTACTCTTTGTCTGAGATCTTGATCAACCTAGTGTTTCTATGACCATTCTTTGGATAATACCTTGAATAATATCTTGGTCATCATATAAACTCCTTGAACCCAACAGATGGACTTCAAGAAGTGCCTATGGACAAATCCTATAAATATAACTTAAGGCAACCATTAGTCCATAGGAATTGTCATCAGTTACCAAAACCACATATGGAGATATATGATCTAACACTTCTGCAAATACTCCTTGACGGTTCCACTGCCTTGCCTTAAAGCTCGGAATTCCCGCTTCTTAATGGTCATCATTCCGGGAGGAATGTGAGCGGTGCGGAATCCTTTCTTGAACATTGCCCAAGTGATAACTTGTCCTGCTCGCATGATCTGGAACCCATCCCACCAAGCTCTGGATGTGCCTCCAAGGCAGTGAGAAGCATAAAGGACTTTCTCGCGATCATCGGTGCACTTGACCAGCGCGAGGTGGTCTTCGATAGTACGGATCCAGTCATCAGCATCCAATGGTTCAGTTATCTCCTTGAATATATGAGGCATAGTCCGCATAAACTCAGATAGAGTAGAGCGACCGTTGCCATTTCCGTTCTTCGGCGGATTGTTCACCAAGACTTGAGCCAGCTGTTAGGTAGCGTCATTATTGGCTTGACGCTCCTCTCGGAGAGCTTGAATGAACTGAGCCATGGTCAAGCTTTCCGGAGGAGGTGGTGGTGGTGGTGGAATATCTCCTTGCTGGTGCTTGTGGTAATATCCAGCTTGAGCGTCCCCTCCGGTTCTGCTGCTGGCCTAAAGAGGCGGAGCCGGGGTTGCTGAAGGTGCTGGTACGAGTTGAAATCACCATCCTGTCAGGGGAGTAGACAGGTTAATATGCTGAATTGGCGGGAATCATAAGGGATGATGCTCTATTAAGGGGATTTGGTGTCGTGATAGTGTGAGATTTTTAAACCAAAGATTTTGGAAAAGCTAATGCATTAAATTTTAAAACAAGTGATGTACTCGCTTACAAGTTGCATAAGGCAGAAATGCGGCTTGCATCATATATGTTGACACAACGCTCATGGTTCACATGGACCGATACATGGACTCACTACGCTTGGGGAGACTCCTAATTGCCTAAGCCGTACTCCTAAGCGGCAGACTGCTTGGTCCCATCGGAGGGTTCTTCATCTTCATCGGTGTTTTCCTCCTACATCGGTGTATGAGAAGGAAGTGGTCCATCACGACGTCTCTTAGTTGGCGAAGCAGTGAGGAGCTCAGTGTACTCTTCCGCGGTCAGGCGGCGACTCTGAATAGGAGTGGCCTGGAGCCGTGATACTCCTCCTCGGAAGGCAATAGCTGACCGCCCTCCAGGTGCTCCATCCTTCTTGACCTTGCGGGTCTTCATCTTTTCCAAGCGAAGTAGGTCCTTGACTTCGTGCAGTTCTTGGCAAATCTTCGTTGACTCCTTTATCAAAAGGTAAGTCAAAGTGTCGGAGGAGAGGCTGAAGTAGGTCTGAAACCTAAGTGGCATCCCATCCTCTGAAGATGGGTTGAGTGTCCAACTCCAATCAATCCCGTCCATAATAAAAGGTAGGTGACGAGTAGCGGGCTCGTTAGCCATCTCGGGAAGGATGTCGTGGAGATGTACGAGCGCCTCTCGTGCGGCTGTCTCCACTGCCAACATCAGATCCTCCATTTGTGGTCCTTCAAAGAACCAACTAGTTGGGGAGTCATTAGCCTTCATTATCACGTCCACGTGATATTCCTTGGTGTCGGCATTGACCTAGTGCTTGTGGTAGAGGAATATGGGCGTGCGGTGTACTTCACACTTCTCGAGGCTATCTCCCAAAAGTAGGGGAAAGCTCGTCTCCAGAAGCATCTCAGGTACGGCGTCCATCTACAAGGTTGTAGGAGAGGGTTAGAAAGTTTTGGTGGGTGCATAAAATCTCAAGTTTAAAGGCTAAGTGCACTACTCGTCTCGGCAATCATCCATGCTACCTAAGGCTTCCTACAGTCAGGATGGCTCTGATACCAGCTCTGTGGGGACCCCGACTTACGAGTCGAGATTGCCAAATGAACATGTGTCACATCCCTAGCTACCCTTTGATGATTAGCAATATTGTGCTCATGTTTTATTCTTGCATTAAAAATGAAAACAGAAATCAAAGATAAACCCTAGCACTTCCATATTTAATCCAACTCAAAACTTGTGATAAATCAATGAACCCAAAATGGTATTATAAAACCCAAAAGCCTATGATAATATTCAAATAAGGGGTTTTAAATATCTCTGGTTATTATAAAATGTTTAATCTTTTATATGGGTTTGGATATAATTCAAATAACACCCCAACATTATTTTCACTATTTTATAAGTTTGGAGCCAAAAATAAAATGAAACAAATGTCAGAAAGGTTAAAATAGAAAGCAGAACTGAAAAAGTAATGGAAAAAGACTATGTGTCGCTTACCTTGGCCCATCCCAGCTTCCTCCTCCCTGTCGTCTTCCTCGCGCCAGTATGCAGTAGGAGGTGGCCGCCGCCTCCTCCGGCACGGCCACACACCTGAGTGCCTGCATGGCCGCCCCGTCGCGCTAGCCGCGAAGGGATAAGCCCCCGCAACCCATTCCAGCTCTCTCCCTCTCCCCATTCGCTCCCCTCTGTGCCCATCCTCTTGGCCGCCATTAGAGTCAAGCTTGAGATCGAGCTAGCCGTCGTCTCTGGCCACCTCAAGCCTTCCCAAGCATGTCGTTCTCTCCGCCTTGTCAAGCACGTTGTCCTCGCCAAAGGAAGCAGGCCCCCGAGCCCTACAATGCCTCAACGCCGTCGTCTTCCTCCTCGGATCACCGACGCTCGCCGCCGTCGTTCTCCCTCTCTAGGCCGTCCTCGAGCCCACTCTCGACGTCTCTGCAACCCCTGTGAGCTCAGGATGATTTCCCCCTCTTTTCCCCGCCGATTACGTGCCCTAGCTTCCGATTCCACCGGAGCCCGATGAGATCTGCCGTGGGAGCTCGTCACCGGTGATGTTTCGATGATGGGTTGGTCCATCTGAGACCACCATCAGCTTCAGCGTGTCGCGTAGATGCTATAGGAGCCAAACCCCCATCCCTTTTGCCCTCTGTATCGATGACCTTGACATTGCCAGAGCTCCGGCAGCCGCCGAGCTCATCGCCGGCGTCATCTCTTTCCGTTTCAACCCCTGAGACTAGCAAAAATGGTCTCACGGATGAGTGGCCATTCTTCTAGTGCCTTCCATCGCTCATTTGCTCGCCAAAGGAGCATTTCCGATGCCCTCCGCCATCCCTGGAGCCACCGGCCGCTCATCGCCGGTGGGTTTGACCCCCAGCGCCGGTGGGTTGACTCCCCTGAGCTTTTCACGGGTGGGGTCAGCCCCTGGCTAATTATGTTTAAGTTAATAAAAATAATTAGTTAATTATATCACTAATGAGACACTGCCATGTGGGCCAACCTCTGTTAATTAGTTATTTAAGTTAAAGTTTAATTAAAATCTATCTAGAGTCACTCACTAGTGGGTGCCACTAGTCAGGTTTGACTTTCAACGGCCAGACTGACCTGTTGATGTCATGCTGATGCAGTAATACTATTTCTGTTTTAAATAATTCCAGAATAAGTGCAAAACTTTGATAATTCATAGAAAATTAAATATAACTCCAAATCTGACAAATATTAAATGCAAATTGATCAAAAAAATTCAATGAACACAGTGGTGCTACTTTAATGCATGACAAACAAAGGTATGAAACAGCATGAGGTCAAATCAATTAAAGGAATTTAATAAATGTCCCATTTTAAATAGTATTTGAATTTGAATTCAAATCAGCATCAAACCAAAGGTTTGGTAGCCACACTAGCTCATGCTACATTTCATTTCATGCCATGATCATGCATATGAATGTTATTGATTGTCATTATTATTTCGGTAGGCTCTGCCCTTCCGGATACGTCCGAATATCCGACTGACGGATTTAATCCTTCTGCTCAGCAACAAGGCAAGCACCCTTTTGGTCATCTCGATATAATCCCATGTTCTTACTCCTGCTCCCACTTATTGCATTAGGAGAAATATTTCAAGTGCTTTACTTCGGTAGCTGAACCTATTCCTTTGCATGAGCTGTCATTGTCACAGTAAATAGCCAAACCTTGCAACTTAGCATACCTGGTAGTTACTTGAGCCATGATGTGTCTTATCCTGCTAGGCTTGCTATGCCTAGAGTTGTGTCAGGTTTGTTTCATCTAGGTGATGAACAAGAATGGATGAATGTGTTCTAGTGACAAAGTATAAGTGTGGAACCTAATTTGGTAAAGGTACCGATGAAAGGCTATGTAGGAGTACATGGAGGGTTGTTTCATTGGAACCGTCCTTAGGAACTAAGTTCCGTGTATGTAATCCAAGACTAGTTACTACCACATGCTGGGCCCTGAAATATGACCCCGCTCGACTTATTAATCGCCTAGTACTCCGTTGAGGAGTTGCAAGTAGTTTCTGGTTCTTATAGTCATGCTGGAGGCCATGCATAGTGCTGACCTTAGAGGTGGTCTATGATGCGGTAGGCAGTGGCACGGTGTACCAAGTGGCACCCGGATGGTGGGCTTGGGAACCCTGCGCACATCGTTTGGGGCCATAGAGGAAACCTTGGCCGGACTTCCGTGCGGGTTCACTCTCAAATAGGCGATAAACCTGGACTAGGTATTAGTGTGGTTAACGGTCATGGCCGACTCCCTCGCTGGGCTTCCGCTTGAAGGTTGTCGAGGTCCATGACGTGCACATGGCGATAAGTGGCGAGAGCGTGTGTGAAGAAGTACACCCCTGCAGGGTTATGATCTATTCGAATAGCAGCGGCCGCGGATATGGACTACTTGGAGACATATTTTGTTCATAGATAACTTTAATGGCTGCTCATAAAAGTGTCAACATAAGCGTGAGTATCATGTATGGCATTTCCGTAGGGAGACGGAAAGGAATCCATGATAGTGTATTGTTGTGGTGGTAGTCGACTCGGGTACGACTTATCAAAGTTGTTTTAAACTAATCAAAATTGTAGTATAGTCTAGCCAAGAGTCAAAGCTGGCTTGCTGCATATAACCCCACAATCCCTTTTATTGATACTTGTGCAAGAGTAGATAGATCTGTTCTTAAGTCTTGTTGAGTACTTCTGTACTCATGTTTGCTTAATAAATGTTGTAGAGGATACCCACGAGCCAACAGGTGGGTTCTATCAAGACCTCGATGATGACGAGTAGCTGGTGTCCCAGCTACGACCTGGCCCCTTTCAGAAGGGATTTGTAGATAGTTAGGCTTTATGCCTTTTCCTTTCAACTGTCTGTACTCGGACAGCTTTAATGTTTCCGCTTGGTTTGTATGACTTTGCTTATATGACTTGAGTGTCGGGTCATGTGACCCCTACCTATATGAACATATTATGCAAGACTCTTCCGAGTCTTCTAAATAAATGTTGTGTTGTTGTATGGTTATGTTGTGATGCCATTGTTGTATCTATGCATATCGAGTATGCCATGCGTACGTGTGTTGCACTGTGATATGTATGGGATTCGACACCTAGTTGTATGCCCTTAGTAGCTCTCTATACAGAGAAATGCCCCTTTGTGCTTCCAGCGAGCCTTGGTAGTTCGCTACTGCTCCGGACACATTGGTTGACCGACATGTATCCTTCTTAGCTGTTGTGTCTGTCCCTATGGGAAAATGTCATGCGGTGTAATGGAGTCCTTATAGCTTGCTACGACTCGTCTGCACTCGCTGATGATCGACACCTGCTTTGCTGGGTTATGTATGCCTGTCTCTGTACACTTGAGCCACTTGAGTTTATGACTAGCTATGTCGACCCGGGTTCTTTGACATTGGAAGCTAGCAACACAAATGCATACGTGAGTCAAAAGGTGCAAACGATCCCATCTAAGGTAAGGTGGCAGCCGTGGGGTTAATCGTGCGTGAGACCGCAAAGGTATGCGATGTGTTACAGGCTAGATTCCTATGGTTTAGGATCGGGGTCCCGACAACATGGTCAGTGATCCCATAGATCAATGCTCACCGAATACACGTATGCTGAATATTAAGAGTCTTACATCCAAGTACCAAATTATTACATCACATGACCGAATGGTCAAGTTCACATGGTAGGGCCTATAAGGCAAGATCACACTTATACAACTAGTAGCGGAAATCTTAGGGTTAAGCGGGTGCCCATGCCGTCATCCTAAACCAATAGGCATTCTGACTAGGAAGCGTCCTAGTTCGCAGGGCCGTCTCCGAAGACGCACTCTTCTCCAAACTCCGGTCCTTCCATGTCTGGTCAATAATATAACCAGTGGCAAGCCAATGAATAGTTTTGAGTGTAGTCGCAAACAGCCCATGATATGAACAATGCAGTTGGTAGAATAACAAGTATTTGCAGTTTGGTGGATAACAACTTGAATGTAAATAAACATGATCATGGATGTTCAACACAAGCTAGAGGGTAATTAGAAGAACAGGTTACAGATATCGACATATGTGTCAAGGGCTGAACTCTCCGGGTTCACCCGATATGCCAAGTCACCAAACTTGGTCATATCAACTGTTTTATATTAACACCATTCACCACACACTCACACACACTTGATTTATGCGGAAACGACTGGACGTAGTTTAAGCAGGATTACCCAACTGTCCTTGACCGTGGACACGCCTATTCGAATATTTTTACATTCTGCAGAGGTTCTATGCTGTACTGACGAGATCAGGGAAACTTCCGTGTTTTCCACGACTCCCGGTATATAACATACCCGAGGTAAGTACCCGATCAATACCTTTCCCCTAACGATAGTAGACAAAGAGGTCCACTCGATTGGTACCCAACCCACATGTTGTACATCTTACGAGCAACGACTCTGGACAGTACCAACCATGCGGGGACCAACGGTGTGCCTGGAACACGTAAAAACAACATAGTCGCCCTACCTGGCACGCCCCATCACGAGACTGACCACACATCACTCCCGCCACTAGTAATGTGGCTCTTTGCTAGCACCGACCAGAGTAATCAACAAGCCCCGTCCCATAAAGGGGTAACATGGCCGTACATGTAAGGTTGGGATGTTTGACACATCAGAAATCTATCCCCATTTCCGAAACCATACACACACGAAATACTCGGTGCACCACTTCACCAAAAGAGGCCACCTAACTCATTATCACCCTCAGGCATTAGTGGCACTCGATGGGGTTTCATAAACCTTTTATTTTATACCATCATCATGCTCATGCTACTATGCTTAGTTCTACTTGTCAACATGATATTAGCGTGACCCTCAAAGGTGGTAGGATCATGCTCAAAATGCAAGTGTTCTAGAGGAGCCATCGGTAACATCACTTCAATGATTTACCGATACTTATGATCGCATGCAACGGAAGTATTTGCTACACTAGCATGCAATATAACATATGCTCAAACATGGTCAAAGGGCTGCTTGCCTTGGTTAGCTAAGTATCCGGGGTCTTCAGGGTCTTCAAGTCCAACTCCTTCATCACACGTGGTTTCTATCATAGTAATAAATAAAAATAAATAAGTAGCTCACTCCAAAACAGATCATAAAGTCACTTTAAAAAAGTTGTTTAATTCTGATAAATCCATATTGTTATTTTAAAAATATTTGTCTCTGCTTTTAGTGAAAGAATATTTTTTAAATCAATTTAACAAAAGCAAAACTATTCCAAATTAGCCTTTTTAATTAATATAAAAAACATAAGTTGTTCTAAAAATGTGTCTAACAGTTCCATTAAATACTCCTCATTTTTAGAAAAATAACAGTGGAAGAATCATTTATTTTCACTAGTTAAATCTTTTTAGAAAAATCTTGTAAAACAGAGTTTCAAAATTAAAAGGAAAAAGGGCAACAGCCCTGGCCTGGCTCGGCCTGGGGCTGGGCCAACCCAGATAGCCAGCCAGCCTGCCTGCCCAAGCGCGCACGCCGTCAGGTTTGAACCTGACGCGCGGGCCCCTAAGGTCAGCAGCTACGGGGAGTGAGGGAGAGGGAGATGGGCCACCGATAGGTGGCGCACACCTGTCGGGGTCGTCTCCTACCTCTGGACAGAGATGAGGAGGAGGAGGACGCTGGCGTGGCTACCGACGTCCACAGGCCCTAACAACGGCGGGAATGGGTTCGACTCGTTGTCGCCTACCTGCTGGTGGTCGAGTCGACGATGGGGGGGGGTCTTAGTTCACCGGCGACGAGGGGGCTGCGGCGGAGAGGTTTCGGTCAACGGTGGAGGTGGTGGCTACGGGCACGGATTTGCTCGAGGAAGAGGGGGGAAATGATCCTGGTCTCACGGGGAGTGTGTGGGTGGGCAGAGGGACGCAAGAACCGACGTGTAGTCAGGGATCGACCGGAGCTTTGACACGGAGGGGCCTTGGTCGATCTCGAGCACCGAGGCTGTGCTTGCTCAATGGGGTTTCTAGGGAGGTGATTGGGGTCTAGGTGGAGTGGAGTGAGGAGTGCTGGAGCAACGGGGTGGCCTTATATAGGCCCGCGACAGTGCACCAGGCGGGAAGCTCCGGTGGTTTGACCGCGGCGTGCATGGGGCACAGAGAGAGGCTGGGCTCGAAACCGTGCTCTCAGTACGTGGTTTCGAGGCTCTGAGCTTACTACGAGAGAGAGAGGAGCGAGGAGTGGTGTGCCTGCGTGGACGCATTCCTCTGGCCGCAACTGGTGCACGCGGGCACGCGTCGCACCAGCTCTTAGCCTGGGAAAGAAGGGACCCTAGGGGCTGCCTGATGCAGAGGAGCTGTGGCCCCCACCTCGGTTGCTCTCTGTAATGCGCCTAAACTGCATCTTTGGCATGCCACGGCATGGTAGCGCATTCTGGAGTTCCTTGAACGCGTTTGGCGTGTCCTGGGCCCTTGCTTGGTGATGCCTAGCCATTTGAATCCTGTGGGAGCAACAACTGGTCAAAGGATGGGTGGAAATCAGCTGCTGTCAGTCTTGGGCTGAAGCTTAGTTTGGGTTTTTTCGATTATCTACTTAGAACCGGAGAAGAGCCACTTGACTGGAGTTAGGCACTGATGCTAGCCACCTAATCTAGGAGTTTGAGAGAAAGGGAGAGGGTGCAGCTGGGGTTAAGAGGGGTTTAGCCCAACTATCAGAAGGTGCTCGACAGTGGTTTGGGGTGGTTGCCATTGGAAATATGCCCTAGAGGCAATAATAAAATGGTTATTATCATATTACCTTGTTCATGATAAGCGCCTATCGTTCATGCTATAATTGTATTAACAGGAAACAGTAATACATGTGTGAATAAATAGATCACAATGTGTCCCTAGCAAGCCACTAGTTGGCTAGCTCGTTGATCAATATATGGTCATGGTTTCGTGATCATGGACATTAGATGTCATTGATAACGGGTTCACATCATTGGGAGAATGATGTGATGGACAAGACCCAATCCTAAGCATAGAGCTAGATCGTGTTGTTCGTATGCTAAAGCTTTTCTAATGTCAAGTGTCTTTTCCTTCGACCGTGAGATTGTGCAACTCCCGGATACCGTAGGAGTGCTTTTGGTGTATCAAACATCACAACTTAACTGGGTGACTATAAAGGTGCACTACGGGTATCCTCGAAAGTGTGTGTTAGGTTGGTACGAATCGAGATCGGGATTTGTCACTCCGTGTGATGGAGAGGTATCTCAGGGCCAACTGGGTAGAACATCATCATGAGCTCAATGTGACTAAGGAGTTAGTCATAGGATGACGTGCTACGGAACGAGTAAACAGACTTACCGGTAACGGGATTGAACAAGGTATGGGTATACCGACGATCGAATCTCGGGCAAGTTCTATACCGACAGACAAAGGGAATTTTATACGGGATTGATTGAATTCTTGACATCGTGGTTCATCCAATGAGATCATCGTGGAACATGTGGGATCCACCGTGGGTATCCAGATCCCGCTGATGGTTATTGGCTGGAGAGCGTCTCGATCATGTCTGCATGCCTCCCGAACCCGTAGGGTCTACACACTTAAGGTTCGATGACGCTAGAGTTATAGGGAATTGCTATACGAGGTTACCTAAGGTTTTTCAGAGTCCCAGATGAGATCCCGGACGTCACGAGGAGCTCTAGAATGGTCCGGAGGTAAAGATTGATATATAGGATGGATGGGTTTGGACGCCGGAAATGTTTCGGGCACCACCGGCAAAGTGTCGGGACCACCGGAAGGGTTCCGGAGGCCCACCGGGAGGGCCATCAGCCCCAGGAGGCTACATGGGCCACGTGTGAGAGGGAACCAGCCCCTGGGTGGGCTGGTGCACCCCCACACCCAGCTCGAGGCGCCTAGAGAGGGAAACAGGGGAACCCTAAGTCTGGTGGGCCTAAGGCCCACCAGGGGTGCGCCACCCCCCTCTCCCCCTCCTGGCCGCCACCCACGCTCCCATCTAGGGCTGCCGCCCCCTTTAGGGTGGGAAACCCTAAAGGGGGCGCCACCCTCCCTTCCCCCTATATATAGCGGGGTTTTTTGGCATTTGAGAAAACGGTTTTCCATCTCTCTCGGCTCAGCCCTGCATCTCTTTTTCCTCCTCTCCCACGGTGCTTGGTGAAGCTCTACCAGGAGACCTTGTCTCTCCATCGACACCACGCTGCCGTGCTGCAGGAGATCTTCCCCAACCTCTCCCTCCTGCTTGCTGGATCAAGGTGCGGGAGACGTCACTGGGTTGCATGTGTGTTGAACGCAGAGGTGTCGTGATTCGGCACTAGATTGGAATCACACCGCGATCTCAATCACCGCGAGTATGACTCCAGCAACCGCATTCTAGCAACGCTTCCACTTAGCGATCTTCAAACGTATGAAGATCCACTCACCCCTCTCTCGTTGCTCATCTCTCCATAGGAAGATCTGAGTATGGCATAGGAAAATTTTGAATTTATGCTACGTCACCCAACAGTGGTATCAGAGCCATGTTTTCTATGCGTAGATTCCATGCATGAGTAGAACACAAAAGGTTGTGGGCGCTGATTTGTCAATTGCTTGCCGCTACTAGTATTATTCTTTTCCGGCGGTATTGTGGGATGAAGCGGCCCGGACCGACCTTATGCATACGCTTACGTGAGATAGGTTCCACCGGCCGACATGCACGCTGTGCATAAAGGTGGCTAGCGGGTGTTTGTATCTCCCACTCTAGTCGTATTGGATTTGATGAAAAGGGTCCTTATGAAGGGTAAATAGCTTTGGCATATCATCATTGTGGCTGTCACGTAGGTAAGAAGGCGTTCTTGCTAGAAACCCAAATCATCCACATAAAACTTGTTTTTGCAGGGTTTGACATGTGATGTGATATGGCCAAAGTTGTGATGTTACATTGTGATGTATGAGATGATCAAGTTATTGTAATAGGAATCACGAATTGCATGTCGTTGAGTATGACAACCGGCAGGAGCCATAGGAGTTGTCTTAATTTATTGTATGAGATGCAACGCCATGTGTTTACTACCTTTACTTCATTGCTAACGGTTAGCTATAGTATTAGTAGTAGTTGGCGTGACGACTTCACGGAGACACGATGATGGAGATCATGATGATGGAGATCACGGTGTCACGCTAGTGACAATGATGATCATGCGATGCCCGAAGATGGAGATCGAAAGAGCAAAGATGATAATAGCCATATCATGTCACTATATGATTGCATGTGATGTTTATCATGTTTTTCATCTGATTACTTAGAACGACGGTAGCATAATAAGATGATCCCTCATAAAATTTCGAGAACTTATTCCCCTAAGTGTGCACCATTGCGAAGGATCGTTGTCTCGCAGCACCACATGATGATCGGGTGTGATAGATTCTAACGTTCGCATACAACGGGTGTAAGCCAGATTTGCACACGCGAAACACTTAGGTTGACTCGACGAGCTTACCATGTACAGACATGAACTCTATTACAAGAGACCGAAAGGTCAAACATGAGTCGTATGGTTGAATACGATAAACATGAAGTTCCTCACCATGACGACTGGTCCATCTCACGTGATGATCGTACACGGGTTAGTCGACATGGATCATGTATCACTTAAATGACTAGAGGGATGCCGATTTAAGTGGGAGTTCATTAGATGAACTTAATTATCATGAACATAGTCAAATAGGTCTTTGCAAATTACGTAACTTGCACTATAGCTCTACGGTATTTGATATGTTACTAGAGAAATCTTAGTTGAAAGATAGAAGTAGCAATTGTGCGGACTGGGTCCGTTAACTGAGGATTGTCCTCATTGCTACGCAGAAGGCTTATGTCTTTAATGCACCACTCAGTGTGCTGAACCCCAAGCATGGTCTGTAGATGTTGCGAACATCCGACATACATGTTTTTGTAACTACATGATAGTTCAGTGTGTGTTGCTTGAACAACTTAGTATTAAGGCATTAAAGACGTTTCGAACATCGCTGGACATCATGATGATCCAAGAGATGAAATTGGGATTTCATGCTCGTGCCCTTGTTGAGAGGTATGAGACCTCCGACGAGATTCTTTGTTTGCAAAGTAAAGGAGAAGAGCTCAATCGTAGAGCATGTGCTCAGATTATCTGAGTACTACAGTCGCTTAAATCGAGTGGGAGTTGAACTTCCACTTGAGAGAGTGATAGTTCTCCAAGGGCACTAACACCAAGCTACTAGAGCTTGGTGATGAACTATAACATATCAAGGATGGATATGATGATCCTTGATCCATTCGTGATGTTTGACACCATGAAAGTATAAGTCAAAGGGGAACATCAATTGTTGATGGTTTGTAAAACCACTAGTTTCAAGAAGGGAAAGGGCTTGAAGGGATACTACATTAAACGGCAAGCCAGTTGCTGCTCTATGAAGACATCCAAGGTTGAACCCAAACCCGAGACTATGTGCTTATGAAATAAGGTGAATAGTCACTGAAGGGGAACTACCCTAGACACTTGGTAGATGAGAAGGCTAGCAAAGTCGACTGAAGTATATTGGATATACATGATATTGATGTGTACTTTACTAGTACTCCTAGTAGCAGCACGGTATAAGATACCGGTTCGGTTGCTAAGTGATAGTAAGTCGAAATAAAAGCTACAGATTAAACATATACTATTTAAAGGCGAGGTGACGATGTGTGTGTTTCCAAGGTTGATATGATCACACATCGCACGCTCCCTATACCATCGATATTAGTGTAAAACCTAAGTAATTCTTATTTGGTGTTTGCGTTGAGCATAGACATGATTGGATTATGTTAATGGGAAATACGATTATTCATCTAAAGAGAATAATGGTTATTCTGTTTAGTTGAATGATACCTTAAATGGTCTTGCACCTAGAATGAATGGTTTATTGAATCTCGATCGTAGTGATACACATGTTCATAATATTGTTACCAAAAGATACAAAGTAGTAATGATAGTACCACTTACTTGTGGCACTACTACTTGAGTCATAATAATATAAAATGCATGAAGAAGCTCCATGCTGATGGATCTTTGTACTCACTCATTTTTGAAACGGTTGAAACATGCAAACCATGCCTGTTGGTATAAACGCATGAAGAAACTCCATACGGATGGATCGTTTGACTCACTTGATTTTGAATCACTTGAGACATGCAAATCAAACCACATGGGCAAGATGACTGAAGACCTCTTTTTCAAGTAAGATGGAACAAGAATGTAACTTGTTGGAAGTAAAACATTTTGATTCGTGCAGTCCGATGAGTACTGAGGCACGCAGTGGATATCATTGTGTTCATACTTCACAAATGATTTGAGTAGATACTAGTGTATTTACTTGATAAGACAGAAATCTGAATTATTGAAATGTTCAAGTAATTTTAGAATGAAGTTGAAGATCATCGTGACAAAAGGATAATATGTCTACAATGTGATCGTGGAGGTAAACGTATATATATATGAGTTACGAATTTGGTAAACATTTAAGACAATGTGAAAATAGTTTCACGTGAAAAATGTTTCACAACTCATGCCATCTGGAACACCATAGTCTGATGGTGTGTCCGTATGTCATAGCCGTGCCCTATTAGATATAGTGCATACTATGATATTTATTATCATATTACCAATATCATTTATGGGTTAGGCATTAGAGACAACCGCATTCACTTTAAATAGGGCGCCACGTAATTCCGTTGGAGATGACACCGTATGAACTATGGTTTAGAGAAACCTAAACTGTCATTTCTTAAAAGTTTAGGGTTGCGATGCTTATATGAAAGAGTTTTCAGCCTGATAAGCTCGAACCCAAAGCGGATAAATGCATCTTCGTAGTACACCCGAACAGTTGGTTATACCTCCTATCTCAGATCCGGAAGCAAATATGTTTGTTTCTTAAAACGGGTCCTTTCTCGAGGAAAAGTTTCTCTCGGAAGAATTGAGTGGGAGTTTTGGTAGAAACTTGATGAGGTTATGTGAACCATCACTTCAACGAGTGTGTGTGTAGCAGGGCGCAGGAAGTTGTTACTATGGCACTACTAGGAAAAGGGCTATAGATGATATAGACACTAATGGCGCACCAGACAAGTAGTGCGCCACTACTATATAGCAGTGGCGCACCATGTGCACGTGTGCCATTAGTGTGATGGACACTAATGGCGCACAACACACACGATGCACCACTACTAACAATTTTTTTGCAAAATTACTAATGGCGCACCAGGGCAGAGTGCACCATTACTAGTGTAACTAGTAATGGCGCACCACTCACCTAGTGCGCCACTACTATATTATTTTTTGCAAAACTACTAATGGCGCACCACCAGCTGGTGCGCCATTAGTAACCAGCTGGTGGTGCGCCATTAGTAGTTTTGCAAAAAAAAAGGCATCTCTGTGCCCCTCCTCTCCCTTCCCCTTTCCTCCATCTCCCACCCCTCGCTCCCTCCCTGCACCCTTCTCACGCAGCCGCAGCTAGGGTTCCTCGCATCACGCTGCCGTCCAGCAGAAGAAGGCGACACCGCCGCCCGCCATGGTGACGCCGCAAGCACCCTCCACTCCCACGCTGCCCCCGTGGTCTTCCCCATGACCCTACCCATCCCGGCGCCACCGCGCAGCACGGTGCCGTCCTCCTTCCCCGTGTAGCGACCCGACTCAAGACGAGTCAAGCCTCTGTGTTTCTGTGCCATCCCTGGATCAGTATGCTGGCACACACAGTACATCAATGTATATATCAAAGTGCAATCACATGTAAAATAGCGTAAAACTGATATATACCTTAAATATCTCAGCGGAAGCGGTCAAGGGAGTGGAGTCCCAATAAACACCAACGGCAAGTTGAGTGTAGACCGTAACCCTGAATCGTACTCTTACTCGTCGAAGAAAGATATCTGCAACATAAGACGTTGCAGCCGTGTAGGTCAGCATATTGAATATGCCGGCAAGTCACATAAGAGAGGGGTGAAAAGTAATCATCTATACTATATGCATATATGGCAGGTGGGGCTATAAGTTTTTAGCAAAAAGCAAGTTTTCTCCTACATCAAGAGAGGGCTAAAAGCAAAATATTACTACAAAAGTTGGTTGTTAACGAGATGGTTCCGCCAACCAGTTCTCGTACCCGAGTTGTCAATGATTACCCTCATTAAATATATATATATAATGGTGTTGAGAAATCCAGATAACTTCAGTTCCTTTGGCTCAAGTTGTCCATGACCGTGGACAGGGCTAATCGATTAGGTTTGAGTACTCTGCAGAGTTTTGCACATGTTCCCCATAAGATTTGATCGCCTCTGTGTATGTCCTCGCACTTCAGGGTGTTTGAAGACCGGATGATCAAAACATGGTCTTTCAACGGGTCCCTCTGAATCCCTGTCGGTGCCCATCCATTCCTACCGTTCTTCTACATCTGCTAGCACCGCCTGTCCAGAGTCGCCGCGTTGTCCAACCAAGCCAGAGCCCATAATGACTTGTGGCTGTGCAGGTAAGCCTTGGATCTTGAAAATATCCGTCCGTCTCTTTGAGCCTGGGTGAAGCTTTCCGCAGGATGTCATGGCCGTCCCCAGCATCCCGGGCATCCACTGGGTTCTCCAGGGAGCCAATCAACCGTCCTTCACCCAGAGTTGCATTGCGTCCGAGGTCTTGAAAATCTTGTCTTAACCGGTCTTGATTATTTAATCAACCTCGAATCACTCGTGTTATGCACTCAACCGAAATCCCGTCTACTCAAGCATAGCAATATCATTTTTGTTGTCCCGGGGCCAAGTATCGGGGTTGTTGTGTGCCTACCACATGATACTACAGTCTATACTAACATTTCCAAGTACCTAAGCAGCATGCAATTGGGCATAGGATGGTAGAACTACGATGCATAAAACATAGGTGATAGTATGATCAAAGTGACTTGCCTGGTGATGTTGAGGAAGAAGAATTTCTTGAGAAATAACTTGATAGACTACTCGTCACTCTCCGATGAAATCTATATAACAAACATAACATTCACATAAGCACTCATACTAGCAATCAAAACAAAAGAGAGAGCGAATGGGAATTCCGAAAGAAACTTCAAATAAGACTAGGGAGTCCTCTACTACATCAAACACTAAATGATTTTTGTTCCACAGAAAATAATAACAAGGAACTAACATATAAGTTTAACTAAGATAAAATAAAGTATTTTTCACAAAACTTTTTGAAAGTATTCCCAAACGGGATTTGAAACAACGGTGAAACCAATTGCACGTTACTACGGAACTAGAATTGATTTCATGAAAACAAATAAAAATAAAATAAAAACTTGTTGCAAAACTACTGTTAACTAACATAAACAAAACAATAATGTTTCTGAAATAATAAAGAAAATATTTTAAAACAAAAGTAGAAAAGGAATTAGCCGAAATCCTAAAAGAGGTGAAACAGAAATTGTTTCACAAGAAACAGTGAGCTAAAATACTCAAACAAATCTGAACTTTTACTACTGATAAACAAGATCACTAGTGATCAGTACCAAAAGGAATCAAATTAAAAGCTATTTTTAAACTCCTGGAATAGGCAAAACAAGGTTTAAACTAAATCTGATATAACTTATATTTAGAAATTTCAAACATATACAAATTATATGTTTTTAAAAACTACAGGAAATTTGTGAGCTACTGGAAAAAGAATCAATGTCATTAGACTTCGGGATCAAAAGTTGTGGCCAAAACAAAACAGAAACTTTCTGTTTTTGCAATTTAGACAGAAAAACTGAAGTTGACTAGCTAACAAATAGGGGTAGACGTGGCATGCTCCTATAGGCCGAGGGGTGTGTTTGTTGCAACGTTTTTGAGAAAACAGCCGGAGGCTAATAAAAACTGCTGGCTAAAACATAAGTGAATTAAAAACCGCTGGTTTTCTACTCTAAACCGAAGGGGTAAGTCACTCTAATCTATACCGTAGATTATGGATCTAAGGGCTACTACATAAAAAAAACAAAACAAAGAACAGAGAGGGGAGGGAGATTACCTCGGCTGGGAGTTGCTGGCCTCCTGGTCGAGGTGGGGTGGGGTGTCGGTGGGGTGGGGAGGGGCCGGCGGGAGTGGGGAAGGGGGGGGGGCGAAGGTGGGGCTCCAGGGAGGGGGTGGTGGCGAGGTGGAGGGGGGGGGTCTGCAGGTGGGGTGGCGAGGTGGGAGAGTTACTGGTGGTGCAGCTCACTAGCAATGGCTGGCCGAGGTGCAGGAGTGTGGAGGGGTGGCGGGGTGGGGTGGCAGGGGGCCGAAGGTGTGAAGCTTCTGTGAATTTTCTAGCAGCTCTGTGGTGAGTTTTCCGGTGACGACTCCGGCGAGGGGTGCGCGAGCTAGAGGCGAGGAGAGGCGGCGGTTTCAACGGGAATGGAACGAGGAGGACGTGGGGCTTCTTATAGAGGCGACGGGAGGCGCTGGGAAGGAAAGGATTTCGCGAATTCCGGAGGTGGGGATCTCCTCTCCATGGAAGGCAAAAATCTCTGTGATGTGAAGAAGAAAGGAGGAAGAAGATGATCTTCTTGGGCTAGGATAGGAAAGTGTCTTAATGGGCCACTTGGGGTTTCCTAATAAAACGATTTCTTTCCTATTTTCAAAACTAGGAAACTAAAACGTTAAAAAGGAAATCAAATCAATTTGGAATAAAGAGTTTTTATATACAAAAATTATCAGAAAAATAAAATATAAATGATGGGCATTTTTCCACGGCAAAAATAAAAACTTCAGAAAAAATTATTTTCACAAAATTGCCTAAAAGATTTATTTTCTTTTGCAAATAATTTTCAAACGATCCTCTAAGTTTGAGGGTTCAAATAACTTTCAAAATGCCCGTGGGTTCGAGGGTCATGTTCCTCCGCTCTAGAATGTATTTCCCGGCATTTTGTTGCACGAAGAAAACGAATGGAAATGCAAAAGAATTCAAATGCAAATATCTCCGTTCAAATTCTTTATAGTTGAAGAAGTCATGTCATCTTCTCTCTTTGCTTTTAAAAGCTTGAATTTGAATTCGCCGGAGAAGGGGAAAGTCATTTTATTCCCTCTCATTGAAAAGTTTCGAAAAGTTTCAAATTTCACACGAGTTTCAGTCACTCACCAAACAAACAAACAATCAATCTAATAATTATATTAATATTCCAAAATTTATAATTTTGGGATGTTACACCCCGCCTCCCCTCAGCTGGCCGGCGAAGTCCTGGGCTCCAATTCGCTCCGGGTAGGTGTTCCTCTCATTTCCTCCAAGGTTGAGAGGCATCGCCGGCCGCCGTTTCAATCTCCTCCGAGGTCGTGCGTGCTCAAGGAAGGAAGGAAGGTACCGCCGTTTGTTGATCGCTTCGCTGCTATCCCCTCCCCTGTTCGTCGCTACCTCAGTTCTTGTTCTTGATTTATAGGGGAAACCATTCTCCTAGTCGTACTAGTAGAAAGAAAATAAGAATTTCGCATAGGGTTGCAGCAAATAGTACGACTACTGTAGTATATTCTAGTTGAACAGATATATCAGATTGGCCTACTTTGTGAACTGAACTCATCGGCTGTGGAAAGATGATTGATTTACCTACTTTTTTCTTTCTTTCTTGCCCAACCAAGACCTACAAGTAGGTACTAACTAATTTTGCTATTAATAATCTAGGTGCCCCCAAATAAGCTGTTAGTTCAGATTCAGCTTTGCTCTTAGCGAGTTCATTGTTCAGGCTCTTCCTGCTACTTAATTATGGTGTCGTCATGTTTTATTTCTAACAATCTAGAGATTTTTGACACGCAAGTGTCATGGTTGCTGGAATGCTGTTGTTGTTGGCTGCTCACTGAAGAAAATAGCATATGGCTCAAAATATTAGTGACATACACTACAAACTTTGATATCCCTTACTCTGTTATAGTTGTATACTTTGATTTTCAGAGCACACATTCTTGTTGAAAGCATCCCTCCTTTCCTTGCTCTAATTATACAACAATCTTGCAAGCCTCTAACTGAATCACTAAACCTTGTTCATTGTTCAGAGCAACCTTGTTCAGTGAACAGATTCTTGTTGAACCACTTTGACTTTGGGCTAATGATGATACAGTAAACCTGCAAGTGTATGTACACTCTGAACCTTGCTTGTGTCCAGGAAAGGTTGCAGGTTACCACATCGTACCTACAATATTGGGTGCATCGCCTACTATTCCTAACTAAGTGCGATTCTACGTTCAGAGCAAAGCAAATGTAACATCTGCAACTCTTGTGAACTTGGTGCAGGTTAGTCGTTCCCGGAGCTGATTGCACGCCATAACGTCGAAGAAGCGTTGGCATCAATTTTGGTCAGAATATGATGATGTTTCTTGGGTCTGCCGCTGGTGAAACAGCACTGGTTGCTCGGTGCTCTGTTCTCAATAGATTTGATATCATGGAAAAGTACAATGTTTGGGTAGGGGACCTTTGGTCATCTTTGCCATAGTAGTTCATAGTCCTCTCGATGCTAGTTTAGTCGCCCGCCGACAATTTCGACCTTGCATTTCTCCACCCTTCTCCTGTATTAAGATAGCTAGTTTAATTTTATCACGTGGCCTGCTTGTACCGTCATGTTTTCTTTCTAACAATCTAGAGACTTTAATAAATCTCCATGCTTGTGAACAACACACGATTCTCCTCCGAGGTCGTTCGTGCTCAAGGAAGGTACCACCGTTTCTCGGCCGCTTCTCATCCCTCCTGTTCGTCGCGTTGGTTCCCCTTCCCCGATTCGACATGTAGATGGTTTTTCTTTTCTTTTTTGATTCACTCTCTTGTTCTTGATAGGGGAAACAATAAATTTAGTTATCTATGTTGTAAAGCTTTTTGCCCTGTGAACTCATCGGCTGTGGGTTACAGCAGATAACGACTAGTATTTCTAGTTGAACGGATATTAGATTGGCCCTACTTTGTGAACTCAACTCATCTGCTGTGGCAAAATGGTTGATTTACCTAACTAGTTTCCATATATGCTCTGGTTTTTCATGTTATTACTAATTAGCTAGGTGCCTCCAAATCAGTTATTGGTTCAGATTCAGCCCATTTCTTTGTATTCTCTTGGTCAGTTCATTGTTCAGACTCTGTCTGCTATTTAATTTGGTGGCAGTTTAATTTTATGATGTGGCCTGTAGCATCTTTTTTTCTTTCTATACCAATCTAGACACAGATAAGGTCCTAGCTATCTACTTTAATAAATCTCCCTTCGTGCCTAGTTGGACCTAAGTTTGTTACTCTTGTCAAGCCATTCTCCTAGGGACTAGTAGAAAGTATGTTTTTTGCAACTGAGTACTCCCTCCATCCTGAATTACTTCTCGCAAAAATGGATGTCTCTAGAACTAAAATACATCTAGATACATCCATTTCCACGACAAGTAATTCTGGACGGAGGGAGTACTAGCCTAGGGTTCCAGAAAATACTAGTATTTCTAGTTGAACATATATTAGATTAGCGTTATCTATTTATAATAATTGCACCCTGTGAACTCATGAGCCATGGCAAAATGATGTCCCTACTTTCATTCCTGCCCAAGCAAAGGCTGCAAGTACTAATTTCAATTTGTGTGCTCTAGTTTTTCATGTTACTAATAAGGTGCCTCCAAATAAGTTGGTTCGGATTCAGCACGTGGGTCTTTGCGGAATTGCTCGTGTCTAATCTAGCTCGTTTCTTATTATTCTCTCTTAGTTAGTTCATTATGCAAGCTTGAATTTAGTCCGACCTAGACAGCGACATGGACCCCATGCCCAAGTCGACGAGGAGTGCATCATCTAGTCCGACCTAGACAGTGACCATGATGATGCCCCACACAAGGACACTAAAGCATTGTGCTATACTAGTATACTTCTACTAATATGCTTAGCAGATTTACCTTGAATTTAGAACTGGCCACTTTGAGAAGAATTTATATTATTTATCAACCAAAGGTAACAAACTTTATCACGAGGGTGGCTGATTTGAGTGGACCAAGCATAATGTTTTTCCTCCCTTGCAAAATGCACTGACACCTACCACAACTGTGAATTTATCTCGATGTATTTTGTACAAGCTCCTAGTTTCCGCCGGTGCAGCCGCGACCTCAACCCATCTCCCCTCATCCCTTCTCTCTTTGAATCCCTTACCCATTTGTCCGATTCGCAACAGTTCCATGGATGACAATGACGAGGAGAATGGCGACCACCGGAAGCCCGATGAGCTCCATTGCGGTGAGTCCATCCACCCCGACTTCCCAAACACTTTCGACCCCTCTTGCTCTGTTTTTTCTAAGTTATTGCTGCTCTGCTCTAGTCTAGTTTCCAAGAGGAGCTTCACAAATTTATTCCCTTGTCTAGTGCTCCCGTTCTTGTTCTGAACTGTATGCGGATTATGCAGCGACTTCCTTTCATGTAACTTTCCGAGAGGGGCTTCACAAATTTATTCTTGTAGCAGATCAACTAGTAGTGCCTTAAGCAACTGGTGACTCTATGTGAAATGCAGAGGTTGAGGGGGATGGCTTTCAGTTTTGTTGTTTGAACCATGGCTTCATGAAATTAAATAACCTGTGTGATGATGCATGAATAAATCTATTAATCTCTAGATGCTCCACTGCTAGGTGTGTCCTATGCGTATGACACTTGTAGATGCTGAACTGTTTAGGAAATTTCTGACAATTACATTGGTATTGATATGCATTGGATCAAGTATTTTATGTGCTGCTCATTTATGTAAATGGATCTGGGCGCACCTGCTTTGGTACTCACTTTTGAGATGATTTGTTCCCATGTAGAGTACAGACAAGCTGGATACAACACTTCTTTTTGGTAAATGGCAAGATGCTTTCAATTTGGAGGCTTGTGGCTCCAAAACCATTACAATTTAGTTAATTTGGCTGGGGAGGCCCATATATATGCGCCACTAATTCTTTTTCACATTATTCTATTTTTGTTCTGTCGACAAAGAGTTTGAGATAAGGACAGTTTTACTGATTCCAACAATTGATCTTTTATGTTTTCTGTAACTTCCATTCTTGCTTCGGAAAAGCGAGGGGGAGAGAAAGAGAGAGAGTTTCTCCCATTCTTGTTTGGTTAACTAAGTAAAATGGCTACTGCATAGACAATGTTTGGCTTGTACTCCAATCTTGTTCTTGCTGGGCTAATTACTTTTTTTATTTGGAACGGCAAGTGCCCAACTCCATGGATGACGACCGGGTCCCCATTCCCAAGGATGATGAGGAGGACATCATCTCGTCCTACCTGGAAGGCGTCCATGGCGATGCTCCCCACAAGGTGTGCTCAATAATTGTTTTGAATAGTTTCTATTGTGCTTGGTTGTGAAACTAAACTAGCAGGGCTGGGCTGGATGGTTTACTCCCAGCTTTCTTGCTTGATGCCACTCCACGGCGAGCCTATATATTTTTAGCTTTCTTCGTACTTATAGTGTAGTATTCAAGTGAATCTTGTTGCTTTTGAAATGTTTGTATTCATGCCTACTTAATGTGTACTTGCAGTAGTACTTCTGTGTAATTCATATACCACAAATTAATGTGTAATCATGTTTGTATAATTATGAGCGTAATGTGTACTCCAGTTTGTATTCCATGGAAATAGAGATAAAGCATTTTAATTCCTTAGGTTTTTTCGTTGTATATTTTCTTGCACTATAAATTTCAGCTACATTCCACTGTAATATATCATAGAAATACTCTGTAATTTGCATTCCTTTTTTTGGTTCTGGTCAGCACCTATGCCGAGAGTTAAACCGTCGGCATAGAGGAGACGTGCTACCCAGGGCAGCCACGTGGCTGCCACTAGGCTGTCCTGGCGCATCGCTATGCCGACGGTTAGAAACTCGTGCTAGCTAGCGGGAGAGAGGAGGGAGCGTTGGAGGAACCGGAAGAAGACCAGTTTCATCGCGATTATGCTCATCGTGATGACCGCAGCTCTCTTCTATGTTATGGTAGTTTAGATGATCGATATCGACTTGTAATGTGAATACAAACTCGCTACTCGCGGTCTCGAGACTCATAATGTTCTAACTTAGTTCGGTATTATAAATTCGGAGACTCATATGATGAGTTGTATTCGAAGACCAATCTTCTATCGTATTCGATAAATTTGTTGTTTATACGTTGTGCTCTCTATATTCTTTGCAATAATATGTTTTGTAATCTGTGCAAATATCAGGAAAAAAATAATACCTAATATTCATACTAGTGGTGCACCACTCAGCACTTTAGTGCTGCACTGCAAAAAGCACACTAGTGGCGCATCATCAACTAGTGCGCCATTAGTAAGCCAGAGCACATGGGTAAATATGGCCCCTGGGAGGCATACTAATGGCGCACCATGAGCTATACTAATGGCGCACTGCCTGGTGCGCCATTAGTATACCAGATACTAATGGCGCACCATGAGCTATACTAATGGCGCACTGCCTGGTGCGCCATTAGTATAGCAGATACTAGTGGCGCACCTGTGGTGCGCCATTAGTGAAAAATTCTAATGGCGTGATGCTAGTGGCGCACCTGTAGTGCGCCATTAATAGCCAAAACAGGTGCGCCACTAGCAGGCCTTTTCCTAGTAGTGTGGCAACTACACCAATTGAAGTTGAAGCTAATGATAATGATCATGAGACTTCATATCAAGTTACTAGAAACCTCGTAGGTCGACAAGGTCACGTACTGCTACTATAGAATGGTAAAGTGACCCTGTCCTGAAGGTCATGTTGTTGGACAATAATAAACCTACGAGCTATCGATACGCGATAGTGGGCCCGGATTTCGACAAATGGGTGGAAGCCATGAAATCCGAGGGAGGATCCATGTATAAAAACAAAGTATAGACTTTGGAAGGACCACTTAATGGTCATAAGACTATTAACTGTGAATGGATATTTAAAAGAAGACATACGATGATGGTGAAAAGTCAACATTAAGAGAGCTCGACTTGTCACAAAAGTGTTTTCGACTACGATGAGACTTTCTCACTCGTAGTGATGCTAAAAGTCTGTTGAAATTATGTTAGCAGTTGCTGCATCATTTCTGAAATATTGCAGATAGGATGTCAAAATATCGTTTCCTCGATGGTTTCCTTGAGGAAAGGCCGTATGTGATACTGATACGTCTCAAACGTATCTATAATTATTGATGGTTTCACGCTGTTATCTTGTCTTCTTTGGTTGTTTTATGTACCTTTTATATCTTTTTTGGGACTAACTTATTAATTCAGTGCAAAGTGCTAGTTCTTGTTTTTTTCGTGTTTTTGACTCTTTTCAGATCTGATTTTGGAACGGAGCCCAAACGGAAGAAAAACCCCGAAATGATTTTTCCCGAACGGAAGAAGACCACGGGGCTTTTGGGCCAAGCCATGTGGGCCCTAGGGAGCCCACAAGACCCCACTCCGCCACCAGGGGGAAGCAGCGGTGGGAAGGCTTGTGGCCTCCCTGGCTGCCCCCTGACCTAGGTCTTTGGCCTATAAATTCCCAAATATTCCGCATAAAATCAGGGGAGCCTCGAAAATATTTTTCCACTGTCACAAGCTTCCGTTTCCACGAGATCTCATCTGGAGAGCCTTCCCGACGCCCTGCCGGAGGGGACTTTAGAGTTGGAGGGCTTCTTCATCATCATCATCGCCCGTCCAATGACTCGTGAGTAGTTCACTTCAGACCTACGGGTCCGTAGTTAGTCGATAGATGGCTTCTTCTCTCTCTTGGCTCTTCAATACAAAGTTCTCCATGATCTTCATGGAGATCTATCCGATGTAATCTTCTTTGGCTGTGTGTTTGTTGAGATCCGATGAATTGTGGATTTGTGATCAAATTATCTATGATATACATTCTCTCCGAGTCTTGGGTTTTGTTTGGCCAACTAGATCTATGATTCTTGCAATGGGAGAAGTGCTTGGTTTTGGGTTCTGCCATGTTGTGACCTTTCCCAGTGACAGTAGGGGCAGCAAGGCACACATCAAGTAGTTGCTATCAAGGGTAAAAAGATGGGGTTTTTATCATTGGTTTGAGATTATCCCTCTAGATCATGTCATCTTGCTTAAGACATTCCTCTGTTCTTATGGACTTAATACACTAGATGCATGCTGGATAGCGGTCGACGTGTGGAGTAATAGTAGTAGATGCAGAAAGTATCGATCTACTTGTTTTGGACGTTATGCCTATATATATAATCATTGCATAGATATCTTCACAACTTTGCGCGGTTCTATCAATTGCTCGACAGTAATTTGTTCACCCACCGTCTACTTGCTTTCATGAGAGAAGCCACTGGTAAACACTACGGCCCCCGGGTTTATTCACATCCATCGTTTACACATCCACTTTTACTTTGCTTTGTTACTTTGTTGCTTTCAGTTCTCACTTGGCAAACAATCTATAAGGGATTGACAACCCCTTCATAGCGTTGGGTGCAAGCTTTTGTGTTTGTGCAAGATCTTGAGATACTCCTCCGCCGGATTGATACCTTGGTTCTCAAACTGAGGGAAATACTTACCGTCGCTGTGCTACATCACCCTTTCCGCTTCGAGGGAACACCAACGCAAGGCTCCAAGTCCACGGGGGAAATCCTTTGCATACTTTACTAGGAAGTCCCTTAAGGCGTAGCCGCAGCTGAAGGATTCCTGGTGCCGTCAATACAACTATTTCTGGCGCCGTTGCAAGGGATACACAACAAACATCAGAAGTATTTCTGGCGCCGTTGCCGGGTAGGAGGATCGCTTGCCGAGGAAGATCAAGACAAGAATAATCTCCCATCAACATGCCATTTATGGCGCCGTGGACGGGGAGGAGAAAACAAGATCTATCCAAGTAGGTCTCACAAACTCTTCTCTTGCATTTACTTTTGTTGCCAGTTGCCTCTCGTTTTCCTCTCCCCCACTTCACATTTGCTGTCTTCTTTTGCCCGCTTCACTCTCTCTTCCTACTCGTTTGTTTGTGAGATAGTCCATCAATGGCTAGACCCACCACTCCAAACGGCACCCCTGAAAATGAAGTTCTCAATTTCAGGAAGAATGAGGAAGAAAGTTTGAAGGATGCTTGGTACAGGTTTTGCAATGCTCAAAGTAGATCTACTCGTAAGCAATCCACTACCGTCCTCCTTCACAGTTTCAATGTTGTAATTTCTCCTTGGAATAGGTATATCCTTGATACCATTGTAGGCGGGAACTTTTTGGGGAGCCATACTGTTGACTCCTATAGAGCTATCATTAATTTGGTAGGCTCACCCCTGCTCATGGTTAATGGAACTATCTTGACCTTGGAACACGTCATGCAAAGGCTTGACGCTATTGAAAACAAAATTGCCACAGTTCAACTTATTGAGGGTTTGGATAGAAAGATTCACAATCAAATTTCTCAGTACGGATCCAAAGTGGGAAACATTTTGAAAAATTTAATGGAGAAGGAACTTATAGTTAATGATTCTTCTAGAATTGGCAAATTAGAAGATGTCATAACCAACTTGGGTTCCGCTTTTGCCGCTGTGCAAAATACTCCAAATCTCACTCTCAAAAAGACCGTCAAGCCTGTTTTTGTTCCTAAAGCTAGTGGTGAGTCATCCAATAAAGTTGAATATCTTAAGATGATAAATGATCACGCTGCTTATGGTTTTGAGCACCAAAGATGACTATACGTGATTCCATCACTTTCGCCTAGCTAAGGGCGTTAAACAAAAGCGCTTGTTGGGAGGCAACCCAACGAATCTATCCTTTTGCTTTCTATTTTGTGTTTTCCACACTTTCATAATTCTGTTATGATTGTGTTTTTGGGTTTCTTTTTTTGCGTTTGTGCCAAGCAAAACCGTTATGATTAGTCTTGGGGATGATCGTTTGGTCATGCTGGAAAAAACAGAAACTTTCTGCTCACGAAAAGATTTTTCATTTTTTTAATGTAAGAGCTTTTGAGTTGATTCGTTTTTCTGCTGATGGCTACGCTAATTCTTCAGACTGACGTAATTTTTCAAAATTTGTGAAGTACCAGAGGTACACAAAATATGCAGATTGCTACAGACTGGTCTGCTGTTAACAGATTCTGTTTTTGTTGTGTTGGTTGCTTATTTTGATGAAACTATGGATAGTATCGGGGGTATTAGCCATGGAAGATTGAAATTACAGTAACCCAACATTAGCAAAAGTAGAATTTAAGTTTGCTACAGTACCTAAGGAAGTGGTGGTTTGCTTTCTTGTACTAATGTTATCACGAGTTTCTGTTTAAGTTACGTGTTGTGAAGTTTTCAAGTTTTGGGTGAAGTTCTTATGGACAAAGAGATAAAGAGTGGCAACAGCTCAAGCTTGGGGATGCCCAGGGCACCCCAAGAGATTCAAGGATGCCGTAAAAGCCTAAGCTTGGGGATGCCCCGGGAAGGCATCCCCTCTCTCGTCTTCAATCCATCGGTAACGTTACTTGGGGCTATATTTTTATTTACCACATGTTATGTGTTTTTCTTGGAGCATCTTGTATCGTAGGAGTCTTTTATTTTTTTATGTCACAATCATCCTTGCTGCACACCTAGAGAGATAGATATGCACTCACCGTGATTTTGTCGAGCTTCACTTATATCTTTTGGTAGACAATTCAGCTCACATGTGCTTCACTTATATCTTTTGAGCTAGATACTTTTGCTCTATGTGCTTCACTTGTATATTTTAGAGCGCAGCGGTGTGTGACTTGGTAGTTGATGTATGCTTTGAAAGTAGTCTCAAAAGGGGTAGTTATCCAAAGGGATACGAAAACTTCCACCTTCATGTGCATTGAATAGTTAGAGAAGTTTGATTAATCTCAAATTAGTTTTGAGTTGTGGTTATGGTAATATTGAAGTCATGCTAGTAAGGCATTGTGGATCTAGAAATACTTGTGTTGAAGTTAGTGATTCCCGTAGCATGCACGTATAGTGAACCGCTATGTGATGAAATCTGAGCATGATTAGTATATTGATTATCATCCTTTGCTTGGAGGTCGGGATCGCGTGATGGTTCATACCTACCAACCCTTCCCCTAGGAGTATGCGTTGAATGCTTTGTTTCGATTACTAATAAATTTTTTTGCAACAAGTATATGAGTTCTTCATTACTAATGTTGAGTCCATGGTTTAGATGCACTTTCACCTTCCACCATCACTATCTTCTTAGTGCCGTCCAACTTTTGCCGGTGCACAAAACCCACCATTAGCCTCCCTCAAAACAGCCACCATACCTACCTACTATGGCTTTTCAAAGTCATTATGAGATATATTGCCATGCAACTACAACCATGACATGTGCCACCACGTCTACTTTGCCTTTGCATGATCATAAGATAGCTAGCATGATGTTTCCATTTATGTCTATGCCATGATAGATCATTGCCACGGTACACTACCGAAGGTATTCCATATAGAGTCATCGTTACTCTAAGTTTTGAGTTGAAAGTGTGATGATCATCATTAATGGAGCATTGTCCAAAGAAGCCCACAAAAAAAACAGGCCACAGATCCCACCAAATAAAAAAATAAGAGAAAAAGAGAGAAGCGACAATGCTACCACTTTTTCCACACTTGTGCATATTAAGCACCATGATCTTCATGATTGAGAGTCTGTCGTTTTTTCACCACGATATAGCTAGTGAGAAATTTTCATTATATAACTAGGCTTGTATATTCCAATGATAGGCTTCCTCAAAATTGCCGTAGGTCTTCGTGTGCAAGCAAGTTGGATGCACACCCACTAGTTTTCTCTAAGAGCTTTCCTAAGGTCTTCGTGAGCAAGCAAGTTGGACGCACACCCACTAGTTTTCTTTAAGAGCTTTCACATACTCGTAGCTCTAGTGCATCATTTTTATGGCAGTCCCTACTCATTCACATTGATATCTATTGATGAGCATCTCCACAGCTCATTGATATGCCTAGTTAATGTGACTATCTTCTCCTTTTTTGTCTTGCAACCTCCACCACATTCCACACCATTTATAGTGCTATAATCATGGCTCACGCTCATGTATTGCGTGAGAGTTGAAAAGGTTTGAGAAAGTAAAGGAGTGAAACAATTACTTGGCCAATACCGGGGTTGTGCATGATTTAAATTCGTTGTGCAATGATGATAGAGCATAGCCAGACTATATGCTTTTGTAGGGATAACTTTCTTTTGGCCTTGTTATTTCGAAAGTTCATGATTACTTTGCTAGTTTGCTATAGTTATTATTGTTTCCACGTCAATAGCAAACTATTGTTTTGAATCTAGTGGATCTGAACATTCACATCACATAAGAGGAATTACAAAGGACACCTATGCTAGGTAGCATGAAAGCATCAAAAATTCATTCTTATCACTTCACTACTCGAGGACGAGTAGGAGTTAAGCTTGGGGATGCTAGATATGTCTCAAACGTATCTATAATTTTTGATGGTTTCACGCTATTATCTTGTCTTCTTTGCTTGTTTTATGTACCTTTTATATCTTTTTTGGGACTAACTTATTAATTCAGTGCCAAGTGCCAGTTCCTATTTTTTCGTGTTTTTGACTCTTTTCAGATCTGATTTTGGAACGGAGTCCAAACGGAAGAAAAATCCCAAAATGATTTTTTCCTGAATGGAAGAAGACCAGGGGGCTTTTGGGCCAAGCCAGGTGGGCTCCAGGGAGCCCACAAGCCCCCACTCCGCCACCAGGGGGAGGCGGCGGTGGGCAGGCTTGTGGCCTCTATGGCTGCCCCCTGACCTAGGTCTATGGCCTATAAATTCCCAAATATTCCGCAAAAAATTAGGGGAGCCTCGAAAATACTTTTCCGTCGCCGCAAGCTTTCGTTTTCGTGAGATCTCATTTGGAGACCCTTCCCGGCGCCCTGCCGGAGGGGACTTTGGAGTTGGAGGGCTTCTTCATCATCATCATCGCCCCTCCAATGACTCGTGAGTAGTTTACTTCAGACCTACGGGTCCGTAGTTAGTAGCTAGATGGCTTCTTGTCTCTGTTGGATCTTCAATACAAAGTTCTCCATGATCTTGATGGAGATCTATCCGATGTAATCTTCTTTGGCGGTGTGTTTGTCGAGATCCGATGAATTGTGGATTTGTGATCAGATTATCTATGATATATATTTGAGTCTTCGCTGATTTCTTATATGCATGATTTGATATCCTTGTAAGTCTCTTCAAGTCTTGGGTTTTGTTTGGCCAAATAGATCTATGATTCTTGCAATGGGAGAAGTGCTTGGTTTTGGGTTCTGCCATGTGGTGACCTTTGCCGGTGACAGTAGGGGCAGCAAGGCACACATCAAGTAGTTGCCATCAAGGGTAAAAAGATGGGGTTTTTATCATTGGTTTGAGATTATCCCTCTACATCATGTCATGTTGCTTAAGGCGTTACTCTGTTGTTATGGACTTAATACACTACATGCATGCTCGATAGCGGTTGACGTGTGGAGTAATAGTAGTAGATGCACAAAGTATCGATCTACTTGTTTCGGACGTGATGCCTATAGATATAATCATTGCATAGATATCGTCACAACTTTGCGCGGTTCTATCAATTGCTCGACAGTAATTTTTTACACCATTGTTTACACCTCTCCTTTTACTTTGCTTTGTTACTTTGTTGCTTTCAGTTCTCACTTGGCAAAAAACCTATAAGGGATTGACAACCCCTTCATAGCGTTGGGTTCAAGCTTTTGTGTTTGTGCAGGATCTTGAGATACTCCTCCGCCGGATTGATACCTTGGTTCTCAAACTGAGGGAAATACTTACCGTCGCTGTGCTACATCACCCTTTCCGCTTCGAGGGAACTCCAACGCAAGGCTCCAGGGCCACGGGGCAAATCCTTTGCATACTTGCCTAGGAAGTCCCTTAAGGCGTAGCCGTAGCTGAAGGATTCCTCGTGCCGTTGACACAACTATTTCTCGCGCCATTGCAAGGGATACACAGCAAACATCAGATACAACCAGAAGATTTTGTCGATCCTAAAGGGTGCTAACAAGTATGCAAAGCTCCAGCGATCCTTCTATGGACTGGAGCAAGCATCTCGGAGTTGGAATATACACTTTGATGAGATGATCAAAGTTTTTGGTTCTATACAAAGTTTATGAGAAACTTGTATTTCCAAAAGGTGAGTGGGAGCACTATAGAATTTCTGATGAATATATGTAGTTGACATATTGTTGATCGGAAATAATGTAGAATTTCTGTGAAGCATAAAGGGTTGTTTGAGAAAGAGTTTTTCAAAGAAAACCTAGATATAGCTACTTGAGAGTTGCGCAACGAGATCTATAAAGATAGATCAAAGTGCTTAATGGAACTTTCAGCTAATTGCATGCCTTGATAAGTTTTTGAAGCAGTTCAAAATAGATCAGCAAAGAAGGAGTTCCTAGCTATGTTGCAAGGTATAAATTTGAGTACGACCCAAAACCCGACCATGGCAGAGGAAAGAGAAAGGACGAATGTCGTCCCCTATACATCAGCCGTAGACTCTACAAGTATGCAGTGTTGTGTACCACACCTAGAGCGTGCCTTGCCATGAGTTAGTCATGGGGTACCACACCTAAAGCGTGCCTTGCCATGAGTTAGGAATGGATCACTGGACAACTGTCAAAGTTATCCTTAGTAACTAATGAACTAAGGAATTTTTCTCAATTATGGAAGTGATTAAAGAGTTCGTCATAAAGGAGTTACGTCGATACAAGCTTTGTCACTGATCGGGAGGACTATGAGTAGTAAATCGGATTTGTACAGTGCAGCAATCATTTGGAATGGTTTCAGATGGGGCGCAGTAGCATCTATAGGATGTCGTAGAGATTTTTAAAGCGCACACGGATCTGAAAGGTTCAGAGCCGTTGACTATAAACCTATCTTACAAGAAAGACATGATCAAACCCCAAAACTGTATGGGTGTTGAATTCATTACAATCACATAGTGATGTAAACTAGATTATTGACTCTAGTGCAAGTGGGAGACTGTTGGAAATATGCCCTAGAGGAAATAATAAAATGGTTATTATCATATTTCCTTGTTCATGATAATGGTCTATCGTTCATGCTATAATTGTATTAACAGGATCGTGTTGTTCGTATGCTAAAGCTTTTCTAATGTCAAATGTCCTTTCCTTCGACCGTGAGATTGTGCAACTCCCGGATACCGTAGGAGTGCTTTGGGTGTATCAAACGTCACAACATAACTGGGTGACTGTAAAGGTGCACTACGGGTATCTCCGAAAGTGTCTATTGGGTTGGTACGAATCGAGATCGGGATTTGTCACTCCGTGTGACGGAGAGGTCTATCTGGGCCCACTCGGTAGAACATCATCATGAGCTCAATGTGACTAAGGAGTTAGTCACAGGATGACGTGCTACGGAATGAGTAAAGAGACTTACCGGTAACGAGATTTAACAAGGTATGTGTATACCGACGATCGTATATCGGGCAAGTTCTATACCGACAGACAAAGGGAATTGTCTACGGGATTGATTGAATCCTTGACATCGTGGTTCATCCGATGAGATCATCGTGGAACATGTGGGAGCCCCCATGGGTATCCAGATCCGGCTGATGGTTATTGGCTAGAGAGTGTCTCGGTCATGTCTGCATGCCTCCCAAATCTGTAGGGTCTACACACTTAAGTTTCGATGACGCTAGGGTTATAGGGAATTGCTATACAAGGTTACCGAAGGTTGTTCGGAGTCCCGAATGATATCCCGGACGTCACGAGGAGCTCCGGAATGGTCCGGAGGGAAAGATAGATATATAGGATAGATGGGTTTGGACGCCGGAAATGTTTCGGGCACCACCGGCAAAGTGTCGGGACCACCAGAAGGGTTCCACAGGCCCACCGGGAGGGTCCACCAGCCCCAGGAGGCTACATGGCCCAAGTGTGAGAGGAAACCAACCCCTTGGTGGAATGGTGCGCCCCCACACCCAGCCCAAGGTGCCTAGAGAGGGAAAGGGGGGAAACCCTAAGTCTGGTGGGTCTAAGGCCCACCAGGGGTGCGCTACCCCCCTCTCCCCCTCTTGGCCGGCACCCACTCTCCCATCTAGGGCTGCCGCCCCCTTTAGGGTGGGAAACCCTAAAGGGGGCGCCACCATCCCTTCCCCCTATATATAGCGGGGGGTTTTGGCCTTTGAGAACACGGTTTTCCATCTCTCTCGGTCCAGCCCTGTCTCTCTTCTACCTCCTCTGCCACGGTGCTTGGCGAAGCCATGCCCGGAGACCTCGTCTCTCCATCGACACCACGCTGTCCTGCTGCCGGAGATCTTCCCCAACCACTCCCTCCTCCTTGCTCGATGAAGGTGCGGGAGACGTCACCGGGCTGCACGTGTGTTGAACACGGAGGTGCCGTGATTCGGCACTAGATCGGAATCATACCGCAATCTGAATCGTCGTGCGCTTTCTAGCAACGCTTCTGCTTAGCAATCTTTAAAGGTATGAAGATCCACTCACCCCTCTTTCGTTGCTGGTCTCTCCATAGGAAGATCTGAATATGGCGTAGGAAAATTTTGAATTTATGCTACGTTACCCAACAGTTGCACCCCACCACTAGCTATGCAACATAACAGGACTAGGTTTGGTGCAAAAACATGAGGCTACACCAAGTTTGAGCTCCATTCGACAAGTTTAGCTATGTAAACTTGAAATCCCTCCTAAATGGCCACATCAGTTCCTTCCAAAGGGAGTGTGGTCAAATCAAGTCCCTCAATTCCCATTTTTGGCATGGAGTCCTCATTTGAGGTATTAGTGTTGGAAATATGCCCTAGAGGCAATAACAAATTAGTTATTATTATATTTCTTTGTTCGTGATAATCATTTATTATGCATGCTACAATTGTATTGATTGGAAACATAGATACATGTGTGGATACAAAGACAACACACTGTCCCTAGTGAGCCTCTAGTTGACTAGTTAGTTGATCAAAGATGGTCAAGGTTTCCTGGCCATAGGCAAGTGTTGTCACTGGATAACGGGATCACATAATTAGGAGAATCATGTGATGGACACGACCCAAATTATAAACGTAGCATGTGATCGTGTTATTTTGTTTCTATTGTTTTCTGCATGTCAAGTAATTAGTCCTATCACCATGAGATGATATAACTCACTATCACCGGAGGAATACCTTGTGTGTATCAAACTTCGCAACGTAACTGGGTGACTATAAAGGTGCTCTACAGATATCTCCGAAGGGGTCTGTTGAGTTAGTATGGATCAAGACTCAGATTTGTCACTCCGTGTGACGGAGAGGTATCCCGGGGCCCACTCGGTAATACAACATCACAAACAAGCCTTGCAAGCAATGTGACTAAGTGTAAGTCACGGGATCTTGTATTACGAAACGAGTAAAGAGACTTGCCGGTAAAGAGATTGAAATAGGTATACGGATGCCGACGATCAAATCTCGGGCAAGTAACATACCGAAGGACAAAGGGAATGACATACGCGATTATATGAATCCTTAGCATAGAGGTTCAACCGCTATTGGATATTGACCGAGGAGTGTCTCGGGTCATGTCTACATAGTTCTCGAACCCGCGGGGTCTGCACACTTAATGTTCGATGATGTTTTAGTATAGTTGAGTTATATGTGTTGGTGACCGAAGGTAGTTTGAATTCTCGGATGAGATCGTGGACAACATGAGGGTTTCTGGAATGGTCCAGAAATGAAGATTGATATATAGGAAGTTGGTGTTTGGATTCCAAAAAGTTTCCTGGCATTACCGGAAGTGTACCGAGAGTGACGAATGGGTTCCGGGGGCCCACTGGGTGGGCCCACCATGCCCCAAGGGGTCCACATGTGTTTATTGGATGCACCATAAGGTATAATGGGCTGACAATGTCATCCAAGGAAAGCCCATGAGGAAAAAGTGGAAAATCCAAAAGACGTGGGAAAATAAGGAAGGAGTGCTAATCCAAGTGGGATTGGAGAAGGACTCCTCCCTCTCTCCCAGTTCGGCTGATCCAAGGAGGACTCCTTGGTGCGCCAAGGCTCACCAAGGCTGCCTCTCCCCTCCTCCTATATATAGTAGAGGTTTTGGACTTTTGAGACACAACTTTGCCACTTGCAACTCAAACCTACACCTCGTAGTTCTTCCTCTAGACTAGATTTCTACGGAGCTCGGGCGGAGCCATGCAGGAATAGTTCATCACCAACACCAGCGCACCGTCACGCTGCCAGAAAAATCATCTACTTCTCCATATCTCTTGCTAGATCAAGAATGACGAGATCGTCATCGAGCTGTACATGTGCTGAACGCGGAGGTGCCGTCCGTTCGGTACTAAATCGGAACGGATCGTGGGACGGATCGCGAGACGGTTCGTGGGACGGTTCGAGGGATGTGAAGATGTTCCACTACATCAACCGCGTTTCTTAATGCTTCCTGCTGTGCGATCTACAAGTGTACGTAGATCCAAATCTCCACTCGTAGATGGACATCACCATGATAGGTCTTCGTGTGCGTAGGAATTTTTTTCCCCATGCAACGTTCCCCAACAGTGGCATCATCATCTAGGTTCATGCGTAGATGTTATATCGAGTTGAACACAAAAGGTTTTGTGGACAGTGTTGTTCAATTTGCTGCCCTCCTTAGTATTTTCTCCTTTCGGTGGTATTGTTGGATTGAAGTGGCCCGGACCGATATAACTCGTACGCTTACGAGAGACTGGTTTCATCGATTGGCATGCAACCTCCTTGTATAAAGATCACTAGCGGGTGCCTGTTTCTTCAAACTTAGTTGAATTTGTTTTGACTGAGGCAGTCCTTGGAGAGGTTAATTAGCAATTTGCACATCTCCATTGTGGTTTTTGCGTAAGTAAGATGCGATCATACTAGATACCCATAGCAACCACGTAAAACATGCAACAACAAATTAGACGACGTTTAACTTGTTTTTGCAGGGTATGCTTGTGATATGATATGGCCAATGACGTGATGTGATATATTGGATGTATGAAATGATCATGTTGTAATAGTTAATATCGACTTGCACGTCAATGCTACGGCAACTGGCAGGAGCCATAGGGTTGTCTTTAAACTAACGTTTGTGTTTGCAAATTGCTAGGTTGTAGCTTTAGTAGAAATAACATATATAAAATGACAACCTCGATGGCGACACGTTGATGGAGATCATGGTGTGGCGCCGGTGACAAGAAGATCATGCCGGTGCTCTGGTGATGGAGATCAAGAAGCACAAGATGACGGCCATATCATGTCCCTTGTGAATTGCCTATGATGTTCATCCTTTTATGCACCTTATTTTGCTTAGAACAACGGTAGCATTATGAGGTGATCTCTGATGTTTTGCTGTGTATCCCTTGCAACGGTGCTAGAAATAGTTGTCTCGACGGCACGAGGAATCCTTCAGCTGCGGCTACGCCTTAAGGGACTTCCTAGGCAAGTATGCAAAGGATTTCCCCCGTGGCCTTGGAGCCTTTCGTTGGTGTTCCCTCGAAGCGGAAAGGGTGATGTAGCACAGCGACGGTAAGTATTTCCCTCATTTTGAGAACCAAGGTATCAATCAGGCGGAGGAGTATCTCAAGATCCTGCACAAACACAAAAGCTTGCACCCAACGCTATGAAGGGGTTGTCAATCCCTTATAGATTGTTTGCCAAGTGAGAACTGAAAGCAACAAAGTAACAAAGCAAAGTAAAAGCGGAGGTGTAAACGATGGATGTGAATAGACCCGGGGGCCGAAGTGTTTACTAGTGGCTTCTCTCATGAAAGCAAGTAGACGGTGGGTGAACAAATTACTGTCGAGCAATTGATAGAACCACGCAAAGTCGTGACGATATCTATGCAATGATTATATCTAAAAGCATCACGTCCGAAACAAGTAGACCGATACTTTCTAGATCTGCTACTATTACTCCACCCGTCGACCGCTATACAACATGCATCTAGTGTATTAAGTCCATAAGAACAGAGTAACGCCTTAAGCAAGATGACATGATGTAGAGGGATAATCTAAAACCAATGATAAAACCCCCATCTTTTTACCCTTTATGGCAACTACTTGATGTGTGCCTTGCTGCCCCAACTGTCACCGGGAAAGGTCACCACATGGCAGAACCCAAAACCAAGCACTTCTCCCATTGCAAGAATCATAGATCTAGTTGGCCAAACATAACCCAAGATTCGGAGAGACTTACAAGGATATCAAATCATGCATATAAGAAATCAGCAAAGACTCAAATATATATCATAGATAATCTAATCACAAATCCACAATTCATCGGATCTCGACAAACACACCGCCAAAGAAGATTACATCAGATAGATCTCCATGAAGATCATGGAGAACTTTGTATTGAAGATCCAAGAGAGAGAAGAAGCCATCTAGCTACTAACTACGGACCCGTAGGTCTGAAGTGAACTACTCATGAGTCAATGGAGGGGCGATGATGATGATGAAGAAGCCCTCCAACTCCAAAGTCCCCTCTGGCAGAGCACCGGGAAGGGTCTCTAGATGAGAACTTGCGGAAACGGAAGCTTGCGGCGGCGGAAAAGTATTTTCGAGGCTCCCCTGATGTTTTGCGGAATATTTGGGAATTTATATGACAAAGACCTAGGTCAGGGGCGGCCAGGGAGGCCACAAGCCTGCCCATGCCGCCTCCCCCGTGGTGGCAGAGTGGGGGCTTGTGGGCTCCCTGGAGCCCACCTGGCTTGGCCCAAAAGCCCCCTAGTCTTCTTCCGTTCGGGAAAAAATAATTTTGGCGTTTTTCTTCCGTTTGGACTCCATTCCAAAATCTGATCTGAAAAGAGTCAAAAACACGGAAAAAACAGGAACTGACACTTGGCACTGAATTAATAAGTTATTCCCAAAAAAGATATAAAATGTACATAAAACAACCAAAGAAGGCAAGATAACAGCGTGAAACCATCAAAAATTATAGATATGTTTGAGACGTATCAAGCATCCTCAAGCTTAACTCTTGCTCGTCCTCGAGCAGGGAAGTGATAAGAATGAATTTTTGATGCTTTCATGCTACCTAGCATAGGTGTCCTTTGTAATTCCTCTTATGTGATGTGAATGTTCAGATCCATTAGATTCAGAACAATAGTTTGCTATTGTAGTGGAAACAATAATAATTCAAGCAAACTAGCAACGTAATCATGAACTTTCAAAATAACAAGGCCAAAAGAAAGTTATCCCTACAAAAGCATATAGTCTAGCTATGTTCTATCATCATTGCAGAACGAATTTAAATCATGCACAACCCCGGTATTGGCCAAGTAATTGTTTCACACCTTTACTTTCTCAAACCTTTTCAACTCTCACGCAATACATGAGCGTGAGCCATGGTTATAGCACTATAGATGGTGTGTAATGTGGTGGAGGTTGCAAGACAAAAAAGGAGAAGATAGTCACATTAACTAGGCATATCAATGAGCTGTGGAGATGCTCATCAATAGATATCAATGTGAATGAGTAGGGACTGCCATAAAAATGATGCACTAGAGCTACGAGTATGTGAAAGCTCTTAAAGAAAACTAGTGGGTGTGCGTCCAACTTGCTTTCTCACGAAGACCTTAGGAAATTTTGATGAAGCCTATCATTGGAATATACAAGACAAGTTATATAATGAAAATTTCCCACTAGCTATATGGTGTTGACAAAACGAGAGACTCTCAATCATGAATATGCTGGTGCTTAATATGCACAAGTGTGGAAAAAGTGGTAGCATTGTTCTCTTTTTCTCTCATTTTTTTATTTGGTGGGCTCTTTGGCCTGTTTTTTTTGTGGGCTTCTTTGGCCTCTTTTATTTCCTCACATGGGACAATGCTCCACTAATGATGATCATCACACTTTCAACTCAAAACTTAGAGTAACGATGACTCTATATGGAATGCCTTCGGTAGTGTACCGTGGCAATGATCTAGCATGGCATAGACATCAATGGAAACATCATGCCAGCTATCTTATGATCATGCAAAGGCAAAGTAGACGTGGTGGCACATGTCATGGTGGTAGTTGCATGGCAATATATCTCGGAATGACTTTGAAAAAGACATAGTAGGTAGGTATGGTGGTTGTTTTGAGGGAGGCTAATGGTGGGTTGTGTGCACCGGCGAAAGTTGCACGGCACTAAGAAGATAGTGATGGTGGAAGGTGAAAGTGCATCTAAACCATGGACTCAACATTAGTAATGAAGAACTCATATAATTGTTGCAAAAGTTTTATTAGTAATCTAAACAAAGCATTCAACGCATACTCCTAGGGGAAGGGTTGGTAGGTATAAACCATCGCGCGATCCCGACCGCCACGCAAAGGATGACAATCAATATACTAATCATGCTCAGATTTCATCACATAGCAGTTCACCATACGTGCATGCTACGGGAATTACTAACTTCAACACAAGTATTTCTAGATCCACAACACCTTACTAGCATGACTTCAATATTACCATAACCACAACTCAAAACTAATTGAGATGAATCAAACTTCTCTAACTATCCAATGCACATGAAGGTGGAAGTTTTCGTATCCCTTGGATAAATACCCCTTTTGAGACTAGTTTAAAAGCATAGATCAAATACCAAGCCACGCACAGCTGCGCTCTAAAAGATATAAGTGACGCACATAGAGAAAATGTATGTAGCTCAAAAGATAAAATGAAGCACATGTGAGCTGAATTGTCTACCAAAAGATATAAGTGAAGCCCGACAAAATCACGGTGAGTGCATGTCTCTCTCTCTAGGTGTGCAGCAAGGATGATTGTGACACAACGAAATAAAAGACTCCTACGATACAAGACGCTCCAAGCAAAAACACATAACATGTGGTGAATAAAAATATAGCCCCAAGTAACGTTACCGATGGATTGAAGATGAGAGAGGGGATGCCTTCCCGGGGCATCCCCAAGCTTAGGCTTTTACGGCATCCTTGAATCTCTTGGGGTGCCTTGGGAATCCCCAAGCTTGAGCTCTTGCCACTCTTTATCTCTTTGTCCATAAGAACTTCACCCAAAACTTGAAAACTTCACAACACGAAACTTAAACAGAAACTCGTGATAACATTACTACAAGAAAGCAAACCACCACGTCCTTAGGTACTGTAGCAAACTTAAATTCTACTTGTGATAATTTTGGGTTACTGTACTTTCAATCTTCCATGGCTAATACCCCCCGATACTATCCATAGTTTCATCAAAATAAGCAACCAACCCAACAAAAACAGAATATGTTAACAGCAGACCAGTCTGTAGCAATCTGTATATTTCTATACCTGTGGTACTTCAAAAGTTCTGAAAAATTACGGGAGTCTAAAGAATTTGCGTAGCAATCAGCAGAAAAAAGAATCAACTCAAAAGCTTTTACAGAAAAAAATGAAAATTCTTTTCGTGAGCAGAAAGTTTCTGTCTTTTCCAGCATGACCAAACGATCATCCCCAAGACTAATCATAACGGTTTTGCTTGGCACAAACGCAAAAAGAAACACAAAAAACAAAATCATAACAGAATTATGAAAGTGTGGAAAACACAAAACGGAAAGAAAAAGGATAGATTCTTTGGGTTGCCTCCCAACAAGCGCTTTTGTTTAACGCCCTTAGCTAGGCGAAAGTGATGGAATCACGTATAGTTATCTTTGGTGCTCAAACCATAAGTAGCCCTTATCATAGATTCATAAGGCAATCTTATTTTCTTTCTAGGAAAGTGCTCCATTCCCTTCTTTAAAGGAAATTGAAATCTAATATTCCCTTCCTTCATATCGATGATAGCACCAATAGTCCTTAGGAAAGGTCTACCAAGAATAATGGGACATGAAGGATTGCAATCTATGTCAAGTACAATGAAATCCACTGGTACATAGTTCTTATTTGCAACAATAAGAACATCATCGATCCTCCCCATGGGTTTCTTGACAGTAGAATCCGCAAGATGCAAATTAAGAGAACACTCTTCAATCTCATGAAAACCAAGAATATCACATAAATACTTTGGAATCGCGGAAACACTAGCACCCAAATCACACAAAGCATTGCACTCATAGTTTTTTATCTTGATTTTGATAGTAGGTTCCCACTCATCATGAAGTTTTCTAGGTATGGAGACTTCTAGTTCGAGCTTCTCTTCAAGAGATTTCATCATAGCATCTACGATATGCGCGGTAAAGGCTTTGCTTTGGCTATAAGCATGTGGAGAGTTTGCAATGGATTGCATCAAAGAAATGCATTCAAACAAGGAGCAATTATCATAATTGAATTCCTTGAAATCCAAAGTGGGAGTTTCATTACTACCCAAAATTTTGACTTCTTCTACTCCACTCTCCACACCTTTATCATCAAGATAGGTGGACTCCGAATCATTGGGGCGTTTTTCAACCAAAGTGGATTCATATCCAGCCCCTCCATAAGTAAGTTTGACACGCCAAAACAAAGATTCAAGAGGAGACACACCAAGCACTTTTAAACCATTCATGTCTAGCGCGAATTTGGGTGGTTCTTCCTTTGCTCTCATTCATGGAGATACACATAGCTTTCAAAGTTTCATCCAAGTTGACCTTGGGAGGAGCGCATCTAACTTTGAAAGCATCAATATCACAAGACATCCTATCAACGCTCTTAGCCAAATCGTCAATCTTGAGTAGTGTTTCCTCTATGGACGCATTGAAAATCTTTTGAGAGTTGATGAACTCTTTGATATTACTCTCTAGATCAGAGGGTAATTTGTTGTGGTTTCCATAAGTGTTGCCGTAGGAATTGCCATAATTGTTAGAGGAGTTACTAGGAAAAGGCGTAGGAACATAGTTTCCTCTAAAAGATAGTGAGATAGTGACATGTCATTAGGATCTACGGTAGCATTTCTACTAGCAACCAAATTCATCAACTCGTCCATCTTAGCACTAAGCGAGTTAATCTCTTCTATAGCGTGCACCTTTTTGCTAGCAGGCGACCTTTCAGTGTGCCACTTAGAGTAGTTGGTCATGATATTGTCTAGGAATTTTGTAGCGTCTCCTAACATGATTTCCATGAACGTTCCACCTGAGGCGGAGTCCAAGATATTGCGAGAAGCAAAATTCAAGCAAGCGTAAAAGATTTGTATAATCATCCACAAACTCAAAGCCATGAGCGGGACAAGTTCTAATCATAAGCTTCATCCTCTCCCAAGATTGTGCAACGTGTTCATGATCAAGTTGCTTGAAATTCATGATATCGTTACGTAAGGAGATGATCTTAGCCGGCGGAAAATACTTGGATATGTAAGCATATTTGCACTTATCCCAAGAATCGATACTATTTTTTGGCAAAGAAGAAAACCAAGTTTTTGCGCGATCTCGCAACGAGAAAGGAAAAAGTTTCAACTTAATCACGTCATTATCCACATCTCTTTTATTTTGCATATCACAAAGCTCAACTAAGGTATTGATATGGGATGCGGCATCTTCACTAGGAAGGCCAGAGAATTGCGCTTTCATAACAAGATTCAGCAAAGCTGCATTGATTTCATACGATTCCGCACTAGTGGCGGGAGGAATCGGAGTACTAATAAAATCATTATTATTAGTGCTCTAGAAGTCTCAAAGTTTGGTGTTTTCAGACATGATGACTTAAACAACCAAACAACCACACAAGCAAGCAACAAAACCGGCAAAGGCAAAAGAAAACGGTGAAGGCGAAAGGCGAATGAAGACGGTAAATGTGAAGTGGGGGAGAGGGAAACGAGAGGCAACTGGCAACAAAAGTAAATGCAAGAGAAGAGTTTGTGAGACCTACTTGGATAGATCTTGTTTTCTCCTCCCCGGCAACGGTGCAAGAAATACTTCTGATGTTTGTTGTGTATCCCTTGCAACGGCGCCAGAAATAGTCATGTCGACGGCACCAAGAATCCTTCAGCTGTGGGTACGCCTTAAGGGACTTCCTAGGCAAGTATGCAAAGGATTTCCCCCGTGGCCTAGGAGCCTTGCGTTGGTGTTCCCTCGAAGCGGAAAGGGTGATGTAGCACAGCGACGGTTAGTATTTCCCTCAGTTTGAGAACCAAGGTATCAATCCGGCGGAGGAGTATCTCAAGATCCTGCACAAACACAAAAGCTTGCACCCAACGCTATAAAGGGGTTCTCAATCCCTTATAGATTGTTTGCCAAGTGAGAACTGAAAGCAACAAAGTAACAAAGCAAAGTAAAAGCAGAGGTGTAAACGATGGATGAAAGCAAGTAGACGGTGGGTGAACAAATTACTGTCAAGCAATTGATAGAACCACGCAAAGTCGTGACGATATCTATGCAATGATTATATCTATAGGCATCACGTCCGAAACAAGTAGACCGATACTTTCTGCATCTACTACTATTACTCCACACGTCGACCGCTATCCAACATGCATCTAGTGTATTAAGTCCATAAGAACAAAGTAACGCCTTAAGCAAGAAGACATGATGTAGAGGGATAATCTCAAACCAATGATAAAAAACCTAGCTTTTTACCCTTGATGGCAACTACTTGATGTGTGCCTTGCTGCCCCTACTGTCACTGGGAAAGGTCACCACATGGAGAACCCAAAACCAAGCACTTCTCCCATTAGAAGAATCATAGATCTAGTTGGCCAAACAAAACCAAAGACTCAGAGAGACTTACAAGGATATCAAATCATGCATATAAGAAATCAGCAAAGACTCAAATATATATCATAGATTATCTGATCAGAAATCCACAATTCATCGGATCTCGACAAACACACCGCCAAAGGAGATTACATCGGATAGATCTCCATGAAGATCATGGAGAACATTGTATTGAAGATCCAAGAGAGAGAAGAAGCCATCTAGCTACTAACTACGGACCCGTAGGTCTGAAGTGAACTACTCACAAGTCATTGGAGGGGCGATGATGATGATGAATAACCCTCCAACTCCAAAGTCCCCTCCGGCAGGGCGCCGGGAAGGGTCTCCAGATGAGATCTCGCGGAAACGGAAGCTTGCGGCGGCGGAAAAGTATTTTCGAGGCTCCCTTGATTTTTTGCGGAATATTTGGGAATTTATAGGCCAAAGACCTAGGTCAGGGGGCTGCCAGGGAGGACACAAGCCTGCACACCGCTGCCTCCCCCCTGGTGGCGGAGTGGGGGCTTTTGGGCTCCCTGGAGCCCTCCTGGCGTGGCCCAAAAGCCCCCTGGTCTTCTTCCGTTCGGGAAAAAATCATTTCGGGGTTTTCTTCCGTTTGGACTCCGTTCTAAAATAAGATCTGAAAAGAGTCAAAAACACGGAAAAAACAGGAACTCCCACTTGGCACTGAATTAATAAGTTAGTCCCAATAAAGATATAAAATGTACATAAAACAACCAAAGAAGACAAGATAACAACGTGAAACCATCAAAAATTATAGATGCGTTTGAGACGTATCAATCTCTCACTAAAATTTCAAGATGAAATTGTGTTCGCCCCGACTATGCACCGTTGCGACAGTTTGTCGTTTCGAGACACCACGTGATGATCGGGTGTGATAGACTCAACGTTCACATACAACGGTTGCAAAACAGTTGCACACGTGGAACAATCGCGTTAAACTTGACGAGCCTAGCATCTGCAGACATGGCCTCGGAACACATGAGACCTAAAGGTCGAGTATGAATCGTATTGTTGATATCATTAGCATAGAGATGCTTACCACTGAAACTATTCTCAGCTCACGTGATGATCGGACTTGAGTTAGTGGATTTGGATAATGTACCACTCAAATGACTAGAGAGATGTACTTTTTGAGTGGGAGTTTATCAGTAATTTGATTAGTTAAACTCTAATTATCATGAACATAGTCAAAAGGTTTTGAAAATTATGATGTAGCTTGCGCTATAGCTCTACTGGTTTTTATATGTTCCTAGAGAAAATTTAGTTGAAAGATGATAGTAGCAATTGCGGTCTGAGTCCGTAAAACTGAGGATTTTCCTAATTGCTGTGAGAAGGCTTATGTCCTTAATGCACCACTCGGTGTGCCGCACGTCAGGCGTCTTCTGTGGATGTTGCAAATATCAGACATACACGTTTTGATGACTACGTGATAGTTTAGTGCATACTACTTAATGGCTTAGAAGCAAGGCGCCGAAGACGTTTTGAAACGTCACAGAACATAAGAGATGTTCTAAGAGATGAAATTGAGATTTCATGCTCGTGCCCTTGTTGAGAGGTATGAGACCTCCGACATGATTCTTTGTCTACAAAGTAATGGAGAAAAACTCAATTGTTGAGCATGTTCTCAGATTGTCTGAGTACAACAATCGCTTGAATCAAGTGGGAGCTAAAATTCCAGATGAGATAGTGATGGTTCTCGAAAGTCACAACCACTAAGCTGCTAGAGCTTCGTGATGAAATATAACATATCAAGGATAGATATGATGATCCTTGAGAGATTCGTAATGTTTGACACTGCAAAAGTAGAAATCAAGAAGGAGCATCAATTGTTGATGGTGAGTAAAACCACTAGTTTCAAGAAGGGCAAGGGTAGAAGGGATACTTCATGAAACCGCAAACCAGTTGCTGCTCTAATGAATAAACCCAAGATTGAACCCAAAACCAAGACTATGTTCTTCTTTTATGAGGGGAACGGTCATTGAGGCGGAGCTACCCTAGATACTTGGTAGATGAGAAGGCTAGCAAAGTCAACAGAAGTATATTTCATATACATGATATTGATGTGTACTTTACTAGTACTCCTAGTAGCACGAGGGTATTAGATACCGGTTCGATTGCTAAGTGATTAGTAACTCGAAATAAAAGCTACAGAATAAACAGAGACTAGATAAAGGCGAGGTGACGAGAAGTGTTGGAAGTGTTTCCAAGGTTGATGTGATCAAACATCGCACGCTCCCTCTACCATGAAAGATTTGTGTTAAACCTAAATAATTGTTATTTGGTGTTTGCATTAAGCATGAACATGATTCGATTGTGTTTATTGCAATAGGATTATTCATTTAAAGAGAATAATGGTTATTCTATTTGCTCTAATAATTACCTTCAATGGTTTATTGAATCTCGATCGTAGTGTTACACATGTTCATAATATTGGTGCTAAAAGATACAAAGTAATAATGATAGTACCACTTAGTTGTGGCACTGCCGCTTGATTCATGTTGGTGTGAAATGCATCAAGAAGCTCCAGGCTGATGGATCTTTGTACTCACTCATTTTTTGAACGTTTGAGACATGCGAACCATACCTGATGGTATAAATGCATGAAGAAACTCCATGCAGACGGATCGTTTGGACTCACTTGATTTTGAATCACTTGAGACATGCAAAATCATACCACATGGAACAAGAGAATAACTTGTTGGAAGTAATACATTTTTGATGTGTGCAGTCCAATAAGTGCTGAGGGACGCAGTGAATATCGTTATGTTCTTACTTCACTAACGACGTGAGTAAGATACAGGAGTATTTACTTGATGAATCACCAAGTCTGAAATATTGAAAAAGTTGAAATATATTTCATAGCGAAGATCATCGTGACAAGAGGATAAACTGTCTATGATATGATCATAGAGATGAATATGTGAGTTGCGAGTTTTGGTACACAGTTGAGACAATGTGGAAATTGTTTCGCAATTCATGCCACTTGGAACACCATAGTGTGATGGTGTGTACGAACGTCATAGTCGCGCCCTATTTGATATGGTGCATACTATGACGTCTCTTGTCGAATTACCACTATCGTTTATGGGTTATGCATTAGAGACAATCGCATTCACTTTAAATAGGGCATCGCATATTCCTGTTGAGATGACATAGTATAGACTATGGTTTGGAGAAACCTAAGTTGTCGTTTCTTAAAAGTTTGGGGCTGCAATGCTTATGTGAAAAAGTTGAAGTCTGATAAGCTCGAGCCCAAAGAGGATAAATGCATCTTCATAGGATATCCAAAATAGTTGGGTACATCTCCTATCGCAGATCTGGAAGCAAAGTATTTGTTTCTAGAAACGGGTCCTTTCTCGAGGAAAAGTTTCTCTCGAAAGAATTGAGTGGGAGAGTGGTAGAACTTGATGAGGTTATTGAACCGTCATTTCAACCAGTGTGTAGGAGGGCGCAGGAAGTTCTTCCTGTGGCGCCTACACCAATTGAAGTGGAAACTGATGATGGTGATCATTGAGCTTCGGATCAAGTTACTACAAACCTCGTAGGTCGACAAGGTCACGTACTACTACAGAGTGGTACGGTAACCCTGTCCTAGAGGTCATGTTGTTGAACAAGAATGAACCTACGAGCTATGGAGAAGCAATGGTGGGCCCGGATTCCGACAAATGTCTGAAAACAAAGTGTAGACTTTGGAAGAACTTCTTTATGGTCGTAGGACTATTAAGTAAAGATGGATCTTTAAAGGGAAGACAGACGATGACGGTGAAAAGTCACCATTAAGAAAAGCTCGACTTATCGCAAAGATTTTCCGACAAGTTCAAAAGAATTGACTATGATGAGACTTTCTCACTCGTAGGGATGCTAATAGTCTATTGGAATTATGTTAGTAGTTGTTACATTATTTATGAAATATTGCACATAGGATGTCAAAACATTGTTTCCTCGACGGTTTTTTTGAGGAAAGGTTGTATGTGATACAACTAGAAGGTTTTTGTCAATCCTAAGGATGCTAACAAGTATGCAAGCTCCAGTGATCCTTCAATGGACTGGTGCAAGCATCTCGGAGTTGGAATATACACTTTGATGAGAAGATCAAAGCTTTTGGGTTTGTACAAGGTTTATGATAAACTTGTATTTCCAAAGAAGTGAGTTGGAGCACTATAGAATTTTTGATAAGTATATGTGGTTGACATATTCTAGATCGGAAGTAATGTAGGATTTCTATGAAGCATAAAGGGTTGGTTGAAAGGAGTTTTTCAAAGTAATTCTTGGATAGAGCTACTTGAACATTGAGCATCAAGATCTATAGAGATAGATCAATACGCTAAACAGAACTTTCAATGAAATGCATGCCTTGACAGGTTTTTTAAGGAGTTCAAAATAGATCGGCAAAGAAAGAGTTCTTGGCTGTGTTGTAAGGTGTGAATTTGAGTAAGACTAAAAACCCGACCACGGCAGAAGAAAGAGAAAGGACGAAGGTCGTCTCCTATGCCTTAGTCATAGACTCTAAAGTATGTCATGCTGTGTACCGCACCTAGTGTGTGCTTTGCGACAAGCCTGTTAAGAGGTACAAAGAGTGATCCAGGATTTAATCAGTAAACAGCGGTCAAAGTTATCCTTAGTAAATTACAGAACTAAGGAATTTTTCTGGATTATGGAGGTGGTTAAAGAGTTCGTCGCAAAGGGTTACGTCGATGCAAGCTTTGACACTAATCCGAATAACTATGAGTAGTAAAACAGATTCGTATAGTAGAGTAGATATTTGGAGTATTTACGAATAGCACGTAGTAGTAGCATCTATAAGATGACATAAAGATTTGTAAAGCACACAAGATCTGAAAGATTCAGAACCGTTGAATAAAACCTCTCTCACAAGCAAGATGTATTCAAACCCCAGAACTATATGGGTGTAGGATTCGTTAAAATCACATGGTGATGTGAACTAGATTATTGACTCTAGTGGAGACTCTTGGAAATATGCCCTAGAGGCAATAATAAATTAGTTATTATTATATTTCTTTGTTCGTGGTAATCGTTTATTATCCATGCTATAATTGTATTGATTGGAAACGTAGATACATGTGTGGATACATAGACAACACACTTTCCCTAGTGAGCCTCTAGATGACTAGTTTGTTGATCAAAGATGGTTAAGGTTTCCTGGCCATAGGCAAGTGTTGTCACTTGATAGCGGGATCACATCATTAGGAGAATCATGTGATGGACAAGACCCAAATTATAAACGTTGCATGTGATCGTGTTATTTTGTTTCTATTGTTTTCTACGTGTCAATTATTTATTCCTATGACCATGAGATCATATAAGTCACTATCACCGGAGGAATACCTTGTGTCTACCAAACGTCGCAACGTAACTGGGTGACTATAAAGCTGTTCTACAGATATCTCCGAAGGTGTCCGTTGAGTTAGTATAGATCAAGACTCGGATTTTTCACTCCTTGTGATGGAGAGGTATCTCGGGGCCCACTCGGTTATACAACATCAGAAACAAGCCTTGCAAGCAATGTGACTAAGTGTAAGTCACGTGATCTTCTATTACGGAACGAGTAAAGAGACTTGCCGGTAACGAGATTGAAATAGGTATACGGATGTCGACGATCAAATCTCGGGCAAGTAACATACCAAAGGACAAAGGGAATGACTTATGGGATTACATGAATCGTTGGCACAGAGGTTCAACCGATAAGATCTTCGTAGAATATGTAGGATCTAGTATGGGCATCCACGTCCCGGTACTGGATATTGACCGAGGAGTGTCTCGGTTCATGTCTACATAGTTCTCGAACCCGCAGGGTCTTCACACTTATGGTTCGATGATGTTTTAGTATAGTTGAGTTATATGTGTTGGTGACTGAAGGTTGTTCGGAGTCCAGGATGAGATCACGGACGTCATGAGGGTTTCCCAAATGGTCCAGAAACGAAGATTGATATATAGCAAGTTGGTGTTTAGATTCCGGAAAGCTTTCGGGCATTACCGGCAATGTACCGGGAGTGACGAATGGGTTCCAGGGGCCCACTGGGTGGGCCCACCACGCCCCAAGGGGTCCACATGGGTTTATTGTATGCACAATAAGGTATAATGGGCTGACAAAGTCATCCAAGGCAAGCCCAAGAGGAAAAAGTGGAAAATCCAAAAGAGGTGGGAAAATAAGGAAGGACTCCTAATCCAAGTGGGATTGGAGAAGGACTCCTCCCTCTCTCCCACTTCGGCCGACCCAAGGAGGACTCCTTAGTGCGCCAAGGCTGCCCAAGGCTGCCTCTTCCCTTCTCCTATATATACTAGAGGTTTAGGGCTTTTGAGACACAACTTTGCCACGTGCAACTCAAACCTACACCTTGTAGTTCTTCCTCTAGATTAGATTTCTGCGGAGCTCGGGGGGAGCCCTGCAGGAATAGTTGATAACCAACACCGACGCGCCATCACGCTGTCAGAGAACTCATCTACTTCTCCGTCTCTCTTGTTGGATCAAGAAGGTCGAGATCGTCATCGAGCTATACGTGTGCTGAACGCAGAGGTGACGTCCGTTAGGCACTAGATCGGAACGGATCGTGGGACGGATCATGGGACGGTTCGTGGAACGGATCGCGGGACGGTTCGTGGGACGGTTTGAGGGACGTGAAGACATTCCACTACATCAACTGCGTTTCTTAATGCTTCCTGCTGTGCGATCTACAAGGGTACGTAGATCCTAGTCTCCATACGTAGATGGACATCACCATGATAGGTCTTCGTGTGCGTTGGAATTTTTTTGTTTCCTGTGCAACGTTCCCCAATAATTAGGCACTCCTGAAAAGTTTCAGATCCATTGGATAAACTTTTCTATTTAGAGTTGCTCTAACTTCATACTGGACATAAGGGGTTTTGGAATTATTTGGCGACCTTAAGCACATTGGATCAAGGTGAAACTTTATATGGGTACCAAATATGGCTTAGGGAGATCACTGGAACTTTCTAGGAATTTATTGATCTAAGGTTTTCAAAAGTTCAATATAGATAGAATAGGTTTTCAGGGTTTTACTCAAATATTTATAATATAAATAGGGGTTGAAAATCTTATGTATGGAAAATATATGTCCTCCGAGTATCTCTAAATTTTCTCAGATTTTTCTAAGACAGAAAAGTATTTTTCCATATAGGAATATCATTTCTGGCCTCAGAAATGGACATGCAAATAAAATAGGAAAATAATTTATAAAATAATTATTTTATGGTTTTGGCAAACTAAAATAGTTTGAGAACCAAATCACCAACTTTGGGTGAAAGCACTCCTTGCTAGCAAGGACTTGTAGTGCAACCCAAAGCAGGGTTTCGAAATAACTAGAATAAGAGAAAGGGTTTTGAGAATATTTTTTGTTATGAAAATATGCTTTTTGATATCACACAACCAAGCATAAAAGCATACAATGATAATCATGGCACTCACATCATTGATTTTGGATTTTTTTAATAAACTCAGATTTTTTAATTACAAAAGAAGTGAAGTGAAAACAGGGTGTGACACTTCGGCAACACAAGCCGCCTTTAATATTTCAAACTGCTCTTCCGTAATTCTCGGATTATCCTTTACAATCTCGGAGTAGGGTTCCTTTTTGTCGATGATCCTTGCTTTCACCCTTACTTTCCAGGCGGACTACGCACCGCTAAATGTGCCCATGGGGCGTCTATTTATTTTCTTCATTGCCGGGTCTTTATCTGGATTTTTATATTTGATTTCATCCTGACCCAGGAACAAGAACACCTGGTGCAGCTTCGTTAGGAGGTACTGCTTCATATCTGGTATCTTCCATTGTTTCGCGTCGTTGATGGTGGTTGTTGCCCGTAGGATGCATCCTTTTTGATTGCCGAAGCATGCATGCGCTTCCACAGTCTCTTTTGGCACAAAATTGTTGTCGTCCACCTCCGTGACCACCAGTCTAGTAGTGATGAGTCGGTTTGGGCGTTGTTGCCACTTTGGTTTCGGTTCTATACCGGCTTCGCTAGTCTCAGTGCCGGTCTCAGCGCCGGTCTCGGCCCCGGTGTCAGTCTCTGCGACGGTCTCTGTGCCGATTTCAGTCTCAATGCCGGTCTCGATGTTGGTCTCAGTTGCGGATGTGATAGGTGGGCCCTGCAACAACCTATTTCTCATCGAGAAGGTTCAAATAGGCGTCTGCCGCCGTGTAGAACTTGCAATCACCAGAACCCTGTCCTTCATCTTTGCTAGCCATGTTTCCTATGATTAAATCTAGTCAATTAAATCTAGACCTAATAAAATGAATAATGACATAAAAAAGGCCAATATTTTGCAGGAATGTTGATTCATTCCTGTTGCGGCAAATCCCGAGCACTCGATATTTCATAGTTTGTAGCACAAGTCATGCTGAAATTCATGGAAAAATTTGGCATGACCTTTGCTACAAACTGGACAAATAGAGCTCCTGAAATTTACTGGAATAGAAATGAATCAACATTCCGGCAAAACATAGGACACTCGGAATCATTCCCTGCAAACAACAAAAGTCCACTACGGCACAATCAAACCACTTCAATGACAAGATATAACATGACCACTTCAATGAAAAGATATAATCAACAATAATGGAATATGCAAACGAACATCAATGAAAAAGATCATATAACATCAATTCTGTTTTTTGTTTATAGCTAAATGCCATAGCTACTGTTTTTAATTTTTAGCTAAATGCTTTTGTTTTTTGTTTAAAGCTAAATTCTAGGAAGGGATCATCTTTAAAATAAAACTTTCCTAAATTGTTTTCCTTGAAAAATAGTGGTCTTTTCAAAAATCAAAAACCTTTGCAAAATGACCTCACTAAACACTTCTGTGCCTAGGACAGAACCAAATTATGTTCTAGCTATTCCTCTATCTCTCTCACACACACACACATTATTTTCTCTAACCCTTCTCTACCTAGGACATAACCCAATTAAATTGCAAAGGAATTCCATTTTCTCTAACCCTTGTGACCTCACCAAAATTTCTATAGTCCAAATAATTCAAATTTAATTTGAACGAAATTTGGACTAGATTTAGGTCCATAGTCCAAATATTTTTTGCTAGTTAACCTACGCACACGACCTATCCATGTAGATGTCCATCTATGGGAGGCGATATCGGGTCCACATACCCTTGCAGATCCCTAAGCGGGAAGCATTATGAAACGCAGTTGATGTAGTCGAACGTGTTCGCGATCCAAATCGCAAGTCGTCCCTCGATCCAATCACGATCTAGAGCCGAACGGACGGCGCCTCCGCATTCATCACACGTACAGCTTGATGATGATCTCCGCCTTCTTGATGCAGCAAGAGAGACGAAGAGGTAGCTGAATTCTCCAGTAGCACGACGGCGTGACGGTGCTGATTGTGGAGCTACTCCAGCAGGGCTTCGCTGTACCGTACCGAACTAGCTAGGGGGTGTCATGAGGTGGTGGAGGGAGAGATGGCTGCACCGGGGCTTGAGGTGCAAAAAGTCTCTCTACCCTCCACTATATATAGGAGGGAAGGGAGGGGTGTCGCCCTAGGGACTTGCCCTAGGGTACAGCCTGCGTAAGGAGGAGGGGGGAGTCGTCCTCCAAGTCGGTTTGGAGGAGAACTCCTCTCCAATTCGGTTTGGCCCCACCTCTCTTTCCTTCTCCATTCATCCGAATAGGCCCTCTTGGGCTAGCCACCAGCCCACTAGGGGCTGGTGCACCACCCTTGGGCCTGTTTGGTCCCCTCCGTGGTGGGTGGCCCCTCCCGGTGGAACTCGGGACCCCATTCGTCACTCCCGGTACTTTATCGGTAGTGCCCGATATCCTGTCGGAAGCCAAATTGATACTTCATATATATCAATCTTCGTCTCCGGGCCCTTTTGGAACTCCTCGTCACATCCAAGATCCTATCTAGGACTCCGAACAACATTCGGTTACCAACATTAATAATTCAACTATACCGAAACATAACCGAACCTTAAGTTTGCAGCCCGTGCGGGTTCGAGAACTATGTAGACATGAACGAGACCCTCTCCGGTCAATATCCAATAGCAGGACCTGGATGTCCAATTGGATCCTACATATTCTACGAAGATTTTAATCGGTTGAACTTCTATGTCAAGGATTCAGTTAATCCCATATAACATTCCCTTTGTCCTTCTTTATGTTACTTGCCCGAGGTTCGATCGTCAGTATCTCCATACCTATTTGAATCTAGTTACCGGCAAGTCTCTTTAGTCGTTTCGTAATACAAAATACCATGGCTGACTCTTTAGTCACAATTCTTGCAAGGCTTGTTGTGATGTTGTATTACAGAGTGGGCCTCGAGGTAGCTTTGTGTCATATGGAGTGACAAATCCCAGTCTTGATCAATGCTAACTCAACAGATACCTTCAGAGATACCTAGAGCACCTTTATAGGCACCAATTTACGTTGTGACGTTTGATACATACAAGGTATTCTTCCGGTGTCAGTGAGTTACATGATCTCGTGGTCATAGGAAAATATACTTCACATGCAAAAACAGTACAATAAAACGACACGATCACATGCTATGTTCATAGTTTGGGTCTTGTCCATCACATCATTCTCCTAATGATGTGACCCCATTATCAAGTGACAACACTTGTCTATGGTTAGGAAACCTTAACCATCTTTGATCAACGAGCTAGTCAACTAGAGGCTTACTAGGGAAAATGTGTTGTCTATTTATCCACACATGTATCTGAGTTTCCGTTCAATACGATTCTAGCATGGATAATAAATGATTATCTTGAACAAGGAAATATAATACTAACTATTTATTTTTGCCTCCAGGGCATATTTCCAACAAGTTTTCTATAAAATTTAGTATTGTCGTCCCTAAAGATTAGGTGAAGCCCATGAGCAATTTGTCTTAACTCGAAAGATATAAGTGAAAAATAAAGAGCAATCTAATAAGTATCAGTGAATGGGTGCCTTTCATAATGGGTGTGTCCGTAAAACAATGGATGTGGAAAACTAAAAATAAAACAAAATAAAAATATACCACACGATGCTCCAAGCAAAAGACATATCATGTGATGTATAATAATATAGCTCCAAGTGAAATTACCGATGGATAGTATACGAAAGAGGGGATGCCTTCCGGGGCATCACCAAGTCTAGACGCTTGTGTCTTCGTGGTATTACACTGGGGTTTCCTTTTCCATCCCCAAACTTAAAGCCTTGCTGCCCCTTATTCCCTCATCCATCATGATCTCACCGAAAACTTGAAAACTTCGGCACACAAAATTTAACACAAACTTTGTAAGATCTGTTAGTATAATTGAATCATCATCACTTTAGGTATTATTATAAATAGATTCATAATTGCTGTTCAATTATACTTAGTGCATTCTAACTTCTCGATGATTTATACCCCCTTATACAATCCATAGCATCATCAAAGTATGAACACTATGCAATGAAAAAAAATCTATCTAAAACAGAATAGTACTTAAGACTAAAACCATACTTTTGTAACTCATACAATTCTGACGAATTAGGACAACACACACAAGTTTTGTCTCAATATTGTGTAAATATTTCGGGAGTTTATAACATTCTATTAGAAAATATAAATTCAAATATTGTGCGTAAAAGATTCTATTTTAGCACCATATCATTTAAACTATCATCCACATCATCCTAAAGTCTTTACTTGGAACAAAAGTCAATAGAAAAGATACAAACATAATCCCTATAGTAGAAATCATTATGTTGACACACGAAACAAAAAATAAAAATAAAGAGTATTATTGGCTTATCTCTGAACAAGCTCTTTGTTTATAGTTATTTAGATAGGCTCAAGATTCTAATGATGCTCATATAAATGAAACAAATTGAAGCATGAACAGAACGTCATATAACATGTAACAAACACATTTAAGTCTTACCGTCTTCAGGCGCATATGCATTTTATAAGAAATACATTATCAAGATAAGCAATATCTATCACATGCAAATATAAAAAATAAATCATTGATAATTTCAACACAAAGAGAGGTAACTTAGTGACATGAAGATTTTTATAACCATATTTGCCTCCCTCAAAATAAATACATGTAGGATCATATTCAAATTCAACAATATAGCTATCATATAAAATATTACCTTGATGATCCACATGCACAAAAGTTTGACACTCTGCCAATGTAGTTGGATTGACATCAAATAAATTCATGACCTCTCCAAACCCATTTTTATGAAAACAAATCATAAGACTCAACACTCTGCTATTATGTGGGATTCCTTTTACCTAAAGTTGATGCTCCTCCAAACCTATTTCAATACTATTGCAATTTTCATTATCGTAGATTCATTATGAGGCTTAAATAAATTTTCAAGATCAAAAGAAAGATCTTCACCCCAATCATGATCATTAGCACAATTTACTTTCATGGAATCCATATTAACATCATTTGAATCATGTTTTTATTTGAATAAATGTATCCTAATAGCATTTAATTTTATCATTTCATCATTATTAGTTGTTGATTTACGACAAGCGGTAAATTTAAAAATATTAGCAAGTGGATGAGGATCCATATGAATTTATATTATTGTACTAATTCAACTTGATTATTGCAAATAAGGTGTTTGTGTGTAGGTACCTTGCGTTTGTTCGATAATCTCCTTGGCAACGATGCCAGAAATTCTTCTTCTCCTACTTATGATGGTGTTGGGATTTTCCCTCAAGAGCAAGGGTGATGATCCAAAGTGGTGAAATTTATTTCCCTCATTTAAGAACCAAGGTTTATCGAACCCATAGGAAATCACCTAGAAAATAATCGATAATACTTGCACACACACAAATACATACTTTCACGCAATGTGTGCAAGAGGTTGTTAATCCCCTTGAACTCCTTAATTGTAAGGATTAATTATGATAGTGGTAGATTTACAAAATCAAAACAAAATAAAAGTAAATAAATTACAGCAAAGACACTTTTGGAATTTTAGTAAGTATAATAGGTGGATGGACCCAGGGACCATAGCTTTCACTAGATGCATCTCTCCCGTGAACATTGCAACGGTGGGTGGAAAACAAATACTATTGGGACTGATAGAAAAACAAATACTGTTGGGACTGATAGAAAACCAAATAATTATGAAGATATTCATGGCCTGATCAATATGTAGGAATTACGTCTGTGACAAGTAGACCAACGATGATGCATCTACTACTACTATTATTTCACCAATCGACCACTATCTATGGCATTAAATTCATAACAAACAATGTAACACTTAAAGCATGATGACATAATGTAGATAAAGTAATACCAAGCAATATGTTGAAATCCCGATATTTTATCGTTAGTAGCAACAATACAATACGTGCCTCACTAATCCTCCTATCACAATGAGAACCCTTCAAGATTGAATATTCTAATATGTGTCACTTCCATTGAAGAACTACTCATCAATTTGGACAAAGTATAATCATAATTGTAAAGAATTACATAACCGTGAAGCTTACATCAAATAGGTATTGAAGATCAAACAAGAGAGAGAGAGAGAGATCTTGCTATTGTTATGAACCTGTATGTCCTCTAGAAACTACTCACACATCATCATGAAGGTAGTAAGGTTGATAAAGACAACCTTCGTGATCGATTCCCCGCTGGCACATTACCGATGGAGCCCGAGATGGGATCACAGAAGAACAAAGGCTTGCTGCAGTGAAAAAATTGTTTTTAGTCTCACTGTGATGATTTTGGAACAATTTTGAATTTGTAGAAGTGGAATTAGGTCAGGATGACCTCCGAGGGTCCCATGAGCCCATGTATGGTTTCATCGTGTTTAGACTTCATTTAGTATGGTTTTTCTGTGAAACTAAGAACTTGCAAAAAACACGAACTACCACTTGGCAATAAATTAATAGGTTAGTTCGCAAAAATGATAAAAAATTGCATATATAGCATACAAGGTTCATAATATCATAGCATGAAACAATCAAAAATTATAGATACATTGGAGACGTATCAAGATATCCAAGTTTAATTTATGCTCGTCTCGACTATGCAAATGATAAAACAGAACTTTTTATGTTGAATGCTACCTATTTTGTTTGAATCATGTAATATTTTAGGTATGAATGTTAAGAACCGATGATATAGTAAATATCAAAACAATAATATAGAGGCATACTAGCTCATAACCACAACTTTTGAGAATAAGAATGCTAAATAGCGTTATCCCTTCTCATTTAATCATGTAAGCATTGTCCAAACTCGGTATTCCTCACGTAAAGCATAACTCGTGATACCTAGTGTGGAACCAAGCATTTAACTTGTACTTTTTCACATGCTTTGGCATTTTCAACTTCACTCAATAAGTGAGCATGAGCCATGACCTAGCACTTTAGGAGGAAAAGAATGATGGTAGCCATTCATAAGGGAAGACAAAAAATAGACAAAGCCTTGCATCAACTTGGCGGATCGTTACGCCATGGAGAAACCTTTCAATCGATATCAATGGATGCACTAGAGCTTTAAGTGTATGAACTCTCTGTACTAAAACTAATTGGGTGTGCATCCAAATTGCTTGCTCTTCAAGACCTCGGGAATTCGAGAGGAAGACCGCAATAATATGAAAGTTACGTTCTAATAATGTAAAGATTCCCACTAGTATATGAAAGTGACAAATCACGAGGACTCTATATATGAAGAACATGGTGCTAATTTCAAACAGAAGTGTGGTGAAGGATACTAATGTTGTTGTCACACCCTATGTTTCGACTCTCGTGACTAAATTGACATAGCTCAAAAATTAGGATTAATTAATTTTTTTGTGATTGCTTGTAATGCTTGATATGATTGTTGTTTGCTTGTGTTTTAAATTGCAAACGTTCCTACTACTCTTTAGGCTCACCTCCTTGCCCAAAGCCTTTGCCCAATGACCATACCATGTGTATAGTGCTTAAAAATATTTTTACCAAATATTTTTTACCAAAAAGCATTTATTTAATTTTGGCTTTGAAAAAAACCCGAGTTGGGATTTGTACTACAGGTCCTCAAATTAGGGAAGTTGTTTTGCCCCAAATAGTTTATTTAAATGTCATTATCAAAAAGACGTCCCAAAACCACGAAATTATTATTTTAAAATTTATTTTACTATTTTATTTAAATAGCTTTTTCTTAGGCCAAAAATGGTCTTTTATGAAGGGAAATTATTATTCTTGGTTTCAAAATATTTGAGAAAATTTAGGGAAACTCACTAGACATATATATTCCATATATAACAGTTTCAACACATGGTCATGTTCAAAATCTTGGATAAAACACTTCAATCCCTTTTCTGCCTATTTCATGCTTTTGAAATACTTCTACAAGAAATATTCTCAATAAATTACAAGAAAATTATAGCAAGTCACACATGATATATGTGATGATATTGCCAAGTTTCATCTCAAACCAATTTGATTTGGTTTACCTAAATATTCCAGAACCCTATGTTTCCAAAACCAAATTTGAGCAAATCTACATTGCCAAGTACCTCCAATTGTGCTAATTATGTGGACATGTTCTCATACTCTAATAATGCATCCACACCACGTGGTGCATCAAGGGGATTAGATGAATTTGTCCCAAGCCCCTCAAAACCACTCCTGTTGATTTTTGGAAGTGGGAGACTTTACATTATAAAGTTTATCCAATTGATCCCAAACTTTTTGGGCATCCTCTAATACTCAAAATAACAGCACTCACAAGCATTAACACCCAACAACATGGAGCAACAAGCAACACCGACAAAACACAGTTGACAGATGCCATGCATGATGCCATGTTGCAAACTAAATGATGAAACAACAAAATAAAATAACCACACGACAGAAACGAAAATAAAGGGGAATCTTCTGGAACGTCGGTGTCGGGCTGTCACAACTTCCTAGGGAGCCCATCTGAACCGTCCTTCAGCCAAAGGTATATTTCGTTCTAAGGTCTTGCAAGTCTTGGAGTCTTCAGGTCTTGATTATTAAGTTTCTCACAACACTCATGATAAACACTCAACCAAACCCCGTCTACTAGGAGCATAGCAAAATAATGTCCCGGCCAAATTAACAATGGTTTAGGGGTGCTTAGCATAACATACTATTCAATAACCAAAGTTTCCAAGTACCTACTTGCATGCAATGGGTGAAGAAGGTTCAAACTAATGCAATTAAACCATAGGTAAAAATATGATCAATGTGAACTTGCCTGGTAAGGTTGATGGAGATAGATATCGCTCTCAAGAAATAACTTGATAGAACTATTCGTCACTCTCCGATGAAACATATATATATAATCAAACATAGTATTCATATAAGAAATCATACTAGCAATCATCTTAGCAATCAATATAACAAACAACAATAAAATTTATGCAATAAAATCAATAAGAAAGATCAAGTAGAAATCCAAAGGAAAACATCAAAGAAAACTATGGAGTCTTCTACTACAACAATCACTAAATAGTTTTTGTTCTAATTAAACTTAAAAGAAAATAAAAAACTAAAATAGTAAAATAACAGAAGATAAAATATAAAATTAACTAAGATAACAGAAAGTATTTCATAAAATTATATTATTTAGAAAGTATTTTAAAATAGGACATCAAACTAGCAACGAAATCAATTTGCAAGTTATTACCGAACTAGAATTGATTTCATGCTATCAAATAAAATTAAATTTTGTTGTTGTTGAAAACCTACTGTTAACTAATAGAAAACAAAAATATAACCTTTCACTAGTATAAAAGAAGGTAATTAAAAACAATTATAGCCAAAGAAATGTTAACAATCCTAGAAAGAACTAAAAAAAATTTGTTTCACATGAAATAATGAGTTAAAATATTCCAAAAATTCTGAAAGTTTACCCAGTGATAAATAAGCTTACTAGTGATCAGTAGGAAAAATAATCAATTAAAAATCTATTTTTAAACTCAAGATATAAGCAAAACAAGATTTAAACCAAAATGTTTAAATTCAAATTTTACATTTTCACACATGGAGAAATTATATATCTACATAAAGTACATAAAGTTTTTGATACAATGCAAAAAGAATCACCTCATTTCGATTTATAGAATAAAAGTTGTAGGCATTCTAAAATCAGGTTCCAAATCAGTTTTCAGAACTAAAAACAGAAGAAATAATAAACAGTATAGGTGACGTGGCAGATTCCTATCGGCTAAGAGGTGTGCACGTTTTAGGCTATCTAGAGGTCGGCCACAATATAAGAAAACCTTTCGGTTTTATAATCTGACTAACCGGAAAACCACTGGTTTATTGAAATTAGCCGAAGGGGTAGGTTCGATCTAATCTAAACCATCCATTGTAGATCTAAGGGTGGGAGGGGAGATAAGAGAAAAGAGGGGAGTCTTACCATGACAGAGGAAGCAGACGTCGAGCTCTCCTGCAGGCCGACGTGAAAGGAGGTGGGGTGGCAGCGCTCTAGGGAGGAAACGGCGGGCGGGGGAAGGCCTCGGCGGGGAGGGGCGGCGTTCCCAGGCGAGGCTCCTGGCGAAGGGGCGCTCGCTCCATGAACTCCTGGAGCTCGGTCCATGCAGGGAAACGGCGGGGAGGGGCGGCGTGGTGTCGGGCGATGAAACGGATATTTCTCTAGGGGAATGGAAAGAGGAGGCCGAGGGGATTCTTAGAGGGGTGGTGGGAGGTGCGAGGAGGGAAGGAATCCCATGAATCCGGGAGAGGAACCTTCCTGTAGGGGCCTGCCATGGCCAGGGAAGGAAAGAACGTGAGGTGTAAGAAGAAGGAGTAATGGGCCAGATTGGTTTCCTAATAGGCCGATATAACTTTCCTAATAAAAGACTTGTTTCCTATTTATTAAAAACAGGAAATAAGACCCCGAAAAGGAATTTAATCATTTAAAAAAATTGGTATTATATATCAAAATTCTCAGAAAACAATTTCCCACCACGTGGGAATTTTATATTTCACAAAATGAAAACTTCATAAAAAAATTTAAATCCAAAAAAATCCAAATTTTTGGCACTATTTTTCTTCTAACTTTTTATTTATTTTGGGGTGTCAGGTTACCTCCTCTCTTTCTTGCTTGGCAAGCATATTGTCAGGAAGAATTGCTTTGTGGTGAAATCTTGTGCCAAAATAAATTCGAATCAAATACCAAAAGAAATTCAAATGCCACCATGATTCAAATTCTTTATAGTTGAAGAAGTCATGCTATCTCCTCTCACTGATTTTAAAAGGATGAATTTGAATTCACAGGAAAAAGGGGAAAGTCATTTTATTCCCTCTCATTCAAAAGTTTTTAAAATGTTTCAAATTTCACTCAAGTTGCAATCACTCAAACAAACAAACAATCAATCTAGTAAATATTATAGCATACTGAAATTTGGGATGTTACACCTCTCCATCCTCATCCATGGCCGATAACTGCGGCATCGGCTTCGCAAAATTTGCTCAGTCCCGACCACTTCCTCCACTCTAGGACGCACCGGGACCCCCCTATAACGCAATGAGCCCCGCTCGCGCTCCTTTCTTTTGCTCCGATGAGTGATCGTCTCCAAAGTATCTATAATTTATGAAGTATTCATGCCATGTTTACAATAATTCTATATGATTTTGGCATGATTTTATTAGAACTGACCCGTACTGACGCTGTTTTCAGCAGACCTACTGTAATGTTGTTTTTGTGGAGAAATAAAAATTCTTGGAATGGGCTGAAAATTTACGAAGGATATTTTTGGAAAATATGAAAAATAATGGAGCAAAAAGATACCGGAGAGGAATCCCGAGGCAGCCACAAGCCACCAGGGCGCCCCCTAGCTTGTGGGCCCCTCGAGCACTCCCATGACGTGATTCCAATGCCAAATATTCTCATAAATACAGAAACCCCCGAGAAGAAACCTAGATCGGGAGTTCCGCTACCGCAAGCCTCTAGAGCCATGAAAATCCAATCTTGGCCCTCTCCGGCACCCTATCGGTGGGGGTCACCATCAACGGGGACCATGAAGAAGGAAGACGGAGGGGCCATCATCACCATGGAGGTCAAGGACCAGAAGGAGAACATCTCCCCACCTTGGAGGGAGGCCATGGAGGAGGAGGCACAAGTGGGAGACCCTCTCCCCCTCTCTCCCTACGGTGCCGGAGTGCCACCAGGGGAACCATCGCCGCGGTGACGTCTTCATCAACATCAGCTTCTTCATCACCATCCAAATCTTCTTTTAGCGGCCCACTCTCGCGCACAGCGCTGTAATCCCCTACTTGAACATGGTGCTTTATGCCACATATTATGATCCAATGATGTGTTGCCATCCTATGATGTTTTGAGTAGATTTCCTTTGTCTTATGGGTTGATTGATGATCTAGATTGGTTTGAGTTGCATGCTTTATTATTGGTGTTGTCCTATGGTGCTCTCTGTGTCATGCAAGCGTGAGGGATTCCTGATGTAGGGTGTTGCAATACGTTCATGATTCGCTTATAGTGGGTTGCTTGAGTGACAGAAGCATAAACCCGAGTAGGTGGGTTGTTGCGTATGGGATAAAGGGGACTTGATGCTTTAATGCTATGGTTGAGTTTTACCTTAATGGTCTTCAGTACTTGCAGATGCTTGCTAGAGTTTCAATCATAAGTGAATATGATCCAAGTAGAGAAAGTATGTTCGGTTATGCTTCTCCCTCATATAAAATTGCAATAATGATTACAGATCTTGTTAACAATTGCCTAGGACAATTCTGCATCACCGACCCATCATTATTCCACACTCACTATTTGTAACATATTGTAATATATTCTAACTTTATGATAACAACACCTATTATTATATTTTATTTCTTCGATGTCATGCAAAGTTGTTCTCTTCACACCCACAATGTAGTTTTATTTCTTGTTCCTAGTTGGAAGCAAACGTTCGGCGTACGTAGAGTTGTATCAGTGGCAGATAGGACTTGAGAGAATATTGCTCTTACCTTTATCTCCTTGTGGGTTCGACACTCCATACTTATCACTTCCACCTTTGGAAATTTCTATGATGAGTCCTTGCGCTTGGGGATTATCAAGATCTTTTGTGGTGCCGTTGCCGGGGAGCAATAGCGTGGGTTTGATATTCTCGTGTGTGCCTGTTTGCTTTCTTTACTAAGTAGATTTTGTTTTCCCTTTTGGCTTTATTTAGTTGTGGGTGAAACAAAAAACAATTTAATAATGAAAAATACAAAAATTATTACTTGCCTCTGATGCCTAAGAAGTTTTCAAAAAGAGAAGTGAGGGTCGACCTTGAACACTTGTGTTCATGCTCATGGAAGCAATGTAGGATTTTTCATGGAAGTTTGTCAAAAATAAGTATCCCCTTGTATATATCCATTGTACATAAAAAATAATGTGCCAAGATTTGCCTTTAGGATGATTAGATTGCTTGTTTGGTGTGTGAAGTGCAAAAATAGAAACTTTGGCTGTAGTGCGTGAATTTACATTTTTTACTGCAATGTCAAAAGTTTATGAAACTTTTACACAGTACTTATATGCAAATGTTTTATTTCATCCTAGTTTTTTCAGAATTGTTTGATTTAAAGAAGTTTATGAAGATTCCAAATTGCGACAGATTGTTCTGTTTGTAACAGATTCTGTTTTCTATGCATTGTTCTCTTATTTTGATGAATCTATGGGTTGTACCGGGGGTATGAACTATGGTGAAGTTGTACTACATTATATATAATGCTAATATGAATTTTGAATGAGTTCACAACAGTACTTAAAGTAGTATTTTGATTTATTATACTAACGGATCACATGAGGGTTTTGTTAAGTTTTGTGTGAATGAAGTGTTCGAAGATCGAGGAGGTATCGATAAAAGAAGAATACAGAGAGACGAGAGTTCAAGCTTGGCCTTATATCTTTTGAGTATGGCCCTCTAGAATGCTCTTCGTGCTTCACTTAAATCTTTTGAGTTTGGCCTTATAGAATGCTTCGTGTGATTCACTTATATATTTTGAGCTTGGGTATCGGTTGATCTATATAAATTTTAGAATTCTCCATGAACTTCACTTATATCTTTTACAGTATGATTAAAATTATCATCGGAATTAGGCTTGGAAGAGCATCACTGAAATAACCATGCCTAGCTAAAAGGCATTAAAGAAAAGCGCTTGTTGGGAGAAAACCCAACACTTTGACCTTCTGTTTTTATGAGTTAACATGATTAAGCTACTGTAGTAATCATGTTTTGTGTATTTTATTTCCATAAATTGCCAAGTAAATCCTCTGGGATGACTCACAAGATGAGTAGAATTGATGCTGAACCAAAACAGAAACTTTTGACTCCAGTACAGGAATTTTCATTTTTTACTGGAGCGTGATAATGATCTGAAATTTTTACGATATACAAGTTATTATTTCTTCCTATTTTTTCCGAATTATTCGAGACAGGGATGTATGGCTATACTGCAGATCTTCACAAACTGTTATATTTTTGACAGATTCTGTTTTTGTATGCATAGTTTGCTTATTTAGTGTTCCCATAGCTTATATTCAGTAATATAAATGATGTGAATGATAGAATATAGTAGGTATAATGTCGGAACAATTATTAATCTTGTCTTGAGAGTACCTAAGTGAATGATCTATCTTTATTACACTAAGCCTTCTCACGAAGTTCCGTTAAGTTTTGTGTGATTGAAGTTTTCATGTTTTGTGTGAGACACCGATATGAGGAGAACAAGGAGTGACAAGAAACTAAGCTTGGCGATTCCAAAGGCATACCCAAGGTAATATCCATGGAATACTCAAGTGCCTAAGATTGAGGATGCCCCGGAAGCATTCCCTCTTTCTTCTCAACGCCATCGGTAATCTTACTTAGAGCTATATTTTTATTCGTCACATAATATGATTTTTGCTTGGAGCATCATTTTATTTTGTTTATTTTCGTTAGGTGTTATTTATAATTTTATTTTCAATAAAAAAGTTCCAAGAATTGCATTAGGATGCATGCATTGCATGGTTTGTTGTGTGCTGTGTAAAACCAGAAACTCTTGCTGTAGTGTTTGATTTTTCATATTTTACTGGAACTTGTAAAGTTTCTGACATTTTTACATAGTGTTGTAATGTAAATTTTATAGATTATTATAAATGTTCATAATTATTTGAATTACAGAAGTACACTGTTTTCATAAGTTTCTATAGATTGTTCTGTTTGGACAGATTTCTGTCATAGTTTTGTTATCTACTCATCATATATTTCCATAGCCTATATTGGTAGATATAAATTGTGGTAATGATAGTAAAAAGTACATGATGTTTAAAAATGACTATAAAACTTGTCTTGGCAGTACATGAAGAGTTGATTTATTATTGTGTGTACTAACCTATCTCACGAGTTCTTTTCGAGTTCTGTGTGGATGAAGTTTTTGGGAATAGGTGAAACCATGATATGAGAGGATTGAACGAGATACAAAAGCTCACGCTTGGGGATGCCCAACGCACACCAAGTAAATATTTCAAGAACTCTCAAGCATCTAAGGTTGGGGATGCTATGCATCCCATCTCTCTTCGTCAATTATCGGTTAGCCTATGTTGAGCCTAAATTTTTATTCGTTCACATGACACGTCCTATTCTTGTAGTGTTGTTTTTATTTTGCTTGGTGTTTAAATAAAATACTCAGATCTGATAATATTTATTTGGAGAGAGTTTTGTCATTTACTCTCCTGCTTCACTAATATCCTATGAGTAAATAGTTGAATGAATTGAATATCATAAATCTGAAATTATATATATTTTAAATGTTTATCCCATGGGGAGTAATGACTTCACATGTAAGAAGTATAGGTAGTAAAATTTATTGAAAGTTAGCAAACACGGCATTGGTCACTTGAACAAGTCATGAAAGAATATTGAAGGAAGAGAGATTCCAAATATAAATATACTATCTTGGACATCTCCTATGATTGTGAGCCCCATTAAATATTTTCAAACTTGAGAAAAATAGTTGAAGTTTGACAAGGAAGAGAGCTTAACGAGTTATGTTTGGGTATATTTGCATCGAAGTTATATTGTTATGAATCCTCAACATGTGGTGCTTGTTTACAGCCTTTTGCTAGCCAACACTTCATACTAAGTAGAGATACTACTTGTGGATCCAAAAACCCTTAAACCCAGTTTCTTTCCATGAGAGTCCACTATATCTACCTATATGTGGTATTTACCTGCCGTTCCAAGTAAATTTGCATGTGCCAAACTCTAAACCTTCAAATAACATTGAGTTTTGTATGCCCGAATCGCTCATGTAGTGACTAAGGGATGTCAGTATCTTCCATGCTAGGTGGGTTATTCTCACAATATGTCTTGATTCACTATCATTCACAAGAAAGTGGATGGTATTCGGGATGCCCAGTTCCATGCTCAAAAATCAAATCAAAATATAATGAAACAAAACTCCCCCAAGAGTGTTGTTTGTATGGACGGTACCCGTGGATTCGGCTCGCCATGGAGTGTGATTGATTGGTGGAGGGGGAGTAAAATAACTTTACAATTCTGTTTGGGAACCGACTATAATGTATATAGCATGGAAGATAACGAGATCTCTCGGTTGTTATGTTGACAATGAAAGCATATCTCTCAAAAATATTATTCATCTCTGTTTTAAACACTCGAGCTCTCACACATATGCAAATCAATGCTTCCCTCTACGAAGGGCCAATCTATTTACTTTCATGTTATTTACTATTCTTGTTGAGTTAACTTCTTATTCCAACCTCAAAGTATTAGTTGGCAAGCATCAGGTGGTGGGGAAAGATCCAAACATAGATATCCATATAAATATATTTGATCATCAATTATTATTATTGACAATTATGTATATGATAAATAAGTTGGGAGGTGAAACTTTAAGCCCCTATCTTTCTCTGTGTTTGATGGATGCTATTTGTTATAAAAATGTGCTTTGAGTGTCAACAATCATGGACTATATTATAGTTGAGTATGTGGAATTTTCTAAATCAAATATCTTACATAGACCCTTCCTGAAAAATAAGATGAATTGCAATTGTTTGGTGACTCAAAGCAGAGTTTGTTAGTTTTGAAGAAACTTTATGGTCTACACTTTAACACGTGAATACCTTGTTACTTCATCATGAGAAGTTTTGTGAGATGAGCTACTCTTTATGATATATAATGATTCTAGACAAAGTGTTTGGAATTATCATTTATGAAATTTATGCACTATGCTAGCATTCAGACTCCATAAATTATTTCTTTTATCATTTACCTACTCGAGGATGAGCAGGAATACTACAACAAATGTGATAATCTATGACGCACATTCCATGATGATTCAGTGAAAAAACATCACGGAATCATCTTAATTTCACAAACTGTGACGTTTTTTCACTGAATCGTCATGGAATGAGCGTCACAAATTATCACTTTTGTTGTAGGTACTACTGGAATTCAGTTATTAGCCGTCAGCCTCTTCTTTGTTGTCCGCTGGCTGATGGCAAAGACCCTATTTGCCGTCAGTCACCAGAAAACTGACGGCACAGAGCAGACGGATGGCAAACATACTCTTTGCCATTAGTCTTATCTTTGTCGTCTGCTGGCGCACGACAAAGAGTAGGAGGGCAGATGGCAAAGAGCATGGGGCGGCCCACCACAGACCCCCTCCCACCCCACCGACGGCATAGAAGCTACAGCATACGGCAAATGGCCCAAACTGGCCTGCTGAATCAAATTGGGTGCCCCCTTTGCCGTCTGCCGTGCTGGTGGGCGGACGGCAAAGGTTAAAAGGGTAGACGGTAAAGGGGCATGTGAGAGGAGCTTTGCTGGTACCTTTGCCGTCAGCCCACCAGCACGGCGGACGACAAAGGGTCAAAGGGCAGACGGCAAAGGGTCAAAGGGAAGATGGCAAAGGTGCAAACCAGAGGGGCTTTGGCGGTGCCTTTGTCGTCAGTCCACCAGCACCGCAGATGGCAAAGGGGCCAATGGCGGACGGCAAACTATGTGTGTGCCCAGAAGGGCGGCGTTATCACTTGACGGAGGTGCCCGCAGATGTGTCGTCCCATATTCTTTGTCGTCAGCCCCCTCGCGGCAAAGATTCTTTGCCGTCAGCTGTCCCAATGCAGACGGCAAAGAGGCCCTTCACCGTATTTTTGTTTGCCGTCCAGTTTGCCGTCTGCTGACGAACGACAAAGGCCTTTGTCGTCCGGGGTGACCCCCTTTGCCGTCCGCCATGACAAACGGCAAAGTCTCAAATTCCTGTAGTGTAAGCTTGGGGATGCTGATACGTCTCTAACGTATCTACAATTTATGAAGTATTCATGCCTTGTTTACAATAATTCTATATGATTTTGGTATGATTTTATTAGAACTACCTCAAACTGATGTTGTTTTAAGTAGAGCTACCGTGGTGTTGTTTTGTGCAGAAATAGAACATCTCGGAATGGGATGAAAATTTATGGAGAATATTTTTGGAAAATATGAAAAATAATAGATCAAAAAGATACCGGAGAGGAGTCCCGAGGCAGCCACAAGCCACAAGGGCGCCCTCCCCCCCAGGGCGCACTCCCTGGCTTGTGGGCACCTCGAGCACTCCCCTGACGTGATTCCAATGCCAAATATTCTTATAAATACCTAAACCCGCAAAAAGAAACCTAAAATCGGAAGTTCCTCCACCGTAAGCCTCCATAACCATGAAAAACCAATCTTGTCCCTCTCCTGCACCCTGCCGGAGGGGGTCACAATCACCGGAGACCACGGAGGAGCAAGACAGAGGGTCCATCATCACCATGGAGGCCAAGGACCAGAGGGAAAACCTCTCCCCACCTTGGGGGGAGGCCATGGAGTAGGAGGCACAAGGGGGTACCCTCTCCCCTTCTCTCCTGATGGTGCTAGAGTGCCACCGAGGGAACCATCTCCCGCACGCCGCTGTAATCCCCTACTTGAACATGGTGCTTTATGCCACATATTATGATCCAAAGATGTGTTGCCATCCTATGATGTTTTGAGTAGATTCCCTTTGTCTTATGGGTTGATTGATGATCTAGATTGGTTTTAGTTGCATGGTTTATTATTGGTGATGTCCCATGGTGCTCTCCATGTCGCGCAAGAGTGAGGGATTCCTACTGTAGGGTGTTGCAATACGTTCATGACTCACTTATAGTGGGTTGCTTGAGTGACTGAAGCATAAACCCGAGAAGGTGGGTTGTTGCGTATGGGATAAAGGGGACTTGATGCTTTAATTCTATGGTTGGGTTTTACCTTAATGATCTTTAGTAGTTGCGGATGCTTGATAGAGTTCTAATTATAAGTGCATATGATAAAAGTAGAGAAAGTATGTTACCTTATGCCTATCCCTTGGATAAAATTGCAAAAATGATTACCGATCTTGTTAACAATTGCCTAGGACAATTCCGCCGATTCATCATTATTCCACACTCCCTATTTGTAATATATTGTAATATATTCTAAATTTATGATAACATCACCTATTTTTATATTTTAGTTCTCCGATGCCATGCAAATCTATTCTCTTCATACCCACAACATAGTTTTATTTCTCATTCCTAGTTGGAAGCAAACATTCGGCGTACGTAGAGTTGTATCAGTGGCAGATAGGACTTGAGAAATTATTGCTCTTACCTTTAGCTCCTTGTGGGTTCGATACTCCATACTTATCACTTCCACCTTTGGAAATTGCTACGATGATTCCTTGCACTTGGGGATTATCAGTGAGCGTGGCACCCTACCCACCTTGATCGTCGCCGTCCATCGCCATGGTCGATGTCGCGCTCCTCCTCTTCTTTCCTGAGCCCTAAGAGCCCTACACGTGGGTGCGGCTCGGATCCCCGAGCACGCCGGTGGTCGAATCGCCAAAAATGGTGGCTGATGGCGTCGGCAGCTACCACCGGACCCCGTGCCTCTCCCACGGCGGGAGCTTGAAGACGACTCCGTCAGCTGACGGGCCCTACCTATCGTTTGCCAATGGGGCTGACGGGTGGGACATGACCCGTTAAGTGGAGGCGGGAGCCGCTAGAGGCCTCCTTCTCTTGGGGAAGGCATATCTCCCTGGGTGGCCTTGGATAATGCCTCTGAGCAACCCGACCAAGCCATTGGGCTAGTATAACGACCAAGATGCGACACTTTCCTTATTTGGGGGCGAGGCCTCAAAAGGGGAAAGGGTCGCATCTAACCATATCATAAGCAGGATAACATTGACATTACATAAATAGAGAGATGAGTATAAGATTTGGCTTACACTCGCCACATGCTAAATTACAATCCAAACAAGCATTCATTATTCATACATAAGACAGGGTTCGACTCCGGACAAGATAAACGACAACATCATAATATCCCATCTTGCTAGTCCCAAGATCACGACTAGGCGCCCCTAGTCCTCGGGGTATGTCACATAGAGTCTGCCACTGTCTTCGTCAAACTCCCACCTTAGCGGGGTATCCCCGGGAACATCTACAACTGGGGTACCTGTACCTGTGGGTGTTTGTAGTAAACTGTGAGCCACGAGGACTCATCAATCTTATCACCTTGGTATCGAGTCTAACTAAGTTAAATAGGCGAGGTGGGTTAAGTGTTTGAGTTTCCAGCATTCTAAGCATATATGGTGGCTAACTTACGAAGAATGTAAATAACATATGATGGTCTACGTAAGACGGTCGAAGACTAGAATCATCACTAAGTGATCCTGAACAGATACTTACGTCATTCGTAGCCCCACTGTGTTCCCGGTCAGAGAAGGAGCTCCGAAAGAAACAGTCACGGTTACGCACAGAGTTGGCAAGTTTTATTTGAATTACTTTAAGTTATCTAGAACCGGATGTTATCAAAATATCCATATTTTCCACATAACCGTGGGCACGGTTTTCCGAAAGATTAAACCATGCAGGGGTGCTCCAATTAGTCCATCACAAATTACCATAGGCTGCATGGTAATCCTCTACCACGAAACTCGTGATCTCGTTGGATTCCTTAGTGGAAAACCTCAACTTTGAGAATTCCCAAAGTCACACCAGAATCCCAATGCGCAAGATATATCGCTAAGGTAAAACAAGTCCGGCAAGACCTCCGGACGTGTCAACGATCTCGATAGGAGCCGCGTATCTCATTCTCAGGACACGACGGATAAGCTACGCGTACGGTGGCGTGATAGAAATCACCCAAGTTGCCCTGGATTGGCCCCCCACAATTCTCTAGGTTGGACCAACACTCATGAGAGCACTGTCCCGGGGGTAGATTATAATCCTCGGGGTAGCTATTCCCTATGCTTTTTATTATTAAGTGGTTAGCAAATTAACACCAAAGTTGGGTCTTGCCAGACAAGCCTGAACTCTAAACAATTTATCAAGGGGGTCCCAATAATAACCCCGAACGTGTTCGGAGCGCTCAGTTATGGAATAAAACACTGGTAGCCGAAACTAAGGCGGCAACAGCGGAACAAATCACCCGGCAAAAGGATAGGCCTTCCGTGATTTACCAAGTATATAGGTGCATTTAGTAAATAGAATATAAATATGATGATATCAAATGCCCATGATAACACATGGACCAGCTGGCACCTGAAACTAGCAATGCTAACAATTAGTGGTTGAGCAAGACTAACTTAGCCAAACAGTATTTGCTAGGAGGGGAGGTGTTTGAGGTTTCATGGCAGTGTTTGATGGCCTATATATCATGTGGTAGGCAGCGGAGATGTATCGAAGCAAACGTAGCACTAAGCATGACAAAGCTAGAAACGGTGCCAAGGTCACGATCATCTTGCATGTGATTTCTTGAGAGTGGATCTGTTCCTTATCTTCCGGCACGAACTCACCGGACTCTTCGAACTCATTTCCGGCCTAAAAAGCTACCCAAAAGAAACAACCACCAAATAAATACCAGCAAGAAGATGATGCCACAAATATAATGATGCATGCATGCACTACCTCTAACCATGCACATGAACCACCCTACATAGATAAAATTATTGCCACCTCACAAGAAAGGGACTTCCTACAGAAATGCCCAAAATCATATTCCAGTACCACCATTGGATTACTTGGAATTTTCTACCCCAAATCCATATATTATACTACCATGTTTGTATTCAGAAAAACACCACAAACACTAAACTAAAAATGGCACAAAATCAAACTATAACTATATCAAGAATATGGTTGTTCTTGGGCCTGCCCAATTTGGCAAGTCCATATCTGGACATTTCAAAAAATGGAAATATTCCTTTTTATCACCAGAATAAATACAAGCAATAAAAATAAAATAGAGCAAAATAAAATAAGGAGGGGACCCACCTGGCAGTGGCCAGGGCCCCTCACTGGATGACACGTGGACCCCTGTGGCCCACTGTCAGCCACACAACACACACAACACATCACCACACCACACCGAAAAGAAAAAGGGGCCAGGGGGATTCGAACCGACGGCACCCTGGTGGAGGCGCATCGCTCGCACCACTGGGCTATGAGGGGGGTGTCTGAACCATAAAGGGTTCGGCACCCAATATGCTGACTCCACGAGCCTTCTCCTACCTCCAAACGGAACTTTAGAGGAGAAGGGATCGACGCCGACGAGCGGTGAGGAAACAACGGCGACGTGGAACTATCGGCGGGGGTGCGGGAACCTTAGGGGGTTCCATTCCCAGGGTTACTACTGGGTCTAGAGGGGCCAAGGCCCCGAGATGCGAATCTCTGCGCGCGGCGGCAACAGGCGCTCCGGCTACCGCTGCTACTCCAAACTGCTGCTACGCCACTGCACCACCGAACTGTTGTGCTACCACTGATAAGGAAGTATTGAAGCTGCAGCTGCTCTGATGCGCCTACGCTGCATGAACACCTACAGGTTCCAACTTCAACTGCTCCTATACAACTGCTGATACCGCGCACGTGTCGTTGCCACCGGGCAACTCTCTCAGCTTGCGATCGAAGGAGAAACCACACACACAGTCGTCGTCTAGATCACGCGAGGGAGAGGATTGTTTTTGCGCCGTCTAACTGCCCTGACGGCTTTTCTGTATTCCTTATGTTATTTCCACCTTCTACTCCAATAGCTCGACCGATTCCTATGCCACGTCCGCCCTCGACGCACCGTCCCACGTCGAGCGGATCACGGGCACGATCAAGCTGTTGGTGGCCCGCCGTGAACGCAGCATAACTCGGCCCTACATTATGGAAATAAAAAACTTACAGACTCTGAACATGTCTAACCTGTCGAACAACTGAGAGACGAACAGAAAGAGAAAATGGGAGTGAGGCCAACCCTACTGCCGAGGGTTTTGCACGACCCAAGTAACCCTACAAATCACCCCCTTACTTGCGTCGTCCAGGCTGCACCTCCTTGATGCCGATCCTCCTCTTCATCTTGATGAATTGGACCCTGCCTAGGGACTTGGTAAGGGCATCTGCGAGCTGATCTTCAGTGCCCACATAATCGATATCCACCTTCCCTGTCTCAACACAATCTCGTATGAAATGGTATCTCAGGTCAATGTGCTTGCTGCGATCATGATGCACTGGGTTCTTGCTCAAAGCGATCGCTGACTTGTTGTCCATTAGCAGCTTCACGGTTCTTGGCTTGGTGCCCTGGATATTCGCGATCAAACTGCTCAGCCACACTGCCTGCATTGCTGTTGCTGCTCCTGCCACATACTCGGCTTCACAAGAGGACATGGCGATTATCTTCTGCTTCTGCGATGCCCAGGTGATTAGGTTTTTGCCAAGGAAGAAAACTGATCCGCTGGTGCTCTTTCGATCGTCTGTGTCCCCCCCATGATCACTGTAACTATATCCCACGAGCTCTTCTTCGTGTCCTCCTCCTCGCTGGTACTTGCAGCCATGTGACATGGTGCCACTGATGTAGCGGAGCAGATGCCGTACAGCAGCCATATGCTGTGCTGTGGGTGCCTCCATATAACCACTACTGGAAATCAGTATTTTGCCATCTGCCTAGTCTTTGCCGTCTGCTAGCTGATGGCAACGATAGTCTTTGCCGCTAGCTTCAGCAAAACGGACGGCACAGTACTAGCTGATGGCATACAGTCTTTTTGCCATCTGTCACCTCTTTGCCGTGTGCTAGCGGACGGCAAATAGTCTAGAGGCAGACGGCAAAGATGTATATAGGACCACCTGACCACGGGGTGGCTAGGTCAAACAGGAGTCGGACCTTTGCCGTCTGCTAGCGGACGGCAAAGAGTCTGGAGGCAGACGGCAAAGAGTCTAGACTCTTTGCCGTCCGCCGGCAGACGGCAAAGCGCTATCTCCATTAACGCTCCTTCCGCCCCCCACCCCGCCCCTCTCTCTATCTGTAACGGCTCATCCCCGCGCGCCCCTCGCTCTCTCTCCCCACCCCGCGCGCTCCTCTCTCTGTAACGGCCGCCAGGACCACCTCGCGCCGCCGGCCCCGTCGCGTCGCCGCCACTGCCGCTGCCCCACCTCGCCGCCGCTGCCGCTGCCCCACCTCGCCCCCACTGCCGCCCTCGCTGCCGCTGCCCCTGCCGCTGCCCCACCTCGCCCCCGCTGCCGCTGCCGCTGCCCCACCACCGTCACGCCGCCGCACCTGGCGCCCCCGGCGCCGCCCCGCCACCCCGGCCCCTCCACAGCCGCCCCTCTCGATGAGCCCCCACACCCCACCCCCCCACCCGCATTATTTTTTACGTGTTTTATTATTTTTTAGTAGTTTTAGTAGTTGTTATTGTTAGTAGTTTTAGTGGTAGATTTAGTTAGGTTAGTAGTTTTAGTTAGGTTAGTAGATTTAGTTAGGTTAGTAGATTTAGTTAGGAGGAGAAGAGGAGAAGAGGAGGAGGAGGAGGACAGGAAGAGGAGGAGAAGAAGAGGGGTAGGAGGAGGAGGAGGAGGAGAAGAAAAAGAAGAAGAAGAGGAGAAGAAAAAAATAAGAAGGAGAAGAAGAAGAAAAACAAGAAGAAAAGAAGAAAAAAATAAGAAGGAGAAGAAGTAAAGAAGAAGAGAAGAAGAGAATAAGAAAAAAATAAGAAGGAGAAGGAGAGAAAAAAGAAGAAGAAGTTGATTTTTTATTGTTTGGTATTTAGTGGTAGCTAGATTTTTTTTTAGTTACTTAGTGGTAGATTTTGTTTTTGTTATAGTGGTAGATTCTGTTTTTGTTATTTTTTTGCTGTTTAGTGCTATCTAGGTTTAGCGATAGGTTTAGTTAGCTTGGATAGTTAGGTTAGTTAGTTAGTTAGCTTACTAGAAAGAATAGGAAGAAGAAGAAGAGGAGGAGGACGAGAAGAGGAGAAGAGGAGGAGGAGGAGAAGAAGTAGAAGAAGAAGAATAGGAGGAGGAGAAGACAAAAAGAAGATCACATGTTTGGTATTTAGTTTTATGGAATTAATTAGTAGTTTTAGTGGTATATTCTATTAGTTAATTAATAGATTTAGTGGTAGATTCTGTTAGTTTATTCGCCCATCATTGCTTAGGTACAAGACTACTTCAAAGAAGATCACATGTTCTTTTGTTGAAATCAAGTCTGTCAAAATAATGTATCGTCTATATTTATTGGTACTGGAGCAAAACAGGACTACTTAAATAATATTGCCATCCTCAAATGTAGAAAATATCAAAAAGTTTTATATAAACTGGAAAGTAGTATAGGTAACCTGGAAAGTCCTCTCGACCAAAAGGGCAACTTCTGGACCTGCGAACTTTGCGTGGTAGGTGCATGTCCATACAGCAGGGTAATTTCCCCAACAATGACATAATTAGTCCATTTAGCTCCAAAATACCATAATAAGCTCAAAATGGCATAAGAACCTTGGTTAGCTCATGAATATTATATACTTAGCTTGTTTTCCTCTAAAATGGGATAATTAGCCCATTTAGCTCAAAAAAGACATAATTAGGTAATTTAGCTCCAACAAGAGGAGAAGAGGAGAAGAAATAGGCAAAATGAAAACAAAGAAGAAGAAGAAGAACAAGAAGAAGAGAAGAAGGAGAAGGAGGAGGAGGAGGAAGAGGAGGAGAAGGCCAAGGACCTTCTATCCTTCTCCTCCTCCTCCTCCTCCTTGATTTCTTCTTCTTCTCCTCCTCCTCCTCTTTCTTCTCCTCTTTCATATTATCCTTGCTTTAATTAACCCAACAATGAAATAATTAGCCCAGTTAGCTCCAAAATACCATAATAAGCTCAAAATGGCACAAGAACCTTGGTTAGCTCATGAATATTATATACTTAGCTTGTTTTCCTCTAAAATGACATAATTGGAATATTTAGCTCAAAAAGACATAATTAGGTAATTTAGCTCCAACAAGAGGAGAAGAGGAGAAGAAATAGGCAAAATGAAAAGATAGAAGAAGAAGAAGAGATGAAGAAGAAGAGAAGAAGGAGAAGGAGGAGGAGGAGGAGGAGCAGGAGGAGAAGGCCAAGGACCTTCTAGTCCTTCTTCTCCTCCTCCTTCTTCTTGATTTCTTCTTCTTCTCCTCCTCCTCCTCTTTCTTCTCCTCTTTCATATTATCCTTGCTTTAGTTAACCCAACAATGACATAATTAGCCCATTTAGCCCCAAAATACCATAATAAGCTCAAAATGGCACAAGAACCTTGGTTAGCTCATGAATATTATGTACTTAGCTTGTTTTCCTCTAAAATGACATAATTGGAATATTTAGCTCAAAAAAGACATAATTAGGTAATTTAGCTCCAACAAGAGGAGAAGAGGAGAAGAAACAGGCAAAATGAAAAGATAGCAGAAGAAGAAGAGATGAAGAAGAAGAGAAGAAGGAGAAGAAGGAGGAGGAGGAGGAGGAGGAGGAGGAGAAGGCCAAGGACCTTCTAGTCCTTCTCCTCCTTCTCCTCCTCCTTCTTGATTTCTTCTTCTTCTCCTCCTCCTCCTCTTTCTTCTCCTCTTTCATATTATCCTTTCTTTAATAACCCAACAATGACATAATTAGCCCATTTAGCTCCAAAATACCATAATAAGCTCAAAATGGCATAAGAACCTTGGTTAGCTCATGAATATTATATACTTAGCTTGTTTTCCTCTAAAATGACATAATTGGAATATTTGTGTTGATCGGGTGGATTTACATGTGATAGTTGTCTCGTCGCTGTGAGGTCTGCTGTGCGAAGACCCGCCCGTGCGTTGTACGAGCTCCGCCCCTGCATTCGTGGGTCAGTACAAATTTCATCTCCTCCCCGCCCCTTCATTTACTGTGGCTCGGTTTCTGGATGAAAATTTCTAGATTTAGGTAATTCAATTAATTTATCAGTATGCGTGACCAGTATGCGTCTCCCGTTCGAAAGGGCGACATCTATAAATATGCATGTCTTTGCATATTTATAACCGCCATCCTTTCGAATTGTCCAACATTATCCATGGGCAGCCCGAGTATGTGTAGATTGGGTTCGTTTTCCCGTATGCTGTGCTCTGGCTCTGATGCGGAATTTCGTCAGTGCCTCCCTGTTGTTCTCCGGATGCACATCCTCTCTGTTTATTGCGGAGACGTGTATCAGGAGAACAGCGGGGAGGTGCTGCCGAAATTTTGCATTGGAGCCGGAGCAGAGCATGGGAAAACGAACCCAATCTACACATACTCGGGTGGGATTAGGACCTATCTTTACCTATTAGCGTGTAGGTTGCCTGGACGTAATAAAAATGGCGAACCTGATTAACCGATGAATATAAATGCTAAATTATATATAAATATATTTCTTCTGTCTTTAGTAGCTACGCAAGATGAGTGATCGTGCGTGGATGTATACCGGTCACCCTAGTCAGAAAGAGATGACGAGAGAATGGTTTTTAAAAACAAAGGAATTTGTGAAAGCCGCATTCGCAAATGGCCTGGAAAGAAACTATTGCCCGTGTCCTGGATGCGACAACTATAAAAAGACGACAGAGGCTGTAATGATTAAACACCTGCAGAGGAGGGGTTTTAAGCCTAATTATACGGTGTGGACATTTCATGGTGAGTCTATACAACGCACAAGAGCTGAGGTGGTCCGTCGTCGCACGGACGAGCATGGTACTGGGATCGAAGACATAGTGCAAGACTTTGATGATGCTCGAGATTCGGAAGATGAGATGGAGGAATCTGCAAAGGCCTTTTATGAAATGTTGGAGTCTTCAAAACGTCCTCTCCATGAGCACACTGAGCTCTGTCAGCTGGATGCAATTGCACAAGTAATGGCTCTGAAGGCTCAGTTCAACTTGGGAAGAGAATGCTACGACGCGATGATGACACTATTTGGACGTTTCCTACCCAAAGGCCATGTCATGCCTGCAAACCTGTACCAGTCGGACAAAATACTTCGTGTACTTAAGATGCCCTATGAGAAGATAGATGCATGTGAGAAAGGATGTGTCTTATTTAGGAAGGAGTATGCACACTTGGACTATTATCCCAATTGCGAGTCTTGCAGGTATCTTCTGGTAGACAACGGTATGGGTGAGAAGAGGCAGACCAAAATCGCAGTTAGTGTTCTTCGGTATATGCCAATCGTACCAAGACTTCAACGTCTTTTCATGGTCGAAGAGACAGCCAGACAGATGACATGGCACAAATTGGGCAAAAGAACCGAACTAGATGCGGATGGGAATAAGATGATGGTACACACATCGGATGGGGAAGCGTGGAAACATTTCGATGGATTGTATCAGGATAAAGCGGCAGATCCAAGGAATCCTCGAGTCTGCGCCGCCACGGATGGTTTTAATCCCTTCGGCATGACGACAACCCAATACAGTTGTTGGCCTGTATTTGTCATTCCACTGAATCTCCCCCCGGGCAGATTATGCAAAGGAAGAACATATCTATGATGTTGATAATCCCAGGGCCCAATTATCCGGGGAAGAATATGAATATGTACCTGCAACCGCTTAAGGATGAATTGGAAGAAGCTTGGGAAAATGGGGTCAATACATATGATTCCGCTAGAAAAGAAAACTTCAAAATGCATGTGTGGTACATGTACTCTATGCATGACTTGCCAGCGTATGCGCTATTCCCTGGATGGTGTGTGCATGGAAGGTTCCCGTGCCCCCAATGCAAGGCAGCTCTTCAGTTTCATTAGTTGCAGGAGGGTCGGAAGTATTCTTGCTTTGACTTGCATATACAGTTCCTGGATCCTGACCTTCAGTTCAGAAAAGACAAGAAGAACTTTACCAATGGTAAAGTTGTCAAAAACTTTGCACCACCTGCGTTCACAAGCCAACAGATCTTGTATCAGTTAAACGCCCTCGAGCCTGATCCAGAGCGTCCAGGGTATTTCAAGGGGTATAATTCAAAACATGCCTGGACTCACAAGCCATGCTTCTGGGATCTGCCTTACTTCAAACACCTCCTTCTTCCACACAATATCGACATGATGCACACTAAAAAGAATATCGGAGAGGCTATTTTTGGTACATTGTTCGACATAGATGGGAAGACAAAGGATAATATTAAGGCTAGAGTCGATCAAGAGACACTATGTCATAGACCGTTACAAAACATGCGAGAAGGCAAAGGAAAGCAGAAGTGGTCGAAGCCAAAGGCCTGGTTCAATCTTGGAAGGCCAGCTATGAGGGAAATTATCTTGTGGGTCAAAATGCACTTGATGTTCCCCGATGGGTATGCAGCGAATCTAAAGAGGGGAGCGAGTCTTGAAAAATTAAAAATATTTGGTCTCAAGAGTCATGATTGGCACATATGGCTAGAGCGGGTAATACCGGTGATGTTACGTGGCTTTATTCCTGAGGATGAATGGCTAGTACTGGCGGAGCTGAGCTATTTCTTCCGTGTTCTTTGTGCGAAAGAATTGTCGCCTGGCGTGGTAGAAGACATGGAGGAGTTTGCACCGGAGTTGTTGTGCAAGTTAGAGAAGATCTTTCCACCGGGCTTCTTTAATCCGATGCAGCATTTGATTTTACATCTATCAACCGAGGCAAGATTGGGTGGGCCCATGCAAGATCGTTGGTGCTATGCAATTGAGAGGATGCAGAAGACCCTTCGAGCTAAATGTAAAAATAAGTGTAGAATTGAAGCATCGATGGCTGAGGCATTGATTACTGAGGAGGTGGCAAACTTTGTGACAGCACACTACGAAGCCAAAAATCATCATTTGCATAATCCGAAGCCTTGGCACAATGATGGAGACCCTAAAAAAGGTGGGTCCAACCTCAGCCTATTCAAAGGGAAGCTCGCACCAGCCGGTGCTTCGAAACCAATAACGTTGGATATCGAAGAATGGCGAAACATTTCGTTGTATGTCTTCAACAACCTAACAGAAGTGCGGCCGTACATCGAGTGAGTTCTCGGCACATTTTCCCGTAACTTCTAATTCATTTGAACTGCTCTTATTCCCGGATATTTCAAACAGCCGTTACGTCGTCAAATTCTCGGATGGAGCGGTGATCGAAAATGATTCCGTCGAAGAGTATGAGCTTCTGTCAAAGACAGGAGGCGGCTATCCCGGTTTCATCTCCTGGTTCAAACAAACGGTAATTATCAATAATGGACCATTTCATTCTTGGTCTAACTTGCGGCTAATGCAACAACCATTTCGTATTAAACTTGTAGGCTAATTTAGAGTCTATGGACGCAGAATTGAGACAAGTCGCTAATGGTTTTGACTATAAGGTCCGTTCATTTGAGAAATACAACATCAACGGGTATCTCTTTCTTACCTTTGGCAAAGAGCTATCTATGCTCGACCGGAAATCTACAAATTGTGGTGTCTCTGCTATCGGCGAAGGTGTTATCGAGTATTATGGAAGAGTTGAAGCAATTTATGAACTTCAATTCTATGGTGAAAACCCACCGAACGTCGTAGTCTTCAAATGTTACTGCTTCCAGCCGAAAAAGACTAGAAGGACTCATGAACATATAGGACTAGTCGAAATCAATCCAAACACCCATTTAGATGTTCCCGATGTCTATATTACGGCTCAACAGGCGACCCAAGTTTTCTATCTACTGTGGGCATGCCAAACGGATAAGAATCTGGAAGGTTGGTATGTTGTTTATGAAGTTCCGCCAGATGTCAGACCACCTCTCCCAAATGAACAGGATTATGAACCTCACATTAACCCAGACACATATGATGGAGAATTCTTCCAAGAAGCATGTCTTTCCAAGAAACGTTTCAAGAACCGCCGTGCTTCATCCAAGAACATGGAATCAGACAGCGACAATGAATCCGACTCCAGCCCTGAGCCGGAACCAGAAGACCTGGAACTCGTAGAGGTTACTGATGCAGATGACCTGTCAATGCTTCAACGATTAAAGGAAGGCCTTTCACAACTTCACGCCGTTGAACCCGATCACGTCATTCATGAAGACATGCGTGATAGTGATGATGATGATGCATTTATTGATCATGATTATTAGTTTGTAAGATTCACAACTTAAATTATATATATTTGAATCTTTATTATTCATGTCAGTCATTCAATTTTTTTATGTTGTACTAATTTCTTTTAATCTTTATCATGGGAGGTGTTGAAAGATGGTGGGCGCGGATCCAAAGCGCTCGACGGGTTCTTCCCAGGCGCCCCGCACGAGGGGTGGTACTTCCCTTCCACCCCTATCTCTCCGTAGAGCCTTGGCAGACAGTTTTTCGACACCAGCCAGGGGTTCTTCTTCGTCGGCGGCATTGCCCACTGGGAGAGGTGCTGGTCGGGTAGGGAGGAAGGGGAAGGGTACAGGCAGAGGTGGTGGCCGCGGAAGATCCAGGAGGACTGTTGAGCCGTCCTCGCCACCACCACCCGCTCATTCACCCGAGCATCGGACTAGTATGGTTGATCCGTTTGCGGAGGAGGCTACAGGGACTCCGGTCCAGGAGCCTGGTGTTCACGGGCATTCGTCCCATGAGACTCCGGTCCAGGAGCAGCCTCGGGTCGAGGTGCACTCGGCCTAGGAGCAGCCGGAGGAGAATACGGTTCCGGAGGCTTCACCCGACGTGGAGAGGCCGGGATGGGAGCCTTGGCCGGATCGTACCGAGTTGCGGGATTGGACCGAGGGTCCGGGTGGCTCAGGGGGTGGGGATGGCGGGGATGAGCTTATGGATACTGAGGGCGATGTGCAGGTGGACGGGGCCACCGTGTACAAGCGTGGTAGTACACGTCTCCCGGTCGCCCCGGCTACCCGCGAGCAGAGGCCGGTGATTAAACCTGAAGGAGATAGGTAAGTACATTTACCCTTTTTTTAGCTTTTGCCTTCAAGTTTGTTCAAATATCTAATGCACCGAACTTATCATACTGCAGGGGATGGGTACACCCTCTTGGAGTCCGCAGGCCGAACTCCGTCCTTGGTGTGCTTTGCCGGACAAATTTCCTGGGGTTTGTCACGTTGCCTGGTGAGGGTCAGGTTCCTACACTAGGATTTACCTGGGAGCACTACCAGGCTACGCAGGCCCCGCCGGAGGAGATTATAGAATGGTGTCTTGTGCCACACGAGGGCCGAGATGGTGATCAAGAGCTTTTGGGTAAATTATCCTTTTACAGAATCTAAAATTAACAATATACCTAATTATTGTACTAATCGGTGTTTTCACGTTTGATTGCAGACCTTCTATAGGTGTTAGGATGGATATGAGGAGGAGGCGGCCAGGGTTCTCGAGGTCGAGTGTAGGTGGTTACTACAGAACTTGCACCACGAGGCTCGGCCACAGGCTATTCGAGATTACTACGCCACGCGTGGTATTAAGAAGGAGAAGAAGGATTGCCGCGGAAAGTTTCTAAAGAAGGAGCAATACATGAAGGTAATTACGTATTCTTAAGTCCTTCTACGTAGTTTTCTTGATTTCATTCATAGGCATAGCGCTGAAAATTCTTTCTAATAACTTACAGGTGCCCCGAAGATGGTGTGCGGATAAGATGGATTGTTGGGAGGCGTTGGTTGATGAGTGGTGCACAGGCAGTTGGCGAGCCGTCCACGAGAATGCGAAGGATCGGCGTAGCCAAATGGTTGGTGTGCCACACCATCAAGGCAGCGCCAACTTACTTCAGTTTGGACGAAACTGGGTATGTGATTTGCTTCATGATTCATGCAATTCATTCTTGATGCTAATATTTTGTTCCTCTCTTTTAGGCGCATCACAATAAGACTCAGATGCCACACTTGTACGATCTTTATGGAATGGCCCATACTGCCTCGTACAAGAAGGCGAAGGCATTCTCTGAGTCTGACCTGGATGATCCCAGTAACTTCACCAACATATCATCCCACTAGAAGCTCGTGGCATACAGGGACGCGGGGAAGGCTACGAAAGGGGATGACTTTAACCCTAGCCAGGAACCTTTGGATCCAGAGCTGGTGATGATATCTGGTGGCGGGAGGCCCCATGGCTCGATAGCCATTGGATATGGGATAATACGTTGTCCACTCACTCTTCCGGAGATCAAGGCGCGCCAGTCGAGCAGATGTCCCGAGATAACGCCTCGTCCACGGCCAGTCGAACTTGCCATCGAGGTTAGTTGTATGGACTAAGAACACTTTCATCAATTTCATTATGTGTGTCACAATAGATCATTACTGTGGTAACGAGGAATGGTTTTTCAGGCTGCTCTTCAGAAAGAGAGAGCGGCAAACCAGGCTGCTCTTGAGAAAGAGAGATTGTCAAGCCAGGTGCTCTTCAGGCTGCTCTTGATGAGAGGGACCAGAGCACGGCACGATTGCTTGAGGAGGAGAGGGCCCGGAATGAGGCGGGTCAACGGGCCCTGTACGAGCTTTTTGTGGTATGTTTTTTTTTCACATTAGCCAAATCATGTGTGTAATGTGTGTTTCAATACTAACTAATACGACACACTCTTCACGGTCTATGCGAGAAGAGCGGTCAAGTCCCTCCGCCGATGCCCGTCTTCTCTTCGATTGGCACGGTGAGTTTCATCATAAACTAGTACTAATAATTGAGTGTCATCATGCTAACTGAGACATTGCAAAATATCTTTTCCGCAGAATATCTCCCGAGCGGCATCGCACGACCCTTCTCTAGGGCGACCGTCTCCAAACAGAGCCGATGCGAACAACCGTGGTGTTTCTCCTCCTTGATGACCACTACGGTAAGTTTCTCCTCCAAACTTAGCTTGTTTTCCTCTAAAATGAGATAATTAGCCCATTTACCTCCAAGAAGACATAATTAGGTAATTTAGCTCCAACAAGAGGAGAAGAAATAGGAAAAATGAAAAGAAAGAAGAAGAAGAAGAAGAGAAGAAGGAGAAGGAGGAGAAGGAGGAGGAGGAGGAGGAGGAGGAGGAGGAGGAGGAGGAGAAGGAGGAGGAGGAGAAGGAGGAGAAGGCCAAGGACCTTCTAGTCCTTCTCCTCCTTGATTTCTTCTTCTTCTTCTCCTCCTCCTCTTTCTTCTCATCTTTCATATTATCCTTGCTTTAATTTCCCCAACAATGACATAATTAGTCCATTTAGCTCCAAAATACCATAATAAGCTCAAAATGGCATAAGAACCTTGGTTAGCTCATGAATATTATATACTTAGCTTGTTTTCCTCTAAAATGGGATAATTAGCCCATTTAGCTCAAAAATACATAATTAGGTAATTTAGCTCCAACAAGAGGAGAAGAGGAGAAGAAATAGGCAAAATGAAAAGAAAGAAGAAGAAGAAGAAGAAGAAGAAGAGAAGGAGAAGGAGGAGGAGGAGGAGGAGGAGGAGAAGGCTAAGGACCTTCTATTCTTCTCCTCCTCCTGCTTCTCCTCCTCCTCCTCCTTCTTCTTGATTTCTTCTTCTTCTCCTCCTCATCCTCTTTCTTCTCCTCTTTCATATTATCCTTGCTTTAATTAACCCAACAATGACATAATTAGCCCATTTAGCTCCAAAATACCATAATAAGCTCAAAATGGCACAAGAACCTTGGTTAGCTCATGAATATTATATACTTAGCTTGTTTTCCTCTAAAATGACATAATTGGAATATTTAGCTCAAAAAGAAGGAGAAGGAAGAAGAAGAAGAGAATAAGAAGAGAAGGAGAAGGAGAAGAAGAAGTAGGAGGAGAAGAAGAGAAGAAGAAGGAGAAGGAGGAGAAGAAGGAGAAGGAGCCCTCCTTCTTCTCCTTCTTCTTCTCTCCTTCTTCTCCTCCTTCTTCTCCTTCTTCTTCTCTTCTTTTTTCTTCTTCTTCTCCTCCTTCTCCTTCTCCTTCCCCTTCCCCTCCTCCTCCTCCTCCTCCTCGTCCTTCTTGTTTTTCTTCTCCTTGTTCTCTTTTTTCTTCTTCTCTTTCTTCTTCAATTTAGCTTATTTGTCATATATATGTTGTTGTTCTTCTTCTTCTGACTTTCTTATTCCCATTTTGTAGATTGGATGTACTACATGCATGGAAGCTGGCGTTAGAGTGCTTTAGTTTCCGTTTTTATTTGAGTTGATGAACAATGTGTTTTTTCTTTGTATGTGTTGATGAACAATGTGCTGATGAACAATATATGTGCAACTATATGTATGTATATATGGATGAAACTTTGTATGTGTTGGTTCTTTTGATATATGGGATGTACGTTGATGAACAAATGGCATTGATGAGCTTTATATGTATATCATATATGTGTTGTGATCTATTTATGATAAATGTGCTATGAATTATATGTATATGTGTTGTGAAATAGAAAAAATAAATAAAAATGTGACAATATAGGCTCTTTGCCGTCTGCCAGCTGATGGCAAAGGCCTTTGCCGTTAGCTGGCAGACGGCAAAGGTGCCACGTGGCGCCCAGCTGTGGAACCTGTGCAGTAGCAGCTGGCCATATAGTCTCTTTGTCGTCTGCTTCCTAGGGGGTAGACGGCAAAGAAGAGGGCACAGAGGAGGAGGCAGACGGCAAAGAGTGGAGAGAGGGGGGAGGGGAGGACCCGGCAGACGGCAAAGATGGTCGTGGAGGCAGACGGCAAAGATGGAGGGGGAGGGGAGGGGAGGAGAAGGCAGACGGCAAAGATTGACGGGGAGGCAGACGGCAAAGATTGATGGGGAGGTAGACGACAAAGGCTCCGTTAACCCCTAACGGAGGCAACGCGTGTCGGCTGCCGTCTCAAGAGCTTTGCCGACAGCTCGTGAGGAAAGCTGACGGCAAAGAGCTTTACCGTCTGCCTTACGCGGGGAGACGGCAAAGAAGGACATATGCCGTCGTAGGCTGACGCAAAAATTTTGCCGGCCGTGACAATCTTTGCCGTCTGTGGTATCATCTTTGCCGTCAGGGATACTGTCTTTGTCGTCTGTGATGGCAGACGGCAAAGAAGGTGATTCCTGTAGTGAACGGCTGACGATGCCTACTGCATAGGCTATGTCTGCCCGAGTGTTTGCTTGATACCTCAAACTTCCCACCACGCTTCTGTAGTGAGTAGCATCCATCGCTGGGCTCCCGTCGCTCTTCAACAGTTTCAGTCGATTTTCCATGGGAGTAGAGCATGGCTTGCAGCCTATCATTCCCATCTTCTCAATGATCTTGCGGGCATAGCTGCTCTAGCATAGGGAAATGGAGTTGTCCTTCTGTTCAACCTCAATCCCAAGGTCGCTCATGCTGAACGTGCGCTGCATTTCTGCCTTGAACTCTGCAATCTCGTTAGTGTTGGCTCCTGATGACAAGATCATCAACGTACACCCCCACAAGGAGGAGGGTATCGCCACTGCCGCGCTTGTACATAGAGTGCTCCAGTGGGCTTCTCTCGAATCCAAGCGCTACAAGCTCGCTGTCATGCTTGATATTCCATGCCCGCGGAGCTTGGCGGAGTCCGTACAATGCCTTGCGTAGTTTCAGGACAGCATGAGTGTTGTTGTCGTCGATGAATCCTTCTGGTTGCCGCACGTATCTCTCCTCTTCCAGCTCTCCGTTGAGAAATGCTGACTTCACATCCATGTGATGTACTTGCCATCCATGGTGTGCAGCGAGAGCGATGAGGATGCGCACTGTCTCCATCCGTTCTACCGGTGCAAATACCTCCTCAAAGTCGATCCCTTCTCTCTGTGCGTATCCTTTGGCAACCAGTCGAGCTTTGTGCTTTATTACATTAACTTGGGGATCTTTCTTGATCTTGAACACCCACTTCAGCCCAATTGCTCGGTGTCCGTCAGGGAGCTCTGTCAGTTTCCACGTGTCATTCCTGCGAATAGCCTGCATCTCCTCCTCCGTGGCCCTTTTCCAACACCCTTCTGCTAGTGCCTCGCCGACGTTGCTTGGTTCCTTGCTAGCCAGCAGGCATAGCCCACTGTACTCGATTTCGACCGGCTCTGTATGATCCATCACCTCCTTCATCATGCGTTATCGGAGTGCCACTCCCTCCGAGTCGTGTGACTGTCTCGTGGGAGGCGTCACCAACGGCGCCGAAGGGGGCTCCGGTGTGCATGGCTTGTAGGGGGTTGATGGCGCAGGTGGTGTCGCTGGAGACGTATCTAGAGCATCGTCATCGCCGTCGATGAGCTTGGCGTTGTTGATGGTGTACTCGATGGTGAAGGAAGCCGGAGCTCCAATGGGGACTACGAGGTCTTGTTTCTCTTCCCAATTCCAGGGACGATCTTCGTCGAAGATCACATCGCGGGTAACGTGGAGTTTGCGTGCCGCCGGGTCGTAGACTCGGTACGCCTTGGTGCCATCTTCATAGCCCACGAACACCATGGGTGTTGCTCGATGTGACAACTTGGTGATGCCTGGTCCTACCTTCTTCATGAAGGCAGTGCAACCAAAAGTGCGCAGGTAGGAAACGTTGGGGCGTCTTCCGTGCCATGCCTCATATGGGGTTATGCCGACCAGGGCGTGTGGGCGCCCTGTTCAGGATGTGCACTGCAGTTTTGACAGCTTCTCCCCAGAACTCGCCAGGGACCTTCATGCTTTTCAGAAGGCTGCGTGCGATTTCCACCACCGTCTGATTCCTGCGCTCCACTACACCGTTCTGCTGTGGAGAGTACGGTGTCGTTGTGTATCTCTTGCACCGCTCTCTTCGCAGTAGGTCTTGAAGGTGATGGAGTTGAATTCTCCACCTCTGTCAGTTCTGAATGCAAGCAGCTTTGTGCTGCGCTCGCTCTCTACAAGTGTCTTGACCTTCTTAAAAATTTGAACGCTTCATCCTTCGTTCTCAAGACCTCTATCCACATGAACATGCTATAGTCATCGACGATCAGGAGGAAGTAGCTGTTTCCGCTCGGGGTAGCCGGTCTCACTGGCTCGCAGAGATCACCGTGGAAGAGCTCGAGTGCGCGCTCCGCTCGATACGCCGACACCCGTGGGAACAGTGTACAATGCATCTTGGCTAGCGCGCATCCATCACAGAGCTGATCCACACGTGCGATTGGTGGCACACAAGTGACCATGCCCTTGCTGGTGAGATCATGGAGCTCCCTAAAGTGTAGATGCCCGTATTGCGCGTTGCAGCGCTAGTCCATGTCGTTCGCCTTGGCCAGAAGGCACACTGGTGCAGTGATGTCGAGCCGTAGCATGTACAACCTGCTCGCGGTGCGCCTTACGTGCACCAGCAGTAGCCCTTCGTGGTCGTGGACGCAGAGCTCTTCGCCTGCAACCACCGTCTTGCACCCAACTTCGTCGAGCTGCCCAATACTGACGATGTTACTTCGTAGGCGGGGAATGAAGTACACCTCTATCAGTGCCTGGTGTGTCTTGTTTCTGCAGTTGAACAGCAACGTGCCTCGCCCACAAATATTGACAGTAGATCCATCGCCAAACCTGACAGTCCCAGTCATGGTCTCATGTAGGGTGGCAAAGGCCGAGCGATCACCAGTCATGTGATTGCTCGCGCCTATGTCCAGATACCAGGCCTCCCGCGGAGTCTCCACAAGAATCACGTTCTTCTCATTAAGGAAGACACGGTCGAGGGTTGGTTGCTCGTCGACTTGTGCCAGCCCGTAGCTCACAGCCATGAGGAGTGCAGGCTGATCTTCCTATGGCTGGTTGAGGTTTGCTTCCTCCTTGTGCTCTTGTTTCGGCCTGCGGCAATCCCGAGCCATATGCCCCTGGATTCCACAGTTGTGACAATTTCCCTTTATGCGGTATCCGCACCCGGCGTGACCTCTGCCCTTGCCCGACGTGCCATCCCTGCCTCTTCCGCCTCGGCCTCTACCGCGGCCACGGCCTCGCTCGCCTCTGCATCCACTGCCACGCCCTGCGCCCTGAGATGAGCCATCACCATGCTCTCGCTGCTTGGCACGTGCGTTCCACTGCTCCTCTGTGAGCATCAGACTGCCTTTGACATGCCTTGAGCCGCCTTAATCGAACCGCTCCTCGGCGGCTTTTAGGTGACCAGTTAGGTCCTCAATGCTCAGGGAGTCAAGATCAACTAGTGTCTAGATGGACAGGGCTATCTGCGAATACCTTCGAGGGACGACACGGAGAAACTTCCTGACAGCCTTCTCCTCCGTGACCTTGTCGCGAGAATATTCAGATTGGTGACTATGGACCCGAGTCGCATCGCGAAATCGTCCACGGTCTCGTCGTTGCGGAATTCGATGGTCTCGAACTCCCTGGCCAGCAACTACGCCTCAGCTGCGTGTACGCGATCACCACCAAGGCGCATGGTCGCGATGGCGTCCCACGCCGCCTTTGCCGAGGATTTTACGGCCAGTGTGCTCAGCATCTCTGGCGGCACCGCCCCAAGGATGGCCTCCAGCGCCATCCTGTCCTCGTAGTAGTCGGCGTCGCCTCGCTCGATGGCGTCCCAGTAGCCACGCGCTTCCAGCTTCACCTTCATGAGAAGCGAACAGTCGTTGTAGTTCGTCTTCGTGAGCATCGGCCAGCTGGCCGATCCCGACTCATGAAACACCTTCTGCACAACAGGCGCCGCAAGTTCGCGGCCGCGCATCGTGTGGCTCCGCCCACACCTCCTCGTTGGTGACCGCGACGGTGACCGAGAACGAACCGGCGACTTCGCGCCTGAGCCAGTCACCTCATCCGTCGACGTCTTCCCGCCGACCATGTCAGCAGGATCTCACAACGGCTCTGATGCCACTTGTCGTTGCCACTGGGCAACTCTCTGAGCTCGCGATTGAAGGAGAAACCACACACATAGTCGTTGTCTAGATCACGCGAGGGAGAGGATTGTTTTTGCACCGTCTACCTGCCCTGACGGCTTTTCTGTATTCCTTATGTTATTTCCACCTTCTACTCCAACAGCTCGACCGATTCCTACGCCACGCCCGCCCTCGACGCGCCATCCCACGTCGAGAGGATAACGGGCACGATCAAGCTGTTGGTGGCCCGCCATGAACGCAGCACGACTCGGCCCTACATTATGGAAAGAAAAAACTTACAGACTCTGAACATATCTAACCTGTCGAACAACTGAGAGACGAACAGAAAGAGAAAATGGGAGCGAGGCCAACCCTACTGCCGAGGGTTTTGCATGACCCAAGTAACCCCACAGCTCGTACTACCTACTGCTGCTGCTAATCGACAGAGCAAAGCCGGCAGCTACCACCTTCGGCACAACTAAGAGAGGGAGAAGGTGCGCTTAAATAGGGGACGCGCAGAGGCCGCATATGAGGAGGTGTTCGCAGGCAGGGGAGGTGGTGATGGCCTGCTGCTGTATGCTACTGCACGCCGGCGCCTCAAGCAGAAGACATCGTGGACGGCGACAGCGTCCGTCTCCACGGCTTCTCTGTGTGGGAATGGATCCCCATGGACGCCCGCGTACTCCTGGCATGGTTGGGGAGGATGGGGAGGGCGACTACGTTCACGACGAGCTTGATCACGCGCCAGTTATGGCACTGCGGTGGTGCTCAGGGGCTACCCCGACGGCGCTTGGGATGAAGGGAGGAGGGAAACAGAGAGGGTTAGGGATGGAGAGGGGCTGGGGCTCGCAAATATCCCCATCGACGCGCTTTTGGCCGTCTGATGAGGGCTGGAGAGCATCGGTGGTGGAGGGCGAGGTCGTACAGGGGGTGACGAACGCAGGACGAAGAACTGACGCGGGAATGGGCTGGCTGGGCCTAAAAGATCTACTCGCCCTGGCTCTCTCCTCTCTCTGAAAACAATAAACACACGGGAACTAATCTAACTAAAACCCACAACAGCTTTGAAATAAAACCAGGGAGGAAAGAAAAGGTAAAGAAATAAAATAAAAATAAAACTAAGCTTCTAAAATGTCCCTCCTATTTATAAAAATATAGGGGGCATCTTAGAGCAAAGTAAATAAATGGTTTTTATATTGGAATTGGCTATGTTTAAAAAAATAGAGTCAAAAGGAAAAAATACAAAAGAAAACGAGAGGCTGCCTCCAGAATTAATAATGGGATTTTGAAAAGAAGATGAACATTTTTATTTGGGCAAATCTGAAACTTAAAAACAGCTCAAAACAATTGGAAAAGAGGGGGGTTTAAGGTGCTATGGTGCAACAAGGGGTTTTGAGATGCACTTGTTGCACCCACTCTCATGCCAAGACCAACCCATACACAAATGCACTCACATACACCACCAAGGTGACACACAACACAAGGATCAAAACAAAGGAGACAAATAATATGAGGCTATGCATAATGCACATGAAATGACGACACGACTAAGTCTCACATCCATCTCATTAACACTCCAAGGTTGCCATACAAGGAAACGTTACATAAATGCAAATGGGTGCACTAGGGCTGTAATAACACTCCCACACTACCAGAGGATCTCGACCCGAGATCTATGACTAGAAGAACTCCAGGTACTCGGAACGGAGGTGGTCCTCATGCTCCCAAGTGGCTTCTTTGTCTGAATGACGTGACCATTGCACCTTGAGGAACTTGATTGACTTATTGAGGGTCTTGCGCTCAGTTTCTTCAAGTATTGCTATCAGATGGTAATGGTAGGATAGGTCGGACTGGAGATCGATATCCTGGAGATCAACTGTGCGCTCGGGAGTCTTGAAGCATCTCTGGAGCTGAGAGACGTGAAACACATCATGCACATTGGAGAAGTGGAAAGGAAGCTCTAACTGATATGCAAGATCATCTCTCTTGCCAATAATTCTGAAAGGACAAACAAAGGGAGAGCGAGCTTTCTTTTGATGCCAAAGCGCTGAGTGCCCTTCATGGGAGACACTTTCAAATACATACAATCATCGAGATGAAATGTCATGTCATGTTGCTTGCTATCGTCGTAGCTCTTCATACGGGACTGAGTTGCTTTGAGATTATCCCGAATGACACAGCACATTTCTTCTGCTTCAGCAATCATGTCACTCCCAAGAATCTGACGCTCACCAGTATCTGACCAATTGAGCAGGGTATGACACTTCCTGCCATATAGAATCTCGAATGGATCCTTGCCTGAGCTTACTTGAAAGCTCTTGTTGTATGAGAACTCGGAAAATGGTAGGCAATCTTCCCACTTCATGCCAAAAGAAATCACACAAGCTCTGAGCATATCTTCAAGGATTTGATTGACTCTCTCAACTTGCCCACTTGTCTAAGGATGGAAAGTTGTACTGATACGATCTTAGTACCCATCAAAGTCTAAAAGGAATCCTAGAAGTTGTAAGTAAACATGCTTCCACGATCTGAAAAAATGAGCATAGGAACACTGTGCAAGGAGACTATCCTTGATGTATACAACTCTCCCAGCTGAGCTGCCAAGATAGACTCTTTGACCGGTAGGAAATGAGCAACTTTGGTCAACTTGTCGATGATGACGAAGATGGCATCGTTGCCTTTCTTGGACTTCGGGAACCAAGTGACAAAATCCATTTCCACATGATCGAATTTCAACCCGGGTATAGGCAAGGGATGCAGGAGACCTGATGGACGTTGATTCTCTGCCTTCACTCAGCGACACACACCACACTCGTTCACAAACTGAGCAATATCACGTTTCATGCGAGTCCACCAGAAGGTCTTCTTCAGATCCTGATACATTTTGGAGCTTCCTGAATGCATCGAGAGGAGGGCATTATGGGCTTCATCCATGATAACTTTCCTGAGCTCTCCTTTTGGAATGTCAAGGCGGTCCTTGAAGAACAAGGTATCTCTGTCATCAACACGGAAGCACTTATATATCGGAATGCTCTTTGCTAAGCCAATCTTAACTTTCTTCACCATCACATCAAGAAGTTGAGCTTGTCGGACTTGATCTCCAAAGGTAGGAGAAATCTGGAGATTAGCAAGAAATCCCTGACATAATATCTGAAGGTTGAGCTTCCTGAAAGATTCACAAAGATTAGGCTGGAGAGGCTTTAGAATGAGGCTGTTGCAGTAAGCCTTTCTGATCAAAGCATCTGCAATGACATTTGCTTTGCCTGGAGTGAAGTCAATGCTCGGATTATAATCTTGGATCATTTCCGCCCAACGAGTTTGCCGAAGATTGAGACTAGGCTGGGTGATGATGTATTTGAGACTCTTTTGATCGGTGTAGACCTCAACCTGTCTACCCAACAATAGATGTCTCAAAGTCATCGAAGCATGGACCACTGCCGCCAACTCAAGATCATGAGTGGGGTAGTTCTTATCACTTGGCTTCAACTGCCTCTAGGTATAAGCTACCACTTTCTTATATTGCATTAGAACTGCACCAAGACCTTGAAGAGAGGCATAACAAAACACTTGATAAGGCTTGGAATCATCAGGAGGAGTCAAGACTGGAGTAGGAGTGAGCTTCTTTTTGAGTGTGTCGAAGGCCAACTGACACTCTGGAGACTAGACAAACTTCACACTCTTCTAAAGAAGGCTCGATAGAGGCTTAGAAATCTTGGAGAAGTTCCCAACAAACCTTCTTTAATAGCTAATAAGCCCGAGAAAGCTTCGAAGCTGATTCACATTGTGAGGACGTTCCCACTCAACAATTGCGTGCACCTTTAACAGATCAACTTTGATGCCCTCGGCAGAGATGATTTTCCCAAGGTACACAACTTCCTTCAACCAGAACTCACATTGGAAAACTTGGTTGTCGGTGCACTACAGAGTGGGGTCCCTTGTGCCCCAGACTTGTGTATGGGCATCAGCAGCGCCCCCGACAGCAGGGTACCGGGAAGAGAAGCAGTAAGGCAATCCAAGACCCACCAAGGCCACGCCCTCCCCTCACTGAGTGGGGCGTGGGATACAGGGGCTCCACGCGCAAGGCCCCGGCAAGCCCTCCTTGCCGGGAAGATTCCCATGGCCCCGGCAGGTCCGCTTCCCGGGGAAGACTACCCGAAGAATAGCAAGACCCCGACAAGCTTCCATTGCTCGGAAGGCTCGCACAGACTGGCAAGGCCCCCGACAAGCCCTCCTTGCTGAGAAAATGTTCAAGGCCCCTGACAAGCTTTCCTTGTCGGGGAGGTGACCAAGTCACCCGAGGGAGGCTCCCGGCCAGCAAGCCCATGTTCGCTCGCCAGGTGTCCCCACGAGTTTCTAACATAATCCGACCGCTCCAGCACACACCCCGTGTGCCAGCGGAAGGCCCAGGTGTCGCTCCACCTGCGTACGTGTCCCAACCATCTTGCGGTAGGTCCGGGGTCAGACAAGCCATTTACTGCCCCTGACACCACCGATGAAGTAGATCAGTGAACACTGTTCACTGTACATTGCGTGAGCACGCTGTTGGTGACCCCTTTGCCTATAAAAGGAGGCCCAAAGTTCATTTTTAGGGGTTGGACTTTTTGGGGATCAGAGACTCCCTAATCACCCACTAAGTTACTCTAGCGAAACCACTCTATAGTAAGCACATAATACAAACTAAGCACGAGTATGGTTTTACGCGCCAAGCAGCCCAAACCTGGGTAAAGAGGACCTTGCCGGTGTTGAACGCCAGTTCCACTCTCGACGCCATACCTCTCTCTCCCCGCCAAATGATCATGGGACTCCTCGAGTTTCCCATAGGTGTTGGTTTTCCCCGACATCTTTAGTGCGCCAGGTAGGGGGATGCGATGGTTGAGAGCGTCTTCGCGGATTCAAGCAAGATCCGCGTCAGATCTTGGGAGCTTGAGTGCACCACTGTGGTCTCTCAAAGTAGGGCGCAGCGGTGGTCGCTCTACTTCGCCACGGCTTCCTGATCTGTGCGCGAGCACCCTGCTGCGCGAACGCAGGCTAGGGGGACGGAAACCTTGAGCTCGAAGGCACCAGGCGGACGCATCACTCCGAGATAGTGTGCTCCTGTCGAGGGTGTGCCTGGGGTCTCCGGTGAGGCCTTCGGTGCATACTCCGGCCGACGCACCTCCACGGAGAGGTGCATAGCCGTCGAGAATGCACCTACGGGCCCCGAAAACCAGACACGCACTCCAGCCGAACGCTTTCACCCCACAAGCACCACGTCTTCGCCAAAGGTGCGTTAGGGGGCTCCGTTAGCACGACCAGGAAAACATAGGAAAGGAGTTATACTCCGGCAACCCTCCTTCTATACGACAGTCGAGAACTGTTGACAAATACCTTGTCGAACGGGAAGTTGTCGGAAGAATATAGTCCCCTGCTTGCCTGGGATCTGAGACCCCGGCAAAGGACCCAAGCGCCGCGGCATGATAAATAAGTGATAAATATTCAGATGATATTTCGGAGTAGATAGGTTGTTACCTTTCTGGAAGATCCCTAACCCTGTTTGAGAAACCTGCACTACTGGAAATAGATAATTTGCCATGTGCCTAATCTTTGCCGTCTGCTGGCGGTCGGCAAAGAAGTTCTTTGCCGTCAGCTTACACGTGGCAGACGGCAAAGAGGAGGCTCATGGCATAAAAATGGTTTGCCATGTGCCTTTTATTTACCGTCAGCTGGCAGATGGCAAAGGACACAAAGGCAGACGGCAAAGAGGTGCCAGCCCTTTGACATCTGCTGGCAGACGACAAACAAAAACAAGGCTGACGGCAAAGGGCTGGGTTCTCCTCTTGATTAACGGCCGTCTCAATCCCCACCTCCCCCACCTCTTTGCTGTCCGCCTCCAGTCCTCTGTGCCGTCAACTTGATACAAGGCGGACGGCAAAGAGGACGGCTACTAACGCCCCCCATCTGCCCTCTCCCCCAATCCCCACTCTTTCTCTCCCAAATCCGCCTCCCCTCCCCGCGCCGCCACACCACCACCACCGCGTCGCCACCCTCCAGCGGAGTCAGAAACGCCCCCCGCGACAAGGTCCCCCGAGCCATCCCTACATCCAGCATCCTCCAACACCGATCCCCTTCCCTCCCTCCCCGACCCAATCCAGAGAGCCCGATCCCGCCATGGCGTCGAAGTTCGAGGTCCTCGAGGACACGATAGCCGTGGTCGGGGCCGGCGGGGCGGCTGCCGCGGGGAAGGCGGAGACAGTGGGGGAGTCGCTCAATCTACACGGGTGCCGCGTACGGGGTGGCTAACCCCGCGCCGCGCCTCCGCCCCTACTTGCCCCACCGACTCCGGCCCGATCTGCCGAGCCCTCCCCCTCCCCCCCGCGCACCGGCAATCGAAGCACAGGTCGCGCATGTGCGTCTCCTTCCTCCGCGGGCGAATCTGGCAAGCCCCCCTTGCGTTCGAGCAGCGCTCGGAAGTATATCTAGTTTTGTGGCAAGCAGTTGATCCTGTAGTTCTTGGACGAGGTCGTGGAAGTTGCAGGAATACCTAGTTCGGAAAGATTTAGATGGGAACCTTCTTTGTTTTTAACCAGGCAGATATTAGCTTCTCCTTTAATCAAATCAATCAAGCTTAGTTACAACGGTTAATCCACGTCTGTAGTCATTTTACTCACTCTGAAATGTTGACTTTGTTTGTTAATGTTCACTCTGATGTATATACTGATTCCTGAGCTGAAACAAGGAAATCTGAAGAACATCTTGATGTCTGTCTACGGAAACAAAGACGCCGTGGATGATGAATTGGTAGAGGTAAATACGCTCTGCATCTCTCGGGCCATCACTAAATTTTCATATTATGCAGGTCAGATATCTAAGTGGCAGGCAAACAGTGGTTTATGCTTTCTTGTCGTGGTGTTGTGCAGATCATAAGGGGGCCGGCTGACACCGAAGGAGCTAATAATTAGCTAGCCATCCTAACCGCCCCATCCTTCGTTGGTAGCGGATTCGTAAGTCCTTTTCTCTTGCTCAGCCAGGTTTCTGTAGACTTGGACATAATTAGCTAGCTTAATTCTCTTCTCTCTGGCCTAACAGTGCAAATTAGTACTCATTCTTTTTTCTTTCTTTCAAAGCTTTACCCAAAGAAGTAGTAGAAGAAGAGGAGCCTACATCAGGGATGACTATGAGCGACAGAGAAGGGGAGGTAGTTGTGTTCTAGAGCCAATTCTATCTATTAACATCCGCAGGTAAGCGGTGCATTTTGCTTTTAATTTTGCCATGTGTTGTATAGGCATGCGAGCTCATGGTACCTACCATGTCATGCCAATTTATTTTGTGACTTTTACAGAATCAAATGGGAAGATATACCGATCAGTGATAAAAGGAATCTATCGTGAGCACCTTAGTATTTGGCATTACAACCGCCTTGTAGGAAAGAGACAACCTAAGTAGCATGTATAGACAGGATACATTATATCCGGCATGACAAAATACATATAACCTGACGGTCTATCTAGTGCCATAGTGCTTAGTTTCTCTAGTTAGCTCTTCCGTTATATGTTCTGTCAACTACACACAAAGTTGTGCCTATGACCTGACTTGCAATTTATCAATGAAACGAGAACATTGTCGGCTTTGTAGTTGGTTGTTCGTAATTGGCTAAGGTTACACCAGCGTGTAATATGCAGTGCGGATAGATCACATTTTCTTTTGATATCATGTCGCTCTCTTTGCATGGTGCGAGAGAGCTGAGCACATTAATAGAGATGAGCCTGTGGCCGGGTATTACAGACGGAAATGCTTTCGAGTCCTTGTTTCTACTCGCTTTTACTTACAGTGCTGATTCCTTCAACATGTTACAGTGGAAGTGGCAGAAGCTGGTCACCAGAGTCGCGGGCGCCGACCTGGAGCGCCTCGAGTCCATGGCCTTCGGCAATGTCTCCGTCGAGGCCGGCGGCGTGGCGCGGCCCGATGAACCAAGCTAGGGAGCCGCCGGGGCCGGATCTCCCCACGCCCATGGATGAGTCGCCTGCCATTGCTGTTGTTCCTGTTGCCGCTGGAGAGGAGCAGCAGCAACTTCCCGCCGTCGCTGTTGAGGAGCAGCAGCCACTTCCAACCGCAACGCCATCGGCCGCCACCGCCACATCAATCTTTGATGTCGGGGAGAGGGGCATCCCAGTGCATCATCTCCCTCCAACAACCTCAATTTCTAAGGTGAATGGCCTTACACAATAGAACTTATAGTTTGAAAATGTATTTATTTTCCTTTCACCTACCACCTATTCTGACCAGAGTAAACAATTTAGTGTATATAGATAACGAGAGAGCATCACAAAATCACACAGTAAATACAATATGATGGTTTACTTTTCAAAACAGAATAGATATCCATGTAGACATTAGAGACAACTATTATGTTAGCTAGTTTATCGTTCCTCCTTTTATCATATAAAATATGAAAGCCTATGCTCGAACGGATATAGTGCAAATTAAACTATAAAATAATGCATAAAGGAAATAGACTTGTCGTCAAGGGGTTGCAATTTTGTGCATCCCTTTGTTTTGTATTGCTCTAAACTTGCCCATTTTCATTATATTTATCATTTACTAAAATGAAAATGCTCAAATCTACTATTTTAGTATATAGAGAAAAGTAAAATGATGTTCGTTGTTTCTTGAATTCTGGTGAATTTGGACACCAAACTGAATTTATAATCAACACGATATTTACCAAAATAACAGTTTGATATTACAAAAATAATAATTTGACCATCCACATGCCTTATATCCGTTATCTTCGACCCTATATGTGTAGTTACTACAAATTAGCATGCATATTACTATAAAAAACTTTCAACTTCTAATACCAGAATATAATGATACATATGTATATGAGGTGAGAAAACAAAATCAGACTCAGATTATTGCACTATTTAACTTTGGCTCCATGGCACCAGGAATTCGTCTTTCGATGGACTGATTCCATCCAGCTCATTAAAACTTGAAAATCAGATCCCATCAAAGTGTGAGAAACAAAAGAGACTGAGAAGGATGTGATTTACAAATATGGAGACAACACATAATGATACCATTAAAAATATTCTTTCTACGAACACCATACTATAAGAAGTTTTCCTAATAAAAAAGGAAGCAACACATACAATGTATATCTGCACCAATTAGCATGATATTTCAACTAACTAATCTTACTCGTTTTGCCTAGACAGGCCTCCTTACGTCTACCATCTATATATGCTCTAATATATAAAAGAACTACTATGTGAAATTATTCACTCTTGAATTGGCAATATAGCCTGCAATTTAGTAAAGGGAAAATAGCGTTGAGGTCAAGGCACAATAGCAGCGATAGCGGTCATACCACACACTATTTAAAGATATTGTATTAACGGATCACCTATCCCTAAACTACAAACTGTAATCAACTGTCCCAAAGACACGGCCGCCATGTGGTCATCAGAGTAACCCTTTGCAGCTACTCGTACAGATGATTATTAGCATAGGCATTGCATATTGGCTAGCTACCGAGTTTGCATCCGTGCTATGGTCCTACATTATCAGTAACATTACATGAAGAAATAAGTTGGCTACAGATGTTACAATCTCATGTGTGTGGGTACTCAGTTTCTTACCAAATCTGAACATAAACATTATCTTAGCACACCCTCCAAACATGTTCCATCTTCTAATTTCAAACATGCAATATCAAGATTGAAGAAACACATACTTCGGATTAGGTTGGAAGAAGATGTAATCTTATCGATTTTCACGTTAGATGCCTCTTGTAATGTTAGTATTTTTTGTCATGCCTTAGCAAGTTTACATATATGCAATGAACATTCCCGCATATATGCACCTTCTACCTCTTCTTCTTCTTTTACTTGTTATTCTTTTACTCTTTTTTCTTCTTCTACTTCTTCTAACTTTCTTAATTACTCTCTTTTTTGCAGATTTGACTCATTTCATGGAAGCTGGCATTGATGGACTGTTAGTGTTTAGTTTTTTCATTTGTATTGATGAACAATGTAAAACTTATGTATGTATATATGGATGAACTATGTGAAACTACGTATTGTGCTAGCCTATGTGTTCTCTAGCTTGTTAAATACTTCATGATGATGTTGGAAATATATATGCTGTGAAATATGTGTTGAAGATGTCTAAAACTATATATGCTGTGAAATATGTATATAAATATAGTATAAAAATGTAGGGAAATAAAAGAAAAAAGACAAAAAAGGAGCAATACAGGCTCTTTGCCATCAGCGAGCAGACGACAAAGGGCCGTCCCACGGCAGACGACAAAGGGTGGAGGGGCGGAAGACGACAAAGGGTGGAGGGGAGGCAGACGGCAAAGCCTCCGTTAGCCCCTAACAAAGACAACGCCTGTCGGCTACCGTCTAGTGCTCTTTGCCGACTGCTCTTGTGAAAAGCTGACAGCAAAGCTCTTTGTCGTCCGCTTCGGGGAGGCAGATGGCAAAGAAGTTACAATGCCATCGTAGGGGAGGCAGAGGCTGACGACAAAGGTCTTTGCCATCGGTGTAGATCTCTTTGCCGTCCGCTATGGCGGACGGCAAAGAAACTGATTCCTGTAGTGTTGCGCGTATTTGGAACCTTGTCAGGATCAGTGCGCCTTAGTTCTGTTTTGAACTAGTTCAATGACCTGAACGGCCACAGAGCGCTTTCTCACTATTTTGAACATGTTCAACAGTCTAAGTGGCTACATAGCACCTTATTTTGCCTCAAGCCGCACTCTACGATCTAATGGTTGCACTGAGCGCGGCAAGGAGCCTTGCCGGTAACGACCCCTCAAGCGAACTGCTCGGGATCCGTTCCTCAATGCATTAGCAGTAGGACCAGTCGCGTCGGCAAGCTTCCGAAAAATGCAAAAGGCGTATCATTCAAGGAGGAAGATCAGACGCAAGGGAAACAACATTTCATTCAATTGTTTGAAACAAACTCACACATATTACATGAATGATTTTTGCTACTCTAACCTATTACACTGTCTTTTGGTGAGGGACATGCTCGCCGGACAGAAGTTCAAGAAGACAAAAAGGTGGAGCTCGCGACACGGTCAGGGATGGATCCTCCGGGACCAGCACTATGCCAACGAGAACGGGACCAGCCCCGGAAAGCACCGCCTAACCCTTTCTAGCTTGATACGAGAGGGTACGGCACAGGAAGGGGCGAAGGATCCCGAGCCCACGAGCGCGCCTCTTCCCGGGGCTAGGGAGCTAGCACTTGCTCCGGTGAGGTGGTCCAAGCCGGGAGGCTGGAGAAGTTAGAGCTTGCGGAGGTGCCTCCTTCTTGCACATGAGGTACCAATGCCAGCTCCAGCAAGATAACCCCGCCGGGCGGGGGATAGGCGTGAGCTTGCCTCGGCGGTAGGGCCGTGATACGTCTCAAACGTATCTATAATTTTTGATGGTTTCATGTTGTTATATTGTCATCTTTGGATGTTTTATGTACATTTTATATATTTTTTGGGGCTAACTTATTAATTCAGTGCCAAGTGCCAGTTCCTGTTTTTATGTGTTTTTGGCTCTTTTCAGATCTGATTTTGGAACAGAGTCCAAACGGAATAAAATCCCTGAAATGATTTTTTCCCGAACGAAAGAAGATCAGGGGGCTTGTGGGCCAAGCCAGGAGGGCTACAGGGAGCCCACAAGCTCCCACTCCGCCACCAGGGGGGCGGCGGTGGGCAGGCTTGTGGCCTCCCTGGTGCCCCCGTGACCTAGATCTTGCGCCTATATATTCCCTAAAAATCGGAAAAAAAGGGATCCACGAAAATACTTTTCCATCGCCGCAAGCTTCCGTTTCCGCGAGATCTCATCTGGAGACCCTTCTCGGTGCCCTGCTGGAGGGGACTTTGGAGTTGGAGGGCTTCTTCATCATCATCATCGCCCCTCCAATGACTCGTGAGTAGTTCACTTCAGACCTACGGGTCCGTAGTTAGTAGCTAGATGGCTTCTTCTCTCTCTTGGATCTTGAATACAAAGTTCTCCATGTTCTTCGTGGACATCTATCCGATGTAATCTTCTTTGGCGGTGTGTTTGTCGAGATCCGATGAATTGTGGATTTGTGATCAGATTATCTATGATATATATTTGAGTCTTTGCTGATTTCTTATATGCATGATTTGATATCCTTGTAAGTCTCTTTGAGTCTTGGGTTTTTTCCAAGCCAACTATATCTATGATTCTTGCAATGGGAGAAGTGCTTGGTTTTGGGTTCTTACCATGTGGTGACCTTTCCCAGTGACAGTAGGGGCAGGAAGGCACACATCGTGTTGTTTCCATCAAGGGTAACAAGGTGGGCTGTGTCGTTGGTATGATATTGTCCATCTACATCATGTCATCTTGCTTAAGGCGTTACTCTATTCTTTTGGACTTAATACACTAGATGCATTCTGGATAGCGGTCGACGTGTGGAGTAGTAGTAGTAGATGGAGAAAGTATCGGTCTACTTGTTTTGGACGTGATGCCTATAGATATAATCATTGCCATAGATGACGTCACGACTTTGTGCGGTTCTATCAATTGCTCGACAGTAATTTGTTCACCCACCGTCTACTTGCTTTCATGAGAGAAGCCACTATTAAACACTACGGCCCCCGGGTCTATTCACATCTACCGTTTCCACTTTCGCTTTTACTTTGCTTTGTTACTTTGTTGCTTTCAGTTCTCACTTGGCGAACAATCTATAAGGGATTGACAACCCCTTCATAGCGTTGGCAGCAAGCTTTTTGTGTTTGTGCAGGCACTTGTGATACTCCTCCACTGGATCGATACCTTGGTTCTCAAACTGAGGGAAATACTTACCACCGCTGTGCTACATCACCCTTTCCGCTTCGAGGGAACACCAATGCAAGGCTCCAAGGCCACGGGGGAAATCCTTTGCATATTTTCCTAGGAAGTCCCTTAAGGCGTAGCCGTAGCAGAAGGATTCCTCGTGCCGTTGCTGAGGAGTATCAAGCAACACTCCTATTTCTGGCGCCGTTGGAAGGTCTTTTGTTGCAATAGCAGAAGTATTTCTGGCGCCGTTGCCACGGAGGAGAGATCAAGATCTATCCAAGTAGGTCTAAGAAACTCATCTCTCGCATTTACCTTTTTGCCAGTTGCCTCTCGTTTTCCTCTTGCCCACTTCACAATTTGCCTTTTTCGTTTGCCCTTTTTACGTTCGCCCTTCTTCCGCTCGCTTTCTGTTTGCTTGTGTTACCATGTGCCTTCTTTTAGCTTGCATCTTTGCTTGCTAAAAATCCATTGATATGGATCCTCATCCACTAGCTAATCTCTTTAAGAGACCCACTTATGTGGAACGAATTGATAGTGAGTTGAGTGCACTTGACTATCTTTATGGAATTTTGCTTGAGATGCATGAATGTGAAAAACGTGATGAAGAAATTCATGAAGTGATTCACGAGGGCTCCTTGGATGAAAAGCATGATTGCGATGGTTTGACTATAAATTCTATTGGTGACAATCATGCTAAAAATATGCAAAACCCTAAGCTTGGGGTTGCTAGTTTTGCGATGACCACTACTTATTGCAATAATCATAATTGGGATGATGATCTTTCTTATGATCTTGAAAATTTGTTTAAACCTCATGATGAATATGATATTTGCAATAATATTGAAAGTGTGTTTGGAGAAGTCATGACTTTAGTTGATGATAATCCCACTATTTTTGAATAGCGTCAACTTTGCATGCATGTGGATCATGAAAAGAATATCCTATGGGATAGCTACATTGTTGAATTTGAATATGATCCCACATGTAACTTCAATTAGAGAGGAAAATATTTTGGTAGAAACTTTCATGTTACCAAATTACCTCTCGTTATGTTGAGATTGCTATTCTCTCTTTCTTCTTCTTTGCATTTGGTAACTATTGGTTGTCTTGCCAATTTGTTTTCCTATAAATTGCCTATGCATAGGAAGTATGTTAGACTTAGATGTGATTTTCACATGCCTTATGATGCTCTCGTTTGCTGCAATTCTTGTCTTTTATGTGAGCATCATTGATGCCTAGCTAAGGGCGTTAAACAATAGCGCTTATTGGGAGGCAACCCAACGAATCTATCCTTTTTCTTTCTGTTTTGTGTTTTCCACACTTTCATAATTCTATTGTGATTGTGTTTTTTGTGTTTCCTTTTCCGTTTGTGCCAAGCAAAACCGTTATGATTAGTCTTGGGGATGATCGTTTGGTCATGCCGGAAAAGAGAGAAACGTTCTGCTCACGAAAAAAATTTCGTTTTTTTTCTGTAAGAGATTTTGAGTTGATTCTTTTTGCTGCTGATTTCTACGCAAATTCTTCAGACTGTCGTAATGTTTCAGAATTTTTGAAGCACCATAAGTATACATAATATACAGATTGCTACAGACTGGTCTGCTGTTAACAGATTCTATTTTTGTTGTGTTGGTTGCTTATTTTGATGAAACTATGGATAGTATCGGGCGTATTAGCCATGGTAGATTCAAAATACAGTAACCCAACATCAGCACGAGTAGAATTTAAGTTGCTACAGTACCTAAGGAACTGGTGGTTTGCTTTCTCATACTAATGTTATTACGAGTTCCTGTTTAAGTTTCGTGTTTTGAAGTTTTCAAGTTTTGGGTGAAGTTCTTATGGACAAAGAGATAACAAGTGGCAAGAGATCAAGCTTGGGGATGCCCAAGGCACCCCAAGAGATTCAAGGATGTCGTAAAATCCTAAGCTTGGGGATGCCCCGGGAAGGCATCCCCTCTCTCGTCTTCTATCCATCGGTAACGTTATTTGGGGCTATATTTTTATCCACTAATGTTATGTGTTTTTGCTTGGAGCGTCTTGTATCATAGGAGTATTTTATTTTTGTTGTGTCACAATCATCCTTGCTGCACACCTAGAGAGAGAGACATGCACTCACCGTGATTTTGTCGAGCTTCACCTATATCTTTTGGTAGACAATTCAGCTCACATGTGCTTCACTTATATCTTTTGAGCTAGATACTTTTGCTCTATGTGCTTCACTTATATATTTTATAGCACAGCGGTGCATGGCTTGGTAGTTGATCTATGCTTTGAAAGTAGTCTCAAAAGGGGTAGTTATCCAAAGGGATACAAAAACTTCCACCTTCATGTGCATTGAATGGTTAGAGAAGTTTGATTCATCTCAATTAGTTTTGAGTTGTGGTTATGGTAGTATTGTAGTTATGCTAGTAAGGTGTTGTGGATCTAGAAATACTTGTGTTGAAGTTAGTGATTCCCGTAGCATGCACGTATGGTGAACCGCTATGTGATGAAATCTGAGCATGATTAGTCTATTGATTGTCATCCTTTGCGTGGCGGTCCGGATCGCGCAATGGTTTATACCTACCAACCCTTCCCCTAGGAGTATGCGTTGAATGCTTTGTTTCGATCACTAATAAAACGTTTGCAACAAGTCTATGAGTTCTTCATGACTAATGTTGAGTCCATGGTTTAGATGCACTTTCACCTTCCACCATCACTATCTTCTTAGTGCCGTGCAACTTTCGCCGGTGCACAAAACCCACCATTAGCGTCCCTCAAAACAGCCACCATACCTACCTACTCTGGCTTTTTCAAAGTCATTCCAAGATATATTGCCATGCAACTACCACCACAAAATGTGCCATCACATCTACATTGCCATTGCATGATCGTAAGATAGCTAGCATGATGTTTCCATTAATGTCTATGCCATGCTAGATCATTCACACGGTACACTACCGAAGGCATTCCATATAGAGTCATAGTTGCTCTAAGTTTTGAGTTGAAAGTGTGATGATCATCATTGATGGAGCATTGTCCCATTTGAGGAAATAAAAGAGGCCAAAGAAGCCCACCAGAAAAAAGAGGCCAAAGAGCCCACCAAAATATAAATAAATAAATAAATAAAATGAGAGAAAAAGAGAGAAGGGACAATGCTACCACTTTTTCCACACTTGTGTATATTAAGCACCATGATCTTCATGATTGAGAGTCTCTCGTTTTGTCACCACCATATAGCTAGTGGGAAATTTTCATTATGAAACTTGGCTTGTATATTCCAATGATAGGCTTCCTCAAAATTGCCTTAGGTCTTCATGAGCAAGCAAGTTGGATGCACACCCACTAGTTTTCTTTAAGAGCTTTCACATACTCTTATCTCTAGTGCATCATTTGTATGGCAATCCCTACTCATTCACATTGATATCTATTGATGAGCATCTCCACAGCTCATTGATATGCCTAGTTAATGTGACCATCTTCTCCTATTTTGTCTCGCAACCTCCACCACACTCCACACCATTTAAAGTGCTAAAACCATGGCTCACGCTCATGTATTGCGTGAGAGTTGAAAAGGTTTGAGAAAGTAAAGGTGTGAAACAATTACTTGGCCAATACCGGGGTTGTGCATGATTTAAATTCGTTGTGCAATGATGATAGAGCATAGAGAGACTATATGCTTTTGTAGGGATAACTTTCTTTTGGCCTTATTATTTTGAAAGTTCATGATTACCTTGCTAGTTTGCTTGAATTATTATTGTTTCCACGTCAATAGAAAACTATTGTTTTGAATCTAATGGATCTGAACATTCACGTCACAGAAGAGGAGTTACAAAGGACACCTATGCTAGGTAGCATGAAAGCATCAAAAATTCATTCTTTATCACTTCCCTACTTGAGGACGAGCAGGAGTTAAGCCTGGGGATGCTTGATACGTCTCAAATGTATCTATAATTTTTGATGGTTTCATGCTGTTATCTTGTCATCTTTGGATGTTTTATGTACCTTTTATATCTTTTTCCATACTAACTTATTAATTCAGTGCCAAGTGCCAGTTCCTGTTTTTTCTGTGTTTTTGGCTCTTTTCAGATCTGATTTTGGAACGGAGTCCAAACGGAATAAAATCCCCGAAATTATTTTTTCCCGAACAAAAGAAGATCAGGGGGCTTCTGGGCCAAGCCAGGAGGGCTACAGGGAGCCCACAAGCTCCCACTCCGCCTCCAGAGGGGTGGCGGTGGGCAGGCTTGTGGACTCCCTGACGCCTCGTGACCTACATCTTGTGCCTATATATTCCCTAAAAATCAGAAAAAAAATCAAGGGATCCACGAAAATACTTTTCCGCCGCCAAAAGCTTCCGTTTCCGCGAGATCTCATCTGGAGACCCTTCCCAGTGCTCTGCCGGAGGGGACTTTGGAGTTGGAGGGCTTCTTCATCATCATCATCGCCCCTGCAATGACTCGTGAATAGTTCACTTCAGACCTACGGGTCCGTAGTTAGTAGCTAGATGGCTTCTTCTCTCTCTTGGATCTTCAATACAAAGTTCTCCATGATCTTAATGGAGATCTATCCGATGTAATCTTCTTCGGCGGTGTGTTTGTCGAGATCCGATGAATTGTGGATTTGTGATCAGATTATCTATGATATATATTTGATTCTTTGCTGATTTCTTATATGCATGATTTGATATCCTTGTAAGTCTCTCCGAGTCTTGGGTTTTTTCTGGCCAACTAGATCTTTGATTCTTGCAATGGGAAAAGTGCTTGGTTTTGGGTTCTTACCGTGTGGTGACCTTTACCAGTGACAGTAGGGGCAGCAAGGCACACATCGTGTGGTTGCCATCAAGGGTAACAAGGTGGGCTCTGTCGTTGATATGAGATTGTCCATCTACATCATGTCATCTTGCTTAAGGCGTTACTCTGTTCTTTTGGACTTAATACACTAGATGCATGCTGGATAGCGGTCGACGTGTGGAGTAATAGTAGTAGATGCAGAAAGTATCGATCTACTTGTTTTGGACATGATGCCTATATATATAATCATTGCCATAGATGACGTCACGACTTTGTGTGGTTCTATCAATTGTTCAACAGTAAGTTATTCACCCACCGTCTACTTGCTTTCATGAGAGAAGCCACTAGTAAACACTACGGCCCCCGGGTCTATTCACATCTATCGTTTCCACTTTTGCTTTTACTTTGCTTTGTTACTTTGTTGCTTTCAGTTCTCACTTGGCGGACAATCTATAAGGGATTGACAACCCCTTCATAGCTTTGGGAGCAAGCTTTTTGTGTTTGTGCAGGCACTTGTAATACTCCTCCACTGGATCGATAACTTGGTTCTCAAACTGAGGGAAATACTTACCACCCCTGTGCTACATCACCCTTTCCGCTTCGAGGGAGCACCAACTCAAGGCTCCAAGGCCACGGGGGAAATCCTTTGCATATTTGCCTAGGAAGTCCCTTAAGGCGTACCCGTAGCAGAACGATTCCTGGTGCCGTTGCTGAGGAGTATCAAGAAACAGTCCTATTTCTGGCGCCGTTGGAAGGTCTTTTGTTGCAGTAGCAGGCCGACAGTCAGTCGGAGCTCGGGGAGTCGTATTCCGACCTGACCCCCCCGAGATCCCGACCTGCTAAGAGCGCCGCTGCCGCGCTGTCCTCCTCACCGCTATCGCTCGAGGAGGGACATTCGGCGCCGCTCGAGGTCTCTTTGCAGCAGCCGAGACGCACACCTGAGCGCCCGTAAAACTTGATGGATATCATATTATCCTCCGCTAGCTTGAAGCGGAGGATATTCCCATCCTCGAGGCTATGGGTTCGGGCGAAGGCTTTCCAGCCCAGCCAGAGCAACATGGAGAGGCGCTTCGGGTACTCCACATGTACTTGCATAGCGCCGTTGGAGCAGCCTTACGCCCGCAACCACAACATAGAGGGCGTGGTGGCCTCCATCGCCCTAGCAAAAGGGAAAGGAAGATGCAAGTGGCCCCGCAGGACGCCTTGCAGCTCCACAACGAACTCCAACACCGTCCCGTCCGAGTGCCCGCCAAGCACGGGAGAAGACGGAGGTGTTGGATTAGCACTCCTCCTCGCCCGGCCACGGCCTCCGTGGTGACCGCGACTCCTCTCCCTCCGCTAGCACGAACGCTCGTGCCGCCCTCCGCAGCTCCACCACCTGAAGCTGTGGCATGATCCGAATGGGATCCCCTTGCCGTCCTGGCGGCCGATGGTGGCCTCCCTCGTCCCTAGCCATGGTTAGGGGCGAGCCCCAGCTGGAGCTAGAAGAGATTCTACAGATGCAGGATAGGGCTGGTGGATGTTCCTCGAGCTAATGGATCAGCAAAACCCCCTCGCAAACTCCCTAATTTATAGAGAGAGGTGCGGGGGGCTAGCTCCCCTCACTCTAGAAACCGCCGCCCCTCTCGCCCAATCACCCACGATCACGGGGGAACAGGGAACCGCCCTGCTGCACCAATGCATGCAGGGGCGGGCCCTGCCACGACTGCGGCCATTATGGCCCTGAACACCACTTGTGTGACCATTACTGCTCATGCTTCACGCGTGGCAATAACGCGTCGGTAGGTGGGGAGGCTAGTGTGCGCGCACTTCTCCACCTTGTGCATTTGGTGCACGACGTGGGGAAGGGCCACCTGCAATGGCTGCAAAGCTACATAGTTCGCTGCTAAGGAAGCCCGTGCACTACTTTGGGCCTGGCCCAGCAATGCCCCACGCGCGTGCGTGGCCTAGGCCCGGGGGCTCATGTCGGTGCACTAGAGACTGGGGTCTCTTGTGCCCCATACTTGTGCACGGGCATCAGCAACGCCCCCAACAACAGTGTACCGGGAAGAGCAGCAGGAACGCAATCCAAGACCCATCAAGGACACGCCCTCCCCTCACTTAGTGGCGCGTGGGATACAAGGGCTCCAGACGCAAGGCCCCAGCAAGCCCTCCTTGCCGGGAACATTCCCAAGGCCCCGGCAGGTCCGCTTCACCGGGAAGACTACCCGAAGAATAGAAAGACCCTGACAAGCTTCCCTTGTCGGGAAGGCTCACACAGACAGGCGAGGCCCCCGGCAAGCCCTCCTTGCCGGGAAAGTGTTCAAGGCCCCCGGCATTCCTTCCTCGCTGGGAGGTGACGAAGTCACCCAAAGGATTCTAGTGCAACGTCATTTTGTTTGGTTGATATCTCCATGCTCCGGACGAATTTTAAGGTGATTCCAATTGGGCCTGAAATGCAGTAAAATATATTTTGCATCCCCAAAAGAATCACGCAATTCGGAGTCCGGATGAAAAAGTTGAAGGCGTTCTGGTACAGGTATGTCTGTGTAGTCTGAATCTGAGTCCAGAACGTGAAAGACTTAGACTCTATCTTCACTTGGGCTAAAATTGACGTGAGAGAACTTCTTGAACAGCAACTAATTATTTCCTTTAACATGAGGGGACCTATTGACTAGTATCCAACCATTTTCTCTTTCCTTGTCATCACACGTGATTCATACAAGTGTTCGACCATTCTGCATTTAGGCATAAAATAAAAACACGTGAAGTATTTTTGTTCCGGATAAGATAAATAATTTATTGCATAAGTTTTATCAGAAATCACCTCAAATAAATACGCATATGCAATGATTGTAATAATATCAAAGGTATTCATGTCATCATCATCCTCCCCTTTTTAAAAATAAAGCCGTCCTCGGCGCTGCTTAATCTGAAATTTGGCTAACAAAAGAGACAGGGTGTACATTTTGTATATGTATATGTCATCCATTTTTACTTCCCTTGGTTTTTGCATATATGGCACATGTATACATGAGTAACTTTCATATGTTATGAAATATAAATCCAAAATATTATCACAAGAAGTAGAAAGCATGAAAATATTGCAACTCAGTTTGCACATATAAGTGAAGCTCTTATTTATATCAAAATGTTGACAATGCTCATCACTATACCATCCCAACAATGGTGAAGAAAATTGAATTGTTTCAAATGTACATGCTACAACAGGCTGAACTAAGCAAACATGCAACATGTCATTTGACATAGAATCATCACCAAGATTGGAGGTCATATCAAAATGATTAAACATTGCCACAATTATTTTCAAACATATTTGATTCAAATTAGATTTATTCCCTTTTTCACATGGTTCTTTCTCAACAATAGTTAGTTCAATGGGTGCACTCAATTTTTTGATATTGTAGTTGTTTGAGCACACGCCAAAGTCAAATCATCAACGTAATTCTTTAAACTAGGTGGTGTGATCAAAGTAATAGGTGGCTCATCACAGTGTACATTGCAATTGACAAGGTTTTCATCATACTCATGTAGAGGTGGAAGATAGGTACCTTTTTCATTACCTCTTATGATCAAATCAGATGATGTAGGCATTCTCGATGGTAACATGTCACATGGTGAAGGTGATGTATCCCTCACAACAATTAATGTGGTTGTCATCGTACGCCCAGTAGTTGAAGGAACAACCATATCAACTCTTGGAATAAGCACCTTGCGCTCGTTCTCCTTGTGGGCAATACGACGTTCTATTTCCCGTTCAACTTTGCAAGCAAGACGAAACAAATGATCCATAGGATAACACTTTTCATGAATTAGTACCTCCTGAATATCATGGTTTGACCCTCCCAAAATCTATCCATAAAATCTTCTTCACTTTCTTCTAATGAGGAATGCAACAAGGTTGTTTGTAAATCATCATAATATTTTGTTACGGTGTCACTACCTTGTTTAAATGTTGTAGCTTTTTAATCATGCCACGAGTATAATAAGTAGGAACGAATGTGTGTCTCATGGCAAGTTTCAAATCATAGCAAGTAGTAGGTCTATAATCAAGGTGTAACCGACAATATTCACTCCACCAAACTGAAGCATAACCGGTGAAAGAACCAACCGCGACCTTAACTTTCTTATGTTCAGAAAAATTATGGGAAGAAAATATATTATTTATTTCAAATTCCCATTCAATATATAAAGCAGATCTAAAACATCCATTAAATGGTGGTATAGAAACATTAACCTCATGATGTGCATTTGTATCTCTGTGCACCTCTCATACCAGTTGTTGTGGTGGCACGTCTCCCACGATCGAAGAAGCCCATGAACTGACAACTATGGATCCTGTTATGACTAGTAGAAACAAGAAACAAAAATCCAAGAATATGTTTCCTATGAACTACGAGGATGTGGTGGTAAAATGCTCACAGTAAAGAAAATATCAATGTCTTACAAATTCTTACCATGAAGCAGGCGGTGACCGGCAACCGATGGTGTCAATATCTTCGAAGGTTGTTTAAATAGATTACTAGGTAAACGTATGTATACACGGTGTAGAAATATGTGGAGCTAGGAAGACTTAATGTATGGTAGAAAAAGATTACCAATAATCAATTCAGATATGCAATGCTGAATAAACGCTCAACGACGGTATTGTGCTGGTCCTAGGCTAGACCGTACTAGAGACGCGAGCCTAGAACACTAATGTAGTCACATCAAAGAACAAATAGCAGCAATGGATGATATGAAGTAGGTCTTGGTAGGAAGGTATAAGTGAAGATCACAATGGCAGTAAAGATAGTGATGATAGATGACCCCAAGCAGGATAAACCAAAACTATCTCTAGAACTTCCCTCTTGAAAATATTATGTGAAATTTCTGACATTTTTCTCAAGAATGCTATTGACTCAAGCTTTCGAATGCAAAAACTTTGGGAATGAACCTGAAAAATACTGACAAACTGTGTTCCTGACGTTCGGAGGACAAAAAGTCCTATTTAGAAGCCGATTTTGAGGTGAAAATAATGAACTAACTTGATCAACTATTCAGATGCGACTCGTCAATATCTCGAATTTAAGTACTCGCGGAGACAAAACGGACATCGTATGAGGAAGATACACCTGTTTAACTGAACAGTGCACAAAAGAGTTTTCAATGCGAATTCACATACGGAATGCACTCTAGATAAATCCGAAATTTGTATTTTTTTCTCCTCTTTCTTTTTTCAGGGGTAATGGGTAAGAAAAAAATCTAATCTAGGGATAACTGGAAATTCTCACCGAGCAACCTGAAAACTGATACCACTTGATATATCACTTGATAGAGGCGAGGCTCCCGATCTTTCGATGAGATGGTGGCCATTGATTTGGTGGAGATGACTTTAACGATCCGACTACAAACATGCACAACGTCGCGCCTTAGCAATCGCTAAACCAATCTCCAGGAGGTTATTGACCACTTGCATATTCTTTGTCCAAGTAGTTGGAGCTCTGATACCACTTGATATATCACTTGATATAGGCGAGGGTGTCCCAATCTTTCGATGAGATGGTGGCTATCGATTTTGTGGAGATGACTTTGAAGATCCAACAACAAACATGCACAACGTCGCGCCTTAACTATCGCTAAACCAATCCCCAAGAGGTTATTGACCACGCCGGAGCACGATCAATCTGACCACGAAGGTCTATTCCTGCAAGCAATCGAAGAACAAGCAAGAATATGATATTGCAATCTTAATATTGCGAATATATATGAAGTATTGATAAGGGTGGGGATCCGAAAGTGGTCTTAGTCTGGTCGTTAAACACAAACGGAGTACACGAAGTTGCAATGGCTAACTTTTAACTAAACAAATCCCAACCAAAAAGCTACTAGGTTGATCTACTTATATAGGAGCAAGGGGTGGCAGCCAATAAAGTGGGAGGACATCCCAAAGAAGCCTAAAATTAACCTAGTTCGTACACGGTTTATGGGCCCAAGTGGAGGTGGTGCAACACCTTTGGACTTGTTGTCTGACTCGGATTCTCGTGCAACGTCATTTGGTTTGGTCGATATCTCCATGCTCCGGACGAATTTGAAGGTGATTCCAAATGGGCCTGAAAGCCAGTGAAATCTACTTTGCATCCCAAAAAGAACGACACAATTTGGAGTAGGGATGAAAAGGTTGAAGGCGTTTTGGTACAGGTATGTCTATGCAGTCCGAATCTGAGTCCAGAACGTAAAAGACTTAGACTCAATATTCTCTTGGCCTAAAAGTGACGTGAGAGAACTTCTTGAACAGCAACGAATTATTTCCTTTAACTTGCGAGGACCTCTTGAATAGCATCCAACCATTTTCTCTTCCATTGTCATCACACGTGATTCATACAAGCGTTCGACCATTCTGCATTTAGGCATAAAATAAAAACAGATGAAGTATTTTTGTTCCGGATAACATAAATAAATTATTGGATGAGTTTTGTCAGAAATCACCTCAAATAAATAAGCATATGCAATGATTGTGATGATATCAAAGGTATTCATGTCCTCATCAGATCCTATAGTAGCCATGATGTACAAGGCAGTGCACACGACATACGAAGCATCCCCGAGTTGTGGCATCCTAGAAGGACTCTTTAAGACACAATGAGAAATGTTGTAAGATGACCGTGAACAAAAGAATCGTCTGAATGTTGAATCCAAACCTCACAGCATGCATCTGTTCGAAGATTGTCCTATAAGTAACTACCAGAGTTCCCACCTAAGAACTCCCGAAATTTCTAGTCATGCAATCTGGTCCACGGATACAAGGAGTAATATATCACTCAAATCCTATACTAACCCATCCAGTGTATCACATCCCTCAACACAGAACCAGAATCTTGGAACTTCATCTATCTCAGACCCTCATAATCACAATAATACAAAGTATGGCAGTACTCCCGAACTCTCTGCACCAGTACTGGGGGTGTCGGGGTTATCTCGCCACTACTAGTATTGAAGTAATTTTAGACATCCTCCGTCCCGAGATACTAAGAAATCTGAATGATAACGATGTGCTCAATAATTCCCTGGAGCTCAACTCCCCGAAATAAAATCAACACAGCAGGAGGCACCAAGACAGAACTCTGTCACATCGGTATCATATAGATTCCAAAATATCTGCGTGATCCTAAAAAAAATTTGAGCGAGAAGAGGAGTAGAATTAAAATTTCCTAAGTCGCAAACCTCACTAGAGCATAGAAGAGGAGAAAAAAAGAAACCTACTCTCCGATATAACTAAGACTCAAAATAGTTTTTACTAGACTCGACTCGGCCAAGTTTGATCAATCAAAGGCTCCTATGGTCGTAAGGCTCTGATTCCCAACATTTAATGACCAAGATGCGGAAGTTTCCTTATTTGGGGGCGAGGCCTCAAAAGGGGAAAGGGTCGCATATATGCGTATCGCAAGCAGGATAACATTGCCATTACGTAAATACATAGATGAGTATAGGATTCGGCTTACACTCGCCACATGCTAAATTACAATCCACACAAGCATTCATTATTCATACATAAGACAGGGTCCGATTACGGACAAGATAAATGGAAAAATCATGCAATCCCATCTTACTAGTCCCACGATCACGACAAAGCGCCTTTAGTCCTCAGGGTACATCATATACAGTCAGCCACTGTCTTCGTAGAACTCCCAGCTCAGCGGGGTATCCTCGGGAACATTTGCAAGTGGGGTACCTCTACCTGTGGGTGTTTGATGTAAACTGTGAGCCACGAGGACTCATCAATCTTATGACCTTGGTATCGAGTCTAACTAAGTAAATAGGCGAGGTAGGTTAAGTGTTTGAGTTTGTAGCATCCTAAGCATATATGGTGGCTAACTTATGAAGAACAAAAATAACATATGGTGGTCTACGTAAGACGGTTGAAGACTAGAATGATCACTAAGTGATCGTGAACACCTACTTACGTCATTCGTAACCCCACCGTGTTACCGATCAGAAAAGGAGCTCTAAAAGAAACACTCACGGTTACGCACATAATTGGCAAGTTTTATTTGAATTACTTTAAGTTATCTAGAACCGGATGTTAACAAAATATCCATATTTGCCACCTAACCGTGGGCACGGCTTTCCGAACGATTAAGCCCTGTAGGGGTGCTCCAACTAGTCCATCACAAATTACCACATGTTGCATAGTAATCCTCTACCACGAAACTCGTGATCTCGTCAGATTCCTTAGTGGAAAACCTCAACTCTGAGAAGACCCACAGTCTCACCGGAATCCCAATGCACAAGTTATATCACTAAGGTAAGACAAGTCCGGCAAGACCTCCCGACGTGTGGATGATCCCGATAGGAGCCGCGTATCTCGTTCTCAGGACACAACGCAGAAGCTACGCGTACGGTGGCCTGATAGAAATCACCCAAGTTGCCCTGGATTGGCCCTGCACAGTGCTCTAGGTTGGACCAACACTCATGAGGAGCACTGGCCCGGGGGTGGATTAGATTCCTCGGGGTAGCTATTCCCTATGCTTTTCATTATTAAGTTGTTAGCAAATTAACCCCAAAGTCGGGTCTTGCCAGACACGCCTTAACTCTAAACGATTTATCAAGGGGGTCCCCGTAACAATCCCGAACGTTTTAGGAGCGCTTAGTTATGGAATAAAACACCGCTAGCCGAAACTAAGGCGGCAACAACGGAACAAATCACCCGGAAAATGGCTAGGCCTGCCGCTATTTACCAAGTATATAGGTGCATTAATTAAATAGCAGATAAATATGATGATATCAAATGCCCATGTTATCACATGGACCAGCTGGCACATGCAACTAGCAACGCTAATAATTAGTGGTTGAGCAAGCCTAACTTAGCCAAACAAAATTTGCTATGAGGGGATGTGTTTGAGGTTTCATGGTAGTGTTTTATGGCCTATGTATCATGTGGTAGACAACCGAGATGTATCGAAGGAAACGTAGCACTAAGCATAACAAAGCTGGAAACGGTGTCAAGGTCACGATCATCTTGCATGTGATTTCTTCAGAGTGGAACTATTCCTGATCTTCCTGCACGAACTTACCGGACTCTTCGAACTCGTTTCCGGCCCCAAAAGCTACCCAAAAGAAACAAGCAGGAAATAAATACCAGCAAGAAGATGATGCCACAGAGAGACCGATGCATGCATGCACTACCTCTAACCATGCACATGAACCACCCTACTTAGATAAAACTATTGCCACCTCACCACAAGGGGACTTCCTACAGAAATGCCCAAAATCATATTCTAGTGCCACCATTGGATTCCTTGGGATTTTCTACCCCAAATGCATATATTATACTCCCATGTTTGCATTCACAAAAACACCACAAACATTAAAAGAAAAACGGCACAGAATCAAACTATAGCTATATCAAGAACAAGGCTGTTCTCGGGCCTGCCCAATTTGGCAAGTCCATATATGGACATTTCCAGAAATGGAAATATTCCTTTTTATCACCAAAATAAATGCAAGGAATAAAAATAAAACCAGGAAAAATAAAATAAGGAGGGGGCCCATCTGGCAATGGCCATGGCCCCTCACTGGATGACACGTGGATCCCTGTGGCCCACTGTCAGCCACACACCACACAACACAGCACCACACCACAAACATTAAAAGAAAAACGACATAGAATAAAACTATAGCTATATCAAGAACAAGGCTGTTCTTGGGCCTGCCCAATTTGGCAAGTCCATATCTGGACTTTTCCAGAAATGGAAATATTCCTTTTTTATCACCAAAATAAATGCAAGCAATAAAAATAAAACCTGGAAAAATTAAATAAGGAGGGGACCCATCTGGCAATGGCCACGGCCCCTCACTGGATGACACGTGGATCCCTGTGGCCCACTGTTAGCCACACACCACACAACACAACACCACACCACAAACATTAAAAGAAAAACGACACAGAATCAAACTATAGATATATCAAGAACAAGACTGTTCTTGGGCCTGCCCAATTTGGCAAGTCCATATCTGGACGTTTCCAGAAATGGAAATATTCCTTTTTATCACCAAAATAAATGCAAGCAATAAAAATAAAACCGGGAAAAATAAAATAAGGAGGGGGCCCATCTGGTAATGGCCACGGCCCCTCACTGGATGACACGTGGGTCCCTGTGGCCCACTGTCACCCACACACCACAGAACACAGCACCACACCAAAAATAAAAAGGGGCTAGAGGGATTCGAACCCATAAACCCCTGGTGGAGACACAGCGCTCGCGTCCAGGCGGGAGTGTTTGAACTAGAAGGGTTTGGCCCCGAATATGCTGACTCCACGGGCCTTCTCCTGCCTATAGATCAAACTACACAAGAAAAGGGATCGACGTCGACAAGCGGTGAGGCAACAACGGCACCAAGGAACTACGAGCGGGGGTGCGGGAACCCTAGGTGCTCCATTCTCGGGGTTACTAATGGATCTAGAGGGGCCAAGACCCCGAGCTGCGAATCTCTACACGCGGCGGCGATGGGCGCGGCGGCTATTGTTGCTGCTCCGAACTGTTGCTACCCCACTGCACCACCAAACTGCTGCACTGCCACTGCTAAGCCACTACCGAAGCTGCAGATGCTCTGATGTGCCGAGGCAGCACGAACACCTACAGGTTCCAACTGCTACTACTGGTCTACAACTGCTGATACTGCTCCTCGCATTACCTACTGCTCCTGCTACTCGACAAAGCAACGCGTGCGGCTACCACCTTAGGCACAACTAAGAGAGGCAGAAGGCGTGCTTACAGAGGGGGCGCACGGAGGCTGCGGATGAGGAGGCGTTCGCAGGGAGGGGAGGTGGCGACGGCCTACTGCTTTATGCTACTACACGCCGGCGCCCGAAGCAGAGGACATCGTGGACGGCGACGTCGTCGGTCTCCACGGCTGCTCTCTGCGGGAATGGATCCCCATGGACGCCCGCATGCTCCTGGAAGGGTTGGGGAGGTAGGGGGACGGCGACTACATCGGCGACGGACTTGAGCACGCGCCAGTCATGGCACTGCGGTGGTGCTCGGCGGTTGCCCCGACGGCGCTAGGGAGGAAGGGAGGAGGGAAACAGAGAGGGTTAGTGATGGAGAGGGGCTGGGGCTGCTAAATATCCCCATCCACGCGCTCAAGGCCGTCAGATGAGGGCTGGAGAGCATCTATGGTGGAGGAGGAGGTCGTACAGGGGGTGACGAATGCAGGAGGAAGAAGGGACGCGGGATTGGGCTTGCTCGGCCTAAAAGATCTACTCGGCCTAGCTCTCTCCTCTCTTAGAAAAACAATGAACACAGGGGAACTAATCTAACTAAAACCCACAACAGCTATGAAATAAAAACCAGGGAGGAAAGAAAAGGTAAAGAAATAAAATAAAAATAAAACTAAGCATCTAAAATGTCCCTCCTATTTATAAAAATATATGGGGCATTTTACAGCAAAGTAAATAAATGGTTTTTATATTAGAATTGGCTTTGTTTTCAAAAATAGAGTCAAAAGGAAAAACACCAAATAAAACTGGAGGCTGCCTCCAAAATTAATAATGGGATTTTTAAAAGAATAAGAACATTTTTATTTGGGAAAATTTGAAACATAAAAACAGCCCGAAATAATTGGAAGAGAGGGGGTTTAAGGTGCTATGGTGCAACAAGGGGTTTGAGATGCACTTGTTGCACCCACTATCATGCCAAGACCAACCCATACACACATGCACTCACATACACCACCAAGGTGATACACAACACAATTATCAACACAAAGAAGAGAAATAATACTCCCTCCGTTCCAAAATATAAGACCTTTTAGAGATTCCACTAGAAGGCTACATACAAAGTAAAATGAGTGAATCTATACTCTAAAATATGTCTATGTACATCCATATGTAATTCATAATGTAATCTCTAAAAGGTCTTATATTTAGGAATGGAGGGAGTATGAGACTATGTATGATGCATGATGCAGATGAAATGATGACACCACTAAGTCTCACATCCATATCATTAACACTACAAGGTTGCCATACAAGGAAAGGTTACATAAATGGAAAGGGGTGCACTTGGCTCTCACAGCCTAGTGTGTAGCTTGGCCTTTTAGTAAATCTAATTTTCTTTTTATTTTCGTGTGGAACTATATAATTCATAGAAAATTAATTGAAACTCCAAACTTGGTAATTCAAATTCCTAGGGGTCCCAAAAATCTTGTTCTATCCAAAAATATATCCTACATATTTTTCCTGTTACCTTTTTTGTATAGTTCAAATTTAAATTTGAATTTGAACTATGAAATACCTCATTTGAAAAATCCCTAGAGCATTCATATCAACTCCAAATGGGGTAATTCAGATTTATAGAGACTCCAAATATCATGCCGTGTTTTTATTGCCATGGTTAACATATTTGCCATTTCTTGTCTCTGTTGTACCTAATAAATAGCTCCCTTTCCAATTATTTCATCTTAGGAAAATCATAGGAAATTCATCCCAACTCCAAATCCACTCTAACCACTTTCTAAGTATTTTCAAATACATTCCCTATTTAATAGGTGTATTCATGCATTTTTACAAAAATATTTTCTATGAACTCCTTATAGGATCATCATTTCCTCCATTTCCACCATTCACAAAGCCTCGTTGATCCAACTCCAGTAGAGCTATTTTAGGACTATTCTTATGACTAGAGATGTCCAAGAAAAATAAAATTCCTATTTTTAGAGCACTTTTATTTTCTGATTGTGGTGTTGCTCTTTGTGGTTTTTTTGGCGATAGTTAATGAAGTAGACGAGGTGCTCAGAGTGGACTAGAAGCCCATGAAGACCTCAAAGACGTTGATGAACCAACCAAGCAGACTTTGACCATGTCTAAGTAACTACTTTTATGTATGTCAAATAACACTTCGTTTCGATGCATTGAATCATGTTGAATCGGTGACCACCTTGGTGGGTCGTTTCCGATAACTCCTCCTTCATACTTGCACTTGGGCATGACCCTACCTTCCTATGAGAGTTGTGCGGGTGGTAAGTAGTTAGGTTTCTCTGTTGTTTCTACGCAAATTGGGATGGGAGTATGCATGGTGACGGAAAGGAAAGGACTTCCAAGATTTTATGAAAACCCCATCGGGTGCCACTAATGTCCAAGGGAGATGTCTTGAGCTAGGTAACCCGTTGATAAAGGAGTGATGTACCAAGGTTAGTTGTGTGAGTGGTTTCAAAAAACCGGATTAGATTTAAGATTTGATGGCCATCCCAAACTTACATGTACAACCACGATACCCCTTATGGGACGGGGCTTTGCTGATTACTATGGTCGGTGCTAGTAGAGAGCCAACATTAATAGTGGTGGGAGTGATGTGGACACTCTTGAGACGGGGTCATGCCAAGAAAGGACGACCAAGGGCTATTTTCACAAACACCGGGCACACCATTGCTTGCCCTCATGGACGATACGTGTGATGCACATCGTGAGGGATTGACACCAACGAGTGGTATCCTGGCTAGTACCGTCATGGGAAAGGTAATTTTCGGGTACTTAGCTCGAGTATGAGAAATGCCGCGAGTTGTGTCCTGACATGAAAGTTTCCCGAGTCTTGTGGGTAAAGTGTGCAACCTCTGGAGAGTGTAAAACTATTCGAATAGCCATGTCCACGGTCAAGGACAGTTGGGTGGTGCTGCTTAAACTACGTTCATAAGTTTTCGCATAAACCAAGTGTGTGTGTGTGAGAGAGAGAAAGGTGGTTATGTGAGATTGGTGGTGGTTTCAATGCTGAGCTAAGTCAGACGACTTGGCATGATGGGTGAACATGGGATGTGCAACCCTCAGTTCATATTGATATCTATAAGCTGTTCACATGGTTATGACTTACCTTATGATGCATGCCCGCATGGGAAGTTGATCATGTTATTGCACCTCGGGAAAATCTTATTTCCTCAAAATATTGCTTACTAGTGTTATCTCATGCTTCATTATTGCCTTGTTCCACATCACGGGTTGCTTGCGAGTACATTTAAAGTACCCTTATGATGGAGAATACCTTGCTGACGCTCGTGTGAGCTAGGACGCTTCCCAGTCATAATGCCTATAGGGTTAAGGCTGACGGCATGGGTTCATGTTACCGATGCAGATTTTCCGCTCCAATATATATGAAGACTTGGCCATGGAGGCCATATCTGCATAAACTTATGTAATGGATGTAAGGCTCTTATTATTCAATTTATGTGTGTTAAGTGAGCATTGATATCTGGGATCACTTTGTAGTACATTCGATGATATCAACTTATGAGTCCGGGTGCCCACAGTTGTCCCCTCCCTCTTCTTATCTCATTTTTATTCTTGGGATCTTTTTTGCCTCTTTTGCATATCCTCGTGGATTGGGGAAACACTCTACTAATGATGATCATCATACTTTTATTAACTTATAAGTCGACAAAACTGAAAACTGATATGTTTATGTATGAACTCCTCTCGATGTGTACCAGGATGTGTAATTATACTAGCCTATTATAAGAATGATGAATGGTGCTTTTGCCAAATATATCCATGGAGAGTGGCTCTCTAGAGAGCTCGGGGAAGAAAAACCCCTCACCATGGCCACCCTCACACATCTGATGACTCACTTCTATGTAAGTGAGGACAACTGGCTTGCCGACTGCGTCAACCAAAACAACGTTCCAAGCACCATGGAGGTGTGCGACGCGAACCCTAAACCCCGTCATCACAAGAATGAAAAACATCACAATAGATGAAAGAATGGCGTCAGGGCTAGTGAATGCCTAATGTGTCTCTAACATTCTTATTGTTCCATGCTATTAAATTATCAATCTTGGATACTCCATATGAATAAAATGCTATTTTATGTCATTTTTTGGGACTAACCTATTAATCCAATACCTATCGTCATTATTTGTTTTCTCCTTGTTTTCCGTTTTTCAGGAAATCTGTATCAAAAGAACTCCAAATGCTATAAAACTTTTGGACGATTTTTTTGGATAGAATAGACCCTAGGAGCTCCGGGAGGAGACCAAAGGACAAACAAGGAGATGACAAGGCAACACGATGCACGCTGATGCTTTGTGGCACCCATGTGGCTCTGTCTGACCTATTTCCACCTTCATAAATTCTCTAAAATCAGGAAACCCAATAGATACCCACAAGAAACACGTTTTCCACCACCGCAAGCTTATGTTATGAAGTGATCCCATCTGTAGTCCTTTTCCGGTGCCCTGCCGGAGGGGAATCGATCACTGATGCCATCTACATCAACCTTGCTACCTCCATGATGATGTGTGAGTTGTCCACCACGGACCTAAGGGTCCATAGCTAGTACGTAGATGCCTTCTTCTCTCTCTATATGATCTTCAATACAACGTTGTCCGCGATTCTCGTAGTGATCTATTCGATGTAATCCTCTTTTGTAGTGTGCTTGTTGGGATTCGATGAACTGTGGGTTTATGATAAGGTTATTCATTGAAAGTAATTGAATTTTGTGTGATTTCTATTATGCATGATTATTATAGCTTCAAATTGCTCTCTAATCTATCTATTTAGCTTGGCCAGATAGACTGATTTATCTTCACTGGGAGTGGTGCGTTGTACTCGGTTAAATCTTGCGGTGCTCTATATCCCAGTTAAAGAAGGGGACAAGACACGTATTTATATAGTGGCTATTGAGGATAAAATGAGAGGGTCTAACCATAGTGTTTCTCTTACTTTGTCTACATCATGTCATCCTACATCCAACATTGCTTTGTTTGTCATGAACTTAAAACCTAGAGAGGCAAGCATAGAAGCGCTCTCAAAGTGGTGTAATAGCTGTAGATGGAGGATCGTTTTGGTTTACTTGTTTATGGAGATGAAGCCTATATACAAATAATCATTGCCATGAATAATGTGTCATAACTATGTGTTATTCTATCAGTTTCCCAATAGTAATTTGTTTACCCAGTTATACTTGCGATCTACGTTGGGTTTTCTCTGAAGAGGAACGAGTTATCACAGCACAATGCACGTAACTATTTCCTTCATTTATGTAACAAAGGTTTATCGAACCAATAGGAATATCAGCCACAATCGTCTTCAGCGACTGCACACAAAGGAACAAACAACTTGCACCAAACACGGACAAGAGGGTTATCAATCCTCTTGTCTTGTTATTTGCAAGCAAGTGAGGTGTGTAGATAATTGTAGATACAAATATAAAATAAAAACAAGTAAATGGAAACAATGTAATGAAGGTTTTATCAATATGTTGTGAATACACCCGGGGGGCATATCTTTTCCTAATGGATATCTCTTGAAAATTAGCATACAATGGGTAAAAAATTACTATTGGGCAATTGACAGAAAAGCGGATAGTTATGAGATATTCAAGGCAATGATCATGTGTATATTGGCATCACATCTATAAAACGATAGGCCGACTCCTACGTGTACCTATTACTATTACTGCACTCATCGACCGTTATCCAGCATGCATCTAGAGTATTAAGTAAAACAAAGTAATGCATGGAGGAAAATGACATTATGTAGATAAAGTAAAATAAAGCAATAATAATAAATCTCGTCGTTTTGTCCTTAGTAATAGAAACATAAAGACGCAGCTTGTCCCCTTCTCCCACTAGGATATAGAAATTCGACACGTGAAACCTACCACATTGCACCTCTCTCACCGAAGAAATATCAATCTAGTTGACCAAACTGTTTCAATAGATCGGAGAGAATTATGAAGCTATCAAAATCATTCACATAAGAATCATCTAAGTATTTAGAAGAGACTCAAATATTTATCAAGAATAATATGAATATAAACCCGCAATTCATCGGATCCCAACAACCGCACTACACAAAAGGAATTATATCATATGGATCAAAGTGAAGATGCGATGATCATTGTATTGAATATCAAATAGAGAGAGAGATTGTCATCAAGGTATTGGCCATGGAAGCATAGGTCTCTGGTGAACTAATCACACATCATCATGAGGGAAGCAAAGTTGGTGATGAGGCCATTGGTCCCCATCAGACAGGGTATCGGAATGGAGCACCAGATGGCCTCCCGTCGGAACAGACACTTGCAGCGGTGTAAAAAGTGTAGATCAGAAATTAGAAGACAAAGAACAGTGTCGGGAGGGCCACGGGGAAGGCACTAGCCATCAGGACCCCAGGTTGTGTGGTTGTGTCTTGTGGGCCCCTCGTGAGGCCTCCAACCTTCTTCCAATGCTCGTTGGTGTTCTTTTGGTCTAGAAAAAATTACCAGAAAGTTTCAAGGCAAATGGTCCTTATTTTGTATGTAAAACCTGCAAAGTGAAAAGCACATAGAAAACAACAACTCATACTAGGCACTAGCTCAATAGGTTAGTGCTCAAAAATAATATAAAATGGTAACATAATACCCCATAAGTATTTTAGAATGATAATATATCACAATGGACAAATCAAAAATTATAGATATGTTTGAGACGTATCAAGCATCCCCAAGCTTAATTCCTGCTCGTCCTCGAGTTAGTAAATAATAAAAACAATTTTTTTTTATTTTACATGCTATCTTTGATGTAACCTTATGCATGTGTGCTCATTGAGAAACGATGAATTAAGAAACATTAACATAGAAATATTTATAGGTATAAGCAGCAAATCACTAATCTTTCGAAGTATACAATCCTCAAAGATTGTTTCCCTCCCATCCATCTTTATTACATTAGCATGGCATGGCTCCATATTCACCACATTAGTACAAATGTCAAGCACCACGGTGTCCAAGTCAGGGAATTGGAGCATACTTTTTCAATACGCAACAACGTTTTATTCTTCACGCAATACATGAGCATGAAACATTAGACTTAGCTTAAATATGGAACAAAATATGGTGGTAGGTTTAAAAGGGGTAAAAGTGGAGAAGATAGTCTCACATCCAATAGTCATACCAACGAGCTATGGAGATGCACGTCGATAGATACTGATGTGATGAGTAGGGATTGCCATGCAAATGATGCACAAGAGCTATAAGTGTATGAAAGCTCCACTGGAGCTAAGTGGGTTGTGCATCCAGCTTGCTCCCTCATGAAGGCCTCAGGATTTGGAGGAATCCCGACAATGGAATATACATGCCAAGTTTATGAAAAACTGATTCCCACTAGCATATGAATGATACAACACGAGACTCTCTATACGAAGAACAATGTCCCACTTTGAGGCACAAGTGTGGTAAAGGATAGTGGAAAGTCCATTCTCTCTTTTTATCTCATTCATTTTTTATGGTGGGCTCATTTGGTCTCCCCCATTCTTATTTCCTCATAGGTACAATTCTCTAATAATGATGATCATCACAGTTTTATTTACTTACAGCTCAATATGAAAACTGATAGGACGATATGAATCTGAATGAATGCCTCTCGCAATGTACCGGGATGTGCAAGGATATAGCATGACATGTATCAAAAATATGATGAATGGTGGCTTTTCCACAAATACTATGTGAGCTCTATATGATCATGCAAAGCATTATGATGATGAACGAACTAGTCATGTGAAGTGACGATGGCATTTGCATGGCAATATATCTCGCAATGGCTATTGAAATGCCATGATAGGTAGATATGATGGATGTTTTGATTAGGATATAAAAAGGTTTATGTGCAATAGAGTGTTTCTTGTCATGGGGTTTGGATGCACCGGCGGAAGTTGCACCTTTCCTCAAGGTGAGAATAGGCAATGCACGGTACCGAAGAGGCTAGCAAATATGAGGAGGTGAGCGTGCATACGTCCATGGTGTCACATTAGTCATGAAGAACTCATATACTTATTGCAAAATATTATTAGTTTTATCATGAATCGAAGTACTACTCGCATGTTTCAAGGTAGAGTATTGGTAGGAATTAACCATCACACGAGTCCGACTGAAAACAACACAAGGATTTCAACGAGGAATGGAAATTCTCACACATAATCACCATGCCTTTTTAATTTTTTAGATGATCAACAAGTTTAACATCTCTTAATATAGACACCTATCTGAATTAATAATAATGCACTCCCACCTTTTTCATATAACCACATCAATATCATTAACCCAGAATTTCTCTATATGTGATACATGATGGTTTCTTATCACCACTCACTAAATACTCATTATTTCTGATATAGTCTTATGACCAATGAAAATTACCATCACTATTTGTCCAGATCCCAAACAAATATAAGTGAATAACAAGAGTATAATATATCTATAGAATCTACATGCCACTTTTCTCAAAAAGATAACAGTGAAGAACTAGAGCAACTGTTAAGCTTAAACGATATAAGTGAAGCACATAGAGTATTTTAACAAATTGTGTTGATGTGATATCTCTCTCAAATTGTTGTGTCCAGAAAAAAAATGGAAAACTGAAAGTAAAAGCAAACATAAGAAAATGACCCTCCAAGCAAAACTCATATCATGTGATGAATAAAAATAGAACTCCAAGTAACATACCGATGGATTGGGACAAAAAGAGGGGATGTTTTACGGGGCATCCCCAAGCTTAGACGTTTGAGTCTTCCTAGAATATTGCCTTGGGGTTCCTTGGGCATCCCCAAGCTTAGGCTCTTCCTACTCCTCAATCCTTTGTCCATCAAGACAATACCCAAAACTTGAAAACTTCAATCACATAAAACTCAACAAAACTTCGTGATATCCATTAGTATAAGAAACATATAAAATACTTTCAGGTGATGTTACAAGTTGATTCTTATTTATTTTTGCATAGGGTACTGTATCTTAACTACTCCATGTCTTATACCCCCCGATAGAATCCATATCATCATCAAAACAAGCAAACTACACATGCAAAAATAGAATCTGACTAAAATAGAACAGTTTGTAGTAATCTTGAATGAACCTATAGTTCTACAACTCCAAAGATTCTGAAAAATTAGGAATACCTCAGGAATTTATGTATCAGTTGTGTAAAAATTTCAGCTTCAAAAGACGTTGCAGTAAAATCAGAGAAATTCTGCACTACACGTCAAAGTTTTGGGTTTTGCACCATATCGATTCTACTCATCATGCATATCATCCCAAAGGCTTTACTTTGGTAAAAAAAACTAACTAAAACATAAAAACAATCATTACAGAGGCAATAATGATGTTATCACAAACTAATAGAAAAACAAAAAAAAAATTAAATATAACTATCGGGTTGCCTCCCGACAAGCGCTATTGTTTTATGCCCCTAACTAGGCATATTGCATAGTTTCAAGTGTTACCATCTTTGACACTCAACCCATAAGTGCCGCTCATGATTGATTCATATGGTGGCCTAATTATGTTTCTATGGAAGTGTTCCATTCCTTTCTTTCATGGATATTGGAAGCTTATATTTCCCTCTTTCATGTCAATGTTGCACCTATAGTTCGTAGTAAGGGTCTTCCAAATATAATTGGACAAGTAGGGTTGCAATCAGTATCAAGCACAGTGAAATCTACACGCACATTATTTATTCTACACAAGGGTCTCCTGATGGTAGAATTCAAAAGATGCAGGTTTAGGGAACATCCTTCAATATTAGTGAGACCAAGCACATCACATAAAGTTTTAGGTATAGTAGAAACAGTAGCACCAAGGTCACACAAATAATTGCATTCATATTTATTTATCTTAATTTTGGTAGTAGGTTCCCACTCATCATGCAACTTTCTAGGAATAGAAACATCAAGATCAAGTTTCTCATCATAACCTTTCACCATAGCTTTCCCTATGTGTGGATTAAACTCTTTGTTTTGTTCAGAAGAATTGGGTGAGATAATAATGGATTGCAGAAAGGAAATACATTCTTCCACAGAGAAATTATCATACTTAAATTCCTTGTAATCCAAAATAGTGGGCACATCACTAGTTAAAGTTTTGACATCTCCAAACCCACCTTTTCAATTTTAGCATAAAAATCATCACCCTCCAAGCAAACGGGACGCTCGTTTACTAGATTTGAATCATATCTGATCCTTTTATCATTAACATTAAAAGGTGTAAACAAAGATTCAATAGTAGAAGTGCCCATCATTTTAAGATCTTCATCATGATTCCAGGAATAACTAGGTGGAAGAGGTTATTTTAGGAATTCCCGCTTAGCTTTCAACTTAGCGGTCCTCTCCTTACTTTCATTAATAGGAACTTGTACATATTTAGTAGTCTCATTAAAATCATGTTTAGTAGGAAAATATTTTTAAGAGCTTCGACATCAAGAGCAACCCTATCCATGTTTTTAGCCAAAGTATCGACAACATGCAATTTTTCATCTACCATAGTATTGAATTTTTTTTGAGAATTAATAAACTCCTTTATTGTGTTCTCAAGATCATAGGGTATACTATTAGAATTTTTAGAGGAATTTCAATAAGAATTACCATCATAATTTCCATAACCATTAGGATTATTATCAGGATATGGCCTAGCATTGAAATTACCCCTATAAGCATTCTTGCTAAAATTATTTTGCGAGACAAAGTTCACATCAATAACATAATTATTTTATTCAATCAAGGTAGAAAAGGGCATATCATTAGTATCAACATGAGTATTTTTATTAGCAACCAAATTCATAAGAGCATCCAGTACTTCACTCAAGGTAGAGATTTCCTCAACATAATTTACCTTCTTACCAATTGGACCTCTTTCGGTATGCCATTAAGAATTGTTGGTCATGATGTTGTCCGAAAGTTTGGTGGCTTCTCTTGGGTTCAAATCCACGAAGGTACCACCTGCGGTAGAATCTAGAAGATTTCTAGACACAAAGTTTAGTCCAACATAGAAATTTTGGTTAATCATCCACATGTTTAAGCCATGCATTGGACAATTTCTTATCATAAATTTCATACTCTCCCAAGCTTGCGAAAATTGTTCATGATCTTGCTGTTTAAATTTCATTATTTGATTTCTAAGAGAGATGATTTTTGCAGGAGGAAAATACTTGGCAATAAAAGCATTTGTACACTTATTCCATGTTCTAGTAATATTACGTGGTAAAGATGAAAACCAAGCTTTAGATTTCTCTCTTAGTGAAAAAGGAAAGAATTTTAATTTCACAATATCATTATCCATGTCATGTTTCTTTTGCATATCATACAGTTCAACAACTATATTGAGATGCAAAGCGTGATCCTGATTAGGACATCTCGAAAATTTCTCTTTCATGACAAGATTCAGCAATGCAACATTAATATCGAACGCATCTGCCCTAGTGGCAGGTGGTATAGGATTAATAATAAAATCATTGTTATTAGTATTTGAGAAGTCACACAAAATAGTAGTATCTTGAGACATGGTGACCGAGCAAGCAAAGTAACAAGCAAGATAAGAAAACTAGAGAGCGAAGATGCAATCTAGTGACAAGCCAAGCAAGCGAACATACATATTTATGTATTTTTATTTTTTATGAGACAAACTAAATATACCATAAAATAAAAAGAGGAACAAGTGAACGCAATTTTGTGTGGAGTTACTTAGTAGTTGATGATATTGGCCGGCAACGGTGCTAGAAATCCTTCTTGATACTTGTGATCTGCGTTGGGTTTGTGTGAATTGGAACGGTTTATTGCAGCACAATGTGGGTAAGTATTTCTCTCAGTTATGAAACCAAGGTTAATAGAACCAATAGGAATTTCAAGCAGAACAGTCTTTAGCGGTTGCACACAAAAGAACAAATAAATTGCACCCAACGCGGGCAAGAGGGTTGTCAATCCTCTTGTCTTGTTATTTGCAAGAAAGTGAGGTGTGTAGATACTTAGAGAGAACAAGATAAAATAAAAACAAGTAAATGGCAGTAAGGAAATGAAGGTTTTATCAATATGTTGTGAATAGACCCTAGGGCCATAGCTTCCCCCAATGGAATATCTCATGAAAAATCGCATGCGGTGGGTAAACAAATTACTGTTGGGCCAATTGACACGAAAGTGTATAGTTATCTGATATTCACGACAATGAACATGTGTATATAGGCATCGCACCCACAAACAAATAGGCCAAATCCTGCCTGCACCTTTTACTATTACACCACTCATCGACAACTATCCAACATGCATCCAGAGTATTAAGTAAAACAGAGTAATGCATCAAGAACAATGACATGATGTAGATAAAGTGACTCAAGCAATATGAATAAAACCCATCGGTTTATCCTTAGTAGCAGCAATAGAAAGACGCATCTTGTCCCCTTCTATAATTGGGATATAGAAATTCGCCACGTTGAACCTAACACAAAGCACCTCTCTCACCGAAGAAATATCAATCTAGTTGGCCAAACTATTTCAATAGATCAGAGAGAATTACAAAGCTATCATAGTCATGCACATAAGAATCATATAAGTATTCAGAGGAGACTCAAATATTTATCATGAATAATCTGAACATAATCCTATAATTCATTGGATCCCAACAAATGCACCACACAAAAGGAATTACATCATATGGATCAAAGCGAAAATGCGATGATCATTGTACTGAAGATCAAAGAGAGAGAGAGAACATGCCCTGGCCATGGACCCGTAGGTCTATGCTGAACTACTCACACATCATCGTGAGGGCATAAAGGTTGATCAACAGACCCTCCCTGATCGATTCCCCCTTCGGTAGGCTGCCGAAACAGAGATCCAAATGGCCTCCCGTCGGAAAAAAGACTTGTGATAGCGTAAAAAGTGTTTCAAGACTCCCTGTGGGGTTTTTAGGGTATATGAGAATTTATAAGCCAAAGAACAGAGTCGGGAGGGCCACGAGGGAGGCATAAGCCATCTAAGTGCACCCCTAGTCCGCGCCATGTTGGCTTGTGGGCCCCTCATGACGCCTCCAGCCTTCTTCCAATGCTCGTTGGTCATATTTTGGTCCAAAAAAATCACCAAAAAGTTTCACGGCAATTAGATCTCATTTGGTATGGAAAAACTACAAAGTGAAAACATGCAGAAAAGAGGAATTGGCACTCGGCATTGGGTCAATAGGTTAGTTCTCAAAAATAGTATAAGATGGTAAATAAATACCCCCAAAGTATTCTAGAATGATAATATATTAGCATGAAACAATAAAACATTATTGATACGTTGGAGACGTATCACACACCATGTGCTATGTTCCTAGGGTCTACTGATACATCCATTTTGCATCATGATTTGCTATTGATATTTGTATTGTTTTTGGTCATTTTTCCACTTCATGATACAATTCTAATGCCTTTTATCTCTTAATTTGTAAGATCTTCACAAAGAGAGAAACTACCGAAAACTGGAATTCTGGACCTGAAAGTGAGGGGAAAATATGGAAATTTTTTAGGACTCTAAATGACCTAAAACTTCACGGAGATTTTCTATAAAATATATAAGAATTATTGGAGTGAATAACCACCAGAGGGGGCCACCTATTGCTCCCAATGCAACATGGGATCCTCTGGTCCCTTGGGAGGCCCACAGAAGGCCTCTGGTGCCCCTATTCTGCTATGTTAGGGGTTTGGACATAGAAGGAGGATACTTTCGGGACAAAGTTCCGCCGTCTCAAGGCGGAAACCTGTGCAATAGCCATTTTTCTCTCCGGCAGAGCGATTCTGCCGCGAAACTTCCCTCGAGGAGGGGGAAATCAAAGTTATCATCATCACCAACAATTCCTCCTTCATGGGAGGGCCAATATTCATCAACATATTCACCAGCACGATCGCATATCAAACCATAGTTCATCTCACTAGTGCAACGACGTGCTATACAAATAGTTTTGACCCCTTCCCGTGACGACATTTTGAACCGTTGCCTAGTGAATTTGGGCGATAGGGGGTCCTTCCCACACGACCCCAAAAATGTCGGGGATAGAGAGTAGGAGTGCATAAGTTCTCCAAAACAAACCGTATGTGATGCCCGTATGTATCCCAAACGCGATTATTCACACAACTGTTTGTGATATGTTGAATATTACCAATGCTCCATCCTTGCTACTCGTGTGTACGGGCATTACCATGGTAGTCGGTATTCTGTGGTGCTACATTTATGATGTGCACCCCATCGCAAACAATTGATGATTATAGAACGTGTATGATAAGCATACAATCACACACATTTACTTCTCCTGAACCATATGCAATAAATAATTAAGAATATTAGCTAATCATCGTACGAGTGTCGGATAGGATTAGGAAACGTCAGACCATCGTAAGAGTGTCGGACAAGATAACTATCGCACACGCTTTTCCGGAGTGCAACATTTATAATGTGCACCACATCAGAAACATTTCATGAATGTAAAGCGTGTACGATAAGGCAACTATCACAAACATTTAGTTTGCTCGCCGTTTGTGATATTTTCGACAATCACACATGCTTTGTAAACGACACATTTGTGTTTTACCGACCGTGTGCGCCATAAGGACACGTAGAGCCTAATTGCACCCTAATTTTATTGATGCTACTTAAAATTGTACCAAATTTGGATTTGAAAGTAGACTAAAACTTTATTCATATCCATCAGATTCAAACAACCAATGCATTATTTGATTCACGGGTACATATGTTCAAGAATTACATAAGCACCAAATAAAGAATGATGAACCAGAGTTGTATACGTGTACTATTAAAGTTAGTAAAGAAAAAGGCGAAAGACACTCTCGTTGTTGAACAAGGTGAGGCAGAATGCCCTTATTGTGACCTCGTCCATGCAGAAGGCACACACGAGTCTAGTCCAACCCCTTGTGATGGCCGACTGCCCATCCTTCACTGTCTTCATGAACACATCTATATAGTCATAATGCTCAGGTAGAAATACTTTAACCTTTGCATGCCCATCGATATTGTAATTTGAGAGGTAGTCTAGAGTAAACTGCTTTGGGAACCACTACAAAGGAAAAAAAGATTGAGACATTGTCATCTATCACAACTTATTATGGGCAGTAAAAAGGACGCTGCAATGTTCTTCCTTACCATGCCGCGGTTCACTGTTCTCTTGGATAAAGTGTAAATAAATAGTTTAATTGCTATCTTTTGACCCATTTGTGGAAACCCCTACTTACGAGTCGTGATCACCGAATGAACGTGCTTAGTGATCCCAGAGATCAATGCTCATTGAACACACAAATATCAACATATCTTCTGAGGGCTGAACACCTCAGGTTCACCCTATATGCCAAGTCACCGAACTTGACAATGTCATATTTTAGATAACACTAATGAACACACACACACAAACACTTGGTTTCTGCGGAAACGAGTGGACGTTATTTAAGAAGTATTACCCAACTGTCCTTGACTGTGGACACGGCTATTCGAATTGTTTTACACTCTGCAGAGGTTGTACGCTGTACCCGCGATATCCGGGAAACTTCCGTATCATCCACGACTTGCGGTATATAACATACCCGAGGTAACTACCTGATCATTGCCTTTCCCCTGACTACACTAGACAAAGAGTCCACTACATTGGTACCCATCCCACATGATGTAGGTCTTACGAGCGCAAACTCTAGATCGTATCATCCATGCGGGAGCAACGGTGTACCCGGAACATGTAAAAATGGAAAGTCGACCTACCTGGTATGACCCCGTCACGAGAGTGACCACATATCACTCTCGCCACTAGTAATGCGGGATATTTGCTAGCACCGACCAAAGTAATCAACAAAGCCTCGTCCCATAAAGGGGAATCATGGTCTCACATGTAAGGTTGGGATGGTCGACACATCATAAATCTAATCCCATTTCCAAAACCACTCACACAAAACCTATACCATACACCACTTCTTTCTCAAGTGGTCATCTAGCTTAACACCATCACCCTCGGGCATTAGTGGCACCCGACGGGGTTTTTGTAAAACCTTTGTTATCAACTCTGCTTTACCATCATCATGCATATGCTCATCCTATACGTAACACTACTTTCAGCGTAACCCTCATAGATGGTAAGGTCATGCTCAATGCAAGTGCTCTGGAGGAGCCATCAGTAACTGCATGCTCTGCTGCACCTATTAATCTTAACTATATGCATCAGAATAAAATAAGGAACATGTCATGCATACAAGATTTTTCTCAGACATGGTCAAAGGGGTGCTTGCAATTGCTCACATAAGTCCTCGGGGTCTTCGAGGTCTTCCGGTCCAACTCCGAGTACTCCGTCTACTCCATCAATTATTGTCGGAAACAATCACAGTAAGCCACACAGCGAGCAGAAACAAAAAAGAGCTATATAAATAGGAGTTTTATTTTTCTTGGACCACTCTGGTCATAATAAAAATACATGAAGCTTGCTCTAGGAGATTTGGACCATCAGGGATTTTTGTATGGACGAAAGGAGGAATAGGTGATCCTATAAGAAACCTACAGACAACATTTTGCTAAAAATGAGTGGAGGCACTCAATTAACAAAGCATGATTTTAGAAACATTTAGGAAGTTGTTTCACTCGATTTGGAGTAGGTATGGATATTCTAGGGATTTGTCAATACGGAATAAATAGCAAAACGAAGCTATTTATTCAATGCAATAGAATCATGCCAGATAAAAATGTTGACTAATGCTTCGAAAATAGAGCATGATATTAGAAGACTCTGGAAATTGGAATCACTCCATTTGGAGTTGATTTGGGCTTCCTAGGGATTTCACAAGAGTGCGTTTGAAATGATCACATCCATGTTTGCATTAGTTCCTTACCGAAAATATCCTTTGAAAAATGTGCACGCACATATTCGGATAGATCTTGATTTTAGAAACCTATAGAAATTTGATGATAGAATGAATTTACCATGGATTTTAGAAGTCTAAATTCAATGATAAAACGTAGAAGGGTATACCAGAGAGGCCTTTAGTTGCGCCTAGTGCGCTAGATAAGCCTCGGGCCGGCCAAGCAGCTCAGGCCGCGCTGCAGCAGGCCACGCCGAAGGCGTACAACGCCAAATACGCCTCCAGCGTGGAGAGGCGTAGCCCACCTAGGTGTCTCCACTTATGGGGCGTCCCGACCCTTGGTGTCGATGTCGTTTGGGCCACGGTTGTAGGTCCTTCTTCCTCCTACTGCTCGAGCACGGGAGGAGCAGGAGATGCAGGAGACGCCCGTGCTGGTTCCTCCTCCCGCGGCCCCAGTCGCGCCTTGTTGTATCTCTGGCCGCCGGATGCTCGCGGGACTGAGCCGGGCCTAACCAAGGGCCCTGCGCCCGCGAGGGAGGCTGAGGCTGCGCAATATTTTGCTGGATGCCGCTGGTGATTTTTCGTCTATGGGGGCAGATAGAGGGCATGATTAAGGGACGAGAGGGTCCGACGTGTTCAAGGGGAAGAGAGGGGAAGGAATGGGAGCCAGAAGAGCTCGGGGAGGCCTTAAAAGGAGGCGGCGACCGAGGGGAGTCCCGGATGCGCCTCGGTGCTCTCTGAGCACGACGGCCATGCGTGCCTAGAGCCACACTAGTCATTTTCTGGTGTCGGTGAGGTGAATGACTGGTCAAAGGAGGTCCCGTGGCACACTGAGACATGCTGCAACAGCCGGGCACGCCTTGGAGGAAGAAGACAAGGTGGAGAGTACCGTTTTTGCACGCCAGGGAGGTGGTCACCGCGGCCACCTGTGTCCAGGGCCACGCCATGGCCAGACTAAGGTGTCAAGCATGCAAGGCATGTGTTCCACGAAGCACTAGTAGAGTTTGGACCCAAGTGGAGCTATTTTGAATAGCTTTTTTTCTGGAGTTAAGTTTGCAGCAGCAAACTTAAGGTTGTAAATGAGAGCACTTACTAGAGACATAATGGGGTGAAACCATGTCTAGTAGTCTTAATAATGGAAGGACTACAATTCTGCAAAGTTTCATATCAAGAGGAGGTGTCTAGCTAGCAGCTGCAGTTCAAGGCTATACTTCAGCCAGAAATCAAGTTTCAGATGTGCTGCTCATTTTTCCCACATGAGCATGCATTATTTTGATTTTAACTGATGCATTAGCATGCTAGAGATGCCCTGGAAGAAAGTGGGGGCTTTGGCTTAAGTAGAAGTATAACATGAGAGGTAAAACAGTGTTGCCAAAGTAGAAATTGAGAGCTAGATAGATGGAGTCATCCTCCAATAATTGACCAATGGCCATGGCAAGTTTACTGGAGGTAAAAGGTAACTATAGAGAGCTGTGGTAAAAATTTAAGCTCAAGGGAATATAATGGAAGGGGCCAAAGCACCAACTTTGGTGAATACAAACAAGGTGTTTGATGGATGTTAGGGCTACCAGATGGATTCCAATTGATATCAAACTTAATAGGATCACATAATAGATGAAAATAAGCTTGGACACCAAATTTGGGATTTGGTCGAGAAGGTTTTCAATGTAGACTTGAAAAACCCATGAAATGGGCAGAAATGACTTTCCGCCTACAAAACCATGCAAATAAGTGCCCTCATTTAGGAGGGTTTCACCATGATCCAATTCGGACTCTCGTCCTTGATTTGGACCAAGAAGAGGCTCTCTGATTTCTCTCGCTATTCAAAGGCTTCATCGGCTCGAATCGTCGAGGCTTCTTCACATCGTTGATGTAGTCGACGCAGGATCGGTGGTTGACTTCTACTTCGTCTTCTTCATCGCCGTGGTTTCTCTAACCACCGTGGTTCTTTGCCTTGTGTTGGGAAGGATAGACTTCCACTGTCTTAAGGTCGCTTCGAGAAACCCATCCTCTTGAGATAACACCTTATTCCCGAGAGGCATACGATCGCTCTTCCTGGAGCTGGTCCCAAACAGGATGGAAGTGCTCCTCTTCCTATTGGGTGGATAAGTATTTCATCCATGAGGATAACAACATACTTCCCCAAGCATCACATAAGCACAGTGCTCATGAGACATGTGAGCATGATATTAGAAGACCTTGGAAATTTGAATCACTCCATTTGGAGTTGATTTGGGATTTCTAGGGATTTCACAAGGGTACGTTTGAAATGATCAGATCCATGTTTGCATTAGATCTCTACAGAAAGTATACTTGTAAAAATATGCGAGAACATATTCGGATAGATAATATTTTAGAAACCTATAGAAATTTGGATCATCAAATTTGGAGTTAGAATGAATTTACCATGGATTTTAGAAGTGTAAATACAAAGATAAAACGTAGAAGGGTATAGCAGAGAGGCCTTTATTTGCGCCTAGTGCGCTAGATAAGCCTCGGGTTGGCCAATTAGGTCGTGTCGTGCTGCAGCATGCCACGTCGAAGGCGTACAACGCCTAATACGCCTCCAACGTGGAGAAGCGTAGCCCACCTGGGCGTCTCCACTTATGGGGCGGGCCCGACCCTTGGGGTCGCTGACGTGCGAGCGCCGACTGTAGGTCCTTCTTACTCCTCCTGCTCGAGCATGGGAGGAGCAAGAGAGGCAGGAGACGCCCGCACCGGTCACTCCTCCCGCGGCCCCAACCGCGCCTTGTTGGATCTTCGGCCGCCGGAAGGTCCCAGGACTGAGCCGGGCCCAGCCAAGGGCCCTGCGCCCATGAGGGAGGCCGAGGTTGCGCAGTCTTTGACCAGATGCTGCTAGGGATTTTTGGGCTATGGAGGCAGATGGAGGGCATGAGAGAGGGAGGAGAGGGTCCAGCGTGTTCAAGGGGTAGAGAGGGAAAGGAATGGGAGCCAGAAGGGCTTGGCGGGGCCTCAAATGTAGGCGGCGACTGAGAGGAGTCTCGGATCCGCCTCAGTGCTCTCTGAGCATGACGACCACGCGTGCCTAGATCCACATTGGTCATTTTCTGGTGTCGGGGAGGAGAAAGACTGGTCAAAGGAGGTCCCGGGGCGCACTGCAATGTGCTGCAACAGCCGGGCTTGCCTTGGAGGAAGAAGACAAGGTGCAGAGCATCGTTTTTGCATGCCAGGGAGGTGGTCACCGTGGCCACCTGTGTCCATGGCCACCCCATGGCCAGACCAAGGTGTCAAGAATGCAAAGCATGCGTGCCACGAAGAACTAGTGGAGTTTGGACCCAAGTGGAGCTGTTTTGAATAGGTTTTGACTGGAGTTAAGTCTGATGTAGCAAACTTAAGGTTGTAAATGAGGGCACTTACTAGCGAGATAATGGGGTGAAACCATGTCTAGTTGTCTTAATCATGGAAGGAGTACAATTCTCCAAAGTTTTATATCAAGAGGAGGTGTCTAGCTAGCAGCTGCAGTTCAAGGCTATATTTCAGCCAGAACTATGGCATAGGTGGTCTTCATCCTCGAGGGTGTTGCAGTGGGTCTTTGAATGCTTCTCGTGAAAGGGTGTAGGTTGGGTCTCGCCCGTGAATCTAAGATTGGAGACTCTGCGTTTAGAACAGGTTATACCATCTTGGAAGGTTCGTCAAGGGTTCTGGATGAGCTGGCTACCCAAGAGTATAGACCAGTCATCCAGTACCTAAGGTCTTGGAATCGTCAGGCGGGTGAATCACCTTTAGGAGGGTTTAACCATGATCCAATTAGGACTCTCATCCTTGATTTGGAACAAGAAGAGGCTCTCTGATTTCTCTGGCTGTCCAAAGGCTTCATCAGCTTGAATCATCGAGGCATCTTGACATCGTTGATGTAGTCGGCGCAGGATCGGTGGTTGACTTCTACTGCTTCTTCTTCAACGCCGTGGTTTCTCTAACCACTGCGGTTCTTTGCCTTGTGTTGGGAAGAATAGACTTCCACTTTCTTGAGGCCGCTTCGAGAAACCCATCCTCCTGTCGAGAGGCATAACGATCGGTGTTCCAGGGGCTCGTCCCAAACAGGACGGAAGTGCTCCTACTCTTATTGGGTGGATAAGTATGTCATCCATGAGGATAACACCATACTTCCCCAAGCATCACATAAGCATAGTGCTCAGGAGACATGCGACGAGAAAGGGAACATGCTATGGGTGGTCAGTGGCTGAGAAGTTCGTGGTCCAACATGATCTAGTCCTCATTATAATGCTCAAGATGCGTTCCTATCCTTATTTTGGCGCTAGGGCCTCGACAAGGATAGAAACACATCTCATCATTTAGTAAGAATGGATATCATTACAAGTACATGTACTGAAAATATGAGTATACGGAGTTAGCTTACACTCGCCATGAGCTACATCAGAGTCACATTTGTACATTACATACAATCAGCATGGAGAAGAGTAGGGTCCGTCTACGGACGAAAAAGAACGATAAAATAACAACGTCCATCCTTGCTATCCCAGTCAGCCGGCCTAGAACCCATCCTAGATCGACGAAGAATAAGAAGAAGAAACTCCAAATGAACAATCATCGCGCTCATGACAAGTAACTGTTTACATGTACCTGCAACTGGTGTTGTAGTAATCTGTGAGCCACAGGGACCCAGCAATCTCATTTCCAAAGGTATCTAGACTAGCAAAGCTTAATGGGTGAGGTATGGTTAAGTGATCAGGTTGCAGCAAGCGACTAAGCATTTATTTGAGGTGGCTAACTTACGAGTACAAGAATAAGAGGGAGATGGTCTATGTATAGCGGACGTGAACCACTAGTGATCAAATCAATGATCCCGAACACCTACTTACGTCAGACATAACCCCAGCATGTCCGCGATCGGAGAAGGAACTCACGAAAGAGACATTCACGGTACGCAGTTAGTTGTCAAGTTTTAATTAAGCTAACTTCAAGTTATCTAGAAGCGGATGTTAAATAAAGTTTCAACGTTGGCACATAACCACAGGCACGGATTTACGAAAGATTTAACCCTACAGGGATGCTCCAACTAGTCCATCACAAACTACCACACGCTACGACGGAATGACCTCGATTAGGGGAACCCATGATCTCCTCAGGTTCCTATTGGAAATCCTCAACCTCGAGATAACCCAAAGCATCCTTGGAATCCCTCGCACAAGACGCTCGAGAAAGGTAAAACAAGTACAGCAAGGCCACCCGGCGTGTTGATGATCCCTATAGGAGCCGCTTATCTCGTTCTCAGGACACGACGAACAAGCGAAACGTACGGTGGCCTGATAGCCATCACCCGAGTTGCCCCGGGTTGTCCCCGTACGATGCTCTATTTTGGACCAGCACCATGAGCAGTGGCCTTCCCTGTATTATGTTGAATTACTCCTCGGGTTCATGACGTCCTATGTTTTTCAGTATTAACAAAATTATTGTGTTGGGAAAAATATATTACCAATGTTGGGCCTTGCGGGACGAGATTTATCCCAAAACGAGAATCTACGGGGTCCCCATAACAACCCCAAGCATGTTGGGAGCGCTCATTTATGGAAAATAACACCAGTAGCCGGAACTAAGGCGGCAAAGGTGGAACAAAACACCAGGCTAGAAAGGCCAAGCCTTCGACCTTTTACCAAGTATATAGGTGCATTAAATTAAATAGCATTTAATATAGCGATATAACAAGGAACCCATGTTTACACATGAAAGCAATTGCACCTGCAACTACCAACGCTACACTTGGTTAAGCAAGCGGTAACATAGCCAATCGGTGGTTTGCTAGGTTGTGAACATGTTGAAGGCTTCATGGCAATGTTGGATGGCTGATATTTAACACGTGGTAGGCAGCGAGACATATCGATAGCAACGAAACACTAGCATGGCTATGATAGTAATGATATCTGGCGAAATGATCATCTTGCCTGAGATCCCGATTGGAAGGAGAACGACTCCGTGAAGCAGACAAACCGACTTAGTTGAACGGGTCCTCATATCCTAACATGCTTGCGGAACAATATCGAGACGAAGCAAACCGGAAACAAGAATCAAGACGGATTTCCACCACTACACATGCACGACATGATGCACACGCTAATAAGATGCATGTTCAGTTTAAATATGCAAGGCATGGCAATGATAAATCACATCACGCAAACACTACACATTAAGTGAAGCTCAATATGCAATGAGTTGCATATTGACGTAACTCCACGTTTTTTATTATTTAGTTCACTCCCATTAGGTACACGACAATATTAAATGTTTTTAGACATAGCACGGGGCGAAGCACAAATTAATCTACCTATCTAGGCATTTTAAATGAGGCCAAAAACGACATATAGCATCTCCGAAATGACGCCACGCGTTAAATTCTAATTATGTACATATTTGTCCTAATCATGTTTTATGTTTGTTAAACGGGAAAACAATGTGGTTCAGATGATTCTACTCGTTGTTCTGGTCCATTTACATATATGGTTCATCTCCAAGGGAGCTACAGTTGAATAACTACGACCTAAACCGTTTTTAATACGTCAACACGCACACCGATGAAAAAACACGTTTAAGTATTTTTATCATGCATGAAAGTTGGAAAATATTAATCTACACGAAATTCTAGCCAAGATACATATGTAACTTGTCACAAACCGACGCACGGATTAAAATCCACGGGCGTTTGAAAATATGCCGCTTTTCTGAAATTAATAAAGCCGAAACCTAAATAAAATAAGACCACTCGGCCTAATATACTATCGGGCCTAAATCGCAGCATGGCGCAGGATAGAAAAGTGCGCCTAGGGCGAGGATTAGGGGCAACTGGAGGCTCACCTTAGGCCTGGGGCGGCTGAGCCTGGGGGCGAAGGAGGCAGGCCGGCTCGGGCAGGTGGGCTATCGCTGCCGTTGGTGCCTCGTGGAGCGAGGCCGGCCTGGCCACACGGGGTGAAGCGGGCTGGCTGGGCCGGGACGCTGGGGCCAACGTGCTGGCGCTGGAGCAAGTCAACGGGACGCTCGTTCCTGGCCCCGATTGCGTGCGGAAGGCAGGGCGGTGATGGCGATAGCTTGCGGCGGCCGGAACTACGGCCAGCGGCGGTGGGGCATGCAGATCCGGCTGTGCGGGGCACCTTGGGTACGGAACCCGACGGGAGGAGCATGGCGTCTCGGAGCTCTCCCCTGGCTGCGCTCGGGGCAGAGCGCAGAGCAACTCCGGGGTGACGAGGCAAATCGGCAGGGCTCCGGCGAACCTTCGACGACCTGCGTTGGCGGGGAAGGCGGCACGAGATCCAATGCGGGGCTCGTCGAGTAGCTCGGGCTGCAAGGCTCCTTCGGTGGCGATGGTGTCTCTGTCCTAGCCCGGGCAGGCCTCGCGCGGGCTGGAGCTAGCCGGCGGCGCTGGTGGGAGGCAGGTCGACCAGGTGGCGTCTGTCCTTGGTGGGGCGCGGGTCCTGAGGACGATGGCTAGGGTTTCCAGATCTGGACGTCGAGGGTGTCTATTTATAGACAAGAGCTAATTTGGAGGGCTTTAGATGCCATTTGAGGACCGTTCGATCCTCTTCGGGCGTCCAGATCAGAGGGATTAGGGGTAAGTGATGGGTGGGCTATGTAGAGAGCTATGGACGAGATATGAGTGGAATACGGGCACCCGGCGATAGGGTTTTTAAAACACCGAAAACGTCCAACGATTAACCGTTAACGGTGCCGCTACGGTCGACCGTTCAGGTATAAAATAGAGTCCGATTGCAATGAAATTTGGCAGGTGGCCTACCTATATTAAAATAAGACCACACGCCAAGTTTCAACCCAATCCGAGAAAGTTTAATACACACTTTTAAAAACAAGACTTTAACGATGTCGCGGGCGCGTGCGTGTGTGCTTGGTTTCAAAACGGTCAACATCGATAACGGAGAGAACCGACAACTAATAACGGATGCACGTTTGAAAACTGGCAACAACGGAGTGCCAATGCAATGCGGATGATGCGATGATGAATGCGACAAACAATCTAATCACTCGATGAGAACGGAATAAAAGGGGAATCTTCTCGGACGTCGGTTTCGGGCTGTCACAACTATCCTACACTAACAAGATATCTCGCCCCATGATCTAAGAATGAAAGGGGGAGAGGATGAGAAAGAGCAAGAGGAAATACTTAGTCGCTTCTTTGACAAACGAGTGAAACCAACGATCCTTGAAGGTTGCAAAGAGGTTGAAGAATGGTATGAGAAACAAGCAAGAATTAAATCGAAATTTCGGCATCACTTCGGTAGGAAAAAGGGACAAAATTTGATAAAATGGAAAGAGCTTGACAAGATTGACAACAAACCAACTAAACTGATAAGCAATGAGAGAACATGATCTTGACAGAACAAGATGATAGATTGAAGAAAGTGACATCACCATAACTCATGAACAAGAGAATAGAAACTAGATCTTTGAGAATAGAATGAAGAAGAAAATGACATTTTCCACCAAATTTGAACTTGAAGAGAATCCTACAAAGTTGAATTGCATCGAGTTGTTGGAAAATCAACAACGAAAGAACAAGCATGTAGTGGTCTTATGGAAAACATCTCAAATAGTAAGGTGACAACAAGCCACTAATAGAAACAAGGATGGATTGGATGCGACGGAAAGGCAAAACTTCTTACACCAAGAGGATACATTGAAAACTTGGATTATTGGCAACACCATAATAGCAACAATCCTTAGACAAAGCTTTAGGTGAAATATAATCGAAGATAGCCCAAAGAAGAAAACATGGGATGAAAATAACTCATGATCATAGAATTTGGTGGGTTTACATATTACACTCTTGAAACAAATTCTCTTCGAGACTCCTCCACTAACAAGAACATATAAGACTACCTCAAAGGATAAAGGAAAAGAAAAGATGGAGCAGTTGGGAAAAGAATTGATATCATGAGCCACTTCGGAAGAAGAATTTAAATCACTTTGAGGGGACAACAATAAGAATTATGTTATGCTTATCCTTCATCAAGTTAAATTGATGACAATCATGGATTTAGCATACCACGTATTCTTCTAGAAAGATTGAGGAGAGATATGAGCACAAACTTGAAGAAGTTTTGAAGGAGACACCAGTAAGAATTGGAATGAATGGGGATAACAAGAATGAATGTAGATACATGAGAATGGAGAGATCATGAGCCACGTGAGAGAAAAAAACATGAACAAGGCACCGGAATAATTGAGAGACGAACAAAGAGACAACAATTGAGAAGAATTTGAGGATGAAAGCTGAAAGCGGAGAACAAAGAAATCTTTTAAAATGATGGCCTTTAGAGGATCAAAAAATGAAAACAACTCAAAAATGAACCCCTATAGACATAGAAGGAATTACTCATGATCGAGAACAAATCAAGATGACAACACAAATCTCAAATGAAAATCTTCAAAGAATGGAAAAAGATTTAAGAGAACCACTTCTTCATTCTTCCAATCTGAAAAAGATGAGGAGAATACCACCAAGAATTACCGAGACACTCGGTAATAATGAAGAATGAAAGGTTGAGCCAAAGATGAGAATAGTTTTGAAGCAAACTAGGAGAAGGAATATGTCTGATGAAATTCATATTTACGTCACAATTCAAAAGAATTACAGATCTCCGGAAAAGATTAGAAGAACCAGATAATATCCTAGGAAAACCGATGGGTTATGGGCCCACTCAAAAGAAACACTACTAAAACAATTGATTTGAAAAGAGAGATTGCACCCGTTCAAATGAAAACTAGATGAGGTGTGACCCTCAAAACAACTGAAAGGATTGAAAACAAAAACTTCTAAGATATTTTCAACACTCCAGGTAAAAAAAAGATGAATAACAAGAGAGGCTTGAATAATAATTCACCGGAAAAGAGAACAAGAATGAAAAAAAAAGAACGCGAAACTCCTGGAAATCTTCACAATGAATCACCGGATACGAATTAAAGAAAAGATAGCGGAAGCAACACTAAAAAGAAAGGCACTAGGTTGATAATAGTATCACTAAAGAAAAGGGCGGGCGGACGGTGAAAAAAAAGACAATTTGGGGCAGATGAGATAAACTATAGAAAGAAATGAGAGCTTGATCTTGCAAAATTGGAGAGGGTTGAATTCACTCGAAGAGAAGCACACCGGATGAAAAGAATTTATATGACGACTCCGGTTGAAAATAATTGCAAAGACAACTTGATTGAGCTAAAGAATCAGCATTCCCATAAAAATATGAGAACACCTCTGGAAATATATGAAATCACCACTTGACATTGAAGAAACTTGAATTACCATATAAGAACAAAACAAAGGATGAGGCTTACGAAACAAGCCGGAACGAATTCATGACACAGATTCCGCTCAATATTTTCTTGGATAGATTTGCACGGGCTCGATCCTACTGTAGCCATCATGTACAAGGCAGTGCACACGACATACAAGGCATCCCCGAGTCGTAGCAAGCTGCAAGGACTCTTTAAGACACAACGACAACTACTGTAAGACGACCATGAACAAAAAATCCACTAGATGTCAAACCCCAACCTCACATCATGCATCTGTTGGAAGATTGTCCTATAAGTAAATACTTGAATTCCCACCTAAGAACTCCCGAAATGTTTGGTCATGCAATCGGGTCCAAGGATCCAAGGAGTAAAATTTCACTCGACTCCTAGCATCTAACCCGTCTAGTGTATCACATCCGTCAACACATAACCAGAATCTCGGAACCTCATCTATCTCAAACACTCGTAATCACAACAGTACTAAGTATGGTGATATATTCGGATCTATCTGCACAAGTACCGGGGAAGCCGGACTCCACTCGCCACTACTAGTATTGAAGCAATTTCGAACATCCTTTGTCTTGAGATACTAAGAAATCTGAATGATAGTGATGTGCTCAAGTATCCCCTGGAGCTCAACTCCCTGGAATAAAATCAACACAGCAGGAGGCACCAAGACAGAATTCCGTCACATCGACATCATATAGATTCCAAAAATATCTGCGTGATCCTAAAGAAATTTTGAGTGAGAAGAGGAGTAGAATTAAAATTGTTATGTCAAGATTCCTCACCAGAGCATATAAGAGGAGAAAAATAATCCTACTCTCCGATATATGACTAGACTCAAATTAGTTTTTCCCTAGACTCGACTCGGCCAAGTTCGATCAATCAAGAGGGCTCCTAGGTCGGTACTGCTCTGATACCAACTTGTAACGCCCAAGATGCGGCCCTATCCTTATTTTGGCACGAGGGCCTCGACTGGGATAGAAACGCATCTCATCGTTTTGCAAGAATGGATATCGTTGCAAGTACATGAACTGAAAAGATGAGTATACAGAGTTGGCTTACACTCGCCACAACCTACATCAGAGTCACATCAGTACAATACATACAATCAGCATGGAGAAGAGCAGGGTCCGTCTATAGACGGAAAACAAACGATAGAACAACAATGTCCATCCTTGCTATACCAGGCTCCCGTCCTGGAACCCATCCTAGATCGACGACGAAGAAGAAGAAGAAACTCCAAATGAACAATCATCACGCTCATGACAAGTAACCCTTTACCTATACTTGCAACTGGTTTTGTAGTAAACTGTGAGCTACAAGGACTCAACAATCTCATGTCCAAAGGTATCAAGACTAGCGAATCTTAATGGGTGAGGTATGGTTAAGTGGTGAGGTTGCAACAAGGGACTTAGCATTTATTTGAGGTGGTAACTTACGAGTACAAGAATAAGAGGGATATGGTCTACGCATAGCGAACGTGAACTACTGGTGATGAAATGAATGATCCTGAACTCCTACTCACGTCAGACATAACCCCACCGTGTCCTCCATCGGAGAAGGAACTCACGAAAGAGATAGTCACGGTTACGCACACAGTTGGCAAGTTTTAATTAAGTTAACTTCAAGTTATCTAGAACCGGATGTTAAACAAAGTTTCCACGTTACCACCTAACCGCGGGCACGGCTTTCTGAAAGATTTAACCCTGCAGGGATGCTCCAACTAGTCCATCACAAACTACCACACGCTCCGACGAAATGACCTCGATCTGGGAAACCCATGATCTCCTCGGGTTGCTATTGCAAAACCTCATCCTCAAGATAACGCAAAGCATCCTCAGAATCCCTCGCACAAGACGCTCGAGAAAGGTAAAACAAGGCCGCTCGGCGTGTCGACGATCCCGATAGGAGCCGCGTATCTCATTCTTAGGACACGACGGATAAGCGAAGCACACGGTGGCGTGATCGACATCACCCGAGTTGCCCCGGGTTGGCCCCGCACGGCGCTTTGTTTTGGACCAGCACCATCAGTACTGGCCCTCCCTGTATTATGTTGAATTACTCCTCGGGTTCATGACGCCCTATGTTTTTCGGTATTAGAAAATTTTTTATGTTGGGCAAAATAGAGTACCAATGTGGAGCCTTGCGAGACAAGCTTTATCCCAAAACGAGAATCTAGGGGGTCCCCATAACAACCCCAAGCATGTTAGGACGCTCATTTATGGAACATAACACCGGTAGCCGAACTAAGGCAGCAAAGGTGGAACAAAACACCAAGCTACAAAGGCCAAGCCTTCCACCTTTTACCATGTATATAGGTGCATTAAATTAAATAGCATTTATTATGGTGATATAACAAGGAACCCATGTCTACACATGGAAGCAACTGCACCTGCAACTAGCAATACTACACATGGATAAGCAAGCGTAACATAGCCAATGCGTGGTTTTCTAGGTTGTGAATAGGTTGAAGGTTTCATGGCAATGTTGGGAGCCTAATATTTAACAGGTGGTAGGCAGCGAGACATATCGATAGCAACAAAACACGAGCATGGCAATGATAGTAATGATATGTGGGGAAATGATCATCTTGCCTGAGATCCTGCTTGGAAGAAGAACGACTCCATGAAGCAGACAAACCGACGTAGTCGAACGGGTCCTCACATTCTGACATGCTTGCGGAACTCTACCAAGATGAAACAAACCGGAAACAATAATCAAGACTGATATCCACCATGGCACATGCACGACATGATGCACACCCTAATAAGATGCATGTTCAGTTTAAATATGCAAGGCATGGCAATGATAAATCACATCATGCAAACACTACACATTAAGTGGAGCTCAATATGCAACGAGTTGCATATTCACGCAACTCCATGTTTTTGACTATTTAGTTCAATCCCGTTAGGTACATGACAATATTAAATGTTTTTAGACATGGCACGAGGTGAAGCACAAACTATCTAACTATCTAGGCATTTTAAATGAGGCCGAAAACGACATATAGCATCTCCGAAATGACCCCACGCGTTAAATTCTAATTCTATACAGATTTTTCCTAATCACATCTTATGTTTGTTAAACGGCAAAATAAAGTGGTTCACATGATTCTACTCATTGTTCTGGTCCATTTGCATATATGGATCAGCTCCACCGGAGCTACTGTTAAATAACTACGACCTAAACCGTTTTTAACACGTCAACACGCACACCGATGCAAATAGCACGTTTAAGTATTTTTATCATGCATGAAAGTTGAAAATTATTAATCTATGCGAAATTCTAGCCAAGTTACATATCTAATTGTCTCAAATCGACGCACCGAATAAAATCCAAGGCGTTTGAAAATATGTCGCTGGTGCTGGAGCAAGTCAACTGGATGCTCGTCCCAGTCCCCGATCGCATGCGGAAGGTAGGGAGGCCATGGCGATGGCTTGCGGTGGCCAGTTCTGCGGTGGCTGGAGGCTGGGCTCCGACGGCCGGAACTACGGCCATCGGCGGTGGGGCATGCAGATCCGGCTATGCGGGGCACCTCGGGTACGGAACCCGATGGGAGGAGCTGGGCGTCTCGGAGCTCTCCCCTGGCTGCCCTCGGGGTAGACCACAGAGAAACTCCGCGGCGATGAGGTGGACCGGCAGGGATTCGGCAAACCTCCGACGACCTGCGCCGGCGGGGAAGGCTATGTGAGATCCGGCGCGTGGCTGGTCTAGCAGCTCGGGTAGCTCGGGTTGCAAGGCTCCTTGGCTGGCGGCGGCATCTCTGTCCGGCAAGATCCGGCGCTAGTGGGAGGCAGGGCGACCAGGTGGCGTCTGTGGTTGGTGGGGCACGGGTCCCGAAGATGACGACTAGGGTTTCCAGATCTAGACGTCTAGGGTGTCTATTTATAGACAATAGGTAATTTGGAGGGCTTTGGTTGCCATTTCTGGACCGTTCGATCTCGTGAGGCGTCTAGATCAGAGGGATTAAGGGTTAATTGATGGGTGGGCTGTGTAGAGAGCTATGAACGAGAGATGAGTGGAATACGGGCACCCGGCGACAGAGTTTTTAAAACACCAAAAACGTCCAACGATAAACCGATAATGGTGCCGCTATGGTCGAACGTTCGGGTATCAAACAGACACCAATTGTGACGAAATTTGGCAGGCGGCCTACCTATATTAAAATAAGACCGCACGCCAAGTTTCAAGCCAATCTGAGAAAGTTATATACACACTTTTAAAAACAAGACTTTATCAATGTCGCGGGGGCGTGCATGTGTGCTTGGTCTCAAAACGGTCAACGTCGATAACGGAGAGAACTGGCAACTAATAACGGATGTAGGTTTGAAAACTGGCGGCAACGGAGTGCCGATGCAATGCGGATGATGCGATGATGAATGCGACAAACAATCTAATCACTCGGCGAGAATGGAATAAAAGGGGAATCTTCTGGGACGTCGGTGTCGGGCAGTCACATTCATGCCCATGCTCGTCATAGGCACGTTGGGTGGTGGTCGGGCGGAGTACTGGCCATATTCCAACGTCTTAGAGCCGTTTCCTGCGGTCATAATCTGATCACCTTATGGCTCGGTGAAACTTTTGGGTTTCAAGGAAGTTAGGACGTGAGTGAACATCTATCATCTTATCCTAAGCATATTCCTTAGATGCCAATAGTCTGAACTCTCACTCTGGACAAAAATCACCCTATTTCATCAAAGATACCATCCCACATATGTCAACTCTACACCACTCATGCTAGTCGACACCAGGGTTGAGGGAGGGACGAAACCCAACACCACAAGTATGATATAGCTACGTTGCACATGCATTCTTATGCAAGAACCTCGAGACGGCATACAAGCTCCTAAGCTTGAATTAAGACACCACAAATCCAAATGTCCAGCTAGATCATCCAATGGACATGGTACTGCATTTCTATATCAAGGAAACACGTAGTATACCAATCCAAAATCTTGTTTCCTTTCTACGAATTCAATCAAGTGGTCTATCAATCCGGTCGATCATCACTGGACCCATCACTCCTCAACTCCAATACTGATGGGGTTCTACATAATAACTTAGTGTCCTCATAATTCACATATTACTTCAAGGATTACGTCACAATATATCCACCAACTCCCAATATTGTGGCCAACCAATCTCCAAGGCCATGCTTATACAGGTTCGCAAGTTATTTCTACAACTCCAATTACTTGTACTTGTTATCCACCGAGAAACATGGTATCATGATCGAGATCTTCGGGCTAAATCCAATTTACTCCGAACCATGTGCCCTCATACATCATTGATACTTCATTAAGGTTACCTTTTTAAATCCAAACTCAAGTCCAATAAGAACTCTTACTCGTTAACCCAAATCATTATGTTAAAATCAACAAACCATGACTACTAACCGATAAAGCTAATTTATTATAGCACCAAGAATTTCGGATTGTGATCATAATCGTTCTAGTGAATCCATGCTTACTCCAGGAATATGTAGGTCATGCGCCTATGTCAACTTGTTCCACCAAGCTCACCTACCTTTATAAGGGTCTTACGATCCACCAACATAGTCTAGCTATATCCTCAAGGCATCTATCATCATCACAACAAACCATAGTCTAATATTCTTATATCCGAGAACGGTCCTTCTTATGGCATGCGGGTTATGGTGATAGCTTAATAAGGATACTCGTTCACTGTGATCAATCGTTCCATAAAGAACCCAGTGCTGAACAGGGTTTATCGAGGCTCAAGTGGTGTTCTCGCAAATCCGTGTATTAGACAAGTGACCGGAATTTTGAGCTGGGAAAGCTTGTGAGGGTTAGTCTGGTATAGAGAGGGATTTCCAACCTTGAGGGAAGCATAACTTCTACAAGTTGCGTCTGGTTAAGCATGGTATAGTTAGTGTCTTAAGTGTCAGTTGTCTGTCAAAGTGGGTCCTTGGTGCATCTTGTCTTGCTGGTCTCTAGTTGTCAAGAAGGGTGAGAGAGAGAATTGCAGCACGGAGGGGGGGTGCCTAAGGGGTGTTATAGTGTAGGTGCAATCCAACAAGTGACACAAAGTCAACTCAAGTATCAAGATGAGGCAGGTAATATAATCGCGTGCTCGTTGCGTGAAGCCAAAGGGAGACTTATATCCAAGAACAAAAAAACAAAAACAAGCAACTCACAACATGGTTCCATCCGAACCATTTCATGGACTCGACTTCGTATAGGGAATTCACGACTCATCCTACTCTAGGGGTTCTCGGTGTCGACAGTCGTGCTTGCTTTGTGGTCTAGAGAGGAGTTCTCTTAGTCTTCTGGACCATCTCATGGTGTTTCCACGTCTCTTGTGGTTGTTGGCCGAAAAGACTCGGGTTAAGCTGAAAAGAATTCTTGACGACTTGTCATTTGTTGAGCTGCCGACGAGGGTGGTTCTTCATGGCTGTCGTTGAGAGGATCTTCTGATGTCTTTATAATCTTGCCATTGTCTTCTTCCCTTCCAAGGCGTCGAGAGTTCCAAGTGGACAACTTTTATGCAACGACGTTAGAAAGGCATGATAGAGTTTCGACCTGTCAGTCACGTTGATCACAATATTGACACCTAGAGCGAGGGATGAAGAGAACCATTCTCCTGCTCACTAAGGTGGGCCGGACCAAATGGCGAGGTTCTCATCCACCAGTGGTGAACAACACAACCTTGATGTTGACAGAGTCTCTCTATTAGCGATGCAAATCATGGTCTTGCACATATTATGTCCTGATTATCATAGGTGAAGGTGGCATCACCCCAGAACAGTGTTGAGGGTATCGCCATCTTTTGGGTCTCGATGTCCTCATTCGTCATGGAAATTACTTCTGTTGGTGTCGTTTGGTCATAGCGTTGTCATCCATGTCCTTCAAGTACATGGGTGATCGCTTGGAAAGGTTGCTTCCTTCTGAGTTACGACCGAGGATTTTAGTAATCCCGTGGTTAGAGGGCATAAGGGTGCTAGCAGTCATTGGCAAGTTTTGAAAAACAGACGAGGAGAGTCAAGAGAATAAGGGTGGAAGTGCTAAGGTAAAACCTTCGCTTCCTTTTAAGATTTAGGAGAGGTGAGAAATAAACAGGTTTTGCAAGTACTTTTGAAGGGTCTGGAAACCAGTTTGTGCTAACTAACATCCGTGCTAACTAAGGGGTTTCCTACAGTCAGGATGGCTCTGATACCAGCTCTGTGGGGACCCCGACTTATGAGTTGTGATCACCGAATGAACGTGCTCAGTGATCCCACAGATCAATACTCACTGAACACAGAGAAACTAAATAACAAGAGTCTTACATCCATACATACCGCTTGATACAAATAATGACCATTCCCGTCAAGTGTTGCATATATAGGGCCTTGAAGGACAACACACCAAACTTGACCAATAACGGAGATATTGGTCGAAAGCGTGAACCCATGCCATCAGCGTTAACCTACACGCATTCTGACTAGGAAGCGTCCTAGCTCACAGGAACGTCACCAAGTTACTCTTCACCATATCCTGCTCTCTCATACATGGTCAATGATATACAAGTGGCAAGCCAATGAGTACTATGAATGTACCCGCAAACAACACATGATCTAGAATAAGATAATATAGGAACATGAACTAGCATAAGAATGCAGCCTTTGCGGAACGCATATTTTCTTTAATTGCAGTAACATGGTCAAGTGTAGGTATAATCATGCATCATATGGTAGGTGGTAATCGTAAGAACAGGTTACATATATCAAGATATCTGCTGAGGGCTGAACACCTCAGGTTCACACTATATGCCAAGTCACTTAACTTGACAATGTCATCTTTTAGATAACACTAATGAACACACACACACACACACACACTTAGTTTATGCGAAAACGACTAGACATAGTTTAAGCGGGATTACCCAACTGTCCTTGACCATGGACACACCTATTCGAATAATTTTACACTCTGTAGAGGTTGTACGCTGTACCTACGAGATCCGGGAAACTTCTGTGTCATCCATGACTCGCGGTATATAACATACCCGAGGTAAGTACCCGATCATTCCTTTTCCCCTGAGGACACTAGACAAAGAGTCCACTCGATTGGTACCCAGCCCACATGATGTACCTCTTACGAGCACCAACTCTAGACCATATCATCCATGCGGGGACCAACGGTGTGCCCAGAACACGTAAAAACGGCATAGTCGACCTACCTGGTACGACCCTGTCACGAGAGTGACCAGTTATCACTCCCGCCACTAGTATGCGGGCTCTTTGCTATCGCCGGCCAAAGTAATCAACAGAGCCCCATCCCATAAAGGGGTATCGTGGTTGCACATGTAAAGTTGGGACGATCGACACATCATAAATCTAATCCCATTTCCGAAACCACCAATAGAAAACCTTTCTGGTACACCACTTCTTTCTCAAGTGTTCATCCAGCTCAACACCATCACCCTCAGGCATTAGTGGACCCCGACGGGGTTTTCGTAAAACCTTTGATATCAACTCTGCTTTACCATCATCATGCATATGCTCATCCTATGTGTAGCACTACTATCTACTTCTCAACATTTATCAGCGTGACCCTCATACACTACTGAAATTCAGAAATTTGCCATCTGCCATGGCAGACGGCAAAGGGGGCAACAACTAACGGCAAAGGCTTTGCCATGTGGGGGCAGACGGCAAAGGGGGGAACCAGCCCCCTCTCTCTCCCCTCTTTGTCGTCTGCCATCCCCCCTTTGCCATGTGGGGGCAGACGGCAAAGAGGGGAGAGAGAGGGGGCTGATTCCCCCCTTTGCCATGTGGGGGCAGACGGCAAAGGGGGGAACCAGCCCCTTTTTAATTTATTTTTTATTATATCCAGCATTTTTACCAATAATCATGATATATATATATATATATATTTGACATAAATAAATTTCTTTCCGTACTCATAACCATATTAAAATAAGTTTCATCCATAGTGCATACATATTATGCAAGTTGCATCCGTACCAAACCATATATTGCACCAGTTTCATCCACATGCATACAAAGTTTCATATATATCCATATACTACAATAGTTTCAATACAAGCCATGGTAAAAGAAATCATCTTGGATGAAGTGAATGTAATCTGCAATATAATCCAAGCTTCCCGTGAAGTGAATGTAATCTGCAAAAATGACAAATAGGAAAGTTAGAAGAATAATACTAGATGAAGAAGTGCATATAGGTTATTTCGGAGAGAAATTAGCTAAGTATAGTCCATTTAGGAGCTAAATAAGCTAATTATGTCATTTAGGTGGAACCGTAGCTAACTATAGGTCATTTGAGAGCTAACTTGGGTAAAATAGGTCATTCCGGAGCAAACTATGCTTATTAAGCCATTTTGGATCTAGCTAGGCTAATTATAGGCCATTTAATACCTAAGTTAGGGGGAATAGGTCATCTTGCAGCTACGCAAGCCTTATTATGTCACTTAGGAGATAACTTAGCTAACTATAGGTCATTTTTTATTAAATAGGTCATTTGGGAGCTAACTAAGCTAATTATATTATTTCATAGGATAATTAGCCAATTTACCCTTTCTTGGATGAGTCTAAGCTACGTAGAAGAAGAGAAAGAGAAGAAGAAGTAAAAGAAGGAGGAGGAGGAGGAGGAGGAGAAGGAGAAGGAAGAGGAGAAGAAGAAGAAAGAAAGATGGAGAATCAGAAGGAGCAAGAAGGAGGAAGAAGAAGGAAAAGGAGGAGCTCCTTCTCCTTCTTCTCCTCCTTCTTCTCCTTCTTCTTCCCCTCCTCCTTCTCCTTCTTCTTCTTCTCTTCTTCTTCTTATTCCTTCCTTTCATTTTTCCTCTTTCTTCCCCTCTTGTCCCCTTCTTCGGACTAAATTGGTTAAGAATGCCTTTTTGGAGCTAATTATGTCATTTCCAGGATAATTAGCTAAGTATAGGTCATGTTTTATTAAATAGACCATTTTGGAGCTAACTAAGCTAATTATGTCATTACGTGGAACCCTAGCTAACTATAGGTCGTTTCGGAGTTAACTTGGGTAAAATAGGTCATTCCGGAGCAAACTATGCTTATTAAGCCATTTTGGATCTAGCTAGGCGAATTATAGGCCATTTAATACCTAAGTTAGGGGGAATAGGTCATCTTGCAGCTACGTAAGCCTTATTATGTCATTTAGGAGAGAACTTACCTTACTATAGGTCATTTTTTATTAAATAGGTCATATTGGAGCTCACTAAGCTAATTATGTCATTTCGTAGGATAATTAGCCAATTTAGCCTTTGTTGGTTGAGTCTAAGCTACGTAGAAGAAGAGAAAGAGAAGAAAAAGTAAAATAAGGAGGAGAAGGAGGAGGAGAAGGAGAAGGAAGAGGAGAAGAAGAAAAAAATTAGAAGGAGAAGGAGGAGGAAGAAGGAGGAAGAAGAAGGAGAAGGAGGAGCTCCTTCTCCTTCTTCTCCTTCTTCTTATCCTCCTCCTTCTCTTCTTCTTCTTCTCTTCTTCTTCTTCTTCCTTCGTTTCATTTTACCTCTTTCTTCTCCTCTTGCCCCCTTCTTCGGGCTAAATTAGCTAACAATGCCTTTTTGGAGCTAATTATGTCATTTCGAGGATAATTAGCTAAGTATAGGTCATGTTTTATTAAATAGACCACATTGGAGCTAACTAAGCTAATTCTGTCATTTAGGTGGAACCCTAGCTAACTATAGGTCGTTTCGGAGCTAACTTGTGTAAAATAGGTCATTCCGGAGCAAACTATGCTTATTAAGACATTTTGGATCTAGCTAGGCTAATTATAGGCCATTTAATACCTAAGTTAGGGGGAATAGGTCATGTTGCAACTACGTAAGCCTTATAATGTCATTTAGGAGAGAACTTATCTAACTATTGGGCATTTTTTATTAAATAGGTCATTTTGGATCTAACTAAGCTAATTACGTCATTTCGTAGGATTATTAGCCAATTTAGCCATTCTTGGATGAGTCTAAGCTACGTAGAAGAAGCGAAAGAGAAGAAGAAGGAAAATAAGGAGCAGGAGGAGGAGGAGGAGGAGAAGAAGAATGAAGAGGAGAAGAAGAAGAAAAGAAGAAGGAGAAGGAGAAGGAGGAAGAAGGAGGAAGAAGAAGGAGAAGGAGGAGGTCCTTCTGCTTCTTCTTCTCCTTCTTCTCCTTCTTCTTATCCTCCTCCTTCTTCTTATCCTCCTCCTTCTCTTCTTCTTCTTCTCTTCTTCTTCTTCCTTCCTTTCATTTTCCTCTTTGTTCTCCTCTTGTCCCCTTCTTCTGGCTAAATTAGCTAAGAATGCCTTTTTGTAGCTAATTATGTCATTTCGAGGATAATTAGCTAAGTATAGGTCATGTTTTATTAAATAGACCATTTTGGAGCTAACTAAGCTAATTATGTCATTTAGGTGGAACCCTAGCTAACTATAGGTCATTTCGGAGCTAACTTGTGTCAAATAGGTCATTCCGGAGCAAACTATGCTTATTAAGACATTTTGGATCTAGCTAGGCTAATTATAGGCCATTTAATACCTAAGTTAGGGGGAATAAGTCATCTTGTAGCTACGTAAGCCTTATTATGTCATTTAGGAGAGAACTTAGCTAACTATAGGTCATTTTTTATTAAATAGGTCATTTTGGAGCAAACTAAGCTAATTATGTCATTTCGTAGGATAATTAGCCAATTTAGCCTTTCTTGGATGAGTCTAAGCTACGTAGAAGAAGAGAAAGAGAAGAAGAAGTAAAAGGAGGATGAGGAGGAGGAGGAGAAGGAGAAGGAAGAGGAGAAGAAGAAGAAAAGAAGAAGGAGAAGGAGAGGGAGGAAGAAGGAGGAAGAAGAAGGAGATGGAGGAGCTCCTTCTCCTTCTTCTCCTTCTTCTTATCATCCTCCTTCTCTTCTTCTTCTTCTCTTCTTCTTCTTCTTCTTCCTTCCTTTCATTTTTCCTCTTTCTTCTCCTCTTGTCCCCTTCTTCGGGATCAATTAGCTGAGAATGCCTTTTTGGAGCTCATTATGTCATTTCAAGGATAATTAGCTAAGTATAGGTCATGTTTTATTAAATAGACCATTTTTGAGATAACTAAGCTAATTATGTCATTTAGGTGGAACCCTAGCCAACTATAGGCCATTTCGGAGCTAACTTGGGTAAAATAGGTCATTCCGGAGCAAACTTTGCTTATTAAGCCATTTTGGATCTAGCTAGGTTAATTATAGGCCATTCAATACCTAGGAGGAATAGGACATCTTGCAGCTACGTAAGCCTTATTATGTCATTTAGGAGAGAACTTAGCTAACTATAGGTCATTTTTACTTAAATAGGTCATTTTGGAGCTCACTAAGCTAATTATGTCATTTCGTAGGATAATTAGCCAATTTAGACTTTCTTGGATGAGTCTAAGCTACGTAGAAGAAGAGAAAGAGAAGAATAAGTAAAAGAAGGAGGAGGAGGAGGAGAAGAAGAAGGAGAAGAAGAAGAAAAGAAGAAGGAGAAGGAGAACGAGGAAGAAGGAGGAAGAAGAAGGAGAAGGAGGAGCTCCATCTCCTTCTTCTCCTCCTTCTTCTCCTTCTTCTTATCATCCTCCTTCTCTTCTTCTTCTTCTTCCTTAATTTCATTTTTCCTCTTTCTTCTCCTCTTGTCCCCTTCTTCGGGCTAAATTAGCTAAGAATGCCTTTTTGGAGCTAATTATGTCATTTCGAGGATAATTAGCTAAGTATAGGTTATGTTTTATTAAATAGACCATTCTGGAGCTAACTAAGCTAATTATGTCATTTAGGTGGAACCCTAGCTAACTATAGGCCGTTTGGGAGCTAACTTGGGTAAAATAGGTCATTCCGGAGCAAACTATGCTTATTAAGCCATTTTGTATCTAGCTAGGCTAATTATAGGCCATTTAATACCTAACTTAGGGGGAATAGGTCATCTTGCAGCTATGTAAGCCTTATTATGTCATTTAGGAGAGAACTTAGCTAACTATAGGTCATTTTTTATTAAATAGGTCATTTTGGAGCTAACTAAGCTAATTATGTCATTTTGTAGGATAATTAGCCAATTTAGACTTTCTTGGATGAGTCTAAGCTACGTAGAAGAAGAGAAAGAGAAGAATAAGTAAAAGAAGGAGGAGGAGGAGGAGAAGGAGAAGGAGAATAAGAAGAAAAGAAGAAGGAGAAGGAGACCGAGGAAGAAGGAGGAAGAAGAAGGAGAAGGAGGAGCTCCATCTCCTTCTTCTCCTTCTTCTTATCCTCCTCCTTCTCTTCTTCTTCTTCTCTTCTTCTTCTTCTTCCTTCCTTTCATTTTCCCTCTTTCTTCTCCTCTTGTCCCCTTCTTCGGGCTAAATTAGCTAAGAATGCCTTTTTGGAGCTAATTATGTCATTTTGAGGATAATTAGCTAAGTATAGGTTATGTTTTATTAAATATACCATTTTGGAGCTAACTAAGCTAATTATGTCATTTAGGTGGAACCCTAGCTAACTATAGGCCGTTTCGGAGCTAACTTGGGTAAAATAGGTCATTCATGAGCAAACTATGCTTACTAAGCCATTTTGGATCTAGCTAGGCTAATTATAGGCCATTTAATACATAAGTTAGGGGGAATAGGTCATCTTGCAGCTAAGTAAGCCTTATTATGTCATTTAGGAGAGAACTTAGCTAACTATAGGTCATTTTTTATTAAATAGGTCATTTTGGAGCTAACTAAGCTAATTATGTCATTTCGTAGGATAATTAGCCAATTTAGACTTTCTTGGATGAGTCTAAGCTACGTAGAAGAAGAGAAAGAAAAGAATAAGTAAAATAAGGAGGAGGAGGAGGAGGAGGAGAAGGAGAAGGAAGAGGAGAAGAAGAAGAAAAGAAGAAGGAGAAGGAGAAGGAGGAAGAAGGAGGAAGAATAAGGAGAAGGAGGAGCTCCTTCTCCTTCTTCTCCTACTTCTTCTCCTTCTTCTTATCCTCCTCCTTCTCTTCTTCTTCTTCTCTTCTTCTTCTTCTTCCTTCCTTTCATTTTTCCTCTTTCTTCTCCTCTAGTCCCCTTCTTTGGGCTAAATTAGCTAAGAATGCCTTTTTGGAGCTAATTATGTCATTTCAAGGATAATTAGCTAAGTATAGGTCATGTTTTATTAAATATACCATTTTGGAGCTAACTAAGCTAATTATGTCATTTAGGTGAAACCCTAGCTAACTATAGGCCGTTTCGGAGCTAACTTGGGTGAAATAGGTCATTCCTGAGCAAACTATGCTTATTAACCAATTTTGGATCTAGCTAGGCTAATTATAGGCCATTTAATACATAAGTTAGGGGGAATAGGTCATCTTGCTGCTACGTAAGCCTTATTATGTCATTTAGGAGAGAACTTAGCTAACTATAGGTCATTTTTTATTAAATAGGTCATTTGGGATCTAACTAAGCTAATTATGTCATTTTGTAGGATAATTAGCCAATTTAGACTTTCTTGGATGAGTCTAAGCTACGTAGAAGAAGATAAAGAGAAGAATAAGTAAAAGAAGGAGGAGGAGGAGGAGGAGGAGGAGAAGGATAAGGAAGAGGAGAAGAAGAAGAAGAGAAGAAGGAGAAGGATAAGGAGGAAGAAGGAGGAAGAAGAAGGAGAAGGAGGAGCTCCTTCTCCTTCTTCTCCTTTTTCTTATCCTCCTCCTTCGCTTCTTCTTCTTCTCTTCTTCTTCTTCTTCCTTCCTTTCATTTTTCCTCTTTCTTCTCCTCTTGTCCCCTTCTTCGGGCTAAATTAGCTAAGAATGCCTTTTTGGAGCTAATTATGTCATTTCGAGGATAATTAGCTAAGTATAGGTCATGTTTTATTAAATAGACCATTTTGGAGCTAACTAAGCTAATTATGTCATTTAGGTGGAACCCTAGCTAACTATAGGCCATTTGGGAGCTAACTTGGGTAAAATAGGTCATTCCGGAGCAAACTATGCTTATTAAGCCATTTTGGATCTAGCGAGGCTAATTGTAGGCCATTTAATACCTAAGTTAGGGGGAATAGGTCATCTTGCAGCTACGTAAGCCTTATTATGTCATTTAGGAGAGAACTTAGCTAACTATAGGTCATTTTTTATTAAATAGGTCATTTTGGAGCTAACTAAGCTAATTATGTCATTTTGTAGGATAATTAGCCAATTTAGCCTTTCTTGAACGAGTCTAAGCTACGTAGAAGAAGAGAAAGAGAAGAAGAAGTAAAAGAAGGAGGAGGAGGAGGAGGAGGAGAAGGAGAAGGAAGAGGAGAAGAAGAAGAAAATAAGAAGGAGAAGGAGAAGGAGGAAGAAGGGGGAAGGAGAAGGAGAAGGAGCTCCTTCTCCTTCTCCTCCTCCTTCTTCTCCTTCTTCTTATCCTCCTCCTTCTCTACTTCTTCTTCTCTTCTTCTTCTTCTTTCTTCCTTTCATTTGCCTCTTTCTTCTCCTCTTGTCCCCTTCTTCGGGCTAAATTAGCTAAGAATGCCTTTTTGGAGCTAATTATGTCATTTCGAGGATAATTAGCTAAGTATAGGTGATATTTTATTAAATAGATCATTTTGGAGCTAACTGAGCTACTTATGTCATTTAGGTGGAACCCTAGCTAACTATAGGCCATTTCGGAGCAAACTTGGGTAAAATAGGTCATTCCGGAGAAACTATGCTTATTAAGCCATTTTGGATCTAGCTAGGCTAATTATAGGCCATTTAATACCTAAGTTAGGGGGAATAGGTCATATTGCAGCTACGTAAGCCTTATTATGTCATTTAGGAGAGAACTTAGCTAACTATAGGTCATTTTTAATTAAATAGGTCATTTTGGAGCTAACTAAGCTAATTATGTCATTTTGTAGGATAATTAGCCTATTTAGCCTTTCTTGGATGAGTCTAAGTTACGTAGAAGAAGAGAAAAAGAAGAATAAGTAAAAGAAGGAGGAGGAGGAGGAGGAGGAGAAGGAAGAGGAGAAGAAGAAGAAAAGAAGAAGGAGAAGGAGAAGGAGGAAGAAGGAGGAAGAAGAAGGAGAAGGAGGAGCTCCTTCTCCTTCTTCTCCTTCTTCTTCTCCATCTTCTTATCCTCCTCCTTCTCTTCTTATTCTTCTCTTCTTCTTCTTCTTCATTCCTTTCATTTTTTCCTCTTTCTTCTCCTCTTGTCTCCTTCTTCGGGCTAAATTAGCTAAGAAGGCCTTTTTGGAGCTAATTATGTCATTTCGAGGATAATTAGCTATGTATAGGTCATGTTTTACTAAATAGACCATTTTGGAGCTAACTAAGCTAATTATGTCATTTAGGTGGAAACCTAGCTAACTATAGGCCGTTTGGGAGCTAACTTGGGTAAAATAGGTCATTCCGGAGCAAACTATGTTTATTAAGCCATTTTGGATCTAGCTGGGCTAATTATAGGCCATTTAATACCTAAGTTAGGGGGAATAGGTCATCTTGCAGCTACGTAAACCTTATTATGTCATTTAGGATAGAACTTAGCTAACTATAGGTCATTTTTTATTAAATAGGTCATTTTGGAGCTAACTAAGCTAATTATATCATTTTGTAGCATAATTAGCCAATTTAGCCATTCTTGGATGAGTCTAAGCTACGTAGAAGAAGAGAAAGAAAAGAATAAGTAAAAGAAGGAGGAGGAGGAGGAGGAGAAGGAGAAGGAAGAGGAGAAGAAGAAGAAAAGAAGAAGGAGAAGGAGAAGGAGGAAGAAGGAGGAAGAAGAAGGAGAAGGAGGAGCTCCTTCTCCTTCTTCTCCTATTTCTTCTCCTTCTTCTTATCCTCCTCCTTCTCTTCTTCTTCTTCTCTTCTTCCTCTTCTTCCTTCCTTTCATTTTTCCTCTTTCTTCTCCTCTAGTCCCCTTCTTTAGGCTAAATTAGCTAAGAATGCCTTTTTGGAGCTAATTATGTCATTTCAAGGATAATTAGCTAAGTATAGGTCATGTTTTATTAAATATACCATTTTGGAGCTAACTAAGCTAATTATGTCATTTAGGTGAAACCCTAGCTAACTATAGGCCGTTTCGGAGCTAACTTGGGTGAAATAGGTCATTCCTGAGCAAACTATGCTTATTAACCAATTTTGGATCTAGCTAGGCTAATTATAGGCCATTTAATACATAAGTTAGGGGGAATAGGTCATCTTGCTGCTAGTAAGCCTTATTATGTCATTTAGGAGAGAACTTAGCTAACTATAGGTCATTTTTTATTAAATAGGTCATTTGGGAGCTAAGTAAGCTAATTATGTCATTTCGTAGGATAATTAGCCAATTTAGACTTTCTTGATTGAGTCTAAGCTACGTAGAAGAAGATAAAGAGAAGAATAAGTAAAAGAAGGAGGAGGAGGAGGAGGAGGAGGAGAAGGATAAGGAAGAGGAGAAGAAGAAGAAGAGAAGAAGGAGAAGGATAAGGAGGAAGAAGGAGGAAGAAGAAGGAGAAGGAGGAGCTCCTTCTCCTTCTCCTCCTTTTTCTTATCCTCCTCCTTCGCTTCTTCTTCTTCTCTTCTTCTTCTTCTTCCTTCCTTTCATTTTTCCTCTTTCTTCTCCTCTTGTCCCCTTCTTCGGGCTAAATTAGCTAAGAATGCCTTTTTGGAGCTAATTATGTCATTTCAAGGATAATTAGCTAAGTATAGGTCATGTTTTATTAAATAGACCATTTTGGAGCTAACTAAGCTAATTATGTCATTTAGGTGGAACCCTAGCTAACTATAGGCCATTTGGGAGCTAACTTGGGTAAAATAGGTCATTCCGGAGCAAACTATGCTTATTAAGCCATTTTGGATCTAGCTAGGCTAATTGTAGGCCATTTAATACCGAAGTTAGGGGGAATAGGTCATCTTGCAGCTACCTAAGCGTTATTATGTCATTTAGGAGAGAACTTAGCTAACTATAGGTCATTTTTTATTAAATAGGTCATTTTGGAGCTAACTAAGCTAATTATGTCATTTTGTAGGATAATTAGCCAATTTAGCCTTTCTTGAACGAGTCTAAGCTACGTAGAAGAAGAGAAAGAGAAGAAGAAGTAAAAGAAGGAGGAGGAGGAGAAGGAGGAGAAGGAGAAGGAAGAGGAGAAGAAGAAGAAAATAAGAAGGAGAAGGAGCAGGAGGAAGAAGGAGGAAGGAGAAGGAGAAGGAGCTCCTTCTCCTTCTCCTCCTCCTTCTTCTCCTTCTTCTTATCCTCCTCCTTCTCTACTTCTTCTTCTCTTCTTCTTCTTCTTCCTTCCTTTCATTTTGCCTCTTTCTTCTCCTCTTGTCCCCTTCTTCGGGCTAAATTAGCTAAGAATGCCTTTTTGTAGCTAATTATGTCATTTCGAGGATAATTAGCTAAGTATAGGTCATATTTTATTAAATAGACCATTTTGGAGCTAACTAAACTAATTATGTCATTTAGGTGGAACCCTAGCTAACTATAGGCCATTTGGGAGCTAACTTGGGTAAAATAGGTCATTCCGGAGCAAACTATGCTTATTAAGCCATTTTGGATCTAGCTAGGCTAATTGTAGGCCATTTAATACCTAAGTTAGGGGGAATAGGTCATATTGCAGCTACGTAAGCCTTATTATGTCATTTAGGAGAGAACTTAGCTAACTATAGGTCATTTTTTATTAAATAGGTCATTTTGGAGCAAACTAAGCTAATTATGTTATTTTGTAGGATAATTAGCCAATTTAGCCTTTCTTGAACGAGTCTAAGCTACGTAGAAGAAGAGAAAGAGAATAAGAAGTAAAAGAAGGAGGAGGAGGAGGAGGAGGAGAAGGAGAAGGAAGAGGAGAAGAAGAAGAAAATAAGAAGGAGAAGGAGAAGGAGGAAGAAGGAGGAAGGAGAAGGAGAAGGAGCTCCTTCTCCTTCTCCTCCTCCTTCTTCTCCTTCTTCTTATCCTCCTCCTTCTCTACTTCTTCTTCTCTTCTTCTTCTTCTTCCTTCCTTTCATTTTTCCTCTTTCTTCTCCTCTTGTCCCCTTCTTCGGGCTAAATTAGCTAAGAATGCCTTTTTGGAGCTAATTATGTCATTTCGAGGATAATTTGCTAAGTATAGGTCATATTTTATTAAATAGACCATTTTGGAGCTAACTAAGCTACTTATGTCATTTAGGTGGAACCCTAGCTAACTATAGGCCATTTCGGAGCTAACTTGGGTAAAATAGGTCATTCCGGAGCAAACTATGCTTATTAAGCCATTTTGGATCTAGCTAGGCTAATTATAGGCCATTTAATACCTAAGTTAGGGGGAATAGGTCATATTGCAGCTACGTAAGCCTTATTATGTCATTTAGGAGAGAACTTAGCTAACTATAGGTCATTTTTAATTAAATAGGTCATTTTGGAGCTAACTAAGCTAATTATGTCATTCTGTAGGATAATTAGCCTATTTAGCCTTTCTTGGATGAGTCTAAGTTACGTAGAAGAAGAGAAAGAGAAGAATAAGTAAAATAAGGAGGAGGAGGAGGAGGAGGAGAAGGAAGAGGAGAAGAAGAAGAAAAAAAGAAGGAGAATGAGAAGGAGGAAGAAGGAGGAAGAAGAAGGAGGAAGAAGAAGGAGAAGGAGGAGCTCCTTCTCCTTCTTCTCCTTCTTCTTCTCCATCTTCTTATCCTCCTCCTTCTCTTCTTCTTCTTCTCTTCTTCTTCTTCTTCATTCCTTTCATTTTTCCTCTTTCTTCTCCTCTTGTCTCCTTCTTCGGGCTAAATTAGCTAAGAAGGCCTTTTTGGAGCTAATTATGTCATTTCGAGGATAATTAGCTCTGTATAGGTCATGTTTTACTAAATAGACCATTTTGGAGCTAACTAAGCTAATTATGTCATTTAGGTGGAACCCTAGCTAACTATAGGCCGTTTGGGAGCTAACTTGGGTAAAATAGGTCATTCCGGAGCAAACTATGCTTATTAAGCCATTTTGGATCTAGGTGGGCTAATTATAGGCCATTTAATACCTAAGTTAGGGGGAATAGGTCATCTTGCAGCTACGTAAGCCTTATTATGTCATTTAGGATAGAACTTAGCTAATTATAGGTCATTTTTTATTAAATAGGTCATTTTGGAGCTAACTAAGCTAATTATATCATTTTGTAGCATAATTAGCCAATTTAGCCATTCTTGGATGAGTCTAAGCTACGTAGACGAAGAGAAACAGAAGAAGAAGTAAAAGAAGGAGGAGGAGGAGGAGGAGGAGGAGAAGTAGAAGGAAGAGGAGAAGAAGAAGAAAAGAAGAAGGAGAAGGAGAAGGAGGAAGAAGGAGGAAGAAGAAGGAGAAGGAGGAGCCCCTTCTCCTTCTCCTCCTCCTTCTTCTCCTTCTTCTCCTCCTCCTTCTCCACTTCTTCTTCTCTTCTTCTTCTTCTTCCTTCCTTTCATTTTGCCTCTTTCTTCTCCTCTTCTCCCCTTCTTCGGGCTAAATTAGCTAAGAATGCCTTTTTGGAGCTAATTATGTTATTTCGAGGATAATTAGCTAATTATAGGTCATGTTTTATTAAATAGACCATTTTGGATCTAACTAAGCTAATTATGTCATTTAGGTGGAACCCTAGCTAACTATAGGCCGTTTCGGAGCTAACTTGGGTAAAATAGGTCATTCCGGAGCAAACTATGCTTATTAAGCCATTTGGATCTAGCTATGCTAATTATAGGCCATTTAATACCTAAGTTAGGGGGAATAGGTCATCTTGCAGCTACGTAAGCCTTATTATGTCATTTAGGAGAGAACTTAGCTAACTATAGGTCCTTTTTTATTAAATAGGTCATTTTGGAGCTAACTAAGCTAATTATGTCATTTTGTAGGATAATTAGCCAATTTAGCCTTTGTTGGATCAGTCTAAGCTACGTAGAAGAAGAGAAAGAGAAGAAGAAGTAAAAGAAGAAGGAGGAGGATGAGGAGGAGAAGGAGAAGGAAGAGGACAAGAAGAAGAAAAGAAGAAGGAGAAGGAGAAGGAGGAAGAAGGAGGAAGAAGAAGGAGAAGGAGGAGCCCCTTCTCCTTCTCCTCCTCCTTCTTCTCCTTCTTGTCCTCCTCCTTCTCCACTTCTTCTTCTCTTCTTCTTCTTCTTCCTTCCTTTCATTTTGCCTCTTTCTTCTCCTCTTCTCCCCTTCTTCGGGCTAAATTAGCTAAGAATGACTTTTTGGAGCTAATTATGTCATTTCGAGGATAATTAGCTAAGTATAGGTCATGTTTTATTAAATAGACCATTTTGGAGCTAACTAAGCTAATTATGTCATTTAGGTGGAACCCTAGCTAACTATAGGCCATTTGGGAGCTAACTTGTGTAAAATAGGTCATTCCGGAGCAAACTATGCTTATTAAGCCATTTTGGATCTAGCTAGGCTAATTGTAGGCCATTTAATACCTAAGTTAGGGGGAATAGCTCATCTTGCAGCTACGTAAGCCTTATTATGTCATTTAGGAGAGAACTTAGCTAACTATAGGTCATTTTTTATTAAATAGGTCATTTTGGAGCTAACTAAGCTAATTATGTCATTTTGTAGGATAATTAGCCAATTTAGCCTTTCTTGAACAAGTCTAAGCTACGTAGAAGAAGAGAAAGAGAAGAAGAAGTAAAAGAAGGAGGAGGAGAAGGAGAAGGAAGAGGAGAAGAAGAAGAAAATAAGAAGGAGAAGGAGAAGGAGGAGGAAGAAGGAGGAAGGAGAAGGAGCTCCTTCTCCTTCTCCTCCTCCTTCTTCTCCTTCTTCTTATCCTCCTCCTTCTCTACTTCTTCTTCTCTTCTTCTTCTTCTTCCTTCCTTTCATTTTGCCTCTTTCTTCTCCTCTTGTCCCCTTCTTCGGGCTAAATTAGCTAAGAATGCCTTTTTGGAGCTAATTATGTCATTTCGAGGATAATTAGCTTAGTATAGGTCATATTTTATTAAATAGACCATTTTGGAGCTAACTAAGCTACTTATGTCCTTTAGGTGGAACCCTAGCTAACTATAGGCCATTTCGGAGCTAACTTGGGTAAAATAGGTCATTCCGGAGCAAACTATGCTTATTAAGCCATTTTGGATCTAGCTAGGCTAATTATAGGCCATTTAATACCTAAGTTAGGGGAAATAGGTCATATTGCAGCTACGTAAGCCTTATTATGTCATTTAGGAGAGAACATAGCTAACTATAGGTCATTTTTAATTAAATAGGTCATTTTGGAGCTAACTAAGCTAATTATGTCATTTTGTAGGATAATTAGCCTATTTAGCCTTTCTTGGATGAGTCTAAGTTACGTAGAAGAAGAGAAAGAGAAGAATCAGTAAAAGAAGGAGGAGGAGGAGGAGGAGGAGAAGGAAGAGGAGAAGAAGAAGAAAAGAAGAAGGAGAAGGAGAAGGAGGAAGAAGGAGGAAGAAGAAGGAGAAGGAGGAGCTCCTTCTCCTTCTTCTCCTTCTTCTTCTCCATCTTCTTATCCTCCTCCTTCTCTTCTTCTTCTTCTCTTCTTCTTCTTCTTCATTCCTTTCATTTTTCCTCTTTCTTCTCCTCTTGTCTCCTTCTTCGGGCTAAATTAGCTAAGAAGGCCTTTTTGGAGCTAATTATGTCATTTCGAGGATAATTAGCTATGTATAGGTCATGTTTTACTAAATAGACCATTTTGGAGCTAACTAAGCTAATTATGTCATTTAGGTGGAACCCTAGCTAACTATAGGCCGTTTGGGAGCTAACTTGGGTAAAATAGGTCATTCCGGAGCAAACTATGCTTATTAAGCCATTTTGGACCTAGCTGGGCTAATTATAGGCCATTTAATACCTAAGTTAGGGGGAAGAGGTCATCTTGCAGCTACGTAAGCCTTATTATGTCATTTAGGATAGAACATAGCTAATTATAGGTCATTTTTTATTAAATAGGTCATTTTGGAGCTAACTAAGCTAATTATATCATTTTGTAGCATAATTAGCCAATTTAGCCATTCTTGGATGAGTCTAAGCTACATAGAAGAAGAGAAAGAGAAGAAGAAGTAAAAGAAGGAGGAGGAGGAGGAGGAGGAGAAGTAGAAGGAAGAGGAGAAGAAGAAGAAAAGAAGAAGGAGAAGGAGAAGGAGGAAGAAGGAGGAAGAAGAAGGAGAAGGAGGAGCCCCTTCTCCTTCTCCTCCTCCTTCTTCTCCTTCTTAGCCACCTCCTTCTCCACTTCTTCTTCTCTTCTTCTTCGTCTTCCTTCCTTTCATTTTGCCTCTTTCTTCTCCTCTTCTCCCATTCTTCGGGCTAAATTAGCTAAGAATGCCTTTTTGGAGCTAATTATGTTATTTCGAGGATAATTGGCTAATTATAGGTCATGTTTTATTAAATAGACCATTTTGGATCTAACTAAGCTAATTATGTCATTTAGGTGGAACCCTAGCTAACTATAGGCCGTTTCGGATCTAACTTGGGTAAAATAGGTCATTCCGGAGCAAACTATGCTTATTAAGCCATTTGGATCTAGCTATGCTAATTATAGGCCATTTAATACCTAAGTTAGGGGGAATAGGTCATCTTGCAGCTACGTAAGCCTTATTATGTCATTTAGGAGAGAACTTAGCTAACTATAGGTCCTTTTTTTATTAAATAGGTCATTTTGGAGCTAACTAAGCTAATTATGGCATTTTGTAGGATAATTAGCCAATTTAGCCTTTCTTGGATCAGTCTAAGCTACGTAGAAGAAGAGAAAGAGAAGAAGAAGTAAAAGAAGAAGGAGGAGGATGAGGAGGAGAAGGAGAAGGAAGAGGACAAGAAGAAGAAAAGAAGAAGGAGAAGGAGAAGGAGGAAGAAGGAGGAAGAAGAAGGAGAAGGAGGAGCCCCTTCTCCTTCTCCTCCTCCTTCTTCTCCTTCTTGTCCTCCTCCTTCTCCACTTCTTCTTCTCTTCTTCTTCTTCTTCCTTCCTTTCATTTTGCCTCTTTCTTCTCCTCTTCTCCCCTTCTTCGGGCTAAATTAGCTAAGAATGCCTTTTTGGAGCTAATTATGTCATTTCGAGGATAATTAGCTAAGTATAGGTCATGTTTTATTAAATAGACCATTTTGGAGCTAACTAAGCTAATTATGTCATTTAGGTGGAACCCTAGCTAACTATAGGCCATTTGGGAGCTAACTTGTGTAAAATAGGTCATTCCGGAGCAAACTATGCTTATTAAGCCATTTTGGATCTAGCTAGGCTAATTGTAGGCCATTTAATACCTAAGTTAGGGGGAATAGCTCATGTTGCAGCTACGTAAGCCTTATTATGTCATTTAGGAGAGAACTTAGCTAACTATAGGTCATTTTTTATTAAATAGGTCATTTTGGAGCTAACTAAGCTAATTATGTCATTTTGTAGGATAATTAGCCAATTTAGCCTTTCTTGAACAAGTATAAGCTACGTAGAAGAAGAGAAAGAGAAGAAGAAGTAAAAGAAGGAGGAGGAGGAGGAGGAGGAGAAGGAGAAGGAAGAGGAGAAGAAGAAGAAGAAAATAAGAAGGAGAAGGAGAAGGAGGAAGAAGGAGGAAGGAGAAGGAGAAGGAGCTCCTTCTCCTTCTCCTCCTCCTTCTTCTCCTTCTTCTTATCCTCCTCCTTCTCTACTTCTTCTTCTCTTCTTCTTCTTCTTCCTTCCTTTCATTTTGCCTCTTTCTTCTCCTCTTGTCCCCTTCTTCGGGCTAAATTAGCTAAGAATGCCTTTTTGGAGCTAATTATGTCATTTCGAGGATAATTAGCTTAGTATAGGTCATATTTTATTAAATAGACCATTTTGGAGCTAACTAAGATACTTATGTCCTTTAGGTGGAACCCTAGCTAACTATAGGCCATTTCGGAGCTAACTTGGGTAAAATAGGTCATTCCGGAGCAAACTATGCTAATTAAGCCATTTTGGATCTAGCTAGGCTAATTATAGGCCATTTAATACCTAAGTTAGGGGGAATAGGTCATATTGCAGCTACGTAAGCCTTATTATGTCATTTAGGAGAGAACTTAGCTAACTATAGGTCATTTTTAATTAAATAGGTCATTTTGGAGCTAACTAAGCTTTATGTCATTTTGTAGGATAATTAGCCTATTTAGCCTTTCTTGGATGAGTCTAAGTTACGTAGAAGAAGAGAAAGAGAAGAATCAGTAAAAGAAGGAGGAGGAGGAGGAGGAGGAGAAGGAAGAGGAGAAGAAGAAGAAAAGAAGAAGGAGAAGGAGAAGGAGGAAGAAGGAGGAAGAAGAAGGAGAAGGAGGAGCTCCTTCTCCTTCTTCTCCTTCTTCTTCTCCATCTTCTTATCCTCCTCCTTCTCTTCTTCTTCTTCTCTTCTTCTTCTTCTTCATTCCTTTCATTTTTCCTCTTTCTTCTCCTCTTGTCTCCTTCTTCGGGCTAAATTAGCTAAGAAGGCCTTTTTGGAGCTAATTATGTCATTTCGAGGATAATTAGCTATGTATAGGTCATGTTTTACTAAATAGACCATTTTGGAGCTAACTAAGCTAATTATGTCATTTAGGTGGAACCCTAGCTAACTATAGGCCGTTTGGGAGCTAACTTGGGTAAAATAGGTCATTCCGGAGCAAACTATGCTTATTAAGCCATTTTGGACCTAGCTGGGCTAATTATAGGCCATTTAATACCTAAGTTAGGGGGAAGAGGTCATCTTGCAGCTACGTAAGCCTTATTATGTCATTTAGGATAGAACATAGCTAATTATAGGTCATTTTTTATTAAATAGGTCATTTTGGAGCTAACTAAGCTAATTATATCATTTTGTAGCATAATTAGCCAATTTAGCCATTCTTGGATGAGTCTAAGCTACATAGAAGAAGAGAAAGAGAAGAAGAAGTAAAAGAAGGAGGAGGAGGAGGAGGAGGAGAAGTAGAAGGAAGAGGAGAAGAAGAAGAAAAGAAGAAGGAGAAGGAGAAGGAGGAAGAAGGAGGAAGAAGAAGGAGAAGGAGGAGCCCCTTCTCCTTCTCCTCCTCCTTCTTCTCCTTCTTAGCCACCTCCTTCTCCACTTCTTCTTCTCTTCTTCTTCGTCTTCCTTCCTTTCATTTTGCCTCTTTCTTCTCCTCTTCTCCCATTCTTCGGGCTAAATTAGCTAAGAATGCCTTTTTGGAGCTAATTATGTTATTTCGAGGATAATTGGCTAATTATAGGTCATGTTTTATTAAATAGACCATTTTGGATCTAACTAAGCTAATTATGTCATTTAGGTGGAACCCTAGCTAACTATAGGCCGTTTCGGATCTAACTTGGGTAAAATAGGTCATTCCGGAGCAAACTATGCTTATTAAGCCATTTGGATCTAGCTATGCTAATTATAGGCCATTTAATACCTAAGTTAGGGGGAATAGGTCATCTTGCAGCTACGTAAGCCTTATTATGTCATTTAGGAGAGAACTTAGCTAACTATAGGTCCTTTTTTTATTAAATAGGTCATTTTGGAGCTAACTAAGCTAATTATGTCATTTTGTAGGATAATTAGCCAATTTAGCCTTTCTTGGATCAGTCTAAGCTACGTAGAAGAAGAGAAAGAGAAGAAGAATTAAAAGAAGAAGGAGGAGGATGAGGAGGAGAAGGAGAAGGAAGAGGACAAGAAGAAGAAAAGAAGAAGGAGAAGGAGAAGGAGGAAGAAGGAGGAAGAAGAAGGAGAAGGAGGAGCCCCTTCTCCTTCTCCTCCTCCTTCTTCTCCTTCTTGTCCTCCTCCTTCTCCATTTCTTCTTCTCTTCTTCTTCTTCTTCCTTCCTTTCATTTTGCCTCTTTCTTCTCCTCTTCTCCCCTTCTTCGGGCTAAATTAGCTAAGAATGCCTTTTTGGAGCTAATTATGTCATTTCGAGGATAATTAGCTAAGTATAGGTCATGTTTTATTAAATAGACCATTTTGGAGCTAACTAAGCTAATTATGTCATTTAGGTGGAACCCTAGCTAACTATAGGCCATTTGGGAGCTAACTTGTGTAAAATAGGTCATTCCGGAGCAAACTATGCTTATTAAGCCATTTTGGATCTAGCTAGGCTAATTGTAGGCCATTTAATACCAAAGTTAGGGGGAATAGCTCATCTTGCAGCTACGTAAGCCTTATTATGTCATTTAGGAGAGAACTTAGCTAACTATAGGTCATTTTTTATTAAATAGGTCATTTTGGAGCTAACTAAGCTAATTATGTCATTTTGTAGGATAATTAGCCAATTTAGCCTTTCTTGAACAAGTCTAAGCTACGTAGAAGAAGAGAAAGAGAAGAAGAAGTAAAAGAAGGAGGAGGAGGAGGAGGAGGAGAAGGAGAAGGAAGAGGAGAAGAAGAAGAAAATAAGAAGGAGAAGGAGAAGGAGGAAGAAGGAGGAAGGAGAAGGAGAAGGAGCTCCTTCTCCTTCTCCTCCTCCTTCTTCTCCTTCTTCTTATCCTCCTCCTTCTCTACTTCTTCTTCTCTTCTTCTTCTTCTTCCTTCCTTTCATTTTGCCTCTTTCTTCTCCTCTTGTCCCCTTCTTCGGGCTAAATTAGCTAAGAATGCCTTTTTGGAGCTAATTATGTCATTTCGAGGATAATTAGCTTAGTATAGGTCATATTTTATTAAATAGACCATTTTGGAGCTAACTAAGATACTTATGTCCTTTAGGTGGAACCCTAGCTAACTATAGGCCATTTCGGAGCTAACTTGGGTAAAATAGGTCATTCCGGAGCAAACTATGCTAATTAAGCCATTTTGGATCTAGCTAGGCTAATTATAGGCCATTTAATACCTAAGTTAGGGGGAATAGGTCATATTGCAGCTACGTAAGCCTTATTATGTCATTTAGGAGAGAACTTAGCTAACTATAGGTCATTTTTAATTAAATAGGTCATTTTGGAGCTAACTAAGCTTTATGTCATTTTGTAGGATAATTAGCCTATTTAGCCTTTCTTGGATGAGTCTAAGTTACGTAGAAGAAGAGAAAGAGAAGAATCAGTAAAAGAAGGAGGAGGAGGAGGAGGAGGAGAAGGAAGAGGAGAAGAAGAAGAAAAGAAGAAGGAGAAGGAGAAGGAGGAAGAAGGAGGAAGAAGAAGGAGAAGGAGGAGCTCCTTCTCCTTCTTCTCCTTCTTCTTCTCCATCTTCTTATCCTCCTCCTTCTCTTCTTCTTCTTCTCTTCTTCTTCTTCTTCATTCCTTTCATTTTTCCTCTTTCTTCTCCTCTTGTCTCCTTCTTCGGGCTAAATTAGCTAAGAAGGCCTTTTTGGAGCTAATTATGTCATTTCGAGGATAATTAGCTATGTATAGGTCATGTTTTACTAAATAGACCATTTTGGAGCTAACTAAGCTAATTATGTCATTTAGGTGGAACCCTAGCTAACTATAGGCCGTTTGGGAGCTAACTTGGCTAAAATAGGTCATTCCGGAGCAAACTATGCTTATTAAGCCATTTTGGACCTAGCTGGGCTAATTATAGGCCATTTAATACCTAAGTTAGGGGGAAGAGGTCATCTTGCAGCTACGTAAGCCTTATTATGTCATTTAGGATAGAACATAGCTAATTATAGGTCATTTTTTATTAAATAGGTCATTTTGGAGCTAACTAAGCTAATTATATCATTTTGTAGCATAATTAGCCAATTTAGCCATTCTTGGATGAGTCTAAGCTACATAGAAGAAGAGAAAGAGAAGAAGAAGTAAAAGAAGGAGGAGGAGGAGGAGGAGGAGGAGAAGTAGAAGGAAGAGGAGAAGAAGAAGAAAAGAAGAAGGAGAAGGAGAAGGAGGAAGAAGGAGGAAGAAGAAGGAGAAGGAGGAGCCCCTTCTCCTTCTCCTCCTCCTTCTTCTCCTTCTTAGCCACCTCCTTCTCCACTTCTTCTTCTCTTCTTCTTCGTCTTCCTTCCTTTCATTTTGCCTCTTTCTTCTCCTCTTCTCCCATTCTTCGGGCTAAATTAGCTAAGAATGCCTTTTTGGAGCTAATTATGTTATTTCGAGGATAATTGGCTAATTATAGGTCATGTTTTATTAAATAGACCATTTTGGATCTAACTAAGCTAATTATGTCATTTAGGTGGAACCCTAGCTAACTATAGGCCGTTTCGGATCTAACTTGGGTAAAATAGGTCATTCCGGAGCAAACTATGCTTATTAAGCCATTTGGATCTAGCTATGCTAAGTATAGGCCATTTAATACCTAAGTTAGGGGGAATAGGTCATCTTGCAGCTACGTAAGCCTTATTATGTCATTTAGGAGAGAACTTAGCTAACTATAGGTCCTTTTTTTATTAAATAGGTCATTTTGGAGCTAACAAAGCTAATTATGTCATTTTGTAGGATAATTAGCCAATTTAGCCTTTCTTGGATCAGTCTAAGCTACGTAGAAGAAGAGAAAGAGAAGAAGAAGTAAAAGAAGAAGGAGGAGGATGAGGAGGAGAAGGAGAAGGAAGAGGACAAGAAGAAGAAAAGAAGAAGGAGAAGGAGAAGGAGGAAGAAGGAGGAAGAAGAAGGAGAAGGAGGAGCCCCTTCTCCTTCTCCTCCTCCTTCTTCTCCTTCTTGTCCTCCTCCTTCTCCACTTCTTCTTCTCTTCTTCTTCTTCTTCCTTCCTTTCATTTTGCCTCTTTCTTCTCCTCTTCTCCCCTTCTTCGGGCTAAATTAGCTAAGAATGCCTTTTTGGAGCTAATTATGTCATTTCGAGGATAATTAGCTAAGTATAGGTCATGTTTTATTAAATAGACCATTTTGGAGCTAACTAAGCTAATTATGTCATTTAGGTGGAACCCTAGCTAACTATAGGCCATTTGGGAGCTAACTTGTGTAAAATAGGTCATTCCGGAGCAAACTATGCTTATTAAGCCATTTTGGATCTAGCTAGGCTAATTGTAGGCCATTTAATACCAAAGTTAGGGGGAATAGCTCATCTTGCAGCTACGTAAGCCTTATTATGTCATTTAGGAGAGAACTTAGCTAACTATAGGTCATTTTTTATTAAATAGGTCATTTTGGAGCTAACTAAGCTAATTATGTCATTTTGTAGGATAATTAGCCAATTTAGCCTTTCTTGAACAAGTCTAAGCTACGTAGAAGAAGAGAAAGAGAAGAAGAAGTAAAAGAAGGAGGAGGAGGAGGAGGAGGAGAAGGAGAAGGAAGAGGAGAAGAAGAAGAAAATAAGAAGGAGAAGGAGAAGGAGGAAGAAGGAGGAAGGAGAAGGAGAAGGAGCTCCTTCTCCTTCTGCTCCTCCTTCTTCTCCTTCTTCTTATCCTCCTCCTTCTCTACTTCTTCTTCTCTTCTTCTTCTTCTTCCTTCCTTTCATTTTGCCTCTTTCTTCTCCTCTTGTCCCCTTCTTCGGGCTAAATTAGCTAAGAATGCCTTTTTGGAGCTAATTATGTCATTTCGAGGATAATTAGCTTAGTATAGGTCATATTTTATTAAATAGACCATTTTGGAGCTAACTAAGATACTTATGTCCTTTAGGTGGAACCCTAGCTATCTATAGGCCATTTCGGAGCTAACTTGGGTAAAATAGGTCATTCCGGAGCAAACTATGCTAATTAAGCCATTTTGGATCTAGCTAGGCTAATTATAGGCCATTTAATACCTAAGTTAGGGGGAATAGGTCATATTGCAGCTACGTAAGCCTTATTATGTCATTTAGGAGAGAACTTAGCTAACTATAGGTCATTTTTAATTAAATAGGTCATTTTGGAGCTAACTAAGCTTTATGTCATTTTGTAGGATAATTAGCCTATTTAGCCTTTCTTGGATGAGTCTAAGTTACGTAGAAGAAGAGAAAGAGAAGAATCAGTAAAAGAAGGAGGAGGAGGAGGAGGAGGAGAAGGAAGAGGAGAAGAAGAAGAAAAGAAGAAGGAGAAGGAGAAGGAGGAAGAAGGAGGAAGAAGAAGGAGAAGGAGGAGCTCCTTCTCCTTCTTCTCCTTCTTCTTCTCCATCTTCTTATCCTCCTCCTTCTCTTCTTCTTCTTCTCTTCTTCTTCTTCTTCATTCCTTTCATTTTTCCTCTTTCTTCTCCTCTTGTCTCCTTCTTCGGGCTAAATTAGCTAAGAAGGCCTTTTTGGAGCTAATTATGTCATTTCGAGGATAATTAGCTATGTATAGGTCATGTTTTACTAAATAGACCATTTTGGAGCTAACTAAGCTAATTATGTCATTTAGGTGGAACCCTAGCTAACTATAGGCCGTTTGGGAGCTAACTTGGGTAAAATAGGTCATTCCGGAGCAAACTATGCTTATTAAGCCATTTTGGACCTAGCTGGGCTAATTATAGGCCATTTAATACCTAAGTTAGGGGGAAGAGGTCATCTTGCAGCTACGTAAGCCTTATTATGTCATTTAGGATAGAACATAGCTAATTATAGGTCATTTTTTATTAAATAGGTCATTTTGGAGCTAACTAAGCTAATTATATCATTTTGTAGCATAATTAGCCAATTTAGCCATTCTTGGATGAGTCTAAGCTACATAGAAGAAGAGAAAGAGAAGAAGAAGTAAAAGAAGGAGGAGGAGGAGGAGGAGGAGAAGTAGAAGGAAGAGGAGAAGAAGAAGAAAAGAAGAAGGAGAAGGAGAAGGAGGAAGAAGGAGGAAGAAGAAGGAGAAGGAGGAGCCCCTTCTCCTTCTCCTCCTCCTTCTTCTCCTTCTTAGCCACCTCCTTCTCCACTTCTTCTTCTCTTCTTCTTCGTCTTCCTTCCTTTCATTTTGCCTCTTTCTTCTCCTCTTCTCCCATTCTTCGGGCTAAATTAGCTAAGAATGCCTTTTTGGAGCTAATTATGTTATTTCGAGGATAATTGGCTAATTATAGGTCATGTTTTATTAAATAGACCATTTTGGATCTAACTAAGCTAATTATGTCATTTAGGTGGAACCCTAGCTAACTATAGGCCGTTTCGGATCTAACTTGGGTAAAATAGGTCATTCCGGAGCAAACTATGCTTATTAAGCCATTTGGATCTAGCTATGCTAATTATAGGCCATTTAATACCTAAGTTAGGGGGAATAGGTCATCTTGCAGCTACGTAAGCCTTATTATGTCATTTAGGATAGAACTTAGCTAACTATAGGTCCTTTTTTTATTAAATAGGTCATTTTGGAGCTAACTAAGCTAATTATGTCATTTTGTAGGATAATTAGCCAATTTAGCCTTTCTTGGATCAGTCTAAGCTACGTAGAAGAAGAGAAAGAGAAGAAGAAGTAAAAGAAGAAGGAGGAGGATGAGGAGGAGAAGGAGAAGGAAGAGGACAAGAAGAAGAAAAGAAGAAGGAGAAGGAGAAGGAGGAAGAAGGAGGAAGAAGAAGGAGAAGGAGGAGCCCCTTCTCCTTCTCCTCCTCCTTCTTCTCCTTCTTGTCCTCCTCCTTCTCCACTTCTTCTTCTCTTCTTCTTCTTCTTCCTTCCTTTCATTTTGCCTCTTTCTTCTCCTCTTCTCCCCTTCTTCGGGCTAAATTAGCTAAGAATGCCTTTTTGGAGCTAATTATGTCATTTCGAGGATAATTAGCTAAGTATAGGTCATGTTTTATTAAATAGACCATTTTGGAGCTAACTAAGCTAATTATGTCATTTAGGTGGAACCCTAGCTAACTATAGGCCATTTGGGAGCTAACTTGTGTAAAATAGGTCATTCCGGAGCAAACTATGCTTATTAAGCCATTTTGGATCTAGCTAGGCTAATTGTAGGCCATTTAATACCAAAGTTAGGGGGAATAGCTCATCTTGCAGCTACGTAAGCCTTATTATGTCATTTAGGAGAGAACTTAGCTAACTATAGGTCATTTTTTATTAAATAGGTCATTTTGGAGCTAACTAAGCTAATTATGTCATTTTGTAGGATAATTAGCCAATTTAGCCTTTCTTGAACAAGTCTAAGCTACGTAGAAGAAGAGAAAGAGAAGAAGAAGTAAAAGAAGGAGGAGGAGGAGGAGGAGGAGAAGGAGAAGGAAGAGGAGAAGAAGAAGAAAATAAGAAGGAGAAGGAGAAGGAGGAAGAAGGAGGAAGGAGAAGGAGAAGGAGCTCCTTCTCCTTCTCCTCCTCCTTCTTCTCCTTCTTCTTATCCTCCTCCTTCTCTACTTCTTCTTCTCTTCTTCTTCTTCTTCCTTCCTTTCATTTTGCCTCTTTCTTCTCCTCTTGTCCCCTTCTTCGGGCTAAATTAGCTAAGAATGCCTTTTTGGAGCTAATTATGTCATTTCGAGGATAATTAGCTTAGTATAGGTCATATTTTATTAAATAGACCATTTTGGAGCTAACTAAGATACTTATGTCCTTTAGGTGGAACCCTAGCTATCTATAGGCTATTTCGGAGCTAACTTGGGTAAAATAGGTCATTCCGGAGCAAACTATGCTAATTAAGCCATTTTGGATCTAGCTAGGCTAATTATAGGCCATTTAATACCTAAGTTAGGGGGAATAGGTCATATTGCAGCTACGTAAGCCTTATTATGTCATTTAGGAGAGAACTTAGCTAACTATAGGTCATTTTTAATTAAATAGGTCATTTTGGAGCTAACTAAGCTTTATGTCATTTTGTAGGATAATTAGCCTATTTAGCCTTTCTTGGATGAGTCTAAGTTACGTAGAAGAAGAGAAAGAGAAGAATCAGTAAAAGAAGGAGGAGGAGGAGGAGGAGGAGAAGGAAGAGGAGAAGAAGAAGAAAAGAAGAAGGAGAAGGAGAAGGAGGAAGAAGGAGGAAGAAGAAGGAGAAGGAGGAGCTCCTTCTCCTTCTTCTCCTTCTTCTTCTCCATCTTCTTATCCTCCTCCTTCTCTTCTTCTTCTTCTCTTCTTCTTCTTCTTCATTCCTTTCATTTTTCCTCTTTCTTCTCCTCTTGTCTCCTTCTTCGGGCTAAATTAGCTAAGAAGGCCTTTTTGGAGCTAATTATGTCATTTCGAGGATAATTAGCTATGTATAGGTCATGTTTTACTAAATAGACCATTTTGGAGCTAACTAAGCTAATTATGTCATTTAGGTGGAACCCTAGCTAACTATAGGCCGTTTGGGAGCTAACTTGGGTAAAATAGGTCATTCCGGAGCAAACTATGCTTATTAAGCCATTTTGGACCTAGCTGGGCTAATTATAGGCCATTTAATACCTAAGTTAGGGGGAAGAGGTCATCTTGCAGCTACGTAAGCCTTATTATGTCATTTAGGATAGAACATAGCTAATTATAGGTCATTTTTTATTAAATAGGTCATTTTGGAGCTAACTAAGCTAATTATATCATTTTGTAGCATAATTAGCCAATTTAGCCATTCTTGGATGAGTCTAAGCTACATAGAAGAAGAGAAAGAGAAGAAGAAGTAAAAGAAGGAGGAGGAGGAGGAGGAGGAGAAGTAGAAGGAAGAGGAGAAGAAGAAGAAAAGAAGAAGGAGAAGGAGAAGGAGGAAGAAGGAGGAAGAATAAGGAGAAGGAGGAGCCCCTTCTCCTTCTCCTCCTCCTTCTTCTCCTTCTTAGCCACCTCCTTCTCCACTTCTTCTTCTCTTCTTCTTCGTCTTCCTTCCTTTCATTTTGCCTCTTTCTTCTCCTCTTCTCCCCTTCTTCGGGCTAAATTAGCTAAGAATGCCTTTTTGGAGCTAATTATGTTATTTCGAGGATAATTAGCTAATTATAGGTCATGTTTTATTAAATAGACCATTTTGGATCTAACTAAGCTAATTATGTCATTTAGGTGGAACCCTAGCTAACTATAGGCCGTTTCGGATCTAACTTGGGTAAAATAGGTCATTCCGGACCAAACTATGCAGTCTAAGCCATTTGGATCTAGCTATGCTAATTATAGGCCATTTAATACCTAAGTTAGGGGGAATAGGTCATCTTGCAGCTACGTAAGCCTTATTATGTCATTTAGGAGAGAACTTAGCTAACTATAGGTCAATTTTTTATTAAATAGGTCATTTTGGAGCTAACTAAGCTAATTATGTCATTTTGTAGGATAATTAGCCAATTTAGCCTTTCCTGGATCAGTCTAAGCTACGTAGAAGAAGAGAAAGAGAAGAAGAAGGAGGAGGATGAGGAGGAGAAGAAGAAGGAAGAGGACAAAAAGAAGAAAAGAAGAAGGATAAGGAGAAGGAGGAAGAAGGAGGAAGAAGAAGCAGAAGGAGGAGCTCCTTCTCCTTCTTCTCCTCCTTCTTCTCCTCCTTCTTCTCCATTTCTTATCCTCCTCCTTCTCTTCTTCTTCTTCTCCTGTTCTTCTCCTTCATTCCTTTCATTTTTCCTCTTTCTTCTCCTCTTGTCTCCTTCTTCGGGCTAAATTATCTAAGAAGGCCTTTTTGGAGCTAATTATGTCATTTCGAGGATAATTAGCTAAGTATAGGTCATGTTTTACTAAATAGACCATTTTGGAGCTAACTAAGCTAATTATGTCATTTAGGTGGAACCCTAGCTAACTACAGGACGTTTCGGAGCTAACTTGGGTAAAATAAGTCATACCGGAGCAAACTATGCTTATTAAGCCATTTTGGATCTAGCTAGGCTAATTATATGCCTTTTAATACCTAAGTTAGGGGGAATAGGTCATCTTGCAGCTACGTAAGCCTTATTATGTCATTTAGGAGAGAACTTAGCTAACTATAGGTCATTTTTTTATTAAATATGTCATTTTGGAGCTAACTAAGCTAATTACATCATTTTGTAGGATAATTAGCCAATTTAGCCTTTCTTGGATGAGTCTAAGCTACGTAGGAGAAGAGAAAGAGAAGAAGAAGTAAAAGAAGGAGGAGGAGGAGAAGGAGGAGGAGAAGGAGAAGGAAGAGGAGAAGAAGAAGAAAAGAAGAAGGAGAAGCAGAAGGAGGAAGAAGGAGGAAGAAGAAGGAGAAGGAGGAGCTCCTTCTCCTTCTTCTCCTCTTTCTTCTCCTTCTTCTTCTCCTCCTCCTTCTCTTCTTCTTCTTATCTTCTTCTTCTTATTCCTTCGTTTCATTTTTCCTCTTTCTTCTCCTCTTGTCCCCTTCTTCGGGCTAAATTAGCTATTAATGCCTTTTTGGAGCTAATTATGTCATTTCGAGGATAATTAGCTAAGTATAGGTCATGTTTTATTAAATAGACCATTTTGGAGCTAACTAAGCTAATTATGTCATTTAGGTGGAACCCTAGCTAACTATAGGCCGTTCCGGAGCTAACTTGGGTAAAATAGGTCATTCCGGAGCAAACTATGCCTATTAAGCCATTTGGATCTAGCTAGGCTAATTATAGGCCATTTAATACCTAAGTTAGGGGGAATAGGTCATCTTGCAGCTACGTAAACCTTATAATGTTATTTCGGAGAGAACTTAGCTAACTATAGGTCATTTTTTATTAAATACGTCATTTTGGAGCTAACTAAGCTAATTATGTCATTTTATAGGATAATTAGCCAATTTAGCCATTTTGGAGCTAACTAAGCTAATTATGTCATTTAGATGGAAGTCTAACTATTTTTTGTTAAACACTAGAAATAACATACCATTATCGTCATCACGGCGGTGAAGCACGGTGGCTCTGGCTTGTTTCACCTGGAGAAGGCTGCCCTGGAGAAGGCTCCACTGTAGAAGGGTCGTGCGATGCGTTTCGGGAGATATTCTGCACCAAACACCGTTTGCAATGTGTCGTTAGCATGAGGACACTCTTAAGATCACTTCACTGAAATGAAACTCACCGTCCCCGCCACGTTAATGACTGCCATCGGCAGAGGGACTTGGCCGCTCTTCTCGCACATAGAGTGTACATTTGGTTTCGACAAGTCAAACTTTTTATTTATTAATGAAACGGACATTCAAATGCAAGATTTGAAATAACATGAAGAAGAAACTTACCACGAAGAGCTCGTATATGGCCCTGTTAGATGCATCATTATGTGCCCTCTCCGCCTCCACCAATGCAGTCGTCCTCTTCTCCAGCTCCCTAATCTCCTTATCCTTCTCTGCCATAGCCGCCTGCATTGCCTCTCTCTCTTTCTGAATAGCAGCCTGCAACACAACTCATTGTTAGCAATGTAATCATATTGGTTCCAACGCACAACATAATGCGGAAAGATAGTTGAGTCCATTAAACTAACCTCGATGGCGAGCTCGACTGGCCGTGGACGACGTGTTATCTCCAGACAAGAGCTCGTTTGGCGTGCCTTTATCTGTCGGAGAGTGCTAGGACAACATATAAGGACGTCTCCAATGGCGATCGAGCCATGGGGCCTCCCGTTGCCAGCTATCATCACCAGCTCTGGATCAATAGGGCCCTCACTCGGGTTAAAGTCCTCCCCTTTCCTCGCCTTCCCGTGATCTCTGTACTTCACGAGCTTCTGGTGGGAGGAGATGTTGGTGAAGTTTTCTGGATGCTCGAGGTCAGACTCAGAGAATGCTTTGACCTTCTTGTACAAGGCAGTATGAGCCATCGCATACATGTCGTACATCTGTGGCACCTCCGTCTTATTGTGACGCGCCTAAAAGAGAGAGAGGAAAAATGTATTAGTAAAGGGCTCAAGATAGCATTAAGAATGAGTTGCATGAGGCATGAAGCAAACCACATACCCAGTTCTCGCCAAATTGGATTAAGTTGACGCTCCCCTGATGGTGTGGCACACCAACCATTTTTCCACGCCTCTCCTTAGCGTTGTTGTGGCTGGCCTCCCACGTTTCAGAGCACCACTGATCCACCAAGGCCTCCCAAGAATCCATCTTATCCACGCACCATCTCGGGGGCACCTAAGTTAATAAAGAGAAATTTGAGCGCGTAAGAACTAAATCACGGAAACTAACTACAAAGCCTTAATAATATGTAATTACCTTCATGTAATGCTCCTTCTCCATCTTAGCATCATGACACTTCGCCTTGTCAATCCTAATACGCCGCGTGGCATAGTAGTCTCGAACAGCCTGCACCCGAGCCTCGTGTCGAAAGTTTTGAAGTAGGCGGCGACATTCGGTTTTGATAACCTTTGCCGCGTCCTCCTCGTATCCCTCACACTTGTAGTCGGTCTGCAAATGAGACAACACCGATTAGTACAATAAATAGCTAAGGTTGATTTATAATTGTGTGAAGGAGAAATTACCCAGAACTTTTGGATCACCATGTCCGCCCTCGTGTCGCACAAAACACCGTCGATCTCCACCTCCGGCGGGGCCGGGGCACCCAAGTAGTGCTCCCAGGTCATTCCTACCTCTCGCTCGGCAAACGCGAAGGCAAAAGGTTAAATAAGAGTAAATTAACTTACTTGTCCCCATTTCGCCTAATCGACCACCTCTGCTCGGGGGTCGCCCGCACGAGCGGGAGCCACGAACTACCAAGCTGGTAGACGGTAGCCCCCTCACCGAGCTCCTCGTCGCTACCAGCATGGCCACTTGGCTCAGCCCAGGTATCCCACTGGGTCTCTTGGGACGTACCCTCATCCCTGTTTTGCTCCGGAATCGCCTGGAATGAAGCCTCTGGGAAACGATTCTCGTGGGGCGAAGGCTCGTCGACCTGAGGCTCGTCAACCTGAGGCTCGTGAACCGGACACCGTGTAGTCTCCACCTCAGACGAATCCACCCTAGAAGTCTTGTGTTGAGGTGAATCAGCTTGGGGTCGTGGCGGAGACCGTGTAGCATCAACCTCAGAAGGCGTGGAAGCCACCGCCCTACCTCTCCCGCGGCCACGTGTACCTTTAGTACAACATAAATACCAACATGAGTAATAAAATGTATATAAATACCAATATGCATACAACATGAGTACAACATAAATACCAACATGAATACAACGTGTACCTTTAGTACCTCTCGGCTTCGCGGGGGGTCGACCTCCTCTCACGGGGGCGCTCCTTGCAGAGTAGAGATCAATGCTCTCCGAAGAGGCGAGGCAGGAATGGAAGTACCCATCCCATCACCCGCCGACGAAGAAGGAGCCGCGGAGTGCTTTCGACCCTTTCCCACCATCTTTCAACACCTGTCTTGACAAAGAGTAAATGAAATTAGTACAACATAAATACCAACATGAGTAATAAAATGTATATAATTTAAGTGTATCATCATCATAAATTCCAACATGACTAATAAAAATTGAATACCTAACATGAACTCAAAATTTATATATAGTATAATAGTTGAATACCTGACATGAACTATTAACAATCGTGCTCCTCTATATATGCTTCGGGGTCAATAAATGCATCATGATCATCACTATCATCAATAAATGCATCATCGTCATCACTATCACGAAGAATATGTGGAAGGCCACCATTATGTAATCGGTCAAGAAGTGACAGGTCATCCGCAGCAGTAACCTCTTCTTCTTCCAGCTCTTCCTGTTCGGGCTCAGGGGTTAAGACGGATTCACTGTCGCTGTCTACTTCAATGTTCTGGGGTGAAGTAGAGTGGTTCGTGAAACGTTTCTTGGACATACGTGTTTCTTGGAAGAATTCTCCTTCATATGTGTCTGGGTTAATGTGAGGTTCGTAATCCTCTTCATTCAGGGTAGGTGGTCTAAAATGTGGTGGCACTTCATAAACGACATCCCAACCTTTGAGATTTGGATCAGTTTGGCAGGCCCACGGTAGATAGAAAACTTGTGTCGCCTGTTGATTCGTAATATAGACATCGGGAACATCTAAGTGGGTGTTTTGGTTGATTTCGACTACTCCTCTATGTTCATGAGTCCTTCTAGTCTCCCTCGGCTCAAACCAATAACATTTGAAGACTACGACGGTCGGTGGGTTTTCACCATAGAATAGAAGTTCATAAATTGCTTCAACTCTTGCATAATACTCGGTGTCTCCTTCGCCGATAGCAGACACAGAACAATTTGTAGTCTTTAGGTCGGGCATAGATATCTCTTTGCCAAAGGTACGAAAGTGATACCCGTTGATGTTCTATTTGTCAAATGAATGGACCTTATAGTCAAAACCATTAGTGACTTGTCTCAACTCGGCGTCCATAGACTCTGCATCATCCTACAAGTTTAATACAAAAGAATGGATGCATTAGCCGCAAATTAGACCAAGAAATCAAATGGGCCCTTAATGGTACTTAATTACCCTTTGGTTGAACCAAGAGATGAAACCGGGATAGTCGCCTCCATGCTTTGCGAGAAGATTATACATTTTGACGGAATCCTTTTCGATGACCGCTCCATCCGATAATTCGGCAACGTATCGACTATATCAAATATCCGGGAATAAGAGTTGTTCAAAGAAATTTGCGGAACAATAAATTACCGAGAACTTATTCGATGTACGGCTGCACTTCTGTTAGGTTGGTGAAGATATACAAAGAAATGGTCCGCCATTCTTCGACATCCAACGATTTCCCTTTCGAAGCACCGGATGGTCCGAGCTTACCTTTGAATAGGCTGAGGTTGGATCAAACTTTTTTTGGATTGCCATCATTGTACCGAGGCTTCGGGTTATGCAAATGATGATTTTTGGCTTCGTAGTGTGCTGTCACGAAGTTTGCCGCCTCCTCAATAATGAATGCCTTGGCCATCGATGCTTCAATTCTACGTTTATTTTTACACTTAGCTCTAAGCGTCTTCTGCATCATATCTGTTGAGTAGCACCATCGATTTTGAACGGCCCCCCCCCATTCTTGCCTCGGTCGGGAGATGCAAAATCAAATGTTGCATTGGATTAAAGAAGCCCGGTGGAAAGATCTTTTCTAATTTGCAGATCAACTCCGGCGCCAACTCTTGCATTTCATCTAGCACACCAGGCGATAGTTCTTTCACACAAAGAGAACGGAAGAAATAGCTCATCTCAGCCAGTACTAGCCATTCATCCTCAGGGATAAAGCCACGCAACATCACCGGCATTACCCGCTCAATCCATATGTGCCAATCATGACTCTTGAGCCCAAATATTTTCAATTTCTCAAGACTCGCTCCCCTCTTTAGATTCGCAGCATACCCGTCGGGGAACATCAACCACATTTTCACCCACAATAGCATTTCCCTCATAGCTGGCCTTTCAAGATTGAACCATGCCTTTGGCTACGCTATGCTTTGCTTTCCTTTCCGTTGTCACAAGTTTTGCAACGGTCTATCACATAGAGCCTCCAGGTCGATTCTAGCCTCGGGATTATCTTTTGACTTCCCCTCTATGCCGAACAATGTACCAAAAATGCCGAACAATATTCTTTTCAGTGTGCATCACGTCAATGTTGTGTGGGCAAAGGAGCTCTTTGAAGTAAGGCAGATCCCATAAGCATGACTTGTGAGTCCAGGTGTGTTTCATATTATACCCTTTGAAGTATCGTGGATGCAAAGGATCAGGCTCGAGAGCGTTTAACTGATCAAGGGTCTGTTGGCCTGTCAACGCAGCTGGTGCAGTGTTTTTGACAACTCTACCTTTGATGAAATTCTTCTTGTCTTTTCTGAACTTATGGTCAGGATCCAGGAATTGTCTATGCATGTCGAAGCAACAATACTTGCGACCAGCCTACAGCCATAGGAACTGAACAGCTGCCTTGCATGTGGTGCACGGGAACCTTCCATGCACACACCAGCCAACGAATAGCGCAAACGCCGGATAATCATGCGTCGAGTACATGTACCACACATGCATTTTGAAATTTGTTTTGGTAGCCGCATCGTAGGTCTTGATCCCATTATCCCAGGCTTCTTGCAACTCGTCCTTAAGCGGCTACATGTACACATTCATATTCTTCCCCGGATAGTTGGGCCCTGGAATTATCAACGTGAGGAAAATGTTCTTTCTTTTCATAATATCTCCGGGTGGAAAATTTGTGATGTCGTCGTACCGTACACATTGAACCCATCCGTACTGATGGTAACTCTAGATTGCCTTGGATCTTCTGATTTATCCTTATGTAATGCATCGAAGTGCCTCCACGCAAAACCATCTGAAGTGTGTACCAACATCTTGTTCCCATCCGCATCTAGTTAGGTTCTTTTTCCCAATTTGTGACATGTCATTTGTCTGGCCATCTCTTCGACCATGAAAAGACGTTGAAGTCTTGGTACGATTGGCAGATACCGAAGAACACTAATGGGGATTTTGGTCTGATTCTTCTCACCCATGCCGTTGTCTACCACAATATACCTGGAAGAATTGCAAATGGGGCAATAGTTCAAGGCCGCATACTCAAGCCTAAATAAGGCACATCCATTCTCACAGGCATGTATCTTCTCATAGGGCATCTTAAGTACACGAAGAATTTTCTCTGACTGGTACAGGGTTGCAGGCAGTACATGGCCTTTGGGTAGAAAGCGACCAAATATCGTCATCATTGTGTCGTAGCATTCTTTGCCTAGGTTGAATTGAGCCTTCAGAGCCATTACTTGCGTGATGGCATCCAGCTGACAAAGCTCAGTGTGCTCGTGGAGAGGACGTTTTGAAGACTCCAACATTTCATAGAAGGCCTTTGCAGATTCCTCCATCTCATCGTCCGAATCGCGAGCATCTTCAAAGTCTTGCACCATGGCTTCAATCCCGGTACCATACTCGTCGGTGCGACGACGAATCACCTCAGCTGTGGCACGTTGGTCAGACTCACCATGAAAAGTCCACACTATATAATTAGGCATAAAACCCCACTTATGCAGGTGTTTACCCATTTCAAACTCTATCTGCTTTTTCCAGTTGTCGCAGTTGGGACAGGGGCACCATGTTTTTTGCTGGCCATTTGCAAATGTGGCTCTCACAAACCCCCTGGTTTTTGTTAACCATTCATGGGTCATGTCTTTATGACTAGGGTGACCAGTGTACATCCAAGCATGATCACTCATGTTGCCTAGCTACCTATGGGGGCACAAGAAATAAATATATAATTCATCATCTATATTCATATGCTAATCAAGTTTGTCAGTTTTATTACGTCCATGCAACCTACACGCTAATATGTAAAGATTGGTCCTAATCCCACCCGAGTATGTGTAGATTGGGTTCGTTTTCCCATGCTCTGCTCCAGATGCGACATAGAATTTCGACAACACCTCCCCGTTGTTCTCCTGATACACGTCTCGGCAATAAGCAGAGAGGATGTGTACCCGGAGAACAACAGGGTAGGCACTGACGAAATCCACATCGGATCTGTAGCACAGCATACGGGAAAACGAACCCAATCTACACATACTCGGGCTGTCCATGTATAATGTTGGACAATTCGAAAGGATGGCGGTTATAAATATGCAAATAAATGCATATTTATAGATGTCGCCCTTTCAAACGGGAGACGCATACTGGCCACGCATACTCATGATTGAAGAATCCTATAGCTTGCAAGTTTCGTCGGCACGAAGACCGGGAGAGAGCAAATTAAGGGGGTAGGAAGAGAAGTCATTTGTGCTCACCAACAAACGCAAGGGCGGAGCTCGTCCAACGTACGTGGAGGTCGTCGAACAACTGCACATTGAAATTCACACGATCAACACAAATACGATGTTTTTATAATTAACATAATCAGAAAATATGTGACCTAACTCATAATTTACAAACTATGACCTCGTGGGTCTCTGGAAGGCCGAAAAGCACCTTCTCGTTCAACAGAAAGCAGAAGAGGTGTCTGGGGTCGGGGTTTAGTGGCATCGGGAGTCAGTACCGTCGAGTGTCGGTGGTGTCGGGTGTCGGTAGCATCGTGGTCGGGGGGGTTAATGGCGTCGGTTGTGGGGGGTCAGTGGCGTCGGGGGTCGAGGGTTAGTGACGTCGGGGGTCGAGGGTCAGTGATGTCGGGTGTCAGTGGCGTCGGTAGTCGGGGGTTGGTGGCGTCGTGCGTCGGGGGTCGGGAGTCGTGAGTCGAGGGTCTGGGTCGGGGGTCAGTGGCATCGGGGGTCGAGGGTTAGTGGCGTCGGGGGTCAGTGGCGTCGGGGGTCGAGGGTCGGGGGTCAGTGGCGTCGGCGGTCGATGGTCGGGGGTAAGTGGCGTCGGGCGTCAAGGGTCGGGGGTCGAGGGTCAGTTTCGGGGTGTCGCGGTTCCCTTTTCCTCTTCTTTCTTCTTCTCCTCTCTCCTCTTTTTCTTCTTCTTCTTCTTCTTTTCTTCTTCTTCTTCTTCTTCTTCTTCTTCTTCTTCTTCTTCTTCTTTCTCCTCCTCCTCCCCCTCCTCTTTTCTCCTCCTATTCTTTTTCTTCTTCTTCTTTTTCTTCTTGTTCTTGTTCTTCTTCTTTCTCCTCCTCCTCGTCCTCCTCTTCTTCTTCTTCTTTCTCCTACTCCTCCTCCTCCTCCTCTTCTTCTTCTTCTCCTTCTTCTTTTCGTTCTTCTTCTAATTATTTTCTTCTTTTCCTTTTTTCTTTTTCATTTTTTTCCTTCTGCTTTTCCTCTTTTTTCTTCTAACCTAACTAACTAACCTAATTAGCCTAATAATCTAACCAAATAAACTAACTAAATTACCCTATATATAATAAAAAACTAACCTAATAATCTAACTAAAGTAATTAACTTTTTAAAAAGAAAAAGGAGAAGAACTCACCGACGGGGTGGTGTGGGCGGCGGTGGATGACGGCAGGGGCGGCGGTGGCGGTGGACGACGGCAGGGGGGCACATGGCGCGCGGCAGTGGGCTCGCCTAGGGGGTGGGTCACCGCGGGGGTGGGTCGTCGCGGGGAGGGGCTCGCCGCGGGGGGGGGGGGGGCTCACCGCGGGGAGGGGGTCGCCGTGTGGTGAGGAGAGAGAAAGTGGCCGGGGGGAGAGAGAGACAGTGAGCGAGGAGGGGGTTAACGGCCGTTATAGGGCACCCCTTTGCCGTCCGCCCCCCGACGGCAAAGGGCCCCATGGCAGACGACAAAGGCCCCCGGACGGCAAAGGCCCCCGGATATCGGACACGACAGGCATGGGACCCACCCGTCCTCTCAGCCAGTAGACGACAAAGCACTGGCTGACGGCAAAGAACTGGATTCCAGTAGTGATAGATGGTAAGATCATGCTCAATGCAAGTGCTCCGAAGGAGCCATCGGTAACACCATGCTGGGGTGCACCTATTAATCTTAACTATATGCATCAGAATAAAATAGGCAATATGTCATGCATAAAACATTTTTCTGAGACATGATCAAAGGGCTGCTTGCCTTTGCTCACATAAGTCTTCGAGGTCTTCCGATCCAAATGAATAGAATGAAGAAGTTTAACTTAAAAAGCCTCGGAAGTTTTCGTGTGTTCAAAGGACGCTCTTAACCCATCATAATTTTGTAAAATAAAATGCTTTCCAATGGTTTTCTATTTGTATAATTTGTGAAAATACGATGAGTGCTTCACGAGTTAGGGGCGAAAAATTTAGAGATTAGTTGAAATTGAAAAACAATCATAAGTCCACCTATTACATGGTGTGTGCTTTCATATGAGAAAAGGGAATAAAAAAACAAAGTATAAAAAGTTTGTTGCTAGAACTTCACGTGCTCGACATTCAAAAGTTCAAAAAATAATCTAAGAGAGGTCCACCATTTATTTACCACTTAAAAAGCACAAACGAAAAGTTGTTTTTGATTTTTAATTTTTTTCCCTCAATCCATTACAAACTTGAAGCAAAAATGCTCGACATGAAAATGTTCCTCACATTCAACAACTCTCCAAGGGTATATAACATTCTTATTCCAAAATAAACAGTTCAAAATAAATTTTTGTATGTTGTTCAAAAAGAAAAGTTTAACCATGTTAGAAAAAAATGCATATTTTCATTAGGTTTCTAATGGTACATCATGTGTGCAATTCCGAGGAACGGGTAAAGAATTACGATCAAAAATACGTGACCAAAGTTCATAGTGAAAATGGCGAGCAATTCAATTACTACACGGGATGCATTTTAGGTGAGAATAAAAGGATAGAAAAATAAAAGCTTAAAAGGTTTGTTGAAAGAAATTCACATGCCCTATACGGGGAAGTCCAAAATCCTTGCGAGAGAGGTTCACCTTATATTTCCGTGTTCAAAAACAGAGAAAAAGAAATTGTTTTTGGTGTTTTAAAATAATTCTCTCAATCCACAAAGATGTTTAGTTATTATTTGGGAGCAATTAGATTTCAAAAAGAAAATCAAATGTTCAAATTATAAGAATAGAGAAAGTTCACGTGCTACATGGTATGTGTTTAATGTGAAAAAACATATAAAAAGGCAAGGACAAATGTTTTGTTGTTATAAGTTCAAGCCCTTGGTCGAAGATAGTTAAAAATATATCTTAAGAGAGGTTTGTACAAAAGGAATATCATTTGTGAAACACCAACGAATGAGTGAGAAATTACAAACGAAAATACACGATAGAAGTTCAACCTGAAATTAGCGGAAAGTTCAACTACTACACTTCATGAATGTCACATGAAAATATTCTAAACTGCCGCGAGTATAAAAAAATGATCAACACAGAAAAGCTCCTTATTTACAACAACTTTCCATCAGTATTTCATTTTCTTAATTCCGGTGAGTGGATGGAGAATTACAAGCAGAAACAACACATGAAAAACAAAGTCTAGTTCATGGACACAAGCCGAGAAGTTCACGTTCTTCACGCCATGTATTTTCGAAGAAACTGTTTCACGCTATAGGAAGAACACATGGTCTCGCTGTTTTCAAGATTTCTTAAAAACGGCTAGCAACCACAGAAAACTATCTACAAGAAAAAGTTTCGTCTTTTCTGTAGCTATTCAATGGTATATTATTTCCCACATTCTGATAAATTTTGTAAAAACAATGGCCAAAAAACATTCTTAGCCATTTTTAAAACTAACTTGAAACCGTAAGGAATTTGAAATAACAATCTTCAGATAAAAGTTTTGCATTTTTCAAGTTTTCCAATGACATATCATTTGCTCCATTCTGAGAAACCATTCAGAAATTTAAGTGAAAATATGAACTCGGTACAACTTGTGTCGTTTTCTAAAGTACTTTCCAACACATAGAAGAAGAAAATTGTATGAAAATCGGCGCATTTTCATAAGCTTTCCAATGCCATATCATTTTCATTGATCGAACTAGCCTTTTCAAATTAACCCCAAAATACTAAGCCGACTGTTCAGTGTCACAAATTCCACCATTTTTAAATTTCTCTTTAACCGTAGGGCATTTCGGAAAAATTTCAATGTACGGAACGAGCTGATTTGGAGCAGATATCCAACACCATATCATTTGCGTCATTCTGATAAATAGTTTGAAAATAGGCTCGAAAATATGATTGATATTTATTTTTGTGAACAAAAAAAGGTTTTCAGAACTGCTCTTAAACCGTGAATATTTTGAGAAGAATTCAACGGAGGTTGTTACCAGGGTGTCGGTGCACTAATAATGGGGTACCTAGTGCCCCTTACTTATGCACAACCATCATCTCCAATCTCAAGACCAACACCAACAGTCCAAGACGCGCGAAGGACTCCCGGCGCTTGCCGGGATCAAAAGCGCAAGCATTCTCATCGAGACCCGGCAAGGCGCCTCCCCAGCAGGTGTGGGCCAACCTGCCACAGCTCTGCCTCATAGCTACACGAGTTACTTGTCAATGAGGCGTCGAGCCCCTAGATGGCTAGGTGGCTCTCGCTAGGTATGTGGCGCCCAGCCGGAAGACATGTTAGATCGTGCTGACACCCGCCTGAAGCGTGTCAAGACCTCAAGCCACGACCAGCTCATGGGTGTCAAGACCTCAAGCCTGAAGCGTGTGGGCCGCATTTCTGGTGCTCTGTCTTATGTGCCAGAGTTAGGTATGATAGCACTGTTAGCTATCTGATCATGTCAGTTGCAACTTTGGACGCCCCTTGAGATCTAAAACGAGGCCCGAGGCAAGATAACAAAGGTTTCGGATCTTCAGGCATTTGAGCGCCTAGAGATTCAACACTTGGTAGATGAGGTCCCCGCGGGATTAGAGCCAAGTGTAAGCGTTCACACGTGCTAACCCTTCCCGGCAACCCTTGTCAGGGCATAGCTCCATGTGAACTTCATGTTCCCCAATCAATCCACTAAAGCAGGAGTAGGGTTTTATGCTTCACGGCGGTCCGAACCTGGGTAAAAACCTCTGAGTCTTATCACCATGTTGTTTCTATACTCTCTGCGGTTTGCGTGATATGACCTCCTCGCTGAATCACAAGGGGCCCGAAGGTCCCATAGGTCACCATGTGCACCCCATCACCGACATCTTTGGAGCGCCAGGCAGGGGGCTTCGTTGCACAAACCTAAGGATAGGAGTAGCATGATGGTCTTCATCATGACCTTCTCTTTCGAAGGCCCCGATGATTGCAGCTGCACACGCCGCCAGTGTTGCGAAGGCATCACGCGACCCGGGGACCACGAGCGACGCGGTAGGTGCAGGAGGCACTGCCATCATGTCCGCTATGGTCGAAGCCGATATAAGGGGTGTCGGAGGCGAATTAAAGTGGTGTCATAGTGAGCTTGCCCCTGGTGATGCGGGCAAAAGGGACACTCGGGCCCCACGCATCCGGCGCATATGTGACCATGCTCGCAACAGCGGCGCCCAGTCTGAAGGCGACCACGGCCCTCCAGCTGTGTCAGCAACGGGCGCGGCTGTTGGGTGCTCCCCTCATCTAGAACAAGATGGAGTGCTGGTTGGGGACATGGATCCATGCACCCATCATCCCCCACATCAAGCGAGCACGTTGTCCGGGGCATGACGACCAGGATGCGACGAGGCTCCCGCTGGTTCCACCAAGAGTCGAGTTGGTCCACCTCTCTGCCCATTCCGAACATAGCCGTAGAGGCAATGGACACAGATCAACTACTATTAAACTTCCCATTAGCGATTGACAAGATGGACGAGTGGAGAGCTACAATCCAAAGATTGATTGTCTTCACCGAAGCCGAAAAATCACAGCATGCAGGGCCGTCGTGTCATCCACGAACGGTGGTGGCTGCCCGAACAAATGCCTGAGGTGGGGAGGCCACACCGATGGTGCAATCAACTCCTCGACATCAAGCTCAACGGAAGCCGCGATAAGCTCCACGCACTGACGGGCCCAACGAGGCATCTATGGCCTCAACTGGCTTGCATGACCAGCGGCAGGTCCTAGAAGACCGACGGAAGGAGGACGCATGCACCACTATCAAGCGGCACCGGGAAGCACACCACCAATCCGACCAACCTTCCTGTCGGTCTTCTAGGAATGGGGGTACCCAGACTTGCGTGCATGTGGCCCAGGGCTGGCCCACTTCAACAAGCAAGCACAATCGGGTGCGGCACCACTCAAGGCAAGTTCCTCGCGAGGAGGAATAGCATCAAGACACGCAGTGTGGCCCTGAGCCGAGGCAGGAAGCGCATCCCCGTGACAGGCCTCGTGAACCCAGGGCGAGGCCAGGAGATGAAGCAAGTTGTCAGGTGGTTCCTCGGCTACGCGCCGACGCGCGCGCTCCCGGCGCTGCAAATCCTGCACCGCGAGCGTGCCCCGCTTGAAGCAGACCCAGTGGAACAACATAAACAGGTCGCCCTCTCACGCGCTGCCCCTGTCGGGCCTGTGTGGTGCCTCGCCATAGCCCTTGAGCTCTACCCAACAGTGTGGCCCTAGAAGTTCAAGCCCGACCTACCCCCCGCTCTACGATGACACGCAGGACCCGGCCGAGTTCCTACAACTCTACACACTGAGTATCAGGTCGGGATGTGGGGGTGACAAGGTCATGGCGTGCTGGTTCCCCATGGTGCTCAAGAGCGGCGCGCTCTCTTGGCTTGTTAGCCTCCCAAGGGCGTCCATCACTTCCTGGGATGATATACGTGAACGCTTCGTCGCCAACTTCTAGGGCACCCGCGACCGTGCTCCCACCATGAACAACCTGCGACGCATAAAGCAACAGAAGGGGGAGACCCTGCACAAGTTCATACAACGCTGCATGGCCATGCACCTCAACATCCCCAAGGCGTCGGACGAGGACGTCATGTCGGCTTTCTCCGACGGAGTCACCGACCTCAAGATGAATGAGGAAGTTGCCATGAGTGATGAAATGAGCACTGCACTGGAAATGTTCAACCTCGCAAACAAGTGCTCCAGTGCTGAAGAAGGTCGCCTGTCCCTCCTCGGGCCTTAGGCAGCAGAACTAGAAGAGAAGAAGACCAAGGCCAAGGAGACAAAGCGCAAGGCTCCGGCGGTGCTTGTAGCCGAGCCTGAGGGGAAGCACGACCGAGGGGAGAGAGTCCGTAAGGAGGGGGACAACGTGCATCTTCCATGATAACATCGGCCATGATACCTCCCAGTGCCACGAGCTCCGATTGGACCATACCGAGCACTTCAGCACGCACCCCAGACGGGGAGACCGAGGCCCTGCGCGTGGCGGTCGTCGTAGTGGAGGCCGCTAGGGTGACCGGGAGACGCGTCGGGGGTGGCATGAACAACCTCATGAAGACCGTTGGCGCGGCCAGCCTCAGGAGGACCACTGGCGTGACCAGGCTCAGGACGACCGCTGGCGCGACGACCTTCAGGAGGGGAAACGACGCGATCAGCCTCGGAAGGCTTTCCCTCGTGAGGCTGGGCTACCTCCGCTGCCTCCACCAGGATTCCAGGAGGTCAGGGCAGTGGCCTCCATCCTGGGCGGCGCCCAGACCCCGGCCTCGAACCGCGCCTTTAAGCAGTTCTCCCTGGGAGGTGAATGCTGCTCTCCCAAAGCCTAAACCGATGCACCCCCTCAAGTGGTCCCAAACCACCATCACCTTCGACCCAAGTGATCAGCTCAAGCGCTCGTTCATGGCCGACAAGCTCCCCATGATGTGCACTCCGACCATCAGCAACGCCCTTGTCACCAAGACCCTTATCGACAGTGCAACGAGGCTCAAGGTCCTCCCGGTTGAGACCTTGTAGACACTCCAGGTCAAACAACTCATGTCGTCCAAGCCTTTCCGAGGAGTCATAGAAAGGTCCACCGTGCCCATCGGGCAGGCACGTCTTCCAGTCACCATCGGCGAGCACAAGAAGTACCACAGTGAGATCATCGTCTTCGACATCGCACATATCCACCTGTCATACAACGTGATCCTTGGGTACCCGGCCCTCGCCAAGTTCATGGTAGTGGCCCACCATGGCTACAACGTCCTCACGATGCCAGGGAGCGGCGACGTCATCACCATCGCCTAGGACGAGAAGGATGCTGTCTGTACACTCGAGCGTGCCTACGGCGCCGCGGCGGCAGAACGCTTGGATGACGAAGAATACGACCCACCTCGCGAGGACCCATGCTAGAAGAAGAAGCAGCTCGTCCCCAAGGAGCGCCCTGCGACTTCGGGGTCCGTGCCCAGGGACGGGGTCATGCCTCCCATCGCATAAGAAGGCGCGCTCGGCGTCCCCTTGGGTGAGGCTCGGGGGATCCCACCAGGGAGGTTCCCGGCCTGACCAATGAGGCGAGGGTGGCGCTCGAGCACAACTCGAGGGCGCACTCCAGCGTGCGAGGTGGGGACTACCGTGCATCAGCAATCATAGTCGCCGTCATTGGCACGGTCGACCGGCCCCCCATTTGCATCAACGCACTCACAATTGGTGGGTGTACCCGGGTGCCTGCACCTGACCATTGGTGGGTGTACCCGGGCGCCTGCACCCTCATGCCCATTGGGCTGGGGAACGTGGGTGCTACCTACCGGCGGCTCCACCAGACCATGCTCATGACTTGCCTGCTGGGGCGTGGAGAGGAAGAGGAGGAGATGCTCGGGCCATGCGAAGGTCCCGAGCCTCGGGAGACAACGGACCCGTGAGGGTCGCGATCGTGGAAGCAGGAGATCGGGCGATGACGCCGCCCTCGGCCCTTCAGCGGCATGGCCGCCAAGTGACTTTTTGTTGGCTGCTACCTGGTAATTTTTTGGCTCACTCTGTTCGAGGGCGCCCACAGTTCCATGTGTCCTCCAGGAGTTCAGGGCACTCCCCATCCGCCACTTTCATTTATGCATCATTTAGTTGTTTTAGTCGCACCCACTTCGAACCCTAACATTCTACCTTGCTTGCATCTTTGGGCGGTCCGCCCCCCGCATGGGGGCTCCGGCCCAAGCTTATCCTTGCGGGCCTCCTGAGGCAACAGACACCCTACCTCACTCCCGAAGAAGAAGAAGTCAGCAGGGTTTACCAAAGACCCAAAAGGAATCGGGCGCCTATGCCTCCGAGGTAGGGACACTCGCGAGTCCAAAGCGTCCTCGCGACCTCCCATATAGACCCCCTCGTGACACTCTCACTTAATAAGGAGCTGGGGCACTATACACCCCCCTCGAGGACGCAGAGGAGTCCCTCCCATGCCTAGTGGAAGCCCTATGCTCCACGTTGGGGAGAAGACCATGACACTCTCACTTAATAATGAGCTGCAGTTGTATACGCCCGGGGCCCCCCGAGGAAGAGGAGTGGTCCCTCCCACGCCTAGTGGCAGCCCTACGCTCCACGCTGGGGAGAAGACAGAGGCAATCAACTCAGTCCGCCAATGACCATGCCTGTAGCTGGCAAGGAAATGAACACAGTCCACCAAAGACTATGCCCACAGCTGGCAAGGAAATCAACACAGTCCACCAATGACTATGCCCACAGCTTGCGAGGAAGTCAACCGAGTCCACCTACGACTATGCCACGCCCACTGCAAGGGATTGAAAACTGGAGGTACGGAGCCGCTCGTACATCAAGGGGGACCCCTGAGCATCGCGACTCAGGGGCCTAACTGCGCCCATAGACCCTTCCATCTTGGGCCGCCCAGGTGGTCCAACGAGGCGGACGTACGCGCGGGGCGGGCCTAGTCTCAATTTGTCAGTTTCTTAGGACGGACATTGGAGTCGCTCGTACGTCAAGGGGGACTCCTGAGCATCGCGACTCAGGGGCCTTACTACGCTTGTAGCCCCTTCCCCCTTGGGCTGTCCTGGTATCCAGTCGGTCCAATGGTGGCGGAGGTACGCGTGGGGCGGTCCCTGCCAACGCAGACTGCTAAAGGTGTTCCGAAGTTTCAAAACCCTGTCACGTTCCCCTCATGAGGGCTGCTCGCACGTCAAGGGGGACTGTTGAGCATCGTGTCTAAGGAGCCTAACTGGACCTCTAGCCCCTCACCTCTTGGCCATCTTGGAATCCGATCGGTTTAATTGCGGCTGAGGTATGCACGGGCCAAGCCGTGCCGACGCAGAGTATCATAGCAAACATGAAATAAACGAGGCTCAGAAAACATTCAAGCAGTCAGCTAGTTATTACAAGCCTTAAAAACTTCTTGAGAATGCAAATGAGTTTGATGCCTCCACGAGGCATGATATGCATTGCACGGAAAGAACAGGGGGAAGAAATCAGGAGGAACAGCCACCGCTGGTCGCTCCATCTTCAGCGGGCTTTTCGTCATCCAAAGATGGGGGAACTGTGACGCGGGCGAACCTCTTCACCAAAGCCTCCATGGGGCCCTTCACCGCCTCCGCAGCGCTGTCGCGGGCCTGAGTAGGGATCGGCAAGATCACGGAGTGGAAGTCAAACCCCGACTCACGAAGATGAAGGTGACTGAAAATGCGTGTCGCGGCCTCAGAAAAGAGGTCATGACATTCACTATCCAAGATCTTGTCCACCTGGATGACGGCTTCCTCCAACGCCACGGCGAGCTCCGCGACGAGCACGGCGAAGCCGCCCTCTGCGGTGTCGAGAGGCTCATCGAACCCGTCCCGGCAGAGGGTGTGGAGCGCTGTGTGAAGCCTGAGCTCAACGTCAGGGAATTAGACCAGCTCTGTGGCCTTCTTCTTCTCGGCCGCGTTGAGGGCTTCCTCCTTGGCATCGAGAAGGGTCTTCTTCAAGGCGGTCTCCTTCTCCTGCTCATCCAAGTGCGCCTGCTTCGCGCCTAGGCATGTTTCCTCCTCGGACAACTCTTCTTCCCGGGCGGCGAGCTTGGTCTTGCGGGCCTCGAGTTCTTCCTTCCGCAGGCGAAGCTGCTCGGTTAGCTTGGCTTGTTCTTCTTGGAAGGCCTTCAGGTGAGCCTCCGCCTCTTCGCAGCACTTGGCGGGGGCGGTGGCTTCCTTCCCCACCTCTTCATAGCGTTTGGAAGCCGCCGCGACTCCTTTCATCACCTCCTCGCACGCGGCGCGAGCGGATTCGGCTTCCATCATCGCCTCCTTACGCGTGGTGCAAGCGGACTCGGGTTCCCTCGTCACCTCCTCACGCGCGACGCGAGTGTATTCCGCTTCCTCCAGCGCCTCCTCGTGCACATGGCGAGCGTCCTTGGCCTCCTTCTCGCCCTCCGCCATCAAAACCGCGAAATTGCCCAGGACATCGAAGGCCTTGTTCAGGACGCCCTGGACGTATACCGGAGTCCTCTAGATCTCCCCCTGAGGAGCCTCTAGTGCTGTCGTGGGCCGTGCCGTCAGGGAGGCAGTGTTACGAGGGACAGGGGGCTCCGAAGGTTGCTCGGAGATTGCGAGCATTGGCGCATCAGTGGACTGAGGGCCCTCAAGAGCCTGCCCCTCGGGCAACGGCGTCGCCACGACCGCGTGAGGACGCTTCGGGGGCTCGGGTGGCTCAGCGACCAAGGCCTGAGAGTTTGACTCACGAGCCTCCCCTTCTTCATCGGCAGGCGGCGACACATTGGGAAGGGCCGATGGTGCGTCACGAGTCGCCTTCGGCTTGATGCACGCCTTCTTATTCTTCACCCCCAGCGAGGCAATGTCCCTGGACATCAGGAAAAAAGGGAATCAGCCATGCGCGAACGATGGACGCATGGGGCGTGCCAAGACGAGTAACTTACTCTTTGACGTCGACCCATCTCCTCTTCCTCTCTGCCCCGGCGACGGCAGGAGCGACAGGGCTCCCCACGAAGGGGGGTGAGCCCGGCGCCTTAGATTTCTCGCCGGCGGAGGCAGGATGCTCCAAGGGCGACTCAGCCTTGTGCTTCCGGGGGCGAGCACGTAAGCGGACCGATGAAACGAGTTAGGTTCCTAATAGCTCGGGCAGAGACAAAAGGCAAGGGAGACCCGACATCAGCCACGTGACGCGCACCGGCCTGGCCCACAGGCATTTAGGGCCCGAGGTACCTCAGGACTGTCACACCCTGTTTTTACTATGACTTATGTGTAATGCAAAAATTTGAGCAATGTTAAAACTTTTTCAAAACTAATGATGTGAGTGCCATGATTGTCATTGTATGCTTGTATGTTTGATCATGTGATGATAAAAACCCCATTTCACAATATTGAATTATTTCCAAAACCTTTTACTTGTTTCTGATTAAGGTAAAACCCTACTTTGAGTTGCACTACATGCCCTTGATGGCAAGGAGTGTTTCTACCCAAAGTTGGAGATCTGATTTTAAATTTATTTTTGTGCTCCAAAACCACAAAATAATTATTTTGTGAATTATTTTCCTAATTAAATTGCATGTCCATTTCTGAGGCCAGAAATGGTATTCCTATATGGAAAAATACTTTTATGCCTTAGAAAATCTGATTAAATTTGGAGATTATTAGAAGGGCATATATTTTCCATACATAAGATTTTTAACCCGTATTTATATTATAATTATTTGAGGAAAACCCTGAAAAACATTTTTGTCTGTTTTGATCTTTTGAAATATTTCCAAAGGAAATATTCTTAATAAAATCCTAGAAAATTCTAGTGTTATCCCTAAGCCATATTTGGTGTCCACATAAAGTACCACTTTGATCCAAGGTGATTAAGGACCCCAAATAACCCCAAAACCCCTTCTGCCCAGATTGAAGTTAGAGCAAAGTCTACATAGCAAAGTTTGTCCAATGATGCTGAAACTTTGCAGGAGTGCCTAATACCTCAAATGAGGGTTCCAGACCAAAAATGGAATTTGTGGGACTTAGTTTGCCAACACTCTCTTTGGAAGGGACAGATCTGGTCAAATAGTGGTGTTTTCAAGATTACAAAGCTAAATTTGTCCAATGGAGCTAAAACTTGGTGAAACCCCATGTTTTAGCTCCAAACCCAAACCTGTTAAGTTGCAGCACCAATGGTGGGGTGCAACCCCCTCAAACCACTGTCGAGCACCTTCCGACAGATGGGTAAAAGCCCTCTTAGCCATAGCTAAACCGAACCCGTTTGCTACCAAACTCTCAGATTAGGTGGCCAGTATCAATGCCCAACCCCAGTCAACTGGCTCCTCACTGGTTCAAAGTGGAAATGCCAAAAATCCCAATCTAAGCTTCAGTTCAAAGCTGACAGCACCAGTATTTCTTGTCTCCCTTGACCAGTTGAAGCTCCCACGAGACCAAAACGGCTAGCCTCACTCCCAGCCAGTGCTAGGACATGCTAGACACGTCCAAAGTGCCTCAGAGCGCACCAGCATGCTGTGGCATGCCAAAACTGTGCTTTAGGCGCGCTACAGGAAGCCGCCGAGGTGGGGGCGACGCTCTCGGCCCGTTCCAGCCTCTCCCGAGGTGTCCAACCTCTTCCCCGACAACCCCTCTGCGTCGAGCAACCATCAGGGCCCCTCCTCTCCCACACTAGAGGTCGTGCGATGCGTGCCCGCGCGCACCAGAACCGACCAAGGTTGCATGGCCACTGATGCTCGACTCTTCTCTCTTTCCATCTGTTGCAGATGGTTCTGGCAGTCCAAAACCATGTCCTGAGACCGTGGTTTCGACCCCAGCTCCTCCCTGCACCCCCATGCGCCACGGTGAGTCATCGGCGCTCCCGAATCGGCTCACCGTCATGGGCCTATTAATAGCCCTCCCCTTCGCTCCAGCTCCCCTCAGACAGCTTCACCACGACCACTAGCACCTCCCTAGCTACCTCCTCGACCACCTCCCGAAACGCCTCTACCGCGGCCTTCTCGTCGTCGGCGAACCCTTGCCTCTCCATCGTTGTTCCGACCACCAGAAGGTAGGCGGCGTCATGCCGAGCCCATTTTTGTCCTCGTTTGCGCTTGAGAACGGCGGCAGCTTCACCGGCGTGCTCCTGCTCCTCTCTGGTCAGAGGTAGAAGACGACCCCGACAGGTGTGCCCCACCTATCGGTGGCCCAGCTCCCTCCCCTACGCTGCCTGCAGCCGCCGACCGCATGGCCCCACACATCAGGTTCTAACCTGACGGTGCGCGTGCCGGGGCAGGCTGTCGGCTGGCCTTGGGCCAACCCAATTCCACGCCGAGCCAGGCCAGGGACTTATCACATTTTTCTTTTGTTTTAAAATCTGATTTTCAAAGATTTTTATAAAAATATTTAACGAGTGTAAAGATATATATTTTCCACTGATATTCTTCTAAAAATATGTAGTATTTAATGAAACCATTGGATGAATTCTTCAGCAACTATTCTGTTTTACAATAATAAAAAGGATGAAATTGGAATAGTTGTGCTTCTGGTTGGTTGATTTTAAAAATGTTCCTTCATTGGAATCTGAGGCAAATATTTTCAAAATCACAACTTAGATTTATCAATAATAAAGAAGATTTTTAAAACGACTTTGTGATCTGTTTTTGATTGAGCTATTTCTTATTTATTCCTTTGACCATTATTGAGCATATGTTATAATTGCATGTTAAGATAGCAAGTATTTCCGTTGCATATGATCATAAGTGCGGGTAAATCACTAAGGTGATGTTGCCGATGGCTCGTCCGGAGCACATGAATTGAGCTTGATCCTACCCCTTTGGAGGATCATGCTATTATCATGTTGACAAGTAATGCCAGAGTAAATAGCATGAGAATGTTGTTGGCATAAATCCAAGATTTATGAAAACCCCATACGGTGCCACTAATGCCCGAGCGTGATGATGAGTTAGGTTGCCACTTTTGGTGAAGTGGTGCACCAGGTATTTGTGTGAGTATGGTTTCAGAAATGGGATTAGATTTATGATGTGTCGACCGTCCCAACCTTACCAATACGACCACGTTACCCATTATGGGAAGAGGCTATGTTGATTACTCTGGTCGGTGCTAGCAAAGAGCCACATTTCTAGTGGCGGGAGTGATGTGCGGTCACTCTCGTGATGGGGTCGTGCCAGGTAGGACGACTATGCCATTTTTATGAGTTCCAGGCACACCGTTGGTCCCAGCATAGTTGATACTATCCAGAGTCGATGCTCGTAAGACGTACAACATGTGGGCTGGGTACCAATCGAGTGGACCTCTTTGTCTAGCAAAGACAGGGGAAAGGCATTGATCGGGTACTTACCTCGGGTTTGTTATATACCGCGACTCGTGGTTGACACGGAAGTTTCACGGATCTCGTGGGTCCAGCGTACTACCTCTGTAGAGTGTAAAACTATTCAAATAGCCGTTGCCACGATCAAGGATAGTTGGGTAATCCTGCTTAAACTACGTCCAGTTATTTCCGCATAAACCAAGTGTGTGTGAGTTGTGATAAAAAGCAGTTATTGTGAAAGTAATGATATGACCAAGTTTGGGGACTTGGCATACAGGGTGAGCCCGGATGGTTCAGCCCTCGACAGATATATTGATATCTGTAACATGTTCTTCAAAAGTAATTCTTTAACTTGATGCATATTCATGATCATTCCACCAAGATGAGCACCACCAAAGATGCATGTTATTATTATCCTTCACTTTCATTGTTCATATCATGGGCTGTTTGCGAGTACATTCAAAGTACTCATTGGCTTGCCACTGGTTATATTATTGACCAGACATGGAAGGACCGGAGTTTGGAGATGAGTACATCTTCGGAGACACCCCAGCGAACTAGGACGCTTCCGAGTCAGAATGCGTGTCGGTGTAGGCTTGATGGCATGGACACCCGCTTAACCCCTATGATTTCCGCTATTAGTTGTATCAGTATGATTTGGCCTTAGGCCCAACTTTGTGAACTTGACCATTCGGTCATGTGATGTAATAATTCGGTACTTGGATGTAAGACTCTTATTATTCAGTATCTGTTTGTTTGGTGAGCATTGATTTCTGGAATCACTGAGCACGTTCATTCGGCGATATCAACTTGTAAGTCGAGGTCCCCACAGAGCTGGTATCAAAGCCATCCTGACTGTAGGAAGCCTTAGGTAGCATGGACGATAGCCGAGACGACTAGTGCACATAGGCCTTAACCTGAGATTCTGCACCCACTAAGAACTTTCTAACCCTCTCCTCTACATCTTGTAGATGGCCGCCGTACCTGAGATGCTTCTGGAGACGGGCTTTCCTCTACTTTTGAGTGATAGCCTCGAGAAGTATCAAGTACGACGCACGCCCATCTTCCTCTACCACGAGCACTGGGTCAACGCCGACACTAAGGAATATCATGTGGACGTGATAGTGAAGGCTAATGACTCCCCGACTAGTTGGTTCTTTGAGGGACCATAGATGGAGGATCTGATGTTGGGAGTGGAGACCGCAGCACGTGAGGCGCTCGTGAGACTCTGCGACATCCTTCCCGAGATGGCTAACGAGCCAGCTACTCGTCACCTACCCTTCATTAAGGATGGGATAGATGGGACTTGGACACTCAACCCATCTTCTGAGGACGGGACGCCACTGAGGTTTCAGACCTACTTCAGTCTCTCCTCCGACACTTTGACGCACCTTTTGATCAAAGAGTCAACAAAGATTCGCCAAGAGCTGCACCAAGTCAAGGATCTGCTTCGCACGGAGAAGATGAAGAACAACACGGTGAAAAAGGAAGGAGCACCTGAAGGACCACCTGGCTTCGCTTTCCGAGGAGGAATACCACCACTTCAGGCCACTCCTCTTCAGAGTAGTCGCCTGACCATGGAAGAATACACTGAACTCTTCGCTACCTCGCCAACCAAGAGACGCCGTGATGGTACGCTTCCTTCTCCTACTACTTCAAAGAAGGGAAGCACTGATGAAGATGAAGATGAAGATGAAGACAAAGATCCCGCAGAACCCGCTTATGAGACCGCACAGTCTGCCGCCTAGTATTAGTAATGTAGGCAAATAGGAGTTACTCCCCAAACGTAGGAGTTCATGTATCGGTTCATAGGAACGATGAGTGTTGTGTAAGCATGTTGGATGCAAGTCGCATTCCGCCTTAGGCAGCTTGTGAGCGACTACATCGCTTGTTTTAATATAATGCATTAGCTCTTTCAAAACGAATGGCTTAAAAATTTCACACTAGCACAACACCAGACCCCCTCTTTACTAGAGCATCATCCCTTATAATTCAGACAGTTCGACAAATTGACCTGTCTACTCCATTGACAGGATGGTGAATGCAACTCGCAAAAGCACCTTCGACAACCCTGGCTGTGCCTCCTCAGGACAGCAACAGGGAACCGGATGGGAAGCTCAAGCTGGACATCACCATGAGTAGCAAGACAATGTTGCACTGCCACCGCCTCCTCCTGAAAGGTTGACTATGGATCAGTTCCTTCAAGCTCTTCGAGAGGAACGTCAAGCCAATAATGTCTCTATTCAGCAGCTGGCTCAAACCTTGGTGAACAACCCACCGCAGAACGGGAATGGCAATGGTCGCTCTACTCTCTCTGAGTTAATGCGAACTACACCACCCATATTCATGGAGACGACTGGACCATTGGATGCCGATGACTCGATCCATACTATCGAAGACCTCCTCGTGCTGGTCAAATGCACTGATGATCATGAGAAAGTCCTCTATGCTTCTCACTGTCTCGGAGGCACAACCAGAGCTTGGTGGGATGGATTTCAGATCATGTGAGAAGGAAAGGCAGTGGATCCGTTAAGGAGTATTTGTAGAAGTTCAACCTCGTGTCAAGATACGCACCTGAAGACGTCAACACTGAGGCCGACAAAGTGGAACACTTGATGGAAGGACTGCATGAGTCACTCCAGTATCAGCTGGTTGTTTGTGAATGCCGGACCTTCAGCGATCTGGTTAATAAGGCCCTTATGTTGGAGGATAAGCGTCGTGCTATGGACGACACCCGTAAGCGCAAGGTAATGGGTACTGGAGGACCGAGTAACCCGAAGCCACGCCCATGGCAGTCAGCTCTAGCAAGACCCAGCTATCAGCAGCAACAGTACAAGACTCCAACATTTCGCCAGAACTACGAGCCTCGGCAGCAAGTCAACACCAAGCCAACAATCAATCCACCGGAGACAAAAGGTAAGGGTGACCCGACATCAGCCGCGTGACGCGCACTGGCCTGGCCCACAGGCATTTAGGGCCCGAGGGACCTCAGGCCTGTCACACCCTATTTTTACTACCACTTATGTGTAATGCAAAAATCTGAGCTTGTTAATTTTTTTCAAAACTAATGATGTGAGTGCCATGATTGTCATTGTATGCTTGAATGTTTGATCATGTGATGATAAAAACCCCATTTCACAATATTGAATTATTTCCAAAACCTTTTACTTGTTTCTAATCAAGGTAAAACCCTACTTTGAGTTGCACTACATGCCCTTGATGGCAAGGAGTGTTTCTACCCACAGTTGGAGATCTGATTCTAACTTTATTTTTGTGCTCAAAAACCACAAAATAATTATTTTTTGAATTATATTCCTAATTAAATTGCATGTCCATTTCTGAGCCCAGAAATGGTATTCCTACATGGAAAAATACTTTTCTGCCTTAGAAAAATCTGATTAAATTTGGAGATGATGAGAAGGGCATATATTTTCCATACATAAGATTTTTAACCCCTATGTATATTATAATTATTTGAGGAAATCCCTGAAGAACATTTCTGTCTGTTTGATCTTTTGAAATATTTCCAAAGGAAATATTCTTAATAAAATCCTAGAAAATTCCAGTGGTATCCGTAAGCCATATTTGGTGTCCGCATAAAGTATCACTTTGATCCGAGGTGATTAAGAACCCTAAATAACCCAAAACCCCCTTCAGCCCAGATTGAAGTTAGAGCAACTCTACATAGCAAAGTTTGTCCAATGATGCTGAAACTTTGCAGGAGTGCCTAATACCTCAAATGAGGGTTCCACACCAAAAATGGGATTTGTGGGACTTAGTTTGCCCGCATTATCTTTGGAAGTGACATATCTGGTCAAATAGTGGTGTTTTGAAGTTTACAAAGCTAAACTTGTCGAACGGAGCTCAAAATTGGTGAAACCCCATGTTTTAGGACAAAAACCCAAACCTGTTAAGTTGCAGCACCACTAGTGGGGTGTAACCCCCTCAAACCACTATCGAGCACCTTTTGATAGATGGGTAAAAGCCCTCTTAGCCACAGCTAAACCCAACACCTTTGCTCCAAACTCTCAGATTAGGTGGCCAGTATGAATGCCCAACCCCACTCAACTGGCTCTTTAGTGGTTCAAAGTGGAAATGCCAAAAACCCCAATATAAGCTTCAGTTCAAAGCTGACAGCACCAGTATTTCTTGTCTCCCTTGACCAGCCAAAGCTCCCACGAGACCCAAACGGATAGCCTCACTCCCAGCCAGTGCCAGAACATGCTAGATACGTCCAAAGTGCCTCAAAAGGTACCAGCATGCTGTGGCATGCCAAAACTGCGCTCTGGGCGTGCTACAGGAAGCCACCGAGGTGGGGGCGACGCTCTCGGCCAGTTCCAGCTCCCGCGAGGTGTCCAACCTCTTCCCCGACAACCCCTCTACGTCGAGCAACCATCAGGGCCCCTCCTCTCCCGCGCTAGAGCTCGTGCGACGCGTGCCCGCGCGCACCAGTACCAGCCAAGGTTGCGCGGCCACGGATGCTCGACTCCTCTCTATCTACCTCTGTTGCAGATGGTTCTGGCGGTCCAAAACCACGTCCTGAGACCGTTGTTTCGACCCCAGCTCCTCCCTGCACCCCCATGCGCGCCACGGTGAGTCACCGGTGCTCCCGAATCGGCTCACCGTCGCAGCCTATTTATAGCCATCCCCATAGCTCCAGCTCCCGTCAGACTGCTTCACCATGACCACTAGCATCTCCCTAGCTACCTCCTCGACCACCTCCTGAAACTCCTCCCCCGCAGCCTTCTCATCGCCAGCGAACTCTTGCCTCTCCGTCGTTGTTCCTACCACCAGCAGGTAGGCGGCGCCATGCCGAGCCCATTTATGTCCTCGTTGGGGCTTGAGAACGTCGGTAGCTTTGCTGACAGGCTCCTCCTCCTCTCTTGCCAGAGGTAGGAGACGACCCCGATAGGTGTGCCCCACCTGTGGGTGGCCGAGCTCCCTCCCCCGCGCTGCCCGCAGCCGCTCATTGCAGGGCCCCGCACATGAGGTTCAAACCTGATGGTGCGTGTGCGTGGCCAAGCTGTTGGCTGGCCTTGGGCTAGCCCAGTTCCACGCCGAGCCAGGCCAGGGACTTAGCCCTTTTTTCTTTTGTTATAAAATCTGATTTTCAAAGATTTTTATAAAAATATTTAAGTATTGTAAAAATATAATTTTTCCACTGATATTCTTCTAATGAAACCATTGGATGAATTCTTCAGCAACTATTCTGTTTTACGATAATAAAAAGGATTAAATTGGAATAGTTTTGCTTCTCGTTGGTTGATTTTAAAAATGTTCCTTCATTGGAATTTGAGGCAAATAATTTTCAAAATGACAACTTAGATTTATCTATAATAAAGAACATTTTTAAAATGATTTTGTGATCTGTTTTTGAGTGAGCTATTTCTTAGTTATTCTTTTGACGATGATAGAAAATCCGTGAGACAAGGGAATCGGAGCGGAGGACCTCGAAGACCCCGGATACCTAGCTGACCAAGGCAAGCATCCCTTTGACCATGACTGAGCATATGTTATAATTTCATGTTAAGGTAGCAAGTATTTCCACTGCATATGATCATAAGTGCCGGTAAATCACAAAGGTGATGTTACCGATGGCTCCAACGGAGCACATGCATTGAGCTTGATCCTAACCCTTTTGAGGATCATGCTATTATCATGTTGACAAGTAATGCTAGAGTAAATAGCATGAGAATGTTGTTGGTATAAATCCAAGATTTATGAAAACCCCGTCGGGTGCCACTAATGCCCAAGGGTGATGATGAGTTAGGTGGCCACTTTTGTTGAAGTGGTGCACCGAGTATTTGTGTGAGTATGGTTTCGGAAATGGGATTGGATTTATGATGTGTCGACCGTCCCAACCTTACCAGTATGGCCACGTTACCCCTTATGGGACGGGGCTATGTTGATTACTCTGGTCGATGCTAGGAAAGAGCCACATTACTAGTGGCGGGAGTGATGTGTGGTCACTCTCGTGATGGGTTCGTGCCAGGTAGGATGACTATGCCATTTTTATGAGTTCCAGGCAAACCGTTGGTCCCTGCATAGTTGATACTGTCCAGAGTCGGTGCTCGTAAGACGTACAACATGTGGGCTGGGTAACAATCGAGTGGACCTCTTTATCTAGCATCGTCAGGGGAAAGGCATTGATCGGGTACTTACCTCAGGTATGTTATAAACTGCGAGTCGTGGTTGACACGGAAGTTTTCCGGATCTCGTGGGTCCAGCGTACTACCTCTGCAGAGTGTAAATCTATTTGAATAGCCGTGTCCATGGTCAAGGACAGTTGGGTAATCCTGCTTAAACTACGTCCAGTTATTTCCGCATAAACCAAGTGTGTGTGAGTTGTGATAAAAAGGAGTTATTGTGAAAGTAATGATATGACCAAGTTTGGTGACTTGGCATACAGGTGAGCCCGGATGGTTCAGCCCTCGACAGATATATTGATATTTGTAACCTGTTCTTCAAAAGTAATTCTTTAACATCATGCATATTCATGATCATTCCACCAAGATGAATAGCACCAAAGATGCATGTTATTGTTATCCTTCACTTTCATTGTCCATATCATGGTCTGTTTGCGAGTACATTCAAAGTACTCATTGGCTTGCCACTGGTTATATTATTGACCATACATGGAAGGACAGGAGTTTGGATATGAGTACGTCTTCGGAGACGCCCCTGCAAACTAGGACACTTCCGAGTCAGAATGCCCGTGGGTGCAGGCTTGATGGCATGGTCACCCGCTTAGCCCCTATGATTTCCGCTATTAGTTGTATCAGTATGATTTGGCCTTAGTCCCAACTTTGTGAACTTGACCATTCGGTCATGTGATGTAATAATTGGGTACTTGCATGTAAGACTCTTATTATTCAGTATCTGTGTGTTTGGTGAGCATTGATCTCTGGGATCACTAAGCACGTTCATTTGGCAATCTCGACTTGTAAGTCGAGGTCCCCACAAGACCGCCCCCAAGGCTTCGCCTAGAGGCCGGCGCGAGCACGCGAGAGATCTTCGTACACACCCATGAGTTCGAATCTTGAGGGTTTTGCGGAGCCCGAAATCCGACACTACCTTATGAGGTCGTGCCTCCCGCCTTCACTCACGAGTTGCGGCAGGTTCGATTCCATCGAGCCGAGCTTCCAAGCCCGAGCTGACGTAAAAGTATGACGGGAAGTTCAATCCGCCGGAGTTCTTGGGCATCTACACGATTGTCGTCCAAGCCGTCGGAGGAAGAAACGAGAAGGTGCTCGCCAACTATTTCCCTTTGGCAGTCAAGCCAAATGTGAGGTCGTGGCTGATGCACCTGCTATAAAATTCCATTGCATCCTGGGCTGACCTGTGCAAGGAGTTCGTTGGTGCCTTCACGGGCGGCCACCAGGAGGCAGGACAACCAAGCGACTTGCAGGTTCTCCCACAAAAGGAGGGCGAAACCCTATGAAAATACATCCAGAGATACAACAGAGTACACCGCAACATTCAGAACATACACCCCATAACCGTGAATGCCGCATTCCACTAGAACGTATGCAACAGGAGAATGCGGCCCAAGATGAATGTCAAACTCCCGAAGACCATCAATGATCTGTACACATGCCTCACCACTGCCCATGCCTCACCATCTTCGTTTGCTCGCTGGGAACCCTCGAGCATATCGATCATGTGGCCCTCGCCTCTCTTGTGGTCCTGCTAGATTTGCACAAGAAACCTGTTAGTTATTGCTCTCCATCGCGGTGAGGCATATTTCCCCACAAACCCTCTACTTATTTTGTTTGGTATGTTCCCAAATTGGCTATACAATAACGGAGAGCGCATATATGTTGATCATCTACTTTCCTAACTACTCCCTTTGTACCTAAATAATTGTAGTTGGGGAGAAGTAGACTAGATCTCCCCAACTACAATTATTTTGGTACACACGGAGTAGTACATATAAGTCATATTTGTTCCAATTAGTTATTATCGATTTATAGATCGTGGGCGCCCGAGTTGTACAAACTGAACAAATTAGCCGTACAATTTCTAAATTATTGCATGACATGTTTAGAGAGCTTGATACCAAGTTGATAGCTTTAGGCTTAATCCTCCTTTCCATAGTTTCGCATTGTCGGTGTTCTAGGAATGGGGGTGCCCAGATCTGACTGCCTATGGCCCAGGGCTGGCCCACTTCATCAGGCAAGCACAATCGCGCACGTACCACTCAAGGCAAGGTCTTCGCGAGGGACCGAGCCTCACGAGGAGGAGCAGCACCAAGACCCGCAGGGGGCCTCCTCAGGACCCCTGCGGAGCGGCAGAGTTTCCGGGGCAAGGCCCAGCCTCAGGAGTTAAGGATGACGCGGGGAAAGGACAAGCGAGTAGCGGATTGTAGGATGGTGCAGTTTCCCCTTTTGTGCAAAGGAGGGAAGGACATACATGTGTTCCCAAGGCATCTTCCAAAGGTTTCCATTCTGGTGCAACAAGGCTATCGCTGCCCGCCAGCAGGAGAAACTTCATCCCTGGACCCGTCCCTACAGTGCTGGCAGCCACTTTGCAAGCGAAGACTACCTTTGGGAAGAGGAGCATGTTCCCGTGTTCCCCTTCAAAATTGGACGTTGTGGGATCCCTTCCCGCCGAAATGATAAGGGAAGAGGATCGGGGCGCCACTATATATATAGAGAGTAGGTTACTTCATACGAGGATACGATTCATTAGCTCGCCCACTCGCACCATACAAAGGCCACCCAGCCTGAGTAGGCCCTCAAACACTGTACTAGTTCATCCGCCAACCTCCACGAGAGGCAATCCTCCAAAGCAGGAGTTGGGTATTACAATTCTCAGCGGCCCGAACCTGGGTAAACTACCATGTTCCATGTCTTCCTCACCATCGAGTGAGTCCTATGCTATCCACAGCGAGTAGCGAGTTAGGTGAGGTGAGCCCGCAAGAGATCTTCGTACACGCCCCTTAGTTCGAATCTTTAGTGTTTTGCGGAGCCCGAAATCCGACATTTTGCGCGCCAGGTAGGGGGCTTGTCAAGGTTTCCTCCAGGCTCCGCCTTCACCAGGCTTCGCCGCTCCGATGGTTGATGCTCGCCGGGCTCGCGCCGAGCATCGCGTCACCCGTGTTGCTCAGACGCAGCCCGTGGGCCCTGCCGGCACGCGCTGGTCACCATTTCCCATGGTGAATGCCGCCACGGGCCCCAACGCTCAAGAACAACAAGGTTTCACCCAGCCGGCTACCGAGCAGCCCGACGGCCGCACCGCCACTCAGTCGCTCATCCGGACTTCCGGGTCGGCCTCGTGCGCCCGACGGAGATGCCGCATGGCCGGCGCGCGGTTGCCACGGCCGCCGAACTGCTCCGCTACCGGTCTTCCCCTGACCGCCACAAAGGCTGGCTCCAGCGCATCAAGGAGCTCGTCATTGCTGTCGGTGATCCCGCGGCGCTCTCCTGCTTGTTCCGACCCGAGCCATCCCTGGCAAACGACAAGAAGCAAGACGTGCTACCCCCACCTTCACGGCATGGCATGCACTTTGAGCCCAGGCAGGAGGCACGTCCCCGTTACCGGCCTTGCGAACCGAGGGCGAGACCAAGAAATGAAGCAAGCTGTTGGGTGGTTCCTTGGCCATGCGCCGACGCACGCACGCTCCCGGAGCTACAAATCCAACACCGTGAGCGTTCCCCGCTCGAAGCAGACCCAGTGGAGCACCAGGACCTTGTCGCCCCCACGCCGCTGCACCCGTCGGGCCGGTGGGGTGCCTCGCCATCGCCCCTGAGCTCTACCCAACTGCGTGGCCCTGCAAGTTCAAGCCCGACCTACCCCCGCGCTACGACGGCACCCTGGACCCGGCGGAGTTCCTATAACTCTACATGATGAGTATCACGGAAGCAGGGCGCGACAAGGTCATGGCATGCTTGTGACAGCCCGATGCCGACGTTCCAGAAGATTCCCCTTTCTTTCCATTTTCGTCGTGTGGGTATTTTCATTTGTCACATCATCATCGCATCACTCGCATCATCTGCATTGCATCGGGATCTCCATTGCCGCCAGTTTTCAAACTTGCATTCGTTAGTAGTTGTCGTTCGCGTCGTTGTCTGTTCTGAGTCCAACCGCACTCGCACGCGCCCGCGGCACCGTCGTAACCCTGTTTTTAAAGCGTGGATAATACTTTCTTCGATTGAGTTGGAATTTGTTGTGCGGTATTATTTATTTATAGCTAGGCCACCTATCGAATCTCGTCGTGATCGGAGACTGTCTGGTACCCGAGCAGTCGACCGTAGCGGCACCGTATTCGGGATACCGTCGAACGTCTGTCGGTGTTTTAAAATTCGTTGTGGCGCTGCCCGTTCTCCCTCTCGTCGCCGTATATCCCCTCTACACGGCCGCGTACCCATTCCCGCATTCGGAATCGTCCGATTTCGACCGCGCAGTTGAAACCGGGGCAAAAAACAGCTAAACCTAGCCCCCTTCCCTATTTAAACAGCTCCCCCTTCCTAATTTGGACCCTAACCTTCTGTCTCCCTCGATTTCCACGCCCCCGAAACCCTAGCGCCGCCTCCCACCTCTCTCTCCCCTCCAGCCGCCGGGCCCGGGCAGGCCCATTCGCCCTCGGTGTTGGGGAACGTCGCATGGGAAACAAAAATTTTCCTACGCGCACGAATACCTATCATGGTGATGTCCATCTACGAGAGGGGATTTCCGATCTACGTACCCTTGTAGATCGCACAGCAGAAGCGTTAAGAAACGCGGTTGATGTAGTGGAACGTCCTCACGTCCCTCGATACGCCCCGCGAACCGTCCCACGAACCGTCCCGCGATCCGTCCCACGATCCGCTCCGATCTAGTGCCGAACGGACGGCACCTCCGCGTTCAGCACACGTACAGCTCGATGATGATCTCGGCCTTCTTGATGCAGCCAGAGAGACGGAGAGGTAGATGAGTTCTCCGGCAGCGTGACGGCGCTCCGGAGGTTGGTGGTGATCTAATCTCAGCAGGGCTCCGCCCAAGCTCCGCAGAAACGCGATCTAGAGGTAAAACCGTGGAGGTGTGTGGTCGGGCTGCCGTGGCAAAAGTTTTCTCAAATCTGCCCTAAAACCCCACTATATATAGGAGGGAGGGAGGGGAGGAGGCAGCCACAAAACCTAAAGGTTTGGCCGAAATTGGAGGTGGAGGAGTCCTACTCCAATCCTACTTGGAGTAGGATTCCACCTTCCCACTTGGAAACTCTTTCCACCTTGTGTTTTTTCGTTCTCAAACCTTATGGGCCTTAGTGGGAACTTATTCCAGCCCACTAGGGGCTGGTTTATCTCTTCCCATAGCCCATGAGACCCCTTGGGGCGTGACACCCCTCCTGATGGTCCCCGGCACCCCTCCCGGCACTCCCAGTACACTACCGATGAGCCCGAAACTTTTCCGGTAATGCACGAAAACCTTCCGGTAACCAAATGAGGTCATCCTATATATCAATCTTCGTTTCCGGACCATTCCGGAAACACTCGTGACGTCCATGATCTCATCCGGGACTCCGAACAACATTCGGTAACCAACCATATAACTCAAATACGCATAAAACAACGTCGAACCATAAGTGTGCAGACCCTGCGGGCTCGAGAACTATGTAGACATGACCCGAGTGACTCCTCGGTCAATATCCAATAGCGGGACCTGGATGCCCATATTGGATCCTACATATTCTATGAAGATCTTATCGTTTGAACCTCAGTGCCAAGGATTCATATAATCCCGTATGTCATTCCCTTTGTCCTTCGGTATGTTACTTGCCTGAGATTCGATCGTCAGTATCCGCATACCTATTTCAATCTCGTTTACCGGCAAGTCTCTTTACTCGTTCCGTAATACAAGATCCCGTAACTTACACTAAGTCATATTGCTTGCAAGGCTTGTGTGTGATGTTGTATTATCGAGTGGGCCCCGAGATACCTCTCCGTCACACGGAGTGACAAATCCCAGTCTCGATCCATACTAACTCAACAAACACCTTCGGAGATACCTGTAGAGCATCTTTATAGTCACCCAGTTACGTTGCGACGTTTGATACACACAAAGCATTCCTCCGGTGTCCGTGAGTTATATGATCTCATGGTCATAGGAACAAATACTTGACACGCAGAAAATAGTAGCAACAAAATGACACGATCAACATGCTACGTCTATTAGTTTGGGTCTAGTCCATCACATGATTCTCCTAATGATGTGATCCCATTATCAAGTGACAACACTTGCCTATGGTCAGGAAACCTTGACCATCTTTGATGAACGAGCTAGTCAACTAGAGGCTTACTAGGGATAGTGTTTTGTCTATGTATCCACACATGCACTGTGTTTCCAATCAATACAATTATAGCATGGATAATAAACGATTATCATGAACAAAGAAATATTATAATAACTAATTTAGTATTGCCTCTAGGGCATATTTCCGTGACGTAACCCTTTAGTCAAAGAAATATGATCACGTCTTGCTCGTGAGAGAGGTTTTAGTCAACACGGTTCTGAAACTTTCAGATCCGTCTGTTCTTTACAAATCTTTATGTCATCTTATAGATGCTTCTACTATGTGCTATTTGGAAATACTCCAAATATCTACTCTACTATACGAATCCGTTTCACTACTCATAGTTATTCGGATTAGTGTCAAAGCTTGCATTGACGTAACCCTTGACGACGAACTTTTTGACCACCTCCATAATCGAGAAAAATTCCTTAGTCCATTAGTTACTAAGGATAAATTTTGACCGCTGCTAGTGATTCAATCATGGATCACTCTCTGTACCTCTCAACAAACTTTGAGTTAAGGTACACATCAGGTGCGGTACCCAGCATGGCATACTTCAGATTCTACGGCCAAGGCATAGAAGACGACCTTCGTCTATTCTCTTTATTCTACCGGGGTCGGGTTTTTGAGTCTTACTCAAATTCACACCTTACAACGCAACCAAGAACTCCTTCTTTGCTGATCTATTTTGAACTCCTTCAAAAACTTGTCAAGGCATGCATCTTGTTGAAACTTCCATTAAGCGCTATCGATCTATCTCCATAGATCTTTGATGCTCAACATTCAAGTAGCGCAATCCAGGTATTCCTTTGAAAAACTCCTTTCAAACAACCTTGTATGCTTTATAGAAATTCTACATTACTTCTGATCCACAATATGTCAACCACATATTCTTATCAGAAATTATATAGTGCTCCCACTCACTTCTTTGGAAATACAAGTTTCTCATAAACCATGTACAAACCCAAAATCTTTGATCATCTCATCAAAGTGTGTATTCCAACTCCGATATGCTTGCACCAGTCCATTGAAGGATCACTGGAGCTTGCATACTTGCTAGTATCTTTTGGATCGACAAAACCTCCTGGTTGTATCACATACAATGTTTGCTCAAGGAAACCATCGAGGAAACAATGTTTTGACATCCTATGTGCAATATTTCATAAATAATGCAGCAACTACTAACATAATTCTAACAAACTTTCAGCATCGCTACGAGTGAGAAAGTCTCATCATAGTCAACTGTTTGATCTTGTCGGAAACATCTTTGCGACAAGTCGAGCTTTTCTTAATAGTGACTTATCACCATCATCGTCTGTCTTCCTTTTAAAGATCCATCTTTACTCAATAGTCCTATGACCATCAAGTAGTTCTTCCAAGTCTACACTTTGTTTTCATACATGGATGCTCTCTCGGATTTAATGGCCTCGAGCCATTTGTCGGAATCCGGGGCCACCATTGCTTTCTCCATAACTTGTAGGTTCACTGTTTCTCAACAACATGACCTCCAAAACAGGGTTACCGTACCACTCTGCAGTAGTACGCGACCTTGTCAACCTACGAGGTTTGTAGTAACTTGATCCGCTACTCGATGATCACTATCATCAGCTTTCACTTCAATTGGTGTAGGCGCCACATGAACAACTTCCTGCGCCCTGCTACACACTGGTTAAAGTGATGGTTCAATAACCTCATCAAGTTCTACCACCCTCCCACTCAATTCTTTCGAGAGAAACCTTTCCTCGAGAAAGGATCCGTTTCTAGAAACAAACACTTTGCTTTCGAATCTGAGATAGGAGATGTACCCAACTGTTTTGGATATCCTATGAAGATGCATTTATCCGCTTTGGATTCGAGCTTATCAGACTGAAACTTTTTCACATAAGTGTCGAAGCCCCAAACTTTCAAGAAACGACAGTTTAGATTTCTCTAAACCTCAGTTTATACTGTGTCATCTCAACGGAAATACGCGGTGCCCTATTTAAAGTGAATGCGGTTGTCTCTAATGCATAACCCATAAACGATAGTGGTAATTCGATGAGAGACATGATAGTATGCACCATATCCAATAGGGCGCGGCTATGACGTTCGAACACATCATCATAGCATGTACCATACCAAATAGTGCGTGGCTATGACGTTCAAACACATCATCACACTATGATGTTCCAGGTGGCATGAACTGCAAAACAATTTCCACATTGTCTTAACTGCGTACCAAACTCGTAACTCGGATATTAGTTTCTATGATCATATCGTAGACAGTCTATCCGCTTGTTACGACGAACTTCACTCCGAAACAGAATTGAACTTTTCAATATTTCAGACTTGTGATTCATTAAGTAAATACTCTTGTATCTACTCAAATTGTCATTGAAGTAAGAACATAATGATATCCACTGCGTGCCTCAGCACCCATTGGATTGCATACATCAAAATGTATCACTTCCAACAAGTTACTATCTTGTTTCATCTCAATGAAAACAAGGCCTTGCTCATGTTGTACGATTTGCATGTCACTAGTGATTCAAAATCAAGTGAGTATAAAGATCCATCAGCATGGAGGCTCTTCATGTAATTTATACCAACATGACTCAAGCGGCAGTGCCACATGTAAGTAGTACTATCATCATTACCTCGTATCTTTTGGCACCAATATCATGAACATGTGTAACACTACGATCGAGATTCAATAAACCATTGAAGGTGATTATTCAAGCAAATAGAGTAACCATTATTCTCTTTAAATGAATAATCGTATTGCAATAAACACGATCCAATCATGTTCATGCTTAACGCAAGCACCAAATAACAATTATTTAGGTTTAACACCAATCCCGATGGTAGAGGGAGCGTGCGACGTTTGATCATATGAACCTTGGAAACACTTCCAACACGTATCGTCACCTCGCCTTTAGCTAGTCTCCGTTTATGCCGTAGCTTTCATTTCGTGTTACTAATCACTTAGGAACCGAACCGGTATCCAATACCCTCACGCTACTAGGAGTACTAGTAAAGTACACATCAACATCATGTATATCAAATATACTTCTTTTGACTTTTGCCAGCCTTCTTATCTACCAAGTATCTAGAGTTGCTCCGCCTCAGTGACCGTTCCCCTCATAACGGAAGCACCTAGTCCCGGGCTTGGGTTTAATCTGGGGTCTCTTCATTAGTGGAGCAACTGCTTTGCCGTTTCACGAAGTATCTCTTCTAGCCCTTGCCTTTATCGAAACTTAGTGGTTTTACTAACCATCAACTATTGATGCTCCTTCTAGATTTCTACTTTCGCAGTGTCAAACATCACGAATCGCTCAAGGATCATTGTATCTATCCTTGATATGTTATAGTTCATCACGAAGCTCTCACAGCTTGGTGGCAGTGACTTTGGAGAACCATCACTATCTTATCTGGAAGATCAACTCCCACTTGATTCAAGCGATTGTCGTACTCATATAATCTGAGCACACGCTCAACGATTGAGCTTTTCTCCTTTACTTGGTGGACAAAGAATCTTGTCGGAGGTCTCATACCTCTTAACAAGGGCACAAGCATGAAATCACAATTTCATCTCTTTAGAACATCTCTTATGTTTCGTGACGTTTCAAAACGTCTTCGGCGCCTTGCTTCTAAGCTATTAAGTATTTTGAACTGAACTATCGTGTAGTCATCAGAAACGTATATGTCGGATGTTCACATCATCTACAGACGACGCTCGAGGTGCAGCACACCGAGTGGTGCATTAAGGACATAAGCCTTCTGCGCAGCAACGAGGACAATCCTCGGTTTTACAGACTCAGTCTGCAAAGTTTGCTACTATCAACTTTCAACTAAATTTTCTCTAGGAACATATAAAAAAAGTAGAGCTATAGCGCAAGCTACATCGTAATTCGCAAAGACCATTAGACTATGTTCATGACAATTAGTTCAATTGATCATATTACTTAAGAACTCCCACTCAAAAAGTACATCTCTCTAGTCATTTGAGTGGTCCATGATCCAAATCCACTATCTCAAGTCCGATCATCACGTGAGTCGAGAATAGTTTCAGTGGTAAGCATCTCTATGCTAATCATATCAACTATACGATTCATGCTCGACCTTTCGGTCTCATGTGTTCCGAGGCCATGTCTGCACATGCTAGGCTCGTCAAGCTTAACCCGAGTGTTCCGCGTGTGCAACTGTTTTGCACCCGTTGTATGTGAACGTTGAGTCTATCACACCCGATCATCACGTGGTGTCTCGAAACGAAGAACTGTCGCAACGTTGCACAGTCGGGGAGAACACAATTTCGTCTTGAAATTTTAGTGAGAGATCACCTCATAATGCTACCGTCGTTCTAAGCAAGATAAGGTGCATAAAGGATTAACATCACATGCAATTCATAAGTGACATGATATGGCCATCATCATGCGCTTCTTGATCTCCATCACCAAAGCACCGGCACGATCTTCTTGTCACCGGCATCACACCATGATCTCCATCATCATGATCTCCATCAACGTGTCGCCATCCGGGTTGTCGTGCTACTCATGATATTACTACTAAAGCTACGTCCTAGCAATATAGTAAACGCATCTGCAAGCACAAACGTTAGTCTAAAGACAACCCTATGGCTCCTGCCGGTTGCCGTACCATCGACGTGCAAGTCGATATTAACTATTACAACATGATCATCTCATACATCCAATATATCACATCACATCGTTGGCCATATCACATCACAAGCATACCCTGCAAACACAAGTTAGACGTCCTCTAATTTTGTTGTTGCATGTTTTACGTGGTGACCATGGGTATCTAGTAGGATCGCATCTTACTCACGCAAACACCACAACGGAGATATATGAGTTGCTATTTAACCTCATCCAAGGACCTCCTCGGTCAATTCCGATTCAACTAAAGTTGGAGAAACTGACACCCGCCAGTCATCTTTGAGCAACGGAGTTACTCGTAGCGATGAAACCAGTCTCTCGTAAGCGTACGAGTAATGTCGGTCCGAGCCGCTTCGATCCAACAATACCGCGGAATCAAGAAAAGACTAAGGAGGGCAGCAAAACACACATCACCGCCCACAAAAACTTTTGTGTTCTACTCGAGAAGACATCTACACATGAACCTAGCTCATGATGCCACAGTAGGGGAACGTTGCATGGGAAACAAAAAATTTCCTACGCGCACGAATACCTATCATGGTGATGTCCATCTACGAGAGGGGATTTCCGATCTACGTACCCTTGTAGATCGCACAGAAGAAGCGTTAAGAAATGCGGTTGATGTAGTGGAACGTCCTCACGTCCCTCGATACGCCCCGCGAACCGTCCCACGAACCGTCCCGCGATCCGTCCCACGATCCGCTCCGATCTAGTGCCGAACGGACGGCACCTCCGCGTTCAGCACACGTACAGCTCGATGATGATCTCGGCCTTCTTGATCCAGCCAGAGAGACGGAGAGGTAGATGAGTTCTCCGGCAGCGTGACGGCGCTCCGGAGGTTGGTGGTGATCTAATCTCAGCAGGGCTCCGCCCAAGCTCCGCAGAAACGCGATCTAGAGGTAAAACCGTGGAGGTGTGTGGTCGGGCTGCCGTGGCAAAAGTTGTCTCAAATCAGCCCTAAAACCCCACTATATATAGGAGGGAGGGCGGGGAGGTGGCAGCCTCAAAACCTAAAGGTTTGGCCGAAATTGGAGGTGGAGGAGTCCTACTCCAATCCTACTTGGAGTAGGATTCCACCTTCCCACTTGGAAACTCTTTCCACCTTGTGTTTTTTCCTTCTCAAACCTTATGGGCCTTAGTGGGAACTTATTCCAGCCCACTAGGGGCTGGTTTATCTCTTCCCATAGCCCATGAGACCCCTTGGGGCGTGAGACCCCTCCTGATGGTCCCCGGCACCCCTCCCGGCACTCCCAGTACACTACCGATGAGCCCGAAACTTTTCCGGTAATGCACGAAAACCTTTCGGTAACCAAATGAGGTCATCCTATATATCAATCTTCGTTTCCGGACCATTCCGGAAACACTCGTGACGTCCATGATCTCATCCGGGACTCCGAACAACATTCGGTAACCAACCATATAACTCAAATATGCATAAAACAACGTTGAACCTTAAGTGTGCAGACCCTGCGGGCTCGAGAACTATGTAGACATGACCCGAGTGACTCCTCGGTCAATATCCAATAGCGGGACCTAGATGCCCATATTGGATCCTACATATTCTATGAAGATCTTATCGTTTGAACCTCAGTGCCAAGGATTCATATAATCCCGTATGTCATTCCCTTTGTCCTTCGGTATGTTACTTGCCCGAGATTCGATCGTCAGTATCCCCATACCTATTTCAATCTCGTTTACCGGCAAGTCTCTTTACTCGTTCCGTAATACAAGATCCCGTAACCTACACTAAGTCATATTGCTTGCAAGGCTAGTGTGTGATGTTGTATCACCGAGTGGGCCCCGAGATACCTCTCCGTCACACGGAGTGACAAATCCCAGTCTTGATCCATACTAACTCAACAAACACCTTCGGAGATACCTGTAGAGCATCTTTATAGTCACCCAGTTACGTTGCGACATTTGATACACACAAAGCATTCCTCCGGTGTCCGTGAGTTATATGATCTCATGGTCATAGGAACAAATACTTGACACGCAGTAAACAGTAGCAACAAAATGACACGATCAACATGCTACGTCTATTAGTTTGGGTCTAGTCCATCACATGATTCTCCTAATGATGTGATCCCGTTATCAAGTGACAACACTTGCCTATGGTCAGGAAACCTTGACCATCTTTGATCAACGAGCTAGTCAACTAGAGGCTTACTAGGGACAGTGTTTTGTCTATGTATCCACACAAGCACTCTGTTTCCAATCAATACAATTATAGCATGGATAATAAACGATTATCATGAACAAAGAAATATAATAATAACTAATTTAGTATTGCCTCTAGGGCATATTTCCAACACTCAGCTCCAGATTTGGAGATCCTCACCTCCTCTCATGGCAGCGCCATGCCCTAGGTGCTCCCGGCCGCCTCCCCGTGCTCCCTGCTCCAGCCCGGGTGACGTAGCATCGCCCCTCGCCGGTCTACGCGCCACTGCCGGTGCCCCATCGACGGACCTGCCGGAGCTCCAGGATCCCTCCGTCTCCTTGCCGGTGGCCGCCGCCCCTTCCTGCATGCGCAGCCGCCGCCCCCTCTCGCTCTGCGTGCGCAGCCGCCGTGTGCCCCGCCACCCGCCGTCGGCCCGATCCGGTCCGGACTAGGGTCTCCTCGCCGCCAAGCCTTGCCAGAGACTCGCGACCTTGCCCGTGCCGCCACCGTCGCTAGGCCTCCCGTCAGGAGGACGAGGTCGCGAGCGCTGACCCTCGCGTGGGCCGCCCGAGCGCCTGGGCCAGCTACCTTGCTGGTTTCGGCCCAGGCCAGGCGCTGGCCTGCCTCCTCCTGAAGCCCGCGCCAGGCCGGCCTCCCACGTGGCCCAGCTCCTCCCAGGCGCCCTCGGCCTGCCATCGTCTCCCCTTCATGGGCCGAGCCCACCAGGTGAGAATCCCTCCCCTGTGTAGCTTTGGAAATAGGTTTCGGCCCACTAGATTTCGTTGTTTTATTTAGTTTTCGAATTAGTGTATTCAGGAAAATACCTTAATATTAGAATGCCCGTAACTTTCGAACCGTAATTCGGATCGCGATGAATTAGATATGGATTTCGCGTAGTTTTGCGCGTAAAATACGTTGGCGCTACTTGCGTATTTGTTTGGCGCCGTTTGGTGTGCCGAATGCATCGTTTGGCGTGCTGTCCAAATAGGTTTGGTCGCGTATTTAATTTTCCGCGCATGTTCGAATTGCCCGAATGCCTTAGATAAATGTCCATGTTTTAGGAACTAATTTTCCATGTATTTTAGAGCAGTCAATTGTACTTTTACGTGTAGGGATTTGCCGGCAATTTATTTTCCCGTGTATAGGTTATTTTTCTCGCATTTAAGTGCGGCATTATTTTGTGTTGCAAACCCCACATATTTTATATGTTTCCGTATGTAATTAGTTTTAGCATTAGAGCAAGTTAGTTCGCGCGATATTTTGCTAAGTTGCCCTTTTGTTTAACTCGTAGGATTTATTCCGTGTGTCGTTTGACGGAGTTGTCAACTAGGGAGTTGATCTTGGATCTTTTGTTTAGCCCCTGGTATTTTTTGTTGCAATAGAAATGCATGTTTAGGTGTTGTTTGCTTGCTCTCAAGTTGCTAGAAATAGTGCTGATTTGGAGGAGCTGAAATATTTCTAAGTCTGGAATCTGTTATTATTTTGTTGCTGTTTTGTTGTGCTTCTAGCTTTTGATCTGTAGCTCTTTTGAGGTTAGTCCAACGGAATTATTTGTACCCCTTGTGTTTCTCTAGCATGCTATGAAGTTTCATGCCATTTGGAGTCCTGTAGCTATTGGTTTTGCTGCTGTCAATATAGCTTCAGGCTGAAAAACTGCACTTTCATGAGGTGTTATTTTCACTAAGTCTGAAATAGTGCGTGAGATGCCATTTCGTGTCTTCTTTTCCTAGTGCTCCTTGCTGCCATGCTAGTTGTTGTTAGTTGTTTGTAGTAGTGCTTCTTCCCCTCTTCCATGCCATGCCTTGCTTGAGCATAGCGGGGTTGTGTAGCCGTAGATGTGGGGCGTAGAAAATGCTATGTGGCTGATTTTGGCAGATTGTAGTCATTTCTTGTTTTTCTCGTAGTGTTGAACCGTAGCTCCGATTTGACCGTGTCCTACATGGAACTTGCTTAGAATCTCGTGTAGTCTCATTTTCTCTTGCTGGTTGCATGTGTTGAAGTGCTCGTAGCCTCCGTTGCACACATATTGCATTCATGCCATCATATCTTGCGGTGCTTGTATCTTTTGAACCGTAGCTCCATTGGAGATGTTCTTTATGTGTAGATTGCTTGAAATGACGCGTAGAATCACGTGAACCTATTTGTTTTGCTGTTTAACAACTAATTAAAGGTGTTGATTCAGATCTGGACAGAATTGTAAATTAACATGTGAGGTCGTTTCGGAGGTGCTATATGACATTTCCGACCTCATTTAAAATGCCTAGATAGGTAGTTTAATTGCGATTCACCTCTTGCCATGTTTAACCACATTTAATATTGTCGTGTATCTAATCGGGATAGAATCAAATAATAAATGTGGAGTTTCGTCAATATGCAACTCGTTGCATATTGAACTTCGCTTAATGTGTAGTCTTTGTTCGTCGTGAATTGCCATGCCGTGTCTTGCATGTTTTCAGCTGCTCATGCATCATTTGTGTTGTTGCATCGTGTGGTGAATTCCGTGTGTTGATTTGTGTTGCGGGTTTGCTTCGTCTCGATAGAGTTCCGCAGCGTGCCGGATTGTGAGGACCCGTTCGACTACGTCGGTTCGTCTGCTTCACGGAGGCATTCTTCTTCCAAGCGGGATCTCAGGCAAGATGATCATTTCCCCAGATACCATTACTATCATTGCCATGCTAGTTATTTCGATGTTGTCGTTTATGTCTAGTTGCCTAGCACATGTTGAATATCAGCCTCTCAACAATGCCATGAAAACCATCAACCTGTTCAACCTAGCAAACCACTGATCGGCTATGTTACTGCTTGCTTAACCCTGTTGATAGCGTTGCTAGTTGCAGGTGCAGATGCTTCCATGTGAAAACATGGGTTCCTTGTTATATCACCATATTAATGCTATTTAAATTAATGGACCTATATACTTGGTAAAAGGTGGAAGGCTCGGCCTTTCTAGCCTAGTGTTTTGTTCCACCTTTGCCCCCTAGTTTCGGCTACCGGTGTTATGTTCCATAAATGAGCGCTCCTAACACGATCGGGGTTGTTATGGGGACCCCCTTGATAATTCGTTTTAGATTAAAGCTGGTCTGGCAAGGCCCAAGTTTGGTACTACATTTGCCTAACAACCTAAAAATAATGCATAGGGACCCGCCGGCACCCGCGGACTATTTTAATCAACCCCCGGGCCAGTGCTCCTCATGAGTGTTGGTCCAAAACAGAGCACCGTGCGGTGCCACCGAGAGGAAACTCGAGGTTTGGCACTCGTACGCTTCGCTTGTCCGTCGTGTCCTAAGAACGAGGTACGCGACTCCTATCGGGATCGTCGACACGTCGGGCGGCCTTGCTGGATAGTTTTACCTTTGACAAAATATCTTGTGTATCGGGATTCCGGTGATGCTTTGGGTAATCTCAGAGTTGAGGTTTTGCACTAGGAAATCCGACGAGATCGCAAGCTTCGTGATTGAGGATTTCTATGCGGCTTGTGGTGATGGACTAGTTGGAGCACCCCTGCAGGGTTAAATCTTTCGGAAAGCCGTGCCCGCGTTTATGTGGCAACGTGGAAGCTTTGTTTAACACTAGTTCTAGATAACTTGAAGTTAACTTAATTAAAACTTGCCAACTGTGTGCGTAACCGTGACTGTCTCTTTCGTGAGTTCCTTCTCCAATCGAGGACACGGTGGGGTTATGTCTGACATAGGTAGGTGTCAGGATCATTCATTTGATCATGTGTAGTTCACGTCCGCTATGCGTAGATATTCCCCCTCTTATTTTTGGTACTCGTAAGTTAGCCACCAAATATATGCTTAGTCGCTGCTGCAACCTCACCACTTAACCATACCTCACCCATTAAGCTTTGCTAGTCTTGATACCTTTGGAAATGAGATTGCTGAGTCCCCTGTGGCTCACAGATTACTACAACACCAGTTGCAGGTACAGATAAATGTTACTTGACGCGAGCTTGTTGATTTTTCATTTGGAGTTGCTTCTTCTTCTTCTTCTTCTTCGATCTAGGATGGGTTCCAGGTTGGCAGCCTGGGATAGCAAGGATGGACGTCGTTCTTTCTTTTCTCGTTTGTTTTCGTCTGTAGTCGGACCCTGCTCTTACTCTTGATGATTATGTAATGTACTGATGTGACTCTGATGTAGCTTGTGGCGAGTGTAAGCCAACTCTGTATATATATCTCTTCTTTTCAGTACATGTAGTTGTAACGATATCCATTCTTGCGACACGACGAGATGCGCTTCTATCCCTGACGAGGCCTTCGAGCCAAATTGAGGATAGGGTCGCATCTTGGGCGTGACAATGCTGGTTCCCCATGGGGCTCAAAGGCGGCGCACTCTCTTGGCTCCTCAACCTCCCAAGGGCGTCCATCACCTCGTGGGATGGTCTACACGAATGCTTCATCGCCAACTTATAGGGCACCCGCTATCGCGCTTCCACCGTGAACGACTTGCGGCGCATCAAGCAGGAGGAGGGGGAGACCCTGCACAAGTTCATACAACGCTTCACGTCCATGCGCTTCAAGAACCCCAAGGCGTCGGACGAGGCCGTCATCTCGGCCTTCTCCAACAGAGTCACCGACCTCAAGTTGAAGGAGGAGCTCACCATGAATGATGAACTGAGCACTGCAATGGAGATGTTCAACCTGGCAAATAAGTGCGCCAGTGTTGAAGAAGGTCGCGTGTCGCTCCTCGGGCCTCAAGCGGCAGAACCAAAAGAGAATAAGACCAAGGCCAAGGAGATGAAGCTCAATGATCTGGAGGTGCTCGCAGCTGAGCCTGAAACGAAGTACGGCCGAGGGGGAGAGCGTCCGCCAGGAGGGGGCCAACGTGCATCTTTCATGGCACCAACGACCATGATACCTCCGAGTGCCACGAGTTCGGACTGGTCCGTGACGAGCACTTCAGCAGGTGACCCGGACGTGGAGACAGGGACCCCGCGCATGGCAGTGGTCGTAGCGGAGGCCGCTGGGAGGACGGGTAGCCACGTGAGGGGTGGCATGATGAGCCTCATGAAGACCGCTTGCGCGGCCAGCCTCAGGAGGACCGCTGGCGCGACGACCTTCAAGAAGGGCAATGATGCGGTCGGCCTCGTGAGGTTCGCCCTCGTGAGGCTTGGCTGCCTCCACTGCCTCCACCACCCAGAAGGAGGGATGAAGACAGACAAAATGATGAGGCTATGGGCTTCCAGGAGGTCAGGGTGCTGGCCTCCATCCTAGGCGGAGGGTGCTGGCCTCCATCCTAGGCGGTGCCCAGACTCCAGCCTTGAACCGCAACTTCAAGTAGTTCGCCCGAGAAGTGAATGTCGCTCTCCCGAAGAATGAAGCGGTGCGCCCCCTCAACTGGTCCTAGACCACCATCACTTCAACCCAAGTGATCAGCTCAGGTGCGCGTTCATGGCCGGCAAGCTCCTCATGATGTGCACCCCGACCATCAGCAACGTTCACCTCACCAAGACCTTTATCGACAGTGGATCGGGGCTCAATGTCCTCTCGGTCGAGACCTTTTAGACACTCCAACTGCCATACGAACAGCTCATGCCGACCAAGCCCTTCTCAGGAGTCACGGAAGCGTCCACCGTGCCCATTGGCCAGGTTCGTCTGCTAGTCACCTTCATTGAGCGGAAGAACTACCACACTGAGATCATCGCCTTCGACGTCGCACACATCCACCTGCCACACAACGCGATCCTTGGATACCCGTCTCTCGCCAAGTTCATGGCAGTGACCCACCATGGCTACAACGTCCTCAAGATGCCGTGGAGTGGCAGCATCATCACCATCACCTGCGATGAGAAGAATGCCCTCTGTACACTCGAGCGCGCCTACCGCGCCGCGGCGGTGGAACGATCGGACGACGAAGGAGATGAGCCACCTCGCGAGGACCGATGCAAGAAGAAGAAACAACTCCCCCCATGGAGCGCCATGGGACTTTGGGCTCTGTGCCCGGGGACTGGGTCACGCCTCCCATCACATAGGAAAGCGTGCTCGGTGCCCCTCTTGGGTCAGGACTGAGAGCTCCCACTTGGGAGGTTCCCGGTCTGACAAGTGAGGCGAGGGTGGCGCTCGAGCACAACCCGAGGGCGCCCTCCGGTGCGCGTTCGCCCATCTCCCATGAGTCCATTATCAGAGCAATCCAACATCTTCGAGATGCCCAGGCCGTGCGAGGCGGGGACTGCCCTGCATCACCAATCGCAGTCGGCATGGTCGATCGTCCCCGCGTCTGCATCAACGCGCTCGCAATCGACAGTGCCCTTGCTCAAGGCACTTTCTCTCATGCGCGAGCTGAACATCGTGGGTGTGCCCGGGGGCCGACACCTTCATGCCCTTATGGGGAACGCGGCTGCTACCTACCGGCGGCTCCAGTAGGCCATGCTCATGCCTTGCCTGTTGGGGCGTGGTGAGGAAGAGGAGGAGATGCTCGGGCCAAGCGAAGGTCCCGAGCCTCGGGAGACGGTGGACCTGTGAGGGTCGCGATCGTGGAAGCAGGAGGTCAGGCGACGACGGCGCACTCGGCACTTCAGCGGCATGGCCGCGAGGTGACTTTTTGTTGGCTGCTGCCAGGTAACTTTTTGGCTCACTATGTCTGAGGGTGGCCACAGGACCAGGTGGCCTCCAGGAGTTCCAGGCACTCCCCAGCCGCCACTTTCATTTACTGTCACACCCACTTCGAACCCGAACGTTTTACCTTGCTTGCATCAGTCGGATTTCAGGCTCCGCAACACCCTAGGGATTCAAACTCAGGGGCACGCATGGAGGCCACTCAAAAAATTCGATTCACCATGCTCTTCACTCGACGGATCAGGCTAAGAACTCACATGACGGTGAGGGAGACCAGAAACACAGTAGTTTAGCAAGGTTCGGGCCACTGCGAAGGGTAAAACCCTACTCCTGCTTTTGGTGGATTGCCTCTCGGGGAGGTGGTGGATGAACTAGTACAGTGCTCTCGAGTCTACGGACCCCAAGTGCCTAGGTGTATTGTTGTACCGTTCGAATGACCTCTCTCTAAAGTGTCTCACCCTTTATATTTATAGCGGAGGCCCGTGTCCTCTTCCCTCATAGCTTCGGCGGGAAGGGATCCCGCAACAGCCAATTTTGAAGGGGAACAGGGGAACATGCTCCCCTGCCCAAAGGTGGTCTTCGCCTGCAAAGTAACTGTCCGCACTACAGAGACGAACCCGAGTATGTCGTTTTCCCAACAAGCGGGTGGTGGCAGCTCCGTTGCACAAGAAAGGAAACCTTTGGAAGATGCTCATACATCTCCAACGTATCTATAATTTTTGATGGTTTCATGCTATTATCTTGTCAAACTTTGGATGTTTTATATGCCTTTTATATATTTTTTGGGACTAACTTATTAACTCAGTGCCAAGTGCCAGTTCCTGTTTTTTCCATGTTTTTGACCTTTTTCAGAGGAGATTTTGAAATGGAGTTCAAACGGAAGAAAATCCCTGAAAAGATTTTTTCTGGAACGGAAGAAGATCGGGAAGCTGCGGAGCCAAGGCAGGGGAGCCTCAGGGGCCCCACAAGCCCCCACCCCGTGGCCAGGGGGCGCCATCGAGGATTGTGGGCCCCGTGGACGCCATTTTCCCTAGGTCTTTCGCCTATCTATTCCCATAAAATCAAGAAAAAAATCAGGAGATCATCGAAAGTACTTTTCCGCCGCCGCAAGCTTCTATCTCCGCAAGATCCCATCTGGGGCACGTCCTCGTGCCCTACCGGAGTGGGGATTCGGATACGGAGGGCTTCTTTATCAACACCATGACCTCTCCGATGATGCGTGAGTAGTTCACCATAGACCTACGGGTCCATAGTTAGTAACTAGATGGCTTCTTCTCTCTCTTGGATCTTCAATACAAAGTTCTCCATGACCTTCATGGAGATCTATCCGATGTAATCTTGTTTTGCGGTGTGTTTGTCGAGATCCGATGAATTGTGGATTTATGATCAGATTATCTATGAATCTTATTTGAGTTTCTTCTGATCTCTCTTATGCATGATTTCATATCCTTGTAATTCTCTTCGAGTTGTGGGTTTTGTCTGGCCAACTAGATCTATGATTCTTGCAATGGGAGAAGTGCTTGCTTTTGGGTTCATACCGTGCGGTGACCTCACCCAGTGATAGAAGGGGTAACGAGGCACGCATCGTGTTGTTGCTATCAAGGGTAAAAAGATGGGGTTTTCATCATTGGTTTGAGATTATCCCTCTACATAATGTCATCTTGCTTAAAGCGTTACTCTGTTCGTTATGAACTCAATACACTAGATGCATGCTGGATAGCGGTCGATGTGTGGAGTAATAGTAGTAGATGCAGAAAGTATCGGTCTACTTGTCTCGGACGTGATGCCTATATGTATGAGCATTGCCTTAGATATCGTCATGACTTTGTGTGGTTCTATCAATTGCTCGACAGTAGTTTGTTCACCCATCGTAACACTTGCTATTTTGAGAGAAGCCTCTAGTGAACACTATGTCCCCCAGGGTCTACTCCACACCATATTTTCTGCCTTATACTTTTTACCTCGTTGCACTTTCCGCCTTCAGATCTCGCTTTGCAAACAATCTTGAAGGGTTTGACAACCCCTTGGAAGCGTTGGGTGCAAGCTTGTTTGTGTTTGCGCAGGTACTCTGGACTTGACGAGACCCTCCTTCTGGATCGATACCTTGGTTCTCAAACTAAGGGAAATACTTACTGCTCCTGTGCTGCATCACCCTTTCGTCTTCAAGGGAAAAACCAACGCAAGCCCAGCCTCTGTCAACGTGTCAATTTCTGGCGCTGTTGTCTGTGGAATAGCAGAAGAATTTCTGGCGCCGTTGCCGGGGAGGAAGATCAAGTCAAGAACTCATCCAAGTAGGTGTCTCAAACTCATCTCTTGCATTTACTTTGTTTGCCAGTTGCCTCTCGTTTTCCTCTCCCGCACTTCACCAATTTGCCTTTTTCGTTCGCCTTATCGTTCGCCCTTTTTCTTGCCTGCTCTTTGTTCGTTTGTGTGCTTGCTTGCTTGCTGAAGTCACCATGAATGAAAACACCAAACTTTGTGACTTCTCGAATACTAATAATGATGATTTTATTAGTACTCTGATTGCTCCCGCCACTAGTGCAAAGTCATACGAAATCAATGCCGCTTTGCTGAATCTTGTTATGAAAGAGCAATTATCTCGTCTTCCTAGTGAATATGTCTCATCCCATCTCACTACCTTCATTGAGCTTTGCGATATGCAAAAGAAAAAAGATTTGGATAATGACGTGATTAAATTGAAGCTTTTTCCTTTCTTGTTGCGAGATCGCGCAAAAACTTGGTTTTCTTCTTTGCCCAAAAATAGTATCGATTCTTGGGATAAGTGCAAAGATGCTTATATATCCAGGTATTTTATGCCGGCTAAGATCATCTCTCTCCGTAATGATATCATGAATTTCAAGAAACTTGATCATGGACATGTTGCACAAGCTTGGGAGAGAATGAAATTAATGATTAGAAATTGTCCCGCTCATGGCTTGAGTCTTTGGATGATTATTCAAATCTTTTACGCTGGCTTGAATTTCGATTCTAGAAATATCTTGGACTCCGCCTCAGGTGGAACGCTCATGGAAATCACGTTAGGGGAAGCCAGAAAGCTCTTAGACAACATCATGACAAACTACTCTCAGTGGCACACTCAAAGGTCACCTACTAGTAAGAAGGTACACGCTATAGAAGAAATTAACTCGTTAAGTGCTCAGATGGACGAGTAAATGAATTTGGTTGCTAGTAGAAGTGCTCCTTTGGATCATAATGATATGCTCTTGTCTACTTTGATTGAGAGTATCAACGCTAGCTTGGACGTTAATTTTGTTGGTAGGAATAACTTTGGCAAGAACAATGCTTTTAGAGGAAACTATGTTCCTAGGCCTTTTCCTAGTAACTCCTCTAATAACTTTGGCAACTCCTACAATAATACTCATGGAAATTACAATAGATTACCCTCTGATCTAGAGAGTAATATCAAAGAGTTCATCAACTCTCAAAAGATTTTCAATGCGTCCATAGAGGAAAAACTACTCAAAATTGATGATTTGGCTAAGAGCGTTGATAGAATTTCTAGTGATGTTGATGCTTTGAAAGTTAGATGTGCTCCTCCCAAAATCAACATGGATGAAACTTTGAAAGCTATGCGTGTTTCCATGATTGAGAGCCAATAAAGAACCGTCCAAATTCGTGTTAGACATGAATGGCTTAAAAAGGTGTGTTCTCGTGATGAGAATCACGAAGATCTTAAAGTGCTTGGTGTGACTCCCATTGAATCTTTGTTTTCTTGTGTCAAACCTAATGATTATGGGACTGGATATGAATCCACTTTGGTTAAAAAGTGCCCCAATGATTCGGAGTCTATCTATCTTGATGCTAAAAGCATTAAAAGTGGAGTAGAAGATGTTAAAACTTTGAGTAGTAATGAAATTACTACCGTGGATTTCAAGGAATTAAATTATGATAGTTTCTCCTTGATTGAATGCATTTCTTTCATGCAATCCATCTTGAACTCTCCACACGATTATATCCAAAACAAAGCCTTTACCGATCATATCGTCGAAGCTATGATAAAATCTCTTGAAGGGAAAGTTGAATTGGCAGTCTCTATCCCTTGAAAGCTTCATGATGAGTGGGAACCTACCGTCAAAATCAAAATAAAAAACTATGAGTGCAACGATTTGTGTGATTTGGGTGCTAGTGTTTGTGCGATTCCAAAGTCTTTATGTGATGTTTTGGGTTTTAATGAGATTGAAGAGTGTTCTGTTAATTTGCATCTTGCTGATTCTACTGTCAAGAAACCCATAGGAAGGATCAATGATGTTCTTATTATTGCAAATAGGAACCATGTACCCGTGGATTTCATTGTGCTTGACATTGATTGCAATCCTACATGCCCCATTATTCTTGGTAGACCTTTCCTAAGGATTATCGGCGCTATCATTGATATGAAGGAAGGGAATATTAGATTTCAATTTCCTTTACGGAAGGGCATGTAACACTTTCCTAGAAAGAAAATAAGATTGCCTTATGAATCCATGATGAGGGCTACTTATGGTTTGAGCACCAAAGTCGACGATACGTGATTCTATGGCTTTTATGCCTAGCTAAGGGCGTTAAACAATAGCGCTTGTTGGGACGAAACCCAATGAATTAATCTTTTTCTTTCTGTTTTATTGCGTCCACACTTTCATAATTCTGTTCTGATTGTATTTTTTGTGTATCTTTTTGTGTTTGAGCCAAGCAAAGCCTTTATGACTAGTCTTGGTAATGGTTGTTTGATCCTGCTGGAAAAAGACAGAAACGTTTCGCTCACGAGATGTTTTTTTATTTTTATTCAGAAAGAGCTTTTGAGTTGATTCTTTTTGCTGCTGATTGATATGATTTTTTCCCATGCCGTCGTAATTGTTCAGATTTTTTCAGGTACCAGAAGTATACAAATTATACATATTGCTACAGATTGGTCTATTTTTGACAAATTATGTTTTTTTGTTGAGTTGGTTGCTTGTTTTGATGTAACTATGGTTAGTATCGGGGGGTACAAGCCATGGATAAGTGAGAATACACTAGACCATCACCAATATAAATAGAATTCAAGTTTGCTACACTACCAAAAGAAGTGGTAGTTTGTTTTCTTGTACTAATGTTATCACAAGTTTCTGTTTAAGTTTTGTGTTGTGAAGTTTTCAAGTTTTGGGTGATGTTCTCATGGACAAAGAGATAAGGAGTGGAAAAAGCTCAAGCTTGGGAATGCCCAAGGCATCCCAAGCCAAATTCAAGGACACCAAAAAGCCTAAGCTTGGGGATGCCCCGGGAAGGCATCCCCTCTTTCGTCTTCAATCCATCGGTAACATTAATTGGAGCTATATTTTTATTCACCACATGATATGTGTTTTGCTTGGACCGTCCTGTATCATAGGAGTCTTTTCTTTTTATTTTTTCACAATCATCCTTGCTGCGCACCTTTTTGAGAGAGAGAGACATGCCCTCATCGTGATTTTGCTAGAATGCTCATAGTGCTTCACTTATATCTTTTGAGTTAGATACTTTTGCACTTGTCCTTTACTTATATCTTTAGAGCACAGCGGTGCGTGATTTGGTAGTTGGCTTATGCTATGAAACTAGTCCCAAATGTGATAGGTACCCAAAGAGGATACGAAAACCTCCATCTTCATGTACATTGAATAGAAAGATAAGTTTTGATTCCTCTCAATTAGTTTTGAGACGTGGATTCGGTAATATTAAGAGTTATATTAGTAGGGTGTTGTGAATCAAGAAATACTTGTGTTGAAGCTAGTGATTCCCGTAGCATGCACGTATGGTGAACCGCTATGTTAGGAAGTCGGAGCATAATTGATCTATCTATTGCCATCCTTTGTGTTGATGTCGGGATCGCGTGATGGTTAACACCTACCAACCCTTCCCCTCAGAGTATGCGTTTAGCACTTTGTTTCGATTACTAATAAAAACTTTCGCAACAAGTATGTGAGTTCTTCATGACTAATGTGAGCCCATGGTATAGATGCACTTTCACCTGCCACCATTGCTAGCCTCTCTAGTGCCGCGCAATTCTCGCCGGTACACAAACCCACCAAATTCCTTCCTCAAAACAGCCACCATACCTACCTACTATGGCATTTTCATAGCCATTCCGAGATATATTGCCATGCAACTCCCACCGTTCCGTCTCATGACTTGTGCCGTCACTCTCATATTGCCATTGCTTGATCGTAAGATATCTACCGAGATGTTTCAACGTCATACTCCATGCTAGATCGTTGCACATCCCGGTACACTATCGGAGGAATTTCCTATGGAGTCATCATCATTGTGATCTTTGAGCTGTGACTAAATAAAAGTGTGATGATCATCATTATTAGAGAATTATCCCATGTGAGGAAATAAAAAAAAGAGGCCAAAGAGCCCAAAAATAAAAAACAAAAAAAAAGAGAAAACAAAAGAAAATAAAAAAAGAGGTCTAAAAGCCCAAATGAAAAAAGGGAAGAGAGAAAAAGAGAGAAGGGACAATGCTGCTATCTTTTTCCACACGTGTGCTTCATGTTAGCACCATGGTCTTCATGATTGAGATATTCTTGCTTCGTCACTACCTTGTGCTAGTGGGAATCTTCATTATATTACTTGGCTTGTATATTCCAATGATGGGCTTCCTCAAAATTGCCCCCGGTCTTTGTGAGCAAGCAAGTTGGATGCACACCAACTAGTTTTCCTTTTGAGCTTTCACATACTTATAACTCTAGTGCATCTCTTGTATGGCAATCCCTACTCATTCACTTTGATATCTATTAATGGGCATCTCCATAGCCTATTGATACGCCGAGTCAGTGTGACCATCTCCTCCTTTTTGTCTCACAACCACCACCACACTCTATTGCACCTATAGTGCTATATCCATGGCTCGCGCTCATGTATTGCGTGATAGTTATAAAAGTTTGAGAAAGTAAGAGTGCAAAAACAATTACTTGGCCAATACCGGGGTTGTGCATGATTTACATTAGTTGTCATGTGAAAGAAGTATTACTGTAGGGATAAATTTCTTTGCTAGTTATTTCATTGGCCTATATCCATGTGAAAGAAAGTAAGAGGATTTTGTAGGGATAAATTTCATTGGCCTTGTTATTTTGAAAGTTCATGATTACTTTGCTAGTTTGCTTGAAGTATTACTGTTTTCATGTCAATAGCAAACTATTGTTTTGAATCTTATGGATCTGAACATTTATGTCATGTGAAAGAAGTTGCAAAGGACAACTATGCTTGGTAGCATTCAACATCAAAAATTCATTCTTTATCACTTCACTACTCGAGGACGAGCATGAGTTAAGCTTGGGGATGCTTGATACGTCTCCAACGTATCTATAATTTTTTATGGTTTCATACTATTATCTTGTCAAACTTTGGATGTTTTGTATGCCTTTTATATATTTTTTGGGACTAACTTATAAACTCAGTGCCATGTGCCAGTTCCTGTTTTTTCCATGTTTTTGAGCCCTTTCAGAGGAGATTTTGAAACGTAGTCCAAACGGAAGAAAATCCCCGAAAAGATTTTTTCTGGAAGGGAAGAAGTTCGGGAAGCTTGGGAGCCAAGGCATGGGAGCCTTAGGGGCCCCACAAGCCCCCACCCCGCGGCCAGGGGAGGCCGCGCCATCTAGGCTTGTGGGCCCCCTGGACGCCCTTTGCCCTAGGTCTTTCGCCTATATATTCCCATAAATTCCAGAAAAATTCAGGAGATCATCGGAAGTACTTCTCCGCCGCCGCAAGCTTCTGTCTCCGCAAGATCCCATATGGGGCACGTCCTGGTGCCCTACCGGAGGGGGAATTCGGATAGAGAGGGCTTCTTCATCAACACCATGACCTCTCCAATGATGCGTGAGTAGTTCACCATAGACCTACAGGTTGATAGTTAGTAACTAGATGGCTTCTTCTCTCTCTTGGATCTTCAATACAAAGTTCTCCATGATCTTCATGGAGATCTATCCGATGTAATCTTCATTTGCGGTGTGTTTGTTGAGATATGATGAATTGTGGATTTATGATCAGATTATCTATGTATCTTATTTGAGTTTCTTATGATCTCTCTTATGCATGATTTCATATCCTTGTAATTCTCTTCGAGTTGTGGGTTTTGTCTGGCCAACTAGATCTATGATTCTTGCAATGGGAGAAGTGCTAAGTTTTGGGTTCATACCGTGCAGTGACCTCACCCAGTGACGGAAGGGGTAGCGAGGCACGCATCGTGTTGTTTCCATCAAGGGTAAAAAGATGGGTTTTCATCATTGGTTTGAGATTATCTCTCTAGATCATGTCATCTTGCTTAAAGCGTTACTCTGTTCGTCATGAACTCAATACACTAGATGCATGCTGGATAGCGGTCGATGTGTGGAGTAATAGTAGTAGATGCAGAAAGTATCGGTCTACTTGTCTCGGAGGTGATGCCTATATGTATGATGATTGCCTTAGATATCGTCATGCCTTTGCGCGGTTCTATCAATTGCTCGACAGTAATTTGTTCACCCACCGTAACACTTGCTAATTTGAGACAAGCCTCTAGTGAACAATATGGCCCCCAGGGTCTACTCCACACCATATTTTCCGCCTTACACTTTTTACTTTGTTGCACTTTCCGCCTTCAGATCTCACTTTGCAAGCAATCTTGAAGGGATTGACAACCCCTTTGAAGCATTGGGTGCAAGCTTGTTTTTGTTTGCGCAGGTACTCTGGACTTGACGAGACCCTCCTTCTCGATCGATACCTTGGTTCTCAAACTCAGGGAAATACTTACTCCTCCTGTGCTGCCTCACCCTTTCCTTTTCAAGGGAAAAACCAATGCAAGCCCAGCCTCTGTCAACGTGTCAATTTCTGGCGCTGTTGTCTGTGGGATAGCAGATGCCTTTGGGACCCTGTATGCTCCTGCCTCCTTTGCACCAAAGGGGAAGCTGCCCCATTGTGCCATCTGCTGCTCGCCTGTCCTTTCCTAGCGTCACCCTTGACTGCCGAGGCTAGGCCTGGCCTCGGAATGTCCGCCGCTCTAGAGGGGTCCTGATGAGGCCTCCCGCGAGTCTTGATGGCGTTCCTCCTCGTGAGTCCTGGCCCCTCACGAGGGCTCGGTCGATGGAGTGGGCTAGCCCTGGGCTGCAGACAGGCGAGTCTGGGTAACCCTGTTCCCAAAACATCGACAGTAGCCGCCGGGCACAAGGCGTGCCCGGGCTGGCTTCCTGGCGAAGTCTTGGAGGCAGTCCGAAGGGTCGTGGGCCCTAAATGTCTGAAGGTCAGGCTTCACGTGGGCCACGTAGCCTAGCGGCAACACTCCAGTTCCCGGGGTGCCCAGAGGAGCGCCGTGTGAAATTGATGTGACGCCTGGGTGCAGCACCGGCCATCATTGTTCCTTGGGGCGATGCCTATACGCCCGACACGTGGGTGCATCCCCTTGCGAATTGCACGGGACCGTGGGCGCGAAGGGACGCTAGCGTGCCCTAGGCTCCCTATTTAACCCGGTGAGGGCGATAAGGCTTGCATCGCCCAGTCTTCTTTGCCTCCCACCTTGAGCCGTTCGCTCCCTCGGCATGGCCTGATGAGGAGATTATGTGCTACCCACAAGGGGAAGGCCCTTGGCGAAGGACCTGCTGCTCCACCTACCAAGAGGGGGTGATGCCGCGCTTGGAAGTATGCGGCGGGGACAGCAACAGCTTCCGGCGGGCGTGGTCGTGGTTCCGCCCGCCAGGGGATCTCCATCGACGGCAATGGTGGGGCGCCGGCTCGAGCCAGTTCCCACAGCGGCCGGAGTGGGAGGTCGGTGCCATTCGGCCGATACGCCGATGGAGTTCATGACGTGGGTGGAGATGTCGGAAATCGCTTGGCTCCAGCTTCCAAACTACTCCGCGAAGGCACTGCCGGCCGGCGGGGCTTGAGGCCTCTGGTTGTAGGACGACGGCTGCTACGGCAGGGCATCCTGGGTGGATGTTGAGGTCACCCCCGACGGTTATGTGTATCTGCACCGCGGGTGGCAAACCTACGACCGTGCCCGAGGCCTGAAGAGGAGGCGCTACCTCCTCTTCAAGTACGACGGAGAGGCGACGCTCTTCGTCAAGATCTTCGGGGTCGAGGGCGATCACCTCGGTTGCTGCCAAAGGGCGCCGGCCGTGGTGGTCCGATGGACGAGCCCCTCTCCGATGGCGGGCGTCGATCCCCCGGCATCGGCGATACCTCCTCCGAAAGGAGACCGAGCAACAACAGTGACAGCAGCTACGACGAGCCGCCTTTCAGCCATGTCCGAGCCTCCGGGAGTAGCCCCCAAGCGCGGCGCCGCCTGGGATGAAGGAGGAGGAGGACACGGATTGAGTGTCGGCGTGCGGGTGCTGGGCATCAGCGGCGGCGACCCTCCTCCGGGATCTCCATCGCTAGCTGTCTCCTCCTTGCTTTTGACCCTTCATCCGTAGAAATGGGAATAGGCCATTCGGGCGAGTAATGGATTTGGGCGGCCGCCTCCTTTTGTTAGTGATGTTGGTTCTCTACTGGTTTAGATACTTAGCTTGGGATGCTTGCGGGGAACTCCTTTGTTGTGACGCATGACTGTGGTGCTCGGGGGGGGGGGGGGGGGGGGGGGGTTGGTCGATTGGTCTTTTCCTTGCTCCGGGTGGAGTGGGTCAATGCTCTATGTCTGCTAGCCCCGGTCCCACAGATCTCCCTGCCGCCGTGGGGCGCGACCGGTGTGCTAGGTGGATTTGTGACCGGTAAGGCTCCTGAGGCGCTATGCTCAGGAGCCCCCTTAGACATTCAAGCGGCTCTACGTCGACAGGTCCCAGCCCCGCACATTTCCCTATCGCGAGGCGCGACTTGTCAAGGTCGCCCCTCGCGGAACAAGGCCTTGGCAACAGGGTACCAGGTGCCTTTGCAACCTGTAAGGTTCCTGAGGCGCGATGCTCAGGAGCCCCCTTAGACGGTCAAGAGGCCCTTGCGAATTCTGTTTTTTGAGGTCCCTAATCTGCATTCAGGAACCTCTGCATCGGCAGGTTCTAGTGCCGCACATTTCCCCGCCATCGTGGGGCGCAACCCATTACCAAGGTGGTTCCCCATCGGGCCAGGCCCCAGCACCGGGGTGCCAGGTGGCTTTGTCACCGGTAAGGCTCTTGAGTCGTTATGCTGAAGAGCCCCCTTAGGCGCTCAAACTGTCCCAAGATAAACAAGTGTTGTGTGGAAATAACAAATGTTGTTCCCTCTCCAGGACGGTGCGCCGAGCCGCGCATAGACCTCTTGAGCGAGTACTAGTTGGCATGAGTCTGTCGACTCGTCAGTGAGTACCACACGTGGATTTGGGCGCCAAGGCCTTAGCGAGGTGCCGACACCATGCCCCCAGCCCCTGCTCACGGGGTACGAGCAGGCGAGGGCATACGGATGCTTGACTCAGAGGAAAAGAGCATGCTGCGAAGAGTTGCAGGGAAAATAAGTTTTTGCAGAGAGCTTCATTTGGAAAGGCCCCGAGTTTTTATTTCATAAATACTAGTAAATCCAAGCCATAAAAAGCAAATGTAAACCGCATCCGGCGCCTAATCTATTCTCCGCCTCCATCGCCCCCCAGCACTGAGCATAGGGCTTCCACTAGGCGTGTGGTGGACCCCTTCCGCGTCCTCGGGGTGCCGTGGGCATATACAGCCTCGGCTCGTTATTATGTGCGAGTGTCATGGCAGGGGTGTATTTGGGAGGTCGCGAGGACGCTTTGGCCTCACGAGTGTCCATGCCCCCGAGGCATTAGGCGCCTGATTCCAGAAGTCATTGGTGGAGTATGTTGATTTCCTCCGTATTCCCCACTAGGCGTGCCATGGACCCCTTCTGCGTCCTCGGGGGGGGGGGGCCTGGGCGTATACATTCTCGGCTCATTATTACGTCAAAGTGTCATGGGATGAAGTAGGTTCCAGAAGATGCAAGTTCGACGCAGAGGCTGCGCGGAGGCAGTGCATGGGCGATGCAGAGTCGTCATGGGTAGAACTTGCAGAGGTGCTGGATGTTCCAAGTGTTCTGGATGGAAACTCCATCTTGAGTCTCCACATTAACGGAGTCAGGCCTGGAGACGTGGACGACCTTGAATGGGCCTTCCCACATGGGCGAAAGCTTATGCAAGCCTTCCCTAGATTGGACCCTCCTCAGGATGAGGTCGCCGACCTCGAGGGTCCTGGAGCAGATGTTGCAGCAGTGGTAGCGCCGCAAGGCCTCCTGGTACCTCGCGGCTCGGAGAGAGGCCCGGCGGTGCACCTCATCTCCAAGTACAAGGTCTGTCCCTCGCGCAGTCCCTTGACGCTCCTCATCGAATGCCAAGACCCGCGGGGAATGGTGCTTGATTTCGTGGGAAAGGACCGCTTCTGCTCTTTAGACGAGGAAGAACGGGGTTTCGCCGGTGGTTTTGGTTGCAGTGGTGCGGATAGACCACAGTACCTACGGGAGCTCATTTACCCAACCTCGGCCGCAAGCTTCAAGCTTCTTCTTGAAACTCCTCAGTTTGAGACCCCGCAGGACCTCTGCGTTGGCGTGCTCCGCCTGGCCATTGCTCCGCGGATGGGCCAGTGATGCGTAGCATATCTGTGTACCGATATTAGCATAGTAAATCTTGAAGATTTTACTAGTGAACCACGAACCATTAACAGTGATGATGCGGTTGAGGACGTCGAAGTGGCTCACGAGGCCCTTGATGAACTTGACGGCAGACCCGGCCGGGATGGTGCGCACGGGCTCCAACTCCGCCCACTTGGTGAATTTGTCGATGGCGATGTAGAGATAGCAGAAACCCCCCGCGGCGTGCGGGAAGGGCCCCAATATGTCCATCCCCCACGATGAAAAAGGCCAGGTGTTCGGGATGGTCTAGAGGCCCTGCGCGGGCTGGTGGATCTGCTTGGCATGGAACTGGCAGGCCTCGCATGACCTGACCAGCTCGGTGTCGTCGGCAGAACTGTGGGCCAGTAAAAACTTGACCTGAACGCCTTACCTGCAAGCGTGCACGAGGATGAGTGATGTTCGCAGTCCCCTTCATGAATGTCGGCCAGTAGCTCGCGCCCCTCCTCCCTAGAAATGCACCGTAGGGCGATGTTATTCGGGCACCTGCGTACAAGGAGCTATCTCGCACGGAGTAAGTTGAGGCTTGTCGTACTACGCGTTCTGCATCCTCTTCCTTCTCCGTCAATGTGACGCGGAGCAGATATGCTCCGAGCTCCTGCATCCAATCATCGTCTTGAGCCTACAGGGCCAGAAGCAGTCGAGCCCCCGAGGCCTGACCGCAGTCCGAAGCCCCTGAGGGCGGTGCAGGGGGAGCTCCTATCCGCGCGGCGCCGGGTCCTTAGGTGACAGTGTAGTCGAAGGCTTGAAGAGTCACTCCTCAAAAACGCCTAGCTCCTGAGCCTCGCGATGCGAAGCACTTTTGGCGATGTTGTTCACCTCCTTGTTTTTTCCTCGCGGGAAGTGCTGCAACTCAGGCCCTAAAAACGTTTCTCGATCTTACGTACCTCCTGTAGATACGCCTCCATATACTCGTCCTTGGGTGTGTACTCCTTGTTGGAGAAGTTGACGAGGAGCTAAGAGCCACCCATCACGGTGAGGCACTGGACACCTAAGGTTGACGCTGCCTTGAGTCCGACAATGAGGCCCTCGTACTCCGCTATGTTGTTGGAGACCTTCTCCCCCCATTGGAAGTAGAGCTGCATGGCAAAGCAAAGCTTGTCTCCCATCGGGGAAGTGAGCAGGAAATCCGCCCCCGCTCCCATTCGCACGAAGGCTCCCTTCCAGCCCCCAGTGCATTGTCCATCCCTCGGGTACCCCTGCTCCGGGGGCAAGGGATTGGCTCCCTTCCAGCCCCCGGTCCGGTGCGTCCGTCCATTCCACCATGAAGTCGGCCAGGGCAGCTCCCTTGATGACCCTGGTCGTGCTGAATTTGATGTTGAAGGCCTTAAGCGCGATGTTACACTCAACAACTCTTCCTGCTGCGTTTCGGTTGTGCGGGATCTGTTCCAAGGGGTAAGAAGAGATGACCTTGATCGGTTGTCCTTGGAAATAGTGACGCAGTTTGCGCGAGGCGACGAGGAGCGCCAGAAGGATTTTCTGCTGCATGGGGTAGTGTGAGCGTGCGTCCCGCAGTACCGTGCTGACGAAGTACACTAGGTGCTCGACGAGGACGCGTCCGCCCGGGGCGTCGTGATCCTTGGTTGCTTCAGGAGGTCGGGGTGTTTCATCGTCCGGAAGAAAAGCCGGGACCTTGGGAGGACAAGGCTCTCTGTGACATGATTCGCCAGTCTGGACCTCAGGTCCCTCCGCTAGTGGGGAAGTTGGAGCCCTCAGGAGCATCGGCCGAGGGTCCGCTGGGGCTTCCCAAAGTAGCACCCTTGCCGGCTTGCTCCTCCCTTACTGCCGGTGGTGGAGTGTGGGGTGCCGGCGAGGTACGGTAGCAGGGGCTCCCGAGGGCGAGGCACCACCATGACCGTCGGGCTTGTGAGGTAACTCTTGAGCTCGTCGAAGGCAGCGTCGGCCTCCGGGGTCACTCTAAGGGCCCCTTCCTCTTCATGATTTTGAAGAAGGGCAGGGCCCGCTAGCTTTTGCATTTCCTTGAGGGTTATGGGCGCGCTCATCTTGTTTATGGCATTTTCCTTTACTTGGTTAGCACAATCCCCCGGTACGACACCAGGAAACCAACTAGCTTACCTGACGGGACTCCGAAGACGCACTTCTTGGGGTTGAGCTTCAGGTTCACGTCTTGCAGGCTAGCGAAGGTCTCCTCCATATCCTCCACTAGGGTCTTTGCTTGCCTTGACTTGACCACGATGTCGTCGACGTAGGCCTATGCATTCCTCCTAAGCTGCAGTCCCAAGGAAAGATGCATGAAACGCTGGAAGGTTGCCCCGGCATTCCGCAGCCCGAAAGGCATACACTCGTAGCAGTATACCCCGCACAGGGAGAGGAAGGCTGTCTTCTCGATGTCCTCCACTGCCATCTTGATCTGGTGGTAGCCCTAGAATGCATCCAAGAAGCACAGGAAGTCGCATTCCACAGTGGAGTCCACGATCTGGTCGATGTGTGGTAGCGGGAATGGGTCCTGAGGGCAAGCCTTGTTGAGGTTGATGAATTCGACGCACATGCGCTCCTTCCCACACTTCTTCGGGACAACCACCGGGTTGGCCACCCATTGTGGGTAGCGCACCTCCCTTATGACCCTTGCTTCCTTGAGCTTGCGCACCTCTTGAGCAATGAACGCCTGCTTCTCCGAGGCTTCCCTCCTTGCCTTCTGCTTCACCGGACGCACGTTTGGGGACACCATCAGGTGGTGCTCGATGACGTCCCTCAGAACCCACACAAGGTCGGAGGTGCTCCAGGCAAACGCCCTCTTGTTCGCCCTGAGGAAATCCACCAATGCCTTCTCTTGGTCTTGAGGGAGATTCACGCCGATGGTGAATGTGGGGGCCAGGTTCCCTTCGTCCACCGGCACTTGGTTTGTCTCCTCCCGGTCCTGGGAAAACAACTTCTTCTTCTTCATGAGAGCGATGTCGTGGACATCTCCTCGGTCCTCCGCGGCATGCGCCTCGCCCCTGGAGTCGACACGCGCTGCGGCCACGGCCTTATGGGATAGCCCGAGCACCCGTGAGGTGTCCTTGATGTCTCCCACGATGGTAGGCACGCCGTCGCTCCCTGGCATCTTCACAACGTTGTAGCTTGGGTGCGTCGCTGCGATGAACTGCGCGAGGGATTGGTAGCTGAGTATAGCATTGTACGGAAGGTGCATGTGAGCGATGTCGAAGTCGATCTGCTCGGTGCGGAAGTTGCAGTGGGTGCCGAACATGACAGGGAGATGGATCCGTCCGACTGGAACGACGGATCCCGCCACAACACTAGAAAAGGGCTTCGAGGGCGCGAGCTGCACCTCGGGTAACTGCAGCGCATCGAAGGCCTCCATTGAGATGATGTTGAGGCCCGCGCCACCATTGATGAGGGTCTTGGAGATAGCCACACTGGAGATGGTCGGCGTGCATAGCATGGGAAGCGTCCCAGCATCTGTCGTGGCTTTACGGTGGTCGTCGGGGCCGAAGGTGATGTTGACCTCTGGCCACACACGGTGTTCGAGGGGGTCGCGCTGCAGGAAATGCTTGGCATGCCAACCCGTTCCCCCGCGTTGTAGGAAATGCTTCACATGGCGGCTGGAGGGTGGTGCCTGCGATCAGCCGAGAATACAAGCGACCATAGGGACGAGCCTGCTTGCTCGGACGCCGTCCATCGTCCCGGACAGGCGGTCGTCGATGGTTGCACTTGCCATGGCGTTGCACAGTCTAGTTCTGGTTCCTGCTGTTGGCGTGGAGGCTCCGACACGCGCCCCCCTACCTGGCGCGCCAAATGTCGGATTTCGGGCTCCGCAAAACCCTAGGGATTCGAACTCAGGGGCCCGCATGGAGGCCACTCAACAGATTTGATTCACCGGGCTCGTCACTCGATGGGTTAGGCTAAGAACTCACACGACGGTGAGGGAGACCAGAAACATGGTAGTTTACCCAGGTTCGGGCTGCTGCGAAGCGTAAAACCCTACTCCTGCTTTCTGGTGGATTGCCTCTCGCGGAGGTGGTGGATGAACTAGTACAGTGCTCTCGATCCTCCGGAGACCATGTGTCTAGGCGTATTGTTACTATCCGAATGACCTCTCTCTCAAGTATCTCACCCTCTCTATTTATAGCGTATGGCCGGGTCCTGTGCCCTCGTAGCTTCGGCGGGAAGGGATCCCACGGCGGCCAATTTTGAAGGGGAACAGGGAACATGCTCCCCTGCCCAAAGGTGGTCTTCGCCTGCAAAGTAACTGTCTGTACTGCAGAGACGGACCCGAGGATGACGTTTGCCCTACTGACGGGCGGCGGTGGTTTCGTTGCACTAGAAAGGGAACCTTTGGAAGATGCCTTTGGGACCCCTGTACGCTCCTCCCTTCTCTGCACCAAAGGGGAAACTGCCCCGTTCTACCATCTACTGCTCGCTTGTCCTTTCTTGGCGTCACCCTTGACTCCTCATGCTGGGCCTGGCCTCGGAATGTGTGCCACTCTAGAGGGGTCCTGAGGAGGCCTCCTGCGGGTCTTGATGCCGTTCCTCCTCACGAGGCCTGCCCCTCACGAGGGCCTTGTCGATCCTGTCGATGCTCGGTCGATGGAGTGGGCGAGCCCTGGGCCGCAGACAGGCGAGTCTAGGTACCCCCGTTCCCAAAACGCCGACAACATCTTTGGGCGATCGGCCCCCCGCTTGGGGGCTCTGGCCGAAGCTTATCCTTGTAGGCCTCCTCAGGCAGCAGACAACCTGCCACACTCCCAAAGAAGAAGAAGTCAGCAGGGTTTACCAATGACCCAAAACAAATTAGGCGCCTATGCCTCGAGGGTAAGGACAATCGCGAGGCCAAAGCGTCCTCGCGACCTACCCCATACACACCCTGACTCTCTCACTTAATAACGAGTTGCGGCTGTATACGCTCGGGGCCCCCCGAGTACGCGGAGGGGTCCCTCCCATGCCGAGTGGATGACTTATGCTCCGTGCTGGGTGAAGACTCAAAAGGAATCAGGCGCCTATGTCACGGGGGTAAGGACACTCACGAGGCTAAAGCATCCTCGCTACCTCCCACATACACCCCATCGTGACACTCGCACGTAATAACGAGCTGCGACTATATACGCCCGGGCCCCCCAAGGACGCGGGGGGTCCCTCCCACGCCTAGTGGCAGCCCTACGCTCCACAATCAAATCAGTCTGCGAATGACTATGCCCGCAGCTGGCAAGGAAATCAACACAGTCCACCAATGAGTACGTCCGCAACTCGCAAGGAAATCAACACAGTCCAACAATGACTATGCCCGTAGCTGGCAACGAAATCAACACAGTCCACCAATGACTATGCCCACAGCTGGCCAGGAAGTCAACTGAGTCCACCTATGACAACGTCCACGCGCAGTATGGGGGACAGACAACTGGAGGTACGGAGCCGCTCGTACATCAAGGGGATCCCTAAGCATCGCTACTTAAAGGCCTAACTGCGCCCGTAGTCCCTTCCATCTTGGGCCGTCCTGGAATTCGGTCGGTTCAACGGCAGTGGACGTACGCGCAGGGCGGGACCTTCCAACACAGAGCCTAGTGCCCTCAACAAGCCACTTAAAATATCTTATGGAGAACGCTGGAGTCACTCGTATGTCAAGGGGGACTCCTCCGCATCGCGACAAAGGAGCCTGAACTACGCCTGTAGATCCTTCCCTCTTGGGCCACCCAGGCGGTCCAATGGGGGAGGAGGTACGCGCGGGGCGGGCTCTGACGAAGCAGAGTGCTGAAGGAGTTCGGGAGTCTCAAATTGTCAGTTTCTTAGGAAGGACATTGGAGTCGCTCATACATCAAGGGTGACTCCTTAGCATCGCGACTCAGGGGCCTAAGTGTGCTCATAGTCCCTTCCCGCTTTGGGCCGTCCTCGTATCCGGTCGGTCCAATCACGGCAGTGGTACGCGTGGGGCAGGCCCTGCCGACGCAAAGTGCTGAAGGTGTTCAAAAGTTTCAAAATCCTCGCCGCGTAACCATCATGAGGGCGGCTCACACGTCAAGGGGAACTCTTGAGCATCACGACTCCGGAGCCTAACTAGACCCGTAGCCCCTCACTTCTTGGGTCGTCCTGGAATTCGGTCGGTTCAATGGCAGCTAAGGTATGCGTGGGTCGGGACCTGCCGACGCAGAGTATCATAACAAACATGAAAGAAACGAGGCGAAGAAAACATTCAAGCAGTTAGCCAGTTATTACAAGACTTAACAAGTTCTTGAAAACAAAGATGGTTTTGACGCCTCCTCGAGGCACGATCTACATTGCAGGGGAAAAAACAGGGGAAAGAAATCAGGAGGCACCGCCGCTGTCGGTCGCTCCATCTTCAGGGGGCTTGTCGTTGGCGCCAGTGTCGTCGTCTTCCCCGCCATCGGCTTCAGAGACATCTAGAGATGGCGTAACTGCGAAGCAGGAGAACCTCTTCACCAACGCCTCCACGGGGCCCTTCACCGCCTCCGCAGCGCTGTCGCGGGCCTTAGTAGGGACCGATAGGATCACGGGGTCGAATTCAAACTCCGGCTCACGTAGATGAAGGTGACTGAAGACGCGTGTCATTGCCTCGAAAAAGAGGTCGCGACACTCACTATCCAAGATCTTGTCCACCTGGATGATGGCGTCCTCCAATGCCACTGCGAGCTCCGCCGAGAGCACGGCAAAGCCGCCCTCAGGGGTGTCCAGAGGCTCGTCGAACCCGTCCCGCCAGAGGGTGTGGAGCATCGTGCGGAGCCTGAGCTCAACGTGAGGAAAGCCTACCAGCTTCGCGACCTTCTTCTTCTCAGCTGCGAAGAGGGCTTCCCCCTTGGCATCGGGAAGGGTCTTCTTGGAGGCGATCTGCTTCTCCCGCTCACCCAGGCGCGCCTGCTTCGCGCCGATGCGAGATTCCTCCTGGGACAGCTCTTCTTCCCGGGCGGGGAGCTTGGTCTTGCGGGCCTCGAGTTCTTCCTCTTGCAGGCGAAGCTGCTCGGCTAGCTTGGCTTGTTCTTCTTGGAAGTCCTTCAGGCTAGTCTCCGTCTATTCGCATTGTTTGGCAACAGCTGTGTCTTCCTTCATCGCTTCCCCCACGCGTTGCTCGAGCGGATTCGGCTTCCTCCAGCGCCTCCTCGCACGCAGTTCGAGCGGCCTTGGCCTCCTTCTTGCCCTCCGCCATCACGACCACGACCTTGCCAGGGCAGCGAAGGCCATGTTCAGGATGCCCTGGATATACATCGGAGTCCTCTGGGTCTCCATTGAGGAGCCTCTAGTGTTGTCGCGGGCGGTGTCGTTAGGGAGGCGGCGTCATGAGGGACAGGGGGCTCCGAAGGTTGCTCGGAGATTGCGAGCATCGGGGCATCAGTGGAATGAGGGACCTAAAGAGCCTGCCCCTCATGCAATGGTGCCGCCACGACCTCCTCGTGACGCTTCGGGGGCTCGGGGGGCTCAGCGACCAAGGCTTGAGAGGTCACCACGCGAGCCTCCCCTTCTTCATCGGCAGGCGGCGACGCATTGGGTAGAGGCGGCGGTGCATCAGGAGTCGCCTTCGGCTTGAGGCCCGCCTTCTTCTTCCTCCCCCCGGCGAGGCAACGCCCTTGGACATCATGCAAAAAGGGAATCAGTCATGCGCAAACGATGGACAAGCAGGGCGTCCCTAGATGAGTCACTTACTCTTCGACATCGACTCATCTCCTCTTCCTCTCTGCCCCGGCGACGGCAGGGGTGACACGGCCCCTCACGGGGGGGGGGGGGGGGAGCGTGGCGCCTAAGACTTCCCACCGGCGGAGGCAGGATGCGACAAGAGCGACTGAGCCCCGTGTTTCCGGAGGCGAGCCCGCTCGCGGACCGCGTAGCCCGCGGCCGACGCAGGTCGCCTGGAGATCCTGGTCAGGCGCGAGGAGTTCACCGTGGAGACTTCGCCGGTTACATCATCATCTTCAAGCTCGCGTAGAAGGACGACCCGAGATGGGAGAGGCACGCTCACTGGGTAGTCATCGACGGTCTTCTCTGAGTGCTCCCCACCAATGGTGTCATCCGATGACACCTATACCGGACCAAAGCCCTCGGCCGGGGAGAGCCCCCTCTAATCAAAGACAGGTAGTGCGGCGATCATGTCGGCCCGGTAGTCGAGACGGTACAACGGGCCTAGAGCCTCGGGCAGGTCACCAGGGTCACCCCCGACAAGGTCGCCACGACCCTGTTCAGCTCCTCACTAGGAAGGTCTTGGGACCGGAGCCTAAGCTTGTCGCCACGGATCTGGTATTCCCATAGGGGCCTGGAATGGGCCTGAAGGGGCGCCAGGCGCTGCGCCAAGAATTCCTTCACTATCATCCCATTGGCCAACCTCTTCACGCTGATGTCGCGGGAGAAGCGCTCCAGGATGGGCACGACACGAGGGTAGCAAAGCTTCGCTGAGCTCCACGTAGAAGTCTTCTCCGGCAGCCCCTTCGGCGCCTCCAGCCGAGGGTGGGTATCCTTGAGGCCCATGAGAACCCAACAGTGCCTCAAGTTTTCCACCTTCTTCCCGGCCTTCAGGAGCAAATTGCCACTCTAGGCCGCTACGAAGGAGACGCATGCACACAAATGGGTGTCGTAGTGCAGTCGCAGGCTGAAGAAATGGAGGAAGACTGCTACTAAACATCGCACGCCTACGAAGGCCTCACGGTGGAAACCAAAGACGGACATGAGCAAGATGGAGTTGGGCTGGAGGTGAAGGACCTCGATCCAATAGTGGTCGAGGATGGCGGTGAAGAACGAGGAAAAAGGCGGCACCAGCCTAGCGAAGACGCTATGGAGGAAGAAGGGGTATATTGCCTTCCACGCGGGCCAATTTGCTGTGGCGCCGGCTAGATCAGGGTCCACCCTTGATCGTTGGACTCGGCCCTTGTCCATGGGAGCATGGGGGTAAGATCCACATCCTTGGAGAGGGCGCAGTCCAGGAGTGGAGGAGCCGGGGCAGGACCTTGCATCTCTGGCTTCTACTTGCCGGCGGGCGCCATCGCTGAACCCATAAGGGAGCCACGTGGTGCCGGATCTGGGAGACGCCGATTGGAGTTGGAGACCGAGGAGGAAGAGCGAGTGCGGGAGAAAGGAAAGCAATAATGGACCAACGCAATAAGTCAGATTCCTTATAACTCAAGTGAAGACAAAAGGCAAGGGAAACCTGACCTCAGCCGCGTGAAGCGCACCGACCTGGCCCACACGCATTTAGGGCCTGCGACACCTCAGGACGCTCCCCGAGGCTTCACCGAGAACCCAACCCGAGCGCACCGTGGGCCCGGGGGCTATTGTCGGCGTTCTGGGAATGGGGGTACCCACACGTGCCTGCCTGTGTCCCAGGGATGGACCACTTCATCAAGCAAGCACAATCGGAGCTGCAACAAGACCCGTCGGGGGGCCTCCTCACGACCCCTCGGAGCGGCGGAGATTCCGAGGCAAGACCAGACCTCACGAGTCAAGGATGACGCGGGGAAAGGACATTCGAGCAGCGGATTGCAAGATGGTGGAGTTCCCCTTTCATGCAAAGGAGGGAAGGATGTACGCAGGTTCCAAAGACATCTTCCAAAGGTTTCCATTCTGGTACAACAAGGCTATCGCCGCCCGCGAGCAGGACATACATTATTCCTCGACCCCTCCCTGCAGCGCTGGCAACCAATTTGCAGGCGAAGACTACCTTTGGGCAGGGCAGCATGTTCCACTGTTCCCCTTCAAAATTGGCCGTTGTGGGATCCCTTCCTGCCGAAACGATAAGGGAAGAGGATCGGGGAGGCCACTATATATAGAGAGAGTAGGTTAATTCATAGGGGGGTCCGATTCGTTAGCTCACCCATTCGCACCATACAAAGGCCACCCAGCCTCCGGAGGCCCTCGAACACTGTAGTAGTTCATCTGCCAACCTCCAAGAGAGGCAATCCACCAAAGCAGGAGTAGGGTATTACGCATCTCAGCGGCCCGAACCTGGGTAAACCGTCGTGTTCCGTGTCTTCCTCGCAATCGAGTGAGTCCTCTGCCATCCCCAGCGAGTAGCAAGTTAGGTGAGGCGAGCCCGCGAGTGATCTTCATACACGCCCCTGAGTTTGAATCTTTAGTGTGTTGCGGAGCCAGAAATCTGAGACGCATGTGTTCTATGTAGATGTCGAGTAGTAGCGGAAGCACTCATGCTTCACGGGATGTATCTTTAATGTGAGTCCGACAACCCTAGGTCTCCAACAGATGGTGAGCGATCAAGTAATCTGGAACTGGATAGAGATGCAACAATTACCCTTCCGATTAGGACATGGAGGAATGCTCCAAGTAAGCCAACACACGAGCCTAATGGTGTATATGAAGTAACTGGCATTAATTTAAAGTTTTGGGCTCCAACTAAACCAGATAAAGCACAAACGAGGTTCATGAGTGTGTGTGGATTTGTTGGCAGGGCAAGGCTCAACATCAATCTGCCGGGGTTTCGGAAGGCTGACATAGAAACACGACAAAGGATAGTCTAGGAGATCAGGGATCACTTCCATGCTACAGTGAAGAAGGCTAAGTATGCTTGGAGAAACTGGAAGCACTTTTTGTACAAGAAGTACTTGAGTGAAGGCAAGGACCCAATCCCTGCATACGCAACTGGAATCAGGGAATTTGCCATCTCCTTGATCTTTAACATCTGCTCGCAGATGGCAAAGAGACTCTTTGCTGTCAGCTGCCAACAAACAAACGACAAAGAACTGGCTGATGGCAAAGATATTGTTTCCCATCAGTGCTTTCTTTGCCGTCTCGTGGGACACGACAAAGATGGAGCAAGCAGATGGCAAAGAGCCAAGGTAGGCCCCACTGGCCCATGAATTAAGTGGGCGTCTGCCTCCCGCTCTTTGTCCTCTGCCGCCCCCTCTTTGCAGTCAGCTACTGCTTTGCCGTCAGTCTCCCCCTCTTTATCGTTTGCCTGCCCCTCTTTGTCGTCTGCTAGCACACGGCAAAGGGGACAGCCACATAACGGTCTCCCCACGCCCTCATCTCTCCACCTCTCCCCGATCCCCACCTCCCTCTCCCTCCGGCCACCTCCCTGTCCCTCCCCCTCCCTGTACCGCCCCAACCACCATCGCGTCGCACCCGTCGCCACCCTACACCACCGCATCGGCCCCCTCCCCACGGCTCCCCCTCCCTGCGTCACCCCCTCCCTGCGCCACCCCCTACCTGTGTCGTCTCCGCTGCAAAGGCGCCCTCATCGCGGCTTGATACTGCAACAAAAGACCTTCCAATGGCGCCAGAAATAGGCACGTCGACCGGAGAATACTTGGCTTGATCCTTCTGCTGGGGCTACGCCTTAAGGGACTTCCTTGGCAAGTATGCAAAGGATTTCCCCCGTGGCCTTGGAGCCTTGCGTGGGTGTTCCCTCGAAGCGAAAAGGGTGATGTAGTGTAGCTGTGGTAAGTATTTCCCTCAGTTTGAGAACCAAGGTATCAATCCAGTGCAGGAGTATCTCAAGATCCTGCACAAACACAAAAGCTTTCTCCCAACGCTATGAAGGGGTTGTCAATTCCTTATAGATTGTTTGCCAAGTGAGAACTGAAAGCAACAAAGTAACAAAGCAAAGTAAAAGCGGAGGTGTAAACGATGGATGTGAATAGACCCGGGGCCCGTAGTGTTTACTAGTGGCTTCTCTCATGAAAACAAGTAGACGGTGGGTGAACAAATTACTGTCAAGCAATTGATAGAACCGCGCAAATTCGTGACGATATCTATGCAATGATTATTTCTATAGGCATCACGTCCAAAACAAGTAGACCGATACTTTCTGCATCTACTAATATTACTCCACACGTCGACCGCTATCCAGCATGCATCTACTGTATTAAGTCCACAAGAACAGAGCAATGTCTTAAGCAAGATCACATGATGTAGAGGGATAATCTCAAACCAATGATAAAAAATCCATATTTTTGCCCTTGATGGCAACTACTTCATGTGTGCCTTGCTGCCCCTACTGTCACTGGGAAAGTTCACCACATGGTAGAACCCAAAACCAAGCACTTCTCCCATTGCAAGAATCATAGATATAGTTGGCCAAACAAAACCCAAGACTCGGAGAGACTTACAAGGATATCAAATCATGCATATAAGAAATCAGCAAAGACTCAAATATATATCATAGATAATCTGATCACAAATCCACAATTCATCGGATCTCGACAAACACACCGCCAAAGAAGATTACATCGGATAGATCTCCATGAAGATCATGGAGAACTTTGTATTGAAGATCCAAGAGAGAGAAGAAGCCATCTAGCTACTAACTACGGACCCGTAGGTCTGAAGTGAACTACTCACGAATCATTGGAGGGGCGATGATGATGATGAAGAAGCCCTCCAACTCCAAAGTCCCTCCGGCAGGGTGCCGGGAAGGGTCTCCAGATGAGATCTCGCGGAAACGGAAGCTTGCGGCGGCGGAAAAGTATTTTCGAGGCTCCCCTCATTTTTTCCTGAATATTTGGGAATATATAGGCCAAGGATCTAGGTCAGGGGGCGGCCAAGGAGGCCACAATCCCTGACACCGCTGCCTCCCACCTGGTGCCGGAGTGGGAGCTTGTGGGCTCCCTGGAGCCCGCCTGGCTTGGCCGAGAGGCCCGTGATCTACTTCCGTTCGTGAAAAAATCATTTCAGGGTTTTTATTCCGTTTGGACTCTGTTCCAAAATTCGATCTGAAAAGAGTCAAAAACCCAGAAAAAACAGGAAGTGGCACTTGGCACAGAATTAATAAGTTAGTCCCAAAAATGATATAAAAGGTACATAAAACATCCAAAGAAGACAAGATAACAACATGAAACCATCAAAAATTATAGATACGTTTGAGACGTATCAAGCATCCCCAAGCTTAACTCCTGCTCGTCCTCGAGTAGGGAAGTGATAAAGAATGAATTTTTGATGCTTTCATGCTACCTAGCATAGATGTCCTTTGTAATTCCTCTTATGTGAAGTGAATGTTCAGATCCATTAGATTCAAAACAATAGTTTGCTATTGACGTGGAAACAATAATAATTCAAGAAAACTAGGAAGGTAATCATGAACTTCCAAAATAACAAGGCCAAAAGAAAGTTATCCCCACAAAAGCAAATAGTCTGGCTATGCTCTATCATCATTGCACAACGAATTTAAATAATGCACAACCCTGGTATTGTCCAAGGAATTGTTTCACACCTTTACTTTCTCAAACCTTTTCAACTCTTACACAATACATGAGCTTGAGCCATGGTTATATCACTATAGATGGGGTGGAATGTGCTGGAGGTTGCAAGACAAAAAAGGAGAAGATAGTCACATTAACTAGGCATATCAAGGAGCTGTGGAGATGCTCATCAATAGATATCAATGTGAATGAGTAGGGATTGCCATACAAATGATGCACTAGAGCTACGAGTATGTGAAAGCTCTTAAAGAAAACTAGTGGGTGTGCATCCAACTTGCTTGCTCACGAAGACCTAAGGCAATTTTGAGGAAGCCTATCATTGGAATATACAAGCCAAGTTATATAATGAAAATTTCCCACTAGCTATATGGTGGTGACAAAACGAGAGACTCTCAATAATGAAGATCATGGTGCTTAATATGCACAAGTGTGGAAAAAGTGGTAGCATTGTCCCTTCTCTCTTTTTCTCTCATTTTTTTTATTTGGTGGGCTCTTTGGCCTCTTTTTTTCTGTGGGCTTCTTGGGCCTCTTTTATTTCCTCACATGGGACAATGCTCCATTAATGATGATCATCTCACTTTCAACTCAAAACTTAGAGCAACAATGACTCTATATGGAATGCCTTCGCTAGTGTACCGTGGCAATGATCTAGCATGGCATAGACATTAATGGAAATATCATGCTAGCTATCTTACGATCATGCAATGGCAATGTAGACGTGGTGGCACATGTCATGGTGGTAGTTTCATGGAAATATATCTCGGAATGACTTTGAAAAAGCCATAGTAGGTAGGTATGGTGGTTGTTTTGAGGGAGGCTAATAGTGGGTTTTGTGCACCGTGAAAGTTGCACGACACTAAGAAGATAGTGATGGTGGAAGGTGAAAGTGCATCTAAACCATGGACTCAACATTAGTCATGATGAACTCATATACTTGTTGCAAAAGTTTTATAAGTAATCGAAACAAAGCATTCAACGCATACTCCTAGGGGAAGGGTTGGTAGGTATAAACCATCGCGCGATCCCGACCGCCACGCAAAGGATGACAATCAATATACTAATCATCCTCATATTTCATCACATAGCGGTTCACCATACGTGCATGCTACGGGAATCACTAACTTCAACACAAGTATTTCTAGATCCACAACACCTTACTATCATAACTTCAATATTACCATAACCACAACTCAAAACTAATTGAGATGAATCAAACTTCTCTAACTATTCAATGCACATGAAGGTGGAAGTTTTCGTATCCCTGTGGATAACTACCCCTTTTGAGACTACTTTCAAAGCATAGATCAACTACCAAGCCATGCACCGATGTGCTCTAAAAGATATAAGTGAAGCACACAGAGCAAAAGTATCTAGCTCAAAAGATCTAAGTGAAGCACATGTGAGATGAATTGTCTACCAAAAGATATAAGTGAAGCTTGACAAAATGACAGTGTGTGCATGTCTCTCTATCTAGGTGTGCAGCAACTATGATTGTGACACAACAAAAATAAAAGACTCCTACGATACAAGACGCTCCAAGCAAAAACACATAACATGTGGTGAATAAAAATATAGCGCCAAGTAACGTTACCAATGGATTGAAGACGAGAGAGGGGATGCCTTCCCGGGGCATCCCCAAGCTTAGGGTTTTACGACATCCTTGAATCTCTTGGGGTGCCTCGGGCATCCCAAACTTGAGGTCTTGCCACTCGTTATCTCTTTGTCCATAAGAAGTTCACCCAAAACATGAAAACTTCACAACACGAAACTTAAACAGAAACTCGTGATAACATTAGTACAAGAAAGCAAACAACCACCTCCTTAGGTACTGTAGCAACCTTAGTTTCTACTTGTGTTGATGTTGGGTTACTGTACTTTCAATCTTCCATGGCTAATACCCCCCGATACTATCCATAGTTTCATCAAAATAAGCAACCAACACAACAAAATCAGAATCTGTTAACAGCAGACCAGTCTGTAGAAATCTGTATATTTTGTATACCTCTGGTACTCCACAAATTCTGAAAAATTACGACAGTCTGAAGAATCTGCGTAGCAATCAGCAGCAGAAATAATCAACTCAAAATCTCTTACATAAAAAAAATGAAAATTCTTTTCGTGAGCAGAAAGTTTCTGTCTTTTCCAGAATGACCAAATGATCATCCCCAAGACTAATCATAACTGTTTTTCTTGGCACAAACGCAAAAAGAAACACAAAAACACAATCATAAAAGAATTATGAAAGTGAGGAAAACTCAAAACAGAAAGAAAAGGGATAGATTCGTTGGGTTGCCGCCCAACAAGCGCTTTTGTTTAACGCCCTTAGCTAGGCATTCAATGATGCTCCCACGAAAGACAAGAATTGAAGCACAACGAGAGCATCCTAAAGCATGTGAAAATCACATCTAAGTCTAACATACTTCCTATGCATAGGCATTTTATAGGACAACAAGTTGTCAAGACAACCAATAGCTGCCATATGCAAGGAAGAAGAAAAAGACAAGAGCAATCCCAACATCATGAGAGGTGATTTGGTAACATGAAGGTTTCTACTATAACATTTTCCTCTCTCATAGCAATTACATGTGGGATCATATTCAAATTCAACAATATAACTATCGCATAGGATATTCTTTTCATGATCAACATGCATACAAAGTTGGCGCTCTTCAAAAATAGTGGGATTATCATCAACTAAAGTCATGACTTCTCCAATCCCACTTTCAATATTGTTACAAATATCATATTCATCATGAGGTTTGAACAAATTTTCAAGATCATAGGAAGGATCATCACCCCAATCATGATTATTGCAACAAGTAGTGGACAAAGCAAAACTAGCATCCCAAGCTTAGGGTTTTGCATATTTTAGCATGATTGTCACTAATAGAATTTATAGTGAAACCATTGCAATCATGCTTTTCAACCAAGGAGCCCTCGTGAATCACTTCATGAATTTCTTCATCATGATTTTCAGATTCACGCATCTGAAGCAAAACTCCATAAAGATAGTCAAGTGTCCTCAACTGACTAGCAATTCGTTCCACATAAGTGGGCATCTTAAAGAGATTAGCTAGTGGGTGAGGATCCATATCACTAGATTTTCAGCAAGCGAAGATGCAAGCATATTGAAGGCAAATGGCACACAAGCGAACGGAAAGCAAGCGAGAGAAAAGGGCGAACGAAAAGGCAAAGGAAAACGGCAAATGTGAAGTGGGGGAGAGGAAAACGAGAGGCAACTTGTAAGTGCATCTAGTGCCCCTTAGTGATTTTGGTGGTTTGAAGACTTATAGGTTAAGTATCTAATGTGTTTATGAGTGTACACAAGATCTATAAGTCACTGAGGAGTTTGATATATTTGATGAATATCGACCCCTAAATATATATATATCTTCATTTGAAGAAATTGGTCTGAAGCTGAAGAACTGAATCGCGAAGAATCTGCAATGAAATTGATATTCCTCATGAAGATACTGAAATTGATGAATTCGGTGTGTCCTGAAGAAAATCATTTGGAAGATTTGAAGCATGAAGATTTAATCTTTCTATTTTATTTTCTTCACATTTGAGTAATAGGAACACCGTACTGTTAAAGGGGGTCGAAGTTACACTTTGGAATGAATTTCCTCTTGATGCTCAACCCAAGCCTAATTCTACCAAAAGCCTCAAAGTGAGGAATACGAGTGACATGAGGACTCTCACAGTTGAGGGTTCCGACCGTTTCGAGAACCACGCCAAGTCATTGGTCTTATCCACACCAACGGTCATATTATTTAAGGGCATTAGTGTCAAATCATGTCGGATGCTCCCAGGCTATAAATAGCCGCCCCCCACAACCATTAGCTGGTTGGGTGCTCGGTTAGAAACTGACACTTGTCATAAGAGCAACCCAATTCCTCAAAGTCCTCGAGAGTAATTCATCAGTGAGGAAATACCCCATACACCGAAACCACAAACCAAAACTAGTGATTGAGCATCACTGAAGAAGTTGTTCCTGTGTGGGACTGAAGACTTTTACCTTTGAGGACTATGCATCCTCCAGACGGTTAGGCGTCATGGTCTAGAGCTTTCTAGCAGTCAATTGTGGATCGCCAGGTGACCAAGTTTGTGAGGGTTTGGAAGTCCTCCCTGAAGATTTACCACGAGTGCTGGGCGAGGACTGTGTGTTCTTAGCCCAAGGAGAACACGGTAGGGACTATGTGCCCGGGACTGTGTGTGCTTTGGTTTCAATACCAAGCCGCTCCAAACCAGATGTACGACTGTCACAACAGTTGGAACTGGGTCATCAACTACTGTCTTCGCTGTGAAACGGGTTCTAATTCCTCAACTCCTTACTTTCCTCAGATTATGTGTTGATGACTTTCACTGCTACTGTTTGAAGAATTTGCTGAAGAGTTTCTCTGAAATTCCTCAACCCCAAATTCTTCACGGTAGTCAATCCTCATCTATTTTCTGCGTGCCTGCTCACTGTGCAATCTGTTTTCACATTCCTCACTCTGAAAAACTGCTGTTATGAAGCTTTGCACTTCTGATCCTTTACTGTTTCCGCTATAACTTAGACATAAGTGAGGAATTTCCTCAAAAGGAATTTCCTCAGTGATGAAATTCTAAAAATCTCCAATTCACCCCCCTCTAGTCGATATAACGCACTTTCAATTGGTATCAGAGCAAGGTACTCCCTTGTTCTGTGTGATTTTGGTTTAACCACCTGGAGTTTTAGTTATGCCGACTGCAGGCATGTTTAAGGTGAGTGCAACATGTCCTACCTTCGAAGGAAAGAACTTTCCCTTCTAGAAGAACAAGATGCAAATGCATCTACAAGCTATTGATAATGATCTCTGGTATATTGTGGAACATGGCGTCCCCATCATCCCTGCTAGTGTCTCTGCTGCTGATGTGAAGAAATTCAAGCAACTCGATTCTCAAGTGAAGAATATCATCTGTGGTCATCTAAGACCAGGCCAGTTTGGAAGAGTGAGTGCTTTGGGTTCTGCAACACTGATCTGGGAGAGACTATATTGTGCAAAGTAAATGAAGGAGTATCAACCCAGCGTGACTCTCGTGTTGATATTCTTCACAATCTCTTCAATCGCTTCAAGAGGCATGACAATGAAAGCTGCCAAGACACCTTTGATCGCCTCACTGACATATCAAATGAACTGCAAACACTGGGAGCTCGAGACATTACTGATCACGAAGTTGTGAAGAAACTGCTGAGATCTTTGGACTCTTCATTTGATACTTTAGTTCTAATGATTCAAGAAAGACCAGACTACAAGATGCTTGACCCAGCTGATATACTCGAAAGACTCAATGCTCATGAATTCCAGCTAGAAGAAAAGAAAGATCTATATGGACCAAGCTATTCCAGACCACGTGCACTGAAGGCTAGAGCAATTTCCTCATCTGAAGAAGAAGACTCAAATGATAGCATTGGTGACCCTGAAGAATTTGGACAGGAGCTTGCAATGCTCGTGAGGAAATTCCAGAGGTTTACACGACGTGGCCATCAAAATAATCTTTGCAACTGATGTGTCCAAGGGCATTTGCAACCCTCTTGCTCATGTTGGGTAACAACATTTGGTTTTGTGTGTAACTGCTCACGTTGGGAGTTTTCCTTGATTGTCCTATTGGTTCGATAGACCTTGGTTCTCAATAAAGGGAAACACCTAATACTAGTATATTAATTCACCCTTCCTCTTTGGATAAAACCCCAACGAATCTCACAATTAGTAGCCTCCAGTGAAAGTAATGGACAATGATAAAGTATGAGTCATGAGTGACCCAGATTCGATGGCCACTGATGAGGGTCCACCAATTGGTTTGTGAGTGAAGACTTGTCTAGAACAATCATCGTTGACGCACATTTTAGGACCGTCCAGTGATGAGGATCATATCTACCCAACGAATTTTGGCAGGTGAGTGATGAGGGATTAGACGTATTTAAATTTGTAGTAGTTCGATACGAGGCATTGTATATACTCATCATTGTGGTCAGTGATGGAGGTGTGTGGATTTGGGGGAGGATCGGAGAAGCGAGGTGGGAGTATGTGAGTGTTGGTTGTACGTCCGTGGTGAGCTGACTTAAATAGCAAGGGTTGTTGGAACGACACTACTCCAATGTGGTCAATGGCCGAAGTGGGCTGCCCAATTGTTGTGCTCATGTGATATTGCATCCGTCAATCGACATGAATGTTGGATAGGTGGTCATCGTGTCTTGTAGGTTCATAAATGGTGGGGATACATAAGAATTTTGGGTGAGCCCGAGTCCGTTGCGACACATATTTGGACTCCAAATATCTATGATTTGTTGGATCTCAGGCCCCCAGACTTGTCGGGACAAACTTGATGACCAACATTGGCTGACCAAAAAGTCCAAACAATCCTGACATTTTGCGGTGATTTGATGATCCACGTTCGAGTTTCCCTAAATAGATTTTCATAGGCATGCTTTAGAATATTTTGCATCTCTAGTTCAAATTTCTTTGAGTTGACTGGTAATAGATCGACAAGGAAATGCATGATTTTATGTGGCGCTATCGCTTGTGAGAAAAGAGTATTTTGGTCTAGGTACCAAATTTGTATTTGCCAACGTGATGGATCATGTCACGAGGGTGTGGAACAGTATCCATGGGTGGGTCAGTACGCTCTTGTTCCGCCAACACTTGGACAAAGTGTTATCACAACATCTACAACAGGACTTGGAAAATATAGTCCCCAAACGCCTTCCCTTCTCATAACCATACACCTCAATTAGCATACTTCAAATCCACAAAACATTGTGCAACTACGTAAATGAAATATCACATCGTCCAGCTACTACATCACAACATGCCAACGGACTACCAAAATTTTCCTTGTTCAACCAACATGCGAGCTATGGAGACGATCATCAATGGATGCCCTTACCCTTATTGAAGACTTTGCCATCCTTCTCACACAAGTAGCGGTTAAAGACACAGAATGGATCGAGCCAGATCTGCTCATCACGAGAGATGTGTGACCCATCATTGTCCTCCATCTCCTCCTTGGTGACTATTCGGCCATGGCAAAGATGCCCGATTCTGCTCTCGAGCGAGGATGCGTGTGTTCCTCCACTAGCACTTCTTTACAATGTGGGCACGAATGGCTTCCTCCTCTGCAGCCATCCACGCCGCCACATCACCCGCCTCTGTCCCATCCCTCCTTCTCTCCTTCCGATGGTAGCCACACAGGTCCAGGTGAGACTTATTCTCGGAAGGTCAATGATAGGGAAAGGGAGAGCCCAAAAGTATCCGAGCACCCGATGTGACGACACAATAGAGTCACGCCAGATAGATTTTTTCATCTGTCGGGCCATCTCCTCCGAGGAGAGGCGAGTGTAATGTGGACGACCATTGCCTCCTCCAACCCGTTGGGGGTGGCACCCAAATGGATGGATTCGCTGCCCGCCATGCTAGAGATCACCGGCTGAAAACTTAGGTGGCGGAGTGGAGTGGGAGGGAGGACAGTGGGGTGTCTAGGGTTTGTTGCGGTGAAAAAATGGGGAAAAATATATGTTGGGTCGGGGGGATTAGCGTTGGCCAAATATGAGGTGGCAGACATAGCCGATCACGTCTTGGTTACCCATATTGTGGGATCACTGAAGGTACGTCTAGAGGGGGTGAATATACTACTTGGCGAAAGAAAAACCTAACCTTTCTCCCAATTTTAATGGTTGGCAGATTTTAGCAATTCTAACAAGTCTGGCACACCGTACACATGCAAGTCAATGAGTATTGCAACGGAAAGTAAAGACATGCACATGAAAGTAAGGAGTGGAGATAGGAGGATCAAACACAAAGATTGCATGGAGATTTTTGGCATGGTTCCGATAGGTAGTGCTATCGTACGTCCACATTAGTGGAGACTTCACTACTAGAAAAAGGTCTATAGCTAATATGGACATTAATTGCGCACCATGTATATAGCAGTGGCGCACCACAAACTAGTGCGCCGTTACTGTCCATATTACTAATGGTGCACCTTGTGTGTGGTGCGCCATTACTATCTTTGTCCTGGCCCCACACCCTTTCCTACACTTATCAGTGGCGCAGCATGGAAAGTGCGTCATTACTAGTTTTAACTAGTAATGGCGCACCACATCCACGGTGCGACACTACTAACATTTTTTCAGTTTTTTTTCAAAACTACTAATGGCGCATTCTTACATGGTGCGCCATTAGTAACCCTGGTTACTAATGGCGCATTCTTACAAGGTGCGCCATTAGTAACTTGGGGGCAGTAGATATTTTTGACTGCCCCACTTCACACTCACTTTCCCCCCACTTCACTCTCTCCACCTCTACCAACCTTGTTGGTCTCGGCTTCCTCCTCCTCCTCACCTCATTTGCACCATAGATTCACCCAAATTAAGTGGTTAAATTTCCTTTTTTTGATAGGTAAGTAAGGGAAAGCTTTCTTTATGTTCTAGATCTACTTTTTCTCCCTCCAATACGAGTATACACTTTTTAAATTTCCTTTTTTTGATAGGTAAGTAAGGGAAAGCTTTCTTTATGTTCTAGATCTACGTATGTTTGTGGTGTTGCATATGTTTGTGTTTGCAGGTACCGGTATTTGAAATGCGATAGTTGTCAATATTTTGCCGGAATGTTGATTCATTTCCATTTCGGTGAGAATTTGGCACTATGCATTCTTTTTGGTCTTATTTTCAGGCAAAGTCATGCCAATTTTTTTTGGTTCTAACATATCGTTTTGCTCTACCCCATGGGCGACCATGGTCCGCACGATGACCGAAGGCATCATGAATAGGTTTTTGAGCTCCGCAAAGGCCGAGATGCTTCAAAAGAACGAGAGGGAGATAAGATGTCTGTGTCGAAGATGCAAGCTGAAGAACCTTATGGACCCGGATTCCAGACAGGTGCGGGACCACCTGCTCGTGCGTGGTTTCATGGATGGCTATCGGTGGCAAGGTGATGAATATGATTATGAAGTCGTCCATGGGGGACAGGCAAGAAAAAAGGAATGGCTGCAAGACAATAGCGGCGAGGGCGGGCGAGAAGACGAAGAATCTCTAGGACATGATCACGAAGTAGATGCAGGAGACAGTCATCATGTAGAAGATGTCGGACATGATGATGAGGAAGATCAAGACAAAGGGCATGATCATTAAGATGAAGATGCCGGAGCAGACGACGATGGACCATCGATGGGCTGGGTGCAGGACCCTCATATTCAAGAGCTGCTTCTCAAGCAGACGGGTAACGCAAGAGCTGCCGCCCGAGAGAAAGCCAAGCTGGATCAGCTGGAGATAGACGCGGTTACTCCATTGTATGAAGGATGCAGGCCCGAGGATACCCACCTAAAAGTAACGCTCATGGCTCTGGAGATGAAGGTAAAACACAAAATGACCGACACATGCTTCGACGAGAACATGTCATTCTGGCACGAATGTCTTCCCATGGGGAACAAGTGCCCGAACAGTTTCGAGGAGGCGAAGAAAATTGTGTGTCCTCTGGATTTACCGCACGTAAAATACTATGTGTGCATGAACGATTGCATCATTTATCGGGACGAGCACGCGGAGTCTACCATATGTCCGGTGTGCGGCGTCACTCGATACAAGAAGAGGAAGAAAGCTCCTCAAAAAGTGGTGTGGCCTCGTCTGCAGCGGTATTTCACGGAAACTAAGCAAGCTGAGCTCCTGCGTTGGCACACGGATAGGGAGGAGAAGAAGCGAGAAGATGACGGAAATGATCCAGAGATAGATAAAAAAGACAAGATGCTGAGTTACCCTAAGGATGCGAGCCAGTGGCAAGCATTGAACTTCAAACACCCAGAATTAGGGGATGATCCAAGGAACATCATGCTGGGTGCGAGCACCAATGGAGTCAATCCGTTTGGCAGCCAGAGAAGAACACATAGCACATGGCCTGTGTTTGTGTGGATGTACAACCTTCCCCCCTGGATGTGCATGAAGAGGAAGTACATTCACATGAGTATGCTAATTGAAGGGCCGAAACAACCAGGGAACGACATCAACTTGTATCTGGGGCTGCTGAAAGAGGATCTAGACACGCTGTGGAAAACGCCAGCCAATACGTGGGACGCCGCAGCGAAACAATATTTCCCTATGAGAGTCGCACTGCTCACGATGGTGCACGACTATCTCGGTTATAGATATGTCGCGGGGAAGGTGATCCACCGATTTTGTGCATGCGTCAGGTGCATGGATGACACAATGCATCGCCAGCTAGATAGAGATCCCGGGTCTTCAAAAACCGTGTTCATGGGACATCGAAGGTGGCTTCGCGACGATGACGCATGGAGAAAACGCAAGGATCTGTTCGATGGTGAAACTGAACCCCGAAGACCCCCACGTACGAGGAGCGGCGAGGAAATAGACGAACAGTGCCGCCCTCATGAAGATGAGCATGGCCTTGGCTACTTGGAGAGCCTTGCTGAAGAGAAGGATTCTAAGAGGTGATAGTTATGAGAAGATCAAGGAGACAAATCCTTCGATCAGCGAAGGTGACTACGAGGAGTTCAAGATCAAGTGCGAGAGCAACGCATCCGCGGAATCAACTCAGTTGGGGAAAGATATGCGGGACTTGAATTTAAGGGTCCACTAACTCGGTCCCGGCGGTTAAAGAGTGGCGGAACCTAAATGGGACAAGGAGGACGCGACGCGTGCCGAGAAAGGCCTATCGCCCCTCTTCGATAAATACCCTGAAAAGCATACTAGGAACTATGTCAGGGCCCGGTACAAGGTGGACCCGGTAACAAAGGAGCTTACCACGGATCCGAAGTGGAAGGAGCTTGAGCGTGTTCTGGTAAGGAATACACCCCCGCGTAATTAGCTCCATATGGTTGCATTCTTATTAATGAAGCCAAATTTCTAAATGGTTCACATTCCTTCCACAGGTAACTGAAAGCAGTAGCGTGGGGTCTCCGAGCTCCCCGTCTGCCCCTTGGGACAACACTTTAAATAGGTCGTTGAACACAATGAAAGACAAGGATAAGCTCAGTAAGCCGTCGTAAGCTGGTCGTTTGGCCAGCGAAGGTTTGTCCACGAAATGGTCGGAATACTATAAGGCTGGGCGCCAGAAAGACCATCTCGGAAACCCAGGAGCGCGAGGTTAAAGAACTCAAGGCACAAGGGGCGCGGATTCCGGAGATAGTCCAAGAACAAGTGCGAGACCAACTTGGAGTGACGATCACCGCCATTATGCCTTCCTTGCTTGAGGGGCTGCGGGGGTGATTGCGAGCGGCCAACAGGGGCTGCCCCTGATTCCCAGCTTCACGGGCAGCAACTCGCACAACGCGCCGGGATCGGTGTCTCCGGCGGAGGCGACATTGCAGGTGCCTCCGGTGTCGGTGTCGGTATTGGAGGTTAATGCACCCGTGTGTGGGAAGAATACGCCGGCCGGCACCTCCGCATCAAGCGGCCCCTCCGTCAATTGCACGGCTGCCGTTGGTGGTGCCTCGACATTAGCCGAGATCGACGCCATCACGGTAACTATAAGCCTCGGCCGATGACTTCATCTCCTTGCCTTTTTGACTGGGCATCCCTGACGCCCTACATGTTTTCGCAAGGCGTCGCCAATGTTCCATGCACTCTCCTGCACTTCATGGACGGCGAGTTGATCGATGTCGCCAAGGCCAAAATCGTTGAACCAGGCAACCGCGTGTTCCACGGTAATCCGATGCCACCCACCGTGTATAGGGTTCAACTTGTTCGGGTGCTGCAGGGCTGCGATGACTTGTTACCTCTGTATCGACCCACTGGGGTCAATGAAGATGATGTGATGACCCTCAGCGCCTGCTTAAACTGGTCCATGCTTTGGCCGAAGAGCCAGATTCGATTGGGGGCGGGGGACACCACCCCACAGACAACACCGCCAATTGTGCCGGCCCCAAGCCATGGCAAGACCGCTGCAACGCTACCGCCGTCAGCTAATCCAAACATGCATATGGCACAGGATGCGGACGACGACGACGATACAATTTCCAACGTCGATAAGTACATCAACGAACATGGGTACGGTGACGATGACGACTTGTTCGGGCCTCCTTCTCAAGAACCCAACCTGCCAAAGACGATGGCGATCTAGCTGGTACCGCGGAGAAACCCAATTTCAACAGGCGTCGGTTGTTCAGTTCTCAGGAGACGCCTCCAGCTCCCGCCTTCACCGAGACTCAAATAGCCGAGGTGCAAAGTATTATCAGCCCCAACACACTCAAGAAGGTGGTCTCTGAGCAGAACTCGATCCCATTACAGCAGAAAAAAGCAGAAGGGACGGAAAAGAAAAACTAACAAGGGTACGAGCCAGCCGGCACCGAGTACGATCCGTGCTCAGGACGGGCCACCAACATCTAAGGATATTGAGAGGAGGGTGCATGTGGCGGGTAGGCCGATGCAACCGACTAATCTGCTCAATGCTGGAACCAATGCTATGCGGAGTCTGCACGGCGTTGTTCTTTACATGAAGAAGCAGCGTCTCTCTGACAATGATGTGGCATACCCGGTTTTCGTGGCCAAGGTGCGAGAGGGCAAGGGCTTTGTCGATAGCACCATCGGGCGTATGATCGTCCTGCGGTTTGATGACATCTTCGTTATACTTAACCTTTATCCGCTGCACTACACCTTCATTCGGCTATTTTCGCTCAGTATGGAGATGCGGATCATTAGAGACAAGCCCCCGGACATCATGATAGTCGACCCCTTCTACATGCGTGCCAACCTCTTGGACGTCGCTGGGGACCGGCAAGTCGCGAGTTCATACCTCGAAGGCGTCATTCTGATGAACGCAGATAAGGATAACTTCCTCGTGCCTTACTTTTCTTAGTAAGTCATCCCCTCATCGCCCCGTAACATATGATTTCTTACATTTCAATCGTTCTTTTTTTCTAACATTCTATGTTTTGTGAAGTGACACACATTGCACACTCATCCTCTTAAGCCCGAAATATTCCATGGCCACGTATTTCGACTCGGACCATCAGTCGAAGAAAGACTACACAAATATCAAGAAAGTACTTGATGATGTCCTCCCCGGCTACGCCAAATCTGGAGGCGCCTTCAGGAGGCTAATTCTTAGGTATGGCAAGCACGTGTTCTCCCATGTAACGATGTTCCCCTGCATCAAGCAGTCGCCTGGCAGTCAGAAGGATGCCTACTACGCCCTCCATCACATGCGGGTGATCGTACGGGACCAACATCACCGTATGCTACCAAATGAGCTCAAAGATTGGGCCGCACGCTTGTCGGGAATCCAGGACGAGGACATCAGACAAGAATTCTGTCACATCCAGTCGGAGTTGGTGGAAATCATCTATCAAGATGTCCTTGCTAGATCGGGGCAGTTCTACCTAAACTGTCAACCGTCCAACAGTGAAATTGACACAACGCTACAAATGCACGCTGACAACGACCGCACATTCATGACCATCACGAAAGACGGCATCTTCATCCACGCTCGAGTCCCTGAGTCAAGTCGAAAGTACTCATGCCATGTTGTAATTAAATATTAATGAACTTGTATGTCTCTTTAGTTTGGATAGTCGTTCAACTTATATGTGTAGTCGATGCTATTTATTAGTAGGACCATGAACCGTGCTATTAATGTGTTGCTTTTCTCTTCCGATTCTTATGTTGCATACTTATATATTGCTTATATATTATCTGTGAATTGCTTTTTTTGTCTAGTGCTTAGAGATGCCGTCGTGTGTCGTGTACAAGGGTGAGGTTCCCAGAGTCTACGACGACTGGGAGGAGTCTTGGAGAAAGGTTCACCGTTTCAGCGGTAACAGTTACAAAGGGTACATCACTAGGGCGGAGGCGGAAGCTAGATATGCGCACTATCTAGCGGGAGAGAGGGAGCGGAGGAGGAACCGGATGAAGATCAGTTTCATCGCAATGATGCTCATCGTGACCGCAAGCCTCTTCTATGTGATGGTAGTTTAGATATCGACTTCTAATGTGAAGACAAACTTGATACTCGCGGTCTCGAGACTTGTAATGTTCTAACTTTGTTCGGCATTTTGAATTCAGAGACTAATATGATGAATTGTATTCGTAGACTAATCTTCTATTGTATTCGATAAATCTGTTGTTTATATATATGTTGTGTTGTATATATTATGTGCTACAATGTATATTTTAACCTGTACAAATATCAGAAAAGAAAAAACAATCCTAATATTCATAGTAGTGGCGCACCAAGTTGCACTCTAGTGGCGCACCAGGTGGTGCGCCATTAGTATCTGGGATAGTAATGGCGCAACAGGTGGTGCGCCATTAGTGTCTGGGATAGTAATGGCACACCAGGTGGTGCGCTATTGTTATGTATATTAACAGTGGCGCACCAGGGGTGCGCCATTACTATTTATTAGTAGTGGCGTGATAATAATGGCGCACCTATAGTGCGCCATTAATAGATAAAGTAGGTGCGCCACTAATAGCCCTTTTTCTAGTAGTGCTTCAACCCATGGAGAGTAAGAGCCGCGGGAGTCCACGTAGGGCTCTACCCACGGAGGGTCCATAGAGAAGCACCCTTGTCTGTACCATCATGGCTTACGTCCACGAATGACTAGCCTCACTCGGGGTAGATATTCACAAACTAGGTGATCTCCTTGCCCTTACAAACTTCATGGTTCAATTCCACATAAAGTCGAAGGCTCCCAAGCGACACCTAACAAATATAGGAGACACCATTGTCCAAAAGGTAATAGATGTGGTATGTATGATGAACTCCTTGCTCTTGTGCTTCAAAAGATACTATCCTCAACACTCAATCACTCTCTCATATATTTGACTTTGGTAGAAGAGATTTATTGGGTGAAAACAACTTTCATAGGCTAGAAATCAAGATTCATATGGTTCGAGTGGAGTATCTTGATCCCAACACATCAGTAGGCGGTTCTCTCTTAGAAAATAGTTTTGGCAAGTGTTGGCTTGTTCTGAGTGCTCCCTCTATGAATGAGAGGGAGGTGGATAGGTACATATGGGCATCTCCAAAAATCCAACCCTTACAACATTATTTGCCCACTCGGTGGAACCGAAGCAAAATCTCGGTTGCACCGAGTAGTGCAAAATGTGGCAACCTTTGGCGTTTCGTTGAGACCGATATATAATTCTCGGTTATTACGATTTGGATGGCCTAAGAAGTTATCCAAACTCGGTGGCACCGTTCTGGAAACATCAAAAAATTTGATTTTAGCAAATGGACACCAGGGAGTTGGTCACTATTTTTTGGTCACAACAAAGTCAAACTTGGTCGCACCAAGATGGTTGGGTTAGCTCTGGGTTATGTCTAAGTGAAAACTCCGTAGGGATGATTTGGAAATATTGGTGGCACCGAATTTGGACTTTCGGGTTTGGACATAATATTTTGTGGGAGAGTTTATGTGTATTTTTGGTGGCTACCTCTAAGCACTTGAGCAACGAGATCATCATACATACCTCATCCCCTTTCAATAGTATTGGCTTCCTTACGATCATTATAGAGTATTGAAGCTTTAAGATTGGCCAATCCTATTCTTCTCCTTCCTTGGGGATTCTTCTCACAATCTAGCCGATTATCTCTATGGACTTCATCTAAAAGAAACTAGATAGAAAAATTAGTCCAAGACATAATGTTTGTTGTCATGAATTATCAAAACCACCATGGGAGCATATGTGCTTTCACATATACACCACATATTTGGGATGGATGTGAAGGGTTCCGGTCAGTCAAGGCGCTTGTGGCCGGTTTGGGGCGTTAGTCTAAGTCTGGTTTTTCTGACTGCTTACTGAATGATTGTCCGCCTGCGTGTATGAGACGTGGTTGGAGTGAGAATCTCGAGATACTCTCATTGTAGAGGAATCAAGGACCAACACTAGTTGCTATCCTTCCTAGCTTCAATGTTTTCCATCATTGCGTTCTTCTATAGCACTGATTTACGATATGTATCAACAGGGCAAATAGGCAACACATTCGTCCGTGGTTGATCTATGACTAGATAATCTTGAGATGGATGCGTTTCAATTGTAACTGTAGGAGAGGAGGAGGTATAGTGAGGGCAGGGTCCAATCTCGTGTGGCCTCTTATGTTCTCTTCCTTTGATCTCCATTCTTTCTTTCATTGGGTTTTGCACTTTTTCGTGAGCATGCTTGCGGGATTCTGTTCCTCTAGCTACTATTCTCCTTTCTACGTTTCGAGTATTTTGCATCTCCAATAGTAGTAGTACTAGTAATATAATTCTCTTTCCATCAAGTAATAATAAAAGTAATGTTAAGTCTCATCTGCTGCTACTATAGTAGTCTGGTGGAGTTGATTTGTTGTCCATTTGTGTCCTTGATTTCATTGCTTCCTAGGACATCCACAATGATTTTGGTCTACATTATAAAGAAAGGCTTCAACGAGGTTTATCTGCAAGAAGACAAATTTCATCTCGATCATGCTAACATGTCACTTTGTGTACCTTGTTGCGACAAAGTGTGTAGGATGAGCCCCCACAAAAAACAAAATGTGCAGGGTAAACGATTGTGGTATTGGTAGCCTGTTGTAAAGTTTTCCATTCATTTTGTGCCTAGGGGCCTGTTGGGTTTGTAAGAACTAGAGGATACCCCACGTGTTGCTAGTAGAATTGAATGATGGAAATTTAGGTTGATAACATAAGAAGTAAAATAAAAAATGATGCTAATAACCAACACACATTTGTTTGGAGCAACACCCAACCACACGTCGCATGACCACATATTGGGTCTCGTCATCGCACACATGCACAAGTGACGAAATTGATGATGTCGACAGGTATCTTTCATCTTTGTAGCTTTTTAAAACCGTTTTCACCATTAAATTCATCGCGACGATATCTTTGAAACTAGATTTCATATCGATATGTTTTGTGACTTTTTTGGTTAAAAGTTATCATGTCTATAGCACATAAATTGCCATCATGATTACACTGAAGTTGCCATGATATATTTCAACTAATTTTTTTTATGTTTAAATTAAATTTTGACATGTTACAAAAAAGTGAATTAAGAAACTAAACTTTCCATGATAATTACTAAAATTTGCCACGATCCATGAAATAATTTTGATATGGTTTATAAGTAAAAACGTTGTCGTCAATCACTTTAAAATGCATGGTTAATGAATCAAATTTGCCATGAATCATACAATAAATTGTCATGATGAATTACATAAATTTTTGCATGATATATGCACTATAATTTGCCATGGTTCGTATTCCATTTTCAAAATACTAGAATTGCCATGGTCCAAATACTAAAATTGTCATGATCTATAAACTCAATTTTCCATGATGAATTACTAAGAATTGTCATGATGCATGAATTAAATTTCCCATCGTTAATTACTAAAATTTTCCATGGTGAATTAAGTAAAATACTGTAAAAAAATAGTTGAAATACAATGTTAGCTTTAAATCTTGAAGAAAAAATTGATGAAACATGTTGGGGCAACTTTATTGTAAACACTATGTCAACTTAAGTGTAAACATCATGGCAACTTTTGTCCCGAAATGGTCATCGAAATATATCAACATGGGATCTAGTTTTGAAGATGTTGTCAAGTCGGATTTAATGATGAAAATGGATTTTTAATTATGTTTTTTGTTTAATGAATCAAAAAAGGCAAAAAAAACCAAAAAGATTCTGCTCATGTCATATGTTTGTTGTGGCATGATGGATGGTTATGCAGATGTGTGGACCATATTGCCTCGTGCAACACATGTGTTATTATTTACGTGAAAAATAGATATGCCTAATTGTATTTGATTATATATAGTTGTAACAATATGTACTAGATGAAAATATTTTTGCATGCGTGAGCGAATATTGTACTCCCTCCGTTCTAAAATATAAGACCTTTTAGGAATTTCACTAGGAGACTACATACGGAGCAAAATGAGTGGATCTATACTCTAAAATATGTCTATGTACATACGTATGTAGTTTATAGTACAATCTCTAAAAGGTCTTATATTTAGGAACGGAGGGAGTAGTAGGTTTTCTTTCATGCATGATTGCATGTTGAGGTGGGCCTTACCTTATTCAAAACTATATGATGAAGTGTCATTCTTCCATGTTAATATAAACAAGTTAATAGGAATGATTTTCTTAGGTATATATATAGGATTCAATAGTATAAAAAATTGACAATAAATTTCCATTAAAACCCTTTGATTTGTATGTTGGGGATATCCCCACAGGTTAACTCGCCATGGGGATAAGCCGCCTGGGGTATAACTTGGGCAGGAGGCCCTAGACGCAAAGGCCTAAGGGGAGACTCACGAGGAGGCCGACTCAAAGCCCGTCACATGGCAGGCCAGCCCAAGAAGGGACACATGGCGACTATCCCTCAGCCAAGATAGTATGAAGTGGAATAAGACATGGGTTATAATGCGACCCAAACATTATTGTAAACTCAGGTCCTCTGTTTGGATATATGAAGAGAAGCTCCTCGGGTGGAAAGGACAAGTAAGAAAGACTCGAGAGATAGTTTAGAGATTCCACACCCTTGAAATCGAGTTGGTCATAAATAAACACAAAAATCAGGACGTAGACTTTTATCTCCATCGGAGGGGCCAAACGTGTGTAAACTCGCGTCTCTCTATTCTGACTAACCCCATTCATGTTGCCACCTAATTGCGATGGTGTCACACCTAAGTCCTTTCATGAGGACATCTGCCATGACAAAACCACGACAGTTGGCGCCCACCGTGGGACAATGAACGGTGGAGATGAGTTCTTGAAGGGAGCTCTTTCGGGGATCGAGGGATACGCAATGAGAGACATGACCAAGAGTCTCCGTGGTAAGCTCTACATCGATGACTCATACTGAGCTCCCGAGCTCGGCTCAATAGAGTACGGGTACGGGGTCCCCTTCGGCAAGATCCATGTGTTCATCAGCAAGATCGGTGCATCAAGACCCAAGCAGGACATCTACACCGACATCGTCGAGCCAACTCGACGCAAGCAACCTGGTCATATTCGAACCGACTGGAAGCACATCTTTGCTGGTTTTATTAAGGGGGTTGACCTTGCAAACAACTCCATGACCAGCGGGGATTCCTTTGTAAATTCTAATGATGGAAAGTCATCGACCGGTGATACTTAGTCGATCTGTCCACTTTTTGATGGCACGCTTGGGGCCTGCGCAGATGATTTGGAGTTTATTGAGGCAATATCCAAGCCACCATCTACATGGCAGGAACCGCTACGGTGCATAATTCCACCGTCATTGGAGCAGCCAATTGAGGTGGAGGGTTAGCGTCAGCCTCAGGAGCCATCGGGGCAGGCAAGACACCAACTCAAGGTTTGGTATATGACAAACCTTCTGGCATCATTGGTTACATGAGAAAATCAGGAGGAGCGCAACATGGATCTGACTAAGCTTTGAGCTGAGATGACCAAGATCCACAGGAGATTAATGCTAAGAACGTTCGCACGGCACAGCTACAGGCCCACATTCGTGGTGAGACACAGTGTTTAAAGACATAAGCATTGCAACTGGGACTCGGCAAAGACGCCTCGGAAGTTGTTCACCGGAGGAGACACGGCATTAGCCGGCCTCTTAATCTCGAGCCACCTTGATTGTTCAATACTCCGCAACGCACACCAGGGACTGGGCAACCTCTACTCGAACAACTCCATCAGTCGGTTCAGCACCCTCAGATGGCTCAGCCACCGCCATCTGAGGCATGACCACGCCATTTTCACACGGCAGTGGGGCACTTCTCTAACCAATTGGATAATATGTTGTCAGCAACTGGCCAGCTTGAAGCCCTTCCAATTACTGGAAACACCCCAACTGAAGTTCAAGCTAGGAATGCCATCGATATGTTGGAAACAACAGTCACCCAATAGGTGCAATTTTCCTACAATTGAGGTCGGGTTCATTCTACACCTTATGCAAGTCGTCGTAAGAGTTTCCACGATTCACCAGCAATTTCTAGTTGTGGTCGCGTGCAACAACCTTGAAACTCCCCCAAACTGACCTGTGGTTTCGGATGCTCAAGCAATAGTGGACGCGCCTTGAGTCTTACGAGAAGTAGAAGCAACAATAGCAGTAGTGGCGGGTCAAGTACCACCCTCCGCGACCCGGCCTGACTCTTTGATGGCAAGTCTAAATAGTAGGATGATTGGAGTTCCATGCTTATCTCCAGCTCTGCGCAACGAGCATATGCCCAAGAATTCCAAGGGTCGTCGCAAAGTTCCTAATTACAGGATAGATCTCGAGTCGCGACATGGATTGAAAGTTATGAGCTGGCTATGAACATGCTTGATGTTAGAGATGTTGTGAGCGCCAAGTATTTGACCACAGTGTTGGAAGGAACGGCTTGTACATGGCTGAAAAACCTACCCCCTAACTCCATTAATGCCTGGTCACAGTTGAAGGAACGTTTCATCAAGAATTTCCAAGGTACAAGAGACCGATGACGATTGTTGACTTATAGCACTGTGTACAATGTGCGGATGAGTCGGCTCACCACTAGACTCGCCGGGTCGCAAAAATCATCCACTCATCTCACAATATCATAGCTTCCCAAGTTGTCTGGATTTGGGAGAAAATTGCCACTTCCGACCACTTGTTCAGAAGCTTGGACACCTCAAGTGGAAGGTTTAGGATATGGGAGACCTCATGCATGTCCTAACCACGTATGCTTAGTCTGACAACACTAATGATCCCGGCTCAAATGAGGATAAATCTAGCAAAGGGAAGAAGCATGAAAATAGCAAAGGTCATCTGCAACACAATTTTGGGCATCAAAGAAACCATATAATCAAAGCAATGGTGGAAAATACAAGCATCCGGACGACGGGTAAGATTTTGTTGCTAATACCAACACTGGTTTTGAAAACCAGCGATGGAACAATAACTCTAGCACGACTTGTAATAGGAATCATATAATTACGAAGAAGTGCTTGAAGCCCCTTGTCCTAAGCACAGTTTCCCACATAAGACATCCACTAACTAATGGAAGATTTTCCACTTCATGCAGGCATTCCGGAATCATGTTTTCCCGAATTTTCAAGGAGGCAACAGTGGTGGAAATACTGGTCATCCCGGCGGGTTAAGTGATGGCTCATCTGTGGGCTTCGCGGGTCCAAGATCCCTTGGATCGGGCGAATCAGGTGCATGTTATCGATATCTTAGGGATAATGACAATGTGCAACAATGCTCAGGACAGGAAAATCTGCAGCATGATAATCAACCTAGTTTTTAGAGTAACCCCAAGCAAATAAGAAGCGGACGGTATGATGTGTTCACCACTAGTACTTGTGGGCGGGAGAGTAGGGCCAAAAGGAGGGCCATTAATGTGGTAGAGCCAGCGACCCCCAGATATTTGAATTGGTCTAAGTACACAATCACGTGAAGCGGAGAGGGTCATCCAGCTCGGGTTGATAATCTGGGTGGTATGGCTCTACTCGTGGCGCCTCAAGTGGGAGGTTATGTTCTCAACAAAGTTCTCACGGACGAAGGAAGCACCATCAACTTCTTATACTATGACACTTTCTGATGCATGAACCTTTTTGAGGACAAGTTGCACCCATCTTCTATAGTTTTTCATGGAATTGTCCTTGGAAAATCTGCATATCCAATTGGATGGATCAAGATAGATGTTGCATTTTGCTCGGAGTTCAACTATAGATTTGAACCTCTAATGTTTGAGGTGGCCAAAATTAAGATCCCATATCATGCTCTTTTTCAACGACCGATTTATGCTCAGTTCCTGGTTCGGCCTTGCTATATGTTTCTCAACCTTAAGATGTCGGGGAATAATGGTACCATCATAGTCGATGGCAGTCAAAAAATCGCTCAGGAGTGCAAGGAAGGAGATGCAGCTTATGCGGAGTCAGCTCGTGCTGCGGAGGAGTTAAAGTACTACACAACCAATCTTGACCCGACCGGCATGACTTCTCTTAAGAAGCCCACCACGGAAACTGAACCCGTCGTGTAGTTCTAGGAGGCTAAGACACTAAGAAGGTGGACTTCACTCCTCGCGGTTCTTCCCAGCACTTCACTATTAGGACAGGACTGCATTCCAAATAGGAAAGTACGCTCATCAAGTTCATCAGTGAGAATCGGGACATCTTTGCATGGAAACCTTCTGACATGCTTGGTGTACTGTGGGAACTCGCTGAGCACCACCTTAATGTTGATCCTAAGATGAAACCTGCTCGGTAATTCCTCCATCGTTTTAACGAGGAGAGGCTGAAATATATTGGTAAGGAAGTAGCCCGGATCCTAGTTGTCGGGTTCATCATTGAAGTGTTTCACCCAGAGTGGTTGGAATATCCATTGCTTTTTTTAAACGGGATGGAACTTGGCGTATATACGTTGATTACACATATCTCAACAAACCCAAGTATCTGTTTGCACATCCTCGTGTTCATCAGATCATTGACTCGACATCTGGATGTGAACTCTTGTGTTTTCTGGATGCTTATTTTAGTTATCATCAGATCAAGATGGTTACTGAGGATCAAGATAAGACATCTTTCATCACCCCTTTGGGCACTTTATGCTATGTATCTATGTCTTTTGGGCTTAAGAGCGCAGAGGCTACTTATCAACGTTGTGTCCACGACTGTTTACACAACCAAATTGGGCGAAACGTTCATGCTTATGTCGACGATATTGTGGTTAAATCTCAACAGAAGGAGACTCTGCTGGGAGGGATGGCAATGGGTACCCATTACCCACGTATGATGCGGGTAAAAATCCTATTAGGGTAAGGGTATGGGATAAAAACTTACCCATGTGTATATAAATAGGAAAATCTGAAACCCATTGGGTAGAGCGTGTATGGGTATGGGATCATATAACCCATACCCATATACCCATGTACCCATATAAAATCTATGTAAACTCAAAATTATCTCTACAATCTACACTATGTCAATAATTTATGAATTGAAAATGTATGCCTATGTGTTGTTGTTTATGACTATATGATTTTGTTGTATAAGTATGTGTTGTAGTTATAATCTATCTTTGTAAACTATAAGATACAATGCATTTTATAACTCGGGTGAACAGTAAATTTGAAAAATATTATAAAAATGTTCAAAAAAATCTGAAATTTGTTTTGGGAACTTTGACAAATGTTCTTAGTGGTCGTCAAAATTCATCATTAAATCACATTTTTGGAAGTCGTGGCAAAAAAACAAAATCGAAACTGTGAAAATGCTAGTTTAAAAAGCATTTTGGAGCACTAATTTTGTTTTTTGCCACGACTTCATAAAATGTGATTTCTTACTGAAATTTTGCAAGCTACTAAAACATTTGTGAAAGTAAGTTGTAAAAAAATCAGATTTTTTTGAACATTTTTAAAATATTTAACGAATTTACTGTTCACCCGAGCTCATTTGAGCTCGGGTGTAGAAGAGCAATTTCCTATAAGTAGATTAAATTGATGTTTTGCAAATATGGATAATTTTACCAGCGGGTACCCGTCTACCCTGTCAGGTAACGGGTATGTGAAAAAATTGTACATGTTGACGGGTACGGGTAAGGGTGATGGGTAATATCAGACGGGCGGGTAAGGGTATGGGGAGGCTCCACCCGTACCCATACTCTGCGGGTGCCATCCCTATCTCCTGGAGGACCTCAAGGAAACATTCGACAACCTTCGTATATACAATATGAAGCTTAACCCGGCCGAATGCCTCTTTGGAGTGATTGTAGGCAAGTTGCTAGGGTTTCTGGTTTCGGAGCGTGGCATCGAGGCCAACCTAGATAAAATAAAAGCAGTAACTTCTCTATCTATACCGACAAACATTTATCAAATCCAGCGCATGGTGGGTCATATAACAGCCCTTAACTGATTTATAAGCCGCCTTGGTGAGAAGGCGGTTCCTCTCTATTAATTGCTCAAAAATACTAAGAATTTTGACTAAACCGATGGCACTAATGATGCGTTTGAAGCATTGAAGAAACAGTTATTTGAGCCGCCCGTTTTAGCCGCCCCCATTAACAAAGATCCTATGCTACCGTACATGGCTACAAATAACAAAGCAGTGAGTGTGGTAGTTGTCATTGAGCGCAAGGAGGGAGGGAAAGAATATCCAGTGCAAAGGCGTGGCTATAATGTCAGCGAGGTTTTTCCTTATCAAAACAATGATATCCACATTGGTAGAAGTTGGTTGTTGGTGTCTTCATGGCCAACTGTAATCTCAAGCTCTATTTCTAGGAACATCCAATCACACAGGTCAGTTCAGCTCCTCTCAAAGATATCATCCAAAATAGGAAGGCCATAGGGCGGATTGCTAAGTGGGCAATCGATCCTGGACCACATCGGGTGAAGTATGTGCCTCGGGCAGCCATCAAATCTCAAGCTCTGGTGGACTTCATTAATGATTGGGCTGAATTACAAGTCACCGAAGAAAAGTCAGATAAAACATACTAGACCATACACTTTGATGGGTCAAGACAGTTGGAAGGCTCGGGGGCTGGAGTTATTTTATCTTCCCCTCAAGATGAGAAATTTTGTTATGTCTTACGACTTATGTTTCCTTGCTCTAACAATGCAGCTGAGTATGAAGCACTCCTTCCCAGGCTACATATGTCCAAGGAGATGAACCTCACCAGGTCAAATGTTTGGGGGACTCTGATTTGGTGGCTCAAAAAGTATCAGGTACTTGGGATTGCAAGGACCCTCTCATGGTGGGTTATCAACAAGCAGTCACCATTATTGCAGGACACCTTCCAAATTATCACGTTGATCACATTGATCACCGGCTCAATGAGGCTCCACATGCCTTGTCTAGAGTTGGTTGTCACAGTAAGACGATGCCGTCTAATGTTTTCCTTGAAGTGCTCCACAATCCTTCAGTCAAATTGCCATCACACGACGACATTGCTATCCCATGTCGAGGAACAGCTGGTGGCGGCTCTTCATGCAATTTCTGATTGGACCATACCATATCTGGTATATCTGTGAAAGCACAATATGCTCCATTGGTCGTTTTTATAATTCATGACAACATACATTTTCTCTTGGACTAACACTTTTACCTAGTATATTTTAAGTTTAGTCCACAAAGAGCTTTGGCTATAGGATTGAGTGGAGAAGCCCCTTGATGAAGGAAGGAATATGATTGTCTAAAGCTTCAAGCAAGAAGGCTCTTCATTTTACACTTTGTGTGAAATCACAATTGAGTTCATAGGAAAGCCAGTACTATTTAAGGGGATGAGCTATTATGATGAATTGGTTTCTCAAGTGCTTAGAGATAGCCACCAAAAACACTGAGCAACTCTTCCACAAAATATATGCGTCCCAAGATAAATATCTAAAATCGGTGCCACCAAGATTTATCACTCGGTCATACCGATTTTACACTTAGACAGATCCCAGCCAAACCCTACCTTTTTGCTGCAAATGAATCTGCATCGATGCTACCGAGTTTAGGTGACCAACCTTCTGTTGCCTTGTTACACAAAATCGGATTTTTTGTGTTTTTGTATCAGTGTCACCGAGTTGTGCCATCTGACGGTTAGTCACCTTTTTGGTTCTACTGATTTGTGTATATCGGTTCCACTGGGTTTCAAAGTTGCTACCGTTTGAACAAATCGGTACCACGGAGTTTTTAACTTTGTGTCACTGAGTTGGTCAATTATGGTGTAACGATTGGAATTTCGAGGTTGCCTATATATACCCCACCACCTACCTCTCATTTGCTGAGGAAGCACTCAGAACACACACTTCACTGCCAGATCCATTTTTCAGAGAGAGAGCCACCTACTCATGTGTTGAGATCAAGAGATTCCATTCCTACCATTTGAATCTTGATTTCTAGCATCCCCAAGTTGCGTTCCACAATATCAATCTCTCCTACCCCTGCAAAATCTAAGAGAGCGTGATTGAGTGTTGAGGAGACTATCTTTAGAAGAACAAGAGAAAGGAGTTCATCATCCTACCACTTCTATTACCTTTTGGAGGGTGGTGCCTCCTAGACTGGTTAGGTGTCTCTTGGGAGCCTCCTACTTCGTATTGTGGAGTTGAACCAAGATGTTTATAAGGGCAAGGAGATCGCCTACTTTGTGAAGATCTACTGTGAGCGAGGCTAGTCCTGTGTGGACGGAAGCCATGGTGGAATAGACAAGGCCGTTTATTCGTGGACCCCTTGTGGGTGGAGACCTCCATGGACTCTCGTAGTCATTACCCTCCGTGGGTTGAAGTCTCCACTAACATGGACGTACGATAGTGCCACCTATCGGAACCATGCCAAAAATCATCTTGTCGGCATCTTTGGATTTGATATTCCTAAACTCTACTCCTTACTAAACGTGCAATTCTTTACTTTCCTGCTGCCATATTTGTTGACTAGCATGTGTAGGGTGCACTAGACTTGTTAGAATTGTTAAAATCGGCCAATAATTAAACTTGGAAAACTCTAGGATTTTAATTTGTGCACGTAGTCTATTCATCCCCCCTCTAGACACCACTTCTATAAATTTCTTAATTGGTATCAGAGCAAGGTCACCAAAACCTTGGTTTAAGTACCATTAGAGGAAGATGGATGTGCCTAGTTTGGGGGATATTAGTTGTAGAGTGCTTATTCTTGATGGGGAATATTTTAGACAATGGAAATATGAAATGCTTGATATGTTTTATAAATTGCATTTGCGCAAATATGTTAAATATCCTATGAGCCTCCCATTGATCCTTTGCATCCTTTTCATGATGAAGAACTTGATATGCTTGGTAATCTTAAAATTGTAAATCTAACCATTAGAGGACTGTCAAGATATGTGCTTAATCAATTGCAAAATTTTGAGTGTACTCAGACATTGTGGAAAGACATGGAGAAAAGATGTCCTGACGATTCACTGCAATATTTTGAGACAATTTTTCATAAATGCATTGCCTTTCACAAATTGAAGCCAACCGATCCTAATTTTTATAAATGCCTTTTTGAGCTTCGTGAACTCATGCGTGGTAAAGGAGATGTCATTACCATTAGCAATGTCATTGTTGAAGCCATTCACATGCATAAATATGAACATTGTCATAGTCAAAATTTTGATGAAATTCTTGATTCTTATGACGAGGATATTTCGTTCGACGACGACAATTTGGAGAATGGCTACTACGATGAATATGAAGAGTTTGTGATCGAGTATGACAAGAATATGAGGAACCTTAGTCTTATGGCGAACCGTAAAGACTACATGGTCGGTGTAAAGGAGTGGGTTCTCAATAGTGGATGCACTGATCACATGACCGGAGATAAAGACATGTTCCATGAGATCACACCAAACCGTGGACCTCGAAGGTATGTGACCTTTGGAGACAACTCCAACTGTATGGTACTTGGTCTTGGTAAGGTGGCCATATCTCATGATAGTTCCATTCAAAATGGCATGCTTGTTGAATCCCTTGGCTACAATCTTCTTTCGATATCTAGACTAGCACACTTTGGTTTCAATGTGCTATTTACGGAAGTTGACTGCCAAGTGTTTCGTATTGACAAATATAACATGGTCTTTACTCGCATCCGTAGAGGTGATCTATACATTGTCGATTTCAATAAAAAAATCAAAACCCGTACATGTCTTATTGCAATATCTTCTAAAGGTTGGTTATGGCATAGAAGGTTAGGTCACGTAGGTATGCGTAACCTTGACAAGCTTACCAAAGGTGATCGTATTCTTGGTGTTAGATATGTTTTCTTTAACAAATATAGAATTTGTAGTGCTTGTTAAGCAGGAAAGCAAGTTGGTAGAAGTCATCCCGTGAAGAACATCATGACTACAAGAAGGCCACTCGAGCTACTTCATATGGATCTTTCTGGTCCCAATGCTTACAAGAGCGTCGATGGAAATTCTTATGGTCTAGTCATTGTTGATCATTTTTCCAAAATTACATGGGTATTCTTTCTTGATGATAAGATGCAGGTACAAATGATCTTCAAGAACTTTGCTCGAAAACCTCAAAAGCAGTTTGAAGTGAAGATCAAGAAAGTTGGAGCGATAACACAACGGAGTTCAAGAACAATATTGTGGTACTTCTCTTGATGAAGAAGGTATCTCACATGAGTTCTCGGTGATGTACACACCTCAACAAAATGGAATTCTTGATAGGAAGAACTGGACTCTCATAGAGATGCCCGGAATGAAGCTTGACGAATACAAGATGCCAAGACACTTTTGTGCAAAAGCCATGGAAACATCTTGCCATGCCATAAACCGACTACTTACACAAGCTTCTCGGTAAAACAACTTACGAGGTACTCACCGGTAACAAACCCCAAGTTGGATACTGATACGTCTCCAACATATCTATAATTTTTTATGGTTCCATGCTATTATCTTGTCAACTTTGGATGTTTTGTATGCATGAATATGCTATTTTATATCTTTTTTGGGACTAACCTATTAACTCAGTGCCAAGTGCCAGTTTCAGTTTTTCCGTGTTTTTGACCTTTTTCAGAGAAGAATATTAAACGGAGTCCAAACGGAATAAAACCTGCGGAATGATTTTTTTCCACAAAAGAAGATACGCAGGGGACTTGAGAACCAAGGCAAAGGACCCAGGGGGAGGTAACAAGCCCCCTAGCCACGGCCAGGGGGCACCTAGCAGGCTTGTGGGCCCCCCGTGGCTCCTTTGCCCTACTTCTTCCGCCTATAAATTCTCTAAAAATCCAAAACCACCAGAGAGAGCCACGAAAATACTTTTCCGCCGCCTTAAGCTTCTGTCATCACAAGATCCCATCTGGGGACCGTTATGGTGCCCTGCCGAAGGGGGATTCGGACATGGAGTGCTTCTTCATCAAGACCATTGCCTCTCCGAAGATGCGTGAGTAGTTTAACACAGACCTTCGGGTCCATAGCTAGTATCTAGATGGCTTCTTCTCTCTCTCTTGGATCTTCAATACAAAGTTCTCCATGATCTTCATGGAGATCTATCCGATGTAACCTTCTTTTGCGGTGTGTTTTCGAGATCCGATGAATTGTGAATTTATGATCAGATTATCTATGAATATTATTTGAGTTTCCTCTAATCTCTTTTATGCATGCTTTCTAATCCTTGTAATTCTCTTTGAGTTGTGGGTTTCGTTTGGCCAACTTGATCTATAATTGTTGCAATGGGAGAAGTGCTTGGTTTTGGGTTCATACCGTGCGGAATCCTCACCTAGTTACAGAAGGGGTTGCGAGGCACGCATTGTGTTGTTGTCATCAAGGGTAAAAAGAAGGGGTTTATATCTATTGCATGAATTTATCCCTCTACATCATGTCATCTTGCTTAAGGCGTTACTCTGTTTGTTATGAACTCAATAAACTAGATGCATGATGGATAGCGGTCGATGTGTGAAGTAATAGTAGTAGATGCAGACAGTATTGGTCTACTTGTCTCAGACGTGATGCCTATATGTATGATCATTGCCTTAGATATCATCATGACTTTGCGCGATTTTATCAATTGCTCGATAGTAATTCATTCACCCACCGTAATACTTGCTATCACGAGAGAAGCCTCTAGTGAACACTATGGCCCCGGGGTCTACTTCACATCATATTTTCAGATCTACAGTTTTACTTTGTTGCACTTTCCACCTTCAGATCTCACCTTGCAAATAATCATGAAGGGATTGACAACCCTTTATAGCGTTGGGTGCAAGTTTGTTTGCTTTTGCGCAGGTACGTTGGTGCCTCATCTTGATACTCCTACTGGATTGATACCTTGGTTCTCAAACTGAGGGAAATACTTACTGCTACTGTGCTGCATCACCCTTTCCTCTTCAAGGGAAAAACCAACGCAAGCTCAAGAGGTGGCAAGAAGAATTTCTGGCGCCGTTGTCGGGGAGTATTCAAAGTGAAGCATATCCATGTAACTATGGCAAACTCATCTCTTGCATTTATATTATTTGCCTTTTGCCTCTCGTTTTCCTCTCCCCCACTTCTGAAAAACAAAATTTACAAAAATATTTGCCTTCTTCGTTCGCCCTTTTCTTTCGCTTGCTTTTTGTGTGCTTGTGTGCTTGTCTTCTTGCTGAGTCACCATGACTGAAAACACCAAATTGTGTGACTTCTCGAATACTAATAATAATGATTTTATTAGTACTCCAATTTCTCCTGCCACTAGTGCGGAATCATATGAAATCAATGCTGCCTTGTTGAATCTTGTTATGAAAGAGCAATTTTCCGGCCTTCCTAGTGAAGATTCCGCATCCCATCTTAATACCTTCATTGAGATATGCGATATGCAAAAGAAGAAAGATGTGGATAATGATTTGATTAAATTGAAGCTATTTTCGTTCTCATTACGAGATCGAGAAAAAACTTGTTTTTCATCTTTACCCAAAAATAGTATTAATTCTTGGAACAAGTGCAAAGATGCTTATATATCCAAGTATTTTCCACCGGTTAAAATTATCTCTCTCCGTAATGATATCATGAATTTTAAGAAACTAGATCATGAACATGTTGCACAATCTTGGGAGAGAATGAAATTGATGATTAGAAATTGCCCCACTCATGGCTTGAGTCTTTGGATGATTATACAAATCTTCTATGTTGATTTGAATTTTGCTTCTACAAATATCTTGGATTCCGCCTCCGGTGGAACTTTCACGGAAATCACATTAGGAGAAGCCACAAAACTCCTAGATAATATCATGAAAAACTATTCTCAATGGCACACTGAAAGGTCACCTACTAGTAAAAAAGTGCATGCTATACAAGAAATTAACTCTTTGAGTGCTAAGATGGATGAGTTAATTAAATTGTTTGCTAGTAAAGGTGCTCCTCTAGATCCAAATGATATGCATTTGTCTTCCTTGATTGAGAATAGCAATGAAAGCTTGGATGTTAATTTTGTTGGTAGGAATAATTTTGGCAACAACAATGCTTATAGAGGTAACTTTATTCCTAGGCCTTTTCCTAGTAATCCCTCTAATAACTTTGGCAATTCCTACAACAATGCTCATGGAAATTACAATAAATTACCCTTTGATCTTGAGAGTAATATTAAAGAGTTTATCAACTCGCAAAAGATTTTCAATGGGTCCATAGAACAAAAACTGCTCAAAATTGATGACTTGGCTAGGACCGTTCATAGAATGTCTTTTGATATTGATGCTTTGAAATTGAGATGTGCTCCTCCCAAGATTAATATGGATGAAACTTTGAAATCTATGCGTGTTTCCATGAATGAGAGTAAAGAAAGAACCGCCTAAATTCGTGCTAGACATGAATGGCTTAAAAAGGCGTGTTCTCGTGATGAGAATCATGAAGATCTTAAAGTGCTTGGTGTGAATCCTATTGAATCTTTGTTTTCTAATGTCAATCCTAATGATGATGGGGCTGGATATGAATCCACTTTGGTTGAGAAACGCCCCAATGACTCGGAGTCTATTTATCTTGATGCTAAAAGCACTGAAGGTGGAGTAGAGGATATCAAAAGTTTGAGTAGTGATGAAATTACTACTTTGGATTTCAAGGAATTCAATTATGATAGTTTCTCTTTGATTGAATTTATTTCCTTGATGCAATCCATGCTAAATTATGCACATGCTTATAGCCAAAACAAGGCTTTTACCGATCATATCGTCGATGCTATGATGAAATCTCTTGAAGAGAAACTTGAGTTGGAGATATCTATTCCTAGAAGACTTCATGATGAGTGGGAACATACTATCAAAATCAAGATTAAAAACTATGAATGCAATGCTTTGTGTGATTTGGGTGCTAGTGTTTCCGCTATTCCAAAGTCTTTATGTGACGTTCTAGGCTTCAATGAGATTGATGAGTGCTCTCTTAATTTGCATCTTGCGGATTCTACTGTTAAGAAACCTATGGGAAGGATCAATCATGTTATTATTATTGCAAATAGGAACTATGTACACGTAGATTTCATTGTGCTTGATATTGATTGCAATCTGACATGTCCCATCATTCTTGGTAGACCTTTCCTTAGGACTATTGGTGCTATCATCGATATGAAGGAAGGGAATATTAGATTTCAATTTACATTAAAGAAGGGCATGGAACACTTTCCTAGAAGGAAAATAAGATTGCCTTATGAATCCATGATGAGGGCTACTTATGATTTGAGCACCAAAGACGACGATACTTGATTCTATCGCCTTATGCCTAGCTAAGGGTGTTAAACAATAGCGCTTGTTGCGAGGCAACCCAATGAATTTATCTTTGCTTTTTTGCTTTTTGTTTTGGTGTGTCCACACCATCATAATTCTGTTATGATTGTGTTTTTTGTGTTTCTTTTTGTGTTTGTGCCAAGTAAAACCTTTATGACTAGTTTTGGTGATGGTTGTTTGATCTTGCTGAAAAAGACAGAAACTTTGCGCTCACGAAATTACTTTTTATTCCTATCCAGAAAGAGCTTTTGAGTTGATTCGTTTTGCTGCTGGTTAATATGCGAATTGCCCTAATTGTCATAATTTTTCAGAATTTTTAAAATACCAGAAGTATACGAAGTATACAGAGTGCTACATACTAGTCTGTTTTTGACAGATTCTGTTCTTGTTGTGTTGATTGCTTGGTTTGATGAAACTGTCACACCCTGATTTTGCTATCACTTGTCTTTATTGTAAAATTCTGAGCTTGTTAAAACTTTTTCAAAACTAATGATGTGAGTACCATGATTGACAATGTATGCTTGTATGCTTGATCATGTGTAGTTTTTAAACCCTAAATTCCTTGGTATTTTGCTGATTTCCAAAAAAAACTTTGATAACCAAAGTAATACCACCTTGAGTTGCACTACATGTCCTTGATAGGAAGCAGTGCTACTACTCATATTTGGGAATCTGATTTTTACCTATCTTTATATTTCAAAACCACAAAAATAATTATTTTTGTGAGTATTTTCCTAATTAAATAACGTGTCCATTTCTAAGGCCACAATTGGTATTCCAACATGGAAAAATGCTTTGGTGCCTTAGAAAAATCTGATTAAATTTAGAGATGATAAGAAGGACATATATTTACCATACATAGGATTTTAAACCCCATTCTATATTATATTTATTGATTAAAACTATAAAAGCTATTTCTTTCTGTTTTGGCATTTTGAAATATTTCCAAAGGAAATATTCTGAATAAATTCATAGAAAATTCAAGTGATATACCTAAGCCTTGTTTGGTGTCACATAAAGTTTCACCTTGATCAAAGGTGGATAAGGACCCAAAATAACCCAAAAACCCTGTCTGTCCAGAATCAAGTTAGAGCAACTCTACATAGCAAAGTTTGTCCAGTGAGGCTAAAACTTTGCAGGAGTGCCTAATACCTCAAGTGAGGGTTCTACACCAAAAATGGGATTTGTGGGACTTAGTTTTCCCACACTCCCTTTGGAAGGAACAGATGTGGTCATATTGGAGTGATTGCAAGTTTACAAAGCTAAACTTGTCCTTTGGAGCTTAAATTTGGTGGAGCTCCATGGTTTACCTCCAAAACCGAACCTATAAGTCTCAGCACCATTGGTGGGATGCAACCCCCTGTGCCCACTATCGAAGACCTTCTGGCAGATAGGAAAAAGCCACCTTAGCCACAGCTAAACCAAACTCCTTTGCTTCAAACTCTTGGATTAAGTAGCCAGCACCTGTATCTAACCCAAGTCAACTGGCCCTTCACTGGTTCAAAGTGGAAAGACCAAAACCCCAATTTAGACCTCAGTTCATGACTGACAGCACCAGTATTTCTTGCCTCCTTTGACCAGCTGAAGCTCCCACTAAACCAAACGGCTAGCCACACCCTCAGCAAGTGCCAAGACATGCTAGACACGTCCAAAGTGCCTCAGAGCGGACCAGCATGCCATGGCATGCCAAAACTGTGCTCTGGGGGCGCTACAGGGAGTCACCGAGGTGGGGGCGACGCCCTCGGCCAGTTCCAACCTCCCCCCGAGATGTCCAACCTCCTCCCCGATAGCCCCTCTGCGTTGGGCAAGCCTCAGGGCCCTCCTCTCTGGCCCTAGAGATCACGCGACGTGTGCCCGCGCGCTCCAGAACAGGCCAAGCTTGCGCGGCCACGAATGCTCGCCTTCTCTCTCTCTCTCTTGCAGACAGTTCGGGCATTCCAATACCACGTCCTGAGACCGTGGTTTCAACCCCGACCTCTTTCGGGGCCCCATGCACGCCACGATGACTCACCGGCGCTCCCGAATCTACTCACCGTCGCGGGCCTATAAATAGCCCTCCTCCTCGTTCCAGCACCCCTCAGATAGCTTCGCCACATCCACTAGCACCTCCCTAGCCAACCCAGCAAACCAGCAGAGCCCCAGTGCTCGAAATCGACCGAGGCCCCTCCGCCTCGGAGCTCCGGTCGATCTCCGGCTACACGACGGCTCCTGCGCCCCTCGACCCACCAAACTGACCCCCTTGATCCCATGAAGCTTTCCCCCAACTTGCCCGAGCTTTTCCGTGTCTCTAGCCACCCCCTCGGCCACTTCCCGAAACCCCTCCACCACGGCCTCCTCGTCACCGGCGAACCCCTGCCTCCCCATCGTTGTTTCGACCACCAGCAGGTAGGCGACGGTCAGGCAGACCCATTCCCGTATTCATTGGAACTTGAGCGCGTCGACAACCTCATCGGCGTCCTCCTCCTCCTCTCTGGCTGGAGGTAAGAGACGACCCCGACAGGTGTGACCCACCTGTCAGTGGCCCAGCCTCCACCCCCGCGCTGGCCTCGGCCACTGTCCGCAGGGCCACGCACGTCAGGTTCAAACCTGACGGCGTGCGCGCCTGGGTAGGCCGTCGACTGGTCATGGGCCAGCCCAGCTATGGGCCGAGCCAGGCCAGGAGCTGGTCTGTTTTCTTTTTATTTTTAAAACCTGGATTTCTAAGATTTTTATAAAAACATTTAACCAGTGTAAAAATATAATTCTTCCACTGTTATTTTTCTAAAAATGTGTAGTACTTAATGATATGCTTAGATTAATTTTTCCAGCAACTATTCTATTTTATAATATTTAAAAGGGCTAAAATGGAATAGTTTTGCTTCTGCTTGCTTGTTTTGAGAAGTATTTCTTCAAGGAAAACTAGGGCAAATATTTTTTAAATGATATCTTAGATTTATCAGTGATACGGAACATTTTTAAAATGACTTTATGGACTGTTTCTGTGTGAGCTATTTCTTATTTATTGGTTATCGACGCTAGAAAATCCGTGTGATGAGGGAATCGGAGCGGAAGACCTCGAAGACCACGGATACTTAGCTGGCCAAGGCAAACAGCCCTTTGACCATGTTTGAGCATATGCTACTTTGCACGTTAAATAGCAAGTATTCCCGTTGCAAATGATCATATGTGCCGGTAATCATTTGATATGAATTCTAACCGAAGGCTCCCCCGGAGCACATGCATTGAGTTTGACTCTACCCCTTAGGGTCATGATAATACCATGTTGACAAGTAAAGGTAGCAGTAGTACTATCATGAGCATGATAATGTCATAAAGCAAGAGTTTATGAAAACCTCGTCGGGTGCCACTAATGCCCGAGGGTGATGATGAGTTAGGTGGTCACTTTTGGTGAAGTAATGCACCCGGAATTTGTGTGAGTAAGGTTTCGGAAATTGTATTAGATTTATGATGTGTCGACTGTCCCAACCTTAACAGTACGACGACGTTACCCCTTATGAGACGGGGCTATGTTAATTACTCTGTTCGGTGCTAGCAAAGAGCCACATTACTAGTGGCGGGTGTGATGTGTGGTCACTCTCGTGATCGGGTCGTGCCGCGTAGGACGACTATGCCATTTTTTATGAGTTCTAGTCACACAGTTGGTCCCCGCATGGTTGGTACTGTCCAGAGTTGGTGCTCGTAAGACGTATAACATGTGGGCTGGGTACCAATCGAGTGGACCTCTTTGTCTAGTATCGCCAGGGGAAAGGCATTGATCGGGTACTTACCTCGAGTATGTGATATACCGCGAGTCGTGGATGACACGGAAGTTTTCCGGATCTCGTGGGTCCAGCGTACTACCTCTGCAGAGTGTAAACTATTCGAATAGTCGTATCCACGGTCAAGGACAGTTGGGTAATCCTGCTTAATCTACATCCTGATATTTCCGCATAAACAAAGTGTGCATGAGTTGTGTGTGTGTGTGGTGATAAGAAAAGTGTTGCTATGATAGCAATGATATGACCAAGTTCAGTGACTTGGCATATAGGGTGAACCCGGATGGTTCAGCCCTTAACAGATATAATGATATTTGTAACGTGTTCTTCAAGAGTAATTCTTTAACTTGATGCATATTCATGATCATTCCACCAAGATGAGTTACACCAAAGATGCATGATATTGTTATCCTTCACTTTCATTGTTCATATCATGGGCTGTTTGCGAGTACATTCAAACTACTCATTGGCTTCCCACTGGTTATGTTATTGACCAGACATGGAAGGACCGGAGTTTGGAGATGAGTATGTCTTCGGCGACACCCCTGCGAACTAAGACGCTTCTGAGTCAGAATGCCTATCGGTGTAGGCTTGATGGCATGGGCACCCGCTTAGCCCTATGTTTTCCAATATGAGTGTATTCGTGTGTTTTGGCCTTAGGACCTGCCTTGTGAACTTGACCCTGCGGTCACGTGTTGTAATAATCGGTATTTGGATGTAAGACTCTTTATTTAGTATCTGTGTTCGGTGAGCATTGATCTCTGGGATCACTGAGCACGGCGATCTCGACTAGTAATTCGGGGTCCCCACAGAGCTGGTGTCAGAGCCATCCTAACTATAGGAAGCCTTAGGTAGCATGGGCGATAGCCGGACAATTAGTGCACATAGATTGACCCGAGAACCGCACCCACTATATATCTCTAACCCTCTCCTCTACACCTTGTAGATGGTCGCCGTACCCGAGACGCTTCTGGAAACGGTCTTTCCTCTACTTTTGAGTGATAGCCTCGAGAAGTGTCAAGTGCGTCGCACGCCCGTATTTCTCTACCACGAACACTGGGTCAACGCTGACACCAAGGAGTATCACGTGGACGTGATAGTGAAGGCCAATGACTCCCCAACTAGCTGGTTCTTTGAACGGCCACAAGTGGAGGATCTGATGTTGGCCGTGGAGACTACAACACGAGAGGCACTCGTGCGACTCCGCGACATCCTTCCTGAGATGGCGGACGAACCCGCTATTCGTCACCTACCTTCTGTTAAGGATAAGATAGATGGAAGCTGGACACTCAACCCCTCATCCGAGGACGGGATGCCATTAAGGTTTCAGACCTACTTCAGCCTCTCCTCAGACACCTTGATGCAACTTTTGATCAAGGAGTCAACTAGGATTCGCCAAGAGCTACACCAAGTTAAGGACCTACTTCGTATGGAGAAGATGAAGAACAGCAAGGTGAAGAAAGAAGGAGCACCTGTGATATCACCTGGCTTTGCTTTCCGAGGAGGAACACCCCCGCTTCAGGGTGTTACTCTTGAGAGTCGATGTTTAACCGCAGAAGAGTACATCGAGCTTTTCGCTACCTCACCAACCGAGAGACGTCGAGATGGTCTACTTCCTTCCCCTACTCCATCGAGGAAGGGAAGCACTAATGAAGATGAAGACAGAGATGAATATGAAGACGAAGATCCCACAGAGCCGGCTTATGAGACCGCGCAGTCGATCGCTTAGCAGCGTAGGATGTACCTAACGTAGGAGTTCTTGTATCAGGATTTTATGACCAGATGTTGTGTGAACCTGTTGGATGCAAGTCGCATTCTGCCTTGAGCAACTTGTCAGCGACTGCATCACTTACTTTAATTTAATGCAGTAGTTCTCTTCAAAAACCATTGTCATAAAACCTTGCACACTAGCACACACCAGACCCCATCTTTACTAGAACATCATCCCTTTCGAGCGCAACCGGTTCAGCAGAATTTGACCTGTCTACTCCCCTGACAAGATGGTGAATGCAACTCGCAACAGCACTTTTGACAACCCCGGCTCTGCCTCTTCAGGACAGCAGTAGGGAACCGGAGGGGAAGCTTAAGCTGGAGATCACCATGTGCAGCAAGACGATGTTCCTCCGCCTCCTCCCCCTGAAAGCTTGACCATGGCTCAATTCCTTCAAGCTCTTCGGGAGGAGCGTAAAGCCAACAATGTCGCTATCCTGCCGCTAGCTCAAACTTTGGTGAACCACCCGTCGCAGAACAGGAATGGCAACAGTCGCTCAACTCTCTCTGAGTTTATGCGGACTATGCCACCCATATTCACGGAGACGACTTAGCCCTTGGATGTCGATGACTGGATCCGCACTATCGAAGATCTTCTCATGCTAGTCAAGTGCACTGACGACAACGAGAAGGTTCTCTATGCAACTCACTGTCTCGGAGGCACAGCCAGATCCTGGTGGGAAGGATTTCAGATCATGCGAGCCGGGCAAGTCATCACTTGGGCCGTATTCAAGGATGGATTCCGCGCCTCTCACATTCCTCCGGGAATGATGACCATTAAGAAGCGGGAATTCCAAGCCTTAAGGCAAGGGAGTGGATCAGTCAAGGAGTATTTGCAGAAGTTCAACCTTCTATCAAGGTATGCACCTGAAGATGTCAGCACTGAGGTTGCCAAAGTGGACGCTTTATGGAAGGACTACAGGACTCACTCCAGTATCAACTGGTTGTTTGTGAATGTTGGACCTTTAGTGACCTGGTTAATAAGGCTCTTATGTTGGAAGACAAGCGTCGTGCAATGGACGACACCCGTAAACGCAAGCTAATAGGTAGTGGAGGACCGATCAACTCAAAACCACGACCATGGCAGTCAACCCCACCCAGACACAACTATCAGCAGCAGCTGTACAGGCATCCAACATTTCGCCGGAATTACCAACCTCAGCAAGTCAGCATCAAGCCAGCAAGCACTCCGCCAAACAACAGTGGGAGCAAGACCAACCTTCCAGCACAAGTTACCTTTTTCGGGTGTGGACAACCAGGGCACTATTCTAGGCAGTGCCCCAAAAAGAAACCCGATGTTACGTGCCCCAATGCGCCAAATCCAGGCCAAGGAGCACCACGCAGGAACCAGGCTCCCCGCAATCAGCAATATCACAGCAAGGGGTGGATTAATCATATTTACACAAAAGAGGCACAGGAAGACCCGGACTGCATTCTGGGTACGTTCCTCGTCAACTCTACCCCAGCAACAGTATTTTTTGATTGTGGTGCTTCGCATTCCTTTGTTACGCAAAAGTTTGCGTAAAAGTGTGGACTAGAACCTACCTTGCTTCGTGGGCATATGGCAATTCAAACCCCGGGAGCAGTTTTGAGGACCAACTTAGGGTGTAGAAAGGTTGGGATAGTTATCAATGGGACGAGCTTCTCAGCGGATCTCATTGTGCTTAAGTCACAAGGCCTAGAAGTAATCCTTGGTATGGACTGGTTTGCCAAGCATCAGAGTATCTTTGACTGTGCTAACAGGGCCATTACCATGACAAGTGACCAAGGGGTCAAAGTCAAGTATGTCTCTGAGCTAGTACCCACTCGAGTGCCACGAGTTAATAGCCTATCAGAGGAAGGATTCGACCGAGTGCCAATAGTCTGTGAGTACCCGGATGTCTTTCCAGATGAGCTACCAGGGATGCGTCCTGACCGAGACATCGAGTTCATCATCGAACTCATGCCCAGATCAAGGCCTATCTATAAGAAGCCTTACAGGACGGGATCCAAAGATCTAGCGCAGTTGAAGAAGCAATTGGATGAGCAACTCAGGAAAAGGGTTTATTCGTCCAAGTGCGTCACCTTGGGGATCTCCTGTTCTCTTCGTGTCCAAGAAGGATGGGACAATCCGACTTTGCGTCGATTACCGTTCACTCAATGAGGTCACGATCAAGAACAAGTATCCACTCCCCAAGAATGAATACTTGTTCAACCAGCTCAATGGACCAAAGGTATTCTCCAAGATCGACCTCCGATCTGGATATTACCAACTAAAGATTCGACCCGAAGACATTCCGAAGACGACATTTGTGACCCGGTACAGTCTGTACGAATGCACTGTCATCTTCTTCGGATTGACGAATGCCCCAGTTTACTTCATGTACCTCATGAATAAGGTCTTCATGGAATATTTGGACAAGTTTGTCGTCGTATTCATTGACGACATATTAATCTTTTCCAAGTCTAAAGAAGAGCATGAGCAACACTTGAGGTTAGTATTGGAAAAGCTTTGAGAGCACCAACTGTATGCCAAGTTCAGCAAATGCCATTTTTGGCTGAACGAAGTTGGATTCCTAGGTCATACCATGACGGCAAGTGGATTGGCAGTTGATCCCTCTAAGATTACCACGGTAAACAACTTGGAATCGCCAATCGACGTGAAGGAAGTCAGGAGCTTCCTCGGACTCGTAGGATACTACCGCAGGTTTGTAGAAGGACTCTCCCGCATCGCGCGACCTATGACTCAGCTCTTGAAGAAAGGCAAGAAGTTCGAATGGACGCCGGAATGTGAGGCTTGCTTCCAAGAGTTCAAGAAGAGGCTAACCACCGCCCCGGTATTGGCCACTCCAGATCAGCAAGGAGTTCGTGATATATTGCGATGCCTCAAGGACCGGGCTAGGTGGGGTTCTAATGCAGGATGGCAGGGTCGTGGCATACTTGTCGCGGCAACTGCGCCCGCGTGAGGAGAATTATGCCACCCATGATCTCGAGTTGGCAGCAGTAGTGCATGCCCTGAACACATGGCGACATTACCTTCTGGGGAAGCGATGTCAAATATACACCGACCAAAAGAGTCTGAAGTATATGTTCAACCAAAGGGAATTGAATATGAGGCAACGAAGATGGTTGGAGTTAATCAAAGACTACGACCTCAGCATTCAATATCACCCCGGTAAGGCAAATGTAGTGGTCGACACCTTGAGTCGGAAGACCAGCACCTTAAATGTCATGCTTAAGGAAAAGGCAGCCCGCCTTATACGAAGAATTGGAGAACTTCGGATTGGAACTGGTTGAACCAGGATTCCTAGATAATCTCAAAGTCAAGCCAACGCTGGAAGATGACATCAAGGATGCCCAGAAGGGTCACAGGAGCATCGAAGGTATCAAGAAGAAGATTCCAGAAGGCAAGGCCCTAGGATTCTTGGAGGATGATCAAGGAGTGGTGTCGTTTGGGAAACGTTTATGCGTACCCAACAAGGTCGAACTCAAGGAACTCATCCTACAGGAAGCTCATGATACACCCTACTCCATTCACCCCGGTGGTACCAAGATGTATCAAGATCTTTGAGAAAGATTCTGGTGGCACGACATGAAGAGGGAAATCGCGTTATATGTGGCCAGGTGCGTTGTGTGTCAGCAAGTTAAGGCTGAGAATCAGTGACCCGCAGGACTACTACAACCTCTCCAGGTGCCGGAATGGAAGTGGGACAAGGTAGGGATGGATTTCATTACCGGTCTACCAAAGTCTAGCAAGGGCCATAACTCGATATGGGTTGGTGTCGACCATTTGACCAAAGTGTCCCATTTCATCCCTGTCAACACCACTTATGACGGGAACAAGTTGGCTAGTCTCTATATCGAGCGCATAGTAAGCCTTCATGGAGTTCCCAAGGAGATTGTATATGATCGAGGCACGGAGTTCACCTTAAGGTTTTGGAGGAAACTTCAGGAAGCCCTCGGTACCAAGTTCTCTTTCAGCACCGCCTTCCACCCGCAGACGGGAGGATAGACGGAAAGGGTGAATCAGATACTCGAAGATATGCTCTGCGCATGCTTCCTAGCACACAGAGCCAAATGGGAAGAATGTCTGCCGTTTGCTGAGTTTTCATACAACAACCACTACTAGTCTAGTCTCCAGATGGCCCCGTTCGAAGTGCTTTACGGACAGAAATGCCGCACCCCGCTCAACTGGTCACAAACCGGAGATGGGCTGATTTTCGGACCCGAAGTTTTGCACCGGGCAGAAGAGAAGGTGCAACTAGTCCAAGAAAATCTGAAGGCAGCCAAGTCGCGACAAAAGAGTTATGCGGACTCTCGCCGCATGAATGTGGATTTCATTCCCGGAGATCTGGTGTACCTCCGTGTCACACCTCTCAAGGGAACCAAGCGTTTCCATGTTAAGGGGAAACTCGCTCCAAGGTTCATTGGGCCATTCAAGATCACAGCAAGGGGTGGAGAGGTCGCTTATTAGCTGGAATTACCTCCGGAACTTTCGGGTGTGCACAACGTTTTCCACGTGTCATAGCTCCGGAAGTGTCTCCAAACGCCAAGTCGTTCCGATCCTTATAAGGACATTGATCATAGGGCCATTGACCTTCAGTCCGATCTCACCTACCGCGAGAGTCCAATCCGCATTCTGGATGAAGCAGAGCGATGCACCAGAAGCCGCACCATCAAGTATTTCAAGGTTCAATGAAGCAACCACACCGAAGCCGAAGCTACATGGGAGCATGAAGACTATCTCTGATCTGAGTTCCCATACCTTTTTAGCACCTAGCTTAGGAATCTCAGGAACGAGATTCTTGTAAGGGGATAGGTATGTCACACCAAGTAAAACCTTTATGTCTAGTTTTCGTGATGGTTGTTTGATCTTGCTGAAAAAGACAGAAACTTTGCGCTCACGAAATTACTTTTAATTCCTATCCAGAAAGAGGTTTTGAGTTGATTCATTTTGCTGCTAGTTGATATGCGAATTACCCTAATTGTCATAATTGTTCTGAATTTTTGTGATACCAGAAGTATACGAAGTATACAGATTGCTACAGACTGGTCTGTTTTTGACAGATTATGTTCTTGTTGTGTTGATTGCTTATTTTGATGAAACTGTCACACCCTGTTTTTCCTATCACTTGTCTTTATTGTAAAATTCTGAGCTTGTTAACACTTTTTCAAAACTAATGATGTGAGTGTTATGATTGACAATGTATGCTTGTATGCTTGATCATGTGTAGTTTTAAAACCCTAAATTCCTTGGTATTTTGGTGATTTCCAAAAAAACACCTTTGATAACCAAAGTAATACCACCTTGAGTTGCACTGCATGTCCTTGATAGCAAGCAGTGCTACTACTCATATTTGGCAATCTGATTTTTACCTATCTTTATATTTCAAAAACACAAAAATAAATTTTCCTAATTAAATAACCTATCCATTTCTAAGGTCAGAATTGGTATTCCAACATGGAAAAATACTTTTCTACCTTGGAAAAATCTGATTAAATTTAGAGATGATCAGAACGACATATATTTTCCATACATAGGATTTTAAACCCCATTTTATATTATATTTATCGATTAAAACTATAAAAGTTATTTCTGTCTGTTTTGGCATTTTGAAACATTTCCAAAGGAAATATTCTGAATAAATTCCTAGAAAATTCAAGTGATATACCTAAGCCTTGTTTGGTGTCCACATAAAGTTTCACCTTGATCAAAGGTGGATAAGGACCCAAAATAACCCAAAAACCCTGTCTGTCCAGAATCAAGTTATAGCAACTCTACATAACAAAGTTTGTCCAATGAGGCTAAAACGTTGCAGGAGTGCCTAATACCTCAAATGAGGGTTCTACACCAAAAATGGGATTTGTGGGACTTAGTTTGCCCACACTCCCTTTGGAAGGAATTTATCTGGTCATATTGGAGTGATTTCAAGTTTACAAAGCTAAACTTGTCCTTTGGAGCTCAAATTTGGTGGAACTCCATGGTTTACCTCCAAAACCAAACCTGTTAACTCTCAGCACCATTGGTGGGGGAAACCCCCTGTGCCCATTGTCGAACACCTTCTGACAGATAGGAAAAAGCCACCTTAGCCACAGCTAAACCAAACTCCTTTGCTTCAAACTCTTGGATTAAGTAGCCAACACCTTTATCTAACCCCAGTCAACTCGCCCTTCACTGGTTCAAAGTGGAAAGGCCAAAACCCCCAATTTAGACCTCAGTTCATGAGTGATAGCACCAGTATTTCTTGCCTCCTTTGACCAGCCGAAGCTCCCACTAAAACAAAATGGATAGCCACACCCTCAGCAAGTGCCTGGACATGCTAAACACGTCCAAAGTGCCTCAGAGCGCACCAGCATGCCATGGCATGCCAAAACTGCAGTCTAGGCGTGCTACAGGGAGTCACCGAGGTGGGGTCGACGCCCTCGGCCAGTTCCAGCCTCCCTCGAGATGTCCAACCTCCTCCTCGACAGCCCCTCTACGTCTGGCAAGCCTCAGGGACCCTACAATCTCGCGCTAGAGCTCGCGCGACGCGTGCCTGCGCGCTCCAGAACCGGCCAAGCTTTCGCGGCCACGAATGCTCGCCTTTTGTCTCCCTCTCTCTCTGCTGCAGACAGTTCAGGCAGTCCAATCCCACGTCCTAAGACCGTGGTTTCAACCCCGACCTCTCTCTGTGCCCCCATGCGTGCCACAGTGAGTCACTAGCACTCCCGAATCAGCTAACCATCGCGGGACTATAAATAGCCCTCCCCCTCGCTCCAGCACCCCTCATATAGCATCGCCAGATCCACTAGCACCTCCCTAGCCACCCCAGCAAACCAGCACAGCCCCGGTGCTCAAGATCGACCGAGGCCCCTCCGCCTCGGAGCTCCGGTTGATCTCCAGCTACACGGCGGCTCCTACGCCCCTCGACCCACCAAACTGCCCCACTTGATCCCAGGATGCTTTCCCCCAACTCACCCGAGATTTTCCGTGTCTCTAGCCACTTCCTCGACCACTTCCCGAAACGCCTCCGCCACGGCCTCCTTGTCGCCGGCGAACCCCTGCCTCCCCGTCGTTGTTTCGACCACCAGCAGTTAGGCGACGGTCAGGGAGACCCATTCCCGTGTTCATTGGAGCTTGAGCGCGTCGGCAACTTCGTCGGCGTCCTCCTCCTCCTCTCTGGCTCGAGGTAGGAGACGACCCCAACAGGTGTGCCCCTCCTGTCGGTGGCCCAGCCTCCACCCCCGCGCTGGCCTCGGCCAATGTTCGCACGGTCCCGCACGTAAGGTTCAAACCTGACGGTGCACGCGCCTGGGCAGGCCGTCGTCTGGCCATGCGCCAGCCCAGCTCTGGGCCGAGCCAGGCCAGGAGCTGGTCTGTTTTCTTTTTATTTTTAAAACCTCGATTTCTAAGATTTTTATAAAAACATTTAACCAGTGTAAAAATATAATTCTTCCACCATTATTTTTCTAAAAATGTGTAGTATTTAATGATATGCTTAGATTAATTTTTCTAGCAACTATTCTATTTTATAATATTAAAAAGGACTAAAATGGAATATTTTGCTTCTGCTTGGTTATTTTCAAAAAAATTCTTCAAGGAAAACTAAGGCAAATATATTTAAAATGATATCTTAGATTTATCAGTAATAGGGAACATTTTTAAAAGGACTTTGTGGTCTGTTTCTGTGTGAGCTATTTCTTATTTATTGTTTATCGACAATAGAAAATCCTTGTGACGAGGGAATCGGAGCGGAAGACCTCAAAGACCCCGGATACTTAGTTGACCAAGGCAAGCAACCCTTTGACCATGTCTGAGCATATGTTACCTTGCATGTTAAATAGCAAGTATTCCCGTTGCATATGATCATAAGTGCCGGTAATCATTCGATATGAATTCTTACGGAAAGCTCCCCCGGAGCAAATGCATTGAGTTTGACTCTACCCCTTAGGGTCATGATAATAGCATGTTGACAAGTAAAGGTAGAAGTAGTACTATCATGAGCATGATGATGTCATAAAGCAAGAGTTTATGAAAACCCCGTCGGGTGCCACTAATGTTCGAGGGTGATGATGAGTTAGGTGGTCACTTTTGGTGAAGTGATGCACCCGGAAATTGTGTGAGTAAGGTCTCGGAAATGGGATTAGATTAACGATGTGTTGACGGTCCCAACCTTACCAGTACGACCACGTTACCCCTTATGGGACCGGGCTATGTTAATTACTCTGGTCGGTGCTAGAAAAGAGCCACATTACTACTCGTGGGAGTGATGTGTGGTCACTCTCGTGATGGGGCCGTGCCGGGTAGGACGGCTATGCCATTTTTATGAGTTCCAGTCACACCGTTGGTCCCTGCATGGTTGGTACTGTCCAGAGTTGGTGCTTGTAAGACGTACAACATGTGGGCTGGGTACCAATCAAGTGGACCTCTTTGTCTAGTATCGTCAGGGGAAAGGCATTGATCGGGTACTTACCTCGGGTATGTGATATACCACGAGTCGTGGATGACACGAAAGTTTCCCGGATCTCGTGGGTCCAGCGTACTACCTGTGCAGAGTGTAAACTATTCGAATAGCCATGTCCACGGTCAAGGAGAGTTGGGTAATCCTGCTTAAACTATGTCCTGATATTTCCGCATAAACCAAGTGTGCATGAGTTGTGTGTGTGTGTGGTGATAAGTAAAGTGTTGCTATGATAGCAACGATATGACCAAGTTTGGTGACTTGGCATATAGGGTGAACCCAGATGGTTCATCCCTCAACATATATAATGATACCTGTAACCTGTTCTTCAAGAGTAATTCTTTAACTTGATGCATATTCATGATCATTCCACCCAGATGAGTTACACCAAAGATGCATGATATTGTTATCCTTCACTTTCATTGTTCATATCATGGGCTATTTGCGAGTACATTCAAAGTACTCATTGGCTTGCCACTGGTTATGTTATTGACCAGACATGGAAGGACCGGAGTTTGGAGATGAGTATGTCTTCAGCGACACCCCTGCGAACTAAGACGCTTCCGACTCAGAATGCATGTCGGTGTAGGCTTGATGGCATGGGCACCCGCTTAGCCCTTTGTGTTCCACTATGAGTATATTCTTGTGATTTGGCCTTAGGCCCTTCCTTGTGAACTTGACCCTTCGGTCACGTGTTGTAATAATCGGTATTTGTATGTAAGACTCTTTATTCAGTATCTGTGTTTGGTGAGCATTGATCTCTAGGATCACTAAGCACGGCGATCTCGACTAGTAAGTCGGGGTCCCCACAGAAACTATGGATAGTATCGGGGGGTACTACCCATGGAAAAGTGAGAATACAGTAATCTAATATCAATCTAAATAGAAATCAAGTTTACTACAGTACCTAAAGAATTGGTAGTTTGTGTTCTTATGCTAATGATATCACGAGTTTCTGTTTAAGTTTTGTGTTGTGAAGTTTTCAAGTTTCGGGTGATGTTCTCATGGACAATGGGATAAAGAGTGGAAAGATCTCAATCTTGGGGATGCCGAAGACATCCCAAGCCAAATTCAAGGACACCAAAAAGCCTAAGCTTGGGGATGCCCCGGGAAGGCATCCCCTTTTTCGTCTTCAATCCATCGGTAACGTTACTTGGAGCTATATTTTTATTCACCACATGATATGTGTTTTGCTTGGAGCGTCGTGTATTATAGGAGTCTTTTCTTTTTTGTTTTGCCGCAATCATCCTTTCTGCCCACCTTTTTGAGAGAGACATGCACTCATCGTGAATTTTCTAGAATACTCACTAAGCTTCACTTATATCTTTTGAGTTAGGCAATTTAGCGCGCATGTGCTTCACTTATATCTTTTGAGCTAGATAACTTTACTCTAGTGCTTCACTTAGATCTTTTTAGAGCACAACGGTGTCATATTTTGAAGAAATAAAAACTCTCGATCTTCACTTATATCTTTTTGAGAGTGCTCTCTCTCAGTAACCTTGTGATTGGCTTGTGCTATGAAAGTGGTCCTAAAGATGATAGGCATCCAAATAGGATATAATAAAAACTTCCATATTCAAGTACATTGATTACTAAGAGAAGTTTGATTCCAAACAATTAAGTTTGGAGATATGGATTTGGTAATATTAGAGTTATGTTAGTAGGGTTTTGTGAATCTAGAAATACTTGCGTTGAAGTTAGTGATTCCCGTAGCATGCACGTACGGTGAACCGCTATGTTAGGAAGTCGAAGCATAATTGATATATTTATTGTCATCCTTTGTGTGGCGGTCGAGATCGCACAATGGTTAACACCTACCAACCCTTCCCCTAGGAGTATGCGTTTAGAACTTTGTTTTGATTACTAATAAAACTTTCGCAATAAGTATATGAGTTCTTCATGACTAATGTGAGTCCATGGTATAGATGCACTTTCAGCTTCCACCATTGCTAGCCTCTCTAGTGTCGCGCAACTTTCGGAGGCCGGAGGAATTTCCTATAGAGTCATCATTGTTCTAAGCATTGAGCTGTGAGTAAATAAAAGTGTGATGATCATCATTATTAGAGCATTGTCCCATGTGAGGAAATAAAAAAGGCCAAAAATGCCCATAAAAATAGAAAAGAGGCCAAAGAGCCCAAACAAAAAAACAAAAAAAGAGAGAGAGAAAAAGAGAGACGGGACAATGCTACTATCTTTTTCCACACTTGTGCTTCAAAATAGCACCATGTTCTTCATGATAGAGAGTCTCTTGTTTTGACTCTTCCATATACTAGTGGGAATTTTCATTATATAACTTGGATTGTATATTCCAATGATGGGCTTCCTCAAAATTGCCCTAGGTCTTCGTGAGCAAGCAAGTTGGGTGCACACCCACTAGTTCTCCTTTTGAGCTTTCACACACTTATAGCTCTAAGTGCATCCATTGCATGGTAATTCCTATTCATTCACATTGATATGTATTGATGGGAATCTCCATAGCCCGTTGATATGCCGAGTCGATGTGACCATCTCCTCCTTTTTGCGTCACAACCTCCACCACACTCTGTTCCACCTATAGTGATATATCCATGGCTTACGCTCATGTATTGCGTGAGAGTTGAAAAAGTTTGAGAAAGTAAGAGTGCGAAAACAATTACTTGGCCAATACCGGGGTTGTGCATGATTTAAATTCGTTGTGTGGGGATGATGGAGCATAGCCACACTATATGATTTTGTAGGGATAACTTTCTTTGGCCTTGTTACTTCAAAAGTTCATGATTACTTTGCTAGTATGCTTGACGTATTATTGTTTTCATGTCAATAGTAAACTATTGTTTTGAATCTTACGGATCTGAACATTCATGCCACAAGAAAGAAGTTACAAAGGACAAATATGTTAGGTAGCATTCCACATCAAAAATTCAGTCTTTATCACTTCCCTACTTGAGGATGAGCAGGAGTTAAGCTTGGGGATGCTTGATACGTCTCCAACGTATCTATAGTTTTTTATGGTTCCATGCTATTATCTTGTCAACTTTGGATGTTTTGAATGCATGAATATGCTATTTTATATCTTTTTTGGGACTAACCTATTAACTCAGTGCCAAGTGCCAGTTTCTGTTTTTCCGTGTTTTTGACCTTTTTCAGAGAAGAATATTAAACGGAGTCCAAACGGAATAAAACCTGCGGAATGATTTTTTTCCATAACAGAATATACGCATGGGACTTGAGAACCAAGGAAAAGGACCCCAAGTGAGGTCACAAGCCCCCTAGCCGCAGCCTGGGAGGGGGCGCCTAGCAGGCTTGTGGGCCCCCCGTGGCTCCTTTGCCCTACTTCTTCCGCCTATAAATTCTCTAAAAATCCAAAACCACCAGAGAGAGCCACGAAAATACTTTTCGCCGCCGCAAGCTTATGTCTCCGCAAGATCCCATCTAGGGACCGTTCTGGTGCCCTGCCGGAGGGGGATTCGGACACGGAGGGCTTCTTCATCAACACCATTGCCTCTCCGATGATGCGTGAGTAGCTCACCATAGACCTTCGGCTCCATAGCTAGTAGCTAGATGGCTTCTTCTCTCTCTTGGATCTTCAATACAAAGTTCTCCATGATCTTCATGGAGATCTATCTGATGTAACCTTCTTTTGCGGTGTGTTTGTCGATATCCGATGAATTGTGGATTTATGATCAGATTGTCGATGAATATTATTTGAGTTTCCTCTGATCTCTTATATGCATGACTTCGTATCCTTGGAAATCTCTTCGAGTTGTGGGTTTCGTTTTTCCAACTTGATCTATAATTCTTGCAATGGGAGAAGTGCTTGGTTTTAGGTTCATACCGTGCGGTGTCCTCACCTAGTGACAGAAGGGGTAGAGAGGCATGCATCATGTTGTTTTCATCAAGGGTAAAAATATGGGGTTTATATCTATTGCATGAATTTATCCCTCTACATCATCTTGCTTAAGGCCTTACTCCGTTTGTTATGAACTCAATACACTAGATGCATGCTGGATAGCGGTCGATGTGTGGAGTAATAGTAGTAGATGCAGACAATATCGGTCTACTTGTCTCGGACGTTATGCCTATATGTAGGATCATTGCCTTAGATATCATCATGACTTTGCGCGATTCTATCAATTGCTCGATGGTAATTCGTTCACCCACTATAATACTTGCTATCATGAGAAAAGCCTCTAATGAACACTATGGCCCCAGGGTCTACTTCACATCATATTTTCAGATCTACACTTTTAGTTTGTTGCACTTTCCACCTTCAGATCTCACCATGCAAATAATCGTGAAGGGATTGATAACCCCTTTATAGCGTTGGGTGAAAGTTTGTTTGTTTTTGGGCAGGTACATTGGTGCCTCATCTTGATACTCCTACTAGATTGATACCTTGGTTCTCAAACTGAGGGAAATACTCACTGCTACTGTGATGCATCACCCTTTCCTCTTCAAGGGAAACCAACGCAAGCTCAAGAGGTAGCGGATACTTTCGAGTATTCGACTCTAAGTGATACATTCCTGAAAAGCATCGTCGCACTAAATTTGCTCCTAAATCCCATGAAGGTTTCCTACTCGGTTACGGATCAAATTCTCACACTTACCGTGAGAATTATTCTTTCATCTCTAGAATTGAGCCTTCGAAGGTAGAATAAGCCCTTCAAGACCCGGATTGGGTGAATGCCATGCAGGAAGACCTACACAACTTCGAGAGGAATATAGTGTGGACACTTGTTGAAAAGCCCGAAGGTGAGCACAACATCATTGATACAAGATGCGTGTTTCCGAAAAAGCAAGATGAAGATGGACAAGTTGTATGCAACAAGGAATGTCTCGTAGCCCAAGGATATACGGAAGTCGAAGGTATGGACTATGGTGAGACTTATGCCACCGTTGTTAGACTTGAAGTCATTCACAATGGATATCAAAAGTGCTTTTATAAATGGTGAAATTGTGGAGGAGGTTTATGTCAAACAACCTTCCAGCTTCGTGAACCTGACAAACCTAATCATGTTTATAAACTTCGTAAAGGTTTATATGGTCTTAAACAAGCCCCGAGAGCTTGGTACAAATGCCTAACAAAGTTTCTTATAGAAAACAGTTTTGAAATGTGTTAAATTGATGCAACCTTATTCACTAAAAGAGTTAATGGAGAACTATTTGTGTGCCAATATATGTGAATGATATTATTTTTCGTTGTACTAACCCACATTTCAGTGAGTAGTTTGAAAAGTTGATGTCAGAGAAATATGAGATGCCAATGATGTGCGACCTGAAATTCTTCCTTGGATTGCAAACCAAACAATGGAGAGAAGGTACGTTTATCTCTCAAACCAAGTACACCAGGGACTTAATCAGGAAGTTCAGTATGCAAGAGTGCGAAGGTATGAGAACCCCCATGCCTACTAGTGGACATATTGACCTCACTAAGGAGGACAAACCAGTTGATCAAAGAGTTTATCGATCAGTGATTGGTTCATTGTTATATCTATGTGCCTCCGGTCTTGATGTCATGTCGAGTGTTTGCATGTGTGCCCGTTACCAAGCGGCACCTAAAGATTCTCATCTATTGGCTGTTAAAATAATCGTGAGATACCTAATACATACACCAAACTTTGGCATATCGTATCCCAAGTGATCTTCTTTTAATCTTGTGTGCTGTTTCAACTTGGACTATGCCGGAGACAAGGTTGATATAAAATCAACCTAAGGTAAATGTAAATTTCTTGGGAGATCTCTTGTGTCTTGGTATCCAAGAAACAAAACTCGGTATCTTTATCTACTACTGAAGCTGAATATTTAGCCATCAGATCATGCTATGCGCAATAACTATGGATAACTCAAACACTTAAAGTTTATGGCATTCATGTTAGAAATGTTCCACTATTGTGTGAAAATTAAAGAGCTATTAAAATTTCCTATAATCTTGTGCAACATTCTCGAACAAAACATATCAAAGCGTGACATCATTTCATTCGTGATCATGTTGGTAAAGTAAATATAGATCTTAGGCATGTTCTAACCGACAAACAATTAGTTGATAGCTTTACCAAACCACTTGATTCATAAAGTATTTTGTCATTTGAGGAGTGAGTTGAACATCATTGATGATTCAAACTTGAGCTAGACTCACTCGGATGCATGCAAGAGCCTGAACTTGATTGTCTATCCATGATGCTATTGATTTGACACTATCTTATATCTTGGAAAACTATGCTCCCTTGTATTGCATCTCACATTTCGTAGCTTCTTAGAAGAAATACACTTCACAAGATTGCCATCACATCACATCAAAAGCAATCTTGACATAGCCAAGTATCAACAACCCCTTCTTTGGAGATGGAGGAAGAAGACAACAAAATCATAACCTTGACAATTATATGATAATGAAATTCACTCATGTCCTTTGGCTATATTATGTTCTTCCTTGCATGACTAACTATTTTAGGTGAAAAGTGAACCAAAACGACAAGGATAGGTCCCAACTCAAGATGATCTTCATCAACGTTGAGCATCCACGACAATTTCACCTACATGCCATGTCATCAACATCATTCGAAGGTATGTACTCATATCCTTGATAATGTTTTCCACCAATTCATGAGGTAAAGCAACTCAAGTCATATGAAGACACTAAAAGGTTAATCAAAAAATGTTAACCCCATTTTTGTTCTTAACGATGACTATGACCTATGATCAAGCATTCTTGCTTGACTCTTCAAGTCAAATACTCCAATACAGGTGACCTAGTCACCGCCCCACATCTAGATGTATATTATTGTATGGTTCACATTTGTCATTTCATACATTTTTGGAACCATTCAAGTCTCATCTATATGTATGTATACTTCAAACAAAAACACAAAAAATGTTTTCTCTTATTTTCTTTCAATATTTCAATATTTCTTTTTTCAACGTTTGTGGAAATTTTCTGCCTATTTTCACTTAAGGAGTCGTTTTCATTGCAACTCGATTTGATCGATCTCGGAAACTTGGTCCAACTGATTTCTCCCACAGACCTGAGTTTTATTCTCGGTTCTACCAAACTGTATTGCCTCGGTGACTCCGATATTATCACTGCCTTAGTTTTTCTAATATGTTTCGGACTTTTGCCTTAGGGGGAGAAATATTATCAATGATTCCAAGTTTCATTTCCTTTTAAGATTTTATTGAACATTTTTGGGAAAAATATACAATTACATTATTTTGTAGGGGGAGAAAACTTCTCTAGGTGGAGAAACCCTCACTGATCCCACATAATATAAGAGGGAGAAACATCTAGGATCCCCAACATAGGGGGAGATAATTCAAGGAACTCTTATTCATATTAATGGCGGAAAACATTCAATGAACCCTTACCTACTATCTAAGGGGGAGAAAAATTAAAGGAACCCTTCTTAAAGAGAGAAGTATACAGATTCCCTTTCTCTCAATGAGCCCTTTCCCTCTAACCTTTTTGGCAGTTAATGCCAAATGGGGAGAAACATCAAAGCTTCCAATGAACCTATATAAAGGGGAGAAATATCACCAATAAGCTTACATAAAAGGGGAGAAATATCAATAGGGGGAGATATATGTTCGTAAAGGAAGGTCTACCTAAGGGGAGATCAACCTCAGGGGGGATGTATCAAACCTTACATATTAAGGGGGAGAGAGACAAAATTATTACGATATCATTGCTTTACTATCACTATCTTTTGATTGAACTTGTGTTGTCCTACCTACTCCCAATATCTACATGCTATGATTCAGAGGGACAGGTAATCTTACATATTCATCCTTAGGGGAGAAGTTCTAAATTCTCTTGGAGACATATCTATCATCAAATCCTATTTTCAATATGTCTTCAATATCTTGGTACTTTCGAAGCTCTTCGCATCTTTACAATAGAGTACTCTTGTGTTATTTAACATTTGTTTTCCCAAGTGTATTCCTACTGCTAAGACGCTTAAAAACCTCAAGGTAAGTATATGCATCATATCCATGTTCATGATGATCTCTTGTATCTTTCGCATATTGTTTGCAAGAGTAGGTCTTGACCATGGAAGTTCTTCATACACATATGTTTGATGCATATATCCAAGATCTATATGACTTGTGTTGTCCTTCTACCATGTGTGTGCCCATGCAGTCTAAAGCAACTATCCTTTAAAAGGGATTGCACACATTTAGGGGGCGCTTGTACAACTCATGTATCTTTCAAAGCTGACGTATTCTAATGCCTGTCTTTATTTGAAGCTTTGTTTGTATGTTGTCATCAATTACGAAAAAGGGGGAGATTGAAAGCATAATATGCTCCCTTGGTGGTTTTAATAATTCATGACAACATACATTGTCTCTTGAACTAACACTTTTACCTAGTATATTTCAGATTTAGTCCATAGAGAGCTTTGGATATAGGATTGAGTGGGGAAGCCCTTGATGAAGGAAGGAATAGGATGAGCTAAAGCTTCAAGCAAGAAGACTCTTCATTTTACACTTTGTGAGAAATCACATTTGAGTCCATAGGAAAGCCAATACTATTAAAATGGGATGAGGTGTTATGATGAATTGGTTGCTCAATTGCTTAGAGATAGCCACCAAAAATACTCAGCCACTCTTCCACAAAATATTTATCTCCCAAGCCAAATATTCAAAATCGGTGCCACCAAGATTATCACTCGGCCATACTGATTTTAGACTTAGACAGTTCCCAGCCAAACCCTACATTTTCAGTGGAACCGACTATGCATCGGTGCTACCGAGTTTAGATGACCAACATTTTGTTGCCACGGTACACAAAATCAGAATTTCTGAGTTTTTGTATCGGTGTCACTGAGTTGTGTCATCTGACCGTTAGTCATCTTTTCGGTTGTATCGAGTTTTGTATATCGGTTCTACCGAGCTTCAAAGTGGCTACCATTTGAGAAAGTCGGTACCACCGACTTTGTAATTTCGGTGTCATAGATTTTGTCAATTGTGTTATAACAGTTGGATTTTGGAGGTCGCCTCTATGTACCCCTCCACCTACCTCTGATTTGTTGAGGAAGCACTCAGAACACACACTGCACTGCTAGATCCATTTTTCTGGGAGAGAGCCACCTACTCATGTGTTGACATCAAGAGATTCCATTCCTACCATTTGAATCTTGATTTCTAGCCCCCCCCCCCCAAGTTGCTTTCCACAAGATCAATCTCTCCAACCCGTGCCAAATCTAAGAGAGAGTGATTGAGTGTTGAGGAGACAAGCTTTAGAAGCACAAGAGCAAGGAGTTCATCGTTCTACCACATCTATTACCTTTTGGAGGGTGGAGCCTCCTAGATTGCTTAGGTGTCGCTTGGGAGGCTCCTAGTTCATGTTGTGGAGTTGAACCAAGATGTTTGTAAGGGAAAGGAGATCGCCTACTTCGTAAAGATCTACCGTGACTGATGCTAGTCTGGTGTGGACGGAAGCCGTGGGGGTATAAAAAAGGTCGCTTCTTCGTGGACCCCTTGTGGGGGGATCCCTCTGTGGACTCTCGCAGTCTTTACCCTCCGTGGGTTGAAGTCTCCACTAACATGGACGTAGGATAGCGCCACCTATTGGAACCATGCCAAAAATCACTGTGTCAACATCTTTGTGTTTTAGCTTCCTAAACTCTACTCCTTACTACATGTGCAAAGTCTTTACTTTTTCGCTGCCATATTTGTTGACTAGCATGTCTAGGGTGCACTAGACTAGTTAGAATGGCTAAAATCTGCCAACCATTAAATTGGGAAAAGGCTAGGATTTTAATTTATGCAAGTAGTCTATTCACCCCCTCTAGACACCTCTTCTATCGATCTCTCAATATGACATGAGGCGAGCTCCCTAATTAGGAAATCATCGCCCAACAAATTGTCAGAGGCTGCAAGTCAATGACTATAGTCACCGACGAGTTACATCAATGAAGCATCATTAGCGTCTTTCAATGTTGTGTTTCTCCTACTCAGGGCCATGAAATCCTTGATGAAATACATGCAAGAGATGGTGGTCATCATACCGGCTCAAGGTCATTGGTCGCAAAGGCATATCGTCATGGTTTTACTAGCTTACCGCTTGTGTTGATGTAGAAGACATCAGCAAAGGTACGATGGTTTCCACAAGTTCGCATGACAAGATCATGTGCTAGGTAAAGTGTTACGGATGATTCCAATAAATTGGTCATTTGCAGTCTGGGATCTTGATACAGCGGGTCCTTTAAAAATGTCATCCTAGGAAAGACACACCTTCTGGTTGCACTAGTGGAAAACACTTTTGGTTGCACTAGTCCCGGTTCCAACGGCTAGGACCATATGGGGGCACACCGGACTTTGTTCCCAATTGAAATGGGACCTTTAGTCCCGGTTGGTGATAATAGTCGGGATTAGAGGGGTTGTGGCAGGTTGGGGCCCTATGATCCTCTTTAGCAACGCGTGGTATCACCAACCGGGACTAAATATAGACCTTTAGTCACGGTTAATGATACAAACGGGGACTAAAGTCTTCCCTAAATAAAGCTCTCCTTCTTCCTGCCTGAGTCCAAGCTTTGTCTCCTCTGTGTTTCCTTCCCTAGGCTTGACTTCATCCTCCCTTTTTGCCAAGGTTTGTCTAGATTGAAGGCATCCCATCTATCAAAGCGTTCTAAAAGGTTAGCAACTTCATCCTTTGATCTCTCATTGCTAGTTTATCTCGTTCCATGGTCTATAAGTGATTTGTGGGTTTTAGTTTGGGAGTAATTATCTGAGAGTTTTTGTTTGATTAATATAGAATATGACCTCAAATTAACTTCAAAGTTTGCATATGTGTTGGTGTGGTTTACTTAGTGCCTTCCCGTCCCCCTCCTCACTGTCGTCGATCGCCCGTCCCGTCACCGTCACAACCTTGGTGAGCCTCTTGTTCTTATCTTTTTGTAAAAAATATAATTTGTATGATTTAGATAATTACTTGTATAATTTTCTAAATTGTAAGATTTTTTGTGGGATATATATAGTGCCCTGGTTTTGATATCCGTTCCCGTTGGCCCTCGTCCGATTTATGATTTAGATTTGGTATTATTTTTCATAAGTATTTCTTTCATTACGTGTTTATGATAATTATGCCCATCGAGTTGATATAGAGATTTTTATCTTGGAGGTAGGTGAACCGGAAATTGCAACTGACCCTCGAGTCGATAAGTTAAATTTGGTTGAAAAAGAAAATGATTATTTGAATGAAAAATTGATAAGAAGAGAAGATGAAATTGGAGTTGTATATTGCCGAGGTTCTTGATGATCACACGGTCAAGATGGATGCGATGCGCTTGAACATTTTAAAGATAACAAAATATGCCGTTAATAAAGAGGCTTCTTATCATTATGCTATCAGATCAATTATTACCTTAGTTGCGATTTTGATCCCGTTTGTTGTTGGATTTAAAGGCTTTAGATATTTGTATGTTGTTTTCTGAGAAGTATATATGATGAAGTTTACGTCTATATTTTTGCAGTAATAAAATTTGTTCACTAATCTATTTTGGTTTTGATGTGATGAACTTATATTAATTTGGTCACTTCGATGTTGTGTAATGAAGATAAGCCGGCAATGGATGTACGATGACCAATTCTCTCCCGCATTCATTAATGGCCTGCATAATATTATACGTGTGGCTAAGGTAAACAAGCGGAATGGTTTTATGTGTTGTCCATGTGGTGTATGTAAGAATGATAAGGATTATTCCAACTCAAAAATCCTTCACATCCACTTGCTCCAGTCAGGTTTTAAGTCTGGCTATAATTGTTGGACCAAGCACGGAGAAAGATGGGTTATGATGGAACACAATGAACAAGAAGATGATGATGAAAACTATCCTATGTTCCTTGAATACAGTGATATTGCATGGCGGAAGCTAAAGATAAAGAGGCACTAGATGAGCCCGTTGATGATCTTAGTCGGGCCATTGTTGATGCACAGAGAAATTGCGAAAGTGAATAGGAGAGGTTGAAATTGCAGCGCATATTAGAGGATCACAAAAAAATGTTGTACCCAAATTGCAAAGATGACAAGAAAAATCCGGGTACCACACTGGAATTGCTGCAATGGAAGGCAAAGAATGGTGTATCTGATAATAGATTTGAAAAGTTGTTGAAAGTTATAAAGAAGATCCTTACAAAGGATAACGGATTGCCCGCCACTACATACGAAGCAAAGAAGGTTCTCTGCCCTCTAGGATTAGAGGTGCAGAAGATACATGCATTACCGAATGAGTCTGTCCTATTCCGCGGTGAGGAGTACGAGGATTTGAATGCATGCCCTGTATGCGGTGCATTGCACTATAAGATCAACCGCAATGACCCTGGTGATGTAGAGCGCCTCAAGAAGAGGTTTCCTGCCAAAGTGATGTGGTATGCTCCTATAATACCACAGTTGAAACGTTTGTTCCAAAACAAACAGAATGCCGAGTTGTTGCGATGGAACAAAGAAGAACATAAGAAAGACGTGATGTTGAGAGTACCCATTGATGGGTCAAAGTGGAGAAAAATCGAGAGAGAGTTCCTAGACTTTGCTGTTGAGGCAAGGAATTTATTGTTTGCTCTAAGTACAAATGGTATGAGTTCTTTTGGGGAGCCGAGCTACATCCATAGCACCTGGCAAGTGACTATATGTATCTATAACCTTCCTCCTTAGTTGTGCATGAATCAAAAGTTTATTATGATGCTAGTGCTCATCCAACACCCTAAGCAACCCGACAATGATAGTGATGTGTACCTAAGGCCATTAGTTGAAGAACTTTTATAGTTGTTGGACACGAAAGGTGTACGTGTGTGGGATGATCACAAACAGGAGGAATTTGACCTATGAGCGTTGTTTTTGTAACCATCAACTATTAGCCTGCTCTTAGTAACCTTTTAGGGCAAAAAAACAAGGGATACAATGCATGCATGCACTGTTTATATGAGACTAATAGTATATATTTGGATAAATGTAAGAATAATGTGTACCCGGGACATCGTCGATTTCTTCCAGTCAGGCATCTCTTAAGAAAGAAAGGCAAGAATTTCAAAGGTGGGCCAGATCGTCGGAAGAAGCCTCGCCATCGTACTAGTGATGACATATTTAATATGATCAAGCATTTAAAAGTATTTTTTGGAAAGGGTCCTGGCGGATAATCTATTCCGAATGACACTAACGAACACGCACCCATGTGGAAGAAGAACTCTATATTTCGGGATCTACCCTACTGGAAAGTCTTAGAGGTTGCAATGCAATCGACATGATGCACATGATGAAGAAACTTTAAGTGAACCTACTAGGCTTCTTGGGCATGTATGGGAAGACAAAAGATACACCGGAGGCACGAGAGGACCAGCAACATATGAACGGAAAAGACGACATGCATCCAAAGTAGTATAAAGGTCCTACCTGCTACACTCTTACCAAAGAAGAGAGGGAAATATTTATTGATTGCCTTAGCAATATGAAGGTCCTATCTATCTTCTCGTCGAATATAAAGGAAATAGTAAATATGACAAAGAAAAAAATTCAAAACCTAAAGTCTCACGACTGCCACGTGGTAATGACGCAATTACTTCTGGTTGCATTGAGGGGGCTTCTACCAAAAAATATTCAACTACCCATTGTGAAGGTATGTGCATTCCTTAATGCAATTTCTCACAAGGTAATCGGTCCAGAAATCCTACCAAGGTTACATAATGATTTGGTCCATTGTCTTGTTAGTTTTGAGTTTGTGTTCCCCCATCCTTCTTCAATATTATGACGCACATCCTAGTTCACCTAGTCAAAGAGATTACTATTACGGGTCTAGTATTTATACTCAATATGTTCCCCTTTTAGAGGTTCATGGGAGTCTTAAAGATATATGTGCATAAGCATGCTAGGACAGAAGGAAGCATCTCCAAGGGCTATGGAACAGAGGAGATTATTGAGTTTTATGTTGACTTTATTCCGGACCTTAAGCCGATTGGTGTTCCTGAATCATGACATGAGGGGAGACTAAGCGGAAAAGACAAGCTAGGAAAGAAATTAGTAATATGTATGGACTATTGGGGAACGTTGCATGGGAAACAAAAAAAATTCTACGCACACGAAGACCTATCATGGTGATGTTCATCTACGAGACGGAGATCGGATCCACATACCCTTGTAGATCAGTAAGCAGGAAGCATTAAGAAACACGTTTTATGTAGTGGAACAGCTTCATGATTCAAATCACCGTTGTCCCACGATCCGTTCCGATCTACCACTGAACGGACGGCACCTTCGCATTCAGCACACGTATAGCTCGATGACAATCTCCGCCTTCTTGATCCAGCAAGAGAGACGGGAAAGTAGATAAGTTCTCCGACAGCGGGGCGGCGCGCCGGTGATGGTGATGATCTATTACTACAGGGCTCCGCCCGAGCTCCGCAGAAAAATGATCAAGAGGAAGAACTACGAAGTAGAGCTTTAGGGTTGCACGTGGAAAAAGTTGTGTCTCAAAAACCCTAAAACCTCTAGTATATATAGGAGGAGGGGAGGGGCTAGCCTTGGGGCTCAAGAGAGCCCCTAGGGCGTGGTCCGTGTGGAAGAGGAGGGGAATGCAACTCCAATTCGGTTTGGGGAAGGAGGAGTCCCCTCCTTCCTTCCCACCTCCCTCTTTTTTTCTCCTTTGATTTTTCTTCTAGCCGACATAGCCCCATTGGGCTAGCCTCACCAGCTCACCAAGGGCTGGTGCGCCACCCATGGGCTATTGGGTTCTCTCCCGGGTCGGTGGCCCCCTCCGGTAAAAACCCGGAAACCATTCGTCACTCCCGGTACACTGCCGGTAATACCCGAAATCTTTCCGGAGGCGAAATGAAAAAATCCTATATATCAATCTTTGTTTCCGGACCATTCCGGAAAACCTCATGACGTCCGTGATCTCATCCGGGACTCCGAAAAACCTTCGGTCACTAACACCTATAACTCAACTATACCGAAACGTCACCGAACCTTAAGTGTGCAGACCCTGCGGGTTCGAGAACTATATGTCGACATGGCCTGAGACACTCCCCGATCAATATCCAAAAGTGGGACATAGATGTCCATATTGGATCCTACATAGTCTATGAAGATCTTATCAGTTGAACCTCTATGCCAAGGATTCATATAATCCTGTATACCACTCCCTTTGTCCTTCGGTATGTTACTTGCCCGAGATTTGATCGTTGGTGTCTCTATACCTATTTCAATCTCATTACCGACAAGTCTCTTTACTCGCTCCATAATACAAGATCCCGTGACTAACACATTAGCCACATTACTTGCAAGGCTTATATGTGATGTTGTATTACCGAGTGGGCCCCTAGATACCTCTCCGTCACACGAAGTGACAAATCCCAGTCTTGATACGTGCTAACTCAACGGACACCTTCGGAGATACCTGTAGAGCACCTTTATAGTCACCCAGTAACGTTGCGACGTTTGATACACCCAATGTATTCCTCCGATGTTAGTGAGTTACATGATCGCATGGTCATAGGAATGAATACTTGACTCGCAGAAAACAATAGCAACAAAATGACACGATCACATGCTATGTTTATAGTTTGGGTCTTGTGCATCACATCGTTCTCGTAATGATGTGATCCAGTCATCAAGTGACAATACTTGCCTATGGTCAGAAAACCTTAACCATCCTTGATCAACTCGCTAGTCAACTAGAGGCTTACTAGGGACATTTTTTGTCTATATATCTACACATGCATTTATGTTTTCATTCAATACAATTATAGCATGGATAATAAATGATTATCTTGAAACAGGAAATATAATAATAACTATTTTATCATTGCCTCTAGGGCATATTTCCAACAGTCTCCCACTTGCACTAGAGTCAATAATGTAGTCTCACATTGCTATGCGATTTACATTGGGATGAATCTAACACCCATACAGTTCTAGTGTTGATCATGCTTCCCTCGTGGAAGAGGTTTAGTCAGCGCATCTACAACATTCAGATCCATGTGCACTTTGCAAATATTTACGTCCTCTCCTTCGACATAGTCGCGGATGAGGTTGAAGAGTCGTTTGATGTATCTGGTTTCTTGTGAAACATTGGTTCCTTTGCTAGAGCAATGGCACTAGTGTTGTCACAGAACAGAGTTATTGGATTCAGTGCGCTCGGCACAACTCCAAGATCAGTCATGAACTGCTTCATCCAGACACCCTCCTTAGCCACCTCTGAGGCATCCATGTACTCCGCTTCACATATAGAATCTGCTACGGCGCTTTGCCTGGAACTGCACCAGCTTACCGCACCCCCATTGAGAATAAATACGTATCCGGTTTAAGACTTAGAGTCATGCGGACCAGTGTCAAAGCTTGCATCGACGTAACCCTTTACGACGAGCTCTTCGTCACCTCCATAAATGAGAAACATTTCCTTAGTCCTTTTCAGGTACTTCAGAATATTCTTGACCGTCGCCCAGTGTTCCACTCCTGGATCACTTTGAAACCTGCCTGCCGTACTAATGGCCAGGCTGACGTCTCGTCTTGTGCACAGCATCACATACAAGATAGACCCTATGGCTGAAGCATAGGGGATGATACTCATCTTTTCTCTATCTTCTGCAGTCACAGGACACTGAGTCTTACTCAACTTTATACCTTGTAACACTGGCAAGAACCCCTTCTTGGATTGCTCCATTTTGAACTTCTTCAAAACTTTATCAAGGTATTTGCTTTGTGAAAGTCCTATTAGGCGCCTCGATCTATCTCTATAGATCTTAATACCTAATATGTAAGGAGCTTCTCCTAGGTCTTTCATTGAAAAATATTTGTTCAAGTAATCCTTTCCGCTCTCTAAAAATTCCACATTGTTTCCAATCAGCAATATGTCATCCACATATAATATTAGAAACTCTACAGAGCTCCCACTCACTTTGTTGGATATACAAGATTCTCCAACAACTTGTATAAACCCAAACACCTTGATCACCACATCAAAGTGCTTATTACAACTCCGAGATGCTTACACCAGTCCATAAATGGATCACTGGAGCCTGCATACTTTTTTTGCATTCTTTGGATCGACAAAACCTTCGGGTTGCATCATATACAACTCTTCCATAAGAAAACCATTAAGGAACGCCGTATTGACATCCATCTGCCAGATTTCATAATCAAAAAATGCAGCTATTGCTAACATGATTCAGACGGACTTAAGCATCGCTAACGGTGAGAACGTCTCTTCGTAGTCAACTCCTTGAACTTGTGAAAAACACTTTGCCACAAGTCGAGCTTTATAAACAGTCACATTATCGTCCGCGTCCGTCTTCTTCTTAAAGATCCATTTGTTCTAAATAGCCTTGCGACCTTCAGGTAATACTTCCAAAGTCCACACTTTGTTTGCATACATAGATCCTATCTCGGATTTCACGGCCTCTAACCATCTGTTAGAAACCGGGCCCACCATTGCTTCTTCATAATTCGCGGGTTCATTGTTGTCTAACAACATGATAGATAAGACAGGATTCCCATACCACTCAGGAGCAGTACGTGATCTTGTTGACCTGCGAGGTCCGATAGTAACTTGATCCGAAGCTTCATGATTATAATCATTAGCTTCCTCCTCAACTGGTGTTACCTCGACAAAGATTTCTCTCTGCCCTGCGCCATCATCCTATTGGAGCAGAGGTTCCACAACCTCATCAAGTTCTATTTTCCTCCCACTCAATTCTTTCGAGAGAAACTCCTTCTCAAGAAATCCTCTATTTTTAGCAACAAACACTTTGCCCTCGGATCTGTGATAGAAGGTGTACCCAACTATCTCTTTTGGGTAACCTCTGAAGACGCACTTTTCCGCATTGGGTTCCAGCTTTTCAAGCTGCTGCTTTTTGACATAAGCATCACATCCCAAACTTTAAGAAACGACAACTTTGGCTTCTTGCCATGCCATAGCTCATATGGTGTCGTCTCAACGGATTTTGATAGTGCCCTATTTAAAGTGAATGCAGCTGTCTCTAATGCATAACCCCAAAACGATAATGGAAAATCCCTAAGAGACATCATAGATCACACCATATCTAACAAAGTATGATTACGACGTTCGGACACACCATTACGCTGTGGTGTTATAGGATGTGTCAACTGTGAAACGATTCCACGTTGTCTTAAGTGAGCACCAAACTCGAAACTCACATATTCACCCCCTCGATCAGATCGTAGGACCTTGATCTTCTTGTTACGATGATTTTCAACTTCACTCTAAAATTGTTTGAACTTTTCAAACGTTTCAGACTTGTGCTTCATCAAGTAGATATATCCATACCTATTCAAATCATCAGTGAAGGTGAGAAAATAACAATATCCGCCGCGTGCCTCCGCACTCATTGGACCGCACACATCAGTATGTATTATCTCCAACAAGTAACTCGCATGCTCCATTGTTCCGGAGAACGGAGTCTTAGTCATCTTGCCCATGAGGCATGGTTCGCACATGTCAAGTGATTCGAAATCAAGTGACTCCAAAATCCCATTAGCATGGACTTTATTCATGCGCTTTACATCAATTTGACCTAAGCGACGGTGCGACAAAAAGGTGGCGCTATCATTGTTAACTCTACATCTTTTGATCTCAATGTTATGTATATGTGTGTCATCACAATCAAGATTCAATATGAACAAACCCATCACATTGGGTGCATGACCATAAAAGATATTACTCACAAAAATAGGACAACCATTATTCTCTCACTTAAATGAGTAACCGTCTCGCAATAAACAAGATCGAGATATAATGTTCATGCTTAACGTAGGCACTAAATAACAATTATTTAAGTTCATAACTACTCCTGATGGTAACTGAAATGAGACTGTGCCGACGGCATTGCATCAACATTGGAACCAATTCCCACGCGCATCGTCACTTCATCCTTCGCCAGCCTTCATTTATTCCACAGTTCCTACTTCGAGTTGCAAATATGAGCAACAAAACCAATATCAAATACCCAGGCACTACTACGAGAGTTGGTTAGGTACACATCAATAACATGTATATCACATATACCTGGTTTGGCGTTGTCCGCCTTCTTATCAGCCAAATACTTGGGGCAGTTGCGCTTCAAGTGACTCACCCCCTTGCAATAATAGCACTCTGTTTCCGGCTTAGGTCCAGCCTTGGGTTTCTTCGTCGGACTGGCAACAGTTTTGCCACTCTTCTTGGAGTTACCCTTCTTGCCTTTGCGATTTATCTTGAAACCAGTGGTCTTATTGACCATCAACAATTGATGTTCTTTCCGGAGTTCTGACTCTGCAACTTTCAGCACCGAGAATAACTCGTCGGGTGACTTATTCATCCCTTGCATGTTATAGTTCAACACAAAGCTCTTATAGCTAGGTGGCACTGATTGAATAATTATGTCAATGATAGCCTCTTGCAGAAGTTCAACTCCCAGCTCAGCTAGACGGTTTGAGTACCCAGACATTTTGAGCACATGTTCACTGACAGACGAATTCTCCTCCATTTTGCAAGCATAGAATTTATCAGAGGTCTCATACCTCTCGATCCGGGCATTCTTCTAAATGATAAACTTCAACTCCTGGAACATCTCATATGCTCCATGACGTTCAAAGCATTCTTGAAGTCCCAGTTCTAAGCCATACAAGACTGCACATTGAACTACTGAGTAGTCCTCCTTACATGCTTGCCAAGCGTTCAAAACATCTTGATCAGACGTAGCGGGTGGTTCATCTCCTAGCGTCGCATCAAGGACATAATTATTTTTCCCAGCTTGCAGGATGAGCCTTAGATTATGAGCCCAGTCTACAAAGTTGCTACCATCATCTTTCAGCTTACCTTTCTCTAGGAATGTATTGAAATTCACGGTTCCTACTGCGTGAGCCATTAATCTACAACATAAAATATTGCAAAGTGGACTTAGACTATGTTCAAGACAATTAAAGTTTAGCTAATCAAATTACTAATAAACTCCCACTCAAATAGACATCCCTCTAATTACTTGAGTGTGGCATGATCCAAATTCACTAACTCAAGTCCGATCAATCCATAGTGTGGCATCTCTATGTTAATCATATCAACTATACGATTCATGCTCGAACTTTCGGTCTCTTGTGTTTCGAGGCCATGTATACACATGCTAGGCTCGTCAAGTTTAACCCAAGTGTTCCGCGTGTGCAACTGTTTTGCGCCCGTTGTATGTGAATGTTGAGTCTATCACACCCGATCATCACGTGGTGTCTCGAAACGACGAACTGTCTCAACGGTGCACAGTCGGGGAGAACACAATTTTATCTTGAAATTTAGTGAGGGATCACCTTATAATGCTACCATTGTTCTAATCAAGATAAGGTGCATAAAACGATTAACATCACATGCAATTCATAAGTGACATGATATGGTCATGATCTTGTGCTTCTTGATCTCCATCACCAAGGTACCGGCATGATCTTCATCGTCACCGGTGCCACACCATGATCTCCATCATAATGATCTCCGTCATCGTGCCGCCATCGAGGTTGTCGTGCTATCTATGCTATTACTAGTAAAGCTACAACCTAGCAATATAGTAAACGCATCTGCAAACATAAACGTTAGTTTAAAGACGACCTTATTTGTCCTGCCGGTTGTCGTAGCATCGACGTGCAAGTTGATATTTAACTATTACAACATGATAATCTCATACATCCAATATATCACATCATGTCTTTGGCCATATCACATCACATGCATACCCCGCAAAAACAAGTTAGACGTCCTCTAATTTGTTGTTGCATGTTTTACGTGGCTGCTATGGGTATCTAGTATGATCGCATCTTACTTACGCAAAACCACAACGAAGATGTCCAAATTGCTATTTAACCTCTCTCCAAGGACCGCCTCAGTCAAATCCAATTCAATTAAAGTTGAAGAATCTAACACCCGCCAGTTATCTTTATGCAACGAGTTGCATGTTAGTAGATGAAACCAGTCTCTCGTAAGCATACAAGTAAGGTTGGTCCAGGCCGCTTCAATCCAACAATACTGCCGAATTGAGAAAAGACTAAGGAGGGAAGCAAATCGAACATCAACACCCACAAAAACTTTTGTGTTCTACTCGAGGTTATATCTATGCATCAACCTAGCTCATGATGCCACTGTTGGGGAACGTGGCATGGGAAACAAAAAAATTCCTGCGCACATGAAGACCTATCATGGTGACGTTCATCTACGAGAGGGAGATTGGATTCACACACCCTTTTAGATCGCTAAGCGGCAAGCGTTAAGAAACACGGTTGATGTAGTGGAATGGCTTCGTGATTCAAATCACCGTCGTCCCACGATCCGTTCCGATCTAGCACCGAACGGACGGCACCTCCGCGTTCAACACATGTATAGCTCGATGACGATCTCCTAATTCTTGATCCAGCAAGAGACACGGGGAAGTAGATGAGTTCTTCGGCAGCGTGACAGCGCGCTAGTGATGGTGATGATCTATTCCTACAGGGCTCCGCCCGAGCTCCGCAGAAAACCGATCTAGAGGAAGAACTACGAAGTAGAGGTTTAGGGTTGCACGTGGCAAAAGTTGTGTCTCAAAAACCCTAAAACCTCTAGTATATATACGAGAAGGGGAGGGGCTAGCCTTGGGGCTCAACAGAGCCCCTAGGGCGTCGGCCGAGTGGAGGAGGACGGGACTCCAACTCCAGTTCGGTTTGGGGAAGGAGGACTCCCCTCCTTCCTTCCCACCTCCCTCACTTTTTTTTCTTTTTCTCCTTTGATTTTTCTTCTAGATGACATAGCCCCATTGGGCTGGACTCACCAGCCCACCAAGGGATGGTGCTCCACCCATGGGCTTTTGGGTTCTCTCCCGGGTGGGTGGCCCCCTCCCGGTAAAAACCCGAAACCCATTCGTCACTCCCGGTACACTGTCGGTAATGCTATATCCGGTACACATGGCGAATTTTGGCGATTGGATGCAAACACATCTCATGAATAACAACATTGTTGAAGATGAGCTGTATGTGTTGGCCAAGTCACCATCTTCGACTATATGGACTTACCAAGGGTACAAGATAAATGGCAATACATTTTACACGATCGACCAAGATAAAAAGAGCACCAACCAAAAGAGTGGTGTCTGCTTTGGTGCAAAACATAACAATGGGAAAAACGACAATATTATGGTTACATAGAGGATATATGGGAAATTGACTATGGAAGTTCTTTTAAGGTCCCTTTGTTTCAGTAAAAATGGGTCAATCTAACAAGAGGCGGAGTAAAGGTAGACCCACAGTACAAAATGGCAACAATGGATCTCAACAATCTTGCATACACAGATGAACCATTTGTCGTAGCCAGTGATTTGGCTCAGGTTTTTTGTGTGAAGGACAAGTCTACCAAACCAATAAAAGAAAGGATAAGGAAGTGAATACATTATACAATGAGCCAAAAGCGCCACATATTTCTTTCAGGGAAACAAACATCATGTGAGTGGAGGACAGGATACACATGTGAGAAGATTATAATAAGTTTCATGAAATTCCTCCCTTCAAAGTGAACACTCACCCAAACATCCTGTTAAATGATGAAGATTCTCCATGTTTACGGTGCAATTATAAGAAAGGGACATCCACGAAGAAAAAGTCTTATACCCTAAGATCCCACTCTGGGATGTGACCGGCTTCACCGTCATCGCGTTATAGCTGGAAAGTCTCACTTCGAAGAAATCAAATGCAATCTTTGTAATAGTTAGGGTATACATGTATTTTTGGGTGTTCATAGGGGTTACCCTAACACAAGCAAGCAAAAGGTTTCCCTTTGCTACCCCTTTCTGACGGCATAATCTTTGTAAGAGCTAGGGCATTTTGTCCTCTAAAACATTTAATTAATATGTGCAAAATTAATTATGGACCTTCCTGTCAAAATTGTTATGCATTTGGTTTATTTTTCAAATTGTTATATGCATTTTACAATGGATTAAGGGCCACTCAGGAGTGGTACAAAGTTTCTCTCGCTGTCGAGGGATGGTAAGGGAGGGGTTTCACCCACCAATAATTGAGCTATGGGCAAGCAAACTTTACTAGATATGCAAGGTAATTAGGAAGAGCTCTGGTAAATTTTTGAGACCAAGGGGAATAGTAAAAGGGGTTAAAGATGGTTTTTCCAAAATCAACAAAAGGTGTTTAATGTTGTTTTGGGAAAATAAAAGGATTCTTCTTTCCTTGAGATTTAACAGGATCAAGGGGTAGATGGAAATGCGGTTGATCACCAATTTTTTTATTGGAATAGGCAGAAATAGATTTTCCTAGATCTGGTTTTTTGATTATATGATGAAAGTTGCCAATGTAAACTTTATAAACTCTAGTCTTCAAATCTATTGCCCCTAATGCACCACTTGGTGTGGTGGCATTATTTGTGCATTAGAGCGTGTCCTAAATTTTGGGACCAATTGAGGAAACTTGACAATGACAAATTTCACAATTCTAGAAATTAGTAGAAATGGGATTGGGGGGATTTGGACAAGTGGATGCATTATTAGGGTATTATAACATGTCCACAATGTTTGAGAATAATTGGATCAACTTGGCAATGTAAACTTGTCCATGTTTGGACCTCGACATATATGGTTTCGAAATATTTTTTTGAATAAAATCAATTTTAGTTCAGATAAAAGTTCGCAAGGTCACCATATATATCATGTGTGACTTGCTAGAATTTTCCAGGAATTATTTGAGAATATTTCGTATATAAATATTTCAAATACTTGAAATGAACAAAAACATTTTTGGAGGGATTTGTCCAATATTTCGAAACATACTGACAGAACACCTATTTCGATTATCTTAAAAATTCCCAATTTGAACGTACCTATAAAACACACTAATAATGAATAGAAGGAAAAAAGAATCATTCAAAAATTTATTTTTAAACTATAGGTATTCACAAATGAGTGATTCATACAAATTTCAAACAATTCAGATTTAAACTATTCGAATTGGAAAACTACTCACACTAACATAAAGTATATAATTTTTGTGTCCTAAAGCAAAAAGATTATCCCAAAAACTCTAAATATTCTAAAAGTTATTTGAAATCTTAAAAACATAAATTGTCTTGTTTAGCAAAACAAATAACAGAACAAATAAAAAAGGAAAAAGAACCTTTAGTCTCGGTTGGTATCACCTACCAGTGCTAAAGGTCCACCTTCCCGCGCGGAATTTAGGCCGCGGAAAAGATGGACATTTAGTTCCGGCTGGTGGTACTTGTGGACCCACAAGTATAGGGGGGCAATCATAGTCCTTTCGATAATTAAGAGTGTTGAACCCAACGAGGAGCGGAAGGAAATGACAAGTGGTTTTTAGCAAGGTAATTTGTGCAAGCACTAAAATAGCGGTAACAAGTAGTTTGATAGAAAGATAATTGTAACAAGTGACAAGTAGCAATCATAACAATAGGTGTAGAAAGGGAGCCCAATCCATTTGTGGCAAAGGACAGGCTAGAACAATTTCTTATAATAGGCTAAGAGTTCTTGAGGGCACACAACAATTTCATCTAGTCACTTTCGTCATGTTGGGTTAATTCGTGTTTGGTATTTTGATAATTTGATATGTGGGTGGACAGGTACTTGGGTGTTGTTCTTACTTGAACAAACCTCCCACTTATGGTTTACCCTCCTGCAAGCATCCGCAACTACAAGAAAAGTATTAAGAATATATTCTAACCATAACATTAAACATAGGGATCCAAATCAGCCCCTTACACACTAGTGGTTAGACTGAGGTTTAAAGTCTTGTCACTCTCGCAACCCACCCTATAATTACTACTCCACAATGCATTCCCTTAGGCCAAAAGATGGTGAAGTGTTATGTAGTCGACGTTCACATAACACCACTAAGGGAATCACAACATTTATATCATAAAATATCGAACGAATATCAACTTCACATGACTATGTGGAACATGATTTCTCCCGTAGCCTCAAGAACAAAAGTAACAACTCACAGGTGATAAACATGCTCATGATAAAAGAGGTACTAAATAGCATAATGGATCTAAACATATGATCTTGCACCAAATAAACCATAAAGAATCAACTACAACATGTAATCAACACTACTAGTCACACCCCAGGTAGCAATCCGAGGTTCTGGTACAAGATTGAGTACAAGAGATGAACTAGGGTTTTAAGAGGAGATGGTGGTGATGAATATGGTGATGAATATTGGCCTCCCGAAGATGGTGATGGTGATGGCCTCGATTTCCCTCTCTAGGAGGGAAGTTCCTCCCGCGAAATCACTCTGCGGGAGGGCAAAAGTTCTCCTACCTAGGTTCTGCCTCGAGATGATGGTGCTTTGTCCTGAAAGTCCTCCTGTTAATTTTTCCAGGGTAAGAGAGATTTTAAATGAGAAGATGATCGCCAGAGGTGGGCCAGGGGGGGCACTAGACATCAGGCCGCGCTAGGGGGCCCTGGATCGCCCGGGTGTATCGTGGGCGCCTGGTACTTCCTCCCTCTAGTATTTTTCATTTTTTATAAATTAAACCTATGTAAAGTTTCGACCCAATTGGATATGTGTAGAATATGTATCTTTGATTTAGCTTATTTTAGGTCTATAATTCCATCTGCCGGCATTCTCCCACTTGATGTAGACGTTGCATATTATGAGAAAAAGGGCATTAGAATTACTGTGCGAAGTGGAAAAATGCATAACAATGCTATAAATAACAGTAACAAAGCCGGTAACGAAAATCATGACCACATGCTTCGAGAGAGAGGTGTCGATAAAAACAAAATACAGACATAGCAACATCATGCTCATTATTATAACAACAAATAAAACTTAATAAAACACTTCACCACAATATTTTCATCATATAACTTTTATCAAAAGGCTCTTATAAACAAGTATCAATTCATCACAACATTGAAGTACGAAGCATAAACTTTTTTGAAAACTAACAAGCTATGTTTTCAGTCAACTTTGCAACACAGTTCATCATACTTTCAAGAAGGGTTACATAGCGGAGGTTTTAAGCAAGTCCACATACTCCACCATCATTTAGTATTCTATGATTTATAACACTCACCGCATATATATGAGCAAAAGGTTTCAACTGGACACATAGAAAGATAGGGGCTTATAGTGTTGTCTCCCAATGTATTCACCTCAAGGGTTATGTCAACAATAATAACTCATTACCATCCACATTCAGTTGGATATATATGTCTCGATATTTCCCCACCACATGATGCTTGCTAAAGAGAATATAAAGGAAGTAAAGGAATATAATTTGTATTTTGCACAAAAGTATATAGATAAAGGTAAAAGATAAGACCTTCACAAAGGGAAGCACAGGTTGTCATGCGCTTTTTGGTTGTATGCTAAATCTCTAAGTGCGAAGGAAAGTTACGTTATATTTACCTTGTGATGGTAACCTTTATTATGAAGTCCGTCACTTTTATTATTTCCATCACAAGTTTGTACACGCTTAATTTCCCTTACACTAAATGATCAAACATGTTTAGAAGCAATTTTTATTGCTTTGTGCACCGATGACAACTTACTTGAAGGATCTTACTCAATCCATAGGTAGGTATGGTGGATTATTGAAACATGTATTTGGGTATAAGGTGTTGGATGCACAAGTAGTATCTCTACTTAGTGGAGAGTTTTGGCTAGCAAAGGTATTGGGCAGGCACCACATGTTAGAGGATCTTTAACAATATAACTTTTATGTGAATGTGAACATGCATAAATCATTACGTTGTCTTCCTTGTCCAATGTCAACAATTTTGGCATATTATAATTAATGGGGGCTCACAATCATAAGAGATGTTAAGGATAGTGTATTTGCATGTAAATTTCTCTTCCCTTATTAATTATTTCATGTGTTGCATCACCTATCAATGCTATGTTTGTTAACCTTCTATAAATTTTACCACTTATACTTTTCCTTATGTGATGTCACTAGTTACTATAAGATTGGCATATGATCTTTTTTCGTTATTTTCCTTTATTTTGATTGGAGGAAGAAAGTAAATAAGAAAAACTCAAACTAAACTTTATTATATAACCCGCAATCGATTACCTAGATAGATATATAGATCATGAAACTAGCACTCAAAAGAAAAGGATCAAACTAAACTTCTATTTGACTAAATTTCCAAATAATTAAAGATCAAACTAAGATGGATGAAGGTAAATAAGAGTGATGGTGATACGACACCGGGGCACCTCCCGAAGCTTTGCATAAGCCAAGGGGAGTGTCCATACCCCTGTAATCAAGTCTCCTTCTTTGGTGGTGAAGATGGTTGTAGATTCTTGGCAATGATGCCCCTTAGGATACGATTTTCCTCCTCGATCTTGTTAACTATCTATTTGACCTCCATTATTTCCTTACGTAGCTTTCCATTGAAATTTAAAGCATCATCCACCCATAGATGTATCCTGGCTGCGTGGGAGAAAGCAACACTCTTTTCCAAGTTATTATAAGAGATGAACTTAGCATTGGGAGGTTTAGCCGAATCTGGCGGGACTAAGGTCGCAAATCCTCGTGCCAGCCATCAGATGCAAGGGGAGAAGTGAATTGCTCTTTGATAGTTTCTTTTAGTTCCTCCCTTTTTAGCTTCATCTTCATCAGCCATACATCTTCTTCTACGTGGTTGGCAAAATGACAATACAAGATTCCCGACTTGATAGTCGTGACAGAAAAACAACATGAAACAAGAACAGAGGATTTCTCCATGGTACTAGGGTCAAATCATCAGGAGATATATATAGAGAGAGAGAATTTTTATACAATGAAATACTTGTACCAGAAGAAAATAGATCCAAGATAGCGCCTGAGGGGCCCACTAGATATCAGGCCGCACTAGGGGGGGCCTAGCACGTCGTGGTTTCTAATGGCCACCAAGGTTGCCTTCCCATGTGTTTCTCTATTTCCTAATTTTTCTAATATTTCAAAACTAACGGAAAACAATTGTGGATTTTTCTCAACCTATTTACTAACCGTATCACATACCTATTCCTTTTATGGGTTCTAGAGTGTTCTGGAAGGTCTCCCTAATGTGCTCCTCCAGTGTCATGGTTTGCATAATATTTTTTTCAACATTAATTGGTGTGCCTGAGATATAGTGCTTTATTCTTTGTCCGTTGAACATATTTGGGTTAGTGCCTTCGGGATTATTGGTCTTAATAGCTCCAGACTGATAAACTTCTTCGATGATATATGGTCCTTCCCATTTGGGGAGAAGTTTTCCTGCAAAAAATCTAAGACAAGAATTGTATAATATCGCATATTCACCAACTTTGAATTCTCGCCTTTGGATTCTTTTGTCGTGCCATCTTTTAACATTTTCTTTGAATTATTTGACATTTTCATAAGCTTGGGTTCTCCATTCATCTAATGAGCTAATATCAAGTAACCTCTTTTCACCAACAAGTTTGAAATCATAGTTGAGTTCTTTAACTGCCGAATAAGCTTTATGTTCTAACTCAAGGGGTAAATGACATGCCTTCCTGTAAATCATTTTGTAAGGAGATATAACCACATGATTTTTGTAAGCTGTTCTATAGGCCCACAATCCGTCATCTAATTTCTTAGACCAATTCTTTCGCGACCTATTAATAGTCTTTTGCAATATTAATTTTATTTCCATATTGTTTAATCATACTTTACCACTAGACTGAGGCTAATAGGGAGATGCAAATCTAATGTTAACATGACATCTAGCAAGTAACTTAAGAAAAGCGCCATGAATAAAATGAGAACCACCATCAGTCATTAAGTATCTAGGGACTCGAAAACATGGGAAAATAATTTCCTTCAACATTTTAATATACGTGTTATGATCAGCACTATTGGTTGGAATAGCTTCGACCCATTTAGTGCCATAATCAGCAGCAACCAAAATATGTGTATATGCATTACAAGAAGGAAAAGGTCCCATATAATCAAATCCCCAAACATCCAATGGTTAAATAACGAGTGAAAAATTCGTAGGAATTTCCTGGCGTCTACTTATATTACCAATTCTTTGACATTGATCACAAGAAAGGACGAATTTACGAGCATTTGTGACAAGAGTAGGACTGTAATACCTTGTGTGTAGTTCTATCTCCCAAATGGTGTCCTCCATAAGCCTAGAAGTGACACTTCCGAAGGATTTGTTACTTTTCATGATCGGGTATACAGCGTCTAATAATAACATCTACTCCCTCCTTATAAAGAGATGATTCATCCCAAAAGTAATGTCTTACATCAAAGAAGATTTTGTTTTATTTTGTTGATAGGTGAAACTAGGTGGTATGTATTTAGCAACAATGTAATTAGCATAATGCGAAAACCACAATATGTTATGGGAAACATTGACCACAACTAGTTGTTCATCAGGAAAGCTATCATCAATAGGTAGTGGGTCATCAATAATATTTTTGAACTTAGAAAAGTTATCAGCTACGGGGTTCTCACCTCCTTTCCTATCAATAATATGGAAATCAAATTCTTGTAGCAAAATAACCCACCTAATAAGTCTAGGCTTGGCATCTTTGTTTTCCATAAGATATTTAATAGCAGCATGATCTGTGTTAACACTTATTTGGAATCAACAATGTAAGATTTGAATTTATCACAAGCAAATATAACTGCTAAGAATTCTTTTTCAGTGGTAGCATATTTTCTCTGGGCACTGTCTAGAATTTTACTAGCAGAATGGATGACATTTAATTTCTTATCAACTCTTTGTCCTAGAACAGCACCAATAGTATAATCCCCAGCATCACACATAATTTCAAAAGCCAAGTTCCAATCAGGTGGCTGAATAATAGGTGCAGAAGGTAAGGCTTTCTTAAATGTTTCAAAGGCTTCTACGCAATAATCATCAAAAATGAAAGGAACATCCTTTTGTAATAAATTAGTAAGAGGCCTAGAAATTTTAGAGAAGTCTTTAGTAAACCTCCTATAGAAATCAGCATGACCAAGAAAACTATGAATACCTTTAACATATTTAGGACATGGTAGCTTCTCAATTGCATCAACTTTACCCTTATAAACCTCAATACCTCGTTCAGAAGTTTTGTGGCCCAAGACAATACCTTCATTTACTATAAAGTGGCACTTCACCCAAGTCAAGACAAGGTTTGTTTTCTCACACCTATGCAAAGCTCTATCTAGGCTGGTTAAGCAATCATCAAAAGAAGTTTCATAAACGGAAAAATCATCCTTGAAGACCTCAACAATACTTTCACAAAAATCAGAGAATATATCAGTCATACATCTTTGAAACGTAGAAGGGGCATTGCATAATCCAAAAGGCATATGTCTCTAAGCATTGGTTCCAAAAGGGCATGTAAAGGTGGTTTTTTCTTGATCAGGTCGTGACACATGTATTTGAGAGAAACGAGAATAACCATCTAGAAAGAAAAAATGTGTGTGCTTTGATATTATTTCTAGAATTTGGTCTATAAAAGGTAAAGGATAATGATATTTTCTAGTAGCTTTGTTTATTTTCTAAAATCAATTACCATTCTATAGCCAGTCACAATTCTTTCTGGAATGAGTTCTATTTTGTCATTAGGAACGAGAGTAATACCTCCTTTCTTAGGAACACAATGAATGGGACTTACCCATCTACTATCCGCTATGTGATAAATTATACCTGCTTCCAACAGCTTTAATATATCATTTCTTACCACTTCCTTCATTTTGAGATTCAGTCTTCGTTGGTGATCAATAAAGGGTTTAGCATCAGGTTCCATATTAATTTTGTGCTCACACAGAGTGGGACTAATGTCCTTAAGATCGTCAAGAGTATGCCCAATGGCAGCTCGATGCTTCCTTAGAGTTTTTGACAATCTTTATTCTTCATGCTCTATAAGGTTAGCACTAATAATAACAGGACATATCATCTTTTCATCAAGATAAGCATATTTCAAAGTGTCAGGTAGTTGCTTTAATTCAAACACAGGATCACCCTTGGGTGGAGGAGGACCTCCTAGAGTTTGAACAAGCAACTTGTGTTTAAGGATAGGTTTTTTCTCAAAGAATATATTATCTAGTTCATTTGTTTCATGCATATGCATATCATTTTCATGGTCTAGCAAATATTGTTCTAATGGATCCATAGGAGGAATGGAAATAGAAGCAAGACCAATTACTTCATATTTGCTAGGCAATTCTTTATCATGGGGTTTCTTACTAAACTTGGAGAAATGAAACTCATGATACATACCACCAAAACTAACACTGACAGTTTCCTTTTTGCAATCTATTTGAGCATTGACAGTGTTCAAGAAGGGTCTACCAAATATTATGGGACAAAATGTATCTTGTGGGGAGCCAAATACTAGAAAATTAGTAGGGTATTTTACTTTTTCACACAATACTTCAACATCTATAACAATCCCAAGTGGTGTGATTGTGTCTCTGTTAGCATGTTTGGTAGTAACATTTGTGTCTTCTATTTCAGCGGGTGATATCTCATGCATAAGTTCTTGATAAAAGGTGAAACAGATAGCACTAACACTAGCACCCATATCACATGAACCATTATAGAAATGATCTCCTATTTTGACTAAAACGACGGGCAATCAAACAATAGGTCTATTCTTATCTTTAGTATCACGTTTGGCAATTCTAGCTGCTTGATTACAAAAGTAAATAACCAGCCCATGAATATTGTCTACCAAGAGATCTTTAACCATAGCAGTACTTGGTTCTATCTTGATTTTCTCACAGGGTTTGGTTGTTCTAACATAACTTTTTGTAACCAGAGTTGAAGCTCTAACATGTTCCTTTATCATAACAGGGAAAGGTGGTTTTTCGATTTAAGGAGTAGGCACAACTGTGTCAACATTGTAAATGATAGTTTGAGCCTCATATTTAATTGGTTCTTACATTTTTTATTTAATAGGTGGATGATATTTAAACCATTTCTCTTTATGGAGATCAATATAAGAAGCAAAGGTTTCACTGGATGAGGCTACTATCTGAGAGTCAAGTCCATACTTAGTGCTAAAATCATTGAAAGCATCGGTATTCATAAAAGATTTAACACAAGCAAACTTAAGTTTTATACCTAACTCTTTACCTTCCTTGAGTTATCAACCTTCATAGTTTCGTTTAATTCTTTCTAAAAGATCCGACCAAAATAGAATAGTCTTCTTCATAAAAGAACCAGAACAAGAAGTATTGAGCACGGTTTGATCATTAGGAGAAAGCCAAGCATAAAAATTCTGAATAATAATTTCCCTCGAGAGCTCAGGACTGGAGCATGAATATAACATTGACTTCAGCCTCCCGCAAGCTAGAGCAATACTTCGTACTTCACAAGGCCAAGAGTTATAGATAAAATTCCTATCACGATGAACAAGATGCATAGGATAATTTTTTTGGTGAAATTCAAATTTCAATCGATTCTAGTTCCAACATCCTATATCATCACATGGCCTATACCATGTCAATGCTTTCCCCCCAAAGGTAAAGGGAAAACCTTCTTGTTGACTTCATCTCCGTATGGACCTGGAAACTTAAATAATCCACAAACTTCATCCACATAGATTAGGTGCATATTGGGATGTTTTGTTCCATCTCCTGCATAAGGATTAGCTAGCAGTTTCTCTATCATACCCAAAAGAATTTCATAACGAACATTTTTCAGTAGGTTCAGCTGGTTGAGGAACAACTCTTGGTGTTTCCGGTCGAGGTGAAGATGCCCCGAACAAACCCCTTAAAGGATTACTTTGCATAGTGACAAGTAATAGTAAATTTCACACATAATATAAATTTTCCCTTACCAAATTCCGGTTACCAAAGGCGCTTCACTCCCTGGCAACGGCGCCAAAAAAGAGTCTTGATGACCCACAAGCAGAGGGGGTCCATCTAATCCTTTCGATAAGTAAGAGTGTCGAACCCAACGAGAAGCAGAAGGTAATGACAAGAGGTTTTTAGCAAGGTAATTTCTGCAAGCACTATAATAGCGGTAACAGGTTCCTTAATGGCAAGATAATTGTAACAACTGACATGTAGCAATTGTAACAATAGGTGAAGAAAGGTAGCCAATTCCTTTTGTTCCAAAGGATAGGCCAGAACAATTTCTTATAATAGGCAAAGCATTCTTAAGGTCACAAGGGAATTTCATGTAGTCACTTTTGTCATGTTGGGTTAATTTGCGTTCGCTACTTTTATAATTTGATATATGGTGGACCAGTGCTTGGGTGTTGTTATTACTTGAAAAAACCTCCCACTTCTGATTAAACCTCCCGCAAGCATCCGCAACTACAAGAAGTCTTTTTAAGAATAAATTTTGTCCATAGAATTAAACATAGGGATCCAAATTAGCCCCTTACACAATAGTGCCTAGGATGGGGTTTAAGTTTCTCTCACTCTCGCAACCCACCCTCTAATTATTACTCCATGATGTATTCCCTTAGGCCCAAATATGGTGAATTGTTATGTGGTCAACGTTCACATAATACCACTAAGGGAATCACAACTTTCATATCATCAAATATATCGAACGAATATCAACTTCACATGACTACTTGCAACATGATTTCTCTCGTGGCCTCAAGAACAAAAGTAACTAATCACAAGTGATAAACAAGTTCAAGATCAGAGAGGTATTAAATAGCATAATGAATCTTAACATATGATCTTCCACCAAATAAATCATAAAGCATCAACTACAAGATGTAATCAACACTACTAGTCACACCCCAGGTACCAATCCAAGGTTCTGGTACAAGATTGATTACAAGAGATGAACTAGGGTTTTGAGAGGTGATGGTGCTATTGAAGACTTTCATGAAGATTGGCCTCCCCAAGATGAGAGGGTTGTTGGTGATGACGATGGCCTCGATTTCCTCTCCCGGAGGGAAGTTCCTCTATCGGAATCGCTCTGCCGAAGGTCAAAAGTGCTCCTTCCCATGTTCCGCCTCGAGACGTTGGCGCTTCATACTGAAAGTCCTCCTCTTAATTTTTCAAGGTAAAAGGGATTTTATACCAGAAGATGATCACCACAGGAGGGTCAGGGGGGCCACTAGACATCACGCCACGCGAGGGGGGCCTCGCGCGCCCTCGTGTCTAGTGGGCGCCTGGTAGCCCCCTACGGTACTTCTTCACTCCATTATTTTTTATTTTTTATAAAGTAAAACTTCGTAAATTTTCAGCCCAATTTGAGATGTGCAGAATAGTTATCTCTGACGTAGCTTTTTCAGGTCCAGAATTCTATTTGCGTGCATTCTCCCACTTGATGTAAACCTTGCATATTACGAGAGAAAAGGCATTCCAATTACTCCGCCAAGTAGAAAAATGCATGAAACACAATAAATAATTGTAATCAAACATGATACAAAATGGATTTATTAGTACCAACTAGGACTAAAGTTCTTCGACTACATAAGCCCCCGTTCTCCGTGTGCCCGTTACCACTCGGTAGAACGAGCACTTCGATGCCACAAGTCTGCCCAAATCTGCCACTGCCATCTGTCATCATTCTCCGATGTTATCTCCGCCTCGTTGTGCCCCGTCTCCGATCAACACTGTTCCGCCCCAACCCCACGCCGCCCCAGACCCTTTCCCTCCCCGACCACAGTGTCCTTCCTCCCCGGGGCCCTCCTCTCCATGCGTTGGTCTTTCTCCCTGTGGCACCGCATCCCACCACCCCCATCCAACGCAGGAGCAGCACGAGATCCTCCTCTGCGCCGCCCACATCCAGCATCACCTTCCACCTAGAGCAAAGGTTTGCATGTTCATTTCCTCTGAAAAATCCCAACATGAAAAACCTATGTCCAGATTCATATAGTATGGAAAACATGTGTGTGTGTGGATGGATGCATAGATGGATGTATGGATGATTTGCTGATGGATGATGTATGTGTGAAAAAATCTAACATTGATGGATGAATGATATATAGATGTATGGTGGATGTATGTATGGCCTTTCATTAAAATAAATAAGTTTCTTTCGTCCTTATTTTCTTTAGGTTAGATGTTGTTGAAGTGCGAGATGATGTTGATGTTGTTGTTTTTTAAATTGTTGTGCAAGTGCTTATGTTGGTTGGATGATGAATGCATGTTGAGGAGTCCCTGATGATCGCTGGTGAGGAGTCCCTGAGGATCGCCAGTGAGGAGTTCCCGTCGATCGCCGATGAGGAGTTCTAACGATTGTCGGAAGAGTGCCCGACGATCGTTGGTGAGAAGTCCCCAACAATCGCCGGTGGGGAGTCCCCGACAATCGTTGGAGGTGTCCCCAGGCCAATTATCATCGGTGAAGAGTCCCCAAGGATCATCGGAGAGGAGTCCCTAATGATCGCTGGTGAGGAGTCCCCGACAATCGCCAGAGGATTCCCGGCCCGACAATCGTTGGTGAGGAGTTCCCAACGATCGTCGTTGAGGAGTCCTCGACAACCACGACAATGAGTAGCATAATAAAATGAAAATTCTTGCATAGTTTATTAAATATATGGGAATTTCTTCTTGCATATATATTTTATTATATATGTTTTCATATATATCAATTTGTTCTTGGATAGTTTATTAAAGATGAGTAGCATAAAAAATGAAAATTCTCGCATAAGAAATTGTTTTCATGGGAATTTCTTCTCGACGACGATGTCCGACCCACATCCTCATCATCGGATCGGCATCATCGACCCGTTTGAGAGGCGCCATGTCCGGGACTGGGCTCCGTTGGGCTGGTACTGGTAGGTGCTACCTTCTGGGGCTCGTAGCTGGGTGAGGAACCGGGAACTCGTCGTCGACCCACAACATCTTGGGTGACGGTCGCATGGGCCACTTCAGTGTAGTGGGATCCAACCCCGAAGGATGTGGTACGTCGTCGTGTCATGGAGGAGGACAAGCATGTCCATCACTACATGGTTGTGTTTGACGTCAGGTTCTCCAATACGTGCCAGTTTCTTCAGGGATCTTGTTGGATTTCAGGCTCCGCAAAACCCTACGGATTCGAACACAGGGGCGTGTACGGCGATCTCTCCCGGCTCGACCTTACCTAGCCCACTACTCGATGGAGACGGGGAAGGACTCACTCGATGGTGAGGAGCACAAAGAACACAACAGTTTACCCAGGTTCGGGCCGCTACGAAGCGTAAAACACTACTCCTGGTTTTGGTGGATTGCCTCTCATGGAAGTTGTTGAATAAAAAAGTATAGTGATCTCAAGCCTCCGGAGGCCAAGTGGCTAGGCGTGTTGTTCTGGGGTTTCAGTGATCCCATCCCTGCCAAGTATCCTACTCTCTCTATTTATAGTGGAGGCCCTCTTCCCTTATCGTTGGCAGGAAGTGATCCCAAACTGCCATTTTTGGTGGGGGACAAGGGAACATGCTTCTCTTGTCAAAAGTGGTCTTCGCGTGCAAAGTAGCTGCTAGCGTCACAGAAGTGGGCACATGGATGACGCTCATCCTACCGGCGGGCGGCCGTGGTCTTGTAGCACCAGAAGGGAATCCTTTGGAAGATGCCTTTGGGGGCCCTCGTATTTCTTTCAGGGAAACAAACATCATGTGAGTGGAGGACAGGATACACATGTGAGAAGATTATAATAAGTTTCATGAAATTCCTCCTTTCAAAGTGAACACTCACCCAAACATCCTGTTAAATGATGAAGATTCTCCATGTTTACGGTGCAATTATAAGAAAGGGACATCCACGAAGAAAAAGTCTTATACCCTAAGATCCCACTCTGGGATGTGACCGGCTTCACCATCATCGCGTTATAGCTGGAAAGTCTCACTTCGAAGAAATCAAATGCAATCTTTGTAATAGTTAGGGTATACATGTATTTTTGGGTGTTCATAGGGGTTACCCTAACACAAGCAAGCAAAAGGTTTCCCTTTGCTACCCCTTTCTGACGGCATAATCTTTGTAAGAGCTAGGGCATTTTGTCCTCTAAAACATTTAATTAATATGTGCAAAATTAATTATGGACCTTCCTGTCAAAATTGTTATGCATTTGGTTTATTTTTCAAATTGTTATATGCATTTTACAATGGATTAAGGGCCACTCAGGAGTGGTACAAAGTTTCTCTCGCTGTCGAGGGATGGTAAGGGAGGGGTTTCACCCACCAATAATTGAGCTATGGGCAAGCAAACTTTACTAGATATGCAAGGTAATTAGGAAGAGCTCTGGTAAATTTTTGAGACCAAGGGGAATAGTAAAAGGGGTTAAAGATGGTTTTTCCAAAATCAACAAAAGGTGTTTAATGTTGTTTTGGGAAAATAAAAGGATTCTTCTTTCCTTGAGATTTAACAGGATCAAGGGGTAGATGGAAATGCGGTTGATCACCAATTTTTTTATTGGAATAGGCAGAAATAGATTTTCCTAGATCTGGTTTTTTGATTATATGATGAAAGTTGCCAATGTAAACTTTATAAACTCTAGTCTTCAAATCTATTGCCCCTAATGCACCACTTGGTGTGGTGGCATTATTTGTGCATTAGAGCGTGTCCTAAATTTTGGGACCAATTGAGGAAACTTGACAATGACAAATTTCACAATTCTAGAAATTAGTAGAAATGGGATTGGGGGGATTTGGACAAGTGGATGCATTATTAGGGTATTATAACATGTCCACAATGTTTGAGAATAATTGGATCAACTTGGCAATGTAAACTTGTCCATGTTTGGACCTCGACATATATGGTTTCGAAATATTTTTTTGAATAAAATCAATTTTAGTTCAGATAAAAGTTCGCAAGGTCACCATATATATCATGTGTGACTTGCTAGAATTTTCCAGGAATTATTTGAGAATATTTCGTATATAAATATTTCAAATACTTGAAATGAACAAAAACATTTTTGGAGGGATTTGTCCAATATTTCGAAACATACTGACAGAACACCTATTTCGATTATCTTAAAAATTCCCAATTTGAACGTACCTATAAAACACACTAATAATGAATAGAAGGAAAAAAGAATCATTCAAAAATTTATTTTTAAACTATAGGTATTCACAAATGAGTGATTCATACAAATTTCAAACAATTCAGATTTAAACTATTCGAATTGGAAAACTACTCACACTAACATAAAGTATATAATTTTTGTGTCCTAAAGCAAAAAGATTATCCCAAAAACTCTAAATATTCTAAAAGTTATTTGAAATCTTAAAAACAGAAATTGTCTTGTTTAGCAAAACAAATAACAGAACAAATAAAAAAGGAAAAAGAACCTTTAGTCTCGGTTGGTATCACCTACCAGTGCTAAAGGTCCACCTTCCCGCGCGGAATTTAGGCCGCGGAAAAGATGGACATTTAGTTCCGGCTGGTGGTACTTGTGGACCCACAAGTATAGGGGGGCAATCATAGTCCTTTCGATAATTAAGAGTGTTGAACCCAACGAGGAGCGGAAGGAAATGACAAGTGGTTTTTAGCAAGGTAATTTGTGCAAGCACTAAAATAGCGGTAACAAGTAGTTTGATAGAAAGATAATTGTAACAAGTGACAAGTAGCAATCATAACAATAGGTGTAGAAAGGGAGCCCAATCCATTTGTGGCAAAGGACAGGCTAGAACAATTTCTTATAATAGGCTAAGAGTTCTTGAGGGCACACAACAATTTCATCTAGTCACTTTCGTCATGTTGGGTTAATTCGTGTTTGGTATTTTGATAATTTGATATGTGGGTGGACAGGTACTTGGGTGTTGTTCTTACTTGAACAAACCTCCCACTTATGGTTTACCCTCCTGCAAGCATCCGCAACTACAAGAAAAGTATTAAGAATATATTCTAACCATAACATTAAACATAGGGATCCAAATCAGCCCCTTACACACTAGTGGTTAGACTGAGGTTTAAAGTCTTGTCACTCTCGCAACCCACCCTATAATTACTACTCCACAATGCATTCCCTTAGGCCAAAAGATGGTGAAGTGTTATGTAGTCGACGTTCACATAACACCACTAAGGGAATCACAACATTTATATCATAAAATATCGAACGAATATCAACTTCACATGACTATGTGGAACATGATTTCTCCCGTAGCCTCAAGAACAAAAGTAACAACTCACAGGTGATAAACATGCTCATGATAAAAGAGGTACTAAATAGCATAATGGATCTAAACATATGATCTTGCACCAAATAAACCATAAAGAATCAACTACAACATGTAATCAACACTACTAGTCACACCCCAGGTAGCAATCCGAGGTTCTGGTACAAGATTGAGTACAAGAGATGAACTAGGGTTTTAAGAGGAGATGGTGGTGATGAATATGGTGATGAATATTGGCCTCCCGAAGATGGTGATGGTGATGGCCTCGATTTCCCTCTCTAGGAGGGAAGTTCCTCCCGCGAAATCACTCTGCGGGAGGGCAAAAGTGCTCCTACCTAGGTTCTGCCTCGAGATGATGGTGCTTTGTCCTGAAAGTCCTCCTGTTAATTTTTCCAGGGTAAGAGAGATTTTAAATGAGAAGATGATCGCCAGAGGTGGGCCAGGGGGGCCACTAGACATCAGGCCGCGCTAGGGGGCCCTGGATCGCCCGGGTGTATCGTGGGCGCCTGGTACTTCCTCCCTCTAGTATTTTTCATTTTTTATAAATTAAACCTATGTAAAGTTTCGACCCAATTGGATATGTGTAGAATATGTATCTTTGATTTAGCTTATTTTAGGTCTAGAATTACATCTGCCGGCATTCTCCCACTTGATGTAGACGTTGCATATTATGAGAAAAAGGGCATTAGAATTACTGTGCGAAGTGGAAAAATGCATAACAATGCTATAAATAACAGTAACAAAGCCGGTAACGAAAATCATGACCACATGCTTCGAGAGAGAGGTGTCGATAAAAACAAAATACAGACATAGCAACATCATGCTCATTATTATAACAACAAATAAAACTTAATAAAACACTTCACCACAATATTTTCATCATATAACTTTTATCAAAAGGCTCTTATAAACAAGTATCAATTCATCACAACATTGAAGTACGAAGCATAAACTTTTTTGAAAACTAACAAGCTATGTTTTCAGTCAACTTTGCAACACAGTTCATCATACTTTCAAGAAGGGTTACATAGCGGAGGTTTTAAGCAAGTCCACATACTCCACCATCATTTAGTATTCTATGATTTATAACACTCACCGCATATATATGAGCAAAAGGTTTCAACTGGACACATAGAAAGATAGGGGCTTATAGTGTTGTCTCCCAATGTATTCACCTCAAGGGTTATGTCAACAATAATAACTCATTACCAGCCACATTCAGTTGGATATATATGTCTCGATATTTCCCCACCACATGATGCTTGCTAAAGAGAATATAAAGGAAGTAAAGGAATATAATTTGTATTTTGCACAAAAGTATATAGATAAAGGTAAAAGATAAGACCTTCACAAAGGGAAGCACAGGTTGTCATGCGCTTTTTGGTTGTATGCTAAATCTCTAAGTGCGAAGGAAAGTTACGTTATATTTCCCTTGTGATGGTAACCTTTATTATGAAGTCCGTCACTTTTATTATTTCCATCACAAGTTTGTACATGCTTAATTTCCCTTACACTAAATGATCAAACATGTTTAGAAGCAATTTTTATTGCTTTGTGCACCGATGACAACTTACTTGAAGGATCTTACTCAATCCATAGGTAGGTATGGTGGATTATTGAAACATGTATTTGGGTATAAGGTGTTGGATGCACAAGTAGTATCTCTACTTAGTGGAGAGTTTTGGCTAGCAAAGGTATTGGGCAGGCACCACATGTTAGAGGATCTTTAACAATATAACTTTTATGTGAATGTGAACATGCATAAATCATTACGTTGTCTTCCTTGTCCAATGTCAACAATTTTGGCATATTATAATTAATGGGGGCTCACAATCATAATAGATGTTAAGGATAGTGTATTTGCATGTAAATTTCTCTTCCCTTATTAATTATTTCATGTGTTGCATCACCTATCAATGCTATGTTTGTTAACCTTCTATAAATTTTACCACTTATACTTTTCCTTATGTGATGTCACTAGTTACTATAAGATTGGCATATGATCTTTTTTCGTTATTTTCCTTTATTTTGATTGGAGGAAGAAAGTAAATAAGAAAAACTCAAACTAAACTTTATTATATAACCCGCAATCGATTACCTAGATAGATATATAGATCATGAAACTAGCACTCAAAAGAAAAGGATCAAACTAAACTTCTATTTGACTAAATTTCCAAATAATTAAAGATCAAACTAAGATGGATGAAGGTAAATAAGAGTGATGGTGATACGACATCGGGGCACCTCCCGAAGCTTTGCATAAGCCAAGGGGAGTGTCCATACCCCTGTAATCAAGTCTCCTTCTTTGGTGGTGAAGATGGTTGTAGATTCTTGGCAATGATGCCCCTTAGGATACGATTTTCCTCCTCGATCTTGTTAACTATCTATTTGACCTCCATTATTTCCTTACGTAGCTTTCCATTGAAATTTAAAGCATCATCCACCCATAGATGTATCCTGGCTGCGTGGGAGAAAGCAACACTCTTTTCCAAGTTATTATAAGAGATGAACTTAGCATTGGGAGGTTTAGCCGAATCTGGCGGGACTAAGGTCGCAAATCCTCGTGCCAGCCATCAGATGCAAGGGGAGAAGTGAATTCCTCTTTGATAGTTTCTTTTAGTTCCTCCCTTTTTAGCTTCATCTTCATCAGCCATACATCTTCTTCTACGTGGTTGGCAAAATGACAATACAAGATTCCCGACTTGATAGTCGTGACAGAAAAACAACATGAAACAAGAACAGAGGATTTCTCCATGGTACTAGGGTCAAATCATCAGGAGATATATATAGAGAGAGAGAATTTTTATACAATGAAATACTTGTACCAGAAGAAAATAGATCCAAGATAGCGCCTGAGGGGCCCACTAGATATCAGGCCGCACTAGGGGGGGCCTAGCACGTCGTGGTTTCTAATGGCCACCAAGGTTGCCTTCCCATGTGTTTCTCTATTTCCTAATTTTTCTAATATTTCAAAACTAACGGAAAACAATTGTGGATTTTTCTCAACCTATTTACTAACCGTATCACATACCTATTCCTTTTATGGGTTCTGGAGTGTTCTGGAAGGTCTCCCTAATGTGCTCCTCCAGTGTCATGGTTTGCATAATATTTTTTTCAACATTAATTGGTGTGCCTGAGATATAGTGCTTTATTCTTTGTCCGTTGAACATATTTGGGTTAGTGCCTTCGGGATTATTGGTCTTAATAGCTCCAGACTGATAAACTTCTTCGATGATATATGGTCCTTCCCATTTGGGGAGAAGTTTTCCTGCAAAAAATCTAAGACAAGAATTGTATAATATCGCATATTCACCAACTTTGAATTCTCGCCTTTGGATTCTTTTGTCGTGCCATCTTTTAACATTTTCTTTGAATTATTTGACATTTTCATAAGCTTGGGTTCTCCATTCATCTAATGAGCTAATATCAAGTAACCTCTTTTCACCAACAAGTTTGAAATCATAGTTGAGTTCTTTAACTGCCGAATAAGCTTCATGTTCTAACTCAAGGGGTAAATGACATGCCTTCCTGTAAATCATTTTGTAAGGAGATATAACCACATGATTTTTGTAAGCTGTTCTATAGGCCCACAATCCGTCATCTAATTTCTTAGACCAATTCTTTCGCGACCTATTAATAGTCTTTTGCAATATTAATTTTATTTCCATATTGTTTAATCATACTTTACCACTAGACTGAGGCTAATAGGGAGATGCAAATCTAATGTTAACATGACATCTAGCAAGTAACTTAAGAAAAGCGCCATGAATAAAATGAGAACCACCATCAGTCATTAAGTATCTAGGGACTCGAAAACATGGGAAAATAATTTCCTTCAGCATTTTAATATATGTGTTATGATCAGCACTATTGGTTGGAATAGCTTCGACCCATTTAGTGCCATAATCAGCAGCAACCAAAATATGTGTATATGCATTACAAGAAGGAAAAGGTCCCATATAATCAAATCCCCAAACATCCAATGGTTAAATAACGAGTGAAAAATTCGTAGGAATTTCCTGGCGTCTACTTATATTACCAATTCTTTGACATTGATCACAAGAAAGGACGAATTTACGAGCATTTGTGACAAGAGTAGGACTGTAATACCTTGTGTGTAGTTCTATCTCCCAAATGGTGTCCTCCATAAGCCTAGAAGTGACACTTCCGAAGGATTTGTTACTTTTCATGATCGGGTATACAGCGTCTAATAATAACATCTACTCCCTCCTTATAAAGAGATGATTCATCCCAAAAGTAATGTCTTACATCAAAGAAGATTTTGTTTTATTTTGTTGATAGGTGAAACTAGGTGGTATGTATTTAGCAACAATGTAATTAGCATAATGCGAAAACCACAATATGTTATGGGAAACATTGACCACAACTAGTTGTTCATCAGGAAAGCTATCATCAATAGGTAGTGGGTCATCAATAATATTTTTGAACTTAGAAAAGTTATCAGCTACGGGGTTCTCACCTCCTTTCCTATCAATAATATGGAAATCAAATTCTTGTAGCAAAATAACCCACCTAATAAGTCTAGGCTTGGCATCTTTGTTTTCCATAAGATATTTAATAGCAGCATGATCTGTGTTAACACTTATTTGGAATCAACAATGTAAGATTTGAATTTATCACAAGCAAATATAACTGCTAAGAATTCTTTTTCAGTGGTAGCATATTTTCTCTGGGCACTGTCTAGAATTTTACTAGCAGAATGGATGACATTTAATTTCTTATCAACTCTTTGTCCTAGAACAGCACCAATAGTATAATCCCCAGCATCACACATAATTTCAAAAGCCAAGTTCCAATCAGGTGGCTGAATAATAGGTGCAGAAGGTAAGGCTTTCTTAAATGTTTCAAAGGCTTCTACGCAATAATCATCAAAAATGAAAGGAACATCCTTTTGTAATAAATTAGTAAGAGGCCTAGAAATTTTAGAGAAGTCTTTAGTAAACCTCCTATAGAAATCAGCATGACCAAGAAAACTATGAATACCTTTAACATATTTAGGACATGGTAGCTTCTCAATTGCATCAACTTTACCCTTATAAACCTCAATACCTCGTTCAGAAGTTTTGTGGCCCAAGACAATACCTTCATTTACTATAAAGTGGCACTTCACCCAAGTCAAGACAAGGTTTGTTTTCTCACACCTATGCAAAGCTCTATCTAGGCTGGTTAAGCAATCATCAAAAGAAGTTTCATAAACGGAAAAATCATCCTTGAAGACCTCAACAATACTTTCACAAAAATCAGAGAATATATCAGTCATACATCTTTGAAACGTAGAAGGGGCATTGCATAATCCAAAAGGCATATGTCTCTAAGCATTGGTTCCAAAAGGGCATGTAAAGGTGGTTTTTTCTTGATCAGGTCGTGACACATGTATTTGAGAGAAACGAGAATAACCATCTAGAAAGAAAAAATGTGTGTGCTTTGATATTATTTCTAGAATTTGGTCTATAAAAGGTAAAGGATAATGATATTTTCTAGTAGCTTTGTTTATTTTCTAAAATCAATTACCATTCTATAGCCAGTCACAATTCTTTCTGGAATGAGTTCTATTTTGTCATTAGGAACGAGAGTAATACCTCCTTTCTTAGGAACACAATGAATGGGACTTACCCATCTACTATCCGCTATGTGATAAATTATACCTGCTTCCAACAGCTTTAATATATCATTTCTTACCACTTCCTTCATTTTGGGATTCAGTCTTCGTTGGTGATCAATAAAGGGTTTAGCATCAGGTTCCATATTAATTTTGTGCTCACACAGAGTGGGACTAATGTCCTTAAGATCGTCAAGAGTATGCCCAATGGCAGCTCGATGCTTCCATAGAGTTTTTGACAATCTTTATTCTTCATGCTCTATAAGGTTAGCACTAATAATAACAGGACATATCATCTTTTCATCAAGATAAGCATATTTCAAAGTGTCAGGTAGTTGCTTTAATTCAAACACGGGATCACCCTTGGGTGGAGGAGGACCTCCTAGAGTTTGAACAAGCAACTTGTGTTTAAGGATAGGTTTTTTCTCAAAGAATATATTATCTAGTTCATTTGTTTCATGCATATGCATATCATTTTCATGGTCTAGCAAATATTGTTCTAATGGATCCATAGGAGGAATGGAAATAGAAGCAAGACCAATTAATTCATATTTGCTAGGCAATTCTTTATCATGGGGTTTCTTACTAAACTTGGAGAAATGAAACTCATGATACATACCACCAAAACTAACACTGACAGTTTCCTTTTTGCAACCTATTTGAGCATTGACAGTGTTCAAGAAGGGTCTACCAAATATTATGGGACAAAATGTATCTTGTGGGGAGCCAAATACTAGAAAATTAGTAGGGTATTTTACTTTTTCACACAATACTTCAACATCTCTAACAATCCCAAGTGGTGTGATTGTGTCTCTGTTAGCATGTTTGGTAGTAACATTTGTGTCTTCTATTTCAGCGGGTGATATCTCATGCATAAGTTCTTGATAAAAGGTGAAACAGATAGCACTAACACTAGCACCCATATCACATGAACCATTATAGAAATGATCTCCTATTTTGACTAAAATGACGGGCAATCAAACAATAGGTCTATTCTTATCTTTAGTATCACGTTTGGCAATTCTAGCTGCTTGATTACAAAAGTAAATAACCAGCCCATGAATATTGTCTACCAAGAGATCTTTAACCATAGCAGTACTTGGTTCTATCTTGATTTTCTCACAGGGTTTGGTTGTTCTAACATAACTTTTTGTAACCAGAGTTGAAGCTCTAACATGTTCCTTTATCATAACAGGGAAAGGTGGTTTTTCGATTTAAGGAGTAGGCACAACTGTGTCAACATTGTAAATGATAGTTTGAGCCTCATATTTAATTGGTTCTTACATTTTTTATTTAATAGGTGGATGATATTTAAACCATTTCTCTTTATGGAGATCAATATAAGAAGCAAAGGTTTCACTGGATGAGGCTACTATCTGAGAGTCAAGTCCATACTTAGTGCTAAAATCATTGAAAGCATCGGTATTCATAAAAGATTTAACACAAGCAAACTTAAGTTTTATACCTAACTCTTTACCTTCCTTGAGTTATCAACCTTCATAGTTTCGTTTAATTCTTTCTAAAAGATCCGACCAAAATAGAATAGTCTTCTTCATAAAAGAACCAGAACAAGAAGTATTGAGCACGGTTTGATCATTAGGAGAAAGCCAAGCATAAAAATTCTGAATAATAATTTCCCTCGAGAGCTCAGGACTGGAGCATGAATATAACATTGACTTCAGCCTCCCGCAAGCTAGAGCAATACTTCGTACTTCACAAGGCCAAGAGTTATAGATAAAATTCCTATCACGATGAACAAGATGCATAGGATAATTTTTTGGTGAAATTCAAATTTCAATCGATTCTAGTTCCAACATCCTATATCATCACATGGCCTATACCATGTCAATGCTTTCCCCCCAAAGGTAAAGGGAAAACCTTCTTGTTGACTTCATCTCCGTATGGACCTGGAAACTTAAATAATCCACAAACTTCATCCACATAGATTAGGTGCATATTGGGATGTTTTGTTCCATCTCCTGCATAAGGATTAGCTAGCAGTTTCTCTATCATACCCAAAAGAATTTCATAACAAACATTTTTCAGTAGGTTCAGCTGGTTGAGGAACAACTCTTGGTGTTTCCGGTCGAGGTGAAGATGCCCCGAACAAACCCCTTAAAGGATTACTTTGCATAGTGACAAGTAATAGTAAATTTCACACATAATATAAATTTTCCCTTACCAAATTCCGGTTACCAAAGGCGCTTCACTCCCTGGCAACGGCGCCAAAAAAGAGTCTTGATGACCCACAAGCAGAGGGGGTCCATCTAATCCTTTCGATAAGTAAGAGTGTCGAACCCAACGAGAAGCAGAAGGTAATGACAAGAGGTTTTTAGCAAGGTAATTTCTGCAAGCACTATAATAGCGGTAACAGGTTGCTTAATGGCAAGATAATTGTAACAACTGACATGTAGCAATTGTAACAATAGGTGAAGAAAGGTAGCCAATTCCTTTTGTTCCAAAGGATAGGCCAGAACAATTTCTTATAATAGGCAAAGCATTCTTAAGGTCACAAGGGAATTTCATGTAGTCACTTTTGTCATGTTGGGTTAATTTGCGTTCGCTACTTTTATAATTTGATATATGGTGGACCAGTGCTTGGGTGTTGTTATTACTTGAAAAAACCTCCCACTTCTGATTAAACCTCCCGCAAGCATCCGCAACTACAAGAAGTCTTTTTAAGAATAAATTTTGTCCATAGAATTAAACATAGGGATCCAAATTAGCCCCTTACACAATAGTGCCTAGGATGGGGTTTAAGTTTCTCTCACTCTCGCAACCCACCCTCTAATTATTACTCCATGATGTATTCCCTTAGGCCCAAATATGGTGAATTGTTATGTGGTCAACGTTCACATAATACCACTAAGGGAATCACAACTTTCATATCATCAAATATATCGAACGAATATCAACTTCACATGACTACTTGCAACATGATTTCTCTCGTGGCCTCAAGAACAAAAGTAACTAATCACAAGTGATAAACAAGTTCAAGATCAGAGAGGTATTAAATAGCATAATGAATCTTAACATATGATCTTCCACCAAATAAATCATAAAGCATCAACTACAAGATGTAATCAACACTACTAGTCACACCCCAGGTACCAATCCAAGGTTCTGGTACAAGATTGATTACAAGAGATGAACTAGGGTTTTGAGAGGTGATGGTGCTATTGAAGACTTTCATGAAGATTGGCCTCCCCAAGATGAGAGGGTTGTTGGTGATGACGATGGCCTCGATTTCCTCTCCCGGAGGGAAGTTCCTCTATCGGAATCGCTCTGCCGAAGGTCAAAAGTGCTCCTTCCCATGTTCCGCCTCGAGACGTTGGCGCTTCATACTGAAAGTCCTCCTCTTAATTTTTCAAGGTAAAAGGGATTTTATACCAGAAGATGATCACCACAGGAGGGTCAGGGGGGCCACTAGACATCACGCCACGCGAGGGGGGCCTCGCGCGCCCTCGTGTCTAGTGGGCGCCTGGTAGCCCCCTACGGTACTTCTTCACTCCATTATTTTTTATTTTTTATAAAGTAAAACTTCGTAAATTTTCAGCCCAATTTGAGATGTGCAGAATAGTTATCTCTGACGTAGCTTTTTCAGGTCCAGAATTCTATTTGCGTGCATTCTCCCACTTGATGTAAACCTTGCATATTACGAGAGAAAAGGCATTCCAATTACTCCGCCAAGTAGCAAAATGCATGAAACACAATAAATAATTGTAATCAAACATGATACAAAATGGATTTATTAGTACCAACTGGGACTAAAGTTCTTCGACTACATAAGCCCCCGTTCTCCGTGTGCCCGTTACCACTCGGTAGAACGAGCACTTCGATGCCACAAGTCTGCCCAAATCTGCCACTGCCATCTGTCATCATTCTCCGATGTTATCTCCGCCTCGTTGTGCCCCGTCTCCGATCGACACTGTTCCGCCCCAACCCCACGCCGCCCCAGACCCTTTCCCTCCCCGACCACAGTGTCCTTCCTCCCCGGGGCCCTCCTCTCCATGCGTTGGTCTTTCTCCCTGTGGCACCGCATCCCACCACCCCCATCCAACGCAGGAGCAGCACGAGATCCTCCTCTGCGCCGCCCACATTCAGCATCACCTTCCACCTAGAGCAAAGGTTTGCATGTTCATTTCCTCTGAAAAATCCCAACATGAAAAACCTATGTCCAGATTCATATAGTATGGAAAACATGTGTGTGTGTGGATGGATGCATAGATGGATGTATGGATGATTTGCTGATGGATGATGTATGTGTGAAAAAATCTAACATTGATGGATGAATGATATATAGATGTATGGTGGATGTATGTATGGCCTTTCATTAAAATAAATAAGTTTCTTTCGTCCTTATTTTCTTTAGGTTAGATGTTGTTGAAGTGCGAGATGATGTTGATGTTGTTGTTTTTTAAATTGTTGTGCAAGTGCTTATGTTGGTTGGATGATGAATGCATGTTGAGGAGTCCCTGATGATCGCTGGTGAGGAGTCCCTGAGGATCGCCAGTGAGGAGTTCCCGTCGATCGCCGATGAGGAGTTCTAACGATTGTCGGAAGAGTGCCCGACGATCGTTGGTGAGGAGTCCCCAACAATCGCCGGTGGGGAGTCCCCGACAATCGTTGGAGGTGTCCCCAGGCCAATTATCATCGGTGAAGAGTCCCCAAGGATCATCGGAGAGGAGTCCCTAATGATCGCTGGTGAGGAGTCCCCGACAATCGCCAGAGGATTCCCGGCCCGACAATCGTTGGTGAGGAGTTCCCAACGATCGTCGTTGAGGAGTCCTCGACAACCACGACAATGAGTAGCATAATAAAATGAAAATTCTTGCATAGTTTATTAAATATATGGGAATTTCTTCTTGCATATATATTTTATTATATATGTTTTCATATATATCAATTTGTTCTTGGATAGTTTATTAAAGATGAGTAGCATAAAAAATGAAAATTCTCGCATAAGAAATTGTTTTCATGGGAATTTCTTCTCGACGACGATGTCCGACCCACATCCTCATCATCGGATCGGCATCATCGACCCGTTTGAGAGGCGCCATGTCCGGGACTGGGCTCCGTTGGGCTGGTACTGGTAGGTGCTACCTTCTGGGGCTCGTAGCTGGGTGAGGAACCGGGAACTCGTCGTCGACCCACAACATCTTGGGTGACGGTCGCATGGGCCACTTCAGTGTAGTGGGATCCAACCCCGAAGGATGTGGTACGTCGTCGTGTCATGGAGGAGGACAAGCATGTCCATCACTACATGGTTGTGTTTGACGTCAGGTTCTCCAATACGTGCCAGTTTCTTCAGGGATCTTGTTGGATTTCAGGCTCCGCAAAACCCTACGGATTCGAACACAGGGGCGTGTACGGCGATCTCTCCCGGCTCGACCTTACCTAGCCCACTACTCGATGGAGACGGGGAAGGACTCACTCGATGGTGAGGAGCACAAAGAACACAACAGTTTACCCAGGTTCAGGCCGCTACGAAGCGTAAAACACTACTCCTGGTTTTGGTGGATTGCCTCTAATGGAAGTTGTTGAATAAAAAAGTATAGTGATCTCAAGCCTCCGGAGGCCAAGTGGCTAGGCGTGTTGTTCTGGGGTTTCAGTGATCCCATCCCTGCCAAGTATCCTACTCTCTCTATTTATAGTGGAGGCCCTCTTCCCTTATCGTTGGCAGGAAGTGATCCCAAACTGCCATTTTTGGTGGGGGACAAGGGAACATGCTTCTCTTGTCAAAAGTGGTCTTCGCGTGCAAAGTAGCTGCTAGCGTCATAGAAGTGGGCACATGGATGACGCTCATCCTACCGGCGGGCGGCCGTGGTCTTGTAGCACCAGAAGGGAATCCTTTGGAAGATGCCATTGGGGGCCCTCGTACGCGCCTACCTCCTTTGCACAAAAGGGGAAACTGTCCCGTCTTACCATCTACTGCTCGCCTGTCCTTCCCCGGTGTCACCTTTGACTCCTGAGGCCCGGCCTTGCCTCGAAATATCCACCGCTCCGGAGCGGTCCTGAGGAAGCCCCCTGCAGGTCTTGATGTCGCTCTTCCTCGCGAGGCTTGGCCCCTCACGAGGGCCTTGTCCAGGGTGGTGTTGAGCTAGCGGGCCAGCCATTCATCTCGGATATTGTGCTTGAGGGAGGCTATCTCCTCAGCTTGCGGACAATCCACGATCTGGTTCTTCTTGGTTAGGAGCCTATTTCATAATTCTCTGGCCAATTCGCCCGCCTTTTGGACGACGTTGCTTAGGTCGGAGGAGTTCGGTGGTCGGACATAGGTTCCCTGAAAATTAGACAGGAAGGCTTCTTCAATCTCTTCCCAACTTCTAATAGAATTTTCGGGTAAGCTATTTAGCCAGTGTCATGCTGACCCTTTCACCTTTAGGGGAAGGTACTTCATGGCGTCGAGGTCATCTCCTGTGGCCATATGGATGTGGAGAAGAAAATCTTATATCCACACCGCGGGATCTGTAGTCCCTCGTATTATTCAATGTTCACGGGTTTAAACCCTTCCCAGAACTGGTGCCGCATGACCTTATCTATAAAGCAAAGTGGGTGAGTGGTGCTTCCTTCTCGGGCTATACCGTGCCGAGATCGGTTGTTGGTTGTGCTCGGTACAATTCCCGATCTCTGTTGCTATGTGTAAACCGAGCTGAGTATCCATCCCATCAAGTGGGAGAGTACCTTCTAGATCCATAGATGGATCTATTGCAACATGTTCTGTTGTTCAAGTCGTGACGTAGGTCATGCGTGCCCCTAGGCTGCACATGTTCCTTCCTTTCCTGAAGGGAGGCTCGGGTCTATGATCGGCTTCTCCGGGCGATTTCTCGCCCTCGAGGTTGGCGATTGGGCTGATCATACTGTATCTGCCAGGGGGACACGGGCACTTGGGCCTTGTCAACGAACTGAGACAGCACGCGCCGGCGTGGGTAGCTTTTGTTTTGATCCGGCCAATCGATGCCATATTCTTCTTCAGCTCCCGGAACTTTCGTCCATTTATTGTTGATGGTTTCTTCTTCGGCTTGGAGCAGCGGTTGCTTCACATGGAGGCTTCGGAGGTGGCTATGAGCTACTACCTAAATCGTTCCTGACCCTCAGGGTCCTCGAGAATGGTGAAGTCTTAGGCCTCTAGACAATCTTCTGCGTTTTCACGTGGGAGGTAGTTGTCATCATCTAAATCATCACGGTCGTCGGGATTGGACTAGCCCTCGGGCTTGTTCGGGTCCTCCGGTGCCTACTCGGGAGCTCCAAGGTTACCAGGGTCCTACGGGGTTGTGTTTCGCCGATGCCCTGTATAACCCCCCTTCCCTTGTTTGCCTTGGCTGGTTTACGCTGCCTTCGGCTCTTAGATGGCTTTTACCCGGACTATCACCATTTTGTACGGGGGTATGATCGCCATTTCCATTGGGTTTGTCCACTATGTGGACACCGTAAGTGGAGGTGGGAGTCCACCACCCGATATTTACAAGGGTGGAGTTATCAGCCTGATAATCCATGTCTTCGACCTCCTCGGAGGTGTAATCCAACATGTCGGTTAAATCTTTGATGGTGTGGTGGTCCGTAAAGGTCCTCATAATCCGCATCCGGACCTGTCCGAGCATAGGTCGGGTTTGGGTCGTCCCCGATTTTTAGCAACTAGATGTGGTTGACCGTCTCATTTAACATCGAGAGGCTTCCCTGATCGATCTCTTGATGGTTTTCGTAGTTGACCTCCATAGCTTCCGCGAGGGACGCGTGATCAACAATGGCCATTTGTTGTTGCCTAGGCACTAAGGTTGGATCCAGGCTCAAAGCCAACTCTTCAACAAAGAGGGGACCCAAGTCATGACCGGGCAAGAGACCCGAAGTCAAGCCTTTGGGATTTTGGAGCTCATCGAACAAAACCATGATCTTAGAAGGGAAAAGATCGCCCTAGGAGTCGGCGGAGAACTCGAGGTTCCAGAACATTATCTCCTGATCGGGGATGAAGCCTCCGATCTGGCCAAGGCGGCCAGTCGGGTCAGGCGCAACATGAAGGTGAAGGTGCCAAACGTGAGAATCTTCCCAGGGATGAAAATGTCCTATTTTATGATTTGATCGCTTACATTAAGCGGTCCATAAATTCGTCTGGTGATCTCACAGCAGAACTCTCAATGAAAGCACCAATGATCTCACAGCAGATCTCGGGTACGGTGTCCCGAGTTGTGGACCTTGCATCGATGGGTTGCAGGGGGCGAAGCAGACGGTATTTAACCAGGTTCGGGCCCTCATGAGGCGGTAAAACCCTACGTCATGCTTGACTATATTGATGTCAAATGAGGATTACAGAGTTGATCTACCTCGAGATCCTATGAGCTCAAACCCTATATGAGTCAAACTGCCTATGCGGATGAAACCCTCAGGTTTACATAGACACCAGTGGTTCCTAGGGTTACATACTACCGACCTCCAGCCGGGGACAGATGCACCGATCTAGCCTACTCAACTTGGACGACATGCCAGTCTTCGGAGCTTTTCTTCTTGGGCACGAGGTTGTTACATAGTTTTTTCTTCAACAATACGGCCCATTAGGTCGGCCTCTAAGAGATGGGCCGACCATCCGAGGACCCCTTAGTCCCGGACTCCCTCAGCTTTCAAAGTGAAAACCCATTTTGCAATGAATCGACCGCTGCCACCAAAGGAGAAATTACGTGACAAAATCATAGACCAGTTTGTGGAATTTCTTCAGTGGCCCCTGTCACATGTGGCGAATTGGTCATCAGACTATGACCGCTCTATTAGGATATTACATAAAAACAACGTCAGGAGTCGATACCGACACATAATAAAAAAGCGGCAAATAGTTCCCCAGCTCGGAGAACAGGCAACCCAATCAACCCCCCCACCGCTCAATGTGATGAGAGACGCTGCTACAGACATCGGTCTAAGTTTTAATCAACCCCGAGTCATCGACGATATCCCCGTGGCTGAAGTAGCATGGCGATATGTCGGTAGGCAACCTCTGGTCAAACCTGAGTAGATCCCATAGCTAACAACACAAATGTGAAGATTGCATGAGTAGTACAAGGAAGCAGTTACAAACGGGCAATTACACCTCATCATGAAATTCAAGGAAGATCATTACTTCTAAGAAAACAATCTATTCATTGAGTCTGAGGAATTGTCTCAGTTATACAATCAAGATGGACTCGACAAATCTTTCGTCAGTTTCTATTTTCTATTGTGTAATTGAAATCTCTAGATCCACTTGTTCATTGCTTGTAATTATCTTCACTATATTATTTTCTGTGCTATTATGGAGAATGAAGATTCTCCAATGCAAAAGAGAGTGAATCTATGTCATTGGGTTCGTTAACTATATACCCTTACTGGAAAATTGATAGAAGATATCCTTGGAGACTCAGAGAGGAACTTGCTAAGGTTCTCAAAGAAACAAAATACCAGAACAGAAATACAACGGTCTTACAACTTCGAGTGAGTGTTACTGTCTTGTACAACAAATTCTATTTTGCTTACTCTATGTTAAGTGTAGTTGATGAATTATGCATGTGTGCTTATATAATTAAACATGCACAGGTTCCACTCGATCATGCTAAACATTGGAATTTATGCTGGAATTGTTGAAGTCAAAGACTCACTAAATAAAAATCGTGAAGATTACGTGAGCGTAATTAAAATGCTTGACATGTAATTTCTATCATTATCGTACTAGCTATATCGGCCTGTTTCATTCATTTCCAGGTATATGGAGTAATTAGTAACTCCTTTATTCATTTTCTTTGTCGGTCAGGGTTTGGAAACAATTCATCAAAGAGGTTAGGGGTGAATGGCTTCTGAAGGTGCATTGGAAAGTGGTCAAGGTAATTAATTAAGTAGTACTAGCTAAGTCTGTGCATCTCTTTAATTCTAGTTTGAATACCATTATCTGGCTTGATTATGATCTGATTGAATTCTATTCTCGCAAAGTGCATGAGATAGGAATATGGGACTAATTTATGTGCATACTATGTTTGCGAGAACTTTCACATGGCGATAGAATGTTGGCTGTGGGAGTATGGGACTAAGGGGTCCTCGGATGTTCGGCCCATCTCTTAGTGGCCGACCTAATAAGTTGTGTTATTGACCGACTACGAGACGACCTCGAATTCGAGAAGGGAAGTTCTGAAGACTGGCGTATCATCCAAGTCTAGTACTCTAGGTCGGCGCCTCTACCGTCGATTCGAGGTCGGTTGTATATAATCCTAGGAACCCCTGGTGTTTATATAAACCACACGGTTTCATCCGTATAAGGAGGTTCACTCATCTAGGGTTTTAGCTCAGATGATATCGATATAGATCAACTCTGTAATACTCATACACATAAATATAATCAAGCAGGACATTGGTTTTACCTCATCAAGAGGGCCCAAACCTGGGTAAACACTGTATCCTTCGCCCTACAACTCATTGATCCAAGGTCCACATTTCGGGAACCCCTCCCAAGACCTGCCGGTTCTGACACCAACATTTGTGCTTTAATTGTGAGTTCTGCTGTAAGATCGCGGGAAGGATTGATGGCACACTTAGTCATCTGCGAAGAGATCTGCAACAAGGACATCTTTGTCCCCGGATAGGTCTTCATGTTCGAAAGTATCGTTCTGCATACTGATCAGGTCGGCCACCTTCGCCAAGTCAGAAGCTTCACCCTAGGTCAGGAAGTAAGGTTCGGTACCCTAGAGATCACCACCGACCCCCGGGGAGATCTTGTGTTAACAAGGCTCCTAGCTCCTTTCGAGGATCCCACAAGCTCCGATGCCTTGACTTCGGGGGCCGTGGATTCCACCACGAGAGTGACTTTGACCATTGGTCCAACCTTAGAGCTCGATGTGGTCAATACGACCAGATTCGGCTCAGCCGAACACAACCCAGGAACGTCCTCGAATGACCCTGGGGCATCAATGTTGTGGCCCAATCTCAAGCACTCAAACGGTACAGATACCACCGAGACTCCGTCACTACACGAGTTACTCGACCGGATCCAATCTATGGGCATGCTGGGGATCAATCTCCAATCTACGATCGAGTCAGGCTTAGACCGGGCAATGGGGAAATTCAAGTCCCGCCCATCACGCATTTGGTTGTCACCGTCGAGTGCCCGGATAAGGGCTCCCCACATGAGCTACCGGAACTAAGGACGGTCTACATCCTGGTTACCGATCATCCGGACTCCCCTGATAATCTAGAACCCGGATCTCGTCCCGACAAAAACTCGGCGCCGTTGGCCGATCCGGCACCCGACCAAGAATCAATGCAACAGGGTCCCACAATAACCAAAAACCTCGAGCATTCCGCACTAAAACCCACTAAAGTGCTGGACCGAGTCGACAAGGTCTCAGACTGACATCTCATGGGAACACAAAGTTTGATACCACCCACCACCCACCTCAAGCATCCCTCGGGAAAAGCAGAAGGGTTAGGTTTACTGGACCCACACAATGTTAGACAATGGCAAGGGGAATCAATACACCACTTTTGGACCAGATTCCTCCTCAACAAGGATAGGGCAGAGGGCCACGGCGACCAGGAGATAATCAACGCCTTCCGGCATTGCTGCCATGATGAGGGCATCCTCAACGCCGTGGCCCGTCGCCGAATTCAAATCTTTGTCGAGCTGTAAAACCTGGTGCTCAAATATTGTGTCATGGAAAGAACTTGGCAAAACACAACAAATGTGCACGGAGCCTGGACATACCAAGCAAACCAGAGGAACCCGAAGAAGGCGTACTCTCTCATTCACAGGGCGAAATACCTTTGGGCCTGCGGAGAAAAGGAACAAAATCCGGACAAGAGCCAGATCGGTCCTCGACATACTACTGGACGAGCCTTGCCACATACACTCGGTCCTGCCTAACACAAGCTCCACCCACAGCCTCTAAGCATGCTGGGTTGCCAGGAAATTGCAAAAACTGGAGAATCCATCCTTAAGGCCCCATTTGCATAGGAACGGCCGAGAACGCCGCCTGGTAGCAACGCGGAGATCCTAAGGATCTACAAAACATTTTCCTCAAAAAATCAAAGAAAGAGAGCTCTTGGAGAGATCCATCAAGTCCACCATGTAACGGCTACAAACCCATGGTCGGACACACCAATTACTTTTGACAAGGACGACCAACCGATCGCTAGCAAAACCCGAGCACCAGCTGTCGTTGTCTTAAACCCCATAGTCGATGGCTTGATGCTAAATAATGTACTAATGGACGAGGGCAGCGGTGTAAACCTCCTTTACGAGGACACACAGGGAAATATGCAGTTTGACAGATCTCGAATCGAACATAGCAACACTACCTTCCGAGGTATCATCCCCAAGAAAGAAGCACACTGTAACAGACGAGTTAGACTCAACGTGGTATTCGACACAACCGATAACTACAGATTTGAAGAACCTCTTTTTCATATCATACCCTTTCACAACAGTTATCATGCCATGTTTGGACGTCAAGCCTTCAAAAGATTCCAGACCATACCACATTACACATACAATAAGCTCAATATTACACGACCAAACGGTGTGATCACAGTCATAAGTGACCCCAACAGAGCCCTCCGAGCTGAAAACAAAACAACATCCCTAGCCCTTGACGTACTAGCGGAAACCCCGCTCGCAGGAGAGATCACCACACTCCGCTCCATAGTGTAGAAGGACGACATGATCCTCGGCAAGCAATCCAAGTCCACATCCTTTAAACCAGTGGACGAGATCATCAAATTTCACGTGCATCCAACAGACCCCAATAAAACGGCGTCCATCGGAGCTCAGCTGGACCCCACAATTGACAAAGCATTGCGCATCTTTTTGCGCAAAAATTAGGACATATTCGCCTCGCACCCCTCAGACATGCCAGGAATCCCTCGGGGCTGGCGGAACACATCCTGGCTATAATAGCAGGCTTTAAACCTGTCAAACAGGCCTTACACTGATGACCCACAAGTATAGGGGATCAATCGTAGTCCTTTCGATAAGTAAGAGTCTCGAACCCAACGAGGAGCAGAAGGCTCTGATAAACGGTTTTCAGCAAGGTAATAACTGCAAGCACTGAAAGTAGCGGTAACAAGTGATGGTGTAGTGAGGTGAAACGTAGCAGTTGAAAAGTAACAAGTAACAAGTAGTAGCAACGGTGCAGCAAAGTGGCCCAATCCCTTTTGTAACAAGGGACAAGCCTGAACAAAGTCTTATAGTAAGTAAAACGCTCCTGAGGACACACGGGAATTTCTGTCATGCTAGTTTCATCATGTTCATATGATTCGCGTTCATTACTTTGATAGTTTTATATGTGGGTGGACCGACGCTTGGGTACTGCCCTTACTTGGACAAGCATCCCACTTATGATTAACCCCTCTCGCAAGAATCCGCAACTACGAAAGAAGAATTAAGACAACGTCTAACCATAGCATTAAACTAGTGGGTCCAAATCAGCCCCTTACGAAGCAACGCATAGACTGGGGTTTAAGCTTTTGTCACTCTAGCAACCCATCATCTACTTACTACTCCCCAATGCCTTCCTCTAGGCCCGAATAATGGTGAAGTGTTATGTAGTCGACGTTCACATAACACCACTAGAGGAAAAACAACATACAACATATCAAAATACCGAACGAATACCAAATTCACATGAGTATTATTAGCATGACTTATCCCATGTCCTCAAGAACAAAAGTAACTACTCACAAAGCATAATCATAATCATGATCAGAGGTGTAATTGGTAGCATCAAGGATCTAAACATAAACTCTTCCACCAAGTAATCCAACTAGCATCAACTACAAAGAGTAATCAACACTACTAGCAACCTTACAAGTACCAATCGGAGTCGCGAGACGGAGATTGGTTACAAGTGATGAACTAGGGTTTGGAGATGAGATGGTTTTGATGAATATGTTGATGGTGACGAGTCCCCTCCGATGAGAGGAGTGTTGGTGATGACGATAGCGACGATTTCCCCCTCCGGGAGGGAAGTTTCCCCGGCAGGATCGTCCTGCTGGAGCTCTAGATTGGTTCTGCTCAAGTTCCGCCTCGTGGCGGCGGAGAATCCACAAAAAAGCTCCGCCCTGATTTTTTTTCCGGATGAAACCCTTCATATAGCAGAAGAGGGGGGCTAGTGGGCCACCAGGGTGCCCACAAGCCCTGTTGCCGCGACCAGGGGGCAGGTCGCGGCCACCAGGCTTGTGGGCCCCTAGCAGATCCCCTCTGGCACTTCTTTCGCCCAATATTTTTATATATTCCCAAAAAATTCCACGTTGATTTTTAGGGCATTTGGAGTTGTGTAGAATAGAGGACTCAGACTTGCTCCTTTCCAGTCCAGAATTCCAGCTGCCGGTATTCTCCCTCTTCAAATAAACCTTGCAAAATAAGAGAGAAAAGGCATAAGTATGGTACCACAAAGTATAATAACAGTCCATAAAGCGATAAATATCAACATGAAAGCATGATGCAAAATGGACGTATCATACACCAATTTTCCATTCCAAAGCATCAAGCTATGTGCAAGAAACTTGCCAAACTACTAGAAGTCGGGTTCATCAGAGAAATTAAACATCCCGACTGGTTGGCAAACCTAGTCATGGTGCCAAAGAAGGACAAATCTTGGCGGCTATGTGTCGATTTTAAAGACCTCAATAAGGCCTACCCTAAGGATTCTTTCCCCTTACCCCGGATAGAGCAAATTATCGAGGCAACACCCAGACACGACTCTATGTGTTTCCTCGATGCTTAGTCGAGATACAATCAGATTAAAATGTAGGAAGCCGATTAGGCTGCTATCGCCTTCATAACCTCCTATGGGCCATTCTGCTTTAACACAATGCCTTTCGAGTTAAAGAACACGGGCACCACTTACCAGTGCATGATCCAGAGATGCTTGGAGAAACAGATTGGCAAAACGGTAAAGGCATACGTGGGTGGCGTGGTCGTCAAGACCAAGCATGTCGGCTAGCTGGTAGATGTCGTCATGCATACCTTTGCCAGCCTACAAGAATACGACATACGGCTTAACCCAGACAAGTGTGTCTTCGGAGTCCCGACCACAAACTTCTCGGATTCATTGTGTCACAAAGAGGAATAGAGTCCAATCCGGCCAAGATCCGAGCCTTGTCAGAACTCGAGGTCCCTACAAAGCTGAAGCATGTCCAAAAATTGGCAGGCTGCATGGTGGCCTTGAGCTAGCTTATCTCTTGCCACGACGAGAAAGCTCTCCCACTTTACAAGTTGCTTAAGAAGACCAATAACTTCGAGTGGAACGACGAAGCTGCGATGGCTCTGGACGAAATCAAAACAATGCTCGCGAGCAACCCCATTCGAGCAGCACCTTGCGTAGGGGAACCGATGTTGCTATACATCTTGGCCACCAATCAAGTGGTCCACGTGGTCCTCATCATAGAACGGGAGGCCAAGGCTGACCAACTATGGATACAAAGGTCGGTCTACTATTTATCTTAGGTGCTTACCCTTGCAAAACTAGATATTCGCACTATTAGAAGATTTCCTACACAGTGTTTATGGCATCACACAAGCTCAAGCACTACTTCCAAGAATGTGCGGTCACGGTGACATCTGAGGTGCCCTTGAACGACATCATTAATGACAAGGACGCAACCGGCCAAATAGCTAAATGGGCCATCGAGCTCCTGCCATTTGAGACCACTTACAAACCACGACGAGCCATCAAATATCAGGTGCTGGCCGACTTCATCACCGAATGGGCAGAGGCGGAGCTTTGAGAGAGTATAGCACTTATGCTCATTGGACCATGTACTTCGACGGGTCCAAAACTCTCGCTGGACTAGGGGCTGGTATGATCCTCACATCTCCTACCGGGGATAATGTCCAATACGTGCTACAAATCATGTATGACGATTCGGATGACGTGGTAGAATACAAGGCACTACTACATGGTGTTCCGATGGCAACCTCAATGGGGATACAATGGCTCGACGTACGGGGGGATTCCAACCTTGCCATCTCACAAATCAACGGCAAATTCGATGCAAAAAATTCAAAAATGGTAGCATACAGAAATGTCATCCTAAAGATATCAACACGATTTGAGGGATTGGAATTCCATCACATCTCGAGAGACAACAACCAACCCGTGGACATCCTTGCCTGCTTAGGCACAAATCATGACCCCGTCCCAAGTAACACATTCCTAGAGAGGGTTTTAAAGACATTCGTGATATGGCAAGACGAGGTTAGTAGAAAACTGATGGTGTAGAATAGGTTGTACCCTCATAGCCGAGATGGACGATCAAATAGTCGGCAGATCTTTAATCGAAGAAACACCTTCGGCTCACGAGATCATGGCAGTGATGGCACCATGTACCGAGCCCTTCCTTGCCTACCTTCTTCGCAAAGAGCTCCCCGACAACTAGACCGAGGCGAGACGTATCATCCGCCAATCAAAGGCCTACAAGGTCCATGAGGGTGAGCTATATAAGAAAAGCACCACATGATTCCTCAAGCGGTGCATCTCTGAAGAAGAAGGGAGGCAGCTTTTGGTCGAAGTGCACACAGGTTTGGGCGGCCACCATGCAGCTGCACGGGCCCTGGTCAGCAAGGCCTTTCGATCTGGTTTCTTCTGGCCAATAGCCCGAGCGAACGCTAAAACACTCGTTCAGCATTGTGTGGGGTGTCAATTTTTTGCAAATCAAAGCCACATGCCCCGAACGTCTCTCCGGGCAATTCCGATCACCTGGCCCTTTGCGGTCCGGGGGCTCGACATGGTCGGACCACTTAAATGGGGGACCAATAAAAAGAAATAGATGCCGGTTATGGTGGACAAGTTCACCAAATGGATCAGAGCAAAGCTTGTAATCTCAGCCAAAGCAAACCCGATGATCAAATTCATATCCGGTGTCGTACACCATTATGGTGTCCCGCACAACATAATAACAGATAATGGATCCAATTTTACTGCCTAGGAGGTCAAAGGTTGGTGTGCAAACTTGGGCATTAAGCTCGACTATGCCTAGGTATATCACCCACAGACCAATGGACAAGTTGAATGAGCCAATGGTCTCATCATGAGTGGTATCAAAGCTAGGCTGGTCCGATCCCTTATAGAATCTGACTTCCACTAAGTGGAGGAGCTCGACTCCATACTATGGGGCCTATGTACCATCCCAAATCGTTCAACAGTGTACACACCGTTTTTCATGGTGTACGGGGCTTAAGCGGTCCTCCCTTGCAATATCATCCACGACGCGCATCAGGTGCGCATGTATAAGGAAAGAGAGGCCGAGTTAGATCGACAAGACGACTTAGATGCATTGGAAGACAAGCGCGATATAGCTTGGCCCGGCCTACTTTTTGCCAACAACAGGCTTAGCACTATGAGAGCTGAGAAGTTTGGGCAAAGACATACAACTTGGGCGAACTCGTTCTACGCCTCCCGGAGAAGCAAAAGCATAAACTTAACCCCAAATGGGAGGGCCCTTTCATAATTTCTAAAGTCCTCATAGGAGGAGCTAATCGCATGCGGAACCCAGAGGATAGCCGCCTCGAGCCAAACCCATGGACTGCAGCTCGCCTTTGGTGTTTCCATGGCTAGACCTATGTCGCTACCTTCTTTATACCATTACATTTTTTCATTTTTCTTGTTTTTCTTGTTTTACTTTTGTAGGATCACTTAAATTTTCTGGAATATGTTCAGATCAATCGGGTTTCTTTAAACATTTGTCAGAACACATTCATGATAAATAGAATGTGTACAGCCGATAGCACCTGGGACTTCTATAAGGAAGACGATCAAAGTATTTATTTGTCCTACATCTTTATGTACTATAAGCCTCGGCTAGGGGGTAAAGGGAGCACCTTTGAGATTGTTACCACCAGTTCGTCCGGATACGTACATCAGATGGGTAAAGCCAAAAGCTAGTGTTTCTTAAGATATAACTTGGTCGGCTGTGAATGTGGTTCATATAATCGGAAATCTTTGCCACAAAAGGGGATCATTCATCACAAAATAGCAGTTATCCACATTGCAAGGATACATAGCTACAACATCTACGTTTTTTGTAGTATCCCAAAGAAAGAAACTCGTTGAGGAACTATTTTCTTTGGAAGATGCTTCTTACGTCTCATCATAATATAACATAATCCTATTGTGCACTCTTTGTGTGTTTGCACCACATGGCTAGATTGCCTGGTTCTCGGAAATTAGCTCCTGCTACCACAGGATACACAGTATGGAACACTGCCTAGTTATTAACACGGGAGGTAGAAGCCAATGGCCGGTAAAAGACATAATTTTCAAGAACGTAAGGAAGTGTCTTGATACATAAATACAAAATTACATGTAATCACACATTAGGCGATTGGTCGAGATGATGTATTATAACATCTAAGGTGTTGTCTTCTTCTGAAAGGCAGTCGGCGGGCATCACTTGGTCATAAACCATGTGAAGAGGAATCTCTTTACAATCCGGCCCTATCGGCCCAATCTGGGTCATGTGCTGTGGGTTTAGTTGGGTAAAACAGATATTCACCATAGTCTACGCCTTCCGAGCTCCTTCACGGCAGGTCGAAGTGTTCCATTGCTCGAAGCGACTCCGTGCTACTTTCAACCGCTCGGCAAGCTCGGCCATTCTTTGTGAAGGATTTTCAATTGGACATAACATTTTGACCATACTACTCATAGCGTTTTGAGCTCGCTCATGCACAATGGACAAATCCTTCAATAGGCCCCTAGAAAGAGCTAGCCTCTTCCTCGGGACGTCCAGTCAAGAGACCTGATCAAAGGGAATTGCACGTCTTTACGATAAACAGAATAATAAGTGACTTATCACATTCCAGGTTTGTATTTTTCTTATAGAATATGCCACCCTTTAATTTCTGATTCTCTTCATTTTTTTTGCGCCAATTGAGCTTTCAAATTCTTAATTTCTTTGGCTTGTTGCTTATTCTCCTCCTTTAATTGGTTATTTTCCTCGCGACATTGCTTTAATACGCGATAACCAGCTTCAAGCTGGGATTCACCATACCTCTGAGAATCTCGGGATGCGTCTAAGTCTTTTTGCAATTGGCTTATAGATTCGCGTGCTATGACAAACTTCTTTGTTATAAAGGAAATCTGATGGAAATTTAGCACATTGCAAAATAGTTTTACTCACTGTGTGCTTCTCCGATGAATTTCTTCACCTCCACCAGTTCGGCCTTGCTGGCTTGCAATTCGTCGTGGCTTAACTCGAAATCTTTGACCAATTTTTCGTTCTCATACTTTACAACCTGCATGGTGGAAAATTATTATTTCGACCCTTAACTCAGTCGTCCCAACAAAATTAAGGCTCGGGGGTTACTGGGTCGAACTTATGTTCGGTTATCAAAAACCAATGATTTTCCTGCAGATGGAAAGACATCAGCTTGGCTGCTTCCTCGAGTCCGGCTCTCGCAACCCCAAGGCATGCATCTGCTCAGCTGAGAGTGTTAAGCTCTTGTTCAGAAAAAACAGGGTGGCGTAGGGACTCCTTTCTGTGCTGATGATTCATCAAGCTTTCTGCTTCGAAATTAGTTGCCAAAAACTCCTCGGGGTCGTTAGGGAGTAGGTCCTTATTCGGAACTCTCGTGTTAGCTGAAGACCTCGGGTTTTGATGGCTGCCAGACACTTCAGCAGCGCCTTCGGATGAATAAGGTTGCACACGTCTCTTGACTATTTCAGCTATGGGTCATGAACAGTCAAGGCAATCATTACCATAAAAGGAGAGTGATTTATATGTTTACCTCTTGGTCGAAGGGGCAGTCGAAATATTTTCCGCAGTTGCCCCTTGTAAGGGAATCCTGTTCTCGGTCGATGCAGCCCCAGCCAGTATAGCTAGGTAAGGAGTTTGACCCGTGGACCGACGACCCTTGGGGTTGGAGACAGGAACATTTGGGACGATGGGAGGTGTGGCTCCTCTTCGAGTATTGGTTTTCCTTTTGATCAATACGGAAGATTAAAGAGGCCCAGGGTTGTCAGCCTAAAGGGCCACTTTGAGTTCATCGATGCTTTCTTGCTAAAATACTCCATCCTCAAAGTCCATTAAAATCTACGAATCCTCATGGAATCTGGGGTCATCATCGTAGAAGTAATTCTCAAGCTGAGGGGCAGGACAGTTGACCATCTCAATCCAATGCCTCCAAGTCTGTTAAGGAGAGCAGGGGGTTATTGATTGATAAGTCAAGCAGAAACAACTGGACTATGGGAATATGAACACACTTACCCATACGATGGGATTATATGCCTATAAGCCATCCCTGATGTCGGGACCCCGATCCTGAGTCATAAGAACCTAGCCTGTAACACATCACATCACTTTGCGGCCTCACGCACGGTAAACTCCACGGCTGCCACCTTACCTTGGCCGGCATCGTTTGCGTCTTTTGGCTCACGTATATGAATATGTTGCTAGCGTTCAAACGACAAAGAACCAGGGTCAACATGACTAGTTATAAACCCCAACGATACAACCGTACAGGGACAGGCATACATAACCCAGCAAAGCAGGTGTCGGTCATCAGCGTGTGTAGACGAGTCGTAGCAAGCTACAAGGACTCCATTACACCGCGTGATATTTCCCCGAGGGGACAGACACAGCAGCAATGAAGGATACATGCCGGTCAATCAATGTGTTCCGAGCAGTAGCAAACTACCAAGGCTCGATGGAATCACAAAGAGGGATTTCCTTGTAAAGAGTACTACTAAAGGCAAACAACTAGGTGTCGGATCCCACACATATAATGCATTTCAAACATACACACATTATGCACGATATGTGTAGATACAACAAGGCATCACAACATAAGTCTATGACTCAAGCATTTATTAAAGACTCATAAGAGTCAACATAGTATGATATTACAAACACGGGTCTCGTGACCCGACACTCAAGTCATACAAACAACAAGCGGAAGCAATCATGTCTCGGTACAGCCATCTACTAAAAGTGGCTGGAAGAGCCTGAAAAGCTACTACGACCCTACCAAAGGAGCCAGACCTCTGTCTGGGATTCCCAAGCTATTCCGGTCAACATCAAACACATCGCGTAGAACCTTTAATGAGTCTAAGTCTTCTCTGCAAAAACATAAATAAAGCAACCGTGAGTACAAAGGTACTCAGCAAGTCTTACATCAGAACTATCTACATATGCATCATGTTTCAATGAAAGGATTGTGGGGTTTGATTGCAACAAGCCAGCTTTGACTCTTGGCTAACCTGTACTACGACTATAGGTTCTTTCTTTGAGGTGGGATAGCGCACACGAGTCCACATATTCACCAATTCAATACACCACTATGGATCCCCTCTCGTTTCCCTACGAGAAGGCCTTCCATAGCACTCACACTTATCTTGCATGTTTTAAAGTATCCACTTAAATTGTCTATGTACCACGTAATGTTTCCAAGTAGTCCATAACCGAGGACGAGGCTATTCGAACAGATTGAATCACCTTGCAGGGGTATACTTCTTCACACATGCTCTCACCACTTATCACCATATGCACGTCATGCATCTCGGCAACCTTCAAGCGGAAGCACTGGCGTGGGTGTCGGCCACGACTGTTAACCACACAAGACCCTAGTCCAGGTTTATAGCCTATTTGAGACTGAACCCGCAAGGAAGTCCGGCCGAGGTTTCCTCTACGGCTCCAAACGATGCGCGCAGGGTTCCCAAGCCCACCATCCGGGTGCCACTTGGTACACCGTGCCACTGTGTATCTACCGCAGAGAAGCCTACCCCGTCGGGAAGAGCTAAACACGGCCGCCAACACTTTTCCTATAAACACCACAAACTAGTTGCAACTCCTGGACAGAGATCTAGGAGATTAATAAGCCAAGAGGGTCAATTAAGTATCCCAATGTGTGGTAGTATCTTGTCTTGGATAACACACACAGAACTCAGTTCTTAAGGACGGTCCCAACGAGACAACCCACCATGTACTCCTACATGGCCTCTCATCGCTACCTTTACCAAATCGGATTCACACTTTTACTCTCACACTGTAGGACATGAACCCAACCATTCTGATTCATCATTAAGATGGATCAGACCCGACACGACTCTAAGCATAGCAGGCATTGTAAACAAGCATGGATGAGTAAGCACAACAAGGCTCAAGCAGTTGCTACTCATGCTAAGTGGTTTCAACTATATACTGTGACAAAATCAGGTCATGCAGAGGAATGGGTTCAACTACCGATAACATGTACAGTTGAATCGTGTTTGTCCTAATGCAGTAAAAGAGAGCAGGAGCGAGGGAGTGGGTTTATTTCAATATGCTCAAGGGGGGTTTGCTTGCCTGACACGTCTGAAAATAGCAATGGGTCTTCATCAATGTCAACGATCACATCGTCGGAAACATCGTTTAGCAAGGGGGAACAACACCGACAAACAAGAAAGAACAACAATTACTTCACGGAAATGCAACACTATGATGCATGCTCAAGACATGAAATGAAAGGTGGCAGGGCTAATGTGGCTATCATTTCCTAAGTTGAAGTTGGTTTGAATTAGGATTCAAACATCACGTCAAGCCGGGTATCTTTCCAAGTACCCTTATAATTGATTCGACCTGATGCTCATAACAAATTGTTCGAACATGCATGGGGTTAGTATTTTGAGGTACTGATTTGCATTGACCAATGATTGGTCATAACAATTGAACTGGAATTCAAATAAGTATCAAATTCCATCTCCAAACAAATTATGAAATTTATCCTATTCACCATTTTGCCTATTAGGTGATGTTAACTTTTTCAAACATTCATGACAATGCCATAATCAGATTTCTTGGATTTTTCTGATACTTTTTCATATATAAATTATTTTCATCCGAGTTATATTTTAATTTCTATGATTTTTACAAGTTTTAGCAATTTCCTAGATTTATTTTATAAACAGAAATACTAATATTGCATCAGTACTAACGTCAGCAGGTCAACTGGCCGGCCAGGTCAAACCTGACAGCCAGGGCCCACTAGCGAGTGACACAAGTGTTAAATAGGGTTTAATTTTAAACTTTTATTTCTAATTAGGGTCTGGGCCCATTGTCAGTGGGTCATTAGCTTAATTAATCTGGTTAGTTAATTTTGTGATTGGCTTAATTTAAACAGGGCTGGGCCCCACCTGTCTGTGACTCAGGGGAGTCAACCCACTGTCACACGGGGTCGAGACCACCGGCGGCTCAACGCCGGCGACTACAGACGCGGCGGAGGTCATCGGAAAAATCCCTACGGGCATCCATTTCGGTCGCGGTTTGCCTCTACAGCTTGCTGAGGAATCGCCGCATCCATTCCGACCAAGTTACGGGCCAGAAGGTGGCCGGAGCGAGGCCGGCGACGACCTCAGGCGGTGGCCGGAGTCGGCCATGGTGGGGGTTGGCGCTAGAGGGCAGGAACGGAGGGGGAGAGCATAGGAGGAGATGCAGGAGCTAACGGCAGTTCCGAAGGGGGCAACAGCGACAGAGGAGAAGCTCGGGGCAGGGCGAATCGACCTCGAGGTTGCTGGCGGCCGGAGATGGGGAAGACGGCGATGCGACGCTGCGGAGGCCCTCGAGCTCGAGGTTGTTGATGGAGAGAAGCAGCTCATCGAGGCGGAGGTGTAGGGCGCGACAGAGAAGCAAGGGGTGGCCGGGGGCGACGGCGACGAACTTGAGCAGTGCTAAGCAACGACGGCGAGAGAGGAGAGGAAACACGGAGAAGAGGAGGGGAATGGAGAGAGGGGAGGAGATAAGGGAGAGGAGAGCCTCGTGCTGACGCGGTGGAGGCACGAGAAGGCTCCACGGCGAAGCAGGCGGTGGCGAGGGGGCGCCGTGCCTTCCTTCTCCTCTGCCTTATGGCACGAGGAGGAAGACGACAAGGGAGACCCCCCTGGTGGGCTGGGCCAGCACGTGAGCACAGGTTAGTTCTCTCTCTCCTTTTTTCTATTTTTGTTTTATTTTCTTTCTGGAATTTATATTTAGGATTTTAATAAAACATTTAATCATTTTATAAAATCCTAGAATGGTATTATGTGACAGTAATAAAAATAATCAATGCCACAAAATAGTTTCAACATTTTTTGAAACTTTTATTTTAAAGAAAACAAAATAACTCCATTCCAAATAGTTATTTAATCCAATCAAAATTCATGTTCATAAGTTCCTGTGAATTACAAATTTGGTTTGACAAATTTATTCCCTGTCACTATTTTCCCAAATGTTTGGAACATCTTTCTGGTTCCTTTTAAGGTAATATTTTTATTGCCTTTTTGTCAATTTCAACTCATTTGGCTTGATCACTTCCATTTCCAGATTCAATGCAATTTGAATGCATGCATGAAATGCAATGTCAAGCAAGGTAAACTTGGGCTGTGACAACTCACCCCCACTGAACAAGAATCTCATCCCGAGATTCAAGCGTAGTCGGAAAGAGGAAGAGGGAACACTAAACTATCACAATCTTCATGATTCATTTGCTCCTCTCGAGGATATTGAGTCATCGCATCATGTTGATCTTGACATCTTTGTCCTTGAGGTCTTCATCTAGCTTGACAACAAAAGAACAGAGAGACGACATAAGATTCGATCTCCTCGAAGATCGAGCAACTCAAGATCAACTCATAAAAGGAGACGTAGGAACGTCCCTTGAGCTGAGACACATCACTCATGACAGAAACGAGGAAGTGGGGCATAAGACAAAGGTTCAATTGGTAGGCAACAAATCCAGGCTTAAAACAGATGCTGGCGAGGTTTCAAAGTAGCGAGCATTAAGTTGCCCTTCATACCACAACGGGGCACCTTAGGAAGGTGACTCTTAGAATTATTCCCCTTAAGTGGCAAAAAGAATTACTTTTGATCCTAAGATCATTGAAACTCTTCCTATCAGGAAAGACAATTCACGAATGATTGTTTGAAGGAATTTGAAAGAATGCATACTCAGGTAGGAAAGAAACTAGGGTTATAGAACAACTCGGCGAACGGATGGCACATTCCAAATATTTCCGAGGATATAACCTAGTGTCTGAGCGTGCTCTCAAGAACTTGAGCATTTCCATATTCATCAAGGTTTACCAACATCCGTGCCAAGGATCCTGGTGACACAACATACTACCATGATGAACAATGATGGAGGATGCAGATGCAAAGGAAGACAACACCTCCTCAGATTTCACCTTAGCTGTGCCAAGGAAACGAAATCTGGTTGATCGACCAAGAGACATTTAGCACTTCGCTTCTAATGTTCTCCTTGATGTACTAGCACAACCCAATTATAGATCGTGCTTGATATCTAGCGCATCAAGTATAGGTCGGACTTCGGGACCAAAGGGGATCCATGAGGAACAACTTATAAAATAGGTCATATAAAACCACACGGAAGATGGCTAAGATTGCTGATACAAAATATATAATATCAAGTCTTCCGGCTAGGTGTGTTAGCCATTACATCACTTTACCGAGTTACATAGAGACCAATATTATAATTCTTGGGGAAAGTTCCAACCATTATAACTGCCTGAGATTCAGCTCCGGTTGGTGACACGATGCTTCAGACTCAGCATGTCCAAAAAGAAAGTTTGCAACACAAAGCGACGAGATAACGTTGCGAGATTCTCAGGAAATGAACTACGGAAGACAACTCCAAAACATGAGTTGGATCACAAGACCCGCGTGAACACACTGCCCAAGACAACTGTGAACACATGAAAAGTGTTACAACAAAACACTACCGAGTTCTGGATGGGAACCATCATTGCGGATAACGAAGCCATGTGCAAGTCCGTCTGGTACCTTCAGGAATGGCACTTAACTTCTTTTCCCTGAACAAATCAATCAGTGGCTTGGTGTGCTAGGAAATACATATGGAGAGAGAGGTTTCAAAGCTATCAAACCACAGCATACTTCGCACATGCATGACTGATTTGGGATGATTCTGGAGATAACAAAACGACCTTCCCAAATTCGTGGCAGTAGCTTGCACCAATGCACATGAATTAGAGGAAGTCACTTCTTACACCTAACATATACTTCATGAATTGACATGAAGACAATGTCTTAAAAGTTTCCAACACTAACTTAATGTTCAACATAGATCATAGAACTAATTAGAATGTTGTCGATGGGCTCAACAACAATTCATCAAGATACCCATATAAATGGATTTCCACAACTATGTGAGCAAGATAATAGCATTGGTCAGATCAAAGAATATAATGGTGTAGGCTCAAGGAAAACCCTGAGTAAGACACTGCTACGAAATTTTTTGGTTCTGAGTTTGATTTGATAATAGCCCATGCTCAAATCAAAATTGAACAAGATAATATATGCAACAATTGATCAGACGAATCAACCGATGAAAATATCATCTTTCTTCAGACTCACACAACAGGAAAAATATCCTTTTTAAATGAGCTAAGTTTAGTCAAAGCTTTTATCTTCCAACTCTCCAAGTTGTTGTTTAGCTTAACCAACTAGCTCGGGGTATCCAACACGGATTCTTGGAGAAGATGGCTTATAAAGAAACCAAATTGATCACGAGCTCTATCATAACAGTCAGGAAATAACCTGGTAATACTTCCGAGAAGATATTAAGAAAATCACGAACCACCGATATATTATTAAGCTCGGGAACAATCTCGCTTCTCAGGGCAAGATGATGTGATCAATAGAACGAGGGATTGACACAATCCTAACTCATTGATCGAAAAGTGCTCCATGAACCATGGACTAGGTAGCACACTCAATCTTAGGATGACGATTCAATCACCATCACCATAAGAGTGAAATTATTGTCCATTAGCTACCAAGCAACAACATTGCTAGGAGTATTTATTTCACACATCATGGTTCACTTGTCGATATTCCGGTTACAGCCAACACAAAAATCGAGGGATGAACAATGATAGCGAGAAGTATCGCTACATCAAGAGCTCATAAGAGATGGTGCAATTCTCATAACACTCTTGACAAAAAGAGGGTAATACTCCAAGATAGAACAGAACAAAAGCTGCTGTAGCATTTCGATCTGCGGAATACAACTACTTTGACCCAATCCAAGAAATGGATGTGGTACTGGAGTTTGCTTCTCCCAGTCTTTCGAGAATAGAACAACTTGATAGACCACAAAATAGAGGACATCGATGACATGAATGCACAACTACTCTTGACTATCCTTTCATGGATGAAGGTCAGAATACAACTAGATACGACCAACTCAAGAGCACATGATTTCTTGAGTTATGGATGCATAGAGTAGCATGTCGAACGAGTTCAACATAATTCTTCCAGATAACCCATGCAGAAAGGCGGAGTTGACAGAGTCACAATATGGAGTGGGGACTCATCACGAGCACTCTTATTATGATCTTTAGTTCACGAAGAACTTTTGACAGAGATGGTCCATGGTATTGGAAGAATGATATACCACGCACCTTGAGGATTACAACAAGGTTACTAATCATTCTAGAGGAACTAGCAACACTATAAACAGAGATAAGCAGAATGATCATTGGATTCAAAGACCCAGAATAGAGTACCTACAAGCTATTTAACATCACGAGATGTGTTTCGAAAATGATGGCCAGAACTATCACACTGGAAGACATACCACACATCTAGACTATTGGGTAGTTTTTGGAGTAACATGTTTTCCTAATACTTCAACAAAACATCAAGGTAATAAAGTACCTCAACACAATTATTAATGTGCTTTGTCCGGCCAAAAGACATTGGGAAAAAGGAAGGAATTTGCAATCGCATCAGACTTATTTGGAAACTTTGGAAAACTCGGACAGCATAACGGCTGTACGGGCATGAAATATGAGGCAACCTACAAGAAAACTAACAACATAACAATTGAATTCTTATGGAGACACTGATCTAGGAAGACAACAACTTTTCGATAAGTCTCCAACATAGTAACTCGTCATCCTAGTGAATAGATGAGAAAGCCTAATTCTTAAACCCCGTAGAATAAAGAAGAGGGTGACTCAGAATAAGAATGACACAAGGAAAGGACTAAAAAGAGCCTTACGTTCCCTTCCACAAACAATTCCCTTATATAACTAAAGAGTTGCTAGACACAACATCGACCAGTTTGGCTTGGTTATCCTACAGGCAGTCAAGCTCTGATACCAAAGCTGTCGGGACCCCGATCCTGAGTCATAAGAACCTATCCTGTAACACATCACATCACTTTGCGGCCTCACGCACGGTAAACTCCACGGCTGCCACCTTACCTGGGCCGGCATCGCTTGCGTCTTTTGGCTCGCATATATGAATATGTTGCTAGCGTTCAAACGACAAAGAACCCAGGTCAACATGACTAGTTTTAAACCCCAGCGGTACAACCGTACAGGGACAGGCATACATAACCCAGCAAAGCAGGTGTCGGTCATCAGCGTGTGTAAACGAGTCGTAGCAAGCTACAAGGACTCCATTACACCACGTGCTATTTCCCCAAGGAGACACACACAGCAGCAATGAAGGATACATGCCGGTCAATCAATGTGTTCCGAGCAGTAGCAAACTACCAAGGCTCGATGGAATCACAAAGAGGCATTTCCCTGTAAAGAGTACTACTAAAGGGAAACAACTAGGTCTCGAATCCCACACATATAATGCATTTCAAACATACACACATTATGCACGATATGTGTAGATACAACATGGCATCACAACATAACTCTATGACTCAAGCATTTATTAAAGACTCATAAGAGTCAACATAGTATGATATTACAAACACGGGTCTTGTGACCCGACACTCAAGTCATACAAACAACAAGCGGAAGCAATCATGTCTGGGTACAGCCATCTACTAAAAGTGGCTGGAAGAGCCTGAAAAGCTACTACGACCCTACCAAAGGAGCCAGACCTCTGTCAGGGATTCCCAAGCTATGCCGGTCAACATCAAACAAACGCGTAGAACCTTTAATGAGTCTAAGTCTTCTCTGCAAAAACATAAATAAAGCAACCGTGAGTACAAAGGTACTCAGCAAGTCTTACATCAGAACTATCTACATATGCATCATGTTTCAATGAAAGGATTGTGGGGTTTGATTGCAGCAAGCCAGCTTTGACTCTTGGCTAACTTGTCCTATGACTACAGGTTCTTTCTTTGCGGTGGGATAGCGCACACGAGTCCACATATTCACCAATTCAATACACCACTATGGATCCACTCTCGTTTCCCTATGAGAAGGCCTTCCATAGCACTCACACTTATCTTGCATGTTTTAAAGTATCCACTTAAATTGTCTATGTACCATGTAATGTTTCCAAGTAGTCCATAACCGAGGACGCGGCTATTCGAACAGATTGAATCACCCTGCAGGGGTATACTTCTTTACACATGCTCTCACCACTTATCACCATATGCACGTCATGCATCTCGGCAACCTTCAAGCGGAAGCACTGGCGTGGGTGTCGGCCACGACTGTTAACTACACAAGACCCTAGTCCAGGTTTATAGCCTATCTGAGACTGAACCCGCAAGGAAGTCCGGCCGAGGTTTCCTCTACGGCCCCAAACCGTGCGCGCAGGGTTCCCAAGCCCACCATCCGGGTGCCATTTGGTACACTGTGCCACTGTGTATCTACCGCAGAGAAGCCTACCCCGTCGGGCAGAGCTAGACACGGCCGCCAACACTTTTCCTATAAACACCAGAAACTAGTTGCAACTCCTGGACAGAGATCTAGGCGATTAATAAGCCAAGAGGGTCAATTAAGTATCCCAATGTGTGGTAGTATCTTGTCTTGGATAACACACACAGAACTCAGTTCTTAAGGACGGTCACAATGAGACAACCCACCATGTACTCCTACATGTCCTCTCATCGCTACCTTTACCAAATCGGATTCACACTTTTACTCTCACACTGTAGGACATGAACCCAACCATTCTGATTCATCATCCAGATGGATCAGACCCGACACGACTCTAAGCATAGCAGGCATTGTAAACAAGCATGGATGAGTAAGCACAATAAGGCTCAAGCACTTGCTACTCACGCTAAGTGGTTTCAACTATATACTGTGACAAAATCAGGTCATGCAGAGGAATGGGTTCAACTACCGATAACATGTACAGTTGAATCGTGTTTGTCCTAATGCAGTAAAAGAGAGTCGGCCATGGTGGGGGTTGGCGCTAGAGGGCAGGTACGGAGGGGGAGAGCATAGGAGGAGACACAGGAGCTCACGGCAGTTCCGAAGGGGTTAACAGCGACGGAGGAGAAGCTCGGGGCAGGGCAAATCGACCTCGAGGTTGCCGGCGGCCGGACATGGGGAAGACGGCGATGCGACGCTGCGGAGGCCCTGGAGCTCGAGGTTGTTGTTGGAGAGAAGGAGCTCATCGAGGCGGAGGTGTAGGGTGCGACAGAGAAGCAAGGGGTGGCCGGGGGCGGCGGCGACGAACTTGAGCAGTGCTCAGCAACGACAGCGAGAGAGGAGAGGAAACACGGAGAAGAGGAGGGGAATGGAGAGAGGGGAGGAGATAAGGGAGAGGAGAGCCTCGTGCTGACGCGGTGGAGGCACGAGAAGGCTCCACGGCGAAGCAGGAGGTGGCGAGGGGGCGTCGTGCCTTCCTTCTCCTCTGCCTTCTGGCACAAGGAGGAAGACGACAGGGGAGATCCCCCCCCCCCCCCGTGGTGGGCTGGGCCAGCAGGTGAGCGCAGGTTAGTTCTCTCTCTCCTTTTTTTCTATTTTTGTTTTATTTTCTTTCTGGCATTTAGATTTAGGGTTTTAATAAAACAATAAATCATTTTATAAAATCCTAGAATGGTATTATGTGACAGTAATAAAAATAATCAATGCCACAAAATAGTTTCAACATTTTTTGAAACTTTTATTTTAAAGAAAACAAAATAACTCCATTCCAAATAGTTATTTAATCCAATCAAAATTCATGTTCATAAGTTCCTGTGAATTACAAATTTGGTTTGACAAATTTATTCCCTGTCACTATTTTCCCAAATGTTTGGAACATCTTTCTGGTTCCTTTTAAGGTAATATTTTTATTGCCTTTTTGTCAATTTCAACTCATTTGGCTTGATCACTTCCATTTCCAGATTCAATGCAATTTGAATGCATGCATGAAATCCAATGGCAAGCAAGGTAAAGTTGGGCTGTGACACCTGATGATGAGGCGGGCAAAAATTTATTTTTCCCCCTTGAACAGGTTGGCCAAAATAACTGCTAAAGCTTCTTGATTGTCCGGTCCCTGTCGTCTCAAACGGTAGTGTCGCTTTTCCTGTTATAGAGCCACAAGGGGTGTGTGTGCTGTTTTGGAGTGGCTGGACACACCGGGTAATTTCCGCAGCCATCCCCTCGACGATGGACAACCCATTGTGAGAAAGTAAACTCACCTTGGCGGCTAGGCATTTTACTTCGGGGCTCTCTTCTTGGAAGGAAATAACTAGTTGCCAGCCGAAGCACTTCTTTAAGTTGACCTCGAAGTATTCGGGGAGACCCCTCTGAACTGGGACGAATAAAGGAATGTCCTCAATATAAAACCATTCCGAAGACCACTCGTTGGTTTCCTTCTTTGGAGTCCCGACCGGGTATCCTGTACCGGTTATACGCCACACTTTGGCTCCGCCCACTTCCCAAATTAACGTTCCCCTAGTTCAGGGAACGAGGTAGAAGTATTTTCTCCATAGGTCAAAGTGGGGATCGCATCCCAAGAAAAACTCGCACAAGGCTACAAAGCCTGAGATGTGAAGGATTGAGTCAAGGGTGAGGTTATGAAGATGTAGCCCGTAGAATTCCAAAAAGCCCCTCAAGAAGGGGTGGACCGGAAAGCCCAAACCTCGCAGCAGGATATAGACGAAGCACATCATTTCACCCTTTTGTGGGTAGGGAAATTCTCTGCGAAGGCCTCACCATTTGTGGAGGTCAATCCAGCGCAAGTGGGCGCGAGATCCGACATGGGAAGATACCCTTGAACTTCGAGGTTGCGCAACTGGAGCACGGAAACATAACAGCTTGCCTAGTCTGCTAGGAGGGGGCCATAGGGTTGCTAGGAGGAACCCTCCATGGCTCTAGGTGCTAGAGCTTTAGGGTTTCATGGTGGTGCTTGGCAGGTGACTGTCACCCAAGGACGGATTTGATGTGCTTATAAAGGGTGTTTTCTGCCTCGATTACAAGAAGCGGTTCCATGAGGGGTTGCTGGATTGTGTGTCTTTATTACTACGCACATAAATTGAGTGCCACTATAGATTTTCGAGCAGAAAGGTTAGAGGTCGTGGGCCCCACAACGATTTGATAATCTAGAACTGGTCAATGGCTAAATCATCATTCTAGAAATATGAAGTGATAGAGGAACTCGCCTCACAAGCCGATTACTTCGGATACAAGGAGCTTTCGAAGACCATGTACATTAGTGTTGGATGCTAGTTCGGAGGCTACAGAGGGAGTCCGGGACTAAGGGGTCCTCGGACGGTCGGTCCATCTCTTAGTGGCCGACCTAATGGGTCATACTATTGAACACCGGACTACGAGACAACCTCGTATTCGAGAAGGAAAGCTCCGAAGACTGGCTTATCATCCAAGTCTAGTAGTCTAGGTTGGTGCCTCTGCCTCCAACTCGAGGTCGATTGTATGTAACCCTAGGAACCCCTAGGTCTATATAAACTAGAGGGTTTCATCTGTATAGGGAGGTTGACTCATATAGGGTTTTATCTCATACGATCTCGAGGTAGGTCAGCTCTGTAATCCTCTTACACATCCATATAATCAAGCAGGACATGGGGTTTTACCTCCTCGTGAGGGCCCGAACATGGGTACAATCTCCTTTGTCCCCTGCAACCCATGGATCCAACGTCCACAGGTCGGGACCCCCTACCCGAGATCCGCCGGTTTTGACACCGACACCGGCGGTTTAATGAACAACAACGTCAATTATGTAAACACTATTCACAAATTTTTTATGATGATCTAATATGTATACAGCTAATATATTTATATTGATCTCCTTTGTTAAAGATAGATGAAATGCGAAAGAATCTCCTACAAGAGAACCGCGTACGAGCAATTCAAGAGGAAATTGCATGATTTTTCCTTAAAGTGGTCATACCTAGCGGCGGAGAATACCATTACATGTTATGATCTCTAAATTGTATAGGAGAAATTGTATATATACCAAATTATATATATATATATATGTGTGTGTATATATGTATGGTTGTACGAGAAATTATATTATGCATCAACGTGTATAGTATGTAGTAGTGTACAATATGTTTGAAATGAAATGAATTGAAAGGAAAACACAAAATAAACTATAAACCCTTACCATAAAACCCTAAACCCCAACAAAAAACACAAACTCTTTAGTCTCGGTTGGTGACACCAACCGGGACAAAAGGTCATTTGCCCCTTGTGACACGCTCGCTGCCACGTGGAGGGACTTTAGTCCCGAGGGTGTGGCCAACCGGTACTAAAGGGTCGGACCCTTTAGTCCAAACTCTTTAGCCCCAATTGGCGACCCGGGACTAAAGGCCATTCCCAACCAGGCATGAAGGCCCATTCTCCGCTAGTGTTGAAGTGGATAAATTCACTAGATGGGTGGAAGCAGAGCCAATCAGTAATTATGATGTTGAGACTGCAGTGCAATTCGTAAAAAAGTTGATTTGTCATTATGGTTACCCACATAGAATCATCACAGATAATGGCACAATTTTTTCTAAAGGAGCTATGGAGGAATTCTACCAACGAGAACATATCTGGCTTCACCTTGCATCGGTCGCACATCTGCAATCTAACACACAAGTAGAGTCGGCCAACCAGGATATTCTAGGTGGGATCAAACCCCGGCTCATGGTTCCTTTGGATCAAACATTTGGTTGCTGGGTTGAAGAACTCCGCTTAGTACTTTGGAGCATCCGGACTACTCCTAATAGATCCACTGGCTGCATACCATTCTTTCTGGTTTATGGAGCATAGGCTGTTTTAAAAAGTGATATCAGGCATGACTCCCCGAGAATCAGAACTTATGTTGAGGCAGACAATAAGCAAGCTTGCCATGACGCCCTTGATGCATTGATGAAGAGCTTCACCTTACTGCTTCATGATCAACCACATATCAACAAGAACTATGTCGCTATCACAACTCTAGAGTTGGCAGCCGCACTTTTGAGGAAGGCGACTTAGTGCTCCGTTTGATCCAAGACCAGACAGACACGAACAAACTTTCACCACAATAGTAAGGGACTTCAGTCATCAGCAAGAACCTCAACAATGGGTCATATTATCTGATTGGCATACATGATTATAAGAAGTCACGTATCTCATAGGAGGAACCAAACAGGCCTTGGAACATTTCTCATCTTCGGCCTTACTATACTTAGAGCCACTAGCTCCACAACATTGTACATTTCACTTTATATATCTTTGTGTTCAATATAATAAATCTGGCACCCCAGAAACTCGAGATGTCCATCGTTTCAGCTAAAAAAATTCCTGAGTCTTTATTCTTTGAAACACAGGTCACTTGGGGGCTCCCGACTCAACGAGTTAGCCAATTATAATTTCCTTACTGACCTGGATATAAGCCAAACACAACAAAGAAATTATGGTTAAACGTGTGTGTCTGCAAGATGCTTCTCCAAACAAGGTGACCCCGTGTACTCTCAATAAGTCAATCCTTATGGAACCTGAATTTATCCAAGTTAAAATACGCTTGTGTCACATGAGAGTCGGCATAAGAAAGCTAGAATACGCCATGGGCTATTGATTTGCCTTCTTTGAAACTTGGTTAAACTTTCCTGTGCGCTCCATTCTACTCCGACCTTGTGTACTCTAGGATAAGTCAATTTGAACTTATACTGGTTAAACCATCGATTGGGTCATGTGAGGGCCGGCTTATAGAAAGCGAGGATAAACTAATGGCTATCATGCTAGTTTCATTGAAGTAAGATTTGAGTCTCAAAAATCAATATAAATTGTCGAGCTTACAAAGCCGAGTCATAAATATATCTTATCTCATATTATTGGTACAAGAATTTCTTCTTTTACAAAGTCATATATTGACAACCAATCTATTATAGTCTGTCACAAAGATCATCACTTGTTTTCTTGGACATAATTATTGCCAGGTCATACACACACTGCTGGATTATTATATTGTTTTACAAGATGACCACTTATTTTCCTGATCAAGATATCTGAAGTATATTTGTGATTTTGGTAGTTTATCCCATACAAACAAAGGAGGGCGTATTATCAAACAATTGAGAAGCAATCAAAGATATATTGATTATATCATTGCAGATTCAAAAGTTCAAGTTTTACGTGCACAGTGGCACGACAGCCGGGGAAAATCCAGTCCCCCTATTACAAGCTCAACTCAGGAGCCACAAAAAATATCAAGTTTTTTCTACGCACAGTAGTTGCCATTACTCCTCGTCGGCGGCTTGTGCGGTTTCTGCCTCACCTTGTTTGTCTTGACGTACGACACCAGTGGCCATAGGATCTGCAACAGCCGGCTCGCCCTCGTCAATCTGCTGGACTATGTCCGCCGACTCAATTGAGCAAAGATATTGGAAATTTAAAGAACCAGGAACAATAACAGATGAGTCGACATTAGGGGTAAAGGGTCACTTACCACAAGGAGGAATAATCTCAAAGGTCTAGTCCTTTGGGGCACCTATGCGTCGGTTGTCCATGGAATAAGGGGACTACTACTTCTTAGTATCCAGCTCATTCTCAAGAAGAGTTGTGAGAGTGTGGGTCCCTTTCACGCAATTGGTAAAATCTTCTTTCGTAAACTAAGGGACGTCCTCTTTCAGGAAACCCGTTAGTTTCTGCTTCAACATCAAATTCTGGAACATGGGCCTTGGCATGATCAAGCGCCAAGTTTGCTCACATACGAGCCGTCGATCTCTTATATTCTTTAATACATTGTGGAACAGTTGACAGTTGTTTCAGAATGTCCTTGATATTCAAAGGAGGATCCTACAAAAAAATTGCCGCCTTATGTGGGGACCCCGACTTACGAGTCGAGATCGTTGAATGAACGTGTACAGCGATCCCAGATATCAATGCTCACTGAACACATAGATACCGAATAACAAAAGTCTTACATCCGTAATTAACGTGTGATACAGAAAAGGACCATTATTGTCAAGTATTACATAGATAGGGCCATGAAGGCCAATCACACCAACTCAACTACTAGCGGAAATCTTGGTAGTAAACGTGAAGCCAAGCCATCAGCCTAACCAACAGGCATTCTGACTGGGAAGCGTCCTAGTTCGCATGTGTGTCTCAGACGACAAATTCTTCTCCGTATTGTCGTTCCTCCATGTCTGGTCAATAAAATAACCACTGGCAAGTCAATGAGTACTTTTATTATACTCGCAAACAACCCATGATGCGGATTATGTAGATGAGTGCAAAATGAAATATAAAGCAACCCTTGCGAAAAGCAAGTTTTATAAATGTGTAAGCATGGTCATGTATCCAGATAGTCATGGATCAATAAGTAAATGGTAACCATAGGAACAGGTTACCGATATCTACTTAAGTACACCAAGGACTGAACATCTCATGTTCATCCTTTATGTCAAGTCACCAAACTTGACCAAGTAATCTCTTTCTCATGTAACTCCTTTATACACACGCACACTTGGTTTATGCGGAAAACACTAGACATAGTTTAAGAAGCACCACCCAAATGTCCTTAACCGTAGACACGACTATTTGAATGGTTTGATACTCTGGAGAGGTTGTACGTTGTACCCACGAGATCCGGGAAACTTCCGTGTCATGCAGGACTCGTGGTATATAACATACCCGAGGTAAGTACCCGATCAATGCATTTCCCTCGACGACACTAGACAAAGAGTCCACTCGATTGGTACCCAACCCACATGATGTACGTCTTGCGAGCACCAACTCTAGACCGTAGCATCGATGAAGGGACTAACGGTGTGCCTGGAACACATAGAAACGACATAGTCGTACTACCTGGCACGACCCCGTCATGGGAGTGACCATATCACTCCTGCCACTTGTAATGCGGGTCCTTGCTAGCACGAATAGAGTAATCAACACAGCCCCATCCCATAAAGGGGTAACGTGGTCGCACATGTAAGGTTGGGATGGTCGATAAATCTTAAATCTAATCCAATTTCCGAAACCACTCACACAAAACCTTTCCGGTATACCACTTCTTTCTCAAGTGGTCATCCAGCCCAACACCATCACCCTCGGGCATTAGTGGCGCTAGATGGGGTTTTCGTAAAACCTTTGTAATCACCTTTGTGTTACCAACACCATGCATACGCTCATCCAATGCATAGCAGTACAATCTACTTGTCAACTTTTATTCAGTGTGACCCTCATAGATGGTAAGGTCATGCTCAATGCAAATGCTCCAGTGGAGCCATCGGTAACACCATACAGGGGTGTACCGATTAATCCTGACTATATGCATCAGAATAAGTAATCAACATGTCATGCATAAAACGTTTTCTCACACATGGTCAAAGGGTGCTTGCCTTGATGAGGTAGGTATCCGGGTCTTCAAGATCTTCGGGTCCAAGTCCTTTGTCAAATGCGTGATCTATCGTCGTAATAATAATAATAATAATAATAATAATAAGGACCACAACCAAAAACAGAGAAAAAACACACATAAAAATATTAACCTACTTTGTAAAATGCTATTATTATTTATCAAAATGTTTCTTTCTAGTTTTGGACTAAAAAGTATTTCTAAATTCTCTTTTAACACACTCAAAATATACTTAACTACTTTTTTTAAATAAACTTTGCGTAAAAGTTTTTATAAAATTTTTATAAACAGCACTGTTAAATACTAAACAATTTTGTAGGAATTATGATGGAAAAATATTTAAGTTAGGATAAATATTTAATCCTATAGAATTATTTTAAAACCAGGATTAAAAATAAAAGGGAAAATCCAACTCACTGGCCTGGCTCGGTCAGTGGCTGGGCCGGCCCAGCTCGCCAACTGGCCAGCCAGCCAGCCAACCCCGGCATGCTCGCCGTCAGGTTTAAAATTGACGTGCGTGGCCCTTTGGCCAGCGACTGCGGGGAGAGAGAGGGACGAGATGGCCACCGACGGGTGGGGTCCCCCTGTCGGGTTCGTCTTCTACCTCTGCACAGAGAGGAGGGAGACCTCACCGGCGGCAGCTCCGGGGCTCTCAAGGTCACGCGAGTACAGGAACAGACTCGTGGCTCCTCCGCCTACCTACTGATGGTCGAAGGGACGATAGAGGTGACCTGTTTCGCTAGCGATGATGGAGCCATGGCGAAGACCGTTCGGGAAGGTGTCGAAATCAGTGCTACAGGCAGGGAAATTGACTGGGGAGTGGTGGAGAACTTTGAGGAGGTCTCTGCGGTCACAGGGAAGGAGAACTGAGCTCAGGAGCGTGCGTGTGGCCCAAGATCGACGGAGCCCCAACGCGGCGGCGCCTTGGTCGATCTCGAGTACCGGGGCTCTCTTAGCTCAAATTATAGGTTGGCGACAAGCCACCGAGTGGTGGAGCACCAGTGGTTTTGCTACGGCTTCAGGAGAGGGAGAGAGAGCTCGGGCGTGAAACCGTGGTTTGGGACTGTGCGGCATCTTCAGGAGGAGCGGGGGCAGCACCATGGTGCGTCGAGGTGGCGAGGTCCTTGTGGCCTCTTCGGCCATGCGTAGACATTCGTCGCCAGGGGTAGAGGAGAGGGAGAAAGGAGGGGGGCCGACGCTACCCTGGATGCGGTCGTCGGTGTGGTCAAAGAGGGGCAACAGGTGGAGGCGACAACCGGACGAAGCTGGTCCACTGGGCTCGGGTGGGCCCTGTAGCGCATCCAGAGCGCAGTTTTGGCATGCCACGGCATGCTGGGGCACTCTAGCCTGTCTTGGTCGTGTCTGGTGTGTCTGGGGGGTGGAGTAGATGCCCCCTAAAAGCTACGAACCGAAAAGGATTGAGCTGGCCAAGGGGAGAGGGTTAACGTGGTTGTGCCGGCCTTGGTTCAGGAGCTACAATGGAGATTTTGGCTCCCTCTCATTGAACCAATGTTGGATCTCTCGTCTTTAGTTGGGGAGGGACACGGTCCATCTGTCACAAGAGTTTGGAGTGAAGGGAGTGAGTGTGGTGGCTGTTAGATGTTGTTCTACAATTCTGGCAGAAGGTTTTGATGCATGTTTGGGGAAGTTAACCTCCTCCAATTGCATTGAAAGTTGACAGGATTTGGTTTTAGGCATAATTAGGAGGCTCTGCCAAATTTGAGCTCCATTGGACAAGTTTGGCCATGTAAACTTGAAAATACCCACAAATAGACAGATCTGCATTCTCGTGAGAAGATGTGAGTAAATCAACTCCCACAAATCCAAATCTTGGCATGATCTCCTCATTTGAGGTGTTGAGCACTCCTCCAAAGTTTGAAACCCAATGGACAAACCTTGCAATGTAGAGTTGCTCCAACTTGATTCTGAACAGAGAGGGTTTCTGAATTATTTAGTGAATCAAATCACCTTGGATAGAGGTCAAACTTGGCAAGATCACCAAATATAGCATGTGGGACATGCTAGAATTTTCTAGGAATTTATTGAGAATATTTCCTATGGATATATTTCAAAAGGTCAAAACAGACAGAATTGGTTTTAAAAGGTGTAAGCCCCGGACACAGTTGGTATCAGAGCCGACCCTCGTGGTTACACGGATGTTTGCGAGCAGGTGTGCGGTCATGTTGTTCATGAAGTTTGTGACCCATCGTGGCACACGACATGGCACATGTACTGGACTAGATGCACACACGTTTGTGCCAGGAGGGTACGCTCCGGTGGCCCGACGAGGACGTCGGTTCCTTTGAGTGGTGGTGTATATGATAGTCTGGCTTATTATGGATGATAGAGTACTCATATCAATAAGGAATTCCTTCTAAAAAACTTATAACGACTAAGATGGGGCACCTTCCTTATTTGGGGGCAGGGCCACAAAAGGGGAAAGTGGTGCATCTAAGCGTTTCGCAAGCAGGATAAACATTGCAATACATAATAGATGAAAGAGTAATAAGATTTGGCTTACACTCTCCACAAGCTAAATTACAAAGTCACACAGTCAAACATTATTCAAATGGAAAACACGGTCCAACTACGGACAAGATAAACGACAAAAGCTAATGCTATCCCGTCTTGCTAGGGCCATTATCACGACCAAGTGCCTCTAGTCCTTGGGATACGTCACGTACAGCCTGCCACTATCCTCGTCGAACTCCCACTTCAGCTGGGTATCCTCAGGAACATATGCATCTGGGCTACCTGTACCTGTGGGTGGTTGTAGTAATCTGTGAACCACAGGGACTCAATAATCTCATGCCCTTGGTATCGAGTCTAACTACGTCATTGGGTGAGAATGGGGTTTGTGTTTGTGTTTGCAGCAACATAAGCATTTATGGTGGCTAACTTACGAAGAACAGTAATAAGTTATGGTGGTCTACATAAGATGGTCGAGATCTAAGAATGAACACTAAGTGATCCTGAACACCTAATTACGTCATTCATAACCCCACCGTGTTCTCGATCAGAGAAGGAACTCTCAAAGAAACCGTCACGGTTACGCACATAGTTGGCAGGTTTCACTTAAGTTACTTTAAGTTATCTAGAACCGGATGTTAACAAAATATCCATGATTGCCACATAACCGCGGTCACGGCTTTCGAAAATATTTAACCCTGCAGGGGATTTCCAACTAATCCGTCACAAATTACCAGAGGCGCATAGACATCCTCGACCACGAAACTCGCGATCTCGTCGGATTCCTTAGAGGAAAACCTCAACACTGAGGAGACCCAAAGTCTCACAGGAATCCCAATGTGCAAGATATATCGTTAAGGTAAGACAAGTCCAGCAAGACCTCCCAACGTGTCGACGAACCCGATAGGAACCGCATATCTCATTCTAAGGACACGGCATATTGTCCAAACTTCCGTTAGGCCAATCGCAGAGTTGCCCCTGGTGGCCACCGGCGGTTGACACTATGAACCAACACTCATGAGGAGCACTGGCCCAAGGGGATTGATTAAGTTCCTCGGAGTAGCTATTCCCCATGATTTTTATTAAGTTGTTACCAAATTTAACACCAAAGTTGGGTCTTGCCAGACAAGTCTTAACACTAAACGATTTACCTAGGTGGTCCCCATAACAACCCCGAACGTGTTAGGAGCACTCATTTATGGAATAAAACACCGGTAGCTGAAACTAAGGCGGCAAAAGCGGAACAAATCACCCGGCAAAAGGCCAGGCCTCCCGCTCTTTACCAAGTATATAGGTGCATTAATTAAATAAGATGATATCAATTGCCCATGTTATCACATAGACCAGCTTGCACCCGCAACTAGAAATGCTGATAAAATGGTTCAGCAAGCCCAACTTAGCCAAACAATAACTGCTAGGAGAGGAGGTGTTTGAGGTTTCATGGCAATGTTTGATGGCCTATATATCAGGTGGTAGGCAGTAGAGTATAACGACGGAAACGAATCCACTAAGCATAACAAAGCGAGAAACACTGTCAAGGTCACGATCATCTTGCCTATGAAATCTTCAGAGTGGAACTGTTCCTAATCTTCCTGCACGAACTCACCGGACTCTTGTAACTAGTTTTCATACCCAGTAGCTAACCAAAAGAAACAATCACCCAATAAACTCCAGCGAGAAACTATGCAACAACCAATATGATGCATGTACGCACAAACTTCTAAATATGCACAGAAATTTAACCGACTCAAATAACAAAGTGCCACCTCATCACAAATGGCACTTTTGCATAACTTCTCAAAGTTGAAATCCAGTGCCACCATTGGATTCGTGAGATTTTTTACCCCAAATACACATATCATACTACTATATTTGCATGCAGAAAAACACCTCAAAACAGCAAAGAAATTCTAACCATAATTAAAATCTACTCATGTCAAGAACATGGACTATTCTTGTACCTGCGAGATTTGGTATATACCAGATTAGGCAAATGGAATTATCACATCAACAAAATAAAAAATACTACAACCTCATTAGACACAGGCCCCTGATACGTCTCCATCGTATCTACTTTTCCAAACTCTTTTGCCCTTGTTTTTTTACTCTAATTTGCATGATTTGAATGGAACTAACCCGAACTAACGCTGTTTTCAGCAGAATTGCCATGGTGTTGTTTTTGTGCAGAAATAAAAGTACTCGGAATAACCTGGAAAATTACAAGGATTTTTTGTGGAATATATAAAAAATAATGGCGCAAGAATTACCCGAAGACACGGAGCCAGGAGCCCACGAGCCCAGGAGGCGCCCCCCCTAGGGCGCACCTGGCAGGCTCGTGGGGCCCACGTGGCTCCGCAGCCTCCAACTCCACCTCTATATAGTCTCTCTCGCCCAGGAAAAAATAATATAGAAGATTTCATCGCGTTTCATGATACGGAGCCGCCGCCACCTCCTGTTCTTCCTCGGGAGGGCAGATCTGGCGTCCGTTCTGGGCTCCGGAGAGGGGAAATCGACGTCGTTGTCATCATCAACCATCCTCCATCGCCAATTCCATGATGCTCTCCATCGTTCGTGAGTAATCTCATCGTCGGCTTGCTGGACGGTGATGGGTTGGATGAGATCTATCATGTAATAGAGTTAGTTTTGATGGGGTTTGATCCATAGTATCCACTATGTTCCAAGATTGATGTTGCTACTACTTTGCTATGTTTAATGCTTGTCACTAGGGCCCGAGTGCCATGATTTCAGATCTGAACCTATTATGTTTTCATCAATATATGTGTGTTCTTGATCCTATCTTGCAAGTTGTAGTCACCTACTATGTGTTATGACCCGGCAACCCCGGAGTGACAATAGCCGGAAGCACTCCCAGAGATGAACATAGTATGAGGAGTTCATGTATTCACTATGTGCTAATGCTTTGTTTCGGTTCTCTATTAAAAGGAGACCTTAATATCCCTTAGTTTCCATTGGTACCCCACTGCCACGGGAGGGATGGATAATAGATGTGATGCAAGTTCTTTTCCATAAGCATGTATGACTAAATACGGAATATATGCCTACATTACATTGACGAACTGGAGCTAGTTGCATATCACCCTATGTTATAACTGTTACATGATGAATGTCATCCGACATAATTATCCATCACCGATCCAATGCCTACGAGCTTTTCATATACTAGTCCTTGCTAATTACTTTACCGCTACTGTTGTCACACTTGCTATACAAATCACTACTGCTACTGTTACCGCCGCTATCTTTACTATCATACTACTTTGCTACTAAAACTTTGCTGCAGATACTAAGTCTTTCAGGTGTGGTTGAATTGAAAAATGAACTACTAATACTCGAGAGTATTCTTTGGCTCCCCTTGTGTCGAATCAATAAGTTTGGGGTGAATACTCTACCCTCGACAACTGATGCGATCCCCTATACTTGTGGGTTATCAAGACCTTTTTCTGGCGCCGTTGCCGGGGAGCATAGCTCTATTCTCTGAGTCACTTGGAATTTATATATGTTGATCACTATGAGGAATCTGAGAGATCCATAAACTAAAGTCTTTCCCTCAACTATGAGGATAGGTAAGGAACCGCCATCTAGCTCTCCACTTGATTCACCTTCAGTTATGAGTAAATTTGTGACACCACCACCTGCTAGTAATTTTGATATGTCTCCTGTGCTTGATAATTCTACTTCTTCTATACATGATGCTTATGATGATTCTTTGCTTGATAATGATATGCCACTGGGTGAATTTCTTGATGCACAAATTGCTAGAGTTAGTGTTGAATCTGATGATACTTCTGGAACTGTTGAAATTGTTGAAATGGAACCTGTTGTTTCACCTGTTAGACCTAGCTCTCCTAGATATGAATTTCCTGATATACCTAAGGTTTACTTTATGGAGGGAGAGGTAGCTGAAGACTTTCTTGCTTGTAAGGATAGCTATGATCTTGAGAATTTATTACGCAAGTGGAAAGAAAAATCTCTGAATGCTAGAATGAAATATGATCCTAAGTTTGCTACTTCACCCATCTTTGTTAGTGATAAGGATTATGAATTCCCTGTCATTCCTTAGTTAATCACTTTGGTTGAATCTGATCCTTTTCATGGTTATGAATCGGAAACTGTTGTAGCGGATCTTACTAAACTGAATGATATAGCCACCCTATTGACTAATGAGCAAAAAATCCGCTATTACTATATCCTTAAGTTGTTTCCTTTCTCACTAAAGGGTGATGCTAAAACTTGGTTTACTTCTCTTTCTCCTGGTTGTGTGTGTATTTCCCAGGATATGATATGCTACTTCTGTGAGAAATATTTTCCTGCCCATAAGAAACAAGCTACCTTGCAGGATATATATAACTTTGTGCAAATTGAAGAAGAGGGTCTCCCACAAGCTTGGGGAGGCTTGTCTAGTTACTTAATGCTTTGCCTGATCACCCTCTTGAGAAAAATGAAATACTTGATATCTTTTATGATGGACTAACCGATGCTTCTAGGGACCACCTAGATAGTTGTGCTGGTTGTGTTTTCAGGGAACGAACTATGGAACAAGCTGAAATTCTATTGAATAATATCTTGAGCAATGATAATGCTTCGACTATTCCCGAACCACCTCCGAAGCCAACTCCGAAGAAAAGAGGTATTCTATTCCTCAGTCCTGAAGATATGCAAGAAGCAAAGAAATATATGCAAGAGAATGGTATTAAATCTGAAGATGTTAAGAATCTACCACGAATTGAAGAAATACATGGTCTTGATAACCCGACACAGGTAGTAGAGGTAAATTCCCTTCGTAGATTCAATGAGAGTGATATTCCTTATGATAAACCTGCTAGCTTATGCTTAGATGAATTTGATAACTTTGTTGCCAAACAACAAAGTTTTAATGATTACGTTAGCAGACAACTGCAACAAAATGCTCGTATGATTAATCATATAAGTGCTTGTGTGGATAGAAATGTTAATGATCTTAAGCTTATTGGTAAACATGCTTCTATGGTCACTAATCAAGTAGAACAAGTACTTAAGGCTCAAAATGACTTGCTTAATGAATTGAATGACAATTCTGTTAGAGTTGTCACTAGATGTGGTAGAATGACTCAGGAATCTTTGTATCCTGAGGGCCATCCTAAGAGAATTGAACAAGATTCTCAAGGAGTTAATACTGATGCACCTAGTCATCCTGGTAATAGGAAGAAAAAGAAAGATGATAGGGAATTCCATGCTAGTAAACCAATTGTTGTTACACCTAAGAATCCAAATGATGTCTCTATTTCTGATGTCGAAACACAATCTGATGATGAACATGAGCCTAGTGATAATATTGATAATGATGTTCATGTCGATGCTCGACCTAGCAATGATAATGATGTGGAGATTGAACCTACTGTTGATCTTGATAACCCACAAACTGAGAACAAGAGATATGATAAGAATGATTTTATTGCTAGGAAGCTTGGTAACGAAGAAGAACCATGGGTTCATAAACCCATGCCATTTCCTCCCATACCATCCAAGAAAAAGGATGATGAGGATTTCGAGCGCTTTGTTGAAATGATTAGACCTGTCTTTTTGCAAATGATATGCTTAAAATGTCTCCTTGTGCTAAGTACATGAAAGATATTTTGACTAATAAAAGGAAGATACCTGATGTTGAGATTTCCACCATGCTTGCTAATTACACTTTTAAGGGTAGGACTCCAAAGAAACTAGGTGATCCCGGAGTGCCCACTATACCTTGCTCCATTAAAGGAAATTACGTTAGAACTACTTTTTGTGATCTTGGAGCCGGTGTTAGTGTTATGCCTCTCTCTTTATATCGTAGACTTGAATTGGATAAGTTGACACCTACTAAAATATATTTGCAAATGGCCTACAAATCAACTGTTTACCTATCGGCATTTGCGAGGATGTGCCTGTTGTGGTTGTGAACATTACTATCTTAACGGACTTTGTTATTCTTGATATTCCTGAGGATGATGCCATGGCGGTAATCCTTGGAAGACCCTTTTTAAACACTGCATGGGCTGTTATTGATTGCAACAAAGGCAATGTGACTTTTCATGTTAATGGTAATGAGCATACGGTGCACTTTCCAAAGAAACAATATCGAGTTCATTGCATAAATACTATTGAAAAATCTTCATCAACTATTATTGGAAGCTTTGAATGCCCTATTCCTACTGTCAAGATGAAATATGATATACTTATTGGGGATATGTACATCCCCGTTGAGGTAACCTAGTGATTATTCAAAAATTCTCCGGTTTTATGTGATTCAAAAAAAGTTTGTCAAGGAGACTTGATCAACCTCATTGATGAATTTCTTTTGATGACCATGAGATGGATGAATCTAGAAGTCACAACCTTCTCTTCCCAACTTTTACTTTTTTTGTTTAGTAAAAAATAATAATTATAGCATTATTTTCCTGTTTTCTGTTTTTTCGTTCAATAGAAAAAGTGACCTGAAAATAAAAGTTCTCCAAATGCCCTGAAATTCAAGTATGATTTTTTCTGGAATATTTAAAAATTTCTGAGATAGATAACTAGTTAGGGGGATGCACCAGTGGGCCACGAGCCCAGGAGGCGCGCCCACCCCCTGGCACGCCTGGCAGGCTCGTGGGTCCAACGTGGCCCCCCTCCACTTATTCCAGCACCCATCTCCTTCTACTACCTCAAGAAAAAATCATTCCACGGGTTCTTGCTCATTTTGCTGCATTTTTCGATCTCCTTTTGCAAAGCCCCATTCACCAAACTGTTTTGGGGAATTGTTCCTTGGTATGTGACTCCTACATTGGTCCAATTAGTTTTTGTTCTAGTGCTTTATTCATTGCATATTATTGCTTCTTTGGTGACCCTGTTCTTGAGCTTTGCATGTTAATTTTAGTTGCTCCCAAGTAGTTTTGATGCATGATATGGCCTCTAGGCACTTGTAGGAGTAGTTGCTATGAGTTTTGTTAAGCCTTGTTCACTTTTATTTTGAGTCACTAAAAATTTCAGAATTATTTCAGAAAAAGGAAGATGTTCAGGAAAAACTATCATGGTGGTTCCTCAAGAAAAAGGGGTCCCCGTCTCGCGATTCGGGAGCCCGATCCTTATTGGCCGAGGAACGCACCGGTGCAACCATGTGAATGGCCTTTCGATAAATTCATGATTGATGTAGGTTTCAAGGACGAGTTTGATACATTTGTTCGCAACGCCGGGCTCGAAGAATTCATCTCCAATAAATGTGAACAGTATACTACACTCACTATCTCTTTTGTTCGTAGATTCAAATTTTCAGTTGGCCGTGACACATCCATACTGTTCGATCTTTATGACAAATCGTATACTATGGATTTAGAGGATTTTCATAGAATATGCAAGATACCTGATTGGGGTAGTCCCATTAACCCTCCTAAGTCTTCGGTTAGAGATTTAATTTCTAGTATAACTGTTGGAGAAACTAGAGATATTATGCAGGCTACCATGGGGAGCATTCATTTTCCTGCATTACATTATTTTGCCCTCTTCATAGGTAGATGCATTAACGGCAAGCATGAGCATAGTCACCTCTGCGCACCTGACCTTAGTATTCTTAAGAGCGTAGTAACGGGTGATATAAGTTTCAAAATGGGAGTTATAATTGCGAGGAGGCTAAATAATAATGCTAATGAAGGGGATTTCTTTAGTGGGATCTATGCCACTCACATAGCAAATTTTCTTGGAATACCCATCCGCACAGGAGATCCCCCACTCCATACAGCTTTCCTTGATCACGTCGCTATGATACGTTATCAGTTCCTTGAGAGGGATAATGAATCCCTCCTATACCGGTTAATAATTAACCGACACCGTGTCTTCCATGTTACCCTTCCTGCTCCTTCCTTCTTTGACTTTCAGAGAAAACGGAGATATTACATAACCAGAGGAGAGGCAGACGAGTATGAGAGGGAGGCGAAGACTACTCGCCTTTTGAGGCAACTATTCAGGCGGTAGCTGTCGCGTTCCAGTACAACCCCCATTATGATTTTGGATATTGCCCGGACCAGTAGTGGAACTAAACCAAGTTAGGCCAAAAGCCTAAGCTTGGGGGAGTACGTGTTTCTCACCGACTTTATATTCATGCTCACACATTCACTTTGATAGTCGGTGTTAATACTTTTCCATTGTATCATCCATGCTAGTTTATTTATTTTTCTTGCTTTCTTCTCGTGTATTTGTTTAAAAATGAGAAAAATAAAACAAAAATTAGTTGTAAGTTTAATTTCCAACTTGTTTAGTGGTAATTAAAAAGAAAACCCAAAAAGATTTCCCGTTTTTCTTTTGCTTGTTGGGAGCTTTTCCATGTAAATAGTTTTCTTTTTCTTTGGGTCGAGGTAGAAGACCATGATTAAAATGATTAGTGGCTCTCATATGCCTCATTGTTTATCCATCAAAGAGCCATATTACTTTGTCTTCTCCTCTGAGTTTGCTTGTAGTTCCCAGCTTAGTCCAATGCACGAACACTCTTATTATTATTCACATCATTCGGTCGTGCAAGTGAAAGGCAATAATGACAATATATAATGAAGTGACTGAGCCTGGAAAAGCTGGTATGAACTCGACCTATTTTGTTTTTGTAAATATGACTAGCTCATCGTTCCTAATTCAGCATTGTTATGACAGAAACATGTTTGCAATGACAACTTAGAGATCATAGTTTCTGATGCCATGCTTAATTAGCTAGGAGCTTATAATGGTTTGTCTTGGATGCCAACATGAATTTCAAGATGATTATGATGAAGTATGATAGGATGGTATCCTCCTTTGGATGATTCAAGTGGCTTTACTTGGCACATGTTCACGCATGTAGTTGAAACAAAATCAACATAGCCTCTATGATATTCATGTTTATGGTGATTTATATCCTACTAATGCTTGCACTCAACATTCGTTAATTTCAATGCATATTGATGACTGTTGTCGCTCTCTAGTTGGTCGCTTCCCAGTCTTTTGCTAGCCTTCACTTGTACTAAGCGGGAATACTGCTTGTGCATCCAATTCCATAAACCCAAAGTTGTTCCATATGGGTCCACCATACCTACCTATATGCGGTATATACCTGCCGTTTCAAGTAAATTTGCATGTGCCACTCTCTAAATCTTCAAATAATAATCTGTTTTGTATGCCCGAACCGCTCATGTGGTGACAAGGGGCGGTCAGTATCTTCCATGTTAGGCGTGTTATCTTCGATACGTGTTTATTCAATATCACTCACGAGAAATGGGCCGGTAATTGGAATGCCCAATTCCATGCTCAAATCAAATCGAAAATATAATTGCAAACAAAACTCCCCCTGGATTTTTGTTGGTATGGACGTCACCCAAGGATTCGGCTAGTCGTGGAGTGTGATTGATCGATGGTGGGGGAGTCAAAACTTTATTGTTTTGTTTGGGAACCGCCTATAATATGTGTAGCATGGAAGATGGTGAAAACTCTTGGTCATCGCGTTGACAATGAAAGCATGCCACCCAAAATTATCTATCTCTGCTTTAAAAGCTTGAGCACGGCACCTCTGCAAATCAATGCTTCCCTCTGCGAAGGGCCTATCTATTTACATTACTGTTGAGTCATCCTCTTCTTATAAAAGGCACCAATTAGAGAGCACCTCCGTCATTTTTATGCTTTGCTATTAATTGATATTGAGTTTGACTGTGACTGGATCTCCTTTGCCATGAATTACAATATTCAGTCAGCCCTTGGTCTTTGAAGGTGCTCTGCATTTATGTTTTGCGGTCTTAGAAAGGGCTAGGGAGATACCATTTATTCATATTGTATCAAGATTATTTTGATTGAAGTGTTGACGTTTGTAACTTATTATTATTGCTCGATGTTTGATTATGCCATTGATATGAGTACACCATGAGACCTAAATGTTATTGCTTATGTGGTTAGCTTATGATCTTGCTGAAAATCCAAATATGAGTTAGACATAATTACAACAACAAGATCAAACAGAGTTCGTAAAAGTTTTTCTTTTGTCTCTTTCAGTTTGTCAACTGAATTTCTTGAGGACAAGCAAGGCTTTAAGCTTGCGGGAGTTGATACGTCTCCATCGTATCTACTTTTCGAAACTCTTTTGCCCTTGTTTTTGACTCTAATTTGCATGATTTGAATGGAACTAACCCGGACTGACGCTGTTTTCAGCAGAATTGCCATGGTGTTGTTTTTGTGCAGAAATAAAAGTTCTCGGAAAGACCTGGAAACTTACGAGGATTTTTTGTGGAATATAAAAAAATACTGGCGCAAGAATTACCTGAAGACACAGAGCCAGGAGCCCACGAGCCCAGGAGGCGCCCCCCCCCCAGTGTGCGCCTCGTAGGTTCGTGGGGCCGACGTGGCTCTGCAGCCTCTAACTCCACCTCTATATAGTCTCTCTCGCCCAGGAAAAATTAAGAGACAAGATTTCATCGCGTTTCACGATACGGAGCCGCCACCACCTCCTGTTCTTCCTCGGGAGGGCAGATCTGGAGTCCGTTGTGGGCTACGGAGAGGGGAAATCGACGCCGTCCTCATCATCAACCATCCTCCATCGCCAATTCCATGATGCTCTCCATCGTTCGTGAGTAATCTCATCGTAGGCTTGCTGGATGGTGATGGGTTGGATGAGATCTATCATGTAATTGAGTTAGTTTTGATGGGGTTTCATCCCTAGTATCCACTATGTTCTAAGATTGATGTTGCTACTACTTTGCTATGCTTAGTGCTTGTCACTAGGGCCCAAGTGCCAAGATTTCAGATCTGAACCTATTATGTTTTCATCAATATATGTGTGTTCTTGATCCTATCTTGCAAGTTGTAGTCACCTACTATGTGTTATGACCCGGCAACCCCGGAGTGACAATAGCCGGAACCACTCCCGGAGATGACCATAGTATGAGGAGTTCGTGTATTCACTATGTGCTAATGCTTTGTTCCGGTTCTCTATTAAAAGGAGAACTTAATATCCCTTAGTTTCCATTAGGACCGCGCTGCCACGGGAGGGATGGACAATAGATGTCATGCAAGTTCTTTTCCATAAGCACGTATGAGTAAATACAGAATACACGCCTACATTACATTGACGAACTGGAGCTAGTTGCATATCACCCTATGTTTAACTGTTAGGTGATGAATGTCATCCGACATAATTATCCATCACCGATCCAATGCCTATGAGCTTTTCCTATACTGCATGACATGTGGATCCTGGGCCCACTTGTTAGTGGGTGCATGACATGTGGATCCTGGATCCACTTGTTAGTGGCACCTACACACAACAATCATCAGGAAATGAAAAGGGGTCTCGTGGGGGTCGAACCCACCACCTCATCCACACATCCATAAATCTCTGCCACCAGGCTAAGCAAGTGTAGTTGCACTAATAGGGGAAGCACACCACATATACTAGCTCTGCCTCATTAATCAGGAGGGAAATCACGCAACAAATAAAAAGTGGTGCAAGGGGAGCCGAACCCGTGCCCTGCTGCGTGAGAGGTGGCTCTGTTGCCACTGCACTGCTCCGGTGCAACTCCTCTATCAAAAGGAACATGCGAGGTAAAGATGCACCACTAGAACTTTGAAGGAAAACAACAGAAAATAAAAGGGGGCGCTGGGTATCGAACCCATGACCTCGTGCAGGTAACCAGTTGGGCTAGGAGGGGGGATATGCTCTAAAAGGGGATCCACCCTAGCTGAAGAAAACAAGGAGCGCCTGCTCTATTTAACAGAGAGGCATCGGAGACGGGCTCGCCTGTGCAACATTTGCAGATGCACATGGCCACGCTGGGCTGTACCGCACAGCGCTCTATGAGCTACCCGGCCATGATGCAGAGGCAGACTTCGAGGCCATCATGCACGGCATGCATGCGCAAGAGGCGGTTGTTGTGGCTACACACGTCGGTGCAACTCCGGCATCCTGCGACTAACGCGCGACGTGAGGCTAGCAGAGAGGTGAAGGGAGGAGAGCGAGGGTTGCGCAGTAATCGAGAGGCGGAGAGAAGTGGAGCCGCGTGATGAGGAGGAGGAAGCGACGACGAGGTTCTGCAGAAGAGGTTCGCCGGAGTAGCCACCATAGAAGACGTCAAGGACATCGTGGACGAAGCCTCAGGGTCCGATCTACGTGGGAATGGAACCCCACAGAAGGCTGCATGCTCCTGGTGCTGCACGGGGGTCGAGGAGGGCGGATCACCACGGCCTCGAGCTCTTGCCGGAGTCGTCCATGGCGCGGTGGAGCTCGGGGACTCGCCACAATGGTTCTAGGAGGGGAGAGGAAGGGAGAATGAGGCGCTAGGGTTAGGAGGAGGCACTCGGGCGGCTAAATAGCCCCGAACCACGGGCTTGTAGCCGTGTGATCGAGCAAAAGCAAGATAGGCGGTGGTCTGGTGGTTCGTACAGGAGGCGACGTCGGGAGGAGGAAGAGGGAGTCGCTGACTGGGCTCTAGGCCAGATCTTAACAGATTCTGGGTCGCCTCGCTCTCTCTGAAATTAAAATCCCTTCGCAAATAAATTTTGAAGCTCGTTTGAAAAAATGCCAGAGGCAAAAGAAAAGAATTTAACTAAAAAATACTTTTGGACTTCTAAAATCATGCTCCAATTTATAAAAATAAATTGGGTATTTTTGAAGAGTAAAATTTAAATGCATTTTATTTAAATGATACTCTATTTTTTAAATAAAGCAAAAATAAAAAATAAAAATAAAACCAGCGGGGTTGCCTCCACAATTTACAAGAAGTATTTTAGGAACGGAGGAACTTTTTAAAGGGGCCAAAACAACAACTTTTAAATAAGCCACAATAAATGGAAAGAAAGGAGTTCTAAAACCATGGTGCAACAAGAGGTTTTAAGAGCTTGATCTTGTTACACCCAATCACATAGCAAACACCAAGGCACCTCACACCATGCACTTCACACCCCATGCCATGGTGCCAAAAGCAACACAAACAAGAACAAGAACAAGAATTGATGCTATGCAAGATGCAATGATACACAAGAAATGAAGACACCACCAACTCAAACCACTTGATCATCATAACAAGTTGCCTTACAAGGAAAAAAATTACAAGAAGGGGAAGGGAATGCATTGGGGCTGTCACAAAAGGTTTGCTCGGATATTTTGAATAGGACTAGGGGTTGAAACTCTTATATATGGAAAATATATGTCCTCTCAGTATTCCTAAGTTTTCTCAGATTTTTCTAAGGTAGAAAAATAATTTTTCACCTAGAAATACCATTTCTAGCCTTAGAAAAGGACATATAAATAAAATAGAAAAATAACTTTAAAACTAATTATTTAATGGTTTTGAAGAGTCATAATCATAGTAGAATCAAGATACAATCTTTAGGTGATGGCACTCCCTTAAATTCAAGGACTTGAAGTGCGACCCCAAAGCAAGGTTTTGATTTATCAAAAATAGCTCAAAGGAGTTTTTGTGGAAGTATTATTTTTGAAAACTGATTTATAAGAGATCTACTTACAAGCACACATACAACAATGACAAACAAGGCATTTATGGAATTCACTTAAAAAAATAGTTTATACCAAATTTTGAAAGAAAGACAAAGTGAGGTGAAAACATGGTGTGACAGACCTCTCCCCCTTACAAGAATCTCGTCCCCAAGATTCCTAAGCTAGGTGCTAAAAAGGTACAGAAACTAGGATCTAAGATAGTCTTCACGCTCCCATGTCGCCTCTACACCGGGTGTGGTTGCTCCACTGGACCTTGAAGTACTTGATGGTATGTCTTCGAGTACAACGCTCGGCTTCGTCAAGAATGCGGATCTGTCTCTCGCAATAAGTGAGGTCCGGCTGGAGGTCAATCGCTTCATGATCGACATCCTGATAAAAGTCTGGACGGCATGGTGCTTGAAGGCACTTCCAGAGTTGTGACACGTGGAACACGCTGTGCACACCTGAAAGTTCTAGAGGTAGCTCCAACTCGTAAGCAACTTCTCCACGCCATGCAATGATCTTAAAAGGTCCAACGTACCTGGGAGCAAGCTTTCCCTTGACGTGTAAACGCTTTGTCCCCTTGAGAGGCGTGACGCGGAGGTACACTTGATCTCCACGGTTCAGTTCCACTTCTTGGCAGTGTGATTCAGCGTAGCTCTTTTGTCGCGAATTGTCAGCCTTTAGGTGCTCCCTGACGAGTTGCACCTTCTGCTCAGCTTCACGGAGGATGTTTGGCCCGAAAATCAATCCTTCACCACTCTCAGACTAGTTGAGGGGAGTGCGGCGCTTACGTCCGTACAACACCGCAAATGGGGCCATCTGGGGACTCGACTGATAGTTGTTGTTGTAAGAGAACTCAGCAAAAGGCAGACAATCTTCCCATTTGGTTCCATGTGCCAAGACAACAAGCGCAGAGCATGTCTTCTAGTATCTGATTTACTCTTTCTGTCTGCCCGCCGGTCTGCGCTTGGAAAGCGGTGTTGAAGGAGAGTGTGGTTCCCAGAGCTTCTTGGAACTTTTTCCAGAATCTTGAGGTGAATTGCATGCCTCGGTCGGACACAATTTCCTTGGGAACCCAATGAAGACTCACGATACGACGGATGTACCGATTGGCCAGCTGGCTACCATCGTACATGGTGCTAACAGGGATGAAGTGTGCCACCTTGGTCAGATGGTCTACAATGACCCATATGGAGTCGTGTCCCTTGCCTGGGTTAGGAAGACCGGTGATGAAGTCCATGCCGACTTTATCCCACTTCCATTCAGGCACCTGGAGGGGTTGTAGCAGCCCAGCAGGTCGCTGGTGCTCAACTTTGACTCGTAGGCATACGTCGCATTTGGTGACATATGAAGCTATTTCCCTCTTCATGCCATGCCACCAGAACCTTTCTTTGAGGTCTTGATAGATTTTGGTCCCACCAGGGTGAATTGAGTATGGAGTGTCGTGGGCTTCTTGCAAGATTATATTTTTGAGTTTAGCCTTCTTGGGTACGCATATGTGATTCCCAAACCACACAACTCCCTGTTCATCCATTGAGAATCATGGAGCCTTGCCTTCATCGGTTTTCTTGTTGATGACTTCAATGCTCTCGTGCCTATTCTTGGCCTTTTTAATGTTGTCCATCAGCATGGGTTTGGCTTTGAGGTTTGCTAGGAATCTTTGTTCAACTAGCTCTAACCAAAAGCTTTCCGGCTCCTCATATAGAGTGGGCAACCTTTCCTTGATCATGGAGTTCAAGGTGCAAGCCTTTCGGCTCAATGCGTCTGCCACCACGTTGGCCTTACCGGTATGGTATTGAATGCTGAGGTCCTAGTCTTTAATCAACTCCAACCATCTTCGTTGCCTCATATTTAATTCCTTGTGGGTGAGAACATACTTCAGACTCTTGTGGTCGGTGCATATTTCGCATCTCTTCCCCAAATGGTAATGTCGCCATGTCTTCAAGGCATGAACTATGGCCGCCAACTCGAGGTCATGAATGGCGCAGTTCTCTTTATGGGTAAGCAGTTGCGCTGACAGATAAGCCACGACGTTGCTGTCTAGCATCAGAACACCGCAGAGCCCGATTCTTGACGCATCGTAGTATATCACAAACTCCTTGTTGATATCTGGAGTGGCCAGTACCGGGGCGGTGGTTAACATCTTGTTCAGTTCTTGGAAGCTTCCTTCGCACTCCGGCATCCATTCGAACTTCTTGCCTTTCTTCAAGAGCTGAGTCATTGGTCGGGCAATGCAAAGAATCCTTCCAAGAACTTGCGGTAATATCCCGTGAGTCCGAGTAAGCTTTTGACTTCCTTCACATCGATTGGCGACTCCCAGATTGTTACCGTAGTAATCTTGGTGGGATCGACTGCCAATCCATCTAATGTCATGGTATGACCCAAGAATCAAACTTCGTGTAACCAAAATTCACACTTGCTGAATTTGGCATAAAGTTGATGCTCCCGAAGTTTTCCTAACACCATCCTCAAGTGTTATTCATGCTCTTCTTCGGACTTGGAGAAGATTAGTATGTAATCGATGAATACGACAACAAACTTGTCCAGGTATTCCATGAAGACTTTATTCATGAGGTACATCAAGTAGGCTGGGGCATTGGTCAACCCAAATAACATGTCGGTGCACTCGTACAGGCCATACCTGGTCACAAATGTCGTTTTTGGTATGTCTTTTGGTCGAATCTTTAGTTGGTAGTACCCAGATCTGAGATTGATCTTGGAGAATATTTTGGCACCATTTAACTGGTCGAATAGGTCTTCAATCTTGGCGAGTGGATACTTGTTCTTCATTGTGACTTCATTGAGGAAACGGTAATCAATGCAGATCTTGATACTCCCATCCTTGTTGGACACGAATGGAAGAGGTGATCCCGAAGGTGAGGCACTAGGGCGAATAAATCCCTTCTTGAGTTGCTCGGCTAGCTGCTTCTTTAGTTCCGCCAGTTCATTGGATCCCATCCTATAGGGCTTCCTATTGATAGGCCTTGACCCGGGCATGAGCTCAATGATGAACTTGATGTCACGATCAGGAGGCATCCCAGGCAGTTCATCAGGAAAAATGTCCGGATATTCACATACCATTGGCACTTGGTCCAACTCTTTTCTCGAAAGCCAGTTAACCTGAGGAACTTGAGTGGAGGTAGGCTCAGGAACATACTTGACCTTGATCCCTTGGTTACTGGTCATGGTGATAGCCCTATTGGCGTAGTCCAGTATGCTCTCGAGCTTGGCCAGCCAGTCCATACCAAGGATCACGTCCAAGCCTTGCGACTTAAGGATGATGAGATCTCCTATGAAGTCTACTTCGTTAATGTTGATCCCAACTCTCGTACATCCTATGTTTGTCCTTAATACTGCACCCGGGATCTGTACCACCATTTGACCTTTTAGGAATGTTGATTTCAAGCCACCCTTTGTAGCAAACTTTTGGGTGACAAAAGAGTGCGAAGCACCAAAATAAAACAATACTGTTGCTGGAGTGTAGTTGACGAGGAACGTACCCACTATGCAGTCCGTGTCTTCCTGGGCTACCTCTACAGAGATGTGGTTCACACGTCCCCTGTTGTGGTACTGGTGGTTACGGGAAGCCTGATTTTTGTTGGGTGCTCGATGACCTTGTCCCTGATTCGACGCATTGAGGCGCGATGCATCAGGCTTCTTGTTGGGGCATTGCCTAGAGTAGTGTCCAGGCTGTCCACACCCGTAGCAAGTGACTTGCCCAGGGATGTTGGGCTTGCCCCCACTGTTGTTGGGAGGGTTGAATGCTCGCTTGGGGTTGGCATGCTACTGAGGCTAAAAGCTTGGGCAAGGTGCATTGGTCTTGTACTGCGGCTGCTCATATTTAGGCCTTGGCGGGGCCGTTTGCCACGGACGAACCTTCTGGTTGCTGGAACCATCATTTCCCATCAACTTGTGTTTGCAAGTATCATCCGTAGCATGAGCTTGTCTTCAAGCATGAGAGCTTTATTTACTAGATCACCAAAGGTCTAGCAGTCACACACAACAAACTGATACTGCAACGACTGATGTATCCCTTACATGAAGCGTTCCACCTTGGAGGCTTCGGTGTTGACATCATCAGGCGCATACCTCACCAAGAGGTTAAACTTCTGCAGGTACTCCTTGACTGTGCCGCTACCTTGCTTTAGTTCACGGAACTCAGGCCCATACCTTTACAAGAGGTTAAACTTTTGCAGGTACTCCTTGGTTGTGCCACTGTCTTGCTTTAGTGCACGGAACTCCCTCTTCTTGATAGTCATCATTCTCGGGGGAATGTGAGCAGCGCGGAACCCGTCCTGAAGACAGCCCAAGTGATGACTTGTGTGCCTTGCATGATTTGGAACCCGTCCCACCAAGCCCTGGCAGTACCTCCAAGACAGTGAGAGGCATAGAGGACCTTTTCACGGTCGTAGGTGCACTTAACCAGCGTGAGGAGGTCTGCAATGGTGCGGATCCAGTCATTGGCATCGAGAGGCTCACTTATCTCAGGGAATACTGGAGGCGTAGTCCTCATGAACTCTGATCGAGTGGAGCGACCATTGCCATTTCCAGCCTGCGATAGGTTGTTCACTAAGGCCTGATGTATCTACTGGATAGCAGCGTTGTAGGCCTGACGTTCCTCTCGGAGAGCCTGAAGGAACTGAGCCACAGTCACGTTCTCCGGTGGAGGCAGCGGCGGGAATGTCGCCTTGCGGCTGCTCCTGGTGAGCTCCGGCTTGAGTAGACCCACCGACTCTTGGCTGCTGGCCAGATTCGCTAGTGCTGGGTTGGCTGAAGGTACTGGTGTGACTAGCAATCACCATCCTGTTTGGAGCAGTCAGGTCAATATCCCAAATGGTCAAGAGGAAAACATAGGGGAGAAACGTGTCTACATAAGGGGGGTTGGTATGGTGCGAGTGTCAAACAAGAAGGGACGCAAAAACCCTTATGCAAATACAATAATTAAGATAAGTGATATATCCGCTTATAGGTTGCATAGGGCAAAAGCACGACTTGCATAGAGACACAAACAGAAGTTACACACTACAAGCATTCATGGTTTCATATGAACCATTACACAGACTCGACTTCGCATGAGGACTCGTAGTTTGCCTTAGGACGCTCATCCTAAGCGATGGATTGCTCGATCTCATACTCGCGCTCCTTGAGGTCTTCCTCTTCGTCAACATCTGTGCGGGCATCATCTCGTGTCAAGGGTGTGGGGGAAGGAAGAAGTCCATCACGACGGTGCTTCGTTGGAGAAGCGGTGAAGAGCTATGTAAACTCTTCGGCGGTCAGGTGGCGACTCCGAATGGAGGTGACTTTGTGTGGTGGTATTCCTCCTCCGAATGTGACAGCAGGCTGTCCTTCGAGTGCTCCTTCTTTCTTGATCTTGGTTGCCTTCATCTTTTCTTGGCAGAGTAGTTCTTGCACACGATGGAGTTCTCGGCGAAGGTTTACTGATTCCTTAAGCAGGTTGTGAACTAGGTTGTAGGCGCACAGGCTGAAGTAGGTATGGAACCTGAGTGACGTCCCTCCTTCGGGGGATGGGTTTAGCGTCCAACTCCCATCAGCCTCATCCTTAACAAAAGGCAAGTGGCGGGTTGCCGGCTCATCAGCCATCTCTAGAAGGAAGTCGTGAATGTGAATGAGCGCCTCTCGTGCTACCATCTCAACTGCAAATACCAGAGTCTCCATCTGTGCTCCTTCAAAGAACCAACTCGTTGGAGAGTCACTTGCCTTCACAATCACGTCCACGTGATATTCCTTTGTGCTAGCATTGACCCAGTGCTCGTGGTACAGGTAAACGGGTGTTCGATGTACTTAACACTTTTCCACGCCATCTCCGAGGAGTAGGGGAAACCCACTTTCCACGAGTTTCTGAGGTACGATGGCCATCTACAAGGTTTTTAGGTCAGAAAGTTATGAAAGGTATAGAAAGGTAGTAAGGTTGTGTAAAACTCCAGGGTAAGGACTGAGTGTGCCATTTGTCCCGGCTAACGTCCATGCTACCTAAGGCTTCTTACAGTCAGGATGGCTCAGAGACCAGCTCTATGGGGACCCCGACTTACGAGTCGAGATCGCCGAATGAACGTGTACAGTGATACCAGAGATCAATGCTCAATGCTCAAATACCAGCTCTATGGGGACCCCGACTTACGAGTCTTACATCCATAATTAACGTCTGATACTGATAAGGACCATTACGGTTAAGTCTTAGATAGATAGGGCCATGAAGGCCAATTACACCAACTCAACTACTAGCGGAAATCTTGGTAGTAAATGTGAACCCATGCCATAAGCCTAACCAACATGCATTCTGACTGGGAAGTGTCCTAGTTCGCGTGTCCGTCCCTGACGACGAATTCTTCTCCATATTCTGGTTCCTCCATGTCTGGTCCATAATATAACGAGTGGCAAGTCAATGAGTACTTTGATTGTACTCGCAAATAGCCCATGATGCGGATTATGTAAATGAGTGCAAAATGAAGTAGAAAGCAACCCTTGTGAAAAGCAAGTTTTATAAATGTGTAAGCATGGTCATGTATCCAGATAGTCATGCATAAATGGTAACCATAGCAACAGGTTACTTATATCGACTTAAGTACACCGAGGACTGAACAACTCATGTTCATCCTTTATGTCAAGTCACCAAACTTGACCAAGTAATCACTTTCTCATGTAACTCCTTTATACACACGCACACTTGGTTTATGCGGAGAACACTAGACGTAGTTTAAGCAGCACCACCTAACTGTCCTTGGCTGTGGATACGGCTATTTGAATAGTATAACACTCAACAGAGGTTGTACCTTGAACCCACAAGATCCGGGAAACTTCCATGTCATCCACGACTCGCGGTATATAACATACCCGAGGTAAGTACCCGATCAATGCCTTTCTCCTGACGACACTAGACAAAGAGTCCACTCGATTGTTACCCAGCCCACATGATGTACGTCTTGCGAGCAACAACTCTAGACCGTATCATCCATGCAGGGACCAACGGTGTGCCCGGAAGACGTAAAAATGTCATAGTCATCCTACCTGGCACGACCTCATCACGAGAGTGACCATATCACTCCCGCCACTAGTAATGTGGGCTCCTTACTAGCACGACGAGAGTAATCAACACATCCCCATCCCATAAAGGGGTATCATGGTCGCACATGTAAGGTTGGGACGGTCAACAAATCTTAAATCTAATCCCATTTTCGAAACCACTCACACAAAACCTTTCTGGTACACCACTTCTTTCTCAATTGGTCATCCAGCTCAACACCATCACACTCGGGCATTAGTGGCACCCGACGGGGTTTTCGTAAAACCTTTGTAATCACCTTTGTGTTAACATCACCATGGATATGCTCATCATATGCGTAGCACTACTATCTACTTGTCAACTTTTATTCAGCGTGACCCTCATAGATGGTAAGGTCATGCTCAATGCAAATGCTCCAGTGGAGCCATCGGTAACACCATACAGGGGTGTACCGATTAATCATGACTATATGCATTGGAATAAGTAATCAACATGTCATGCATAAAACATTTATTGAGACATGGTCAAAGGGCTGCTTCACATGATCAGCTAGGTATCCGGGGTCTTCAAGGTCTTATGGTCCATGTCCATTGTCAAACGCGTGATCTATCATCGTAATAATAATAATAATAATAATAATAATAATAATAATAATAATAATAATAATAATAATAATAATAATAATAATAATAATAGTAATAATAATAATAAGGACCACAACCAAAAGTAGAGTAAAAACACTCATCAAAAATGTTAACCTACTTTGTAAAATCCTATTATGATTTATGAAAATGTTTGTTTCTGGTTTTGGTCTGAAAAAGTATTTCTAAAGTCTCTTTTAACAGAGTCAAAATATACTTAACTAGGTTTTAAAAATAAACTATGCCTAAAAGTTTTTATAATTTTTTTATAAACAACACTGTTAAACACTAGAAAATTTTGTAGGAATTATGATGGAAAAATATTTAAGTTAGGATAAATATGTAATCCTATAGAATTATTTTAAAACCAGGATTATCAATAAAAGGGAAAATCCAGCTCACTGTCCTCGCTCGGTCAGTGTTTGGGCCGGCCCAGCTGGACAACAGGCCAGCCAGCCAGTCAGCTCACGTGCGCGAGCCATGAGGTCTAAACCTTCCGCGCGGGGCATTGTGGCTAGCGACTACAGGGAGAGAGAGAGAGGGGGGACGAGATGACCACCAACACGTGGGGTCCCCCTGACGGGGTCGTCTTCTACCTCTGGACAAAGAAGAGGGAGAGCTCACCCGCGGCAGCTCCGGGGCTCACGAGGTCAGCCGAGTACCGGAACAGACTCGTGGCTCCTCCGCCTACCTGTTGATGGTCGAAGGGGCGATGGAGGTGGCCTGTGTTGCCGGCGAAGTTGGGGCCGTGGCGGAGACCCTTCGGCAAGGTGTCAGAATTGATGCTACGGGTAGGGAAATGGATGGGGGAGTGCTGGGGAAGTCTTAGGAGGTCTCTGCGTTCACGGGGAAGGAGAAATGAGCTCGGGAGCATGCTTGTAGTCCGTGATCGACGGAGCCCCGACGCGGCGCAGCCTCGGTCGATCTCGAGAATTGGGGCTCTCTTAGCTCAAGGGCATGGGGGTGGTCGATTGGTTGTAGGAGGGAGAGGCTTGGGGTGCTAGAAGAGTCGGGGCTGTCCTATTTATAGGCTGGCGACGAGCCACCGAGTGGTGGAGCGCCGGTGGTTTTGCTGCGGCTGCGGGAGAGGGAGAGAGAGCTCGGGCGTGAAACAGTGGTCTACGGACGTGGTTTGGGACTGCATGGCATCTTCAGGAGGAGCGGGGGCAGCTCCTTGGCACGTCAAGGTGGCGAGGTCCTTCTGGCCACTTCGGTCGTGTGCGGGCACGCGTCGCCAGGGGCAGAGAAGAGGGGGAAAGAAGGGGCCCGATGCGGTCGTCGGTGTGGTCAAAGAGGCGTAACAGGTGGAGGTGAGAACCGGCCGGGGCTGGTCCTGTGGGGATCGGGTGCGTCTTGTAGCGCGTCCAGAGCGCAATTTTGGCATGCCACAAGATGCTGGTGCGCTCTAGCGCATCTTGGCCATGTCTAGCATGCCTCAGGGTGGAGTATATGCCCCTTGAAAGCTATGAATCGAAAAAGGATCGAGTTGGCCAAGGGGAGAGTGTTAAAGTGGTTCTGCCAGCCTTGGTTCAGGAGCTAGATTGGAGATTTTGGCTCCCTCTCATTGAACCAATGTTGGATATCTCGTTGGGGAGGGACACAGTCCATCCGTGACAAGAATTTGGAGTGAAGGGAGTGACTGTGGTGGCTGCTAGATGTTGTTTGACAATTCTGGCAGAAGGTGTTTGATGCATGTTTGGGGAAGTTATCCTCCTCCAATTGCATTGAAAGTTTACAGGATTTGGTTTTAGGCATAATTAGGAGGCTGTACCAAATTTGAGCTCCATTGGACAAGTTTGGCCATGTAAACTTGAAAATACCTACAAATGGACAGATCTGCATTCTTGTGAGAAGATGTGAGAAGATGTGTTAAGCACTCCTGCAAAGTTTGAGACCCAATGGACAAACTTTGCAATGTAGAGTTGCTCCAACTTGATTCTGAACAGAGAGGGTTTGTGAATTATTTGGTGAATCAAATCACCTTGGATGGAGGTGAAACTTGGCATAATCACCAAATATAGCATGTGGGACGTGCTAGAATTTTCTAGGAATTTATTGAGAATATTTCCTATGGAAATATTTTAAAAGGTCAAAACAGACAAAATTGGTTTCCAAAGGTTTTCTCAAATATTTTGAATAGGACTAGGGGTTGAATCTCTTATGTATGGAAAATATATGTCCTTCGAGTATTCCCAAGTTTTCTCAGATTTTTCTAAGGTAGAAAAATAATTTTTCACCGAGAAATACCATTTCTGGCCTTAGAAAAGGACATATAAATAAAAGAGAAAAATAACTTCAAAAGTAATTATTTGATGGTTTTGAAGAGTCGTAGTCATAGTAGAATCAAGATACAATATTTAGGTGATGGCACTCCCTTAAATTCGAGGACTAGTAGTGCAACCCCAAAGCAAGGTTTTGATTTATCAAAAATAGCTCAAAGGAGTTTTTGTGGACATATTATTTTTGAAAACTGATATATAAGAGATCTATTTACAAACACACATACAACAATGACAAACAAGGCATTCATGACATTCACTTAAAAAGTTTTAATGTATAGCAAATTTTGAAACAAAGACAAAGTGAGGTCAAAACAGGGTGTGACACCTTAATAGCAAAAAGATATCGTGTGAATAGGTGTTCTATATAAGTGAAAATGGCCTTCAGCTTCACAATCGGCCGTCGAACATGATTATCATTCTTTCATCATGTGAACAAACCGATAAGAATATAAACCGACAAATTATTTGACTCGAAATGCAAACGACGGAAAGTGCACACATCTTACGAAAGATTGGAGTAACCATGTCATTGATTTGCTTTATGAGAGTGTGTAGCTCCTCCATGATAGGTTCAAGCCATTTTTCGTATCTTCAGTACGTTGCAGCAAGGCGGCTTTTTTCCTTCTCAAAATTAGTTTTTTTCTTGGTCAAGAAGATCATATGCTTGTTTCTTCTCAGCTTCAAGCCGGGTCATTTTCTTCTCTACAACAGTCTTCAGCTTCTTCTCATCTACAAGTTACTTTTGAAGAGTGCCTGCCATAGACTCAGCTTGTTCCAATGATTCTTACAAAAGCATAGAAATTATAAGTACAAGTTTTGATCCCCTGAAGAAAGACGACTCAACACTTGGGGGCTACATGATTCTAAAAAATTGGATCAAATTGACAAATTCTTATCCAGTTGCAAGCAATCCAGATGGCACTTGTGGGCTAATGTGTCATTTTCTTCGTCATAGGGCTAATGTGTCATTTTCTTCGTCATACAACAAGAAGACCCGACTGTTTCAAATAGAAAGCCGGCCCTCGGGGGCTAAACTTGGGGTTTGTCAGGAAAATCCCCGTCTCTATCATGAGGATAAGCTGTCGTTTGAGGGCTAAGGCCAGAGAAATTTTACACCTCAAGGCCTCTACGAAGTACCGGTTCATTATTATTATAATTACCCAGCCCTTGGGGGCTACATCACTTAGATCGAATTTTCTACAAAGTCCCAAGTCACTGCACGCATGCGACCCGACACTCGAAGGCTACGATATTCAGACGTATAAACGAATTATAAAGTTCCAAGTTAAAGAACCGGCTATCTCATAGAGATAAGCCGGCCCTTGGGGGCTACGATCAATAAAATTAACGTCTTAAATCAAGGAAGTACCTGAGCATTATTTTTTCATAATTAACTGGTCCTTGGGGGCTATAACTGGTCATCAAAATATTCACAAGACCCAATTCATTACTTATTTTACTAAACTAGCTCTTGGGGGATACAATGGAATACACGATAAGCAAAGGGGTAATTGGTTTACCTCTTATTTGGTATTTATGGTATTGACACGGTTTACTTCAAAATCCCGGCTCTCACATAGCCGGGTCACATACTACTGATACATCCCTTGGAATTCAAGGTCTTAAAATTCTAGAAGCTCAAGTTTGGCTTTTCCTTTCTCTTCATATGTCGACTCATCCTTGGACACAACTTACGTTATGTAACGATGAAGGGATGGGAGCTTGATAAGCCCCTTCAGTAATAATCACTTATGTGTCATCCGTGCCAGCTAATGGAGTAATATTATCCATACAATGTACTAGGCTTGGAGGAGCAGCAGGGCTTGAAGTTTGAAAGGCTTCCTCATCAGGGGCGCCTTGTTTACCACCAGTTGTTCCCACGATAGCTGGTTCATTGGGAGGAGTCATCCTTATGCCAAGATCCAGCTCAGCATTCCAAGATGGCTCAACTTCAACACACGGCTTAGTGTGAGCTGATGCTTCAAATAAAGATGGATTTCAAATATTATCTTTCCCAACAGTAGAAGAGGATTCACCCACACAGGTTTTCGATGTGTAGATCATAAAAATACATTTATCAAATTAAGGAAACAACGAATGGTGACATAGTCAATAAAATTCGTCCTAAATAAACTTACCCATGAGTAATTGTGAAAGCTGGAAGTTGGGTCTCACTCGAGTCGCCAGATGAGGGAGATGACTCGTGCAGATAAAGTGAATTAGATGGACTAAGGGATTGTTTCAAGAGACCGACTTGAGGGTGAGAAACATTTGGACTATGTGGCACCTCATGGCGTTGCTTGCGAGTAGGTGGCTCTAAGCCGACGGACATCTCTCTGGAGCAACTCCAGGTTTTGCATTTTGATTGAGCGGCGTGTTGATCTCGCTTCAAAAGAAAGTTGGGATCTAAGTAAGCAGTTGGATGTGAAAACTTAACCTTCGTGATAGCTCGTCTTGTCTTCTTCACAACATATGTTCGTGAAGAAGAAGAGGAGATCAAAATTACCTCGACATCGCCGGCTTGACTAGTCTCGGTGTTATCCTGATAAAAGGATGCATCAATAAGTTTGATAAACAAATGACCAAGAGAATCGAGTTCTACCTCAGATTCCTCTCCTGAAGACGATTCAGGAGCCTTTTCTTTCCCACGGCTTGAAGAAGGGGGAGAACCCTAGGAAACATCTTTCCAGGAATCAGAGTCAGCCTGCAGAAATATAAGTCGGGCAATAAGTACGGAGTACCAATTAAAGTTGAAAGAAGAAACTACACAAAGATTGAAAAAATACATACTGGAGGAACTAGAGTCTTAAATCACAACGGGGCCAACCTGGTTGTACTATACTTTTCTTTAGAGTGAGAAAAGAATGTCTTGGTCAGCTTATTGATGGCTTTATCAATCAAGTCTCTCTTGCTGAAGCGTTGCGCATTCTTTGACTCGTCGGTGTAGTTGCACATTAAATCATCCCTTATACTTACGGATTGGATCCGTCAGGTATTCCAACATAGGATCAGGTCGATCCCAGTAAGGCCATTGGCATTGAGGACTTTTAACTTCAGTAACATAGGGGCAAGCAATTTTTTTCCTTTGTCGGTTGGCCAACCCAGGAATTCAGCATCGGAACCAAGCCGTTCGAATCTATAACCCGACAGTGGGTTCTAGTCCACAGGAGCGGTGTTTTACAGTAGAACCAAGTCTTGTTCCATCCTTTCAGATGACTCATCAGGTTGGTCTCAGGAAAAGGACTATTCTTCCTATTTTGTATGGAAACGCCACCAAGTTACACATTGGGGCCTTCCTTAGTTTTAGTCTGACGATTAAGATAAAAGAACTCTCTAAAGAGAGTCACGGATGGCTAAATCTTAAGAACACTTCGTAGAATACCTGGAAGTGGCAAATAGTGGTCATTGATTTCGGACCAATATTTTGAGGCCTGACGTTGAAAAAGTGAAGAAGATGCCCAAATAATTCTGAGTCGGGCGGCCTAAATCCTCTCTTCACATGGTTAGTGAAATAGATTATCTCCCCTTGCTCGGGTTGTGGGGGGCATTCTTCGCGAGGCGCTCGCCAACTAGTTACATTCTTAGACAACAAAAGACCTTTCGTCACAAGGTTTTTCAAGGCGAGAACAGATTCTTGGGGTGTGACCCAACCACAAATTTTGCTGGTCTTGGGAGGCATGGTAATTTTGCAAAGAAGTACAAGTAAACAAAGAAAGCATTATGAGTCAGGTTTCTAAGCCGGTTTTAGGAAATAAAGTGGCCAAGGTCATAAGAAGTTAAAAGAAGAGCCGCCATGGCAAGGAAGGATTTGGCGTCTCATATGAGTTTATAGATCATATTGCCAAATATCGGTTCGTCTTTGGGTAAGCCGGCTAATGGAGCAAACTAAGCATTTCGATCACATTAATACCGGATTAACCACACTTCAAAGATTCTATCAAAACTTAGTGAAACTGGCAAATCAACAAACAAGTTTCCTATGTGAGCGGCTGAACATATTGATCCACGTAATACATCAAAAAGAAGAGAAATGCGCTTAAAATTGAGGAACTACAGAAACAAAGGCATCTACCGGCAATCAAGATAAATCTGATATGGATCTACTACAAGATGACCGCGGTGGTGAAATCGAACAAAATGCACGTATGAAAGACGATAGATCTACAACTATAACCTACAATGCATGTGATGATTTTCGGACGAACATTAAACGGCGGCTGTGACCTAAAGTTGTAATGAGGAACGTACAAGGACTCGTAGCAAAGTAAGATTTTGGACGGTCGCTTTCGGAAGATCTCCGGTGTCTAAGATGAGAAACTCTGATGGAGGCTACGCAGGGGAGAAGTCGCGTGCGAAAGTGCAGCGCTGGCATAACTCGAAAGATATGCTAAAGGCGAGAGGAAGAAGATGTTAAAATAAAGACTCGCCGGGTTATTTATAATAAGTCGAGACCCGAAGCGGCGTAGTGAAAATGGGGTGGGCGCAATAATTTGCACCAAACAAAATGCCTCGATTCTCACGCCAAACAGGGATTTCGACACCGTTTTGAAAAAGATTCGCCATGATGACTGGATGACATCAGCAACATATAGGATGGGATGATGACGACAATGGTTGATAAAAGTAACAAGTCTTGAAAACGGTAGATAACCCGGAAAGATATTAACCCGGGCAAATGTTCCTCTGAGAAACAGGAGACTACCAATTCAAAAGGAGACTCATGCTAATCTTCACTTTTGAGAGGTTCTCATTTTTATTTTTTGAGGATGAAGTTTAACATGGATAAATCCAAATTAAACTGGGGGATAATGTTTGAGGATGAAGTTTAACATGGATACCCCATGGGTTAACCCGCCATGGGGATAACCCGTGTGGGCTATAACTTGGGCAGGAGGCCTTATCGTAAAGGCCCAAGGGGCATCGCACCAGGAGGCCGGCTCAAGGCCCATCACATGGCAGGCCGGCTCACGAAGGGAAATGTGGAGACTCTCCCTCGCCCAAGATAGTAGGAAGTAGAATAAGACATGGGTTGTAATGTGACCCGGACTTTATTGTAATCTCTGGGCCTCTGTTTGCATATATAAAGAGGAGCCCTTGAGGTGGAAAGGACAAGTAAGAAAGTCTCGAGAGCTAGGTTAGCGATTCCACACCCTTGTAATCGAGTTGATCATCAATAAACACCAAAAGCACGACGTGGGTTTTTACCTTCATCGGAGGGTCCTAATCTAGGCTATTGTTTCTTTCTTTAGATATGAAGGATTGGTGCATATTCGACATAAAAATAGGACGCAATTCACACAAATCATAGGGCTTCAAAGGAAATTTTCCTTTAAAAATCCTATCATATACAATTTCTACAAAAATCCTACAAACCAACAGGCCTAAAAGGATCCCGAGAGCTTCTGCCGGCTGTGTCGGTGATCAGGCAGGTCCAACAGATCTTAGGAGGTGTTTGTTTTGAGGAATGGTAACGTAAACGTAAATGAAATCAGATAACACAGTGTAATAGCTCCGGACTGGATAAACCAGATTATATTTGGTACGGCTGTGTAAAGTAAACATACCCCTTAACAGTGTTTGGATTGGCACGATAAAAATATATGGATTAGTAACCATAAACTCAAGATCAGCAGGAGGAAGTTGATGGAGGAGGAAGAGATTGATTGAAAATCCGGAGATGGGCCTTGCTGCACATCCTAGCAAGTCGTGGATCGTGGCTTGAAGGCTGGCTGGTGGGGAGGTGGTTGCGTTGGAGGGGGAGGAGGAGAGGACCGCGGGGAGGCCACGGAGAGGATCATGGGGTGGCGAACGTGGTCACGGGGAGACGGCGACGCTTGACGAGGTGGAGGCGATCGCTGGGAGGCGGCGCTTGACGAGGCGGAGGGGATCGCGGTGAGGCGGCGGCTCTGTATGAGGAGGAGGGGATTGTGAGGGAGGAAGAGAGGTAAGAGAATCCTTACCGGTGGGAGGTGGACGGAGTCGACCGTGACTTGTCCTGGACCTGATTACATTGGGACATGATTGTGGTGTACAGTTACCAAACGCGGATAACGTTTTCCGTTTACATCATTAACAGGTGACGGATAAAAAACCACGAAACAAGCACCTCCTTACATGTACCCAGTCAGTGTGCACACACGTGAAACATTATTGCAGTGTTCCTGTTTGAGTCAGTCGTCACGGTTCAGACGTGTGGGGTATCAAGCAAATCCCGCCCCTAGGTGTTTCTTTCATTCTTACTTCTGCCGTTCTTATTTTTTTTTAATTTTATTAAAAAATTACATATAGATATATATTGATACACTTTAAAATATAAATTCATTCATTTTGTTTTGTATGTATTCTTTATTGAATCTTTAAAAATACTCATATTTAAGAACAGAGAAAGTATATATGAAACTGTGCCACCGCGCATGGCATGACAGGAAGCTATAGCTACGACCTGAGTAGTAGGAGTGTTTGTTTTCTTCAACCTTTTGATAATGCCCTCTTAGTTGTGGCTGTTCTAGTGATCACTATTACTCCCTCCGTTTTTAAATATAAGTCTTTTAAGAGATTTCATTAGAAGTCTACATACAAAGCAAAATGAGTGAATCTACACTTTAAAGTATGTCTACATACATCCGTATGTGGTTTACTAGTGGACTCTTTAAAAAGACTTATATTTAGAAACGTAGGGAGTATACTCCAGTAATCATATGGATCCTCACCTCTTGCTCCGCAAAGAAAAATAAATACAAAGCTCTCCGAGCCGCTCATGCTCATGCGGGCCCAGCCGTATCTCAGTGTCAAGGATTTAGAGAGCATTTCGATTCCTCTTTTGCTCGATCCCGGAGCTCTTCAACTTTGTCTGGATTCAGTGCAAAGGTACAGACAGAGGTATAATTAAGCTTGGTTTCATTACGTCCATGTCTGCCGCTTTCAACCATGTAATAATCACAAATCTTTGTGTCAATATCGTTACTCCTGCATAACTACAGTCTACAACATATGGTCATGTGGCGGTAATGATGCACTAACAAGGGGAGCCAGCCATTCATGTACGGTTTACGGATAATGCATATATATATTTTTAACCGTGGCAAAAGACTCGCCTCATACTCCTCGGATTAAGGAGGGGAGTAGAGTATTCCCTACAGAGTATTCCTTTTAGAGATTGTTTTGATGCTAGTTTCTAGACAACCTGGTAGGAGCTAGGGTCCTACCGGGCCTCTATCTGAGATCGTACGGAAAAGAGGGGAGCTAGCGTGGGCGTGAGGGCGCCGTCTCACACGGAGGCGAGGCGACGGCATTGGGAGAGGAGGCCGCTAAGGTTAGGGATTCCGGCTCCTCTCGAAGCTGATCAATAGAATATGTCTTATTGCTTAATTTCAAAAGGGTATCTTACAATTGTTTATACAATCTTGATATTAATAATAATAAGATAATTTGGGCTAAGTCCCTAACTAAACGTGCCCATTAGGCCTCCTCCGCCTATAAGTGACGCCGGTCATAACATCTCTTCCTGCCTGCGCAAACAGATCGTCCTCGAGCCGGATGTCTGGAAAATGTCGGCGGAACTCCTCGAACTTCTCCCAAGTGGCATCCTCCTCTGGATCAATAAATGCCACACTTCGTGACGCTGTTGGACCTGCAACACCTTGGCCGGTCCTGGAAGAAGGCACCCGTCAGAGGTAGCACCGGTGTGGCTACTGGCGGGTCTCCGTGGAAGGGCTTCAACAACCCCACATGAAACATGTTATGGATACGGGCACCGGCCGGAAGCTGCACGCGGTAGGCCACCTTGCCTATGCGCTCCACCATAGAAAATGGCCCCGCGTAGCGAGGGCCCAGTTTGCGATTAGTGCGCGGGTCCAGGGACTGCGTGGAGCGGTGAAGGAGACGCAGCCACACCCAGTCGGCCACCGCAAACTCTGCCTCTCGGTGATGGTCCTCATAGTACCGCTTGGATAGCTGCTGGGCCTGGAGAAGGCGTTAGCGCACCTCCGCAAGCATCTCGTCCCTGCTGCGAAGAAGATCGCCCCATGCCTCGGTCCGAGCCAGCTCAGGGTCAACCGGCAGGATGGGCGGGGGCGGTCGGCCATAGACCACCTCGAACGGCGTGGCACGCAGGGCGGAGTGATAAGAGGTGTGGTAGCAATACTATGTCATGCGAGCCAATCCACCCAAGCATGGGGGACGATCACCTGTAACACAACGCAAATACATGGAAATCACCTTGTTGACCACCTCGGATTGGCCATCCGTCTGAGGATGGAAGGCCGCACTTAGGCAGAGCTTCACGCCCGCCAATTGAAAGAGATCACGCTAGACATGCCCCGTGAACACCGGGTCCCGGTCGCTAACGATTGAAGACGGAAACCCGTGGAGGCGGACAATGGCGTCGAAGAAGGCACGAGCCACGGAGGCGGCCGTGTAGGGATGGCCGAGCGCGATGAAGTGAGCATCCTTGGAGAAGTGGTCGACCACCGCGAGGCTGACGAACTTGCTGCCCACCTTTGGGAGGCCCTCAATGAAGTCCATAGAGATATCGGCCCAGACTTGAGAGGGCACCTCGATGGGATGTAGTAGCCCAGCCGGGCGCAATGTCTCCGCCTTGTTATGCTGGCACGTAACACAAGACCGCACCCAATCCCGGACCAAGGCCCGATCGTCGGGGATGTAGAAATCAGCGCGGAGATGGTGGAGGGTCTTTTGCACACCCTCGTGGCCGCCCGAGTGTGCCAGTAGCAAAACCTGGTGACGGCGGTCGCCGTAATCCGGCACGAAGAGGCGACACCCATGTAGAACCAAGTCGTCCGCTAAACGCCACGTCTGTGCCAGGTTGCCGGCGTCGAGGCGCTGCCAAAGGAACTGAGCGTTCGTCGCGTCCGCGGTAGCCCTGCGGATGTCGTCAGGGAGGGCGAAGAAGGGCCCCGAGCCGATGCAGAGAGTCGCCCCATCGGAGTCGCCGGCGTCCGCGTTGTGGCGTGACAGGGCGTTGGCCACAGTGTTAAGGCGGCCCAGACGATACTGGACGGTGAAGTCGAAGCAAAAGAGCTTGCTGATCCACTGGTGCTGCGGCACGGTAGACAGCCTCTGGTCCAATAAGAATTTGAGGCTCTAGTGATCCGTGTGAATGTGGAACAGCCGCTCCCAAAGATATGGCCGCCAGTGGCGCACGGCCTGCACCAAGCCAATGAGCTGCCTGTCATAGGCCGCAAGCTTATGATGACGTGCGGCGAAGGGCCTGCTGAAGAACCCAAGCGGCATGCCTCCCTCATGAAGGACGGCGCCAAACTCCACACCGAAGGCGTCGCAGTCAACCATGAACGGCCGGTCGAAGTCGAGCACCTCGAGGACGGGGCTCGTTGTGAGGGCCAGCTTGAGGGCCTCGAACGCCTCCGTTGCCTCCGCATCCCAGGCGAAGGTGTCGCCTCGCAACAGGCGTGTGCGCGGGGATGCTATGAGGCCGAACTCCCGGATAAATTTCTGGTAGTACCCCGCGAGGCCCAGGAAGCCGCGGAGAGCCTGCGGTGAGTGCGGCGTCGGCGAGGCCGCAACAGCCGCCACCTTGTCGGCGTCCATAGCAACACCCTCGGCCGAGATGACATGGTCGAGGTAGGCGACAGAAGGCGTGCCGAATGAGCACTTCGAGCGCTTAATATGAAGATGATGCGCCCGAAGATCGTTGAGACGATGGCGACGTGCTGAAGGTGCTCCGCCCAAGAGGCGTTGTAGATAAGAATGTCATCAAAGAAAACGAGCACAAACCGACGCAAGTAGGGGCAGAGGACGTCGTTCATCAAGGCCTACAAGGTCGCCTGAGCGTTGGAGAGGCCAAAAGGCATCACCAAGAACTCAAAGTGGCCAGGATGATTCCAAAACGACGTCTTCGCGACATTGTCCGGATGCATCCGCACCTCGTGGTAGCCCGAACGGAGGTCGAGCTTGGTGAAGAAGCGCGCCACATGTAGCTCGTCCAAGAGCTCGTCGACGACCGGGATAGGAAATTTGTCATTGAGCATCTGCGTTCATGGAGCGGTAGTCGATGTAGAAGCTCCACGTGTCATCTGACTTGCGGACGAGGTGGACCGGTGCCGAAAACGGCGACGTGGAAATCTGAATGATGCCCAAGGCGAGCAGGAGCGCGCACTGCCGCTCCAACTCGTCCTTCTGCAACTCGAGGTAGCGGTGGGGGCGCACCGCAACCTGCGCCGTGCCCGGCAGGAGATGAATGTGGTGGTCATACACCCGGGCTGGCGGATGGCCGTAAGGCTCATAGAAGAGGTCGCGGTGTTGCTGCAAGAGATGATCCAACAGGGCGTGCTCAGGCCCTATAGCAGTCGCTGCCTACTGGAGCTACGGCGTCACAGGGGAGGTGTCACAAACGCCTCCCACCGGATGCGGTGACCCTGGCGCGAGAAGGTCATCGTCATGTCGTCGAATTCCTAGAGGATGGGACTGAGGGTCCTGAACAAGTCGACGTCGAGGATGAAGTCGAAGCAGCCCAAATCGATGTCGGCGCACGTGATGGTGAAGTGCTCGTCGCAGATGGTGATGGGTAGGCTCCGCACAATCCCATGGCACCGGAGACGGTCACCATTAGCCACGGCGAACCAAAGGTGCTCCCCGCCCGTCGGCAGGAGTGCTAAGCGGCGCATGGTCGACTCAGGAAGGCAGTTATGCGTGGAGCCCTATCCAGGAGGGCCACCAGGCGCTTGTCGTTGCTCATCGCCGGTAAGAGCATATTCCCCTCGTCTCGGATGCCCGCGAGAGCATGGAGGGAGACCACAAGAGCTGTCGCGGGAGCGGGCGCTGGTGCGGCCTCCACCGCAACTGGGGTGGGCAAGTCGTCGAGCCCGTCGGTGGTGGTGTCCTCCTCGACGAAGTCGGCTGCCTCCAAGTAGAAGAGGCGCAGGCATACGTGGCCTGACACGTAGGGGTAGTCGCAGTTATAGCAAAACCCCTGGCGACGGCGCTCGAGCTGCTCGGTCGGGGTGAGCCGGTGGGAGGGTCGCGTCGTGGCCGGAACGAGGGATGCCGTAGAGGCCGGAGGAGGGTGCCCCGACGCTGGTGGTGTCGGGGCCGGCCTGCCTAGGTGTCGGTCGCCCCAAGCAGGCGACGCTTGCTGCAGGGCCTGCGCGCGACGCTCGATGGCACGGGCGTAATGCATGGCTGGTTGGAGGTCCTGAGGTCCCCGTAGCTCCACGTCCATGCGGATATGATCCGGCAGACCGCCCACGAAGAGCTCGGCCCGCTGGCGAGCCGTCATGCCGGGCGCGTGACACGCCAGGGCCTGGAAGCGGTCGACGAAGTCCTACAACGTGGAGGCGAAGGGTAGGCATCCAAGCTCCACCAGCTGGCTGATAGGAGGCGAGGGTGTCCCATATTTCAATGAGATGGTGGCTATCGATTTTGTGGACACAACTTTGACGATCTGACTACAAACATGCACGATGTTGCACCTTAGCAATCGTTAAACCAATCTCCAAGAGGTTATTGACCACGCCGGAGCACGATCAACCTGACCACGAAGGTCTATTCCTGCAAGCAATGGAAGAACAAGCAAGAATATGATATTGCAATCTGAATATTGCGAATATAGAAGAATTATTGATAAGGGTGGCGATCCAAAAGCGTTCTTAGTCTGGTCGTTGGACACAAACGTAGTACACGAAGTTGAAGTGGCTAACTTTTAACTAAACAAATCCCCAACAAAAAGCTAGTAGGTTGATCTACTTATATAGGAGCAAGGGGTGGCGGCCAAGGAGATGGGAGGACGTCCAAGGCAGCCTAAAACTAACCCTAGGTCGTACAAGGCCTATGGACCCAAGTGGAGGTGATGCAACACCTTTGGACTTGTTGTTTGACTCGAATTCTGGTGCAACATCATATTGTTTGGTCGATATGTCCATGCTCCGGATGAATTTGAAGGTGATTCCAATTGGGCTGGAAAGCAGATAAAATCTACTTTGCAGCCCAAAATGAATCATCTAATTCGAAGTCCGGATGTAAAAGTTCTTGGCGTTTTTGTATAGGCATGTCGGTGTAGTCCGAATCTGAGTCCATAACATAAGAGACCTGGACTCTATCTTCTCTTGGCTAAAAGTGACGCGAGAGAACTTCTTGAAGCGCAACTAATTATTTACTTTGACATGAGAGGACCTCTTGAATTGCATCCAACCATTTCCTCTTCCCTTGTCATCACACGTGGTTCATACAAGTGTTCGGCCATTCTGCATTTAGGCATAAAATAAAAACAAGTGAAGTATTTTTGTTCTGGATAACATAAATAAATTATTGCAAGACTTTTATCACAAATCACCTCAAATAAATACGCATATGCAATGATTGTGAGAATATGCAAGGTTGTCATGTCCTCATCACTGGCTCCCTTGGATCGGAGGCCCGAAGCGTAGGAGGGAGAGCTCGCGGAAACTCTCCCATGGAGGCATGCCGCCCTCGTCCTGCTCAAGAGCATAATACCACATATGTGCGGCGCCTCGAAGGTGATATGAAGCAAGCCAGGTGCGGTGCGACGCTAGCGTTCGTTGCCCTCGGAAGAACTGGTCACATTGGTTGAGCCAGTTCAGGGGGTCCTGGGTGCCATCGTAGGTGGCGAAGTCCAGTTTGGCAAAACGTGTCGGCGTGCGGGTATGAGCGTCGTGGTGATACGGCTCGTCGGCACGGAGAAGTGCAGGGGTCGGCGCCGGGTAACCGTCGGGGCCGGCGAAGCTGAAGGGCTCGCCGTACTGCGGGGGTGGCGCCGGTGGCGACTGGATGTGCGGTGGTGCCGAGGCCATCGTATATACCGGTTCCGACGTCTCGGTCACCCAGGCCAGTGGCGACTGTGAGGGGCCAAAGCGGAGAAGGTGAATAGGGACCCCCGACGCCGAGGTAGGGCCCGACCCAGAGGAGGTGGGTGGTGGCGGTTGCAGCTGCAGCGTCGGCTATAGTGGCTCGGCGGGCGCGGGAGATGCCGCCTGGTGCGGCGGCTTCCACGGAAGTAGCGGCGGCCCGTTGGCGGCGGTTGTTGGCGCGAGCGGCGGTGGCCCGTAGTGGTTGGACAGGTAGAGGCGGATCCCCTGAATGGCGGTGGCGAGGTCGTGGATCGCTCCGGTGATCTCCTCCGGGGTGAGAATGGCAGGAAGCGGCGCGGCGGAGGTGACCGACATGGTGTGACAGCCCGGTGCCGACGTTCCAGATGATTCCCCTTTATTTCCGTTTTCGTCGTGTGGGTATTTTTCTTTTGTCGCATCATCATCGCATCATTCGCATCATCTGCATTGCATCGGCATCTCCGTTGCCGCCACTTTTCAAAACTTGCATCCGTTGTTAGTTGCCGGTTCTCGTCGTGTCCGTTCTGAGCCCGACCGCACACGCACGCGCCCGCGGCACCGTTGAAACCCTGTTTTTAAAGTGTGCGTAAAACTTTCTCTGATCGGGGTGAAACTTCGCATGCGGTCGTGATTAGTTATAGATAGGTCGCCTGTCAAATTTCGTCGCGATCGGAGTCCGTCTGGTACCCGAACGGTCGACCGTAGCGGCACCGTATTCGGTCTATCATCGGACGTTTTTCAGTGTGTTTAATTACGTTGTCGGGTGCCCGTTTTCCTTCTCATCTCCACCTAGCCCATCTGCATAGTGCATCGACCCTACGCGCAGCCCAGTCCAAAACCTCCCGGAACCCGAACCCGGCGGTCGTGACCGTTGGATCCGGATCAACCTCGTTTTACCGCAAACCGTCATCAGTTTGTTCACCGGACCCCCTAAACTATTTATCTCGACCGTCCGATCTAAAATGAGGGTTGAGATGTTCCTAAAGCTGACCGATTTGCTATATATATAGATCAATCCTAGCCTAACCCTAAAAACTAGGAGCCTTGTCCCAACCGCCGCCGCCGCCCCCCTTGTCCCATCTCCCCCCTTGTCCCATCTCCCACCTTGGGATCTCCGCTGCCGATCTGAACCTGCTGCCTAAGCACTCGATCCGGAGGAGATCGAGGCACCTGCCTGCGCCTGACACCCCGCCTCCTCTGGAGGGACGCGTGACCCCGCGAGCACCAAAGCCAGGCCAGCCCCATCGCCCTTGCTCCCTTCCTCTCTCTTTCTCTTCTTCTCTTGATCTCTCTCCCTCTTCCATTGGTTTTTTCTGTTGTGCCAAGGAACGAACGGAATCCGCCCGCCATAGCTCCACGACGGTGCTGTCATGGTCGTACTCGACGTCGTGCAGGTCGGTCGCCAGAGAAGCTCGTTGGAGGTCTTTCTCCCTCTCCTTGTTCCCCTCTCTCTGGTTCTCTCCCTGTCTCTCATATATTTCTCTCCTTTCTTCTCTGCAGTACACCAGGGCCGCAGCCCCAAGGAGCTCGCCGTCGTCCGGCATTGCCAGGCTAGACGCCACCGCCACCCGGAATGGATCCGCGGTGCCAAGACCCTCCGGATCCGACTCAAGCTCGCCTCCCTGCCCCATCCATGCCGCCCGTCGCCCATCCTAGTGCATCCCTGCTGACGTCTCTGTACATCAGGGAGACGAGCAGAGCCAACCCCCCGTCTGCTTCGAGCGAGCATGGAGCCGTTCACGTTGACTTGTTGCGCCTCCTGCGCCGGAGCACGCCGCGACCTTGGCTGAACCTGCGTCAGCCGGCGACCTAGCCTGCCTAGCCCGCCATGGCCTCCCTGTTCCCCGTTGTGAGCACTTCCCCATAGCTGAATCCTGTCTATTTGGTAGATACATCCTGGCAAGTGTAGTTTATTTTTTTTGGCACTACTTAGTCAACAATTAGATTCTAGCTTAGTTGGTTGTTGTAGTAGTTCTGCGCCTGCAAGATGTTGGGTTCGAGTCCCCAATGATACATACTATTTCATGCATTTTTTCCTCTCCAACGGAATAGTTTTGTCTATGTTTATTTACTTTCTAGTCTAAGTATGCTAGCAGATGGCTCATTTGTCTCCTGGTAGCACAGGCAGAATCCACCCATGGGATCTCGGGTTCGAATCCCAGCTATGCCCATTTATTTTTATGCTTGTTCTGTTGACCTGCACCATGGCATATTCTTCTAGACTAAAACACTGCATTATATCACAATTAGTGTGTAGCCGAGTTGGATAGTGCATTTATACTCCATCCAAGGGATCCTGGGTTCAAGTCCCATGTAGCTCACATTTTGACATGCTTTCTTTTTCTCTTTTTACATTCTCACACACTTAGTTCCCTCGGCCGCCGCACTATATTGCAATTCGGCCTATGTGTTTTTTTCCTCCTATGATTTCATCTTTAACCTAGACATGCATGTTTGTATGAGATGTGATGTTGTCCATTTTGTAGATGCCATGTTAGCTGCATGTTGTTTCCCTTTTGTCGTGTCCCCGGCACATGGGAGCCCGATAACCGGGAACACCCTATCATTCTTTGGCATGACACGCACACGCTCACAATTCATTGGCACTGACACCTCTTTGAGTTTTCGGGACCCGAACGTTGCCGTGGCATCATTTCCGTTTTGCCGCCATGGTTCCCTTTCGTTCGACGTGGCGACACATGCTTCTTTTTCATCTTGTCCATGGTGTTGTGACCTTGCATGCATGTCGCATTCATGGCATATAATCATGTGTTGCATGTTCTTGTGACGTAGCTCCGTTCTATGTTCCGCGAGTTAAACCGTCTAGGATGCCATGTAGGATCACCGCTTCACCCTTGCCATGATAACAACAATTTAATATTGCCGTGTAAATAATCGGGAGTGAATTAAATAATTATTCGTGGAGTTTCGTCGATATGCAACCCGTTGCATATCGAGCTTCATTTAATGTGTAGTGTTTGCATAAGGTGAATTGCCATGCCATCCCTTGCATGTTGAACTGATCATGCATCATATTAGGTTGTGCATCATGTGGCATATTGTGCTGATGTTGGTTTACGATTTGCTCCGATCCGATAGAGTTCCGCAAGCGTGTCGGAATGTGAGGACCCGTTCGACTACGTTGGTTCGCCGACTTCACCGAGTTGTTCTTCTTCCAAGCGGGATCTCGGGCAAGATGATCATTTCCCTAGATACCATTACTACCATTGCCATGCTAGTTATTTCGATGCTATCGATTATGTCTCGTTGCCTACCACATGTTAAATATCAGCCTCTCAACAATTCCATGATAACCTTCAACCTATTCAACCTAGCAAACCACTGATTGACTATGTTACTTCTTGCTTAACCCTGTGTAGCGTTGCTAGTTGCAGGTGCAGATGCTTCCATGTGAAAACATGGGTTCCTTGTTATATCACCATATTAAATGCTATTTAATTTAATGCACCTATATACTTGCTAAAAGGTGGAAGGCTGAGCCTTTCTAGCCTGGTGTTTTGTTCCACCTTTGCCCCCTTAGTTTCCGGCTACCGGTGTTATGTTCCATAATTGAGCGCTCCTAACACGACCGGGGTTGTTATGGGGACCCCCTTGATAATTCGTTTTAGATTAAAGCTGGTCTAGCAAGGCCCAACTTTGGTACTTCATTTGCCTAATAACCTAATAATAATGCATAGGGACCCGCCGGCACCCGCGAACTATTTTAATCAACCACCGGGCCAGTGCTCCTCATGAGTGTTGGTCCCACCTGAGCGATGTCCGGCGCCCCTCTGGTCACCCGGAGGTTTAGCGATCCCGACGTCTAGGTCATCCGTCGTGTCCTGAGAACGAGGTACGCGACTCCTATCGGGATCGTCGACACGTCGGGCGGCCTTGCTGGATTAGTTTTACCTTTGACGAGATATCTTGTGCATCGCGATTCCGGTGATGCTTTGGGTAATCTCAGAGTTGAGGTTTTCCACTAGGGAATCCGACGAGATCGCGAGCTTCGTGATTGAGGATTTCTATGCGGCTTGTGGAAATTTGTGATGGACTAGTTGGAGCACCCCTGTAGGGTTAAATCTTTCGGAAAGCCGTGCCCGCGGTTATGTGGCAACGTGGATACTTTGTTTAACACTGGTTCTAGAAAACTTGAAGCTAACTTAATTAAAACATGCCAACTGTGTGTGTAACTGTGATTGTCTCTTTGTGAGTTCTTACTCCGATCGAGGACACGGTGGTGTTATGTCTGACGTAGGTAGGTGTTCAGGATCATTCATTTGATCATAAGTAGTCACGTCCGTTATGCGTAGATCGTCCCCCTCTTATTTCTTGTACTCGTAAGTTTAGCCACCAAATATATGCTTAGCCGCTGCTGCAACCTCACCACTTAACCATACCTCACCCATTAAGATTTGCTAGTCTTGATACCTTTGGAAATGAGATTGCTGAGTCCCCTGTGGCTCACAGATTACTACAACACCACTTGCAGGTACAGGTAAAGGTTACTTGACGCGAGCGCGTTGATTGTACATTTGGAGTTGCTTCTTCTTCTTCTTCATCATCGATCTAGGATGGGTTCCAGGGCGGCAGCCTGGGATAGCAAGGATGGACGTCGTTCTTATTTTTCTCGTTTGTTTTCGTCCGTAGTCGGACCCTGCTCTTACCCTTGATGATTATGTAATGTATTGATGTGACTCTGATGTAGCTTGTGGCGAGTGTAAGCCAACTCTGTATATATATCTCTTCTTTTCAGAACATGTACTTGTGACGATATCCATTCTTGCGACACGACGAGATGCGCTTCTATCCCTGACGAGGCCTTCGTGCCAAATTGAGGATAGGGTCACATCTTGGGCGTGACAAGTTGGTATCAGAGCCATCCCGACCTAGGAGCCCCCTTGATTGATCGTACTTGGTCGAGTCAAGTCTAGTGAAAAACTGCTTTGAGTCTAGTTATATATCGTTGAGTAGGATTCTTTTTTCTCCTCTTCTATGCTCTGGTGAGGAATCTTGATGTAATATTTTAATTCTACTCCTCTTCTCACTCAAAAGAAATTTAGGATCACGCGGATATTTTTGAGATCTATATGATGCCGATGTGACAGAGTTCTGTCTTGGTGCCTCCTATCTGCTCTAAGTCTCAGGGGAGTTGAGCTCCAGGGGATTCTTGAGCACATCGTTATCATTCAGATTTCTTAGTATCTCAGAACGAAGGATGTTCGTAATTGCTTCAATACTAGTAGTGGCGAGATAACCCCGATGTCCCCAGTACTGGTGCAGATTGTTCGGGAGTACTGCCATACTTTGTATCGTTCTGATCACGAGGGTCTGTTGTAGATGAAGGTCCGAGATTCTGGTTGTGTGTTGACGGATGTGATACAGGAGACGGGTTAGTATAGGAGTTGTGTGATATTACTCCTTGTATCCGTGTACCAGATTGCATGACCAGAAATTTCAGGAATTCATAGGTGGGAATTCAAGTAGTTGCTTATAGGACAATCTTCCAACAAATGCATGATGTTAGGTTGGGGTTCGACATCTAGTGGATTCGTTCGTTCACGATCGACTCACAGCGGTACACGTTGTGTCTTAAAGAGTCCTTGTAGCTTGCTACGACTCGGGACGCTTCCTATGTCGGGTGCACTGCCTTGCACTTGATGGGTACTGTAAAATCGAGCCCGTGCGATCCTGTCCACGAAAATATCGGACGAAATCTTTCTCATGAGTTTGTTCTGGCTAATTGCAAGCCACATCCTTGTTTTGTTGGAATATGGTAATTCGAGTTGCTTCGACGTCAAGTGGTGATTTCAGATCTTTCCTAAGTGGTGTTCTCATATTGTTCATGAGAGTATTAATTCTGTTGCTCAAATCAATTGTATTATCAGTTCTTGTCAACCGGATACGTCATGTTAATTCTTTTCCAACCGGTGTGTTTCTCTTCAAGTGAATTCCATCCTCTCCTATTTTGCAAGATCATTCTCTGAATTCTTTCTGGAGTTGTTTCATCTAGCCCAAGTTGTCTTTGTTTTTCCTCACCCTCCCGCCCTTTTTCTCAGTGATTCAATTTTTATCCAGGAGTTTTCTTTTCATTGTGCTTCCATTGTCTGTTCTTTTCTCTCTTATCCGGTGATGCTTGTGAAGATTCTCACGAGCTCCGTGTTCATCTTAATTCAATCGTGTTATCTTTTTCGGTGAATTTAATTCAGCTATCCGTGTTCATCATATCCTATTCATTCTTGTAATTCTTTCCTATGTTGGAGATTTTTATCACCCTATCTTGTTTATTCATCTCTTTTCTATCCAGAGTGTTAAAGATATTTCAGTAGTTCTGGTTTTCAATCCTTCAGTTATTTCGAGGTGCTAACCTCATCTAGTTTTCTTGTACCGGTGCAATATCTCTCGTTCTAGCAATCTTTTCAACGGTGATTTCTTGGAGTGGGCCCATAACCCACAGGTTTTTCCCAGGATCTTTCCTAGCTCTTCTAATTTTTTCCCGAAGATCTCTAATTCTTTTCAACTGTGACGTAAGTATGAATTTCATCAGTCATACCCCTTCTCCAAGGCCTATTTGAATTAAATCTCATATTTGGCTCAACCTTTCATTCTTCATTATTCCAGAGTGTCTCAGCTATTCTTGGTGTTGTTCCTCGTCATCATTCTCACCTTGCAAATTCGACGGAGTGTTTCTCTCAGTCTTTTTCCATTCTTGTGAAGATTGTCATCTCAGCTTCGTGTTATCCTCTCATTTGTTGTCAATCATGAGTAATCCCTTTCTTGCTATCCGGTGCACTTCTGAGTTGTTTTCATTCTCGATCCTTCGAAGGCCATCATTTTAGAAGATTCTTCGTTCTCAGCTTTCAGCTTTCATCCTCAATTCTTCTCCATTGTTGTCTCTTCGTTCGTCTCTCGAATATCCGGTGCCTTGTTCAAGTTTTATCTCAGGCGGCTATTGATCTCTTCATTCTCATATATCTCCATTCATGCATGATTGCCTCATTTGTTTCAATTCTTGCCGGTGGTTGTTTCAAGACTTCTTAAGTTTGGCTTTATCTATCTCTATTTAATCTCTTCAAGAGTAATAAGTTTTATGTTTAATCTGTTGCTTGTCATCAATTTAATTTGATGAAGGATGAGCATAACATAATCCTTATTCTTGTTATTCCTTCTTCCAAGAGATTTCAATTCTTCTTGCGGAGTGGCTCATGATATCAATTCTTTTCTCAAGTGCCTATCTTTCTTTTTCCGGAGTTCCAAGTTCTTTTAAGTATCTCTTTGTGAAGCTTCATCTAAATCTTGGCAAGGTCATAATCTTATTCTTTTCTACCTTCATATTTGTTGCATCACTCTTTTGTATACGGAGGTCCTTCATGGTGATTCATCAAGGTTTCAATTCGTTCTCAAGTGTTATTCAAGATTCTTGTTGGAGAACCTGAAGTATCCTTTCTCTTGCATTTATATGTGCAATTGTTCTTCCTTTATCCTTTGAGGTGGTATTATAGCATTCTTGTTAGAGTAGGAGCCTCGAAGAGCTTTCTTTCAGGAATGAGATAATTAAATCAACCAATTCTATGATCATGAGATATTTTCAACCCATGATTTCTGCATTGAGCTATCTTGGTTTGGATTTCACCTAAAGCTTTTCCTATGGATTGTTGCTATCATGGTGCTTGTCATTAATCCAAGTTCTCAATGTATCCTCTTGGTGTAAGAAATTGTTCATATCTTGTTTCTCCCAACCTATCCTTGTTTCTTTTACTGGGTGGTTGTCACCTCATAGATGTTGAGATTATTTTCATAAGCCCACTACTATCTTGTTCTTTTCATTGTTGTTTTTCCAACAACTCCGTGCAATTCTTCTTGCAAGGATGCTTGCCAAGTTCATTTGCGATGATAGTTGTCATTCGTTTCTTCATTCTCTTCTTCCGTATGAGTTAGTTCCTATTCTATTGTTCCGGAGGCGTTATGTTGTTTCTCTTTTGGGTCTATTATGTTGTTCTATCAAGATCTTGGTGTTCCCTTGCTCTATCTACTTCTTGTTGTGTATATTGTCTATTTCTTCCATATTATCGAATTTTTTGTCCCATTTTCCTACCGAAGTGCTGCCGAAATTTTCCGTGAATTCTTGCTTCTTTCTCATATAATTCCTCATCGCTTTGCAACCTTCAAGGATCGTTGGTTTCACTCGTTTGTCAAAGAAGCGATTAAGTTTCTACCTCTTGTTCTTTCTCATCCTCTCCCCCTTTCATTCTTGGATCTCGGGGCGAGATCCTCTTGTAGTGTAGGAGAGTTGTGACAGCCCGGTGCCGACGTTCCAGATGATTCCCCTTTCTTTCCGTTTTCGTCGTGTGGGTATTTTTCTTTTGTCGCATCATCATCGCATCATTTACATCATCTGCATTGCATCGGCATCTCCGTTGCCGCCAGTTTTCAAAACTTGCATCCGTTGTTAGTTGCCGGTTCTCGTCGTGTCCGTTCTGAGCCCGACCGCACACGCACGCGCCCGCAGCACCGTCGAAACCCTGTTTTTAAAGTGTGCGTAAAACTTTCTCTGATCGGGGTGAAACTTGGCATGCGGCCGTCATTAGTTATAGATAGGCCGCCTGTCGAATTTCGTCGCGATCGGAGTCCGTCTGGTACCCGAACGGTCGACCGTAGCGGCACCGTATTCGGTCTATCATCGGACGTTTTTCGGTGTGTTTAATTACTTTTCCAGGTGCCCGTTTTCCTTCTCATCTCCGCCTAGCCCATCTGCATAGTGCATCGACCCTACGCGCAGCCCAGTCTGAAAACCTCCCGGAACCCGAACCCGGCTGTCGTGACCGTTGGATCCGGATCAACCCCGTTTTACCACAAACCGTCATCGGTTTGTTCACTGGACCCCCTAACCTATTTATCTCGACCGTCCGATCTAAACGAAGGGTTGAGATGTCCCTAAAGCTGGCCGATTTGCTATATATATAGATCAATCCTAGCCTAACCCTAAAAACTAGGAGCCTTGTCCCAACCGCCGCCGCCACCCCCTTGTCCCATCTCCCACCTTGGGATCTCCGCTGCCGATCTAACCCTGCTGCCTCAACGCTCGATCCGGAGCAGATCGAGGCATGTAGTTGCGCCCGACACCCCGCCTCCTCTGGAGGGCCGCGTGACCCCGCGAGCACCAAAGCCAGGCAAGCCCCATCGCCCTTGCTCCCTTCCTCTCTCTTTCTCTTGTTCTATTGATCTCTCTCCCTCTTCCGTTGGTTTTTTCTGTTGTGCCAAGGAACGAACGGAACCCGCCCACCATAGCTCCACGACGGTGCTGTCATGGTCGTACTCGACGTCGTGCAGGTCGGTCGCCAGAGAAGCTCGTTGGAGGTCTTTCTCCCTCTCCTTGTTCCCCTCTCTCTGGTTCTCTCCCTGTCTCTCATATATTTCTCTCCTTTCTTCTCTGCAGTACACCAGGGCCGCAGCCCCAAGGAGCTCGCCGTCGTCCGACCTTGCGATGCTAGACGCCACCGCCACCGGGAATGGATCCGCGGTGCCAAGACCCTCCGGATCCGACTCAAGCTCGCCTCCCTGCCCCATCCATGCCGCCCCGTCGCTCATACTGGTGCATCCCTGCTGGCGTCTCTCTACGTTAGGGAGACAAGCGGAGCCAGCCCCCCCCCCCCCCCGTCTGCTTCGAGCGAGCATGGAGCCGTTCGCGTTGACTTGCGACGCCTCCTACGCCGGAGCATGCCACGACCTCGGCTGAACCTGCATCAGCCGGCGACCTAGCCTGCCTAGCCCGCCATGGCCTCCCTGTTCCCCGCTGTGAGCACTTCCCCATAGCTGAATCCTGTCTATTTGGTAGATACATCCTGGCAAGTGTAGTTTATTTTTTTGGCACTAGTTAGTCAACAATTAGATTCTAGCTTAGTTGGTTGTTGTAGTAGTTCTGCGCCTGCAAGATGTTGGGTTCGAGTCCCCAACGATACATACTATTTCATGCATTTTTTCCTCTCCAGCGGAATAGTTTTGTCTATGTTTATTTAGTTTCTAGTCTAAGTATGCTAGCAGATGGCTCATTTGTCTGCTGGTAGCACAGGTAGAATCCACCCATGGGATCTGGGGTTCGAATCCCAGCTATGCCCATTTATTTTTATGCTTGTTCTGTTGACCTGCACCATGGCATATTCTTCTAGACTAAAACACTGCATTATATCACAATTAGTGTGTAGCCGAGTTGGATAGTGCATTTATACTCCACCCAAGGGATCCTGGGTTCAAGTCCCATGTAGCTCACATTTTGACATGCTTTCTTTTTCTCTTTTTGCACTCTCACACACTTACTTCCCTCGTCCGCCTCACTATATTGCAATTCGGCCTATGTGTTTTTTTCCTCCTATGATTTCATCTTTAACCTAGACATGCATGTTTGTATGAGATGTGATGTTGTCCGTTCTGTAGATGCCATGTTAGCTGCATGTTGTTTCCCTTTTCTCGTGTCCCCGACACATGGGAGCCCGATAACCGGGAACACCCCATCATTCTTTGGCATGACACGCACACGCTCACAATACATTGGCACCGATACCTCTTCGAGTTTTCGGGACCCGAACGTTGTCGTGGCATTGTTTCCGTTTTGCCGCTATGGTTCCCTTCCGTTCGCCGTGGCGACACATGCTTCTTTTTCATCTTGTCCGTGGTGTTGTGACCTTGCATCCATGTCGCATTCATGGCATATAATCTTGTGTTGCATGTTCTTGTGCCGTAGCTCCGTTCTATGTTCCGCGAGTTAAACCGTCTAGGATGCCATGTAGGATCACCGCTTCACCCCTTGCCATGATAACAACAATTTAATATTGCCGTGTAAATAATCGGGAGTGAATTAAATAATTAATCGTGGAGTTTCGTCGATATGCAACCCGTTGCATATCGAGCGTCATTTAATGTGTAGTGTTTGCGTGAGGTGAATTGCCATGCCATCCCTTGCATGTTGAACTGATCATGCATCATAGTAGGTTGTGCATCATGTGTGCATCGTGTGGTATATTTGTGCTAATGTTGGTTTATGGTTTGCTCCGATCCGATAGAGTTCCGCAAGCGTGTCGGAATGTGAGGACCCGTTCGACTACGTTGGTTCGCCGACTTCACCGAGTTGTTCTTCTTCCAAGCGGGATCTCAGGCAAGATGATCATTTCTCTAAATACCATTACTACCATTGCCATGCTAGTTATTTCGATGCTATCGATTATGTCTCGTTGCCTACCACATGTTAAATATCAGCCTCTCAACAATGCCATCATAACCTTCAACCTGTTCAACCTAGCAAACCACTGATTCACTATGTTACTGCTTGCTTAACCCTGTGTAGCGTTGCTAGTTGCACGTGCAGATGCTTCCATGTGAAAACATGGGTTCCTTGTTATATCACCATATTAAACGCTATTTAATTTAATGAACCTATATACTTGGTAAAAGGTGGAAGGCTCGGCCTTTCTAGCCTGGTGTTTTGTTCCACCTTTGCTCCCTTAGTTTCCGGCTACCGGTGTTATGTTCCATAATTGAGCGCTCCTAACACGATCAGGGTTGTTATGGGGACCCCCTTGATAATTCGTTTTAGATTAAAGCTGGTCTGGCAAGGCCCAACTTTGGTACTACATTTGCCTAATAACCTAATAATAATGCATAGGGACCCGCCGGCACCCGCGGACTATTTTAATCAACCCTCGGGCCAGTGCTCCTCATGAGTGTTGGTCCCACCTGAGCGATGTCCGGCGCCCCTCTGGTCACCCGGAGGTTTAGCGATCCCGACGTCTAGCTCATCCGTCGTGTCCTGAGAACGTGGTACGCGACTCCTATCGGGATCGTCGAAACATCGGGCGGCCTTGTTGGATTAGTTTTACCTTTGACGAGATATCTTGTGCATCAGGATTCCGGTGATGCTTTGGGTAATCTAAGAGTTGAGGTTTTCCACTAGGGAATCCGACGAGATCGCGAGCTTCGTGATTGAGGATTTCTATGCGGCTTGTGGAAATTTGTGATGGACTAGTTGGAGCACGCCTGCAGGGTTAATTCTTTCGGAAAGCCGTGCCCGCGGTTATGTGGCAACGTGGATACTTTGTTTAACACTGGTTCTAGAAAACTTGAAGCTAACTTAATTAAAACATGCCAATTGTGTGCGTAACCGTGACTATCTCTTTCGTGAGTTCTTACTCCGATCGAGGACACGGTGGTGTTATGTCTGACGTAGGTAGGTGTTCAGGATCATTCATTTGATCATCAGTAGTCACGTCCGTTATGCGTAGATCTTCCCCCTCTTATTTCTTGTATTCATAAGTTTAGCCACCAAATATATGCTTAGCCGCTGCTGCAACCTCACCACTTAACCATACCTCACCCATTAAGCTTTGCTAGTCTTGATACCTTTGGAAATGAGATTGCTGAGTCCCCTGTGGCTCACAGATTACTACAACACCAGTTGCCGGTACATGTAAAGGTTACTTGACGCGAGCGCGTTGATTGTACATTTGGAGTTGCTTCTTCTTCTTCTTCTTCATCGATCTAGGATGGGTTCCAGGCCGGCAGCCTGGGATAGCATGGATGGACGTCGTTCTTATTTTTCTCGTTTGTTTTTGTCCGTAGTCGGACCCTGCTCTTACCCTTGATGATTATGTAATGTACTGATGTGACTCTGATGTAGCTTGTGGCGAGTGTAAGCCAACTCTGTATATATATATATCTCTTCTTTTCAGAACATGTACTTGTGACGATATCCATTCTTGCGACACGACGAGATGCGCTTCTATCCCTGACGAGGCCTTCGTGCCAAGTTGAGGATATGGTCGCATCTTGGGCGTGACACACGGGCAATTTCGGGGCACCGGCTGATAACCCAGAAGTGTGGGGGATCGCAACAGTTTTCGAGGATAGAGTTTTCGACCCAAATTTATTGATTCGCCCACAAGGGGAAGCTAAAGAATATTCTCAAGTATTAGCAGCTGAGTTTATTAGATTCAACCACACCTGAAACATTAGTGTCTGCAAGCAAAGTATCAGTAGCAAAGTAGTATGATAGTAACGGTGCCAGCAACGATCTGTTGACGGCAGACTATTCCTAACTATTGTATCAATGGCGCTAGTAAATAGCACGTTGGCGGGGGATTATTCTTGAGCAGAATGCTTCCCCGGCTACGGCTCCAGAAAAGTCTTGCAACAAGTAACAGCGAAGTAGCAAGGAACAGCAGTAGCAGCAACAACAAAGTAACAACGGTAGTATCAGTAGCAGCAAAGTGGCAGCAGTAGTAAAAGTAGCAGCAAAGTGGCCCAATCCCTTTTGTAGCAAGGGACAAGCCTAACAAAAGTAACGTAGCGAGAACCAGTAGTAAAAGCCTCGTAGGCAGTGGATCGGTGATGGATGAGTATGACGGATGTGATACATCATGGAACAACTATAAAACAGAGAGATATGTAACTAGCTCCCGTTCATCAATCTAATGTAGGCATGTATTCCGTATGTAGTCATACATGCTTAGGGAAAAGAACTTGCATGACATCTATTGTACATCCCTCCCGTGGCGGCGGGGTCCTAATGGAAACTACGGGATATTAAGGTTCTCCTTTTAATAAAGAACCGGACCAACGCATTAACACGCGGTGAATACATGAACTCCTCATACTATGGTCATGTCCGGGAGTGGTTCCGGCTATTGTCACTCCGGGGTTGCCGGGTCATAACACATAGTAGGTGACTACAACTTGCAAGATAGGATCTAAAACACACATATATTGGCGACAACATAATAGGTTCAGATCTGAAATCATGGCACTCGGGCCCTAGTGACAAGCATTAAGCATAGCCAAGTAGTAGCAACATCGATCTAGAACATAGTGGATACTAGGGATCAATCCCCCTCAAAAACTAACTCGATTACATGATAGATCTCATCCAACTCATCACCGTCGAGCAAGCCTATGATGAGATTACTCACGAACGATGAAGAGCATCATGGAATTGTCGATGGAGAAAGGTTGATGATGACGATAGCGACGATTTCCCCTCTCCGGAGCCCGAAAGGGACTCGAAATCAGCCCTCCACATGGAGAACAGGATGTGGCGGCGCCTCCGTATCGTAAAACGCGATGAAACCTTCTCTCCGATTTTTTTTCCGAGCGAGACGGAAGATATAGAGCTGAGTTTGGGGGCGGTGGAGCCACGTGGGCCCCACAAGCCCTCACGGTGTGGCCAGGGGGGTGGCCGTGGCCTGTGGGTTTGTGGCCCAGTGGTCCACCTCCTCCGGTAGATGTTTGCGCAGGTATTTTTCTTTTATTCTAGAAAAAATCTCCGTAAATTTTCAGGACGTTCTGAGAACTTTTATTTCTGCACAAAAACAACACCTTGGCAATTCTGCTGAAAACAGCGTTAGTCCGGGTTAGTTCCATTCAAATCATGCAAATTAGAGTCCAAAACAAGGGCAAAAGAGTTCGGAAAAGTAGATATGATGGAGACATATCAACTCCCCCAAGCTTAAAGCCTTGCTGGTCCTCAAGCAATTCAGTTGACAAACTGAAAGAGACAAAAGAAAAACTTTGACGAACTCTGTTTGATCTTGTTGTTGCAACTATGTCTAACTCATATCCAGAATTTCAGCAAGATAACAAGCAAACCACAAAAACAAATGACATCTAGGTCTCACGGTAAACTCATATCAATGGCATAATCAACTAGCGAGCAAATAATAATAAGTCTCGAACGTCAACACTTCAATCAAAACAACATAAAGCAGTACGAATAGATGGTATCTCGCTAGCTCTTTCCGAGACCGCAAAACATAAATGCAGAGCACCTTCAAATACCAAGGGCTGACTAAACATTGTAATTCATGGCAATGAAGATCCAGTCATAGTCATACTCAACACAGTTAAAAGCAAAGCATAAAAATGACAGAGGTGCTCTTTAATTGGTGCTTTTGTAAGAGGAGGATGACTCAACAGGAACATAAATAGACAGGTCCTTCGCAGAGGGAAGCAATGATTTGCAGAGGTGCTAGAGCTCAAGCTTTTAAACAAAGATCGATAATAATTTTGTGTGGCATGCTTTCATTGTCAACGCAATGACTAAGAGTTCTCAACATCTTCCACGCTACACATGCTATAGGCGGTTCCCAAACAGAAAAGTAAAGTTTTGACTCCCCCACCACCAATCAATCACACTCCATAGCTAGCCGAATCCTCGGGTACCGTCCATACCAACATCAATCCTGGGGGAGTTTTGTCTGCAATTACCTTTTCGATTTGAGCATGGAACTGGGAATTCCAATTACCGGCCCCTTTCTCGTGAATGATAGTGAATAAACACATATCGAGGATAACACGCCTAGCATGGAAGATACCAATAGCCCCCTGTCACCACATGAGCGGTTCGGGCATGCAAAACAGATTATTTCATGAAGATTTAGAGAGTGGCACATGCAAATTTACTTGGAACGGCAGGTAGATACCGCACATAGGTAGGTATGGTGGACTCATATGGAACAACTTTGGGTTTATGGAAGTGGATGCACAAGTAGTATTCCCGCTTAGTACAAGTGAAGGCTAGCAAAAGACTGGGAAGCGACCAACTAGAGAGCGACAATAGTCATCAAAATGCATTGAGATTAACTAACATTGAGTGCAAGCATGAGTAGGACATAAATCACCATGAACATGAATATCATAGAGGCTATGTTGATTTTGTTTCAACTACATGCATGAACATGCGCCAAGTCAAGCCACTTGAAACATTCAAAGTAGGATACCATCCTATCATACTACATCATAGTCATCTCAACATTCATGTTGGCAACCAAGACAAACCATTATAAGCTCCTAGCTAAGTAAGCATGGCATAAGAAACTATGATCTCTAAGTTGTCATTGCAAACATGTTTCTCTCACAACAAAGCTGAATCAGGCATGATGAGCTAGTCATATTTACAAAAACAAAATAGATCGGGTTCATACCAGCTTTTCCAGGCTCAGTCACTTCATCATATATCGTCATTATTGCCTTTCACTTGCATGACCGAACGTATGAACAATAATAAGCGTGCTCGTGCATTGGACTAAAGCTGGAATCTGTAGGCAAACACAAAGGAGAAGACAAAGTAATGTGGCTCTTTGAAAGCTAAACAGGTATCCATGCAAGAGCCACTAAACATTTTAACCAATATCTTCTACCTTGACCCAAAGAAAAAGAAAACTATCTACACGGGAAATCTCCCAACAAGCAAAAGAAGAAAAGGAAAATCTTTTTGGGTTTTCTCAAACTAGACAAACACACAAAACGAAAACGAGAAGAAGGAAATAAACTAGCATGGATGATAAAGTGGCAAAGTGTGAACACCGGCTAACAAAGTGAAAGCATAAGCAAGAATGTAAAGTCAGTGAGAACACGTACTCCCCCAAGCTTAGGATTTTGGCCTATGTTGGTCTACTCCTGTGGAGGGAAATAACCAGCTCCGGGGTACTCCGGAGTGGACTGAGGATGTCACTGCTGTGTGAGCTCCTCCGGCTCCCACTGATAAACTGGCATCTCGTACTCGACTGGCGGCTCGGGCACGGGCACCTGTGGTTGGGATAAGCCCCAATATGCGTAGATGTCCGAGGGCATAATAATGTACCTGCGTGCATGAAGATTGAACAAAGAAGGAGCAGGCAAAGTAATAGTCTCACGAGTACCCAGACTAAATACCAGGTTATAAATCATCCTTCTATTTATATCTCTATCAAGAAAGTCATGGTGAACCATGCTATCGTAATTTAGATATCTCTCGGGAAGAAGAACCTCTTCTCCCTCCTCCAGTCTAATAGGTATCTCAAAGTGTCTGGCAAGACGAGTAGCATAGATACCTCCATAGACAACACCTTTAGAACGGTTCAGGTCCAACCGTTGAGCTACTATGGCGCCCAAGCTATAAGTTTTATCGTTATAAAGGGCTTCGCGCAAGACCGCAAGATCTATGGAACTAAGTGACCCAGCTTTCCCACGGCCAATCAAACATTTTCCCACAAATAATGAGAAGTACCGAAGCACGAGAAAATGAATGCTAGCAGCTCTAGCGCAAGACACTCCTCTCTCCTCTCCTACAACAATTGTACCGATGAAAGCTTCCAAGTTCCATGGACGAGGTTCATGAATATCCCCAACAAAAGGCAATTTGCAAACATTGCAAAAATCCTGGAGTGACATGCGCTGGGGGATATCATAAAGTTTGAACTCAACCATAGGAGGATTCTTCCTCAGATATAAGTTAAAGCTTTGTATGAAGATATTAGTGAGGAGGAGGTATTGCGGACACTTATCTTCAACGAAGGCGGTAAGGCATGCGATTTCCACCAAGTGATAAAAGTCTTCATAAATTCCAGCGGCGCATAAGAACACGTCGCTTGGCCACTCGCATGCTCGAACTTCTGCGACTCGAGGGACCAAATACTTGGGCTTCTTCTCACTCCCATCATCCTTGGGGTCACGGCTTGACGAGCCTCTTAAGAACCTCCTCATCTTTTCCCTTTTCCTATCTCTGAAAATTTTCTGAAATTTTTAGTGATTCTAAGGAAAAGTGAATAAGGCCTAACAAAACTCATAGCAACTACTCCCACAAGTGCCCAGAGGCCATATTACGCATCAAAACTACTTGAGACCAGCTAGAATTAGCATGCAAAGCTCCAGAACATGGTCACCAAGGCAGCAAAAATACGCGGAGTATAAGGCACTAGAGCAAAAACTAATTGGACCAATGGAGGAGTCACTTACCAAGGAGTAATTTCCCCAAAACAGTTCGGAGAACGATGATTTGAGCAAAGAGATCGAAAATCCCAGCAAGAGGAGCAAGAACACGGGTTTGAGCTGCGAAACGATTTTTTATGGAGGTAGGAGAACCAGATGAGAGCAAGAATGAGTGGAGGGGGTGCCTGTGGGCCCCACAAGACTGGGTGGCGCGGCCAGGGGGTGCCCGCGCCCCTAGGGTTTGTGGCCCACTAGTGTGCCCCCAGACAGACTCTTTGTCCCAGTATTTTTCAAAAAATCCAGAAAAAATCATACTTGATTTCCACATTGTTCGGAGAAATTTTATTTTCGGGGTACTTTTCTACCGGACGCTAAAACAGAAAATAGGGAAAACTAAACTAAATCTATCATTTTTCTTCTAAGCAACCTAAAGTGAAATCTTGGAACAGAGGTTTGTGACTCCTCGATTCATCCATCTCATGGTCATCGAAAGAAATCTGTCAGTGAGGTTGATCAAGTCTCCTCCACAAACCTTTTCGAATCACAAAAGAGAGAGGAGAATTTTCGAATAGTCACTAGGTCACCTCAATGGGGATGTGTATCTCCCCAACAAGCAAATCATACTTCATCTTGACACGAGGAATAGGGCATTCAAAGCTCCCAATAAGAATCAATGAAGTCTTTTCGATAGCATTGATGCAATGTACTCGATATTGTTTCTTCGGAAAGTGCCCCGTATGCTCATTACTGTTGACATGGAAAGTGACATTCCTTTGTTGCAATCTATAACAACTCCTACAGTGTTTAAAACGGGTCTTCCGAGGATGACAGCCATGGCATCGTCCTCGGGAATATCCAAGAGAACAAAGTCTGTTAAGATAGTGGTGTTAGCAACCACAACAGGCACATCCTCGCAAATGCCGATAGGGGAAGCAGTTGATTTTTCGGCCATTTGCAGAGAGATTTTAGTGGGTATCAACTTATCCAGAGAGAGGCATAACACTAACACCGGCTCCAAGGTCGCATAACACAGTTCTAACGTAGTTGCCTTTAATGGAGCAAGGTATAGTGGGCACACCGGGATCACCTAGTTTCTTAGGAGTTCCAACCTTGAAGGTATAATTAGCGAGCATGTTGGAAATCTCAACCTCAGGTATCCTCCTCTTATTAGTCACAATATCTTTCATGTACTTAGTACACGGAGACATTTTGAGCATATCTGTCAAATGCATCTGCAGAAAGACAGGTCTAATCATCTCAACGAAGTGCTCAAAATCCTCATCATCTTTTTTCTTAGATGGTTTGGGAGGAAAGGGCATAGGTTTCTGAACCCATGGTTCCCTTTCTTTACCGTGCTTCCTAGCAGCGAAGTCATTCTTATCGTATCTCTTATTCTTAGGCTATGGGTTATCAAGATCAACAGGTTCAATCTCCACATCCTTTTCATTGCTAGGTTGAGCATCATCATGAACATCACTATTGATATTATCATTAGGCTCATGTTCATCACCAGATTGTGTTTCAGCATCAGAGACAGAGGCATCGTTTGGACTCTCAGGTGTAGCAGCAACAGGGTTGCTAGCGTGCAGGTTCCTATCATCTTTCTTCTTCTTTCTGGGATGACTAGGTGCATCAGTGCTAAATCCTTGAGAAGCTTGTTCAATTCTCTTCGGATGACCCTCAGGATACAGAGGTTCCTGGGTCATTCTACCGCCTCTAGTAACGACTTTGACGGAATTGTCATTCAACTCATTGAGCAAGTCATTTTGAGCTTTAAGTACTTGTTCTATCTGAGTAGTAACCATAGAGGCATGTTTACTCAGAAGCTTAAGATCATTGACATTTTTGTCCACACAAGCACTTAAATGACTAAGCATACGAGCATTCTGTTCCAATTGTCTGCTAACATAATCATTGAAATTCTGTTGTTTTGCAACGAAGTTATCAAATTCATCCAGGCATAAGCTTGCAGGTTTATCAAAATGAATATCACTCTCATCAAACCTACGCAGAGAATTTATTTCTACTACCTGTATCGGGTTATCGAGACCATGGATCTCTTCGATAGGTGGTAGATTTTTGACATCTTCAGATTTAATGCCTTTCTCTCGCATAGATTTCTTGGCTTCTTGCATATCTTCAGGACTGAGGAATATAATACCTCTTTTCTTTGTAGTTGGCTTAGGAGGTGGTTCGGGAATAGTCCAAGCATTCTCATTGCACAAGATGTTATTCAATAGAATCTCAGCTTGTTATACGGTTCGTTCCCTAAAAACACTACCAGCACAACTATCTAGGTGGTCTTTGGAAGCATCGGTAAGTCCATTATAGAATATATCAAGTATTTCATTCTTCTCAAGAGGGTGATGAGGCAAAGCATTCAGTAGTTGGATGAGCCTCCCCCAAGCTTGTAGGAGACTCTCTACTTCAGCTTGAGCAAAGTTGTATATTTCCTACAAGGCAGCTTGCTTCTTATGGGCAGGGAAATATTTCTCAGAGAAGTAGTAGACCATATCCTGGGGGCTACGCACACAACTAGGAGAACGAGAAGTGAAACAAGTCTTAGCATCATCCTTTAGAGAGAAAGGAAACAGGTTGAGCATGTAGTAGTGGCGGATCTTTTCCTCACTAGTGAATAGGGTGGCTATATCGTGCAGTTTGGTGAGATGGGCTACAACTGTATCAGACTCATAACCGTGAAAAGGATCAGATTCGACCAGAGTGATTAACTCAGGGTCGACAGAGAATTCATAATCCTTATCGGTCACAAAGATAGGCGAAGTGGCAAACTTCGGGTCGTATTTCATCCTAGCGTTTAGAGATTTTTCTTTCCACTTGTGCCGTAATTTCTCAACATCATAGCTATCCTTACGCGCAAGAAAGTCCTCAGCTATCTCTCCCTCCATAACATAGCGCGTATCAGGCATAACAGGCAATTCAGGCATAGTAGCAGGTTCTACTTCAATAGTATCAGCAGTTTCGGAAGTACCATCACATCTAGCAGCAACTCTAGCAATTTGTGCATCAAGGGCACCTAGTGGCAAAGCAGTATCAAGCATAGCATCATCAGGCATAGTATCAAGCATAGAATCATCAAGCACATGCGACATATCAAGATTTCTAGCAGGAGGTGATGTCGCAAACTTACTCATAACTCAAGGAGAAACAAGTGCAGAGCTAGATGGCATTTCCTTACCTCTCCTCGTAGTGGAAGGCAAGATTTTAGTTCTTGGATCTTTCGGATTCGTCATAGTGATCAACAGACGTAAATCCCAAGTGAATCAGAGAATATATCCGTGCTCCCCAGGCAACGGCGCCAGAAAAAGGTCTTGATAACCCACAAGTGTAGGGGATCGCAACAGTTTTCAAGGGTAGAGTATTCGACCCAATTTTTTTTGATTCGCTCACAAGGGGAAGCTAAAGAATATTCTCAAGTATTAGCAGCTGAGTTTATCAGATTCAACCACACCTGAAACATTAGTGTCTGCAAGCAAAGTATCAGTAGCAAAGTAGTATGATAGCAACGGTGCCAGAAACGATCTGTTGACAGCAGACTATTCCTAACTGTTGTATCAATGGCGCCAGTAAATAGCATGTTGACGGGGGATTATTCTTGAGAAGAATGCTTCCCCGGCTACGGCTCCAGAAAAGTGTTGCAACAAGTAACAACGAAGTAGCAAGGAACAGCAGTAGCAGCAGCAGCAAAGTAACAGCAGTAGTAACAGTAGCAGCAAAGTGGCAGTAGTAGTAACAGTAGGAGCAAAGTGGCCCAATCCCTTTTGTAGCAAGGGACAAGCCTAGACAAAGTAACGTAGTAAAAGGCTCGTAGGCAGTGGATCGGTGATGGATGAGTATGACGGATGTGATTCATCATGTAACAACTATAACGCGGCCTGCGGGCTTGTGGCTCACTGGTCCACCTCCTCCGGTGGATCTTTGCACAGGTATTTTTCTTTTATTCCATAAAAAATCTTCGTAAATTTTGAAGATGTTCCGAGAACTTTTATTTCAGCAGAAAAACAACACCATGTCAATTCTACTGAAAACAGCGTCAGTCCGGGTTAGTTCCATTCAAATCATGCAAATTAGAGTCCAAAACAAGGGCAAAAGAGTTCGGAAAAGTAGATACGACGGAGACGTATCACCGGCCGTGGTGGCCATCGGGGCGGTGGTCGATGTCGGCAGCGGGAGGGATAGTTTGGGCGGCGGCGAAGACATGACCGAACTAAAGCCTGTGGATACCAAACTCATAGGAGCTAGGGTCCTACCGGGCCTCAACCCGACATTGTAGGGAAAGGAGGGGAGCTTGCGTGGGCGTGAGCGTGGCGGCCAGCGCGAGGGCGCCGTCTCGCACGGAGGGGAGGTGGCGGCTAGGGTTAGGGATTCCGGCTCCTCTAGGAGTCGGGCAATATAATATGTCTTATTGATTAATTCCAAAAGGGTGCCTTACAACTGTTTATATAATCTCGATGTTAATAAAAATAAGATAACTTGGGCTAAGCCCCTAACTAAACGTGCCCATTGGTCCTCCTCCGGCTATAAGTGATGCTGGTCATAACACAACCAGTCCTATTTGAAGATAAAATCAGTTATTCGTTTGGGTCATCCAACAAATGGAGTCATCGGTTAGGGGTTCCGAGCTGGTAGCCTTTCACAATGGTAAAAGAGACACATGATTTAGGTAGGTTCGAACTCTCTCCAAAAGATAACACACTACTTCCTTTCTGATTTTATCATATGATTGAGGAGGTAGAGAGTACACGTAGATCTATCATGAGACTCTGTGTGGATGTGACAATGTCTATGTCTTCACCCCTCGGTTTATACAGACACCGGCGGTGTTTAGGTTTACACATAGGTAGGTTGCATCTAAAGGATAAGCATACCAAAGATTGCCTATAAGTGATCGAGTGTGCATCAATTTTTTTATAGATTCCTCCTTGATCCTTTGGGGCCTAACAAACGCGACCCGCTGGCTGATAGTCTAGGTAGCCCTCGGCCAAGCACATACCCTCGGCAGCCGACGTGTCTACCAATCCCTAGTGAAGGACACCCTCAGTTGCCCTTGAACCGATTTTCAAGTCGAGAACACTCTTCGATCTCCGAGGTTTTCTCTATCTCTAGTCTTCAATCTTGGAGGAGGGTTCAACAATCTTTCCATCCTTCCCTCGAAAATAGTTGAGCCTCGGTCAGTAAGAATTGTTCGTCAGGTATCTGAGGAATACTCGACAATCAACAAAAACAAGCACCTGGAGCCTTTACGACATCCGATGAGATATTCGGAACCAAATACCTCATGTCAAACTCTCTCGCCTTAAGTGCGAAGCAAGTGACCGTGCAAAATACCATCAGATCCCTCGACACGGGACCAAGTTGTAACACCCTTATGTAATGAGTTCCAGTGAGCACCATCATTAAGCTAAGCTACTTTGATTAACTGGTCTTGATTATCTTTGAATCATATCTCATTTCAATTTTCACTTTTGGAATCAATTCAAATTATAGGTGATCTAAAGAAATTCAAAACCGTGAAAACTAAAGTGTTCTATTGTGACAAATAATCCATAGATAATTATGGTGGAGAAACCAATTTTTTCTAAAGTGTTTAAGTGTCCTAAAATAATTAAAATAGAGGCCATAGCAATAATTTTAAATACTTTTAAAATTTATACTAATTCCAAACTAATTTAAAAGCCTTCCAAACTTTCTGTGGGAGTGCGTAATATTGCATTACTAACAATGGGCCAAGTTCCATATTTTACTAAACCTATTTGATGTTTGAAATAATTAAAAAATAAAAATAAAAATAAAAAAACAAAAGAATTACAAGGAAAAGGTCACACGCCACTATGCACTAGGCCTTAGTGAAGGGGAATCGTTTCTGGCCGGTGCGCCGGTCAAACCGTTCGGTCGTCCGCACGCGACCGCGCGCGCCCGCTGACTGGGCATGTAACTTTTTTTGTTTAAATTGTTGTAACCGGCGTCATATTTCCTGCAAGCATTCTTTTTTCCCTATATTTGTCCAGTAAAAAACTTGCATATACGTTTGGTTGCAACTTCAGTTCTTCGAATTTTTCGTTACAATCGATGTGTTTTACTTTTGCTATAACCATGTTTATTTTTGCTACAACCGGCATAATTTTTTGCTCCAACTGTTCACTAAAAAAGTTGCATACACGTCACGTAAATATTTGTTACAACCGACGTTTCACTTTTGCTACCACGTACCATCAGTTTGGTTTTTTTGCTACGATCACGTAGATATGTTTTTTGCTATAAATTTTGTTTTTTGTTGCAATCGTTGAAAAAATTATTGTATCGCATCGAAAATTTGCTGCATCGAAGAAAAAATGTTGCATGAAAATCCAACGTTGCGGACGCGCGAGGGTAGGTGGATCGTGCGGCCTGCGCGCGACCGGCCCAAAGTTTCGACCGACGCGCCGGCACAGATCACTGTCCTTAGTGAAGAGTGCGTAGCCCGTTGAGGCCCAGCCCACCAGCCCTAGTCGGCTTCAACTCCTGCTACATGAAGCCGATTGAGGGCGCACGCGCCACGGCTGTTGCCGCTCGACCACCTCGCCGGCCTCTCCGGGAGAGGATAAGGGCTCCACGACCCTCTAATGCCTCGATCCTCTCTCCCACTCGCTCACACTCTTGCTCTCTGCGTCCCCTCCTCCACATCTGCCTCGCTCGCGCCACTGCGTCGCCTCCCGCCGTCACTTGCGCGTCCACTGGCCACCTCTCACCTCACTGTCATGCCTTGAAGCCCCACCGTCCTCCACCTTGTCATTCTCGACAACACGCACGAGCTGGAAGGAAATCCAGCACCGCCACATCGTCATTTTTTCCCCGTCGGTCCCGACGTTCTTCTCCGACTCCGGCCACGTCGAGCCATCCGCGCGCGTTCTGTACAATGTAAGTGAGACGCAATACTCCATCTCTCACATGTGCCTCTTCGTATCCTTATCCTCCCCACGGTGTTGCCGAGCTCCGCCGTCCGCGAAAATCGTCGCATGCGCGCCAAGCGTGCTCCTGATTACCTAGCCGACCATTGGCGCGCTACAGAGCGCGTGCAGCGTCGTGTGGGGCCCGCGCTGAACCCCCTAGGCCGCTCCCACCAAGTATTCGAATGGGGTCCGAACACCGCCATGGACTCTCGCCCCTTAGCAGCTGCAACCAGCACGGTTCGACATGGTGTGCTACGCGCGTTAGAACACACCCACCCGCGCTTCGCCGCATGCCCCGTAGCCCCGCATCCATCTTCGCCCGACTCCGATAGCTGCCCCGCTAGTTGCCGCCTTTGCTGTAGACCACCTCCTGCCATGTCACCTCCGTAGATCGACGTGTCGTGGACCCCTCGCTCGAATGCGGCCGGCCGCGTGCCAAATGGGCGCCCGTAGCCATTTTCCGACGAAGCCCAAGCCGCGTCGCCGCTGTATTGGTTGTCAACACTTCGCCGCCGGCAAGCGAGCGAGCCGTGCCACTGCCACGTGGGCCAGGGCCACTAACGACCTACCTGACGCACTGACATGCGGGCCTAGGCCGTTAGTGGCTAATTAGTCACTAACTACCCCCCTGAGCCTCATTGACACCTCGACCCCACTCCCCTAACTAACTAACCTACACACTAACACGGGGACCAATCCTCTAATGAACCCACCTAAATAAGTTAAACTCCTTGTTAAACTCACTATGTATGACATGTCTAGCCCACTATTTAAATGGATAGGGTCGGCCTGGTGAGTTGTTGGGTCAGCAGCTGGGTCCACCAGGCAGCCTCTGCTCACTAGCAGTTGACATAGTCAACTCGGTCCACTATCACCACCACAACCCTCTCGTGTATACACATTTATGTGTTCACTTAGCAATTTGACTATTGATTTTGATATTGAATAAATTTGATAAAATGTTTGAATCCTTAAAAATCATATAAAATAATCTGCAACTCGGATGAAAAAAAATTGATATATGAAAATTGCTCAGAAAAATATAATGAATCTGAATATGCACACCATTCTGTTGCCACATGCCTGTAACAGGATGAACATGGACGCCCTCCGATTCATCTGTCCGAAAACTGCCAAACACCGGGAAATTATCCCTAGATGTTTTCATGCTTCGTTTGTAACATGTAGCACTACCTTAGGCCACTCTTAGCATTGCATATTGCCATATGATTCGTGTGATGGCATTGATTTCTTTCTATTTATTAATTATTCCCCCTCTTCTCTCTGGTAGACCCGAGACGGACGCTCCTCCCGATTACGACCACGCCTTTGACGTCCGGCCACTTGAAGCAAAGCTTCCAGGCAAGGAAAACCGCCTTGATCATTCCTATATTGTCCAATTTCTTCTCTCTCATGATTGCATTAGAATTCGCTATTTTATTAGATTACTCCCATTATGATGCATAGCCTGATTTTGTAACTTACTATTGTGTCCTACCTTCTAACCCTATATGCTTAGTATAGGTTGGTAAGTGATCCACCAGTAACCCCTCACCTTATTCTTGTTACCCCCGCTTTACCATTGATGACTCCATCAACGTGAACTACATCCTGAGCCTGACACATGACCTCACACGCCCTTAGTTGTACGACTCTTAAGAGCTACTATCGAGTGTCGAGGGTGATACCTCGTAAGGCATTCGTGATGATAACTCTGTAGTGTAGCTAGTCGGTCGTTCAGGTAGTCCGGTACTAAGGGGTCATCAGGCCGCTGACCTATCTTTATGGGCCAGAATCTTGGGCTACTCCGGGCAGCCAATGAGATATACGAGGAAGATTCCATAAGACTTGGTTATCAAGATAAGGACTCGTCTCCACCAATGTATCCGACTAGGAATCTTGTTATCCTAGGCCTCCGGTGGGATATATAAGCCCACATCACGCTAGTTGATAGATATTTATTAGACACAAATTCTACATCATTAGGGTTTAGACCACAACATACGATCTCGAGGTAGATCAACTATGTATTCGATACTCCATCATCAATATAAACAAGAGCATGGCGTAGGGTTGTACCTCCATCAAGAGGGCCCGAACCTTGGTTAACATCGTCTCCTTCGTCCCTTGTTACCATCGATCCCATGTCCACAACTCGGAAACCCCTACCCGAGATCCGTCGGTTTGACACCGACAATGGTGCTTTCATTGAGGGTTCCGCTATGTGATCGGCAGAAGGATTGATGGCCCCTCTGTAGATTGATTGCGGTTTTTTCTGGACAGAAAAATTGTGTTTGTTGTCCCCGTTTCCTTGAGCTCCGCTTTGATGATTGGTTCAGTGGAAGTGCTGAATTGTATCTACAACAACTCTACAAAATTTCGTCGCATTCCGATTAAGGAATCTCCAGCGATCTCCGATATACCGGAGCAGTGTCGAATCCGGACGGGAATCTGGATGAGTTTAGGGCGAGGGGTCAAGTATATCCAGCTCGGATATCTTTTGGAAAATCCCACCATTTACCGGCTGCGGAATTCCTATATCGATAACCACTCCAAATTTCAGCCCGATCCAACCGTCCAAACTCTCGTAAACATCCAATGAGCACAACAAATTTTGGATATGTTCTCTTCGCGAAAGTGAATCCTACCCGAGTTCATCTTTCTTCATGAACGCAGTTTTGGAAATCCTTATTGAAGGAATATTTTAAAGGTATTATGTGTTGTTCTAAAACACATGCCATAAATTTTAAACCTTTTCAAAGGCAATCTTCACCCTCGCGCTGGTGTCAAACCGACCCGATAATGTTGCTCCACAGCTTTCGAGCGAGGCCGGCATCGACTGTGTCGCTCCTCTATCGAGCTAGCAACAACCAACTCGGATCATCACCTCAACGAGCCGACCAAGTGTTTGGCATCGCATGGGCCAAATAATCATTGAGAGAAGCTTGTCACCCATCGATTGCATGGGTCGGGTGCGTTGTTGCTCCATCAAGCGAGCATTAACTGAGTCACAAATTCTGATCTGCGTCGGCATTGCCTCACCATCATTTTCTTCAAACCAACGTTTAACACGCCGACCTGCTTCGACACGTTGGCTGGCATGGGGGATCTAATGCCACGTTATCGAACTACTCCATCACCTTAGCTAGACCGAGGGCTTCGTCGTCTCTTCATCAACCTGCTTCGGGGATTTTGACATCACCGGCCGAAAAGCTTCATCATGTTAGTTGGACCGGGGGCTTCGCCTCGCCACATCGATCGTGCCGCATCGGGACTTCATAAAGCCGAGCTCTTCGCTCGGGAACCTTGCCACTCACGCTACATTTTTCTAATTATTTACTTCACTTAAGTTAATTAAGTAGAGGAATTTTATTATTATTTGATATTAATTTTGGCTTGCATTATTTTATGTGCATAGGTGATCGGATCCGACGGTGTTAGATAGTCACCTCGACGCGCTGACATCCTCGTCATGCCTCCATCAACCAAATTATGTCGTCGACATGATCGATTGACGTGGAGGCTTCGCCATCATACTACTGAACTACTCTATCTCCTCGACTGGACCGTGGGTTTCACCTCGGCCCTACCAAAGTGTGGTGTTATCACTTCGTCAAGACGAGCTCTTCATTGGCTACCTCTTCACCGGCTTGGGGCTAGGACCTTGACCCGCCATAGCTCGGCCCACGTCACGCCGAGCATGTTAACCAGCTAAGTCGTTTTCAAGCTCAACCTTTTTTCAATTTCAATTTCTGTGTGATTCAACCAAGAATTATATTTGTGTTAAACACAAAAGTCGTTTGTTAAAAACTTAGCTTGTTAAAAGCATTGTTTGTTAAAAACACTTCCTTTACCCATTTTACCTCGGGGCAATTATATGAGCCATTTTATAAATAAATGTTTTTTCTTCTTGGTCGTTGCAAAGTCTTTTTCTAGTAATCTTTTTTCCGACACTAGTGTGTGATCAATAGCTGCATAGCCTAGTTTCTTTGTAAAGCCACTCGAGTTTAGTTCGCTAAACACGCCTCGAAGAAACAGTCCGCCTTCGGGATATGGATGTTGAAGCGAAAGGCTGACCCACTTGAAGTCTGGAGATAGCATGTAACCTGTTAAAGCATGACCGAAGCACATATTAGTTTTTAAAAAGACTAATTTTTGATTGGCACCAAAAAAATTGATTTAAATAATACATCATGTCCGTACATAATCATGAAGCGAAAGGCTGACCCACTATGATTATACTTTCAATTTGACTAGTCAAGTACCTAAGTGGACAAAGCTGAAAACTAATCGTCACAATGAGTGCAAGCTGGTTAGCGACCCGACGACTCTATTAAACTATAGACTGGTAGAGGTTACCTCGTGGGCCTTACATAAAATTAGCCGAAGTGTTAATGGATCAACCTCGGCTGACGCCAAACCCTAACCCGGGATAGTAACTCGCCTCCCTACTTAAAAGCTCCTATGACTTAGTGAAAGTTATAAAGCCTGAATATTCGATTGCTTTGTTTCCACTAAACACAACCGCCTCTGGGCACCGATACGTGGGCTAAGGGTTGCCTTGTTAGTACGAAACACACTACGTAGTATCTACAAAGGGGTGGAAGCCGACAATAGATCACTTTCAGATTATAAACAATCGCAATGGAGTCAAAATAGCATATAGCGTAAAAGCATTTGTATTCAATATGCGACTGCTGCCTTCCATAATCAACGTTATAAAGCCATAAATATGCATCAATTTGACTTAAGATTTTGGCCAAGCTTGGTTGCAGGGCTCCTGTGCTTACCCCCTACGTTCCCAATTGTTCGGCTAGGGGGTAAAGGGAGCACTTATGTGATTATTCGGTTAGTACCTCAGACTAGGTGAAGCCAAAAGCTACACATCTTAAGAATATAATTGGTGGACAACAATGGAAGTGAAAATTTCATTTCATTAAAGACCACAGAGTTCGGGAACATTTCTCGAACTAAATCCTCAATATATTCCTCCCACATTGATCAGAGTTGAGGTTTCAAGATCATGGTCAAACATAATATCCTGGGAAAAGGAACTTATAAACGAACTTTTTTTCCCAAAAGATGTTTTTTTGATAAATAAGTAATCTCTCCGCATACCTTTGTTTATAAAACCGTATGGACGGATTGCCTTATTTGCTATAAATCTTTATCCTTATAAAGGAATTATAAAGTAGGACAAACACTTCTTGACTACTGGCCAAAGAGGTTGAAGCCAATGGTCGGTCAACAAAGTGTTGTACAATGCGAATTCAAGCATTAATGATGCATAGTACTTGGATACAGAGAATCATTACACTTCAATTGTGTCAAACGTAACAAAGTTTGTGTCAAACAAATATCGATCCTTAATTCGACCACCCATGCCCAAATTAAGGCTCGGGGGCTACTGCATTGCTTATTCAATGCAGGAAATTCAGAGTGCAATACAATTTCTGAGGAGATTCGATCCTCAGGTTGGTCGCCGCACGCAACCTGAGTCTCAGAGGCTATTGCACACCTGAAAGAAACTTGATTTAACTCGGAACGTAATGTTTTTGCTAAAGTTTTTTGGTATTGTTGAGCTTATGGCACCTTTATCCTATTTATACTTTTTTTTCTTTCAGGAGGTGGGAGATTTTCTTGTTCAAGGTGTTCTGCATGGTGATTCTTCTTGGAGAATTTTTTTCTGACCTACAGTTTGACATCTTCCCTACCGGGCTCCACCTAGGTGTTGTCAAAACACACTTAATGGATGAAATAGTTCCTGAGGAGATACGATCCTAGTGTCGGCCATGTTGGCCAATCCAAGTCTCGGGGGCTATTGGTTATACACCCCATCAGAGAAAAATACATCATCCGAAAAATCTTTTCCTTCCGCAGTTTGACATCTTTCCGAACAATCTGCACCTTGGCGTTGTTAAAACATACACAAAAAGTGCAATATGGTTTCGGAGGAGATTCGATCCTCACGTTGGTCCGCCGCACCCATCCTGAGTCTTAGGGGCTACTGCACATAGTTTTCTTATTCCTAACGTATGTTGCCGAGTAAAGAATTGATCCTCCCACCAAGATCACGAATCGACCTGAGTCTCGGGGGCTATTAAGCTCAGCGGTTTTCACTTTTATCCTTCAGGTGCATCTCGAGTTTAGACCGACACACACCTTGATTGCTATTGTCTATACATCTCGGTAGTAAATAAACTACACCAATCGGATTTTTTTTTTTGCAAAAAAGCATCCCACGGCTAAGGTGGCGCACCACCTCGGAAACAGTGTGGCATATAGCTCGGATGCGAATGGCTCGCTCCATAAAATACTATTGTGGCATTTAAGCTCGGATGAATTCCTTCAAATTTTCATAGACCGAGGTAATATATGACACCTCGGATGCCGACCAGCGTTTGAGCTCGGCTGAAAAAAGACACCTCAGATGCAGTTCGGCGTTGGAGCTCGGACGCAAGAGGACACCGCCACACGGGAAACATTTCAAACCCGAGGTGTGACATGAAAAATTACAAGGCCTTAACCAAAGCCGAAAACTTAAAGGGGCTCCTTGAATACCCGATGTGTGAAACTCTTCGAATTCACCCTGGCGATCCTCAAGATCAGAGATGGGAAGATTTGTTGAACCAGTTTTCAAGACCGACAACTGAAGATGAAGAACAGTTTGGAAGAATCGAGGAGCATCCTCAACTTGAACACCTATGCTCGAAAATCGGGAAGTCATTAGTGGCCGAACTGGTGTTGCCCGAACATAAATGGGGAGAAGAATCACCCCGCGTGACGAAGACTTTGGACGCATGGCGCTAAGGATCAAGGGTATGCCATTGATGGCTAGTTCGGGGGCTAGTGAGGGAGTCGGGGACTAAGGGGTCCTCGGGCCGCCAGCCTATCTTTATGGGCCGGACTCCTGGGCTACTTCGGGCAGCCTATGACATATACGAGGAAGATTCCACAACACTTGGTTATTAAGACAATGACTCATCTTCACCAACGTATTTGACTAGGATTCTTGTTATCCTAGGCCTCCGTTGTGATATATAAGTCGAGGCCAGGCTAATTAATAGATATTCATGAGACACAACGTCTACATCATTAGAGTTTAGAACACAACATACGATCTCGAGGTAGATCAACTCTATATTCAAGCAGGACATAGGGTTTTACCTCCATCAAGAGGGCCCAAACCTGGGTAAACATCGTCTCCTTCGTCCCTTGCTACCCATCGATCCAAGGTCCACACCTCGGGACCCCCTACCCGAGATCCACTGGTTTTAACACCAACATGCATGCATTACGAAGGGTGATTCCTCCTTCACCACTCCCGATAACGACCCTGTCGTGCAACACCTCAAGTGTGAACCCTCAAGGGTGATTCCTACCAGGTCACCATTACGGTTACATAGAGTGGAATCCATTGAGGGTGATTCCTTAGATTCCCCCTTGATGTTATGGACACACGACTACTTTGACTTTACCCCATAATGCTAGGAAAGGTAGGTCGGCCCCGATGGGTACCCGCGAGTGATGTGGAGTTGGGTTGACCGGAAGGGTACCCGCAAGATAATTACGAGACATGCTGGGAACACAATATAATAAATGAAACAACCCAGGTGATAGAAGCGAGTGTCTCGATCTTTTGATGAGGTGATGACAATCGATTTGGTGAAGACGACTTTGATGATCCGACTACAAACGTGCATGATGTTGTGCCTTAACAATCGCTAAACCAACTTCGAGAGGTTATTGACCACGCCAGAGCACGATCAACCTGACCATCAAGGTCTATTCCTGCAAGCAATCGAAGAACAAGCAAAATACAATAAAAGCAATATGAATATTGTGAATATAGACGAAGTATTGGTAAAGGTGTGGATCTGAAAGAGGTCTTGGTCTGGTTGTTGGACAAAAATAAAGTACAGGATGTTGCAATGGCTTACTTATAACTAAACAAATCCCAAGCAAAAAAGCTGCTAGATTAATCAACTTATATAGGAGCAAGGGGTGACGTCCAAGAAGGTGGGAGGGCAGCCCAAGATAGTATAAAACTAACCCTAGGTCATACAAGGCCCATGGGCCCAAGTGGAGATGATGCAACACCTTGGGACTTATAGTTTGACCGAGATTCTGCTGCAGTGTCAAATTGTTTCGTCAACATCTCCATGCTTTGGACGAATTGCAGTGTGGTTCAGCCGGCCAAGTTCAAGCCCGAGCTGTCCCCGGGCTATGATGGCTACCTCGACCTCTCGGAGTTCCTTCAACTGTATGCCTTGAGCGTGGAGGCGGCGGGCGGCGATGACAAGGTCATGGCGAACTGGCTTGCGATGACCCTGAAGGACGGCGCACGGTCATTGCTACTGATCCTGTCCAAGAAATTGGACTCTTTTTTGAGTGACCTCTGCAAGCTATTCGTCCCCAACTTCAAGGTCACACACGATTGTCCCGTCTCTATCAACGACTTGCACCGTGTGAAGCACCTCTCTAGGGAGACCCTCCGCAAGTACATCGAACAGTTCACCCAGGTGCGCCACAAGATTCCGCGTGCCACGGACGAGGTTGTCATCATAGTGTTCACCAATGGCGTCAAGGACCTCAGGATGTGAGAAAAGCTTGCCATCAACGACAACCTAAGCATGACCATGGAGTTGTTTAACCTCGCCGACAAATGCGCCAAGGCCTAGGAGAGCCGCCTGTTCGCCCACAACAATCTTAACAATGCGCCTGACGATGCCAAGGCCAAGGCCAAGGAGGTCAAGCGCAAAGGACCCGCTGTCCTTGCGGCTAAACCCGAGAAAAATCATGGCCACGAGCGAGGTCAGCTCGAAGAGGACCGCCACCCGTTCTGGATCTACCATGATGTATACACCGGCAACACTAAAGACTGCCAAGAACTCAAGCTCCTCCACGATGGGGGGGGGGGGTTGGTCGGCGTTTGGAGCACAATGACCGTATGCTGGTTGCGACGGTGGCAGGTGTGACAGCAGCAACGGCAATCCTCACCGAGGTTGGTACGAGCAGCCTTGCAAGAACGGCTGGTGCGGTCATCATCGTGAGGTGTGCCTCAGGATAACGCGGCACTCCTTGTGCTGCCACCGATGTCGAGGAGGAACGATGACAACCAATGTGACAAGGAGGCCGGAGCCTATCAAGAGCCTGGCACAGTGGCTTCTATTCTTGGCGGATCTCATGCCCCCTCGTCAAACCGCCGGTTCAAATAGCTCTCTTGCGAGGTGAACGCTGCCCTTCTAAGGCCGGGGGACATGAAGCCCCTCAAGTGGTCTCACTACACCATCACCTTTGACACCAAGGACATCCTTAGGTCCATGGCCGCAGCGGGCACGCTCCCCATCATGTGTACTCCCACCATCAGGAACATTGTAGTCACCAAGACTGTCATTGATGGAGGTGCAGGCCTCAACATGCTCTCTATCGAAACCTTCGACATGCTCTAGGTGCCTTATGACCAGTTGATGCCGACTAGCCCATTCTCTAGGGTGGCCGACAGCTCCACTCCACTGGGGCAAATCCTTGGTCCTGTCACCTTCGGCACATGCGTCTACTATCATACCAAGCTCATTGACTTCGACGTGGCGTACGTTGCCCTCCCATAGAATGCCATCTTGGGATACCCAACATTGGCCAAGTTCATGGCGGTGACCCACCATCGTTAGAACATCCTCAAGATACCGGGTTACAACAACATCATCACCATCACCTATGATGAAAAGGACGAAGTATGCTCCCTCGAGCGTGCCTAGAAGGCCGCCGCAACAGAGCGCTCCATCGATGCCGGGGACCACGAGCCTATTGAGGTCGCACCCCCAAAGAAGAAGCAGTCGCTGTCCGTCTCTAACTCTGCAAAAGGCAAAAGGTACAATGACTAATGCTAGGGCCATGAGCCCCGTGCATGTTGCTAGTGCCTAGCCCTTTCGACATAGGAAGTCGTGCCCGATGCCTCCCTCGGGTCAGGCTCTGGGCTTCCACCTAGAAAGCATACGACCTGGACGATACATTGAGAGAGGTACTTAGACACCACATAGAGGTATGCCTCAATGCGCACACTCACGCTCAAGGGGTACGACACCGGACACCGGGGGCATAAGAGTTCATCGCCCAGGTAATCACCAAGCAACGAGAGGCGCGTGCCATGCGTGGTGAGCGTCGCCCGGAGCGCCTCGTCAAGAGGATCGTCGCTCCTGGGAGGACCGGTGAGGTGCGTGTGTGCATCAACATCGCGGGCCTCAATGGGGCCGGAACCCGATCTCCTTCTGGCCTTCGTGTGTGGACCAAGGCCGAGGCACTGCCGCCGACCATGTTCACATGCCCTTTGGCTTACAGAACGATGATGCTACCTTCCAAAGGTTGGCACTGCTCACAATAGCGCCTCGCGTTGTGCCGGGACCTTGCGGGCCCCCAGAGCTGCGGGAGGCAGCCAGCCCTTGAGGGGCCGCCCTTCACGACGCGCTTCATCAAGCAACCCGGAGCACCCATGACAACACAATCACCACGTGATTTTTTTGTTCGATATTGAGGGCATCCTTCGGGCTGCGTGATACTCAGGCACTAGGGCTCAACCTCACGGAATTCTCGCTTTTTGGTTGTGTAGTAAACCTTGTAATTCCATTCAAAGCTTATGTCTTTCACTTAAACCCTGCATTCGGTGCCTCGCCACCATTTGAAGTCGCCGCACTCCTGCAACCCGCTTCTCGGATATCCCTTGGAGGTGCTAGACATGGCGTCTGTCCTCGGGTTCGTCGTTGAAGCGTTGATAAATCCAAGTGACCGAGCTCTGTCTAGCGGGCTTGTTCCCGTGCGCGCCACCACTGAGGTCCTTGGTGTCTTGCCCCTCACGGGGTTACCGCGAACGGGCTAGTGGGGGCATGTTTTAATATGCATCACTGTCGGATTGGCGCTTCGTCGCCTCGGGTGCCATGCAGCAGGTGATTTTCCCCTCGTCATTCCATGAAGGAACCTCGCACGACGTCTGTGCTAGGGTTTGTCCCTGCAGCGCTGATAAACCCGAGTGACTAAGCTCCGTGTGAAGGGCTCGCTCCCGTACACGTCAGCTCCTAGGGTCATCGATACCGAACCCCTTCGTGCAGTGGCCTCGCGATGATCACCTCGCGCATGTCGCCCCCAAGTCATAGACTCCATAAGCGCGTTGATGCGCAAAGAATAAGGCGCAACCTGCCTAAAGGCTGAGACTCGGAGCTCTTGAACTTTGTGGTGAGGTGTCCGGCACCTCTGTAATCACCGCCCATGAAACTCTCATGTAATAATGGGTTTGGGGTTGTATATGCCCTCGAGCGTCCCAAGTGGAAGCCCACGACGAGCCACTTCATGGCCTCGGAAGGGGGCTTCCGCCCATGCCCAAGTGGAAGTCACCATGCTCCATGCTGGCGAAATTACTATCGAACCGTGACTATGCCCACGCCCAAGTGGAAACCCCATACATCACGCTTGGGAGGATGGTCGGAGCTTCATGCTCGCCAGCTTCCCATTGTACCTCGTGCGAGTGGGGATGGACACAATGCGTGTGCTCGGTTAGTCCGTGCAGCGCTAAAAAATCCAAGCGATCGAGCTCTATCCAGGTTTACCCCCGGGCACTTCACCTCTCACGGTCCTTCGTGTCTAGTCTCCTCAGGCGACACCCAAGTGTAAGTAGGGAGGTGCATGACGCTCCGACCAATTCGTTCGTGTGAGAGCTGCTTCCGCGTCAAGCGGTGTTCCTGAGCATCGCATCTGCGGAATCTTCACTAGTCCTATAGCCCCTCACCCCCTAGTGTTCCAAAGGTGTCTGAGGTACATGCAGGGCTGGGCCCTGCCGATGCAGAGCGCAAAGGCTACCAATGGCGAACGCAAAGGCCCTCAAGCGAGCCGCTTGCACGTCAAGGGGGGGGGGTCTAGAGCATGGCATCTCGGGAACCTTCACTAGTCGTGTAGCCCCGCATCCCCGACATTCCAGTGGCGATTGAGGTACACGCTGAGTTGAGCCTTGCCGACGCAGAGTGCAAACGCTCCCAACGATGAATGCAAAGGCCCTCAAGAGAGTCGATTGCGCTTCAAAGGGGGTTCTTGAGCATTGCGTTTCGGGAACGTGCACTAGTCATGTAGCCCCTCACCCCCTGACGTTCCACTGGCGGCTAAGGTACGCGCAGGGCTGGGCCCTGCCTACGCAGAGAGAAAAGGCTCCCAACGGTGAATACAAGGGCCCTCGAGCGAGCTGATTGTGCGTCAAAGGGGCATTCTTGAGCATCGTGTCTCAGGAACCTTCACTAGTCCTGTAGCCCCTCACCCCCTAGTTTTCCAGTGGCGGTTGAGGTATGCGCAGGGTTGGGCCGTGCCGACACAGAGTGCAAGCACTATAGGGAGTAGATACTTTGCAGTCCGCCATGGCTGACGGCAAAGGGGAACACCCCGGACGGCAAAGGCCTTTGTTGTCCGTTAGCACACGACAAACTGGACGACAAACAAAAATCAAGTGAAGGGCCTCTTTGCCGTCTGCATTGGGACAACTGACGGCAAAGGATATTTTCCATGAGGGGGCAGACGGCAAAGAATATGGGACGGCACATCTGCGGGCACCTCCGTCAAGTGCTAACGGCAGCCTGCTGGGCCCACATATAGTTTTCCGTCTCGCATGGACCCCTTTGCCGTTTGCCATGCTGGTGGGTTGATGATAAAGGTGCCACCAAAGCCCCTCTCGTTTGCCCCTTTGCCGTCTGCCCTTTGCCCCGTTGCCGTCTGCCTACCAGCATGGCAAACGACAAAGGGGGGCACCCAATTTGATTCAAAAGGCTAGTTTGGGCACTTTTGCATCTGCTGTAGCTCCTTTGCCGTCGGTGGGCACACGACAAAGGCTCCAAACTGCCACTGTTTATTTTATTTTTAATAATATCTAGAATTTTTCACACAAATCAGGAATATATATATATATATATATATATATATTTGATAGTTTCATCCATAATACATAATATATATTTGATAGTTTCATCCATAATACATAATACATAATATACTTCACACAAACTGCCCCATACTCATAACCATATTAAAATAAGTTTCATCCATAATACATACATATTATGCAAGTTAGATCCGTACCAAACCATATATTACATTAGTTTCATCCATACATACAAAGTTTCATATCCATTTACTACAATAGTTTCAATCCAAGCTTCCGCGAAGCCATTTTAGAGGAAACCATATTGAAGCACTCCATCAATATAATCCAGGCTTCCGTGAAGTGAATGTAATCTGTAAAATCGGAAATAAGTAAGGTAGAAGAAGAAGACTAGATGAAGAGGAGAAGAAATAAGTAAGTTGCATATCCATTTAGCTCCAAAAAGACATACTACTTAGCTAATTTAGCTCCAAGAAGAGGAGAAGAGGGGAAATGAAAAGAAGGAAGAAGAAGAAGAAGAAGATCTCTTCTTCTTCTTCTTCCTTCTTTTCATTTCCCCTCTTCTCCTCTTTATTCTTCTTCTTCTTCTTCCTTCTTTTCATTTCCCCTCTTCTCCTCTTCTTGGAGCTATATTAGCTAAGTATATCTTTTTGGAGCTAAATGGGCTAATTATGTAATTTTAGAGGAAAACAAGCTAAGTATATAATATTCATGAGCTAACCAATGTTCTTATACCATTTTGAGCTTAGTATGTCATTTTGGAGCTAAATTAGTCATTTTAATGAGCTAATCAAGGTTCTTATGTTGTTTTTACCTAACTAAGCTAATTATGTCATTTTGGAGGATAATTAGCTAAGTATAGGTAATTTTTTATTAAATAGAAGAGAAGAAGAAGGAGAAGAAGGAGGAGAGAAGAAGAAGGAGGGGTCCTTCTCCTTCTTCTCCTCCTTCTCCTTCTCCTTCTTCTTCTCTTCTTCTTCTCTTATTCTTCTTCTTCCTTCTTTTCATTTTCCTCTTTCTTCTCGTCTTGTCCTCTTCTACGAGCTAAATTAGCTAATTATGCCATTTTGGAGCTAATTATGTCATTTTGGAGGATAATTAGCTAAGTATAGGCCATTTTTTATTAAATAGACCATTTTGGAGCTAACTAAGCTAATTGTGTCATTTTGAGGATAATTAGATAAGTATGTCTTTGTTGGGGAAAATAAGCTACGTAGAAGAAGAAAGAGAAGAAGCAAGAAGAGAAGAAGAACGAGAAGAAAAAGAAGAAGAAGAAGGAGGAGGAGGAGGAGGAGAAGGAGAAAAAGAAGGAAGATGAGAAGAAGAAGAAAAGAAGAAGAGAAGAAGAAGGAGAAGAAGAAGGAGAAGAAGGAGGAGAAAAAGGAGATGCGAAGAATAAGGAGGGCTCCTTCTCCTTCTCCTTCTCCTCCTTCTCCTTCTCCTTCTTCTTCTCTTTTCTTCTCTTCTTCTTATTCTTCCTTCTTTTCATTTTTCCTCTTTCTTCTCCTATTGTCCTCTTCTTCGAGCTAAATTAGCTAATTATGCCTTTTTGGAGCTAATTGTGTTATTTTGGAGGATAATTAGCTAAGTATAGGTCATTTTTTTATGAAATAGACCATTTTGGAGCTAACTAAGCTAATTATGTCATTTTGAGGATAATTAGATAAGTATGTCTTTGTTGGGGAAAATAAGCTACGTAGAAGAAGAAAGAGAAGAAGCAAGAAGAGAAGAAGGAGAAGGAAAAGAAGAAGAAGAAGGACGAGGAGGAGGAGGAGGAGAAGGAGAAGGAAGACGAGAAGAAGAAGAAAAGAAGAAGATAAGAAGAAGGAGAAGAAGAAGGAGAGAAGAAGAAGGAGAAGAAGGAGTGCTCCTTCTCCTTCTTCTTTTCTTCTTCTTCTCTTATTCTTCTTCTTCTTCCTTCTTGGAGCTAAATTAGCTAAGTATGCATTTTTTCCTCTTTCTTCCCCTCTTGTCCTCTTCTTTGAGCTAAATCAGCTAAGTATGCATTTTTGGACATAATTATGTCATTTTGGAGGATAATTAGCTACGTATAGGTCATTTTTATTAAATAGACCGTTTTGGAGCTAACTAAGCTAATTATGTCATTTTGGTGGAAGCCTAGATAACTATAGGTCATTTCGGAGCTAACTTGGGTAAAATAGGTCATTTCGGAGCTAACTATGCTTATTAAGCCATTTTGGATCTAGCTAAGCTAATTATAGGCCATTTAATAGCTAAGTTAGGGGGAATAGCTCATCTTGGAGCTACGTAAGCCTTATTATGCCATTTCGGAGAGAACTTAGCAAAGTATAGGTCATTTTTTATTAAATAGGCCATTTTGGAGCTAACTAAGCTAAATATGTCCTTTAGGTGGAAGCCAAGCAAACTATATGTCATTTTGGAGCTAACTTGGGTTAAATATGTCATTTTGGAGCTAACTATGCTTATTAAGCCATATTGGACCATTATGCGGTTGTTAAGAAAAACACTAAAAATAACATACCATTATCGTCATCACGGCGGTGAAGCACGGTGGCTCTGGCTTGTTTCACCTGGAGAAGGCTTCCCTCGAGAAGGCTCCACTGTAGAAGGGTCGTGCGATGCATTTCGGGAGACATTCTGCACCAAACATCGTTTGCAATGTGTCGTTAGCATGATGACACTCTTGAGATCACTCCATTCAAATGAAACTCACCGTCCCTGCCATGTTAATGACTGGCATCGTCGGAGGGACGTGGACGGTCTTTTCGCACATAGACTGTACATTGGGTTTCGACAAGTCAAACATTTTAGTTATTAATGAAAAGGACATTAAAATGCAAGATTTCAAATAATATGAAGAGGAAACTTATCACGAAGAGCTCGTACATGGCCCTGTTAGACGCATCATTCCATGCCCTCTCCGCCTCCACCAATGCAGCCGTCCTATCCTCCAGCTCCTTCATCTCCTTATCCTTCTTCGCCAAAAGTGCCTGCATTGCCTCTCTCCCTTTCAGAATAGCAGCCTGCAACACAACTCATTGTTAGCATTGTAAGCATATTGGTTCTCACACACAACATAATGTGGAAAGATAGTTGAGTCCATTAAACTAACCTCGATGGCGAGCTCGACTGGCCATGGATGAGGTGTTATCTCAGGTAAGGAGCTCGTTTGGCGTGCCTTTATCAGCCGGAGAGTGTTAGCACAACGTATAAGGCCGTCTCCAATGGCGATCGAGCCATGGGGCCTCCCATTGCCAGCTATCATCACCAACTCTGGATCAATAGGCCCCTCGCCCGGGTTAAAGTCCTCCCCTTTCCTCACCTTCCCGCGATCTCTGTACTTCACGAGCTTGTGGTGGGAGGAGATGTTGGTGAAGTTTTCTGGATGCTCGAGGTTATACTCAAAGAATGCCTTGACCTTTTGTACGAGGCAATATGGGCCATCGCATACAGGTCGTAAATCTGTGGCAACTCCGTCTTATTGTGACGCGCCTAAAAGAGAGAGAGAGGAAAAATGTATTAGTAAAGGGATCAAGATAGCATTAAGATTGAATTTCATGAGGCATGAAGCAAACCACATACCCAGTTCTCACCAAATTGGATTAAGTTGACGCTCCCTTGATGGTGTGACACACCAACCATTTTGCCACGCCTCTCCTTGGCGTTGTTGTGGCTGGCCTCCCATGTTTCGAAGCACCACTCATCCACCAAGGCCTCCCAACAATCCATCTTATCCACACACCATCTCGGGGGCACCTAAGTTAATAAAGAGAAATTTGAGCGCAACACGTAGGAATCAAATTAAGGAAACTAACTACAAGGCCTTAATAATATGTAATTACCTTCATGTAATGCTCCTTGTCCATCTTAGAATCACGGCACTTCACCTTGTCCTTTCTAATACACCGCATGGCATAGTAGTCTCGAACAGCCTGCACCCGAGCCTTATGCCGAAAGTTTTGAAGTAGGCGGCGACATTCGGTTTCGATAACCTTTGCCGTGTCCTCCTCGTATCCCTCCTCACACCTGTAGTAGGTTTGCGAACGAGACAACACTGATTAGTACAATAACTAGCTATGGTTGATTTATAATTGTGTAAAGGAGAAATTACCCAAAACTGTCAGATCACCATGTCGTCCCTCGTGTGGCACAAAACACCATCGATCTCCACCTCCGGCAGGGCCGAGGCACCCAAGTAGTGCTCCCAGGTCATTCTTACCTCTCGCTCCCGACCGGGCAACGTAACGAACCCCGGGATGTTTGGAAGGCAAAGCACACCAAGGACACTGTTGGGCTTTGATACGTCTCCGTCGTATCTACTTTTCCGAACTCTTTTGCCCTTGATTTGGACTCTAATTTGCATGATTTGAATGGAACTAACCCGGACTAACGCTGTTTTCAGCAGAATTGCCATGGTGTTGTTTTTGTGCAGAAATGAAAGTTCACGGAACGTCCTAAAAATTTACAGAGATTTTTTCTCGAATAATCAAAAAATACCTGCGCAAAGATCCACGTGAGGGGGCGTGCCAGTGGGCCACAAGCCCCTGGGTCGCGGCCACCCCCTATGGCGCGGCCACCCCCTATGGCCGTGCCATGAGGTCTTGTGGGGCCCACGTGGCACCACCGTCCCCAATCTCAGTCTTATATGTTCCGTTTCGCATGGAAAAAAATCACAGAGAAGGTTTCATCGTGTTTTGTGATACGGAGGCGCCGCCACATCCTGTTCTTCATCCGGAAGGCAGATGTGGAGTCCGTTTCGGGCTCCGGAGAGGGGAAATCGTCGCCATCATCATCATCAACCTTTCTCCATCGACAATTCCATGATGCTCTTCATCGTTCGTGAGAAATATCATCATAGGCTTGCTGGACGGTCATGAGTTGGATGAGATCTATCATGTAATCGAGTTTGTTCTTGACGGGGATTGATCCCTAGTATCCACTATGTTCTAGATTGATGTTGCTACTACTTGGCTATGCTTAATGCTTGTCACTACGGCCCAAGTGCCATGATTTCAGATCTGAACCTATTATGTTGTCGCCAATATATGTGTGTTTTAGATCCTATCTTGCAAGTTGTAGTCACCTACTATGTGTTATGACCCGGCAACCCCGGAGTGACAATAGCCGGAACCACTCCCGGAGATGACCATAGTATGAGGAGTTCATGTATTCACCGCGTGTTAATGCGTTGGTCCTGTTCTTTATTAAAAGGAGAACCTTAATATCCCGTAGTTTCCATTAGGACCCTGCTACCACGGGATGGATGGACAATAGATGTCATGCAAATTCTTTTCCCTAAGCACGTATGACTACATATGGAATACATGCCTACATTAGATTGATGAACGGGAGCTAGCCACATATCTCTCCGTGTTATAGCTGTTATATGATGAATCACATCCGTCACACTCATCCATCACCGATCCATTGCCTACGAGTCTTGTACTACTGGTCCTCGCTATGTTACTTTGCCTAGGCTTGTCCCTTGCTACAAGAGGGATTGGGCTACTTTGCTGCTGTTACTTTGCTGCTGCTGTTTCTACTACTGTTACTAGTTGCTCTGCTGCCGCTACTACTGTTCCTTGCTACTCCGCTGTTACTTATTTCAAGACTTTGTTGGCGCTAACATCCCGTCAACAAGGCTTTTTCTGGCGCCGTTGCCGGGGATTGTCAAAGCTTTTTCTGGTGCCGTTGCTATCGTACTACTTTGCTACTGATACTTTGCTTGCAGACACCAATATTTCACGTGTGGTTGAATTGACAACTCAGCTACTAATACTTGAGAATATCCTTTAGCTTCCCCTTGTGAGGGAATCAATAAATTTGGGTTGAATACTCTACCCTCGAAAACTTTTGCGATCCCATACGCTTGTGGGACATCAAGGCTTTTTCTGGCACCGTTGCCGGGGAAGCACAGTTATATTCTCTGAGTCACTTGGGATTGACGTCTGCTGATCACTATGAGGAATCCGAAAGATCCAAGAACTAAAATCCTACCTTCCACTACGAGGAGAGGTAAGGAACTGCCATCTAGCTCTGCACTTGATTCACCTTAAGTTTTGAGGAAGTTTGCGACTTCGCCTCCTGCTAGAAATCTTGATATGTCGCCTATGCCTAATGATGCTATGCTTGATACTATGCCTGATGATGCTATGCTTGATACTATGCCTGATGATGCTATACTTGATACTATGCCTGATGATGCTATGTCTGATACTGCTTTGCCACTAGATGCATTCCTTGATGCACAACTTGCTAGAGTTGCTGCTTGATGTGATGATACTTCTAAAACTGCTGATACTATTGAAGTAGAACCTGCTACTATACCTGAATTGCCTGTTATGCCTGATACACGCTATGTTATGGAGGGAGAGATAGATGAGTATTTTCTTGCGTGTAAGGATAGGTATGATGTTGAGAAACTTCTGCGCAAGTGGAAAGAAAAATCTCTGAATGCTAGGATGAAATACGACCTGAAGTTTGCCACTTCGCCTATCTTTGTGACCGATAAGGATTATGAATTCTCTGTCGACCCTGAGTTAATCACTCTAGTCGAATCTGATCCTTTTCAAGGTTATGAGTCTCAAACGGTTGTAGCCCATCTTACCAAACTGCACGATATAGCCACCCTATTCACTAGTGAGGAAAAGATCCGCCACTACTATATGCTCAAGCTGTTTCCTTTCTCGCTAAAGGATGATGCTAAGACCTGGTTCACTTCTCTTGCTCCTGGATGTGTGCGTAGTCCCCAGGACCTGGTCTACTACTTCTATGAAAAATATTTCCCTGCCCATAAGAAGCAAGCTGCCTTGCAGGAAATATACAACTTTGCTCAAGCTGAGGAAGAGAGTCTCCCACAAGCTTGAGGGAGGCTTATCCAGCTACTGAATGCTTTGCCTGATCACCCTCTTGATAAGAACGAAATACTTGATATCTTCTATAATGGACTTACTGATGCTTCCAAAGACCATCTAGATAGTTGTGCCGGTAGTGTTTTTAGGGAACAAACTGTAGAACAAGCTGAGATTCTGTTGAACAACATCTTGTGCAATGAGAATGCTTGGACTATTCCCGAACCACCTCCTAAGCCAACTCCGAAGAAAAGAGGTATTCTATTCCTGAGTCCTGAAGATATGCAAGAAGCCAAGAAATCTATGAGAGAGAAAGGCATTAAATTTGAAAATGCCAAAAATCTACCACCTATCGAGGAGATCCATGGTCTCGATAACCCGATACAGGTAGTAGAAGTAAATTCTCTGCGTAGGTTTGATGAGAGTGACATTCCTTTTGATAAACCCGCTAGCTTATGCATGGATGAATTTGATAACTTCGTTGCCAAACAACAGAGTTTCAACGATTATGTTAGCAGACAATTGGAAAAGAATGCTCGTATGCTTAGTCATTAAGTGCTTGTGTGGACAGAAACGTCAACGATCTTAAGCTTCCGAGTAAACATGCTTCTATGGTTACTACTCAGGTAGAACAAGTACTTGAAGCTCAAAATGACTTGCTCAACGAGTTGAGTGACAATTCTGTTAGAGTCGTCACTAGAGGCGGTAGAATGACCTAGGAACCTCTGTATCCTGAGGGTCATCCGAAGAGAGTAGAACAAGAGTCTCAAGGAGGTAGCACTGATGCACCTAGTCATCCTAGAAAGAAGAAGAAAGATGATAGGAACCAGCACGCTAGCAACCCTGTTGCTGCTACCCCTGAGAGTCCAAATGATGCCTCTATCTCTGATGCTGAAACACAATCTCGTGATGAACATGAGCCTAATGATAATATCAACAGTGATGTTCATGAAGATGCTTAGCCTAGCAACGATAAGGATGTGGAGATTGAACCTGTGATCTTGATAACCCACAACCTAAGACTAGAAGATAGGATAAGAATGACTTTGCTGCTAGGAAGCATGGTAAAGAAAGGGAACCATGGGTTCAGAAACCCATGCCCTTTCCTCCCAAACCATCCAAGAAAAAGGATGATGAGGATTTTGAGCGCTTCATTGAGATGATCAGACTTGTCTTTCTGCAAATGCGTTTGACGGATATGCTCAAGATGTCTCTGTATGCTAAGTACATGAAAGATATTGTGACTAATAAGAGGAGGGTACCTAAGGTTGAGATCTCCGCCATGCTTGCTAATTACACTTTCAAGGGTGGAACTCCGAAGAAACTAGGTGATCCCGGTATGCCCACTATACCTTGCTCCATTGAAGGCAACTACGTTAGAACTGCGTTATGCGAACTTGGAGCCGGTGTTAGTGTGATGCCTCTCTCTCTTTATCGTAGACTTGAACTGGATAAGTTGACACCCACTAAAATCTCTCTGCAAATGGCCGACAAATCAACTGCTTTCCCTATCGGCATTTGCGAGGACGTGCCTGTTGTGGTTGCTAACACCACTATCTTAACAGACTTTATTATCTTGGATATTCCCGAGGACGATGCCATGGCTGTCATCCTCGGAAGACCCTTTTTAAAGACTACAGGGGCTGTTATAGATTGCAACAAAGGCAATGTCACTTTCCATGTCAACGGTAATGAGCATACGGTGCACTTTCCGAAGAAACAATATCGAGTACATTGCAACAATGCTATCGAAAAAACTTCATCGATTCTTAACAGGAGCTTTAAATGCCCTATTCCTCGTGTCAAGATAAAGTATGATTTGCTTGTTGGGGAGATACACATCCCCATTAAGGTTACTTAGTGACTATTCGAAAATTCTCCGTCTTCTTTTGCGATTCGAGAAAGTTTTGTTGAGGGGATTTGATCAACCCCATTGACGGATTTCTTTCGATGACCATGAGATGGATGAATCGAGGAGTCACAAACCTCTGTTCCAAGCTTTCACTTTAGGTTGCTTAGAAGAAAAATGATAGATTTAGTTTAGTTTTCCCTGTTTTCTGTTTTAGCGTCCGGTGGAAAAATACCCCGGAAATAAAAGTTCTCCGAACGCTGTGAAAATCTCGTATGTTTTTTTCTGGAATATTTGAAAATCATTGGGACAAACAGTCTGTCTGGGGGCCACACTAGTGGCACACAAGCGCTAGGGTCGCGGGCACCCCCCTGGCCGCGCCACCCAGGCTTTTGTGGCCCACATGCACCCCCTCCACTCATTCTTGCTCCCATCCACTTCTCCTTCCTCCAGAAAAAATCGTTTCGCAGCTCAAACACGTGTTCTTGCTCCTCTTGCTAGGATTTTCGATCTCTTTGCTCAAATCACCATTCTCCGAACTGTTTTGGGGAAATTACTCCTTGGTAAGTGACTCCTCCATTGGTCCAATTAGTTTTTTCCCTAGTGCCTTATACTCCGCGTATTTTTGCTGCCTTGGTGACCATGTTCTTGAGCTGTGTATGCTGATTCTAGCTGGTCCCAAGTAGTTTTGATGCGTGATATGGTATCTAGGCACTTGTGGGAGTAGTTGCTACGAGTTTCATTGAGCCTTATTCACTTTTCCTTAGAATCACTAAAAATTTCAGAAATTTTCAGAGATAGAAAAGGTAAAATATGAGGAGGTTCTTGAGAGGCTCGTCAAGCCGTGACTCCAAAGATGATGGGAGTGAGAAGAAGCCCAAGTATCCAGTCCCTCGAGAAGCGGAAGTTCGAGCATGCGAGTGGCCAAGCGACGTGTTCTTACGCGCCGCTGGAATTTATGATGGCTTTTATCATTTGGTGGAGAACGCAGGCCTTACCGCCATCGTTGAAGATAAGTGTTCGCAATACCTCCTCCTCACTAATATCTTCGTACAAAGCTTTAACTTCTATCCGAGGAAGAATCCTCCTATGGTTGAGTTTAAACTTTATGATGTCCCCCAGTCCATGTCTCTCCAGGATTTTTGCAATGTTGCAAATTACCTTACGTTGGGGATATTCATGAACCTCGTCCACGGGACTTGGAAGCTTTTATCGATACTATTGCTGTAGGAGAGGAGAGAGGAGTGTCTTGCGCTAGAGCTGCTAGCATTCATTTTCCCGTGCTTCGGTACTTCTCACTATTTGTGGGAAAATGTTTGATTGGTCATGGGAAAGGTGGGTCACTTAGTTCCCCAGATCTTGCGGTCTTGCACGAAGCCCTTTATAACGATAAAACTTATAGCTTGGGCGCCATAGTAGCTCAACGGTTGAACCTGAACCGTTCTAAATGTGTTGTCTATGGAGGTATCTACGCTACTCGTCGTGCCAGACACTTTGAGATACCTGTTAGACTGGTGGAGGAAGAAGAGATTCTTTTTCCCGAGGGATATCTAGATTATGATAGCATGGTTCGCCATGACTTTCTTGATAGAGATATAAGTAGAAGGATGATTTATAACCTGGTATTTAGTCAGGGTACTCATGAGACAATTACTTTGCCTGCTCCTTCTTTGTTCAATCATCATGTAGGTAGGTACATTATTATGCCCTCGGACATCTATGCATATTGGGGGCTTGGCCCAACCACACTTGCCCATGCCCGAGCCGCCAGTCGAGTACCAGACGCCAGTTTATCAGTGGGAGCGATAAGAGCTCACACAGCAGTGGCATCCTCAGTCCACTCCGGAGTACCCCTGAGGTGGTTATTTCCCTCCTTCGGAGTAGACCAACTTAGGCCAAAATCCTAAGCTTGGGGGAGTATGTGTTCCCACCGACTTTACATTCTTGCTTATGCTTTCACTTTGTTAGCCGGTGTTCACACTTTGCCACTTTATCACCCATGTTAGTTTATTTTCTTTTTCTCGTTTTCTTTTTGTGTGTCTATCTAGTTTGAAAAAACCAAAAAGATTTTCTTTTTCTTCTTTTTCCTCTTGGGAGTTTTCCCGTGTAGATAGTTTTCTTTTTCCTTGGGTCAAGGTAGAAGATATTGGTTACAATGTTTAGTGGCTCTTGCATGCATACGTGTTTAGCTTTCAAAGAGCCATATTACTTTGTCTTCTCCTTTGTGTTTTCCTGCAGATTCCAGCTTTAGTCCAATGCACGAGCACGCTTATTATTGTTCACATCGTTCGGTCGTGCAAGTGAAAGGCAATAATGACGATATATGATGAAGTGACTGAGCTTGGAAAAGCTGGTATGAACTCGATCTATTTTGTTTTTGTAAATATGACTAGCTCATCATGCCTGATTCAGCTTTGTTGTGAGATAAACATGTTTGCATTGACAACTTAGAGATCATAGTTGCTTATGTCATGCTTATTTAGCTAGGAGCTTATAATGGTTTGTCTTGATTGCCAACATTAATGTTGAGATGACTATGATGTAGTATGATAGGATGGTATCCTCCTTTGAATGTTTCAAGTGACTTGACTTGGCGCATGTTCACGTATGTAGTTGAAACAAAATCAACATAGCCTCTATGATGTTCATGTTCATGGTGATTTCTGTCCTACTCATGCTTGCAGTCAATGTTAATTAATCTCAATGCATTTTGATGACTGTTGTCGCTCTCTAGTTGGTCGCTTCCCAGTCTTTTGCTAGCCTTCACTTGTACTAAGTGGGAATAATGCTTGTACATCCACCTCCGTAAACCCAAAGTTGTGCCATATGAGTCCATCATACCTACCTATGTGCGGTATCTACCTGCCGTTCTATGTGCCACTCTCTAAACCTTCAAGAAATAATCTGTTTTGCATGCCGAACCGCTCATGTGGTGGCAGTGGGCTATTGGTATCTTCCATGCTAGGCGTGTTATCCTCGATATGTGTTTATTCACTATCATTCACGAGCAAGGGGCCGATAATTGGAATTCCCAGTTCCATGCTCAAATCGAAAAGATAATTGCAAACAAAACTCCCCCAAGATTGGTGTTGGTTTGGACGGTACCCGAGGATTCGGCCAGCCGTGGAGTGTGATTGATTGGTGGTGGGGGAGTCAAAACTTTACTTTTCTGTTTGGGAACCGCCTATAGCATGTGTAGTGTGGAAGATATTGAGACCTCTTAGTCATTGCATGGACAATGAAAGCATGCCACCCAAAATTATTATCTCTGTTTTCAAAGCTTGAGCTCTGGCACCTCTGCAAATCAATGCTTCCCTCTGTGAAGGGCCTGTCTGTTTATGTTCCTGTTGAGTCATTCTCCTCTTACAAAAGCACCAATTAGAGAGCACCTCAGTCATTTTAATGCTTTGCTTTTAACTGTGTTGAGTATGACTATGACTGGATCTTCATTGCCATGAATTACAATGTTTAGTCAGCCCTTGGTCTTTTAAGGTGCTCTGCATTTATGTTTTGCGGTCTCAGAAAGAGCTAGCGAGATACCATCTATTCTTACTGCTTCATGTTGTTTTGATTGAAGTGTTGACACTTGAGGCTTATTAATATTTGCTCGCTAGTTGATTATGTCATTGATATGAGTTTACCGTGAGACCTAGATGTCATTTGCTTTTGTGGTTTGCTTGTGATGTTGCTGAAATTCTGGTTGTGAGTTAGACATAGTTGCAACAACAAGATCAAACAGAGTTCGTCAAAGTTTTTCTTTTGTCTCTCTCAGTTTGTCAACTGAGTTGCTTGTGGACAAGCAAGGCTTTAAGCTTGGGGGAGTTGATACGTCTCCGTCGTATCTACTTTTCCGAACTCTTTTGCCCTTGTTTTAGACTCTAATTTGCATGATTTGAATGGATCTAACCCGGACTGACGCTGTTTTTAGCAGAATTGCCATGGTGTTGTTTTTGTGCAGAAATGAAAGTTCTCGGAACATCCTGAAAATTTACGGTGATTTTTCTGGAATAAAAGAAAAATACCTGCGCAAAGATACACGTGAGAGGGCGTGCGAGTGGGTCACAAGTCGCTGGGCCGTGGCCACCCCCTATGGCCGCGCCATGAGGGCTTGTGGGGCCCACGTGGCACCACCGCCCCCAATCACACTCCTATATCATCCGTTTCGCCTGGAAAAAAATCGGAGAGAAGGTTTCATCGCGTTTTGCGATACAGAGGCGCCGCCACATCGTGTTCTTCATCTGGAGGGCAGATTTGGAGTCCGTTTCGGGCTCTAGAGAGGGGAAATCGTCGCCATCGTCATCATCAACCTTTCTCCATCGACAATTCCACGTTGCTCGTCATCGTTCGTAAGTAATCTCATTGTAGGCTTGCTAGACGGTCATGCGTTGGATGAGATCTATCATGTAATCGAGTTAGTTCTTGACGGGGATTGATCCCTAGTATCCACTATGTTCTAGATTGATGTTGCTACTACTTGGCTATGCTTAATGCTTGTCACTACGGCCCGAGTGCCATGATTTCAGATCTGAACCTATTATGTTGTCGCGAATATATGTGTGTTTTAGATCCTATCTTGCAACTTGTAGTCATCTACTATGTGTTATGACCCGGCGACCCCGGAGTGACAATAGCCGGAACCACTCCCGGAGATGACCATAGTATGAGGAGTTCATGTATTCACCGCGTGTGAATGCGCTGGTTCGATTCTTTATTAAAAGGAGAACCTTAATATCCCGTATTTTCCATTAGGACCCCGCTGCAACGGGAGGGATGGATAATACATGGCATGCAAGTTCTTTTCCCTAAGCACGTATGACTACATAAGGAATACATGCCTACATTAGATTGATGAACGGGAGCTAGCCACATATCTCTCCGTGTTATAGCTGTTACATGATGAATCACATCCATCACACTCATCCATCACCGATCCACTGCCTACGAGTCTGTTACTACTGGTCCTCGCTACGTTACTTTGCCTAGGCATGTCCCTTGCTACAAGAGGGATTGGGCCACTTTGCTGCTGTTACTTTGCTGCTACTGTTGCTACTACTGTTACTTGTTACTCTGCTGCTGCTACTACTGTTCCTTGCTACTCTGCTGTTACTTGTTGCAAGACTTCGTTGGCGCTAACATCCCGTCAACAAAGCTTTTTCTGGCACCGTTGTCGGGGATTGTCAAAGCTTTTTCTGGTGCCGTTGCTATCATACTACTTTGCTACTGATACTTTGCTTGCAGATACTAATCTTTCATGTGTGGTTGAATTGACAACTCAGCTGCTAATACTTGAGAATATCCTTTAGCTTCCCCTTGTGAGCGAATCAATAAATTTGGGTTGAATACTCTACCCTCGAAAACTGTTGCGATCCCATACGCTTGTGGGACATCAGGCTTGCGGACACCCTTGGCAACAATCCAACCCTTGCAGTATGACAAATTAGAGCCAAAACATTAGATATTTGAGAAAACGTGAAGGCAAAAGGTTAAATAAGAGTAAGTTAACTTACTTGTCCCCATTTGGCTTAATCGACCACCTCTGCTCACGGGTCGCCGGCACGAGCGGGAGCCCCGAACTACCACGCTGGTAGACGGTGGTCCCCTCACCCAGCTCCTCGTCGCTATCAGCATGGCCACTTGGCTCAGGCTGACCCAGATCATCCTAGATATCCCACTGGGTCTCTGGGGACGTACCCTCATCCCTGCTTTGCTCCGGAGTTGCCTGGAACGAAGCCTCTGGGACACGAGTCTCATGGGTTGAAGGCTCGTCGACCTAAGGCTCGTGAACCGGAGACCGGTTGGCATCCACATGAGACGAATACACCCTAGAAGTCCTGTGCTCAGGTGAATCAGCTTGGGGTGACGGCGAGGAAGGCGTGCCAGCCACCACCCTACCTCTCCCGCGGCCACGCGACCTTTAGTACAACATAAATATCAACATGAGTAATAAAATGTATATAAATAACAACATGAGTACAACATAAATACCAACATGAGGACAACATAAATACCAACATGAGTAATACCTTTAGTACCTCTCGGCTTCGTGGGGAGTTGACCTCCTCTCACGGGGGCCGCGAGAGTCGAAGAAGCAGCCACTCCATGTAGAGTAGAGAGCAACACTCTCCGAAGAAGCAAGGCAGGAATGGAAGTACCCATCCCACCACCCGCTGACGAAGAAGGACCGAGGAGTGCTTTCGACCCTTTCCCACCATCTTTCAACACCTGTCATGACAAAGAGTAAATGAAATTAGTACAACATAAATAACAACATGAGTAATAAAATGTATATAATTTAAGTGTATCATCATCATAAATACCAACATGACTAATAAAATTTGAATACCTAACATGAACTCAAAATTTATATATAGTAATAGTTGAATACCTGGCATGAACTAATAACAATCGTGCTCGTCTATATATGCTTCGGGGTCAATAAATGCATCATGATCATCACTATCATCAATTAAATGCATCATCATCATCACTATCAAGAAGAACATGTGGAAGGCCACCATTATATAACCGGTCAAGAAGTGACAGGTCATCCGCAGCAGTAACCTCTTCTTATTCTGTCTCTTCCTGTTCGGGCTCAGGGGTTAAGACGGATTCACTATCGCTGTCTACTTCAATGTTGTGGGGTGATCGAAGTTGAGCGTTTCTTGAAACGTTTCTTCGACATGCTTGTTTCTTGGAAGTATTCTCCTTCATATGTGTTTGGGTTAATGTGAGGTTCGTAATCCTCTTCATTGAGGGTAGGTGGTCTAAAATGTGACGACACTTCATAAACGACATCCTAACCTTTCAGATTTGGATCAGTTTGGTAGGCCCACGATAGATAGAAAACTTGTGTCGCCTGTTGAGCCGTAATATAGACATCGGGAACATCTAAGTGGGTGTTTTGGTTGATTTCGACTAGTCCTATATGTTCATGAGTCCTTCTAGTCTCCCTCGGCTCAAACCAATAACATTTGAAGACTACGACGGTCGGTGGGTTTTCACCATAGAATAGAAGTTCAAAAATTGCTTCAACTCTTCCATAATACTCGGTACCTCCTTCGCCGATAGCAGAGACGGAACAATTTGTAGTCTTTAGGTCGGGCATAGATAGCTCTTTTCCAAAGGTACGAAAGTGATACCCATTGATGTTGTATTTGTCAAATGAACGGACCTTATAGTCAAAACCATTAGCGACTTGTCTCAACGCGGCCTCCATAGACTCTGCATCAGCCTACAAGTTTAATATGAAAGAATGGATGCATTAGCCGCAAATTAGACCAAGAAATCAAATGGCCAGTTAATGGTAATTAATTACCCTTTGTTTGAACCAAGAGATGAAACCGGGATAGTCGCCTTCATGCTTTGCGAGAAGCTCATACTCTTTGACGAAATCCTTTTCGATGACCGCTCCATCCGAGAATTCGGCGACGCACCAACTATATAAAATATCCGGTAATAAGAGTAGTTCAAAGGAATTAGAAGTTGCGGAACAATAATTTACCGAGAACTTACTTGATGTACGGTCGCACTTCTGTTAGGTTGGTGAAGATATACAATGAAATGGTCCGCCATTCTTCGACATCCAATGATTTCCCTTTCTAAGCACCGGATGGTGCGAGCTTCCCTTTGAATAGGCTGAGGTTAGTCGACCTTTATTAGGATCCCATCATTGTACCGAGGCTTCGTGTTATGCAAATGATGATTTTTGGCTTCGTAGTGTGCTGTCACGAAGTTTGTCGCCTCCTCAGTAATGAATGCCTCAGCCATCGATGCTTCAATTCTACATTTATTTTTAGATTTAGCTCGAAGTGTCTTCTGCATGCTCTCAGATGAGTAGCACCATCGATTTAGGGAGGCACTAACGAAATTCCGCATCGGATCCGGAGCACAGCATACGGGAAAACGAACCCAATCTACACATACTCGGGCTGTCCATATTTATAACGTTGGACAATTCGAAAGTATGGTGGTTATAAATATGCAAAGACATGCATATTTATAGATGTCGCCCTTTCGAACGGGAGACACATACTGGTCTTGCATACTCATGATTGAAGAAACCTATAGCTTGCAAGTTTCATCGCCATGAAGACCGGAACAGAGCAAATTAAGGGGGTAGGAGGAGAAGTCATAATTACACAGCTAGCGGTTATAAATATGTGACCTAACACATAATTTACAAAAGGCCAAAGAGGTGTCGGGGGTTGGGGGTTGGGTTCAGTGGCGTCTGTGGTCGGGTGTAGGGGTCAGGGGTCGAGGGTCAGTGGCATCGGGGGTTGGGGGTCGAGGGTCAGTGGCATCGGGAGTCAACGGTGAGTGGCGTCGGGCGTCGGGGGTCAGGGGTTTGGGGTCAGTGGCGTCGGGGGTCAGGAGTCGGGGGTGGGGGTGATTTAAGTTGGCCAAGCTATCATCGATCTCCTGTCTTTCAAATGTTTTGCCATGAATCTTCCTTCTATGACACATGTCTATGGTTTTTATTATGGTTCACTGACGCTTTCATAACTCGATGTGATTGGTTCACCGTTTACGGGCCCATTGATCTTGTGCCTACGTGTGATTTTATTGCATTTTCTAAACATAGTAAACAATGTAAATGCACACATGCTCTTTCATGGGCGCGGCGTGCCATCGTGCCTCCCCGTGCTAGTATCCTATCAAATATAAAACAGTTTAGTAAGTGTTGCTACAACTTGGAATTTGGTCGCAGCATGCTCTTTCACTATTTTCTGTGTCTTGTTGATCAATGTATCAATTTCAGGCCACTGAACTGACACAGTGTGGTCAAGTTTATAGTGTTGCACAACATTGACACACTGATGAGATTTTATTTTCTCTTGTTTTGAAATAGGGGTTTGGGCTGAACATGCAACTACAGTATTGTGTAATGCTAAATATTCATTCATCCTGCTTTGTCCATATTGCATTTGAGATCATCGCAGATGTTCATCTGAAGTATTTCTTCTTTTCATCAAGAAAACATAAAAACGTTATATCTTCACTATTTTATAACAACTAGATACTCTTTATGAACCGAAGAGAGAATTCATCTCAGGTTTTAAAGGAGTCTCCACTTTATTTCAGTGCCATTTGATATTACTGTTGTGCTTCTATTTTGGAAGATGTTGGTGGCCATAGGACAAAGCAAGTCACTGAATTCATGCTAAAAGATTGCTGGGATACAAATCAACATCACTAATTCCAATACACCTAGTGTGCTGCCAGACATGGCATGAGTCACAAGATAGCATCGTCTCACCATCATAATCCTTTGCTCCACAACATGAACAACAAATAGACTGTTGAAAAGGAAATAAAGCAAAAAAGGAAAAAAACTCACCTGCAGGGGCAGTGGGCGGTCGGGGAAGTGGGTGCCGGGACAGTGGGGGCGTGGCCAGTGTGGCGCCGGGGCCGGCAGGGGCGTCGGGTGGGGGCAGGGCGCCGGCTGGGGCAGGGGTGGGGAGAGGGCGCCGGCAGGGGCGTTAGGCGAGGGCAAGGCGTCGACTGCGGCAGGGGCGGGGGCAGGGCGCCGGGTGCGACGGCGTAGGGGCTGACGCAAGGCGTAGAGGAGGAGGGGGTGCGTGGGGAGGGGCGATGCGGTGCTGGAGGAGGGAGTCACAACGGTATTCGAGGAGGGGCAAGGCCGTCGACGCAGGGCGTAGAGGAGGATGGTGGGGTGTGAGGGGAGGGGCGGCACGATGGTGGAGGAGGGGCAGCGTTGTGGTGGAGGACGGAGTCACGGCGGTGGTGTAGGAGAGGGGGTTGCAGGGAGGAGGGGGTTGCGGGGAGGAGGGGGTGCGCGGTGGTGGAGGAGAGATCTGGTCGTTAGGTTGCGGTGGCGAGGGGGGGTGTGGCATGGGGGAGAGAGAGTGGGAGAGAGCTTAACATTTTGGGGCTCGTCCCCGTTGTCGTTTGCATGCGGACGACAAAGGAGTGTCAACAGACGGAAAAGGGGTGGGGCGGGCGGGTGGGGTGGGTTTGGTTCTGACCATTAGGGTTGGCGCCGGGCGTCCCCTTTGTCGTCTGCCTCCATCTTATTTGCCGTTCGCTGGCTGACGGCAAAGGTGTGGCTGATGGCAAATATGTTCTTTGCCAACAGCCAATCCTTTGTCGTCTTCCAGCACCTTCTTTGCCGTCTGTTGAATGACGGCAAAGTAATGGCTGTTGGCAAAGATACTATTTGCCAACAGCCGATACTTTGCCATCTGTTCTTTGTGAGCTGACGACAAATATGTTCTTTGCCTTTAGCCAGCAGACGGGAAATACAAGGCACATGGCAAATTATCTGTTTCCAGTAGTGAAGGGTCCCAACGATGAATGCAAAGGCCCTCAAGCGAGCCGCTTGCACGTCAAAAAGGGGGGGGGGGGGTTCTTGAGCATCGTGCCTCAGGAGCCTTCACTAGTCGTGTAGCCCCTCACCTCCTTGTTACGCTCACGCATCGTGACCTGGCGTCCCAACGATGGCTCAGGTATGCGTAGGGCTAGGTCTTGCCGATGTAGAGCACAAAGGAAAGCAAGAGAGAATTCGACCACGTGAAAGAAAATTATGGATCACAAATGATTATTACAAAGTTCAAATTTTTCCATACGATAAAATTGTCATCTAACGCCTCCTCGAGGCATGAGTAATATATTTCAGGATGATAACAGTGGGCTCCTTGCCGGTCTCCTCGCCATCGCTACACAAGACCTTTCCCAACAGTGTGTTCACGTGGCCCTACCCAGCTGCCGCCAAATCACCGCGCGATTCCCCAGGCATGGGTCCCATCAGCGCGTCGAACTTGAAGTGGGGATCACGAAGGAGGAGATGGCTAAAGACGAGGTTCGTTGGCACAAAGAAGAGGTCGCGACATTCCTCCTCCAGGATGTCGTCCACCTTCTTAGTCGTGTCCTCGAGCTCCTTCACGAGCTCGGAGGAAAGCTCGGCCTAGCTAGCGCCCTAAGGGATGAGGAGAGACTCGAGCTCCAGCCTACAGATAGAGCTCAGGGCCTGGAACGGTCCGAGTTCTAGATGGGAGAGTATTACATTGTCCACTACCGCATTCACATCGGCAGCGGTCCGATTCTCCTCCTCCCGGGCGACCAGCATGGCGTTGGCCTCGAAGACTCGCTTGGTGTGGGCGCCCTGGGCCTCGACGACCTCGTGATGTAGCCCTTCGAGGCGCCCACGCTCCGTAGCCTATTCAGAGTCATGGTCTACAAGCTTCGCCTCGCGGGACCTGACATCCTCCTCCTGCAGGTGGTGCTACTGCATCTCCACAATCCGCTCTTGAAGCGCCTTCAAGGTAGCCTCCGTTTCTTTGCAGCACTTGGTGAGTGCCTCCTTCTCAGCAAGAGCACTTGCAAGAGCGGCATTTGCCTCGACGGCCTCCCCCCGGCCCTGTGCATGGACGGCCTCGGACTTTCCTTGGGCCTCCTAGGCGGAGGCGTCAAGTTGGCACCTCCCGACGGCTAACCTCGCGCGCTCTGCGTCCAAAGGCGCCTCGGCGTCCTGGAAATCCACCTCAAGCAGGCCGAGCGCATCCCGAAAGCATCCCCCGAGTTGGCCGAGGGCGTCTAGATGTCGGTCAGGGCTCCACACCTGAGTAACGCATCTTGACCCACCAGAGGAACGACCTCCCGAGGAGCCGCCGTCCAGGTGCTGCCCGCTTTCATAACGAAAGGCGCCCCGAGGCCCTCCGCTTGGGGCACAGGGGGCTCTGATTTCTCCCTCATGCCTGGCATCCAAGACGCACCAACCTCTCAGGCCCTGAGGTTTTACCATGGACTAAGGACGAACCACGTCACATTCTATGTTGGCGCTGGCTTCGGGGGTTAGGACGACCGACAGAGGCTAAGACACTCCTACCTCCTGTGTGGGATGGACCACCGCGGCGTCGACAAATGGCGCTGAGGGTTGGACCGCATGGCCTTGGCTAGTGATGCCGGGGGCTGGGCCGTCGTGACCTTGGCGCTCAGGCTCTCTCGCTGCACAAAGGAGACACTCGAAGCCCCTGCGCTAAAAAGGGTTGTCCTGAGTAAATCAATCACGGGTGAACAATACGAGGATGAACTAAGGTACTTAGTCGTCCCCGACGGCCCACTTCCTCTTCTTCGCGATGACGGGTGGCGTGCCCTCGCCAACTTCACGCGCTGCCCCCCACCACCAAAGGGGCATTCGACATGGTCCTCGATGAGTTCGCCCTGGCCTTCCTCCTCTCTTGGGGTCTAAGGGGTCCCTGGAGAGGTACACCCATCACCAGGGGAGGCACGACACTATTTTTAGGGGCTCCCTCCACTGGTGCATCGGCTGCCATGGGGCTTGACCCCGCTCCTTCTCCTAAGGGCATGGGCAAAGGGGGAATTTCCTGGCACCGCTCATCCGCAACAATGTCGTCCCTGAGACTGCGCAAGGATGGATGGAGATGGGGCGGTGGCAACTGGCCGACGACCTCCGCCCCTTCCATCGCCTCCGAGTCCTGGTCACTGTCGTCTTCGCCCGAGGATGACACCGCAATGGAGGAACCCCTGTCTGACCCGACAATCCCCCACTCGTCAAAGACGGGCTTCTCTGCAACCATTTCCTTCACGTCGTCGCACGCATATAGCAACTGCGTGATGCGTGTAAGGTCCTCGGGATCGGAGCCAAGTAGAGTCCCAAGGATCAATCCATCTCGTCGTGCGTGAGGCCATTGACATGTAGGCGCATCGGGTCCCTCCCATCAGTGAAGTCCCACAAGGGGCACAAGTGTGTCTGAAGCGGCGCGATAGTATGCCCTAGGAACTCATTGATGATCATCGCCCCCATCTGGCGGGCGTTTGCAAGATTGACGATTTGCTCCAAAAACAGGCCCCTCCCTTGGGTCGGTGAGCTTCTTGTGGCTCCACCCGAAGGTTTTCTCGAGTGGACCCGTGGGGTCACCAAGAGAGGACTCTCAAGGCGCGCGTCCATAAACACCAAGTGGTGCCGGTAGCCTTCCACCTTCCTCCTGGCCTTGAGGTGAGTGCCCACGCCCGCGACATCAACGAAGGAGACACACGCAACCAAGGGCCTCACTACCATGAAAGCCTCATAGTAAAAGGCGATGATAGCCAGGAGGAGGACGGCGTTGGGCTGAAGGTGCAGGGCTAGGATCTGATAATAGGAAAGGATGGCGTAGAAGAAAATAGAGAATGGCGGGACCAACCCTGTGTATATGTTGTGGAGGAAGAGGGGGTAGGCGGTCTTCACCAGGATGCTTGGCGCTGCCGAACCCGACTAGATATTGGTCGATCGCCCCTCGTTCGTTTCGCCGTCCACCAGCAGGAGCACCGGGCCCAAGTCCTCCTCCTAAAAGATGCGGGAGGGCATGAGAGTAGGCCCGGCAGTGGCAGAGCTCGTGACAGAGGCTGCGGCCTTTCCCTTCTTGCTAGAGGGTGCCATCCATGGGCCGGAGCCGCAAGAGGAACAAGGAGGTGACTTATGCGAAGATTGCATCTGCAGTAGGCTTGCACACATGAAGAAGATTCCAAAAGGTGGGTGTGGCGCGAAGGTGAGTAATCATGGCTTCACCCTGCGTGCCCACTTTATGTCACCTGGGGCACGTGCCAAAGCGCTCTTGGAAGGCGGGGCGCCCCGCGCCCCGTCATGCGTCACACGTTTGACCTGGCTCGTAGGCGGTGAGAGCCCACACCGTTTCACCCTCCGATTGGTCGGGTCGTTCACGCTGAGGGCTTGGGGGCTACAGTCAGGATCCTGGTACTAGGGTTACCCATGCTCGCCTTCCTGCAGCCCACGACACATCGCGCATTGTGGGCCCAGGATTGCTTCCCATAAAGGCCCTGGAATCCAACCCTCGCGAGGTATAGATCATAGAAGGTTGCCATGGACCGGCAGAGTTCCCCTCGAGGCCATTCCCCTTGAGGTCGACGTCATGAAGCCGCGTCCTGACGCTGCCCCCCGGGCCCCGCACGGAGCATACTAACCAAGGAAAGCCTGCCGGGGTCTCTCGGTCGTACCTCCTCACGTGGGTGACGTGGGCCATGCAGGACGGTGCGAGAGCCGCGACGGGCAAGCATGGACAGATTGGCTTTATCCTTTGGTGCCAAGGGAGCAGAGCCAGCCCGTGGGTTCCCAAATCAACCCCTAAAGGTTTCCTACTTGGTTCAAGAGGACCAAGGATGTGGGCTTGGCAAGACAGAGGTTACCCTCGAGCCCACCAGCATGTCACACCGAAGAGCTTTAGCACGTGTAGACCACCTTTGTCAGGTGGGATGCAGTCCTGTCCCCTTTCAAAATGGTTGTTGTGGCAACCCTTCCCGTCGAGTGTTTTTTGGGGAAGAGGACCATGACCGGTATAAGAGAGAGATCCTATCTCTGTAGCAAGGGGATCCACCAACTCCATTGGGGAAAGACCCCCCTTTTTTGTACTGTCTTCGACCTCAAGCAATCTAGACAAGCAGGAGTATGGTCTTACACCGCAAGGTGGCCTGAACCTGGTAAACTATGCGAGTGTTCTTATTCATCTTTTTTAGATCGAGTCGCCGGAGAGCCGCCGTGAGGTTGAGAGGCAGAACAGGGTAGGATAGTGAACACACCCCAGTGTTTGAAGCGTTCTCGGTCTGCGGAGCCCTGATCCCGATTGGAGGAAATGGTATCTTCATTTGCTGCCTTGATTCCGGCTGTCATCAGTTGGACCTAGCAAAATCTAGATAAAGAGGCTACAAACTATCCCCTTACCAGCATGTGCTCATGCAACCGCACCTTCTCCCCGCGCACCTACTCATAATAGCCCGTCCTCCGTCTTTGGCGTGCTCATCGGGGCCTCCTCTTTGGTTGAGCTTTATGCCCTCACGGTAACTACCTATCACACGAGCCCTCTTCAATATATATGTATAATCTCCCGTTTCTATTGCCTTTCGGATGTCTCACATCGTAGACATGTCTTCGCAAACCGACCAAACCCCGTGCACCATACTATACAACATCAGCGGCCAGAAGGTGGATGTGGGAAAGGCGATGATAATGAAGCCGAGGAAACAATTGTTCCACAGCTCGCCGATGCCCCCTGGTGTCTTCAATGTTTCCGTGGCCAGTGTCACAGTGTGCTACAAGAATTTGGCTCCTCCGGTAATACAAGGGGGAGATGATAACAAAACCCACCCACGGATTGTCAATTGCAATAGTTGGGTCCTATTGAGGCTGAAGACTCTCCTTCGTGTGGAGGCAGTCGGGATCACACCAACGACCAAGCAGCACCCTCAGGAAGGTATGAACACCAGCACCCCACCTAACCAATTAGCAGCACCTATCATGCCGGGTGGTAACAAGATGCTCCATTAGTAGCTGATGACATCGCCGCTGTCGAAGAAGCAATGGATGATGCCACAGACAAGGATGATTACCATGTACAGTATCTGAATACCGACGGCTATGACGACAGAGCATTGATGGATCAGCAGTATGACTCAGGGTTTGAGCGTGATAAGTTGATGCGTGAATTGCTAGAGTAGGATCATCTTTAGGCTGATTGCAAGAAGTCTCTCTTCCTGCAATTCTCGTAGGACACGCCTCCAGATGCCGTCTCAACCAAGCAACAACAACATGAGGCTCGTGCATTAATGTTGAGCCCGATAACATTGGGGGAGGTGGTTAGGTACGGTATGATAGGCTCACTTCCAGTAGAAAAGAAGCACAAGAAGAGATCGAAGAAACGTCGTGATGCCGCCAAAGCTTCTTCTACGAGACACCCGCCTCCGTAGCCTCGGGTTGTAAACCGTATACCTATTGAAGGTGCGGTGAAATATCATATCCCCGGTGATCTGATCCTACCTAAGGTAGTGTTAGACGACATAGATGGCTATCTAAGGAGACTTCATGACGATTTGCTGTTGAGGGAGAAAAGCCTAATCGCCTCAAAAAAATCTAGGATACACACTCTACGTGGTTAACATTCCGCAACATAGGTTGTATGTCGAGAAATTCCCAGCGGATAAGTTCTTCCTTCAATTTGATTACATCATTGACATGTTTCACATGACAAAGCTGAATTTTATGTCCATCCGCCTTTATGCCTTGTACATAAACTACATCATCAGGCACGAGCAAATATATTATATCCGTGTCGCTAACCCATAGTTGATGCACGAGCACCGTGAATATGGAAGGAACTACATCGCTGATTTCAAGGTCACCAATAAGGACATGAGGTGATTCTCCTGCCTTACGATCCCATGTAAGTCATCAGCATATATCCTTCCTTCGATCTCAATCATTCATTTGCACGCGTGGAGGCTAATTTGAGTTGTACTTATTTTGCGCAGCGGGGGGCGTGCCGTCCTTATCATTCTTTACCCCCGATTCTCCCGTACTCTTTAATTGGACTCATCAAAGAACATAAAGAAAACAATTACACCCACATCAAGGCTATCTTGACAGTTCTATCTTCTTCTACGACCACTAGGGTGGAGTGATGACCAAAATAGGAGAAGGAACCGCGCGCCCTCCTTCACCCATAAGGTCACCTTCTACTGCATCCAGCAATCGAGAGATGCTCTCCGTGATGGATTCTATGTCATCCACCACATGCTGGAGGACAGAAGGGATTGCGAGAACCTTCGCATGTCATATATATCCGGTGATGCTGATAATCTGGAATGGGCCAAGAAACTAGGAAATGGACCGAATCATCGAATCCAATCTGAGTTCTATCACATCCAGCGTAAACTTGCCCAAGTCATCATGAAAGAGGGCAAATGCTGCGAGAAGACGTTCGAACACACGTAGCCGCTTAGTGTCTCGACATGAAGCCTTTCACTGAGCTCGGGTCCTTCCTCCCTGATTTGCAATGGCATGACATGTTGGAGTGACTGACTATATATGACAACTTGCCCTAGAATCACGTGGAGCTCAACTCCGAGGTATAAAATGAACACAGCAGGAGGCACCAAGTCAGAGCTCCGTCACATCGGTATCATATAGATTCCAAAATATCCGCGTGATCCCAAAAAATTTGAGCGAGAAGAGGAGTAGAATTCAAATTTCCTAAGTTGTGAACCTCACGAGAGCATAGAAGAGGAGTAAAAAGAAACCTACTCTCCGATATAACTAAGACTCAAAATAGTTTTTCACTAGACTCGACTCGGCCAAGTTCGATGAACCAAATGCTCCTATGGTCATAAGGCTCTGATACCAACTTGTAATGTCCAAGGTGCGACTCTTTCCTTATTTGGGGCGATGCCTCAAAAGGGGAAAGGGGCGCAGCTAAGCGTTCCACAAGAACAGTAAACATTACAATACATACAAGAGGGATGAGTAATATGATTTGGCTTACACTCGCCACAAATTTAATTACAAGATTGACACAACATTTATTCAAATCATTCAGAAGGCAGGGTCCGACTATAGACAAGATAAACGACAAAAGCAATGTTCCCGTTGCTAGGCCCACGATCACGACCAAGGACCGTTAGTCATCGGGGTACGTCACGTATATCTGGCCACTGTACTCGTCAAACTCCCACTTCACCTGGGTATCCTCGTAAGCATCTATATATGTGGTACATGTACCTGTTGGTGGTTGTAGTAATTTTTGAGCCACAAGGACTCAGCAATCTCATGACCTTGGTATCGAATCTAGCTATGTTGTTGGGTAAGGATGGGGTATGTGTTTGAGTTTGCAGCAAACTAAGCATTTATAGTGGCTAATTTACGAAGAATATGAGGTAATTTAGTGGTCTACGCATGACGGTCGTGACTAAGAATAATCACTATAACACCCCAAATTTGTGCCAAGATTTTTATTTAATAAATTTGGCCTGAATATTGTAAAAAAAATTCTGGGTTTTCTGTTGATTTCAAAATCTCTCTAATTCTTGATTTTTGTAAATAACTCTTCTATAAGCTAAAACTTTTGAGGACCTTTGTGTGACTTGAGGATTGACACAAGTATTCCCTCCCCACTGATTAATTCAGAAAAGAATTTTTCTTAAATATTATCTCCCAACTCTATTATTTAAAACCCGTTTCTTATTATTTTTGGGTCCAGCTTTGAACTGCAGCTATGTCGGGACCCCGATCCTAAGCCATAGGAATCCAGTCTGTAACACATCACATCTCTTTGCGGTCTCACGCACGTTTATCCCCACGGCTGCAGCCTTACCTTAGCCGGGACCGTTTGCGCCTTTTGACTCGCGTATGCAATTGTGTCGCTAGCATTCCAATGTCAAAGAACCCGGGTCGACATGTCTAGTCATAAACTCAAGGGGCAGTTCCGTACAGGGACAGGCATACATGACCCAGCAAAGCAGGTGCCGGTCATTAGCGAGTGTAGAAGAGTCGTAGCAAGCTACAAGGACTCTATTACACCACATGACATTTCCCCAAAGGGACAGACACAACAGCTAAGAAGGACACATGTCGGTCAACCAATGTGTCCGGAGCAGTAGCGAACTACCATGGATCGATTGGAAACACAAAAGGGCATTTCCCCGTAAGGAATTCTACTAAGGCATACGACTAGGTGTTCAAACCCCCTACTAACACATGTACGCATGGCATACCGATATGCATAGATACATCGATGGCATCACAACATAACCATAAACATACAAACTTTATTTAGAAGGCTCGGAAGAGCCTCACACATAATATTACACAGATAGGGGTCTCACGACCCATTATCACAAGTCATTCAAACAAGTCTTACAAGCCAGCAGAAGATTAAAACTGTCTGAGTAGAGACAGATGGAAAGGTAAAAGGCACATGGCGTGACTATCTATAGACCCAACCTAGGGCCAAATCATAGCTGGGACACCAACTACTCGTCGTCGTCAACGTCTAGATAGAACCCACCATTAGGGTCATTAACATCCTCTGCAACAAATTATTAAGAAAACGTGAGTACAAAAGTACTCAGCAAGACTTTAGGATAATCTATCTACTCATGCAATGTACCAACAAGGATTTTTGGGGTTTCATGCAGAAAGCCAGCTTTGACTCTTGGCTAGACAAACTACAATTGTAAATAGTTTTAACAACTTTGTTTTCTCGCACACGAGTCCACTAACTCCATAACAATACATTATCATGGAATCATTCTGTCACCCTACGGAAATGCCATCCACGACACTCACACTTATCTTGACATTTTTATGAGTAGCAATTATAGTTGTCTATGAACAACATATGTTTCCAAGTAGTCCATATCCGCAGACGCGACTATTCGAGTAGATCATAACCCTGCAGGGGTGTACTTCTTCACACACGCTCTCACCACTTACCGCTATGTGCACGTCATGCACCTCGACAACCTTCAAGCGGAAGCCCAGCGAGGGAGTCGGCCACGACCGTTAACCATGCTAATACCTAGTCCAGGTTTATCACCTATCTGAGGGTAACCCACATAGAAGTCCGGCCGAGGTTTCCGCCACGGCCCCAAACGATGTGCGCAGGGTTCCCAAGCCCACCATCCGGGTTCCACTTGGTACATCGTGCCACTGCCTATCGCATCATAGCCCACCTCTAAGGTTAGCACTATGCACAACCTCCAGCATGACTATAAACACCAGAAACTACTTGCAACTCCTGGACCGAGTACTAAGAGATTAATAAGTCGAGAGGGTCAATTAAGTATCCCAATGTATGGTAGTATCTAGTCTTGGATTACATACACAGAACTCAGTTCCTATGAACGGTTCCAATGAAACAACCCTCTATGTACTCCTACATAGCCTTTCACTGGTACCTTTACCTAATCAGGTTCAACACACAACCTTTATTAACTGAACACATTCTCACGATCCTGTTCATCACCCAGATGAGAGACCATACACAACTGTAAGCATAGCATGCATAGCAGTATAAGGCACATCATGGCTCAAGCATCTACCAGGTATGCTAGGTTGCAAGGTTCAACTAATTACTGTGACAAGGACAGGTCATGCAAAGGAGTGGGTTCAACTAACGAGGTAAAAGCATTGAAAGATTTTTGACCTAATGCACTAAGTAAGAGCAGGAGCGAGAACATGGGATTTATCGGGATAATCAAAATGGTTGCTTGCCTTGTTGCTCAGCAGAGGGGTGATATCCGTCAGTCGGATAATCAGTCATATCAGAAGGGGTGGGGCCTATCGAATATCAACATACAAATATTAACAATCATATGCGACAATCATGGTGCACGAACATGGCATGAAATGAAAGGTGATAAGATTCAATATGTTTGGTGAAACCTTAGTTTGCATCTTGTTTGAAACCCATATTCAAATATTATTTGAAATGGCATATTCATCTTAATTATTTAATTGATTTGACCTGATGTTGTTTCATAACTTTGTATTTCATGCATGAAAGTAGCACCATTGTGTTCCTTCAATTTTTCTGATCAATTTGCATATATTATTTGTCTGATTTGGAGTTATATTCAAATTTCTATGAATTTCCAAAGTTTTGGAAATATACTGGAATTATATTAAAATCAGAATTAGATTTATTGCATCAGCATGACATCAGCTGGTCAGCTGGCCGTTGAAAGTCAAACCTGACCAGTGGGACCCACTAGTGAGTGACTCTGGCCAGATTTAGATTAAGTTTAAACTTAATTAGCTATTTAACAGTGTCGGACCCACATGTCAATGGCTATTTAACTTCTAATATAATTTTTATTTTTACTTTGACTAAACTTAATTAGTGTGGGGGCTGGCCCCACTTGCCAGAGACTTAGCGGAGTCAACCCCACCGGAGATGGGGTCAAACCCACCGGTGGCGAGGCTCCGACGACCACCAGAATGGCGGAGGGCCTCGGGTTTGCTATTCCGGTGACCAAACGCACGGCGGAGGGCACCAGACGATCGGCCGCTCGATCAGAGATCCATTTTTGCAAAGAACAGGGACTGAAACCACCGGGGATGATGTCGGCGATGAGCTTGGCGGCTGCCGGAATTCGGGCACCATCGGAATCACAACTATGGGGCTGGGCTCATACATCACCTACGCGACGCACTGAAGCTAATGGTGGCCTCAGAATGACCAGCCGATCACCGGAGAGCTATCGACGACGAGGTCCCGCGGCAGATCTCGTTGGGCTCCGGTGGAATCGGGGCCTAGAGCTCGGGATCGAAGGGGAAAATGAGGGGGAAAGCACCCTGAGCTCACAGGGAGTGCAGAGGCGATGAGAGCGGGCTCGGGGACGGTCTGAGGAGGGAGAACGACGGCGATGAGCTCCGGGGATCCGGGGTTGAAGATGATGGCGTCACGGCGTCTCAGGGGTTCTTGGCGTCGAGCTTCTGGTTGGAGAGCTTCAGGAGACCAAGGCGAAGCTATTGCACAGCTCAGGCGAGAGGGAGAGGGGCTGGAGCGACGGCGAGCTCGAGCTCAGCTCGGGCTCTAATGGCGGCCGAGAGAAGGAAGAACAGGGGCGAATGAGGAGGGGAAAAGCATGGGAGGAGGTCGCGGGAGGCTTATCCTTCCTCGCCAGCGCGAAGCGGTGGCCAGGCAGGCACGCAGGTGCGTGGCCGCGCCGAAGGGAGCGGCGGCCACCTCCTGTTGCCGACTGGCAGAAGGTAGACGACAGGGGAGGCTCGGCCTGGGCGAGGTAAGTGTTAGATAGATATTTTCTATTTTCTTCTCTTTTCTGTTTCTATTAAAACATTTCTGATATGGTCTTGTTTTATTTTTGGCTCCAAACTATTCCTAAAATAGTTTGAAACATGCTGAAGTGTTATTTGGAATATTTCCAAACATATATAAAAGTTTCAGCATTTTTGAAAACTTTGGATTATTTGAAATCAATTATATAGTTGATTTCAGTAGCTTTTAACTTTAGTTTAAAATGCCAAAAGCACTTTGAAAATATATTTCACCCCTGATATTTTGTTTTCAACATTTATCAGAAATGATGAACTTTTCTAATGGCCATTTTGGAATTTTTAATTTGCCACCAAATTTGAATTGCTTTTGAATATAGAGTTGCTAGGGTTTGCTTTTGTTTTCTTTGCTTTGCTTTTGATTTCATGTCATTTTCTTGGATGCAATGAAGAAGACATGAGCACAAACTTGCTATACTCTATTATGGATCAGGGATGTGACAACTCACCCCCACTCAAAAGAATCTCGTCCCGAGATTTGGAAGTCGTCGGGAATAGCGCGGGATACTCAAGTCGAAGACGATCCTCTCTTTCCAATGTTGCCTCTTTTTCAGAATGATTTGACCATTGAACTTTAAGAAACTTGAGGTTTCGACGTGGAGTGGTACGCTTAGGTTGATCAAGAATATGAACATGGTATTTTCGGTATGAATGGTTATCTTGGAGATCAAGCGTTTCGTGGTCCACTTCACGGATAGGATTCGAAAAGCAACGCCTGAGTTGCGAGACGTGGAATACATCATGAACCTTGGAAAGATGCGAAGGAAGTTTCAATTGGTAGGCAACTTCTCCTCGTTTGGCAAGAATGTGAAAAGGACCGATATAACGAGGAGCCAACTTGCCCTTGATACCGAAACGATGGGTACCCTTCAAAGGTGTAACCCGAAGGTAAGGCTTCTCGTCAACTTCAAAGGTCACAGCCTTATGATGACGATCATATTGGCTCTTTTGACGAGACTGGGCTGTTTTCAACTTTTCACGAATAATGCGAACTTGCTCTTGTTGGGGCATAGTTTATGCCTAAGTAATTTTGGTGATTGATGACAGTACCGCAAAGGACTAACCGTGTGTGTTAAGATTTCAGATAACACACGTCAACGACACAAGACGACTCGCCCCCTCGTTCATGGAACAGAAGCACGGCGTTCTCTATGGTTCTCTTTATTTGAGCCATAGGAAAGCCGTACTATTAAGAGGGGAACCATAGTGGAAAGGTTTGGGTGGAATCAATCTTTGCACGCGCACACTTCACATATTTTCCCCTTGCCGGCAACTTTGGAGTGGCTCCCGCCTTTGTGTTTCCTTCATCTTTGCAAATGGTCCCCCAGCGGTAGTACCGCTGGGCCTAGCAGTAGTACCGCTGTCCCGAGCGGTAGTACCGCTAGCCCTAGCGGTAGTACCGTTGGAGTGCTAGCGATAGTACCGATGCAGCCAGCGGTAGTACCACTAGCTGGCGGTACTACCGCCCCTGGTCAGCGGTAGTACCGCTCCAGGAGCTTTGTTCCGCCTGCCTAGCGGTTGTGCATGGACGGACCTTTTTGCGAAGACTTTCTTGGCAGTGGTAGTGCTTGAACTACAAGGGGCCCAGTGGGAGTACCGCTGCAGCCAGCGGTAGTACCGCTGGAGTGCCAGCGGTAGTACAGCTGCACCCAGCGTTAGTACCGCTAGACACGGGCTGTGAGTGGGAAAACGGTTGGATTTTCCCACCACTTTATAAAGGGTTCTTCTAGCTGTGGAACTCTATCTCTTATCCTCCCAAGCTCCATTGTTGCTCCCTAAGCTCAAAAGTGCCCGATCTCTCTCCCTAGCCAATCAAACTTCTTGATTCTTTAGGGATTGGTTGACAAGGCCTAGATCCACACTTCCACCAAGAGAAAAGTTGATTCCCCCACCAATCCCTTGCGGATCTTGTTACTCTTGGGTGTTTGAGCATCCTAGACGGTTGAGCTCATCTCGAAGCCATATTCCATTGTGGTGAAGCTTCGTGGTCTTATTGGGAGCCTCCAAGCTTTGTGTGGAGTTTGCCCCAACCTTGTTTGTAAAGGTTCGGTCGCCGCCTTCAAGGGCCCCTATAGTGGAATCACGGTACCTTGCATCGTGCGAGGGCGTGAGGAGAATACGGTGGCCTTAGTGGCTTATTGGGGAGCATTGTGCCTCCACACCGCTCCAACAGAGACGTACTTCCTGTCAAAGGGAAGGAACTTCGGTAACACATCCTCGTCTCCATCGGTTCCACTTGTGGTTATCTCTAACCTTTACTTTGTGTATGCTTATGTTGTTGTCTATATCTTACTTGTCTTAGTAGCTCTCGTTGTTAGCTTCATTAGGGTTCACCCCATTGTCGTAATATTTGTGAACCCGTATGTTGTTTACCCTAACTTGCTAAGTTTCATTAAAAAGTAGTCGTTGTCTATTCACCCCCCTCTAGTCAACCATATGGATCCTTTCAATTGGTATCAGAGCCACGTCTCTTTATTAAGGGTTTAACCACCCGAAGAGTATGGAAGATGAAGAGGGAATTAACCATGGGCAACCTGAGGCCATGGACTTGACTTCGGTCACAAGGGACGACTTGAATATGGCTATGGCCGCCCTCAAGACGTCCTTGACGAACGAAGTCAAGACCATGCTTAAAGAGTTAATTGAGGGATTTAAAAGTCCACCCGAACCGGCTATAGTGGTTAAACCCACCGTCACCGATTCGGAGGCCAACCCCTCTAATGAAGCGGCTAAAGGTATGCGACCTTCCTCATCTCACGAAAAGGATGGGACTGGAACATATGCCTCAGTTCCACCCCCCATGGTCTATGGAGGATCCGTTCCCGCACCACGTCTTAATCCTGTTGGTCCTCCTCCTAAGATTGTAAAAGGTGACTTTCCTAACTGGGTATTTTCTATTAAGTCTCATTTGAATCACAACTCAACAAACTTGTGGAGAATCATCGAGCAAGGATATTATCCCCATGATCCAAGCAACCTCACTCCAAGAGAAGATGCAGACAATCAATACAATCACTCCGCTTTGTTTATTCTCCAGTCTGCAGTGCCACCTGAAGATCTTCCTCACTTGCGTCCCTCCACTTTGGCCAAGGATTGTTGGGAGCATATTATGGTGTTGTACAAGGGAAGCTCAAGCATTCAACGATCCAACTATGAAGTGATACTTGATAAGGCTGATGAGTTTGTGATGAAGGAAGACGATGACCCTCGTGATCTCTATCGGAGGGTGACTGCTATTGCTGTGGCACTCAAGGATCATGGGAGCAAGGACGTGGATGATACATGGGTCAAGCGCAAGTTTCTTAAAGCCATCATACCTTTCAACACAGCCATGTCATCTGTTATTTGTCAGCGGCCAGACTTCCACTCCTTGTCTTCCAGTGAGGTGTTGGATGAATTCATTGCAATGTCAATCATGAACGAAACAGCCGACAATGCACATGCTCGTGTTCGCTCAAAGACAACTTCACCCAACCTTGCGTTGAAAGCAAAAGCAATGCTTGAAGAAGAAGAAGAGGATGAGGAAGAGGAGGGCTGCCCCGGAGACACAAAGTATGCCTATCATGAGCACATGGCTCTTGCATCAAGGCAATTCTGGGGCAACAAGAGGAACTCAAGACCCACCTTCACCAAGAACAACTCGAGTGGATTCAAACCCAAACAATGAGTAAGGACATGTTATAACTGTGGTAACATGAGTCACTTCGTGGCCGAATGTCCCTATGAGAAAAGGGAAGACAACGGGGGCAAGCTCATTCGCAAAGACAAAACCAAATCATTTCCAATCAAGAACAACTTTGTGAAGAAACCCCACCCAAAAGGGATGGTGGCCCTTGAAGAGTACCCTTCCGATGATGATGATGATGATGATGATACAGTGGCAACGACAACTGTTTCTATTGCCACTACCTCTCCCCAGAAGGTGTCTCTCTTCAACGCCCCCAACGAGAACCACATCACCAAGTGCCTCATGGCAAAAGGTATCAATCAGGTAACTCCCATCATTAAGACCAACATCGCTACTGCTCCTTCATTTTTAAACTATGTTGATGATAGTGATGTTGTGGAACTTAATGAGCATGATCTTGACAAGTTTCTGTGCACTATTAAGGGAGAATCCAAGAAGCACTTTGTTGCTCTCTTGGAACAACTGGGTGAGGCCACTGACCTCATTGAGTCTCATGAGGAGACAATCTCCGAGCTTCAGGGACACAGTCGTGACTATGCCGATGAAATTGCTGAATTATCTCTTGCTCTAGAAAAGGAGCGCACTCTTCGTTTGGCTCTTGAGGAGTCATATAACGATGACTGCGCTAAAATGCAAAAGAAACTAGATCATGTTGTTGTTCTTACTCGTATGCTTAAGTCTGAAAAGTATGCTCTTGGGGTTGGCCATGACAGACTCAAGGAGGAGTTTGACACACTTGACAAGGCCCACAAGGTCTTGAAAGGTGCTCATTTCTCTCTGAAAGAGTCTCATGATCAACTCCAAGCAAAGCTTACCAAGGAGATCTCTACTTGTCCTGCCTTTGTGTTAATTGATAATGCTTGTGCAACTAATCCCTGCTGTGAGCATGTACATCTTGTGGAGGAAAATGCCAAGTTAAAGGAGAAAATTGAGAAGGGCCTTGTGGCATGCATACAAGGTGAGAAGAGCCTGAACGACCTCTTGAGCACTCAAAAAGGTGTTGTAGGAAAGGAGGGACTTGGACTTAACTCCAAGTCAAAAGGTAAAAGGAGGAACAGGAACAAACGATCTTCTACCCTCATGGACATCTTTGTCAAAGAGGGTGAGGGGACTCAGAAGGTGAGCAGGAAAAAGGTGGACTATGGAAACCTCAAGAAGGGCAAAACCATTCCTACTAACACAACTGACAAACTTAATTCTTCTTATGTCTTATGTCGTGCTAGTGATGGGCATGTTTATGCCAGATTTGTTGGTTCCTACGATGAGTATGTTGAATGGGCTATCTGGGTTCCTAAGACCCTTGTCTCTAACATGAAAGGACCCATTAAAAAATGGGTACCTAAAACCAAGCCTTGATCTATTGCAGGAGTTTGCTTCTGGTGGGGTGTCATGGTTGCTCGATAGTGGAGCAAGGAATCATATGACCGGAAGCAAGGACTTAGTGGTGGATGTGCATCCTTCTCCATCTATGCCCACCCGTGTCCAATTCGCCGATGAATCCTCGTCAAATGTATTGGGATTTGGTAAGGTGGTCATCTCTCAAGATTTATCTATTGAGAAGGTCATGCTTGTTGAGTCACTTGCCTACAATTTACTGTCGGTTCGTCGACTTGCAATTATGGGTTTTTCCACATTCTTTAATCTTGATACTATGGTCCTCCTGAGGAGCAAGACTCTTAAAGTAGCCTATGTTGGATATGTCGAAAATGGTCTTTATGTGGTGAACTTCTCAAAGCGACCCACTAAGACTGCGACATTTTTAATGGCTAAAGTTGATGTGGGCTGGCTTTGGCATCGCCGTTTAGCTCATGTCAATATGAGATCTTTGCGAAGCCTTTTGACAGGGGACCATATTCGTGGACTAACAAATGTGAGTTTTGCTAAAGATCGTGTTTGCAGTGCCTGCATTGAAGGAAAGATTCATGAAACTGCTCATCGTCCAGCGACTCTTATCTACACTAAGAGGCCATTGGAGCTTCTCCATATGGATCTGTTTGGCCCTCCATCATTTGATAGTCTTGGAGGTAGAAAGTATTGCTTGGTGATTGTTGACGACTACTCAAGATATACCTGGGTATATTTCTTTAAAAAGAAGAGTGAAACTCAACAAACTGTCATCAACTTTGCTAATGAAGCGCAACGTCAACATGAAGCAAAGATCTTGATGATTAGAAGTGACAACGGCACCGAGTTCAAGAACTACACCTTGGATGAGTTTCTAGGTGATGAGGGAATAAAACACCAATATTCTGCACCATATACCCCTCAACAAAATGGCGTGGCAGAAAGGAAGAACCGGACCTTGATAGACACTGCAAGGACAATGATGGCAGAATTCAAATCTCCATATAACTTCTGGGAAGAGGCCATCAACAAAGCATGTCATGCATCCAATCGGCTCTATATTCGCAAAGGCTTGAACAAGACTCCTTATGAGATTATAACTGGAAACAAACCCAATCTCAAGTACTTCCGGGTATTCGGTTGTACGTGTTTCATTCTCAAGAAAGGTGCACATTTAGCTAAATTTGATTCTAGAGCACATGAGGGCATCTTTGTTGGTTATGCTACAAACTCTCATGCTTACCGTGTCCTCAACAAGTCCACCGGACTCATTGAGGAGACGTGTAACGTGGAGTTTGATGAAAATAATGGCTCCCAAGTGGAGCAAAGTAGTCTTTGTGATGTAGGTGATGAAATTCCTCCCCAAGCCATAAGAAGAATGGGGATTGGTCAAATACTCCCCATTGAGGAACCCCTTGTGGCCGAAGGAGAAGGACAATGCTTTACTCAAGTGGAGCCATCACCTCCACAAGCCCCACACGCTTCCGATGAACAGAGAGAAGACTCTCAACAAAATGAACTAGCTCAAGGTCAAGATAAATTGCCCAACAATGATGATGTGTCTCATGATATTCAAGCACTCTCCCAAGACTCCGAACCTGCTCATGATCAAGATCAAGTGCAACCACGAGATACAGACCAAGTAGAAGCACAAGATCAAGATCAAGAGCAACCACAAATACAAGAACAAACTAGTGAACCTGCTCAAGTCGAAGGACAAGATGATCAGGATACTGTCTCACAATTCCCTTCTGCAGCACCAACAGCTGGCTCAAGACGCAAGGGAAAGCATAGTAAACAAGTCGATGCTCCCCCGTTATCTAATGAAGAACTCTTGGAGCGTCGAGCAGCCAAGATTGCGAACAAGCTGAGAGTCAAGTCACATCTTATGAAGAATGTACTTGGCAGTTTGAAAAGGGGAGTATCCACCCGTCAACAGATTTGGAATTATTGTGAGCATCACACGTTTGTTTCGTATTGTGAACCTCAACAGGTACAGGAAGCGCTCGATGATGAGGATTGGCTTATGGCCATGCATGAAGAACTTAACAACTTCGAGTGCAACCATGTCTGGGATTTGGTGCCTAGGCCAACAGAGGAACATAATGTCATCGGGACCAAATGGATATTCAAGAACAAGCAAGATGCCAATGGGATTGTGATTCGAAACAAGGCAAGATTGGTGGCTCGAGGCTACTCCCAAGTCGAGGGTATCGACTACGGTGAAACCTTTGCCCCGGTTGCTCGTCTAGAATCTATTCGCATGTTGCTTGCATTTGCTTCTCATCATAACTTCAAATTGCAACAAATGGATGTGAAAAGTGCCTTTCTTAATGGTCCTTTAAATGAGTTGGTCTATGTCAAACAACCCCCGGGATTCGAACATCCCAAGCTCCCCAATCATGTGTACAAACTTAATAAGGCACTCTATGGCCTTAAACAAGCCCCACGTGATGGTATGAGTATCCTACTGAGTTGTTACAAGATCGTGGGTTTGAAATTGGGAAGATAGATCCCACTCTTTTTAATAAGAGGGTTAAAGGGGATTTGTTCATATGCCAACTATATGTTGATGATATTATCTTTGGCTCTCCTAACATTTCCTTCAATGAAGAATTTGCTGCACTAATGACTCAGAAGTTTGAGATGTCCATGATGGGAGAGTTGAAGTTCTTCCTCGGGTTCGGGATTAAACAAGGTCTAGAAGGGACATTCATCAAACAAGCCAAGTACACTCAAGACATGCTCAAACGGTTCGAGCTCGAAGATGTCAAACCGGTCAAGTTCCCCATGCCAACAAGATGCAAGCTTGACAGTGATCCCAATGGTAAAGCAGTGGATCAAAAGGTATATCACTCCATGATTGGATCCCTACTTTACCTTTGTGCATCTAGACCGGATATTATGTTGAGTGTAGGGATATATGCACGGTTTCAATCCGCACCAAAAGAAAGTCATTACATGGCTGTTAAGCGAATCTTTCGATATTTGGCTCATACCCCAAACTTTGGCCTTTGGTATCCCAAAGGAGCAAACTTCAATCTAGTTGGTTATTCTGACTCAGATTGGGCAGGAGATTGTGTGGAGAGGAAGTCAACTTCTGGAGGATGCCAATTCCTTGGTCGCTCATTGGTAAGTTGGTCGTCAAAGAAGCAGAATTGCGTCTCTTTATCATCCACCGAAGCTGAGTATGTGGCAGCTGCAAGTTGTTGTACACAATTGCTATGGATGAGGCAAACTTTAAAAGATTATGGTGTCACTTGTGACAAAGCGCCTCTTCTATGTGACAATCAAAGTGCTATCAAGATTTCCCTCAACCCAGTGCAACATAGCAAAACCAAACATATTGATATTCGTCATCACTTCATTCGTGAACATATCAAGCTAGGTGATATTGAGGTTCACTTCATCCACACCGAAGAGCAACTTGCAGATATTTTCAATAAGCCTCTAGATGAAGCAAGGTTCCGGGAGTTAAGGCATGAGCTAAATATCATTGATTCAAGTAATGTGGATTGAAACTAGGCATGTTGCACCTCACTATGCATTCTATCTTGGTCTAGATGTAGGCATGGACATAGGGGGAGTGTTGTTCTCTCAATGAACTTTTCCTCCCCCCATTATGCATAAATCGATCTAGTTTTTCACTTTAGCCATTGTCAAATGGCACTTGTGCTTCAAAGACGAGCATTGGTCATGAACCCAAGGATAATTCTTCGCGGTGTCATACCTTTGTCTCAAACATAGGTGGCCTCGGCCACCGCCCCCCTTTTTTCTCTCATACCGAAGACAGGATATAAAATAACAAGTCAGTATATTTTTCTGGTACTATCTTCTTTTTCCACTTACTTGTCATTTTCCCACGTTCTTCTCTTCTACTAGGTCCCGTTGTGACATTTGCAGCGGCACTACCGCCAGGGGTAGCGGTACAACCGCTAGGACCCCAACGGTACAACCGCCAGGGGTAGCGGTACTACCGCCAGGACCCCAGCGGTACTACCGCCACGGGTAGCGGTACTACCGCCAGGACCCCAGCGGTACTACCGCCAGGATCCCAATCTAACACGACCTAACTAGGAAATTTTTAGGGTTGTCTCAAGGGGAGCGGTACTACCGCCAGGGGGAGCGGTACTACCGCCAGGACCCCAGCGGTACTACCGCTGCATCCAGCGGTACTACCGCCAGGTAGCGGTACTACCGCTGGCCCGTACCCCTTGGGCTATATAAAGGAGGGGGAGCCCGTTTTTCCCTGCCTCTTTCTTCTTCCTCACGGCTCCTCCCTCCCCAACCCCGAAATCCCCCTATTTTGATCTCTATTCGTGGAGCCCCTTCTCTCCGTTGGATTGGAGGGTTTGCTCCACTTCTCCTTCCTCCTCCAAGCGGCATGAACCCCGGTAAAGCTCCTCCCCTTCTTCTCTTGGTTGATGTTCTTGTTCTAGGGTTAGGAGCATTGGTGGTTTGGATCCATGTCTTTGATATTGTGCCTTGTTCTTGGATGGCATGAACGAGATATTTGAGCGGAGTGTAGGTCCTATGAATCTTTGCTGTTTATTTTGCCATGCCCTAGGATTTACATGTTTTAGATCAAGCACTTGAACTATGTTTGGATTAGATCTAAAACTTGCTCTCTATTGACTAGGCATGTGCTTATTTAGGTGGTACTTGTGATCCTCATGTGATTAGGGCTGTGGTGGAGTTCTTAGTGTTCATACACAGCCCATGCCCCTCGTCAAATTCGTGTAGCCATATCTATGGGGTCTATTTTATCTTTCAGATCTGAAAATCAGACCCCAGCGGTACTACCGCCAGGGTAGCGGTACTATCGCTAGGACCCCCAGCGGTACTACCGCCAGGGGTAGCGGTACTACCGCCAGGTGGATTCTCTGTGTATTCTTTTCATGTGCTTGGCAATGAGTGTTTACTTTTCTGCCTTTTCTAGTTCATTGCCTTGACTCTTTTTGTCGCTCCTTTTCGGTGTGTGTTTTGTGCCACAGGTGGTGCTCGTCGCTCGAACCCCTCACGGGACACGCAGTCAAAGCATTATCGCAACCCAGAGGCTCTAGAGGGCTCCTCCACTTCAGGTCTGCAACCCAAAAAGCAGGTCTTCAAGAAGACCGCTCACAAGGACAAGGGGATCAATGTCCGCACAATGCCCCCTAAGGACTTTCTGCGGTTCCACACTCAAAAACATTACTTCCAAGAGCGGCTGTGATCAAGAATGTTGAGCATGTTTGGGCAAGGGACCACTGCAGGATCTACCGTGATATTGTCAACAATTTCAAGAAGAATTTTGTCCCCGTACAGTGGATTGACCTGGCTCATCTTCAGCGGAACATGGACTATTTTGTTGATGCTCTCTCTCTGATTGACAAACTGGGCATCAAGGAGATCATCTCTTTCAAGACAGACTTTGACCCCAATGTTGTTGCCTAGTTCTATGTCACGTGTCACTTCTCTCCTGATGACGAGCGCTCCATGGTGTGGATGACTGGGACTCAGAAGATGACCGTTACCTGGCGTGAGTTCATGGCATTCCTCAAGGTTGATTTCTAGGGCGCTGACACTCCACTTGGCTTGCGTCCTCATGCCGTAGCTACCACTGATAGGGCTTCCGTCAAGGACAGATTGCAGCAACTCTATGTCAAGAAAGGTGTGCTCCCCAGGCATCTGGACATTATGCATCGGATCTTCCGCAACACCCTCTTTCCTCGCATTGGCAACTTCCACGAGGTACATGGCTCTCTGGCTCAGATGCTACTGCTCTGTGAGGAGGCTATGACTAAGGAGTCTGCCCCACTTGATATTTCTGATGTTATGTTCACTGAGCTTTGGAACTGCATCATGATGCGCAAGGTTCCCATCTACGAGCCCTATGTGTTTGCTTATATCCGTTAGAAGTGGCAGGACACCTATCCGCAGGAAGAGTTATACATTCAGGCTGACTACATTGTGCATGATCCTATCAAGCTTCGCGTCAAGGATAAATGGGCCAACCCATCCACTTCCTCTCAGCACATGGACACTGACACAAAGACTGTTGCTCACAGAGGAACCGCCTCTCAGTCCAGCTCTTCTGCCATGCCATCTTGGGCCATCAAACTGCAGGATAAGATGAAGACTCTCTTCTGTATGCAGGCTAAGGGCCAGTACCAGACGCACGTGGCTCAAAAGGAGAACCGTCAGAGGCACAAGTGTGTCCTAAGGACTCTTGATGTTTACATCTCCAGCGGATCAGAGGACGACATCACTCCAGAGGCTACTTGGATGCAGGCTCAAGGTTACCAGTGGTCTGGCGCTGAGGAGGAAGAGGAGGAGCAAGACGATCCGGAGGGTACAGACGAGTCTGGCGATGCTGAGGATGAGGAGTAACCACCTGTGGCGTTAGGTGTGCCCCTTTTTGGTGTCTTGTGCCAAAGGGGGAGAGAGTCTAGGAGGTGGATTTGCTTTGAGAGTCGAACTTTGCTTTGCTTTGCTTTCTTTCGTGTTTTGCTTCGAACTTGGCTTGCTTCTATTTTGCTATCTTTTGTGAGACATGAACTTATGTGAGATTTATTTCCATCTTATGCTGTGAGTCATATGCCCCGTATTGTCATATATCTCTATCTTTTTGTTCTCATATTATTCTCTGTGCAAATCCGGTATTGTCATCAATCCACCAAAAAGGGGAAGACTGTTGGGGCATAGTTTATGCCTAAGTAATTTTGGTGATTGATGACAGTACCGCAAAGGACTAACCGTGTGTGTTAAGATTTCAGATAACACACGTCAACGACACAAGACGACTCGCCCCCTCGTTCGTGGAACAGAAGCACGACGTTCTCTACGATTCTCTTTATTTGAGTCATAGGAAAGCCGTACTATTAAGAGCGAACCGTAGTGGAAAGGTTTGGGTGGAATCAATCTTTGCACGCGCACACTTCACATATTTTCCCCTTGCCGGCAACTTTGGAGTGGCTCCCGCCTTTGTGTTTCCTTCATCTTTGCAAATGGTCCCCCAGCGGTAGTACCGCTGGGCCTAGCGGTAGTACCGGTAACCCTAGCTGTAGTACCGCTGGAGTGCTAGTGGTAGTACCGCTGCAGCTAGCGGTAGTACCGCTAGCTGGTGGTAGTACCGCCCCTGGTCAGCGGTAGTACCGCTCCAGGAGCTTTGTTCCGCCTGCCTAGCGGTTGTGCGTGGACATACCTTTTTGTGAAGACTTTCTTGGCGGTGGTAGTGCTTGCACTACCAGGGGCCCAACGGTAGTTCCGCTGCAGCCAGCGGTAGTACCGCTGGAGTGCCAGCGGTAGTACTGCTGCACCCAGCGCTAGTACCGCTAGACACGGGCTGTGAGTGGGACAACGGTTGGATTTCCCCCCCCACTATATAAAGGGTTCTTCTAGCTGTGGAACTCTATCTCTTATCCTCCCAAGCTCCAATGTTGCTCCCTAAGCTCAAAAGTGCCCGATCTCTCTCCCTAGCCAATCAAACTTGTTGATTCTTTAGGGATTGGTTGAGAAGGCCTAGATCCACGCTTCCACCAAGAGAAAAGTTGATTCCCCCACCAATCCCTTGCGGATCTTGTTACTCTTGGGTGTTTGAGCATCCTAGACGGTTGAGGTCACCTCGAAGCCATATTCCATTGTGGTGAAGCTTCGTGGTCTTGTTGGGAGCCTCCAAGCTTTGTGTGGAGTTTGCCCCAACCTTGTTTGTAAAGGTTCGGTCACCGCCTTCAAGGGCACCTATAGTGGAATCACGGTACCTTGCATCGTGCGAGGGCGTGAGGAGAATACGGTGGCCTTAGTGGCTTATTGGGGAGCATTGTGCCTCCACACCGCTCCAACAGAGATGTACTTCCTGTCAAAGGGAAGGAACTTCGGTAACACATCCTAGTCTCCATCGGTTCCACTTGTGGTTATCTCTAACCTTTACTTTGTGTATGCTAATGTTGTTGTCTATATCTTACTTGTCTTAGTAGCTCTCGTTGTTAGCTTCATTAGGGTTCACCCCATTGTCGTAATATTTGTGAACCCGTATGTTGTTTACCCTAACTTGCTAAGTTTAATTAAAAAGTGGTCGTTGTCTATTCACCCCCCTCTAGTCAACCATATCGATCCTTTCAGCTCTTCTGCTTCCTGGATCATATCCGGACCAAAGAGTTGCCTCTCTCCGGTTTCTGACCAATTAAGAGGTGTTCGACATCTTCATCGATAGAGAACTTTAAAAGGATCTTTGCCCAAGTTTGATTGATAACTATTGTTATAAGCAAATTCGGCGAATGGAAGGTACTTCTCCCAATTCATACCGAACGATATAACACAAGCTCGGAACATATCTTCTAGGATTTGATTCACTCTTTCTACTTGACCACTTGATTGAGGATGGAAACAGTTCTAAAAGATAAGTGAGAACTTTCCCAGAAGCGAGAAGTAAAAATACTTCCACGGTCTGAGTTAATCTCCAGAGGAACACCATGAAGAGACACTATTCGAGAGATATATAACTCTGCTAGCTGGCTAGCTGTTATACTCTCACGAACTGGAAGAAAATGAGCTACTTTGGAAAGACTGTCAATGACCACAAAGATAGCATTATTTCCTTTCTTGGTCTTGGGAAATCCAGTGATGAAATCCATATTGACTTTATCCCATTTCCATTCAGGAATAGCTAAAGGTTGAAGGGTGCCAGCAGGGCTTTGATGTTCTGCTTTAACTCGGCGACAAACGTCGCAGTTAGCAACGAACTCAACAATTTCTCTCTTCATCCTAGTCCACCAAAACCTCTGGCGTAGGTCTTGACACATCTTAGTACTACCAGGATGAATGGTGAGAGGAGAACCATGAGCCTCCTTGAGGATCAACTGCCGCAGACGTTTTCTCTTAGGAACCACTAGACGGTTCTGAAAGAACACGACACCTTGCTCATTGATAGATAAATCCCCAGCGTTTCCGCTAGCAATATTCTCCTTGATCCGGGATATATCCTTATCATACGTCTGCACGGCTCTGATTTGATCCCCAAGAGTAGGTTTCCACACCAAGTTAGAAAGGAATCCTTGAGGAACAACGTGAAGGTTTAACTTCCGAAATTCCTCATAGAGATGTGGTTGACCTCGTTGTAACATCAAATTATTACAATAAGACTTACGACCTAGTGCATCGGCCATAACATTGGCCTTCCCTGGGGTGTAAGTTATCCCTAAGACATAATCTGTGATCAACTCAACCCACCGTCTTTGCCTCAGATTGAAATCCGGCTGGGTGAAGATATATTTCAGACTTTGGTGATCAGTGAATACTTCGCAATGATTACCAAGAAGGTAATGCCACTAGGTTTTAAGTGCATGGAGTACAGCTGCAAGCTCAAGATCATGTGTGGGATAATTATCCTCATGTGGACACAACTGTCGAGATGCATATGCAATCAAATGACGATCCTGCATGATAATGCAACCTAATCCTTGTCGCGAGGCGTCGCAATAGATAACAAAGTCCTTGGAAAAATCTGGTGGTAGCAACACAGGTGCGGAAGAAAGGCGTCTTTTTAGTTCCTGAAAACTATGCTCACACTGTGGTGTCCACTCAAACTTTTTATATTTCTTGAGGAGTTAAGTTAGAGGCTTTGCAACCTTGGAGAAATTCTCAACAAAGCGGCAACAATAGCTCGCTAGACCAAGAAAACTCATAACTTGCTTAACCGATTCAGGTTGACTCCAATCAAGGATGGCTTGAACTCTCTCGGGATTGACAGGAATACCCTTACCAGAGATTACGTGGCCTAAATAGGTCACTTCTGGTAACCAAAATTCACATTTTGAAAACTTGGCATAAAGGCGATGCTCTCGAAGTTTCATCAATACCATCCTTAGATGCTCGGCATGTTCTTGTTCGTTCTTCGAGTAGATGAGAATATCATCGAGGTATACCACGACGAATTTGTCCAAATACTCCATGAAGATTGAATTCATCAAGCAAGAGAAGGTGGCTGGGGCATTGGTTAAACCGAAGGACATGACGGTGTAATCGTATTGGCCATAACGAGTGACAAAAGCCGTTTTTGGAATGTCCCCGTTCTTGATCTTGATTTGATGGTAACCCAACCTCAAATCCATTTTGGAGAAGACTGAGGATCCAGCGAGCTGATCATACAGATCGTTGATCCTGGGAAGCGGATACTTGTTCTTTATGGTGACCAGGTTAATTGGTCGATAATCTACAACCATTCAATCCGTTCCGTCTTTCTTCTTGACGAAGAGGACGTGACAAGCCCACGGAGAAGAGCTAGGATGAATGAAACCTTTATTCAAGGCCTCATCTAGTTGCTTCTTAAGTTCGGCTAGCTCTAGTGGTGCCATCTTATAAGGTCTTGTGGCTATTGGAACGGTTCCCGGAACAAGGTCCATCACAAACTCTACATCCTTGTCAGGTGGAATTCCTCACAGTTCTTCTGGAAAAACATCCGGAAAGTCACAGACTACCGGAATGTCTTCAAGTTCTGGAAGTGGTTGGCATTGAGGGAATAGAGTTGACATTTGGCAACTCGAGTAGAGACATTGACTATCTCACCCGAGGGATGGGTAAGCTGAACATTTCTAGAATGAGTATCAATCTTGGCATAATGAGCTGACATCCAATCCATACCCAAGATGATATTGATATCCAAAGATTTCAGGGCTATCAAAGATGCTAGAAAAGCTAGCCTGTCTACTAGAATTTCTTTGTCATAGGTTATCCTGGAGGTTTGCCACTTACTACCAGGGGTTTGGACAACAAATGGGATTGGCATATCACAAAAGGACATGTTATGCAACTGTGCATAACTCTCTAAAACGAATTAATGAGATGACCCAGTGTCAAATAGAACAGACGCTGGGTGATGAATGACAAGGAGCGTACCCAAAATGACGCCGGGATCCTGTGCAGCTTCTTCCGCTAAAATATAGTTCATGTGACCACGTGCAAGAGTTGGCTTCACATAGTAAGCTTTGCTCGACTTGCCTTGCCCAACGGACTTTCCAGGTTGCTTGACACCCATATTCTGAGGACACTCTCGTGAGTAGTGCCCTGGTTCTCGGCACTTGTAACAGATCACCTGATTGACACGTGGTGCTGCATTGCTAGCTGGACCACCATAGGTTTTTGTTGGAGGGTTGGTCTGATTCGCCTGAGGCGCCTCATAGGATGGACTCGGGGTATATCTTGGCGGCAGAGAGCTATTTGGAACCCACAGCCTGCGTTTTGGGAACGCAGAACCAGATGACGAGCCAGAGTCATGGGAGTGCTTCTCTGTGGCTTCATAGTCGGTATGACCAGTCTCGGCACTGATCGCCTTGTTGACAAGAGCTTGAAAGCTTGTACATTCGTGGAGGCGCAGGTCACGACGAAGTTCAGGGCTCAGACCCTTGCGGAATCTTGCTTGCTTCTTGGCATCAGTTGACACCTCTTAAGTTGTGTAGCGGGCGAGGTTACCGAACTCGCGGCTATTAGCATGCACGGTAAATTTTCCGTGGGTGAAGGCAGATAACTCCTCTCTCTTTCTGTCCATCAGACCCTCTAGAATATGGTGCAGATGAAAGGCTGCACTAAAGTCCGCCCATGTGTCTACTGGTCTGGCAGGACGCATAGCTTCAAAGTTCTCCCACCACAGATTGGCGGGTCCTTCGAGAAAGTACGCCACAAAGATCACCTTCTCGGCCTCAGAAACATTTGGAGAGCAAATCTTGCGCGATATACTGCACAACCAGTCATCAGCGTCGAGGTGATCGACGGAGTGATGGAACTTCGGAGGATTCAGCTTCGCGAAGTCATTGAGGGACACTTCATCATTCCTCGGCTGACGAGCCGTATTTTGCTCAATACGCTCTAGCAGACAGTTGGTCTCCCTTTTGTTTCTTTCCGCCTCAAGCATAACTTCTGACAGGGAAGGCGGGTGAGGCAATTCCTCCTGCGGTGCTTGACTACCCTCTCCCTGCTCATGGGCAGGGGCACGGTTCAGCCTGGTGAAGACCATCCTGACAAACAAACTCACAGCTTAGACCAATATCAACATCAAAACCAACTATGGATTAAGAATGCACTGAACACATGGAATGCGTAAATGAACATCCGAAGAACATGGTAACAAGCAACTGCTATATGTACACCATGGTTCATACGCACCAATACATAGTTCAGTACAACCTTAACCGAAGAGCAAATTACTGAGAAGATGATACTACTCATCATAGGCTTTCCAAGCTTCCTATACATTATTTATCTATGCCTCCGGAATTCATCTCACGACATAAGCATACTCCACAAGACACACAGGACTGTGGAAGTACAACTACTACCATACTACTCTTCCACTCACGGGTTCAGGCATCCCCATAGAACATCTCATAAAGGTTGCCTCCATGGCCTGGGAGCTCAACCTGCGGATCAGGAAATACTCGAGCCTAAGACCCCTGGGAACTGTAAGGACACGGGTGTGGCCTTGGTCCCCTGACTGGTGGTATTAGAGGTCCCCGAAGAGGGGTGACTCCAACTATAGCAGGCCAGTCAACATGAGCCGGAAGATGGGTCCTAACAGGGTTCAGCATCTCCATATCTCCATACCCTGTCTCGACTACAGGTGCCAGCTGTGTCAAAGCCGTCCACAGAGGGGCACGAGTAGCATAGAGCTCCATACGAAGGGCACGAGCATCCGTGTCTCTATTCTCTAGCATCTCAGTGGTGGACTGCAGCAGAGGATCCTCCATAGAGGAATCAATGTAGACCCCACTGATCTATCCTTCTTCTCCTGGCTGAGAGGCGGGAACATAGCAGAATTCTGAGTTCTACAGCAGTGCATGTCTGGCTCTCATGATGGTCAAGATTGAGTAGGCAGCATCTTGTACTGCCATGTCAACAGTAACCCCCAATCCATAAGACCAATGGATCGGCTCCTCGGCTCTAGGGTAATCTGGGAATACCCTAACAGTGCACAGATACTGACTTTGATTAGAATCCCAGTACTGCTCCTCCACTGTATACTCTGGGTACTAGCGGTAACCAGCTACTGACATCATCCTGACTAGGATGGCCGTGTGACCCGGCACATCAATGCACCTAGTCAGACGGACCACCTGATGAGAAGGACGGCCAGACATCTGAAATAGAGAGTAATACAAAGGCATTAGAGTTCCGGAAACAAAATTGGGCAGCATAACGGCTGTAAATCCTCAAAAACAATTTTGAGACAACCCACAAAAGATAGGATAGCATAACCACTCAACTATCAAGTTCAATTCCATGGTCATCAAAACTTACTTTCTTTCCCTTGGAATAAAAGAATCTCGGAGTAACTCTCGTCTCGTTGTCCTATAATCTACCGATTAATAATACACGATCCTGAGAGAAAGATAAGTAACCTAGTTCTTAATCCCCGCAGAAAGGACGAGGATAACCAGAATAGAATGACCAGAGAAAAGAAGTAAGAATCTTACGTTCCCTTCCACAAAGAATTCCCTTATATATAACTAAAGCAATTCTAGACTCAACTATGACCAGTTTGGCTTAGTAATCCTACAGTCAGTCAGGCTCTGATATCAACACTGTCGGGACCCCGATCCTAAGCCATAGGAATGCAGTCTGTAACACATCACATCTCTTTGCGGTCTCACACACGGTTATCCCCACGGCTGCAGCCTTACCTTAGCTGGGACCGTTTGCGCCTTTTGAATCGCGTATGCAATTGTGTCGCTAGCATTCCGATGTCAAATAACCCGGGTCGACATGTCTAGTCATAAACTCAAGTGGCAGTTCCGTACAGGGACAGGCATACATGACCCAGCGAAGCAGGTTTCGGTCATCAGCGAGTGTAGACGAGTCGTAGCAACCTACAAGGACTCTATTACACTGCGTGACATTTTCCCAAAGGGGCAGACACAACAGCTAAGAAGGACACATGCCAATCAACCAATGTGTCTGGAGCAGTAGCGAACTACCATGGCTCGATGGAAACACAAAGGGGCATTTCCCCGTAAGGAGTGCTACTAAGGCATACGAGTAGGTGTTCGAACGCCATACATATCAAGTACAACACACGTATGCATGGCATACCGATATGCATAGATACATCAATGGCATCACAACATAACCATAAACATACTCGGAAGAGCCTCACACATACTATTACACAGATAGGGGTCTCACGACACATTATCACAAGTCATTCAAACAAGTCTTACAAGCCAGCGGAAGATTAAAACTGACTGAGTACAGACAAATGGAAAGGTAAAAGGCACATGGCCTGACTATCTACAGACCCAACCTAGGGCCAGATCGTAGCTGGGACACCAGCTCCTCGTCATCGTCAACGTCTAGATAGAACCCACCATTAGGGTCATTAACAACCTCTGCAACAAATTATTAAGCAAACGTGAGTACAAAAGTACTCTGCAAGACTTTAGGATAATCTATCTACTCATGCAATGTATCAACAAGGAGTTGTGGGGTTTCATGCAGAAAGCCAACTTTGACTCTTGGCTAGATTAACTACAGTTTTAAATAGTTTTAACAACTTTGTTTTCTCGCACACGAGTCCGCTAACTCCACAACAATACACCATCATGGAATCATTCCGTCACCCTACGGAAATGCCATCCACAAGACTCACACTTATCTTGACATTTTTATGAGTAGCCATTATAGTTGTCTATGAACAACATATGTTTCCAAGTAGTCCATATCCACGGACACGGCTATTCGAATAGATCATAACCCAGCAGGGGTGTACTTCTTCACACACGCTCTTGCCTCTTATCGCTATGTGCACGTCGTGCACCTAGGCAACTTTCAAGCGGAAGCCCAGCGAGGGAGTCGGCCACGACCGTTAACCACACTTATACCTAGTCCAGGTTTATTGCCTATCTGAGGGTAACCCACATGGAAGTCCGACCGAGGTTTCCGCCACGGCCCCAAACAATGTGCGCAGGGTTCCCAGGCCCACCATCCGGGTGCCGCTTGGTACACGGTGCCACTGCCTACCGCATCATAGCCCACCTCTAAGGTCCGCACTATGCACGGCCTCCAGCATGACTATAAACACCAGAAACTACTTGCAACTCCTGGACCGAGTACTAAGCGATTAATAAGTCGAGAGGGTCAATTAAGTATCCCAACGTGTGGTAGTATCTAGTCTTGGATTACATACACGGAACTCAGTTCCTAAGGACGGTTCCAATGAAACAACCCGCCATGTACTCCTACATAGCCTTTCACCGGTACCTTTACCAAATCAGGTTCAACACACAACCTTTATTAATTGAACACATTCTCACGATCCTGTTCATCACCCTGATGATAGACCATACACAACTCTAAGCATAGCATGTATAGCAGGATAAGGCACATCATGGCTCGAGCATCTACCAGGTATGCTAGGTTGCAAGGTTCAACTAATTACTGTGACAAGGACAGGTCATGCAAAGGAGTGGGTTCAACTAACGAGGTAAAGGCATTGAAAGAATTTTGACCTAATGCAATAAGTAAGAGCAGGAGCGAGAACATCGGTTTTATCGGGATGATCAAAATGGTTGCTTGCCTTGTTGCTTAGGAGAGGGGTGATATCCGTCAGTCGGATAATCAGTCGTATCCGAAGGGGCGGGGCCTATCGAATATCAATATACAAATATTAAGAATCATATGCAACAATCATGGTGCAAGAACATGGCATGAAATGAAAGGTGATAAGATTCAATATGTTTGGTGAAACCTTAGTTTGCATCTGGTTTGAAATCCAAATTCAAATATTATTTGAAAAAGCATATTCATCTTAATTATTTAATTGATTTCACCTGATGCTATTTCATAACTTTGTTTTTCATGCATGAAAGTAGCACCATTGTGTTCCTTGAATTTTTCTGATCAATTTGCATAAATTATTTGTCTGATTTGGTGTTATATTCAAATTTCTATGAATTTCCAAAGTTTTGCAAATATTCTGGAATTATATTAAAACCAGAATTAGATTTATTGCATCAGCATGACATCAGCAGGTCAGCTGGCCGTTGAAAGTTAAACCTGACCAGTGGGACCCACTAGTCAGTGACTCTGGCCAGATTTAGATTAAGTTTAAACTGAATTAGCTATTTAACAGTGTTGGGCCCACATGTCAGTGGTTATTTAACTTTTAGTATTATCTTCATTTTTACTTTGACTAAACTTAATTAGTCTGGGGGCTGGCCCCACTTGCTAGAGACTCAGGGGAGTCAACCCTACCAGAGATGGGGTCACACCAACCGGCGGCGAGGCTCCGGCGACCACCAGAATGGTGAAGGGCCTCGGGTTTGCTATTCCGGTGACCAAACGCACGGCGGAGGGCACTAGACGATTGGCCGCTCGATCGCAGATCCATTTTTGCAAAGAACAGGGGCTGCAACCACCGGGGATGACGCCGGTGATGAGCTTGGCGGCTGCCGGAATTCGGGCACCATCGGAATCGCAGCTACGGGGCCTATCACGCACGGGGCTGGGCTCATACAGCACCTACGCGATGCACTTAAGCTAATGGTGGCCTCAGAAATGACCAGCCGATCACCAGAGAGCTACCGGGGACGAGATCCTGCGGCGGATCTCGTCGGGCTCCAGTGGAATCGGGGCCTAGAGCTCGGGATCGAAGTGGAAAATGAGGGGGAAAGCATCCTGAGCTCACAGGGAGTGCAGAGGCGACGAGAGCAGGCTCGGGGACGGTCTGAGGGGGGAGAACGACGGCGGCGAGCTCCGGGGATCCGAGGTTGAAGACGATGGTGTCACAGCGTCTCAGGTGTTCTCGGTGTCGAGCATCTGGTTGGAGAGCTTCAGGAGACCAAGGCGAAGCTATTGCGCAGCTCAGGTGAGAGGGAGAGGGGCTGGAGCGACGGCGAGCTCAAGCTCAGCTCGGGCTCTAATGGCGACCAAGAGAAGGAAGAACAGGGGGCGAATGATGAGGGGAAAAGCACGGGAGGAGGTTGCGGGAGGCTTATCCTTCCTCGCCAGCGCGAAGCGGCGGCCAGGCAGGCACGCAGGTGCGTGGCCGCGCCGGAGGGAGCGGCGGTCACCTCCTGCTGCCGACTGGCAGAAGGTAGACGAGAGGAGAGGCTGGGCGTGGGCCAGGTAAGCGTTAGATAGATATTTTCTATTTTCTTCTTTTTCTCTATTTCTGTTAAAACATTTCTGATATAGTCTTGTTTTAGTTTTGGCTCCAAACTATTCCTAAAATAGTTTGAAACATGCTGAAGTGTTAGTTGGAATATTTCCAAACATATATAAAAGTTTCAGCATTTTTGAAAACTTTGGATTATTTGAAATCAATTATATAGTTGATTTCAGTAGCTTTTAACTTTAATTTAAAATTCCAAAAGCACTTTGAAAATATATTTCACCCCTCATATTTTGTTTTCAACATTTATCAGAAATGATGAACTTTTCTAATGGCCATTTTGGAATTTTTAATTTGCCACCAAATTTGAATTGCTTTTGAATATAGAGTTGCTAGGGTTTGCTTTTGTTTTCTTTGATTTTCTTTTGATTTCATGTCATTTTCTTGGATGCAATGAAGAAGACATGAGCACAAACTTGCTATACTCTATTAGGGATCAGGGATGTCACAAGCTACCTATTAACCTCTTCTAAAAATTCCACAATAAGCTTGACTATTACCTACTATGTTTCTGGATCAACTTTATATAATAAAATAGCCAACTGTTGGGACATGATTAAGGAAATTAATTAATCTTACTTTCTGGTCCAATTGTAGATTTGCATTACAACCCCTCAAATTAAGTCTCCAAAAATTCTACCAAAATTTATAGTAGCCAAGGGGTTCATACAAATGAGTTTCATGCAAAAACCTAGCAAAGTATTTTGGTAAAATAATGGTTTTTGCCATCTTTTCTGTTCTGGTCCAAATAGGTGCTTTGCACTACAACCTATTCATTAAAGTCTCTAATAATTTTGTAAAAATTTGTGGAGGTCAAGAGATTTATAGGAATAAGTTTTCTGCAAAAATATATGTTGGTATTTTGAAATATTTGAGCACCACTTCTTGTTTTGTGTTCTGGACCAGATTGGCCTTTTGAACTACAACCCCACTTTTTACTTCCCCAATGCTCTTAAGAATTTTTGTGCTTGTATTCCATCCAATGAAACCCTTAAGTACCAAACCTCATCCCCATTGGAGTTGTTTTACCCCTATTGCATTGCCATTTTGTTTCTGTCCAAAAATGGATTTTTACTAGAATTGCATTGTGAAGTTGTTGAGTTGCTAAATCTAATCCTGCCATCTTTGTACCCATCCAGTGAGACTTATGTCTGGAAATTTCCTTGGCTAGAAAGTGCCCCTAGATGCCATTGGCATTCTGTCAAACACCTGGTGTCCCTGACCAGAAATGGCATGGTATTTTGTTTGTATGGTAGAGTTGAGCCCCAGACCAAACTAGCATGTCTAGAAGAACCAAGGTAAGGCCATTGGTCGATGTGGAGCGTTTCACGACCAGCTCGAGTCCCTAGCTAGCCGTAGCATTGTGTCGACCACCTAGCAGGCATGCACGAGCATGCTTTAGAGCACGCATTTTGCAGCCAGCAGACCGAGTCGCCGTGTCGCAGCCACTGCCGCCCCTCATTGCCCGAAGTGGCCTTAGCGCGTGTGCTATCTCGCACCAGCCCCTCGTGCGCCCTTGTAGCCTCTACTGCCCCTACCATGCCTGCATCATCGCAGCCGTGCCGACCGTCCTCAAGCTACAGTAGCAGCACAGCGTCACAGTGCCGCCCTGATGACCCACAAGTATAGGGGATCTATCATAGTCCTTTCAATAAGTAAGAGTGTCGAACCCAACGAGGAGCAGAAGGATCTGACAAGTGGTTTTCAGCAAGGTAATCTCTGCAAGCATTGAAATTAGCGGTAACAAGTAGTTGTGTGACAAGATGATTCATAGCAAGTAACAAAAGTAACAATGGTGCAGCAAAGTGGCCCAATCCCTTTTGTAGCAAGGGACAAGCCTGGACAAAGTCTTATAGGAGGTAAAACGCTCCCGAGGACACATGGGTATTTTTGTCAAGCTAGTTTTCATCATGTTCATATGGTTCGCGTTCGCTACTTTGATGGTTTTATATGTGGGTGGACCGGTGCTTGGGTACTGCCCTTACTTGTACAAGAATCTCACTTATCATTAACCCCTCTTGCAAGCATCCGCAACTATGAAAGAACAATTAATACAAAGTCTAACCATATCATTAAACTAGTGGATCTAAATCAGCCCCTTACGAAGCAACGCATAAACTAGTGTTTAAGATTCTGTCACTCTAGCAACCCATCATCTACTTACTACTTCCCAATGCCTTCCTCTAGGCCCAAATAATGGTGAAGTGTTATGTAGTTGACGTTCACATAACACCACTAGAGGAAAAAAACATACAACACGTCAAATTATCGAATGAATAACAAATTCACATGACTAGTCATAGCATGACTTATCCCATGTCCTCAGGAACAAAAGTAACTACTCACAAAGCATAATAATATTCATGACCAGAGAGGTAATGAGTAGCATCAAAGATCTGAACATATAATCTTCCACCAAGTAATCCAACTAGCATCAACTACAAAGAGTAATCAACACTACTAGCAACCTTACAAGTACCAATCGGAGTCGCGAGACGGAGATTGGTTACAAGAGATGAACTAGGGTTCGGAGATGAGATGGTGCTGATGAAGATGTTGATGGTGATGAGTCCCCTCCGATGAGAGGAGTGTTGATGATGACGATGGTGACGATTTCCCCCTACGGGAGGGAAGTTTCCCCGGCAGGATCGTCCTGCCGGAGCTCTAGATTGGTTCTGCTCAAGTTCCTCCTCGTGGCGGCGGTGATTCCTCCCGAAAGCCTCCTCTTGATTTTTTGTGGAACAAAAGCCTTCTTGTAGCAAAAGAGGGGGGCCAGAGGGCCAACTAGGAGCCCACAAACCCCCTAGGCGCGGCCTGGGGGGAGGCCGCGCCTAGGAGGCTTGTGACTTCCTGCTGGTGCCACTCTAGTACTTCTTCGGCCCATTATTTTTTATAAATTCCAAAATAAATCCTCGTTGATTTTCACGTCTTTTGGAGTTGCGTAGAATAGGTATCTCAAACTTGCTCCTTTTGAGGTCAGAATTTTAGATGTCGGCATTCTCCCTCTTCATGTACACCTTGCAAAATAAGAGAGAAAAGGCATAAGTATTGTACCGTGAAGTGTAATTACAGCCCATAAAGTGATAAATATCAACATAAAAGCATGATGCAAAATGGATGTATCAACTCCCCCAAGCTTAGACTTCGCTTGTCCTCAAGCGAAAGCCGAGATCAATAAATATGCCCACATGTTTAGAGAGGGAGGTGTCGATAAAACAAGATACAGACATGCAGGCATCATGAACATATTTAGGACAACAATATCATCATATGAACTCTTATGCTAAAGTGACAATTCCTTCACAAGGTAAAGTAAGGATCAAGAATCTTACCGAGAATTAACAACCGATAGCCTCTAGTCATTGAAGCAATTGCAATTTATCATAACATCAGAAAGATTCAAATAAGAGCTTGTATATCAAATCCACATACTAAATCATCCTTTTGTCTTCTACAATTGCTACAACTCACGTGGTACTCATGAGATCAAAGTTTCAGTCGGACACAGAGAAACATAGGGGCTTATAGTTTCGCCTCCCAACTATTTACCTCAAGGGTAATGTCAACAACAATAATTCATGAATACTTACTTCCAAGTTGACATATGAATATAGATCTTTCCCAAGCATATGACGTTAGCCAAGAAAAAGGGAAAATAAGGAATTGGTGTGGATCACCATGACTCTTTCAAGGGAAAAAAGTAAAGGTACAAGATAGGACCTTCGCAGAGGGAAGCAGAGGTTGTCATGCGCTTTTGAGGTTTGGATGTGTGTCCTCTTAGTGTGGAGGAACGTCACTTTATATTGCCGCCTGTGATAAAGAACTTTATTATGCAGTCTGTCGCTTTTATGTCTTCCTCATCACAGGTTCGTACAAAGCTTATTTTCCACACACTAATAGATCATACATATTAGGGAGAAATTTTTATTGCTTGCAACGATGACAACTTAGTTGAGGGATCTTATTCAATCCATAGGTAGGTATGGTGGACTCTCATGGAAAAACTAGGGTTGAAGGTTTATGGATGCACAAGTAGTATCTCTACTTAGTGCGGAAGTTTTGGCTGATAGGAGGTGGAAGCAATCGTCACATGCTAAGGGATCTCTAGTCATATAACATTGTTCGGAACCAAGAAAACACAATTCATTATGTTGTCTTCCTTGTCCAACATCTACTTCTAAGCATGTAATAGTTTAGTGAGTGTTCACAATCATAGATGGTGTTAAGGATGATATATTTATATGTGAACCTCTCCTTCTTTATCACTTCCTATTAATTGCAACAATGACCAAGGTCTACGTTTGTCTACCCTCAACAAGTTTCAATCAACATTCTTTTTATATGTGAAGCCATCACTTCCCATAAGATGATTACATGATCTTTCATGCTTTTGTTCTTTTCTCATCCTTTTGATCATGGCATGAGGCAAGGCCCTTAACTAAGACAGTCTTTATTATATGGCTCATGAGCTCGAATACATCGGGGGTGACACAAAGAAAAACTCAAGCCTAAATCACTAAGAACTTTATTCTAGTAGAGAAATATAAAACCAAAAAGGAACGAACTAAGAACAGGTAAAGGCAAAAGATGTGATGGTGATACGATATCGGGGCAACTCCCCCAAGCTTGGCACAAGCCAAGGGGATTGCCCATACCCATGCTTAGTTGTCTTCCTTTGGAGGTGATGGTGATGGAGTTGTTTTGTCCTTTGATTCCGAGAGGGCCATCAATCTTTGATTTATACCTTGGAGATCTGTAATATGTTTCTCCAGCAAAACAACTTCACGAGTGAGATAAGTATTGCGAACACGAGTTGTTTCACAAAACCTCAAGAGTTTAATCAAGGATGGAGACAGTAGGTGGAGGTCGGGTTGGAGGAAATCCACTTCTTCAACTTATTCCTTGTTGAACATAGATTGTACTTCGTCCCACGCCTGATTCTTCTTCTTAGTTTTTCCCTTGGCTTCCGTGACTTCCACTCTTTTCAGATCATCATCTACTTCTTCATAGACTTGAGGGAAATTGTTTTCCCCTACAGATTCCTGAGACGACATCCTTGCTCTAAATCTGCGTCAAAAAACAGGCTCGAAACGAAAACAGAGGAAATTTGCATGATACGAGGGTCAGACCTTACGGGAGAATATATAATGATTTTTTCCGACCAGAAGGAATACTCCGCAAGGAAACGGAGTCCGGGAGGCACACGAGGTGGCCACAAGCCCCCCAGGCACGGCCAGAGGGGTGGCCCGCGCTTGGCAGGCTCGTCGCCTCCTCGTGCGCTTTCCGGACTACTTAATTTTTTTCTATTTTTTCAAAAATTCCAATACGGAAAAAAAATCCTACTGGAAAAGTTTTGGAGTCGGTTTACTTACCGAGTCACATACCTCTTCGTTTTCGGAGTCTGAAACAGGCTGATAAATATCCCTTATGTACTCCTCCGTAGTTATGGTATTGATAATATTGCTTTCAACATTTATGGGGGAACCTGAGATATAATGCTTGATTCTATGCCCATTCACCACTCTCGGAAAATTACCTTCCATGTTGTTGATCTTGATGGCACCGGAATGATATACTTCCTCAACAATATAGGGACCTTCCCATTTAGAGAGAAGCTTGCCTGCAAAAAATCATAAACGAGAATTATATACCAAGACATAATCACCTACATTGAACTCACGCTTCTGTATCCTTTTATCATGCCACCTCTTAAGCTTTTCTTTGAACAACTTGGCATTCTCATATGCCTGAGTTCTGCATTCATCAAGTGAGCTAATATCAAATAACCTCTTCTCACCAGCAAGTTTGAAATCAAAGTTGAGCTCTTTGATTGCCCAATAAGCCTTATGCTCTAGCTCAAGAGGTAAATGACATGCTTTGCGGTAAACAATTTTGTACGGAGACATGCCCATGGGATTCTTATAGGCAGTTCTATAAGCCCACAGTGCATCATCGAGCTTCTTAGACCAATTCTTTCTAGACCTGTTGACAGTCTTTTGCAGAATTAGTTTAATCTCTCTATTGCTTAGCTCTACTTGACCACTAGACTCAGGGTGATAGGGGGACACAATTCTATGGTTGACATCGTACTTAGCAAGCGTTTTACGGAAAGCACCATGAATGAAATGTGAACCACCGTCGGGCATTAGATATCTAGGGACTCCAAATCTAGGGAAAATAACTTCTATGAGCATCCTGATAAAGGTGTTGTGATCAGCACTACTAGTTGGGATAACTTCTACCCACTTAGTGACATAATCTACAACAACTAGGATATGAGTATACCCGTTGGATTTTGGAAAAGCTCCCATATAATAAAAGCCCTAAATGTCAAATGGTTCAATGACAAGGGAATAGTTCATAGACATTTCCTGACGTTTACTGATATTACCTATTCTTTGACATTCGTCACAAGAGAAGACAAACTTACGGGCATCCTTGAAGAGAGTGGGCCAATAGAAACCTGATTGCAATACCTTGTGTGCAGTTCTATCTCGCGCATGGTGTCCTCCGTAGGCCTCGGAGTGACACTTCTGTAGGATCTATCCCTGTTCATGTTCAGGTACACAACGTCTAATAACACCATCTACTCCTTCCTTATAAAGACGAGGATCATCCCAAAAGTAATGTCTCAAATCAAAGAAGAATTTCTTCTTTTGCTGATATGTGAAACTAGGTGATATATATTTGGCAACGATATAATTTGCATAGTCAGCATACCACGGTGCACTACGTGAAGTATTGATGACATTCAGTTGCTCGTCAGGGAAGCTATCATCAATAGGTTGTGGGTCATCAAGAACATTCTCCAACCTAGACAAGTTATATGCTACTTGGTTATCGGCACCCTTCCTATCACATGCATATCAAATTCTTGTTGCAAGAGAACCCATCTGATAAGTCTAGGTTTAGTGTCTTTCTTTTCCATGAGGTACTTAATAGCAGTGTGATCAGTGTGAATAGTGACTTTAGAATCAACTATGTAAGATCTGAACTTTTCACATGCAAACACGACTGCTAAAAATTCCTTTTGAGTAGTAGCATAGTTTCTTTGGGCACTATCTAGAGTTTTACTAGCATAGTGAATAACATTCAACCTCTTATCAAATCTTTGTCCTAGAACAGCACCAACAGCATAATCATTGGCATCACACATGATTTCAAAAGGTAAGTTCCAATCGGGTGGTTGAACAATAGGTGTAGTTATCAAAGCCTTCTTAAGTATTTCGAAGGCTTCCTCACAATTATCGTAAAAAACAAAAGGAATATCCTTTTGCAAGAAACTTGTAAGAGGCCTAGAAATCTTAGAGAAGTCCTTAATGAACCTTCTATAGAAACCAGCATGACCAAGGAAACTTCTTATACCTTTGATATCTGTGGGGCATGGCATTTTCTCGATCGCATCACCCATAAAGTGGCACTTCACCCAATTCAAGACAGGATTGGTATCTTTACATCTCTATAAGACTCAATCAAGGTTGCTGTGGCAATCATCAAAAGAAGACCCATAAAAGGAGAAGTCATCCACGAAAACCTCAACAATATTTTCACAAAAGTCAGAGAATATAGCCATCATACATCTTTGAAAGGTGGCAGGTGCATTACATAAGCCAAAAGGCATACGTCTGTAAGCAAAGGTACCGAAAGGGGAGGTGAAAGTGGTTTTCTCCTGATCAGATTGTGCAACTGGTATTTGGGAGAAACCAGAATAACCATCTAGAAAGCAGAAGTGTGTGTGTTTAGACAGTCTTTCTAGCATTTGGTCGATGAAAGGCACATGGTAATGATCTTTCCTAGTTGGTTTATTCAATTTCCTAAAATCGTTCACCATCCTATAGCCAGTAATAATCCGCTGAGGGATCAATTCTTCCTTATCATTAGGGACAAAGGTAATGCCTCCCTTCTTAGGGACGCGATGCACTGGACTCACCCAATCACTATGAGCAAGAGGATAGATAATAACTGCTTCAAGGAACTTTAGTATTTCTTTTCTTACTAGCTCTTTCATCTTAGGATTTAATTTCCTTTGATGATCAACAACTGGTTTGGAATCAGGATCGATTTTAATCTTGTGCTGGCATAGAGTGGGACTAATGCCCTTGAGATCATCAAGAGTATATCCAATAGCAGCACAGTGCTTCCTCAGAGTTTTAAATAACTTCTTTTCTTCATGCTCTGAGAGGCTAGCACTAATAATAACAAGATATATCTCTTTTTCATCAAGATAAGCATACTTAAGAGTATCTGGCAACTATTTAAGCTCGAACACAAGATCACCCTTTGGTGGGGGTGGATCTCCAAGCAGTTCAACATGCAAGTTATTCTTAAGGATAGTATATTGTTCAAGACCACTCTATCTATCTCATCCCTCTCATCCATATGCATATCATTTTCATGCTCAAGCAAGTATTGCTCTAAGGGATCAGTAGGAGGCACGGCAATAGAAGTTAGAGCAATAATTTATTCCTTACTAGGCAACTCTTTTTCATGAGGTTGTCTATCAAACTTGGAGAAATTGAACTCATGTGACACACCTTCAAAACCAACAGTGACAGTTTGCTTCTCACAGTCAATATGAGCATTGACGGTATTGAGGAAGGGTCTGCCAAATATGATGGGACAAAAGCTATCTTGTGTGGTAGCAAGAACGAGGAAACCAGCAGGATACTTCGTTTTACCACACAAGACTTCAACATCCCTAACAATTCCCAGAGGGCAGATAGTATCTCTATTGGCAAGCTGAATAGTGACATCAATAGGTTCCATCTCAACAGGTGCAATGTCGTCTTTAATTTCATCATATAAGGCTTTAGGTATTGCACTAACACTAGCACCCACATCACATAAACCATGATGACAATGATCTCCTCTTAACAGAAACCACAAGCATGCCAACAACAGGCCTATGTTTGTCTCTAGCATGAGGTTCAGCAATTCTAGCAGCGTCTTCACAGAAGTGAATATCGTGGCCATCAACATTGTCGGACATGAGGTCTTTGAAAATAGCAATGCTAGGTTCAACTCTAATTTGCTCAGGGGGTGTAGGTGCTCTAATGTGGCCCCTACGTATCACACTTGAAGCTTTAGAATGATCCTTTATCCTAACAGGGAAAGGTGGTTTCTCAATGTAAGCACTGGGAACAATAGGATCATTATAGGCAATGACTTTCTTTTCAACTGGATTGGGTTTAACTACATTGACTTCTAAGGGAGGATGATATTTAAACCACTTCTCTTTGGGGATATCAATATGAGCAGCAAAGGATTCACACAATGAAGCTACTATCTCAGAGTCAAGTCCATACTTAGCGCTAAAATCACAAGAAGTATTTGTTTGAACAAAGGATTTAACGCAATCCAACTTGAAATTCATACCTGACTCCTTACCTTCATCAAGCTCCCAATCTTCAGAGTTGCGTTTAATTATTTCCAATAAATTCCATTTGAAGTCAATATCTCTCTTCATAAAAGAACCGGTACAAGAAGTGTCAAGCATGGTGCGATCATCATGAGAAAGCCGAGCATAGAAGTTCTGAATGATAATTTCTCTCGAGAGCTCATGGTTGGGGCATGAATATAACATTGATTTAAGCCTCCCCAAGCTTGAGCTATGCTTTGTCTGTCACGAGGCCAAAAAGTACAAATATAATTTCGATCATGATGTACTAGATGCATAGGATAAAACTTTTGATGAAATTTCAATTTCAACCGATTGTAGTTCCATGATACAGTATCATCAGATAGCCTATACCATGTCAACGCCTTATCCCTCAAAGATAAGGGAAAGACCTTCTTCTTGACCTCATCCTCAGGCAAACCTGCAAGCTTAAATAAACCACAAACTTCATCTACATAGATTAGATGCAAGTATGGATGTGATGAACCACAAACTTCCATCTCCTGTAAAAGGATTAGCTAGCAGTTTCTCAAGCATACCCGAAGGAAATTCATAGCAAATATTTTCAGTAGGTGCAGCAGGTTGAGGAGCAACTCTTCGTGCTTCCATTCGAGGTGAAGATACCCCGAACAAGCCCCTCAAAGGATTAGTTTCCATAGTGACAACTGACAATAAATTTCAGCACACTATATAAATGTTTCCTTACCAAATTCCACTTACCAAAGGCGCTTCACTCCCCGGCAACAGCGCGAGAAAATAGTCTTGATGACCCACAAGTATAGGGGATCTATCATAGTCCTTTCGATAAGTAAGAGTGTCAAACTCAACGAGGAGCAAAAGGATCTGACAAGTGGTTTTCAACAAGGTAATCTCTTAAAGCACTGAAATTATCGGTAACAAGTAGTTGTGTGACAAGATGATTCGTAGCAAGTAACAAAAGTAACAACGATGCAGAAAAGTGGCCCAATCCCTTTTGTAGCAAGGGACAAGCCTGGACAAAGTCTTATAGGAGGTAAAACGCTCCCAAGGACACATGGGAATTTCTGTCAAGCTAGTTTTCATCATGTTCATATGATTCACGTTCGCTACTTTGATGGTTTGATATGTGGGTGGACCGGTGCTTGGTTACTTCCCTTACTTGGACAAGCATCCCACTTATGATAAACCCCTCTCGCAAGCATCTGCAACTACGAAAGAAGAATTAAGACAAAGTCTAACCGTAGCATTAAACTAGTGGATCCAAATCAGCCCCTTAGGAAGCAACGCATAAACTAGGGTTTAAGATTCTATCACTCTAGCAACCCATCATCTACTTACTACTTCCCAATGCCTTCCTCTAGGACCAAATAATGGTGAAGTGTTATGTAGTCGACGTTCACATAACACCACTAGAGGAAAAACAACATACAACACATCAAATTATCGAACGAATTCCAAATTCACATGACTACTTATAGCATGACTTATCCGATGTCATGAGGAACAAATGTAACTACTCACAAAGCATAATCATATTCATGACCAGAGAGGTAATGAGTAGCATCAAAGATCTGAACATATAATCTTCCACCAAGTAATCCAACTAGCATCAACTACAAAGAGTAATCAACACTACTAGCAACCTTACAAGTACCAATCGGAGTCGCGAGATGGAGAGTGGTTACAAAAGATGAACTAGGGTTTGGAGATGAGATGGTGCTGATGGTGATGAGTCCCCTCCGATGAGAGGAGTGTTGATGATGACGATGGCGACGATTTCCCCCTCCGGGAGGGAAGTTTCCCCGGCAGGATCGTCCTGCCGGAGCTCTAGATTGGTTCTACTCAAGTTCCGCCTCGTGGCGGTGGCGATTCCTCCCTAAAGCCTCCTCTTGATTTTTTCTGGAACGAAACCCTTCTTGTAGCAAAAGACGGGGGCCAGAGGGCCATCTGGGAGCCCACAAGCCCCCTAGGCGCGGCCAGGGTGGAGGCCGCGCCTAGCACGCTTGTGGCTTCCTGCTGGCGCCCCTCTGGTATTTCTTCGACCCAGTATTTTTCATAAATTCCAAAATAAATCCTCGTTGATTTTCACAGCTTTTGGAGTTGCGCAGAATAGGTATCTCAAACTTGCTCCTTTTTCAGGTCAGAATTCCAGCTGCCAGCATTCTCCCTCTTCATGTAAACCTTGCAAAACAAGAGAGAAAAGGCATAAGTATTGTACCATGAAGTGTAATAACATCCCATAAAGTGATAAATATCAACATAAAAGCATGATGCAAAATGGACGTATTACGCCCAAATGCCCGCAGCGCGCCACGTGCACCTTGGACCACCCCTGTGTCGAGCCAGAGCCTCCCCTTGACCGGTCGCTGCGTCGGCCCCATCCCTGTGCCCTCACCACAGTCTGTCTCCGGCGAGCTTATCCTCTCTCTATGGCACCGACACCCCATGGCTATTAATAGGAGCCCCGAGGCCGTGCGTCGACTCAAACCTCTCCCCCGAAGCCTCAACCAGCGTCCCAAGTCCCAATTTAAGCCAGGGCCCCTTCGTTCCCAACTTCGGTGACCTTCAGCCACCATAGACCCTTGGGTCGATTTGGTCTTATCAGTAAGCTTTCCCCCTGCCCGAGCCTTCAGCTCGAACCCCCTAGACCTAGCGAAGCTACCCCAACCCTCGACGTGCGCCTAGGACCCCTCCTGGCCAGTGCCCCGTCGGAGCCGAAGCTCCCTCCATCGTGGAGGAAGGGCTGCTCGATTCCGGCACCCGCCGCAGGCCCAAGGCAGTGAAATGGATGCGCCTTGGTCCACTAAGCATGCCGGTACCCTCCGTTCCTCGAACGGTGGCTCCTGTGGCCAGTGAGCGTCACCGGAGTCCCTCCTTCCTTCGGCCAGAGGAGGAAAAAGGAGACCGAGTCAAACCTGCGCATGGGTCCCACGCATCAGTGTGTCTGCCCCAGCCTGAGCCCGCGCAAGTGGAGGCGCATTTCGCCAAGTACGTTTTCCCTATTGCACTAGCGTCTTTTGACCCGAAGCGTTTTCTTTTATTTTTATTTTTTTGAAAACAAATTTTGACCAGAACATTGACTGGCTATATCTTTTTGTTGAAAACTCCAAATAAGTGATTCTTTTTCTCAACTCTTCCAAATTCTGTCTAGTTTATTTTAGTATTCATTTCAAAAATTTCCAAGACAATTTTATATGTTGTTTTTAAATTGTGTGTTAATTAGAATATATTTTTAAATAGGCTTTGAAGAGTGGAGTTAAAACTTGCTAAAGTATTGTGGTGAACCCCACCTCTCTACACTTGGAAGGCAAGCATCCTGAACCTACTTTTAATTTGGTTATGTTTGTTTTGCTTGGTGAAAGTAATATAGGGTTATGTTACATTTGTGGTGTTATTTCATGTGGAAAATCATGCATATGGTTCCATGATTTTGATAACAAAGGTTTCTATGATTGTGCAGCGTAGTCAGTGGTCACTCTTTCCTACCCTACATGCCTACCAGATGGGATTCAGTGAGAGTCGGTGTCTTGTGGAGACAAGACTGGGGAAATTGACATCTCATGGACGAGAGTGGTCAATGAGGCATGTTAGGTGGGTAGTGACTCTATTTATACCGGATATGTACTAATCATGCAGGTAATAATTAAACCTCCTAAGTCGACCCTAGATCGAGTCTTGTCAGTATGTCTCCTTATTTGCGTGCTACCGTAGTTTCCTGGATAATGGATTCGGTATAGTCAGTTGCAGACCTATTATCATTCACACACCAGTACAGGGGTCGAGATGAAGGTATCCACGGCCGTGGTATGATTCCAGTCATCCGGTCAGGGGGCATGGGTGTTTCTAGTCTGGGATCAGTAGGGAGGGCACACCCGTAAGCGCGCGATATAAATATTGTTGACCCCATGCTAGTGAAGGTCGTCTTATGGTTTTACCTTGGCAGTGTAGTCTGGGTAAATCCGGGCTTCGCGGAGGTAAAGTGGGTGTGTGATGATTCTAAGTGTCCACTTCTAAAATGCCGTACGTGGAATTAGTCGTAGTGACTATTGAAAACCGCGGGCTATGGGTAAAGAGTACACCCTCTGCAAAGTCAAAACTATTCAAGTAGCCGTGTCCACGGTCAAGGACGTTGGTTGACTAGTCAAGTGTCGGTCTCAGTGTCGCTCTTTGGAGGAAGTTAACGGAGTATGAGGCTATTTAGGAAATATGGTGGATGATTTTGAACATTATTTTTTGTGAACTAACCATATTGATTTGTTTATTGAGAATATCCCTGGGATGGTTCTACCTCCTGGATATTCTCTATTAAATTCATATAAGCCCTTTATGCGGTGTCAATCAGACTCCCGACTATGGCATGCTTGTTACTATTTCCTATAAGCCATTTATGTGGTGTCGCTGAGACGCCGGACTGTGGCATGCTTGTTACTATTTCATACAAGCCCTTTATGTGGTGTCGCTAAGACGCCCGACTGTGGCATGCTTGTTACTATTTCATATAAGCCCTTTATGTGGTGTCGCTGAGACGCCCGACTATGGCATGCTTGTTACTATTTCATATAAGCCCTTTATGTGGTGTCGCTCAGACGCCCGACTATGGCATGCTGTTACTATTTCATATAAGCCCTTTATGTGGTGTCGCTCAGACGCCCGACTATGGCATGCTTGTTAGTATTTCATGTAAGCCCTTTATGTGGTGTCGCTGAGACGCCCAACTGTGGCATGCTTGTTACTATTTCATATAAGCCCTTTATGTGGTGTCGCTGAGACGCCCGACTACGACATGTTTTGTATTGCGTCCTATGTTAATATTTTTATTGATTGCTTAATAACTTTGAGTATGATTGTTGCTTCAATGCTAATTCTTCAGTAGTAAATTAAGTTGATGCAATATTACGATATCATTATGTGTGTATGAATAACCTTGCTAGTTACATGTTTGCTTCATGATGTTTACGAGTACATTCAAAGTACTCACTGGCTTGTCCCTCGTTATTGTCTTGGCCAGATTGTAAGCTTGGAGAGGAGGTGCTTGACGAGAAGCTTGAAGCATGGGCTTCAAGGGCAGGAGTGAGTGAGATAGGAGTTATCCCGGTGAGCTGTTCATATGGGAAATGGAGTCCGAGAGGTGTTGTAGGTCCATGTAATGTTTCCGCCATCAACCAATAGAAACCTTTTTGATGTACTCATTGGACCATTTTGGTCATATACTTCAATGTGAATTTTTGCTTGGACATTTGTATCAAGGAAAGGTGTGCCAGCTAACAGTATCCCTAGGGCTGGTATATTCAAGGGCCATTTGAAGGGAAATTAAAATCCCCGAAAATCCGGTCTGCACAATCACTAAGTGATCTGGAACACCTACTTATGTCAGTCACGATCGCACCGTGTTCCCTATCACAGAAGGAACAAAGAAGAAAATCACGGTTACACACACATTTGGTAGGTTTTAATTAAGTTACTTCAAGTTATCTAGAACCGAATGTTAACAAAGTTTCCATGTTTACCACATAACCGCGGGCACGACTTTCTGAAAGATTTAAAACTACAGGGGTGCTCCAACTAATCCATCACAAATTATGACAAGATGAATAGGAATCCTCGATCACGAAACTCGCGATCTCGTCGGACTAGTTAATGGAAAACCTTAACTCTGAGAAAAATCCAAAGTCTCATCGAAATCCCGATGCAAAATATATATCGTTAAGGTAAGAACAAGTCCAACAAGACCACCCGACGAGTCGATGAACCCGATAAGAGCGGCGTATCTAATTATCAGGACACGACGGATGAGCACTATGTACAGTTCTCAGATAGAAATCCCACGAGTTGCCCCAAGTGGCCCCCGCAAGTGGCTCTAGTTTGGACCAACACTCATGAGGAGTACTGGCCCGGGTTGTTGATTAAGTTTCCTCGGGGTAGCTATTCCCTATGCTTTAATTATTAAGTTTTTAGCAAATATAGTATCAAAGTTGGGTCTTGCCAGACAAGTCTTAGTCTAAATGATTTACCAAGGGGGTCCCCATAACAACCCCGAATGTCCTATGAGTGCTCAGTTATGGAATAAAACACTGATAGCCGAAACTAGGGCGGAAAAAGAGGAAACAAATCACTAGGCATAAGGCCAGGCCTTCCGTCTATTACCAAGTATATAGGTGCATTAAATAAATAGCATTTAAATAAGATGGTAATAAAATTGCCCATGTTATCACATGGACTAGCTTGCACCTGCAACTAGTAATGCTATCAAGTGGTTGAGCAAGCACTAACTAAGCCAATCGATGTTTGCTAGGAGGTGAAGGGTTAGAGGTTTCAAGGCAATATTTGGAGGCTTATTTATCAAGTCGTAGGCAGCGATAAGTAACAATGAAAATGATTCAACTAGGCATAACAAAGCTAGAAACGATGTCAACATCATGATCATCTTGCCTATGAGATCTTGAGAATGGAACTGCTCTTGATCTTCTCGAACATACTCAACGGAATCCTCGAACTCGTTATCAGCACCCGATGATACGCAAAAGAAATAAACAGCCCATAAACACCATCAATTGACAATGCTACAAGCAATATGATGCATGATTGGCATGAAAGGATGCATGCCATTTCTATACTAGTCATATTTCATGCATTACTTGAGTTATTAATATTCTGGATAAAACCTCAAGTTAATTTTTTAGACATGCATTATCATGGAAGCAATGCATGCACCAAGAGAAAATGGTGCAAAAACATAAAAAGAATGCCGCGAACCGAGTTACGGAACTACCAGAAACTGCAAAACAAGATACGACAACCTATGGAGACAAAACAACAATAAACCAGATGCTATATGTATCCACTTGGAATTCCAAGGTTGCCAATGGACTAAAAACAAAATTCCAGGTGGAATGGAGCTAAAGGTCATGCAAATCCATCAAGTACAACTCACCCAAAGGTCAAAACAAAATAGCACACAATTTGTCCACAAACAACAACTTACCACTTTGCACAAAAGAATTAAAGTAGGTAAAGCCAACCAATGGATTCAACCAAGACATGGAATAAAAGCTATCAAACATTTTTACAACACCCAATAAATATCTAAGTCACTAGGTTCAAGAATCTATGGCTACCACGCTTTAAACATAGCAAAAATCATAACTAGTTCTGACTTTGTGAAAATCACTGTTTTCACTTGCAGTTCATAACCTAAATCATTTTGACAGCAACAAAATAGCAAGCTACATCAAGCCTCAAGGTATTAACTTTAATAGGGTGATAGAGGATCCCAAGTTCTACAATTAACTAGTTCAAAGCTTGTGCTAAAACCCCACAAAAAACTTGCTAGTATCAAAGTAAGAGGGCAAGAAAATAATAACAGAATCTCAGACTTAGTGAAAATCATAGATGTTCACTTGCTGCCATTTCCAACAGAATATCAACTTTGAGAAGTAATAAAACTATGATGCAAGGTCCTATGAATAAACTTGTGGCTCCAAGTTGTAGAGGGTTTCAACCACTACAATTCATGCCATTGGTGCAATCACCAAGGATCAACACATCCATGGGAACCATCAAGAGAAGAGGGGAAGAAAATAACACTTCCAACACTTCGAAAATATTCTGGCAATGCAACCAACAATATTTTCAACACATGTTAACATCAAGGTAACCACTTATCTAGAGGAGTATCATGCCAAACAAAAATACCTGGTCCTAGTATTCACAAAATGCTAGAACTTTCATGTTGGCACAAACTTCATAGCATGCACAAAAATAATACTACAAAAATGACAAAATGCCACCTCATCACAACATGACATTTTGCAAAATTGCTCAAAATTTAAATCCAATTCACCATTGGATTCCTTGGGTTTTTCTACCCCAAAATCATATATCACACTACTATACATGCATGCATAAAAACCACGAACAACAGAAAAGAAGAACTACTCTAAATCCTAATTGACTTATATGTCAAATGAGATACTAAATTAGACTATGCAAGATTTGGCATGTCCATATTGGCAAGTATACCAAATATGGAATTTCCACGCACACATAAAAATAAACACACAATAGAATAGATATGACAGGGGGTCCCACTGGTCATAGACACGGGGGCCCCCTGAGTGCATGACATGTGGGCCCTGTGGCCCACTGTGAGTGGCACAACTACATTAAAAAGAACACACAGTAAAAATAGGGCAAAGGGGGGACTCGAAACCATCACCTCACTGCCCACAGCCTAGCAACCCACCACTGGGCTAGCTGGGCTCAGCTGACTATACACGCGAGTTAACAGAGATGTCTCCCTACTCCCCTAACACAACAGAATGTAAAATCACCACAAAAGGGAAGAGCGGGTCAAACCCACAACCTCCCCTACTAACAACAACACAATGTACCACTTGGCTACGCGCACGCATCAGATACTACGAGGGGCGAATATGAGATATGCTAACTACACACTAGCACATGAGACGAAAACAATAAATAAAAAGGGGGGTGCGCCCGAGGGAGGTTCCAACTCGCAACCGCGCGGACCGAGAGCTCGCTCGCTACCAGTCGGACTAGGGGGTGGATCTTCTAGGGAAGGCGATCCACTCTCGCTAACAAAGATAAATGGGCCACCTTTGCCTGCTACGATAGAGAGGCGCGGAGGCGATGCAATGCCGTGGGGACCCCGGTCTACTTTCTTATGGATGCGATGATCATTGTCGTAAATAAATATTTCATTAATATGTGTTATTTAATAGATGGCCCAACAATAATTCGTCTACCACCGTATGCTATCTTCGAGAGAGAATCCTCTAGCGAAAACTATTGCCCCGGGGTCTTCACAAAATATATTACAAAAATTCTAAACATAATCCTTGCAAGTAATGAGTTCAAGGGGCTTGACCGCCTTCTTGCCCGCGTTGGGTGCAAGTGTTTGGTTATTTGTGTGTCGGTAATACCGATGAGAGTTTGAGTGGTTCTCCTATTGGTTCGTTAACCTTGGTTTGCACTTAGGGAAATATTTTTCTCTACTATACTGCATCTCCTCTCCTCGTCGGGGAAAACCCCAACGCTTGTGACGCTGTTGGTTTAATCGTACGCTAATCATACACGCAAATGCGTACGATCAAACCCAAGGACTCATGGGAAGATATCACAACACAACTCTAGACACAAATAGAAATAATACAAACTTCGTATTACAAGACAGGGGCCTCGAGGGCTAGAATACAGAAGCTCAATAAACACACGAGTCAGCGGAAGCAACAATATCTGAGTACAGACATAACATGGGGTGCCTTAGAGAAGGCTAGCACAAAAGAAACACGATCGAACAAGGTGAGGGATCCTGCCTGGGAACCTCCTAAACTACTCCTGGTTTGCAGCGGCCTCCATGAAGAAGACACCATCGGGATGGGAGACATCGACACACAACTCCACTCCTGGACTCCATCATCTGTTCGCAGCAACGGATCAAGGGAACAAAGGGGGAGCAAAGCAACGGTGAGTACTCATCCAAAGTACTCGCAAGTCTTAGATCAGAACTAATCTAAGTATGCATCAATATCAAAGAAAGGGGTGGTTATATGTGGACTACCTGCAGCAATGCGAGAATAGAGGGAGAAGGCCTAGTCCTATTGAAGACGAGCATCTTCAGGGCCTTGCAGCAATAGACGAGAGTAGAACAGGGGGTAACACAAAATAATAGTCATATTGTTGCAGCAATATTAAAGTGAGGTCACGCCTAGAGATCCTCCCTCGACTCCCTGCAAGGAAGCAATCCCGAGGCAACTAATTCCAGTTAAGTAACAGTTGTAGTTGTATAAGATTAGGGCACAACTCCAAGTCGTCCTGTAACCGTGGACACGACTATCCGAATAGTTAATTTTCGTCCCTGCAGGGGTGCACCACATGTCCCTTCATGCTCGATAACACTCTGGCCGGACACACTTTTTTGGGTCCTACTCGGCCTCGGAATATTGACACATCGCAGCCCCACCTAAACTAATCAGAGAGGTCAGCCCGCCGGTTCATGGGCCCAGTTCCCCTCCGCGCTCCTGCATGATGCGAGGGCGGACGACGTCAGTCCTAGCATCCCTTAATCACAAGCGCGATGCATCTCCGAACCACTCGGACGCGTGCCACTATGTTGCTGACATCTGAAAAGCTTCGGCTGATACCGCGACGAAGAGTACCCATAATTCTTCTCGTGTAGCCGGTTAGTGCAAAAAGGTCTTCGACCAACCCAAATCAAACACCCAAATCCATTAACATTTTAATTAGGGCATCGACACAATCTCGCGGGAACCCACCGGCTTACAACTAATCACCAATGATCCCAGTAACATGGTCGAGTAACTGTGTGGTTGTAACATCGGGGGGAATCCGAGGTACCACCCTCGTTGGATTCCAAACGATGTATCCGTCAAGGTGGGCTTATTAGAATCACCCTCGGGGGTCCCACACTTGAGGGGTTGCATGACAGAGGCATCGTCGGGATTGGTGAAAGAGGAATCACCCTCGATAACCACGACCGACTAGCTATACTACAGAGATATGATCAGGAGTACTTAGCGAGGTGTCACCCTCGGTACCCGATAGTATCTCTGTAGCGTCGTACAACTAAGGGGGGTGTATGTGATGTGTCGGGTCTGGCTCGTCGATCAGGGATCGAGATTTGACAACACGCGGGGCAACTGAACTACGGGGTCAAAGTGGATGACTGCTCCACCTATATTAAAGGTACATGACTGAAATTAGCAGTTCGTCAAAACAGGCTATGCATCAGTTATAGGAGCTAACTACAACAGTCGCAAAATACTAATGCAAGAAGTAGGAAGAAAGACATAGGCGATATAGGAATGATCAAGGGGGGGGGTTGCTTGCCTTGCTGCTCTGCGGCAAGGGACTGATCGGCAGGGTCGTGGATGTACCTGGCAGCAGCATCAGTCTCGGGGTCTACCAGTAAGAAGAGGGGGAAGAAACAATAAATAATAGCAACGGTGCAACACAATGCATGACATGGCAAGATGCAGGCTAGACATGAGCTAACGCAGCAACATCCGTCATAGACGGGTCGAAAGAATATCTGACGATATTTTCCGGGTTTCGGGTTACTACCGGTCAAACTGGAAACGATGGAAATGTTCCACGTTTGCTATGTTAGGGACCCGTGACGGACGAATGGACCGTGTATCCGGGTTCGTCTCGTTTTGCTGATCAACTTTCATGTTGAAAATATTTTGATCTAACTTATGACTTATTTAATATTAATTTTTATAGTTTTATTAAAAAGTAGGAATTAAAAACAGATTTAAATAATTTAATAAAATGCTATTATGACATCAGCATGATGTCATGCTGACATGAACAGTTGACTGGTCAACTGATCACTGGGTCCCGAGCGTCATAGGCACAAGTTTTAATTAAAATTAAATATTAATTAATCAGATTAATTTAGTGGGGGACCCACATGTCATACTCTAATTATTCTAATTACCCAAATAATTAATTAAATAATATATCTATTTATTTATTTAATAAAAACATTATATTTATATTTATATTTTCATTTTCACATTTACTCAAAAAAGGGGTGTGGGGCCTCCGAGTTATAGACAGCGGGGGAGTTGGCCCCACCGGTAAGTGGCTTAGGCCACATACACATATTTCCTACATACACGTATACATACAAATAACGTATTCCGCCATATACCGACATACACAAATACATACATTCGTGCATCTCTTACATACAAAATACGTACGACGTTTATACATATATACATATGCAATACATCATTTTTTTTATTTCTTTCTTTCTCATCTCACAACTCCCACCTGTGTGTTTAACAGAGAACTCAACATCACACAGAGAGGGGCACATCTCCAAGATCACCTACACGAACCTAACGGCGTCGGATCGGAGTGCCGTCTGCCGGAACGGAACCGGGACGGCGCGAGGAAGGAGATGGTGGGAGGAGCCCGAGGAGGGTCTCACCGACGTTGACGAGAGGGCCCGGTGAAGCCGGAGTTCTCGGGAGGCGGAGGTGATGGCAAGGAGGAGGACGAGGCGGTGACGGTGGTGCCGGTGAGGACGTGCCGGTGAGGTCATGCCGGCGAGGGGCCCCGGTGAGGAGGGCCCCCTGGATGGAGCCGCCGGATTGGCTCGACCGGCGTGGGGGGCCGACGGGAGATGAGGTTCCGGGGTGGTGAGGGATTCGGCCAGCGGTGCTTGCAGGGTGGAGGTGGTGCCGCGGGGAGAGGGGTTGGCCGACCTGGCATGCTCATCTCGGCTCGAGGTGGGAGGAGCCGAGGGGAGGAGGGGCAGGGGGCCGGTACCTCGGTGGGAGGCCGACGGGGGTTGGAGCTGTCGGTCGGGGGGGAGCGCCGCGATCGAGGGGCTGGGATGGGGTGGATCGGGAGGAACCGGGAGGGCTTGGTGGAGATGCGGTTGGTGGGGGAAGACTCGAGGGGAGGGAGAGGAGCCGAGGGGAGGTGTCGGTGGGGGTGGGGTGTCGTGCGGGAGGCAGGGCAGTTACGCAGAGAGACAGAGAGGGATTTCTCTCGTGCGGGGTGGGTGGGGAGCTGACAATCGAGGGGAGTAGGTGGGGGGGGGGGGCTCGGTGGGTGAGGCTGGCGGCGGCTGGGAACGAGTGGAGGTTCTCGCTCGCTAGGGTTTGGTGATTGTGGCCGGCTGGGCCACTTTGGCCCAGTCGGCCACAGGGCTCGGTTGCTTTTTTTCTTCTTTTATTATTATTATTATTTCTAATTCTTTTTATTATCTAATTTTATTTACTTTATTTTTTAATTTATTTTTTATACTTTTAATTCTTACTTTTATTTATTTATTTATTTTCAGTTACTATATTTTCTTTACTTGTTTTGTTTAAAGCTGCTTTCTTAAATATATTGGGATTATCAATTATTCCAGAAGTGCCCGACTCAATTTTATACTTCGCTAGGTAATCCTTATAACTCCCCTCACATTATCATTTCAACAACCGAATTGTTTTCTCGTCTGAATTTATTTTAAAGCTTCAAATTTTGATTTGGTTTCAACCAACACAAGATCATTGATATCATTAACGATGACGTGGCATCATTAGCGCGGGATCACTGTCGCTTAATTACAATCATTACTGTAGTAAAAGTCGAGGATGTCACAATTCTCCCCTACTAACAAGAATTATCGTCCCGAGAATTAAGAGGTAGAAGGAAAGAGTTCGGGGTATTCATCACGAAGATGATCCTCGCGTTCCCAAGTGGCTTCATCTTTAGAATGATTTGACCACTTCACCTTGAGGAACTTGGTGAATTTGCGACGAGTCTTACGTTCAGCTTGGTCGAGAATGCGGACCGGATGCTCTTTATAAGAGAGGTCTTGTTGCAGCGCAATCATACCATGATCCACTGCTTGAATAGGATCCCTGAAGCAGCGGCGGAGCTGAGAAACATGGAAGACATCGTGAACCTGAGAAAGGTTCGCTGGCAGTTCCAATTGATAAGCCACTCTACCACGTCTTTCAAGATTAGTGAAAGGACCAATATAGTGAGGAGCTAACTTGCCCTTGATTACAAAACGGTGTGCGCCTCTCATTGGTGTGACACGAAGATATGCCTTTTCGCCAGGTTGATAGAACATATCCTGATGATGTCGGTCATACTGACTTTTCTGACGGAACTGAGTAGACTTCAGATTCTCACGGATGATGCGGACTTGATCTTCAGTATGTTGGATAATATGCAGACCGAAGACTGATCATTCCATTGGACGGTGGCTCGGGAATTCCATACGAAGCCAAGTGCAAAGGATAATTCGGAGCCAACAGATGTACAGGAGAGTCAGGTTTCAATCCAGTGGAACTTTGGGTTATGGGTCCACCATGTGGGACGAGAGTAGGCACAGGGGGTGACATATTATACGGTCTTGGTAGAAAGACATGTGAGAGGATAGCCTATCAGTTTTGTTGGAACCACATCGGTACCAAGGGTGGGGGACGAATAGAACCATTTTCCTGCACGTCGAAACGAGGCGGACCAAAAGGCAAAGTTTTCATCCACCGGCGGCTACCGGAATGTTATCTACAATAGCAACAGGGTCTTATTGACAGAGTTGTATACCGAGACCTTTACCTAAGCAGGGAGTTAACACTGCTTAGATAAGTAATGCCACAAGAAAAGGTCAAACAGACCAGTAGGAAGGAAAAATGTGTCCACACACACAAGTATTAAAGTATACCATTCCCGAGGAAAACATAGAGTATGGTATACCTGATAGGTAATCCAATACACAACCATTTTGATAAAGAGGCAAGAAGAATCATGATTTTTACCCATACCATACGGGTTGGATAATCAATCAGGAACAATTTAGCATTGCGCTTCCAATGTCCCTGTTGAAATCTAAAGTACCACATCCGTGCTTCGAGGTAGCATCAACATGGTCATCAGACAAAGGTTGGATTTGGCTACACAAGGATTCATCAAAAACAACTTATAAAATAAGCCATTTAGTTTCCGCATGGTAGAATGTCTAACCTTACGTATGGTAGAATTTTTAACAATAGGTCCTTCGGCCCGGTGTGCCAAATAAGACATCACCGTACGAGATTACATAAGACCAAAGTTATAATTATTGGAAAATATTTCAACCATCGTATCTACCCGAGATTCAGACCTGATTGGTGTCGGGACACCTCAGACTCAAGATGGCTGAGAAGAAAATGAACATGCAAGATTCTCATGATATGAGCTACACAAGCAATTCTTGCATCATGAGTTCGACTGTAATACATATGAACACAATGTCAAGACATTCGTGCCCACCTAGAATTCTTACCTCAAAATGCAACTGAGTCCTCATTTGGAAACCATCATTAAGGATAACAAGGTTCCATGTGTAAATATGGATTAACTCTTATGAAGGAACTTCTTTTCCCTTGATCAAATCAATCAGTAGCTTGGCGTGCTAAGAGAAATTATATGGAGTGAAGATAGTAAATTTTCAAAACATATAACACTTTGCACATGCGTGAATGATTTGGTATTTCCTGAAAGGAAGCGAAACACAACTTTCACATATTCACGGCGGAAAGAGTGCACGTGAACTTTGGGAAATACACTTCTTCTACCCAACATATTCTTCATGAGTTAGCTACAAAGATAGTGCTTTCAAAAGCTTCATCACGAACCATGGAGAACATGAGGGTGCGGCCGATGGGCTCAACATCAATCCCTCAAAATTTTGATGGGTATGAATTTCCAAAATTGTAATATCATGGAGATAGCATTCGGTAAAACAACAATTAAACATTGGTCGAAGGGTGCACTCGGAAATACAGATTGAGTAGCACGACCAATGCTAAAATGATGAGTCAACACCCAACACACCAAGGAGTAAACAATCAGTTATTAACCTGAAGGCGATAGGGTTGACAGAAGTATTGGAATCACACATCAGAGTTCACTTGTCGGTATACCGGTTAGAAACAACACGGGACCAAGAAATGAATGGTGATGGAGAGAAGTATTACTATGTCAAGGATTCTTAAGAGGTGCAATGATGCTCACAACATTGTTGACAGAAAAGATAGTAATACTCCAAGGTAGAAGGTGACATAAGCTGAATTAGCAAGGAACTTGAAGGACAACACAAAACATGAATACATTTGTGTAGGAGGGAAGGCAAGAAGGTTGTCGAAATCACAGATAAGACTGCTAGCATAAAAATTGAGATTGCCTTTCAAGACAACCAACATGATGTGGAAAACTCGATGTGAGCTTAACGCACAGTTGGAAATGTGTTCCAGGGGTGAAGGGTATAAATAGCATGGTCGAGCTCCAACATGACGATGATGATTTAGCTTAATAGCTTGGAATGACATGATCGAGTACAAACTCATAAACAAGGAAGATTACTAAAAGTTGTCGAATCGCAGTGTGTACTCGATTTAGTTATCGATGTGTTCGCGTGTCCAACAACTCAAACACAAGGAAAGTGGAACTAATGAAAATATCATAGTTGATGAGGAGCTCACAATAAGTTACATAGCTCCGTGATATTCTCGGGATACGAGGGATAATACTCGGAGGTAGATCAACTTTAAGGATTCGACCGGTGTGTTGATCTCAAGAAGACAAGTACTTCAACTCGTCTGAGAATGAAATCAAGGTAGGACAACATGGTCGGAACCGTGATTGCAAAGGACAAGATCACCAATACCAGATTTAAACCACAAATTGAATGATTATTGATATGAGAAGTTTTTATGATAGGATCAACGTCGTTTCCATGGGCATAAACATAAAGTTCAAGGTCGACTCCCACTTCATCAATGCATCACGTGCCAATTATTCCTCGCCTTTGATCAGGTTGTAGCTTTGAAAGAAGATCCGGCATAACACGAGAAGAGTAAGACCCGTGAAAACTCTTCGGGTCATATTGATTTAGGAAGGCATAGGTTCAACCCATCGGGCCATCTTAGGAACATATACCACAAACTTCAAGAGTAATTAACACATGCTTGAAGGGCATGGCTGACAAATCGTATGGTACAACTTATCAAAGGGAGAAGACACAATTTTACCAATGGCATCATGTGTCAGGGGAAGCAATCACAAGAATTTTCTAAAGCAAAAGATGTCGTCGGATAATAACTCAAATGAGTCTGGCAATCCACAAATGATCTGATGTGAGTATCGGTACTCAATCAGAGGGGGTAAAACGCAAGGCATCGGATTATAGAACATCTGAAAAATATCAATACTGAACTACCAAAGGAAATAAGATTTCCAGATTGGTGTATCATAGTCAGATGCTCTGGTCAAATACCAGTAAGTTGAATGGACTTAGATGGACAACCAACCAAAGTTGATTTGTCGAGAACCCGCTTCGTCTGGAAGGACGTCTGAGCCGGAAGATAATTCATGAGTATCAACACATGATTGTGTGCATTCACCCAAAGGTAGAATCAATAAGATCACAGGAAAATTCACATAGAATTTTAATGAATGTGGCTAGTCACATTGATTTAACAATAATGCAAGAAGGTGAGAAAGGTCATGAACATTAGGCTACGGAGGATTTTGGAAGACCGAATAGTAAGTCGAAGAACTTTTGAAACCCATGACAACTGATGATGAACGAATCCCCGATAAGATAATTTGTTGCATCTCGTAAAACAAGAGCAATTGGGGAAGAAAGTATGAACGACATTTGTATGTAGTCATCTGTAGTGGTTGACGAAGGAAGGGAAAATTGCAGAAGCAGTGAGCACAACAACTCAAGAGAACATCGAAGAGTAACTGTAGTTCTTCTGAGGGATAAAGGCATCGTCGGGAATACGGTGCTCTCCGGGAGGAAGTATTTACGAGAACCTAATGTTAGAGTTAGCCAAATCTTTATCCCGAAAGGGAAGAGAGAGTAGAACCCAGAGTATAGGAAAGGAGTAAAAGATGCTAATACCACCCAATTGAGATGTGGGCTCGTAAGCCACAACATCAGTGTTAGTAAAGTTTTTCAAACACTAGACTCAACTTCGGCCAAGGAGTTGGAAAGGGGGCTACCTACAGGCGGTCGGCTTTCATACCAACTTCTGACGCCCTCGGTTTAATCATATGCTAATCATACACGCAAATGCATACGATCAAGCCCAAGGACTCACGGGAAGATATCACAACACAACTCTAGACACAAATAAAAATAATACAAACTTCATATTACAAGACAGGGGCCTCGAGGGCTAGAATACAGAAGCTCGATAAACACACAAGTCAGTGAAAGCAACAATATCTGATTACAAACATAACATGGGGTGCCTTAGAGAAGGGTAGCACAAAAGAAACACGATCGAACGAGGTGAGGCCTCCTGCCTGGGAACCTCCTAAACTACTCCTGGTCTGCAGCGGCCTCCATGAAGAAGACACCATCGGGATGGCAGACATGGGCAGGCAACTCCACTCCTGGACACCATCATCTGGTCGCAGCAACGGATCAAGGGAACAAAGGTGGAGCAAAGCAACGGTGAGTACTCATCCAAAGTACTCGCAAGTCTTACATCAAAACTAATCTTAGTATGCATAAGTATGAAAGAAGGGGGGTGGTTATATGTGGACTGACTGCAGCAATGCGAGAATAGAGGGAGTAGGCCTAGTCCTATCGAAGACTAGCATCTTCAGGGCCTTGCAGCAATAGACGAGAGTAGAACAGGGGGTAACACAAAATAATAGTCATATTGTTGCAGCAATATTAAAGTGAGGTCACGCCTAGAGATCCTCCCTCAACTCCCTGCGAGGAAGCAATCCCGAGGCAACTAATTCCAGTTAAGTAACAATTGTAGTTGTATAAGATCAAGGCACAACTCCAAGTCGTCCTGTAACCGTGGACACGGCTATTAGAATAGTTAATTTTCATCCCTGTAGGGGTGCACCACATGTCCCGTCACGCTCGATAACACTCTAGCCGGACACACTTTTCTGGGTCCTGCCTGACCTCGGAATATCGAAACGTCGAAGCCCCACCTAAGACTAATCAGAGAGGTCAGCCCGCCGGTCTAAATCCTAAGCGCAAAGGGTTCATGGGCCCAGTTCCCCTCCGCGCTCTTGCCCGATGCGAGGGCGGCCGACGTCAGTCCTAACATCCCTTATGCACAAGCGTGATGCATCTCCGGACCACTCGGGCGCGCGCCACTAGATTGCTGACATCTGAAAAGCTTCGGCTGATACCACGACGCCGAGTACCCATAATTCTTCCGCATAACCGGTTAGTGCGAAAAGGTCTCTGACCAACCCAGATCAAACAATCAAATCCATTAACATTTTAATTAGACCATCGACACAATCTCGCGGGAATCCACCCGACTTACAACTAATCACCAATGATCCCAGTAACATGATCGAGTAACTGTGTGGTTGTAACATCGGGGGAATCCGAGGTATCACCCTCGTTGGATTCCATATGATATATCCGTCAAGGTGGGCTTAGAGGAATCACCCTCGGGGGTCCCACACTTGCGGGGTTGCACGACAGAGGCATCGTCCGGAGTGGTGAAAGAGGAATCACCCTCGATAACCACGACCGACTAGCTATACTACAGAGATATCATCAGGAGTACTTAGCGAGGTGTCACCCTCGGTACTCGATAGAATCTGTGTAGCGTCGTACAACTCAGGGGGGTGTATGTGATGTGTTGGGTCTGGCTTGTCGATCAGGGATTGAGATTTGAAAACACGCGGGGCAACTGAACAACGGGGTCAGAGGGGATGACTGTTCCACCTATACTAAGCATATTAAAGGTACATGACTGAAAGTAGCAGTTCATCAAAATAGGCTATGCATGAGTTATAGGAGCTAATTACAACAGTAGCAAAATACTAATGCAAGAAGTAGGAACAAAGACATAGGCGATATAGGAATGATCAAGGGGGGTTTGCTTGCCTTGCTGCTCTACGGCAAAGGACTGGTCGGCAGGGTCATAGACGTACCCAGCAGCAGCGTCATTCTCGGGGTCTACCGGTAAGAAGAGGGGGAAGAAACAATAAATAATAGCAACGGTGCAACCCAATGCATGACATGGCAAGATGCAGGCTAGACATGAGCTAACACAACAACATCCGTCATAGACGGGTCGAAAGAATATCTGACGATATTTTCTGGGTCTCGGGTTACTACCGGTCAGACAGGAAACGATGGAAATGTTCCACGTTTGCTATGCTAGGGACGCGTGACACACGAATGGACCGTGTATCCGGGGTCGTCTCGTTTTGGTGATCAACTTTCATGTTGAAAATATTTTGATCTGACTTACGGATTATTTAATATTAATTTTTAAAGTTTTATTCAAAATTAGGAATTAAAAACATATTTAAATAATTTAATAAAATGCTATTATGACATCAGCATAATGTCATGCTGACATCAACAGTTGACTGGTCAACTGACCAGTGGGTCCCGAGCGTCATAGGCACAAGTTTTAATCAAGATTAAATATTAATTAATCAGATTAATATAGTGGGGGACCCACGTGTCATACTCTAATTATTCTAATTACCCAATTAATTAATTAAATAATATATCTATTTATTTATTTAATAAAAACATTATTTTTATTTTTATATTTTCATTTTCACATTTACTCAAAAAAGGGGTGTGGGGCCTCCCTGTCATAGACAGCGGGGGGAGTTGGCCCCACCGGTAAGTGGCTTAGGCCACATACACATATATCCTACATACACGTATCCATACAAATAACGTATTCCGCCATATACCGACATACACAAATACATACATACGTGCATCTCATACATACAAAATACGTACGACGTTTATACATACATACATACACAATACATCATTTTTTTTCTTTCTTTCTTTCTCATCTCACAACTCCCACCACTCTGTTTAAGTGAGAAATCAACGTCACAGAGAGAGGGGCACATCTCCAAGACCACCTACACGAACCTAACGGCGTCGGATCGGAGTGTCGTCTGCCGGAATAGAACCGGGACGGCGCGAGGAAGGAGATGGTGGGAGGAGCCCGAGGAGGGGCTCACCGTCGTTGACGAGAGGGCCCGGTGAAGCCGGAGTTCTCGGGAGGCGGAGGTGACGACGAGGAGGAGGACGAGGCCCGTGCCGGTGAGGTCGTGCCGGCGACGGGCCCCGGTGAGGAGGGCCCCCGGGATGGAGCCGCCGGAGTGGCTCGGCCAGCGCAGGGGGCCGACGGGAGATGAGGTTCCGGGGCGGTGAGGGCTTCGGTCGGCGGTGCTTGCAGGGTGGAGGTGGTTCCGTAGGGAGAGGGGCTGGCCGACCTGGGAGGCTCCTCTCGGCTCGAGGTGGGAGCAGCCGACGGGAGGAGGGGCAGGGGGCCGGTGCATCGGTGGGAGGCCGACGCGGGTTGGATCTGTCGGTCGGGGGGGCCGGGATTGAGGGGCTGGGATGGGGTGGATCGGGAGGAACCGGGAGGGCTCGGTGGAGATGCGGTTAGTGGGGGAAGACTCGAGGGGAGGGAGAGGAGCCGAGGGGAGGTATCGGTGGGGGTGGGGTGTCATGTGGGAGTTAGGGGAGTTATCGAGAGAGAGAGTGGGATTTCTCTCATGCGGGATGGGGGGCCCGCTCGGTGGGTGAGGCTGGCGGCAGCTGGGAACGAGGGGAGGTTCTCGCTCGCTAGGGTTTGGTGATTGTGGCCGGCTCGGCCACTTTGGCCCAGCCAGCCATGGGCTCGGTTGCTTTTTTTTTCTTTTTTGTTTTTATTATTATTATTTCTAATTCTTTTTATTATATAATTTTATTTACTTTCTTTTATAATTTATTGTTTGTACTTTTAATTCTTACTTTTATTTATTTATTTTGAGTTACTATATTTTCTTTACTTATTTTGTTTAAAGCTCCTTTCTTAAATATATTGGGATTATCAATTATTCCAAAAGTTCCCGACTCAATTTTATATTTCGCTAGGTAATCTTTATAACTCCCGTGACATTATCATTTCAACAACCGAATTTTTTTTCTCGTCTGACTTTATTTCAAAGATTCGAATTTTGATTCGGTTTGAACCAACACGAGATCATTGATATCATTAATGATGAGGTGGCATCATTAGAGTGGGATCACTGTCGCTTAATTACAATCATTACTGTAGAAAAAGTCAAGGATGTCACACGTTTACAAGTAACATGAACAATTTCTAGCGCCGTTGTCGAGGAGACATCATCAAATTCTTATCAGCTTCCTTCATAAAAATTATCATTCACTTGTTCTACTTTTTATTTTCCTTTATATTTGCTTGCCTAAAAATATAAAAAACACAAAATATTTATCTTTGCTAGTTTCTTATTTGTTTGTTACTAGGGCAAGTTTACGTATTTGCTTGTTACCATGGCTAGGTCTTCTTTTGTTCTCCTTACTCCCAAAAATGAGGTGCTTAATTTTAAACAAAGGGGAGGAGAAAGTTTAAAATATGTTTGGCATAGGATTTGCGATGCTCAGAATAGATCAACTCATAGGACATCCACCAACATCTTGCTTTGTAATTTCTATGTGGGTATCATTACTTGGTACATATTTGTGCTTGATACTATCAGCGGTGGTAGTTTCTTAACGAGTTGTAATTCGTATGCTCTCAATGCCATGGAAATTTTAGTGGGATTACTGCCTATCACTATTGATGAAACAACATTAACTTTGTAGCATGTTATGCAAAGCCTAGAGATTATCAAAAATAAAATGTTTGCCATCGAACACTTTGAGGATTTAGATAAAATTCATAATCATATTGCTTAATTAGGATCAAAGGTAGAGATTACATTGAAAACACTAAAAGTGAAGGATACGATAATTAATGGGAGCATGGAACAAGCTCTTGGTAGAATTGATAATGGCGGAAATCATAATAAAGTGGGTTCCGAATTCAGTCCCTCTAAAACTTATGATAGGACTTCCCGCAATAAAAATCCCAAGGTCATGTATGTTCCTAAGCTTACGAGTGTCACACCTAGTAAAACAAATGAAGATCTTAAAATGGTTAGTGTGCACCCTAATTTCATAAAGATTATAAACTAACCTATCATCAAACCTCCTGTTGGAGCATATATCTCCATATGTGGTTTTGGTACTTGATGACAATTCCTATGGACTAATGGTTACCTTAAGTTACATTTATAGGATTTGTCCATAGGCACTTCTTGAAGTCCATCTGTTGGGTTCAAGGAGTTTATATGATGACCAAGATGGTATTCAAGGTATTATCCAAAGAATGGTCATAGAGACACATGGTTGATCAAGATCTTAGACAAAGAGTAAATCAAGATGATCAACACACAAAGCGTACAAGATGTACCGAGAGGGATCAAGTGATCCCATGGTATGGATTTGTCCATAGGCACTTCTTGAAGTCCATCTGTTGGGTTCAAGGAGTTTATATGATGACCAAGATGGTATTCAAGGTATTATCCGAAGAATGGTCATAGAGACACATGGTTGATCAAGATCTCAGACAAAGAGTAAATCAAGATGATCAACACACAAAGCGTACAAGATGTACCGAGAGGGATCAAGTGATCCCATGGTATGGTAAGCATTGTCCATTACGTGTTTGTGTACTAACCTATGGTCTTCGTGAGAATTCTATGTGGGGGTTAGGTGTGTTTACATGGGCTTGCGTCAAAGGGAAGATCCCATACAACCCATGGAGTATGACGTCAAGTTGTGATCATCATCAATGGTTGATCAAGATCTCAGACAAAGAGTAAACCAAGATGATCAACACATAAAGCGTACAAGATGTACCGAGAGGGATCAAGTGATCCCATGGTATGGTAAGCATTGTCCATTACGTGTTTGTGTACTAACCCATGGTCTTCGTGAGAGTTCTATGTGGGGGTTAGGTGTGTTTCCATGGGCTTGCGTCAAAGGGAAGATCTCATACAACCCATGGAGGATGACGTCAAGTGGTGATCGTCATCAAGATTGCCATGTGCAAGTTCAAGTGGATCAGCACGAAGATAGCATGCTTGAAGCTTGCCGTCCATTGTGGTGGCAATGGACTTGTGAAGATATGCTGAAGAGTGGCTCACCCATAGTGAGTATGGGGGAGCAATCAACTAGTCTTCATCAAGACAACACAATCAAGAAAGGTGGTCCATCTTGAGGAAGCCAAGATCATCATCATCTAGCTCAAGAGGACGAGGTGCAAGGTATAGGTTTGCCCTTGATAGGTTTTCTGGTTAGGATAGATTGCTGTTCTATCAAGGGGGGCTCTCAAGTGAGTAGCTTGATCGTATCGTTCGTTGAGAGCTCAAACCATTTGCATCCTTGCATCATACTTCTTGGTTCTTGTTTGGTGTTTATCTTTGTGAGTTCTAGAGCTTATGGTCATCTTCGTGACAAGCTCGAGTTCATCGAAAACGGAGTCCATATGCATCTACTATGATGTTTTCGATGTTGGAGTTTTTGCCGGTTCCTCATTCATAGAGATCTCACATCTCTATATCTTTGGCATATTCATAACCACATGGTCTTAAGATTTCAACAAGCTTGGGTTTGCTCGATTCGGAGCTCGTATGCGAAAGTTATGGCTGTTTCAGTGGCGAGCGGTAGTACCGCTGGACCTAGCGGTAGTACCGCTGGACCTAGCGGTAGTACCGCTAGAGTTGGCGGTAGTACCGCTGGCTCGCGGTAGTACCGCCCCTGGTCAGCGGTAGTACCGCTCCAGGAGCTTAGTACCGCCTGCCTAGCGGTTGTTCGTGGACGGACCTTTTTGCGAAGACTTTCTTGGCGGTGGTAGTGCCTTTGCACTACCAGGGGCCCAGCGGTAGTACCCCTGGGGCCAGCGGTAGTACCGCTAGCTGGCGGTAGTACCGCTGGAGTGCGTGTGGTAGTACCGCTAGCTGGCGGTAGTACCGCTGCTGCCAGCGGTAGTACCGCTGGAGCTCGGGCAGAGAGTGGGGGTAACGGTCTGATTCTTTCCCCCACTATATAAAGGGGGTCTTCTTCCCCCTTGGCCTTATCCATTTGTTGAGCTCTTGTTCTACCTCCATTGTTGACATTCTTAGAGCTTGATTACTCTCAATCCCTCCAATGATTCTTGCTTGTTGTTGAGGGAAAAGAGAGAGGAGATCTAGATCCACATCTCCACCAATCACTTTCTCCTCTATGTGAGGGGAACCCCTTGGATCTTGATCTTGGAGTTCTTTGTGAGCTCCTTGTTCTTCCTCTCATATTTCTCCATAGCTTTTGTTGTTGTGGAGGGATTTGAGTGTGAGGGACTTGACCACTTCGTGTGTTCTTGCCATTGCATTAGTTGCATCGGTTTGAGTTCTCCACGGTGATACGTGGAAGTGAGAAGTTGAGAAGCTTACTACCTTTGGTACTTAGTACCCTTGATATTGTTCCTCGTGGATGCTTTGGCGTCCTAGAAGCTTGGTGGTGTCTCGGAGCTCAATCATGGTGGTGTGAAGCTCCGGGAAGCGTCGGGGTCTCCAATTAGGTTGTGGAGATTGCCCCGAGAAATTTGTACGGGTACCGGTAACCGCCCCCAAGGGTTGCCACGTGTACGGGTTCGGTGACCGCCCCCAAGGGTTGCCATTTGTACGGGTTCGGTGACCGCCCTCAAGGGTCCCTTAGTGGAATCACGGCATCTTGCATTGTGCGAGGGCGTGAGGAGATTACGGTGGCCTTAGTGGCATCTTGGGGAGCATTGTGTCTCCACACCGCTCTAACGGAGATTAGCATCCGCAAGGGTGTGAACTTCGGGATACATCATCGTCTCCCCGTGCCTCGGTTATCTCTTACCCGAACCCTTTACTTATGCACTTTACTTTGTGATAGACATATTGTTTATTGTAATATATCTTGCTATCACTTAGTTGTTTATCTTGCTTAGCATAAGTTGTTGGTGCATATAGGTGAGCCTAGTTGTTTGTAGGTTTTGTGCTTGACATATTAAACGTTAGTTTTATTCCGCATTTGTTCAAGCCTAAACCTTAACTATTTTAAAGCGCCTATTCACCCCCCCTCTAGGTGACATCCACGTCCTTTTCACCTCCTCTCTTTTTTTATAGGAGCATGGCCATCAATAACTTATGTGCTAAAATTCTGAGGAAGCATGGTTGTGTGATTGAGGAGTTGAATGTCAAACATGATAACACTTGATACTATGCATTATGCCTAGCTAGCAGCGTAAAAGATAACGCTTGTTGGGAGGCAACTCAATTGTTATCTTAATTTTTGTGTTCTACTTTGTATTATTTTGTGTTGACATGATTATAGCTACTGTAATGATTCTATTTTATGTTTAATTAATGTATGTGCCAAGTAAATCCTTTGGGATAATTTGGATGATAGTAGATTTGTTCCTTTGCAAAATTGAAAACTCTTACGTCGAGTGCACAATTTCTCTGAGTTTATTAGAACGTCTTTTCAATCTGAATTTTATTACCCACACTCATATAAAAATATTCCAGGATATTCTAATATTTCAGAATTTTCAGTTACATAAATATTGTTTTACCGCTAATCATTCCAGATTGTTGTGTTTTAGACAAATTCTGTTTTTTTGTGTGCATAGATTACTTGTTTTGATGATGTTGTGGATTATATTGGGAGGTATAAGTCATCGATAACTTAGAATACAGTATCTTTTGCAATAACTAAATATGCATAAATTTATAACAGTACCTAAAGTATGTGATTTGCCTCTTATACTAACGGATCTCATGAGGTTTCTGTTGAGTTTTGTGTGTTAAACTTTTCAAGTTTTGGGTGTGATCACGATGGATGAAAGAATAAGGAGAGACAAGTCCCTAAGATCAGGGATGCACAAGGCACCCCAAGGTAATATTCTTAGAATACTCAAGCGTCTAAGCTTGGGCATGCCCAAGAAGGCATCCCCTCTTTGCTCTCTAGTCCATTCATATGCTACTTGGAGCTATATTTTTATTCATCACATGATATGTGTTTTGCTTGGAGTGTCGTGTATTATAGTTTTTTTAGTTTTCCACAATAATTGTTTTCTTGACACACCTATTTAAGAGATACACATGTTCATCATGATTGGTTAGAATACTCTATGTGCTTCACTTATATCTTTTGAGCTAAGTAGTTGCTCTCGTGCTTCACTTATATTTTTTAGAGCATGGTGGCATGTAGATTTTATAGAAATAGTTGCACTCTTGTCCTTCAATTATATTTGTTTGAGAGACTAATGGGGACTAACAACAATTTGCATGGGTTATAAGACTAGTCCAAATAACGATAGGTATTCAAGGAGGGTATAATTAAATTTCATGTAGCACATAAAAGATAAATTATTTGTTAATGATATTAATGTGGTAATATGAAAGGGAATGAGTACATGACTATTGGTCAGTAGAAATATAAAAAATTAGAGGGTGTTACTTGTCATTCATCTAAATATTGGTAATGACATATTAACGGTGTATGAGCATTCTTATTCCTCATTAAAATCTTAGTGTTGTCCAAGTCGGGGGTGCGTGATGCACTACTGGAGGATGGTCCAAAGACAACACATCAACCATAGACACTTTGACCAAACTGTGTGCGATCCATCAATTGCAAATGGTATAGTTCTAGCTCCGTGGCATCATTGTTGTTGTGACACCCAATTCTTTATGTCATTGCGACAAATAATCTATGACAATGTTTTTTGTAAAATTCCATAATATTTCATCATGTCATCTTCATGGATGTTAAAAACAATTAAAAAGTTGTTTTGCATTATTTGCATAAATGCCATGTTAAGACGATTTGTCTCATATCTAATTAACCATAGCTCCGAATTAAATGAACTATATATAACTTGACTAGAAAAACATGTAGAATCACATGGTGCACTTTTTTCCTGTTTAATAAATATAAAGTATATTTAGTTTAGATCTGAACCAAATTCGAAAATTACATATGAGGTTGTTTCGGAAATACTATATGTTGTTTCCAGCCACATTTAAAATTTCGAGACGATATAGTTGTTTATGTTTCACCTTTTTCCATGTTTAAAAAGCATTTAAACATGTCATGTAAATAAATGAGAGTGAACTAAATATTTAAGTGTGGAGTTTCATCAATATGCAACTCGCTGCATATTGAACTTCACTAATTGTGTAGTAGTTGATTGTTGTGCTTGCAATGCCTTGCATATTCAATCTTTCCATGCATCATCCTTCTTTCTGCATCATGTCATGAATATGTTGTGGTGTTTATCAACTCATTATTGTTTTCGAATTTTCTTCTTCTTGATATAGTTCCATAACCGATTCAGAGTGTGAGGATTCATTCGACTACATTATTCGTCTACTTCACGGATTCATTCTTATTTCAAGCTAGATATCACACAAGATGACCATTTTCCTGGATACCACTACTATCATTGCTATGCTAGTTGTCTCATTTCTATTGCCATGTATCACTACCTAGCACTTGTTTGTCAAGCTTTCCAAACAAGTAAACCGTTGTTTGGCGAAGTTACCGCTTGCTCAACCCTTCTTATAGCGTGGCTAGTTGCAGGTGAAGGTTGCTCCATGTGATAACATGGATATCTTTGGGATTATCACAATGTTCTTCCCGTTTAATTTAATGCTGCTATACACTTCGCACAAGATGGAAGGCTTGGCCTTTTGCTCTTTGTTTTGTTCCAACTTTGCCGCCCTAGTTTCTGTTTACCGGTGTTATGTTTCATATTGAGCGCTCCTAACATGCTTGGTGTTGTTATGGGGACCCCTTTGATTATTTGTTCTGGGATAAAACTTTTCCAGCAAGGACGAACATTGGTTTTACCATTCACCAACCTAATAAAACTTGCAAAGGGACTTTTGGAGCCCGTGGATTATTAATCAACAAACCGAGCGAGCTGCCAAAACTGCTGACAAGAGCTATAGTGGGAAATATCTAACACTAATGGATTAGGACTGGCGCATAAAATGCGCCATGAGGTATCACGCTAGTGTTGTCTCCCAGCAGGGATCGTCTCCCCTTCGGTGTCATTCGCCCAACTACCTTTTATTCTTCTGCCACGCCGCGAGACAGGTGTCAATAAACCTGTTGTAAATCTACCGAGCTGCCACGCGTCCTGTCAAGCTCTACCTAATCGTGTGTCTGCTCAACTCCTAGCTGATGTAGACAGTCAACCTGATGATGTGGAGTGATGGCTTAGCAGTGGGGATCTTGTCGGGTGCGCCTACTGCCAGGCCCTCTCCACCGACAAGGGGGCTTGCCGGTTGCTTAGACCCTTGCTTGGTGCTATTTGGAGGTTGGTGTTCGACCAGCAAGGCCTTGTCAGGCCGGAGATCGCAGTCGTCTGTTCACAAGTCAGGGTGCTAAAGGCCTCATTCTTTAAGACACCGGTAGGAGCCCCCGGGCCTAGCCCACACTCAAGTGTGTGACGCTGTTGGTCTAGGCCCAAAGGAGTGCACAGATACGCGTGGCCGCATTTTCCTTTGGTTACGATGATAAATTTTACCGCAAGCCCAATACACGAATTAAATGCGAGTCGTGGTAGAGGTAGAACGAAATGATGCCCGAGAGGCGCGGCTCGAAAGCCGCACCATGATGGACTAGGAGAGGCGGCCCATTTGTCGTCTCCCCTTCTGATAGGAGGACCCATAGGTGCACAGTCCATCTCGACCATCTGTCTTCCTTTTTTACTTCACCCTGCATGTTGCGTGTTGCATGCAAGGCGCGGTATTGGTGAGTCTGGTGGGTGCTGGGGTAATGCGCTTGGTGCACAATCGTTTTGAGTAGTAAGGAGGCAGCCCCCGCATCTCCTCCTCCTACAAATACGGGGGACTGCGGAGGCGCTGCTCAATCACCCTTTATCATTCCAGCCACCGTCGCCTTCTTCCATCGTATTCCTCCCTCTTTGATTCCTTCCAGAAAATAAAGAAATGCCTTTGGGATGCCAAGGGGCAGGGCCAATCCCGAGGATCCGCCGCCATTTCGAGGGCTTATCCTCGGTGTTAGACACAGATCTTGGTTCCAGTCGCGCGGGCTGGCTGCAGCCTCCGCGGAAGGATCGCCGCAAGGGGCCGTGGAAGGATGGTGCCCTAGGTCGAAACGGCCATGGCAGAGCACCGACCCCACCTCCCTATGAGGAGACCCTTTCGAGGGAGGTGTCGCACGAATTCCTGGTGGTGCTGCATCACCGTGTTCATAGTTGGTTTTGGCTTCCCGACCCATTCACAAGGGTCATGGAGGGTAGTAGACCCTTAGGATTGTGGCTTCGGGTAAACGACTGCTACAACGGACCCGCCTAGGTGGCGGTCGAATTTTCTCCTCGCAGCACCATGTTCCAGACGTGGGGGTGGAATTCATTCGCCCGCTCCCAAGACCTGGGACCGAAGTACCTTCTCCAATTCAGGTTTGACAGAGTCTTCATGCTTTTCGTGATTTTCTTCGGGGCTTATGGCAGCCAGCTGGAGTAATGGGCGGAAAGATAAACCGACAGCTACTACGGTTCCTCCAGCGAGAGGAGCGATGACGACGATGGCACTCCCAACATCAAGAGAGAGGGTAGAGACCTGACTAGGTGTGCATAGTGCCCCAGCCGAGTTTTTAAGGTGGGATGCATCTTAGTTAGGTAATCTCCTTGTCGTCCACTTGCATGAGGAAATGGTCGGCACGGACAAGACATACCATCCGCGAGACCTTGATTCAGAAGCAATCACCACATCATAGTGGCGGATATCCTTTTGTAATCGGGTCGCTCCCAATGTAATCCCGCGGAGACGCAAAGGAAAAATCAGTTGGATGCTCCTTACTAAGTATTTTTAATATCTATCGTGTTTGTTTGCTATAATGAATGGCTGATTTCCCTTATATTTGATCCTACACTTGTATGTCGTTGGTCCCTACGCTTGCTGGAAATGCTTGCCGATGCGCACATCTCTATCGAGGAATGGATCCTTAGAAGCCTGCGAGCGATGCCGCTGCCGGCGAAGCCACCTTCCCATTGCAGCAGCAGCTACTCTTGTTGTTGAGCAGGCTCAGAACAACTTGAGAGCACAAACAATTTCGACAAGGATCCTTCGCATGCATGTTTTCTCATACAAATGTAAAACATCATTCAAGGGAGGACAACTTTCAACAAAGATTTTTTTGAAAGATTCCATGACTTAACTTTTCTTTGTTGTTCTTCTAGCCACAAAATGACCGTGTTGAATGCGTTTTGGTGTCCGTACCGTCACTCCTCCCCGGGGAAGACATGCATGTGGGAGAACCTTTTGCCTTTTAAGAGAAATAAAGAAGAGAATACGAGGAGGTAGGAACCTTGCTAGTCCATCAACCATGTAAAGCAAGTTATGGTGACCACAACATTTCATGCATATATACGTAAAATAAATATGTACTTTTTATGAAGGTTTGTAGAACACTTAGCTTTATTAATTACGCACACGCTCTTCGCGTGGCTTTGTACAAAGGATTACATGCCTCGCCAGCTGACTTCTACCAAAGGGGGCTGCCGGGGGAGGAACCGACAACTGCGCCTAATGGGTAGAACTTGCAAAGATGGTTGATATTCCATGAATTCTTCATCGAGGTACCATCTTCGGTCTCCACGCGGACCACGCCAGGCCTAGTGATTTGTACCACCTGCTAAGGGATTTCCCACTTTCACGTCAACTTGTTTGATCCCTTCGCCGACTGTTTCTGACGAAGGAGATGGTTGCCTTCCTCAAAGCTCCTCGTGCACCTTGAGGTTCTGATAGCGATGCAAGGCTTGCTGGTACCGAGCGGCACACAATGTAGCCTAAAGATGATCTTCCTCGAGGAGTGTGGCATTATCTCGCCGCACTTGCTCCTGCTAGTGCTCATCAAAGGCCTGCATTCGTGGTGACCCGTACATGAGTTTCGTGGGGTGCACCACTTTTACACCATAAACTAGGGAGAAGGGCATCGCACTAGTGGCTCAATTTGGTGTTGTCCTAATCGACCAAAGAACCGCCGACAACTTATCAATCCAGTGCCTTTCGTGCGTGTGCAGCTTGTCGAAAGTTCTTTTCTTGAGGCCTTGCAACACTTTGGTGTTTTCCTTCTCTACTTGGTTGTTGCTCATGGGGTGGGCAACTTAGGCAAAACAAATCTTGGCTCCGATGTCTTGACAGTACTACATGAAGTTGTTGCCAGTGAATTGTGTCCCATTGTTGGTGATGATCCTGTTGGGCACTCCGAAACAACAAACTATTCATGTGACTAACTTGAGTGTTGCTTGCATTATTACCTTACTCGCCGGCTCCGCTTCACTCCACTTTATAAACTAGTCGATTGCAATGAACAAGAATGCAAAGCCCCCGGTAGCACGGGGGAATGGGCCAATGATGTCAAGCCCCCACACTGCAAAAGACCATGAGAGTGGTATGGTCCGAAGGGCTTGTGTTGGTTGATGTATCTCCTTGGTGTGGAATTGGACTGCTTCACACGTCGTTACCACCGCCAAGGCGTCTTGAAGGGTTGTAAGCTAGTAAAATCCTTGATGGAACGTGTCACACCCCAAAATTTTAACAATTTTTTCTAAAATAAAATTTTGCCTAGAATAATTTTTTTGAGAAAATGAAATGCTTCCTAACTCTTTTCAAAGCCTCTTTAGAAAAACTTTCATTTCAAGTGGCTTTTGAAAGATCTTTTATGCTTGAATCCTTACTTGAGACCATTTGAATTATTTATTTAATTAGATGGGAATATTATGTTGGCTATGTCTAATTGATATTTGAATTTCTCGATTTTTAATTAATCTTTGATACACTTCTTTTCCTTTATAAAGATATTTTTCCCTAGGGAGATATTTTTTATAATTTGTGTTGGAACGTGATTTCTTCCATAAAAACATTCTTTTCTTCTGGTAATTTCTGGGGATATTTTATTTTAATTTTTTTTACCCAGATTTCCTTTATTCAAAACATATTCATATTTTTAGGGCTGTTTTGCACTACAACCTTGTGCTCACTTCTTCTCGAAATTCTATAAAAAATTGTAGATGATCTGTCATGTCCATGTATCACATTTCTACAAAAATATAGCCAAGTGTTTTGAATATTTTGGGCACATTAACTACTTTTCTAATATGGTACAGATTGAGTTTGTACTACAACCCCTAGAAATAAGCTTTCATAAATTCCATAAAAAATTGGGGATATCAAGTATAGCATAAGACTCATTTTTATGTAAAAATCCCACTATGTGCTCTGTAAAATTTTAGCAAAACAACCATTTTTCTATTGTGGTCCAGATTGATGCTTTGCACTACAACCATAGTTTTGCTTGCTCCAATTGCTTTGATATTTTGCATGCTTATTTGCAACCCGACCAAAACCTTAACTCCAAGAATTGAGTCCCATTGGATGAAATAGATGCATGTGATAATATAGCTCCAAGTTTGTGACCAGAATTGTGTTTTTCAAAAGTTCGCATTAGCTAGTTTTGATTTTTGCCTAACTAACCCCACAACCATGGCTAGCACGTAGAGAGAGTGGGATCTGGAGATCTTGGTGGGCATCAAAGATCATTAGGAGCCTATGGCATTTCATCAAACACTTGGGACCATGGCCAGATTCAGTATGAGTTTAAGTTTGCAGTGTGGGATTGCTCTCCTAGTCCTAATACCTAGTCCAAAAGTCTTGCCTTAGCGTCTAGCCTAGCCTTGTGCAGTCCCTCTGTCTTTGAAGCTCTTTTGGGTGCCCTGGCATTGCGTCGATCACACTGCATGCACGCTCTGGGTGCACCAGAGCGCACGTTTTGCACGCACTGCTGCCGAGTCGCCGCGTCCCCATGCCCCTGCCCTTTGACCAGCTCCAAGCACCACGTCAACCCTCTCTCCCCCGGTAGTCGGTCGTCGCCCCTGTGAGAGCAGAGCTGCGGCAGCGCGAAGGCCGTCGTTCCTCCTCTGCTGCTGCCATGGACGGCGCCGCTCGAGCCCCCTCCGTGCTCCACCTATCCCTAGACCCCTCCTCCTCATAGTTTGCAGCTACCCTGCTGCCCTGCTGCCCCGCTGCCCTGCTGCCGCCCTTGTTGCGCCAGGAGCTCTTTCCCCGGCGAGCTGCCTTGTGCTGGCTATATAAGCGGACCCTCGAGCCCCATGAGCATCGCAGCGACCTCCCCGAACCAGTAGCTTCCCTCCCCTCGCCTCAATCTTGCCAGAGAAGCCCTCGGTGCACCTCTCTAACAAAAGCGCCATCGTCGACCCCCTGCTCAATTCTGGCAGCCCCGAGACCCTCTCCTCCTCCCAGAACCACCTCTAGCCTACCCAGACCCAAGGGAACTCGTTACCGACATCAAGCATAGCTGGGAGCCACCTGAGACCGAGGACGCAGGTTGGCCGAAGATCCTTCCGCCATTGTTGAAGCCTCACTCAGACCCGAGCTCCTTCGCGCCTCTAGCCGGCAAAAATGGATGCGACACTCCACCCCGAGCATGTGCATAGTTGGAGCGTGGCGGGACATGCCCTGTGCTGCCGGCAATCGCCATTGGGAGCGGCTCTGTTCCTGTCCCTGCGCGCGCGGGAGGAGGAAGGAGAACCCGACAGGCGGGTCCCGCCTGTCGGTGAGTGAGCCCTAGCCCTGAGTGGCGCAAACCCTCTTGGTGCGTCTTTCCTCTGATATAGCGTATTGCCATATGACCGTTTCGGCAAATGTGTTTTCTCTCTGGCGAAAGCGTACTACAGCCGAAACGTTTTCTTTTATATTGATTTTTAAAAAACAGATTTGAGCAGATAGTTTGACTAGCTATAACCTTTTATTGGAAACTCCAAATCAATTGATTCTTTTTCCTACTGGTTTAGAATTTCATCTAGTTTATTTTAAGATTTATTTAAAAAAAATAACAACTTTTATGTACTTTTTTGGAATTGCGTGTTTAATGGCATTATTTTCAAGTAGGAGATGGAGAGAGAAGTAAACTTTCAAAAGTTTTGGAGTGCAAATCTACATCTCTACACACCTGAGGGAAGCATCTGGAATCCATATTTGCATGAGTTGTGTGATGATTATGGTGGTGCTTATATCGCGTGATTTGAGATAATACTATCACATGAAATAATACTTGGCAGATTCATGCATACTACTCACATTATAACAATGGTGAAATATGATCATGGCATGTGCTAGTTATGAGAGGTCATGGAATAACCTAGTCACACGGAAGGTGATAGGTTATGGCCTGGTCATGACATGTGCACGAGGATGCCGGTAAAAATTGGTTAACTCTAGTATCGACCTAGATCGAGTCTTGTCCGTGTCATACTTCTATAACGTGCTACCACAGTTTCTTGGATAATGGATTTGGTAAAGTCAGTTATAGACTTATTATCACTCACACACCAAGTAGAGGGGCCGGTATGAAGGTATCCATGGCCATGGACTAAATCCAGTCCTCCGGTCAGGGGGCATGGGTATTTTCGGTCTAGGACCGGAAGGGAATGGCCCTTCCCAGTGAGCGCGAGGTATAAATTTTTGATCCCATGCTAGTCGAGGTCGGAGCCTCCCCGTCTTACGGTTTTGCCTTGGAAGCGTAGTCCGGGTGAAGCCGGGCTTCGCGAAGGAAATTTGGTGTGTGCTGATTCTGATTGTCCGCTTCTAAAATGTCGTACGCGGGATTAATCTTGTCGACTATCGGAAACCGGGAGCCGTGTGTAAAGAGTGCACCCTCTGCAGAGTCAAAACTATTCGAGTAGCCGTGTCCGTGATCAATGACGTTGTTTGACGAGTCAAGTGTCGGTCCTAGAGTCGGTCTTCGAGTAAAAACGATGATAATAAAAATGGTTGTGGAAAATCATATGAGGATGTGGTGAATGATCATATTATTATTATTACTCTAGACTAACCCCTATGATTATGTTGTTGGATATCCCTGGGACAGTTCTACCTCCTGGATATTCAATATATATTATCATTTCTTATAAGCCATTTATGTGGTGTCGCTGAGACGCCCGACTTTGACATGCTTATTATCATTTCTTATAAGCCCTTTATGTGGTGCCGCTGAGACGCCCTACTGTTGCATGCTTATTATCATTTCGTATAAGCCCTTTATGTGGTGTCGCTGAGACGCCCGACTGTGGCATGCTTATTATCATTTCTTATAAGCCCTTTATGTGGCATCGCTGAGACGCCCGACTGTGGCATGCTTATTATCATTTCTTATAAGCCCTTTATGTGGCATCGCTAAGACGCCCGACTGTGGCATGTTTACTGTTTCATATAAGCCCTTTATGTGGTGTCGCTTAGATGCCCGACTATGGCACACATATTATTTCTTATTCAGTATTACTTTCCTTGTTTATTTTATTAAACATTGGTGGAAACATAGCATATCTTCATGAATGCATCCATGAATTAAACTTTATTGACATGATATATTTGTTAGTGGAATTTGCATGCATCCCACCTGCTTAACGTGTCTGTTTTCTTGATGTTTGGGAGTACATTCAAAGTACTCACTGGCTTGTCCCTGGCTATTGTCTTGGCCAAATTGCGTTTGGAGAGGAGCACGATACCGTCAACCCCGGAACCTAGGACTCGAGGATAGCAGCCTTCTGAGATAGGAATTTATCCAGGTTAGCTGTTCTTGTGGGACTGGAGTCCCATGGGCAGTGGAGATTCCTCGAGTCGCTTCCGCCGTCAACCTCAGAATTTTTTTGAACCCAGTAGACCTTCGTGGTCTTGTAACCCAGATTTTGTATTTTTTGCTTGGATATTCTGTATCAAGTAAGTGTCTACCAGCTAACAGAAATCCTGGGGCTAGTAAACACAGTGACATGTTTTCTGGAAATTATTTTGTGAAAAACACGTCGCTACAGAACGCCTTACCGACAAGCACACGGGATCTAATGTGGGATTCGTACTCCCTTCTTGTATCTCCGCCAATAGCTTCAGTCTATCTTCCCATGGAATGCACATCAATTTCACCACATTTGGCCTCCTCTTGAATAGAGTGTTGTCCATGAATTGGTACATACTTGATTGTCAAGCTACTTTTTCAGCTTGCTCTTGTTCATCCGGGAGATCTTCTGTCTGGTAGTATTGGACAATCTGTTGCACCCATGCCAGAGTTTGTGGCTTGACAACAAGGATCCAAGGCATTTCGTCAGCTGCGGGAGTGCTAGCTTCCATGAGAAAGACGATCGGGTCTACTCGGGCTTGTTGCTCACCGGTAGGCGTCTTGTCCCTTCTGTCCAACTTCTTGAAGGCCACTGATGGCTCTTCTGGGAAATAGTCGCTAGGGTTGATCTCTCTTTTCTTAGCTTGATATGCTGATGGCATGACCGGGGGCTGGGTCAATTGGAGTACAAAAGTGCCTAGTTCCACAAGCAAGTTCTGAGCAGCTTGCTTCAACATGTCATCAAGAATGGTATTTTTTGTGGAAGGGATGTGCTCTGTCTATAGACCGTCGAAGTGCTCTTCCAACTTCTTCACCTCATTTAAGTATGCTTCCATGAAATAGCTCTAGTAATCTTTGTTTACTTGACGCACAACAAGCAATGAGTCTCCTCCGACTATCAACTTTCTAATGTCGAGGTCACTTGCTATCCGTACACCGACAAGTAATCCTTCATACTCAGATGTATTGTTTGTCGATACCTTGTAGGGAAAATCCATTTGCATCACGTACTTGACGTGCTCTGCGGTGAGTGCGACAAGCACCACTCCGGCACTGGAGCTTTGCAGCAAGAAGGCACCATCAAAGTGCATGATCCTTTCTTTTGGTGCTTCTTTGTCATGGAGTATTGTTCCTGGAGTTTCTTCTTCTTGCATTGGTGTCCACTCGGTAATGAACTCCGCCAAGGCTCTCCTCTCTTTAGTTGTTGTGCTTTTCAAAGCTTAGGTCAAAACTAGCCATCTCGAATGCCCACTAGACAAGTCCGTGACTTGCTTCTGCATTTCTCAAGATGCATTGCAACGGAAAGTGAGTGATAATAGTGATATGATGTCTAGGAAGTAGTGGCCCAGCTTCCGGGAAGCCATGAGAAGGTTGAAAAGCAGTTTCTGTACTCGAGGGTACCTTGACCTAGCCCCCTGCAAGAGAGAGCTGACAAAGTGGACTAGTCGTTGTACCACCTTCTTCTTTTGCACAACATATTTTTCCGCTTCGTGCGTTGTACTTGCGTTTTCGACTGCTCGGCTTGGCGGAGTAGAATATGGCTTCCCGCCTACCGTCCCGGGGGTTGCTGCCTCCTCCTCCTCAGCTTCCCTCTATGCCAGCAGTGCATCACTAACCACTTGGTTTGTTGCCGCTAAATATAGTAGCAATAGCTCTTGTTGTTTAGGCGCAACTAGTATTGGCGTTGAGGACATGTATTTATTCAAATCTTGCACCGCTACCTTCGCTTCTCGATTCCATTTCATTGGACCTACGTTCTTCAACGTTTTGAAAAAGGGTGTGCTTCGCAGATTTTGAAATGAACGTCCTCAGGGCGGCGATGCAGCCCGCCATGCAGCGTATGTACTTGACACGCTTTGGTACCTCGAACTGCTCGATTGCCTCAATGTTGGTGGGGTTGGCTTCAATCCTGCGCTGTGACACAAAGAACTCGAGGAGCTTGCCGGATGGGAGTCCAAACACACACTTCTCAGGGTTGAGATTTAAGTTAATCTAGCACAAGTTTGCGAAGGTTTCTTCTAAGTCTTGAATCAGTGTGGCCCTGTCCTTGGTTTTGACTACTATGTCGTCCATATATGCCTCCACATTTCTCTACAGCTGTGGCTCAAAATCAATCTGGACGGCCCTTGAAAATGTTGCACGAGCACTCTTCAACCCAAATGGATACGCTTGAATCAGTATGTGCCACACGAGGTAATGAATGTGGTTTTCTCTTCATCTTCCTTGGCCATGAAATTCTAATGGTAGCGAGAATTGGCTTCAAGGCAGGACAACAGGTCATAGCCGGCAATTGAACCCACTATTTGATAGATGCGCATCAAGGATAAAGGGTCTTTCAGACAAGCTTTATGGATATTACTCAAGTCAATACAAAAGCCTCCACTTCTCGCTTGCCTTCCACACTACCACTAGACTTGATAGCCACGTGGGGTGGATCACACCTCTGACGAGACATGGTGCCTCTAGTTTCTTGATTTCTTCGGGAATGAACTCGTGCCTCTCCAAGGCTTGCTTCCATACCTTTTGCTTGACGAGGCGTGCATGGGGACAAAGGGCAAGGTGGTGTTCAATCATCTCTCTAGGAATGTCAGGGATTTGAGATGGCTGTCAGGAAAACACATCGACACTCGCCCATGGGAAGGAGACGAGTGTGCTTTCCTATTCGTTGTTGATGGTGGCACTTGTGGTGAAACTGCCACCCCCGCCATCCTCTCATGCAGCCACTTGATTCATCTTGGGATGGTCACCTTGTTTTTCTCGCTCGGGGAAGCAGAGGTCTCTGGTAAGTCATCAATGGGCGTGCTATGATCTATGACGCGCTTCTCGGAATTCTCACCAGATTTGCCAGAATTTTTCTTGTGCTCCTCACGAGGAGCTTAGTCGGCAGGAGCAGGTGCCTTGTCGGCAGATGTTGTTACTTCCTCCCAGTAAAGCTTGTCGACATAGAGGTATGTGTTTTTGTTGTCGGCTTGGACGGTGATGACACTCATCGGTTGTGGCTTCTTTAGTGTATTATATGGGTGGTGAGACATGGCCCTGAACTTTGCAAGTGCCAGTCGGCCCATGATTCCATTGTACGTCCGCGACATCTTTGCAACATCAAAGACAACCCACTCTGTTCTATAGTTGAGAACGGTACGAAATGTCACCGATAGAGTAATTTTTTCCTAGGGTTGTGATCTTCCTAGTTTGGCTCCTTGGAACGTCTGTATCGTCTTGAGATCTGTGTTGGGGATCTGCAGCTATTTAATGATGTTAGGCGAGATCAAGTTCAAGCCGGCCCCACTCTCACCGCAGTTGATTAAGCACATTACTTGACACTCCTCTAATGATTAGATTTACAGTTTTAAGATTACCAAGCATATTAAGTGCTTCATCAGGAGAAGAATGGAAATGATTAGGGGGAGGCTCATAGGGATGTTAACATACTTGTGCAAATGGAATTCATCAAATATATCAAGCATTTGATCTTTCCATTGGCTAGAATACTCCCCATCAAGAATAGGCACACTACAACTAATATTCCCCAAACTAGGCACATCCATCTTCCTCCAATGGTGTTTAAACGAACGTTTTGGAGACCATGCTCTCATACCAATTGTGAGGTCGATAGAAGAGGTGTCTAGAGGGGTGAATAGACTAAATGCAAAATTAAAATCCTAGCCTTTTCCCAAATTGAATGTTTGGAAGACTTTAGCAATTCTAACAAGTCCAGTGCACCCTACACATGCTAGTCAACAAACAAGGCAGCGGAAAGTAAAGACTTTGCACATGTAGTAAGGAGTAGAGTTTAGGAAGATCAAACACGAAGAAGTTGACACGGTGATTTTTGGCATGGTTCCGATTGGTGGTTGTATCGTACGTCCATGTTAGTGGAGACTTCAACCCACGGAGGGTAGTGGCTGCATGAGTCCATGGAGGGCTCCACCCACAAGGGCTCCATGAAGAAGGGGCCTTGTCTATTCCACCATGGCTTCCGTCCACACAAGACTAGCCTCACTCACGATACATCTTCACAAAGTAGGCGATGTACTTGCATGTACAAACATCTTGGTTCAACTCCACAACATGAAGTAGGAGGCTTGCAAGCAACACCTAGCCAATCTAGGAGGCACCACCCTCCAAAAGGAAATAGATGTGGTAGAACGATGAACTCCTCGCTCTTATGCTTCAAAATATAGTCTCCTCAACAGTCAATCACTCTCTCTCTCTCAGATTTGGTAGGGGTAGGAGAGATTGATCTTGTGGACAGAACCTTGGGGAGGATAGAAATAAAGGTTTAAATAAATGGAATGGAATCTCTTGATCTCAACACATTTGTAGGTGGCTCTCTCTCAGAAAAATGGATCTCGCAAGTGTAAGTGTGTTCTAAGAGATTCCTCTATGAATGAGAGGTAGGTGGAGGGGTATATATAGGCATCCCCCAAAATCCAACTATTACAACATTATTTCCCAACTCGGTGACACTGAAATGAATCTCGATGGTATCGAGTTGCACTAAATGTGGCAACTTTTTAATTCTCGGTGAGACCAATATAGGAATCTCGGTGGTACCAATACGATGACCTTGACCGGTTTCCAAATATAGATGAGATTGATTTCAAACTCAGAAATTCCGATTTATAAAAACTCCTCAACAGAAAGTTAGACACGCAATCTCGGTGGCACCGATGGGAATGTTCGTTGTACCGAGCTGGTAGGGTTTGACAAAGGTTCTGTCAAGTTTAACGTTGGTAGGGCCAAATGGAAATTGTTGGTGGCACCGATTTTGCTGGTTTGGCTTTGGACATATATATCTTGTGGGGGATTGGCTGAGTATTTTTGGTGGCCGTCTCTAAGAACTTGAGCAAGCAATTCTTCATAATACCTCATCCCTTTTTAATAGTATTGGTTTTCCTATGGACTCAAAGTGATTTCTCACAAAGTAAAATGTAGAGTCTTCTTGCTTTCTTGCATCAAGGGGCATCTCCTCACAATCCTATATGCCAAGGCTCTCTATGCAATATACGTGAAATATAGTAAGTAAAAGTTTTAGTCCAAGAGACAATGTATGTTGTTATGAATTATCAAAACCATCAAGGAAGCATATGTGCTTTGAACCTCCCTGCTTACCATTTGCCGAAAATCAGAATTTGTGATTTTT